>NC_059329.1:58432210-60904646 GCF_018350155.1 Leopardus geoffroyi | reverse complement strand
TTTTCCAAACCTTATTCATTCCTTTTCATATTCCCTGCAATACTGCCTGTGAAGTACAGAATCCCAGAGGCATAATCTCTCTGATTTGGGAAGACTTCCCATCTCAGGTAGTGAAAGCCTTTCTTTGATGTAGTGTTTCCTGACAAAGGTCACACCATCAGTGCCTGTCTCTTGTGGGTCACAGAGCTCAATCTTCATGAGACTATGTGTTTTGAAGATATTGGGACAGCTTCTCATTAGTAAAAAATCTAACTTTTTTAAGTTAAAATATTTTCCTCTGGCCTTACCTGGCAATGTTCTCAGCTCTGGCGTCATGCAGTTTTTTAAGTCATATTAAACCCCATAATATTTTTGATGTGTATGAAGGTAACATTCAGGCATTCTAGGTACCTTCATTGAGATTAAGAGAAGTCTTTTTCTTGGGAATTGTTTACTATTTGTTGTTGTTGGTCAGCAAGAGAAAGAAAATAAAGGGTAGGCATGGGCAAGGAGATAATCAAGGACATAGTTCCAGCTGGAGTTTAGCTTTAGGAAGGAAAGAGTTGGTATTGGCCTGTGGTCTGCTTCCTGGGGAGCAGGGGCCATAATCTTCGTGAAGCAGTTCCAATTGACTTGAGAATAATAACCTGAAGTAAGCAGCAAATGTGAGTGATGTGAGTAGCTAACATGCATAAGGGGCGAAGAGTAGGTACACAGTTCTGTAAAGTGACATGGACAAAGCCACCAATCACATCAATAGCATCTTCTGTATATTCTTTCTCCTGACTCATCTACTTCCTTCTTTGCCCCAGTTGTAATGTAATGTAATGTAATGTAATGTAATGTAATGCAGACACAGCGTCCACCCTGGGAGGATATTTTGACTTGAGTCACATTCTCTTCCCAACTCATCAGAAAATCTCAAACAAAATGTGCAAATCTATTCCTTCAATCCCTCAAGTTTTGTTCATAATAAAAGGAGGGAGGGAAAAAAACATTTCTTCCATTCAGACAGACCAGTTAGCCATTGGTAGATGTTCTGGAGATGGTACCAACATCAGAGCTAACAGTGGAATAGAAGGATATGAATGAGGGCAAAGATGGAAGGGAACACTGACTATGTCTATTTCCTCTTTTTTCTCCATTGTTCCTCTTATCACAAACTAGTTTTTCATAAGTTAGCAGTGTCTTGGGAAATAAATACAAGCTTATTTTTTTAATATTTTTTTAAATATTTATTTTTGAGAGACAAAACACAAGCGGGGAGGGGCAGAGAGAGAGGGAGACACAGAATTCAAAGCAGGCTCCAGGCTATGGGCTGTCAGCACACAGCCTGACATGGGGCTCGAACCCACAAACTGTGAGATCATGACCTGAGCCGAAGTCAGACACTTAACTGACTGAGCCACCCAGGTTCCCCAAGCTTATAATTCTTGAGACAAATTCATGGTCATTTGATGGAGAGGGGAGGAATCAATGATATGGTTGGGATGATAAGTGATTACAGCACTGAGTGAGGAAGAATTCATACTTCTTTACTGGAAAGTTACAGAACATCAGTGGTCAGACATACAGGTTCCCACAATTTGTGTGAATTCTGTGGAGCAATTCATGGGAATGACATTGTATATAAACAGACCAAACTTTATTTCATGCAAACCAACTCATTATTTTATATCCTTATAACTCTGTTCCTATCTGCCACCTTTCTAAAACCTTAAAGATACGTATTATAAATACATTATAGACACAACTATAAACACCCATGGTGTTGTTATCACAAAAATTGAGTGGCAAACAGATATTCAGTATACAGTAATTTTCTTTAAAAAGAATGGCACAAACTAGATTAGACCAAAGACCTGAGCTTACAGAGATACTATAGGGAAATTTTTAGCTCTACTTTGGCAATTATTTTACCAAGAGATTTGATCATGGGTGTTTGATATGAGATTTCTTTGCTCCACTGCCAAAACCCAGATTTCTTACATTCTGTGCGAGGGACTATGATGGCTAGTAAAAAGGTGAAGAAAGCCACTCCGGATCTGCTTGGTCTTGACACTATAGATTATAGGATTCATTAGTGGAGGGAAAAGAAAATATACATAGCTCATAGTGAGGTGGACAATATGTGGAACCTGCTTCCCAAACCGATGAATCAGAGACAATCCAATGACTGTGACATAGAAAACCAGGACACAGCAGATATGGGAGACACAGGTGTTGAAGGCCTTGGCCCTCTCTTCTTTGGAGGCAATTCTCAGGACACTTTTGAGTATCAATACATAGGAGATGAGGATAATCAGAGAATCCAGCACAAATATAAAGACTACAAGCACAACTGGATACAGTCGATTGAAGGTGGTGTCAGCACAGGCCAGTTTGATGACATCCTGGTGAAGGCAGAATGCATGAGAGAGGACATGGGAATGGCAATAGGGAAAAAAATAAAGGGGTACAATTGGAGGGATAACAGATACAAACCCCCTCAGCAGAACTCCCAGTCCAATTTTCAACACTTGAGTATAAGTGAGTATGGAGGTATATCTAAGGGGGTTGCGAATGGCAATAAAACGATCATAAGCCATAGCAAGCAAAACACCAGACTCTACAAAGGCAAGTGAGTGTATAAAGTAGGCTTGAGAAAAACAGGCTACTTTCCCAATCTCCCTGTGATCCAACCAGAGGACTCTGAGCACCGTAGGCATCGTGGTCAAGGTCAGCCCTAAGTCTGTGGCTGCTAGCATGGCCAGGAAATAGTACATAGGTTCATGAAGATTGTGATCTTCCTTAATGAGAAGGAGGAGGGTGCTGTTGCCTAAAAGGACAGAGATGTAGATGAAAAAGAAGGGTGTGGAAATCCAGTGGTGAGCTGCCTCCAAGCCTGGAAAACCAGTCAACAGGAAGGAACTGGAATTGCCGTTCGGCCTCTTGTCGGGTTTATCCAAAGACATGTCTTTTTTTTCTGTTATTACCACAGAAATACAGCTCCACTTTCAAGGTATCCCTCCAACTATATTGTCTCAGAATTCTTTCTTAAAGGTAATAATGACATCAATATAAGCTATTGTTTCTCAAAACATATTCTCAAAACAAGTTGTATCTTCTGTGTTCTTAACTGCATATTCCTGGGACCATCCCTTACCTACTTAATTAAATCCTTGGTGTTTCATATGGTCATCTGCATTTTAACAGTCTCCCCAGGAAATGTTTAATCCATACTACATTTAGAAACCATCTATATCAACTATTCAGACTTCACAGAAAAAAACCCTATTTGGTGGATTTCAAGGAACCCAACCTTGACCTAACTATACTTGTCTTCATGGTGATTCCTAACTCACATTATCCTGTATATGTGTGACTTTGAATTCTCAACAAAAGTTCCAGGGGTCTAAGAGAAAAAAAAGGCATGGAAAGAAAAGCTGTACCACTGCCACTGTTGCTAAGGAGCAGACAGATACGAGGAAGAGGTGCTGTGCCTTCCCAATTCATGGATCTGTGTTGGAAAAACAAACATTACATTTTAATTAGCCTCCCCCTGGATACTACATAACTTTTAAATATCACTACAATAGCCTAATTTTAAGTTAGATAATTATAGACCCTGGAGCTGGAATAAATGCTTAGGCAAGCCAAGGACATGGCTCATCATTGACTTTATCCTTCAGTTTGAAAAAAAAATTATCTTATTTCCATGTAATTTCTTTCTCCTTCCTCATTATTTTTCTGTAGACCCACCCTAGTAACTCCCTAAAACCTGATTTCTCCCCTTTCAAGCTCTCCATTTGTGTTATACATCCACCTTCTTGATCTCCTTCCTTCTATATCCAGCCGTGGGCTTCTGAACCTGTCCTACCCGTAATAAATGAGAGCCCTTCTGCTGCTTAAATAGAATTGCCTGTTAGTGGAAGGAAGAGTTATGTCCCTTAAGAAGGTTTCATTGTCTCTTCTGCTACTAGATTATGGACTACTTGAATATAGAAACTATGTTTTATTTGCCTTACTTAACACCTAGTGAAGTACCAAACATGTTGTATATACATACACACATATTACATACATACATCAATTATATGTAAATACATGTATACATACATACACATATACATGCATACACATACATTTATACAATTATGCATATATACACTAATTCACCCAATATGTTTTCAGCATCCACTATGTGATAGGGATGGCATATTAAGTACTGGGATTAAATGTTAATAAGACAAAGTCATGGATTTTATAAGCCATAAATTAGGTTAGAAAATAAATAAGAAATATTTAGATAAATATAAGTGCAATTTTAAAATAAAACAGCACTATTTAATAGAGATTGATTGGGATGATATTGCATACAGTTTATTAATTTGGATGATCTGTCTCTGAGGAGGTGACATTTGAGCTAAAACCTGAATAACAATGAAGGTTGGCCATATGAATATCTGGAGGAAGACTCTTCCATTTAAAAGGGAAAATTAGCATGTCTGTAGCTTGGTGAGCAAACAAGACAGAGACAATAGGTACTTTCAGAGACCCAGGTGGTGGTCAAGGGCCTTATAGATAACATAGGGCCTTATAGACAACACTGGAACTCTATTTTACTACAAATGTGATGAAAACACATTGGACAATGTAAAAATCACAGTGGAGGAGGGCATAGTGACATACTGAAATCTGCATTCTTTTTTTTTTTTTCCAACGTTTTTATTTATTTTTGGGACAGAGAGAGACAGAGCATGAATGGGGGAGGGGCAGAGAGAAAGGGAGACACAGAATCGGAAACAGGCTCCAGGCTCTGAGCCATCAGCCCAGAGCCTGACGCGGGGCTCGAACTCACAGATCGCGAGATCGTGACCTGGCTGAAGTCGGACGCTTAACCCACTGTGCCACCCAGGTGCCCCTGAAATCTGCATTCTTAAATTATCAGTTGGAATGCTTTGTGAGGAATGGATAATCAAGCAAGATCCAAGAAAGGATAGTAGTTAGAACACTATCAAAATAATCCAAGCTGGGGATGGTGATTATGACTAGGAAAGCAGTGGAAATAAAGAAAATTTAAACAGATATAGATACATTTTTTAGGTGGTACCAAGATTTGCTGATATATTGGAAATGGGAATGAGGGAGAAACAAAATAAGACTGGCTCATTTCTTTGTGTGTGTGATTTATGGCTTGAGCAAATGGGAGGATGGTGAAGTCATTTCCTCAATGGAGTAAGTCTGAAAGACATATATTTACTCACAAGGAAATCAAGAGTTATCAGTAAATATGGTTGAATTGGAGCAAATGGATGTCCTTTTTTTTTCTTTTTACATACCAGAACAGTTTATTCAAGCTTTTTCCTAACTTAAAAAAAGATATTCTCATTCAAGTATGCTTCTTTGAAGTTATTTTGCCAGTGGAAACCACCACCCTTAAGATGTTCTCAAAGAAAACCATCCTCTTACCTTGTACCTGTACAGATGACATTGAACTGCAAGCTTCTAGCAATGAAGTGGTGCCAGACAACTGGGCATGAGATGTGGATTTAGCCCTTTGGGGCTGACACTAAGCAACATAAAATTGGCAGAATCATTTCTCACTCTCCACACTCTGTCTTCAGGATTAAGATACATAAATTTAGAGTTTATTGAAAATATAATGAGTATTGTTTATTTTTCAGTCACTGGATACAAAGATAATCCCACATAGGTGTTCCTCTTCTTAGGTATTCTAAATACAACCTCATTCCCCTTACTTCTCTGACTCTTAAGCAATGATCTTAACCCAATGTCTTAAGGCAATTTTGTGAAGAATTCTCATTGTAAAAGAATATGTAACACAGTAATATAAATCACAATAAAGCTACTCAAAATGGAGGAGAACCATTCCTATTTTTCCAATAACCTTCAATTCACTTTCCTCTTCTCTATTTCCAAGAATCCCATTCAGATCTAACTTGTACTTGGTGCTATGAGAAATTCACATGTCTTCAGCTAGGAGCTTCTCTTAGTTTCTGAGAAGAACATTGAGGAATGATTCAAAAGCTGAGTAAAGACCATAGGGGAGGAAAGAGGTTATGAAAATTTGAAATAGCACTAAGAAGAAGAATATATAGTTGACTAAATTCAGGCAATCTTCTACCATTTACAGTTATAACCATTCTCTACCTCATTTCAATATCGTGTGGGATTAGAGGTGCCTCTGTGATCATCCCCTAGAAAGGACAGGAGACATGTGAGAGGGCCAACCATATTCATACCATGGAGCACGGCAGGTGTCTCCTATGCCCAGATACCTTTCCAAGTGCTACCAAATTCACTGAGATCTGTGCACTCATAGAGAGCCATGAGCTATAAAAATCCTTTCCTTCTTCTTCCCTCTGTTTTCTCTCTAGATAAGCTTATAGAGGAGTGCCCTAGTACCCTTTCCTATATATGCTGGGTGTTTGCCCATACTCACATGCTGCCTCGCTTGGATGTTAGGGATAAAGAACGGGGTTCTTGGGTCCTGCCTGAGGACTCAGATCACATGGCTCCTTTTCAGAGTCAGTTAAGAGATGCAGTCAGTTGAGGCTATTAATGAAGAAAGCACCTCCCCAGAGTTTTCCCTTTTCCAGCCACTGTAGCTCTTAAAAAGCATTTTCTCTATCTTAACCCCTCCTGCGAAGGAGATGGAATATTTAACTAATCTCTCCAAGGTCTTAAAGCATCTTCTCCCAACCAGGTAAGGGGTTAACAGAGCCTCAGGTGGCAGCTTTATGTGTGAGAAATCAGAGTGCTTGTCTTTGTGGCCCCAGCAGACCTTGGTATCACCTATGGGAGACCATTTATCCTCCACATCTACTTCAAAGGTCAAATCTCTCCCAGTTGATCTCAGGAGAAAACTTAATGCATCTTATTAGCCTAAGGCTTTTGAAATAATTATATTTTCTGCTTGGTTTATCTCAAAGCTAGCTTGAAAGTGGAAAATTAGGTAGACTGGAGTCAAAATATAAAAGTCAGTCAGCCTCCTCTAGTAACTAACAGGAATCTTCAGTCCTCATTTTTCCCTGATTGGCTTCACATCGCCAGAATTTTTGTTTGCTGGAAATGACATGAACATACCTATAACACAGTGCATGCCTCATCACTTTAGGCCCAAGGATGATAATATCTGTGGTTTCTCCTTTGACCATGCATGGCAGGAACCATCTTCCCTGTTACTGGTTTTAGAGGAAAAGAAACATATAGTACTCATGAACAAATTTCCTGTCCCTAAAGATCTGTTTGGGATTCTACCATGTTTTGTTAGGATTAAAGCAATGTTTAATGCAAATCTGAGATGCAAATGACTACTCTTAGAATCATCAGCTGGCTACTAACTGTGATAGGCTGAATTGTGTCATCTTGAAAATATTCGTATGTTGAAGTCATAACTGTCAGTACCTCAGAATGTGACTGCATTTGGAGCTATGCCTCTAGGGAGGTTATTAAGTTAAAATGAGACTGTTAGACTGGGCCCTAATGCAATCTGACTTGTGTCCTCAGAGGAAGAGGAAATTTGGACATGGAGACAGACAACAGAGTGCACAGAGGAAAAGCCTTGTGAAGACATGGGGGGAAGATGGCCATCTATGAGGCAAGAGAGGCCTCAGATGAAACCAACCCTGCCAATGCCTTGATCCAGGACATCGAGCTTCCAGAACTCTGAGACAATAAATTTTTGTTGTCTAAGCCATGCAGTCTGTGGTACTTGGTTATTGCAGCTCCAGAAAACCAGGACACCAGTAATGTAAACATGGACAAATTACACAACCAACCTGTTTAATACTGAATGTATATTTAGGTATAAACTTAATAAAAATTATACGAGACTGGATGCTAAAAGTTACAAAATTCCAATCAACAATATCAAAGAAGACCTGTGTGAATGGAGAGATGTACTTCATGGATCAGAAAACTCAATATAGTAAGCAGGTCAATTTTCCCTGCTTACCAATTTCCCTGCTTTCCAATTGATATATAGGTTTAGTACGATTCCTGGCAGTCACAGCAAAGTTTTTTTGTTTTTTACAGACATAGACAGGCTTATTCTAAAATACATATGGGAGACAAGAGATCTAAATAGCTAAAACAATTTTGAAAAATAATAAATGGGAAGAATAATTCTGTTCAATGTTAAGGCCTAGTATATAGCTCTTATAATCAAGGTGGTAATGGTATTGATGGAGGGACAGCTATATAGAAATATGGAACAGAATAGGAAACCCAGAAATCGACTGACCTAGATATACTCAAATGATTTTTTAATTTTCTTTTAGTTTTTATTTTTAAAAAATTTCCCCAGCTTTATGGGAATATAACTGACATAACAACATTGTGTGAGTTTTAAGATATACAATGTGATAAATTATATTCATATATATTGTACAATGATTAACACAATAATGGTAATAAACACCTCCATCACCTCACATAATTACCACTTGTGTGTGTGTGTGTGTGTGTGTGTGTGTGTGTGTGTGTGAGATGGGAACATTTAAGATTACTCTATCAGCAACTTTCAAGTACATAATACAGTATTGTTAACTATAGTCACTGTGCTGTGCATTGATCCCCCAAATTTACTCATCTTAAAACTGCAAGTTAGGTCCTTGTGGTCAACATCAGCTCATTCCTGACCCTCAACTCCCAGCCCCTATCAACCACCATTTTACTCTTTTTCTGAGTTTGATTTTTTTAGATTCCACATATAAGTGAGATCATCCATATTTTTCTTTCTCTATTTGACCTTATCATAATTTCACTTAGCAGAATGCCTTCAAAGTTTATCCATGTTGCCAGGATATCTTTTAATGACTAAATAATATTCCATTATATGTGTATGTATACACATAAATGTATGTGTATACAGTAGCTGTTAAGCAACTGACTCTTGATTTCAGCTCAGATAATGATCTCATGGTTCGTGGGTTGGAACCCCATGTCAGGCTCTACACCAACAGTATGGAGCCTGCTTTGCATTCTCTCTCTCTCCCTCTCTCTCTTGCCCCTCCCCTGAACATGCTATCTCTTTCAAAATTAATTAATTAATTAATTAATTAATTAACTTAAAAAAAATAAAACCTGATATATATTTTTTTCTTTATCCATTCATCTGTTGATAGTCACTTTGGTTGTTTCCATGTCTTGGTTACTGCATATAATGTTACAATGAACTTGGAGGTATAGATATCTCTTGAGATAGTGATTTCATTTCCTTCAGCTATATACCCAGAAGTTAAATGCTGGATAATATGTTAGGTCTATTTTTAATTTTTTTAAAGTAACGTCCATTGTGTTTTCCATAGTGGCTGTACCAATTGACATTTCCATCAACAGCACACAAGGGTTTCCTTTTCTCCACATCCTTACCAACATTTGTTATCTCTTGCCTTCTTGACAAAAGCCATTCTAACAGGTGTAGGGAGATATCTCATTGTGGTTTTCATTTGAATTGCCCAGATGATGAGGGATGCTGGGCATATTTTCATGTACCTGTTGGCCATTTATATGTCTTCTTTGGGAAAATGTCTATGTAGGTCTTCTGCTCACTTATTAATTGAACTGTTTGGTTTTTTGTGTTGTTTGGCTTTGCAAAAAACTGTTTGCTTTTTTTTGCTTTGTTTGCAACTGAGTTGTATGAGTTCCTAAAATATTTTAGATATTAAGCTCTTATCAGATGTATGGTTTGCAGGTATTTTCTCCCATTCCATAAGTTGCCTTTTTCATTCTGTTGGTTGTTTTTCGTTTTGTTTTGCTGTACAGAAGCTTTTTAGTTTGATGTAGTCTCATCTCACTTGTTTAATTTTGCTTTTGTTACTTGATCTTTTGGTGTCATATCCAAAATATTGTCACTGAGAACAATGTCATGGAGCTTTTCTCCCATGTTTTCTTTTAGCAGTTTTATGCTTTTAGGTCTTACATTTAAGTCAAATTCATTTTGAGTTACTTTGTGTGAGTGTGTAAGATGGGGATTTAACTTCATTATTTTGCATGTGATTATCAAGTAGTCCCATCACCACTTCTTGAAGAGACTTTCCACTCTCTCCATTGAATATTCTTGCCTTTCTTGTCAAATACTAGTTGGCCATATATGTGTGAGTTTATTTCTGGGCTGTTGATTCTGTTCTATTGGTCTATATGTCTGTCTTCATGCCCGTAAAACTTTTTTGATTGCCCTAGCTTTGTAATAAAGTTTGAAATCATAAAGTGTGATGCTTTAGGTTTTATTCTTCTTTCTCAAGATTTCTTTGGTTATCTGGGAATTTTAGTGGTGCCACATGAGCAGTTAGGCAAGAAAAGTGTTTAAAAGTCATCCAAATTAGAAAGATAAAAATAAAATTATCTCTGTTTGCAGATGATATGATCTTATATAGAGAAAATCCTAAATACTCCATTACAAAAACTATTAGAAATAATAAGCAAATTCAATCAGGTTTCAGGGTACAAAATCAACATAATAAACTGAGTTTCATTTCTCCATACTAACAATGAACTATCTGAAAAAAATCCAAGAGAGAAAAAAAATACCATTTACAATAGCATCCGAAACCATGAAATGCTTAGGAATAAAGTTAACCATGGAAGTAAAAGATTTGTACACTGAAATTTATAAGGCATTGATGAAATAAATTGAATAAGATACAAATAAATGGAAGGATATTTCATGTTCATGGGTAGGAATAATTAATATTTTTAAAATGTCCATACTGCCCAAAGGCATCAAAATTCCAATGGCATTTGTTTTTTTCTTTTTTAGAGAGAGAGAGAACACAGCAGGGGAGAGAGGCAGAGGGAGGGAGGGAGAGGGGGAGAGAGCAAGAGAGCAAGAGAGAGAGAGAGAGAGAGAGAGCGAGAATCTCAAGCAGGTTCCACGCTCAATGAAGAGCCTGATGCAGGGCTTGATCCCAAGACCGTAGGATCATGACCTGAGTTGAAATCAAGATTCAGATGCTCAACCGACTGAGCCACCCAAGCACCCCTCCAATGGCATTTTTGAATTGGTTTCTGACAAACTTACAAAAGTAATTCAATGGAATAATGATAGCTTCATCTAAAAATAGTGTTGGAGTAATTAGCCATCTCTGGGGAGGGGGATGGAGGGAGAAATACTCCCACTTTTTACAGAATTAACTCAAAATTAATATGGACCATAAATTTAAGTGTAAAATATGATACTCTAAAACTTTTAGAAAAATACAAGGGCAAATCTTTGGGGCCTAGGGCAAAGTGAAGAGTTATGTTTGACATGGAAAGACTCTGTTAAGAGAATGGAAAGATGAGCTACAAACTTCGAGAAAATATTTACAAACAACATATCTGACAAAGACCTAGTATATGGAATGTTTTAAGAACTCTCAAAACTTCACAATATAGAAAAATCTAACAGTAAAATCAGAAAATAAGCAGAAGACATGAACAAGCATCTCACTGAAGGGAATGCATAAATGGCATATAAATTCATGAAAAGATGCTGACATCATTAATTATTAGTAAAATGCAAAGCAGAACCGCAATCAGATATTACTACAGCATTTCAGAATGGCTTACATGAAAAATGGCACCAAATGCTGTCAAAGATACAGAGGATTTGGAGCATTCAGACACTGCTGGTGGGAGCAGAAAGTGGTATGGCCACTCTGGCAAACACTTAGCAGTTTCTTGTAAAACTAACTATGACTTACCTTATGGTCTAGCAGTTGTACTTTTGTGTATTCATCTCAGAAAAAAATAAAAACATACACCAACCCCAAAACTTGTGCACAAATGTTTATAGCAGCTTTTTAAAAATAATTGCTAAAAACTGCAAATAACCTAAATGCTCTCCAGTCACAGAATACTTAAACTGACAAATCCATACAATGAATTGCTGCTCAGCAAAGAAAGGAAACAAACTATTAATACATGCAACCAGTGGATACTTTTAAGAGAATTTTGCTGAGGAAAAGGAAAGAAAGAAAAAAGGAAAGAGAGAGAGAGAGAAAGAAGGAGAAAGAAAGAAAGAAAGAAAGAAAGAAAGAAAGAAAGAAAGAGGGAAAGAAAGAAAGAAAGAAGAAAGAAAGAAAGAAAGAAAGAAAGAAAGAAAGAAAGAAAGGAAGGAAGGAAGAAAGAAAGAAAGAAAGAAAGAAAGAAAGAAAGAAAGAAAGAAAGAAAGAAAGAAATAGAGGAAGAGGGAGAGAGAGAAAGGGAAGGAAGGAAGGAAGGAGCGGAGAGAGAAAAAGGGAGGGAGGACGGAGAGAGGGAGGGAAGCAAGAAAGCCAATTGAGTCTATTTATGTAATTTTCTTGAAACAACAAAATTTTAGATACAGAACACAGATTAGTAGCTGGCCAAGGTTAAGAACAAGGGGAGGGGGGAAGGAAGAGAAGTGAGTATGTCTATAAAGGAGTAGCATTAGGTAGCCTCATACAGATGAGTCAGTTTTGTATGTTGGCTGTGGTGGTATTTATAAGAATCTGCAGTGTGACACAGTTGCATAAAACTGTATGCACGTACATAAAAGTTGAGTGTATATAAAAATAAGTGCATATTTAAACAATCTCTGTGGATCATACCACTGTGGATCTGTGGTTTTTGACATTATACTATATTTATGCTAGACGTTTTTATTGGAGAAAACTGGGTAAAACTTCCACAGGATCTCCCGATATATATTTTTGCAACTTCTTATGAGTTAATAAGTATTTAAAAATAAAAAGATAAGAAAACAAATACTCACCCTTAAATATAAGGTGTGTTTTGTTTGTTTTAATGTTGAACTTGCAATGAAACACTCTACGTATATACTCCTGTGAAACTTAAGAACCCACACGTGCTGCTGGGAGCTGGTGGACCCCTGGAGATATTCCTTCAATACCTGGATAATATGCTCCAACTGTCCATTGCTCTGGGAGTGGTGGAAACAGTGATTAGACTAGGAGGTATAAATCTGAAAATTTTTGGGAAATGACCTCCAAATATAGGGTATCAATAAGGAAGCTGTTGTAGACATGTTGCTCTGCAGGCTAGATTCCCCTTCAAGGAAAGACTTGCTGCCCAGCCCTGGGAGAGGGGTCACCAGACAGTCTCCAACTTTCAGCTTCTACAGGGTCTCTCAGCTTCAGGGTGCCATTTTGCCAAAGGTCATGACCTTATTTCTTAGGTGACAAAGTGAAGAGAGGTCTTAAAAGCCTGGCCATTTCAACCCCCACACGAGGTAATACTGTTGGGTAATAAATACTTGCTCCACAGTTTCTTGCTATGTTGGCTGACACTTTGTCAGCCCATACCTCAGTTCCATTTCTTCCTCCGACAAATTCTGTCTCTTCCTTTCTTTCCAAAGCCTAACCTCTAATAACCAACCTTCACCCCCAACTCAGCTTTGTATCTGCTTCTGGAGAACCCACCCCGTGACAGGAACATACTCAGCCTTCAGGTGTCTTGACAATCTGTGAAAGTATAAATTTCACTGCCCCACAAGAATGTAAGTGTTCTGGATAGAGAGCTACTGGAGGTGATAATCATGCTTTTCTGTCGACAAGACCACGCTGTGACTGTGAAAGGGTGCAAGAGGGTACCTCAAACTACAGGTCTTTCTGGGATCAGAACAGAATGTGGCCAAAACAAAGGCACAAAATTAATATGGACACCAAATGGTTCTTGATCCCAACTTTATACCATAGAAAAAATTCAGTTTGTGGTAAAATTAAAACAAAGCTATTGTAAAACAACAGAGGGATTTTTATTCACCAATTTGGGATTTAAATCTTCTTACGTATTACACACAAATAAGAACCATAAATAAATCTGCATTAAAAATAACTTATTTTGTGAAAAAATTATAATAAAGAGAATTTTAAAAACGAGCTGTAGAGTAGCAGAGATATTTGCCATACTTATATTTGATACAAGACTTATATCAGTAATTTATAAATAACACCTGAAAATCAATAAGAAAATGATAGCCTTCTTTTTAGAACGGGCAAAAGACTAAAACAGGTCCTTCACAAGAGGCAACTGACCAATAAATATATAAAAATGCGTGGACATTATTGGTCCTCAGGGAAGTGCGAATTAAAGCCACAGTGAGATACCACAATACACTCAGTAGACTGACTTACAAAAACCCTGAAAATACCCAGTGTGATTAAAGATGTGAACCAGCTGAGACTCATGAACTGCTAGTGGAATATAAAATTATGTAATCGCTTCAGAAAATACCTGACAGAATCTATTACCATTGGTGAACATAGTCTTTCCAAAGACGTATCCCTAATTAGTCTAACAGAAATTCATATGTACGTGTGCACAACGATCAATTGAACATGTACCAGAATGATCAGGGTAGTGTATCTGCAATAGCCAAGCTATCACTATTCTATTTTACTATTAAGAGTAGAAAAATAAATATGGGCTATATACATACAATGAGGTGCTATACAGAAATAAAAATGAACATTCTACTGCTCCATGCAAACACATGGATATTTCTCACAAACCTAATGAGGAGCATAGATGCCAAACACAAGGAGCACACAGAGTATGATTCCACTTACATAAAGGTTACAACTGGGTAAAATAATCAAGTAGCTGGACTGCATAAGGGCACCAAAGGGGCTTTGCTGTGCTGGTAAAGGTGTGTTTCTCGTTATGGGTGGTAATTACCATGGTGAATTTACTTTGCAACGAATTCATTGAGTTAGACCTTTATACTTCAGCTATATTTCTTGATGCAAATTTACTTCAATAAGTTTTTTACTAAAACAAATGCTCATTGAATTATTTTCTGATTGTCTATTTAGGTTTATACATTTTCCCCAATACTGTTTTCATTGTAGCAATAATTACATGATCAAATAAATGTAAGTTAGTCTGTAATTAAATTAAATTGAATCTCATAATTTGCTTAATAAAAAAAAGAATACATCTGTGCGTTTATCTGTATATCCTCTATATATACATCTATGACTAAAATCTAACACAGTAAATTTTTTAAAACTTTTTTCTAAGTAGAATGGTGTGTGTTGAGTTTGTGGTTTTAATTTGGAAATGAGAATTACTCTTCATCAGGGACACATCATTAAATTGCCTGTGACATCATCTACCTCCAGTAGCAGAAACTGGGGAATATGACATTGATTCTATAGTATAATCACTTGGATACCGATGTACCATTAAATTGCAAAGATGAAATTTACTTCTCAAATAATTCACTGTTCAGTGGGGGAATCTAATCCAAAATATAAACAATTAAAATAAGTGTAATTATGACAGAGGTAGTAATAGCTGACGTTGACTGAGTGCTTATTATATGTCAAGTACTATTCTAAGTGATTTATATTTAGACCTCACAATAACTTTATGCAATGGTGATTATCATTACATGCATTTTAGAGATATGGAACATAAGGTGCACTGCGGTTAATTTCTCAAAGTGTCAAAGCAGCACAGCAAGAGTCAGAGTCACAGTGTAAACCAAGTGCTCAAGTTCCAGCATTCAAGATGTTTTAAAATATATATTTATTTATTTTGAGAGAGAGAGAGAGCAGCAGAGGCAGAGGGAGAGAATCCATGCTGTCAGCACAGAACTCAACATGGGGCTTGATCCCATGACTGCAAGATCATGACCTGAGCCCAGATCAAGAATTAGGCACTAAACCAACTGAGCCACCCAGGTGCCCCGGCATTCATGCTTTTAATCGCATGTATACTGTATTGCCACTTTTTGCATGAGAAAAGACATTAAGACTTTTGGCTTCCAGAAAATTGGCATTATGGTTCCTGTCCTCCATATCTGAACTCATAATTTGATTACAAGTGACTCCCATCCTTGTTTTGTCTTCTTATGGGGAACATCCTTATGGAGGATGTAGATGGAGGGAAAAGAGGAAATCGGGGACTGGAGAGGGCAGCTCTCTTCTCTGAGATGGGGCTCTGGGCCAGACATCAAGATTAGGGGAAAGGCGACAAGATGAGAAGAACTCTCACTTCACCAAAGTGACGTCCTGCTCTCCTCTAGTTTGAACTCATTCCTCATTTCAGGGAGAAGGGTTGGGAGTTCCCACATACAAGTGGGGAAAATGCTTTCTCAAGAACTCTGTTTCAGTCCGCATTCCTAGCTGGTCTGCTTGTCCTTCCATATGCCTACACGTATAAACAACCAATCACTCTCCTAGCAACAGAGCTTAAGTAAAAGCCAGGACATAGAGACCTTAGGGACTGCTGTTCAAACCCCCAGATCCCCCACGTCAAGGATTCAAATAAAGATAAAAAAGATGAAAAAAGGGAGGCACAAAGGGAAGGAGGGGTGCAGAGAGGGAGGAACAATGAGTGACCTAAATCAGGAATGGACCCTGAAGACAAGCTTCTGAAGTCAATGTTCCTACCTGCCAGAATTTTGTGCAGACCATGAAAAGAATGGCATTATGACTAAATCCTTAATAAGGCTCAGGGTTGCAGATTCATGCCTATGGAATGAAGAATGAAAGAAAAAAATTCAGGTCAGTGAGGGTATGTAATGAATTTTCTCTCCGATATCTCACTGCAGGTATCAAAGTAGAGAGGACGGGAAATAGGGAGCTGATTTCTTGGCAAAGAGAACCTGATAGTATTCTCTGTCAAGGGTATGTGGAGAAGAGACGCGGGTCTTTAAGCCTCTCCAACATCTATAAAATCTGATTTCTTTAAGGATTACCTCCTCAGATGTATCGAAGAAGGCCAAGAATCCAGACAGATTATGGAACACACGAGGCAAAGACGACTTATGGGAACAAACCAAATGGTAGGTGTAAGCTTGGGGATAAATTAGACATTTCTAATTCTTGTTCTCCCCATGCCTGCACCTGTAGCCTCTCTGGCCTCTGTTCTAACCCTGTGATTTTCTGCATGGACTTTTCCCCTAGAAATCCAGAAAACTGATGGGGTTAGAATCTCTTGAAAAGTGTGAGAAAGGGTAGCTTTGTAATTATAAGAGCTTCAGACACTTCCTGGAGAATAGTCCCTACCATGCAAGACTGTTAAGCCAAGTCAAAGTTAATCTTGGATGGAGTGTGGGCAGTGTGTGCCGTTAGATTAGAGACGGCTGTTTGCATAGCTGTGTATCTTCAGCACCTGGAAAAGTCCAGTGCAATAGGCATTCAATTGAGGATAGGGTACAGTTTTTTCTCTCCATATCCCTTATAACAAACAACCCTCAGGTCATCTCGCTGGGGATACACAACGATGTATTCAGAATCAATCAACCACTTAGGAGGGCGTACCAAGAAATCCACATGCTTTGATGATTTGATACCCTGCTCAAAATCAGGCATGTAAGATGGTCAGAAAATCAATTTGTTTGTGTCAGCAAACCAATCATTCAGTGACTAGAAAAGAAAACAAATCATGTGCAAGGCATTCTGCTAAGAAGTATGTATTGAGAACGGAGCCCTGCAGATAGAATAAATAGAAGAATGGATTATAAATGTGAACTATTCAGAAAAGAATGGTAACAGAGAAAGGTTAGGAGATTTTAAAAAAAGGAGGAGAGATTAAGCATTTATGATAGAGGAAGTGTCAGGAAAAGGGGAGGAAAAGAGTCTAAGGGAAATTGAGGGAGCATGTGAAAGATAAAAATCTGAGCAGGATCTCTGGGGTGTCTGTACAGAGCCCACAGTTCATGTATCAGGGTTTGAGACTTTGGGAATTAGCTTCTCATCAAGGAAAACCCAGGTCCACTCTAAGATTCTGGGAGATGATAGGTGGCTGCAGGGATGAGGCAAAAGTCTGAGATTTTTAACCCCCCAACATTTACAGATAACCTCGTGTCCAACAAAAATAACTCTGAGCAAATTAAAAATGTTCAGATTTTCAGTATGAATACATAGTAGAGAGGCAGTAAGCTTGGTTGTACCCGAAATTACTACATATATTTCACCATTCCTAGAGTCTTTCTAATTAATCCACAGTGCATAAACAGGACTGTGCCACTGGCTGACTGTATCACCTTGGACACATAACCAATATGACTGTAGACTGGGGAAAAAGACTGCTATAAAGATTCTATTCTCCCACTCCCCCCAAAATGAGGCACATGTAGTGTCCTAGTGTCTTGATACATAACGGAAACTCAGCAATGATTTATTCCTTACATTCCCTTTTTGAAGCTATCTCCCCTGTCTGGTGCCCCCACTCCTGCTTCTTTAATGCCACATAAGCTGAGTATTGTCCAAGCCTTTCACTCACAGGCAGCAGTCAGCTATTCCTCCTCCTACCCCTATGAAGACAGAGTTGCTTTTCCCTCAACCTACTCCAGTCCCTGGGCTCCAGGCTTTCGCAGCTTGCAGAAGTCCCCACCCTCACTCACCACCCTCCTTCTCTCCTCTCTCTCTCCACCCCAAACACCATCTTTTATCTACTATTCAAGTGAACTCTAGTTTAGTATTTTCAGATACAGCCATACCCAGCCTCCTCAAAACCCCAATCATCTTATATTGGTTCCCCAGGCTTGTTAAGAAAACCTGACACGTCTCAGAATAAGTGGATAATCAGAGTGAGTGGATAATCATGGTGCGTAGCCACCAGGAAGAGAGTGAAGAGGCTCTTCTCCATAATAATAACACCAGAACTTCAAAAGTGAAGAACAATTTACCCCTTGCAAAGCACTTTCTCACTGGCAATCCCATTCCATTTTCACAACCTGTGTCAAGAGCATCACTGGGCAAGACAGAAATTGCCAGTACCATTTAATTTTTTTTTAACATTTATTTATTTTTGAAACAGAGAGAGACAGAGCATGAACGGGGGAGGGTCAGAGAGAGAGAGAGAGAGAGACAGAATCCAAAACAGGCTCCAGGCTCTGAGTGGTCAGCACAGAGCCCAATGCGGGGCTTGAACTCACGGACCACGAGATCATGACCTGAGCTGAAGTCGGACGCTTAACCGACTGAGCCACCCAGGCGCCCCGCCAGTACCATTTAAAGATCATGAAACCACAGCCCAAAATTAAATAACTTTCCCATTATTATTATTGTTACAAAGTAGCAGAGCTGGAATAACAAATGCTTCTGGAGGTAAAAACTCAATAATCTTATACACCTTTTTCATGGGCAAAAAGATGTCCTAGGATTCATATATCAAATTCACACCAAGATGTTCTTTTCAAAGCATGTGAGATACACAGTCCCTACCAACCAGAGGACAAGGTGGCTCTCCTTTTCTCTGAATGATGCCACCAATGCATGTTTTTTTTTTTTTACTCCTAGAGTTTGGCTACGAATACCAGGTGATGCCTGAAATTTGAATGTCACAGAGCCTTCTCACTTTTGTTAAATCTCATCACACTCCACAGTTTGTAAAAAATTTTCTTCTTGAACTTGCCTAGATAACGGATTTCTATCTTTGTACCTCCAGACAGGTGATATGTTAACAGTAATCTGTGCTGTTAACAAATAGTGCTCTCAAATGTTTGTCATTAAATCCCCTTTTTATTGCTCATTTTTGTATCTACACTATAAAATTTTGAATTCTTTGAGGCACATCACATCAATAACCAAAGAATTATGATGCTAAGCAACATGGATTTTGATGTCTATGTGTTGTGGAGATAAACACATATAATTTGCTCATATCATTTTTGTGTTAAATGTGATATATGATATCATATCATTTTTCAAAAGTCTCTAGAGCTGCAGGTTTTTTCCTCCAGACATAATGAGTATTGATCATTCCCTCAAATCAACTAAGTCTATTTGAATGACTGATTGATTGATTGATTATTTATTTATTTGTTTGTTTTGCTATTGATGTTCATACTTGCTCGTCTTGGAATTAATTCTCTACTGATCTTTCAGGTTTCATACTTTCTAAGAAATATCAGAAGTGAAGATAAAGAGCACATTGAAAAATACACTGTAAGTTCCAACACTATCATAGCACTATTCAAATATACTGATGTCTTCTTGCATTTTGCCTTTATTTTCTCGGTTATATAATTTATAAGGACAGCAACTAGGTCTATTCTGTCGACATTGCTGTATTTCCTGTATGTTGTACAGTAGCAATGAATAATACGTAGAGTTCCTTATACGCTCTATTCTCCCATACCTAGAAATCTCCAAATAATGACTAAATTATCATCCTTGCTATCACTGGAAGTCAAGACTGATAAACATCTTATGAACAGGTAGCACACTCAAGGGCAACTTCTACAGAAGAGCCTCTACTGCATTACCTGAAGGGAGTATTTTCTTCTTTGCAAGGCTTGCAATGTGGCTCAACACCACTACTTCGC
Source organism: Leopardus geoffroyi (assembly GCF_018350155.1). NCBI lineage: Eukaryota > Metazoa > Chordata > Mammalia > Carnivora > Felidae > Leopardus > Leopardus geoffroyi. The sequence goes on along the minus strand of NC_059329.1, from coordinate 60,884,413 downwards.
TGTTTCTGCTTACTGGTTTCCCAGGCATGGAGAAGGCACACCACTGGATCTCCATCCCATTATTAGGGGTTTACGTCTCCATACTGCTTGGTAATGGCACTCTTCTCTTTCTTATCAGGGATGATCATAACCTTCACGAGCCCATGTACTATTTCTTAGCTATGCTGGCAGCCACAGACCTTGGAGTGACTTTGACCACGATGCCCACAGTTCTGGGCGTTCTATGGTTGAATCACAGAGAGATTGGCCATCAGGCCTGCTTCTCTCAGGCCTACTTTATCCACACTCTTTCTATCGTAGAGTCTGGTGTTTTGCTTGCCATGGCCTATGACCGTTTCATTGCCATCCGCAACCCCTTGAGATATACTTCCATCCTTACCAACACCAAGGTAATGAAGATTGGGATGGGGGTATTGACAAGGGCTGGTCTGTCAATCATGCCAATAATTATCCGCCTTCACTGGTTTCCCTATTGTCGATCCCATGTACTCTCTCATGCTTTCTGTCTACACCAAGATGTCATCAAGTTAGCTTGTGCTGACATCACCTTCAATCGTCTCTATCCAGTTGTGGTTGTATTTGCAATGGTCTTGTTGGACTTTCTTATCATCTTTTTCTCCTACTTTTTGATCCTTAAGACTGTCATGGGCATTGCTTCTGGAGAAGAAAGGGCCAAGGCCCTCAATACGTGCATTTCTCACATCTGCTGCATCCTGGTCTTCTATGTCATTGTAGTTGGTCTAACATTTATTCATAGGTTTGGAAGACATGCTCCTCGTGTGGTCCACATCACAATGAGCTACATCTACTTCCTTTTCCCCCCTTTTATGAACCCTGTTATATATAGCATTAAAACCAAGCAGATCCAGAGTGGTATAATTCGTTTATTCTCTCTGCCTAATTCTAGAGCATAAATTTGACTCACTGCTCTCCAAGAATAACTCGGGGAACCTGGACAAACTGACAGCTTTGTTGTTAGGAGCAACTAGGGAAAGACATGTCAGTGGAAACCTACTTCTCTCTGATATTCAGAATATCATTTCACATAGCCCATTTATTGCTAGATAGCAAATGACATAATATATGTACATGATTAAGCACATGTCTCAGGTGTCCAACTGATTTATCCTTTTCAGAAGTAACTCACCCTGTTTAGTGGGGATAAGACACCTGATCACACAATTCTTGGATCTAGACTATTGGTCTCTGAGTCAAAGCCCATTGTTTTTCCAAATGTTCTGCGTGTCTTGGCTCTGATATACTTAGCAATGACACTCCTAATCTCAAACATTCATCTATTTTTTTTTTTGCTAATATGGAAATAGTTGCTATTTCTAGAAAACTGCACTAAGTGAAATGATGAGCCTTACCCAATCCTCAGTTCAATATGGCAACTCTAGGGAACCTATATGTAAGTCTATCCAGTTAAATGTTTGATAAATATTTATTTATTAGATGTTATTATTATCAACATATATGTAAACATATGTAAAAATATAACAACACAGAGATAATTCCTAACCCAGATGACCATTATCGTGATGAGCTAGTTCTAGATACAGGGGAATAGAGATATATATTTTCAAATAGTAAAATGGTATTAAAGTTCCAGCTTGGCAATATACCACAGATAAGACTAGACTGAAGGAATGTTAAAAATACCTGAATTGACAAATAGTTGGTCATATGTATGAATGGGGAGGAGGGAGGCAATGCCTGTGACAAGAAGAAAAATGACCTTTCCTGGTTCCAAATAGCTATGAAAGTTTATTTTGGTCACAGTCTAGACATGGGGAAGAGTTCATGGTCCTATGGCCAGCTGAAGAGTAGTACACATGACTCAGGTGACAGGTTTTAAAGTGAATCAGAGAAGATGTTCTTATGAACAGAAGATTGAATACGAAATGCTAGGATCATACAAGGTGCCACCCAGTTACTAGTCACTTCCCTTCACATAGAGGGAGACTATCATTGGGCTTTGTCATGCTGGCATTCAAAGTGGTCTCGGACTCCTGCCCCTACTCTTGCTCATACGAAGGTAAGAATTTTCCAGAACTCCTGGGATTTCTGAGTAGCATGGAAAAAACAAACATGAAACCAGACCTTTAGAGCAGCTTCCAGGTTCATAAATAATCTCTACCAGATCAGCTCAATGGACTGTTTCTTTGTTCATTCATTCATTCATTCATTCATTTATTTTCATTCAATTCAGCTGTGTATCTGGACTGTATACCATTTGTGTCTCTCCTTTCATAGTTTATAGACAGTGTGCTCCAGGAGGACAATGATATTATAGGTCTTATTTCCTACTCTATTATAGAAACTGCCACATGGAAAATCCTTAATAAAATACAAGTTTTTGATTAAATGAATAAAACTTAAAGTGACCCACGTTTCTATGTGTCTGTTGGTTTGCTGGTTCTTCTTCTATTTTTTTAATGTTTATTTATTTATTTTGAGAGAGATAGTATGTGTGCATGGGAGGAGTGAGGGGCAGAGAGAGAGGGAAATCGAGAATCCTAAGCAGGCTCCATGCTGTCAGCACAGGGCTCTAAACGGGGCTCAAACCTACGAACCTGAACTGTGAGATCATGACCTGAGTTGAAATCAAGAGTTGGATGCTCAGTCGACTGAGCCACCCAGGCACCCCAGCTTTTCTGATTATTTTTCTGAATCTGCATGTCCTCTGAATGTCTCTGTTATTATGCCCTGTAATGTCTTCCAATATTTGGGCATCTAAGTTGTATTCTCATGGAACACCCTCAAAAATATAAATAAGTTCACAACTCTTTATGCCACGACGCATCCTTTCTCTGTACTCTCGGGAATCAACTCAGAGGGATCTAAACTCCATCAAAGGAAATCTTTCTTGACTTTCTCTCTAGGCCCAATGATCCTGGGGCCTTCCATAGCAGACTAATATAAAGGGCATTAGGATAACAATATCTTTTAGAAAGTCTTCAAATGGCTGCATTTGATTGACACCTCCAAAAGTTTCTCTCTTCCCTTTCTGTCCTTCCTTACGTTGCAGAGATGGTATGGAGAGATCTGAGAAAGAGCTCATAAGAAATATAGGACTGGGAAGTCAGTTTCTTTTTGATGGAGGTGAGTTCTATGAAACAGAGCAGAGTTCTGGGATCACAATGGTCCCAGTTGAACACCTGGGCCAAGGGAGTTAGGGTGGGGGAATTTTCCTAATAGAGCAGTTTAATGTCCTGCTCTGGTCCTTTTATCCACATATGTTTCACTGTAAAGGCAAAGTCCTAGGAGTTCTCCAAAAAAAAAAAAAAAAAAAAAAAAAAAGCAAAAAGGCCATCCTCTCTAACTTTTCTTCCCTACTACTATATGATGCTTAAAATTAATCACCTTTCTGGTGACAAGGCTAAACCCAAACAAGGATACAGCTTGAGACCTTGGGGCACCACTGTTCCAAAGCTCCAAAGCTGGGAGAACAAAGAAGGGAGGAGGCAGAAATGGGCCTTGGGGAGGACCTTCTGAAAGAAATGCTCCTTGAAGCTTGGCTTCTGGGTATGATCTAAAGAGGAGGTGTTGAAGCCAAGACTTTGGCCAGGCTTAGGGGTCTAGGGTCACATCTATGGCACCGATGAACAAAAAACTCATGAACAGGTCAATAAGAAGCTCCAGTGTTTCTTGTCCTGGAAGGCTCAGCGTAGGGAACAGGTCATGGGTAGGGTATAGAGAGTTGGTTTAATGAAACTTACAGAGAAAGGCAGCAATATGTCAGTCAAGAGGTGATGAGGCATAAGAATATATCCCAAAGACTCCCCTCAAAACTGGGCTCCCAAATAATCTTTTCTTACAGATTTTTGGAATAGGGAAAAGCCAAAATCTGTCTTCCTTACTAGGCAGATGTAATTTGGAAGAAAAAAGCAAAAGACCTGTGGGAATAGAGGCAGATAGCTCTAGAATAATTCAGGACTCTGGGATAGATTATCTATTTCCCTTGTTGCTGTCTTCAGCTATTTGTATGAGCTTCCTCTTGACCCCTGTCAGTGCCACCAGGTATTTACCACCCCCCCCCCACCCCACCACCCAGAGCCTAAATCAGGTTGAGGAGGGGAGGCACTATAATGACCATGGGTGTAGACTAACAGAACAAAAAAAAAAAAAAAAAAAAAAACTTGCCAAATAGACCAGCCTCAGATTAAAGCAGAAGCAGACTTTACAGAATCTGACATTAGACACTTTATTTTAAATTGCTGCGTATTCCCAGAAGTGGGCCTATTATCCATCAGGAACTAAGTGTGCAAATTCTGTAACTAAAGGCAGAGTAGAGCTTTTTTGTTCATTCCCTTCTTTATGAGCTATAGGCACTGTAGATTTGCAGGATCTCAAACCCCACACAGATAGAGAGCTATAGTGGATCTGGTGCTGGGGTGGTGTGGGTAGGGGAAGGTGGTCACCATTTTTATCAGCAAGGGATGCTGGTAAAAAGGGGAAAAGCTGGAGGATTTGGGTAGAAAGCCATTCAGAGCCAGTATTCACTGGTATGAAAGTCTAGAATTTCAGTTCATGGCTTGGGAAAATAGAACTATTATGCACTGAGCCATATAATGAGAATTTGGTGATTAATTTGCATCTACTACTGCACACCATGTATGAGAACAGATGGTATCGCTCGGTCTAAATAACGTTGCCAGACAGTAGAGAGGATGTCAGAAAATCGGATGATAAGAAGAAAGGTTACAAAGCAGACAGAGATTGGGGAAATGAAACAAAAGGGAGAAGGATCCAAAGGCAAGGCAAATGTGAAGTCTGTTATGTGAATGTCTGGGTGGTGTTCCTCCGTGAGAAGTCACATGAGAGATGAGAGATTCAGAGTGTCTTCTTCTTGAAGCCGCCACATTTTTGGATGAGAATGATTAGTTTGGGAAAACAGTTTTTCATCAATCCAAGATCTTAAGGGCTCCCCAGGAGTGGACACCCCCGTGAGTTGATGTATAAACTTTTCAAGGTCATGAGGCAAGAGTTGTAGAGTTACTGTTCTTTTCAGTGTTAAAAATGATTAAAGAAGACCATGTAGGGGACACAAACAAACTTTATTTAACACGTCACGAAGTGGAGTCTCCACCTGGAGAACTGCAATATGGGAGGGGAGGTGGGAAAGCAGAAGCGTTTCATAGGATGAAGAATAAAGAACAAAGAATAAGGAAGAGACAAATATCTTGAGAAAATATCTTGTCTGCAGTCACCTAGGCAGCCTTGTGTGGGGTGAGAAAGCTCAGAGTTGGCTTGGAGTTTGGGGCCTGCCTGACTGGATACACTGCATGTATGGTCAAGTGCAGTGTTTACAGGGACTGAAAGTTGTTTAAGTTTGGTGTTACTGATGTGGCACCACTGGGCAGGAGAGCTCCATCTTGTGCCCGGAAAATTATTTCAACAGCACGAAACTATGTCATTGAGTACATATCCTAATTACCAATTAATTGAAAAATGGGGAAAGTAAGATGTTTGTGGACATTCTATTAAAAAATAGGGCACACTGGCCACACATCCAGGCCACGTCTGCTGTATAATAGGTAGGAAGCAGTTATGCTCTCCAGCTGGGTCTTCCCCAGCTGTCTGGCTCCCCCACCCATCTGGGTCTCAGCATGTCGGAGGAAAGAGACCTGGCTAGACTTGTGACAAGAGGCAACTCAGACCCATCCCTGCCAAAACCAAGTTTCTTTTCTTGTGTTTTGGTTTTCACATTCTGCTTCTCCCAGCTCTACCGGGACGAAGCTCGCCTCACCCCCACTCCCATGTGAAGCCCAAGGTTGCAGGCTTCCCTCAGCCTGGTTGGTGCTTACCAAAGTGCCCCTCCCCTTTTCCCACCCACCCCCCATCCTGTCCCAGACACCAGGAATCTTCACTAGCCTCTAACTATTCTCAGTCACTGTTATCTTAAGGCTTCTTAAATCCCTATTATCTTATACCTCTTCTCCAAATGTTTTGAGCAAATTGGAATGACTCAGCATATCTGAGTGTGAGTGACGCTGGCCTTCCTCTGCCAAACAAATTCAGAACGGCCTTCTGATTAAGCGTAGCGCAAACCCATCACAGAGGCACAGTGTCGCCCCACTTACAAAGTCCACTCCCGGATGATACTGCATTTAGTCCTCACAGGTCAAGGGACACTTAATTCTCATTTATTTTTCAGAGGAGGATCACAGGCTGAGGGAATAGAAGGGGTCTACCCAAATTACATGGCTAAAGATTGGAGGAACTGGAATGACAGCTAAGGAATTACCTGAAAGTGAGTCTGGAGGTCTCAGAGGCTTCATACAAATATGAGATGAACTCACTCTAGAATATTCTTCTTAATGCTCGTGGTGATATACTGGTATTTACCCATATCCTAGCTTATCCCAACACTGATAGAAGTATTTACAAAGCACAGATGCTTAAATGTTTTTGAGCTTTACTTTGTGGCAAGAAGGCCACCAGGGTAGCCCTTTGGTATGACTTTTTGAAACCAATAAAACTTCTACAGTCTAATCATTTGTTACTCCCATCTTGAGTTCTCTAACTGCATTGAGCACAAATTATTTCTTCAAGCCCATTCTTGCCTCAGGAATTTCTCCTCTGCTTTTCCCTCAGGGTGAAAATACCCTTCCTTTTTACCTGATTCCCATGTACCTGTCAGATGTTACATGCTCTGGGAAGCTTTCTTTGACCATGCCCAAACCTTGCCAGATTTAATAAAGTAAGCCATGCTCCCACAGAGTTCTGTAAATCTTCTATTATAATTTTCATATTACTGTTATTCCTTTTTCATTCTCTGAATCTATTTTTTAATATAATTTGTTGTCAAATTTGCTTATATACAACACCCAGTGCTCATCCCCACAAGTGCCCTCCTCAATGCCCATCATCCATTTTCCCCTCTCCCCCACCCCTCTATCTACCTTCAGTTTGTTCTTTGTATTTAGGAGTCTCTAATGGTTTGCCTGCCTCCCTCTCTGTTTGTAGCTGTTTTCCCCCTTCCCCTCCCCCATGGTCTTCTGTTAAGTTTCTCAAGATCCACATATGAGTGAAAACATATGACCTCTGAATCTACTTCAAGCTATAAGGACATGAGCCAGTTCTATCTCATAAACTACTATATCCATGCTGCCTAGTATATTGCCTGGCACATATGTTAAACACTGATTTGCAGTTGTTGATCGGATTACTTTTTCCCCCCCCATCTCTAAGGCTTTCCTAAGAAAGAATGTTTTATTTCTCTGGAGTCACTACAGTTTAGGGAAAAGCTACAGGAAGTAAAAAAGTAGAAGTGGCTAAAGAAGTATGTCTGAAGACCTAACTAACGTGGTCTTTCCTAAACAGAAGACTCATCCTACTGTAATGCCCATTATGGAACTCAACACCAGTGCCCCACCCTTTCTGCTGACCGGCTTCGTGGGCCTGGAAAAGGCTCACCACTGGATCTCTATCCCGTTATCTGTCATCTAGATTGCCATACTTCATGGCAATGGCATTCTCCTATTTCTCATCAGCATTGACCATAACTTCCACGAGCCCATGTACTATTTCTTAGCCATGCTGGCAACCACAGACCTCGGGATGACCCTGGTTACAATGCCTACAGTGCTGTGTGGGATGTGGACAAATCATAAGGAAATCAGCCATGGCTCCTGCTTTTGCCAAGCCTGCTTCATCCACACTTTCTCTGTCATAGAGTCTGGGATTTTGCTTGCCAAGGCCTATGATCAGTTTGTTGCCATCCACAACCCACTGAGATATACTTCCATTCTTACCAACACCCAAATGATAAAGATTGGAGTGGGGGTTTTCATGAAGGGATTTACAGTCATCTTGCCTCCAATATTGCCTGTCGATTGGTTTTCCTATTGCAGATCCCATTTCCTCTCTCATGCATTCTGCCTCCACCAGGATGTCATCAAATTAGCCTCTGCTGACATCACCTTCAATTGCCTATATCCTATTGTGATGGTATTTTCTATGGTCCTAATGGACTGCCTGATAATCTTTTGCTTCTATATTTTGATTCTCAAAACTGTCATGAGTATTGCATCTGGAGAGGAGGCGTCCAAGGCCCTCAACAAATGTGTCTCCCACATCTGCTGTATCTTGGTCTTCTATGTCACTGTTTGGTTTGACATTCATCTACCGATTTGGGAAGAAATGTTCCCCATCTAGTACACATCACAAATAGCTACATCTACTTCCTTTCCCTTCTTTTATGAACCCTGTCATCTGTAGTATTAAAACTAAGCAGACTCGCAGTAGTATTCTCCAGTTCCCATCAAGAACATGGTATTTACTTTCTCCTGTCTGGAAAAGGACTGAGAGATTAAAAACATAATAATTTGACAGTCATAAATTTCTAAGGAAGACATTAGAATAAATGTACAAATGCCAGAAAAAAAGCATTTCAGATACAACTGTTTTTTTCTGCCACTCCCCTTTATTTTTCCCATGAGGATGAGATGAAATAAGTCATGTAAAACACTAAACACAGAGCAAGCTGCTTAGCATAGCTCAGTTGATATTCGTTTTGTACTTAACACTCATTCAACTTGCAGCAGCTCTGATGTGACTCTGGGTTCATGGACTCTGAGTGGCATGGTCCAACAAATTGAACACAGATTCCGTTCTTGGTTGTTTTTTCATATGGACTGGACATCCTTACAACCTTGCAACCATTAACTTTTATCTGTTGTGTCCCATGTGTGCACCACCTGCCTTTTCTAGAACTTGTCATCAGTAAAGCAGAGTCTTTCTGAGCTAATTTCCAAATGGTTGCTATTGAACACAGTACACCAAGAAGGCAACTGCACAAGTAAAATAGGAATGCTCTATTTTTACGTAGTGAAGTGAATTCACATCAGCAAGTAAATCAATTCCTGATCTAGGGGAAGAAGTTTTATTACGATGATCCTGACAAAAGGAAAAGGTGCTAGTCAGAAATTATATATAATCAGAGCCTCAAGAGGAAATTAATTCAGAGTAGAACTGGACTTGATTGGTACTTGGTATGTATTCCTCACGTGTGCAAAACCTATGTAGGAAGAAAGACAAAGAGGAAACACATGTGTTAGGAGCAGGAGAAGGCCTGGGCTGTTGAAAGGGTTTCATGGCAGGCTGTAGGGATGTTTCATGCACATATCAGGTAAGGAGGGATTCAGATAAGGTCTCATTCTTAATGGTGGCAGGAAGGGTAGTTATAGATTCAATATAAGAAGAGGAAGGAATACATTTGCCAGAGTTCAACAAGCCTTATACAGGCAACCTGTATAGAGTAAGATTATTTCCCTAAAGACTGATGAAATCAGGGCCAAATATAAATGAACTTCTGTCTTCTGCACATTCCCTTGTCCTTGATCGCCAAAGAAGAACTTCCCAGAATCTCTGTAATTTTGGGTAATATGGAGGCAAGCCAAATGTGCAAATGTGGGACTCTGGCAAATGCTCTGGTTCAATTTACAAGCTATGTAATGTGCCATGTGTGTGTATCAGGCACATGGATGAGCATACCTTCGTATTTAGGAGCACCTGCCACACTTGAAATTTCCTCCTTCTTCCTCCTCCCTTACTGGACTATGAAAACCACTATAACCTAGCTTTAAGCACAATGCTTTGAGTGGAGTAGGAGCTTAATAAAATGTTCTTTATTAAATTGAATAATAAACGAGGAATGGATGATGTTCCTATGTCTATTTTTTTGTAATCCTGCATCATTATATATAGATAGTTTACAGGTAGAGGTAGAGATAGAAGTCTCTGTATTTGGGGCATCCCACTAAGCTGTTTGCACACCACTATGTGACAGGAGACTCCCCAAAGTGAATAATCAAAGTCTCCTGTGTACAAGGTCTGCCTGTTCCTTCCCGGGCACATCGTCTGAGTACACTGAGGCCAACCTCATAGGACACCTTTCTCAACTTCCCTAACTTTCCATTGATGAATTTTCTTTTGAATGTAGATATATGAAATGTTGATTTTTAGTGAATAATTTTCAATCATTGGGGTCTCCATGTTTTCCTAAGAGCTGCAGGATACCCAAGGAGAGAAAAAAGAGGAAAAAAATACAGAAGAGGGTCTATAAGGGGGTTTCTCAAGCTATGGCTGGTTCTTCACCTCCTTGTCATAGCAGCCTACTCAAAACCAATTACAAATATAGTGTATTTTTAATAACCTTGAATTCCAGCCACAGTTGATTACATCTGACAAGGAATATTTTTTTCTTTTTATTCTTTGAAGGAGAAAAAGAGTGAGCAGAGGAGGGAAAGCAAGAGAGGGAGAGAGGGAGACAGGGAAAATCCCAAGCAGGTCTGCATTATCAGCGCAGAGCCTGATGTGGGGCTTGAACTCACAAACCATGAGATCATGACCTGAGCCGAAATCAAGAGTCAGACACTTAACTAACTGAGCCACGCAGGTGCCCCAGAACATTTCTTTTTTATTTGGGAAGGAGTTATACAGACATTTAGTTCATTAGTGCCAGGAACTGAGCCACAATTGAAAATAAACTCTTTACTATGTATCAGAAGTCCATGGAAGTATCTAGCTAACTGAAGGACTGGTGCTCACTGAGTAACAGGTTCTGTGCCTTGAGAGCAGTGTTATTAGAGTATCATTGGTGCTTACCAGCTATGGAAACCATGAAATTAGAGCGTAGGGTAATGCCAAAGACAAAACTATGCCAGGCTGGTTCCATCCCAGCGATAAGTTGTCAGCATTATCTTACCCACCCACCCACCCCCCGCCTTGGGGAATAAGGAAGAATAAGATCAAGCATGTGGTAGAAAATACTGTGAAGAGATGCATTTAGATAGAGATAGAACAACCCAGTATTCTGCGGTACCAGTCAGCAAATTTCTTCTCCTTTATACACAGCCATGGATATGGTTTTACTACCCCAAAGAAGTTCTCCCATAAAGAATATTCACACATTAAAACATAGTGAGATACACACGTCACCCTGTCACCTGACAGGGCTCTAGGTGTGACGGACTACTGTCTTCACACTATTCTGGGTACATTAAGGCACTGGTGAGGCTGAACATTGCAATAAAATGCACTCGTGAATTTAACACAACCTGATACATTATGCAGTAATGTTTTTAAAAATCTTTAGATAGAACCTTTGAGTATCAGGGTTTGGTGCAGATATCACCTCCACTTCAAACGACATTCTCAACAGTGTCATAGATGTCATTCATCTAACGTCATATAATGTCATACCTACTGGCTTGAAGGCAGGATGAAGATTATGTCCCTAGCCATTCTTAAAGGGTCTCTGCCTGCCTCTCAGGGGATGTGAAAGCCTGACTGTGGCCAGAGAGGCATGACTGTAAGCTGGAGAGGGGGGCCCAGGCTCATCAATAGCACTGGGAATCACACACGTTGAAGTACCAGCAAGTGCCAGTTAGAGAGGGACTTAGGGTCAGTCAACCAGCCACGGAGGAGCCAGGCAATCAGTTATTTGTAAGGGCTAGCTGGTGATGCAAGGGCCCCTGAGGGACACACGTTGCTCGTCCAGCTCTATGCTTAGGATCAAGTGACTTAGAGGTGAGCCCAAGTGGACAAGATGAGGAGAGACAAGCCTCCAGTAGGAAGAGAAGGTCGGTGGAACAGATAGGAAAGAAAATGAGTGAAAGACAGGTAGAAGACAAAGGAGAGAGGGCCAGGGAGACAGGGGTGAGGGTCAGAAAGGGAACCCAAGGGGAGGTCTCAAAGGAAACCAGGTGTTCCCCTGGGACCATAGTTCAGGGAAATCATTCTTCATCAGTGACTCATCCTTACCTGTCCCCAGGCAGGAGTCCCCATGCATGCAGGGTTGAGAGGTCTGAGGCGGGGGTCCTATCTGAGCCATGAGACAACAGGAATCAATTGCTCAGCCCCTCCCTGGACTTGGAGTCTTATCTCTCAGGCACAAGCCTTCGGCTCTCCAACCATTCCCCTCCCAAGCTTTGCAAATACTGCCTCCTGCCCCTATAGTGAAAGACCCAGGATACAGCCTCTAGGAATGGGACAAAGGGCTATCCCTCAAGGCTCCTTACAGCTCAGATGGAGAGAAGCTCTGCCACATGCACCTTGCAAAGTCACGTAACCATGAGTCTTAGTTATTTCACTGTTAGCTAGAATAAAACCATTTTCAACACACGGTGGTTTTTTTTAATTTTTTTAATGTTATGTATTTTTGAGAGAGAGAGAGAGAAAGAGACAGAGTGCAAGCAGGGAGGGGCAGAGAGAGAGGGAGACACAGAATCCAAAGCAGGCTCCAGGCTCTGAGCTGTCAGCATGGAGCCCAATGCGGGGCTTGAACTCATGAACCCTGAGATCATGACCCAAGCTGAAGTTGGACACTTAACCCACTGAACCATACAGGTGCCCTGATTTTTTTTAAACATTTATTCATTTTTGAGAGACAGAGAGACAGAGCATGAGTGAGGAAGGGGCAGAGCGAGAGGGAGACACAAAATCAGAAGTGGGGTCCAGGCTCTGACCTGTCAGCACGGAGCTTGACACGGGGCTCAAACTTAGGAACCATGAGATCATGACCTGAGCGGAAGTCAGACACTTAACCCACTGAGCCACCCAGATGCCCCTCGACAGAGGTTTTTGAAGTTACAATGAAAAAAAATTCTTCTGACATCCTGGTACATCAGAATAGAGACACTGGCACAATATATGCATTTAAATATATGTAAGCATTCTGCCATCTTGACAAAGACAAGGCGTTTCCTAGTCCTTACTCAGCAGTTAGAAAGAAGTCACACATTTCCCAAAGTTTTACTTCACCAAGAGAAACTGCCCCTCTTTCAATTACACCTCACAAGTAACCCAAGCTTCACTTGGGCCCTTTGCTCCCAAGGGAGCCCCCAGCTCACTCACAGCTCCCATGGCTCTCCAAAGGGAGGTCTGGAATCGCATTGGTGCATAATCTGCCTGTCCAGAATAGTGGACTAAGCATTACAATTACTGTAAATTTCAGGTGTGTAATAAACACAATAAAAACTACAGATGTTGGGAAAGCTCTTGACTTTCCAGTTATATCCTGCTCACTTTCTTCAACATGTTCAATGGCAAGAATTTGTTCTTAGCTACATTATTTTCATCAGGGACCAAAACCAATGATATAAACCTTTTATGAAAACAATCAGGCTAGAAGAAATTGTAAATGACTCATTCCACCAAAGCCTAAGAGAGTCTTTCAGGAGCATTGATCATATTATCACTTCCCAAACAATGTGATCCAGGGAGATGAGATTTAGTTGTAAAGAATCTTTTTACCCAGAGAGAACAGAAGATGATAAAGCCAGAAGCAGTGAAAAACATGTCTGACAGAGGACTCTATGGTTACAATCAGGGAAGACATGAACTCATGTTAACTGATAGATAAAAATACTATTGGTTAAATAGAATTAAGAATTTAAATATTTCATGAGTAAACTCAAGCAAAGAGAAGAAGCTAAGAATTACAGCTTTGAGGAATTTGGCAGGCAAAAATCTCATGTAAATGGGGCAGCTACATAATGGGTAGATGTTTCAGCTTAGTTTAAGTTACAAATTCAGGGAGCATAATAATATATGTACCTCAATTCCTGCTTCGTGATTCGTACATGACTGGACATCCAAACCAAAAACTTTCCAAGTTTCCCAAGTTCTTTTTCTTTTTAATTTTTAAAAATAATTATTTTAGAGAGAGCAAGAGAGCAGGGGAGAAGGGCAGAGGGGAGAGAGAGAATCTCAAGCAGGCTCCATGCTCAGTGCAGAGCCCCATATCAGGGCTCGATCCCATGACCTTGGCATCATGATGGGAGCCAAAATCAAGAGTCAGATGCTCAACTGACTGAGCCACCCAGGTGCTTCACCCAAGTTCTTTTTTATAAGCGATAATACCCAAAACCTACTTCTCAACACTCTAGTGCAATTGTCTATGAGAAACGAGGTGAAAAATTCTTTGACGGATCTGTTTTGTTTTAATACTATAGATAATAGGGTTCATCACAGGAGGTGCTAGTAGATAGATGTTGGCCAGGATGACATGTACAATTGGAGGGGCATGCTTGGCAAAGCGGTGAGTCATGGAAAGTCCCACCAAGGGCACATAGAGGACCAGAACAGCCAGAATGTGGGACAGACAGTTATTGAGAGCCTGGAAACTTTCACCCTGGGAGCTGATTCTCAAGACACTTCTCAGAATGAGTGCATAGGAGACCACAATGAGCAGGGGGTCCAACATAGTAAAAAGAGCTATAACAAATCCATACCAATTATTGATAGTGGTATCAGCACACACCAGGCGAATCATGTCTTGATGAAGGCAGTAGGAGTGGGAGAGATGGTGGGAGCCACAAAATGGAAGCCGTTTCAATAGGAATAATGCAGGAAGAACAGTCAGAACACAGCGGAAAATGATGGCTATCCCTATTCTTCTGATGACCCGGTTGGTAAGGATGGAGACATAATGGAGGGGGCGGCAGATGGCCACATAGCGGTCAAAGGACATGGCCAACAACACGGAAGATTCCATAAAAGAGAATCCATGGAGGAAGAAGAACTGGGCAAAACAAGCCTCAAAGCTGATCTCTGAGGCATTAAACCAGAGGAGTCCCATGACTGTAGGCAAAGTGGTGAGGGTAAGCCCCAGGTCTGTTAGAGCCAAAATAGAGAGGAACAAGTACATGGGCTCTTGTAGGGAGGGCTCTATCCTGATGACAGCCAGGATGGTGATATTGCCCACAATGGAGACCGTGTAGAGACAACAGAAGGGGATGGAAATCCAGCCATGGGAAAACTCAAAGCCAGGGATGCCCATGAGGATGAAGAAGAAGGGGACTTGAGTGGAGTTAGTAACCCGAAACATGACTTGAAGAGGCAGCCTCAAGACCAGAGCTCTTTCCCAAATCTGTGAAAAGTGGATAACATAAGGATTGAAATAAATAGTCTGTGACTATCCAAAGTCACTCTGTGATAGATCATCAAGTAAGACCTGGGGAAAGAGAGCTATCTGGGCAATGAGTTTACAAATGTTTTATCAGTTTTGCTTGTTTTAGCTCTTACCTTGCCATCTCTTGTCAACCACTGAGTTGACAGCATGAAGTTCTCATTAGTTTTAACCCAAAGACTTCTTTATACATCCAGAAGGCAGTTATGCCTTTGCAGCAGAAGGTATAAGGGTACATTATGGCCATTGGAAAGAATAACTGTAGAGAAGAGATTACTGTAGGATACCTTTGGATGGCACGGGGCTAGGAGAAAAAAAGAGAGAGCCGAGACCAGTAAATGTAAAAAAAACGATTCCAATATGCTTATTGACTCTTTTGAACCAAGTGAACAATAAAGAGAGACTTGAACTGAGGTAACAGAGTGGGGAAAGATAATGCCTGTCTTCAGAGCCTAGGATTCCTGAGACAGAACTTTTAGAGGTCATATGGTGCAAGGACTCTGTTGGAAAGGACCTTCCATGAGCGAAATGGGTCAAACGTGGGTGCTCAGATATCTGTCAAAAGAACCTATGTTAGAAGACTAGGCCTAGGAAGCACTTTCTTGGAAAGAATACAACAATAATAGTAGGAACATCTCCACAGGAACAGCCTAATAGCTTTGGAATAAGGCAAAATACCCTCTTGGTGCATAAAGCAGTTGGATCCATTGGATCAGCCAGTAGATTTCTGGGAAGCTGTTTAAGTTCATATTGATGGATGTGAAAGGGAGCAGAATCTGCCACCCCAAAATATGCCTGTTTGGCTTAACGATTATCTTGAGTTGATTATTTCTAAGAAACAGCAGACCTAAAACAAAAGCTGAGTAGATGTTACCTTTCAGATCCTTACGCTGACCAGTAAGAAACATTTGCATTTATAGGGGAGATCTGGAAGAGGAGAAGGAGTAAATCTTTGGAAATTCTTACCAATCTCTTCTCCACAACTATTCTTTCCAATGGCTATAACACACCGTTACACCTTCCTGCTGCAAAGACATACTGTTATGCGTGACAACCATTCCCTTGTTTACTGTGCTTTTCCTGGGAACTTCCCACTAGAAGCCCTCCCTCCTACCCATCCAGCCCCCAACGTTTTTCTTCATCTTTATCCTAAGGAGGCATTCAAGGTGATGGTTTGGACCATTTCAAGGAGTTACTCACTTTTATTGGGTATGTCCCAGGTAGACTGGAGGTATATACGTCATTAAAATTTTAATCATTTGTCTCCAATTAATCTTTTATTATAAGGAGTCCTCAGCCAAAAACCTAGAAAGGTAAAGGAAAATTATTTTTCCTCTCTTACAGTGGTTTGGATAAGCTATTTCATCTTTTTGTTGTTGTTTTGTTTTGTTTGTTTTTAACATTGCTGTATGGTGAACCTTCCTTGTGCTTTCTCTAACTTTGCTCTTGATAAACTCAAAATATCTTGCTCTTTTTGTCCACCACCAAAAAATGGAAACCATTACTTGGTAATCCTCTTGCCACTGAGGGTGATCATAGGTGTTATCTTATCCACTGGGAAGACTGACAGATTGAGGAAGCAGAAGAGAATAGGAATGGAGGAAATCCTGGGCTATGGAAACCAGAATCTCTTCCTATTGACCTATCGCTACCCTGCCTCCGTAATGGCTTCAGAGCTCTGGCAGCTTTTTCAACATTCATGATGAGGGAGCATAAGGCAAGCTGAAGGTTAAGTAGAAGCTAACAACAGGTCCCACACACACCCAGGTGGGATGTGTGTGACATTCCTCAGGCACTCCTGGCTGCCCAAGAACAAAGAAAAGGAAAGAAAACAAATGGTTCAACTGATAGAGTCTCCAACAGTTTACAAACATCTTAGTAAATTACAAGAAAAAGGCAATCTTATCAATAGCCTAATCTCCAGGAACTCCCTACTGTTTTAATGATAATGATTTGCCAGAGGGAAAAAAAAACAACAACCTTAGCTTAACAAAAGCTAGGCCTCCAGTAACCTGTGAGTCTTCTTTAGCATATGAAAATCGCTTTGGAAACTTCCCCTTGAATTTATCTCCCCCAGCTCCATAGTATATAACCAGGCACCCTTCACAACCCCAGTACAGCTTTTTTCTGCCCACAGGTCCTATCCCACGCTTTAATAAAATCACCCTGTGTGCACCAAAGACATCTCAAGAATTCTTTCTTGGCTGTCGGCTCTGGACCCCACTATCACTCGGAAAGCCATCATTAAGAGACTCTTTTTTTGGTGCCCTTTCTCCAGAAGTAACATTACCCATAGAAAGTTCCCATCAGCAATCTGTGCCCTGGCACAATACCATAATCTAGTTTTAGCTCATGTCCCTCAAGCTCCGGGAGCCTCACCCTTCCTTCCTCCAGCTTGGTAGTGACATGTATCTTTATATCCATAAGTCTTCCTGCTCAGCCTCACTTTCTATCCCACCTTTCTGGTAATTCATGGCCATGTACATCACCTGTGTCTGTTAGCCAGATGCCTTGGTTTTTCCATAGAACTGCTTTCCCTGCTGAGCAGAAGCTCAGCTTTGTATAGACTTCTATAGGTCCTCCGGGAAAGAAGTAGCCCTTGGGGCTCACAAGAGTCCAAGGTACAGAAGAAAGATCTGTGTGACATAGTATGCTGCGGACCACACCTAGTTAAGGGACACGAGGTGTATACACATTTCAAGCTGATTTTCCAAGAACAACCTGAGCAAACTCAAGACCAAACCGAACCAATCAAATAAACAAAAAGCTCTGTGTAATTTCTCTAGAGATACCTGACGGAGAATTTCTGAGATTCTTTTGACAGAAATTATTGAGAGGAAATTCTTTTTATAAAGTATTTACCAAATGAAACACTGGAGCAGGAACTTTCCAGCACTCTTCTCCATTACACACTGTGGTGGGGTTTTTTTTTGTTTTTATTTGTTTTGTTTTGTTTTGTTTTTTGTTGTTGTTGTTTACCATTGATCATAAAGATAAATGATCAACTTCTTAGAGCCAGAAAAGTACAATGATAAAAGATGGAATTAAGGATGAGGTAATTTAATTTATTCTCTACGAGAACAATATTAGTATTTTTCTTTACAAAATATTTTCAAAATTTTTATATCCTTTTCCCCATTATGCTCAGTAATCCTTCCTTTTTTTAAAATAAGCACATGGGGTGCCTAGGTGGCTCAGTTGGTTAAGCGTCCGACTTCGACTCAGGTCACGATCTTGCAGTCGTGAGTTCGAGCCCCGTGTTGGGCTCTGGGCTGATGGCTCGGAGCCTGGAGCCTGCTTCCGATTCTGTGTCTCCCTCTCTCTCTGCCCCTCCCCCGTTCATGTTCTGTCTCTCGCTGTCTCAAAATAAACGTTAAAAAAAACATTAAAAAAAATAAAAGAAGCACAAATATTGCATTTTCCTCCCTAAGTGGTTGTAAGTTAGGCTAATTTGGATTCAAACCCTAATTTTAATACTCACAAATTGTGTGACTCTGGTCTGGTGAGTTAAACTTTCTTTGCCTTATTTTACTTTCAGTATGTCAAGGATAATAATCCTGTTTGGGAAAGTGCTGAAGACACTTCTTGGTACTTATCAAGGCCTAAATAATCGTTAGCTATAAATACTAATTGTACTAATAGCAGACTGCTATAATAGTCATTGTTATATCATTACTATTATTATTATTACTAATATTATTATCATTAGCATTATTATTAGTCTCCCTACTTTCAAGGACGCAGTTATTTTAACTATTTTCTTCAATCTGTCTTTTTTCCTAATCTGCAGGCATGGCACCAAGATCTTGATAAGAAAATTAGATTATTAGGAATGTGTTCTTGTTAGCAACTTAAACGTTGTTCGAGGATCCTCATGTTTGTTCTCAGAAATGTTGGCAAACCTATCTTACTTAACTCTTTAATGCCAGGAACATTGTTGTATCTTGGTAACACATAAACCAAAATGACACACTTTTCCCAGAAAGAGTAGACAAAACACTAAGGCGTAAGAAGGAAGCCAAAGGAAATGTGTTATCAGTACTTTTAAGCAAAGGGAGCAAAGAAAGATGAGATATATATTTCAAATGATATTTCAAATCCATAGTATTATTTCAAAATATACTCTCTCCCAACAGATACTACGAAAGACTGAAAAATACACATTTTGACTAGTATGCCATTGACTTGCATTTTAGAAAAGAGTTGAGCTCTGACACTAAACCTCTTTATTCAAATTTGGACTCTCATCCATCAGCTAGAGATCTTGGGCTATTTAGTGAGACACACTGTCCTTCCACACCCCAACTCTCAAGTGTTTCCCAAACTGTTGAAGAATTTTACTCTTCCACAAGCAACATCTGGGAGTTCCAAGTGTTCCACATCCATAACAACATATGGTACAGTCTGTTGTCTTAACTGTAGTCATCCTGGTGTCTAGAAGTCATTTTATGCTGGTTTAAATTGGCATTTCCTTAATGACTAATAGTTTGATCATCTTTTCATATGCTTCTTAGACATGAGCATATCTTCTGTGAAAATACTTACATTAAAAGTTTGCCTGCTTTCATTGGACTGTCTTCTCATTATTGAGGTATAAGAATTCTCTATTCAATCTGGATCCAAGCCTTTTTCAAATGTACATAATTTTTTTTTTCAATCTCTGGATTGACTTTATTTCCTTAACAGAGTCTTGTGAAGGGCAGACTTCGTTAATTTTAACGAAGTTTAATTTGTTAATTCATTTTTTTCTTAAAATAGATCATAAAGATTTTTTTCCTATATTTTCTCCTCGATGTTTTACAGTTTGGATATATTTTTATTATGTACACCTAGGTCTTTGTTGTCTTAAATGAACTTTTGTGTAAGGTATGAGATAAGGTCAAAGCTAATTTTATTTTTGTATAAATATACAGATGGACGAGCACCATTTATTGAAAATATTATTCTTTCTTACAAAAATAGTTGGGGACTTTGTCAAATATCAAAATTGAGTTATGTAAAGATCTCTTTGTGAACTCTCTCATCTGTTTTATTGATGTGCTTGTCTCTCATTATGATTATTTGGCACTATTTTACTGAAGATTTACAGTAAGTATTGAAATTAGGTAGTATATGAGCTGTACAAAACTGTTCTTTATTTGTAAGGTGTTTAGCTAATCCAGATCTTTTGCATTTCTATAAAAAATGTGAAAAATCTATGGAATTCTACAAAAAAAATGCTAAGAATTTTTTGTCCCCCTACCTTCCAAATGAATGTGCTAAGGTCTTATTCTATTGTTACTGGATTCACTTACTATTATTTTGTTAAGACCTTAAAAACAAACAAACAAAAACTGTTCATGGATGGAAAATATAAGGTAGTAATTTTCTTTCCTCAGCAAAATCTTTGCAGTGTTTTAGAATCAGAAATGTGTTGACCCAGTGTTGGTATGTTTCTTTTTTATCTATCATAATATAATTTCATGTATAGCCTAATTTAATCTTTGTACCACTGTTCAGATATGCTTTACCTCTACTTATATGATAATTACACAATATTTTGTTATTATTTTGGTTTAATATCAATTGTGTTTTAATGAATTCAATAGAGAGAAAACAGTCTTAATCTCAATTGTTATTTAGCCTAAAAATGTTTATTTTACATTAGGTTTCGAGGTAAATTTTCACTAAAAATCGACATGAAGAGATTTTATTTCCACCACATCACAAATGAAATTGCACATTTTTTCCTTTGACCCCTGTGTTTCTGAAGGAAAGTTGTACGATATTCTTTCCATAGTTTCTTTGTATGCAACGTGTGTTTTTTAATATTCATTCACCTGTATGTTTTTAATTGACCTTGCTCCATATTTGCTGAGCATCTGAATTCATGGGTATCCTTTATGCTATAATATTTAAAAACTTCAGGCAATAATTCTTAAAAAATTTTTGATCCTTTTTTCCTCTCTTCTTCCCTTCTAATACACCAATTGCACATGTGGTCGACATCTTGATCTACCATCTCTGGGAGTCTTTTAATTAAAAAAAAATCTTTTTGTTTCATTCAGTGCTTCTGTTTGGATGATTAATATTGATGCATTTTTGAGTTCAGTTACCCTTTCTCCTATGCTGTCCAATCTACTCTGGATCCCATCCAATAATATTTTGATTTTAGTATTTTATTTTTCTCTAGTTGGATTCTCATTTATTTTTTTCATACTTTCCAAATATTTCCTGAAATTTCTAATCTCATCCACATCTAAATTCCTCATCTTGTCTTATCCAAAGTGGAGGTACATTGGGAAAAAGACAAACAGCGTTAGCTTAATGGAAGATGAAGGGTAAATTTCCGTCAAACTTTTTGAGAGAACACTTCTAGGCTAGGAGAAAACCCAAGAATATTCCTCAAATACCATTCGAAATGACTCTCTTCTGGGTTGAAGCTAGAGGCAGAGAGCACAACTGGATATAGCCCGTCAAAACTGAAAAGAACAGATGGTCACCATTCCAAGATTCTATTGGAGGCCACTTGCGGCATCTCTTTTCTCTGTTGTCCTTTGGTATCTACAGAATAAATAGGTTTTGAAAGGTCTTGTGTCTCCTCTTCTATTCTGGTTGTTGGAAGGAGAGGATATTCTTTATGTACTGGAATTACAAGTAGAGAGATGTGGATAGACCAGAAACCAGAGAAGGCTTGGTCTGACCATCTACTGCTAGGAAGCTCTCATAAGAACTGGCAGTCTGCTGAGTAGTTCAAAGAAGGCCACTCTCTTGTTTCCACAGCTTTGCTTTATACTCAATGTGTCTAAACAGGGTTGATGTAACAAAAATACCTCTGTAGACTTTGAGGCTCATGAGAGTAGAGACCCACCATTTATCCACTGCTCTGTCCTAAAGCCTTGTGCCTGGCACATAGTAGGTTCTTAATAAATATTTGGAGGATAAATGCATAATTGCGGGTCTCCGTGAATGTCTCTACGGAAGCCTGCATGTTTCTGGGTGTATGAATGTGCTCTGTTCAACTTCCCTACTTTGACTAAAGAGATACTTTTATTCTCCAACTCTTGACAACTAGTATTCTTCTTGGAGCATATCAGGCACCTTCCCTGAAGTGAGTACTCAAGGTCACAGGTCAGTGGTGATGGTTGTCACTAAGTGATGAGTAAAGTTTCTTGGGATCAGAGTCCACGTGAAGCTGCTGGCAGAGGCCAGCTGAAGAAATCAGAGCAGAGGGGTCCTGGATAAAGGCAGGGCCCCAATAAGCAGTATGTTGTTACTTTGAAATCAGCCAAGAAGTTGAGCCTCAAAAGTGGGAGGAGGGGTAATGCAAAGCCTATTAGACAATACTGTGATAATGTGTGCTTACAAAGAAGCAGAGCAACAGCCCGGTCCTTTGTCACCAGTAGATAGTCCACCTCCTTCCTCATTTGCCTACTAGTAACCATCCCACTGACTCCATAGCACAAAACCTGCATGACATAGATAAGAAAATTTAGCCCTTAGCCTTCCTCATTGCTGTGAATGAGGAAGCACAGAGACAGCAAGAGTTTGACTCTTTCTCAGTCTCCATAAGAAAGTATATGTAGAGCAGTTTGCTTTAATTCAGGATACGAAGAGCTACTTTATTTTTTCCAGAAATTATCATGGGCACCTGGGTGGCTCAGTTGGTTAAGCATCTGACTTAGGCTCAGATCATGATCTCATGGTTCATGAGTCTGAGCCCCATATTGGGCTCTCTGCTGTCAGTGCAGAGCCTGCTTCAGATCCTCTGTCCCCTCTCTCTCTGCCCCTCCCCTGCTCTCTCTCTCTCTCCCTCAAAAAATAAACATTTAAAAAGAAAAAGAAATTATCACTTTGTTGTTACACATTATTGTCACAACAGTTGCCATACTATAAACATTTTACTTGCTAAAAAACAAAATTATAAACCTGAGTGATTTTGAAGATCTAATTAGTTTTATTAAATAATTCATGAATCCAGCAGCACCCCCTCCAGCAAGTAGAGGGGAGCTCCTAGGATGTGAATAAAATGGAAGGTTTTTATAGGAAGGAGAGTGGGGCAAGAAAGTCATAAGCAAAAGAAAAGAAAGAATTATTCCAGGCAAGGCCATTTTCCTTTAGGAGGAAGAGTAGAGTAGTCTCCTCACGCAGCTGACCTCAGCTTCCTTTGGGGAGTTGGGAGTGCTATGTGACAGACTTCTTGGTGCCCATTAGAAAATTCCTGACTGACCTGTCAAGACTACATTTCTGGGAGAGACTGAAATTGATATTGTTTTTTCCAAACAGTCCTTGCCACTGGACTGTTTTCCAATGAAGATGAACTCATCCTCTTGGAAGTTGGCATGAAGAAATGAAAGTTCTTAGGACTTTGAAATTCAGTCACATCACTTCATTTAATGCCAGCCATGTGACAAAAAGCAAGTGATTTAATCTTTTCCAGCTTCACTGTCTTTAGCACGCTAAAAAGAAAACCAGAGGCCCAAAGTGGCATCGTCAAGGTTAAGGCCCTAAGTCAGTAAACCAGGGCCAAGATTCCTTTTTGCCCTTAGCAAAGTGTCATCATGGAGGCAGCTGAGCTACTAGAGGGAGGTCACTCTGCCTATTTCAAGGACTTGTCAATGGGCTGTAAGCAGTAAGGGAATTTTCATTTGCCTTTGTTTCCCACATCACCATGGCAAGCCCTTAAACCCCTTACCATTGTTCTTGGATAGCCAGGAGTGTCCCAGGAGTATAACACACATTCCACCTGGCAGGGAGAAGGGAGTGCTAGCTTGTACTTAACCCCTGAGCTTGCCTTATGCTTTCTCATTAGAGTGGCCTAGAGAAAAGTTTGGGAAATGTCAGGCTTGTTTTGGTGAGACAAGTGTTTGAGTTACCTGAGCTAGATGGGCTATGAGCAGAGACAGACAAAACAAACAAACAAACAAAAATACCAGGTAGACCTTAACCCAAGCTAGGGGTGAGGGTAGAAGGATTGATTTTTGGCTTTTCAAAAGGGGTCTCACCAAAAATTTGTCACAGTGAAGATGAAAATTGGTTCTTCTTTGGAATGACTGGTGAGAGACAGGATATGAGGAAAGAAGAACTTACTAAAAAGACTGCTGCAGGAAGATGTGGAGCCTTCCTCTATGAAAACATTCTAGACTTTCTATGCTTGCATAGATGCAGACATCCAGGGAGGCAAGGCAATGGGAAATATAGATTCCAACAAGAAGCTTTCTCATGGGCTCAGACCAGACTGCAGGATCCCTTTGACAATCCCAACATGCATAGGTCTTTCCAGCCCGGAAAGCCCTTAACAATCACATACCAAAAATGTTTATCTAAGGAGGGCCTTGCTCACCAGGCCTGGACCTTGGATCAGAAAAAGGTGTGCTTTGTGGGGTCAGAAAAATAATTTTCTTTCTACCCTTCTAGGTTCATGGCTGGGACCACCTCCTTCCCCCATGATAAAAGGCAGATTAACTACAGAAAAACAAACAAGTTTAACAACATGCATACCTCCTGTATACATGGCAAGTACCCAGGAAAACTGAGTAACTCCCCAAAATATCCCAAGCCACCATTTAAAATCCCAGATCCAACTAAAGACAAAAGATGTTGGGAGTTGGGAAGCCAGTTATGGGAGGCTAGTGGAAAAGCACAGTGATCAAGGGTAAGTTTGTCAAGCAGATTTAGGTCTTTGCCTTCCCCACCCACCAGTTTCCAGAGGTTTAGTCCTTTTCCTCATCCTGGTAATAGAGGGAGACATCCTTACAAATGGAGATTTCCTTACAAATGTAAATGCCTCTTACAGAAGGGTAACTTCTACTTGGTTGGTTTTCAGAGGTCCCTTTGAGCCTTGCTGTTTCTTAAAAATGATCAGCCTAAAATAAGCCTTATGCCAAAGAGGAATATTTTGGAGCCACAAATTCTGCTCCCCTTCAGGCTACAGCCATTTTCTGCAACAGAAGAACCCCTCCCCCAACCCCTGTGAGGGGTTCTGCAACCCCTCCCCCAACCCAAGTGAGTCTGAGTCTGGAGAAACCAAAAACCTTGAGAAAGGATTTCCTTTAGTTCTGTGTCTGGTCTGACTGGGGATTCAAAGCTTGGTCAATGTAACTGGGACTAAAGGCACTCAGACACATCTGCATCCTATGAGGTTATCTTTAATATCTGAGAAAGTAGAGAAAAATATCTCTCCATTAATTTCACGATTTTATGTGGGTTATAGGGTTTGGGTATGCCTGTTGTCTGTATGCATGAGACAGAGGAGGAATGCACCAGCTGGCATTTCTCAGATCTTTGTGGGAGATCAACAGGATGTGGGAAAATGAAGTTGGAAGATGTATTTTCTTAACCTGTTGGGAAAGGAAGGTTTGAATTTAAGCCCGTTTGGGGTTGAAGGCTCCCCCTGGTGGTTGTATTGGAAAACCACAAGATGCATATTGACCTGGCTGTTCTACAGTAATCTCATACCCCGCCAAGCCTGACTCAGCTAGGAATTGATACGGGGTAGAACCTCCCCTAAATATAACTTGTATGGGGATCCTGAAAAGCATGCTAGGATCCAATATATCCCTGTCTCTCCCACAGGCTTTCTCAATCTCTGGTACAGAGTAGGCTCACTTGTTCTCCTTGTGGATAGGGAGTGAGCTGAGACAGTCATATTCTCACATACACACAGCTGTCTCTGTCTGTATCTTTCACACACGCACACACATACACACACACAGGCACATGTGAAAATAATATTATATGCACTGAAAGCCACACTAGCACACATAAAAATAGGTACACCCTTACATTGATACTTTTAGTAATGGATTTAGATACCCTAGTAAGGGATTCTTTTTTTTTAAGTTTATTTATTTATTTTGAGAGAGAGACAGACAGAGTGAGCAGGGGAGGTGCAGAGAGAGAGAGTAAGAGAGAAGGAATCTCAAGCAGACTCTCTGTTGTCAGTGTGGAGCCAAACATGGGGCTCAAACTCACAAACTGTGAGAACATGACCTGACCCAAAACCAAGAGTCAGCCTCTTAACCTACGGACCCACCCAGGTGCCCCAATACTTTAGTAATGGATTCTAATACATTCAAGATTAGACTCACACCAACATATTGATATACCACGTCCCTAAGAATCACCTACCTACATTCACTTCACTTTATATTCATAAGATTTCATTGTTGGGGAGGGGAAAAATTTTACTCTACCATTCAAGATTCTTCTAGCTAGTCTAAGAATTAAACTGACATGAGACAGATTAATCATTAATAAATCATGAAACAGAAGAAATTCAAATTTAACTACATATATACGGGGGCTCCATAAGCATAAAAGGCCCATAGAGAGTCAGTCAAGCAATTGAGGCCTATACCATCAAGAACTAAGGAGAAGGGGACAGGGATTTGGGACTTTAAAGGAGAGAGAGATAATTCACAAGAAGATGAAAAGAGTAAAAATTTGGTAAACAAATGTTTGCTGGGCCTCAGAGAAACAATGAGACAGAATAATTTTAACAAGCAGATTTTGCCAGGTTCCTCCCTGTCTATCACACCTCGTTCATATTATACTGTAGTTGTCTATGGTAATAGCTCTCTTCCTGGAACAGGTGTCCTATCTAAATTCTTTTAGACAGTCATGGGAAGCAAAAAGAAACCTTAGCATTTTGTTTCTTAAAAATAATCAGCCTAAAATAATCCACACGCCAAAGAGACGCATTTTGGGGCAGCAAATTTTGCCTCTCTACACCATCATTACCCAAGGGGACAGAGATGTGCCCAAGAACTATTCCTTTGTTGTTTGGTGCCACCAGCCTTCAGAAACAAATTCTGCCTTCCCAGCCTGGGATAGTCAAACTGTTCAGTAAACTGTGTTTAACACAATCTGTTTTCTTTACCAAATACGATCTTCATAAAGAGAAAACTATGTCATGTCAACTTATGTATCTGCAAGGCCTTGCTCAGGGTTTTTCAGAGCAGACACTTAATAGATGCATAGCAAATGAAAATTGATAAGAATGGTTAATGTCATTTCAATCTTCATTCTAAAGGATTTTTCTGTGATATAACAAAATAAAGCAAAAAGACCTAAGAACATTTTGTATTTCTTAAAATGACAATTCCTTGGGCGCTAGTCCTTCATTTATTGTATAATTCAGAGAAGCAGAGTAGAAAGCTATTATATAGGTGCTAGCAAGAAATATAAGGCAAATAGTATTGCAAGCCTCCAGATAAGTGGAAGGTTATCCATCCATTCCATAGTATCATTTAGCCACGTGAAAAGGTAGGAGTTATTCTCACCTAGCACCGTGCACCAAATAATGCCTGTTGCCAGTGCAGATTTTAAATACTTTATACATATTGCTAACAATATCTTCCATAAAAAAATACAAGGTCATTCCTTGCTTTGTTAAACTCAATCATCAATATGCATACATTCTTCCAGACTCTTATCTCTGCCTACATCTACTGTCTCATTCCAAGGTATTACTTCTCTCAAATTTTATATTTGAGTTTTGGAGAATTGTATGGTTCTCAGAAAAATTTCCTCACCTCTATGCCTTAGCATATACCCCTCCTTCCTGCCATTCCCTTGCTATAAAGTCCTGTCTCATGATTAATTCTTACTTAGTCTTCATAACTCAGTTGGAGTGCCTTCCCTGTGCCTCCCAGTTGGGCTAGTTGTTATGCACCCAAACTCCCATAATTGCTATGTCCATGTCTTTGGCTGTCTGTATGATTGTTGTATTATTTCATATGTCATAGAGGCCCCCAAATAATAGCAATAGTTGCTGCTGATGGTAATAATAGAAGCAATTGTTCCCTAACTTGTCTCCCTCTAGGCCATGACCAAAATTATGTTCTCAATAAAGGCAGAATATTCTCAAATTTTTCTGGTAAGAATTTTCTTTCCTACAAACCTAACTGAGGATTTTCAACTCTCTCTCTCTGTTGCCTGAGCTAGAACTCTCTTCATCAACTACAATTTCAAAAGATGACCTGCTCTCTGCATCCTGTCCTGTCACCCTAACTCTGAGGATGTGGAGAAACAGGAACCCTCTTGCACTGTTGGTGGGAATGCAAATTGGTGCATCGCTCTGGAAAGCAGTGTGGAGGTTCCTCAGAAAATTAAAAATAGACCTACCCTATGACCCAGCAATAGCACTGCTAGGAATTTACCCAAGGGATACAGGAGTACTGATGCATAGGGGCACCTGTACCCCAATGTTTATAGCAGCACTCTCAACAATAGCCAAATTATAGAACTAGAGCCTAAATGTCCATCAACTGATGAATGGATAAAGAAATTGTGGTTTATATACACAATGGAATACTACGTGGCAATGAGAAAGAATGAAATATGGCCTTTTGTAGCAACGTGGATGGAACTGGAGTGTGTGATGCTAAGTGAAATAAGCCATACAGAGAAAGACAGATACCATATGGTTTCACTCTTATGTGGATCCTGAGAAACTTAACAGAAACCCATGGCAGAGGTGAAGGGAAAAAAAAAAAAAAAGAGGTTAGAGTGGGAGAGAGCCAAAGCATAGGAGACTGTTAAAAACTGAGAACAAACTGAGGGTTGATGGGGGGGTGGGAGGGAGGGGAGGGTGGGTGATGGGTATTGAGGAGGGCACCTTTCGGGATGAGCACTGGGTGTTGTATGGAAACCAATTTGACAATAAATTTCATATATTGAAAAAATAAATAAATAAAAATAAAATAAAATAAAATAAAATGGGCTAATGAACTATTTTAAGGTATTAAGCTGGTATTTGGAGTACAAGTTTCTGAATTATGACCCAAACCACACGTGTACAGTGGAGAATACACAGGAAATGGCCAGTAGTAATTAAGAAACACATAGTTTATGACTAAAGGCCAAGGTGGACCTTTTCTTCTCCCTGAACTCAAACCAAATTACACTGGCAGATGATTCTAAAACATGCCTGATAGTACTAGAGTCTGAGTAAAAAAAAAAAAAAAAAAGAGGGAAATTTTCCATTTTTAGAACATAAGGAAATGATTTTTCTGGGACATTAATTTTTCCTAGGTTACATGGTCACATGGTCAGAAATTATCAGAGATTGGAATCAGTTTTATCTTTTTATCTGAATCAAAACACTCTTTTTTGTAATACTGTACTCCAAGCCTAGCTATATCTTGCTTATCTCATTTCAGAAAATGAAATCTAGAACTAGAAGCACCCTAACATCTTGAAGCTATCCCTTGCCCACATAAAGGATTGGGATTTCTCAGCCTCTCATGGCTTCCTTTCTCAGCTAAACATCTTGAGAACTCTTTGGGGGAATTCTCAGTCTCAGCAGAAGTCCCTGAGCTTCTCCCCTAGGGAGAAGCTTCTGGACTCTTCAAAAAATCCCCTGTGTTTTAAGCAGAGAGTATTCTCGTAGCTGTTAGCACTCACCCTGAGTTCTGCCTGGTGTCTCCAGCTGTTGATACACTCCAGTGTATATTGCCAGAAGATCTGCAGATGGTCACCAACACAAATGCTAAACATTCTGAACAGCTTGTGTACAATTATATGAGGAATTAGAGGGAGTGAGAATATCATTGAAATTGCCGTTCAGCCCATCTCTGCTGTTCTCTGCCATAGACCCTAGGATGACATCTCTGTAATGCTAATAAATTAGAGTTGAAGGGAGGGTCAAGGATGTATGCATAGTCTAGTGGAGGAACCAGCTGACAGTTCTTCCATCCATTAATCTGGAGGTGAGTGACTTGGAGAAGAAAATGTAGTCACTGCACTAAAAATTCTGTTTAATCCCATCTCATCTGTTTTTTCCAACCGTTCACTTAGGCATTCATTCAGCAAACTTTATTAAGTTCCAAATCTGTACCAGGATTCGAAGTCTGTAGTCAGTCTTATAGCAATTCCATTTCTCTAGTGCTAGTTAGGGCTTTCATAATTTTTTCCCTCCCATACCTGGCACACTTGCCTCTTACCTGTACCCAAAATATAATATGCAAGTAATATATCTGGAAGGAAAGATAATAGCAGGGTGGTTTATGACAGATGCAACTTCTCACTAAGCAGCAGAATGATCCTTCCCTGCCTGGAGATACGGGAGTGAAATAAATCACCTCTAAACGTTTCTTCTCTGTCACAAACTCTGAAATGGCTGGACGAAAATGGATGGAAACCAGTTTCACTGTGAGTCTGCTGGCTAAAAAGCTGCACATATATTTAAACTCTTGTTTGAGTCTCCCCTTAAATGATGGAAAATTTTCCCTTTTTTATCATTCCTTTTTAAAAACTATATTGCCATTTTCTTTTTCAATTTTTGAAAAATGTTTGTTTTTGAGAGAGAGACAGAGCGTGAGCAGGGGAGAGGCAGAAAAAGAGGGAGACATAGAAACCGAAGCAGGCTCCAGGCTCTGAGCTGTCAGCACAGAGCCTGACACAGGGCTCGAACACACGAACCGTGACCATCACCTGAGCTAAAGTCTGGCACATAACCGACTGAGCCACCCAGGCACCCTGCCATTTTCTGCCTTGATATCAGAGTGAGAGTGCCTTGTCCTCATGTGTCACCCACAGCATGCTCTGCAAATGCTGTGATAGTCCCTTTTCCTTCACAGCTCATTACCTTCCATCTCCACTTCTTTCCTCCATTCGCATTACTTCCCCACTTTTCCTTCAGAATCAAAAAATAAGAGGGGTTTTATTATCACATTAATTATTTGCATCATGATCTTACTATTACTTGCTTTGATTTGAAGCATGAATAGTGAAAGCTGGGTAAGAACTTTTCTTCTTTCTTTATTTTCACCCCTCCAATGTCCCTCCATCTTACTGAGAAAAAAAAATAATAAAAGCCTTTTGAAAGAGGACCCTGAACTCCCCATCTCCCCTCCTCAAAATATCCTGACATCTTCACTCATTCTGTAGATTTTGTCTTAAAGGAAAACTACAAATTATATACACTTTTTACTTATTCCTTCCCACCTACTGATAATTTAAGCCCTTATAATTTTTCTCCAATCTATTGAAATATTTTCTAAAAAAAAAAAAAAGAAAGAACAAAACAAAAGACAACTGACGATGACCTCGCTATCACAAGTGCAATGCCTTTTTAGAAACCCTCATCCTACTTTATCTCTCTTTTGTAGCCACAGTGGTGAGATGACTTTAGTATTATAATACACTACTATTTTCTTCCTGTTTCCCTGAGTCTCCATTCTCTGTCTCTTTTGCTGTTTTAAGCTTTTATATACATAGAATCCATTATTGTGCGGCTTGAAATAAATGTAACTGAATAAAAGCTCTGAAGAAAGATGTTAAATAGAGCCCAGTTCAGGTATTATAGAGACAGATCTATACCTGTGTGGCATATTGATCCAAACCCCAAAGGCATAGCTTACTCGGAAAGCCTGAAGATTTAGTTTCCTCATTGTAAGCTAAAGATTAGAGGTTTTTCTTGACCATTTTAGGTTTCTCTTCATCATTTCTGTTTCATATCTGATGCCTACCTCCTCTGCATCCTCATCTCTACACCTGGCCCCAGCTTAACTGCCCTGATGTTGGAAACTTACATCTCTTTTCATCCTCTCAGAACTAAGCCCTAATGTACCCTTTTCTAGAATTATTTGCTTTCTGAAGATCCTGCTTCTTCTCAAACATTTTTCAGTTCCAGATTTCAGATTCGCACAGCACAATTTGCATCCTTGGTCACCAAAGACTTTTATGTAGATTCAGGAAAGGCATCACTCTGGTCACAAGTTACAAGTTCAAGGATTTCAACAAGCATTTGGTCAGTGCTTGTCTGCATTCCCTTGCAAGCTAGGCATTGTGGAATAAAGCACAATCCCCAGCCAAATTCAAAATACATTTGAAGGCATATGATATGCACTTGATCCTAGTACACAATTATGCAAAATGGTGTATAGTGCCAATTCCTCATAGATATGATACAGATTCTGAATGCTTTAGTGATTAAATTAAAGATATTTTTCATGGAGTAACATATGAAAAGGTGCCATCTGAAGTGACCTCGTTAACCCACTGAGAGTCCAGCACTGACAGATATACCACCATACAGCTGAATCATATAGCATTCATAGACTATAGAAATCCCTGTAAAAGTCCCCATCCTAGACCTTCCAGAAAAGCCTTATAAATCAAATCTCTCAATTCTTTCTTTTATTTCTCATTTCATCTGCAGAACTTCCTGTCTCACTGGTCCTAGGATGCTCAGGTGAGTGAGAATTCAGTTCTGTCACTCTCCAGGAATCCCGTTCTAGATTGCAGGTTGGTGAATCCAAGACCGTAAAGCCATGACGATCTCTTATAATGGCAGCCTCCAAAAAGCCACTTTCTTCCTAACAGGCTTCCAAGGTCTGGAAGCTCTCCATGGCTGGATCTCTATTCCCTTCTGCTCCATCTACTTGACAGTTATTGTAGGAAACCTTACCATCCTCCACATCATCCATACCGATGTCACCCTCCATGAACCCATGTACTATTTCTTGGCCATGCTGGCCCTGACAGACTTGGGCCTTTGCCTATCTACACTGCCCACTGTGTTGGGCATCTTCTGGTTTGATGTCAGAGAGATTACTATCCCCGCCTGCTTCACTCAGCTCTTCTTCATCCATACCTTGTCACTGGTAGAGTCTTCAGTTCTACTGTCCATGTCCATTGACCGCTATGTGGCCATTTGCAATCCATTGCGTTACTCCATGGTCTTGACACCTGCACGTATCATCAAAATGGGGCTAAGCTCAATTCTTAGAAGTGCCCTGCTCATCCTGCCCCTGCCATTCCTCCTTAAACGCTTCCAGTACTGCCGCTCCCATGTGCTGGCCCATGCCTATTGTCTGCACCTAGAGATCATGAAGTTGGCCTGCTCTAGCATCATTGTCAATCACATATATGGGCTCTTTGTTGTGGCCTGCACTGTTGGTGTGGATTCACTGCTCATCTTCCTCTCCTATGCCCTCATCCTCCGCACTGTGCTAAGCATTGCCTCCCGCCAGGAGCGACTTCAGGCCCTCAACACCTGCGTCTCTCATATCTGTGCTGTGCTACTCTTCTACATCCCCATGATTGGCTTGTCTCTCGTGCACCGCTTTGGTGAACATCTGCCCCGTATTGTACACCTCCTCATGTCTTACGTGTATCTGCTGGTCCCACCTCTCATGAACCCCATTGTCTACAGTATGAAGACCAAGCAAATCCGTATCCGCATTGCTAAGAAGCTTGAGATTGTAAAATCCCTTAAGTGTTTTCGATAGGATTAGGTTAGGATGAAGAGAGGGAGCTTTGGGGCATGAAGCCTATTGATATTTTTGGTTTTCAGGGAATCCGTAGCAGATTACCTCCTTAAGCAGCTTCTAGAAACTTTCTGGTGATTCTAGCTGGTACCCCGGCTGACTCTCCAGAAAGCCAACAGTAACCCCCATAGGCATTCTTGGAAAATGTCATCAGTCTTCCAGCAAGTAGTTCTCTACCAGTCAGCCTCATCCTAATTGTGGACCAGCTTTGGCCCAGAACAACTTAGTGAACTTTGTCATTCAGTGAGCTTCACTCACATGTTGGTGGACAACATCCAAATGCCAGCCTTGGGAAAGATTCTTCTCTTGAAATCTTGTTTCCTTCTTAGAGACTCTCCCTCAGCCCTAGAGTATCCTTTATGGCTCTTTCTTTCTTACTCTTAGTTGATACCCTGTTACTATAATCTCTTGTTAATAAATGTTTATATTAAACTTTTCTGTTAAATTATTCTGTGGTTTCTTTCTTCTGACTGGACCCCAACTAACACACCACTCAGAGTAAGTTCTTTGTTTTATCATACCTACCCCACATTTTGGTCTAGTACCTTAAAGGAACCAGTTAGCATCTAGAAACTGTGACTTGACAAGTGAGTCCTATTTCTGTATGAAAGTCACACTCTCTGGGTTTCAGATTCATCACTTCCATCCCTCAGCCAGTTGAAGTTGAAGATTTTCTGCAAAGTCTTCCAGAGGCTTCACGCCGCCCTTGGACTAGCATCTATTGAAGAGTTCTTACAAAACTAAGTTTCAGAAGGCAGCAGGAGAGCAACTTAAAACTGAAGTTGATTAAAAAAAAAAGTGATAACATCTCGTGTTGATACCTGGGTGTGTGTCCAAAATTCTGTGAAAGGACATAGGACGGTTGAGGATCTGGGAGCATTCTCTAATACGTATACATTTTAATTTCAAAGTAAATAAAACACCTGTATTTCCTCCCTACCTCCAATCTTACTAATTTATTACAGAAATCTTACAGATAATCTTACTGATTATCTGGGAAATATGATAAAAAATAATAGTGACAATTGTGGCAATAACACCCAATAATTATTGAACATTTACTATATACTATAGAATGTTTAAAAGCACTTACATGCAATATCCAATTTGACTTTCCTTTGGAAATTAAGATGACAGAGTCAAATTTTTAAAATAAGATTTTTTTTAATTTTAAAAACTTACTGTAGGAAGGTATTCTCCAGGTAGCAGCTAGCTGACTGTTATATGCTGATTATTTGATTATTGATACATCAAAATTATGAGCTTTTTTTAATGCAGAACTATAACCTAGGATCCATCCCAAGAATTGCCTTCTGTTTATTTGTGAAGAATGGCCTCCCAAACACTTCAATAGGGTAGAAAAGACCGCAGTAGGAGTGAAAAAGGTATGCCTACTTCAGGAATGTTAATTGAAAAGCATCCTTATAAGACACATTTTTAAATGGTCATGATGTTTATGTACTTACTACAATACTGAATATCAATCATTTTGTTGAAATTTTAATTTCTCAAATTATTTTCATTTAGTGCTATATTACCATTCAAGATAGCAAGTTCTCATATAATTCTTTTAGATAGGAAGTTCAATGAGGTAAGTTACTATGACCAACATCACGTGTAATAAACGGAAAGCCCCAAACCACATTAAGGTCTGTTGGATCTCAAAACATAAACTTTTGGCATTGTGCTGTTGAGACTTTTTGAACTCTAGTTTTCCCACATATACTAACACTTTAGATTAATGCCTCAGTGGCGACAAAGGAAAAAAAAAAGTAGATCTAAAACAGCATGGGATATTCCTGGGAAATATACATTTTAGGTGTTAGGTGAATATGGATGGGCATCAAATTTACTCACACAACTAGGGTGTGCAGGGGGAAAGATGTTACTTATTTTATTTCTAATCATCTTTCTTATTCATAAATATCTACCAACTATTTATCACAGGAAAAATGCAATAAAAACTATTTTAAAACCATACTTAAATTAAAAGAAAAACATTAATTTTTGCATCAGTTTGTCTAAATCCAATCCAATAATATTCTTTTAAGGTCCTTTCAGTTTCTCCTAGCTGGTGTCTCCTCAAGGCAGCATCTTTATGTACAGGTTATTCCCTTCATTCTGCCCCTACCTTGTTTCTTTTCCTATTCTTTTCTGTGATAGGAGATATGAGTTTTTTATTTTGTCTCTCCCCATATCATGTCCTGTTTTTCCCCTCACAGAGCTGAATAGTTAAGATTTAAAGCATGTAGGATATCTTCCCTGTAATAAACTGTTCAAAGATTAATTCCCTCTCTCTGTCTCTCTCTGTCTCTCTCTCTCTCTCTCTTCCTCCCTCCGTCCCTCTGTTTCTCTTCACAAAATCTGAGATTCAGACCTATTTTCTTCCAAAACATATCTAACACTATCTCTCTCTTCTCAGTGCTTGGACTCAGAGATGGTAAATAAATATTGCTTGTGTATTTTTGTGGGGGAGTGTGTGAGGAGGTATTATTTATGTTATAAAACATTTGTTAAGTAAGTGAAAAAGTGGGTGATAGGATGCATGGATAAACAGATGCTATTGGCTGAATTGTGCGCCCTCCCCTAATTTATACTGACGTCCTAACCCCCAGTTCCTCAGAATGTGACTGTATTTGGAGGTAAAGGCCTTTAGGAGATAGCGAAGTTAAAACAAGGCATTTAAGGTTTGCCCTAACCCAATATGACTCATGTCCATATAAGAAGAGCAAGAGACATCAAGGATACTCATGCACAGAGGAGAGGCCATATGAGGACACACAGAAGATGGCCACCTGCAAGCCAAGGAGAGAGGCCTCAGAAGAAACCGAACCTGTCAACACTTTGATCTTGGGCTCTGCTGGCCTCCAGAACTGTGAAAAAATTAATTTCTATTGTTAAAGCCACCCAGTCTGTGGCATTTTGTATTGGTGGCCCCAGAAAATTAATATAAAAGGTAACTGTGTTTTGAAATGGATTCCAGGTTAAAAGTGATACATTTTTTTTTTATTATAGAAGGAATAAAATATTCTGGAATCAGAGCTGAAACAAATCATAAAGACAAGGATATATAAGAATTCTTAGACCTTTGTGGTTGCGACTAATGTCAGTTTCTGATTCTGCACTACAGGGATGAGGCCCAGAAATATGCATTTTAATAAGCATTAGAGGTGGTTCTGATCCTGATTATCAGGGGACTCTGATTTGAGAAATACTGCTACATAACACTCAGATGTGTCTACAATGTGTTTGACCAAAGATTAATGGAATGAAGCCACAAGAGGAAGCCCAGCACATTCCAAGGGGGCCCATCAGGCCAACGAATTGGAATAAACCTCTTATGGTTGGTGTGGGGATCTGGGACATTCCTTAATATTTATACCTTTGTATTCTCAAAGTAGAGTCAATAAGCTGGATACTAATTACATAGGTAATGAAAACACTGAAATGGCCCTCCTTTCCTCTTTCTAAAATATCTTTCCCATCAGCTTTTAAAGTCCAAAATGGATGATTAATTCTTCATATCTCTGTATTGACATATGAAATTCCTTGGTTTACCTATGCTTTTCAGGGGCTCATGTTGCCCAAAAGGTACAAAAATGAATTCCTTTCTGAAGGTAGCTCCTTAACGTCTAGAAACAAAGGGCTGAATTCTGTGTCTGTGTGGATCAGAGACAGGAAGAGGAGATGGAGTACAGACAAGAGTCCCTGAGTATAGACAGGAGTCAGCAGCATATAGGGTTACTTGGGGCACCAAGAATCAACATTATCACCATATTTCCAGGAATGTGGTGCTCCTTTCTTCCCCTTTTGATGGGAGAAGAATTGAATTAAAAATGCCCTTTTAATGTTATATATACCCACCATATACACTGTCACTTCTGATATGCATAACTATATGGTTATGATACATCATATATAAAACATTATCAACAACACCCACTCTGGTTTCCTAAAGTTGTGGAGCTGTTCAAAATATTTCACAATATCTTCAAAAAGTAGCTACAGTGTGTAACATCTCCTGGGATTCCCATTTAGATATCTCACAAAACTATTCCCTTCTTTATCCCCAGAGTATGAGATAATGAGGTCCAGAAAACCAGTCCTCCTAGGGAATTGATGAAAGATTCTTGAAATGGTCTCAATGGGGACCTCAGGAAGTTTCATAAAAATCAAGGAATTCAACATCCATCCTTCAGTCTCTCCATACCCTCCAGAGTCACTGGTTTTAACTTTCCTTCTCCCCTGTCACAAGAACTGAAGTCTCTGCACCTAGCCTTGATAGGTAAGTCAGGTGTCTGGTGCTCAGTTGTGAAGCCAAGAAGAGGTCCTAGAAGGCTCAGTCTGAGCTCTGGAGAGGGAGAGGAGAGAAGGGACTTTGAAGCACAAGAAAGGCTGTAGAAGATGCCTGCAGAAGGTGGTGACCATTGCAGTCAGATCTCACTAACTTCATGGGATCCCACGTCTGGTTTTAGCACTAGCTTAGTAGGGAGACAGCAGCTTTCTCACACCCATTCACTTCATTGACTTCTAGTGCAGAGAGTCACCTCATATGTGGCAACATAAGAGTATTACTGAGACCCACAGAGACAGACAAGTTAGGCAAGCAAAACCGAGATGCAAGAATGAGATTAGCTATAAGTTCAGTCTCTACTCCTTAGCTTCAGACACAAGGTTAGCAGAATCAGGAGTTAATTCCAAGAAGCAGAGACAGAGGGGTAGGAAGTCAAGTGATCCTCTGAAAGAAAAGCTTGTCTGTGACATGAAAGGACATTTTCCTGAGCAACCACAGAGTCTGAGTGATAGAATTAGAAGCAGCCATTGAACTTGTGCAAGTACCTCTAGGAAGTGTTCTCCAAGAACAATTGTGAGCAAGCCATTTGTTAAGTTTACCACTCCCCTCTACACTTGAACTGGTCAAGAACAATGAAATCCTCACCAAATCTGAAAATGGATACTCTGAAGACCTTTAAATAAGAACCCCTTAGAATAGTTACCTTACTAAGATCTCTCTGGCCAACAGGCTAACGGTGGTCTTTCCCAGGCAGATATCTCTTGGCTTCACTATTCTGGATTTTCTTTTATATCCAAGTCCTTTCCTTCAACTTATTCTCATAACTCACTCTCTCTCTATCTATCTATCTATCTCTGTCTCTGTCTCTCTCTCTCTCTCTCTCTCTCTCTCTGATTCTTACTCTGCCCTATGCCCTTTAAAATGTGAGGAACAAACTCTGAAGAGAGTCTATCTTGAGGTAAAAGAAGGTGGGGAAAAAAGACTTTCGATATTTCCCTCTATTTTTGTCATTCAATCTTCACTCATTTTAGGCTGTCTCAGCTTAAAAAAACTACCCAGCTATATTAAACTAAATGCTTCCAAACTTTCAGAATGCTCCTTGGAGCTCCAGAGATTTCAGTTTGAATTCCAGCTGTCACTGATTGATAGTATGATTTTATGCACATCATCAAATTCTGTAAGCTTCTCTCCTCATTTGCAAATCGAGGTAATAATATTAACTTGCAGGGTTTTTCTAAGATCTAAATGCTATTTCTTTTGCAGTGTTCCTAGTACAGTGCCTGGAAAATAATAGATGTTCATCATGTATTATAAATTAACTTTTATATTATTAAGTAATATATATTCTTTCTTCACTACCCTACTTCGTTTTCATGTCAAAACATTTTCTGCCTTAAGTTTTATGCATTATATCGTTAATCACCAGGTAGCTTGCCTGTTCCCGACAGGTAAGTTTATCACAGCTCTTCTGAATTCATTTTGATGAATGATGTGGTGACCACTGATCATGGCTGAAGTAGAAGCTGAGGAACAGCACACAAGAGCCAATCTGACCTTCAGGTGGACAGTGAGTTAATGACACTGGCTATTAATTTCACTGGTGTTTGGAGTGAGAGAGGGTGTGTATTTCTCCAGTCACTTTATTAATTTAGCTAAAGAATCAGTACTTTTCTGAAGGTCTATTAAGCCCTTGATATTATGCTAGCTGCTTCTAGCTGACAATGAATAGTCCTGTATGTGGGGAGAAAGTATAATGTTTGTTGAGAGCCTGGAATCTAGAGAATAACTGGATATTAGTTCAAATCTCATTTTGGCCATTTACTGTATCTTTGATCTTAGATATATTAACTGTCTATAATCCTCTATTTCTTCATCTATAATATGGTACTATTAATAGAACTTTTTTCACAGGATTAAAAAACTTTTAGTGTTTATTTATTTTTGAAAGAGAGAGAAAGAAAGCACGAGTCAGGGAGGGGCAGAAGAGAGGGAGACACAGAATCCAAAGCAGGCAGTCAGTACAGAGCCTGACACAGGGCTCGAACTCACAAACTCTGAGATCATGACCTGAGCCAAAGTTGGAC
The DNA here is from genome assembly GCF_018350155.1 of Leopardus geoffroyi. NCBI lineage: Eukaryota > Metazoa > Chordata > Mammalia > Carnivora > Felidae > Leopardus > Leopardus geoffroyi. The sequence goes on along the minus strand of NC_059329.1, from coordinate 60,844,858 downwards.
ACTTAACTGACTGAGCCACCCAGGTGCCCCAATTCATAGGATTTTCTTTAAGTGATAAAATATGCACTGAGTTACTAACAGCTAACTAAATAAATTTAGCTCTTAACCATGCATAAAACAATTTCTGAGTGCCTACTGTATAACATAGCCATTATAAACACTGTCTTTACAGAAGTAAGCAAAGCCAAGCCCCTGCCATTTTTGAGCTCACATTCTAGTGGAATTATTAACTGGGAGTGGGCAGATCACTGCTTTGAAAGTCAAGAGTCTTAAATTGACATAAGACTTCTGCCCAGTGACTGTCCTCTCATGAACCTTCATTTTTAATCTAAGGAAGAATAAGTCCTACTGGCATATTGCATTCTATTCTGTGGACTCTCACGGACTCTGCCTTGCAATTGGGGATGTGGCCATGGTTGATGGTGCTTCAGCCTTTTCTCTCACCTAGGTTGATAGAAGTTGAACTCTAGATCTCCAGGGAATGCAGGTTACTGACTCACAGGAGAATCAGAGCTTTGATATGGCACTTCAGCAGTCAAGAATAACTTTACAGACAGCCATTCATTCACTCCCCAGTCCTTACTGGAATTCTGTGAGCTGAGTAGCACATGTGAGCTATCTGGATCAAACTAGGCTTCCACGACTGGAAGACCAGAGGAGAAGGGAGTGAAGGATTAATCTGTGTCTAAGGTTAGCAATTATATGTGGCTGATGAAGATAAGCAAGAGGGAAGAAAGAAAGAAAGAAAGAAAGAAAGAAAGAAAGAAAGAAAGAAGAAAGAAAGGCAAAAAATGAAAGAAAGAATGAACAAAATAACAAAAGAAAGAAAGAAAGAAGGAAGGAGGAAGGAAGGAAGGAAAGAAGAAGAAAGAGATTGGAAAAAAGGAAGAGAGAAAGAGAGAGAAGGAGGAGGGAAGGAAGGGAGGGAGGAGAGAGGGAGAAAGGAAGGAAGAATGGACAGTGACAAAGGAATAGCAAAGGAAGTAAGGTAAGAGAAAGGAAAGAAAGAGAAGTTGAAAGAAAGGTTAGAACATTAGGGAGAGTTATGGCAGAAAAGAGGCAGGTGAGGAGTGTTTAATTAAAGATCTCCTCAAAAGAGGTAGGCAAAATTAGTATAACCAACAGGAATAGTGTAGATGCTCAGACCTCTCAGCCTGAAGGAGAAAGGAGAAAAGAATTCAAAGAAAAACATTTTTCTAAAACAATGTGGAAAGAAGGCCAGAGACCAGAAGGAGGTGACCTCTGGAGGAGATGTACACTTCTAGGTCTACTTGATTCTCATGTTTTTTTGTTTTGTTTTGTTTTGTTTGTTTGTTTTTGTTATTGTTGTTTTGGTTTGGTTTGGTTTGGTTTCTAATTTCTTCCCAGGTTCAACCTCTAGATTTTTTTCTGAATTCATTTCAGGAATTTCGAAGGAATCCAATTTTCCTCTTCCCTCCACACACTATGTCTTTGGGACCCTTGGAAAGCAGCAGCAACATTTCCTCCACCTTTCTGCTGAGTGGCATTCCTGGGCTGGAGCACATGCACATCTGGATCTCCATCCCATTGTGCTTCATTTACCTGGTTTCCATCCTGGGCAACTGTACTATCCTTTTTATCATTAAAACAGAGCCCTCACTTCATGAGCCTATGTACCTTTTCCTGTCCATGCTGGCTGTGACTGACCTGGGTCTGTCTCTTTGCACCCTCCCTACAGTGCTAGGCATCTTTTGGATTGGGGCACGAGATATTGGTCACGATGCCTGTTTTGCCCAGCTCTTTTTCATTCACTGTTTGTCCTTCCTAGAGTCCTCTGTGCTGCTGTCTATGGCCTTTGACCGCTTTGTGGCCATTTGTCGCCCCTTGCACTATGCTTCCATTCTCACCAACACAGTCATTGGCAGGATTGGCCTGGTTTCCCTGGGTCGCAGTGTAGCACTCATTTTCCCATTGCCTTTTATGCTCAAAAGATTCTCCTACTGTGGCTCTGCACTCCTCTCACATTCCTATTGTCTCCATCAAGAAGTAATGAAATTGGCCTGTGCAGACATCAAAGCCAACAGCATCTATGGCATGTTTGTCATTGTTTCAACAGTGGGTGTAGACTCACTGCTCATTCTCTTCTCCTATGCCCTGATCCTGCGTACTGTGCTGACTATTGCATCCAGGGCTGAGAGATTCAAAGCTCTCAACACCTGTGTTTCCCATATATGTGCTGTGCTCCTCTTCTACACTCCCATGATTGGTTTGTCCATCATCCACCGGTTTGGGAACAAGGCACCTCATCTTGTCCAAGTGATCATGGGCTTTGTGTACCTTCTAGTCCCTCCCCTGATGAACCCCATAGTCTATAGTGTGAAGACCAAACAGATCCGAGATCGTGTGGCCCATGCCTTTTGTTGTTAGCTGGGTCTAGTCTTAGAGGTACTATTTCCTTCAGTATACCCTTATTCCTCTAGCCTTTATAATATCTAATATGTATGAAGTGGAGGAGACAATTATTTATTTACTCAACAAATACACACAGAAATGATCAAGAAGTCACAGCTCTTACAGAACTATTATTCTGGTGGGGGGAAAACACAATGCAGTATGACATGGCAGATTGTATTTTACAAAAATGGCCACAGAGGTATTTCTAATCCTACATTCTCTTCCAGAAATTTGTCATTCCCCCATCAAGAGAGACAGTCTGTTTTTTTTCTTCCCCTCGTAACAGGGTAGGACTTTGTAACAGGTTCAATGAATTGAATGTTGTGGAAGTGATCTTGCAAGACTCTCGAGGCTAGGTCATAAGAGATTATATGTTTTTCATTGGTATATACTTCCCCACACTCATTCTTTCTCCCTCTTTTTTCCCCCTATTTATATATCCACCCCTATCTCACTCAATGCTTGCTTTTTGAACACAGCCACCATACTGAGAAGCTGAGACCACATGGAGAAGCCACATATAGATGTCCCAAACCAAGCTAAAGTCTCAGCCTTAGCTGGAAATTTATCAACTACTAGTGAGTGAACAAATATTCATAATATTCCAACCCCCATTTTTCCTGCATTTCCAGGTGATATCCAAAAAAATAATCAATCGAACCCAGCCCAAGCTGCAGATTTGCAAGCTAAATAACTGTTTGTTTATTTGTTTGTTTATTTATTAAGACACTAAATTTGGGGGTGGTTTATTATACAGCCATATGTTAACTGTGTTGCTCGAAGTAAAAAAGAAGTTAATATAGAAGCAAAAAGAGAAATATCTTCTTCCAGGTGGGACAACAGAGTGTCAAGAAAGATTTCCTTGAGTTGATACAGTATCCAGCCTGACAGGACATATAAGAGTTAGGCAGTCAAACTGGAAAATTATGGTCTAATCTGAAGGAACGGTATGTGCAAAGCTGAGGCAGAGGTGAGAGAGAGAACAATATATCCAGAGAAATATCTAAAGTTGTTTTTGTTGTCATTGTTCATAGCAAGTCAGGAAAAAGTAGAGAAAATTAGGGTGGAAGCAGGGGAAGTGATAAGTAGAAAAAAATTGAGGGATTGAAGATATTGGAAAGGTCAGTGAACCAAAAAGAGATAACTCCTTATACCCTCTTATCTGTCCATTACAATTTTGCCACCACATTGACCTAGAAAAAAAAATTATCTTTTAAGACCTAATGTGAGACCTGAAACCATAAAAATCCTAGAAGAGAGCACAAGCAGTAATTTCTCTGACATCAACCATAGCAACGTTTTTCTAGATATGTCTCCTGAGGCAAAAGAAATAAAAACAAAAATAAACTATTGGGACTATATCAAAATAAAAAGATTGTGCACAGCAGAGAAAGCAATCAACAAAACTAAAAGACAACCTATGGAATGGGAGAAGATATTTGCAAATGACACATATGATAAAGGGTTAGTATCCAAAATATATAAAGAACTGATACAAATCAACAGCCAAAACCCAAATAATCTTGTTAAAAATGGGCAGAAAACATGAATAGACATTTCTCCAAAGAAGACAAACAGATGGCCACAGACACATGAAAAGATGCTCAACATCAGGGAAATACAAATCAAAATTATAACAAGATATCATCTCACACCTGTTGGAATATTTAAAATAAAAAACACAAGGTGGCTCCTGGGTGGCTTAGTTGGTTGGTCACCCAACTCCTGATTTTGGCTTAGGTCATGATCCCAAGGTCATGGGATCAAGCTCCACGTTGGGCTCTGCACTGAGCATAGAGCCTTCTTGGGATTCTCTCTCTCTCCCTTTACCCCTCTCCCTTGTTCTCACTCTCTCTGAAATAAAAATAATAATGATAATAAATGAATAAAAAACACCAAAAACTATAAGTGCTGGCAAGGTTGTGAAGAAATAAGAACTCTCTTACACTGCTGGTGGGAATTCAAACTGGTGTAGCCACTTTGTAAAAGAGTATTGAGGTTCCTCAAAAAGTTAAAAGTAAACTACCCTATGATCCAGTAATCACACTACTAGGTATTTACCCAAAAAAGACAAAAGCACTAATTCAAAGGGATACATGCACCCCTGTGTTTATAGCAGCATTATTTACAACAGTCATATTATGGAAACAGCCCAAGTGCCCATCAATAGACAAATGGATAAAGATGTGGTATACATATATACACATATACAATGGAATATTATTCAGCCATAAAAAAGAATGAAATCCTGTCATTTGCAACAACATGAATGGGGCTAGAGTGTATAATGCTAAGCAAAATAGGACAGTAAGAGAAAGACAAATTCCATATGATTTCATTCACAGGCAGAATTTAAGAAATAAAACAAAAGAACAAAGGGGAAAAAAAGAAGAGAGACAAACCAAGAAACAGACTCTTAATTACAGAGAACAAATATGGTTACCAGAGGGAAGGTGGTTGTGGGGCGGTGAGTGAAACAGGTGAAGAGGATTAAGAGGACAGTTATCATGATGAGCACTGAGTAATGTATTGAATTGCTGAATCACTATATTGTACACTTGAAACTAATACAACACTCTATGTCAACTATATTGGCATTAAAATTAAAAACTTAATTAAAATTATCTTTTGAGTAATGTATGTCAATATAGTATTATTAATTTTGCCTTTGAGGTATCTGTGAGGAAAGCAGGCCAGGTTAAAATGCTGCTAAGGAAGGTTTTGAGCATCTGGAGGAAAGATTGAGGGGGTCATGTTTCTGCACAGTGCAGGGTCAAGAAGGGGAGTGGCAAAGGGCCAAAGACAAAACCTCTACTACAAGGTTTATGTGGAGTCAGTTCTCATTTGAGGTTGGACTTATCTGAGGCTATCTAGCATATCTGACATTTAACTCTTGACAGGTTATGCCTTCTCCCACCAGTGCCTCATTCTGTCTGACATGAGAAAGCTGTTTCTTCAGTGAGAAGGTATATATATGTGAACTTTGGGTGTTACATGTGGAAGATCCAAAGGTACTTATGCAAAACAAATAGAATAAAATAGAGGATGTGTGTGAGTGTATTGGGTGCTGCGTACATGCAAAACTTCAGGAAAACCATACAGCCACAGCAAATTCCAAAGCATGCATACAGGTCTACAGCTGGAATCTATATCTATGCTGTGTACTTGCAATTTTAGTCCTCATATGGGAGTCATGTTTTCTTATATCTTACGGCAAATTTAAAAGTTTTTGTGATACATTAGAAAGTATACTACACTTGGAGTCAGGTTTAGAAAGTTCTACGTTCTGTGTGACTTAGGAAAATTATTTTCCTTATATGAGCTCAATTTTCAATTAAAATGAATCTAACAATAACAATGCCTAACCCAAAAGGATCTCGACACAATTTAAATATATGATATATATGAAAGTTTCAAATAAAATTATTAGCATGTTTTTCAGCTCACAATAAACTTTAGTTACTTTCATTCTTTTTTTAATGTTTATTTTTGAGAGAGAGACAGTGTGAGCCAGGGAGGGGCAGAGAGAGAGGGAGACATAGAATCCAAAGACTCCAGGCTCTGAGCTGCCAGCACAGAGCCTGATGCAGGGTTCAAAGCCTCGAACCATGAGATCATGACCTGAGCCGAACACAGAGTAAAATATATCATGGAAAATTTGTTATAAGGAAAAGAGGGAGCCCTGGAATGGCCCTGAGGGGATGGAGAACCGTGGATAATTTTCCAGAGGGGCTGACTTAGCTGTCTTAAAGAACAAGCAGAAGTTAGATGGGCCAAAATTGTGTGGGTGGAGGAGTATTCTCCCATTCCATAAATAACATTGAATGTGCTATTTCCAGGCATAGTTTCCACTTTAGGAAGCTAGTAGACAAAACAACAAAAGACTATGCTTTTAACTTACATTTTGGTGGGAGAGACAGACAATAGAAAAGTAAGTGATCAATTATTTAAGACAGTGCTAAATGTCCAGGTAGTCTGTGGGCAGGGAAGACCTTTATAATAAGGAATTTTCCAAAAAAATTAAAGGAAGGGGATTATATTTTATATTTGTATAGATGTGGACTTATTTCTAGAGCATGCATTATAAGTCCTGAAGGGTGAATGGGGCAATAGCTGAAACATCAGCAATGTTCTGGTCTCAAGACTGTCAAACCCAATAGCATTATGAGTTGCAGAGCCCCGTGATCTCCCAGAGGACAGTTAAAATACAGCACCTGCTGTAACTCCCTGACATTCCTTAAAACCACACACACTCCCTTTATGCCTTCACGTAAAACCAGATGTATGTTTGGTTAATGTCTAAGACCCTTTGTGCTCCCTCTCATGCTTTGAGGCTCTTTGATGTTTATACCTAATAAAACATAAAATAAAGACTATGTGCAGGCCCCAGCTGCTGCTGTTCTCTCACAGAGGCAGGCTGCATGTCTGCTCAGTCTGGTGTCTGAGAACCTTTTCTTCAGTGCATGGCCACACATAAAATTTATTAAAATGTTTATATTTATATTTAAATACAAAAATGCAGAGAATTTTAAAGGGTCTACGATGGAAATAAATTAGAGTATTCTAAGAATAGCAAAAGGACCAGTGTGCCTAGAGCTATGTGAGCAAGAAACTACACTAGCTGTTGGAATTAGCAAGTAATTGATATTAAAGACAGAAGAGAGGACAGCTAAACAAAGCTGATATTTCAAGGTCACTGTCAGAAGAAGTTCTCTTTGATATAGGAAGTAAAAACATAACTGACCAGCCATAACCATGAGAAGAGGTTAGCAATGGTCTGAGGAACTGTGGATCAAGCACTTTGTATCCAAGATCATAACTGCTAAACTTTGCAGTGAATCTAACCCAGACCTGGTAGGAACAGGGAGGGAAAGAATTGCACCTTCCTTTGAAAATCCTGAGGCCCAAACTTCTCTGATAAAGAGGCAGTAATTGTAGCAGGCCATGGGGCTGCCATCAAGCATGGATGACAGCCTTTATTTATCAAGTGTAGAACCAACCTCATTCATTCATTCATTCATTCATTCATTATTTAATACTTAATGATTGACTTTTTTGAAAGTTACTGGGAATAAATTGTTGAACAAGGTGTATCTTCCACCTTAAAGGAGTTTATAGTCTGGTGGAGATACCTGAAATAGTTTAGGATGATCTAAAAATTAAGTCCTGAAGTTCAGGTTGAAGTTATCCAGTTGGAAATGAGGAAAAACAGCTTACTACATAAAGCAACTATTTTGTGAAAAAGCCAAGAGATGACAAAAAGTGTGTGATTTGTTGAGAAACTATAAATAATTCCTTTGGAGATCTATTCAAGTGACAGAGTGGGAGGAGGAGGCTATCTTGAGATGCAGGCTGGAATACACAGGGATCAGAACTTAATGACTGCAGGTTTACTAGTTCATGCACCCAATATCCCCTGAGCAGCTACTCTATACCAGACTGTGAACAGAACAGACAAAAACACTGCCCTCTAGAGTCTTAGATTTTAATAGGTGTGGGCAAACAATAAACATGAGAAATAAATAAAAGACATAGTATGTTAGATGGTGAAAAGTGCCGTGGAGAAAAATTAAAGTAGGAAAGGGGTAAAGGCTATATTCAGAAAGGCTGTCACTGTTGACTGTATTTGATGGTCAAGAAAAGCCTCACTGAGAAGTGATATTTCAAGAATGTGAGGAAGTAGCACATGGACATCTTTGGGAAAAGGATTCAAATTATAAAGAAGAGCATGTAAAAAATGCTGCAGTAAACACAGAGGTACATATATTTTTCTGAATTAGTCTTCTCATTTTATTTGGGTAAATAACCAGTAGTGGAATTATTGAATCATATGGTATTTCTATTTCTAATTTTTTGAGGAAACTCCATACTATTTTCCACAGTAGTCAAGATATAGATGCAACCCAAGCATTCATGAGTAGGTGAATGGATAAAGAAGATGTGGTAAATATTTGAATATTATTCAGTCACAAAAAAGAGTAAGTTGTGTCATTTGCGATGACATGGATGAACCTAGAGAGTATTATGCTAAATGAAATGAGTCAGACAGAGAAAGACAAATACCAGATGATTTCATTTATATGTGGAATCTAAAAAACAAAACAAATGAGTAAACAGATAAAAAGCAGAATCAGACCTATAAATACAGAAAACAAACTAATAATTGCCAGAGGAGACAGGGTAGAGTGATGGGCAAAAAGGATGGAGGGAAGTGGGAGATACAAGCTTTCAATTACAGAATAAATAAATAACAGGGTAAGAGTACAGCATAAGGAATATAGTCAATGATATTATAATAGCATTGTATGGTGAGAGATGGTAGCTACACTTGTGGTGAGTGCAGCACAACATATAAACTTGTTGGATCACTATGTTGTACACCTGAAATTAACATTGTGTGTTGGGGCACCTGGGTGGCTCAGTCGCTTAAGCATCCAACTTCGGTTCAGGTCATGATCTCACCGTTTGTGAGTTTGAGCCCCATGTCGGGCTCTGTGGTGACAGCTCAGAGCCTGCAGCCTGCTTGGAATTCTGTGTGTGTGTCTCTCTCTATCCCTCCCCTGCTCATGCCCTGTCTCCCTCTCTCTCAAAAATAAATAAACATTAAATTAAAAAAAAAAAACTTAAAAAAAACACGTTGTGTGTCAACTATCCTCAAATTTCTTTTTTTAATTGGCAAAAAAAAAAAAAAAAAGGCTCAGAGAGCAAGACTGGACAGTAGGAGAAGAGTTAGAAGAGACACACTAACTCAGGTAGGAGATAATATTATTAGACGTAAGGTAGTACCAATAGAGATGGAGACATGTGGACAAATTTGGAACATATTTAGAAGGTACAGTTGATAGGATGTTTTCAGTTTTGGATATAGAACACTGTGAGAAAGGAGAAGCCTAGAAATCTAATTTGGAGCAATGGCATAGAGAGTTAGGGAAAACTATACAATGGGTATCAACTTTCTTGGCAAATATTATGTACACAAGACAGTATTAACTATAGTCACCATGGCATATACTAGATCTCTAGAGAGTACAAAGGTTCAGTTATACGGGATGAATAAGCTCTGGAGAACTAATGCTACTCTTCTCACTAAATTATTTCAGTTTTGTTTTATTCTTTTATTTTTAAAACGTGTTATTTATGTTAATATGCAATGGGCTTATTATTGTTATTTTATTTTATTTTTTAAAAAAAAAATTAATGTTTATTTTTGAGAAAGAGGGAGACAGAGCACAAGTGGGAGAGGGGCAGAAAGAGAGGGAGACACAGAATCCGAAGCAGGCTCCAGGCTCTGAGCTGTCAGCACAGAGCATGATGTGGGGCTCGAACTCACTAACCACGAGATTATGACTTGAGCCGAAGTTTCACACTTAACCAACAGCCACCCAGGTGCCCCTTATTATTGTTATTTTAATGAATTAATACGTAAGTAATATGACCCAGTTTTAATCTCTAATATGGTAAATGTCAATAGAAATAATGCCCCATAAATAAATGATCTGTGGGGTTCTCAATAATTGTTAAAGAGTTTAAAGGAATCTTAAGGCCAAAATATTTCAGAATTGCTCTAACAGATGTTTCTTTTATTATGATATAAAAATAATGAAGAATAAAAGAATACAATCTCCTCTATATCTTATTAACAAAAGTCACTTCTTGGTATTTTGAAGTTTTCCAGAAAGGAGTAGATCTTTCCCTGGAAATTCACATATATATTATAGAAGTTTTATTAAGCACTAATTTCAGACACCAAGAATGACCATGTACATTATTTCATTCTGTGATGTCTTGTTCATAACACATATGGAATGTGTACTTTCTATGCATCTGTATTGTTTTATACAAGGCATAGACCCTCTTCATTTTCTCATATGTCGATAGTATGGATTTGACAGTGAGACCTCCTAGGCAAAGAGAAAAACAAATGCAGAGACTCAAAGATACCAGACTCCCCAGTCTAATAGAATTGAAACTGAACTTTTATCTCTATTTCTTGACATATTTACTTAGATAAGTGCAATAGCTTAATGTCTGTTCTTCTTGTGTCTCTCTCTCTTCCTGCTACTGTTTTTTAAATGCAAATCTGCTTACCATTCTGCTTATAACCTCAACAACTTCTGTTATTAGAAAAATTAATACTATTTTATGACACCTATGGATTTTGCCTTTACTTATTTACCAGACACTGTACATTATATTTTCCTCCCTCTGTATTCCACTAAAGAAATGGATGTAGGGATGAAGAATATAGCATATTTGTAGAACTGAGATAAGTCCCAGATAGTGGTAGCAGAAAGAATAAAAAATGTGGCAGAAGACTAGACTGTGAGTTAGGCATAGAGTTAGCTGAGAAGGTATACACAGGCCAAAACAAAGAATAGAAATTGTATCTTTAGAGTAAAGGGAAACCAATGAAGAATTTACCCAGGGAAGTAACATAATCATATTTGCATTTTAAGATACTCAGCAGGGCTATGATATAAAGAATGCATTAGGGAAGGGTTGATAAAGGAAAAGCAAGCAAGAAGTGTTGCAGAAGTCCAAGTAAGAAATCATCAAGCACCACAGTACAACTGGCAAGAAGAGTGAATAGTATCATGAGATATATAGAAGAAAGAAATTTCATGACTTGGAATTTTCATGATTTGGTATTTATTGTATGTGTGGTTTTAACAATAGTCAGGAAGGAATGAAGATCACTTCCTGGTTTGACTTCTGAAGAATCAAGTGTATGAGAGTTCTATTTAATGAGATAAAGAATACTTTATAAGGAACAGGCTTAAAGGGAGGAATTAATTAATTGCATTTTGAAGATATTGAGCTCCAGTTGCCTATGTAACACAGAGAGTGTATAGTGGTTAAGAACTCAAGCTCAGGAATAGGTCAGCCTGAGATGAATCCAGATTATATTCAGATTACTAGCTATGTATCCAGAAAAGTTTTTGTTGTTGTTTTTTTACTCTTATAAGCTCCTACTTTCTCATCTGTCGAACAGGGATAAATAATACCTCCTAATGGGTTAATAGAGGAATAAATGTAATAAGGTACCATATATTATGTAAAGCATTTGGTACAATATATGGAACTTAGTAAATGGTTAATAATTGTGAAGTATTATTAACTTCACAAGATTATCATTATTCTCATTAAAAAGTGTAGTCAATTAGGCATTTGGAGCTTGGAAAATAAGTCCATGGTGTGGAAATAAATTCATGACCTGGAATCATATTTTAAACATATAGTAGGGCAAAACTACTCCCTTGCCTATCTCTCTCAAAGAAAACTTAGAATTAGAGTCATAAACTCAAATCCCTGTGGAGGCCATTCAGTAAAGTCAAGGAGTGAAGAAAAATAGTGGAACATGTGGAACAAGTGTTAGGGTATGATCTGTGGCAAACCATATCTTAGTTCAATTTTTGAACAATCCACAGTTACATGAATGAAATAAACCATTATTCTACAAGCTCTGTCCTATTGATGACCACTTTGCACATCTGGCCTATCAGTATCCCCAAACAGCCAATTTCTTTCAATTTGTTCTTTTTCCTTTTTATCCTGGAAGACATAGCATAAAAAGTTTTAGAACAAAGGAAGTGGCTCCAAAGAGACTGGAGCCCAGTCCTCATGTCTGCAATTTTAGTAATCACTCAATTTCTCCAGAAAGAAATTCAGGCTTCCCAACACCTTGACTTTAGGTCAGTAAAACTCATATCAGACCTCTAACCTGTAGAATTGTAAGATAATACATTTTCATTGTTGTAAGCCATTAGGTTTATGATGATTGTTATGCAACAATAAAAAACTAATACAGCATCCTGACATACAACATACCATAAGCAAAGGATTAGGTGTAAGTAACAGTGTGAGATCTATATTACATTGTTGGAGTGCAAGCCAGGGAATTAACAGAAAAAGTAGTAGATAAAAGCAGGTATTGAGTAATGGAAAACCTTTGTGCAAATATGGAGCCTCACCACTACCTTGTAACTTATTGGACATCTCTTGAAGGATTTTAGGTGTGGTGACATTTATATTTTAAAAAGATCCTTTAAACAGTTAATCTCAACGTACAAGATTATAGGTTAATCCAAGGGAAATTTTAAATCTGAACTAGGAAAGCTTCAGGGGGATTCAATGAGTGAAAAAAAATATTTGAGATATCTTAATACGGGAGGATCTTCACAGTTTGATGAATAAACCTGGTTTAAAACATATATTTACTTTCATGTCTACAACCAAGTATTACTGTCTTGCAAATGAGGGCAATGCTATCTATTTTTTTTAAACCACTTTATTGACGTATGATTGACATACAAAAAGCCATACATATTTAATGTGCACAACTTGGTGAATTTAAGATGCAGCTGTTTTTTTGTTTTTGTTTTTGTTTTTGTTTTGTGGGGTTTTTTTTTTTTTTTTTTGTTCTTTTAAATTTACATCCAAGTTATCTAGCATATAGTGCAACAATGATTTCAGGAGTAGATTCCTTAATGCCCCTTACCCTTTTAGCCCATCCCCCACTCCCACAACCCCTCCAGCAACCCTCTGTTTGTTCTCCATATTTAAGATTCTCTTATGTTTTGTCCCCCTCCCTGTGTTTATATTATTTTTGCTTCCCTTCCCTTATGTTCATCTGTTTTGTATCTTAAATTCCACATATGAGTAAAGTCATATGATATTTGTCTTTCTCTGACTAATTTCGCTAAGCATAATACCCTCTAGTTCCATGCATGTAGTTGTAAATGGCAAGATTTCATACGTTTGATAGCCAAGTAATACTCCATTGTTTATATATACCACCTCTTCTTTATCCATTCATCAGTCGATGGACATTTGGGCTCTTTCCATACTTGGCTATTGTTGATAGTGCTGCTATAAACTTTGAGATACATGTGACTCTTCAAAACAACATATCTGTATCCCTTGGATAAATACCTAGTAGTGCAATGATCCATCAAGGTCATAGAGTATTTCTATTCTTTAATTTTGTGGGGAACCTCCATACTGTTTTCCAGAGTGGCTGCACAAGTTTCCATTCCCATCAGGGTGCAAAAGAGATCCTCTTTCTCCACATCCTCACCAACATCTGTTGCTGCCTGAGTTGTTAATGTTAGCCATTCTGACAGGTGTGAGGTGGTATCTCATTATGGTTTTGATTTGTATTTCCCTGATGAGGAGTGATGTTGAGCATTTCATCATGTGTCAGTTGGCCATCTAGATGTCTTCTTTGGAGAAGTGTCTATTCATGTCTTTTGCCCATTTCTTCACTGGATTCTTTGTTTTTTGGGTGTTGAGTTTGATAAGTTCTTTATAGATTTTGGATACTAACCCTTTATCTGATATGTCGTTTGCAGATATCTTTTCCCATTCTGTCGGTTGTCTTTTAGTTTTGCTGATTGTTTCCTTCACTGTGCAGAAGCTTTTTATTTTGATGAGGTCCCAGTAGTTCATTTTTGCTTTTGTTTTCCTCACCTCTGGAGACATGTTGAGTAAGAAGTTGCTGCGGCCAAGGTCAAAGAGGTTTTTTTCCTGCTTTCTCCTCGATTTTGGTGGCTTCCTGTCTTACGTTTAGGCCTTTCATCCATTTTGAATTTATTTTGGTGTATGATGTAAGAAAGTGGTCCAGGTTCATTCTTCTGCATGTCGCTGTCCAGTTTTCCCAGCACCACTTGCTGAAGAGACTATCTTTATTCCATTGGATATTCTTTCCTGTTTTGTCAAAGATTAGTTGGCCATATGTTTGTGGGTCCATTTCTGGGTTCTCTATTCTGTTCCATTGATCTGAGTGTCTGTTTTTGTGTCAGTACCATACTGTCTTGATGATTACAGCTTTGTAATACAGCTTGAAGTCCGGGATTGTGATGCCTCCAGCTTTGGTTTTCTTTTTCAAGATTGCTTTGGCTATTCGGAGTCTTTTCTGGTTCCATACAAATTTTAAGATCATTTGTTCTAGCTCTGTGAAGAATGCTGGTATTATTTTGTTGTATATTGCATTTCAATATATAGACTTCTTTGGGTAGTGCAATGCTACCTTTCTAATCATGGCAGATGAAGAGTATCCTAGCCTCCTATTTCAACATGCCTGTCTTTGTATTTTATTATTTTATTTTATTTTTATTTTCCAGAGAGAAAGAGTGCATGTAAGTGAACATGGGAGGGGCAGAGAGAGAGAGAGAGAGGGAGAGAGAATGTGAGTGGGGGAGGGGCAGAGGGAGAGGGAAAGAGAGAATCCCAAGTAGGCTTCATGCCCAGCACAAGGCCTGATGTGGGGTTTGATCTCACAAGCATGACCTGAGCCAAAATCTGAAGTCAGACACTGAACTGACTGAGCCACCCAGGAGCACCTCAACATGTCTGTCTTTGAATATTCAGTCACATATGTATCCACCTTCATTGTTTAGTGGAATATGTAAACTTCTTATAAATTATATTCATTTTATAACAATAACAAAAAGCAACCTAAATGATTTAGCTTTTCTCTTCCCATTCCCAGAATCACTTCACTGTAGGATTATTCATGTAATCTTCTGTTGATCCCTTCTTCGTCTCTCTCAATATTAATCCATGTTGCTCTGCTTTCGGACATGCCATTCATAACATTTGATTTATTGTGTTAGCTGTTTGTTGTAGAGATTAAATTATCTCCCATTTATCCTCTGGATTTAGACTTTTCAAGGCTTTCCTAAATACTCCAAAATCTGGTTCATTCACACTATTCAAAATTATCCCTCACTATTTTCCAAATTGTATTCTTCATTGTGGTCAGACTAATATCCCTCATAGCTGCTATGTGCCTTACTTGTTTAGTTACCCTTGCTAGTATAGTGTGTATTGTAAATATTCAAATTTAATAAATGCTGCTTGAATAATAATCTCAATCTGTCTAATTTTATCCACTGTTTCAGGCGTGACTGAAACCCAACTGCTCCGTTATATAGTGTTTTGTTTCAACTGCTCAAAATATTAATCATTTGTGAATCATATCATATATCACCTGATTATCTCACCTTTCCTGTTGAATACTGTTTTCCTGACACTATTGTAAATTCTGTATTGCACAGCTTTTCACTCTCCACAGTCCTCCACTAGATAGTGACCACTGTGGCACTGAAATAGGTGCCAATTAATACTTACTGGTTGATAATTTATTACTTCAATATTCAAACTTTTTTATCTCCTACATATATTAAACAACTTTCCCAAGACCTTTTACCAGATTTGTCGAGTTTTTGCACAATGCATAATGGGGTTCATTACAGGTGGCAACAACAAGAACATATCTGCAACAAAAATTATAACTAGCTGGCTTTTGTGTTTGGCAAAGTGGTGCATGGCAGCCAGGGTGATGATGGGTACATAGAAAACGAGCACAGCACAGATGTGGGAGACACAGGTATTGAGGGCCCTGAGTCTCTCTGCTAGAGATGCAATGCTGAGTACAGTCTTCAAGATCAGAAAATATGACAGAAAAATTAATGCCAAATCCAGCATAGTACAGAGAGCAACAAAGAAGCCATAGATAACATTGATCTTGTTGTCAGAGCAGGCCAGCTTCATGGTATCCTCATGCAGACAGTTTGAGTGAGAAAAGAGACTCTTCTGATAATATTTTAGTCTCCTTAGAGTGAAAGGGAATGGAAACACTAAGAGAATGCTCCTGGTGGCTAAGATCAGTCCCACTTTAGCAACTCTGTTGCTAGCAAGGAGAGAACTGTATCTCTCAGGGGATTGTGAAAGGCAAGAAAGTGATCCAAAGACATAACTAGAAGCACTGAGGATTCCATGACAGTGAATCCATGGATGAAGAATTCTTGAGCAAAGCAGGCATTGGGTGAAATTCCCATGGAATTGAACAAGAAGATTCTCAGCATGGTAGGAAGGGAGGAAAATGAATGACCCAAGTCAGAGATGGCCAACACAGCAAGGAAATAATACGTGGGCTCATGAATTGAGGGCTCTGTCTTAATGATGAAGAGAATGGTGTTGTTGCCTATGATGGCAACGAGGTACATGAGGCAAATGGGGATGGAGATCCAGATGTGGGCATGTTCCAGTCCTGGGATTCCAATCCGAAGAAAAAGCTGGACCTCAGAATTATTCAGAGCAGACATGATACATGGGAATATGAGCTTTTTAGCCAGATCTGAAATCACATAAACAAAAAGCAGCCACACTTTTGGATAAAATTCAGTGTTGTGGGAATAAGCAGTTCTTTTATAGGCTATTCTCATAAACATATTTTGCATATTAATAAAATGCAATTTACAACATTTATCAAAAGTCCTTAAACATGTTTATGTTCTCCAATATAGGAATTTCACTTACAACAAGTTATCCTATGATGGTGGTTTTGCAACACTTTTAGCCAAATATAAAATTATCATATCAAAACAGAGCTGCTTTGATTGAGTCAGTGATAGGTATTCAGAATCTTTCCCACTGTTTTTCCACATGATACTCAGTAGTCCTTTCATTGGCTTTATAATAATATCCTTGATTTCATGTAGAAAGGTTTAAAAATAATAGTCTAAGAAAATAATCAGATATTCCTGAAAACATCTATACTATAGTAAATATTAAATGCTAGAAAATAAATTTATAGATTAATTTAAGTCTTAAACTTATGAGGTAGGTACTTACTATCCACATTTTTGCATGAGTATAAACACTGACCTCGGTTCAATAAACCACAGACAAGCTACTGTAAAATATTAACATTGATTATCCAGTGGTTTCCAGAAGAAGGAGTGGGAGAATGAAGCATGGATACACCCCTGGGAGTTATGTATATTTACTTCCTTCTTGTTTGTACTCCTACATGCAATGAAATGGTTCCTAGCTGGCATCTATGCACCACACTTCAGGTTACCATGTTATTAATCCAAGGGAAAGTGTTGAAGCTGTATAGTAGTGAAATTATCTTCTAATGAAAAAGAAGATGAAATTATCTTCTATTTTATCTGTATGACTGAATTAGTCAAAGAAATTCCAAATGAAAAAAAATCCAACCACTTAGTTTCTCCTTATAAGGTAAAAGTTCTAAATCTATTTACATTTTTTTTTTTGAGAGACAGAGAGAGGGAGAGTCCACATGCACAAGCCGAGGAGGAAGAGAGAGAGAGGGAGAGAAAGAATCTTAAGCAGTCTCCTCTGCTGTGGGCTGGACCTCATGACAGTGAGATCACGACCTGATCTGAAATCAAGAGTCGGATGCTTAACCAACTGAGCTACTTGGGTGTGGCTCGGAGGCTTAACCAACTGAGCCACCTGGGTGTCTTTAAGTCCACCACATATTAAACTAAACCCTGATCTTATCATTAGATTCTCCATTAAAGAGTTCGCAAACTATATTTTCCAAGGTAAAATATACAATCTTTCAACTTATTATGAATTTGTTGAGCTTTTTGCAAAAAAAAAAAAAAAAAAAAAAATGGCACACTCCAAAATGAAGTGTTTACTCCAAAATGAAGAATTTAGAGTTTACATAAGATGCTAACCTCACTCCACAATTTTTTATAAGGTCAAATGGCAATAGAAGAAAAATCAATCTTCAATGGAAAATATAGGGGACACCAGAAATTTGGGGGCTCCTCTAAATTGAGCCTTGGTTATAAATTAATATTATACTTTGTAATTCTGTAGAAGATAACTACAAAAAAAAAACATAGTAAATAACAAGCAGCCCTCTCTCCATACATTTGATGTTTTCTGGGTTCTCTCTATGCAGATCTGTTTTGCCAGCTTGCAAATCGAGTGCAAATCCTAGACTGGAAGCTCCTAAACAGTTTGACACATCTTAGGTGTCTCTCACCAGGGCAGCAAGCCTAATGCCAAGCCCAGAGAATATTTATTTTGAAGATGGTAGTAGATTCTCAAATACCATGAAAATCATTCTTTATGTATTCTGTCAGACTGCCTATTCAGCAAATTTTGTTCTGACTTCTCTTCCTTGGGAATCATAAGAAAAGTTCTCATTTCCAAAAACAATTATTTTTCTCTTTGGCTGAGGGTCATTGACCTAGGTCTTTCAGGAAATGCTTCTGTTGGTCATCCTTTACCATGATAGTTTCTACACCACTTTATAACATGCTGTTTGCATGTATCCCTACCCAGTCCAACCCCACCATCACTATATCCACTGACTACTAAATACTGAAAGGCACAGAAGAGATTTATTCTCATGTATCTGTCATCATCATAGTTTCTGGAACATGAAAGGCTCTCAGCAAAATAGCTAAGACTAAATGTGAATGGTAAAAAATTAAGATATGTAGCATAATTTCTTAATGCCTTTTCCTTTTCTTCTCTAATAGTCACTAAGGGATATTTGTGCTTACTCTGCTTATCTACATTCTCAAGGGTAAACTCATTCTTACTCAGAGTATGCTTTTAGACATGGAGTCTGAACCTCAGGAAAAATGGGTCATGATAGTAAATGAGATCACCCAGGAAAAATGTACAAAATACAAAATTTAAGTCTCAGAACCCTGAGGAGAGGAAGGTTGCTGAGAGCATCTTGTCCAAGAATACCCAGAGATCTGGGAGAAAAACTGGGAAAGTGGGTTGTGGTTGGTGTCAGAGGAGGAGAGTATTTCAGGGATAATAGTCATTATATCAAACATTGCTCAGACCTCTTAGAATTTCCATTTTTAAGGTAAGAAATAAGCCATCAGATCTGATGCAATATAATCCAGGTATGAATCTCAGCTCGGTGACTTACCATCTGTGTAAATCTGGGTTAGCTGCTTAGGCCTCCAAGCAGATGTAGACACTCTTCTATAAAATTTTATAAATACAGTATCTAAAATAGTTATTATATATCTATTATAACTATGTATATAAAATATTCTGATATAGTCTTTAACATATGAAGGTAATCAATAAATACCAACTACTAATAATTATTTTGACAAAATGTCAAAATAATTGACAAAACCAATTCTCCCACACAAGTCCTAAACTGGCTGAAGAGAATTTTTTTCTATTTTAATTGACAATAAGGTTTACTTTTTTGTGTGATATGATTAAGTAAATGAAACCCCCTTAATACTAGAGTTAATAAAATCCTTTCTCAACTTCAGAACATGCAATCCCATCCACACTTCATTTATACACACATACACACACACACACACACACACACACACACACACACACCACTTCCTTCTCCTTCAATAGTCATTTCTTCAACTATAAACTATTTAACAAAGCCCTAGCTTTAAGCTTACAAATAGATTTTTAGTTACTTGCACTTACCAAAACTAAATGCTCAACATGTCTTTGAAAATTAAAAACAAGAACTCTCAACTTTGACTTCCGCTGTATCTAGATGTACCTACTTCTACTTCTTTCTAGGGTACAGACCCTAGAGAGGAATAGAAAAACACCCTGCTCTCTGATATCTCCCAGTAAACTTACATGGAAAGGGGTGGGCCTAGTATATTAGCTCTTTGGTACCCAAGAACTCCAATAGGAGCTAGAGAGAAATTGTGAGGCAAAACAATTAGAGACCTATTCAAGTGAGAGGTAAATGCTAGTAGTCACACTGATAGAGGAAGCCTGATATGTGGCATTCATAGCAATTGGGCAATACAGTTTAAAGAACAAGTTATTTGTAATAAAAATATTTTAGTTTGACCGCACCACTTCACTTTTTTCACTTCAGTTTAATCATTCACAAAATGGAGATAATAACACATAAATATCAAATATTTATAAAAGCACTTTACAAGCTATAAAATTATTTACCAGTTATTCCATTTATTTCCTTGATCCATTTTTAGTAAATGTCATTAGGTGAGCATCCAAATAGGCATTTCCTGCCATTCCCTGTTAGATTTCCAACCAGGTATCCCAAAATTTAATGCCTCCTACGTTATATATTGAATTTAGAAGAAGCTATTTGAAAGCTATCTCTTGTATTTTATTCATATCTTTCTAATTTTTTGTTTTCTTTTTTGTCATATATTTCTAATTTTTATTCAGGTCCTGTAGTGTTTTAATTCATAAATTAAATAATAATTACTCAAGGATATGAAGCAATAGTAAATTTGATGATAATTTAAGTATAAAGAAGATATATTTATAATAATTAGCATATGTGTATCTGGGAACAAAGATGTTAAAAGTAAGAGTGGCCCCACTTACCATCACTTCCAGTGACTTACTTAGGAATTTTGCTTTCCATTCCTATAGTTTAGATTCTGTTGGGCTGGAGGTCTTCTCAGAGTGGGGGACACAGCAAGAATACAATTAAAATTTAAGTTGCAGCTCTTACCTAGGAACTTTGATCTTCTCAAGTCCAAAAGCCAGAGGACAGTAAAACAAGTCACTAACCTGGTAGGTGTAATTAATCCCTAATCAGGAAAATATAGGGATTCTGCCTAACAGTGGGGGGATGGAAGAAAATGTTCAGCACCCAGAAGGCTGCCAAATTTTGATGATGAATGAACAAGTGCAGCAGTCGTACCCTGAGAAGAGCATGGTATCCAGAGATTCATACTTTTTGGGAAGAAGGATCTGGGTCACCCGCCATGAAATCCACCTAGACAGTAAAGGCACTAGCTGAAGGTGAGGGGAATTTAGAGTGCATGGTAGAGGTGGAAAATGATAAGATAAGTTGAGGCTTCAAGAATACTGCAGTGAGTGGGTCTGTTGTAGTTCATTCTCTATCTTTCTATATTTATGTTTCCTCAGGCAAAGGAACCAACCTAAACAATGGAGGGGCTATTCCCAGACTGGATGAAGCAGTTGGATATAAGTGGTGCTAGAGCAGACTCTAATAAATTCAGTCCGCACTATTGCAGAGCTGAGTACTGGCTGCTATTGGAATATAGCTGAGTCCTTCTGGATTTTTCTTTAATTCTATTTTTTAAAGTTTATTTATTTATTTATTTATTTTTGAGAGAGAGAAGAGAACATGAGCAGGGGAGGGACAGAGAGAGGGAGAGAGAGACTCTCAAGCAGGCTCTGTGATGTCAGCATAGAGCCCAACGTGGGGATCAAACTCATAGACAGTGAGATCATGACCTGAATGAAATCAAGAGTCAGACGCTTAACCAACTGGGCCACCCAGGTGCCCCTGGGATTTTTCTGATCCAAATGAAGCTACCTCACCCAAGTTACACTCCTGGTTGGCGGAGCAGATCTCATTCAGTGACCTATTGATGCAGGAGTACATAAATCTTGCCTCTTTGCCTCAATCTGGGATAACTCTGAAGGGCTATTCCAGTTCCAGTTTTCTGTAGGATTGGCAGAACTATCCATTACAACTGCCTTTCATATCAAATTATCTATCTAACCAGTCAAGATTCCTCCACACTCCTACAGATATTTTTACTGAAAGTCCACACACACACACACACACACACACACACACACACACACAAAGACAGAGACAGAGAGAGAGGGAGACAAAAAAGATACCCTTCATGTTAATCTTCATCTTAGAGTCCATTCTTGAATGAATCCTACTTTAATACATTCAAATGTTGGCTATTTGGAGTCTTCTCTTGTTCCATACAAATTTTAGCATGGTTTGTTCTAGCTCTGTGAAGAATGCTAGTGTTATTTTGATAGGGGTTGCATTGAATATGTAGATTGCTTTGGGTAGTATTGACATTTTAACAATATTTGTTCTTCCAAACCATGAGCATGGAATGTTTTTCCATTTTGTGTATGTGTGTGTCTTCTTCAATTTCTTTCATAAGATTTCTATAGTTTTCAGTGTATAGATTTTTCACCTCCTTGGTTAGGTTTATTCCTAGGTATTTTATAGTTTTTGGTGAAATTGTAAATGGGATCAATTCCTTAATATCTCTTTCTGATGCTTCATTATTGGTGTATAGAATGCAGTTGATGTCTGTACATTGATTTTATATTCTGCAACTTTGCTGAATTCCTGGATCAGCTATAGCAGTTTTTTGGTGGAGTCTTTGGGTTTTCCATGTAGAGTATCATGTTGTTTGCAAAAAGTGAGAGTTTGACCTCCTCCTTGCCAATTTGGATGCCATTTATTTATTTGTCAAAGCAATCCTGAAAAAGAAAACCAAAGCTGGAGACATCAAAATCCCGGACTTCAAGCTGCATTACAAAGCTGTAATTATCAAGATAGTATGGTACTGGCACAAAAACAGACACAGAGAACAATGGAACAGAATAGAAAACCCAGAAATGGACCCACAAATGTATGGCTGACGAATCTTTGGAAGCAGGAAAGAATATCCAATGGAATAAAGACAGTCTCTTAAGCAAGTGGTCCTGGGAAAAGTGGACAGCGACATGCAGAAGAATGAACCTGGACCACTTTCTTACACCATACACCAAAATAAATTCAAAATGGATGAAAGGCCTAAACGTAAGACAGGAAACCATCAAAATCCTTAAGGAGAAAGCAGCAATAATCTCTTTGACTGCAGCCGCAGCAACTTCTTACTTGACATGTCTTCAGAGGCAAAGGAAACAAAAGCAAAAATGAACTATTGGGACCTCATCGAGATAAAAAGCTTCTGCACAGCAAAGGAAACAATCAGCAAAACTAAAAGGCAACCAACATATTGGGAGAAGATATTTGCAAATGACATATCAGATAAAGGGTTAGTATCCAAAATCCATAAAGAACTTATCAAACTCAACACCCAAAATCAAATAATCCAGTGAAGAAATGGGCAAAAGACATGAATAGACACTTCTCCAAAGACATTCAGATGGCTAACAGACACATGAAAACATCCTCAACATCACTCATCATCAGGGAAATACAAGTCAAAACCACAATGAGATACTACCTCACACCTGTCAGAATTGCTAACATTAACAACTCAGGCAACAACAGATGTTGGCAAAGATGTGGAGAAAGAGCAACCTTTTTTGCACTCTGATGGGAATGCAAACTGGTGCAGACACTCTGAAGGTTCCTCAAAAGTTAAACATAGAACTACCCTAGAACCGAGCAATTGCACTACTAGGTATTTATCCAAAGATACTGGAGTGCTGTTTAGAAGAGGCACATGCACCCCAAAGTTTATAGCAGCACTATTGACAATAGCCAAAGTATGAAAAGAGCCCAAATGTCCATCGACGGATGAATGGATAAGGAAGAGGTGATGTGTGTGTGTGTGTGTGTGTGTGTGTGTGTGTACACATACATATATATATGTATGTGTACACACACACACACACAATGGAGTATTACTTGGCAATCAAAAAGAATGAGATCTTACCATTTGCAACTACATGAATGGAACTAGAGTGTGTTATGCTAAGCAAAATTAGTCACAGAAAGACAAATACCATATGACTTCACTCATGTGGAATTTAAGATACAAAACAGATGAACATAAGGGAAGGGGAGCAAAAATAATATAAACACAGGGAGGGGGACAAACCATAAGAGACTCTTAAATACATAGAACAAACTGAGGGTTGCTGGAGGAGTTTTAGGTGTGGGGATGGGCTAAATGGGCAAGGGGAATTGAGGACACTTGTTGGGATGAGCACTGGGTGTTATACGTAAGTGATGAATCACTAAATTCTACTCCTGAAATCATTATTACACTATATGTTAGCTAACTTGGATGTAAATTTAAAAAAAATAAATTAAAATAATAGATTCAAACTAATAACTTCTGAAAGAGATGGATTTTGGAGTTTTTTGTTTTTGTTTTTGTTTTTTCATGAGACTGTAAGTAAATATATTTTATATGTTAAAGAACATACCCATGAACATTTTTGAGACAGATAAATAATGCTAATAGAAATCTATTTTCTTGGGACGCCTGGGTGGCTCACTCCGTTGAGCATCTGACTTCAGCTCAGGTCATGATCTCATAGTTCATGAGTTCAAGCTCCACATTGGGCTCTGTGCTGACAGCTCAGAGCCTGGAGCCTGCTTTTGATTCTGTGTCTCCCTTTCTCTGCCCCTACCCCACTCATGCTCTGTCTCTCTCTCAAAAATAAATAAAACATTTAAAATATTTAAATGAAAGAAAGAAATCTATTTTCTCTTGGTCTCCTGGGTGGCTCAGTTGGTTAAGCATCCAATTTTAGCTCAGGTCATGATCTCACAGTTTGTGGGTTTGAGCCCCATGTTGAGCTCTGTGCTGACACCTCAGACCCTGGAGCCTGCCTTGGATTCTGTGTCTCCTTCTCTTTCTGACTCTCCCTTGCTCACGTTCTGTCTCTCTCTCTTTTTCAAAAATAAATAAACAACAACAACAAAAAAAGAAATCTATTTTCTCTTGTTAAAATGTCTATATTACCCAAAGAATCTACACATTTAAAGCAATCCCTGTCAAAATACCACCAGCATTTTTCACAGAGCTAGAACAAACAATCCTAAAATTTGAATGGATCCATGAAACACCATAATAGCCAAAGTAACCTTAAAAAAGAAAAGCAAACTTGAAGACATCACAATTCTGGACTTCAAGTTATATTACAAAACTGCAGTGATGGTACTGACACAATAGCAAAAATGAACTATTGAGACTTCATCAAAATAAAAAGCTTCTGCAGAGTAAAGGAAATAATCAACAAAATTAAAAGCCACCCTATGGAATAGGAGAAAATATTTTCAACTGGCATATCTAATAAAGGATTAGTATCCAAAATCTATAAAGAACTTATCAAACTCAAAACCCAAAAACAAAATACAGTATGGTACTGGCACAATAATAGACACATAGATCAATAGAACAGAATAGAAAACCCAGACATAAAGACACAATTATGTGTTCAATTAATCTTTGACAAAGAAGGAAAAAATGTCCAATGGAAAAGACAGTCTCTTCAATAAATGGTATTGGAAAAACTGGACAGGAAGATGCAAAAGAATGAACCTGGACCACTTCTTTACACCATACACAAAAATAAATTCAAAATGGATTAAAGCCTTAAATGTGAGACAGGAAATTATCAAAATCTTAGAAGGGAACATAGCCAGTAACCTCTTTGACATCATCAATGCCATACTAACTTCTTACTAGACATACTGAGGCAAAAGAAATAAAAGCAAAAATGAGCTATTGGGACTTCATCAAAATAAAAGTCTTCTGCACAGTGAGGGAAATAATCAACAAAATTAAAAGTCATCCTATGGAATGGGAGAAGATATTTGCAAATGATATATCTAATAAAGGATTAGTATCCAAAATCTATAAAGAACTTATTAAACTCAACACCTCAAAAACAATCCACTTAAAAATGGGCAGAAGACATGAATACACATTTTCTAAAGAAGACATACAGATGGCAGACACATAAAAATATGCTCAACATCAATCATCATTAGGGGAATACAAATCAAAACTACAAAGAGATAGCACTACACACCAGTCAAATGGCTAAATTAACAACACAGTAAACAATAGGTGTTGGCAAGGCAGAAAAATGGGTCTCTTACACTGCTGGTGGAAATGGAAACTGGAAAACATTATGGAGGTTCCTCAACAAGTTAGAAATAGAACTTGCTTACAATCCAGAAATTGTACTAGTAGGTATTTATACACAAAGGATACAAAAAATACTGATTCGAAGGGGCACACGCACCTCAATGTATATAGCAGCACTATCACAATAGCCAAATTATGGAAAGAGCCCAAGTGTCCATCAACTGATGAATGGATAAAGATGTGGTAAATACATGAAATGAAGTATTATTTATCAGCCATAAAAAAAGAATGAAATCTTGCCATTTGCAACAACATGGATGGAGTTAGAGATTATTATGCTACGTGAAATAGGTCAGTCAGAGAAAGAAAATACCATATGATCTTATTCATATGTAGAATTTAAGAAACACAACAAATGATCATAGGAGGAAAAAAAGAGAGAGCAAACTAAGAAACAGACTCTTAACTGTAAAGAATAAATTGATGGTTACCAGAATTGAGGTGGGTGGGTGGATGGGTGAAATAGGTGATGGGGCACCTGGGTGATGATGAGCACTGGGTGTTGTATGGAAGTATTGAATCATTAAATTGTACACCTGAAACTAATATTACACTGAATGTTAACTAACTGGAATTTAAATTAAAAAAAAAAAGAAATCTCTTTTCTCCTTATTTTTAATAATATAATTCAGAGATTTATGTGTCCCTAATTAGAACATGGAAAAATATTAAATACATTAATTTATGTAAAAATGAGAATGTCCTGGACAGAATAAAAGTCATTATTTTCTATAGGGTGGTAAAAAGTACTAGGTGTAAAAAGGTCTTAATGAACTGAAACCCAAATACATCACAGTCAAATCATGAAGAAAAAGAAAGATATATTAAAAGCAGGCAGAGAAAAAAGATAATAGAAATAGAGAAACAATGGTAACCAACACTAAGATGGAAGACAATAGAACATTTTGAAAGTACTGACAGAATAACTTGTCAACCTGGAACTCAATATTTGTCAAAATTACCTTTCAAAAAGAAGGCGAGATAAATACATTCGCAGATAAACAAAACCTTAGACAATGCACAGCCGTGAGACCTGCACACAATAAATGAAGGAAGTTTCCTAAGGTAAAGTAAAATAATATCAGTTGGAAACTCAGGTAAACAGCAAAGAATGAAGAATTCTCAGAGGGATGAATGTGAGTAAACATAAAATATTTTTTATCTTTTCTTAATTTCTGGACATGATAATTTACCCTTTTTTTTGAGAGAGAGAGAGGGAGAGAGAGAGAGAGAGAGAGAGAGAGAGAGAGAGAGAGAGAGACTGAACAGTAGAGGGAGGAAGAGAGAATCTTAAGCAGGCTCCATGCCCAGCACAGAGCCCAACAGAGGGCTTGATCTCACCCTTAGATCATAGCTTGAGCCAAAACCAAGAGTCAGATACTTAACTGACTGAGCCAACCAGGTCCCCTGATAATTTATTTTTTAAAGTAAAAGAATTACAATGTATTGCGAGATTTGTAATATAGGTAGAAATACATACTTAGCAATAACTGCATACTATTTTTAAATGAGATAAGTGGAAGTATACTGTTAAAAGTTTCCTCCATTACTTATGGGAAAGTATAATATTAATTCAAGGTAGTTTTTTGTAGTCACTTTTTGGATTATGGTATGCAACCTTAATTTCCAGAGAGTCTTCTGGAAATTAAGGTTGCATACCATAATCCAAAAAGTGACTACAAAAAACCAAGCCCCAAAACTATAGCCAAAATCCAACTGAGGAAATAAAATAGAATACTGAAACACAGTTGAACTAGTTTGATTTAAGTATTTAAAAAAATGAGTAAAGCTACATAACAGAAGAAAAACAGATGGGACAATGAGGGAACAAACAAAACAATGATAGACATAAAATTAAATGTATAAATAATTTCATTAAGTATAACAGGCTGAAGACTCCAATTACAAAACAGCACTAAGTCACCACGGATTAAAAAACAGGCCAATTATAAAAGTTGCATATGAAATACAAAGACACAGATAGGTTAAGAATAAAAAGATAGAAAAAGAAATGTCATGCATAACACTGTATATGGTGAATGTGGCAGTATTATCAGAGCACATGAAATTTATTTATTTTTTATTTTTTTTATTTTTTGCACATGAAATTTAAAGTGAGATATAGCATCAAGAAAAAAGGAAACATTTTGCAATGATAAAAGGATCAATTCCAATTCATCAAGAAGTCATAACAACTTAAAAAAAATTAATGTTTATTTTCGAGACAGAGAGAGAGAGAGAGAGAACATGAGTGGGGGAGGGGTGGAGAGAAAGGGAGACAGGGAATCTGAAGCTGCCTCCGGCTGTTAGCACAGAATCCAACGTGGGGCTCAAACCCATGAACCATAAGATCATGACCTGAGTCGAAGTTGGATGCTCAACTGACTGAGTCACCCAGGTGCCCCAAGAAGCCATAACAACGTTAATGTTTATACGTGTAATTAGGAAAATTTCAAAATACACAAAGAAGAAGTAACAACTAAAAAGAAAAAGAAAAATTAAGAATCAGATGTAAAGATTTGAGCACATCCTTGATTGTTACTTGGTTGTCTATGTAGGTAAAAATCAATTGAGCTGTACACTTCAGATTTCTGCATCTTTCTATATTTAAATAATAAAGACAGAAAAAACAACTTTATTGATGATAAAAAAAGAAGAAACAAAGAAATGGTTAACTTAAAATAATATATCAATTAATTTGGAATTAAATGATTTCTTAGAGCCCCATTTGCTTTCCCTAATCTCTGGAGCAGACTGTCCTTGGTATGAGCAGGTCTCCAAAATCTATGGGACATCCAGTCTGATCTTTTCATGGCCTTGTGGGAACCAAGAAGTTAAAGCTATGGTCCCAAAGCAAGCTTTATTCTGGAAATTTCTAGGAAATTTCTCAGGGAAATCATTTGTTTACAGAGGGTGACAGAACTGGAGGAATTGGTGTCCCATGAGTGCAAAGCTCAGAAGACAGCTCAAGGAGTCTGTGATCTGTAGATAAAGGTCTTAGTCAACAGATGTGATACACTGAGGCTGAGAAGCCTGTATCCTAAAGTCATTTCTGTCACTATGTGGTCAAATGGTAAGTGCAATGGGGCTCTGACATAATATTGCTTTATCCTATGGTTTTGTGTGCTGAAGTGTGTCTGAAACGTGAGTACCTGAAGAACTGGGTACTGTGAATAAGGAGAGCACATGGAAGCTCCCAAATTTTGAAATAAGGAGGGCTAAGAAGTGTAAATAAATAAATAAATAAATAAATAAATAAATAAATAAATATTGCAATGCGGGGAATAGACTGGAAGGGGGAGCTTTTCTCTGAGCTATGTTTGCCGGACAAGAGGAGACTTTAAGTTAAATTTGGAGAAGAAGCTATGAGATAAAAATGCACTGAATCTTTCAGCCATCCACAGGCACTGTTCAACTTCACCCATCCATGGTTCATTGTAGAGAGCATCCAGTTGTTCACATAGTTAGACAAAATGCTAGACAGAGTGAGAGAGGTATTAGCAAAGAAGAAAGCCCATATGATGAAAGGATACAACTTATCTGACTAAGAAAAGAATAGGAAAGCAGATATCCCAGATTAAGTCAGGCCATGGGTAACAGGATCTCAGTCACTACATTGGAATCACAGCAGAGGGTTTTATTTTTATTTATTTATTTTTTAACGTTTATTTATTTTTGAGACAGAGAGAGACAGAGCATGAACGGGGGAGGGTCAGAGAGAGGGAAACACAGAATCTGAAACAGGCTCCAGGCTCTGAGCTGTCAGCATAGAGCCCTATGCGGGGCTCGAACTCACGGACTGTGAGATCATGACCTGAGCCGAAGTCGGCCGCTTAACCGACTGAGCCACCCAGGCGCCCCAACAGCAGAGGGTTTTAGTCTTAGAAGAAAGGGCAGCTGAGACATTATGGTCTCAAGTTACTGTCATAGACTCTGGGTCTAAAGTTCTCTCTTGTCTAGCAAAAGAGTGGGATGCAGGATTGGAAGCAAGAGATGGCTAATGTTTGGGGAAAGACAAGAGCCCCAAATAAGTGTCCTTGCCCGTTTTTATTAGGATCAGAAGGCTTACAAACATGGCGATGGATGTGCACAAAGAGACAATGAATCTGTGGTCATTAACTTGTATACATGAGGGAAAGAGGGTCTTGAGGATATTTGTGGTTAGGGGTTTGGGTTAATACAAAACAAAATCCAGGCGCTGGGCAGTCAGGAGGAAGGTTGTTTACAGGGAACATGAGGCAGCACCTCTGGTTATCTTAACTAGCCTAGGGGATGAGACAGATAAGGGAAATAACCTCAGGGTTAACAAGGCACCTTTTCTTTTGTTAACCATCTCTTCTGGGCTGCCTTGCCTGCAGCGCAGGGGTCCATCGTCCATTTCACCAATTTACCTAACCTGGCCCTATTCTCCTGTGAAAGCAGCTTTCTGCTATAGTACTAAATTGAGGGTACTTCCACCCTGAATATCTAATCTTGTTTATTTCATATACCTATGTATTGGGCACCTTTGCACTGCTCCTATTTTAGGTCTTTGCCCCTCCCTCTCTATTTTGGGGTCTCTGTACCCCCTTTCTATTTTGGGGTGCCTTTGCACCTTCCTATTCCTGGCACCTTTGTGCCTCCCTATTCTCAGGGTGCCTTTGCACTCCCCTATTCTTGGGGTGCCAATCTGATTTACCCAAACTTGGGTGTGAGCATTTTATGATTTTGCATTTCTTTATGCCTTATCAACCCAGTGGTGTAAGCCCAGGGGATTCATAAGCTTATCCCCCACAAGTTACTAGAAGAAGAACTTTAGAACAGGGAGCAGAGGACAACCTAATTATACCAAATGAGTCACAGGAGAATGGAAAAGTAGTAATGTAAGAAGCAGTATCAGGAAGTCCTTGGCATCTGCTAGGAGAGTAAGACACACTTAGATTTGAATTCCAGTTTTATCTCTTACTAGCTGTTTCTTTCCTTCCCAAATGATAAAACAGAGATAATATTAGTACCTGCAGGATAGGGTTGCATTCAGAATTAAGTAAACTGATGTACATGAAGAGTTTAAGATATCGTTCATCTAAGAGAATGTGTTCCTGAATTTTAATTCTTATTAGTAATAACATATAGGACTTTCTCTCAAGACAGTCAATACTGAAGAAATATTTCAGTAATTTATCTACAAAAGGAGCTGTACTTGAGAAACAAATGCATTGGGCCCTCTGATGCGAACTACTGCCAATAGCTTTACTGTGTTCCGGACTGATAGGGTTTGCCAACCATAGCTATCTTCAAAGTAATTCTGCTATTTTACTACCTCCTGCTCATCCATAAGGCTATGAGGCTTTGCAGATATTTATTTCCAAGTTTACAAAAAAAAAGTCAGACAAACATTTTGAAAGCAGAATTATCTACATGTAAAAATTGTCTAACACAATGTTTAATATATAATAATAGTTACCAATGCTTTCTTTTTGCCTTCTTTTTTAAAAATATCTACCTCACTTTTTCTCCCTTCAGCTTATTAAGAACGATCTCTTCTCCTCCTCACTTCTTGATCTGGCTAAACAAGTATTGATTACATACCTTTACCTTTACTGTTTCACAGTTGGTTCTATTTGCTGGATTTTGCTACCAACAATCTCTATTGGCCTTTTATCTCTCAACTGATGCAATTTTGTCAGAAATGAAATTGAAATGACTCATGTTGATTGAAATAGCTCTGGAGGTAACTCTGTAGGGTACTGGAACTAGGAAGTGATAAAGTTCAAGGTTTCAAATTTTCTTCACATTTATATTGCTTATTGTATCACTAATTTTTATATGTCTTCCAAAAGAATTTCCTTGTGCAATTTCCTTGTGCAATTTCCTTGTGATTATTTCAGTTTTTAAACTTACTAGTTACCATGAGATAGAAAGCATGATATAATTGAAAAAGCTTGAATTCAAATGGCATTAGTCCAAACTGTAAGTAGAAAGAGTTATGGGTCCCCAAGAAAAGAAAGACAAGATACAGCTTTCATGACCCAAGAAAAATCATTTCAGGCCCCCAGGTCTTTTCATGATCTATACCCTACTTGCCCAAGCCCATTTTCTGCAGAACTTCCTAAGAGATGTCAAAATTACAAAGAAATGCAAAAACCTCAGGAGTTAAGGACTTTAAGGGAACAAAGGGAGTGCAAAACCAATAGTTTCTACCATGCCAGGATATAGCCTGACCTTATCAGAGACAAAGAGTGGTAAAACTCCCAAGTGCTGCTTCAAAATTGAGCAAGACCCCACCTTCCTTACCCAAGATAAAGAGCCCCAAACCCTAGTTAGTTAATACAGTTTATACCTGGTCTCCATGCCCACAGCCCCTTCCCCATGTCTGACAGTTACCTCTGCTTCATTATAATGTCAAAGTCTGGGCCCTAAAGGGAGCAAGAGCTTCATTTACATAAGATAAGATACATGCATAGACATGGGTTTTTTTGTTTTGTTTTGTTTTTTGTTTTAACTTTTTTAATGTTTATTTATTTTTGAGAGAGAGACAGAGTGTGAGCCTGCAAGGGTCAGAGAGAGAGAGGGAGACACAGAATCTGAAGCAGGCTCCAGGCTTTGAGCTGTCAGCACAGAGCCTGACACAGGACTGGAACTCACAAACTGTGAGATAATGACCTGAGCCAAATATTCACCCTACTGAGCCACCCAGGCACCTGGTGCATAGACATGTTTTTGAAGTAAGCTTGCACAACCTTGTGCCTGCCTTTACATGGGATGACAAAGCTCTCTTTTCTGAATATTCATCCTAAACCCTAAATAAAATGAACCCACTCACCTCTGTGGGGGAGTCACAGCTTTGGAAGTTATTCCCCATGATCTTATTTGCTGCATATAAAATTCCTGTTTTGTGACAACTCCCCCTAGTGTAGTCTCCATCTGTAACTCACCAAGGAGCAAATTCACCTTAAGGTTACAAAACCTCATGTCTTTTCATAACAATATATATTTTTTCAAGATCTTAGTTAATCTCTCTATGCTTTAGTTTTCAAGTTTGTGAATCAGGAATAATAATACCATGTAGGGATTAAAGGAACTAAAAAATATAAAACATCCAGCACAGGGGCACCTGGATGTTTCAGTAGGTTAAGCCTCTGACTTCAGCTCAGGTCATGACCTCACAGTTTGTGAGTTTGAGCCCTATCCATGTTGGGGTCTGTGCTGATAGCTCAGAGTCTAGAGCTGCTTTTGATTCTGTGTGTGTCTCTCTCTCTTCTCCTCCCCCACTCATGTTCTGTTTCTCTCTTTCTCTCCAAAATAAATAAACATGAAAAAAATTAATAAATAAGTAAAATAAAAATAAATAAAAATAAAACATCCAGCACAGTTCGATAAAGGTTAATATCAACCCTTCCCTTTTCCCTATTTTCTCTTTCAATCCACTCTACTTTTCTTCCTTTCTTCTCCAGACCTTAGAATAGGGGGATAAAATGAAGTGTTCTATTTATCTTTCTATGAAGTGATTTATTTATGTATTTATTAATTACCTAATGACATATAAAAGGGTTAATAAGCTATCTTGATAAATGTATTTTTTATTTTACATATTTTATTTGTTGCCTCTCAGTTGAATTATTTTAATATTTTATAAAGAATATACTTTTAAACTAATGCTAATACCAAGATCTTCTAATAAAATGTATTTTTAAAATACAAAAAAAATATTTTGTTAAATTAATATATCAATTGATACTGTCTTTATGATGGGGAAGCATAAGGCAAGCTGAGGGCAAAGCCCAAGCTAACAACCGCTCCCTCCCCAGCAAGGTGGGATGTGTGTGATATTCTGCAGGCACTCCTGGCTGCCCAAGAACAAAGGAAAGGAAAGAAAACAAATGGCTAACTGATACAGATCACAGTCTTCTAGGACAGGAGTTTCCATCAGTTTGTAAATGTCTTAATAAATTATAAGGCAATCTTATTAATAGCCTAATTTTCAGAAACCAATAGACTCAGTTTCCTGGAACCCCCACATTATCCTCCCTCCGTAGTGAGGTAGGGAGCAAAGGCAAGAAGGAAATGGCAGGTAAAATTAAATTTCCTTATAACCTGCAGCCCATTGACAAATACTTAGGCAAATACAGAGTCTAACATTTCTCTAAGAATTCCCAACTGTTGTAATGTTAACCTCTTACTAGAGGAAAAATGACCTTAGCTTGATAATAGCTAGGCCTCCTAAGAGTCTTCTGTATTATATTAGCCCTCTTTAACATATGAAAGTCCTTCTGGAGGCCTCCTTTTTGCCTTTATCTCCCCCAACTCCATAGTACATAACCAGTTACTTTTCACAACCCCAGTGCAGCTCTTTCAGTCCATGGGTTCTGTCCCATGCTTTAACTGAAATCACCTTTTTTTGTTCTAAAGACATCTCAAGAATTCTTTCTTGCCTGTCAGCTCCGGACCCCCACCACTCCCAAACCCCATAATATAGAAGATTATTTTTTCATTTATCTATTTTATATAACAAATATTTATTGAGGATTTACTGTATATCAGAGTGAAGTTAATACTGTAATTGGATTTGAGCAAGGGAACACAGCATGACCAAGGGGGCGAGTGTATTCAGGGAAGGCCTTTCTGATGATGTGACCTCTGAGAAAGAGCTGTTAGAGCCAAGGAAACAGCCAGTAATGAGACGGGAAGTCTGATGGAATGTTTAAGGATATTTAACAGAAAAATATTTAGGGCATAAATGCTTTGTGAGTGAAAGGAATTAGGCACTGTGATATTGTGATTTATAATAAATATGTTTGGTCTTCATGCCTGATTTTGGCACTGAGTTCCCTTGGAATTTCTTATGGGATGTGAGAGACACAGTTGACTTTTCTCATGTTAAAATGGTAACTTCTGGATCTCACCTAAGATTGGGGGCTGTTTGCCTGAAGAATCAACCATATGATTATAGGGTTGGAACTTTCAGTCCCATACCCCTGTCATCCAGGAAGGAGACAGGGGGATAAACTAATTGAAAATCTTGTGTTTCTGATTCATAATAGTCAAGAGCACTCTGATAAAGCCCAAGCTTCTCAATTAAACTCTCACTTCTCTAGGAAAAGGGTAAAAACCAACATGCTCTATGTATCTTGGAACCCCACTGTCCCCATTAACTTAATTTCATAAAGAAAGAGAAAACACTTAAAGGAACATAGTAAGCTCAGTTGTGTATAAAAACAAAAAACAAACATAGTTGTAGAGCATCTATTTATCTTATGGTGTCAGAAAAAAAAAAAAAAAAAAAAGGATTCAGAGAATACCAGTCTTCCTCATCACCAACATGTCTACCACTTTGCCACTCACCATGGCTGGCCTATAGTCCAATTGGCTAAGTCACTTTGTATTTACGAGAGCGTATGTTGGACTGTAAAAGCAAGCCTAAGAATCTCTCTCTCCTCCCATGCTCATGGATGGAGAGTACTGATATGGATTAATCATGTTAAAGAACATTCTATCTGCTCTATATAAGAAAATGGGATTTTTCACTATACTATATAAGAGAGGGTTAACAGTCAAGTGCACATCACCTATTTTCTGTCCTTTCTTTGTACTTCTTCCTGTGGAGAGCTTGTGAGTAAGATCAGCTTTAGAAGCTCAAGCCCTTGCCTAAAACATATTTGGAGCAAAAGTCTATAGAAATTAGAGAAACCACTTAGTATCCACTCTTTTAAATCTACTTTCTCCAGGTTCCTGTTTTTTTTTTCTTTTTGTTTGTGTGTGTGTGTGTGTGGGGAGGGTTGTTTTTTATTTTTTGGGTTTTTGTTTTGTTTTGTTTTTTGTTTGTTTATTTAATTCTAGGCTTACTCTGGACCAAACTAAAAGAATTATCCTATGGTTCAGCATAACTGTGTAAAATTTTTCATTAGATTGGGATGGAAGGGGAATATCCTAATAGAAAAGGGGGGAATTTATTTGCAGGTCACTGCTCTTTATGTGAGTAGTTTTTCTGAAGACTTTATGGAGAAATGTGATTGGTAAAGATAGTTCCTATATTCCTGGTTCTCCTTGTCAGTTAACATTATCTGACTCTATTACTAATAGTTTGTTCAGAAGAAATACTTCATTCTTTTATTCCAGGATATGAGTCTTTCAAAACTGTATTTTCTTTATGTCTCAGAGGAAAGTGCTGAAAGGAGTGTTTTTTATGCTGAAAATGTCATTTATGTTAAAAGTGTCATTTCAGATCTTGGAATAAACACTTTCCATCTGATTCATCATGCACAGTATCAATTCCTCTAACATTGAGATCACCACCTTCTTCCTGATTGGAATCCCAGGACTGGAACATATTCATGCTTGGATCTCTGTCCCCATCTGCTTCATGTACCTGGTGGCCATCTTTGGCAACTGCACCATCCTCTTTGTGATCAGGACAGAGTCCTCACTCCATGCACCCATGTACTATTTCCTTTCTGGGTTAGCTGTCTCTGACCTTGGCCTCTCCCTCTCATCCCTCCCCACTATGCTGAGGATATTTGTTTTCAATGCTACAGGAATTTCCCCAAATGCCTGCTTTGCTCAAGAATTCTTTATCCACGGATTTACAGATATGGAGTCCTCAGTGCTCCTGGCCATGTCTTTTGACCGCTTTTTGGCCATACGTCACCCTCTGAGATATAGCTCTATCCTCACCAATGCCAGAGTTGCCAAAATGGGCCTGGTGTTTCTAATTAAAAGCATGCTCTTAGTGCTCCCATTCCCTTTCACTCTAAAAAAATTGACATATTGTAGGAAAAGCCTACTTTCTCACTCTTATTGTCTACACCAGGATGTCATGAAGCTGGCCTGCTCTGACAACACAGTCAACTTTTTCTATGGTTTCTTTGTTGCCCTCTGTATGATATCAGACAGTGTGTTCATTGTTGTGTCCTACATATTCATCCTGAAGACGGTGATGGGAATTGGATCCCATAAGGAGCGGCTCAAGGCTCTCAACACCTGTGTCTCCCACATCTGTGCTGTGCTCATCTTCTATGTGCCCATCATTGCTTTGGCCTCCATGCACCGTTTTGGCAAGCACAAGTCCCCAGTGGCCATGATCCTCATTGCGGACATTTTCTTACTAGTACCACCTCTGATGAATCCCATTGTATACTGTGTGAAGACGCGGCAAATTCGTGAGAAGGTTTGGGGGAAATTATGTCGAAAATAAAGGTATGGGGAAAAGTAAGGCAAGGTCAACCAAGAGTGGAGAATTAAATAAGATATCTCTAAGCAAAGTATTATAGATGTTTATTGTTATCTCCCTTAATCATCCTTATAATCACTACAACATGTGGGCTGGGCACTGAGGTCTGTGAGCCTAGGACTGATGTGGGCATTGACAGGTGAGTATGGAATAGTTTTACAATACTATTAAAATCATGAATCAATATACTGCTTTGGAATTTTAGTTACACTGTTTACAGCACAAGGGTAAATACACATAGAAGTAGAGCTTGTGCCCCCTTACGGAAAATGAATACTGGGGCACCTGGGTGGCTCAGTCAGTTAAACGTCTGACTTTAGCTCAGGTCATGATCTCACAGTTCACAAGTTTGAGCCCCACGTCGGGCTCTGTGTTGACAGCTCAGAGCCTGGAGCCTGTTTCGGATTCTGTTTCTCCCTGTCTCTCTGCTCCTCCCCTACTTGTGTGCTTTCTCTCTCTCTCAAACAAATAAAAACATTAAAAAATTTTAGAAAATAAATACCAAAGGAGTTGGAAGTTAAAAGGTGTTATGCCAATCCAATTGGATTTTCCTTCAGGCAGCCTTCAGACATGTATTTGTTGTGGGTTCTTGGGTCAATTCAATGCAAATCCTTGATTTCCCACTTAAGGAAAGAAGTGTATTGTTAAGTCCAAATTGGTTAAATTTTTTCTCCCTTTTCTCTTTCCTTAGTAATCAAATAGGGACAACCAGTGATTGTTTTTAATGTTAGAGCTTTCATAGCCTGGAAATATGAGAATAAACTCTCTCACAACATCCTTTAAGACAGATCAGATTTTTTCTCTATATTACAACAGGGCTCCAAGAAATTATAGTTATTAAAAGGAGAATGACAGAGTATGCTGCTAGTAGTAGGAGATAGGAAAGCTAGTAGTTCAGTAATTTTTAAAACATTGATATTCTTAACTACTTTAAAATAATGGCTCTCATGCTTGTTTAGGCACTTGGTATTTTGACCTATGACATATTCAATTACACTAAACAAGTTAGAAATAATTTCAAACTAGCAGAAAATATGATCATATGTTAAGCAATATAAAATCATATTCATACATCTATGGTTCCATTTTTTGAAAAGATGAGTGGCCCAGGGGAACCTCAGTGGCCCAATTGGTTAAGCATTCAACCCTTGATTTTGGCTCAGGTCATGATCTCATGGTTCATGAGATGGAGCCCATCTTTGGCTCTGTGCTGACAGCACAAATCCTGCTTGGGATTCTCTCTCCCTCTCTCTTTGCCCCTCCCCCGCTCATGCACATGCACACACTCTCTCAAAAATGAATAAACATTAAAAAAAAAAGATAAATAGCCAACTAAAGTAGATTGGCTATCTCAGTATACGTTCTGTAAAATTCATCTGTTTCCTATTCATCTGTTATTTGTGAGTACTTCATAGTAGACAAAGTATAAAACATAAATTTTAGAATATGTCAACCAAAACTCTTAAAAAGTCTGTACTATGGATTGGGAAAAAATGATTGGTAATCAATTTCAATGTTTCATTATCTCAGTTGAACTCACAAATAATTAGTATTGTTTGTTCCAAAGAACCATTTTGAACAAGATGTTCTCTGTTGAATAAACATTCTTACATATTTTATGTCCCCAGGTGAGTTTAACTGAGTTCTTATTGCTCAAAAGCTGACCCATTCTGGATGCCCATAGTTTAACCAAGGAAGGGAGGGACAAACTTTTGGGCTTCCTCCCAGGTTGTTTTCAGTTATGTTATTAATTCACCTGTCTGTCTTACTTCAATTTTGTTTCCTTAAAGAAACTGTATACATTAAATTTATTATCATATCTCCAGACTTGTACGCTGTATATAATGACATCTAGATAGCAGTCTGACACATTTCTCAACTTTGAGAAAAGAAGCACACATGCACACACACACACACACACACACACACACACAAACCTTTGAACAGTCAGAATATGATGATAAATTGTAAGCACACAGAACATCTAGAATGATAGAAACACTATTGCCAAATGAATAAGATGTAACTATAAATTTTAAGTCAAAGAAGTTGCCCTGAAAAATAGTTCATGTCCTGTTTAGCCACAAGAAAAAGTAAACAGGTTGTCATGAAAGAAACAAGAAGAATATTATCCTCCATTTTTTTAGTATTTGCCCTCAACTAAGAAACTCAGATCTTTACAAAACAGAAACTGCTCGGGGCGCCTGGGTGGCGCAGTCGGTTAAGCGTCCGACTTCAGCCAGGTCACGATCTCGCGGTCCGTGAGTTCGAGCCCCGCGTCAGGCTCTGGGCTGATGGCTCAGAGCCTGGAGCCTGTTTCCGATTCTGTGTCTCCCTCTCTCTCTGTCCCTCCCCCGTTCATGCTCTGTCTCTCTCTGTCCCAAAAATAAATAAATGTTGAAAAAAAAATTAAAAAAAAAAAAAAAAACAACAGAAACTGCTCAAGTCATAACATGTCAATAATGTTTATCTGGATCATAAGAGTGAATAGGCTAAAATCTGTTTTCCTCAATTATAATATAGGCTCAATGTATTTCCAATCAAGCTTCCAGGAACATTTCACTGAGAGTGTAGCAAAATAATTCTAAAAAAAGTTTTACAAACGTCAACTGGAAAATATAAGATAAAAACAAATAGAAAGTGTAATAAAGTTTCATATGATAGCAACATTTATTAAACAGCTATAAAATTGCATGTAGTTTGCTCAACAAATCAATGGGAAGAACAACGAAAGAATAAACACTTCAACATACTCTAAATGATATGAAAGTAATATATAATTAAGGAATATCAGAACCTTATTGAAAATAGGTTATTCAAATAATAGTGGTAGAAAAAATTACAACCTATTTAAAAAAACCATAATTGTGTGTGATCCTTTATTACACACAAAAATAAACTAAACTAAACTGGGAATTAAGTACAAAGATGTTTTTTCAAGTTTTTATTTAAATTCCAGTTAGTTAACATATGGTATAATCCAGTGTTCACCAGGCACCAAACACTGGGTTATATACTTACTTGTATTAACACAATTAACTTTTGTAAGAACATGGGAAGGTAGATTTTATTAATTCCTCCTGTTTTGTGGATTTAGAAGCTAAAGCTTTGAGAAGTTAAACAAGTTTTCCAAAAATACAGAACTATAAAGTGTTAGGAGCTTAAATCTAAACCCATTTCCAGAGCCTACAACCTCATGCACTACAGCAGACCAACTATTATTTTATCTCCTTATAAATTTAATAATTCACATTCTAGGAATAGAAGAACACAATCAGAGGGGTGATCAAATATTTACTTCTAATATATATCAAGGATTATTGTCTATGATAAAAATACTGTAAACTACTGAAATGTTAAACATAAACCATGATACACAAATAATATTAAGTATTATTCACCTATGCAACACAGAATCAACAACCAAGTGGCATTTGTTAAGCACTGTACTAGATGATAAGGATTAAATGAAACTTACATTTATGCTATCAAGGGGTTTACAGTCTGGTGGTGGGGAGAACAGTAAATAAAAAATTAAATCCACAGGGTAAAGTATGATAAGTTTAAGCACACATATAAGAAAGCAAATAAAAGAATAAAAGACTGGTTACTTGACCATTATAGTGGAGAATCAAGTGAGAGAGCTTCCTAGGGGAAGTAAAGTCTAAAATAAAGTCTAATATAAAAATGTAATATATGATTAACAGAAAATGATAAATAATATAAAGCAAATAGGATATACATCTGAGTATACACTACTATCCTAGTTAATAAATGTATGTGTATGTGCACATATGTTGGCTTATTAAAAAAAGATAGTTATATATCATAAAATTCCTCATTAGTAGGATTGTGAGTGATTTTTGTTACCTTTTTAATCACAAAATTTTAATTGTATATAGTACACATATGTGTGTATAATTATATGTACTTACATACATACAAGATATAATTAGAACAATCCCCAAATTATTAAACACATCCTTTGAAGTAACAACAAAACACATTCATGTCCTATTAACAACTGCTATGGGGAATAAAAAATACTGATAAAAGTGTTTTTGGTATTGAGCAGGTGAGTTACATTTTAAGCCAGATATGAAAAGCACATTTGGAATAATAAAAGATTAACAGACATGCAGTAGACTGCCTTAAATATTGGCCATCATAAAACTGGAAGGATGCTTGCACATTTCTACAATTGTTTACCTAAAACTCTTAAAATTCAGAATTTCTTATACTCTAAACATCTCTACAACCCTGGAGGCATTACCCTGTATTCAAGCACAGCTATATTTCTGAGGTGAAATGTGTAGATATTCACTCAATGTAGAATAAATAATGACCATAAATACATTCATACCTGTTTATGTTAGCTTTTGCTGCCAATAAGTTTTGGCTCCAAACTTAGGGAAAAAATTTTAAAGTGTTTTTCCAGATGTTATAAAATTCAGGAATTGTAAATGGAGTTGGGGATCTAAGAACAAAAACTTTTAGGAAGGTCTGTAAGGAAGCAATTAAGGAACCATTGGCATTTGTAAGAACTGATGAGGAAAAGTCTGGATAGTTAGAGTATGGTGTGCTCTGGCATGTCTACTCTGCCACAGGTTGATTCCAGGATCAGAGACTGGTGTCTCTTGGTTTGGGCAAAGCAGTCACAAAATTGTCAGTGTTTGAGCAGAACAGAAAGTCAAGGCAAACACACAAGAGTTTGGAAGCGGTATTCCTTGTCTGCCAGGAGTAGGAAGGTGATGTAAGGAGAGGAGACAGGTGGCTCAGATCAGAATTTCTGCTTGGTCTCCTGTGCTCAGACATGAATTATCCTGAGTGGAACAGAGTTTCATAACTTTGTATGTAAAAAAAACCAAAAAACAAAAACAAA
The DNA here is from genome assembly GCF_018350155.1 of Leopardus geoffroyi. Taxonomy (NCBI): domain Eukaryota; kingdom Metazoa; phylum Chordata; class Mammalia; order Carnivora; family Felidae; genus Leopardus; species Leopardus geoffroyi. Next base: position 60,802,908 of record NC_059329.1, on the reverse strand, counting down.
AACAAAAACAAAAAAAACTTAGGAGAATTCCCCCAACATCCCATCAACTCTATAGTGAGGTTGCTTCTCTTCTATTATTACTATTATTATTGTTGTTGTTGTTGTTGTTATTGTTATTATTATTGTTAATCTTTATTTATTTTTGAGAGAGAAGAGACAGAGTGCAAGCAGTGGAGGAACAAAGAGAGAGGGAGACACAGAATCCAAAGTAGGCTCCAGGCTCTGAGCTGTCAGCACAGAGCTGGACACAGGGCTCGAATTCACCAACTGTGAGTTCATGACCTGAGCTGAAGTCTGGTGCTTCACTGACTGAGCCACCCAAGCACCCCAGGTTACTTCTTGACCAAACAAGTATTGTTAAGCAAGGTATTCTAAAGATTTCCTACTAAGCATCAAAGTCACTGTGCAATTCTACAATGACAAGTACACCAAAAGGTCCAGGAGCCCAACAGCTAGGTAAAAACTTAACCACCCATGAAACAAGGGCAAATAGAAAAAAAGTACTGTCCTGAAGCCCGCCAGACACGGAAGAGGTGCTTCAGAGTGAGAATCAGAACTGTATTAGAATATCTAGGCAATGGGAAAAATAATGAAGAGTGATATGTAACTTTAGATATTGGACTCATTGGAGGTATAACAAATAGCAATTAGTTCAGTGACAATTTCACATTTGCTGAGGAGAAAAAGGATTCAAGAAAAGATAGAGAGAGGTTCAGGGAGTGCATCTGCAAGGAGATGGGGCTCCCTAGAAGTGACATTAGGAACTGAAGTCAGTGTGTAAGAGTTTCCTAGAGTTTTAAATTACAACTCGCAATGTGCGTGTTTTTGCACACACATGTAACTCTTTCACTTACCACCTCAAGGAAAAAAAAATCTCTGATGCCCCCTGGGAAATCTTACCACAGAAATAAATTACTTTTTGGCAGCTGAACACAGACATAAAATTATATATATTAATTTTTGGTCTAAGAATTACCGTTTTTAGGCAGATAATTAAATTGTTCAACCATAATAAAATGATCTTATTGTGCTTTTAATGTGCACAGGAGTTCCATATAATTATTTTAAATGTTTGAGGGACATATACACAATTAATTTGGTTTTGAATGGTAGTTTTTTTTTTTTTTTAACTTTTGATAAGTTTAGGGGAAAAGTATTCTCTTTCTGCTCCTATGATTTAAGTGAAACTGCTTCAGTAACTAAAATGCCTGGTGGCACAGACCCAGATCCTTTTATTGCTCAAATATAACTTCTCTCTCCTTCAACCCCAGGGTCCTCTATGACTCCTCACACTGGGGCCCTGTGAGCCCTTAAAGTGGAGCAGCTGGAGCATAGCCTGGCGGATGGTCTTGGTCTTCAAGCTGTAAATGACAGGGTTCAGTACAGGTGGTAAGAACAAATAAACATTGGCCAAAATGCTACAGACCACTTTTGGGGTGGAGCTGAAAAGGCGGTGTGTAAAGGACAGGCTGATCATTGGCACATAGAAAACAGTGACAGCACAGATGTGACAGACACAAGTGCTGAGAGCTTTTTGTTGTTTCTTAGGGGCCACGATACTCAAGACGGTTCGGAGAATCAGAACGTAGGAGAAAAGAATGAACAGTAAGTCAGTGCCAGTCAGGTAGAGCTGAAGAAACATGCCCCAAAAATTGATGATCCAGGGGTTGGAATATGTGTATTTAATCATATCTGGATGGTAGCAAAATGGGTGGGAAAGCTCTTGGCCTCCGTGAAAAGATACTCTCGTCAAGGCTAGAATCATGGGAAAGATTAAAATTACTTGCCGTATGCAGATGACCAGTCCAATCACCAAGATTATCATGTCTGTGAAGACAATAGCATACTTCAGTGGGTTACAGATAGCCATGAAGCGGTCAAAGGCCATGGCTACCAGCACTGAAGACTCCAGGAAGGAGAAGCCATGTACAAAGAACATTTGAATGAGGCAAGCTTTCAAGCTAATCTCCCGGGCATGAAACCAGAGAACCCCAAGAACAGTGGGAAGGGTTGAGATGGTCAGACATAGATCAACAGCTGACAGCATGGCGAGGAAATAGTACATGGGCTTGTGAAGACTCCTCTCAACAATGATGATGAACAGAATCGTGCTGTTTCCCAAGAGGGCAATGGCATAGAGACAGCAGACAGGAATAGAGATCCAGACATGTGCAAGTTCCAAACCAGGAAATGCAGTGAGTAGGAAGTTTGAGGAAGATGATGTAGTGTTATTGAAAATCACCATGGTAGGTTGAGAACACACCCTGAAAAGAGAAACAACAATCATAGTGTTTGTCCTATTGGTCCTTTTTTCAAGTTCTCTAGTATAAACTGTTCCCAAATTACACAGTTGTTTTTCTGTATTCAAAATCCTCCATCTAAATATGGCACCTGTTGCATAATTCTACAGTATATTGACTTTGTCTTGTCAGAAACTGGCCCCAGTTTTCTTCCTCTGTCTTCTCCCAGTTATAACCATCAGTCTCTCTAGGCTCATCCCCACCCTACTGCTCAGACTAGTCCTAAGGCTGGAAGTGGGAAATGCATATAGGCTTATGTCATACACAAGCACACACACCAACACAGTGACAACTGATGGGTCTTTGCATTAAGTGCCCAAGCAGTATAGTTGCTCAAGAAATAGTAGACAAGCACACAAGAGCCACTGGGCACCTGTGATGGCATACTCCATGATTTTCTTGCTGGACGCTGGTCTGGGATATTGTATCCAAAGGTATTCTTGTACCTCTATTAGCCAGCCTCTTCTAGTAGACTCTATTAGAAGTATCCTTTTGGTATCTGGGTTTCTTTATTCCTTTTCCTATAGTGGGATGGTTTCTATAATTTGTCCCTTCCCACTCCATATATATATGGAACTTGGATTTATCTTATGTTCTAATTCTGTATCTCTGCATACTTTTCTAGGGTACTGAAATAAGTAGGTCTTATCCTCCTTTTCTCCATCTTACACCTTGGGATACTTGTTTCTACTCCTTGCCATGGATAGTTAGCATGTGACTCCGAACAAAGTCATTGTGAGTAGACTGCTCTAATGAATCCTGTGAAAATTCCAAACAGTATTCTGGAATACATGATTTCAGGTGTCCTAATCTAGATATAGCAGGTACGCTTAGACAAAACACCCATATAAAAGTCATGAGAAAGGACACCTGGGTGGCTCAGTCGGTTAAGCATTTAACTCTTCATTTTGGCTCAGGTCATGATCTCAGTTTGTGAGATGGAGCCCCATATTGAGCTGTGTGCTCACAGTTTGTAGCCTGCTTAGCATTATCTCTCTCCCTTTCTCTGCCCCTCCCCCATTCTCTCTCTGTCTCTCTCTCTCTCTCTCTCTCTCTCTCTCTCTCAAAATAAATAAACTAAAAATAAGTCATGGGAAGCACTCAGCAACATGTGATGAATGCCTTTGTAAAAAGCATGGATGGGATGGAAGTAGAGATTAATAACTAAACGGGAATCACTCTGAGACATGGAAAACTGAAGTGACATCACAAATTGGAATATAAAGTAGTTCACTGAGTGAGAAAGTGCATAGAATGGCAGCTGTATAGAAAACAGAGATGGTGTCATATTTAAGATGACTGTTGCAATTCTATTTAGGGTGTGTTCACTGACATCATCATTGCTGGTGTCATCATCGCTGATTTTAAAATTTGTACCTAGGGTATTTAGTCATCAACAAAGAGCTAAGAGGGGCACCTGGGTGGATCAGCCAGTTAAGCATTTGACTTTGACTCAGGTCAGGATCTCACAGTTCATGAGTTCGAGCCCCACATTGGACTCTGCACTGACCATGTGGAGCCTGCTTGGAGTTCTTTCTCTCTCTCCTCTTTCTCTGATCCTCACCCACTTGCATTCTTTCTCTCAAAATAAATGAATGAACTCAAAAAAGAAAGATGGTAAATTCCAAAAAAACAAACAAACAAACAAAAAAAACAAACCAAAGAGCTAACAAAGAATAATATACTCATTTCAGATGTTGTGTGGATCTGGCCAGCCATAAGTATTGTTATTCTTCAGTAATCTAGGTTTTCTGTCTTGTATCTGAGTGGATGCAAGAAATTTGCTAGTATCAGGCCCTGTGATTTGCTACATAAACATAAATATAAGAGGTTGTTCCTTATTTTCTCCCCCCTCCTCCAGTCTACTGAAGATGTTGATAGAAATAATCACTTGTTACTCCAAAGGAAAAAAAAAAAAGATGAATTGTTTTTTCTGGTATAATATTTAATATTGTTATATTATACATGTTTGGAAAAAAACACTAAGAATTAGGAAAACTAGTGCCAAATGAGATATAGATTACAAACTTGTTGTATCATGTCAACCATTTAGACTCTAAATGACTATTTCAATGTCAGTTACTGCTGATGGCCAGGGAAACAGAAATGAATAAAGAATATTTTTTGCATTCAAAACTCTCCCAACTCAGAGGAATGAATAGTGTGAGAAGCCAAGGCAAAATATTATTGAAGAGTTATTACCACATGGGGACACAAGAGGAGAGTAGCCAGATAGGAAAGCAAAAGGCTATGATATTTTTGTTTTATTCTTCTCAACCTGATGAACACACACATTAAAAGTGAATCTCTAACCAACAATCACTGTATCATCACTGGTGAATTCATATGAGGGAACTTCAAGGTTGATAGGTGCAGGACCCTTTCTGATCCAGTCAGAAGTATCATAGTGTGACTCATGGCAAGAGAGGTTAGGGATCTGGACTTGAGTCCCAGGCTCTTTTCAAGCAGGCCTTCTGTGCTTAAGTTGGTTGATTTGAAATATTTAATAATTGCTAATAATGTATTTGCAAACAACAATGTGAAGAAAATTGAATTTAATGTTAAATGCTTTCAATCATTTACCTAAAACGCCACTGTTAAACATTAAAAAAAAAAAGAGTGACTTTCTTCCATGATAACCATCCAAGAAACTCTGCAACACCAAATCACTCAATCTATTGACTCTTCTTCAATAGTACTTTACATGTGGTTTTTATAGCACTAAAAGTCTATTTCTTAATCACATTTATTTCTTCCTCTAGAATGCTGGCTCTCTGGGAATATAAAACATATGTATTCATCTTTTTATTTTCTCTAGAGAAAAGCTTGGTGATTAGTATGTGGTAAAGATTCAAATAATTTAATTTAATTAGATGTATTAATATGTAGATAAAAAAATTACAGATGATAGAGATATGGATAAACACTAGATAAGAGAAATATAAATTGAGCCTGGAAGTTTTGACAGAAGGATGAGCCAGAGGGAAATCATTTCCCTAGACACCAGGGAAAATATCCTCTCACTGAGTGGAAGAAGGAGACTAGGTTAAGAGAAAAGGAGAATTATGATCCTTTGTATATGTCAACATTTACTATCCATCTTGTATATAATTTTATATAAGCTCAGGAAAATGGATATAGATGTTTTTCTCCTATTTTAAAGAAAGGAAATCAAACTGGCAAGATAAAATAGTGTATCAAAGGTAAAATATGTACCGATACAAAATTCAAAACAGATTTACTAACTCTAAAGTCTATCATTTTTCATTAAACCATAAACCATTTCTAGAAGCTAAGCTCATGAGAGAAGTTGAACAGTTGGGCAGTATGATTTTCTTCTTTTAAAATATAAGAATTGTTTATACTCTGTTGTATATACATATAAATAATTTAGAGGAGTGTTAGAGATGAGAAATCAGTAAAAGAGAGAACAATGTCCTCATGGTTTATTTAAAGAAGTATACTTGTGACATCCATGTATGTTTAGGAATATGTGTAAATATTTATATACTGATATTGTGTGTATCTCTGTGTGCTGGTGTATGTAGAGAGGAGTTTTTGAATTGAAGAGTAACTGAGAGATAAGATTACCATAAGTCAGATACCAGTTATTTTCTATTCTTTGAATTGTATCTAATAAAGGACAAAAAGATGACACCGGATGATGTGAGGAAAGGAGGGTAGGAGGAGAGGAGACTATGGCTCATTTTGCTGCTGGAGAACTTGTTTCCTGTGGAATGTAGATATGTGGACAGGGAGTAAAGGCTTCCTCCCTAGATCCAGTGAGTTCACACACTCTGGAACTAGTTATAGAATTAAAGTTCAGTGCCTTGATTAATCAAGGTTTTCTCTGCACTGCCCTCTACCCAGAATAGGCTAGAGTTCTCTATTTTCGGTTCCCCATCTAATGGCCAGAAAGAAAGCAGTGCCTACCAATTCATATACAAAAGCCTAGATTCACTGACTTGGATAAGATCCACCCAATTCAGTAACTTAGTGACCCAAAGGTCAACATCCCTGCATCAGTAATGGTAAAAAACAATCCATGTATCCATGGCACCAGTAATGGTAAAACCAGTCCATGTCATTTACCAATCCCAAACCTTCTGGTCATTTTTCAACACTGAAATCTATTCTGTCCACAATGTGGAACCTTCCCTGACAGCTCCAGGCTTTGTTAACCAGAAACTTCCCCTCTGCTGCTAAATCTCTGCACCACTTCATGCTTGGAGCTTTCATTTTATTCTTTTTAATTTTTTTTTAAGTTTACTTATATTAAGAGAGAGAGGGGGTGTTGAGAGGGACTGAGAGAGGGAGAGAGACAGAATCCCAAGCAGGCTCTGCACTGTCAGCGCAGAACCTGATGTGGGGCTCAAAAGCACAAACAATAGATCATGACCTGAGCCAAAATCAAGAGTTGGACACCCAACTGACTGAGACACCTGGGTGCTCCTCATTTGATTCTTAATACAGTAAGGAGGCATGGCTGATATTAGAATTATATATGCAGATGTCATCTCCTTTAACTGGAATGTGAGTTCCTTAAAATTTGGGTATTCCTGTTTTTCTTCTCCCAATGCTAGCTAGTAAAGTAGGATCTGGAACAATAGAAAACTTCAATTAGTAAGCTTAATGGTCTTGGCCACAGGCAGAGTTCTGAGTCCTATCTCCTTTTCTGTTTATCCTCTTTTCTCTTGTCCTCTGTCTCCCTATCTCAGTTTTATCCAGGCTCCAGTACACCCCTCCATTTCCTCACCCCAGCTTACTTGTAGTTCCTATCATTTATTGCACTTCTCTCTTCCCTCTGTCTCCTAGCATTCCTCATGCTTTAATCCATTTGTCTCCCATCCCTTATTCATTTATGCACTCTTCTTACCTGTTCACATCAGCAGGAAACACCACCAACCTCTCTCCGGTTCCACCACATAGCAAGGACTAAACAAGCTCCCAAGAGTAGGGGCTTTATAGGAAAATCAGTAGAGTCATTAGGCAACAGAGAGCTGTCTTTATTAGTGAGTGTACTGGATGGAGCAAGAATTATGGGACCCATAAGAATATGTTCCTCTACAACAGCTCAGACACCTTTTCCTGACAGCTTCAAACTCTGCTCCCAGGCCCATGCAATCTCCATTCATCAGGGGTTGTAAGTTAAGTCCTGGCCCTGAGGGCTGACAGTAATGGATATCTTCTAAAACTGCCTGCCTGGATCCAATAACTACAATCATTCCTCCTCACCCTGCCTTAGGCTACAGAGTCTCAGCCAGGGAGGCTCCCTGAGTGTCAGAGTACGATTAAGAGAGCGCAAAAATTCTTTCTTCTGTTCTCTAGTCCAAAATGTACTCTTCCTAATAGGTCTCATTGTCCCCCTGGCAATTCCCATGTCCCTCCTCTTACCCAGGAGCCCCTCCTAAGAAGCCATCCTATTCACTGAGTCACATCTGCAGCCCACCTACCCTTCTAAGTATAATGAAACTAGCACTTGATGAACTCATGATACATGCCAAGAATCGTACTAAACCCTTGAAACACATTATTGTATTTATTCTTCATCAAGCTTATGGGTTTAGTATTATTTTCCATTGTTTCACAGATGAAGAAATTGAATCTCAGAGAGGTTTTGAATAACTTTACCCATCTAAAAGCTAGCAAGTTACAGAGCTGGCATTTAAGTCCATGTTTGTCTTACTCCAAATATTAACCTATATACTATACTGCCTTCTATAGTCAACTGTTTCCACTATATCTTCAGAAAATATGGTTGAAAACACAGTCCTCAATCTATTCATCCTACCTCTGCATAGTAGGCAGTGAATTAATACTTCTGACCATATCTAATAATCATTTACTTTTTATCCTCCTTGAAACATTTTCCTGTCCATATTCTTGTAACTTTATTGGGAACACTGAAGAAAGATATTGATCCCAATGAGTATGTAGAGAGATTAAGAAACTCCATAAAGTTACTTGGTAGGTAATGTTCATATTTATATGTAAACACCACCCCTTTCCACTGGTTCCCGTCAGCAAAAATGAGTGGCTCTAGAAATTTCAAATGAGACTTACTAATACTAAATGGGACAAAGAGGTTTGGAAGCATGGAATCAATCTTGATAAAGTTCAGTTTTCATTCACTTGTTAATTTTAAAAAAATACATGTTGAGCGTCTATCATATATGTTCTGAACTACATTAAGTACTTGGGATAGACTTAAATGAAGCTAAAAGGGTCCCTGTTCTTATGAAGTGTACAGAATAGCAGGGAAGATATACTATTAGTAAGTTATGGTACAGTATGAGAAATTCTTAACATAATTACAGCCATGTCAGAAAAGCTTTCTGGACAAAAATGAAGTGGAAATGAAATTAAAATTTAAAGTATATGTACAGTTTCCTATTCTTCCAGTTCATTGAGAGCACCATTCTCTCATACTCCTCATTTGTTACTTTCATTTTAATATTTTTCTCTCTTGCTTCAACCTGTTGCACATACACACCTTATATTTATAAAAAATACTCAAAGAACATATAAATAAACACAAAAAGCAAAAGAACAGAAATGTCCTATGTTAAGTGTTGGATACCAAAGTGATTATAATGGAGCAAAAATAATCTGAGAATTTTTCTTTAAAAGATTGTTAATGACATATAATGGAATAGTGTTCAGCAATAAAAAAGAAGAAACGACCAATACATACTACAACATGAATGAATCTCAAATGCATTATGCTAAGAAGCCAGACATGGGAGACTACATACTGCAGGGTCCAAGATACCCTGGAGAAAGGAGAATTATAAGCATGGAGAATAAATCAGTTCTTGCCAGGAGTGAGTGGGTATGGACAGAGGGGTTGACGACAAAGAGGTGGCATGAGGGAATTTTGGAAAGTGATGTGAATTTTCTGTATTTTGGTGTCAGTGGTAGTTACATGATTCTATCCATTTGTCAAAAGTTTATTAAAACTGATAGTAAATTTATTTAGTATTATTTATTTATACATTTATTTTATATAAATGTTCATAAGCTGTGGAGTGATTGGCTGGCTCAGTCAGAAGAGCATGTGACTCTTGATCTCAGGGTTGTGAGTTCAAGTCCCACATGGGGTATAGAGATTACTTAAAGAAATAAAACTTTTCAGAATGTTGGTAAGCTGTTATATACCATTTTAATTAAGGAAAATGCATATTTTTATCAGGTTACTTAAGATAAATTATTGCTTTCATCAAAACCATTATGCAAGTGCATATGATAACTCATTATATTTGTACTGTTCAATACAGTAGCTACTAGCTACATGTGACCATTTGCATTTATATTTCAATTAATTAAAATTAAATAAAAGTAACAAATTCAGTTCCTTGGTTGTACTATCAAAGTTTCAAATGCTCAATAGCTATGTGTGGCTAGTGGTTATGCATTAAATAACAGAGATTTCCATCACTGCAGGAAATTCTATTGGACAGTACCACATTTGATACTCTTCCCTGACTTGACTGCATTTGCACAGAACTCATAGATGCCATTAATGGCCAATCCTGTTCCCACAGAATGCTCGGACAATCCGCTGCCGGATCTGCTTGGTCCTAACACTGTACACAACAGGATTGAGCAGAGGAGGGAGCAGCAGGTAGATATTGGCCATAAGTGTGTGTATTATTGGTGACAAATGCTTCCCAAAGCGGTGAATCAGAGTCATGCCAATGAGAGGCACATAGAAGAGCAGTACTGCACAGATATGAGAGAAGCAGGTATTAAGAGCCTTAAGTCTCTCTTCTCTGGAAGCAATGCCCAGTACTTCCTGGAGGATTAGAAAGTAAGAAATCAAAAGGATCAAAGCATCTAGTACAATGGTGAAGATCACAGCCAGCAGACCGTAGATGCTATTGACACGGGTGTCAGCACAGGCAAGCCTCATGGCATCCTGATGGAGGCAGTATGCGTGGGAAAGGACATTGGAGCGGCAGAAAGGTAGCCTTTTGATGAGGAAAGGCACAGGGAGCACTACACTCACACTCCGTAGCAGGACTGCTGCTCCAATTTTGATGATGACTCCATGAGTGAGAATGGTGGCATAGCGCAAAGGGAAGCGAATAGCCACAAAGCGATCAAAGGCCATGGCGACCAGAACACCTGATTCCACTCCTCCAAAGTTGTGGATAAAGAACATCTGAGTGATGCAGACATCAAGGGTTACTGAGCGCCAGTCAAACAAGTGAACACTTATCATGGTGGGCATGGAAGATAATGAAAGGCTAAGGTCAGTGGCAGCTAGCATAGCCAGAAAATAATACATGGGTTCATGGAGACTTCGCTCAACCTTTATGACAACAAGGATAATGAAATTACCTAGGAATGTGGTACTGTAAAGAAGGCAGAGGGGCAAGGCCATCCAGAAATCTTTCTCTGGCATTCCTGGAATCCCAATCAGGGTAAAGGTCTGATGGTTATGAATAGTTTGGTTGAACAGTGCCATAGTGGAACGAAGGTCTGCACAAAAACAGAAGAACTCGTTAAGTCAAACAGCTTCAATTAGAATTAGTAGCAATAAGTATTGAGATGGTAGCCATAAGAGGGAGTGACTTAAATATTATTCTAATACACTCATGTATTAGTATCACATTAGTATCACATTAGTATTCTGTATCACAGTCTGATACAGAAATTGATGGTCCTACTCCATGAGGCAATAATTCCTATTAGTGATCATCATATGCTAAAATAGGAGAAAGGAAAAGAAAAACTTCAACCAACACCTGCACCCAATAGGAATATAATTCATCTGGAAACATCAAGGAGTTAGCTGACTTGCTTCTTTGCTAAGGAAGAATTTTATATTGTACATTTATGTGGGTAATGAACCAAACAGATAATGTTAGCAAGCACAAATGTGACTTAATGGCTGTTCATAAACACGGACATGCAGATGTGTGTATATGTGTGTGTATCTTAATTGTGATCTTAAATTGTTGTAATTTACACATAATGCTCTTTTGGGACCTAATTTTTCTACCTGCATGATATGGGACAGAGAATGAAAGGTACTCTTTAAGTACCTTTAAAGTACTCTTTAAAGCTCTGCCCTTCTGCATTCTTGGGAGTCTGTGGGTACTAAAAGGACTGAGCTTGCAGCAGATGATGGAAGGAGAAGTTACTCTGGCTGCCAAAGAACTTTAGAAAGACCCACTATGGTAGACAGAATAGGGGTCTCCCAGGATGTGCACATCCTAATTCTTGAAATGTGTGAATATGTTAGCTTGCATGGCAAAAGAGACTTCGCAGATGTTATTAACGTTAAGGATCTCAAGATGTGGAGATTATCCTGGATTACCAAAGTAGGCCACATCTAATCATATGAGTCCTTAAAACAAGAAATTTTCCCAGCTGCAGAGAACCAGAGAGATAGCAGCATGAGAAAGACTCAGCTCAACTGGTGAAGATGAAGGAAGGGGACCAAGAGCCAAGAAATGTGGGTAGCCTCTAGAAGCTGGAAAGGCAATGGAACAGAATTTTCCCTAGAGTCTTCAGAAAGGGAGGCAGACTTGCTGACACCTTGATTTTAGACCAGTCTTCTGGGACTTCTGAATTTAAGAACTGTAAGATAGTAACTATGTATATTATAAGCCACTACATTGTGGTAATGTGTTATGGAATAAGTAGAAAACTAATACTCAGAGAAGCCAAAGAAGAGTTGCTTTAGCTCCTTTTCAGAAACTTTCCAACTCTTCCCATTCAGTCTCATTTACTCAGGACTTTTTTCTTTGGTAAAAAATGAAATGAATGAGGGGCGCCTGGGTGGCTCAGTTGGTTAAGTGTCCGGCTTCAGCTCAGGTCATGATCTCACGGTTTGTGAGTTCAAGCCCCACGTCGGGCTCTGTGCTGACAGCTCAGAGCCTGGAGCCTGCTTCAGATTCTGTGTCTCCCTCTCTTTCCCCCCCCCCCCACTCTCTCTCTCTCTTTCTCTCAACAATCAATAAACATTTAAACAAATCTCTAGAAATGAAATGAATGAAATGAAATTAATTCCACACATGGAGAAGTCCCAAAAGACAAAGTTCAAACATTGGTCAGATTGGTGAAGTCACTGTTCCCGGTGTTAAAAATTCAACTGGACTTAAGTTTCCCTGGGCCTCCATAAAGACTTCTCCTTCTCTGCCCATATTTCTATGTGGATGTTCTATAAACTCCACCTTGAGTTGCCAGTAACTATATTTCCCACTCTGAGTAAAGCCTACATGGATCTATGGGCTATTCTAGACATTAATGCCTAACACTTGCATTGACAAAGATCAATATGAAAATTTTGGTGCCACACAGCTCTCTTCTAATTCAATTATTTGCTATTATCTTCAGGAAAATATATCCAAATGTGCAGCTGAACTAATCACTTTTTGGGCCAGTGTAGCCACAACTAATAAGAGTTTGGAATTAAAAGAAAGAGTAGTACTATCGTGGCTCTTAATGATTTTTGAGTTATAACCCTATGAGAATCTCATAAAGAGTCTCCCAAATAAGAATGTTCACACACACACACACACACACACACACACACATGCGCGCACAAAGTTGTGTATAAAAACTAAGTGAATTCATACATTATTGAAGCCCATCTCAAGACTCACATTGGAGAAAATGGAACAGGAACCTGGGGTCACAAAAAGGAGAAAAGTTACTAGACAAAGAGCAAGGGGCAAAGAGCTCTGGATGCTTGGGCATGAATAGAGATAGAATAGAGTTACTCCAAGTTTCCTGTAAGTCAATAGTTTAGTTCTACACCGTCTAATATTATAGCCACTAGACATTTGTGCCTATTTACATTTAAATTCATTAAATTAAATTAAGTATCAGTACCTTAGTTGTACTAGCCATGTTTCAAGTGTTCAATAACTACATAAGGTTAGTGGCCATTGAACTGTGTCATATGGACACATCACTGTAGAAATTTCTATTGGAATTTGGAAAATTGGTCCAGCATAATACAGATTTAAAGGATCCCAACATTCTGGCTGACATCTTGAGAACTCTTAGATCCACTTGGTTTTGTGGGTCTTTTACCTATATACTGCATAACTTGTGTCTCATTATATATTTTTCTCTTTGTCTCTTTTCTGGAAATTTAACTAAGAAAATAGTTTTAAAACTAAAAAACCCTGGAGATAGATAACCTGGGTTTGAATCCTGGTTTTATGACCTTGGACAAGTTACTTAATCTCTGTGCTTCATTCCTTACCTCTTTAAAATGAAAATGAAAATAATAGTACCTACCATGGGATAGTTAAAAGTATTCACTGGTAATATTGGTAGGGCATTTGGATGAGAACAGGCAAAGAAAAAACACTCATTAAATTGCAGCTCTAATCAATATTTATCTATTATCTATAAATTTTTTAATGTTTAGTTAACTGTGAAAATTATCTCTCGAAGTATTTATAAGTCATGAAATCTATTTATGTGCTGATAAATGTATCTACCTACCCATATATCATTCATATTTTTTTTATCAAATTCTATATTACCTAAACCTCTCCATCCCTCAGCCAATTTAGCCCAACACTGAAAATCAGTGGCTTGCAGGTGATGGCTATTGCAGTGCTCACGATGGGGAACCCTATGGATCTGTGCTCAGTGATTCTGCACCTAATTATGAATGCTTACTGTAAAGAATTTATTGGAAGTAGATCCTAGATAAATCAGATATGAAAGAATTATGTACTAGTAGGAGTCATGGGTAGCTAAAATCAGTAAGGGAAGAGAAGAATAAGGACAAGTGATTCTGAGGGACTAGAACCCCAAAAGCAACACCACACTGACCATCTGAGGTGCTCAATCCCAAAGGCCAGCACAGTCCTTCCAGAATTCAAGATGAGGATTACAAACTAGATTCTTGATTCCTTAAGTTCTAAAGAATTCAGGAAAAGCTTTTCATGTTTAATTAATTTATGATTAATGACTTCATATTTGTCAAATGCCTACTAAGTGCTAGGCATGCCATTGTAATCAGAGGACCAAAAGGAGCAACTTCTTTCCTTATCAAAGAACACATGAAAAAAAAGATCAGAAATAGGGGAGGAATGTGTGCCCAGGGTTGAACAAAGACATGCTTTACAGATGGGTCAATATTTCAGTTTGTATCCCCAGCTGGACACAGCTTAACTCTCTCTATCAATATTAGTTACACACCATGGACAGGATCAAACCTAAACTTTCCACACAACAAAAGGACTGGAGCTTCTGTGGCTTATGAAGCATATTTGGGGATGGAGCTGGAAGAGAAGGTAGGCAACCAGAGTCTTTTCTATCCACTATGGAACTATAATTCAATGCTCTTTTCCACCCAGGCAGCCAGGTAGAAGAGCTATTCTCTGAAGGACAGAAATGATCATAAAATACTCTTTATTACAGTGTCTGAACTGCAGGCTGAAGCATAGTTATGCCCCCTTGATGTGTCCTTGGTAGGAGCCATGGACTAGTTAGAATAGTTATTTCTATTTTAATGAAAAATGTAAAGGAAATGGAAAAATAATTCTTGCTGAAAAAATATTCTTGCCAAAACTGAGACAATGCAAAGTATAATGAGCAGACATTTAAAATTATTTTAGTTCTTTAATAATAAAAAAAAATTCTAAGATTTATTGAATGCTTATTTATGCTCTAGGCTCTGTTTTTAACTCTTTACATACACTACCTCTTTTAATGGTCAAAAAAACCTTATGGGAAAAGTACTGTTGCCAGTATGCATGAGTAAAACAAGAGTCAGAGACGTTAATTAACGTGACTCGAATCCCAAAACTAAAACTTAAATCCAGGTGCTCTAAACACTAGGCTTTGAAATTCCATTTAGTCCTTTTGTTTTTAAGCTTTTTTTTTTTTTTTTTTTAATTTTGAGACAGAGAGAGACAGAGACATAGAGCCCACAAGCAGGGGAGGGACAGAGAGAGAGGGAGAGAGAGAGAACCCCAAGCAGACTCTGTACACTCAGGGCAGAACTGAGCCTGACCTGGGGCTAGAATTCACCATGAGATCATGACCTGAGCTGAAACCGAGTCAGGCGCTTAATTAACTGAGCCACCCAGGTGCCCCATGAAGTTCTATTTAGTCCTGTAGGAAATGATAAGCTTTTCTCCACAAGGACAACTTCTGCCATCAAATTCAAAGTCCAGATCAAACAGTATACTGGGATTAACGGATCCTACCTCCTTCACCACATCCATTCAGTCATGACTTCTAACGATTTCTCTATGAATTCTCCATAACCACAGTCCCCTCCATTCTGTGAAAGTATCCTCAGAGAAAGCACTACCCAGACCTCAGTTTATTCCCCAACTCACCCAAAGCCTAGTCTAGGAGATGCTATGCTGGCCACCATAGCAGTATAGCCAGAGATTTAAAACGAGCAGCACCAGTTTAGAATTCCCTGTGAAGTAATCCTCTAGAGACAAAGCTTCCTGGAGATGTCCCCAGGGCCAAAAGTTATACAGACTTCGTCTTCTGGGCATTTTTCTCTTCTTTGTCTTGATCTCAGAGGACCTACTTTTCCCTAATGCAAACTTGTGATGGCAACCATCCAAATATAGAATTCATCTCAGTCCCATGTGAATGGTACGTCACTTGCTATACAAAAATGCAAATATACTTTAGTGCCTAATTTTTACAATTCTCTCTAAAAGATGAAAGAAAGAAAGAAAGAAAGAAAGAAAGAAAGAAAGAAAGAAGAAAGAGAGGAAGGAAGGAAGAAAGGAAGGAAGAAAAGAAAAGCTCATTCATGTTTCCACATGCCTTCTAGTTACTATCGCATTCCTTCCTCTGCTTCACAGTAAACCCCTTTCATTGTTGTGGCCTGTAGTCTCTGTTTCTCTGTATTTCCCATTCTCTCCTCAATTCTTTAACACACCACTGAAACTATCTTTGCAGGTGTTACCATTGGCCTGTCACCTTACTCTCCTTTTCAGCAGGATTCAATGCAGTGGAAAATTGCCTCCATGTTGAGTTACTTTCATTTTTAATTTTTTTGTGACACCATGTTTTCTTCCTGTTTTAATTTCCACTTTTTGATATCCTTTTATCTTCCTCCTACATCAAATATCACTGTGTCTCTTACTTGGTCTTTGTCCTATACTTTAAATCCACTCCCACTGAGTGATATTATCAAATCCTATTGATCTAATATCTCTATATATTGATTACCCCAAAAAGCATATCTTCAGGCCTGTATTCTGCCTTGATCTAAAGACCAATTCCTACTTGATAATTCCATGTGGAAATCAAATAGGAAACTCAAAATTAGCATGATGAGTACTATAAAACAAAAACAAAACTTTTTTTCCTACCTGCTTATAATTTCAATAAATCACACTAACCAGAACACAATCCAGCCAGTTGCCCAAATCAAAATTCCAGATCTTTTCTTACCCTCTTCCTTATATTTTATCCTTTACCAAGGCCTTTTAAGTCCAAACCAAAATACATTTTGCATAGTTCAAATTCCCTTCACTTTTGCTTCTACCATTCTAGCAAAATTAACATTACCTCTCATAGAATATAGTAATAGCCTGCTAATGATTTCTTTTAATTTGCTATTTTTATTTATTTACCTTACTTTGTTGTGGCATAATTTATAAATCATAGAATTGATTCAAGTGTACAATTTGAAGAGTTATATTAAATTTATACAATTGTGAAACAATTACCCCAAAACAACTTCCATTTTTTTCAAAACTTTAAAACTTCCATTACATAAAAAGATTCCTTGATGGTGGTTTGAAGTTAGTCCTGGGCCTCTCTCCAGCTCCAGCAAACCACAGATATGCTTTCTATGTTTATAATTTGCCTTTACTGGAAATTTCATATAAATGGAATCACAAAATAAATTGTCTTCTCCTATTTAACAGTGTTTTGAGTTTTATTCATGTTGCCAAATGTATTCATGGCTTGTTCCTTTTCCTTGCTGAGTAGTATGTTATCATATGGTAAAACATATTTATTTAATTCCTTTGGTAGTTGAAATACATCTGGGTTGTTCACAGCTTTTGACTATTATGAAAATGCTGCTACAAACATTAGCATATACTCTTTGTATGGACATGTTTGGGCTGATATCATGAAAAGGAATACAGGAAAGTACGATAGGCATTTCTCTAATTTAGAAGAAAATGTCCAACTGTTTGTGGCTGAACCATTTTATACTTGCATCAATAATGTAAAAGGATTTCAATTCCTGCACATTCTTGTCAATGCATGGCACTGTCAGATTTTATGGAATGTGTAGTGGTTCCTCATCACAGAATTAATTTGACTTTCCCAGTGATTAATGATGCTAAAGTCTTTTCATGTGACCATGATTTGTTGAGACTTTTTTGTTTTGTTTTGTTTCTTAGTATAAATGGGTATTAGATGTCAAAATGATTTTTCTTCATTTACTGATACAATCATCTTTTTTTGTTTTTCTTTAATCTATTTATATGGTATTATACATTAATACTTTTAATGTTAAACCAACCTCAGATTATTGGGGTAAACTTCATTTGTTTATGATATAATTTTTTTGCTTGCTATATGTGTTTACTAATATTTTGTTTAAAATTTTCACATTTCTATTCATAAAGGGTTATTTTTGTAGTTTTCTTGAGATACACGTACCTAGATTTTGTATCAAGTAATCCAAGTTTCAAAAAGGAGTTAGGAAACATTCCCTTCTCTATTTTCTGAGAGAGTCTGTTTTGAAATGGTATTATTTTTTTCCTTAAATGTATGCTAGAATTCACAGTAAAGTCATCTAGACCGGGAGTTTTCTTTGTGAGAAATATTTTAATAATTAATTCAAGTCTTTTACTTGATATATCTATTTAGATTTTTAAAAATCTTTTATTTAAACAGCTTGGGGAATTTTTGACATTCTAGGAATTTTCCTTTCCCCTCACATTTGTCTAATTTGTTTGCATAAAATTATTCATTATATTCCATTGTTAATCCAATGGGTGAAAGACCTAAATGTGAAACAGGAGACTATCAAAATCCTAGAGGAGACCACAGGCAGCAATCTCTTTGACGCGGCCACAGTAACATCTTACTAGACACACCACCAGAGGTAGGGAAACCAAAGAAAAATGAACTATTGGGACCTCATCAAGACAAAAAGCTTCTGCACACTGAAGGAAACAATAAAATAACTGAAAGGCAGTCCATGGAATGGGAGAAGGTATTTGCAAGTGACACATCTGATAATGGGTTAGTATTCAATATCTATAAAGAACCTGTCAAACTCAACACCCAAAAAACCCAAATGATCCAGTTAAGAAATGGGCAGAAGTCATGAATAGACTTTTTTCCAAAGAAGACATACAGATGGTTAATGGACACATGAAAAGATGCTCAACATCACTCATCATCCAGGAAATACAAATCAAAATCACAATAAGGTACCACATTACCCCGTCACAATGACTAAAATTAACAATACAAGAAGCAACAAGTGTTGGTAAGAATGTGGAGAAAGGAGAACATTTGCACACTGTTGGTGGGAAAAAAACTGGTGTAGCCACTCTAGAAAACAGTATGGAGGTTACTCAAAAAGTTAAAAATAGAACTACCCTATGATCCAGCAATTGCACTACTATGTATTTACCCAAAGGACACAAAATACAGATTCAAAGGGGTATATGTACCCCAATGTTTACAGCAGCACTATCAATAATAGCCAAATGATGGAAAGAGCCCAAATGTTTATTGACTGATAAATGAATAAAGAAGATGTGGTGCATATCTATACCTGCATATATAGATTATATAGATATAGATAATACAGATATAGATGATATTGATGACGTTGATGATATTTATATAGATGATATATATAGATAGATACAGATATAGATATAGATGATATAGATAGATATAGATATAGATATATAGATATAGATATAGATAGATATGCACAATAGACATAAGACTCTTTTTTTTTTTTTTTTTTTTTTTTTTTTTTTCAACGTTTATTTATTTTTGGGACAGAGAGAGACAGAGCATGAACGGGGGAGGGGCAGAGAGAGAGGGAGACACAGAACCGGAAACAGGCTCCAGGCTCTGAGCCATCAGCCCAGAGCCGGACGCGGGGCTCGAACTCACGGACCGCGAGATCGTGACCTGGCTGAAGTCGGACGCTTAACCGACTGCGCCACCCAGGCGCCCCAACATAAGACTCTTTACAACAGAGAACAAACTAAGGGTTGACGGAGGGAGGTGTGTGGGGGATGGGTTAATGAGTGATGGGCATTAAGGAAGGCACTTTTGGGATGAACACTGTGTGTTACATGTAAGAGATGAGTTGCTGGGTTCTACTCCTGAAGCCAAGACTACACTGTATGTTAACTGACTTTTATTTAAATTAAAAAAAAAAACACTGATTCAAAAAGTTACATGCACCCCCAATGATTATATCAGCATTATCAGCAACACCCAAATTATGGAAAGAGCCCAAATCTCCATCGACTGAGGAATCTATAAAGAAGAGGTGGTATACATATATACAATGGATTATTACTCAGCCACAAAAAGAATGAAATCCTGTCATTTGCATTGACATGAATGGAGACATGATTTCACTCATCTGTGGAATGTAAGACACAAAACGATGAACCTAGAAGAAGGGTAGAAAAATAAGATAAAAAACAGAGAGGGAGGCAAACCATAAGAGACTCTTAACTATAGAGAACCAAATGAGGGTTGCTGGAAGGGAAGTCAGTGGAGGGATGGGCTAAATCAGTGATGAGTACTAAGGACAGTACTTGTCGTTGGATGTTATATGTAAGTGATGAATCACTAAATTCTACTCCTGAAAACAATATTACACTGTATGTTAACTACCTAGAATTTAAAAAAAAATTTTTTTAAATATTCCACAGTAATCCTTTTTATATCTGCAGGGTTGATGGTGATATCTCCTCAATCATTCCTGATTTGAGGTTTTAATGTCATGCCTCTTTTATTCTCTTGGCTAGTTTAGCTGAAAATCAAATCTGATGATCTTGCAAAGGAATCAAACTTTGGTTTTATGAAATTCTGTTTTTCTTTTCAATTTTCTCTTTTGGCAGTGATCTTTATTATTTCACTGTTTATACTGACTTTGCATTTAACTTTCTCTTCTTTGTCTCCATTGAGGTAGAAGCTTAATTTATTGACTTTCCTACTATAGAATTTAAAGGTACATTTGTATTTCCTTGATGAGGAGTGACATTGAGCAACTTTTCACGTGCCTGTTGGCCATCTGAATGTCTTCTTTAGACAACTGTCTATTCACGTTTTCTGCCCATTTCTTCACTGGATTTTTTGTTTTTCGGGTGTGGAGTTTGGTGAGCTCTTTATAGATTTTGGGTGCTATGCCTTTGTCCAATATGTCATTTGCAAATATCTTTTCCCATTCCGTTGGTTGCCTTTTAATTTTGTTGGTTGTTTCTTTTGCTGTGCAGAAGCGTTTTATCTTCATGAGGTCCCAATAGTTCATTTTTGCTTTTAATTCCCTTGCCTTTGGGGATGTGTCAAGTAAGAAATTGCTACAGCTGAGGTCAGAGAGGTTTTTTCCTGATTTCTCCTCTAGGGTTTTGATGGTTTCCTGTCTCACATTCAGGTCCTTTATCCATTTTGAGTTTATTTTAGTGAATGGTGTAAGAAAGTGGTCTAGTTTCATTCTTCTGCATGTTGCTGTCCAGTTCTCCCAGCACCATTTGTGAAAGAGACTGTCTTATTTCCATTGGATATTCTTTCCTGCTTTGTCAAAGATTAGTTGGCCATACATTTGTGGATCTAATTCTGGAGACTTTATTCTATTCTATTGGTCTATGTGTCTGTGTTTGTGCCAATACCATGTTGCCTTGATGATTATAGCTTTGTAGTAGAGGCTAAAGTCTGGGATTGTGATGCCTCCTGCTATGGTTTTATTCTTCAATACTACTTTGGCTATTCAGGGTCTTTCAAAACCACACTGAGATATCACCTCATGCCAGTCAGAGTGGCTAAAATGAACAAGTCAGGAGACTATAGATACCGGAGAGGATGTGGAGAAATGGGAACCCTATTGCACTGTTGGTGGGAGTGCAAACTGGTGCAGCCACTCTGGAAAAGAGTGTGGAGGCTCCTCAAAAAATTAAAAATAGATCTACCCTATGACCCAGCAGTAGCACTGCTAGAAATTTACCCAAGGGATACAGGAGTGCTGATGCATAGGTGCACTTGTACCCCAATGTTTACAGCAGCACTTTCAACAATAGCCAAATTTGGAAAGAACCTAAATGTCCATCAACTGATGAATGGATAAAGAAATTGTGGCTTATATTCACAATGGAATACAATGTGGCAATGAGAAAGAATGAAATTTGGCCTTTTGTAGCAACGTGGTTGGAACTGGAGAGTGTCATGCTAAGTGAAATAAGTCATACAGAGAAAGACAGATACCATATGTTTTCACTCTTATGTGGATCCTGAGAAACTTAACAGAAGACCATGGGGGAGGGTAAGGAGGAAAAAATTACAGAGAGGGAAGGAGGCAAACCATAAGACACTCTTAAAAACTGAGAATAAACTGAGAGTTGATGGCGGGTGGGAGGGAGGGGAAAGTGGGTGATGGACAA
Source organism: Leopardus geoffroyi (assembly GCF_018350155.1). Lineage (NCBI taxonomy): Eukaryota > Metazoa > Chordata > Mammalia > Carnivora > Felidae > Leopardus > Leopardus geoffroyi. Next base: position 60,780,998 of record NC_059329.1, on the reverse strand, counting down.
TGAGGGGGGCACCTGTTGGGATGACCACTGGGTGTTGTATGGAAACCAATGTGACAATAAATTTCATATTTAAAAAAAAGAAGTTAAAGGTACATATTTTCCTCTAGGCAGTGTTAGCTGAATTTCATAAATTTCACACATTTTTTTAATATATGAAATTTATTGTCAAATTGGTTTCCATACAACACCCAGTGCTCATCCCAAAAGATGCCCTCTTCAATGCCCATCACCTACCCTCCCTCCCTCCCACCCCCCATCAACCCTCAGTTTGTTCTCAGTTTTTAAGAGTCTCTTATGCTTTGGCTCTCTTCCATTCTAAATTCTTTTTTTTTCTCCTTCCCCTCCCCCATGGGTTTCTGTTAAGTTTCCCAGGATCCACATAAGAGTGAAAACATATGGTATCTGTCTTTCTCTGTGTGGCTTATTTCACTTAGCATCACACTCCCCAGTTCCATCCACGTTGCTAAAAAGGGTCATATTTCATTCTTTCTCATTGCAACATAGTACTCCATTGTGTACATAAACCAAAATTTCTTTACCCATTCATCAGTTGATGGACATTTAGGATTTTTCCACAATTTGGCTATTGTTGAGAGTTCTGCTATAAACATTGGGGTACAAGTGCCCCTCTGCATCAGCACTCCTGTATCCCTTGGGTAAATTCCTAGCAGTGCTACTGCTGGGTCATAGGGTAGGTCTATTTTTCATTTTTGAGGAACTTCCACATTGTTTTCCAGAGTGGCTGTATCAGTTTGCATTCCCACCAACAGTGCAAGAGGGTTCCTGTTCTCCACATCCTCACCAGCATCTATAGTCTCCTGATTTGTTCATTTTGGCCACTCTGACTGGCGTGAGGTGATAGCTGAGTGTGGTTTTGATTTGTATTTCCCTGATGAGGAGCGAAGTTGAGCATCTTTTCATGTGCCTGTTGGCCATCTGGATGTCTTCTTTAGAGAAGTGTCTATTCATGTTTTCTGCCCATTTCTTCACTGGGTTATTTGTTTTTCAGGTGTGGAGTTTGGTGAGCTCTTTATAGATTTTGGATACTAGCCCTTTGTCCAACATGTCATTTGCAAATATCTTTTCCCATTCCGTTGGTTGCCTTTTAATTTTGTTGATTGTTTCCTTTGCAGTGCAGAAGTTTTTTTTTTTTTTTATCTTCATGAGGCCCCAATAGTTCATTTTTGCTTTTAATTCCCTTGCCTTAGGGGATGTGTCAAGTAAGAAATTGCTGCGGCTGAGGTCAGAGAGGTCTTTTCCTGCTTTCTCCTCTAGTGTTTAGATGGTTTCCTGTCTCACATTCAGGTCCTTTATCAATTTGAGTTTATTTTAGTGAATGGTGTAAGAAAGTGGTCTAGTTCCATTCTTCTGCATGTTGCTGTCCAGTTCTCCCAGCACCATTTGTGAAAGAGACTGTCTTTTTTCCATTGGATATTCTTTCCTGCTTTGTCAAAGATGAGTTGGCCATACTTTTGTGGGTCTAGTTCTGGGGTTTCTCTTCTATTCCATTGGTCTATGTGTCTGTTTTTGTGCCAATACCATGCTGTCTTGATGATGACAGCTTTGTAGTAGAGGCTAAAGTCTGGGATTGTGATGCCTCCTGCTTTGGTCTTCTTCTTCAAAATTACTTTGGCTATTCGGGGCCATTTGTGGTTCCATATGAATTTTAGGATGGCTTGTTCTAGCTTTGAGGAGAATGCTGGTGCAATTTTGATTGGGATTGAATTGAATGTGTAGGTAGCTTTGGGTAATATTAACATTTTAACAATATTTATTCTTCCAACCCATGAGCACGGAATGTTTTTCCATTTCTTTATATCTTCTTCACTTTCCTTCATAAGCTTTCTATAGTTTTCAGCATACAGATCTTTTACATCTTTGGTTAGGTTTATTCCTAGGTATTTTATGCTTCTTGGTGCAATTGTGAATGGGATCAGTTTCTTTATTTGTCTTTCTGTTGCTTCATTATTAGTGTATAAGAATGCAACCTATTTCTGTACATTGATTTTGTATCCTGCAACTTTGCTGAATTCATGTATCAGTTCTAGCACACGTTTGCTGGAGTCTATCGGATTTTCCATGTATAATATCATGTCATCGGTGGAAAGTGAAAGCTTGACTTCATCTTTGCCAACTTTGATGCCTTTGATTTCCTTTTGTTGTCTGATTGCTGATGCTAGAACTTCCAACACTATGTTAAACAACAGCGGTGAGAGTGGGCATCCCTGTCGTGTTCCTGATCTCAGGGAAAAAGCTCTCAGTTTTTGTCCATTGAGGATGATGTTAGCTGTGGGCTTTTCATAAATGGCTTTTATGATCTTTAAGTATGTTCCTTCTATCCCAACTTTCTCAAGGGTTTTTATTAAGAAAGGATGCTGAATTTTGTCAAATGCTTTTTCTGCATCGATTGACAGGATCATATGGTTCTTATCTTTTCTTTTATTTATATGATGTATCACATTGACTGATTTGCAAATGTTGAACCAGCCCTGCATGCCAGGAATGAATCCCACTTGATCATGGTGAATAATTCTTTTTATAAACTGTTGAATTCGATTTGTTAGTATCTTATTGAGAATTTTTGCATCCACATTCATCAGGGATATTGACCTGTAGTTCTCTTTTTTTGCTGGGTCTCTATCTGGTTTAGGAATCAAAGTAATACTGGCTTCATAGAATGAGTCTGGAAGTTTTCCTTCCCTTTCTTTTTTTTTTTTTTGGAATAGCTTGAGAAAGATAGGTATTATCTCCGCTTTAAATGTCTGGTAGAATTCCCCAGGGAAGCCATCTGGTCCTGGACTCTTATCTGTTGGGAGATTTTTGATAACTGCTTCAATTTCTTCGCTCGTTATGGGTCTGTTCAAGCTTTCTATTTCCTCCTGATTGAGTTTTGGAAGTGTGTGGGTGTTTAGGAATTTGTCCATTTCTTCCAGGTTGTCCAGTTTGTTGGCATATAATTTTTCATAGTATTCCCTGATAATTGCTTGTATTTCCAAGGGATTGGTTGTAATAATTCCATTCTCATTCATGATTTTATCTATTTGGGTCATCTCCCTTTTCTTTTTGAGAAGCCTGGATAGAGGTTTATCTATTTTGTGTATTTTTTCAAAAAAACAACTCTTGGTTTCGTTGATCTGCTCTACAGTTTTTTTTAGATTCTATATTGTTTATTTCTGCTCTGATCTTTATTATTTCTCTTCTTCTTCTGGGTTTGGGGTGTCTTTGCTGTTCTGATTCTATTTCCTTTAGGTGTTTTGTTAGATTTTTTATTTAGGATTTTTCTTGTTTCTTGAGATAGGCCTGGATTGCAATGTATTTTCCTCTCAGGACTGCCTTCACTGCATCCCAAAGCATTTGGATTGTTGTATTTTCATTTTAGTTTGTTTCCATATATTTTTAAATTTCTTTTCTAATTGCCTCGTCGACCCATTCCTTCCTTAGTAGGGTGTTCTTTAACCTCCATGCTTGTGGAGGTTTTCCAGACTTTTTCCTCTTGTTGATTTCAAGCTTCATAGCATTGTGGTCCAAAAGTATGCATGGTATCATCTCAATTCTTGTATACTTATGAAGGGCTGTTTTGTGACCCAGTATGTGATCTATCTTGGAGAATGTTCTGTGTGTACTGGAGAAGAAAAGTATATTCTGTTGCTTTGGGATGCAGAGTTCTAAATATATCTGTCCAGTCCATCTGATCCAATGTATCATTCAGGGGCCTTGTTTCTTTATTGACCATGTGTCTAGATGATCTATCCATTGTTGTAAGTGGGGTATTAAAGTCCCCTGCAATTACCACATTCTTGTCAGTAAGGTTGCTTATGTTTGTGAGTAATTGTTTTATATATTTGGGGGCTCCCGTATTCAGTGCATAGACATTTATAATTGTTAAATTATAACAGGTGATGGATACACCCTGTAATTATTATATAATGCCCTTCTTCATCTCTTGTTACAGCCTTTAATTTAATGTCTAGTTTGTCTGATATAAGTATGGCTACTCCAGCTTTCTTTTGACTTTCAGTAGCATGATAAATAGTTCTCCATCCCCTCACTTTCAATCTGAAAGTGTCCTCAGGTCTAAAATCAGTCTCTTGTAGACAGCAAACAGATGGGTCTTGTTTTTTTACCCATTTTGATACCCTATGTCTTTTGATTGGCGCATTTAGTCCTTTTACATTCAGTGTTATTATAGAAAGATATGGATTTATAGTCATTGTGATGTCTGTAGGTTTCATGCTTGTAGCGATGTCTCTGGTACTTTGTCTCACAGGATCCCCATTAGGATCTCTTGTAGGGCTGGCTTAGTGGTGATGAATTCCTTCAGTTTTTGTTTGTTGGGAAGACCTTTATCTCTCCTTCTATTCTAAATGACAGATTTTCTGGATAGAGGATTCTCGGCTGCATATTTTTCCTGTTCATCACATTGAAGATTTCCTGCCATTCCTTTCTGGCCTGCCAAGTTTCAGTAGAGAGATCCATCACTAGTCTTATTGGTCTCCCTTTATATGTTAGAGCACATTTATCCCTAGCTGCTTTCAGAATTTTCTCTTTATCCTTGTATTTTGCCAGTTTCACTATGATATGTCGTGCAGAAGATTGATTCAAGTTACGTCTGAAGGGAGTTCTCTGTGCCTCTTGGATTTCAATGCCTTTTTCCTTCCCCAGATCAGGGAAGTTCTCAGCTATTATTTTTTCAAGTACAACTTCAGCACCTCTCCCTCTCTCTTCCTCCTCTGGAATACCAATTATGCATAGATTATTTCTCTTTAGTGCATCACTTAGTTCTCTAATTTTCCCCTCATACTCCTGGATTTTTTATCTCTCTTTTTCTCAGCTTCTTCTTTTTCCATAATTTTATCTTCTAGTTCACCTATTCTCTCCTCTGCCTCTTCAATCTGAGCTGTGGTTGTCTCCATTTTATTTTGAAGCTCATTAATAGCATTTTTTAGCTCCTCCTGACTGTTCCTTAGTCCCTTGATCTCTGTAGCAATAGACTATCTGTTGTCCTTTATACTGTTTTCAAGCCCAGCGATTAATTTTATGACTATTATTCTAAATTCTCTTTCTGTTATATTGTTTAAATCCTTTTTGATCAGTTCGTTAACTGTTGTTATTTCCTGGAGATTCTTTTGAGGGGAATTCTTCCGTTTTGTCATTTTGGATAGTCCCTGGAGTGGTGCAGAACTGCAGGGCACTTCCCCTGTGCTGTATTGAATAACTTGCATTGGTGGGCAGGCTGCAGTGAGACCTGATGTCTGCCCCCAGCCCACCACTGGGGCCACAGTCAGACTGGTGTGTACCTTCTCTTCCCCGAGCTTAGGGGTGGGATTCACTGTGGAGTGGCATGACCTGTCTGGGCTACTTTCACACTGCCAGGTTGTGGTGCTGGGGATCTGGCATATTAGCTGGGGTGGATGAGCAAGGTGCATGGGGTCGGGAGGGGCAGGCTCAGTTTGCTTTTCCTTCAGAGATCCACTTTGGGAGAGGCTCTGTGGCACCGGGAGGGAGTCAGACCCGCTGCCAGAGGGATGGATCTGCAGAAGCACAGGGCTGGGTGTTTGCACGGTGCAAGCCAGTTCCCTGACAGGAACTGGTTCCCTTTGGGATTTTGGCTGGGGGATGGGCGAAGGAGATGGCTCTGGTGAGCACCTTTGTTTCTCGCCAAGCTGAGCTCTGTCATCCAGGGCTGAACAACTCTCCCTCCCGTTGTCCTCCAGCCCTCCTGCTCTGCGAGCAGAGCTGTTAACTTATAACCTTCCAGATGTTACGTCCCGCTCACTGTCCGCACACACTCCATCTGGCCCCTCCACTTTTGCAAGTCAGACTTGGGAGCTCTGCTTTGCCAGCGGGCTGCCCCTCTGCCCATGGTCCCTCCTGCCAGTCCATGTAGCCGCACAGCCTCACCGCCCTTCCTACTCTCTTCCATGGACCTCTTGTCTATGCTTGGCTCCGGAGACTCCTTTCTGCTAGTCTTCTGGTGATTTTCTGGGTTATTTAGGCAGATGTGGGTGGAATCTAAGTGATCAGCAGGACACGGTGAGCCCAGCGTCCTCCTACACTGCCATCTTCTGACACATTATTTTTAATTTAACTCAATTTAAAATATTTTATAATTGTGCCTTTTATTTCTTCTTTGTCCCATGGTTTATTTAGAAGTAGGTGGTTTAATTTCCATAACTTGGGATAAGGTACAGATATCTTTCTTTCTTTTTTTAATTTCTAATATGATTCTATTGTGGCCGAAAAATATTCTACATATGACTTTAATTATTCTAAACTTATTTTTACTTGTTTTATGGCCTTGTATATGGTCTCTCCTTGAGAATGTTGTATGTGTTTTTGAAGGCTTAGTGTTATGCTACTGTTAAGTGGAGCAAATAGATATATGTAAATAGAGATATATAGATATATATATATGCCAACTTTCCATAACAGATCAATACATAGATAGATAGATGATAGATAGATAGATAGATAGATAGATACATCAGTTATGACAAGTTAGTTGATAATGTCTTTTAAATCTTTTATGTCTTTACTGATTTTCTGTTTAGTTGTTCTATCCATTACTGATACAGAATTATTAAAATTCCCAACTATAACTGTTGAATAGCCTATTTTTATTTTCAATTCTCTCATTTTTTAAATTCATATATATTTGTGGCTAGGTTTTGGGTGCACAGACATTTATAATTACTGTAAGTTCAGCATGTGTTCATACCTTTAAATATTTCTCTTTGCCTCTAGTAATATTTCTTGTATTAAGGTCTATTTTGTCTGGTAGTGTAAACGTTCCAGCTTTGTTATGAATATGGTTTTCATGGTGAAACTTTTTCCATCCTTTACTTCCAACTTATTTGTATCTTTGACTCTAAGTTATGCTGCTGTGGGTAGCACATACTTGGATTTTTCTTTTTTATCTGTCTGATATCTCTGCTTTTTGACTGGAGTTTATAGTTGATTCAAATTTAATGTAACTATTGATTTGGTTGGATTTATATATGTATTGTTGATATTTTTTATATGTTCCAGCCTTTTTTGGTTCTTCCTGTTCTCCTTTGTTGTGTTCTTTCATGTTAAAGATTTTTATTGTGCTGTTTTAATGTTTGACTGCTTTTTTTCTTTAAGAACTTTTAATACGCCATTCCACTGCTTTTCAGCCTCCATTTTTTTTTTCTACTGATAAAAAGTCAGGAATTATTTCAACGTTTTTTACTCTTTAACTTGATTAGTCATTTTCTTTTTGCTATTATCAGTCTTGGGCTATGGGCAATTTGGTTATGATGTTTCTATGTGTTAATATCTTTGCATTTATCACAGTTAAGATTGAGCTTCTTGGACATGTGTACTATTTGTTATTGTTGCTAAATATATAAATTTTTTAACATGATATCTTCAGTTATTGATTCTGCTACTTTGCTTTCTTCTTCTGGACCTACCAATATACATATGTTGGCATGCTGATGTTGCCCCACAAATATTTGAGACTGTTTATTTTTATTCAATATTTTTGTCTATATTATTTGAACTTGAGACTCTTCTATTTGTCTTCAAGTTCACAGATTCTTCCTTCTCTTTTCTCAAATCTGCTGAGTCCATGAAGTGATTTTTAAAAATTTCAGTTCATTATATTTTTTTAATTCTTTTATTGCTGTCTTATAGTTTCAATTTCTCTATGGACTTTCCCTATTCATTCAATCACTACCATTACATTTCCTTTAACTACTTGAACATAATTTTCTTTAATTTTTGAATCATGATTCTTTGAATTATTTGTCTGCTAAAACCAATACATGTGTGCTTTAAGAGTCAGATTATATTGATTGTTTTTTTCTTAATTATGGTTCATGCTTTCCTGTTTCTTTGAAAGTCTCAGATTGTTTTCTTTAAGACCTCAGGATCTTAAAAATTATAGCATAGACATCCCACATTTGTAATTGTTTTTCAAAGGGTTGCTATGTTTATGTTATTTTTTCTTTTTGTTCATTTTTAGTAACTTGTGTGAATTTAAACTGTGACATCTATATTCCCACAATAAATCTCTTTTGCGAAGTGCAGCCACTGTTGTGTCTTCTCATATTATTTTAATTTTATTTCATTTTTTAGCCTGGCTTCTTAGGAGTTGCTCATGTGTCTGCACATCTTGGTGACACACCAATAAACCTTAAGCCAAAAACACTTTGCTGATTGATCTGCATGTTATTTCGGAAGCATACTTAATATTCAACTAGTTTTCAAATACCTCTTTGCTTTGACTTTCTAGCAGGTTCTCTTGAGTTTCCCCAACATGGTTGTATTTTCTCAGAAAGCCAGGGGTGCATACAAAGCTTATTTAATGCTTCCATGACTGTTATTTCCAGATTCTCCCTGTTAAATTTCTTTCTGGTGCCCTACTTACAAACTCAAATGACCAAAATTGTGTTTAATTTTTACTAATTTTGCCTAGTTTAGTTAACACAGCCTTTGTTGTTTTTTTTCCTTCCAGTTCAAGTTGAGCCTGCACTCCGGCAGCACAGCTGCCAACTAGAACCAGGTAAAACTACTTAAAAAAAAAAAAAAAAGGTCAGTGGTGAGAGAATGGTGTCCTTACCTGAAGCTGTAAAATTTTTTCCAGTATAAATGAGTGTTTCTAAATTTATTGCATGGCTTTAGTCAAATCCCAGATTCTGAAAATGTTTCTGTTGTTATATTTTTTTTTAATAATTTATCCAGAGAAAGTGTCTCATACATCATATGAAGTAGGCAGAAATTCCTCTTTTCCTGACAACATTTTTCCTGCTTTAGAGTGTTTTACATTAAAAGGAATAACAAACTGAGACTACTATTGGCTGAAACATCTTTTTCTGACAGAAAACATGACTTCATGTTTGATTCTCATACAGATAATCAAGAGGGTAAAGACATTATGGTAAGGAAGAGTGGTAAAACAAACAAACAAACAAAAAAAAACTGCTGAACTGATGTTCCTGGGTAGACACAGGAAAGGATTTAGTGCAAATTTGAAAGAATTGTGTGTGTGTGTGTGTGTGTGTGTGTGTGTGTTTTAAGGTTTATTCATTTTTGAGAGAGAGAGGGAGGGAGAGTGCATGGGAGAAACAGAGAGAGAGGGAGACAGAGAATCTGAAGCAGGCTCCATTGTTCTGTCAGTATAAAGTCTGACATGGGGCTCAGACCCATAAACTGTGAGATCACAACCTGCGTGGAAGTCAGATGTGTAATCCACAGAGCCACCCAGGGGCCCCTGGAAGAATTGGTTTTAGAAAGGATTATGCATATTTCATCTAATTTACATAAGGTAACCAAGAAATCAGCATATATTTGAATCTCTTAGGTAAATAAATGTAATTTAGGGCACTGGATATTGTTTTCTGATTGTTTCATTTTTCTCAATGAAGTAGGAAGTGAAGTAAGCAACAAAGAATAAAGATTTGGGTAAGATGTAAGGGAATGGGAGAAGAGTCATTAAGTACGATTGTTTGAAAGCACAGAGTGTGTGATCTATTTGGTAATGAGTCAACATGGTTGTACGATTTCTTCTAGCACTTTGGGCTGTACAAATACAGATGGAAAGGTGAGGGAATAGCTAGACTTAACCAGGAGAAGTGTTATAATATAGGACAAGGAAATGTTGAATGAAAATGAGGTCTAATGACTTTCTCTAGGATAAAACAGATGAAAAATTAAAACTGGTTTCAAGTAAAATTAAAACTGGTATATCATACTTCACAGACTACTCTTTCTGCTAAACTGTGCCATTTTGTGTCTGGAGAAGCAGATCCTTGATAAAATAGAGCTCCAGACAATAGGAAATTGATTGTTAGGATAATCTGGGAGTCTTCCTGGAAGAGGTTAGGCTACAGGTAGCATTGGTTTCTGTAGCTATATGACTGAGGCAAGTCATGATATCCTCAGAATAGTCCAAACCACCAGCTGAAAGCCTCAGACAGTTTGTATCAAATACTTTGTGTGTGTGTGTGTGTGTGTGTGTGTGTGTGTGTGTGTGTGTATTGCTGTTTCTAACAGTATTTCAAAGATACTGGGGAGCATTAAACACTCTCATAAACTTGAAACTCCTTAAGGGCAAAGACTTTGTCTTTTAACTCCTTACCCTTAATGATTTGGGGTACTTAAAGACAGTTGAAAAAGAATAAAAACTCATCTATAGAAATTACACACACACACACACACACACACCTCACATGTAGGATTATATAAAACTATAAATATACAAATAATCATAGATTCCTAAACATAATCACAAACTCTTTGTAAAAATATACAGACACACTTATTATAAAGCACTAGCTCTTAAGGTTTATTGAATAGGTGGTCTTCTATAGGTTGTAATACACACTGGAAAAGAAATGAGTTTAGAAATTTAAAATACATAGACTTCTACAATACATTCTCTAATGTGGCAAAAAAAGCATCATCATAAGAATTATTTACATCTGGCTTTTGTTTTCTGCTTTTATAATGTAACTATGCTTCTGAAGGAAAATAATGAGATGAGAAGGAGCATGAAGAGGTGGTGGATAGGGCCTGTGGACACTTGAAGGACTGACAACACAAGGGCAAATACTGATGGAACAATGAATGAGCTATTTCTGTAACTTTAAGAATTACCTCACTGATGAAAAAAAATTACAGAAAAAATAATTAAAAGAAATGAAAGAAATTATATATGATAGATTGAACTAATAGCCCAGGAAATCAGAGACTGCAACAAATTTGGAAAACTTTGTTCTTGGTGTTCCTGATGGAGAGTCCAACCAAACCTTCTCTCCAATCCAAAACAACAATAAATCCCAGCTCTATTTCAGGGTAAATCACAACACTATGTCATCACTGAGACTGAGACTGGTTTTGGAGTCAGAGACCTGGACCAACATTTGGCTGAACTCCTAGAACTTATTTAGTGATTCAACATGAGACAAATCTTTATATATATGTGTGTATGTGTGTGTGTGTGTGTGTGTATGTATTATTACATATATATTATATATATGTGTGTATGTACATATATATGTATTATTACATATATATTATATATATGTATGTATATACATATATATGTATTATTATATATATTATATATGTATGTATATACATATATATGTATTATTACATATGTATTACATATACATATATATGTATGTGTACATATATGTACACATATATATATCATAAGTGCACATATGTGTGTAAGGGAGAAGTGGATCCTTCTTCAAACTTGGCTGACAAAGTGAAAATAAAATGAAGAAAAATTTAAAATTTTTTGGCAAAACAAAGGACAGTTTGACAGATGGGTTCGGACTCCTTAGGGGAATCATGATGGAATAGCCTAGAGGCTAACAACACTCCTCTGGGATGTTTACAGAGGAGTTGTGAAATTGTTATAGAGTTGTGATGGCTCCAAACACCACCAGAGGTTTGAGAAGTCTTCATAAGTGTCCTGTTTGCTAATCTCAGGAAAGGAAAGAAGCCAAATCAATTCTGAACTGGAGCATAGAGATTGATACAGGTAATAAATTAATCTTAAAATAATTTTTACATGTCCTCTACATAGTGAGTGCTGTGTGGAATTATTTATGTACATTATTTCACTAAATCCTCATAGAAATTCTAGCAAGGGAGATGATAAGAGCAGATGACAAGAGTCTAGACAAGAAAAGATGGAAGAAAATATGTGTATGTGTGGGTATTAAGGACTATATGTACTATAGGGGAGAGCCTAGTTCATGGGGAAGAATGAAATAAAGACTGGATGGAAGAGTATATGAATTGAACTGGGAGGTAGAAAAAGAGGGGTCTGAACATTTAGAGAGAATGTAAAAGGGAAAGAATAGAGATAGGAATGAGGGGGAAATAAGATTAGGTAAAACACATTTGGATAAAGAAAAACAGTCAAAAGCATTAGAAACAAGAATCTGTGAAAACAAGAATCACCATTTCCATAGAACAACAGTGCTTCCATAGGTCCTGGGGATTTCAAGAATATCAGAGATTTTTCAAGTCTTTTCAAGTAAAACATCCAGCAGGAATGAGCCAACTGATTCTTCCCAAGTGAAAGCCATCAGAATTGCTTGAGAAGAGGCATCAGCAGGCCCAAAAAAGTGAAGGACTCTCACTTACCATGTAAAGTATAAAAAGCCCTTCTTCAGGGAGCAGCCAAAGGAGTAGACAGACACCACAAAGTGTTTTGTTTAAATTTGAGCATAGTGATTTATTGGGAGAGATAAATCCCAACTATGTGTTATGTGTTGTAGATTCTGAATCCAGATTCTGTTTGCAACACATAACACAACCTTTGTAAGTGGACTACACTGTCTCTTGATGATTCCTCTGTGTCTAAGAGATCAGATTCTGCAAAGTAACTTCCTCATAGTGCTGTCTCCAAAACAGTAATTCCTCAACTCACAGCAGAAGAACGGGAAGCAGATGGAGTAGAGGAGCCTACCTGATTGGTCACCTTGTTGGCTCTTGAGATTTTTCTTTCTCCTTTCCCATATCAGGCACCTAGGTGAGAATAAAGACACTATGATATCTTGCAAAGACTCCTCATTTAAGTTTTTTTATCTGTTCCATTTTAGAAAAAGAGATGCTTTTCTTGGTTAATGATTCCCAACCTACATATAGAAGATCAGGGAGGAGTTTGAGGATTTGTAAGACTTCTGAAAAAAATAATGACATTCAATCATTCACATTAATTAATTTATTATTTAATTCCTTCATTTCACACATTTGGAAACACTAATATATGCTTAACATGTGTTTTATTAAGTGATGAACATATAAATATTCCTTCCTTTAGGGAGTTTAACTTCTAGCAGGAGAGAGGGACATGAAACAAATAATCATACAATATTTAACTGTACTCACTTATGATAAGGAAATGCCCAGAATATGAAAACAGCATACTAAGAAATCTTAACCACTATGAGCATTTGGAAAAGGCTTACTTGGGATGTATATATAGGCTTTGACTCGGCAAAGAAGAGTTGTATGGGAGGTAGAGAGAGGCATAAAGAACAGGGAAGAACATATGTGGAAATCCTGTATCAGGAAGTATCTCACTCGGATCCAGGAACTGAAACACTGAAAATTTGGCTGGATTACAGAGACCAAAGGGGAGAGAAATAATGTAAGTTGGTGTGGGAGCAGAAGATAGGCATAGGAGCTGAATCCTGCTATATCTGGAGGGCTAAGATAAAGATTTGAGGGGTGCCTGAGTAGCTTAGTTGGTTGAGTGTCCAACTTCGGCTCAGGTCATCGTGGTTTGGGCCCACATCTGGCTCTGTGTTGACAGCTCAGAGCCTGGAGCCTGCCTCACATGCTGTGTCTCCCTCTATCAGCCCCTCCTCTGCTCTCTATCTCTCTCTCTGTGTCTCTCTCTGCCTGTCTCTCTCTCTCTCTTTCAAAAATAAGTACACATAAAAAAATTTTTTAAGATAAATATTTGAGACTCCGTTCTAGGTACAATAGAAGCCCTTAAAGGAGCTTTTGCTGGTGATGAATAAAATCATATCCCAAATCCAAAAAGTTTATTCAGACTTCAGAATGAAGAATTATTGGCAGAGGCACTACTAGGTGGAGGATGGTCTGTTGGGAAGTCCGGGAGAAATGGGTTATCTTATTTATTGACTGTACAAAAGACAGAAAAGGAATACTTATTTCATATGTTCTGAAGCAAGTGTGAAGTTGGTTAAATGTTGGTTTGATGAAAGAAGAAGTTTTAAGAATGACCCCAAGTTTCTGGTATGTTAGGAGATTCTCAAAATAAAAATTTTGTAACTGGCAACTCCCATATCCTATGTGTGGTTGTTTCTTGGGCACCTTTATTCCCGGCTGGTTTAAAATGAGATTATGGAGAATTATAAATTGTTAAAATTTGTGAAGGTTAAATATTAATTTTAACAGTTTTATCCACTAATGCTTCTGTTTACAAATGTAGACCATCATAAATACAGTGAAGTGAATGCCTAAACATGTGGAAGAACACACACACATATGTGTATGTATGAGACCGTATGTGTTTGTGTGAATGTGGGTTTGTGATGGCAGTGGAGCTGTGGGTAGGTGTTTGTGTGGTAGTGGTGTTGTGAGTTTATAGTGGGTTTTTTTATTATTATTATTATTTAGCAAAATGCTTTACACTATCAAGCCCTTGTGTGCTGCTGCTTCATTTCATGTGATTGTCTAGGAAGCAAAAGGACATAGTGATACAAAAACCTCCTAGATGCTGTTTTTAACATAACTGCCCCCTCTATTGTTCTTCTTCTCTATTTATAAAGCCATTTACCTGTCTTCTATGAAAATATATTTTCAATTTAGGAGCTGCAAGCTAAGTGGGAGAGTCCAGCCTCCCCCAACAGTAAGACCATGACAATGAATTCAACTGCATCACATGCCAACCACCACAGTTTCATTTTGACAGGTATCCCTGGGATGTCAGATAAAAACCCATGGATGGCCTTTCCCTTGGGATTTCTCTACACACTAACTCTCCTGGGAAATGGAACCATCTTAGCTGTCATCAAGGTAGATGAGAGTCTCCATGAGCCTATGTACTACTTCCTCTCTATCTTGGCTGTCACCGATGTTAGTCTCTCCATGTCCACCTCGCCCTCCATGCTCAGTATCTTCTGGTTTAATGCCCCTGAGATTCCCTTTGATGCATGCATTACACAGATGTTTTTCATCCATGGATTTGGAGTGGTAGAATCAGGAGTATTAGTGTCCATGGCCTTTGACCGTTTTGTGGCCATCCGAGACCCATTACGCTATGCTTCCATCCTCACCCATGACATCATTGGAAAGATTGGAATAGCTGTCCTCATCCGGGCAGTCTGTGTGGTTTTGCCTGTGCCATTCCTTATAAAGCGGCTACCTTTTTGCCGCTCCAACGTCTTGTCTCATTCATACTGTCTCCACCAAGATGCAATGCGGCTAGCCTGTGCCAGCACCCGCATCAACAGTCTCTATGGCCTCATCATAGTCATCTTCACATTGGGGCTGGATGCCCTCATCATTCTCTTTTCTTACATGCTCATCCTGAAGACTGTGCTGGGCATTGCTTCCAGAACTGAAAGGGTCAAAGCCCTCAACACCTGCCTTTCTCACATTTGTGCTGTGCTCCTCTTCTATGTTCCTCTCATTGGTGTCACCATGATCCACAGATTTGGGAAGCATCTATCACCAGTAGTACACACACTCATGGCCAATATCTATCTGTTACTCCCCCCTGTACTAAACCCCATTGTCTATAGTGTGAAGACTAAGCAGATACGAAGGCGGATCTTACACATGTTACAGGGGAGAAAAGACAGGGCCTAGGGAAGTGGAGTCAAGTATAAGGTGTGGCCATTTCAGCAGTTCCAATGCAGTCAGATTATGCACATCTAGTGAAATTCAAGGGTGGGCAAGGATCGTGGGTGACGAAATAACACGGGTCATTCTTGTCCTGTATGCACTCCATTTTGAAATCTGGTGTCACATACAAAATCTAATTTAATTAACATCATAATTTTTCTTCTTTGAAACTGGGAGATGAGCATCAGTAATGGTATAAATTATTACCTGTGTATCTAGATAGCACTTATGAGCATTTACTCACATAAGATGAAGTAGCATTCTTTCTTTAATCATCAATTAAATAATGATTACATAAAGAAGAATTCTAGAAGCACAACAACACTACTGAAGGGTTGGACCTCTGAGATATTGTTTTGTTTTGTTTTTCTTAACAATAGAGCAAAGAAAACTGTTACAGAATCAAATAGCATTTATGTTTTGGTATTTATTGAGTGAAGAGTACCTATGATCAAATTAAAACAGATACATCTGTGGTTACTTGATTTACACCTTTTTTTTAAAGTTTATTTATTTATTTATTTTGAGAGAGAAAGAGAGCATGTGCACGTGCATGAGCAGGGGAGGGGCAGAGAGAGAGGAAGAGGGACAATCCCAAGAAGGCTCTGTGCTTCTTGAGCAGAGTCTGATGCAGGGCTGGAATTCACAAACAGTGAGATCACGACCTGAGCCAAAACCAAGAGTTGGCCGCTTAACTGATTGAGCCACCTAGGTGCCCCTACACCTTTTCTTTTAGGGAATATCACTTCTTTACAGAGTTATAATAGTCTTAGTTTTCTGCCACATGCTTAGTAGAATAATAGACGTTCTACCCTTACTCTTTTGACACAGTATGAGTGAAGACTATTTTACTGTGTACTCGATGATCCAACTAAATTTACTCCTGGGCTTTTTTATGAGGACTAGTGAAAACTTTCAGCACTGGGAAGAAGTTTAAGAAAGCAGTGAACGCATGTGTGAGGATGAGTATGTCAAATGCAGTGTGCCTTTGCATTGATGCTAATACCTGTTTTAAGTATTTTATTAATCATTACACAATGAAATTGCTAGGATAATTATTTGTTCATTCAATAAATAGGCATTTAGCCCTAATGAAATGCCATTCATGATGCTAGACCATGGAGATATATTCACCAATTTGCTGCTCAATCCCTGGCATATTTCTCTGCAAGGAAATACATATACCATTACAAGCCAAGTAGATTATTACATTACAACATCACATTTAATTTATTAATACTGATAAATAATGCTATCTGTCTTTATATATCTTAAATAATATCCTCCCAACAATCTTTCAGAGTAGGTGTGAGCAATATTTGACACCTGGGAGAAATAAGATTTAGAGCAGTTAAGGAACTTGCTTGTTAAACAGTTTCTAAGTGTTAGAATGAGATTAAAATTTAGATGTAAATTTTAAAGCCTATGAACTGAGACTTGATCCATATCTCGGGGTTTCCTAGGCTGGCAGGCAAATTCCATGGGGAGGAAACAAACCTAAGACACAGATGCATAGTAGATAAACTAGGAATCAATATTGTCAAAACCTTAAGAAGAAGTTCAACTGCCAGGATGAAAGTTAATAGTGGCAGTTACTTGAAATGGTTGGTGGCTGCAGAAATATTGATGCTATCTAAATGGAAACATGAGTCCCAAAAAGGACACATTAAAATCAGTTGGCCTACAAAGAGAAAAAAATAGAACTTTATTTGTATTTAAGTTTATCTCAGCCTTCAAAAATGTTTATTTTTCTTAATGTGTTACCATATACAATTTTTGAATAAATGAATATAAAATATAAACGTATTGGGGAGTGTCCTTTTTTTCCTATATAGATACATAACTAAAATCTTGAAAACTACCACTCTAGACTAAGGATACAAGACAACCACCAGGGGATATCTTTACAGTGCTCACATACTGTAGTGACAGAGGAAATGAGCTGAAAGTGCCCTTTGCACACCATTATTCTCTGATTCTCTGGTGGGGCCATGAGGTAGCAAGATCAAAAGTCTAAATTCTTTAGCAGCAATCGATACACATACTCCACATCTTTACTGTGCAGTCCCTCCTGTGGCTTCTGCAGTCTGGCTTTTGTCTCCATTAATATATGATAGCTACGTTTTGCATGACTCAGATCTCTTTATAATTAACAAACCAAGTATTTTCCTCTTAATCCTCCTTCAGCTTAATTTATTTGGGCAAATTACAAATATTTGCAGTCCCCTTTTCTTTGCTGATTTCATGGCGCTCTATTACATCTACTTCTTCTAGCTTCTTTTGTCACCTGCCTTTACTTCTTCCTTTCCCACAGGATGTGGGTATTTCTCAAAGTTTCCCCCTTGTCACTCTGCTACCTCAGTAACTCTCTTCTGCCAAAATGCCATTCATGGTAATGGCTTTAAAATATAGCCCAATGGCTATAGGTAATGGTGCCTCAGTGGCTCAGTTGTTTAAGCGTCCGACTTCAGCTCAGATCATGATCTCATGGTCTGTGAGTTAGAGCCCTATGTCAGGCTCCATGCTGCCTGCTTTGGATTCTGTGTCTCTCTTTCTATGCCCCTTTCCTGCTCACTTGCTCTCTCTCTCTCTCTCTCTCTCAAAAATAAATACACATTAAAATATAGCCCAATGGATCTCTCCCCTTCTTTTCTCCTTCATGGTCTAATTTTTCATTTGTAATTGCCCTTGCATTATATCTATGTGGAATTTTTTATATACTTCAATTACCACACAAGCTTTATTTAACCCTTGCTCTTCCCTACAGTAATCACTTTCTAGTTCTTTCTTTAAAGGTATAAACATGCTTCATTTATACAACATTCAAAAACATACTGAAACATATTCAGAAACTCAGTTCTTGATTCTTTGATTTGCCTGTGTCATCCACACCCATGGTAATCAGTATTGTTTGGTCCTCTTGCAAATGTAAGATACATTTTTTTTTTTGGTCAGAATTATGGAATGGAATGAGGAGAGAACCTCTCTAAGTAGGAAGACAACAGCACAGGAATAATATGTCAAACTACATGTTTAACTATGTCTTAAAATAAGATGTTTAGGAAAATTTAATTTGATACGTGACTAAATTTACTACTTGTTAAGGAAGGATTTATCAGATGGAGTATGTCTGTTGAAAACAATTTGGGGAAAACAGATTTATATATCCTAGATATGGGAATGTTCACATGAAAACCTAGGCTGCTAGATTCATCTCCTGGTTTATTTCATAGAGTGGCCAATTTGTCACAGCCACAAAGTGCCACATGTTCATCAGTCATCACCTGTTAATACTTAGGGCACAATTCAAGTCTACCTTCAGACATGAACCATTAAACAGATATAGCATGCTATAAATTTAAAAATCAAATGAAAATTAAATTAGCCTATGACTAGTAACCATACATACAAAACAACAAGATTATACCCTCAAAACAACAAAACAAATAAAAGCCATGTTGTACATGGCCACGTTGACAGAAACACAAAGACTTAAGTTCCTCTGGCGTGCACACATTCTGAAAACAATTTGTTTAATTCTCAGTGTGGGAACAAAACTTTTCCTTCTCATATACTTACACTTCAGGACAGCTGCACCTGGCTGGGAAGGAGGAAGTGAGCGGGAAGCTAAGTTTCATGAGAGGACCACGTGAAGACAGAGAACAGAAAAATAGACTATTAGCAGCCTCCATGAGAAGACAGAGAAAAATGCTCAAAGAGTATTTCATGAAGTATTGTTATGCCTTTTGCTCTGCAAACTCCCTTCATCACTTTTTTTAAAGAAACCTACAATAAACACCTACATTACTTTCCAAAAATGTGAATTAGAGATCTAGTTCACTGCAACAACAGTGTGGAGACTGGGCCACAGAGATCCCTGATATGGAAAGATAATAGAACATAATCTCTCACCCAGATCTATTCTCTTCAAGATTTCCTTTTCTCATTAAAAAAAATTAGCATTTCAAAACAATCTTAAAATACAATAGATAAGCAACTCCTCCACACTCAGCACAGAGCCCAACACAGGGCTTGATCCCACAATCCTGGGATCAAGACCTGAGTGGAAATCAAGAATCAGTTTCTCAACTGACTGAGCTACCCAGGATCCTCCACTCCCCCTTTTTAATTCAGTTCATCTCAGCCCATCCTCTCCCTGCCCCTCTATATGGACCTGCACTTAACTCCCCTCATCACACCAGAAACCACAATCATGCCCTATGGCTCAAACTGCACCCCGTTTGTCTTCCTGGGAAAACCCACACCCCATCTACTCAGACCAGGAAAAAAAGTGGCATCCACACAATTTTATTGTATTGTATAGAAAATTGTGTGCTTTGGTGTCACTGCAGTCAAACTGCTGTAAAAAATTTCAAACTTCTCACTTCCTGTATTTGCCTCATCACATATAGTTAATAGTCTATAACACTCTCCCTCACAGAGATGCCATAATTACCGAATAAAATAACATGTAAAAGGCTCTGGCACTGTGTCTTTTGCTTAGTGGAGAGTCTACAAATACAAGTTCTCTTATTCTCTTACATTTGATATTCTTGAACACTCCTTATAGTCGCATAGAATCTCATAGTTTACAATTAATTGTACTCATATGATTAAACTTACTTTCATAACAACACTAGATGCCAAGGTAAGAAAATAAGGAGTGTCACACGTGGAAAAGCAAAACCTCACTCTTAATCTTTTGATCTCAAGTTATGCAACATAGTTGGCCCCTGATCAACTGTATACATTTATATTCTTTTTTTTTCTTAGTTTATTTACTCATTTTGAGAGAGAGAGTGTGTGTATGTGTGAGAAGGGAAGGGACAGAGAGAGAGGGAGGGAGAGAATCCCAAGCATTCTCCACACTGCCAGAACAGAGCCCAATGCAGAGCTTGACCCCATGAACCATGAGCTCATGACGTGAGCTGAGATCAACAGACATTTAACCGACTGAGCCACCCAGGCACCCCTACATTTATAACCTTAAACCTAAAATTTGATCAGTTTTCTGATTCATATTTTATTTTAATAATGTATTATCCCCAGATGTTCTCTTATTATTTAATGAGTATAGTTCATTTCTCCCCTTTTAAACTAATGGAGACCTTTCTTAATTCTTGAGTTAGAATGTGAAATTGATTTGGCAAGCTTCAATTTAAATGGCATTAAACTCATGACCTATTTGTGTTCAAAACAGTTATTTAAAAGCTGAATTAATAATATGCCCTACCTTTAGCTATTACATGCCAACTCATAAATACAGGGCTATAGGACAGTACATTGAACAGTTCCTAAAGATGTCACTCTTTCTATACTAGGCAAAGAACAATTTGGCACAGGAAAAGGAAAGTATACTTTGAGTGCAGGGAAATCCCTCTTTGCCCAATTTAAATCACACAGAAAACATGAAAAATATAAACCTTTATTTCTCATAGTCATAATTGAGCCTTTACAGAATAGATTCTTCCTCTTTCAAACTGGTTGACCCTAACCCTCTGCAGTGATCTTGGTTTGAACAAATATTTGAATTATTTTCTTTCTCATCTCCTTGGTCTTCACGGTATAGACTACAGGGTTTAGCACAGGGGGTACAAGAAGGTAGGCATTAGCCATGAGGACATGAGTCAGTGGTGAAAGATGCTTTCCAAAACGATGGATGACAGACAGCCCAATGAGTGGAACATAGAAGATGAGTACAGCACAGATATGTGAAACACAGGTGTTGAGTGCTTTCAGCCGGCCCTCCCCTGAGGCAATGGCCATTACCGCTCGGAGTATGAACACATAGGAGAGGAGGATAGAGAGGGAGTCAGAACCCTTGGTGAAGATGACAGCAATAAGGCCATAGAGACTGTTGATACGAGTGCTGGCACAGGCAAGGCGCATGACATCTTGGTGAAGGCAGAAGGAGTGGGAGAGGATGTTGGAGTGGTAGAAGGGAAGTCGCTTGATGAGGAAAGGCACAGGGAAGACCACACAGACTGCCCTTGTCAAGATGACTGTCCCAGCTCTGCAGACCACACCATTGGTTATGATGGTCCCATACCTGAGGGGGTTCCAGATGGCTACAACCCGATCAAAGGCCATGGCCACCAGTACACCAGATTCAATGGCTGAGAAGGTGTGAATGAAGTACATCTGAACAAGGCAGGAATCAAAGGCAATGGACTTATAGTTAAACCAGAATATGCCTAGCATAGAGGGCAGAGTACAGAGGGTAAGTCCCATGTCTGCCAGTGCCAGCATGCAGAGAAAATAGTACATGGGGATATGCAGGGATGATTCAGACTTGATGGTAGAGATGATAACACCATTGCCAAAGAGGGCAATGACATATA
Source organism: Leopardus geoffroyi (assembly GCF_018350155.1). Taxonomy (NCBI): domain Eukaryota; kingdom Metazoa; phylum Chordata; class Mammalia; order Carnivora; family Felidae; genus Leopardus; species Leopardus geoffroyi. The sequence goes on along the minus strand of NC_059329.1, from coordinate 60,759,288 downwards.
TAGCACCCAGTGGGAATGCTATCCAGTAATACTTTTGTTCAAGCCCTGGAATTCCCGTTAAGACAAAGTAAGGGTGTTGGAAGTGAGAGTGGTTATTATCTGCCATGAAGCCAGTGTGACACAGGCATGAGGAGAGAGCTTGCAGGATCCTGATGGGTGACCTCCTAAAAATACAGTGACAGGGATTAATAATATAGTAGAATCTGACTTTCCTTAGAGTGAAACAATGTTATTTTCACATTAGTAGGGAGGGTATAAGAGAGAAATGAACCTCTGAAATTACTACTCCTCCATATATCCTGTTGAGAAAGCATCTCCTGGCCCAGGAGAAAAAGACTCGCCCAACTACAAATAAGTCACATTCAGTTTGAAGCACACACTCTAATGCTAGTGCATTAGGTAAAATGTCCTTCCTCTCCTGTCCTTTCTTCCCTCTTTCTAACCAATATATTACAAGCAGTTGAGCAAGGTTAAGGACATAATAACTAAGACAGAATCAATACAAAATATGAATTATTTGATTCCCCATAAAGGATGTTATCCCTACCCATCATACTCCTTCTGCCAAGATCTCCCATGAAGGCAATGGACCTTGTATCTAGGATAGGGATGGAAATACCCAGTGTACATGCCTATGCTTCTATTTGAGCACAACACTCCTTCATTTACCCTGAACCTGGATGTGGCCTCAGAATCATTCTCAACCCAGGAACCTCAGGCAGCCACCTACCATTACAGAAAATTAAATGTATTATCATCTCCAATCTGGTAAAATCTTAGTCAAATGGGTACTAAATCATACTTAGGAAAGCAACAACAGTATTTCTTTTTTTTCTTTTTTTTTTTTTTTAGCATAACTCTCTTTGTCTAAAAGGAAGTGAGACCCTCAGGGTTCACTTGAAGCCTTTTTCAGGATTGGGATCATCTGATAATGACCTATTGCTAAGGCACAGTGATCATGCATAACACATGTAACACTCTGAGTCTTTACAGAGGCCTTCATAGACATCTGGGAGACACCCTTATGTTGCTAGAATCAATAACTATATTTATGCCACAGGACCCCCTGATGGGACATTTGACTTCAGACATGAATGCTAGCTAGATGTAGAACACACTCTCTGAGAGGCTCTCATGCTTAAGACACTCCTCAGTTGCCTTCATCAGTTGATTGGGATCAAGTTGACTATGAGGCAATGTAGTGTCAAGAACGTGGACTCTGGACTGGCACATCTTGGATTCAGATTCCAGTTCCTCTGCTTCTCAACATACAGTCCTGTATGTGTAACATGTGGCAATCATAGTACCTACCCCATAGGGGCAGTGTAAGTATTAAAAATGTAAAAATGTAGAGACATTTGAAAGCATGATGTGTGCTTTTTATTATGATTACTTGGAATAAAAAGTTCCTTTCTTCATATGTTTTCTGTGCTGACATTGAGTTTTTCATTTGTTTCCTTCCATTTTTTGTTCTGTTTGTTTTGAGTTTTTTGGTCAGAGTTCTTTACAGTTAGTGGAAGTGAAAACTAATAGGTTCTCCTCTATCAGCAAAGAATCACATTTACTTTGTATATCTTGTAATTTTTGAATAATTTATCCTCTTTTATTCAATTATTGAATATCTCACCTCTAGGCTACGTATACATTTCTGGCTGACCCATGCTCATGATGAATCAAAAACCATATTATTACCTTTTATGTTTTGACATTTCCCAAAAGATCCTCTTTGAAAGATTTCTGATTCATATTTCCCCAGTCTTAGCCAGGACATTTTCTGTCTTTCTATGAAATATTCATTTCTTTCCATTACTCTTATGAAAAAGAGCTAGCCATTGGTTCAAATATCTGGCCTATTAGATGTCAGCATACATTTCTTTCCTATTACTTTAGTTTTTGCCTCTTTTAGTGATTTTTGAGAAAGTGCTTATGTTTTTCAAATGATTATAATAAAAAGTAGAAATGAGAGAAAAGTTTAAGAGGTAGACAAATGAGAGTGAAAAGGTAAATAAGGTAGGGGGAGGGAAGAAGAGAAGAGAAAATGAATAAAAAGAAAAACAGAGATCCAAAGACCAGCAGAAGTAAAAGTTGATCTATTTCACATTTTATTAATAAAGAAACTGAAACCCAGAAAAAGAAAATAACTTGCCCTGAGTCAAACACCTAATTAGTAGCAAAGCAGGTAAGAGAGGGACAAAGGCAGGGGTGCCTGGGTGGCTCAGTCGGTTAAGCATCCAACTTCAGCTCAGGTCAGGATCTCACAGTTCATGGGTAGAAGCCCTGCATCTGGCTCTGTGCTGACAGCTCAGAGCCTGGAGCCTGCTTAGGATTCTGTGTGTGTCTCTCTCTGCCCCTCCCCTGCGCTCTCTCTCTCTCTGTCTCTCAAAAATAAATAAACATTAAAAAATTTTTTTTTAAAAAGAGAGGGACAAAGGCACAGCCTTGTTGAGGAAAATTACAGCTAAATGCAATGGGAGCTTAAGGGTGCAATTAGAGAAGACCAAGTTAAAACTGCATCTCTTGGCCAAAGACCCTTACTCCTTAATACAGGTCCTTAGATTTTATTCTGTATCTATATTGCCCAGGATCTAGAAAATAGGAAGAGTTCAAGTCTACCTCCTGATGATTAGGCTTTTAGATCCCAAGTTCTTCCTTTGAAAGTTTCATCTAGCCCTGATCCTCTGCTGTCCATACTGCAAAATCTATGGAAAAACTTATTGTCTAAGTGTTCTGCATCTGCCCAGGCTACCACAAGCTATATGGCCTCATTATAGATCCTAGATTGTAGGAGCAGGTGAACAATGAAATAAAACTACAAAATTTCTCTATTATATAAGTAGCAGCAAACAAACAAACAAAAAACACACTTGAATCTGTTCTAAGTACTAGGAAGTTTCTAGGCAATCTAGGATATTTGTAGATGATAGAATAAGATTGGAACTGGTCTTTAAAACAGAGGTTGACTCTTCATTATTACCAGGATATATGATGGGCAGAGAGAACCTGAGGAAATAGAAAGAAAAACCCTCCTGAGGAAGAGTTTAATGGTAACCATACCTCACCTGACAGTAGAGCCACAAACTGCCATATCAAGGGGAAAATTCCCAAACTCCAATCATTCTAAGGTTCTAAATGAAAGGAATTTTAAAAGTACAATGTGTAAACAATATAGAAACAGTTATTCAGTTTTCTATAGGTGACATTTATCTTCTGCTTACATTGAGTAGGGAGTGAGTAGGGAGGGCGTTCCTTACATTTTAAGATAATGGGATCAGATATTTATCCACCTCTTATAAAAAGGTGACCAATTCATTCTGAGGTTAAAGAAGTTGTCTTCACATCTTTCCCTTAATGATGTGAATGAGAAAGAGAGCAAGAACATAGGACATGGAGTGTTTGGGTTGGAGAATAAAGGACAAAGGAAAGATAAGGGGACAGGAAAGAAGTGGTTGGGAGATAATTAGAACTTCAGTGATAGTATCTTAAAATCTTAAAATACTCTGTTGGTAGGCCAACTTTTTTTTTTTTTTTTTGCTCTAAAACTTACCTGGTTGCTGAGAATATCCCTAGCTGGAAGAGGATCTTAAGCAGCCTGAAGCTTGCCTGACAAAACCATTGCCACTACCCACATGAGGACTTTTATTTCTTGCACTGCTCCAAAAGTCCTCCTCCTATCACACCATGGAGAGTTTCACAGATCAATCAGCAGAGTTACTCCCTGGAGCTTCTGAGATTTGAGGAGGTCTCCCCAGAGCTGTAAAATCACCTCCTAGATATTCATGTCTGGGGTATGAAAGAGTATTGAGGAGGCTACTAGAAAAAGGCATTTTTTGTGTGCATGTGTGTGCAGGGGGTTAGTTTCAGAGGCTGCTTAGAGCTCAATTATGATCTCTCAGGGCCATCTTAGCCTCTTTCCATGTCCTAAAATGAATGACAGTTGCCTTTATTTTTCTCAAAACACAGCAAAACTAATAAAAATATCCCAAGGAAAAGTGACTCCAAGATTTTCCCATTCTATTTTCCACAAAATCTACAGTTGAAATGACTCCCCAGTAAATGAATTTTTCCTGATGTTTCATTGATCAGTTTTCATTATCAACCGAAGAAGTCTAGCCATGCCCTGTAAAAGGAAAGCAAGAGACCCTACAGGGAGTCATCAATTGTACCAACAAATCAAGAAACAATTAATTTTCCATAATATCCAATTATTACCTTCAGATAATGCTACCATTCCTAACTGCCCCCCTGAATACTAATAACATCAGCAACAGCATTAATAAAAAAAATATCTAATATTAATTCTGAGTTTCATCAGTTATATGATTTATCACATTTGCTTTACACCTTCATTATAATAATCCTCATGACTTTAAAACTCTTGTGAAGTTGATATGGTAAGTATTATCATCTTCATGCTTCCAAAGAGAAAAGAGGATCATATTGGGAATTAGTCTAGATTGTCAACGTAACTTCAAGAATTTTTATTGCAGAAATTACTTATGCTAGAAATAATAGAGCAGGTGTTCCTCACTGCCCCAGGTGTGTTCCAGACTTACTAGATCTTGAAGGTCAACATTACTAGATAAGGAAGAAATGCTCATGTAAATTAAGCTCTCTTAATCAATTACCATTTATCTACATGATGGTCCTACAGTAATTTAATATTAATTCAGATTCTCTTCACCACCATAGAATCTCAAAGTGTTCAGTTTCTTAACTAGAAATAATTCATCTCTACATCATATAATCATTCTTGTAAACTGTTTGGAGTAAGTAAGCTGTGGAATTGCTCTACTTGCAATAATTTAACCTCTATATTCTACTGCTCATTATAAATGAATCTTACAGCTCAGTAACACTCTTACTCAAATTTTTCATCCGTATTGACGAATAAGGGCTTTGAGTAACTGAATCGCTGTAATTTTATTCTAATCTCTCAGTCGACACTTTTTATTGTTTATTGGTTCGTTGGTTGTGTGTGTATATGTGTGTGTGTTTAGTTTTGGTTTGTTTGGGTTTTTTACTTGTACAGGTTGATCATTTGCATCTCACATGGATTCTGATTTCTTTTCACTTTCTGTCTATACATCAACACAAATATAAAACTAGACAAATATTACTATCTCTCTTTTTAAATTTCAACATCTTCAAAGCTGAAAATAGAGGACACTGTGCAATAGGTCAGATTGTATGGTCCTATAGATTTAGAGTATCCATCTTTCATTAATTAATTTTCTTTGATTGGATACTAATCCCATTCCTATCAAAAGCAATTTCAAATATTCACACTTCTAACCCCCCTCCCACTCAGTCTTTTTCCCATCACATTCCATAGCAAAACCCTTTCCCTACTCATTCAAAAGAATTGTGATGATTTGCTCCAATCTTTTTCAATATCCCACCCTCTCTTAGCTACTTCTTGAAATACATTCACACCCAAACTTTCCTTCTCAGAGTTTAAATAAATTGCCTCTTCCCAGGTTCAATATTAACCTTACTCCAATCCCAGTTTCTCTGATTCCATTTCCTACTGTAACTCTTGCTTTTCTCATTCAACTTTACATACAAACAGATTCCTTCCAAATCTGTATCTCTGATCCTCATCCTTGTGTTGACTTTCAGGCAGTTCTATGTATCTGCCTGGTGGCCATTATCTTTACCTCTGCATCACACATATTCATCAAAATCAATAAATCCATAACTTTAGAATGCAACTTTATGCTTTCCCCTCTATAATTTAACTGGCTATTTCTTTACTTTTATATCTCAGTTCATAGTTCAATCCATCTAGTCATGTAAATACAAAAATATAAGTCATCCTATAAATAGTACATCCTGACATTTTTACCTTTTAAATATTTCTAATATTGCTTTCTTTTTATATCAAATGTAACACAATTCCACACACTCTATTTCTCCTACATGGACCTCTTCAGTAACATTCTAACTTTTTTTATTCACACAAAAATAAATTGCTTTGTTTATTCTTGTTTTTCCCTGTTCCTTCTTTCTCTAAGTTATGAGTAAGTAATGAGGTTTCTTTTATTGTCAATTTCTCTAGAAAATATTACTTTAATAATATTTGGCGCTAACCAAATTTGAACTGGACAGATGTCTTATTACATGTAGTTAAATGATTTCATTGCCACATAAATTTTATTTTTTATGAAAGCCTTATGAAAAAAATCATAATCATGAGAGGCTGAAAATGCATTTGCAAATAATCTGTAAGCCTATATATCTTGTTTATCCTTAAGCAGTTTTCATAACATCAAGACAACTTTTCATATTCATGCAAGTGTATATTTTTCCCAAAATGTATTTTTTCTTGCTGACTCATTCTTACTACATTTCTGAAGTATTTAAAAAACTGAATTACTAGAATTTTTGAAGCACAAATGCTTCAAATCATATCCAGAGCAATACATTGTGTGATCAAAGTGACCAAAACATACTTGTTGCATTTTTTTTAAAAATGGAAGAGTAGAAGAACAGAAGAAAGGAAAAAAGGGAAAAAGCAGGAAACCAAGGGAAGGTAATATAATGAGAAAATGAGCAAGAGAGAGGGAGGACATAAGAAAAGATGGATGAGGCTTGAAAGGTAAATTTTATCAAACTTAAACTGCCAAATGCTCTTAATGAGAGTTTACATTTTTAAAATGATTTTAAAATTTATAGCCAATGAAATTTACATCTTTTTGTGTAATTCTGTCATAGAGTCATGCAACCACCCCCTTAATCCAAATATGGAAGAGTTCCATCAACCCAAAACATTCCATCATGTTACCCCTTGTAGCTGACCCCTTCCACCCACCACAAGCCCTTGGCAACTGCTAATCTGTTGTCTGACCCTATAACTTTGGTTCATTAAATGGTATGTAATCTTTCAAAACTGAATTTTTCCATTTAACATAGTGCATTTGAGATTTATACACAATATTGCTAAACAGGGTTTCATTGTATGCATATCCATTGTATGGATATAGTTGATATTCTGTTTATCCATTTGGTAGTTGAAGGAAGTTTGTAAGTAAAGTTGTTACAAGCATTCATGCATAGGTTTTTATATGTGCCTAAGTTTTCATTTCTCTTGTTTAAATACATAAAAGTCGATGGCCCAGGCATATGTTAACTATGTGTCTAACTTTATTAAAAAAATACCAAATTATTTTTCAAAGTGGTTGTGCCATTTTGTATTCTATCACCGATGTATGACAGTCCTACCTGCTTTTGTTCCAACTAGCACCTTAAATTATCATTTTTTTGTCATTCTTACAGGTTTATAGTGACAACTTATCATGGTGGTTTTAATTTTTATTTCCTTAGTGACTAATAATGTTGGGCCTTTTTTTATGCGTTTATTGCCATACATAATGTCTTCTCTGATGAAATGTCTATTCAAATCTTTGGCCCATTATTTGCTATTGGGTTACTTTTTTTTTCTTGTTGAATTTATAGCTTAATATATTATATAATTTGATTTAAAAACCTTTGTTGTTTATATGATTTTTTACTTATTCCCCTAGTCTGTGTTTTGTCTTTTCTTTTTCATTATCTTAACACTGTCTTTTGTTAAGCATTTTTATTTTTAAAAATCTTATAAAATATATTTTTAAAGTTTATCTTTTTATTTTGAGAGAGAGAGAGAGAGAACAAGCATGAGAGTGAGTTGGGGAGGAGCAGAGAGAGAGACAGAGACAGAGACAGAGAGAGAATCTCAAGCAGGCTCTGCACTGTCAGTGCAGAACCTGACATGGGGCTTGAACTCATGAACTGTGAGATCATGACCTGAGCTGAAATCCAAAGTTGGATGCTTAACTGACTGAACCACTCAGGTGCCCCTCTTATAAAATATTTTTGATTATATATATATATATATATATATATATATATACACACACACACACATACACACACACATATATATACATATATATACATATATACATACAAATGTGTGTGTATATATATATATATATATATATATATATTTGCTTTGAGTTGTGCTTTTGGTGTCTAATTTAAGAAATATTTGCATAACAAAAAGTCTCAAAGATTTTCTCATATTTTCTCTTCTAGAAATTTTATAGTATTATGATTTACATTTCTGTTTATGATTTTTTTTGTTCAAACATCAATTGACCATATTTCTGTGGGTCTCTTTTTGTAGATTCTCTATACTATTTCACTGATTTATGTGTCTATCCCTTTGCCAAAACAATAGGAACTCTAGAAGTCAGGTATTAAGGGTCTTCAAACTTTCTCTTCTTGTTCAAAATTGTTTTGTCTATATTAGTTCTTTTGACTTCTTATATACATTTTAGAATCAGCTTGTCTATCTCTACCAAAAACATTGCTAGGCTTTTGATTGGAATTTCATTAAACCTTTAGAATAATTTAGGCAGAATTGACATCTTAAAAAATGTTGAGTCCTGTAATTCATTTTCACCATTTATTTAGGCCATCTCTTATTTCTTTTAACAATGCTCTGTATTTTTCAACATGATAATCTTGTACAAATTTTATTAGCTACATAGCTTGGTGTGTCATTTTGGTGCTATTATAAATGGTACTTAAAAAATCCATTTCTGGGTGCCTGGGTGACTCAGTCAGTTAAGTGTCTGACTTCAGCTCAGGTCATGATCTCACAGTTCATGAGTTCGAGCCCTGTGTCGGGCTCTGTGCTAACAGCTCTGAGCCTGGAGCTTGCTTAGGATTCTGTGTCTCCCTCTCTCTCTCTCTCTCTCTCTCTCTCTCTGCTCCTCCCCTGCTCACAGTCTGTATCTCTCTCAAAAATAAATAAACATTAAAGAATTTTTTATTCCATTTCGAATTACTCATTGCTAATATGTAGAAATATCACTGATTTTTTTTTTAATATTGACTCTAATCCTGTGATCTTGCCAAACTGATCTTCAAGTTCTAGGAACTTTTTGTATATTTCTTGTGGTTTTTTTATATAGACTGCCATGCTATCTATGAATACACAGTTGTGTATTTCTTCTTTTCTAATATATATCTGTATGCCTTCTACATTTTCCCCTCATTGTACTGAGTAGAATTCTAGTACAATTCTGTACAAGAATGGTGAGGACATACACTCTTGCCTTTTCTCCCAATCTTAGGGAGAAAGCATTAAGTCTTTCATCATTAATTATATTAGTTAGCAGCATTTTTGTAGATGCCCTTTATAAAATCATGGAAGTTCCCTTTGTATTTATAATTTGCTGAGAGTTTGGGCCATGAACATACATTGGCTTCAACACGTCAAGGTAGAGGAGACTACATACAAGGATAAGAGCAGCCTCTAGGATATGGCAGTGACCCCTAACTGACAGCCAACAATAAGTTAGAGAGCCTACAGACTGAGTCCAATTTGTCTTTTCTATTATGCCACTCTCTTGGGCTTAAGACATGTATTTTCTTGGCAGAAATATTGTATTCCATTGTCACATATATTTTGGGGAACACTAGCTAATTTGGGAGCAATTAAGTTACCTATATAGATTATGAAGGGTAGGAAGAAATTTTCCTTTGTCCAAGGTTCTTCTTACTGGACTAAGAATTAAATTTACATGGAACAGATTAACAGGAGAAAAATCCAAGGTTTCAATATGTGCACACAGAGGTCTAATAATGAAATTGAGACCCAAACACATGAATAAGGCAGGCAGTGTTTATACATTTTAGACAAAGAGATAATAAATGTGTAAGAAATTGTCAGAATAAAGAAAACAGACGTTTGGGAGCTTTTATTAGTAAATGAAATTTGGGCTGAGGTAGTAAGTTAGTAAAAAAGTAGCAAGTTTTCGGGTGCCTGGGTGGCTCAGTCAGTTAAGCGCCTGACTTTGACTCAGGTCATGATTACACAGTTCATGGTTCAAGCCCTGTGAGTTTGAGCCCGTGTCGGGCTCTGTACTGACAGCTCGGAGCCTGGAGCCTGCTTCAGATTCTGTGTCTCCCTCTATCTCTGTCCTTCCTCTGTGCTCTCTCTCTCTTTCTCTCTCTCTCAAAAATAAACATTAAAAAAATTTTTTTTAAGTAACAAGGTTTGTTTCTGCAGCTTTCTCAGCTTTAAAGCTTCTATCTCTGGTGATTAAGATGTCTTTTTACTTCTTAGTACAGGCAAGGTAACTTTCATATGGGAGATTTATTGTCTGCTTTCAGGGGTGACAAAAAAGCATCTGGGTGTCCTTGTACTGGCTGTTTCCCAGGTTCAATTCAAAATAATCAATATGCCATTTGGGGCAGCCTGCTATCAGCCCCTACAAACACTAGCAATGGGAGATAGGCATTGTTCTGGACACTTCACTCACATTTCATCCAAATTCTTTTTACTGATGAGGAAACTGAAGTTCAAAGATGTGAAGTAGCTTGTCCACAGCCTTATAGCTGGAAAATGGCAAAGCAAGGATTTTTACCTAGATGGTCTAACTATGAAAGCCACAGCACCACACAGTAGGGCTCCTAAAACATCATATCGAATGACACACATGTTGACCTGAGAAAAGAAGGAACCCAAGAATGGTTTAATTCTGTCCCACCCTCCAACCTATTAGGCCAGATTCATTTATCACATGAATAAATGGCTATCCTGAACATCCAGGAAAGCAGGCTGCAGATAGATATGGGGCCCTTCCTGTGGTTTAGACGTCTGAGGAGAGGCATCCCCAGATCCCAAGTGGATATAGATCGATGGATATAGAATGTTTCACTGAACTTATCAGGGAGCCTGAGACAGCCCTTGTTTATGGGGTTGTGTGTGTTTGAGGTGCTAGACGAATGTAGTCAGTGTCCTCAGCTCCATTCACCATGGGGTTAAACTTTAGTTGCAGACTTTGAGGCAGCTTCCAGGTCCAACAGGTCACACCTGCTGGAATTGCTGGAAGGAGTGTGAGGAGGGTAACCTGAGTCAGGAGACGTGTAGTTGTGCCCTGGGGATAGAGAGATTAAAGTACCATCTCCTGAAAGGGAGTAGAAGTGACAGGGATGAGCCCGGTAAAACCCCCAAGCTGGGATCTGGTTACCCAGGTCTGCTGCAGGGATTACAGGAACAAAAGCACCCTGAAAATTCTCCGGGAGGGGAGGAGCAGTGGACAGCATGGCACACAATGAGCATTTATGGAGATTTGGGTTGATTGTGTCCAGGGTGTGAAGGAAAAGCTACAAGCTGGTGTGGGGAGTAGGGTGTCTGGTGATACCTGATCCATCAGAAAACAAGGCATCTATAGGGGACAAGAAATGGCAGGGAGAATGAGAAAGTTCAAAGTACAGGGGAGAGAGAGACAGAGAATAAGCCAAAATGACTGGGCTAGAGGAGTGAAGGGATCCAGTAGAGCTAGCTGTTGTATTTCGGAGAGAGCTGACTTTATGGATAGCAGTGTGCATGTGGCCAGGGATGGGGATGAAACCATAACAAAGGTAAGAGGCCATTTTATAGTTCCAGCAAGTTTTTTAATTGATTTAGGCCTTAGCCTGAGGTTGCAAAGCAAGTGACTAAGTGATCTCTGCAGAGATGGAACCTGTGACCTTAGAGCCATTAGCACCACGTGGTACTCCACTGAGCTAAGGACCGATTAGTCAAAACAGACAGGCAACAAAACCAGAAGGTATCCCTGCGGACTGAGCCTGAGGCACTCTCTAGGGCTCATTATCCGCTCTCTGAATTAAAGGCTGGGAAGAGGTGGTGGTAATGGTCAAAGAGCAGACAGGCCAGGGTGAGACAGGACACAGGGACCTATCAGGACTATGAGCTCAGGATTAGTATAGGGTGGAGGAGAACCTGCTTCATGGGCTATGAGAACAAGACTGGATCCTAGGGATGGAGAGACTCTTCATTCCTGCTGCAGTTTAAAGGTCATTATTGTGCTTCCTCTGGGCTGAACAACAAGCCCTTAACTAACCACAACATTCTCATCGAGGTTCCCCATGGGGTTCTGGCAACAAGAGGCTGGACACCTGTGCTCGCCTTTAGTGTATCCCACACCCCACCCACTCCCCCAGATGAGGTACATCAAGAGTTGCATAAAGAATATACCCGAGGCAGTCCACTAGAACACCAAAGTGTGTGAGGGTCGCTGAGAGAACCAAGTGTGGTGAGTGAACTGCACAAAGGGAGAAGTAGGTATGGGGAGGGACAATAAGACTCATGGCGAGAGTGATGAAATAAATGGGAGAGAAAACAAGAAAGAAAGGAAAGAGGAGGGAGAAATAGGTATGGGAGTTCCTGTTTCTGAACATGGAAGGATAAAAATGAGATGGGGCAAAGAATGGGACCACTCTCAGAAAGTTTCTTCAATTTTTGAAGAGTTGGAAGGTAGATTGGGCTGGGGGGTTGGGATAGAGCAGATGGAGAGATCAGAAAAGCACAGTGTCCTTTGTAGAAGGGAGGGACGCATGGGGTTCAGAATTTGGGCAGTGAGGCAAAGTTTTGCCTAAGCTGACTCGTTAAAACAGCTCATGGAATTCAACAAACTTATTTCATGTCTAATGGAAATATGTGATTATAGGAATAAAAAATCCAAAATAGTCCTTGTCTTCAAAGAGCTCACAGAGCAGCAGGAAGGTATGGGAAGAGCTCCAGTAGTACACTAACTTATGCATAGAATTGTAGAAGGGGGGAGTGATTCATTTGGAGGGAGAAATACATTAGAAGGCCTATGGGAGCTGGTAGCATCTGAGTTCTAGTAAGGAAAAGTGGTTTCCTGAGATGGAAAATGCAGAGAAGTTAGAGGTAGCTATAGGTGAAAAGGCAAGGATATGACTTAGCATATAGTATTAGGAATTGGGACTGAATATTTAACATCATACGTTAGAACTAGGAAGTCATGTGGAGCAGACTTTGCTGACCAAATCTATCACTGAGGGATGTCTTCAAATTGCATAGTGCAGTTCTGAGTTTACCGGTGGCCAGAACCTCTGCATGGTAGAATCTGGGGAACCTTGAGAATTCAGTGGTGGTATCTTCTATCCCCCATATATGGGCTGGCTTTCTGCTTACCTTGTCCGATTATAACCTGCTAGGGTCCTTTGTCCCCAGGTTCTTCAGAGAAAAGCTAAATCTCCCCAGTAAAGGCATACCATGAAAAAGAATCTGAATACAGGGAGCAGAAGAACTGATCATTGCCTTACCTTCCAACTATCCACACAGATTTGAGACTAAGAACATGGGAAATTATTTTCTAAGTTTGGGCCCTATAATTTATCTAAACCTTTCTCTTCCCTAGATTGTTGTATTCCTCCACCCCATCTGCTATGCTTGTTTCCCTTATCCTCCCTATATGCATAGGTCTCTTACCATATCAACATTTTATAATGTGCCAGCTTTGGTCTCATACTTTGTTAAGTGGTTATCCATGGGATATACCGCCTGTTTCCAAAGGATTGCTTGGTGCTTGGCACTCAACATAGCTCTTTTAGTCAGGGTTAATCTGGAGATAAAAGGGGGCCTCTCAGGAGGTGGAGGGGCAATCATTGTCTTGGAGAGAAATCTACCCTCTTAGCCATTTCTTCCTACTCCATTTTATCGCCTATGGCTCAACTCCTGTGACGCTGATGCTATACCTCTTCTCACACTGGCCACTTCTTAAAGCCATCCGAATGCTGCAGCATTCGCCCGCAACCAGAGACCCTGTCTGACATACACTTTTCAATGCTGGCCTCATAAATAGCAGGGAGAGTTGTGGTGAGGGCCTTAATTGCCAGGACTAGGTCTGGACAGAAATGTAAAGTGAGAAAATCTGTTCATAATACTCTGCCATCTCTATATGCTGCTCACAGCTTTCCATGAAGCCACCATCAGATCTCCCTTCTAACCAAATATCCAATGTTCCATTTGTCCTTCAGATGGAAGGGAACTAGTCTGGTAATGAATGAAACTTCTGTTCTGTCCCAAAAAACATTCTCCAGTATGTATAAACATGTTTTGGTGACAATGTCCCCACTTTTAGTTTTGAATCATAGAGTTAAATCTGTAGAGAGCAAGGTTTCAGTGTGAGAAAAAAGAAGCTTACTTATCCTTATAGCAACATACCAGATATTTGAAGTGAAATAAGGATGCCTAATTGAGCAATGTGAGATGTGTTTCAAGATGCATGTTTATGACCTCCTGTATTTCTGATATATATAGATGTATATACATAGCTGCATATTGCAGGGATGTTTGTGAACATCTGATGAGTATGTGTGTATGTAAGGAGATAAGAGCTACTCATTGGCTGCATACATGTGTTTTGAAGAATGACTGAATCTTTAAATTTACCTGGCTATGATTGTGTGAGGTGGCAAAAGATTGATTAGGAACACTTGTCATTCACAATCTGTGGACATGAGTGTATATATGATAACATATGTCCACCAACACAAACTTAGGCTTCCACATGCCTTTTTGTTCATACATGCATTTATATCAGTGTGTATTCAGAAGTGCTTCTATCTGAGGGAATGAGCATTTGTATATTTCTGCACCCTTGAATGTCTAAGTTACACTTTTGTTTGAGTACCTGTTAATTTGATATGCATATGTTTCAAAAATACTTCTGCCCATGAATATAAACCTTCCTTGAATGAGTGTTTCTGTGTATCAGGGTGGATAAGTATGTGTCTGTGTGTGCATGCATGTGTGTAAGGGCATGCATATATGTCTATGTTGTGTGTAGAAATAGATATTGGCCACAAAATGTATATTTTTGTGTTTGGATAGTGTAAATGGCAGAAAGTACATGTGCTTTTTGTATGCTAGTTAGGTATGTATGAGAGCACTTTCAAAATTCTGGGAAGGAGTGAACCTGTCAAATACGAAGATCACATGTAAAGATTTAAATATCCCCACAAAAGCCTCACAGGGGGCACCTAGGTGGCTAAGTCGATTAAGTGCCTGACTCTTGGTTTCGGCTCAGGTCATGATCTCATGTTTGGTGAGATTGAGCCCCATGTTGGGAACAGTACTGAATGCAGAGCCTGCTTGAGATTCTCTCTCTCTCCTTCACTCTCAATGCCCCACCCCCAAAATTAAAAAAAAAAAAAGGCTCACAGGCTTTTTTTCAACAGGAATCTATCCTAAATCTCTTTCTGCTTTACCTTCTAACATGTCTACCCACCACCTGATCTGTTTTTAATGAGCAGGAATGTTCGGTCAAATGTATGAGATACATTAGGAGCCTCTGTTCTTGGGACTGTAAGCCCAGATACTCAGAAGAAGCTCCATCTAGAAAACACTTCAAGCTGAGGCAGAGACTCCAAGATGGTGGGGACTAGAAATATGTTGACTCCACTGAAGAAAAGATTAACATTTTGGAGAAACTTATATGAGGTGTGCAAGAGGGGTGGCTGGGAAGATTTTGAGAATAGTGACAGTTTATGGAATAAAACTGAGCATTTCAGGAGAAGGGATCAACTCCAGGAGAAAATTTGGAGAAACAGAATTGAGAATGTGTAAAATAGAAGTGTAAAGGTTTTATGAAGCACATTTATTTGAAGTATAATATAAACCAGGAGCTGGATTCATAACAATGAATAAAATGAAAAACCATCTCTTGAGGAAGTTAACAGTTCATTGAGGAAAACACAGGAAGACATATTAAGAATTGAGAATGATCAGGATTATATTAGAGAATGTGCTATAGTGTGATAGGAGAGAGTAAATAGGGGCACCTGGGTAGCTCAGTTGGTTAAGCATCTGACTCTTGGTTTCTGCTCAGGTCATGATCTCACAGTTTGTGGGTTTGAGCCCCACATTGGGCCTTGCGCTGACAGTACAGACCCTGCTTGGGATTCTCTCTCCATTCTTCTCTCGCTGCCTCTCCCCTGCTCACACTGCCTCTGTCTCTCTCAAATATGAATAATAAAAATAAACTTAAGAAAAAAAGGAGAGGATAAATAAGCTATCCCAGAGTCTGTTAGAGAAAAGGTGGTCAGCAGTTTTCCGGAAAGAGAGGAACAATGTTTGAGTTGGAACAACATGCTATACATGAGAGAGGAGGACATTCCACCTATAAAATGTATTTTTCAAAGTGCAAAAATTAATGACATATCTGAGGAATCACAGTAGTTCTGCCAGGCTAAGATGAATGTACAAGTAGACTAGAAACGAGTTAAGCGGTAAGGGATGTTGGGGCCAGATGGTGAAGAGGTTTCTATGACAAATAAAGGTGTGGTCTTTATTTTAAAGCAGTGGAAAATCAGATGGTTCAAAAGAAAGACGCCACAGCCACATTATCAGATTGCAAATTATAAAATAACACTGTGAAATCTATATGCAGGGAGGATTGGGAGGCAGAAGAACTGGCAGCACAGAAACCAGTCAGGATAATACAAACAAAAGCCTCAGCAAAACCCAAAACAACTTTGATGAGTAAAAGTGGATGTGGAAGAAAAATCTGAGATGAGACGATGGAGTTTACTAAGCATAGTTACTCATTTAATATTAGAAAAGTGTTGGGGTTAAGGCCAAAGTCATCTTTAAAAATTTTTTTTAATGTTTATTATTTTTGAGAGAGAGACAGAGACAGAGAGCAAGCAGGGAAGGGGCAGAGAGAGAGGGAAACACAGAATCAGAAGCAGGCTCCAAGCTCTGAGCTGTCAGCACAGAGCCCGATGCAGGGCTCGAACTCACAGACCACAAGATCGTGACCTGAGCTGTAGTCAGCCGCCCAACCGACTGAGCCACCCAGGTACCCCAAAGCCAAAGTCATCTTTTAATCCTATCCTCAATTCACTGTTAGTCCCTTACCCCAGTCATTATTACTTTAATCAAATCAAGTAATGCAAATCTGTCCAGGACTTCTAGGCACTTATGTACAAATGTAGCTGTCTGGGGTATAGTGTTAGGAGGCTTTTAAAACATATATAATACTATAATGGATCAATCATTATGCATATTTTTAACTCAACAATATATCTTTACTCTTAACTGTTGAGACTGCTATGCACCATGACTGTTTTTCTGATTAATTAGTTACCAGAATTAATATGAGAATTATGCAGAACTCTGCTTTTGTCCTCTTGCAAATGAAAATATTTTATGCCTCTTCATGCATATGGGTCTTTCTTTCTGATAGATATATCAAGAACTAGAATTGCCAAATTAAGTAAATGTCTTACTTTTTTTAAGTTAGTTTATTTTGAGAGAGAGAGCATGAGCAGGGGAAGGGCAGAGAGAGAGAATCCCAAGCAGGCTCCACACTGTCAGTGCAGAGCCTGATGTGGGGCTTGAACTCACAAACCTGTGAGATCATGACCTGAGCCAAAATCAAGAGTCTGACGCTTAACTGATTGAGCCACCAAGCCTCCCGTAAATTTCTTATCTTAATGAAATGCACCAAATTGCTCCCAAAAGAGCTACAACATTTTACAGTGTTGACAGTCTTGATTAAGGCTTAAGTCATTTAAGGAGCCCCTGGGTGGCCCAGTTGGTTGAGTGCCTGACTTTGGCTCAGTTCATGATCTTGGGGTTCTAGGGTTCAGTCTCCCCATCCTGCTTCAGATTCTTTGTCTCCTTCTCTCTCTCTCTCTGCCCCTCCCCTGATTGTTCCTCTATCTCCCTTAAAAATAAATAAACTTAAAAGTAGTCTTTTAATATTTTTCCAGCATATAATTTTATCAAATTTTATGATTTTATCCCACATGACAGGTAAAAAAATGTTTTTTTAAAGTTTATTTATGTATTGAGAGAGAGAGAGCAGGAGAGGGGCAGAGAGACAGGGAGGTTCCACACTAACAGCTAACAGTGTGGAGCCCAACGTGAGGCTCGTACTCACAAACCTCATCATGACCTGAGATGAAACCAAGAGTCAGACGCTTAACTGACTGAGCCACCCAGGCATCCCTGTTTTATCATTTATAAAATATGTCTTATCTTAGTAACCAATGAGGTTGCTTTTATTATACATTTGTTTAGCATTTCTATAAAGTCTTATATAAAATCACACCTCATATTTTGCTAGATCTTACATTAGATCACCCATCTCTTTCTTATTTATTTGTTTCTTTATTCCAAATTTAAACTTTTTTCAGTAATACCAGTTGCAAATACTGTCCCATTCTGGGACACTCTGTCCCATTCTTTCTTTTATCTTTCAACCCCTATAGGGTACTATTGTTATGAGATGTTGTTGTTGTTGTTGTTGTTGTGATGATTTTTTGTTGTTGTTGTTGTAAGAACACTTAACATGAGATCTGGCCTCTCAACAAAATGTTAAGTTGTTAACTATAGGCACAATGTTGTACAGAAGATCTCTAAAACTTATTCATCTTACATAACTGAAACTTTATACTCATTGAACA
The DNA here is from genome assembly GCF_018350155.1 of Leopardus geoffroyi. Taxonomy (NCBI): domain Eukaryota; kingdom Metazoa; phylum Chordata; class Mammalia; order Carnivora; family Felidae; genus Leopardus; species Leopardus geoffroyi. The sequence goes on along the minus strand of NC_059329.1, from coordinate 60,741,009 downwards.
GTAATTCCTTGTCTCCCCCCACCCCAGATCCCGGAAGCCGCCATTCTCTTCTCTGTTTCTATAAGTTTGACTATTATACACCTCATACAAATGGAATCATGCAGTATTTGTCCTTCTATAACAACAAGGTTTATTTTACTTTGCATATTATCCTCCAGATCCATCCATGTTGCAGCATATGGCAGGATTTCCTTCATTTTTATGGCTGAATAATATTCCATGGTATGTATATACCATAATTTCTTTATCCATTCATCCATTTATGGACCTTTAGGTTGCTTTCATATCTTAGCTATTGTGGATAATGCTGCAGTGAACACAGGAGTGCAGATATCCTTCAACATCCTGATTTCAATTCTTTTGAATATACACTCAAAAGCAGCATGGCTGGATCATATGATAATTCTCTCTCTTTTTTTTTAATGTTCCCTTATTTTTGAGAGACAGAGCATGTGTGGGGGAGGAGCAGAGAGAGAGGGAGACACAGAATCTGAAGCAGGGTCCAGGGTCTGAGCTGTCAGCACAGAGCCCAACGCGAGGCTTGAACTCACGAACTGTGAGATCATGACCTGAGCCAAAGTCGGACACTTAACCTGCTGAGCCACCCAGGTGCCCCTGATAATTCTCTTTTTAATTTTCTTAGGAAGCACCATACTGTTTTCCATAGTGGCTGCATCGTCACCAACTCTTATTATCTTTTTTTTTTTTTTTTTTTTTTTTTTTTTGGCTAATATCCATCCTAACTAACAGGTGTGAGGTGATATCTAATTATGGTTTTGATTTGCATTTCCCTGATGATTAGTGATTTTGAGCATTTTACCATATACCTATCGGCCATTTGTATGTATTCTTTAGAAAAATGTCTATTTAGTTCTTTTGCCTGTTTAAAATTGAGTTGTTTTTTGTTATTGACTTGTAGGAGTTTCTCATATATTTTGGAATATTAAACACTTGTCAAATACAATTTGTAAATATTTTCTCCTATTCTGTAGGTTGGCTTCTCACTTTGTTGGCTATTTCTTTCCTGTGCAGAAGTTTCAAGGTTGATGTAGCCTATTTGTCTAATTTTGTTTTTGTTATTTGTGCTTTTATGGTCATATATAAGAACTTACTGTCAATTCCAATGACATAAAGCTTTGCCCTTATGTTTTCTTATGTTTCCAGGTCTGGGTGATGGGCATTGAGGAGGGCACTTGTTGTGATGAGCACTGGGTGCTATATGTAAACTATGAATCACAGGAATCTACCCCCAAAACCAAGAGCACACTTTACACACTGTATGTTAGCCAACTTAACAATAAATTATATTAAATAAATAAATGAATGAATGAATGAATAAATAAATAAATAAATAAATAAATAAATAAATATCTTTAATCCATTTTTAATTGATTTTTATGTATGGTACAAGATATGCATACAATTTAATTTTTTTGCATATGGATATCAGTTTTCCCAATACCATTTGTTATGGAGACTTTCCTTTCTTCATTGCACATTCCTGGCATCCTTGTTGAAGATCAGTTGACCATATACGCTTGAGTTCTATTCCATAGGTCTGTACGTCTGTTTTCATTCCCTGTCTTGACTAGTAAGTTTTGAAGTTGGGTAGTGTAACTTTCCCAACTTTGTTTTTTCTCTTTCAAAATCATTTTGGCTCTTCTAGTCCCATAGCATTTCCAAAAAAATTTTAGGATAAGCTTATCAGTTTATACAAAAAGGCCTCTGGCCCTTTATCAGGAATACTGTTGAAGGTACGGTAATTTGGGGGTAATTGAGAGATACCTAAACTTTCCATATTTGTAAATATTTTAACTATATTGGAGCTTCTTTAATTTCTTTCAGCATTGTTTCAAAGTTTTCAGTGTATGATAGTATGTTTTTGTTAAATTTAATCCTAGTAAAATTTTTGATGCATTGTGAATAAAATTATTTTCTCAATTTTATTCTCAGATTGTTCATTGCTATTTATCAACATACAATTGATATTTGTATCTTGAATTTGCATGCAATGGCCTTGTGAAATTCATTGATTAGTTTTAGGTTTTTTTCAATGGATTCCTTAGAATTTTCTATGTATAGATTCATGTCATCTGTAAATAAAGATCATTTTGTAACTTCCTTACCAAACTGGACACTTTAATTTGTTTTCTTTAATGTATTACCTAGAATCTTCAGTGCAATGTTGAACAGAAGTGACCAAAGCAGATAACTTTGCCTCATTCTAAATCTTAGTCAAGTACGATGTTAGCTATAAGTTTATTCACAGATGCCCTTTATCAGATTGAGGAAGTTCCTTTCTATTTCTATTCTGTGAAGTTTTTACCATGAATGAGGTTTTTGATGAATTCCTTTTCTGTGTCTATTGAGATGACTATGAAGTTTTGGTCTTTATTTTATTAATATGGCATATTATAGTAACTGATTTTAAAATGTAAAACCAACCTTGCCCTTATGGGATAAATCTCACTTAATGAAAGTTTATAATTCTTTTTATATGTTGTTGAGTTTGATTTGCTATTATGTTAATAATTTGTATGTCTTCAGAGATATTTGTCTATAGTTTGGTTTGTTTTTGTTTTTGTTTTTCCTGTGATATCTTTGTCTGGCTTTGGAATTAAGGTCACACCATACTCCTAGCATGAGTTTTTTTCTTTTTTTTTCTTTTTTCCACTTTTAACAACATATATTGGTTCCTCACAATCTGAAATTTAACGTGTCCAAATTTTAGGTTCCAGCTCATTTTTTCCTGGTCAGAACTCTTTCCTGTCCCTCAGAAGGACAATTTCTTATTCTATCCTCATCAGGCAAAGAGAACTCTGGTCCTTCATTTCTTTATAAAATCACTAATCTCACCATGGGGACTACAATGAGTTGGATTTTATAAAACTATCCCCTGTTAAAAAAAAGTTTGAGAAACATTTAGTATTTGTTCTTATGCTGAATTTTCCTGTGATTTACCAATGAAGCCATCTGAACCTGGGATTTCTTTGTAGAAAAATTTTAAATTAGTATTTGAATTTCTTTATGTTGTTATAGGTCTGTTCAGATTTCCTATTTTTCCTTGAGTCAGTTTGGCAATTTATGTCTTCCTTGGATTTTTTTTTATTTAACCTATTTGCTGGCATATAGTTGTTTATAATATACCCTTATTATTATTTGGGTTTCTGTAAGGTCAGTAATCATGTTCCTTATTATATTCCTGATCTTGATAATTTATGTCTTTTATTTTTTTTTGTAAGGCTTATTAAGATTTTTTTTTTCAATACATGAAGTTTATTGTCAAATTGGTTTCCATACAACACCCAGTGCTCATCCCAAAAGGTGCTCTCCTCAATACCCATCACCCACCCTCCCTCCCTCCCACCCCCCATCAACCCTCAGTTTGTTCTCAGTTTTTAACAGTCTCCTATGCTTTGGCTCTCTCCCACTCTAACCTCTTTTTTTTTTTCCTTCCCCTCCCCCATGGGTTTCTGTTAAGTTTCTCAGGATCCACATAAGAGTGAAACCATATGGTATCTGTCTTTCTCTGTATGGCTTATTTCACTTAGCATAACACTCTCCAGTTCCATCCACGTTGCTACAAAAGGCCATATTTCATTCTTTCTCATTGCCACGTAGTACTCCATTGTGTATATAAACCACAATTTCTTTATCCATGCTTATTAAGAGTTTTCAATTTTGTCCATCTTTTCAAAGAACAAATTTTGGTTTTATTGATTTTCTCTGTTGTTTTCAATTTTCCATTTTGCTGCTCTTTACTTGAATTACTTTACCTGTACTTACTTTGAGTTTTGATTGTTCTTTGTTTTACAAATACTTAAGGTAGAATCTCATGTTATTGATTTGAGAACTTCTTTTCTGATATAGGAATACCAACTTAGTAGAGCCTTGGCCCATCCCTACTTGCTGGCCACCAAGATGACCACACTAACCAACAAGCTCCAAATCAAGGAAGCTAGCTCAGGCAACTGGAACAAAGCCCTCAGCTTTCCCTGTCTCCTTCCTGCCTCTGACAGAACTGGAGACAGTGGGGATAATGAGGGCAGCCCTAGGCCAGAATGTCTTTACCATAGGAGTTATTTCCCAAAGTTCTGTAGCTTCAATGAATGGGCTTCATTCAGGAATGAATGGTATTAAAATGGTGTTATTGACCATTTTACCAGTTTTATACTTGCTTTTTGTGAGAGAGGATTTTTCAACCTCCTCACTCAATCACACTACAAATAAATATCTGTTCCTATTTGTTCCTCTTTAAATGTTTTCCGTTAGATTAAGATCTTTGTTTCATTTATTTTCCCTTATACTTTGAAAGTTTTACATTTAATTTTAAAATGTTTAATTTCCTATTTTAAGATATATACATTTAGAATTTTTAAATAAGTGTTTGGAGTTAATTTATATCCATATTATTCCCCTAAGAACATAACTCAACATGTCTTTATTTTTTCTTTTCCCCAGATCACAATTTCATGGTACTTTTGTCTGGAATTTCAGTTCTAACTTTTCTGGGCATTTGACTGAGGGAAAGATATAGGACTACAGTGTGTGCTCAGTATTTCTTGTTGAAATTATGAATAATATTTGGATATTATATGTGAAGTAGGCTAATTGTAAGGCTTTTATTGCGGGAAATTGGTGAGTGGTCTTCCCACAAACTGATGTAGGGAACCAATATATGTTCCCTTTTTTTCTTTCTTTCTTCCTTCTTTGTTTTCCCCTTTTGTCATTGTGATTTTCCCACCACTGTCTCCTAACTGAGGAAGCTGGAAGAACTTTTAAGATGCATTTGTGAAGATCTTTTTGGGATTATTTGAATTTAAAATAAATGGGACATAAGAGTAGAGATTTCCAGGATAAGATGAATATAGAATGAGCTAGGAGATATATTTGTAATTCATCAGTCCACAGAGTTACAAGTCATAAGACTAGATACTACCACTGAAGAAAAAGAAGAGGACCAAATTAAGATCTGTCAAAAATGTCAATATAGGGGTGACTGGGTGGCTCAGTTGGTTAAGCATCTGACTTCGGCTCAGGTCATGATCTCACAGTTGGTGAGTTTGAGCCCCACGTTGGGCTCTGTGCTGACAGCTCAGAGCCTGGAGCCTGCTTCAAATTCTGTGTATCCCCCACTCTCTGCCCCTCCCATGCTCATGCTCTATCTCTCTCTGTCTCTCAATAATAAATAAACGTTAAAAAAATTTTTTTAATGTCAATATATACCCTGAATGGGACACAGCAAGGTGAACTAAGTAATTAACTTCAAAAGGTAAACTTAGAAAGAAAAGGAGAAACTGGATTTGTAGCAGTCAAAGCTCATTGAGAAATACATCAATTTAGGAAATATGAGTGCCCCTTGATTTAATACTAAAGGTGTAAAGGGTTACTTTATTAAGAGCACTTAAAGGGAACTGAAGTCAGAATGCCTGGGGTTGAGGGGAGCAGAAAAAGTGTTTATAAGAGTATAGACTCTCTCACAGATGTTTGCCATTAAGGGAGGGCTATGAGTTAGGAAAAAGCTGTAAGAAAAGCAGGGTTAAAGGAAAGTGGAAAAACAATTTAGGGAGAGAAACAGATTTGAGGACAGCTTTAGAAAAATTGCCAAGACATGGGATGACTTTGGCATAGATATTAGAATGTCTGTGTGTTCTGGGAGTGAAAGCCAGTGTGTGCTGGGGGCTGGGGAAGGAGGCAGGCTGCTTTAGATAGCATTATGCAAATGTGTCAAAATATTGAGTAAATCTTTCTAATCAGTTTTCAGGTTCCAGACTTCAAAGTGGGATCCTGAACTATGTCAACATTCCCCAATCAGGCAGCCCCCAATAACACTTCAATGGCCCCCACCTTCTTGTTGGTGGGCATGCCAGGTCTGTCAGCTGCACCCTCCTGGTGGACAATACCACTCATCACAATGTACCTTCTCTCTGCCCTGGGCAACGGTACTATTCTCTGGATCATTGCCTTGGATTCCACCCTGCACCGTCCAATGTACTTCTTCCTCTTCTTGCTTAGCATGTCTGACGTTGGCTTGGCCACAGCCCTGATGCCCACTCTGCTGGGTCTTGCCTTTGCTGGCGTTCATGCTGTCCCTGCTTCGGCTTGTCTCTTACAGATGTTCTTTGTCCACATCTTTTCTGTCATGGAGTCCTCTGTGTTGCTCGCCATGGCCTTAGATCGAGCACTAGCCATCTGCCGCCCTCTCCACTACCCAACGCTCCTCACAAATGATGTCATTAGCAAGATTTGCCTGGCTATTGCTTTCCGATGCCTGGGTCTCCATCTGCCCCTGCCATTCCTCCTGGCCCACATGCCCTACTGCCTCCCACAGGTCCTGACCCATTCTTACTGCTTGCACCCAGATATAGCCCATTTGGCCTGCCCTGGAGCTTGGGGTGCAATCTATAGCCTCTTTGTGGTTCTGTCAGTTATGGGATTAGACCCTCTGCTTATTTTTTTCTCCTATGGCTTAATTGGCAGAGTCTTGCAAGGTTTGGGATCCAGTGAGGATCGCTGGAAGGCTGGCCAAACCTGTGCTGCCCACCTCTCTGCTGTGCTCCTCTTCTACATGCCCATGATCCTTCTTGCCCTCATTGACCATCTTAGAGTGCCAATACCTCAGCCTGCCCATACTCTTCTCTCCTATGTCCACTTCCTGCTTCCTCCATTGATAAATCCTATTCTCTACAGTGTCAAGATGAAGGAGATTAGAGAGAGAATAGTCAAGAGACTACAGCCCAGGAAGGTGGGTTGTGCTCAATGAAGAGGATGCCCCTCCACAGTTGGTGGCTTAAAACTACCTGATACAAAAGTAGTTTTTCCATGACGAAGAACTCAGTTCAAAATGCATGAAATGGTCACTCAGGCACCCATAAGCACATATACATGGATGTATCTGCCTGTCCTCGCAAGTGTGAATGTGTCTATTAAGGTAAGCTTACAAGATCCAGAGAGTGACAGTGGTCTACCCACTGTTACACTACAGATCGTGGCATAGAACATCCAGGATCTAGGTCATGTCACAACCACCCAAGTGTGTGTCTGTTGTTGTTTTGTTTTTGTTAATTTCCCCACCACATCTGTACCCTAATGCCTGAGGAAACTGGAGGAGTTAAACAGTTACACAGCAGAGAAATGAGAACACAGAAACCTTCCATGGCACTCTACGTGTGTGTGTGTGTGTGTGTGTGTGTTTGTACATTGCTTTACGGATCTTTTTATGGATTTTGATATATGTGTCATGGATATAATCACATATCACTGATCTATTAGTGTAGGGTCATAGTCTGACTTGTTAATATGTGGTATAAAGTGATCCCCCTCTCATGAAACAAACAAGAGCTTTGGAATCCTAAAAAGAATTACATTATTTTTATAGATTAAGTGTAAGCTAACATTTATGATGATAAACTTTCACACCCAAAAATATATGACAGATGTTTCACTTATTAATACCTTTTTAAATTTTTCAATAAAATTATTTGCTTAATTAAATTTATTTCTATAATTTTTAATTATATGATTTTGTTGCTCATATAAATAAAATAATTCTCTATTCTATTTCCACATCCATAATGCTAGATTGGGGAAAATCATTTTTTATCTTGCATTAATACATATTTTACCAAATTATCATATGAATTATATAGCTTTTTATTTTTGGATTTTACTTATATTTATCATATATAAGTAAAAATAGGTGACTGGTAGGTTTTTCCTACTATTCATACAACTTATTTCATTTTACTTTATTTAACTCATTGGAATCTCCAGCCTGTTATGAAAGAATAACAGTGAAAGTGAACGCTCAAATCTTGTTATTGATTTTAACAGAAGTGGCATTAGTGGTTCACTTATTAGAACAATGGTTGGCTGCAAGATCTGTGGGTAATTTGTAAATATTCAAATAATTTATGTGTATTCCAATTTTATTAATTTTTAATAAACTTACTCAATAAACCCTATTAAGTGCTTTTTTAGCATCCACTAATATAACTATAATTGTCTGCTTTAATGTGTTGTTCAATTTTCTGATATAGAAACATCTTTTTTCTATTGTGATTATAGAAAAATGCATTCTAGATGAAAGTATCAAATTGGATCCACTTAGTGCCAAAACAAGAACCCATACTAATCTATCAGGATACATTCCAGCAAGGCAGAACAGTTATATCCTCATCTGATACCAAGTTTCTCTGCAAGGTATATTATATCCTCTTACTAAATTAGAAAATTAGTATTTCCATTTCACAAATGAGAACACTGCGACTGAGGATTTCAGAATGTTTAAAGTATATAAAATTAGTTGCAAAGGCAGCATTTATTTTCAGATTTGCTTAATAAAAAGCCCATGCTATAAAATACTTTTTTTTTTTAATTGTTGAACAGAGAAACAGCTTGGTCTTGAGGCAACAGTAATGGGGTCTCTGAGAAACCCTTCTTTTCCCAAAGTTTACCATTTCCTCCTCCCTGCTGCACCCACCCCCAGAGTCTCATTTATTTATGACAGCAGAATGATGTAAACAGTTTGAAGTCCCACAAGCCTGGTTTTGAATTCTCACTTCACTACTTCCTGTGTCATTTGGCAACAGCTGTTCTTATATTTACAAAATAGGTATAATAAGGATTGCATGAAATCACATCCCTTTATCATAGTGTCTGAACATAAGAGATATTCAATAAATCATAGTTATTTGGAATTAATGAAGTCAAAAATAACTGTAGTTACACCTTGTATGTATATTCAATGTGAATAAAGAACTTTACAGGTGGAAGATTCTTTCGGCTGATACAACCTCATTTTAGAGAAGGAAAACTGCAACTTGGGATTTGCTGAAAGCACTTTTGCATGGACCTGTGTAAGTCAGGGAAGATGAACTAAACCTCTGTGTTTAGTAGTTCAGGGAACACAGAACTCTTTCACGGCAGGGGCTCCACTGCTCTCTCCTGGTCAGGGACCACATCCACTCAATTCTGTCAGTTTTCAAGTGCCAAGTGCTTGGTATTACCACTCTTGGCCAGTCAGGGGGCACTGTTGTCTCTGCAAATCACCTGACAGATTCGAAGGAAAATCTTTCACCTCTAATAGCACACAGGGGCATAAGAGGTATTAGCAGGAATGTTTACAATTGTAAATAAAATGTAACAGTGATACAGGGGAGCTGATTGAAACTGAAAACCAGGAAAAGCTTTGCAAAATCCAGATTTCTGGGTTGGTCCCACTGCTAAACAAAGCTTAAACAAAGACTCCAGACCTGTAACCTGTGAGAGAGAGAGAGAGAGAGAGAGATGGGGATAAGGATGAGAAAGCAATTAATAATTCATTAATGGGGGTGTGGCTGGGTGGCTCAGTCAGTTGAGCATCTGTCTCTTGATTTTAGCTCAGGTCATGATCTCAGGGTTCATGGGTTCAAGTCCTGCGCTGACAGTGTTGATCATGCTTTGAGTTCTCTGTGTCCCTTTCTCTCTGCCCCTCCCCTTCTCACACTCTCTTATGTGTGTTCTCTCTCTCTCTTTCCCTCTCTCTCAAAAATAAATAAACATAAAAAAAAGACTTTGTAACAGGGATCTTAAGTTCAAATACCTACAAGAACAAGGTCATAATAGCAGTAAGTGGAGCAAACACATACTCAGACTGTGAGTAGTGGGGACTGTATAAGGGCCAACACTTCTCAGTGTGTTCCTACTGTTTTTCCATGCGGGAATGTAGGCCTAGTATTGCCATATCTTCCTACTTTTAAGATAACTCATAAATCTCTATTTTTTATATGAACTCATCTAAACACTATCTTGTCTAAACAAATCCGTCTGAAGACCATATTTGGATTGTATGACTCTTAAAAAGATTAACATATTAATTCAGACAATGAAGAAAGAAGGAATTATCTTCTTTAATTTCAAAGTAAATATGAAATGTAATACACAACACATAGAAAGTAATTTTCTCAAGGTCACATAGCCAGGAAATGGCAGAGCTGAAACCAGAGGACTGAGTCTTGACCTCAGTCTTGAGCTTTTTTAGTCATCTTGCCACCTCCCTTGCAGGACTAAGTTATCACACTAAATGGTTTAGAGGACATGTTATCCCTGATAGGGTCTTTTTACCCTTTCTTCTATGGGTTGGCTTCTAAATCCCCTGTCTGGAGTTATGTTATTTCTCATTGATTAATAGTAACCCTGGACTCTGATCCCCTAAATCAAGGTGGCATCGTCCTTGTAGCTCCTAAAGCTTCTTTGTTGACACTTTCTTAATAGGATGTCTTTAAAGGGCTCTAATCTGGCTCCATTTACAGGGCCAGGAGATGATAGGTGGATACAGGGAGGCTTGGATAAGAAACTTGTTTCAAGGTCTGTTTGGCCACAGTGGTGCAGATTCTGTGTTGTGGCTTGACAGCTAGTATTTTACCTAAAGGCATTATGGGCTGCCCTAAATTCTGTCTCTCACAAAGGACCTTTATTATCTCTTGACAATGTTAACTCCCTGGTAAGAGGTGCAGAAAGTGTAGAGGTGAGTTGAGTCTAGGTTACGACTTCCCTGATTCACCCCTGAATTCCCACCCCAGCAAAACTTTGAACTATTCTTTCAGTTCAAATTGATATACATCTACCAAGTGCATACTATGAACAAGGAATTTTATTGTGAGGAGACTTCTAAAGTTGAATAACTCACAACTCTTTCGTTGTAGAAATTCACAATGTAGTCCATAAGAAAGACATATGTATGATGTTGGAGATGTCTCTGGGTCTCCGTCCACTGTGCTCCAAGGACTCAGCCCCTTGCTTTTACTACAAATGTTGCCAAATGCCAATGACCACCTATAATTTCCTCCTACAATTTCCCCAATTTGGCTTCAGCAGAAGACATACTCTCTAGGTTCCCTTTTCACATTGCCCCAAAAAGGTTTTTTTTTTTTCAACTCAAACACTAATGTTCATACAAATCATCTAAGATCTTGCTAAAATGCAGATTCTGACTTAATAGGCTTGCAGCTAGTTACTTTCCAGGTGAAACTGCTGCCACTGAACATTCGACCACACTTTAAGTAGCAAGGAAAAAAACATACTTAAGCCAACTTAGACACATTATAAAGGGCTTAATGTAAATCACAAAAAAGGAATTAAATAAGGGAAGCAAATATGAAGATGCTAAGTTGCTCCAAAACCTGGCAGAGTTCCACCCACCACACTTTAGGGCCACTGATCATACTTCCTCCTTAGAAGCTCCTCTGGATTCTTGCGCATAACTCATACCTGAGGATAGATGCCATCAATCCCCCAAGCAATAACAAAAGCATTCCTACATACTCTATGAAATGCAGGCCTCCTCTTCCCTAAAAGCAGATTTGCTGTGGTATATTAGGTCCCCTTTAGGGATTGATTAATTGATTGATTAACTAATTAATTACTATCACTGAAGGGCTATGAAGTAAAAGGAAATATCTCCTCTTTGGAAGAAATATTGCCCTGCTCCTAAGACAATTTATTGTAGAGAAAATGGAACTTCTACCTCTGCCCCATCATTTAGACTTTAGACTCAGTTTTTCCAGGATTTTTACTCTAATCTGCCAACTTTTTACACAATACACAATGGGATTCATCAAAGGTGGTACCAACAAGAATGCATCAGCTATCAGAATCATAGCCAAAGGGGATTTATGCTTGGAAAAGTGATGTATGGTAGCCAAGGTGGTGATGGGCACAAAGAAGATGAGCACAGCACAGATGTGGGACACGCAGGTATTAAGAGCTTTAAGTTGCTCCCCATGGGATGCAATACCCAATACAGTCTTCAGGTTGAACACATAGGAAACAGCAATGAAAACACTGTCTGACATCATGCAGAGTGCAACAAACAGACCATAGTAAAAGTTAACCCTATTATCAGAGCAGGCCAGTTTCATGACATCCTGGTGGAGACAGTAGGAGTGTGAGAGCAGGTGTTTATTACAGTATCTGAGTCTATTTAAAGTGAAAGGAAGAGGAAGAACTAGTAGAATGCTTTTAATATCAAATATCAGCCCACGATGCCAAATTCTGGAGCTGGTAAGAATGGAATTATACCTCAGAGGGTTGCAAATGGCTGGAAAGCAATCAAAGGACATGATCAAGAGCATTGAGGATTCCATGCCTGTGAATCCATGGATGAAAAATTCCTGGGCAATACATGCATCAGCAGAAATCTCCATGGCATTGAACAAGAAGATCCTCAGCATAGAGGGAAGAGAAGAGAAAGACAAGCCCAGGTCAGATAGGGCCAGCATGGAGAGGAAATAGTACATAGGCTCATGCAGGAAAGACTCTGTCCTGATGACAAACAGGGTGGTGCAGTTGCCCAGGATGGCCAGGAGGTACATAAAGCAGATGGGGATGGAGATCCAAATGTGTACACTCTCAAACCCTGGGATCCCAACCAATAGGAAGGTGGAGATTTCAATTTCTGAGGTATTAAGAGAAAACATCACAAATAGGTCTCTCATTTATATGCTCCTGGTAGATAAATAACATCAACAACAAATTCTCTTAGTTGTGTGTACTGAACACAATTAAGTTCAGTTGTCAGTTAAATTAAGTATAGCTCATCCTTAGGTATCAAGCAATAATGTAACTTTTTCTATATAAAGAAAAATACAGAGTCGATTTAAATAGGTTCTTCATGATATTCATTTGAGATCTTCAAGTCTACCTTTGTTCCTGATAGCTTGGAAGCAACAAGGTGTTTGATAACCTTTTTAAAAAAAACACCACTTTTTAAGATTTATGCATCAAGTAAACTAAGTTGGAATATATTGCAATCTGGAAAATCTATAACATCTTGGATGTGGTCAATGCTCATATATTCATACAAATCACAGATGCTATAGTAGCAGGAGTTAAAGGAGGCCTAACATATTATTGTTCATGATACATGTGTGTGAAAATATAAAATTGACCTACCACAGAGTTTGGGAAACTAATTTGCAGAGCCAAATTCAACCTGTGAGAATTTAAAAAATATTTTAAAGTGTTGTATCAAAAGAAAAAAAAGAAGAAAAAACATATAGGACAGAGACAAATACGTGGCCTGAAAAGTCTAAAATATTTACTTCCTGGCCATTTACAGAAAAAGTTTGTTGACCCCTGTACTAGAAAATTATGCATACAAGCACACATGTGTGTGCACATGTGTGTACACACACAAAAAATCACAGTAGAATGAGTATGGTGGAAATGGAGTATGTGTCAAAGGGAACTTCAAATTTAAGAGTAATGTTTTATTTTTCATTTTTAAGAAGCCAATAACACATGAAGCAAATATACAAAATGTTTTAAATTTTCCCATCAGAACTTTGGAAATGGAGGGTGATGCTCAGTACTTTCTTATATTCTTTTAATTCTACCCCCTCCTAATTGTCTTATATAACACCACTTCCAGAACCATAAATCACCAAGAGATCTCCAGGTTGAAACACTATTTGCCAGCACATTACTGTAGCCTGAGGCAGTCTGAGTGAGCACAGCACCTCAGGGAGCAGAGGAAGGACTCCTCAGACACCAGCTATCATCCCCTAAGTGGTGAGCTTCCAGCTAGAAGACCCCAAGAAGCAGTGAGAAGGGAATGGCCAGGCCACAAGTATTTGTCCTTTCATGGGGAGTTTATGAGCATTTCCTGGCAAGGGTAGAGAAAGAATGAATTGCATCCAGATGGAAGAAATTACAAGGTGAGGGGTGGAAATAGCACTGAAGAAGGGGAGGACACTTACTAGTCTTTTTCTCTGCTACTAAAATTTTAAAGGACCTTTGCCTCCACTTGACTCAAGATAGGGACTATAAGGTTTGTGGTGTGTAGGGTGTGTCATATGGAGAAGTGATGAGAACATATTTCAATACTGAGCGTCCATTTCACCTCAGCCTTTCAAATGTGGTGGGTTTCCTTGTAGTGAATAACATATGACAGTTGTCATTTGTAGGTGTTTGAAACACTCACATTGGTTCCATTCAATCGCTAGTGGCCCCGTTCAGAATGGCCACGGTTCTTGTCCTTCTTTCCCTGTTCTTGGATTTCTTTTGGCTTACCATTTCTCTTGGCTATTCAATGTCTACCTTTTAGATTGCTGACCAATTCAGGTTCTTACCTCTGGTATTTGGACTTGATCCTGCTCATGTTCTTGGTGTCAGCATCACTCACACCTTGGGTAACCCTCCTTTTAGCAGCTCTAAACCAGAAAAACCCCAATAGTGCATGTGACACTCGGCTCTTGTCAGGGGAATGGGATTCACAGGGAGAAAGGTGATAATACACTATCCATTCTTGTTCAAAAGGTGACCTTAAAATGGTCATTTCTAAGATTCCATGTCTGAGTTATTTTTTGAAAAGCTGCCAGCCTAAATCAAGTAACTAAACAAATTAGTTACTACTGGCATCATTGTCTTTTCAACTGTGTCCATCATGCCAATATAAAGATGTACCCCATCCCACATATGTTCTCTAATATTTTCAGCTTTCAATGCTGTCCCAAATGCAGCTTGATCTCTTAGGCTGAAGAAGCCATGAAGCATTTTACCTACAACCATTTCTAAGCCATAAGGTTGAAGTCTATAAATTGCAGTTTTCATTGGGAAACATAAAATAAACTGAGGGAAATTCAATTTGAGTCTCTAGGACACCTACTAGGCTCCTGGGTTCCTTACCCCAGAGCAAGGGTGAAAAGTTTTCAAATTCTTCCAGGTTCTATAACTTCTCTGCTCCAGCACCATGTTGGGAATCCATATCCTTATATATACCCTCGTACTCTTCCCTAGCATAGGCACATCCTCCTGAGAATTAACAGACACCTACTCTCCTAGGAACAATGACTCTCTAGCTTCATTACATCTATCTATAACCTGCTCTCCCAAGAAATGCAGAGAGCAGGCTCAGACTCACAGTTGTAGATTTAATTAATGCTTGAGATGCTGTTCCTACATCAGGTGCAGACTTTGAGGACAGTTTGTCTCAGACATTGGTAAGGTCGCCTATATCCAGCTATGGCTGCAAGATTAAGTGTAGGCTTTAGTAAACTCAATCTAAGACTATCACAGACCTTATGTGGAATTGTACCAACAGATATTTTCTGTTTGGTCATCACAATGTCTACTTTTATTTTAAATGTGAGTGGATTTAGGTAGGTCACAAGCTCTCAAATTTATCATTGACTCCTTTCTTCACTGCCTTATATCCAGTCCCTTCATATTTATCAGCCATTGAAGGCATTTAATCTCACATAAGAGAAAGAAAAGCCCAGAATCACAAGAATTCTGGTATCTTAGGCCCTCAATTTCAGAAGAACTATCAATTTTTATTCAGCCTTAACTTTGAAAATTGGAAATAAATAAAAAGTATAATTCTGGTGCATGTTGTAGGAGGACATGTGGTTCTCAGAGAGAGAACAGAAAATTAGATCTAGCAAACACCTTTGACTTGAAACAAAGTAACGACAGATAAATGAACCAATTTGCATAGACCAGCAATGATCACATTGGTCTTCAGGTTAATATAAAAGAGGATGTGCTAGAGGTAAGAGCTATAGTCATCAGAGTAGGTCAGGCAGAAAAGTGGAGAAAAGAGGGCTCTAACCTATTCATATTGATTTTCCACATTTCAAAATATATATTATAGTCAGAACATTAGATGAAGTAAAATAAATTCTTATGCTTAATCCAGCATCTATCTAGGATCATAATGGAGTTACATGGTTCAATTATGTCTACATCCTCCCATTGTTCCTTGACATATATCTGCATCATTCTGAGTTGAACACTCCTTGATCTGTAGGTCCAGAAAGCTTTAAGATCACCAGGAAGAAAAGCAGCTGGAACTAGAAAAAAATTAGTGCTTTGTTCTTTTCAGGATGCATGGCATTGAGAACTCTGTCCTTAGAAGGGCTAAATTTAGGTAAAAGGCAAATTTACCTAAGAAAATATAGGTGAAAAATTAAATAAAATGTATTATCTTCCTCCTGCTTTTCATTCTCCAATTCAAATTGCTGCCCCAGCCCCTCCTTCTCCATTTCTTCCCTTCTTTTTTCCTCTTTTATTGTTAATATGACCATTTTAATGTAAAAGGCTATGAATTATAGGGAATTTATATTCCCTATAAAAGGAGTTGCTCTTGGGGTGCCTGGGTAGCTGAGTTGGTTAAGTGTCCAACTTTTGATCTCAGCTCAGGTCTTGATCGCAGGGTCATGAGCTCAAGCTCCACAGCCCAACTTAAAAAAAATAAAAGGAGTTTCTCTCAGTGGCCCTCTCTGAGACCACTTCTATGTGCTTGATATGCTTGTAGAAATTTCCCCATTGTCCTAGATCTGACTCCATCCTTTCTAAAACATTTAGCCCATGAAAACCCTTTTCTGAACCATTTCCCTTCTCTACCTGAGGTTAAAAAAGGTAAAGAAATAGAAGTTGGTAAGTATGCCACCAACTGATTTATAGAATTAAATGGAGAGTAGATCTTGTACCGGAAAAGAACAAGGGGACTTTTCAACAGGAGAGATGGCTCAAACCTCACTCAGAGGCAACCAATCTCCTGTCAGCCTACAAGCTCTCCAGGCCAGAACATCAGGGTTTGAGTTTATGTAGTGGATCAGCTTCTTATAGTGAACCACTTCAAATCCTTTGACCTTATTGTCCTGTCACTGTTGCAACAACTGGGCTCATCAATCATTGGCTGGCTTCACACAGGGAGAACATGATAATCCCTTGCCTTAGGCCTGCACTGTGCACCTCTTTATTCTTGTCCCAGGACTGACACCAAGTCATGACACATTCTCAGATACTCATTTGGTGTTCATACATGTGAGGAAGTATGATGGAATTAACAGCTCATAGGATAAACTTTGACCAATGGTAAATGTGATCCAATGGATAAATGTTCCCCTCCTTATTTTCCTGGATTGACTGTCATGAGACGTATTTGATAAGGCTTCAGAGATGGGTCTGCAGGAATGGTCAATAGTCGTCCATAATGATGTCTGGCTCATTCTTGATTTACCATCTCTCAGCTCCAAAGTGCCTTTTGCCTACTCTATGATGATGGTGTTGGACGCTGTAAATATTTCTCTTTTGTCAGCTGGCACATTATTAAGACTGGTTAATGGAAAGTAGTGGAGGAACACTGTAGGGAGAAGGGGTTTTCTCTTCTTGGTTTCTGTGTGGCTTGTTGGCTGGATTCCCGCAGAACATGTTTTTCCATTGCTTGGCACTGTGTGATTGCTTCAGTGCTTGGTTCCAGTGGTGCACAGTTTCTTCCAGAATTAGCTACTGAGCTTGTTCTCCAGCTATTCACTGGGAGAACAGTGACATAACCAGAGGCCCAGACAGTATGGAGCAGCACTCTAGCTGAAGGAGAATCTCCTACATCTTCTCCTTAGCCCTGGGTATGTGTATATAAATTAGGGCAAAATAGGTCTATCTAGTTAGCAAGCTGGCCACCCAACCCTCATCCCAAAAGGGCAGCCTGGAGCTACCCCAGCCTGAGCCTCACATAGAAATGTATTATAATCCTATAAAGGGTACTCTATCCATATCCCAGTTCCAGCAGTGTCCAGCAGTCATAAGCTTGTCTGGCACCTAGAGTTCAGAGAGTTGGCACCTTCCTTGGAACTCCCAGAGGGAAGATTTTTTGCAAGCTTCATCAATAGACACCTTATAACTTCACAAGCTTACAGAAAGGAGAAGAGGGCTCTTTCTTGAATGTTCCATCTCTACCCTAGGAAGGGTGGTTACTCCTTATATCCTCTTCTCATCTTTTAACTCTTACTAGCCAACTTCCCTGCTAATCTACTTCCCTGTTAATCTACTTCTTTATTAAACGTTTTCTTCTCAAATAATTGTGTGGTCTCTGTCTCTTGATTGGAGTCTGGATAATACAGTGTCCAAATCAATAATAAATTTTTGTATCATCTCACTGTCTTTCCTTTTTTGACATCAGCTATCCCTCACTCATGCTCCCTGGAATCACATTACAATAGCATGGTCAACTGACAACTAAGGCTCTATTGCCAGTGGTCAGTGGGCTTACAATGATTCCTGAGATGCAATGGCATCAAAATTACTATGACTGTCACTTGTGGTTGGTTGGATGAGATTCAGGTGGAAGGGAGATGTTAGGTTACATGGTGACTATGGACATTGAATCCAATCTCTCATTTGTACCTAAAAAACATTAACTATAAAGATTATGAGATGGGATAACTGCTGTGTATCTGCATTAGAAACCTTAAATAGAAAATGATTAGATTAGGACAGCCAATTGACAACTCAGGACATGCTGTGAAAGTCAGAATGCCCCTTATAGGAACATTTAAGGAAATCTTTATCTCCTTCAGCCAAAGATCATATACTTCTAAAAATCCAACACATGATTTAACTGAAAGAGTAACAGAACTGCAAGGCAAACTGAATGCTCAGTTTTGATAAATCTTCTTTTATAAAGTTGTGACACTGAAAAATACTGGGAATAAAAAAATGGGGAAGTGGTATGATCCTCACTGCTGGGATATTAACATTTGAGTGTATAAGCCTAAAAATCTTGGAAATTTTGAATATTCCATGTTAGCCAAAGGAGTTCCCTTCTCATGAGATTTACAGATGATATTTATTTTACTTTATACAGAAACCTTACAAAAACCAAACCTGAGGACAATGCTTTACATTGCTTTTCCTATGCAAGATCTTGCCCCATCTCTTCTCACTGTACCAAAGCCAATAACCAGTCTGATTTCAGTAAAGCTTGAGCAGGGAAATGTTATTAACATTTGGGGAGAAAATAGTTTAACCAGTGACATCATTGCAAAGCCTACCTGATTGTACTAACTAGAATCAAATGAATACCTATAGGAGTATATCTTGAAGGTATTAGATGTAAGTCAGCAGAGGAAGTGGCTAGTGACATAAATATTAGTTAAGATAGGGAAGAATTTGATACAAACAATTTGACATTATTGACAGAGGATACTCATCTATGATTTGAGGTTTAACATTATATCAAGGATACCTAGCAACTGTGATAATGCACTGCTGGGATGGTTGGTTGAAACTTGAACATGATGATTACCTATAGCAAATTAGATAGAGATGTCAGATCTTCTTGGTAAAATATAGACTATAGAAATCTCAAAGAGGTAGACATGTTAGAACGGATTTATCATGTAGGACCAGAGAATTTATTACATGATTATTTTCTCTGGGAGAAAAGAGAGGACACTCCTTCACTAAGGCAATAAAGAATGCATTTGTAAGAGGGTATTTGGTATCTTTGAATAGTTCAGTGATTGCTATGCTCTGCACCCTAGACTTGGCAATGAAATCTGCCCCTGTGGAACTGGCCTCCCTACTGACAATGAAGATGAAGTGATCCTGAGACACATGGAAGGACTTAAAATCATAAGGTAAATATAATTACTGTAGAGAATAGCAAAGGTAAAATGGCATTCAGGGTGACAGGACCCATAGTGACCTATTGCAATAGATGATAATGTTTCTGAAGATGAGCGCAATGGACAGTAACTGGGTGCTAATTGACATACATTTAAAATAAAGAGCTTCTGAACATCGGGCTGACATCAACCACCCTAATAGGAAATTTAAAGATTTAAGTTGCTTCACCTATTTAAAGATTTAAGTTGCTGCACATATCCAGAGCCCATTAACTGAACATGAATCTTGGTGTCCCTGATGAAATAACCTGCTATGCTACTGGAAACATGCAATACAAATTATCCATATCTTTTCCAAAATGGACGTATGTCCATTTACAAATGTTCATTAAGGAAAGGAGAATACCTAAAACCTTTGAGAACTATTGGATATAGGATACAATCTCTCACTGATAATAAGCAACCAAACATACCATTATGCTCTTTTTTGATTAAAGTATGAGATTATTGGGGTAAGATGATTAATGGAATTCTGGGAAAATTTTGTCTCCAAGTGAGCCCAGTGATTTTCATACCTGTGCTTATTCTCCAGGTTCCTAAGTATATAATTGGTTATATTACATTTATGAGCTGGGAAAACTCTCATCTGTGAAGTTTGCACCATTATTGTAGGGAAGACAAAGTACAAAGTCAAAACAAGCACAAGTAAAGTTTATGAATAGTTGTCCCAGGATCCCATGACACTTATCACTGATATATAGATGCTCTCCATTAATTCACATTCATGGCCTCACTGAAGGTTTCTGATACGTTAATGGAAAAGAAGGAAAATATTCAGGCTCGGTTCATGGATGGATTAGTGGGCTAGTTGGCACTAACCAGAAGTAGAATACAGTAGCACAATAGCTTTACATATGGGAGGCCACCAAAAAAAAAAAAAAAAAAAAGAGTGCTGAAGGAAAATCCCCTTAATGGACAGTGCCCTTGGTTGTTAACTTCATGTAAAAAGAGAGGTTGTCTGAGGTATCTGGATATACATGGACTTCTGTACTTTGCTGAAGGGCTTGGATAGCTGGCCAGTGAATGGAACTAGCAAACTTAAAAGAAAAGAGATAAGGTAGTCTGTAGAAGATGTATATGAAATACATATTGAAGTAGACATATTGCATCTCATGCTAATATCCACAAAACAGTACCCATCTCAGAGGAACTCAACAATCAGAAAGAAAGAACCTATGTGTAAATATCAGCAAGCTTTGGCTATACTACTTCTGATTCAGAGGGCCCACAGATAGAGTAATAATGGCAGAGATGAGGATAAAGAAAGAGCCAGGAATATGAGTTCCCTCTTACCAACGCTAATCTTAGGAAAACTGTGTAATCCTCACTCCTGGGTTTAGTAATGTTATTACCAACTTTTAGTGTTCAGCTAACAGCAGTAGGAACTGATCCTGAGCACTTGATATGACATTTTGTATGTGCATTAGATATACTCCTACACATAATAGAGGGTAAAAGAACTACCTATATATTATCCAATGTTGAATTACATTGATATGCTTATAGGATTCACTCTATAGAATGGCTATTTTTGTAGTTAATCAAGAATTTTAAGAAGAAAAACATCAAATTATAAATTGTCTTTTTTATATAATTTAGAAAAGAACAATTGGTTTATTAACAAAGTTTCCTACATTAAATCTGGACTTATCATATGCAGTCTGAACGAACATTTTATTCAGGACACATACTACTTGCACATATGAATAGTTGTTTACATATATATCTCACTTTACATTGAAAATGAAACAAAATTTAGGCAACACTAATGTGGAATTACTGACAAGGAAACTAAGCAAATATCACACAACCTATAAGTTGCATAGTTTAGGTTGTTGAAAGCACATGTAGGACATTTGGGGATAATTACACCATTCTACCAAGGCATTCATTCATAAATGACTTTGTCTCTACTCTGAGATTACTAATGATTAGATTTGTTGCTTCTGAATTAAGACCTTGACAATAGCCTTTCGAATCTGCTTAGTCTTCACACTGTAGATGATAGGGTTGAGCACAGGAGGGATGAGAAGGAAGACATTGGCCATGATGGTGTGGACAAACAGAGGTGCTGAATGGCCATAGCGATGGACAAGAGACAAGCTGATGAGAGGGATGTAGAAGATGGCAACAGCGCTGATGTGGGATATGCAGGTGTTGAAGGCTTTTTGCCGCCCCTCAGAAGAGGCAATGTTGAGAACAGATCGAATGATCAGGACATAGGAGATCAAGATGCAAGGACAATCAAACCCCGTCGTGGAAAAAAGTGCAAACAGACCAAGGATGCTGTTGATTCTGTTGTCTGTGCATGAGAGTTGAATGAGATCAACATGGTAGCAGTAAGAATGTGAAAGGGCCACAGCACGGCAGAAGGACAGCCTCTTGACAAAGAGCACCACTGGTAACATTACAGCAACGTTCCTTATCAACATGCTTATCCCAACCTGGGCAATCCTGGCATTGGTGAGGATGGTGGCATATCTCAGTGGATCACAGATGGCTACAAAACGGTCAAAGGCCATGGCCAATAGAACCCCAGACTCCATGAAAGTAAATCCATGGAGAAAGAACATCTGGGCAATGCAGGCATTTAAGGTGATTTCACGAGCTTCAAACCAGAAAACACCAAGGGTAGTAGGAAGTGTGCACAGGGATAAGCTCAGGTCGATGGCTGAAAGCATAGAGAGGAAATAATACATGGGCTCATGGAGGTTCTGCTCACGGAGGACCACAAATAGGATCATGCTGTTCCCAGAGAGGGCGATGACATACAGGAGACAAAAAGGGATGGAGACCCAGACCTGGGCTGCTCTCAGGCCTGGGATACCCGTCAGGAAGAAGGTCAGAAGTTGAGCATTGGTATTATTGAGGACCAACATAATTAGGGACTGAGAAGACAGGGATATTTGAATAACTGAACATAAGATAAATAATAAACATATAGCTCATCACTTAGAACATCTTTCTGGCACTCTAACATTCACTGAGTTACTATTGCTGATTTTGTAAGTACTTTAGGTTTTTTATGAGCTTGCTAGTACTGGAAGCCTCTCTCCATGCTTCTCCTCATTTATTGAAGAGAGAAGATTCCCTGAATTATTCCACATCTAATTTTTCTTAAATCTATAGTTCTCTTTGATGACAACAAACATCACAATGAAGTCATTCCTTCCTCTCAACATTCCCAGTAGAACACTTAAACAATATGATGAGAAAATTGGTTTCTAATATTTTTTTACTGAAGTATAATTAACATACAGTGTTATAGTAGTGTCAGCTGTACAATACAATAATATAATGGTTTGAAGTATTTTTTGAAAATAAATTACTAATCCTGAAATAAAGCACTGAAAAATCAAGTCACATTTGAAATGTGGATATTATTATTTTTTTTTCCTGGGAAATATACAGAAGAATGCCAAAGACAACCCCAAGACACACATGTTTATATATGTGATTACAAGGTGGTCCAAAGAACCATCCTCACAAAAAAATTGTAACTCCCATTTGTTGAAAGTTCTATGTGTTATTTGACATTTTATATGCATCATGTAATTTCATCCATACACCAACTCTAGGAGGTAGAACAGAAACTAAGACTCAAAAATAAATCTCCTAAGGTTATCTTTATAAAGTACTAATTGTTGAGAGAAACCATATACATAATTAAGGTAGATGAAGA
Organism: Leopardus geoffroyi; assembly: GCF_018350155.1. Lineage (NCBI taxonomy): Eukaryota > Metazoa > Chordata > Mammalia > Carnivora > Felidae > Leopardus > Leopardus geoffroyi. The sequence continues at coordinate 60,717,876 of NC_059329.1, read as the reverse complement.
AGGAAGGAAGGAAGGAAGGAAGGAAGGAAGGAAGGAAGGAAGGATGGAAGGAAGGAAGAGAAGAAAGAAAGAAAGAGAAAAGAAAGAAAGAAAGAAAGAAAGAAAGAAAGAAAGAAAGGGAGGAAGGGAAGGAGGAAAAATTGAGAGATAGAGGAGAGGAAGGGAGGAAAGGAGGAAGAAAGACAGAGGGAGAGAGAAAGATAAACCTTGCCATTATTTTAACATAGTGCAGTAAGCACTACATTTTGATAAATAGCTCAGGCTGCTCCTAAAACACAAAGAACCTTAATAGCCATCATTTCTTGAACACATACTATGTGCCAAATGCAATCATCTTCATATCAATAATCTCATCCAATCATCACAACTATCCAATGAGGTATAAAAAGTTTTCATTCCTAATATTTTTATTAGGATACCGATGTTTAAAGTGATTAAGTAATTTTCCCCAAATAATACAGTTAGACAGTAGAAAAGCTGAAGTCAGAATCTGCATATAAGACTCCAATTCCTTCATTCAATAAGGCTGAGGAATGCATAGGAGGAATCTCTAAACCAGTCTGACAAATGTCCCTGGCAAACATTTTTTCAAATTTGTACCTTCCAGAGACACATTTTGGTCAATGTAGCATCTCTGGAGTAGAGTCTTAAGTTTCAGGTGTTGATTCTCTATGAATTATGTAAATACAAAGCTCTTCAGGCTTCTGGGGAAAAGAATCTCATTGATGGTCTGTGTGCACAAAGGGCCAGAGAATCAGGTGTTGAGGCTACACCCACTATGGAAAACAACAGTAAAATAGAATTGCCAGATTTGGTTACTAATTTTTTTTAAAGCTTATTTATTTATTTTCAGAGAGACAGTGAGAGTGAATGGGGGTAGGGGCAGAGACACATGGAGAGAGAATCCCAAGCAGTCTCCACACCATCAGCACAGAACCAGATGCAGGGCTCAAACTCACAAACCGTAAGATCATGACCTGAGCAGAAATCAAGAGTCAGATACTTAACTGATTAAGCCACCCAGGAGCCCTTGATTGACTCATTTTTTGTGATCCTTTCATTTATCCTTTCATTTACCTATTATGCTAAGGATACTTTCTTTCTGGGAATTTTCTCTCCTCACGTACTGGCACTAATCTCTATTACTTTTCTCCCACCACTCAGCAATTTCTCTCTCTGGCTTCCCACTCCCCACCCAAAGAAACTTAACTTTGAAATCCTTCAGGAATCTGCATTTTGCCCATTCTCAAGTCATTTAAATTATCTTGTCCATTCTCACAGTTTCATCTTTCATTTATTTAATGAAAAATTTCAAATAATATCTGATGGCAGCTGTGGTTTCCAAGTTCTTGAAGATAGATGTTCCTTCTGATCATTGCCATATGGATTTCTCATGCGTAAATCAAATTCAGTATGTTCAAAACCAAACTGACCATTTTCCCCTATGCCCTATACTTGTTCTTAATCCTTTATATTCTGAATAAAGCTTATAATTTTCACAAAATTAACCAATTCTCTAAATCATAACTCTGGGAGTTGCCCTGTATGTTTACATCTTTCCCAATCACCAAGTCCCTTCTGCTCAAACTCTAAAGACTTTCTCCTTCCACCTCTTCTTTATTTAAGCACAAAATAATCTCTTTCAGATCTTCATGCTGTCTAACCATTCTTATTAAATTAACCTACAAATGATAATAACGTATTATAAATATAAAATGACAAGGGCTCCAAAGCAATAACAACATCCATTTATTAAGCATCTTCTCTATGCCAGAAAAATAAAAACAAGAAAACAATCCTTTAGACTGAATAAAAATGAGAAAGCCACATATGAGAATCTATAAAAGAAGACACTGGAGTGTAATGTGTAGTCTGAATAACATAAATTTATTAGAAAACAAGGGTGTAAACTATTATTTTTAAAAATTTTTCAATATTAGATGCTAGGAAAATATTTAAGTAAATGTGAAAGAAGAAGAAATTAATAAAGATTAAGAGCACAAATGAATGAGTTAACTATAAAACCAAAGTTGATTACTTAAAAAGAAAATATATGGGGGCATCTGGGTGGCTCAGTCAGGTAAGCATCCGACTTTGGATGTCATGATCTCACAGTTTGTGGGTTTGAGCCCTGCATCGGGTTTTGTGCTGACAGGTCAGAGCCTGGAGCCTGTTTCAGATTCTGTGTCTCCCTCTCTCCCTGCCCCTCCCCTGCTTGTGTTCTATCTCTCTCTCTCTTTTTCAAAAATAAATAAACATTTAAAAAAAGCCAAAAAGAAAATATATGAACTTATTTAAAAGTGGTCAAGAAAATTTTAGAGAAAGTATGATTAACGACATAAGAAATGGAAAAGAAAACAAAAGGATAGAGAAATAAAATTTTAAATATAATGGTTTAAGGATGCATAAGTATAACAATATATTGGGTAACAGATATAAAATTGACTTTATTTTTTTGTTTGTTTGTTTGTTTTTATTTGTTTTTTTTTAATTTTTTTTTTCAACGTTTATTTATTTTTGGGACAGAGAGAGACAGAGCATGAACGGGGGAGGGGCAGAGAGAGAGGGAGACACAGAATCGGAAACAGGCTCCAGGCTCTGAGCCATCAGCCCAGAGCCCGACGCGGGGCTCGAACTCACGGACCGCGAGATCGTGACCTGGCTGAAGTCAGACGCTTAACCGACTGCGCCACCCAGGCGCCCCATAAAATTGACTTTATAGGAAAACATCAATCACCAATTTAGCCCAAGAAATCAAATCCAACAAAAATGGGAATGATGGAGGTAGGGAAGATGATGGCTTAGGAGGACGCTGGGCTTACTGCGCATCCTGCTGATCACTTAGATTCCACCTACACCTGCCTAACTACCCCAGAAAACCACCAGAAGACTAGCAGAACGGAGTCTCCTGAGCCAAGCGCAGACGAGAGGCCCATGGAAGAGGGTAGGAAGGGTGGAGAGGCAGTGCGCCCTGCATGAACTGGCGGGAGGGAGCTGGGGTGGAGGAGCAGCCCGCCGGCCAAGCAGAGCCACCGAGTCTGGCTTGCAAAAGCAGAGGGGCAAGACAGAGTGTGTTCCGACAGCAAGCGCGACTTAGCGTCTGGGAGGTCACAAGTTAACAGCTCTGCTCAGAAAGCAGGAAGGCTGGAGGACAAAGGGAGGGAGAGTTGCTGAGCCCCTGGACGAGAGAGCTCAGTTTGGTGGGGAACAAAGGTGCTCACCAGCGCCATCTCCCTTGCCCATCCCCCAGCCAAAATCCCAAAGGTAACCGGTTCCTGTCAGGGAACTGGCTTGCTCCGCACAAACACCCAACGCTGGGCTTCTGCGGAGCCACCCCTCCGGCAGCGGGTCTGACTCCCTCCCGCTGCCACAGGGCCCTTCCTGAAGTGGATCACCTAAGGAGAAGCGAGCTAAGCCTGCCCCTCATGCCCCCATGCACCTTGCCGATCCACCCCAGCTAATACGCCAGATCCCCAGCACCACAAGCCTGGCAGTGTGCAAGTAGCCCAGACAGGCCACGCCACCCCACAGTGAATCCCGCCCCTAGGAGAGGGAAAGAGAAGGCACACACCAGTCTGACTGTGGCCTCAGCAGTGGGCTGGGGGCAGACATCAGGTCTGACTGCAGCCCCACCCACCAACGCACTTATTCAAGACAGCACAGGGGAAGTGCCCCGCAGGCCCACACCACTCCAGGGACTATCCAAAATGACCAAAGAAAAGAATTCCCCTCAAAAGAATCTCCAGGAAATAACAACAGCCAACGAACTGTTCAAAAAGGATTTAAACAATACAACAGAAAGTGAATTTAGAATAATAGTCATAAAATTAATCGCTGGGCTTGAAAACAGTATAAAGGACAACAGATAGTCTATTGCTACAGAGATCAAGGGACTAAGGAACAGTCATGAGGAGCTGAAAAATGCTTTAAACGAAATGCAAAATAAAATGGAAACGACGACGGCTCGGATTGAAGAGGCAGAGGAGAGAATAGGTGAACTAGAAGATAAAGTTATGGAAAAAGAGGAAGCTGAGAAAAAGAGAGATAAAAAAATCCAGGAGTATGAGGGGAAAATTAGAGAAGTAAGTGATACACTAAAAAGAAATAATATACGCATAATTGGTATCCCAGAGGAGGAAGAGAGGGAAAGATGCTGAAGGTGTACTTGAAGAAATAATAGCTGAGAACTTCCCTGAACTGGGGAAGGAAAAAAGCATTGAAATCCAAGAGGCACAGAGAACTCCCTTCAAACGTAACTTGAATCAATCTTCTGCATGACATATCATAGTCAAACTGGCAAAATACAAGGATAAAGAGAAAATTCTGAAAGCAAAAGGGGATAAACGTGCCCTAACTTATAAAGGGAGACCTATAAGACTCGTGACTGATCTCTCTTTTGAAACTTGGCAGGCCAGAAAGGATTGGCACGAGATCTTCAACATATTGAACAGAAAAAATATGCAGCCGAGAATCCTTTATCCAGCAAGTCTGTCATTTAGAATAGAAGGAGAGATAAAGGTCTTCCCAAACAAACAAAAACTGAAGGAATTTGTCACCACTAAACCAGCCCTAAAAGAGATCCTAAGGGGGATCCTGTGAGACAAAGTACCAGAGACATCGCTACAAGCATAAAACATACAGACATCACAATGACTCTAAATCCGTGTCTTTCTATAATTACACTGAATGTAATTGGATTAAATGGGTCAACCAAAAGACATAGGGTATCAGAATGGATAAAAAAACAAGACCCATCTATTTGCTGTCTACAAGAGACTCATTTTAGACCTGAGGACATCTTCAGATTAAGAGTGAGGGGATGCAGAACTATTTATCATGCTACTGGAAGCCAAAAGAAAGCTGGAGTAGCCATACTTATATCAGACAAACTAGACTTTAAATTAAAGGCTGTAACAAGAGATGAAGAAGGGCATTATATAGTAATTACAGGGTCTATCCATCAGGAAGAGCTAACAATTATACATGTCTATGCACCGAATACAGGAGCCTCCAAATATATAAAACAATTACTCACAAACATAAGCAACCTTACTGATAAGAATGTGGTAATTGCAGGGGACTTTAACACTCCACTTACAGAAATGGATAGATCATCTAGACACACGGTCAATAAAGAAACGGGGCCCTGAATGACACATTGGGTCAGATGGACGTAACAGATATATTTAGAACTCTGCATCCCAAAGCAACAGAATATACTTTCTTCTCGAGTGCACATGGAACATTCTCCAAGATAGATCATATACTGGGTCACAAAACAGCCCTTCATAAGTATACAAGAATTGAAATTATACCATGCATACTTTCAGACCACAATGACATGAAGCTTGAAATCAACCACAGGAAAAAGTCTGGAAAACCTGCAAAAGCATGGAGGCTAAAGAACACCCTGCTAAAGAATGAGTGGGTCAACCAGGCAATTAGAGAAGAAATTAAAAAATACATGGAAACAAACGAAAATGAAAATACAACAATCCAAACGCTTTGGGATGCAGCGAAGGCAGTCCTGAGAGGAAAACACATCACAATCCAGGCCTATCTCAGGAAACAAGAAAAATCCCAAATACAAAATCTAACAGCACACCTAAAGGAAATTGAAGCAGAACAGCAAAGGCAGCCTAAACCCAGCAGAAGAAGAGAAATAATAAAGATCAGAGCAGAAATAAACAATATAGAATCTTAAAAAACTGTAGAGCAGATCAACGAAACCAAGAGTTGGTTTTTTGAAAAAATTAACAAAATTGACAAACCTCTAGCCAGGCTTCTCAAAAAGAAAAGGGAGATGACCCAAATAGATAAAATCATGAATGAAAATGGAATTATTACAACCAATCCCTCAGAGATACAAACAATTATCAGGGAATACTATGAAAAATTATATGCCAACAAATTGGACAACCTGGAAGAAATGGACAAATTCCTAAACACCCACACTCTTCCAAAACTCAATCAGGAGGAAATAGAAAGCTTGAACAGACCCATAACCAGCGAAGAAATTGAATCGGTTATCAAAAATCTCCCAACAAATAAGAGTCCAGGACCAGATGGCTTCCCAGGGGAGTTCTACCAGATGTTTAAAGCAGAGATAATACCTATCCTTCTCAAGCTATTCCAAGAAATAGAAAGGGAAGGAAAACTTCCAGACTCATTGTATGAAGCCAGTATTACTTTGATTCCTAAACCAGACAGAGACCAGTAAAAAAAGAGAACTACAGGCCAATATCTCTGATGAATATGGATGCAAAAATTCTCAATAAGATAATAGCAGGGGCGCCTGGGTGGCGCAGTCGGTTGAGCGTCCGACTTCAGCCAGGTCACGATCTCGCGGTCCGTGAGTTCGAGCCCCGCGTCAGGCTCTGGGCTGATGGCTCAGAGCCTGGAGCCTGTTTCCGATTCTGTGTCTCCCTCTCTCTCTGCCCCTCTCCCATTCATGCTCTGTCTCTCTCTGTCCCAAAAATAAAAATAAACGTTGAAAAAAAAATTTAAAAAAAAAAAAAATAAGATAATAGCAAATCAAATTCAACAGCATATAAAAAGAATTATTCACCATGATCAAGTGGGATTCATTCCTGGGATGGAGGGCTGGTTCCACATTTGCAAATCAATCAAAGTGATACATCACATTAATAAAAAAAAAGAGAAGAACCATATGATCCTGTCAATTGATGCAGAAAAGGCCTTTGACAAAATCCAGCACCCTTTCTTAATAAAAACCCTTGAGAAAGTCGGGATAGAAGGAACATACTTAAACACCATAAAAGCCATTTATGAAAAGCCCACAGCTAACATCATCCTCAATGGACAAAAACTGAGAGCTTTTTCCCTGAGATCAGGAACACGACAGGGATGTCCACTCCCACCGCTGTTGTTTAACATAGTGTTGGAAGTTCTAGCATCAGCAATCAGACAACAAAAGGAAATCAAAGGCATCAAAATTGGCAAAGATGAAGTCAAGCTTTCACTTTCCACCGATGACATGATATTATACATGGAAAATCCGATAGACTCCACCAAACGTGTGCTAGAACTGATACATGAATTCAGCAAAGTTGCAGGATACAAAATCAATGTACAGAAATAGGTTGCATTCTTATACACTAATAATGAAGCAACAGAAAGACAAATAAAGAAACTGATCCCATTCACAATTGCACCAAGAAGCATAAAATGCCTAGGTATAAATCTAACCAAAGATGTAAAAGATCTGTATGCTGAAAACTATAGAAAGCTTATGAAGGTAATTGAAGAAGATATAAAGGAATGGAAAAACATTCCGTGCTCATGGGTTGGAAGAATAAATATTGTCAAAATGTCAATACTACCCAAAGCTATCTACACATTCAATGCAATACCAATCAAAATTGCACCAGCATTCTTCTCGAAACTAGAACAAGCAATCCTAAAATTCATATGGAACCACAAAAGGCCCCGAATAGCCAAAGGAATTTTGAAGAAGAAGACCAAAGCAGGAGGCATCACAATCCCAGACTTTAGCCTCTACTACAAAGCTGTCATCATCAAGACAGCATGGTATTGGCACAAAAACAGACACATAGACCAATGGAATAGAATAGAAACCCCAGAACTAGACCCACAAACGTATGGCCAACTCATCTTTGACAAAGCAGGAAAGAACATCCAATGGAAAAAACAGAGTCTCTTTAACAAATGGTGCTGGGAGAACTGGACAGCAACATGCAGAAGGTTGAAACTAGACCACTTTCTCACACCATTCACAAAAATAAACTCAAAATGGATAAAGGACCTGAATGTGAGACAGGAAACCATCAAAACCTTAGAGGAGAAAGCAGGAAAAGACCTCTCTGACCTCAGCTGTAGCAATCTCTGACTCGACACATCCCCAAAGGCAAGGGAATTAAAAGCAAAAACAAACTACTGGGACCTTATGAAGATTAAAAGCTTCTGCACAGCAAAAGAAACAACCAACAAAATTAAAAGGCAACCAACGGAATGGGAAAAGATATTTGCAAATGACATATCGGACAAAGGGCTAGTATCCAAAATCTATAAAGAGCTCACCAAACTCCACACCCGAAAAACAAATAACCCAGTGAAGAAATGGGCAGAAAACATGAATAGACACTTCTCTAAAGAAGACATCCGGATGGCCAACAGGCACATGAAAAGATGCTGAACGTCGCTCCTTATCAGGGAAAGACAAATCAAAACCACACTCAGATATCACCTCACACCAGTCAGAGTGGCCAAAATGAACAAATCAGGAGACTATAGATGCTGGAGAGGATGTGGAGAAACGGGAACCCTCTTGCACTGTTGGTGGGAATGCAAACTGGTGCAGCCACTCTGGAAAACAGTGTGGAGGTTCTTCAGAAAATTAAAAATAGACCTACCCTATGACCCAGCAATAGCACTGCTAGGAATTTACCCAAGGGATAAAGGAGTACTGATGCATAGGGGCACCTGTACCCCAATGTTTATAGCAGCACTCTCAGCAATAGCCAAATTATGTAAAGAGCCTAAATGTCCATCAACTGATGAATGGATAAAGAAATTGTGGTTTATATACACAATGGAATACCACATGGCAGTGAGAAAGAACGAAATATGGCCCTTTGTAGCAACGTGGATGGAAGTGGAGAGTGTGATGCTAAGTGAAATAAACCATACAGAGAAAGACAGATACCATATGTTTTCACTCTTATGTGGATCCTGAGAAACTTAACAGAAACCCATGGGGGAGGGAAAGGAAAACAAAAAGAGGTTAGAGTGGGAGAGAGCCAAATTATAAGAGACTCTTAAAAACTGAGAACAAACTGAGGGTTGATGGGGGGTGGGAGGGAGGGGAGGGTGGGTGATGGGTATTGAGGAGGGCACCTTTTGGGATGAGCACTGGGTGTTGTATGGAAACCAATTTGACAATAAATTTCATATATTGAAAAAAAATGAATGAATGAAAGAAAGAAAGAAAGAAAGAAAGAAAGAAAGAAAGAAAGAAAGAAAAAAGAAATGGCAATGATGAGGAAATTTGAAGAAACCAAATTTGAAGAAAAAAAAAAAGTAGAGTATTTCTAAAATTCTAGTAGAGTGAAAAAGAGGGAATTTTGCACTACCATCCCCTCCAGTAAGGATCATTTGGCAATGCCTGGGGACAGTTTTGGTTGTCACAACTGGGGAGGGAGTGCTACTGGCATCTAGTGGGTCCACGTCAGGGATGCTTATATCCTCAAATGCACAAGACAACAAAGGACTATCCATCCCAGATTGTTAACAGGGCTGAGGTTGAGAAATCCTATTCTTGAGCATATAAATAGATGAAAAGCTATTCATCTAATTACTTATGATGGCACATGCAAACATTATAAATAACCTTTTAGTAAGTCAGATGTAACTGTTCCTTTAAAGAATATTGCACTTTGAAACAGTACACTTTGTCTTACAAATGAAAAAAATATTCAGCTCAAGAAATCTATTAATGATGTGGCTATACTAACAGATTACTGGTGGAAAACCTGATCAAGACTTGAGGGAAAAATCAGAAAATGCAATGGCAATTCATGATAAAATTATTAATATTTAGGAAGAAAATAGTTCCCTGAATGAAAGACATCTTCTAGAAATTTGGAACAAAACATATTTACTGGTGACCAATTAAAAGCATTTCTTTTTTTTTAATTTTTTTTATTATTATGTTTATTTATTTCTGAGACAGAGAGAGACAGAGCATGAGTGGGGAAGGGGCAGAGAGAGAGGGAGACACAGAATCAGAAGCAGGCTCCAGACTCTGAGCTGTCAGCACAGAGCCTGGTGCGCGGCTCGAACTCACAAACCGTGAGATTCTGACCTGAGCCGAAGTCGGTCGCTCAACCGACCAAGCCACCCAGGCGCCCCTAAAAGCATTTCTATTAAGGTCAGTACAAGATAAAGATATTTACTATCACAACTAGTATTCAACATTCTATGGAAAAATCTTAGTAAATGAAAAAAGATAAGTAAATAAAAGGAGAGTGTTACTCTTAAAAAGAAATTTTTAAAAGACTTTTTTTAGGTTTTAATTGATTGTTTATTTAAAAATCTAAAAGAAAAGGCTGCAAACTCTTAAAATAGAGTTCACTAATGTGACCACATAGAATATAAATAAATAAATAGCTATTCCTGTTCATAAAAATTAACCATTGAGGGAATTTTATAAAAATAAGGATTTATTTACAATAGCCACCAAACTATAAAAGTATTGGTATAACACAGTGTCTGTATTGTTAGAGAGAAGAGGCCTCTAAAAATTTAGTGAACATAAAAAACGTCCTTTATTTCTTTCCTGAAGATAGAAATATCCAATAGTGAAACAATGTGAATTCTTGCATTAATATTCTCATAAATTAAAGCATTATCAATCAATAACACACAAGATTGTTTAATGGAGAGTGATAGATGGATCCTAAAGTGTATTAGATACAATAAATGTATAAATATATTCAGTATAATATTGAAAATGACAAAGAGAGGGGATTTGTCCTTTGATATATCAAAATGTAATATGAAGTTATTATAATAACAAAATATAATATTGTCAAAGTTTAAAAATATATGTCCCCAGGAAAGAATAGCATTTCAAAAAAATGTGTGATGAGGATAAAGAATATGATGACAATGGCATTTTATATCACTAGAAAAAGTAACTGATAGGTGATAAATGATATTTGGTCAATTGGCTAACAATTTATAAAAATATTCATCTATCCCTATTTTACACAGACCCCTGCATTTGAATTTAAAAATTCAAGGTAAAACCAACCCCTGTAATAATATTAAGAGTAAATAAGGGGCGCCTGGGTGGCTCAGTCGGTTAAGCGTCCCACTTCAACTCAGGTCACGATCTCGCGGTCTGTGAGTTTGAGCCCCGAGTCGGGCTCTGAGCTGATGGCTCAGAGCCTGGAGCCTTCTTCCGATTCTGTGTCTCCCTCTCTCTCTGCCCCTCCCCCGTTCATGCTCTGTCTCTCTCTGTCTCAAAAATAAAAAAAAACGTTAAAAAAAAATTAAAAAAAAAAGAGTAAATAAAAGAAAATGCATTTGTGACTTTTTTAGGGAACGCCTTCTACTTAAGATGAAAATAAAACCATTAAATAAAATACTGATAGAAAACACTGCACCAAACTTAAATACTATTGATTACAAAAAATGCCTGTAAACGAAATTAAAAGTACAGCATATCATACATGCAATTAGAAGGCTAAGACCAAAGACTGCTGCTGCATGCCCTTCCAAATAGATTGTGTGTCTGTTGCTTGAGGACAGTCTGTGGTTTGATCGATGGTGAGGGAGTTGGGAATGGGAAACATAACACTAAGCAGATTTCTGTTTCCAGAGGCTTTGGTCATGAAGGACATAGTGGACATTGGAATGTATTATTCTGATCCAGTAGCATAACAAAGATGAAGGCAGGTGTCTTTACTCCTACACTGATGGGAGGTAGGACCTTGGTGACCCATTCCCATTTAAGATTCCTCATCTGTAAACCTTGAACTTAAAAAAATATCCCTGCCTATTTCCAGTTTGTCTGTGATAACTGGTCAAATACCAAGATGCATTTGAAGTACTTCTTTCTTTTTTTTTTAATTTTTAATGTTTATTTATTTTTGAGAGAGAGGGAGAGACAGAGCACAAGTGGGGGAGGGGCAGAGAGAGAGGGAGACACCGAATCTAAGCAGGTTCCAGGCTCTGAGCTATCAGTGCAGAGCCCAGTGCAGAGCTCTAACTCATAAACTGCAAGATCATGACCTGAGCCGAAGTCGGACACTTAACCGACTGAGCCACCCAGATGTCCCTGAATTACTTCTTTCTAAATATAAATGGCTTGTGTGAAGACACTTGTTAGAAAGCTCAAACTACCAGGATCATGTAAAAAGGTGGAGCTGATGCCAAGTGAAAGAACTCAAAAAACTTATTTTCTAGCAAATGAGGATATGGAAATCAGTCAAATTTAAAAGCTGAGTGAAGCAATAAAGTATACAATACATGTCAAATTTGGACCACACAGAATTACAACAATTCACTCCACTTCCTTGACATAACTGAATTCAGTGTTTTTCTCTTTGGAATAAATATTCGTTTGCAAACTTCTGGCTGATATCTCACTTAATTCCCACAACATTCAGCTTGTGCCTGCCGCTCTGAATGCCTCTTCCCATTATCTGTACTCTTCTACTTCTGATTTGCAGTCCTGTGTTTCTCAGTACCTACCCTGCTCCATGCCTCCCACTGGTTCATCCAACCTCACCCTCCACATTAGCTCTCACAGTCCCTCTCCTTGGTCTGCTCTTTCTGCTCCTGCCATCTTACCTGGCTCCCAACAGAGGCAGAGCTGCCTTTCCCACTCACCGACCAGCCACCTATGCATGTGGGTGCCTCTATAAGGAGCCCAGCATGTAACCCAACCCTGCTGCCAAGAGACCCTTGGGGCTTAGAAATAATATAATCAGATGAGCAGCATGATTCTAGGTGTGAGGACTAGGCTTTCCCTAAGAGGCTCATCACTAGACTGAAGCAGATCAGTAATATGTTTACCATTCTCTTTTAATTATTTTTAAAATTATTGTTAATATTTAATTACTTAAATTTTAACTATTTAAATATTTGTAATATTTTTCAATAAATATAAACATTCTTTTTTCCTCTCCATTAACTTTAGATCCTATTTATTGCCATATAAGCTGCAGGCAAGAAATACCCTCACACTTCCTCCTTCTTTCCCTTCTCCATTCCCAAATTTAGTCACCTACACTGTAATATTTGTCTGGATAAGATATATAAATTTATGTAAAGTGTTAAAGCTATGATTAAATATTGCATATTTGTGTTTCAGTTGTTTGAGCCTTAAAGGAAATAAATTTTGACTGAAATTTTTTTGATTTGATTTTTATTTGATTAAATACACATTATTCAACACAGAATCTAGAATACATGGTGTTACTAATATAAATCAATTCTTTCCTTTTCTACTGATTCTATTGCCCATAATTATGTCAAATTTCTATTTAATTTACATTGGACCATGGTTTTCTTGGACAATTTTCTGTTTTCTGAAATTCAAATTACCTTCTATTTTCCTTGCTTACAGGATAAAGACAAGCTTTCTTCATCATCTCCCTAATGCCTTACTGCTATTTATTCATAATGATAATTAAATGCTTGCAAAATCAAATGACCATACAAATATTCTCAAGATCTCATTAAAATGAAAATTCTGATTCATTAGGTCTGAGATGGAGCATGATTTCTGAATTTCTGACACCTCTTCTTCTCTGAGGATTTATTTTGTGCAAGGCTTTAAAACATTCTGCATTTTCTTAAGGTTATTTATTTATTTGGAGAGAGAGACAGCATGAGTGGGGGAGGGGCAGAGGGAGAGAATCCCAACCATGCTCTACGCTGCCAGCACAGAGCCCAATGTGGGGCTTGAACTCAGAAAACTGTGATATCATAACCTGAACAAAAACCAGACACTCAACCTACTGAACCACCAAGGCGCTCCTATATTCTGCATTTTTTTAAGTATATCAAAATGCTGCTTTCCTGGGATTACTTTACATGATATCCTTGAATAATTTCCACTCATACTTGGTTGGCGACTGGATATCCATTTTATTTTGCTGAAGCACACACTCTAGTTTTATTAAGAAAAAAAAAAAAAGGAGGCAGAAAATGATAAATATTCTGTGTTCCTGCCTGTCAAAAAAACTGTTTTTGCTCTTACACTTTATTGATGGATTTGGCTGTATATAGAATTGTTAAGCTATAATAATTTATCTGAACATTTTCAAGGTTTAGTTTAATATAATGAATAAGACTAGAGATAAAAATTCTGGTTCTGTATGTCTACACTGTAAAACTTAACTCCTTGCTGCCTTAGTTTCTCTACCTGTAAAATGTTGATACCTATTTCATTGAGTTGTTGTACAAAATCAGTAAATCTGTAGTTTTTAAACTGTTAAAATACAAATTGGCATATAGAAACTATCAAGCAAATCTCCCCTATTCATAGCTAGGTTTGTATAAACCAAAATTAAACTTTCTGGTCTTTCTTTACAGGTCTTTACTCTAAAGCATTAGGTTCTACTTTTCTTATCCTTGGTACTTTGAAATTTCACAATATTGTTTCTATGTATGCTTTTTTTTTCCCAGTTCTTTATTCTTTTGTCCTTCTTTGCTCAGTAGTATTCAATTGGATAAATGTAGCAAATTTGTTTAATCTCCAGTTGACAGATTTGAGTTGTTTTCACATCTTAGCTGTTTATATATACAGCTACTACAAACATTCTTTGACACTTTTGGTACATATATAAAACACTTATTTGGGGTATGAACTATAAGCGGAATTGCTTGGTCAAAAAGATACTTACCTTGGGGGCACCTGGGTGACTCAGACGGTTGAGCATTTAATTTCAGCTCAGGCCATGATCTCACAGTTCATGCGTTCAAGCCCTGCATCAGGCTCTGTGCTGACAGCTCAGATTCTGTGTGCTTTGGATTCTGTGTGTCTCTCTCTGTCCCTTTCCCACTCATGCTCTGTCTCTCTCTGTTTCTCAAAAATAAACATTAAAAATTTTTTTTAAAAGAGATGCTCACTTTTATTAGAAATTGCCAAAAAGTTTCCTGATGTGGCTGTACTTAGAACCTGAGTGTGTCAATTGACCCATATTTTTGCCAATACTTAGTGTTGTCAATGTATTTAATTTTTGTTATGCTAATAAGTTTATATTGGTATCTCACTGTGATTTGGTATTTTATTTCCTATGAATAATAATGCTGAGCACTTTCCACGTGTGTATTCATCTACTGTCTTTTGTGAAGTGCCTATTTAAATCATTTGCTTAAATCGCTTCTCGGCCTTTTGGCTAAGATCAAGTGTAGTATCTGTTCTTATCAGTTTAATAAATCATTTGCTTAAAATTTTAATAAGCTGCTTGTTTTTTCATTAATTGATTATGGAACTTTATTTTTCAGTTATAGGCATTGTGAATATTTTCTCCATCTGTGACTTGCCTTTTCTTTTTTCTTTAATGTCTATTTATTTTTGAGAGAAAGACAGAAACAGAGAAAGTGTGAGGGAGACACAGAACCCGAAGCAGGTTCTAGGCTCTGAGCTGTCAGAACAGAGCCCCACACCGGGCTTGAACTTACAAACTGTGAGATCATGACCCCGAAGTCAGATGCTCAACTGACCAATCCCCCCAGGCACCCCATGTTTGCCTTTTCAAATTTATAATGCCACCTTTTGAAATTGATTTTTTTAAATTTTGATAAAGTTCAACTGTTGATTTTTTTTCTTTCATAGCTAGTGCTTTTTGCAGGCTAAGAAATCTTTCTTTCCTAAAGTTCATGACAATATTATTCTATTTTTTCTTTTAGAATATTTATAGTTCTAGCTTTCAAATCTAGGTTTATATTATAATTCAATAAAGATTTTTTTGAGGTAGGAGTTAAGGTTCATTTTGCTTTTATACAGACAATTAGTTTAGTGCCGTAAAGACATTTTTCTGTCCCTGAATTGCATTACTTTCTCTGCTGAAAATTAATTCTGCTTGAAGCTATTTCTGGTTTCTTTATCATTTTTTTCAATAATGTATTGATCTATCCTTACATGCATACAAGGCCACCCCTAAGTTATGTGGGACACAGTAGGATCACTGCCTAAATAGAAAATAATTTAATTAGGTAAATAATTGAATTAAATTACATTTAGCAATTAATTTAGATAAACTAATAAAAACTATGTTTAAAATCTACTGGCTGGTGATCTTGAATGGCTCAGTTAGTTAACTGCCCAACTCTTAATCTCAGCTCAGGTCTTGATATAAGGATCACAAGTTCAGCCCCACATTGGACTCTATGCTGGGCGTGAAGCCTAGTTAAAAAAAAAAAAATCCACTGGCTCATGTGGAGTATAATTATTTATAGATGAAGATTTAAAATTAAGGATAAAATGTATTTATTGCTGTATTACTTTGTTAGGCTGCCATAATAAAGTGCCACAAACTGAATAGCTTAACTGACAGAAATGTATTGCATTATATTCTGGAGCTTAGACGTCTAGGATTAAGGTATCAGACATGTTGGTTTCTTCTGCTGGCTATGAACGTGAATCTGTTCAATGCTTCTCTCCTGGCTTCTGGTGGTTTGCTACAAAACTGGCTTATAGACACATCATCTTGATTTCTGCCTTCATGTCCACATGGTATTCTCTATCTATTTATATGTCTCTGGGTCCAAATTTCAATTTTTATATGGACATCAGTCATATTGGACCAAGACCCACCCTACTCCAGTGTAAGTTCATCTTAGCTAACTATGTCTTTAATGACTCTATTTCAAAATAAGATATATTCTGAGATACTGGGGGTTAGAAATTGAACATATAAATTGGGGTGGGGGGACACAATTGAACCCACAACAATTGTCCAAGCAGTGCACATACATTTTCTTGTCTTTTTCGGTCTCCAGGGCCTTCACTACAGTGTTAACATCAGCAAGGTTCTCCCTGAACTTTGAGGAAGCAGAGCATAGCCCTGATTATTTCCCCTCTAACCATATTTGATTTCCTTCCTGAATGTGGTAATGAACCCTGCATGGTGGAGCAACTGGCAGTGAGAGCACTTTCTTCAGGAGAGTAAGAAATGAGGACAAAAAACCATCGTTATACACCTTCTGAGGTCAGATAACAGACAGTTTAATCTTCTACATTATGGTTGGAAGTTCTGCTTCTTGAGAAGACACACAAAGTAACAAAAGATATTCATTGTAATTAGTGGACAGAGTCTGAACAATAAACTTAGTCAAGGAGGTCAGTTGTTACAGTTTCCAAACACAATGTCTCTGCACAATTAAAGGGAGAGAAATGTGAAAATAGTTTGGGCTGCTTTGAGAGCCCAGGCAAAGTCAGTTGCCATGAACTTGCAATGGTCCCAATCTGATCATTGGTGCTATTGCTTCTAGCAGTTGCTCAGTGGTACAGGGGTAGCAGGAGACAAGGGCATAATAGTAGCTGTGATGGATAGTGTTGAGGTTATTCACACAAGTATGGTTGAAATGATGAACTATGAGGACTATATTTCATAGACAAGAACTTGAAAAGAAAAGAGGACTGAAAAGATTGGGAAAATATACATAGGGTATGTTCAAGGATTCAGAGATTGAGTATCTCTGAGCTTTGGCAAGGTTCAGGCCATGTCCATTCATGATTGACTGAGTATCTACTGTGGAGATAGAGGACAACACAAGTGAGGATAGAAGAGCTATGGGGCTATGGATGGGGACAAGCTTTTGACATAATTACATGCAAGTATCCCAGGATTCTCAGGTCAATATCCTCAACACCTTTTTCATCCATCAAAACTTCCTTTCCAAACATTTTTCTCTGTCTCTGCCCTCACAACCCCACAAAACCTAACTCACAGATTGGTGTGGCTACAAGTTCATGGTAACAAACCTTAACTAGACTCTCAATATTGCCCACAAATCTTTTCACTGTCTACTGGAGACTGAGGTTTAGAGCAGGTCTGCGAGCCAAGTGCACAAGTCGTCTGTGCATCCTGCAGAGACACCAGCTTTTGAAACACACAAACCATGAGGAGAACTTTACGAGACCAAATCAGGAAAGTACTGACCTGCCTGCTACACATTTCAGCAAGTCATGCCCAGCTAGAGTTGAAAAACACTGTGGATGGCCTAACAAGTTACTTCAATAAGAGCTTGGATATCATGTCTGCTTGGAGCCACCATAGCATTGGGGATCGTGGGAAGATTCATGAGATGAGGAAACTCAGGTCCTATCCCGAGATGTTTCATGTTATTTAGGGAGAAAATTCCTCTAGTTAAGAAAGAAGGAGAAAGAGAAGCATGTGGCACTTTCTTCTACTTTCATTACACCAAGTGTTTAATCCACAACTGCTAACAGAAGCAGACACAGAAAAACAGTTACAACCAGAGATAACTCCAAAATTACAATGTGAGCCTGATCCCAAGAATAATAAACCTTGAATACTTCCTGTAAACTGGGACTCCCTAACAAAAACAGTTGTACCCTAGATTTTTGTTATGCTGATATCTTAAAACAAACCATGACCTTTGTGAACATGATGATGGCAATTCACCATAAACAGATTATTATAACCCTGTAATGTTGGTAACATTTTGTGTGATTTATTTCCCTATAAATGTATGTTGGGTTTAAATGGCAGAGCGTATCTTCTGAGTCTGACAACTGTGAACTCTACAAAAAAATTATCACTCTCTGTTTTTAAACACATTTTTGTCAAATCTTCATTTATGACATATCCTTCATATTAGGGAATGTTGAGAAAAAAATATATAAGAGGGGCACCTGGGTGGTTCAGTCGGTTAAGTGTCTGACTTCAGCTCAGGTCATGATCTCACAGTTTGTGGGTTCGAGTCCCACATCGGCCTCTGTGCTGACAACTCAGATCCCTAGAGCCTGCTTCAGGTTCTGTGTCTCCCTCGCTCTCTGCCCCTCCCCCACTCATGCTCTCTCCCTCTCTCCCTCAAAAATAAACAAACATTAAAACAACTTTTTTTTAAGAGAAAAGAAATAAGAGAATACCAGCAAGGGCCCACACAGGGAGTGACAGGAAGCTCTGCACAGACTTAACTGTTCAGGCTGAGCTAGGAGGGCTTTCCAGCTTCACAACTTTCCACAAACAACTATGGCAAGACCTCCATCTGGAATTCGTTTTCCCTCTCCTAATAAGAAGTGAAAGGGCTTAGACCATTGTACCTTGGGACACACAGAAGCACCAACAGATTGTCAACACCCTCATCAAACCCACAATATTGCCTATACATACTCGTATAGACACACAGTGATGTGTAATCACAGGGTCAGGTTTGGAGCTCAGTGTATGCCTTCATAAAACATGTGTATTTAGTGTATTTAGTATTAGTATTTATCTCTTTGTACTCACAGAGCCACACTATCCCACTAAATATGTATACCAACAGCAAATGATTATTTATACCTACACAAACACAGCTTATACACATACTCACATTCACATGCAAATCCAGTCCTTACACATGTTTATTAACACATCTCTCAGATACACATCAACAAACATATCAACACACTTTCGCATTCCACATTCCACATTTTGTTTCACTAACAAAAAATGCATGCATACAGATAAGCTCACACTCCTGTAATCTCAACAACACACATTCTTGCACATGCATTCAAATCCCCTGCTTTAGCTATGTGTATACAGAGGAGAGAGGCAAGTTAGGGGTTAATGCTTCCAGCTTACCCTCCAGTCTCAGAGGAAGCCAGAGTATGAGGCAGTGGGGCCCAAGAGGAAGGAAAGAATTAATGCTGGGGAAGGGAAAGGCCAGACTTAAACAGGTCTTTAAATAGGTCTGAACTCATAGTCTCTGTAAAAAGCTAAATCACAGGAGCCAGTTAGAGCTGCTTATGGTCAGAGATAAAGCAGAGCTCAAGGTGAGTGGTCCCTGGTGCCCCAGTCATCTCTGCCCTTCCCAGAGAACAGTAGGACTCACAGGGTCTCTAAGAATCTGAAATGCAAGGCAATGCACTGTGCGGAATGACCTGACTTATGCGGGCTCCAGGTCCAGCGATCCATGACTGGTGAATTTCCTTCTGAGATGGGGAGACAATTCGCTGCTCACACTGTGTCCTCCAGGGAAATTCTAGACAAGTAGGCAGCCTGCCTCCACACTCAATCCCTCCACAAAGGATGCAGGATCTGAACCCTACCCCACTTTGGCATTCTTGTTACATGACTTAGTTTTAGATACCCCAAAGTGAGAGAACAGACTAAATTTCTCTGAAGCCATTCCTTAGCAAGATCTCAGCCCATTTTATCCTTTACCCTTTCAGACTTGAGCAACTCGATTAAACTGATGAACATAACTATTTCTACATAATGAGTAGGGTAATTGAAGTCAACAGAGGTAGTGGTATCAGCACTGGATTCAAACCCATACTCACAGATGAAAACTGAGCTCCAGCAGCGTGAGAACATTTTTCTTGCAACCATATTCCCTGAAACAAAAGTTACGCCAAGTTCTCACAAATTATATTGTACTTTGGAGAACAGAAACATTGAATCTGAAGTTCAATGTGTGATCACCCTGGCTGTAACATAGAAAAAAAGGTGGCTTAATTTCTTCTGTCAATAAGCACTATGCTCACATGAGGTCTAGCATATGGTAGGCAAGGACAGGAACATATTTATAAGCAGGGAAAGGGGGAAGGAATTTGGGGCAAGAAGGGAAATTATATTGCCCTTCTTTTTCCTACTTTTTAGGGAATATACATCTCTTTCCCCCAACTCAGCAGCAAGTTGATGACCTGTGTCTCCCCTCAGAATTACTACTGAAAACCTCACACACTGCACAAAAATGACCCAAGATTGGTTGACTCCCTGTCTACTCCACATGACTTATAGCCTTAATTCTTCATGTGTTGAGTTCATACGTCTGAGGAGGAAAAAAAGACAAAAGAATTTCTTGTAGTGATGACACCATATTTCATGGGATTAAGTGTAGATAAGAAAGAAAGCCACCTGTCAAGAGCCCCCATTTCCCTCTTCAGACTGGGTCACCCCCTAAGAAGAGTCACTACTCCAAAAACAGTATGTGAAACAAACAGGTAATTTCCCTGTTAAGGCTGACAGGCAGATGTTTGTGGGAGTTAAAACCAATAACATGTAAAATCTTATAGTGTTATATTTACAAAAATAGCAATGTCTTACATATTATTAAAGAGATTGTTATGCAGTTTGAGAAATTGAAGGTTTAGCCAGTTTACTCACCAGTGCCTAATGCAGAAACGAATATGGTCTAAGTGCTTTTCCAGGTGCCTATGAGCCTCAGTGACTTTGTCCTCACAAATGGAAGGTGACTTACAGGGGGGAGAAAGGAGGGAGAAAGGAAGACTCTGATTCAAACAGAACGTATAACTGGAAGACCAAGCCAGCAGAAGGGAATGAAACAAGAGCCTTACACATCAGATAATGTGTATGCTTCTGAATTTTCACTATGCCCCGGAGAGGAGTATTTCTTTTCAGCAAACCTACAGCTATTATCTAGGTAGGATAGTAAAGTTTCCAATTTAGAGCCAGATTTACCAACTCTGAGCCACATTTCTCTCATAATGTTATAAATCTAGGGAAAATCCGAAATAGATTAAGTGTATTTGGGATCTCAAAGAAACCCTTTTATAAAACTATTATATCTGTAGACTGAAACAATTGTTAATCCCCATAGGTGATTGGTTAAGGGAGATTTGAAAAGATACTCTTCTTAACTTGGTGTTTCTGTTATGGAGGAGGTAAGAATGAATGAATTCCAGGAAAGTCTCAGGTCAAGTGAAATTAAATAGTGGGAAGGTGTTGAGTAAGACCCAGGTAAGCTTTTGTGTCATTGACTCTCAGATAGGTAATAGTCTCCAGAGGGATCAGACAAGATCAGCAATGTAGGCAAGTATCAGCAGAAGATGACATTCACGTCTTTCAATGGACAGGAGGTCAGACTCTACTATGAGAAATATATGTAGCTGTCCTGTGGCACCGCATCAAAGTAATGTTTAGAGGATTCTATCAGGACATTGTAAGATATGGCTAATCAGTTAAAAAAGCAATTACCCCTGAACAATGATATTTATTCATTACTTTCTTTGAAAATGGTAATTAAACCCTTGTTTTGTGCCATGCACAGAGGTACTAGGGATGGTGCACAATTCAGGGCTGACCTCATGAAAATTTGTCGTATAAAATGGAATTAGCAGACTATCACCTGCAGACCAAATCCAGCTAGTAGCCTGTTTTTGAAAATAAATTTGTATTGCAATGTAGCCACATTCACACATTTCTATACTGACTATGGTTGCATTCATGCTACAATGGCTAAGCTGACTAGTTGCAACAAAACTATATGGTCCACAAAGTCTAAAATATGTGTGATGTGACCTTTTACAGAAAACATTTGCTAGCCCTTAATCTAGGAGGAGACATCCACTGTGGATAACAGGTTTAAATGCAGGTGTACAATCTGTCAGTCAGTCATCCTCCAGCCCAAATACTCCTGGTAACTTCTAAATCAAAGGTAACTCATCATCACTATATACAATGCTATGAGCCATTAAGACAAAACGTTTTCCAAATTGGTTTCCTATCCTGAAAAGTTGCCTAGGTGGCTTAAACAGAGGGTGAAAAGAACCTATGGGAGAGGTTAAACAAATAAAATATTCTAAAGAATAGAAGAGCAAAAATTACTATCAGTGACATTATTTGTTAAGATACTTTTCCCTTAGCAGGTTTGACTTTCATGGAAAATACTGATTCTTATACAGAAATTACACTTGCAGCTAGCATGTTCTGATCCCATTTTGAATGACATAAACATGAATGAAGAAGAGAGTAGCATCACATTATGTTGAAAAAATGTATTTATTAAAACAATTGAAATTATTCCATTTTACCATTAAACTCAATGGTCCTATCATTCAATGGCCCCTACGAAAGATTAAAAATAATACTAATTTATTGATTATAATCATACATTATCTTCTCAGGGGAGAACAATTTAACCGTCCTGTGATGCTGGCTTTAGAGAACAGCTCTGCTCATCCTGAATACTTTATCCTACTTGGGATCCCAGGATTCAAGAATTCCCAATTTTGGATTGCCTTTCCTCTCTGTGCCATGTATGTTGTGGCTCTAATTGGCAATACCACTGTCCTCCATATAATCCGAATTGACCACACTCTCCATGAGCCCATGTACCTCTTTCTAGCCATGCTGGCTATCACTGACCTGGTCCTCTCGTCTTCCACCCAACCTAAAATGCTGGCTATCCTCTGGTTTCATGCTCATGAGACTGAATACCATGCCTGCCTCATCCAGGTGTTCTTCATCCATGCCTTTTCCTCTGTGGAGTCTGGGGTACTCATGGCTATGGCCTTGGACCGTTATGTCGCCATCTGCTTCCCACTCCATCACTCAAGTGTCCTGACCCCAGCTGTAGTGGGTAAATTGGGAGCAGCTGTGATGATGAGAGCATTGCTGTTGGTGAGCCCCTTCTGCATTATGGTCTCCAGGATGCCCTTCTGCCCCAACCAGATCATTCCCCAGCCATACTGTGAACACATGGCTGTGCTAAAGCTGGTGTGTGCAGATACTAGAGTAAATCGTGCATATGGGCTCTTTGTGGCCTTCTCTGTGGTTGGCTTTGATATGAGTGTCATCAGTGTATCCTATGTGATGATTTTGAGAACTGTTCTGGGGTTGCCTTCTGGTCAAGCCCAGCTCAAGGCTTTTGGTACATGTGCGTCCCATATCTGTGTCATCTTGGCTTTTTATATCCCAGCACTCTTTACGTTCCTCACCCACCGCTTTGGACATCATGTGCCCCGAGCAGTACATATCATGTTTGCCAATCTCTATCTCCTGGTTCCTCCCATGCTCAACCCCATCATCTATGGAGTTAGAACCAAGCAGATAAAGGACAGGGTAATTCAAGGTTGTTGTGGAAAAGATCCCTGAGTCAAGGATCACAGCATCACAATCAAGCCAATCACCCACTGTGATCTGGGAACATAAACACAAAAAGAAAGTCTTCCAAGCCATCACATATCAGTACAGAGGTTAGTAAACCTCCAGAAGAAAAGAATCAATTGTCAGGATGCCCAGAACAGGAGCTCTCTGAGAGATGTGATTGCTGATCATAAATAATGAGATGATGAATGTTCATCAGCACAAGAAACCAGTAAGAACTATGTCGACCTATCAAATTAGTGAAGATTTGAAAACAATGCCATTTGCCACAGACTAATGTGAAAATTACTTTGACACTGTCACTAGAAGTATAAGTTGGTATACCTTGTTAAAAAGGAGATTAGAAATTTCCACCAAAACAGTTAACAAGTATGTGTACTTTGGAGCATCTTGGTGGCTCAGTTGAGTTCAGTGTCCAACTTTGGCTCAGGTTATGATCTCACAGCTGGTGAATTCGAGCCCCACGTGGGGTCACTCCTCTCAGAACAGAGCCTGCTTTGGATCCTCTGTTTCCCTCTCTCTCTGCCTTTCCCTCTCTCTCTATCTCTCAAAAATAAACATTTAAAATAAAGAGTAGGTATACTTTCCCCATCTCATATCTCTATAAAAATAGAATTTGAGAAAAAAATAGTACAATGACATGTATAGATTATTTATAAAAACAAAAACAGAAAACATTCAAATATTGATCCATAAGACACAGATGAAGAATGAGCAATTGAATATCATGTATCATTTAATTAATGTGTTTGCACAAAGTATGTAAAGATGTAAAAAATGATCAAGATAAAATATTAAAGAAAAAAGAAAAATAACATTTTCCCATAGGCTGATGCCAATTCTAAATATAAATACATATGCATAGAAAAAGATTCTAGAGGCTTCAGAGCTCAGAGATCTCCCAGTCCGTCAGGCAACACAAGGAGAGAGATGGACAAACTCCTGATGAAATTAGGTCTCACTTTCTGTCTCTCCCCCTCCCTCTAAATGAGTATTCTGAGACCAAATCACAGTTTGTATGGTGGTGCTCCACACCAGCAAGCAATTCTCTGGACACCAACTGGGTATCCTACAATTCATTTCAGGAGACAGCATCAGATTCTGCAACTTCAAGGTTCAATCTTGCAAGACTGCACCTCCCACCTGACCTCTCACACTAATCATAAGAACAGTTGTTACCTGTGCTTCTAACCTACTGAGTATAAATCAGAGTTTCCCTTGGCCTGCGTCTTGTGCACAATTAATTTGCTAGGGCAACTCATAGCACTCAGAGAAACATAGTACTTACTAGATTACCAGTGTATTATAAGGACATAACTCAGGAGCAACCAGAGGGAGGAGATGCATAGCGCAAAGGATGGGGAAAGGGCATTGAACCTATATGCCTTTGCCAGGGGTACTATTGTGAGAAGTAAGGGAGATGATTCATTTTCAGAAACACCAAATAAAAACTATGCTGGATAGTTAACAGTAGGTTTACAACCTATTGGAAATATGTTCGAACTCCCTCCACAGTGGAGTCTGAAACTCTTGGACACTCTACTTCCTGGTTCTTCTTCCCCTCTCCTTTTCAAGGGCTTATTTTTGTAGGCTTTGCAATGAGCATGCACCAAAAAACACAAGGAGGAATGACTAAAAGTCTCTGCCTCACTTCAGGGAATGTACATTTGTTCCAATCACACTAGTTTTTGCCTTACATGGGCATAGGCAACACCTGGGTAGGGCTGAAACCTTTGTAGTACTTAGCCAATGAGGAACTAGGGGAGGGACTTGCACACTAGGAAATAAATTGTTTGCTATAACTGTCCCTAGTGTGCCTGTCCATCAGACACCTGCTCTTGCAAGAATGTTGATTAAAGCCTGGCTTCACTGTGTTCTGAGTCTCCACATCCCTCCTTTGTTTGGGTCGGTGGGCTTTTTCTCACACAATTCTCTCCACTCTTTAAGTGTTCACCAACATTGAAGCTCTCAGAACCTTGTCCTTCTGGGTTTTTATGGAGGCTCCATTACATAGGCATGATTGATTGATGCAATCATTGGCCATTGGCAATTGGTTCAAACTCCAGCCCCTCTCTCCTCCCTGGAGGTCTATTGGAACTGAAAGTTCCCACTCTCCAATCACATGGCTGGTTCCTCTGGCAAGTGGGCCCTATCCTTGTGTGGGGTCAGAATGTCATGTCATTGACATAATAAAAGACACCTTAATGGCTCTTATCACTTAGGAAAGTCCAAGAGTTTTAGGAGCTCTCTGCCAGAAAAGTAGACAAAGACCAAATACATATTTATTATTAATCATAACTGATCACACCCTCCTTTCTTCTATCCATTTTTTTGATTTTTCAAATTTATCTTAAGTAATGTTTCTAAAACAGAAGAGTATTCAGATATGCCCATAGGCATCATGAAAACATAGTATCTTTCTTTAGATGCAATTGACTTTTATGAGCAGAAAAGGACAGGGATTAACATAGCATTTACTGTGATTCATTTCCATTTGGAGATTTAATATTTGAAGTGTTTATTATTCATTCTATATCTGGGCATGTGATTTATAAACACAGCCATCAGGAGAAACAGGATAACTCAATTTTTCTTTAATTTAGTTTAGGAAAAATATGTGTATTTATAACATATAATTAGTGTTTCTTGTTCAGACAATTTTCTGGTCACTCAGCTCTCATAGTTCCCAGCCTTCTCAAAAACAGCATGTTTATTACTTGCTTAGTCTCTTTAGAGCATAGTTTCCTTCCCCATCAGCAGTGATCCTCTGATGCCACCACCAGGGACTGGCGCCAACCCACTTCCTGTGTCTTTCCAAGATGGGAGGATTCTCAATTCTGGATCTGTTTCCTGTTCTAGATCAACTATGCTATGGTTGTGGTGAAACAACTCCCTTCTTTGATGTGGCCTGCACTGGCTACCTCTATGAACTATGTATTTCTTCCTAGCCCTTACAGCTTTCATAATAGAGGTCCTCTTGATGTGGTTTTGGATTTGGGGGGGGGGGGATGGGGTGAGCAGGGATCTGGAGTGGAGGCCAGGAAAGAATTCTTGAGATGTCTTTGGTTCAAAACATTGAGTTTTTAAAAAATTATTTATTTAAGTTCAAGTTACTTACTATACAGTGTAGTACTGGTTTTAGGAGCAGAACCCAGTGATTCACCACTCACGTATAACACCCAGTGCTCATCCCAACAAGTGTCTTCCTTAATGCCCATCACCCATTAGCCCATCCCCCCCACCTACCACCCCTCCAGCAACCCTCAGTTTGTTCTCTGTATTTTAGAATCTCTTATGATTTGCCTCCCTCTCTGTTTTTATCTTATTGTTCCTTCCCTTCCCCTATGTTCATCTGCTTTGTTTCTTAAATTCCACATATGAGTGAAATCATATGATATTCGTCTTTCTCTGATTGACTTATTTTTGCTTAGCATAATACATTACTTCCATCCACGTTGTTGCAAATGACAAGATTTCATTCTTTTTAATCACCAAATATTATTCCATTAAATATATATACCACATCTCTTTTTCCATTCATCAGTGGATAGACATTTGGGCTCTTTCCCTAATTTGGCTATTGTTGATAGAGCTGCTATAAACATTGGGTGCATGTGCTCCTTCGAATCAGTATTTTTGTAGCCTCTGGATAAATGCCTACTTGTGCAATTGTTGGGTCATAGGGTAAATTCTATGCAAAATGGTGATTTTCTTAAAGCACATGAATAGGACCCATGGACTGAAAGAGCTGCACTGGGATTGTGATTTTATGTTTGGGAGTTGGGGGAGTTAAGGAAAAAGAAAGGCTTCCAAAAGGACTTTCATGTGCCAATTTGAACTCATAAGATCCTGGAGGCCTTACTATTGTTGAGCTAAAGTTATTTTTCTCTCTTGTAAGGCATTAACATTAAGACAAGACAGTTGGGAGTTTTTTGGAGGAATGTTATACTCTATCTCAAGTATTTGTCAAAGGGCTGCAGGTTATAAACAAATTTAATTTAGTCTACATTTTCTCCGTGCCTATGTTCCCCACATCATTATGTAGGAGAGGGTGATGTTAGGGCTCTAGGAAATTGAGTCTATGGGGTTCTGGAGATTGCTCTTTTCCTTGTAAATTATTAAGACAGTCATTTCTGTCTTAATTCCTCTGTCCTGAGGAATGTCACACATAACCCACCCTGGAAGGTGGGGGAAGCAGCTCTTTCTGCTCATGGGTCCTGTCAACAGGCTATAATGAAAACACCCTTTTGCACGAAAAACATCTCAAGAATTCTTTCTTGACCATTCACTCTCAGACCCCACTCCAACTCACTTCATTTTAGCATCCAGCATGGGGCCTGAGTCTTCTCATCTGGACTCCAAGGCTCAATGAAAATTGGTGAGTAATCCCTCCTCTCTTCCTTTATTTTCATTTCAGAGGCTTTTGCAAGGAGTTGGTCTTCTTTGTTCTCACTTCTCTTCTCTCTGATAGAGTCCTGTGAGGGCAAAGTCATATCTTCCTCCCACGAACAGCAGGTAAAGATACAAATAAAGGAGCAGGAGAAGAGGTGAAGAAGAACCAAGGAGACAGAGAGGTGGAGAAACTGGAGTAGAAATTTGAAAGAGGAAATACTATCTCTTTTCTTCCTCTCTAGGCTTTGCAGAGTAAAGGGAGGGAGATGGAAATGAGAATGAATGAAGGGACAAAATATCCTGCAAAAACTCTCTAGAAGTTTGAAACACATATGAGTGTTCAAACTTTCCCCTGAAACTCAGAATCATGAAAGTGCTCATGGCCTTATTCATATTAAGATGGAGATACACCAAGGACAATTGCTAATAGCCAACAATACTTTGAGGAGAGTAAAATTACAGGGATTCAATAATTCAGTAACTAGGGGTGCCTGGGTGGTTAACTCAGTTAAGTGTCAACCTCGATTTCATTTCAGGTCATGATCTCAGGGTCATGAGATCAAGCCCCACATCAGAATCTTAGATGGACATTGAGCCTGCTTGGGATCCTCTCTCTCTATCTTCCTGTGTGTCTCCCCCGGGACTCGTGCGCGCGCTCTCTCTCTCTCTCTCTCTCTCTCTTAAAAAGAAATTCAGTAATTATGTTTAAAATTTTTTAATGCAATATTTTTATAAAATAAATTATTTGGGGGGTGGGCAGTGGTGCCTGAATGGCTCAGTTGGTAAGCTACAGACTCAGGATTTTGGCTCAGGTCATGATCTCATGGTTTGTGAGTTCAAATCCCATGTGGTCTCTGCACTGACAGAACAGAGCCTCTTGGGATTCTCTGCCCTCCCCTCTCTCTCTCTCCCTCTCTCTCTCAAAATAAATAAATCAAGTTTAAAAAACATAAATAAAATAAAATAATTTTTATTCCATGATTCATAAAATATCAAAATTTTAAATAAAAAACAGTGCCATGCCAAGCTGTATTAGAGCAAAAGGAAAAAAAAAAATGTGCACTAGTACTTTTTATGGAAGATAAATTATTGTTACTATTTTAAATATGTACTTGGGGCCTGGGTGGCTCAGTTGGTTAAGTGACTGTCTACTCTTGGTTTCAGCTCAGGACATGATCTCACTGTTCATGAGTTCAAGCCCCACATTGGGCTCTGCAGTGGCAGTGTGGAGCCTGCTTGGTATTCTCTCTCTCTCCCTCTGTCTCTACCCCTACCCCACTCTCTCTCTCTCTCTCACTCAAAATAAATAAATAAACTTTAAAAATAAATAAATAAAGTAAGTAAGTAGGTAAGTACTTCTTTGCTTATGTCATTTCAAAAAGTTACCATGTTGGAAGTTTTCTTGTGAGTAAATGAGGATTCTAAATAATTTTTATTTGACTTTAGATGAAATATAAATTTTAATCTATTTTATTTTGGTATTAATAAAATACTTAAATTGAAAATAATGGTGTGGTATTTAATATAATTACTTTTCAATGTCTCAAATATATTAATGTTCAAGAAAACATTAAGTATTAAAAATACATAAAAATATGTACATAGGGGTGCATAGTTTGCATTTTGCTACAGGACACTGTTGCTTGGCACAGCTCTGGTCTTTAATGAGAATTTTGATATTCTGTTCATTACAGATTTTTGCATCAATTTTTATTTCTTAACACACTGCATAAAATGTTATTTATCTGATTGGTGGGTGAGTTTTTTATAGCACCCTTCTTTCATGCCCAAGAGAAATATGTTCCTTACCTCACCTTAGTTTCAGCCCTAATACTCAAAACATGTGCAAAGTATGATATAGTAGGAAAAGTGACATCTTTGAGTCAGAAAGACTTGCCCTTTACTTGTATTTAATGAAGTAACTTAACCTAGCTAAACCTCTATTTATTTATATGTAAAATGCAGAAGATAGAACTACCTCTAAAGTAGCTGTTAAGACTACATGATGTAGAATAATTAAAACAAGTATTATGTCTCTGCCTGACAGAGAGTAGTTTTGACTCAGTGAAATGTATCATCGCAGGAACTTGCTGAAGTTGAGATGGAGACAAAGACAAAGGAGAAGGAGAAAGAGAGGACAATCAGAACAAGAATAAGAGCAGAAAAAGAACAAGAACAAGAACAAAAGAAGGAAGAAGAAGAACCTGGCACTTCTTTCTCTTCCATTACACCAAGTGTTTAATCTCTGACAGCTAAAAGAAACAGACAAAGAGAAAAATCTGCAAACAGAGATAACTCCAAAATTACAATGTCAGCCTGATCCCCAGGATAATAAAACCTTGACTATTTCCTCTAAACCTGGACTCTCTAACAAAAACAGTTGTAGTCAGATTTTTGTTATGCTAATGTATTAAAATAAACCATGACCTTTGTGAATATAATGATTGCAATTCACCATAAACAGATTGCTGTAAACTTGATATTCTTGGTGAATTTTTGTGTGATTTGTTTCCCTGTAAATGTATGTTGGATTTTGATTTGGTGAGGCATAGCTTCTGAAGTCTGACAGCTTTGAACTCTGCAAATAAAGCCTTACCCTCTGTTTTTAAATAATTGCTGTCAAGTCTTCATTTGACCTATCCTATACCAGGGAATGCTAACAAATAATAAATAAGAGAATACCAGCAAGGCTCTACACAGGGAGTGAGAGGAAGTTCTGCATAGGCTTAACTGTTTGGGCTAAGTGAGAAGGACTTTCCAGCTTCACAAAGGGGAATTTACTAACAAAACATACATGCATACTGATAAGCTCATATTCCTGTAATCTCAACAACACACACTTTTGTGCATCCATTCAAATACGCTGCCTTTGCTTATGTGTATACAGAGGAGAGAGGCAAATTAGGGGTTAATGTTTCCAGTTTTATTCTCTAATCTCAGAGGAAGCCAGTGTATGAGGCAGTGGGTTCCAAGAGGAGGGAAAGAATTAATGCTTGGGGAAGAGAGGGGCCATACTTTACAGGTCTTTAAATAGGTCTTAATCTACAGTCTCTGTGAAAAGCTGAGTCACAGAGGAGTCAGTTAAGCTGCTTATGGTCAGAGATAAAGCAGAGCTCAAGGTGAGTGGTCGGTCCCCTGTGCCTCAGTCATCTCTGCCCTTCCCAAAGAACAGTAGGACTCACAGAGGCTCTAAGAAGCTGAAAGATAAGGCAATACACTTTGAAGGATGGCATGACTCATGGAGACTCCAGGTCAAGAGATCCATGACTGTTGGATTTCTTTCTGAGATGGGGAGATAATTCGCTGCTCACACTGTGTCCTCCAGGAAAATTCTAGAAAAATAGGAAGCTTGCCTCATACACAATCCCTCCACAAAGGACGCTGGATCTGAACTCTGCCTTCCTCTAGCATTCTTGCTCCATGCCTTAGTTTTAGATACCCCAAAGTGACAGAATAGTCTAAATTTCCCTGCAGCTATTCCTTAGCAAGATCTCAGCCCGTTTTTCCTCTACCCTTTCAGGCTTGAGCAACTTGGTTAAACTGATGGACACAACTATTTCCACATAATGAGTGGAGTAATGGAAGCCAACAGAGGTAATGGTATCAGCACTGGATTCAAACCTATACTCACAGATGAAAGCTGAGCTCCATTAGTGTCAGAACAGAATCCTTGAACCAAAAGCTATGCCAAGTTCTTACAAATTAGATTGTATTCTGGAGAAAAGAAAAATCGAATCTGAAGTTTGTTGTATGATCATCTTAGGTATTATGTTGGAAAAGATGACTTAATTTCTTCTTTCAGTATGCACTATGCTCACAAGAGGTGTAGCACATAAGGGCAGGGACAGGGACATATTTAAAAGCAGGGAAAGGGGGAGGAATGTTGAGCAAGAAGGGAAATTACATTGCTCTTCCTTTTCCTACTCTTTAGGAAATGCAAATTTCCATACCTCAACCCAGGAGCAAATTGATAACCTGTGTCTCCCCCTCAGAATTACTATTGAAAACCTCACACACTGCACAAACTGATACAAGACTAGTTAACTCCCTGTCCTCTCCATATGACTTGTAACCTTAACTCTGCACATGTTGGGTTCATAAGTCTGAGGGGGAAAAAAGACTAAGGAAATGCTGATAGTGAGGACACCAGATTCCATGGGAATGTAAGTGCAGAAAAGAACGAGAGACACCTGTCAAGAGGCCCCATCTGCTATCTCAGACTTGGGTCCCTGGTCACCACCAAGAAGAGTCACCACTCCAAATGGAGTATGTAAAATAAGTATGTTCTCCATGAAGGCTGATGGGCAGAAGTGTGTGAGAGTTAAAAACAATAACATGTAAAGGCATATAGTGTTATATTTATAAAAACAGCAATGTCTACCATAATTAATTAGAATAGCATACCTTTTGTTAAAGTGTAGTTTTAGCCAGTATCTTTACCAGTGCCCAGTGCAGGAATGAAGACGGTCTAAGTGCTTTTCCAGGTGCCTATGAGCCTCGGTGACTTCATCCTCACAAATGGAGGCTGACTTACAGAGCACAGAAAAGAAGGAGAAAGGAAGACTCTGATTCAAACAGAATATTTCACTGGAAGACCAAGCCAGGCTGAAAGGGATGAAACAGAGCCTTAGACACTAGACAATGTGTGTGTTTCTTAATTTTTTACTGTGGCTTGGATAGGAGCATTTGGTTTGAGCAAACCTATAGCTATTGTCTAGATAGAATAGTAAAGTTTCCAATTTAGAGTAAGATTTATAAGTTCTGAGTCCCATTTCTCTCATAATGTTATAAATCTAGTGAAAATCAGAGAGTTTAGTCTATTTGGGATCTCAAAGAAACCCTTGTTAGGAACCACTAAGTCTGGTTGAATGAAACATTTCTTAGTCCCCAGATATAAATGATTAAGGGAAATCTGAAAAGATATTCTTCATCTCTGGGTGTTACTGTTATGGAGGAGAAAGAATGAATGTGTTCAAGGAAAGGCTCAGGTCAAGTGAGATTAAAAAGTGGAAAGGTGTTAAGAACCAGGTAAGCTTTTGTGTCATTGACTCTCAGGTAGGTCATAGTCACCAGAGAGACGAGACAAGATCAACCATGTATGCAAGTATCAGCAGAAGATGACATTCACGTCTTTCAATGGACAGGAGTTCAGACTCTAGTGTGAGAAATAGATATGGCTGTCTTGTGACATGGCATCAAAGTAGTGTTTAGAAGGTTCTGTCAAGACATTTTAAGAATGGCTAATCGGTTGAAAAGTCCATTGCCCTTGAACAATGACACATATTTCTTGTTTGCTTCAGCAAATATTTATTAAATCCCTGTTCTATGCCAAATACAGAGGTGCTCATGTTGGTGCACTCTTCAGGGCTGATATCATGAAAATTTATCATATAGGAAAGGAATTAGTAAACTATCACCTGAAGACCAAATCCAGCTTCTAGTCTGTTTTAAAAATGAAATTGTATTGGAATGTAGCCACACTCACAAATGTCTGTATTGACTGTGGCTGCTTTCATGCTACAATCGCTAAACTGACTAGTTGCAACAGAGAATGTATGGCCCATGAAGACTAAAATATGTGTGATCTATCTGACCTTTTACAGAAAACAGTTGCTGGCCCCTAATCTAGGAGGAGACATCCACTATAGATAACAGGTTTAATTTCAGGTGTACAATCTGTCAGTCTGTCATCCTCCAGCCCAAATTCTCCTGGTAACTCCTAGAGTCAAAGATAACTCATCATCACTACATACATTGTTATGAGCCCTCAGCCAAAATGTTTTCCAAACTGGTTTCCAACCCTGAAAAGTTGCCTAACTGTCTTAAACAAAGGGCTGAAAAGGATCTTGGGAAAGGTAAAACAAATCAGTTCATTCTAAAGAATAGAAGCGCAAGAATTACTATTAGTGACGTTATTTGTCAAGATAGTCTTCCCTTGGCAGATTCTACTTTCAAGAAAAATATTAATTCTTATACAAAAATTACAATTGCAGCTAGCATGTTCTGACCCCATTTGAATGAAATAAACATGAATGAAGAATAAAGAGTAGCATTACTTTAAGTTGCAAAAATGTATTTATTAAAATAGTTGAAATTATTTCAGCTTACCATTAAACATTATTGCCCTATTATTTAACTGCCTCTTCCAAAAGATTATAAATAATAATGATAATTTATTATTATCATCTATAGATAGTACCTTACCTTCTCAGGGGAGAACAAATTAACCGTCCTGTGATGTTGGCTTCAGGGAACCACTCATCTTATCCTGTGTCCTTCATCCTACTTGGGATCCCAGGACTCGAGAATTCCCAATTTTGGATTGCCTTTCCTCTCTGTGCCATGTATGTTGTGGCTCTAATAGGCAATACCACTGTCCTCCATATAATCCGAATTGACCACACTCTCCATGAGCCCATGTACCTCTTTCTAGCCATGCTGGCTATCACTGACCTGGTCCTCTCGTCTTCCACCCAACCTAAAATGCTGGCTATCCTCTGGTTTCATGCTCATGAGACTGAATACCATGCCTGCCTCATCCAGGTGTTCTTCATCCATGCCTTTTCCTCTGTGGAGTCTGGGGTACTCATGGCTATGGCCTTGGACCGTTATGTGGCCATCTGCTTCCCACTCCGTCACTCAAGTGTCCTGACCCCAGCTGTAGTGGGTAAATTGGGAGCAGCTGTGATGATGAGAGCATTGCTGTTGGTGAGCCCCTTCTGCATTATGGTCTCCAGGATGCCCTTCTGCCCCAACCAGATCATTCCCCAGCCATACTGTGAACACATGGCTGTGCTAAAGCTGGTGTGTGCAGATACTAGAGTAAATCGTGCATATGGGCTCTTTGTGGCCTTCTCTGTGGTTGGCTTTGATATGATTGTCATCAGTGTATCCTATGTGATGATTTTGAGAACTGTTCTGGGGTTGCCTTCTGGTCAAGCCCAGCTCAAGGCTTTTGGCACATGTGCGTCCCATATCTGTGTCATCTTGGCTTTATATATCCCAGCGCTCTTTACGTTCCTCACCCACCGCTTTGGACATCATGTGCCCCGAGCAGTACATATCATGTTTGCCAATCTCTATCTCCTGGTTCCTCCCATGCTCAACCCCATCATCTATGGAGTTAGAACCAAGCAGATCAGGAACAGGGTAATTCAAGGTTGTTGTGGAAAAGATCCCTGAGCCAAGGGTCATGGCAACATAGCCAACCCACACCCCACCCCCCACACTGATCCAGGAACATATAGATGCAGAAAGTTTGCCAGGCCAGCACAAAGTCTTTTCTGTGAACAAAAGGTCCAGAGGTTAGCAACCTTCTAGAGGAAAAGGACCAATTTTTAGAATGCCCATAAAAGCTCTCTGGGAAATGTGATTGATCATTAATCCTGAGTTGACCAATGCCCAAAACACAATAAAATATTAAAATAATAAAAAATATGTCCACCTATCAAATTAGTGAAGATTTAAAAAGAATGCTATCTTCCACAGATCAAAAGTTGAAAATACTTTTAAACTGTCAGTAGAAGTATAAGTTGGTATACCTTGTTATAAAGGTGATTACAAACTTCCACCAAAACAGGGGCACATGGGGGTTCAGTCAGTTGAGCATTCACCTCTTGAATTTGGCTCAGGTCATAATTTCATGATTCCTAGGATCCAGTCCCACATAAGGCTCCATGCTGACAGTGCAGAGCCTGTTTGGAATTCTCTGTCTCCCTCTCTGTGCCCTTACCCCCATCACACATGTGCTCTCTGTCTCTTTCTCTCTCTCTCAAAAATAAATAAATAAATAAATAAATAAACAAACAAACAAACAAACAAACTTAAAAATTGTTTTCCCACCAAAATAGTTAAAAAGTACATATTTTTCCTCACATGGAATCTCTTTTATATAAATAGAATTTGAGGATCACCTGGGTGGCTCAGCTGGTTAAGCCTCCAGCTTTTGATTTCAGCTCAGGTCGTGATCTCACAGTTCATGAGATAGAGCCCACATCAGACTCTGCACTGACAGCACAGAGCCTGCTTGGGATTCTCTCTCTCCCTGCTCTTTCTCTGTCCCTCCCTTCTCTCTCTCTCTCCCTGTCAGAATAAATGAATAAACATTTTTTTAAAAAATAGGATTTTATTTTATAAGTAAAAAAATGTATAGATTCATTATTTATAAAACAATAAAAGAGGAAAACATTCATATATTGATCTATAAGACCCAGATGAAGACAGAGCAATTGAATATCATATATCATTTAACTAATGTATTTGCAAAGAGTATGTAAAGATGTAAAAAAAATGGACAAGATAGAATATTAAAGAAAAAAGAAAAATAACATTTGCCCATAGGGGTGATACCAGTTCTGAAAAGAAATACATAAGCATAGAAAAAGACTCTGGAAATTAATCCAAATACTAATAATAGCAACTCAGAGGAGTGAGAGATTTATGACTTCTAATTTTCTTTCTGCATTTTAATGTATTTAAAAAATTTTTTAATGTTTATTTATTTTTGAGAGACACAGAGACAGAGAGACAGAGTGTGAGCAGGGAAGGGGCAGACAGAAAGGGAGACACAGAATCTGAAGCAGGCTCCAGGTTCTGAGCTGTCAGCACAGAGCCCTACGTGGGGCTCGAATTCACCAACTGCGAGATCATGACCTGAGCCAAAGTCAGACGCTTAACCAACTGAACCACCTAAGTGCCCCAAATTATTTTTTAAAATTATCCTTGGTTGATGAGATTTAATTTAGTATGAGAAAAAGGTCATTGAAACAACAACAGAAGTGTACAGAAAAGGTTAATTCAGTGCCAAACCCTAGGGGAATGGAGGGGACAATCTAAAAAGATGAAGGACTCCTGAATAGGATAACTTCCCAAAAAGCTTGAAGATCCAGATATGAAATTGGTACCAGAATCACAACTTTCAGAGACCAGTAACTATGAGTATTAGGTATGCTGAGTGTTGGTCTTTCCCTACAAAAATTTCCTATTCCCAGATGACAATGGATTTCAGAGTGAAGAAGTTGTGGAAAAGAATGAAAAAGATTTTCTTCTGAGGATAACTATATTTATGGTTAAGGGAATGAGAAAGTCACAAAGAGTTTTAGTATTTGTAAATATTTAATTTCCTTTTAAACTAAAATTTCAAGTTATTTTAGAAAAATGTATTTTGCTTACTTTTTCTTAGTCTTTCAACTTTATAGAGTATACTTATAAAATAGGTATACATATTTATTTATACATCAATATATACATTTATATGAGTTTGGATATATGCATGCATACATAATACCATCACACAAACAAGGTAAAAAACATCCAATACAATTGTTGCATTGGTCTTTTTATCATCCTGCACACTCTCCCATCAAAGCCAACAGTGAAGAGGGTCTAGGAAATCAGGCTTTTATGATACGAAAACCAACATCAGTTGAAAGTACTTTAAGAAGAATCAGAAACATGTTTGCTTCCCCCAGAAGAAACACTATTGGAGACTAAAAGTGTCCCCAGAAATAAATAGGTATTCTGAAGGAGCATTTTCATGATTCCCAAATTTTAGGGTTGTCAAGAGACTGTGATACTGTTATCAGCAAATCAGTTAGTGATTGTGAGTGCCTCTTCCTCTTTTTAAAATCAGCTTTGTTGTTGTATAACTTGTGACAATAAAATGTAAGTATTTTAACACACAGTTTGAAGAGTACTGACACATATAAATGCCTCTGTAGCTACCAGCCCAATTAACACATAGAACATTTCCATCACTTCAGAAAAGTTTCTCTTGCCTCTCTGGAGTCAATCACCACCTCTGTACCCAAACCAGGAAAACCCTGATCTGATTTCATTCACTATAGATTAATTTCTCTCTCACTAAAACTTTCATAAATGAAATAATAAATAATACATTCTTTCGAGTCTGGTATCTTTCATTCAGTATAAATATTTTCAGATTCAGTCATACTGTTGCATTTTTTATAAGTAATCCATTTCCTATTATTGTTAAGTAGTATATTCTGTTTTTTCAACATACCAGTTTTTACCTTTTTCCAATGCTTCTGCCCTTTCTATTCTTCCTCAAAATACATTCACTTCTTTTTTTTTTAACTTTTTTTTTTTACTTGTATTAAGTTTTCAGAGACAGAAAGAGCGCGTGAATGGGGGAAGGGCAGAGAGAGAGGGAGACACAGAATCCGAAGCAGGCTCCAGGCTCTGAGCTATCAGCACAGAGCCTGATGTGGGGCTTGAACTCATGAATCGTGAGATGATAACCTGAGTTGAAGTCGGACGCTTAACTGACTGAGCCACCCAGGTACCCCTCACTTCTTTTTTTTTTTAATATTTTTAAATTTATTTTTATACAAAAATATCTCGTTTTGAGAGAGAGAGAGAAGGAGAGGGGCAGAGAGAGAGGAAGACAGAGGATCCAAAGCAGGCTCTGTGCAGACAAAGGACTGATGCAAGACTCGAACTCACTAACCATGAGATCATGACCTGACCCAAAGTCGGATACTGAACCTCCTGAGCTACTCAGGCACTCCTCAAATATATTCACTTCTTATCTGTTTTAGTGCTTTGACCTAAATCTTCCCACCTACTCCAGCTGTCATTTTCTAGAATATTCTATCTTCCTCTCAACACTGTTTAGATCTCAACTAATACCACTTTCTCAGTGAGGTATTTCTTAACTCACATACCTCAACATATCTTACGTATCAACTTACATATCATCAATTTTCTTTCAACACAAATATTTTATCTCCAACTTATTCACCATCTGTTCTTCTTACTTGAATATAAAATTATACATAATTATTCACTATTCTTTCCCAAACTTAGCTGACTATAAAAAAAAAAAAAAAAACCAACCAACCTACTTGCATGAATGAATGATTAAATTTTTACATGTGCCTGCTACCATCGTCACAACAATTCCACTCCTGACCACAAGATGGCATTGGCAGGTCCATTTTTGCCTCCTTCCTCCAAAATGGGATACCAGACATTTCAGTCCTAAGGCCTCCTTTCATTATTCCCATGGAAACTTTGAAGGTTGTTATCTGTCTGATAAGATACCTTTGACAGATAAATAACAATTTGTCCCTCACTCACTTCTTTTTATTTACAAATATAAAATATGTGGAACATTTTACATTTCTCTTCAAGAAATACCTATGAAGTGATTATGTTGCGCCAAATATTATTCTATGAGAGGATGGGACTACCACAGAGACAGGAGAAAATGGCAATCAGAGAACCTAGTTAGTATGAAACGATCAAATGAAGCACACTGAATTCCAGCTCCAGTAGAAAACCTACTTACTTAAACTGTGCAGCTCTATCATGACTAGAAGTACCCTTAAGTATCATGAATCAGTGAAAATAGAAGACTGCCTTCATTACAACCTGAAGAACTAGTGGGTCCAGGACATCAAATCTGTAACTAACTCCAGGCACCTGTACTCATTTCCAAAAACTATCAAGTGAGTACTTTGAGCAAGAGACTTGATTTCCCATTTGTACATGGGCAGAGTCATCCCAGTGCCTCTCTTCTCTCAGCACACACCTCTAGGGTGACCTAGTGGCTAAGAGAAGCCAGTCAGAACTTAACAAAAGCAGGTCAGCTTCTCCTGGTTTTTAAACATTATTCAGGGCTGAGATCTGCTGTCTGAGCTCAGTTCTACAGTAACTTCAAGAGGGGAATAATGCATCATCAGTATTGTCTACTCTGCACGGACCCAAACACAGTGTTATTAGTATGATGTATTTCATGCTCAAAGTCAACAAGCATTTCTTCACCACTTACTATGTGCCAGTACTGTGTTTGGTGCTGGGGTTATGAACATAACAAGTTCATAGTTCATCCTAAAATCCCCTCCTCCAACCTCTACCAGCACCTGCTACAATCTACAGTCATCACCCTCACCCACTTATACCCTGATGACCTGATTATGTATTTATTATTGATTCTCTGCTACATCTGTTATGCCTGAGGTCACTAACTAATCTTACTCTATCTTTGAGGCTAGAGGTCAGAAAGCAGCAGAAGAAGAAAGGCCCACGGAGGTATGATGCCTCACTTAGCAGAGCCTTGTCCTTATCCCCAATCCCAGATAAACCTGGAGTCTCACTCAGTCTTTGATTTCCAGTTCTCAATGTGTGTATCTTAGGTATGGACCATCATGGAAGAGTTTTGGGATTCACTAATTTCTAGAAGCCCTAGAGTTACCAGCCATGTTATTTCTTTTTTTTTTTTTTTAAGTTTATTTATTTATTTTGAGAGAGAGAGAGAGAGAACTTGAGAGGGGAAGAAAGAGAGGAAGAGAAATAATCCCAAGCAGGTTCTATGCTGCCAGTACAGAGCTCCATGTGGGACTAGATATTGACCTGAGCTGAAATCAAGAGTCAGTCTTTTCATGTGCCTGTTGGCCATCTGGATGTCTTCTTTAGAGAAGTGTCTATTCATATCTTCTGCTCATTTCTTCACTGGATTATTTGTTTTTCAGATGTGGAGTTTGGTGAGTTCTTTATAGAGTTTATATACTAGCCCTTCGTCCGATACGTCATTTGCAAATATCTTTTCCCATTCTGTCAGTTGCCTTTTCGTTTTGTTGATTGTTTCCTTTGCAGTGCAGAAGATTTTTACCTTCATGAGGTCCCAATAGTTTATTTTTACTTTTAATTCCCTTGCCTTTGGAGATGTGTCAAGTAACAAATTGCCGTGGCTGGGTCGGAGAGGTTTTTGCTGCTTTCTTCTCTAGGGTTTTCATGGTGTCCTGTCTCACATGCAGGTCCTTCATCCATTTTGAGTTTATTTTTGTGAATGGTGTAAGAAAGTGGTCTAGTTTCATTCTTCTGCATGTTGCCATCCAGTTCTCCCAGCACCATTTGTTAAAGAGACTGTCTTTTCCATTGGATACTCTTTCCTGCTTTGTCAAAGATTAGTTGGCCATACTTTTGTGGGTCCAATTCTGGAGTCTCTATTCTTTTCCATTGGTCTATGCATCTGTTTTTGTGCCAATATCATGATGATTACAGTTTTGCAGTAGAGGCTAAAGTCTATGACCCAGCAATAGCACTGCTAGGAATTTACCTAAGGGATACAGGAGTGTTGATGCATAGGGGCACTTGTACCCTAATGTTTATAGCAGCACTTTCAACAATAGCCAAATTATGGAAAGAGCCTAAATGTCCATCAACTGATGAATGGATAAAGAAATTGTGGTTTAGATACACAATGGAATACTGCATGGCAATGAGAAAGAATGAAATATGGCCTTTTGTAGCAACATGGATGGAACTGGAGAGTGTTATGCTAAGTGAAATAAGTCATACAGAGAAACACAGATACCATATGTTTTCACACTTATGTGGATCCTGAGAAACTTATCAGAAGACCGTGGGAGAGAGGAAGAAAAAAGAAAAGAGGTTAGAGAGGGAGGGAGCCAAAACATAAGAGACTCTTAAAAACTGAGACTAAACTGAGGGTTGATGGGGGGTGGGAGGGAGGGGAAAGTGGGTGATGGGCACTAAGGAGGGCACCTGTTGGGATGAGCACTGGGTGTTGTATGGAACCAATATGACAATAAATTTCATATTAAAAAAAACTGGAAATCTATTCATCACAGACATTTTCCAGAAAGTGAATATTAAAAAGAGAATTCCTGTCCTGTATATACATGGAATTCTATAACATTCAAAAGAAAAATCAAACAAGCCAATGAAAAATGGGGAAAAGTCTGGAACAGTCTTATAAGAAACTATATTCAAAGTGCCATTAAACATTTGAAAAGGTATACAATATCATTAGTTAGGAAA
Source organism: Leopardus geoffroyi (assembly GCF_018350155.1). NCBI lineage: Eukaryota > Metazoa > Chordata > Mammalia > Carnivora > Felidae > Leopardus > Leopardus geoffroyi. Next base: position 60,676,093 of record NC_059329.1, on the reverse strand, counting down.
ATGGTAATTAATGCTAAAATCAGACTACAAACCCATAGGAATGATTAACTTTAAAAATACGATAACATCAAATACTGGTAAAGGTATGAATCAACAGAAACTCTCGCATACTGCTGGTCTGAGTGTAAACTGGTACAAATTCTTTCAAAAAACATTTGAGAGAAGCACCTGAGTGGCTCAGTAGGTTAAGCCTCTGACTGGCTCAGGTCATGATCGTGTGGTTCGTGGCCCCACTTCGGGTTCTGTGCTGACAGCTCAGAGCCTGGAGCCTGCTTTGAATTCTGTGTCTCCCTCTCTCTCTCTGCCCCCCTGCACACACTCTGTCTCTCTTTCTCTCAAAAATATATAAACATTGAAATTAGATGGGGCGCCTGAGTGGCTCAGTCAGTTAAGCGTCTGACTTCAGCTCAGGTCACAATCTCGTGGTCGGTGAGTTCGAGCCCACGTGGGGCTCTGGGCTGATGGCTCAGAGCCTGGAGCCTGCTTCTGATTCTGTCTCTCTGCCCCTCTCTCTCCCTCTCTCTCTGACCTTCCCCCATTCATGCTCTGTCTCTCTCTGTCTCAAAAATAAATAAACGTTAAAAAAAAATTTTTTTAAGAAATTAGAAAAAAATACAAAAAAGCAAAAAACATTTGAGAGTATCTCAAAGTTGACCCAGCAATTTAGTTCCTAGAATATTAACCAGCAGATATGTATATATGTGTGTTCTGAAAGGCATAACAATGCTTATAGAAGCATAATTATTTGTAACGAAAACCTGAAAACAAAGAAAGTATCTAAGAAAGGAAAAATTGATTAACTTTTGCTATGTTCATATAATTAAAAGAATTAAAAACAATTAACAACTGTCATACACAATGTGAAAAAATCTCATATGATAATGTCAAAGGAGCCAAAAACAGAAGTATACATACTATATTATTCAATTTATATATTTTATTATATTATAAATGAAAATTATAGGGAAAACCAATTTAGGATGTTGAAGGTCAGGATGGTAGTTACTTTGGTTATAAGAGGAGAGGACAGTTATCAGGATGGGCTAGAAGAGAATATGTAGTAAGGAGCAGAATTAACAAACTACAGCCTAAAAGCCAAATCTGGCCTACCACCTGTTTTTATAAATGAAGTTCAATTTGAAGAGAGTTACACCAAATAAGAATGGACTATAGATATTTCCATGCTACAGCATCAAAATTGCATAGTTAAGACAGAATACTATATGGCCTGAAAAAGCCTAAAATATTTACTATCCATTCCTTATAGAAAAGAAAAAAACTTGCTGGCCTCTATTCTATACCATTACCTGGCCTGCAATTATATGTGATGAATCAGTGAGCAGTACACTCACATGCATACCTTGCTGAATGCATGTTACTGTCTTTATAACAAGTTTATTTACAACTCAGAAAGCCATTATTTGCTTCCTATGATGTATCCAGATGTGTTCTGGGTGTTTTGTGTAATGCATAAACCATAAAAAGCACAATCATTTTCCTCAATAACCTCAAAACTTCCATAGTCATGACATATCACTCAAGGAATAAGTAAATGTCACTTGGTATGTTAGTGTTTTCATGCTCATTAGCAACCCCAAGATAGTAGAGCAGTGGAAAAACAACTGAAACAGATTGCTTTAGACCTTCAATAGAAACTACCTATTGCTACATAACAATTACCACAAATGTTGTGTCTTTAAAAAGCTCAAAACATTTATCTCACAACTTCAGTAAATCAGGAGTCTGGGTACAGCTTAGCTGAGTCTGCAAGACTGTAATCAAGGTATAATCAGGGCCATGATCTCACTTGATGCTCAAATGGGGAAGGATATGCATTCAAGATCACATGGGTGTTGGCAGGATTCCATTAGTTCCCTGTGGCCTATTAGATTGAGGGATTCAGTTTCTTGTTGGCTGTTGCTAAAGGAAGCCACATTTGGTTCCTAGCTGGTTGGTGGCTACAGATGGCCCTCAGTTCTTTGCCATGTGCCAAAGCACCATGCTGTCATTTCATCAGAGCCACATTTTAGGTAACATAACCATGAAAGTAATATCCTGTCACCTCTGCTATTACTCCATTGGTTAGAAGCAAGTCACAGATCCTACCCATATTCAAGGGCAAAGGATTACACTAGAGTTCAAGGAGGCAGGGATAATCAGGGTTGATTTTATTACTTTATAGTCTGGCCACCACAGAAAGATTTGGATGGAAACTGTAGTTATATTGTAACCTCTATGAAGGCAACAATGGTAAAACTTTGAATTTTTTCTCACTGACTCATAAAATTTTGTGCTATGATTTGCTCATATTTCATTTTTTGTGTTTGAAGTATCAGTCCAGACACTTGAGGGGTTCCACATAGAGTTATAGCACTTGAATTGAACCCCTCAGACTTCCTGGCATTAAGAGTTCTTAAACAAGGAAGCATAGAAATAATAGCCAAATGGAAATTAAAGAAAAATAGCTAAATATAGAAGAGATTACTGATTTTATTGATGTCTAGGTAAACGTAAGACTGTTCTTGCCTGTGTGGGACTTCTCTATAAAGGAGAAACATACTGTTCATATCTGGGTCTTCTTTTTTCCCAGGAATCTATAATTGCTGGGCCTACAGGTACCTGGATGGCTCAGTCGGTTAAGCATCTGACTTTGGCTCAGTTCATGATCTCACAGTTTGTGAGTTCAAGCCTCGCATCAGGCTCTGTATTGACAGCTCAGAGCCTGGAGCCTGCTTCAGATTCTGTGTCTCCTTCTCTCTCTGCCCCTCGCCTGCTCTCTCTCTCTCTCAAAAATAAATAAACATGAAAAAAAAATTTAATGAATTAGAATTGCTAGGACTAAAAAGTAACCTGCTTCCATGATGCAACTGTCCACATTGACAACAATGGTCACACTCCCCGAGGAGTCTTAGACCCCTGAATTTAATACCACAGGAAAACAGCAAGTATGAGAGCAAGAACACATGCACATGAGAACTCATTCACCCACAGTGACTCAACTACTAGTTTAAGAAGTCCCAATTTATATGTGAAGAGCTGACCCATTTCTTGGGGATAAGCTAGTGAGCGTCTGGGCAGAGAAGGTTTGGGAGTGGATATATCATCCTCCCGATGTGTCAATGCAAAAATGTAAGGATAGGGGCCTGGAAACTGGGGGCATATGTTCTCTCCTAATTGTCACTATAATTGTTATTCCAATGAACACTGGCTTGCTGTACTGTCTTCCCAGCATACTGATAATCCTTAATCCATAACATGCATCCCTCTATTCCACAGGGCCTAGAACACTGTCTAAACTCTCCATTTATATGGATAATTACATGTTTTGCATTTAATCCCTGTGGATTACTAGTCACTTGAGTTAGTGGCTAAAATCCTACTGAGATTATACAGCATTGTCCTGTATTTACAGATGGAGACAGAAGGTTTCAGTTTTCCTCTGAATATGGCCTCAGGGAGATGCACATTTCACCGATGGCCCCACAGCTCAAACCCACTTTGGTATAAAGTCCATGGCTCCAGAACTGTATCTCGTTCTCTCTCTGAGAGTGAAGACAAAGAAGGCTCCTCTTTCCATGTTGAGCTGGTAAGAAGGTAGAAAAAGGTGTCCATTGTGTTGAATTTACATTTTGATTGTTGCCTATTCACAAATATTCATATGAACTTTCAGAAAAGTCAGGTAACATTAGGATTCATCTTGTCTTAAGGGATCCACATACCACACAGATATCTGATTCCTACTAGCTGATAGATGAAAATTACAATTTTTCACAGACTGAATGGGAACCTTGAGAACTAGAGTTTAAAAAGGAACCACAGAAAGTACCTAAAAGGAATTGTAACACATATGCTTATTATGGGGTATTTACTCTCAGATAATAAACTTTACCTAGTATTGTTAAAAGCTTGATTGAAAAGTATTAACATTACAATAACTACCATTGGTATTATTTGATTTAAGTCTTCCTAGAATTGATTTTAACAATTCAACAATTAAATGTATTGCTTTAAAAATTATGTTAAACATTTTAATTGAACAAGATTTTATAATATTTATAACATTTCTGTGTGTATTGATTCAACTGTCTCCTCTATTCCCTGTAACATCCATTTAAATCCTCTATCATGTCCTCAAACCAGCCTCCATCACTCCACACGCTTTGAACAGCAGCAAATTCCCCCCTAATAATTCATAAGGAAAAAAAGTAGGCACTGGTTAGAAACAAAAGGAAATTCTGGCATACTTTATGACACAGATGACTCTTCAGGTTATTACACTAAGTGAAATAAACCAGTCACTGAAGGACAAATACTGTGTGATTCCACTTATATGAGATGTTAAGAGTAGTGAGAACTCTACATAGATAATTGGGGAAAGAGGACTGAGTGTTTAACGGGTATACAGTTCAGTTTTACAAGAAGAAAAGAGTTATGGAGATGGATGGTGATAATGCTTGTACAATATTATGAATGTATTTAATACCACTGAAATGTACACTTAAAAATGTTAACAATGGTAAATTTTATATTAGATTTATTTGACCACAATTTTAAAAAAAAGGAAAAAAAATCCCAAACAGGCACTGCCTCATAATTCCCTCACATGACCCTCCATCAATCTACTCTTTTGCCACTTATTCTAGAAGGTCAATGGAAATGGTGATCCTTATATTTCTGAGGGTTAATTACTGTTATGCTCTGTATTCAATCACCTACTACTTTCTTACTGAGTTTTCTATACCAATTAATCCCTATTGTTCTATGTTTTCAATCTCTCACTATCTTCTATATCTGTAGCCTCAGTTTATAAATATATATATTTCTCTAAGTTTGTCTAATCTTGTAGAAATCCTCCATCCACCTCTGGTCTTCTTTAGCGACGGCCTATTTCTCCACTTGCCTTCACTGATGACTTCCCGAAATAATTTACCTGTGCCTCTACTACTCATTTTTCCATTCATTCAAGACACTGTAGCAGCTTCTCAGCTGTCATCCCTAGACTCAACTGTTTTTTCTAGGGTCACTATGCTCCTTGGGTGCATTTGAAATTTTTAATCCTTAGAAGATTTGACTACTTAAGCACTTTGACATTGTTGTTCATGTAACACCCAGTCATATCATCATCTCTCTTGGTTTTAATGGTTCCTGTAAAGCGTCTAGCCTTGCTTTAGTGTATATAGTCCTTTCCAGTAACTTCTATGGAGTTGGTCTTCATTGGTTTTCTTTTGTAAATCTACCCTCTGAGGTTGTTCACCCACACTGTTGGATTGAAATGGCACTTATATAATGATAACTTCCAACTGGATATTATCAGCAAAAATCTGGAGACTTTTGCCTGGAAATTGATACCCATGTGGGCACTGGAGAGCTACGGATATCTTTAGGTGGGTTTCTTTTAGTCATTTAATATACAGCCTATTCAAAATGGAATGCATTGAATTATATTATCTATTATATAGTAATTATCCATCCATAGAATCTTATGAACTACAATTCTGTCAGTACAGCAAATAATTATCATCATAAATTAGACATATTTTCCTTGAATTTAAGAGTATATATACTTAAAATAGAGTTTGATTTAGAGTTTTCTCAATGATAGAGTATTTATCTATGACCTATATAGCTCTCCTTAAGCAGAAGAAAATTTATCTAGAAATTTTTGTGTGGCAATGTAATTTATTATTCCTATAGGATGTGAGCATTGTGAGGACAGCATGCTACGAATCCAGGAAAACATGCAGATCTTAAGTAACTTGACATCTAAATTTCCAACCTTCTTATTGACTGGAATTCCTGGCCTAGAGTCTGTCCATGCATGGATTTCTATCCCCTTCTGCTGTCTCTATGCCATTGCCCTCTCTGGGAACAGCATGATCCTGTTTGTCATCATTACCCAGCAGAGTCTCCATGAACCCATGTACTATTTCCTCTCTATGCTTTCAGCTGCTGACTTGGGGTTGGCCATTTCTACAATGTCAACAACATTAGGTATCCTCTGGTTTGATGCAATGGAAGTCAATCTAGATACCTGCATTATCCAGATGTTTTTTCTTCATGGATTTACATTCATAGAATCTGGGGTGCTGGTGGCTATGGCTTTTGACCGCTATGTGGCCATCTGTGATCCTCTGAGGTATACTACTATTCTCACTAATTCCAGAATAATTCAGATGAGCTTGTTAATGATTATACGTAGTGTAGTATTAATAGTACCACTACTTTTGCTCCTTAAGCCTCTCTATTTCTGTAGAGAAAATGTCCTTTCCCACTCCTACTGCTACCACCCAGATGTGATTAAATTAGCATGTTCAGATACTCAGGCCAACAGCATCTGTGGATTAATTGATCTCATCCTGACCACAGGAGTAGATACACCATGCATTATCCTGTCATATATCTTGATCATTCGCTGTGTGCTCAGTATTGCCTCCCCTGAAGAACGCCATAAGGTCTTCAGCACTTGTGTGTCCCACATTGGAGCGGTCGCTATTTTCTACATTCCCATGATAAGCCTATCCTTGGTGCATCGCTATGGTCCATCAGCCCCCAAAGTGGTCCATTCGATGATGGCTAATATATATCTGCTTTTTCCTCCAGTGCTCAACCCCATCATCTATAGTGTAAAAACAAAACAGATTCGCAAAGCTATACTCAGTCTTCTCCTTGCAAAACAAACAGAGCTGTTTGTTTGAGAAAAACCTGAAAAAAGTGACTTTCACTGTAGAAAAGTAGTCCTGGTAAGTTACTGTCTATCAGATTTTTTTTGTCATTTTATTCCTTAATCAACAAATATTTAGAGAGTGGTTTTGTGTTTTCAGTCATAAATATGTCACATCCCAAGAATTTTATAGTCCAAAAGGGAAACATGAAAATCATTGATAATGAAATAAGAAAATACTCAGAGTAATTAACATTTAGTGACTACTTTACACTATGTGTTCTACTAACAGCTTTTAAGACATATTCCATTTACTCTTCAAAGAGCTCAGTGAACTATACAATATTAATTACATTTTAGAGATGAAGAAAGTGAGGCCTAAAGACATTTAGGCCATCAAAGGCCAGACATCTGACATGGCTGAGGGTTGAGATTTGAATCCAGGCTTTCTGCGTCTTAGATGCCATGCTCTTCACTAGTGTATTAACACTCTGCCAAAAGCGTCTAGGAAAAATATTATAAGATCAAAAGTAAGAACTGAAAAAGTAAGAATCTTCATGTTTACATATCATGCCTTAAAAGAAAGTTGTGTTGTCTTTCTTAGACTATAGTTTGTTTTCTTCATTCATAGTTAATAGTTCAAAAGATTAGAATAGATATGTCATGCCATGTAAGCCAGAGATCAATATTTAGTATTGGACAGCCAATAGCACAGCTTCAAGGATTAGGGGCATTTGCTAATTCATTACAGGAAATGGGAACTTTGGAGAACTAGAAATAGTTTGAGGCAGAGCTTCTTAACCTTTTAAAGCATAACAGTCCCTTTGGAGTCTAATGAAATCGATGAAGACTTCTCTACAGAAAAATCACATATAAACACATTCAGATTTTCCATAAAATTTCAGAGGCTTTACAAATGCCACAAAGGACCTACTATGGCTATCTTAACCAACCAAAGAATCGAGATAAATAATTTATGATGTTCAGCCTATAAACAGCTATACATGGCTATACCTAAAATATTTTGTTCCTAAAAAAGAACTTATGGTAACCATATCAATTTAAGAGACAGGCAGAAGCTTAAAAGTCAGGTGTATAAAATGGTACAAAAATGAAGAGGAAAGTGGAGTCACATCAATTTTATTGCAGTTGTAAAAGTAATCAATAGGAGGGATGTTTCATGTAGCCCACAAACACTGGGATACAGCTGTATTGTTAAGCTGTATTATTTAGACTTGTATTTAGAACTTGTCACTTTCTCTGAACTGTTACGGCCTGTATGGAGTCACGGACAACATCAGATAACTTTTTCTCTGGAGAATACAAGCCTGAAAAAAAAAAGAAAAAAAAAAAGGCCAGCATACGTGGAGCCAGCGCACATCAGTTTACAGGCAGCCATGCTGTGCATCTCATCTCAACCCTGTGTTCCACCATGTCCTACTGGCACCTTGAAAAAACCATTTATACCTGGGAACTGAAAAACCCTACAAATGAGGACTTTTTAGTTTTCAGAGATTCAATTTGCCAGCACACAAGCAACTGGGATCCTACTTTATGTTTGGCTTTGTGAGAAGCAATAGAAATCAAAAGTTCAAAAGAACATATTCTCTGCACTCAAGAAGCTTAAAGTCTAGTGTGTGAAGCAGTGACATAAACAAATATAAAGTAATGTACTAACTTGATAAGGCAAAATTATACTTCTTGTTTGTGTTGCCATCTAAGTTGAAAATGTTTCCAAAGGTAAATAGAGGAGACGTATATTTTGGAAGAAACTAGAAGAACGTGAGAAGTACTGCATCACCATTTTACTCCTCATGGAAGAATACTCTTCTGAGTTTTAAATTCATAGGTCCTATCTGGACACAGCATTGAAGAATATACAAAACTTTACCTCTTTTTTTGTTCTGTTTTCTCTACCCATTGGATTCTATTAAGTGACTTTAGATTGTAGGATTTGTATTAGTTGCTTAAAGAACATCTTTTGCTTGAACAATACTATTCTATAAAGGAATTGATTTGTAGATTTAGTTTAGAAATTTGGGTGTGCTTCCTGAATGTATGGGGGACTTTTGCTCTGGTAATTTTATATGTCTGTTAGCTGACTGGAGCTTCAGAAAGATAGAACACCTGGGAATATTAGAGTTGAGAGGCTTATATGTTGAGATGCTCAAAGGGCCACAGTATTGCCAAGTTTGCTGTGATTGAGCCTATCTCTGGAGGATATCTAGAGTTAAGAAAGTGAACAAGATAATGGCAAGAGGGAAATGCTTTTGATATATTTAGGGAACTTTATAAGGTGCAAGCAAATATTTGCATAATTTTATTTAGGTTGAGTTATATTGTTGATCTACAAAATGTCTGGCATACTACATATGCATGTTACTTAGTATAATTCATTAAAGGAAATAAACTAGTACTTGGCTTAGTATATTGAGTGGGATTGAGGTAAATTCACTAAATTAACATTCTAATAAAGTTTGTAGCTCAAGGGGAAACCACTGAAAAAAGATTATCATGGGGAGTCTTAAGGATCTGAATAGTTCATCCTATAGGTCACAAGAGAAAATAAAAGAGAATGGCAAGAAAAAAAATAACAGCTCTGTGCATGTGAAAGCATGATTTTTTTCATTATGTTTTCCATACACTGTATATGTCCTGATTCTTTCATTCATGCACATCTGTTGTGTCCCTTGCCTTTTTTTCTCTCTTTAATTTATCCATCCAGTAAACTGTCATCTGATCAATTATGGAAAAAATGGAATCAAAATGTTTCCTTCAGAAGGATGGATAAAGTCTCTTAGCCTTGTAGTAAAACATGCTTGCTTATCTACTTCATTAGCCAGGTTTTCCTTTTTTTAAAAGTTTATTTATTTATTTTGAGAGAGAGAAAGAGAGAGAGAATGAGTGGGGGAGGTGCAGAGAGAGAGGGAGAGAGAGAATCCCAAGCAGGATCCATGCTGTCAGTGTGGAGCCTGATGTGGGGCTCAATCTCATGACCCACAAGATCATGACCTGAGCTGAAACCAAGAGTTGGACGCTTAACTGACTGAGCCACCCAGACACCCCAATTAGCCAGGTTTTCTAACTAGACTTGTATTCTTACCATTCCTCAAATGCAACAGGTTAACTTCAAGTTGAATTCTGCTACTTCCCACCCCAAAATACCATATTCCTTCCTCTTTTTCTTTTAATCTATGTTGATTTCCTGATTCTACTTCTTTTATGAACAATTCTTTAAGCAATAGAATAGTGGCTGAGAAAAGTGAGCACACCAGGATGGATAGATTATATAAGGTCAGAAGATCTGCCCTAGGGTGTGTTCCATGAGAGGCCTAGAGGACACACCATTCACTAAGTTCATTAGGAATGAGCTGTGAAAATGAAACCAGCATCACTAAGAAGTTGAGAAGTAGCTCTTTTCTGCTGACCAGGGACAACAGGAGATAAGGTCACTGAGACAGGCTCATTAATATCCATGTATATGATGAGGTCTGGACATAACAGAGGCCAGATAATCACCAAAAACCAGAGGGCTGCAATTATCATAAAAACCAACAAGATCCAAAGAACACGCAATAGAGTTCAAAGTGAAAGCAGTTGTGGGGATGGTTAATAGAGCGTGACATCCCTGGAGCAAAATAGACAAACAGCCAACAAGGGGCTAGGGAACATTAGAAGAAGAAGTCAAGAATGGACAAGAAGGAAGCTGGAAGAACTGTCACACTTTAATGTAAGCTTCACCTTGAGTTAAACAGAAAAATAAGGAAAAAAAGTTTTGGTGGAAAGAATCATCCCAGACTGCCATGCAGTTCTAAACAGAGTTAGTCAAGGCCATTAGGTATCCTCAAGTCAAAGTCATCTGTCAGAGGAATCCTGTGCCTTCTAGGAATGGACCTGTCTTAGTTTCCCTGCCATATTCAATCATCATCTGAAAACAGCTCATGGAAATACGACCTCCATGGAATGTGAAGATAGATTAAAAGCTCAGAACTAGGGCTACTGAGATAATCAGAGACGTGAAGGGCACACTTAATAATAAGCACATCTATCAAATTAAGAAAGTATGTAGGGCAATACAAGGAGGAGCCAAACAACCAAACCCAAGACAAAGAAGCCAGAGAAGCTATGGGCTGCTCAGGAGAAGTTTAAAAGCCTGCCATTTCTCAGTCTTCACAGGCTTCCCTTGAAGTTACAAATACTCAGGAAATGAAGTATCAAGGTGAAGGACATATGAAAATTTTACTATTGTTTTTGCAGCTTTTCTATAACACAGAAATTATTCTGAAATACAATGTTAAAAATGCTTATGAGAAAAACATCTGATTGACCCTTCTTAGGTCAGGTATCTAAGTCTCTAGTAGTGATCAATCAGGTTCACATCTACAGGACCAGCAGATTGGGCCCACTTCTATGTTTGGGTCTATCAGAAAAGGGGAAATATTTCACCAAAAAATTGCTCAACACCACTCATATACCTGTTTTTTATCCAATAGATTACATTAAGAACATTTGATTAAAGACAAATGTCTTTAAGGCAGTGGTCAGAATCCTAAGAATTAAATGATTGATTAAACAGAAGAAAATTTCAATTTGAAAATTTCCCATTAGCAAAACTCCTCAAGGCAAAAGTACCAGGGATTACAAAATCACTGATTAGATGAATAGCAAGAGAGTTACGTAAATTTATAAAGTATAAACACATATATTAGCATGTCATATCTTTCCTGCAGGCCAGCAGAGACAGATTCAGATATTCTGAAGCAATGATTAAAAAATAATCAAGATTAAAAATCTGTGTTAGACATAGAAACAATAAAATGTCTCTCTTGTCTACATTTAGATTCTCCATAAAATTTTCATATTTATTATATTAAAGAATTACTTATTCTGACAATTACTGTTTTATGAATTCAATATAATACTAGATGCTTTGTTACTAATAACAAATAATGCTATATACCATTAAACCTTAAAAAAATGTAATTTCTAGCCTGGGACAATTTATAAGAATTGAAGAAAATATGCAAAACCAACCACAAAATGTCTGTAGCAACTTAACTCTATGTTTCTTTTTTGTTGTTGTTTTTGTTTTTTTGTTTTATTGTTTTATTTATTTTTAATTCATTATCATTTTTTAAATTACATCCAAGTTAGTTAACATATAGTGTAATAATGATTTCAGGAATAGAATTTAGTGATTCATCCCTTACATATAACACCCAGTGCTCTTTTTTTTTTTAATGCTTATTTATTTATTTTGAGCATGAGATTGTGTGCTCCTGTGCAAGCATGTGCAAATGGGGGAGCAAAGGGAGAGAATCCCAAGCAGGCTCAGCACAGAGACCAACATGGGGCTGGATCCCAGGAACTGTGAGATTATGACCTGAGCCAAAATCAAGTCAGATGCTTAATCAACTGAGCCACCTAGGTGCCCCATTAACTGTATGTTTTATGATTAAAAGTTTTACTTTGAAAATACTTGACCAAGCTCTTCTCCAGGGGCATCTAATGCTTCCTTTAAATTTTTTGAGAAACCTCCATATTGTTTCCTTTTTCATACATATATATATATATACATATATATATATGTATATATATATATATATATATATATATATATATATATATAATGTTTATTTATTTGAGAGAGAGAAAGAGAGCAAGAGTGTGAGCAGAGGAGAAGCAGAGAGAGAGAGAGAGAGAGAGAGAGAGAGAGAATCCCAAGCAGGCTCCATGCTGTCATCACAGACCCAACAAGGGGCTTGATCCCATGACCCTGGGATCATGACCTGAACTGAAATCAAGAGTCGGACACTCAACCTACTGAGCTATCCAGGCACCCCAAGAAACCTCCATACTGTTTTCTATAAGACTGTACCAATTTAAATTCCCATCAATGCTGTGTTCCCTTCTCTCCATATATTCACCAGTATTTGTTTTTTGTTGCTGTTCTTTTTTTTCAATGATAGGCATCCTAAGAAATGTGAGGTGATATCTCATTGTGGTTTTGATTTCCATTTCCTTGATGATTATTAATGTTGAGCATCTTTTCACATACCTGTTGGTCTGTATATCATAATATTGTATTGTATACTGAAAACTTGCTAAGAGGATAGGTATTATGATAAGTGTTTTACCACACACACACATAAAATAATACGAAAGGGGGTGGGAGGAATACATTTATGGCCTTTCACAGCTGTATATGTATTCCCAAATTCATCAAATTGTATACAGTAAATATATACAGCTCTTTATATACCCATAAAACTTAATTAAAAAAAGATTCCCATGCAAGTTCTACTGAATAAACTTGCCATATGTATTCCCTCTGTAAAACATACTGACTAATGCTAGCAGCCAGTTGAACACTCATAGATCACTCTCTAGTTAGCAAATCCTAATTGCCCCCAGTAAGTACACTGTAGGCTACTTGCTTTTCCTTCAGTCATCACAATTATTATAATGGAAATTGTATACAGTTTATTAAGATATGGTTTACAAAGGAAGATAATATAAAATTGCAATTTGCAGAACTACATTGAAAGACCCTAACTCTACATCAAACAATGATGAATAAATTACATATATGTCTCAAGTTAAAATAAAATGATCAGTGTAGGTTAAAATTACTTTTATGACTCCTACATTTAACCAACTTTATTAGCTAATTAGCCTAATCATCAACCAAATAGACTTTAATAAAATGGCTTCTATTTTGCTTATTTATATGGTTCTCTTTTCTAGACTTGAAATAGATCTGCAAGAGTGAGCAATAAATTAATTTGACAAACATTACTGACCACTGATTTTGTGTTAAGTACTGTTTATCAGTATATGTTAGGTAAATTAAAAATGTTTGTTTTAGCCTGAGTGACTAAGACAAAATAAGATAATGTACCTAAAATTACTTGGAAAAATTCATCACTATACGAATGTTAATTAACATAATCCCTGAAGAAGAACCAATCTATTTTTTTCTAGGAGTTGCTTCCATTTGAATGGCTATGCTGACAAATCTTTCTTCTTCTATTGAAAGTGTAACCTGCATGGAATCCCTTAACATTGTAATTCTATTTTACTGTTTGCTTCTGAATTGTAGGAATCCATTTGCTCATTTCGACAAATATTTCATTTACATGTACTATGTACTTGGCACTATGCTATCACCTGGAAATACTTTCAAAATATTTGTTATTCCACTTAGTTGTACAAAAAAATCTGTGTAATTCATTATTTACAAGAAACAAATAGAATAAAAATCAAGAAGAAATATTGGATCCTCATCTTAAATGCTGTATTCATGTTCAATATCATTTTTTTTTAATTTTTTTTTTTCTCAACGTTTTTATTGTTGGGACAGAGAGAGACAGAGCATGAATGGGGGAGGGGCAGAGAGAGAGGGAGACACAGAATCGGAAACAGGCTCCAGGCTCTGAGCCATCAGCCCAGAGCCTGACGCGGGGCTGGAACTCACGGACCGCGAGATCGTGACCTGGCTGAAGTCGGCCGCCCAACAGACTGCGCCACCCAGGCGCCCCTCAATATCATTTTTAATTAAAACACATAAACACAGAGTTATTGTGTCAATATGTTTATTTATTTATTTATTTTTGGCCCTTTTTCTCTTGTCAGAGCGTCCGCATTTCCTGGTGCTAGCTAAATAACTTGGGGCAGAGAGATGAAGCACAGTAGACTATCACAGAAATCCCCCAAGGGTGTATTAATCCCAGTTGGATAAATGGCTACACCATCAAAGTCCTTTGTAAAAATTTTCCATACGGAGAGGTAAATAGGTGACCTTCATATACCCCACTCTAAATAAGGATAAAAGAAGCTCTCCTCCCTATCTAAAGGCCAAGTCAAGCAGCTGGTCTCAGATCAGCACCACTACTTAGTTGTCTCTATAATAAAATGTATCTGATGACTTTAAGCTCCATCATGAGTAATTTAGCTTAAACCCAAGGAAGAGTTTCTTGGAAGGGAAGTTAAAGACAACAATTCATTTAGTCTCTGATATTGTATCCTCTGTAATTCTCCACATCTCGAAAGGTAAGACTCTCTCCACCTACCACAGGTCTCTGGTCTCCAAACCCTTGGAGCCACCGATTATACTTGCTCTCCATTCTTTAGTTCACTTCCATGAACCTGATACCTATTCAGAAATTCCAAATTCCATAAAGACGTTTTGTTTTCAACTATTTAGCTAATCATAGCAAAGCTGTGCTTCTTCTATGTATATATTTCCTGACACATATAATAACCAAAATCACTGGCACATCCTTACCATTGTTTTACTTCTGTTTCTAATTGGTGTATGCCTACTGTAGCACATTTATTCCATTCAGTCTTCAGCAATCTGATTTGTTTCTTTTTCATTTTGTCTGAATACCAGAAGCAGTATGGCACAGTGAAATGAGCATACCTAGAGAGCCAGACAGACCTGGATTCACACACTGGTCCTGTAATGTCTGTCTAGGGGAACCTTCACTCCAAAACCAAAATCTTCTCACAAAAAATCTAGGAATGTTAGTCACAGCCTATTCATGGTGCTATTCAATTAAAGCGATGACAGGTAGAGCTATGTGGGGCAAAGAATCTGGCTCAATATTAATTTCTCTTCTCACTAAGAATATTAGGACTATTCTCTCATTAATCTTCCAACCTTTCACCTAGTACATGTTTCAGCCCAGGCCCTAGACATGAAGACCAGCGTGCCTCTCAGGTCAGCATGTTCATAGCATGCAGGCACTTCTTCCTCTCCATGTAGGTGGTTAACTTTGTAACATTCCACAGACATCGCTTCTAAATTCAGTAGGATACAATGAAGGACTCTTTTAAATAGTTTTCTGTGAATGAATACATAAATTAATTTAATTAATTGAATCTACAACATTTTCAATCATAGGAACAGCATTTTGTCTTTCCAGGGAGATTATGTTGCTATTCATTGTTTTGGCAGACCATCATGTGATGGTAACTGATTTTCCTCTGCAGCAGGATATAACTCCAGACCTTTCTTTATACGCAATGACTAGTAATCTAGAAGATCAGACTTCAATTCTTCTTCCTAAAAGAACAGAGGAATTTTACCCTTTCTTTGATTACTCAAGTGCTATCCTATATTTTGACTTAACTGATCTCATATTCCTTAGTTAGGAGTTAATCACCCTCAAAATATCTCAGATGTAGGATATCAGTTTTAGCATTAGTACTTCTTTGGTCTGTTCCTTTCATCCTTTATCTTCCTTGAAAATGTAATAGAAAACTGGGAGAGACTGTTTCAGATAGTACTAGCTAAAATTATTTTATAATTAAAGTCTATTGTAATTCTTAGAAACAAAATTGTGAGAGCAATATGCTGTATGAATTACAAACAGTTGCAGTACCGACAGAAATTGATGATCAACAGATGGGAGGTGGAAATACATTCAGATTTCTGGATCAGGCAGCCTGGCACATCAAGCTACCACGAGCTATTATCAAACTGAGGAAAATAGAACATACAAGTTGTAGGGGTTCTGGGGACTAATTCAGATGCAGTCATCTTGTGCTCAAGTGGACTTTGAGATATGGAAGCAGAAAAATTACAGAGTTAGATATATGGATCTAATATTTAGGAATTAGGATAAAGATAAGTATGCAATTAGGAAAATAAATAAATAAAAACATTGTTCATAGAATGCCTATGGAATTCAAAGTATGTAGAAGTAGGTAACATGCTTATTAAGAGTCAAACGAATTTTTATCTATATCCATAAGTAAATTATATAGTCACTTAAATGATAAAATTGCATTGGGCGCCTGGGTGGCTCAGTTGATTAAGCGTCTGACTTCGGCTCAGGTCAGGATCTCATGGTATATGGGTTTTGTGCTGACAGCTCCAAGCCTGGAGCCGCTTCAGATTCTGTGTCTCTCTCTCTGCCCCTCCCCGACTCAAGCTCAGTCCCTCTCTCTCTCTCTCCCTCTCTCTCTCTCTCTCTCTCTCTTCTTTCTCTCTCCCTCAAAAATAAATAAACATTAAAAAAATGTTAATGATAAAATTGTATAAAAATGGGCATTCTTAACGGAAATTATCATGGATGGATTCTAAAGGAATAATAGATATCCTAAAGAGATTTAAAATAGATTTTGAGCAATAAATTCATTTTTATAATATATACACTATGGGTTAATTTAACTTATAGTATCCAGTGGATTAATTTAAATTATAGCATCCAACAATATGCTTAAGAAATTACAATCTGCTAAAATCAAGTCTCATTAGTTTATTTACAATCATATAATACTTAAGCAATCCTGAAATAATTGTTTCAACTCTGAACCATAAAGATGATAAATAATTAGGAGATTTGCAAACATAGATATCTCTAACACATTTGCCTTATATCATTATTATTGGTACCATTATTATTATCGTTGGAAAATGTAGTGCAGTTGTTAATAGCACAATTTCTAAAATCTTATTTTCTATGATTCCCAACATTTGTTCTTTCAGATTTTGTGACCTTCAGCTATTTGTCCAAACTTCTAAATTTCACTTTATGCATCTGTAATAAATAAAAAATACTTCTCTCTTAGGCTTTTCAAAGGCTCAAATGAAGTAATCTATGTAAAATACTTAGAACATCATCTGGAACATGGTCTTATCAGTCATATAATCTATATCCAAATAACCCTATAAGAAATCAAAGGCCAGGTGAAACAGCAGGGTATAAATGCTACAAAAGAAGATTATCAATTTCCTTATTGATTTTTACCACAATAGAGGCAGGTTCCATAATGGTAAACAAGGCAGTATTTTAGTTTACAAAGTAAAAAGAGTATCACACTTCAGATCCACGGGACCTGAAGCATCTTCCCTCTAGTTCCCTCTAATAAACATATGTCATGAGATAGGATGAACTGGCCTTATCTAAAGTAGATTCCTGGGTTGTCCCTGATGTTCTCTGCTAAGTCAAAATAAATTTTCACTTGGAATCTGAATTTAATAATTCTAAAATTCCAAGGCAAAAAGGAACCAATTATTTTCTTAGGCCAGGATCTACTCATGGTTAGAGTATTTCAGAAAGGGCAAATAAAACAGAAATTAGCAAAAAACATATTGAATATCTCCTATGAGCAAAGAATTCTACTAAGCAAAGATTAGCTAAAAATAACCTCTTATTTTCATGAGACCATATTAATAAGTATAAGCTTATAATCCAGTTGAAGGATAAAAAATGTAACAAAAAAAATATTGATCAGAGTCCAGGGTAGTAAGTGATACACACCAAACACCAATTTCATAGCTAGGTATGAAATTAAATTGAACTTAGTTAAATATCTCATTCCACTGACAAATCCCACAGATATAATATTGAGTGAAAGAAGCCAGAGGCAAGTAGTATATACTGTATGATTCTATTTATATAAAGATCAAGAAGAGGGAAAATTAATTATGATAAGAGAAGTCAGAATAATGGTTACAATAGGAGAAGAGATTGATTAGGATGAGGCATTAGGAAGACTTCTGGGTTGCTGGTAATAGTCTATCAGTTTATCTTGAAAGGATTTATATGAGTCCATATAGATGCCAAACTTTATTGAGCTGTACTCTAAAGTTTTGTGCACTTTACTAAGTTTTTGTGTATTAAACTTTAACAAAAAGTAATTTTTAAATTCTAAATTTAGAAAATCAAGATATTACAAGATAACTCAGCTCCTGCAGACCATAATGCCAATTTTCCACAATTCTACTTTCCCTACTTTCCTCTTGACTGGGGTGCCTGGACTTGAATGGGCCCATGCTTGGATTTCCATCCCCTTCTGCTGCCTCTATTTAACTGCTCTTTCTGGGAATACCCTGATCCTCTTCGTAATCTTCACTGAGCCAAGCCTCCATGAGCCCATGTACTATTTCCTCTCCATGTTGTCCACCACTGACATTGGCTTATGCATCTCTACACTGGTGACAGTACTAGGAATATTCTGGCTCAATGCCAGGGAGATCAGCTTTAATGCCTGCTTATCACAGATGTTCTTCATTCACCTCTTCACTTTCATGGAATCTTCAGTGCTCCTGGCTATGGCTTTTGATCGTTTTGTGGCCATTTCCAACCCCTTGAGATACGCTACCATTCTAACTCATGAAAGGATTGCACAGATTGGTTTGGCAGTCGTTACCAGGGGAACTGTCATTCTGATACCACTAGTCCTTCTTCTCAAGCGTCTATCATTCTGCCGCAGTCATGTGCTCCATCATTCCTACTGTTTCCACCCTGATGTAATGAAGCTCTCATGTTCAGACACAAAGATCAACAGTGCATTTGGACTAACTGCAATTATCTCTACTGCTGGAGTGGACTCTATTTTTATCCTGATTTCCTATGTCCTGATAATTCGCTCAGTTCTCAACATTGCATCCCCAGAGGAGAGGAAAAAGGCCTTCAGCACCTGCATTTCTCATATCACGGCTGTGGCCATATTCTACATCCCTTTAATCAGCCTGTCTTTTGTTCACAGATTTGGAAAACATTCTCCACCATATGTGCCCACACTGATTGCTAATATTTACTTGCTCATTCCCCCTGTAATGAATCCCATCATTTATAGTGTGAAAACAAAGCAGATTCAAAAATCTGTGCTCAAACTGGTATGTTCCAAGGGAACTCATATTTAACAATTACTGGCCCATAAAGACCCATTTCAAAGTCAGTAAAAATTGATCATAAATTGGAGTTATAACTCATGAAATTTTAGAGATGGGTGGAACTAGATGCCATCCAATTCAAATATCTCCACAATGCTGTTAGTTCTACCTAAGGCAATCTTATCTTTTCTACCACCAAAATACTGATTCAGATTCTCACTACCTCTCAGTTACCCTATTCCTATAGATAACTGACTTCCTGTATCTCTGATGTTTCC
Source organism: Leopardus geoffroyi (assembly GCF_018350155.1). NCBI lineage: Eukaryota > Metazoa > Chordata > Mammalia > Carnivora > Felidae > Leopardus > Leopardus geoffroyi. The sequence goes on along the minus strand of NC_059329.1, from coordinate 60,656,523 downwards.
ACCTAAAACCACACATCATTCACTTTGAATTAATTTTCTAAATATACAGCACAAGTAAAATTTAATAACAAAACAATAAGTAAGTATCTCTTTCATGGTCACTTCTCATACACCAACTAAATGAAGCAACTGCTCCTATCTCTGATATAGTCCTCCAAAATTTGGATTCAACTTTCCTTTAAAATTTAATCTATCTCTCTCTCTCTTTTCACATACTCACAGTCTAGGAAAAGCAGTCAGCTAACTGTTTCTTCATGTACATGCAACTTTCCTAAAGCTGTTCACTGTTAACTTGAGCTTCACTGTTGACTCTATTTCAATCTTGATACCCACCCTCCACTTTGAAATTCTGGTATGTCAAGGCTCATCGTTAAATAGTTTCGTCATTAAATTTTTCATGATTGCCCAATGGTACTTGATCTTGCCTTCCTATATTTCACCTTTTATAGTACTTTGCCAGTATCTTTTTTGCCTTTATGTACTTTTGGCATAGAAATGGAAATAATAGAAATATAAATATATATTAATATTAATATAAAATGGCTGCCACAAGTCTATAAATTCCCTAAATAAAAAAAGCCTTGAAACTTCTATAATACCTAGCAGAATACCTTTCACATAGCAGATACTCAGTGATAGTTGTTGAATTGAACTGAACATATTGGACTATCAAATAGTCCATCTGAACAATTCAAATTGCATAGGCAAAGGGCTATTTTGGAACCTGAGATCACAGTCTCTGGAATTTATCCCAGTTTGCATAAGCCCAACTTGACTAAGAATGATTTTAGCCACTTTTTTTCTCCATGAATGGCTTCCCAGAACCAACTACTATACATAACTAAAAAAAAATTTTCCCAGGTGCCAAAGACAAAAACTAGTAAACCGTCCTTAATTCCTCACTTACCATTTGCTCTTGCATCCAATGAATCTGTATTTCTTCTATTCTAACATGAAAACATCTCTTCATCTCCACTTTTAGACTTTGTTCAGGACACTAAAGTTCTTTTTAAAAAATATGTATTTATTTATTTTTGAGAGCGAGAGTAGCGGAGAGGGTCAGAGAGAGAGAGAGGGAGAAAAAGCATCCCAAGCAGACTCCATGCTGTCAGCACACAGCCCAACGCAGGGCTCAATCCCACAAACCATGAGATCATGACCTGAACTGAAATCAAGAGTCAGACATTTAACTGACTGAGCCACCCAGGCACCCATAGGACACTAAAATTCTTAAATTAAATCACATTTTCCTTTTAGGCTTCAGGTGTCCAATCTTACCCCTTTCTCCTCCCTCTGTTTTCCATAAGAAAATCAGAAGAAGAAAAAAACTTTTTAAAAGCCTTTTAAATTATACTTTAGTTATACAATAAATAATAAATATGCTCTTATTAATAAAAGATTTTACAGAAAAGGTGAAAGTCCTCCTTGATATGTTTCCTCAAGTTCAGTCTTTCTGTCTTCTCTATAGGAAACCACTGTATAAATTTGATTTTTTTTTCCTTCCTTTTTCTATGCATTAATGTCCACAGATATGGAGAAAATAAAATTTTCAATTTTTTTTATGTTTTTTAATTTATTTTTGAGAGAGACAGAGAGCTAGAAGAGGAAGGGCAGAAAGAGAGGGAGACACAGGATCCGAAGCAGGCTCCAGGCTCTGTGCTATCAGCACAGAGCCCTATGCAGGGCTTAAACTCATGAACCATGAGATCATGACCTAAGCCTAAGTCTGATGCTTAACCGACCACAAGGTACAACTATATATCTCTCTGTTGTTTATTATCTTCAATATAACATTTATTTGTTTTGATCCCTGTAGGAGGTGGTGGGGGGAGAAAATAATCTTTAAATCTTCTCAATGTGGAATAACTGGGTCTACAATTCCAAAATATATATATCAAATGATTTCAGTGGTCTCCTTCCTAAAGCAGGTGTGAAAACTCTGTTCATACACTTTCCATGTTTCTTCAATATTTATATTTTCTTGGCATATATTTCAATATTAATATTATTAGCATTAATATTAATTAATGCTAATTAATTAATTATATTAATTATTATATTAATTATATTAATATTATTATATAATATAATATATATTATATATTATATATTATATTATTAATAATTAATAATTATTAATATATTAATTATATATATAATTATATATATAACATATATATATATATATATATATATATATGTAGATTTAGGCATGCAGAGTGTCTCTGAAGCAAAAACAATTAGCCAGAAAGATCCCTTAGGAATAAATAGATTTTTCTGAGGGGTAAACAACTCTCCTGAGAATGGGTTTCTCACAGATACCCTTCCTTCAGAGGTGAATGAGACCTCAGAGCCTTGTCTCTTCCTCATTGTCTTCACTTGATGTAAGTACAGATGCATCAGAAAGACTGTGGATATGTATTAATGTTAGATGATTTATGTGGGCTCATTCTGCAATAAGAAATTTGGCGTCATTAAAGGAAGTATTTCTAAAATGAAATTATAAGAACAACCATGTAAACATAAGATGCTGGGAATTGCTTTTGATTTAAGAATCTACTACTGGAAAGGTCCTATTCTCATAGAGTTTTCAGCAAAGCTTAGAAATAAAAATTAGAAATTCTTCACAATTTACTGAATCTCAATTCTTTTTTTTTTCAAGTTTATTTATTTATTTTGAGAGAGAGAAAGTTTCAAGCAGACTGCGCTGTAAGCACCAAAACCAACCTGAGCCAAAACCAAGAGTTGGATGCTGAACTGACTGAGCCACCCAGGTACCCCTTGAAACTCAATTCTGAAAAAATTCATAAACAGCAAAATTTTGAAAATACAAAAATCCAGAGCATGTGGTCAGTTTAAAATCTGGCTGGGATTCCTTAGATAAGATAAAATATCTAAAATGTATTGTTCATAGTGCTAGACACAGGGAGTCTGAATAGTCCCCAAACTGAATGAGTCATCAATGTAGAATTCTGCCATAAAAAGTAAGTACAATATAATTTCTTTAAGCAAAAACACAGAATATGGCATATCTAGAGTCATATGCCCAAATCCAATGTTGAATTTCAAAGAAGTAAATACTTTGTCCAAAAATAATAGTGATTCGTTATTAGTAAGGCTTGAAATTTTAGTTCTTTTTCTTGTAGTAGGGATGATGCTGGTCCATTCAGAATAACAGACTGTAATATTCTTAAAGAGATTAAGACATTCAAGCCAGATTGAAAATGAAGAGATGCATTTGAAGTCAATTAACTTAGGTTAAATAGGTCAGCAGTGGCTATGAAAATGAGCAGCACTAATAGAAGTATCCATAGCTCAAATCCATGATTCCAGGAGGCATCATTATCCAACATGCATGATTCATTTTACCAGTGGTCTTAATAATTTAGCATGTAAGAAAATAATAGCTTTCCATTTCCCCTCGCTGTTGATAAAGAAATAAGTTTTAAATAAAGCAACAAAAATCAGGAAGTGAAAAAACAAATTTATCAAATATCAAGTGTTTGATGCCCTAATACATACGCATTTATAGTAGTGTTTAGAACCAAGGAACAATGACAGTGTACGTCTATGGAAAGAGGAAAAACCACATGAATATTTGAAATTTTAGTAATTTACATGCATATGTAACAAAAGTTTTTTTAATGCTATTCTATAAATTTCACCACATCAAGAAGAATTGACATGTAGCATAGTAGAATTGTAACCAATTTTAAATTTACATACATGGAATTCAAATCCTAGCTTTTCCACTGTGGGAAATATTATAATTTGTTTATCTCTCTAATTTTTACGTTCCTGGGATGAAAAATTAGGATATTATAAGCAAATTGATTTTTAAATTAATTAAGATAATCTACATAAAGCACAAAATTCATGTAAAGCCTGACACATTTTGGGATTTTATAAATGATAGATCTTAACTACTTTCAAAGTAACTATACTACCTCCAATTTACCAATGAGAAAATAGCATCAAACATTCTAAATTAAGGATTCAGAGAAAGGGGAACCCTCTTAAAAGGTTGGTGGGGATGCAAACTGGTGCAGCCACTCTGGAAAACAGTATGGAGGTGCCTCAAAAAGTTAAAAATACAACTACCAACAATCCAGCAATTGCACTACTAGATATTTACCCAAGGGATACAAAAATACTGATTCGAAGGGATATATGCACCCTGATGTTTATAGCACATTATCAACAAAAGCCAAATTATGGAAAGAGTCCAAAGGTCCATCGACTGATGAATGGCTAAAGATGTGGTATGTATATACAATGGAATATTACACAACCATAAAAAAGAATGAAATCTTGACATTTGCAATAAAATGAATGGAGCTAGAAGATATTATGCTAAGTGAAATAAGTCAGTCAGAGAAAGACAAATACCATATGATTTCACTCATGTGTGGAATTTAAAAAACAAAACAAACAGACATAGGGAACAAAATAAAGGAAAACCAAGAAACAGACTCTTAACTGTAGATAACAAAATAATGATTACCAGAGGGGTAGAGGGTCGGGGGATGAGTTAAATAGGTGATGGGGATTAAGGAGTGCCCTTGTTGTGAGAAGCGCTGTGTGATGTGTGGAAGTGTTGAATCACTATATTGTACACCTGAAACTAATAGTACACTGTATGTTTACTAACTGGAATTTAAACAAAAACTTGAGGGGTGCCTGAGTGGCTCAGTCGGTTAAGCATCCCATTAGGCTCAGGTTCATGATCTCGCAGTCTGTGAGTTCAAGCCTCACATCGGGCTCTGTGCTGACAGCTCAGAGACTGGAGCCTTCTTCAGATTCTGTCTCTGTCTCATTCTCTGCCTCTCTCATGCTCTGCCCTGCTCATGCTTGCTCTCTCGTGCTCTCTCTCAAAAATAAATAAACATTAAAAAAATTTTTAATGAAAACTTGAAAAAAATATTCTAAGTCCTATGATTCCAGAATTTTTCTTCCATTATAATTTCCCTCCTCTTTCATACTCCAGAGAAACAGAACTAATAGGAGATGGTAGGTAGGTAGGTAGGTAGGTAGGTAGGTAGGTAGGTAGGGATTTATTATGAAGAATTGGTTCACACAATTATGGAGGCTAAGAAATCCCATAGTCTGCCATTTGTAAGCTGGAGATCCTGGAAAGCCAATGGTGTAGTACCAATCCAAGTCTGAAGGCTCCTGAAAACTAGAAGCACCGATGGTGTAAATCCCAGCCCAAGGGCAGAAGACCCATGTCCCAGCTCGGCAGTCAGGCAGAGAGAAAGAACTCCTCCTTCCTCTGCTTTTTCATTCTATTCAGGCCTTCAACTAACTGAATGAGGCCCACCCACAGTGGGAAGGGTAATCTGCTATATTCAATCTACTGACTGACTCAAACATTAATCCTTTCACAGACATACCCAGAAATAACGTTTAATCAGATATATGGGGTGGCCCAGTCAAGTTGACACATAAAATCAACCATCACACACCACACACACACCTGAATCCATTTCTTGATACCTCTACTTAGAATTCAGATCTCAATCTAGACATCATTATTTACTGGAAACAATTCCTTATTCCTCACAATGAGTTTGTTGTCTTTATGTGCTCTCATAGCATTCTAGATTTACTCTTTACACTCTAATTCCATGTTACTTGTCTGTGTTCCCTTGTCGACTAAGTGTTTTCAGGATCAGAGACATCATTACACTTAGCATTTAATTTCCTGTTTCTCATCCAAGGTACATGGGAAATATATTTTTTACTGAATGACTGAATGAATTTTCAGTATTTTTGCTTAGTAAAGTGACTGTTTTGACAAGTAGTACTGGAATCTCATTCCTGCACTGTTTCTGGATCATTCCATGCATTAAAGTACTTCTTAAAGGAGAATCTTATAAATTCCCTCTAGTTTTCAGAAGATATAAGTGTATCTTCTGTATGGCACACAGATCAAATGTAGTTCTCAAATATAATAACATTTCAACCATTTGAACACAACCATGTGTTTGCTCTTAGGTTTCTCTTCTCCTGGCTGATTCTAAACTTTATAATTTCTGACTATTCTTTTTTTTAAACAACCATCTCTTCAATTCATCTTAACAGGAATAAGACTAATAAAATTAAGCAGTTGCTTTTAGGCAAGTAGAAGAACATGTGATAAAATTAATGTCATTATATGACAGAAATTAAAATATCTCTAAGGTACATTCCAATTCAATAATTCTAGGATTCTACATTACTCTAAAATGTTATAAATGAAGGCATTTCATTTATAAGTCTCTTCTTAGAAGAGACTTTGAAAACAAAAATAATATGTCTTCTTGAACCCTACTGCTGCTACTTTCCTGACAATGGAAATATTAACCTTCTTGAGTATTTATTTTATTTAAATTAAATCTGCCAAAACTTGTATTGATGATTCCAGCCATCAGGGAATCTTTTTTCTTTTTTCTCTTTTTAGGCTTATTTATTTATTTAGAGAGAGAGAGAGAGAGAAAGAGAAAGAGAAAGAGAAAGAGAAAGAGAAAGAGAAAGAGAAAGAGAATTCCAAGCAAGCTCTATTGTCAGTGTGGAGCCCGACAGGGGCCTTGAACCCATGAACCATGAGATCATGACCTGAGCAGAGAGCAAGAGTCGGACGTTTAACCAATTGAGCCACCCAGGCGTTCCAGGAGATTGTTTTTCTAGTAATTTCTCTATCTTCTATATAGACCTTTAAATATAACCTTTAAAATGTTTGTCATAAATTATCTGATTAAAGGATTTTTTTTTTAATGATGCCAGAGAACTGAGAAATTTATTTCATTTCACTTAATACACTTTTGGGTCAAATTATTATGAAACATGAATCATCTTATAATCAGGATAGTAACTATTCCATAATGCCTATATTACATACTTAAAATTTCTGCATAGGGCCCTTTCCATAATCTCTCAAATATTTAGGATATTAAGTAATGCCCGCAAGCTTATTTCTGTGATTTTTTTTTTAAGCAGCAATTTCATGGAATAAGAAAACAATAGGGGCGCCCGGGTGGCTCAGTCGGTTGGGCATCCGACTTCGGCTCAGGTCATGATCTCACAGTTCGTGAGTTGGAGCCCCGCGTCAGGCTCTGTGCTGACAGCTCAGAGCCTGGAGCCTGCTTTGGATTCTGTGTCTCCCTCTCTCTCTGCCCCTCCCCCGCTCATTCTCTCTCTCTCTCTCTCTCTCTCTCTCTCTCTCTCTCTTTCTCTCTCTCTCTCAAAAATAAACATTAAAAACATTAAAAAAAATAATGGAGATTATCTAATTCCATTAACCTTAATATGAACCTTAAATGACAAAACCAAAGACATGTGCCTATTTTGTGAATTAACCCAAACTGAGCAGCCTCAGATGTAATATGTGTTGGAATCTCAGTAACTTGTGAGAGCAGGAATAAAAGTTGAGACTAGATAGCAATAGTAGCTAGAGATTTAAAAATGAGTAGCCAGAGATTTATTTATTTAAAATTTATTTATTTAAAAATAAATAGCCAGGGATAAGATCCACTGACCAAGAAATACAACAGGTATTAACAAGAGGTGTCACAAACTAAGATTTGGAGCCAGAATGTTTCAATAACTAAGGAGGTAAAATTGTGTAGGTATAACACAGCTGTAGGAGTATATTCTCCAAATCAGGTAGTTGGAGACTTCATGGTTCCAAATGTTCATGAAGGACCAACGGGATTCCAGCCAATGACTAGGACTAAGAGGAAAGTCACCAGTTTCTGAGAAGCCAAAGAGAAGAAAATTTAGGGTATTCAGAGCACCACCATATTGGCTTAGTGAAGCTCTTAGCAAGACTTTCCAGTACATTAAGGGGACTAGATCACAAGAGTTAAGTCAATACAGGAAAGAAGAAAGGAAGGAGAAGAAAACTTACCCAGGACCTCATCTACAAAATAGTAAGTCTCATTTCAGATGCTACCTATTGGTGGAGCTGAAAGCTCAAATGTGTGTTTGCTTTCATGAAGACACCCTCTGTAAATATACTCTTCTGAGGCTATATGTAAGTAACAGATGGCAATGATCGCAACAACACTAAGCTGGCCTCTGTACATGCAGTTCACTCTTAGCTTTGAAATTGAATACAGTTTGTCTTTGAAAGAGACTAACTGCTGACAATGATGCTACAGAAAATTTTCTTTAACAATTATGTGTCAACACTACAGTAATAACAGATAAGAAAATAAAAAATCAATATTAGAAATCTAACCTCAGAGTAGAAGCAACCTTAACAAGCCAGGGATAAGATCCATTGATGAAGAAATAATGAATAGGTTATTTTGACGTATAAAATTATTTCCTGAAAAGACTCTATGTCTTTAAAGTGTATGACAAATTCCATGATAATGCACTAAAATAAAAACACTCAAAGATATGTACATTTTATTAAGTAATAAATCTTACTTTTAAAAACTAATATTACTTTGAGAAATCCATTAAATTCTTGACATTTTCAGATTATCTTGCTACAATTCTCTATGCAGGAAGTACAGAGAAGGGGGAAAGAAAATGTTTAGAGTTAAAGAGGAAGACAAGAAAAAGTACTGCTGAGATAAAAAAAAAATTGTTATTCTCTTTTGTGAATTAGGAAATATGAATCATGGAGGGGAAGCTCAATAAAGCAAAAAGAAAAGAAATAACTGAGAAGCAAAAAGGAGAGGATGAAGTCCTAGGAGTAATCTGCAATTTGATTTCTCTAACTACAGTTAATAGAAATCACAATTAAATTGCTGAATGGTGTTTTCATTTCTCCTTCTAGGGTATTTTATTTCAAAAGAATTATTCTTCCATAGTAATGATGTCATCCTTTCCTAACATCACTTCAACTTCTCTATTCTTTTTCCTGACGGGAAAACATCTCCAGGTCTTGAAGCTACCCACACCTGGACCTTCATCCTCTTCTGCTATCTGTACATGACTTCCCTCTCTGGGAATGCTTTAATCCTGTTTTTCACCATCACCAGGTCAAGTCTCCATGCACCTATGTACTATTTCCTCTCTATGCTCTCAACCACTGACTTGGGCTTGTATATTTCAACGTTGGTCACTATGTTGGGTATATTCTGGTTCAGTGCAAGACAAATCAGTTTCCATGCCTGTGTTGCCCAGACACTCTTCATTCAACTCTTTACTGTCATGGAGTCCTCAGTGCTCCTGGCAATGGCCTTTGACCACTTCATTGCCATTTGTAACCCACTGAGCTATGCTGCCATCTTAACTGATTCCAGAATTGTCAAAGTATGGTTTGCCGTCCTTGTCAGGGTAACAGTGATCCTAGTGCCTCTGGTCCCACTTCTTAAACGTTTATCCTTCTGCCAAAGCCATGTGCTTCCTCATTCTTATTGTTTCCATCCTGATATAATCTGGCTTCATGTTCTGACAATAAGATCAACAGTGTTTTCGGACTTACTGCCCTTGTAGTTACTGTGGGAGTGGACTCCACCTTTATTTTTCTCTCCTATATTCTGATTATTAAGACTATCCTAAGCATTGCTTCCCTAGAGGACTGGCATAAAGACTTTAGCACTTGTATTTCCCACATAGGTTCTGTGGCCATCTTCTACATTCCTCTCATTAGCTTGTGCTTTGTCCATAGGTTTGGGAAAAAGGCGCCTCCTTATGTTACACATTCTTATGGTTAATGTGTGTTTGCTTCTTCCACCAATGATGAATCCTATTATTTACAGTGTAAAAACCAAGCAGATCCGTAGGGCCATTAAAAAAGTCCTCTTTCCCAAGTGATTTGAGGTTTGACTCTAATATCTTTTTAATAAAATCTACTCCTTAGCTATCATTTCCAAGACCTAGTGTTTAATCAGTATGCTTTCATTAGTGACCTGAAACCAAAAAAACTAGAAAGTTGGGTAGGATGGGTAGGAGATGCAATTTGACAGAAATTTATTTTTTATCTTCAATAGAACTATTACTAATCTACTCTTTAAAAATAAGCAATAAAATATCTTAATATTATGGATATAATATAATATAATATCCCAATAATATCCTAATATTATGGGATATATATATGTATATGTTTATTTATTCTGAGGCGGGGGGGAGGGAGAGGGAGAGAGAGACAGAGAGAGAGAGAGAGAGAGAGAGAGAGAGAGAGAGAATCCCAAGCACGCTCCACACTGTCAGCACCGAGCCTGATATGGGGCTCAAACTCATGAACCATGAGATCATGACCTGAGCCAAAATGAAGAGTCAGATGCTCAACCGACTGAGCCATCCAGGTGCACCTGGGTATTATATATATTAATATAAATTTCTGAAAGCATGAATGAAAATAGGTAACATGAATGCTTTGCCCATTATTTGCCTCCAAAATTATACTTAAAACTGTAACATATCTTTCTGTCTCATTTTGTTTTTTTAAAGTGTACATAATAAAAAGTTTTGCTTAATCTTCAATTAAACCCTGCTATTATCCTTTTTTTATATTTTTAAAAAATGTTTATCTATTTATTTTGTGAGAGAGAGAGAGTACGAGCAGGGGAGGGGCAGAGAGAGAGAGAGAGAGAGAGAGAGAATTTCAAGCAGGCTCCACACCATCAGCACAGAGCCCAACACGGGGCTTGATCTCACAAACCATGAGATCATGACCTCAGCTGAAATCAAGAGTCCAACGCTTAACTGACTGAGCCACCCATGCACCCCTATCTATTATTCTTATATATAATTTAACCACCATTGATTCATTCTTTCATTTACTGGGTGTCTCCTATTGCCAGACACTGCACAATATGATAGGGTGGCAGAGACAAACAACAAGATATTATCATAATTAGTGAAATATGTAGATATAAAGCAACCAATCAAAATCTGATGTACTATGTGATATGTGACAATATGTAAGCAAAATGATTAATGGAATGTGTAAGAATAATATATTCTTAGCAATGTTGTTGCTATTTTCCAAGCTGGGAAGATCAAGATACCATCAAAATGTGCTCTTCAAACTGTAAAGTCAAGGGGTACCTGGGTGGCTCAGTCAGTTAAGCCTCTGACTCTTGACTTTGGCTCAAGTCATGATCTCACAGTGGTGGGATCGAGCCCCCTGTGGGGTTCCACACAGAGCTTGGAGCCTGCTTGGGTCTCTCTCTCTCTCCCTTTCTCTCTGCCCCCCCCCAACTCATGTTTTCTCTCAATAAATAAATACATAAACAAACAAACATTTTTTAAAAAACTATAAACTAAAGAACTAGAAAGATCAATTTTCAGAATAGCAGAAAGATCAAGCCCAGCACTGGGCTGCACACTGGGCAGGAAGCCTATTACAAAAAAAAAAAAAAAAAAAAAAGGGAAGAATGGTAACATGAGGAAATCTGTGGATAGTTTCCCCAGGGAAACAACTGTAAATCGTGAAAATTATATATAGACATGGGTGTAAACATTTAAATTCTCTGAAAATTGCCCTAAGTGCATACAGCAGAAGAACTGTTCAAGAAAATCTATTAAATTACTGTAAGAACAGTGGGAGTCTGTGGCCCTTGAATAGGAGCCAGCATTTGCCCCTCCCTTCCCCCACAGTACAGCATATTGATAGCTCCACTCCGTGTAGCTAAGGACATAGGGCTTCCTTCCCCAGCCCCAGCCCCACCCCCATCTTCACCAGTTGTCAGTCTAAGGCTACGATATCTCCTGGAAAGGGCAGACCACCATATTCCTCATTCTTTTCACCTCAGCTCCAACTGTGGAAGCTAAATTCCAGGTGAATGCAGTCAAGAGGTCAGTGGCTGTCTTCATGCACTCAGCCATAGTCATACTGCAGAAGCTCTATCCCAGGCATGGCAGCCAGAGAATACTGGGGCCTCAATCACTCTTTCCCTAGCTCTATGATAGAAGGAAACTGGAAGCTACTAAAAGGATGAGTATCCCAGCATGTTTGCTTGTGATTCCTGTCAATGCCACACAACAACGCCAATATCACTGGTTCTTCCTTCTAGTTTTATTTCTTCCCAATACTCCCAGCAAAATCTCATCACGCTTCTTCAGAAGAAACAGAACCAGACATCAGTGGGGTGTGTCTCAGGGGTCTGAGTCTCAGGTCCATGAGGGGCCCTCCTCTGTGCTCCTGAAGCATCAGCTACAGCTACGAAGTGCCTCTTCACAGGGGTGTGAGTCTTGGATCTATGTGGTCTGTTCTCTTGGCTCCTGAGGTACTACAATCAACAGGACAGCACCTTTTCATAAGGGGTCTGAGTGTCAGTTCGGGGAAGACCTTCACCATGCTTCTAAGTTTTCAATACTTCAAACTCCTATCTTTGTTCTCACAGACATAAAGGTGGAAGTGATACCCTGCAGTTACTATCTCTATTATTTCTGTATTCCCTTTGTGCCTTCAGTCCACCTATACTTGTTTATCTTGGATTAAATACTCCCAGTGTTAACCACTGGTACAACTTCTGTCTTCCTATCCAGAACATGATTAACATACCCACTTTAATCTTCTTGAAGAGAAAGCCCAAACATAGCATCACAAATCCAAACAGATTAAAATATCTCTGCATCTGGTTCCTGGTACTCTTGAGATTATATTTGCCAAAAACAAAAACAGATTTATTAAGCATTAAGCATGACATTAGTACTTCTGCAAAAACCATACAGACTGAAGTTGAAGTAAGAAGAGTTATTTTTCATAGGATGTTTGTGCTATAAATATTTCCTGAAGATCTAGGGGAAAGTAAGAATATCTGACCAAAAAGTTCAGGTTACTGACGAAGCAATAAAACATGTATTGATGATAATACTAGCTATTATATTAAAGGTTATGGAAGTCAGAGGCAGAGAAAAAGTAAAATATTTGGAATGATTCCATAACCATGGGCAATGCCAGTTTTATGTGCCAGATTTAGATAATAAAATTCAGTAACAAGCTATTGTTAACACACTTTTTATTCCCACCTATTTTTTTTATTTTTTTTAATGTTTATTTATTTTTGAGACAGAGAGAGACAGAGCATGAGCGGGGGAGGGTCACAGAGATGGAGACACAGAATCTGAAACAGGCTCCAGGCTCTGAGCTGTCAGCACAGAGCCCGACGTGGGGCTCAAACTCACGGACCGCGAGATCACGACCTGAGCTGAAGTCAGACACTTAACCGACTGAGCCACCCAGGAGCCCCTCCCACCTTCTTCTTTAAAGCAAACAAAAAAAACAACTCCACATTTGAAATCCAAACTGGGTCATTCTGGTTATCTCAGTAATTGAACATCTTTCATCTTAAATGAACAAATTTTAATATCATTGTGGCTGAGGAAATAATAGGTAGACAATTTTAGCCTAAATTTCTCTCTTAGCCCATGGTCTTCTTATTTAAAACTAAAGTGATCTTTTGGGATGTTGTTATCCCAAGCACGAGTCTCAGCATTTTAACTTCTATCAGTGGCATTTTACTCATCTATACAATAACAAAGAATAGAAAACATTGAAAAACCCATCTATTCTTTTGTTGCACTGGGATGGAGAACTTTCAGCACAGCTCTGCGTATCTGTTTGGTCTTCACACTGTAGATGATGGGGTTCAGCACAGGGGGATTAACAGGTAGGTATTGGCAACCAGGATATGTACATAAGGTGGGGCCCATTTCCCAAATCTGTGAACAAAGGACAGACTAATCAATGGAATATAGAATACAGCAACAGCCCCAATATGGGAGATACATGTGCTGAAGGCTTTCTTCCTCTCTTTCAAAGATGCAATGCTGAAGACAGTCTTAACGATTAACAAGTTAGAAAAAATAATGAAGACCGAGTCTACCCCAGCAGTGGTGATCAGGGCTGTGAACCCCACTGCGCTATTGATCCTGGTGTCTGTGCACGAGAGCTTCATCACATCAGGGTAGAAGCAGTAGGAGTGGTGGAGCACATGGCTGTGGCAAAAGGGCAATCGTTTAAGAAGCAACACCATAGGAGTCTGGATTAGTGCCCCCTGGTGATGATTGCTATTCCAATCTGTGCTATTTTAAGCTCAGTTAAGATAGAAGCATATCTAAGAGGATTAGAGATGGCCACAAAACGATCGAAGGCCATGGCCAACAGCACTGAAGACTCCATGACAATGTAAAGTTGAATGAAGAACATCTGTGACAGGCAGGCATTAAAGCTGATCTCCCTGGCATCAAACCAGAATATACCCAACATGGTGACCAGGGTAGATATGGACAGGCCGAGGTCAGTGGTGGGCAGCATGGAGAGGAAATAATACACGGGTTCATGGAGGCTGGGCTGAGTGACAATGGCAAAGAGAATCAGGCTGTTTCCCGAGAGGGTGGTTATGTAGAGAAAGCAGAAGCGAATGGAGATCCAGGTGTGGAAGACTTCCAACACAGAAACATCAGTTAGTAGGAAAATGATGGACATAGCTGTGGTATTCTGGAAAGTTGACATGTTGAACTCAAACTGCAGAATCTTATCATGAATAGCTTGCAATGATCAATTGCATTTCTTTATAATGAATTCAACCTGAAATTAATTATTTCACCAGGTAAACATTTATAAGAGATAGTATCTATATTATAGAAAGAGCTTATGAAGATTGGTTAAAAAATAAAGAAAACTAAGGCCACATCTAATAGAGAAGCAGAAAACAGGAAATGAACAATTATGTGAGGATATAGAATTTGTATATAAACAAATCCAGCAATGATCCATCTTATTTAAATTCAGTGCCTTTTAAGTGGATTGCACCCATCACTTGCTTTATGTGGTAGGCAGTCAAGAAATATTTTTTGAGAGGTGCCTGGGTGGGTCATTTGGTTAAGTGGCCGAGGTCAGCTCAGGTCATGATCTCACGGTCCGTGAGTTCAATCACATGTCAGGCTCTGTGCTGACAGCTCAGAGCCTGGAGCCTGCTTCAGATTGTGTCTCCCTCTCTCTGCCCCTCCCCCACTCACACTCAATCTCTCTAAAAAATATACATTAAAAAAAGAAATATTTTTTGAAATGTATATGTTGTGTTGTATGAAATCTTAGATAAACAACAAACAGTATATACAGGGATTCTGATATAATAAATAAAGTAAGTTGGCTTCTGGGGGCCAAAAAAAGGAATGCTCTCATCTCCTGGATACTTTCTTTCAATCAAGTTGAATATCTCCAAACATAAAAATAGCCAACATTTTTTTGGGGTGCCTGGGTGGCTCTGTCAGTTAAGCGGCCGACTTCGGCTCAGGTCATGATCTCACGGTCCATGAATTCAAGCCCTGTGTCGGGCTCTGTGCTGACAGTTCAGAGCCTAGAGCCCGCTTCGGATTCTGTGTCTCCCTCTCTCTGACCCTCCCCCATTCATGTTCTGTCTTTGTCTCAAAAATAAATAAACCCTAAAAAAAACTTAAAAAAAATAGCCTACGTTTTTTGAGCCCCTACTATCTGTTAGTAGTTGTGAAAATATTCTGTATGAACTACAGTTTCTTTGCAATACCATAACTTGAACTGTACCTAATTAACTTTTGTACTACATACCTAGTGTAAGCCATCAAGACAATTACAAACAGAACTGTTTGAATATAGAGGGTCTCAAAGTAAGTACTGTGGACATTTTGATGTTACAAATTTTTATTTGGCATCCCAAATCAATTTTTTGGGCTGCATATTCTATTTTTTGATGCATTCAAGCATTGACTGATATATTTATTGGCTAAGATACCCACACGATAAGATATTAAATATGTGTGCCTGAACTTTCCATCCCTAAACTAATAATGATATGCATACTCCATAGAATTATTACCAGGATTAAATTAATTAATATATATGAAAAACTAAGGAGGGTACTTCACTGTGATGTAAAAGTTCAACAAATATTAGCTGTTATATTTTTTTAATTAAACTTAAAATATTATATAATCATTTCTTTTCCTTCCTTTCCCACATCTATTTGCATACCCCTCCCACTTATTCACAGGTCTTGTCTTCTTAGCTGAGACAAAAGGTGAAAATATTATCTAAGTCTGACTTGGGCAATGCCTACTGCTTAATATCTTCTTTATGTGGTCCCTTCTTCCTCCACAGCTATGATTTTTCTTCTACATTCTTTCCTGATTCAGAAGAAAAACTATTGCTCACTTCCAAAGACAACCCTACCATGTAAGCCCCTAAATGAATTCTGGATATTAGTATAGTTTAACATTAAATTACTGAGTGCATGTGGGGTCCCTGGGTGGCTCAGTGTGTTAAGTGACCGACTCTTGATTTTGGTTCAGGTCATGATCTCAGGGTCATGAGCCCAGCATGGAGCCTGTGTAAGATTTTCTCTCTCTCCCTCTATTGCTCCTGTGCTCACTCTCTCGAAAGAAAGAAAGAGAGAAAGAAAGAATGAACTGAGTGCAGGCTGTAATCCACTAGATGGATACAGAACCAAATTAAACATGGTACCAGCCCTCAAGGATATTTAGGAAAGGATAAGATACTTATGAAAACAAACATGTAAACGGACAAATAAAATGCAGTGTGATATATAAAATAATGGGTTTGTGTTTAAAACACACTGGTTGAATGTATTAGAAAGTCTTATGGGGGAAGGATCAAGAGAGGCTACTTTGAGAATATAAAGAACACTTGTGCAGGGGATGCTAGGTAAAAATCACCATGAAGATACTCTAAGCATGTCCAAGGTATGTTGTATTAGATAATTTACAAATGTCACTAAGACATGAGATATAAGGTGCTAAAAGTGTTTAAAGGTAGCAGGAGTCCAGTATGGAATTATTTTATCACCGTCAAAGGGTAAGGAATTTGGATGTTTTCTAAACACTGAAAACATAAAGAATACGTAGATGTCTTTCTGCACTGTGAAATAGCCCCACCAATTTTCCTTCTTTATTTTTATTAAAATTTGGACACTTTCATTTGTACCATTACCACCGTCTATAAATGTTTCAACTTCTTTCCCAACCTAAACATAACTCTGCCTCCTTCCTGTCGCATGTATCTCCTTCCCTTCACTAACAACTTATCGAATATTTGTCTTTCCTCATCTCCCTCTTAAATAGTTCACACCTATTCTTGAAATTTGCTTCTTTTTGTACTGAAGCATATCTGTTGGATTAGTGGTCTATTGCTGCATGAAAAACTAGCACAAATTCATGGTTCAAAACAAGAAATTCATTGACTCACATTTCAGCAAGTCCTAAGCAGAAGCAGAAGCATCAGGATCTCTGCTCAGGGTCTTACAAGGCTAAAATCAGGGTTTCAGCCAGGACTGTGTCCTCATCTTGAGGTCAGGGTCCGTTCCAGACGGATCCAGGTTGTTGGCGTTCTTTGTGGTATGGAATTGATGTCTCCACTTTCTGACTGGCCATTGACTGGAGGTTGCTCCCAGCTCCTAGAGACTACCCTCTACCCTCTGCCCAGTCATCTGGACCTCTCCCAACAGGCTACATCTTCCAACCCAGTAGAGGAGTCTCTCTGCTGGCTCCTGTCTCTTTTAAAGGCTCACATGATTAGGGCAGGCCCACCCAGCATAATCTCCCTTTTGGAAAACTCAAAGTCAAGCCATCACCAACCTCGCTGACATCTGCAAACTCTCTTTGCCATACGTACAACGTGACATATTCCATCACATCCATAGAACCGCGCACACTCAGGGGGTGGGTTTCATAGTGGACTATACTCATAGGGGACAGGAATCATGAGCACCTTTTTAGAATGCTGCCTGCCAAAACTGTCCAGGCCAACCAATCTATAAACTTTTATAGGTTTGGTTTCTAAAATGTCCTTTGATTGACCATCCTTATCCTCCACTTCTATCATCTCTATTTTACATAGTAGTCTCATTAGTTTTTGCAGGAACTACAGCTATATTCTCATAAGTAATTTCCCTGCCTTGAGTTTCAAGTGTTTACAAACTTTTTCCATATTGATGCCAGCATGATCTCTCAAAAATACAGCTTCTTGTCACTCTTCATACAGAACTCTTCCTTGTCTTCAGCACGAGGTTGAAACTCTTTCCTATCTTATTATAGCCATCAAGGATCTTCCCAATCTAACAAAAATCTACTTTTCCTGATACCCAACCTCTTCCCTCCCCCCAGGAACCTTTTGATATGATCAACCTGGGCCTTTCCTACTTCACCAAATTACCAAATATAGTAAGTTCTCTCACAGTGCTGTGCTTTGTTTAAGTCATGTACTTCCCATTCTTCTTTGAATAAGCCTAAATTCTTTGATTCATTAGATTCATTCTTAGATTCATTATTTTCTTTAGGAAGCATTTTATGGAATCACCTTCTCCATGTCAAGTCACAAGGAATTACTTCTTCCTCTGGAGTCATATTTTTATTTATTTATTCAACTAGAATAGTGTTAATTCCATTGCATGATCATAAATTACTTGAAAATATGCCTCTCTAACCGAAATCAGCTATGGGCAGGTAGACCATTATATTCCCTGTACCATGAACTGTACTGTGCAGTGTGGGAAGTCAATAGATATTTTTTGATAAAAATTAAATCCAAGGGTTGTATACTGACAAGGAATTCTGGAAATATATCAGGATCTTAACACATTACAGCCTTGTGGTATTTAATTTATGCTATTTGGCTTCAAATTACAGATGTGACTACTGGAAGCATCTCTGTGAACTCTGTCATTCCCACAAAAGGAAGCGTGTGTGTGTGTGTGTGTGTGTGTGTGTGTGTGTGTGTGCGCGCGCGCACATGTTGAGGCTTTTTTTAATGAAAGGTTTGTGCTGGCATTTTAAGGTAAACTTTTATGTGCCCCCCTCCACTTCTCAATAGTGATTTTCTTTTCTGTGAAAACAATATTCCAGGCCCATAGTAAGAACATGCAACAGCTCCCATGCAGGACTACCTTGAGTTAGCTCTCTCCTCTGATGCCAGAGAGTCACTAACATGGTTGTACGGTCAGGCAAACCTAGTTTCAAGTGTTGGCTCTGCCACCAACTAGCTGAGGTTCTCCAAATAAGCACTTTATATTAGGTTTTACTTCCGTAAAATTAAGTTTACCAATAGCATTCATTGTAAGGATCACTGAGATAGCATTTGTGAAGCATTTAATCTGCTAATGAGTACTGGGGAAGCACTTAACAATGGTAAATGAGAATGAGGTTGATGCTGGTGGTAGGTGGTTCCAGCATTGCCCGCTGCCCTTAGGCAATGATTTTGAAACGTACTCAACTAACCAAAAAACTCACAATTCAAGGACCTGCTAACAACTTGCTCCAAGAGTCAAGACAAATGGGCCACAGATCAACTGAACCCCATTGGCCAGGATATGATGTACCCAAATACTGATTTCAGGAAAAACCCTTCCACAGTTTTCCTGAGACACTCATGAGGGCTTTTTGCAGTTAATTAACTCTTCCTCATTCTAAAGGAAACCGGTGGGTGTGAAGCTTGATGTTTTCCCTAAGCGCACAGTGTTACTTACAAAGTATGGAGCTGTCTTCTTTCCTGTCCTCTTTGCCAGAAAGGGATTTGAGGAGCAGTGGAGGTTTTCTCCTCAGGTACAGGTAGCACATATAAGGAGCCATGACTCAGGCTTCATGAAATCTCCTAATCAGAAAACCCTAGTGGACTTTTCTGCAGCCCCCGAGTACCAAGTTTCCCAAGGGTTCATTCCACCTCACGACTCTCTTCCCTTTCTATCTCACTACATTTAGTTTTGTCATTTCCATGCATGGGCTGGTATTATAGTGCCTTGACCTTGCTAAATGTGAGTCTGTGAGTAAAAATTCCCAAACAAAACACCTGCCATATATGCACCAGCTCACTCCTGTCTCTACCTCTACCCCCACACACAGCAGATAAATGTATCTTCCTACAACATAAATTGGGTAAATTTGGTACACTTTTAAGATGGGTGAAGGGGAGTGGGAGACACGGGACTCCAGTTGTGGAATGAGTAAGTCACGGGAATAAAAGGCACAGCATACAGAATACAGTCAGCGATACTGTAATAGCAATGTAAGGGGACAAATAGCTATACTTATGGTGAACATAGCACAGTGTATATAAACTTGTGAAATCACTAAATTGTACATCTGAAACTAATGTAACATTGTGTGTCAACTATACTCAAAGAAAAAATATATATGGTTCTCTACCTTCAAAGTTCTCCATTTTTAAAACTTTTCCTGAGAATCCATGCAATTTGAATCTGTTATGTTTATACTTAGAAGTATACTCCTCAAGTATACTCCTTAGAAGTAATTGAATGTGTATTATATCTCCTCTGTTAAACAGTAAATTTCTAGGTGCTATATTTTCCTCTTCAGACTAAGAGTTTCCTGAGTTGTTGATATCCCCTTTAGTTAAGGTTCTTCCTGGCAAACAGAGAGATCACCATCAATAATTCCTCTTAGTATCTGCTTCAATGTTTTATCCAGTCTCGTTCAAAAGAAACAACTGTTTTAAACATTACTTGAATTTATATATGTTTAGTCAGATTATTACTCCTTAAAAATAGAAATTATGTCTTCATTTTTCACTGTTTCAACACCAGTACATTCCACAGCACTTGCCAAAATGAAAATGGCCAAAATATGTAAGAAAAATATTTGCAAAGTTATGTAAAAGTTGTTAATTCAGTAAGCATGTATTAAATTAGCTATTATTAATAAAGTACTATGCTTATATCTGTGCATGATAGATTAATTTGAAAGTTCAATGGCTGTTTTCAAAAAATTTTAAGTCAGTCAGGGAAGATGTCCCTAATTGCCTATAAGACAAAGATTTATTAATGGCACCTAGAAGAAGGAAAAGGCAACTACTAGGGGTGGGTGGAGAGCAGGTGAATATTTCAGTTATAGAGCACAAAACAATCAAAGACAAACAGCAAGATATTTATGGTATTTTTTTCAGAAGTGAAAACATCCCAGAAGAGTGTTATCTAACATGCCTGCTAACCTGGAGGTAGCTTGTTAAAATATAAATCCCCAGGCTCCATCTAAAGAATTTCTGATTAAGTAGTTCCAGGTTGGGGTTGAAGATATTAAGTTGTTCTGATGCCCTGGTTTTGAACCACAGTTAGTACAGCAATGGACAAAAGCAGGAAGTGGATGTCATATTATAAATTGGTGGTATGAAGACAGATTGTGAAGACCCATGGGGAAGCAGTTACAAGGGAAGATGAAGAACAAAAAAGTTACTGTGTTTTCAAGTGGGTGTTAAATGGAAATCAATTATTTCACTACCTGCAAAATTTTAAACACTCATTATTGAGCATTTTTAAATTTTTTTTTCAATGTTTATTTATTTTTGGGACAGAGAGAGACAGAGCATGAACGGGGGGGGGGGGGGGGGCAGAGAGAGAGGGAGACACAGAATCGGAAACAGGCTCCAGGCTCTGAGCCATCAGCCCAGAGCCTGACGTGGGGCTCGAACTCATGGGCCACGAGATCGTGACCTGGCTGAAGTCAGACGCTTAACCGACTGCGCCACCCAGGCGCCCCTATTGAGCATTTTTAAACTGCAGGAAAGTACACAGAAAATATAAACAAGCCAATCTCTAATTATCAGAAGACAAGTACTTTGACATTTGGAACATATCTATCCACACTTTTACAATGTATATGTGTGAGTGGATATGCAAGTGTATGTGTGTGTGTGTTCCCATGAAATATATACACAAACAGTGATACATACCCTGTAAACTAATCTATCTTTTCCCTTAATAATATATAAATTTATACCTATGTCAGTATTTAGCTGGTTGCATGAGAGTTTATATTTTATTTAACCAATACCCTAAAATAATTGTTTAAGCAGTTTCCAGATTTGCATTGCAACGAATAATGATATTTTGAACATCACAACACATCTTGGCCCACTTTCCCCCATTAGACACGTATTTTGAAGAATAAATCACTGGATATTACATAGTTAAAATTTTAATACATTTACCAAAGGGACCTGAATAACCCTTTTAAGAATTAAGTAAGTTTGATTTTTATTTGACTTCATGTTTTCTAGGCTTATTCATGTTCTGTGGCCATGAGTAGTCTATCTGGGGAAATAATAAGCATTACCAATAAATGGTTAGAATTACTGTAACTTAGACTTTCCTACTGAGGGAAATTATATCAAATATCCCTTGAATCATGCTGTACCTCAGAGGTTATAAGGCTGTTTAAACCCCAATTCATGACTTCATTTGTCCACTTTGTAGAAATATTTTACCTGTGGTCCTATTCTGTGCCAATGGAAGCATTTGTGACAAGGCCAAAGGTACACGAGACACAGTCCCTATCCCCAAGAATCTACATTCTTGAACTCACTAAATATGAAGCTATTGCATGATCAGAACAGAATGAAAGCATTTATAAATAGGCTTTTTCAATTCTGCACAGTGCCAGTCCTTTAAGACTCTAGGTTTTGAATCCCGGCCATGTGCCAAAGAAAAAATGCAGGGGAGTTGTGGCCCAGGGCCAGCTGACTGCCCTCACTATTCTGTGAGGGCTGCCTGAACAGTAGGGGTTGTAAGATCCCTGATCTGGGCAAGAGAGACTGGGGTGGTGCCATTTATCCCCAACATCAACGAGGTGCGACTTCAGAAAGAAACACAGCAGCCCCCAGTGAAGTGGACCGCCTTACACCAAGCCCTGCCCCTCTTGCCTGGCAGCTACTTAATTACTGGAGCAAGCGTCTCCTCCAGAGTAGGCCTCCGGAGTAGGCCTCTCCTCCAGAGCCAGCATAGCCAGCACCCCTCATGCACCAAGTGCACTGAAAATCACGCCTCAACACTACACTGAGAGTTCTTTTCTCCTTTTGTCTTCCTTTTTTTTTTTTTTTTTTTTTGGAATCAGGCTCATAGTTTCTTGTTTGTTTTATTCATTTCCTTTTTTTTTTTTAATTGGTCATTTTTATTGTTTTCTTTTTATTCTTTTTTCTTTTCTTCTGTTTTTTCCTTTCATTTTCTTTGGAATCAGCCTTATAATAGTTTTTTGATTCTCTGTTTGGTTTTTTGTTGTATTGTTCTCTTTCCTTTTCTCTTTTTATGGGATCAGGCTTTACTCCTTCCTCTTTTTTCCAGAGTTACTTCAGAAAGCAAATCAAAGCACGCCTAGTTAAAGGTCCAAACACTCCACCACTGCAAGCAAGGAGGAGCTCTGCAGAGGCCTGACCAGGGGGGGAAGAGCAGCCACAACACAACAGGGAGTGCACACAGCATGTACCAGAAACACTTCCTGAAGTGCCAAGCACTGAACAGTGTATGACCCCTTTTTAATACAGCAGTACTCTCTGGTATGAGAAACATATCAAGCTTTTAAAACAAATAATCCAAGGGTGACTGGGTGGCTCAGTCAGTTAAGCATCTGACTTCAGCTCAGGTCATGGTCTCACGGTCCATGAGTTCGAGCCTGGCGTCGGGCTCTGTGCTGACAGCTCAGAGCCTGGAGCTGCTTCAGATTTTGTGTCTCCCTCTCTCTCTGCCCCTCCCCCATTCACACTCTGTCTCTCAAAAATGAATAAATGTTAAAAAAAAATTTTTAAACAAATAATCCAGTGAAGAAATGGGCAGAAGACATGAATAGACACTTCTCCAAAGAAGACATCCAGACGGCTAACCGACACATGAAAAGATGCTCAACATCACTCATCATCAGAGAAATACAAATCAAGACCACAATGAGATGCCACCTTACACCTGTCAGAATGGCTAATATTAACAACTCAGTCAACAACAGATGTTGGTGAGGATGCAGAGAATAAGGATCTCTTTTGCATTGTTGGTGGGAATGCAAGCTGGTGCAGCCACTCTGGAAAACAGTATGGAGGTTCCTCAAAAAACTAAAAATGGAACTACCCTACAACCCAGCAATTGTACTGCTAGGTATTTATCCAAGGGATACAGGTGTGCTGTTTCAAAGGGACACATGCACCCTCATGTTTGTAGCAGCACTATCAATAATAACTAAAGTATGGAAAGAGCCCAAGTGTCCATCAACTGATGAATGGATAAAGAAGAGGTGTTATATATATATATATATATATATATATATATATATATATACACACACACACACACACACAGTGAAGTATTACTCAGCAGTCAAAAAGAATGAAATCTTGCCATTACAACAACGTGGATGGAACTGGAGTGTATTATGCTAAGCTAAATAAGTCAGAGAAACACAAATATCATATGATTTCACTCATATGTGGAATTTAAGAAACAAAATAGATAAACATAGGGGAAGGGAAGGAGAAATAAGATAAAAAGAGAGAGGGAGGCAAACCATAAGAGAGTCTTAAATACAGAGAACAAACCAAGAATTGCTAGAGGGGAGTTGGGTGGGAGATGAGCTAAATGGGTGATGGGTATTAGGAGGGCACTTGTTGGTATGAGCACTAGGTGTTATATATAAGTGATAAATCACTGGGCTCTACTCCTAACACTAATACTACACTGTAGGTTACCTAACTCTAATTTAAATAACTAAATAATATAATAATCAAATATGAGTTAGAGAGACTATGGGAAGAAAAGATAAAATAAAAAATTCTTAAATAATCTTAGAAAGGAATATTTTGAGCACTGCCTTACGAATTTGCTTGGTTTTCACACTGTAGATTATGGGATTCATCACAGGAGGGATGAGCAGATAAACATTGGCAATGAGAGTGTGCACAAGGGGAGGGGCTTGCTTCCCAAATCTATGCACCAGTGACAAGCTGATCATGGGAATGTAGAAGATGGTAACAGCACTTATGTGTGAGACACAGGTACCAAAGACCTTTTTCCGCTCCTCTGGGGAGGCCATGTTGAGCACAGAGTGGATGATCAGAACATAGGAAAGGAGGATAAACACAGAGTCTAGGCCAGCAGTTGATATGACAATGGCCAAACCAAATGCACTGTTGATCTTGGTGTCTGTGCATGAAAGCGTCATCACATCAGGGTGGAAACAATATGAATGGTGCAGAACATGGCCATGGCAGAAAGACAGACGCTTTAGGAGCAGGAGTAAAGGCACTAGAGCCGTTGTCCCCCTAATAACAATGGCAAAGCCCACTTTGATGATCCTTGAATTGGTTAAGATTGTGGCATATCTCAGTGGGTTACAGATGGCAGTGAAGCGATCAAAGGCCATCGCCAGGAGTACTGAGGACTCCATGAATGTGAAACCATGGATAAAGAACATTTGACCAATGCAGGCATCAAAACTAATTTCTCGAGCATTGAACCAGAAAATACCCAGCATGGTGACCAATGTGGAAAGGCATAGTCCTAGGTCCGTGAAAGATAGCATGGAGAGGAAATAGTACATGGGTTCATGGAGGCTCGACTCAGTGAAGATCACAAACAGGATCATGCCATTCCCAGAGATGGCAATGGCATAGAGACAACAAAAAGGGATGGAGAGCCAGGCATGGTAAGTTTCAAAGCCAGGGATGCCAGTAAGAAAGAAGACTGCAGGGTGGAAAATGCTCTGATTGAAGGATGGCATGATGAGTGAAGGAAGCAGATTTCCCTGAAGGAAAGGACCATACAAGTAGGCAAGGAAAATGTTTTCACTCTCGTCTACACATCATACAATCCAGGATCACTAGTGAGCCTTGTCTTGTTCTTCAATGGAAGTGCAAACCCAGTTATCCTTTTCTTAGATTTGGAGTCCATCTTGGGTGAACTAAGGAAAGAGACACAACACTAAATCATATACAAGGACACCTGGGTTTTAGCAAGAGTAACATGTTATATCTAGGCTTCAGTACATTTTCACATACATGTGTAAAAAAGGAGGTTAGAGTAGATAACAGTAACATATTTTCCAGTTTTATGATTCCGTGTACATGGACAGATAGGATATTTCTGTGCAACTCTGGGACAATACAAAAGCCAATTCATCCTGCTTTTCTTCACTTCTCTTTTCCCCTTAAGAGGTCCATTAAGGCTTAAAAGTCCTACGGCACCTGGTTGGCTCAGTTGGTTGAGCTCCTGACTTCAGCTCATGTCTTGCAGTTTATGGGTTCGAGTCCCACATTGAGCTCACTGCTGTCAGCACAGAACCCACTTTGGATCCTCTGCCCACCTCTCTATGTCCCTCTCCCACTTGCACGCGCTCTCTCTCTCTCTCTCAAAAATAAATAAACATTAAAAAAAAAAAGATAAGTCCTTATGCATCCAAATAAAAGAGGATCATAAAGACAATATTAAATGTTTTCTAATACCACTGATTAAATAGCACAATGGCTATTGATAAAAACTAAATATTATTGAAGAGCAAATTCAATCTGGCAAATAGACTGCAATGGGTGATAACTGATAAAGCGTTTCATTGTATAGGTAGTAGCCTTGAATCGGATATTGTTTAAGGGAAATTCTCCCTGAAGAAATATGGCCCAAAGTTAACCTTACAAGAACAAAGGAACTAATTTCAAGCTAAGACATAACAATTAGAGAGGAATTACCTGATTATGATTCTTAATATTCCATTATTGTGAAAGGATAAGAAAATGAATGGAGATTTTGGTGGGTGTGGTCCCTTAGTAACTGTCATGAATCTGGGTTAATCTCCATTCAGGTGAAGGATGATGACATGTTCACCCACATCAAGAAATCTGTAGGATTAAAGAAGTTCCTCTATAGTGATTCTTGTCCTAAGTGTTCTCACACCCTATTTTATCTACAGAAATAATACTTGGTTTTTAAGGTACGTGCTCCTTTTTTACTCATTCACATGTGTATTCACTCAACAAATATTTAAATATCTACAAAATTCCAGCATGTGCAATTAGAATTACATCTGGTACCACAAGAAGGCCTGTCCATGACTCTGGGAAAGAAAATATCAAAGTGTATATAAGTCAACTTGGTAAGTTTCATTCCAACTCTATTAACAGGCAGTGGCTTTGACTAGAATGGGGATAATTCATTACATGAAGTGTGATGAAGAGGGCATTTGAAGAGAAGAAAAGAGAAAAATGTTCAATATAGGAAGGCTCTTAAGAACTCAAACACAAAAAAATAATGTCTAGAAAATCTGAATTGAGGGGCAATGTATAACAAAATAAAATCCATTGGTTGGTTTCAATGCTTGTACATCAGTTGGAAGACAAATCTCACTTTTTCACCTGTGACTTACATGCAAGAATTAGAATATGTACTTAACTTGCTTTGCCAAAAAAGTGACTCCTGCGTTGTCTAACTGGTGGCTGGTTTAAAGTCCTAGGAACAGTGAAGGAGGTCAGAGGAAAGAGCCCTGGGGAATAGCAGTATTTTCAAAAAGGAAGAAGTCTACTGATGAGACTGGAGAGGCGTGCCACTCAGCTGAAAATAAACCCCCAGGAAAACACAAGGCCCTCGTCAGTTTTTCTCAGACCTCTGATCTCAGAGCCAGGAAAAATGCCTGGCACAACAGTTTCTAAGAGTATCTGTTCAATGAATGAATTCGTTATATCTGGTAATAGTAATAAACCCTAGACCCTTAATATCAGGCATATATTGTGATTCCTGATAGATACCCCTTCAAATTAGTAATAAAGTTCATGTAACCATATTGGCATATATTAAAATGGGAGATCAACACTTTTTCTGATTAATCTAGTATTCATCCTACCAGATATATTTCTATACAAAGATAGACCTGGTGATAAAAAAAATTTTTCTGAATTTGTAAGGACCTTTAAATAATAACCTCTTTATTTTAAAGATGAGGAAACAGGCTCTCACATTAATGTTCTTTGTATTAGAGTTAAATAAATTAAGAGACCCCAAAGGATTATCTAAGTATCCAAACTAGCCTTCTCTTTAGTAACAACACTGATAATGTATTAAATGCCTACTATGTAACAATTTACTTCATTATATCTCTTTCTCTGAATCCTCTTTCCACTGCTTTGCATGCTTCCTCTGGTCTCCTTTTTGAATCAAAGGAAAACAGAGTGGGACTATTCCAATGCAGGGAACTCCATTAGTGAAGCTTGTGGGAAAATAATAGCTTTTTTTCCTTTTAATTCTATGATTCTTAACCCTCCTTTGGTCCTCTTGCACTAAAACTAATGAGCAAATATTAAATAACTATTCATGGGAAGGTATACTTAAATGTCTCTTTCTCCCCAGTGGAGAATTCTTCCAAGACAAGGGCCATGACTTACAAATCCTTGTAACCAGACTACCAAGAACATATAAATAGACTGCCCCCACTATAAAGCTTTGCATTCATCACTATCACAACATGCCCTGGGTCTTATGAGCTCCTTTTATAGATGAGAAAACTGAAGCTAAAATTAGAAAACCAAGGCTCGAAGGAATCATGTTACTTTCTCACATTTATACAACATGACAATGGCAGATCTAAAAATTAAACTCTATTCTCTCTGACTTCAAATGCCATGCTTTGCCATTACTTATTTAAAAGGAATTTAATTTTTAAAATATGTTCAATGATGAACACATGCTCATAGCTTCATGACTTTAATGTATATTTTATTATATCAATTGTTTTTAAATTGATATATGAATATATATAGTATATGAATTTGTCAAATATATACTACTAAGTTCACCAATTTTCTCTGAACTGTTGGTTTTATAAACTATCTTAAGATTGTAGAGTCCTTGATGTATTCAGAAAAGATTTCAATGCACTAAAACACTGACCTTATGCAAAGGAGAAGTCATTTGCTCTTACCCTCTGCTCTTTGAAGAGTCATCCCACACAGCAGCAGAGAGTCTTTTAAAGCCAGAGAGAGAGAGATTATCTCAACCTTAAAACCTTATGGGCAGAAAGATGCTTCTGTCCCAAGGCTAGGAAAACACTCCCTGACCAGTCCTGCCCCATTAAGCCATCTCCAAAGAGGTTCTCTTTTGCCAAGAGAACTCAAACAGAATACTCAGGTATCAGACCTCAGAAAAGCAGGCTTTACAAAGGGCTCAGAAGCTGCCTGGTGAGAGTTATTTTCCCAACAGAAAATCAAATCCCTAGTAGAGAATTATACACCTGTGTCCTGCTAACCCTTTGTGCCCTGAAAGACCACAAAGAGCAATTTCTTTGTATGCAGCTTCATTCTTAATTCGCCAAAGAAATATCTTGGAGATTCCAGGATTCCAGTTCATTCAAGAGTGTTTTGACCCCCAGACAGCTGTTAAGTCAAAACAAAGCTTTCATAGAGTAAAAGTAAGGGAGAAGGGGTGTTAATGGATCACCCGTGAGTTTGCTTACCAGTCATTTGCCAGTATTGCAGCAATCATAACACATAGATAACACAGGTAGGAGAGGAGGGGTGAATAACTGTATTCACTGAGGCCACTGCAATGTTATCTGGTTCAGAGCCCATGACTGTTCCTGAGCATTCTGAATATCTGGAGAGTTGTTCCTAACTTGTACACAGGCATACAAAATGATAACTTAAAAGAAAGTGATTCAGCAAAGAAGCATATGAAAAGATGCTCCATATCATATGTCATCAGGGTAATGCAAACTAAAATAATAATGATTCTAGAATTGCCAAAATCCAGAACACTGACAACACCAAATCCTGGAAGGAAGTGGAGCAACAAGAACTCCCATTCATGGCTGAAGGAATGGTCCAGAAAAATGTAAAATGGTCCAGCCACTTTAGAAGACAGTTTGGCAGTTTCTTACAAAACTGAACATATTCTTACTATACAATCCAGCAATTTCACTCCTTATATACCCAAAGGATTGAAAACTTATATCTACACAAAAATTGCATATGAATGTTTATTTTTTATTCATCATCGCCAGAAATTGGGAGCAATCAAGATGTCCCTTGCAAGCTTACAAAGGCACTATACTACTCTGATAACTGGTCTAAAACTGACACTAATACATTTATCCCTGTGGTAGAGACATTAACTATGTTTGACAGACAGCTTCTGTTAAAACTGTGGATATGGATACTCATTAATGGCCCTCAGACTTTGGTCATTAATACAGCCTTTTGACAATTGTGGGGACTGAGAGGGTTGGTAGTTTCAAGAACAGTAACTAATTAAACATACTTCTTGGCATAAAAAGCTATGCCAAGAGGGCACTGCCTTGCAAAGTTCTGCTATATGGAAAAAACGAATGAGGTATTCACTATCATTAGCATTGCTTACTTGTTCTGTGTAGTTTTTTTTTCCTTCTGTCACAAGATTCTAGATTCCTAGGAAAGTCTGGAAAGACATAGTTTTTTCCAGGAGTTCATCAAAAATCTGAAAATAAGCTACCCATTTGAGGTATCTTCAGGACTAATATAGAAACTTAGTCTTCCTGCAGAAAGCACTTTAACAGATGGGGCAGACATCCTCACAGCCCTGAATAAATTTGTCATGAAATGACTGAGACTCCATGGGAAAAATGCATAATTCAAACAGTTGTTTCCAAGATACAGAAGCAAAAGGGGGATACCCAGGCTATTACAGGGACATATACGTGAAAATCTTGCTGGTCACGCTAAGGATTCCAATCTAAAGAGCCTTGGTCCATGAACAGGGCTACAGGAGCTAGTATTCTGTTAGGAGAACTTCAGGTTGTTTTCTAGTGCAAACTGAGGGATTTAAACCATTCAACAGCCCAAGTTTAATGGTTAGTGGATACACAAACAGAGGGCATAATGACCCTCCTTCATTCTGTTGATAGAGTGTCTCTTCTAATTGGCGTGTCCCAAGGCTTGAATATTTTGAATACCTTCTCTGCATTCACCTATTCCTTTAGAGTTGACAAGCACTGGTTAAAATCAAAGTATTTAGAACCAGATAGCCAGGATCCAAAACTTAGCTCTGTCATCAAAAGTGTGACCATGGGATAATTATGCAACCACCTCCACTCAATTTCTTCAATTTTACATGGGGATAATAATTGTATCCGCTCCATAGATTTAGTTCATGTAATAAATAAAGTGACCCAATATTAATCTATAGAAAAGTCAGCATAGAACACTTTGTACTCACTCATAATAGGTTATTAACAATTGTCAATATTTATGATTATTGATTGTCATTACAATTATTTTTTTCATTAATATAGCAATTTTAATAAATTATTATTTAGTGACTGGTATGTGTCAGATACTATGCTCCAGATATCAAGAATTAAAAGGTGTAGTCTCTACCCTCAAGAGGTTCACATTTCTGACAGGTAAGACAGTCACTGTAGTAAAAGAAATCTGATAAGGACATCACCCTGCTTCCAATCCTCTGGCTTCACAGATCCCTGAGGAATCTGGCTTTGTAGGCCTTTTGGCTCTATCCTAAAAGCACTGTCTTTCCACCCTCTCTGCTTCAACCCTACTGAATTCATCTCCAACTCCCTAACCATGGGCCACTTTTGCTCACCTCTGAGCCTTGTTCTCCAAGGCAGTAGTAAGCTGTTTACTGATTCCTAAGTTCTGCCTCAAATGTAATTCAAAAAAGATTTTATTTTTTATTGACATAAAATTTACATTTACATTAAACTTAAAATAGCTATTTCTAAGACTTTATTATTTCAAAATTAAAGATAAATTAATGGTGGCTCAGTTGGTTGAGCATCTGACTTCAGCTCAGGTCATAATTTCATAGTTTTGGGGTTCGATCCCTGCATTGGGCTCTGTACTGACAGCTCAGAGCATGGACCCTGCTTCAGATTTTGTCTCCCTCTCTCTCTGCCCCTCCCCCCTTTGTACTCTGTCTCTTAAAACTAAATAAAACATTAAAAAAAATTTTAAGATAAATTAACGGAAGCCGAATAGTGTGGACTGTTTTATTTTCCTTTGTTTTTGTTTTATATTTGTGTTTATTTTTTAACTTCCCTGAATTACAGTTCTCCAATATTATGTTCAGTCTGCCTCTAGAATAAAACACCTGTTTTATTGACCATGTTGTTGACCATTCCTGCAACATTTCCCTAATTTGCTATTATTGCCTCTCCCTACCCTCTATGCTACTATCCTCAGCCCTAGCTTCTTTCAGGAAATCCTTATTTCCTCAGATCTCATTTTAGCTATTATATTTGATTAGCCTCCTTTGACTATAGGGCTAGGTCTCAACATCCATGTGATCTACATCAGTGCTTCTCAAACTTGAATGAGATACATGAGTCCCTTATGTATCTTGAAAAAAAATACATATTATGATTCAGTACATCTGATATCCTGCATTTCTCACAAGCTTTCAGGTGATGCTGATGCTATTGGTTCTTTAGTAGCAGAAATCTCTATTAATCTTCCTTCTTTAGAGTAACTATAACACAGTATTGTAACTCCCCACATACTTAATTTTATCCTCCACTAAATTCTTTAACATCTGGAGCAATATCCATTGTGTTCACTGTTATAACCTCAAATCTTGCTCAATAACAGACACATAGTATGCATACACTATTTTCGTAATGATAAATGAATGCATGAAGAATGTTGATGGAAGCGTGTATAAAACATGGTGGGAGCAGAGAAGAGTGGGATAAATAGGAATAATAGAAATAGCCAGAAGAAGGTGATAGAGGAAAGAAAGAGATACATTTATTTATTGACTAAAATTGAATCATTAATGTCGGCCATATCCACAGGGTAGAACTACTAATAATTCAACATGGCTGAATCCAGGAGAAGAGAATGAGACTTTCACCAGACCATGGAGGGCCAGTAGGAGTTGTAGGAGCTTCATATTTTTGGTAAATAGCAAACAGATCATTTCTAAGCACAATTACTGATGCAGCAACCAGTGTTTGTTATTATTATTATTCTTTCCTTGCTTTTTAAATTTGTTTCTATAATTTGGATACATTAGCCCTAGATTACCTGATTTGTCTCTGGCCTTTTGCTCCTGTCTAGGACTGTTTCTTTCAGAACCTACACTGCTTACTGCTTCAGGAAACTTCCAGCCCTGAATTCTGCTTTCCCATTTCCTGATTTAGGATGACCATCCATATCAGCTACTTCATGTGTGAATTTTAAAGCTTGTATCCTATGACTGGAGAAAATGCTTTACTTATTTCTATGTCATTGAGAATTTTTGTTACCTACATTTTTACTACTATGAATAATATCACAATAAATGTTCCTCTCTATAAAGCATTGTCCATATCTCTTATTTTTTCTTTGGATAAATTTCTAGGAAGAGAATCTTATGGACATTGTAAGCCAACAATGTACTGGAAAATACACTTTCACAAAGTTCTACTGTAAAACAGTATTTAGTCCATGATAACACAACAATATAACACTGTGCATTATAAGTTTTTTATAAAACTTTGCAAATAAAAATTTGCTAATTTGACAGGCAAGAATATTTTACTGCTTACTGTAGTAAATTCATTGGCACTCAATAAGTAGTTTTATTGCAAGTCCTTATGGCATTTTTTTTGTTTCTAATTCTGCTCTTCCTATTTGGATTAACAAGTTGGGAAAACATTTATATGCAGTAATGATGTCACAGACTGTGGTATTTCCCAGGTTCAATGGTATTGATATTGATATATTGATAACTACATACTCCTGGGGCTATGTGACTTCATTGAGAGGCATTCTGCTCAGACTTTTGGAAGGCTGAACTGAATTACCAGCTACTGTTCTGCTGGACTGGTGTAAGTGTAGGACAGCGAGATGGACCATACTTTGAAAATAGGTGTACAATGTGTGCCAGTGCTCTAACAGCAGGCACAATGGTTCCATGTGCATGCACCAAGCTCTGGCTCAGAATATACTATAATGTTATTATAACACTATTGCTATAAGAAAAAATAACATTCTTTTGGCCAGGGGATACATAAACATAAATATTCCCAAGTAGTTTCTGAGACTGATCGGAAAGCAGTCAATGCCCTAGAATTTGCCCAGCCTGGTAGAGAAAATGTTTCCAATGATCTCAAGAAGTTCAATGTGAGGAGATATAAAAGACTAACCTTCATACACAAAATATAAGCACACACAGGTGACAACATGTTAAAATCCAGTCTGGCACATACACATGCACACATGCTGTTAGGTTTAGAGCAATCTGAATTGGAATTAGTAGTCGATGAATGGTCATGTAAAGATTCTCTAGGGAATGAGTTTTAAAACCTGAAAGGGTCTCCAGTAGCCCAAGCTTTTAATAGTGGTTGTGACACTTATTAACTGAGAGACCTAAGTAAGTTGCTTAAATTCTCTAATCTTTGGTAACTGTATAAATCAAAATAATAATGGATTCTTCCATCAAATTTATTATCTTACAGTTGTGCAGACTGGAAGACTGACATGAGTCTCACGGAGCTAAAATCAAGGCATCAGCAGGACTACATTCTAGAGTGCATGTGGGAAAATCAATACCCTTGCCTTTTCTCCTTCTAGAGACTGACCACATTCCTTGGCTCATGGTCTCCCTCCCTCTGCCATCTTCAACGCCAGCAATAGTGGATCAAGTCCTTCTAATGCTGCCACCTCTCTGGTTCTCCACTTTTAAGGAATCTTGTGATTAGAATGAACCCACCAAGATAATCTAGGATAATGTCCTCATCTCATCTCTTCAACTTTAATCACATCTGCAAAATCTCTTCTGTCATGTAAAGGTAATGTATTCACAGGTTCCAGGCATTAGGAGATGGATATCTTTGGGGGCCATCATTTTTTCTACCACAAACATTTCATAATACCTTAGGCAGAGAATGCACAGTAAAATGTTGTTGTTATATTATAAAGAATGAAATATTTCAGGCCAAGATATTGTCTTGGTGAAACAGACTTGGTAGTAGAGAAAGATAAGGATAGAAGCAGAGAGAATGGTTAGGAAACTACTGAAATTATCCAAGTGAGAGATATCCAATTATCTGGTGCCTCAGAAGGGGGAGGAAATTTTGGAGGTGATGAAGAGTGATTACATTCCAGTTATAGTTTCAAAAGTATTAGGATTTGCAGGTTTATATGCAGAGTGTAAGAGACAGAAATCAAGGATGGAGTCGAAGACCTATATGCTCTAGAGTGGTCCAGAAATGGGGGGAACATATGAGAACCTAAAGGGGCCATAAGTAGAGAAGACAGACAGCCTATAGCAATCTGCAGGTACTCTATTTATTCAAGACTAAAGAGGGCAAATGTCACCTCATATCAAATTGCATCACTGGCCAGATCCATCACCCACATACTCAAATTCCTTAGTACAATCTAAGATCCACAAAATTTAAACACAAGTGGGAAGAAACCCAAATTACTGTTGTTAGTTTCCTTCCAGCTAGTAGGCTGGGACTCTAAACAGAAAATATATTGAATTATGAAAAAGAAAATTATTTATTTTCTGCACACACAATTGTAGACTGAGATTTCTACCTATGATATTCTCCAAGCACTTGGTTCATGCCTCTACGATAACATTGATTATCAGTATTGGTAATTATCAGTTAACTGTGTATTTCTAAACTAAACTAAGAGACCCTGGACACTAAGAACTATGTTGTATTCCCCCCTTTTTTAAATCTCTGGCACTTAGCATGATGTTTGGAATATAGGACACTCTTATGCAATATTATCTGGCATGTATGTATACATGAGTAAATTATGTTTTCTCCTACTTGTAAGAGAGAGTCTGCTAAGAAGCACAGGTAGGCTTATGAAATAGAACGGCCACGAATAGCAATAGATGCTAAGAAGTTATGGAGAGGAGTGTGATTTACACTCACCAGAGGAGATGACTTTCAGTGAGTTAGTATACTTTTTAGAATCCTCTTCAGAGTGACTGCCCATGGGCATGGATTTCGTCTTACAGTGATGATAATTTTCTAAAATTAGACCATGATGATGCTTATGGTACAACTCTGTGAATTGACTATCAACTATTGAATTCGTACGTTTTAAACGGGCGAATTTTATGATCTGTGAATTATATCTCAAAATTGTTTCTACAAAAAACACTTCAATAAAAGGGCACAAGGAAAAAAATTACATCAGCCTAAAAAGCACATAGTCACAATAAGTAGTTGCATAATGGAACAGACAAAGACTGTATAAGGCAAAAGAAGTCTTCTGGGAACCACCATACCCTGGAGACACAGTGAGTGACACCACTGCCAGGAAGAGACCTCTCAGCTCTGGGCCTGTCTCTATCCAGGCTGGAACAAGTCTTCTCATAAACTTGGTCCTCCCCCGGAATCTAAAGCCTCCTCAGCTTTCTGAGCCTAAAAGAGACCAGCAAAACTGCTGTAGAAACTCTGTAAGTAAAACTATTTTGTTCGATGAAAACGTTTGACTGTAGGCAAGCTGAACTTTCTTATCCACAGGAAGAATTTCTTCACAATGTGCAGAATTAGATTAGATAGTGAGATGGTGGGCTGATATGGACAGTAGAATTTATAGAATTATTTACTCTCAGGAAACCTGCTAAGAAGGGGCATTTTGTTCTGCCCAGCGTACGTTGGATAGCCTGTGGTTTGTTAAGCAAATGGCTCTATTAGAGTGCTTATGTGTTTATCATAGTTAGTGGTTTGGTGCTTGAGAAAACCAAAGAGGTTGTCAGGAGTTGAAAAGTCATTTCTAAGCCCAATTGTTCCTACTAAAATTTTTTTAAAAATACCAATTTTGAACACCTACTGCATGCCAAGCACAGTATTAGGCACTGTATACAGTCTACCTTCTAGATGGAGAAACTGGATCAAAGAAAGTTTATACTACTTGTACACAAAACAATAGTTTTCAGGAGCAGGAGTGTTGAAGTTTTTTTTTTAATTGGGTTTAAAACCCCAAGTCTGACATTCATTAGCTGTGTGTGATTCTGAATATGTTTCATAACCCCTCTGATACTCAGTTATCAGGAAAAGGGAATCAAAGTGAATTTAATAATACTTGCCAAATGATGTTGTAGTAAGAATTGAAAGAATGTTTCTCAAGTGCTTAGCTCTGCAACATTCACAAAATAAGTTCTAAGAAATGGTAGCTGCTGTTATGAGTAATTTTTATTATTATTATTGCTATAAAGAGTCTTAAAAGTAGTTATGTTTAAGCAAGGATCTGAACCCAGATCAGTCACATGCTACAGTGATGCCATGAGCAATGGCTTGGACAATACTGATAATGCTATATGGTCTGTTTCAGCAGCTAAAGACATAGCCACAAGCTATAGCTCACAACAGTACAACGAAAGAAGAGCATCACTGTGACCTGAGAGGGCAGGAAAATTAAGAGACTATAGCTTATATCTCACATGTGAAAAGGAAGGTTGTACATGGATTGGAGAGGATGGATTAAACAGATTCCAGGGTGATGGCAGCATGAAGAGTTGTTTGGGGGAATTTTGGTACCTCTCCCTAATAATATCTATTAGTCCCCCTTTATTCTTTGATATGAACAGATAAGTTTTCCAGTTAAGAAAAGCACAATAAATGCAACTTCAAGTACCCACTACAAACCACATTGCTATTACTTAGCCTTCAAACATAAACCTCCTCATTCTCCAGTTTTTGACATTTTAGAAGTAAAATCAATAAATATTTTAAAAACATTTGCATGTAGGGGATGAGAGGGAGAAGATTGTGTGTGTGTGTGTGTGTGTGTGTGTGTGTGTGTGTGTGTGTGTGTATGAAGGCAGTAACTCTGATTAGATTATTTGTTCGAGTTTGATGTCATTTACTGATAAATGAGGCAGAAGAGAGAGCACCAGGTTTGGAATGGGGAAAGGAATGAGTTCTGTTTGGCTCATATTGAGGTGGAAGTGTCTGAGAGATAATGGGTGGGGTATGCCTCAAGGGTAGATAAAGTAGTTTATTCACCTTTTATTCACTGGCACTTAGCAGAGAGCTTTGACTTGTTCTCCAAACTGCTGCCTGTTAGTTTTCCCAAAACGCCTATTTGATCATCTCACTCTAGTTCCATGATTCATTACTGCCTTCGAATTTCAGCCCAGACATTTTACCATGGCTTCAAAGATCCTGTTAACTTTTGAACTGTAGAACTCAGGAAAAGCTATAATTAGATTTCAGATTTACGCATCATCTGGATATAAGTGCTATTTATAGCCTTGGGAAAAACTAAGATATTCCAAAGAGAGAATAGTGGGCAGCAAGAAAAGAACAGGGGTTTCTTGAAAGAAAAGGACTCCTAAAGAACAACTGAAAAGACAAAGAACAAAACCACTGTTTGATAAACAGATTTTTTAAAAACCTACAGAATTACTATCATTGAAGCTAATGAAGGAGCATTTCAAAGAAAAGTTGCCAAAAACTGTGAAAATTTGAGATGAGGGAGAGGAAAACAAATCTGAAAATAAACATCTGGACCTGATATTTAGAAAGTCATTGGTGACATAAGTTGGAGAATTTCCTGAGTCACTGGAGAAAGAACCCAGATTGTCACTGAAGGTGAAGGAAAAATAAAGCCAGGCAGATGGTCCTTCAAAGAACATTTTTGTCATTGCAAAAGGTAAGGCAGTAACTTGAG
Source organism: Leopardus geoffroyi (assembly GCF_018350155.1). NCBI lineage: Eukaryota > Metazoa > Chordata > Mammalia > Carnivora > Felidae > Leopardus > Leopardus geoffroyi. Next base: position 60,618,218 of record NC_059329.1, on the reverse strand, counting down.
GGAGAAACAAGGTTTGTGTTTTATTTCACTTACTAGCAAAGCACAGTGGCCAACTGTGAAAGATGGTCAATATATCTTAGTTGAATTGAATGTGTTGAAAATATCTATATAAATGTGTGGGAAGTTTTCATTAATGGTTTGGGGTATAAGTTGAGTATTGAAGTGAAGCTGCATAAAAGGAGCCACTGGTACTATTGAAGATACTAAAGAAGGAAAGGAATTTTCTTGGAGTTAAGGGAGAAGAAATGAAGAATGATTTACTTATTCATAAAATATTTGGAAATGCCTAGCTCTTGATGCTCTGCAACTAAAACCGAAGTTCCTTCTCCTTTCTGTGGAGTGCAAGATATTCATGTCCTGGCCCTGTGAATTTCTCTAGCTTATCTCCCATGTCACCCGGATCATTTTTAAGTCTCCAGAATTTTAATTTTCTTGTAGTTGTCCAACAAACTTTCTGTGCTATTATTTCATTCAGTTTCTGTTTATGTTGTTATCTATGTCAAGAACACCCTTTTCCTCATCTTCATCCTTATAAACTTACATTTATCCATCAAAACTTCACACAATTATAATTCATCTTGGTTAAGAGTTCTTGGAATAAATTCCTCTTGACACACACAGACACACTCATGTATACGCACACTCAGAATCTGTCACTCCACACTATTCTGTCTTATCACTTAGAAATACCTTATCCTGTGTACTCTACAGCTAGTGGTATTTCTTTGACTCCTCCTATTATGCAGTGTGCCTACTACAGTGCCTCGCATGTAGTACGTGTTCAAAACTGGTAAGTTTTCATTTTCACAGGAGTCACTGGGCTCTTATTAAAGATAAAGTTTTCAGCCTTAAGAAGATGAGGTGTTGACAACCTCTCTGGTTTTCTCAGGCACTAAACCAGTTATTTTTCTTGCTTCATATCCTTAGTGCTAAAACAATACCCAGTGAGCTCCCAGTTTGATACTATAATGAACTAAGTGTTGATGATGGTTGATCAAGAGCTTAAATGGAGTTGTTGGCTATGAAAAGGAATAAGGAATCTTCTGTGTCTACACCCAGCATGGATGAGGAGAGGGTACAGGAAGACCAGCTGTAGAGCAATGGAAAGGAAGGAATTTGAGGGAGTTCTCTTCCCTCTGCCAGACTCAGCTCAGATTAGTTCAGCCTATACTTTATGTTCTTATTCTGATCTCTCAACAAGAAAGGGAAGGGGAAAAACTGACAAGAAGAACAAAAATGTTCAATGAATAAATTGTTTGAATTAATAAAATAATGTAAAGTGAGCCATGGAGAAATAATGAAGAAAGAGAAATTATTCAGATAGCAATTTTTAAAAATGAACTCTTGGAGTGCCTGGGTGGCCCAGTCAGTTGAGTGTCTGACTTCAGCTCAGGTCATGATCTCACAATTAGTTCGAGCCCCACACTGGGCTCTGTGCTGACAGCTCAGAGCCTGGAGCCTGCTTTGGATTCTGTGTCTCCCTCTTTCTCTGCCCCTCCCCCACTCACGCTCTGTCTTTCTCCCTCTCTCAAAAATAAATAAACATTTTAAAATTTTAAAAAAAAAAGATCTCTTATAAAATTTCCTGGAACTCAATAACAAAAGTTACAACTCAAACATTGCATGTCATAGTAATAATCATCGTAAAAGTCTTCATAATAGCCAGACTTGAGTGACACATATGGAGGTGTTCTGCACCTCCATAACCCTCTTTGTTATTCACCACTATACACTAGATGGTGAAGTTATTTATCAACAGTGCTATTATTTCTCCCTCACTTGATTTTAAATTCTTTAAGAGAGATTTTGTTGGTTTCTAACACCACACTATGCATAAAGTAGGTGCTCAGTTAATGTCCCTGAGAGTATAAGTCATGAGCAAAGGAAGAGATATTATAGATTCATTCTGGCTCAACACTTCCACGTATACCATTCTAAAAGCTTTGATTGAACACTTCCTTTCTACTTACAGAAAGCATAGCAATCTTTCAATCACTTATTTTCCTGAGAAGCCTTCTCAAGATACCCCAAACCTTTTATACACAATTGAACTGTTCCCTTTTTCATAATTACTCTAGCTCCCATGGACCCCAGGAAGTTGCTAATGTCAAAACCTGAGACCTGCGTTCTGGAAATTAATAGTAAATACACAGGTCAAGGACTTGTGGAAAATGAGATAATAATAATAATAATAATAATTTAAAATAAAATTATCACAAGTACTATTAATTTAACAAGTAGATTTTTGGATTACCATTCTGATCAAAATATATTTTTTAAAAGCTAAATAGAGTTACTAAGAATGTTTTTCAGAAATCAATGTATTTACGAAAAGTGCTAATAGAATTTGTTAAACCACAAATTTGGTAAACTTGTTAACTTTCAAAATTTCACAATTAACTGAAATGCATGCCAGTTGAACAAATCTGTATCCAATTCATTTCTGTGTAATGTTGGTTGTATCATGACACTCAATAAACAGTCATTGGAAGCAGTGTCAAAAAGAAAATGCTCCCTTTCTTAATGAATATTCCCTTTCTGTCAACTTTTATTTCTATTAAGAGGTTGTATAATACATTTCTGACAGTGATTTCATTGGTTCCCTGAGGATATTCTCATGACTCTAAACTGTAGTCTAAAGTTATAGTTCACTCTTTGGGTCAATTCATGTAACTTAGCATTTCTTTTTCCTCTAATTTTTCATTGATCTCAATTTTAAAAAGTTCCCAATTTTTAAAACTAAGATTTCTTTAGGGAATCCTTGAGGCACTTTATCTGGGTGAACTTGAGTGGTTGGGAAACACTTAGGTTCCCCTGACAACCAGTTACCTTACTGACTGAACCCTCTCCAGTCATAGCCCGAATGTCTGTTTTCCCAAGACCCCCTCTTCCAACTCATACATGCCCATCTGACTAGCCTGCAATTCTGTACTCAATGAAAAAAGAAATGCAATGTTCACAGTAAAGTTAATATCTTTTCTTCCAAAGCAAAATAGTAAAATTCTATTAAATATCTCCTGAGAAGTATGTCTTAACAGAATGTAAAACAGCTAGTCTTCAGGCAGATTGAAGAGAGGAATATATTTGAATAAGGCAGCATGCTATACCATATGGGGGGAAGAGGCCTCTGTCTCTATGGTGGTAGATCTGTGTTCTAACTCCATTACCCAAATGAAACACCAGATGTTATACTGCAAGTGTCAATTTAAAGATTAGATACCATAGATATCTGCACATGACTGCACCCAGTGCCTAAGCCATTTATTATTATTTCATATGTGTTGCTTTGTATCATAACCATCTCTTTCTCAATATTTTCTGGCTTCCCAAATTGTAAGCTTATCTGTCTCCTATACTTAAGGCTGATGTACTATCGTTGTTCCAACAGTCCCAGTCTATTTTTCTCTGATGCCAACTACACAGAAAAACTAAACTGCTACCTCTTTATCACATTTGGAAGTCCAGAAAGGATGAAATATTATTGACCTATGTTTAATAGGGTGTCTTCACTTAGTCTAGTCATCTCTGGCTAGACAAGTGAGGGAAAAGGTCACATAGTATAAACATAACTACCAACAAAGGGTCCCAGGACAGAAAAATGATGGTCTGGGACACATACAAGAATGATACCTACTACAGAAGTTGAAATCTTAGAATTCCTTTATCAATTTAAGTGAGTAATTCACTTTTACATAGTATATAAATATTCATCTTTGGTTTGTTTTTGATTGATAACATTATTTATAATTAGATTAATACAAAAAATATAGTTGTTGTTTCAGAGTTTCATCTTGGAACTCTGTATTTTTAATCCAGCATGTCAAACTTCCAGAATATCACATCTACGTCCATCACTTTCCTGCTAACTGGTGTTCCTGGGCTGGAAGTCTTCCACACCTGGATCTCCATTCCTTTCTGCTTTCTCTACATAACCGCCCTCTCAGGAAATTGCCTGATTCTCTTTGCCATTGTCACTCAGCCCAGCCTCCACGAACCCATGTTTTATTTCCTCTCCATGCTGTCCACCACTGACCTCGGCCTGTCCATATCTACCCTGGTCACCATGTCGGGTATATTCTGGTTTGATGCCAGGGAGATCAGCTTTAATGCCTTCTTGTCACAGATGTTCTATATTAAACTCTTCACTGTCATGGAATCTTCAGTGTTGTTGGCCATGACCTTTGATCATTTTGTGGCCATCTCTAATCCACTCAGGTATGCCACCATTTTAACTGATTCCAGAATAGCTCAAAGTGGAGTGGCAACTGTCATCAGGGGGACACTAATGCTAACACCAATGGTAGCACTTCTTAAAAGACTGTCCTTCTGCCACAGCCATGTGCTCCACCACTCCTACTGCTTCCACCCTGATGTAATGAAGCTCTCGTGCACAGACACTAGGATCAACAATGCAGTTGGGTTGACTACCATGATCTCCACTGTTGGTGTTGACTCAATCCTCATCCTCCTTTCTTACATTTTGATTATTAAGACTGTCCACAGCATTGCATCCCCAGAAGAGAGGAAGAAAGCCTTCAGCACATGTATTTCCCATATTGGGACTGTTGCTATTTTCTATTTTCCATTGATCAGTCTGTCCTTTGTTCACAGATTTGGGAAATGAGCCCCAGCCTATGTTCATACAATGATTGCTAACACCTACCTCCTGATCCCTCCTGTAATGAACTCCTTTATCTATAGTGTGAAGACCAAACAGATACACAGAGCTGTGATAAAAACTCTCCATTCCAAAGGTACATAGAATCATAGAATTCTAGTGGTCTACGTTATGAATTTAAAAACAAAACTTGTGATCATGAAACAAAAATTTAAAATTAAATCTGGAATATATGTAAAACATCAGCTACCTTGACCCTTTATTTTACAGATGAGGAGACAGAGACTTGAAGATAGAAGGGATGAATGGTGTAAAGTCCTAAGTCTAGAATTTCTCCCACCCACCACTGTTTGTTCTAAACTGTTTATCCTGCCAACAGACTATATCTTCTTACTTGGTCCTCTTTATAGCAATTAGAATGACACATTATGAGAAAGCCACTCCTTTATGAGAAATAGGTAGTATTTTCTTAACTGTAATAATAATTTTTACTAACAGGGGCGCCTGGGTGGCTCAGTCAGTTAAGCAATTGACTCTTGCTTTCAGCTCAGGTCATGATCTTGCAATTACTGAGTTCAAGCCCCACATCAGGCTCTGTACTGACAGTGCACAGCCTGCTTGTGACTCTCTCTCTCTCTCTCTCTCTCTCTCTCTCTCTCTCTCTCTCTCTCTCTCCCCTCCCCCACTCTCTCTCTCTCTAATAAACTTAAAAAAATAATTTTTACTAACATTATTTCTTTTGACTAGTCATGGTTCTCAGTGTTTTTTTACATTTATTAACACATCTAAAACAACATTATAAGGTAGTTATTTCTTTGATCAATGAAAAAACTGAGGCACAAAAATGTTAAGTTACTTGCTTAAACATCTCATAAACAACAGAGCATACTTCACATGCATGCAAACTGACTCCAGGGTCCCCAACACTCCTAACTTCAACTATATTTTTACCTATAATAATATAATACATATATAATTATATATACACATACATATGATTATATATATATATATATATATATATATATATATATACATATATATATGAGTCCATGTAATTTGTATTTGGGTGACATAAAGAAGCAAAACAAACAAACAGACAAATAACAAACAAAAAACCCCACAACTCTATCCTCTAGAAATTTTCAACCACATTATGGAGAAAAACCCCAAAATAGAATTTTCTAACCTGAAAAGTACAAATGTATTTCTACCCAATTGTTCTACCCGATATGTTCTTTCTAAACATATTCCAGAATTTCTCTTTGCTTTCCACCAACTTTCTGCCCCAGCAGAAACTGAAAAATGACTAAGAACTGCAAATGAATTTCACTTTGTATCATTTACTTGGAAATGTTCAATTTGTGGCCATATGCTTAATATAAAGACTTAATCCAACAAGTTAATTATTTTTTCCAACCTGGGTATGTCCATTAATTCTCAAATATTTACAGCACATGTTTCAATGACACATTGATATCACTTGGTAAAGTTGGCCCCTCTAGGTGGTATCAGTTCCAGCAAGGAAGGAGTAGTCCGTCATATCTACAGGAAGTTTATTAGGTGACAACAGTACTATAATAAAAAGGATGATGTGAAAATTCTCAGTATGTTTGACAATAACATTTCCAGTCTCAATTATTGTTGGTCTTCACTTCCCTGATCTTTGTATGCTGGAAAGTTCCAGGATTTTGTTCTCAGACCTGATTTTCTCTGTTATATTCCCATTTTTGGTTATCTCATCTAGCATCATGGCTTTAAATACCATCGACATGCTGGCAAATCCCAAACTAATATTTATAGTCCAGACTCATATGCTATATATCAGTACTCCTACTAAAATGTTTAACAGTCATCTCAGATTATCATGCCCCAAACCATATCCTAATATTCACATAACCACATCTTCCCTAACTGAGAAATTCTATTTTTCATGTTGCTGATATAGAACTCTTGGAGCTATTTCTGACACCTGTCTGTCTTTCCCACTCCACATACAAACTATCAGCAAATGCTGATGACTCTTTCTTTCAGATATTCCACATATGGGTACCTGGAATCTAGCTTCTTTAAACCACCTCTGATGCTACCACCATGTTCCAAGCCAACATTATCCTGGACCTGAAATATAATAGTCTCCTGGTAGATCTTTCTTCAGCACTTTTGCTTTTTTGAAAAAATGTTTACTTATTTACTTTTGAGAGAGACAGCAGAGGAGGGGCAGAGAGAGAGGGAGACAAAGAATCCCAAGCAGGCTCCACACTGTCAGCACAGAGCCTGACTTAGGGTTTGAATTTACAGTGAGATCATGACCTGAGCCAAAATCAAGAGTCAGATGCCTAACCAACTGTGCCACCCAGGCACCCCACCACTTTTGCTTTACTATCTATTTTCCCCATGGTAGTTAGAGCGATTTTTCCATTTTTTTTTAATGTTTTTATTTATTTTTGAGACAGAAAGAGACACAGCATGAGCAGGGGAGGAGCAGAGAGAAGGAGACACAGAATCTGAAGCAGGCTCCAGGCTCTGAGCTATCAGCACAGAGCCCAACGCAGGGCTCGAACTCACAGACTGTGAGATCATGACCTGAGCTGAAGTCGGATGCCCAACCGACTGAGCCACCCAGGTGCCCCTAGAGTGATTTTTTTTTAATTTTAGAGAGAGAGAATGCATAAGCAGGGGAGGGGGACAGAGAGAGAGAGAGAGAGAGAGAGAGAGAGAGAGAGAGAACCCCAAGCAGGCTCCACATTCAGTGTGGGGCCCAGCACAGGGCTCAATCTCACAACCCTGGGATCATGACCTGAGCCAAAATCAAGAGTCAGGCACTCAACTGACTGAGCTACCCAGGCACCCCTAGAGTGATTATTTTAATACATAAAAAAGATCATACCACTTCCTCTGTTCAACATATCCCAGTGTCTTATCCAGGGAAAATTCACAGTCATTATAATATCTCATGAGGATCTATATGATTTAACTCCCCTGTACCATCCCAATTTCATCTCCTACTACTCTCCCCTTTATTCATTCTACTATACCTGCACTAGCCTCCAAATATTTCCTTAAACCCACCAACCATACTTCAACATCGAACTTCTTACTTTCTGTCCTCCCTACTTGGAATGTTCTTCCCCAAACACCCTCATGGCTTACTGCCTCAACTCATGCAGGTCTCTGCCTAAGTGTTACCTTACTACAGGGCCCTGGACATTAAAAATAACAACAACAACACTCACGCAATTCCTGTCTGCATTCACTCTCTTCATTACCTATTTTGTTTTTAATCCCTGGTATTCCTCTCCCCCACCAAAATAGTTATTTATTCTCTAGTTTCCCCATTACAAGGTAAGGTCTTTGAGAATAAGAACTTTGTTTCATTCATGCTGTCTTCCAGACCCCAAACTAGGGTCTGCCACATAATAAAATAATAACAACCCTGGATGACCTGGCTCTATTTAGGTCTCAAGCCTCATCACCTGCCCTCTGTTCAGGGCTGCAGGCACAACAAACCACTTGCATTTCTTACCCGTGATTGCTCTGGGTCACTTACAACCCTTTGCACAAGCTGTTACCTCCCTCTGTAGCACCCTCACTATCTCCCTTCTCCTGACTTAGAATAATAGCGACTTAATCTCAAAGGCATTTCCTGACTTCTCAAGTCCATCTGGTGTCCTTTCCAGGTGCTTCTGCAGAACTTTGTGCCTCTTTCTCAGGACATCCCTTTTCAGACCCTACTGTAACTACTTCCTCACCACAGATTCTGTGCCCACTTCCTATGACCAGGGACTATGACTCACTCATTCACTGTTGGAAAGAAGTGAAAAAGTTCAGATGATGTACATTTACAGACTTGATATTTATTTGTTTGTGGGGGAAGAGGAAGGGAAACTTAGAGAAGAATGATGAGGTACACAGAGTCCTAAAAATCAGAATAAGAAGGAACGTCAGTCTAAAAAACCAGATAGCCAAGATGATCATAGTACTTCTACAGATATTTCTCCCCTACCTCATCACCCCCTACATACACACTAACCTATGAACAGTCCCACTATCCAACAATCCTGGAAACTTGGAAGCTTTTATCACTAGGAAGTGGGTAATTTGGACAATTTGGGAATAGGTGGTTTGAAGAGCAAATGTCACCTCTGACCAAGGTAGACAAGCTCATAATGAATTAGAAAAGTTCCTGAAAGCTGAGGTGAGTAGTATACACATAGCTGCTATTGTAGCTACCTGAATTCATACTATAAGTAAAAATCCTTAACTGTCCTATAAAAAGTCCTATAAAGTCCTGTATGATCCAATTCCCTATTATCTGATCCTATCTCCCTATTGCTCTCCTCTTTGTTCTCTCTGCTCAGACACACTGGCCTCCTTGTTATTCTAAACTCCCAGATACACTCCCCTCTCAGCTTTGTAGCTTCTGTTCTTCATCCTCAGATAGCCTTCCTCAGAGATCTCCATGGATATATTTCTCACTCTCTCCAGGCTTCTCCTCAAATGTCTCCATTTTGTGAGATATTCCCCCAACAACTTCATTTAAAATTTCAACTTTCATTCCTGGTGGTCTAGTGGTCCAGGAGCTCAGTGCCTTTTTGTGCATCCCTTCACCCTCTTTATGAAGAAACTGTTCTCAAACAGTTTTTTCAACTTTCAGGGGCACCTGGGTGGCTCAGTCGGTTAAGCATCGGACTTTTGCTCAGGTCATGATCTTGTGGTCCATGAGTTCAAGCCCCATATCGAGCTCTGGGCTGACAGCTCAGAGCCTGAAGCCTGCTTCAGATCTGTGTCTTCCTCTCTCTCTCTGCCCCTCCCGTGCTCATGCTCTGTCTCTCTTTGTCCCTCAAAAATAAATAAATGTTAAATTTTTTTTTAATTCAACTTTCCACCCTAATATTTACCTATTCTCTTCTTCACTTTTTTTTTTTCTCTTTAGGTAGTCATAAGAAGAAACTATTTAGTTTCACATAATAACCATGTACCATGTGTCCCTCTTACCAGGATGTATAATTCATGAGGGTGGACTTTTAAAAAAGAATTTTGTATTTCTTATTACATTGTAGAACCCTGATGAATATTCATTAAATGTGAATGAATAAAGAATCAGCCCACCTAGTTCTCCAGCCAGTATTATCACGAATAACTCTGCAACCAAGGCAAAGAGCCTTTATCTCATCCATGCCTTATGTGTGCACCTAACACAGGTGCAATAGAGTGGCTTCCCTACTTCAAGGTCTATTTCATCAACTGAAAGAAAAGATGGGAATGAAAATCTGAAGAAGTACGCGCCCTTATTTTGACTTATGGAAATTACTGGTTTTGTGTACCCATCTTGGCTTTTAAACAGGATGTGAACTCCTAGAGCCCAAGGACATAACTATAGATCCATATTGCCTGTCACATCTAGCAAAGTGGCTAATGAGGAAACGCTCTAACCTCTGTTGCTAACTGGGGAAATTTGAGTTATTTGGAAGAGTGCGGATAGATTGTCTAAAGCCCTGTATGTGTAAGTGTGGGAGTGACGGAAGAGTCAGTGCCCTCTTGTGATCACCTCCCCTCATACACACACCTAAAACAGTGGGATGGAACTGGAGAGTGTTATGCTAAGTGAAATAAGTCATACAAAGAAAGACAGGTACCATATGTTTTCACTCTTATGTGGATCCTGAGATCCTGTGACACCCACAGGGACATGGAGATACTGTCCCCTGCCTGCCAAGCCCCAGGGGCCTCAGTTCATACTCCCACAGTCTGTCCCCATGGGCCTCCTAGGCAGTGCTATAAATAGGCCTGTGAAAGGGAGAGCCAGCTCCAGCTGTGCTCTCTCTCAGTAGGACTGCATGGTTTTCAAGCGAGTGCACTCTTGCCTGGGGTCAGGAAGCCAAAATTCCTGCCATCCTAAGAGACCTTGAGGACACCATAACTGTCTCATGGAAGGAGGGGAAAGCCCCTTTGTCCAACCCACATCTTCATGGGCTGAGAAGGAATGTCCCAGAGCACTGGCTGACAGTCCAGAAAGGCAAGTAAGAGTGAATGCAACAGCCACATTCAGACCCAAAGAGGAGCTGAAATTGGTCCTAGACAGAGGTCACTTTAGGCAGAAGGCCAGACAACATGGGAGAGAGACAGGAGGTCTTCTGGGATAGGTAACTGGGGAGACAAGATAATGGTTCAAAGTCTTAGACTGTTACCAGCAAAGCAGAAAAGATGCCCTGCGGAAAGAGGAGTCAGGAAAGGATCCAACTCTGTGGCCAACAGAGACCCTTATATCTGTGGGTACTCACATAGTAACATGTGCAAGAGGCTTTGGGAAAGGGGAAATAAATTACTGTGTTCCCCCTACTCCCCCTCCATGACTTTTCCTTCATTTGGGGCCCCATTTCTCTTGGAAACCAAGGCCCAATGAGCTGGCCTCCCTCCAGGGAAGTTTTCTTAGCATTACCCATACTTTTCAGCCTGACTTGTTTCGATTTCTGAATCTCCCACCCCAAGCTACCTATGATAGATACATAGATGACTGGATGGATACAAGACGTAAGCTATCTTTCATCTCATTGAAGGATGCAATTATCTGTCTATGAAAAGGTCTTTTCATTCTCTGACAGAAGCTTGGGGCTAAGTTTAGGATTTCATATTTGCCAAGGAGAGTAGCTATTATGTCTTTGCATAAGATCTGAGGATAGGGAGAAGAGAAAATAGTAGTCAGAGGTATGAATTTGTGATCTTTGACTTGAGAATTTTGTGACCTTTGACATGAATTTGTTCTTCCTTGCTTATCCACAATGAGGATAATCCAAGTCACATCTTTTAGTTCCCATTTTATCACACGATATTTTAAGACTGCTGGTCTCCAAACCCTCCCCCTTAAAGCCAAATAAAAGAGAGACTCCCAGTTGCAGTAAGGACTCAGATTAGGAGTGAAGAAGAATCCTGAGAAAATGAACAGGTTTACCTAACTATCACTGATGAAGACACCTGCAGAGTTTCCCAAGATTCAGAGGCCCTACCTCTTGAAGCCAAGCCTTTGGCTTTTTAGAAACAATTAGCTCTAAAAAACCAGGGCACCTAGGGAGCCTAGCAGGGGAAAGTGTTTGATGAGGTCAAAGCCCAGGTGTGTGGGTGGGAGGGCAGGGGCAGAGCCAGTGGGGGGCAGGACAGGGCTCCCAAAAGCAAAAAGCTTCCCCTAATATGAATGACTTGTTGGCAGAGGTTCCAAAAAAGACAAAGCTCTAGGAGTGTTAGGACTCAACCTAAGATCTCCTTGGGGTAAGGAATATGGCCTTGGAGGCAGCTGTCTTATGTGGAGAAACACATCAGCCAGGAATAGAGAGAAGAGCCTTCACAAGGGACAATGCCAGGCAGCTAGGATCTGTTGGAGGCCACATACCCTCAACTGCTGGAAGCCAGGACCTTCATCCCCAGATAAGTCAGTGGCGGGAACTACTCCCAAAGGAGTTTCCTTATTTTCCTCAATAGATTGACTTGTGGGCCTCTTTTCCTTAGTGTTTTTTTTTTTTTTTTTTCATTTTTAGAAAATTCCTGTTTTTGTGTTTCTTTCTTCCCTGGCTGGCCTTAGACCTAGGGACCTAAAATCCTGGAAATCTGAAGGAAAAAAAAAAAAAACCCAAAACCTATCCCCATTGTCTTGGTATACCCATTAATCCCTTCTCTAATTCCTACTTAATGTTTAAAAACAAAAGGATCATTTCTCTTCCCCTCCCATGCATTAAATGCACACTTTATGCTAACACTTATCCCAAAATTCTAATAATTTTGTTACTTGTCTATCTTCCACCATAGACAAGGCATCTGAAGGGCAAAGATGTGTCTTTTATCTCTGTGTCATGAGCATCTAGAAAATTGCCTTGTACATAGTAGATCATATAAGTAGATGCTTATAAAATGAATGAACAATTGAAGGAAAGGAAGGGAAGGAGAACACACCTGTAAAGGGGTTCCCAATAGGGTATCTGTTAACACTTATCTGAGAAAAGGACCACCCAGTATCCAGACAATGAAGGTGTGGGCCAGGAGTCTGAAGGAATTTGGAAAGGATACATTTTGGGATAAGCATTGTTCTCCCCAGGTTCCCTTTAAAAAATGTAAACGGACCTTGGGAATAGTAACTGATAAATGAATTTTTTTATGTTTATTTATTTTTGAGAGAGAAAGCACGAATAGGACAGGGACAGAGAGAAAGGGAAACAGAGGATCAAAAGCGGCCTCTCCACTGACAACAGTGAGCTTGATGTGGGATTCGAAATCACCAACTGTGAGATCATGACCTGAGCCAAAGTCACTCAACCAACTGAGCCACCCAGGCTCCCTGATAAATGAATTTTAACTACCATTTTCCCTTTGGAAGAGGATTTTAGAGCTTATGAAAGAGTGTAAATGGCTTGGAAGAGTGGGAGGAGACAGTAGGAGAGGGAGAGCTGAGAAACATTCAGTTTCCAGGATTCCAGGGCTGTCCTCTCTGATTGTGCTCCATGTCCTAGCAGGCTAGCTGGCTGCCAGTGTGACCTCACCCTCTCCAGTGCCCCCTACTCGGTGCCAGCTATGAGTTCCTGCAATTTCACACATGCCACCTTTGTACTCATTGGTATCCCCGGATTAGAAGAAGCCCATTTCTGGATTGGCTTCCCCCTGCTTTCAATGTATGCTGTAGCAGTGTTTGGAAACTGCATCGTGGTGTTCATCGTAAGGACGGAGCGCAGCCTGCATGCTCCCATGTACCTCTTCCTCTGCATGTTGGCAGCCATTGACCTGGCATTGTCCACATCCACCATGCCCAAGATCCTCGCCCTCTTCTGGTTTGATTCCCGGGAGATTACCTATGATGCCTGCATTGCCCAGATGTTTTTTATTCATGCCCTCTCAGCTATTGAGTCCACCATCCTGCTGGCCATGGCCTTTGACCGTTATATAGCCATCTGTCACCCACTACGCCACGCAGCAGTGCTCAACAATACAGTAACAGCCCAGATTGGCATGGTGGCCGTGGTCCGTGGATCCCTCTTCTTTATCCCACTGCCTCTGCTCATCAAGCGGCTGGCCTTCTGCCACTCCAATGTGCTCTCACACTCCTATTGCGTGCACCAGGATATGATGAAGTTGGCCTATGCAGACACATTGCCCAATGAGGTCTATGGTCTTACTGCCATTCTGCTGGTTATGGGCGTGGATGTCCTCTTCATCTCCTTGTCCTATTTTCTGATTATACGAACAGTTCTACAACTGCCTTCCAAGTCAGAGCGGGCCAAGGCTTTTGGAACCTGTGTGTCACACATCGGTGTGGTTTTAGCCTTCTATGTTCCTCTCATTGGACTCTCAGTGGTTCACCGTTTTGGAAAAGGCCTTGACCCCATCGTGCATGTTCTTATGGGTGATGTCTATCTACTTCTGCCTCCTGTGATCAATCCCATCATCTATGGTGCCAAGACCAAAAAGATCAGAACTCGGATGCTAGCTATGTTCAAGATCAGCTGTGACAAGGACCCTCACGCTGTGGGAAGCAGGTGATCTTTACCACTTTCCCTTATCTTTAGTGGCTTGACATAATGATTTCCTAATACTAGCTTATTTCTAATTGCCTATTTAATGATTTTTCCTGCTGTGGCCTCCAAATGCTACCTCTGCTTGGGATGAAAGTTTGGAGGCTACCATGATTTCCTTTCATAGGAAATTAGTTTTTATTAATGAAAATTCACAATTTTGGAATATAAATTCTTGAGCATCACAGCTGATGGTATAATTGGCAATATGTAGCAAGAAATTTTTAAAACTTATATGCTTTAATGCTTTCTCACTTTTGGAAATTTATTCTAACAAAATATCCCTAAATGCTGAAAGCAGTTTTTCATAAAATACATTGGCTACACCACTATTAATCATATACTAAAGATCACAGGATATAATATATAAAAGTAAGGAATAGTAAATTTGACTATGGTCCATTTATTTAATGAAATATATGTGGAACAATCCATATTAAAAGAATATTATGTGACCTTTAAAGACTCTGCTATAAAATGAAACATGCATATAATGTTAAAAATAAAATAAAAAGGGGGCGCCTGGGTGGCGCAGTCGGTTAAGCGTCCGACTTCAGCCAGGTCACGATCTCGCGGTCCGTGAGTTCGAGCCCCGCGTCGGGCTCTGGGCTGATGGCTCAGAGCCTGGAGCCTGTTTCCGATTCTGTGTCTCCCTCTCTCTCTGCCCCTCCCCCGTTCATGCTCTGTCTCTCTCTGTCCCAAAAATAAAATAAACGTTGAAAAAAAAAAAATTTAAAAAAAAAAAATAAAATAAAATAAAATAAAAAGGACACATGATTGAAATTAACTTGAAAAGCAATCTATGCCTTCAAGGAAATGTGCTCAAATTAGTGACTCATTTTAGTTTTGACTTTCTAAATTTATTTATTATGGATGTCTTGTTTAAATGACATGTATAACTTTCAAAATGAAGAAAATGAAACTGATAATTTACACAAACCTAAGCTTGTCAAAGACCTCATTGTTGGTTTACTATGCAATATCTGAAAATTTATCTAAGCCCTACACAATAATGCTAATGAACATGTCTTAAGTGCTTACCATGTTCTAGGCACTATACTAACTGCTTTAGAGATTTTATCTGATCTTCACAACAATTTTGGGGGGTAGGTACCATTTTTGTCCCCCATTACAAGTGAGAGAAATGAGCCTTTCATTAACAAGATAACTAAGTCATAGTTTGTGGGTGCTGTGCCAAAATTTGAAATTGAGTTTGATAACCAAATATAGTTACTTAATTTCCACATTATATTGCTTCCTGTTTAATATATTCCATTTATTTCTTCAGCCTGTGCAAATCCTGTTTTCTCTCTGCTGTGTGTCTTCTAAGATGAGTGACTTTGTGTTGAGAGATAACCCTGCCCTCATGAGCAACAAATCCAGATTGCTCTTCATGATTTATAGTCACCTTTCAGGTTCTACAGTCTGTTTCTTTCCAGATTAAGGGAGAGTATTTTTGTCTACTTATAGATTACATCTTCTCACCCATATCTCCCTTTTGTCAGTATATCCTGTATCTTTTAAACATTTCATATGTGTGGGTTTTAACTTAAGTATAAGACAATAAAATTTTATTTTAAATTTTGCTAAGTGTTATGCCTACTGTTTTGATATTTCTAGAATCCTATAAACTCAGATTTGAAGATGCAGGAGATTCTCTAGTCTACTTTCCTAGTCTACCACAGGTATTGTTTGTACAACTGTGAAGATGCTGAATGCATCTTTTCTCAAGGTGGGATATTTCCATTTTATGGTTGAAATCAGATCTGATGAGAAGCTGAAACGTGACTACAATCATTGGGTCTCTTAGTAGCTTCACTGAATAAATGTTGGGTGGGAGATTTCGGTGGATAAACCAAGGGGGAGACTCCAATATCCTTAGAGCTTCCTTAGGAGAAGGAAACATCAGACACTTAACCTCTCCTCTGGAGAAAGGGTCCTCCTAGTATATGTATCTGTGATCATCCAATTGTGATTCCCTGCTCAGAGGCAGTCAAGTGGCCTCCAAAGTCACACAGCTAATCAACACAGATAGACTAGGACTGAGAGAAAGAACTAGAATGGAAGAAATGAGTGACTTCCCTAAAGAAACAAAGAGATGCCCATTCTCTGTAAAAGTAGAGATTCAGGTATTGGGACTCACCCTAAATAATGAGGACAGGAGACTCATTTAATGAGACTGAACCTCATTATGTCTCTCTCCACAACCTCCATCCTCTTCTATCTTCCTGTGTATTACTGAACCTCAAATCATACCCTCCCACCTAGTTCCATATGCCTAAGAGCATGGCCATATTGACAATTTAATAAAGTATGTATCTTTTGCTTTTAAATCTCTCATGGTATTCCACTGCAGCCCAACTTACTCATATTCTATTGCCATCTCCCCGACCCTTCCCTTTGCCCTAAGATTTTCATTTTTTTTCTTTTAAACACTGCTTTTATTTTTTGTAAGTTTTAATTTAAATTCCAGTTAGTTAAAATACAGTGTAATATTGGTTTCAGGTGTACAATATAGTGATTTAACATTTTCATACAACACCCAGTGCTTATCGCAACAAGTACACTCCTTAATCCCCATCACCTATTTCACCCATCCCCCCACCCACCTCAATTCTGGTAACCATCAGTTTGTTCTCTATAGTTAGGAGTCTGTTTCTTGGTTTGCCTCTCTCACTCTCTCTCTCTGTCTTTGCTCGTTTATTTTCTTAAATTCTATGTATGAGTGAAGTCATATGGTATTTGTCTTTCTTTTACTAACTTATGCTAAGTGAAATAACATTTTCATTTTTTAAAAATAGTCCAAAGACTGGGGCACCTGGGTGGCTCATTCTGTTAAGCAGCCAACTCCTGATTTTGGCTCAGGTCACAGTCTCAAGATCGTGAGTTTGAGCCCCATATCAGGCTCAGTGCTCACAGTGCAGAGCCTGCTTCATATTCTCTGTCTCTGTCTCTGTCTCTCTCTCTCTCTCTGACCCTCCCCCACTCACGCTTGCTCTCTCTCTCTCAAAATAAATAAATGTTAAAAGAATTGTTTAAATAAATAAAAAACAAACAAAAGTAGTCCAGAGACTTGTTTGCCAATATTCATAGCAACACTATATTCACAGTAGCCAAAAAAGTGGAAACAACCTAAGTGTTCATTAACAGATGAATAAACAAAAGGTGGTATATACATACAATAGAATATTATTCAGCCATAAAAGGAATAAAATTTAGATACATATGACAATATAGATAAACCCTGAGAGCATTATGCTAAGTAAAACAAGCTACACTCAAGAGGACAAATACTGTTTGATTCCACTTACATGAATATGTAGAATAGACAAATTTATAGACACAGAAAGTAGAATAGAGGTTACCAGGGGCTGGGGGAACGGATGATGAGGTGTTATTTAATGAGAACAGAGTTTCAATTTGTACTGATGAGAAAGTTCTAGAAATAGATAGTGGTGATAGTTGCACAACAATGTGCAACTAATTTAATGCCACTAAATTGCACACTTAAAAAACTGCTAAAGTGGTACATTTTGTGTTATGTTTCTTTCACCACAATAAATGGTCACCAAAGAAAAAAGGCAAATTTTTCATTAGCATTATCAATTTTTTATCAAGAACATGTTGAAATGATTGTATTTTGGATATACTGGGTTAAAGAAAATACCCTTTTATAAAAGTAACCAATAAGGATGATATTTAATCTCTTGTATTAAGGGAAGGAAAGAGCTCTAGGATGGGATTTATGAGCTCAGAGGTATAGTTCCTATTCTGCCTCCAGGTGGGTGACCTTGTCTAATTCACATAATCTCTCTGAATTAACTCTATAAAACAAGGTGATTAAATTAGATAATCTCTGAATCCCATCCCATTCTAAATATAATGTGCTCTGAACATTGAGAAGTCTTAAACAATTCCAAAGGGCCTGTAAGACTGAAACCCTGCAGGGACTCCTGGAAACTGCCTTCTGATTCACATAAGACAGCCAAGCCCCTTCCCTGAGGCCACACCTGCTATTTGCCCAAAGGTAGTATTTATCAATTCTATCACCAACCCCTAATTCTGCCAATTAAGACTCTTTCAAAACTCAAAACTGCTCTCAATGGCAGGGATTTTCCACCCTAGAAAATATTCACAAGTTCCCTAAAAGGAAGCTCAATCCAATAGAAAGAGCAGTTTTGTGGCTCATCAAGTCAATTCACCCTCTGTGAGCCTTGTTTGCCTCATCTGTTCTTAGGGATAATAACACTATCTACCCCTCAGGGTTTTAGTGAGAATTATGTGCAATGATCCACATATAATGCTTAGCACAGTATTTAGTACATAGTTTGAACTCAATAAATACTCATTATTATCATTACCATGGAGAGGGCAGTGGGTGATAATCCCTGACTCACAGGGATATTGAAGGGATAGAAATGTGGTTTCTGTCTGTGGCAAGCAAGCCACAGATTTTTTGTAAACAGTCATGTAGCTACATTAGCCTGGAAGCTTGGAGTTTAAGAAATGCGCTTCTCTCTCTCTCTCTCTCTCACCAGGACTAAGTGTGGTAGAAGGGAGAAGTAAGATTCAACTGGGATTCAAATAGGATTGATATGACTAATCTTATGTACAAAAGGAAGAAAACCAACAGAAGGTCATATTGTTCAAAGCTGTCCCAGGAAAATGTGATTGCATTCTAGAATGTGGCAAACTAAAGGGATAGTTATGGCCATTGCTTATTCCTTGTTCACATGGGCCACAGTCCTGGGAGAGTGTTTGACTTCTGGTTCCCATTGATCTGGAAGGGCTTCCAGGAGGAGGCCCTCTGGGTGCTTGCAGAGCTGAGTCAACTTAGAGAGGTGATCATAGGCAGCCCCTGCCGTGAGAGGCCTCTGGGTTTCAGGCAAGTGCTCACTGAAATGAGAGTATCTTTCCCAGTGAAAAGGGGTCTCCAGGGACCAAGGATCATAAAAACACTGCCCTGTTCCCAGTCATGTTTATGTTGGCCTGGTCAGTGGAGGGCACTTGTTTAGGTAGCCAATTGCCCTTGAGAGTCAGAGTCTGAGGTTGTCTGGTAAGTAGGATAGTTTCCATCCCCCAGTAATTTCATTTAGTCCCCATCTCTGAGCAGCAAATCATTTGCACCAAACTAGATTGACAAGAAATGACGACTGAACATAAATTTGTTTCTGGGGACAGAGATTTCCCCAAACTTTTCTTTTATTAAAAGAAAAGATTTACTCTCAATCCACATTTATGACCAGAGATTAGCAGCATCACATATCTAAGATTCTTTCCAATGATTATCATCACCAATTCTCCCAGGCCATGCCAAAATTCATGCCTAAAGTCCATTTTTTAATATCATTCAATGTTAAGCATTCAAGAATCAGTTACAATGTTCCAGGACCTATAAAAGATGAAAGGAATACAAAAACAAAAACAAAAACAAAAAAACAATAGTGGATTTTATAGGGGTTGTCATATATTATCCAAAGACAAGAGATAACAAGTGTTGACAAGAATGTGGAGAAAAAGTAAAACTTGTGCATTTTTGGTGGGAATATAAATTGGTACAGTCACTATGAAAAACAGCATGGAGGTTACTCAATAAATTAAAAATGTGGGACCCAAGGAAGTTAACAAAAATCCCCTACCCCTGGACAAGCAGAGCAAGACTAACTCCATTTTGTGCTATACCCACCATCTCATGTATAACCCCACATGACCTACTTATTGCTTAAGACACTCCCCCACCCTAGTCAAGCCGCTGAGCACACCCTTACTGGAAACCGGCTCATATAGGAATGCGGAACCCCTAACCGCCAAAGAATGTAAACCCTGCCTTTTGCCCACCAAACCTGCACACCAATTCTTAAACCCCGCCTTTTGCCCGCCAAACTTGCGCGCCAATTCTGACCAGAGTGATAGGCTAGTTCAAACAGTTACTATAGGGTAAATTGTAATTCAATTGGCCACCTGCGTGTGGACTGACATGACTATGCGACTTTCTGTGTGTGTTACAATCTCATTGGTCACTGGCCCCTATAAAACTGCTACACCTCTTAACCTAGGGTCCAAGTCCCTGCTCCGCTGTGTTGGGTATACTTGGGCCCAAGCTCGAGCTTGCAAATAAACCCTCGTGCGTTTGCACCAGTATTGGCTCCTTGGTGGTCTCTCGATTCAAAATTGGGGGCATTACAAAAATAGAACTACCATATGTGATGCAGCAATCCCATGTCTGTCTGGATATACATGCAAAGGAAATGAAATCATTATCTCAAGAACATATGTGAACTCTCATATTCATTGCAGTATTATTCACTACAGCCAAGATATGGAAACAAGAAAAGGTATGAAACATTATTCAGCCTTAAAAAAGAAGGAAATCTTGCCATTTGCAACAAGATGGAGGAAACTAAAAGGCATTATGCTACACAAAACATGCCAGGCAAAGACAAATACTGTATAGTACCACTTATATCACTTATATGTGTAATGAAGAAAAAAAAGTCAAACTCATAGAGAGTAGAATGGTTATTGCCAGAGGCTGTGGATGGGGAAATAGAGAAAGTTGGTAAGAGTATAAATTTTCAGTTACAAAAATAAATTTTGAGGATCTAAGTATAACATGGTGACTAAAGTTGGTAATACTATATTGGATAATTAAAATTTGCTAAGAGAGCAGAACTTAAATGTTCTCAGCAAGAAGAAAGAAAGAAAGAAAGAAAGAAAGAAAGAAAGAAAGAAAGAAAGAAAAGAAAACATGTAAAATAACAGATGTGTTGATTAATTCAGTGGTGGGAATCCTTTCACAGTGTATACAGATACCAAATCATCATATAAATACAAATATATTTATAAATTTATATTTATTTATTTTAATTTATTTAAATATATTATAATTTTATTTGTTAATTGTACCTCAATACATACTTTAACTCAAAAATGACCACTGACTTAAATGTAAAATAATAATAATAATAATAATAATAATAATAATAATGTAAGCATAAATCTAAAACTTTTAGAAAAACTTAGGAGTAAATCTTCAGGATTTAGGGCAAAGTGTTCTTAGTCTTGTCACCAAAAACATGAGTCCTTAAAGGAAAAACTGATAAATTAGGACTCATTAAAATTAAAAACTGCTTCTGTGTCAAGGACTCAGTTAAGAGCATGAAAAAAAAAAAACCTCCAGAGTGAGAGAATATATTTGCAAATGATATATCTAACAAAGCCCTAGAATCTAGAATATATAAAGAACTCTGAAAATTTAACTAGAAAAAAAATCTAAGTAGAAATAAGCAAAAGACATGAAAAGACATTTCATGGAAAAAGAACCAGATGCAAAAAAAAAAAAAAAAAAAAAACATGAAAAGTTCAGTTATTTGCCAGTAGAAAATAAATATTAAAACCCAGTGAAATATCACTATATATCTAGCAGAATGGCTAGTTTCTTTAAAAAGAGGTGAAAATATCAAATACTGGCAAGGATGTGGGGAAACTGGATTGCTGGTTGAAATGTAAAAGGGTATAGCCAGCCACTCTGGAAAACAATTGGGCAATCTCTAAAAATAGTAAACATGCAAGTAACATATGCCTGAACATTTGTATTCCTGGGCATTTATCCCAGAGAAATGAAGAGTTATGTTCACCAAAAGCTTGCACATAAATGTTTATAGCAACTTTATTCATAATGGCCAAAAACTGGAAACACAGATGTTCTTCAATAGAAGAATGATTAAACAAACTGTGGTACAGCCCTGCTCTGTAATACTACTCAGCATTTAAAAGGAATGAACTCTTAATGCATTAAATTATCTGGATAAATCTCCAGAGAATGATGCAGTGGGGAAAAAAATCCCAAAAGATTACATACTGTATGATTTCAATTATATAATATTCTTGAATTCACAAAATTATGGAGATAAAGAACACATTAGTAATTTCCAGCGATTAAAAGGGAGATGGGAGGAAAAAAAGTGGATGGGGCTATAAAAGGACAACATGAGGGATCCTTGTGTCTCTGGAAGTGTTCTGTATCTTCACTGTAGCAATGCCGATATCTGTATTTTGATACTGTACTATTATTTTGCCAGATATTACCATTTGAGGAAATGGTTGAAGAGTACATGGGATCTCTATATTAAATCTTAATACTGCATGTGCATCTACAAACATCTCAAAATAAAAAGCTTTAAAAAAATTCTTAAGGAGTCAATAAGTTTGGAATATGGTGGTGGAGTAGGAGGACCCTAGACATACCTCTTCCCATGAACACAACTAGATAACTAACAAATCATCCTAAATACCACAGAAATCAACCTGAAGATTGGCAGAACAAACTCTACAACTAAAGGTGTAGAAGAGGTGACACTGAAGAAAGGTAGGAAGTGCGGAACATGGTTTGGGAGAGAAATAGATTGTGGCCATTGCAGCAGGAATGGAGCTGCAGTCACAGAGAAAAGGCAAGAGACAGACTAGCACTGAGGGGAGTGCACAGGGAAAATAAATCCCCATAGCAATTGGCTTGGAAAGCAAGAGGCAACAAATTTTATGAATTCCCGCAACCAGTGGGGCTGAAAGCCTGGAGTTTTAAAGGTCACTATGTTTGGCTCGGGGAGAGCTTGGAGGGCATTGGGGCTGCTCTCGGAGAGGAGGCAGGCAAACATCTTGCAGACATACAGCATGGAAACAGAGATATGAAGAGTACCTGGGGCACACAGTGGGGAGGTTATTTGCTCATCTTGGAGCACTTCCCAGAGAGACAGCAATCCCAGGTAGACTCCTCCAAGAACAAAGGAACTAGCCAGTGCCATTTCCCTCCCCTGCCCTTCAGCATAAGCACAGGGCCACTTGCTACCTAACTTTCTTACACCAAGCCCCACCACTCCAGCAGAAATACCCCTCCCAATTACGCTAGCCTCAGTCTCAGCATGGTGGACTACCTCCCCCAGAAGTCCTGCACAAGTCTCTGCTCACACCATGTCTCCCAACAAGGGAGTTTTGCAGAGCCTTGGTTCCTGTGGCAGTGGCAACAAGCCTCATTTCAGAAACAGATAAGAACACACCTAGTTAATGCACCACATTTAGGCCAGGGCCCAAATACTCCCCACAATAGGCAAAGAGAGCCTCTGCAGATGACTGGCCTAAAGGATAAAGCAGCCAGACAAGAGAGCACACTCCAGAAGTGCCAGACTCTAGGGAATCAGGGACACTATACTGTAAGGCACTACAGGACTTCTTCTTCATAAGACCATTACACTCAAGAACAAAGTACATAGCTGACTTTCCTAACACAGAGAAACAGGTACAGAGACTTATACAAAATGAGAAGACAGAAAATTTTAAATTTTATCCCAGATGAAAGAACAGGATAAGTCCTCAGCCAGAGTTCTAAGTGGAATAGATAACATGCCTCACAGAGAATTTAAAGTGCTGATCTTAAGAATACTCACTGGACTTGAGAAAAGAGTAGAAGACATGAGTGAGACCATTAACACAGAGATAAGGAATAGCAGAGATAAAGGATGCAATAAACCAGATCAGAAACATGCTTGATGGAATGAACAGCAAGATGGAAGAAGCATAGGAATGAATTAGTGACCAAGAAGACAGAGTAATGGAAAGTAATCAAGATGAACAAAATAGAGGAAAAATAATTATCAAAATGAGAACAGACTTAGGGAACTCAGTGACTCCATCAGATATAATAACATTCGAATTATAGGAGTCCTAGAAGAAGAGAGAGAAAGTGGGGGGGGGGGGGGGGAGAAAATTTATTAGCTGAACTTCCCTAACCTGGGGAAGGAAATAGATATCCAGATCCCAGAGGCCAGTGAGCTCCCATCAAAGTCAACAAAAGCAGATCCACACCAAGACATATTTTAATTAAACTGGCAAAATATAGTGATACAGAAAAATCTTAAAAGCAGTAAGACAAAAGAAAACGGTAGCTTACAAGCAAAAACCCATAAAGCTAGCAGGGGATTTTTCAGCAGAAATTTGGCAAACCAGAATAGAGTTGCATGATATATTCTAAGTGCTGAATAGGAAAAATCTGCAGCCAAGAATACTCTATCCAGCAAAGCTATCATTCATAATAGAGAGATAAAGAGTTTCCCAGATGAACAAAAACTAAAGGAGTTTGTGACCTAGTACTAAACCAGCACTGCAAGAAATATTAAAGGGGACTCTTTGAGTGGAAAGGAGAGACCATTAAAAAGACCACTTTTGGGGAGGAAAGAAGAGACCTATTAAAAAAATCAGTCAAAGAACTCACAAAATAAAAGGATATAAAATATGACAACATATACCTAAAACATGGGGAGGAGAGGATTAAAGAACGGGTTCTAACTGCCTCCAATTGGGACTCCAAGCCTGAGCTGTATCTGGTGCTGGCACAGCCCCCAGAAGGCATCTGCATTTGCTACTGGTGGCAGCCACAGTGAGCCAGGCCAGTTCCTCAGTGCCCAGCACCATCACTCCTAGCAGTCTGGAGAATGTACATAGGCTGGCAGTGAAGCTCATGCATCCCAGCCACTGCTCCCTTACCTGTTCTGGAGAGAAGGGAAGATGAGGGAGTTGAACTCAAAGTCCAGCCAGCCCTTGGCCTTCAAGCATGAGAAGAATGGTACTGAGAAGCAGGGGTGGGGCAGACTGGGCAAGCAGCCTCCAATGAGTCCTGTGTCGGTGCTGGTAGCTAGTCAGAAGGAACCCAGTGAGGTGCCAGCACCTAAGCAACCTCAGGGCCAACCAAAGGGGAAAAACAACAAGGGTGCTGTCAAGATGCAGAAAACTACAACTCCCAGGAGGAAATCAAGGGGCAGAGCCAAAGAAACTGGAGAAGGTAGAAGAAAAGGGCATTTCCTGGGAGTCCTCATAGGAAAAGCAGTAACTACACCATACCACCTACTCCATCACCAAGAAGCAGTTTCCTTCTGGGACTGGACAGCTCCACTCCACTTCCATTGCCCCCACCCCTCTCCCAAACCTACCCATCACTGCCACCCACCTGTGTTCTCACCACCATACTACACAGCACATTAGCTGCTGCAGGGCCCCAGAACTGAGTGAGGAGCCGTTTCTTTTGGTCTCGGTTTCTAGCAACCCCTCTCACCCATGCACACATTTGCCCTGCCAGACGAAGCTGACTTTGCACCTTGCCTCACCCTGCCTCTGCTGTGTCCCCATGCTCAGTGATACAGACATTGCTGACTAGACTCTTGGCTTGGGGGGGGGGGTCCCTTCTGCTTCCCCATTCTTCCCTCTAGCTTACCACTAAGGAGCCTGGGATGGCTCCCCTGGCCTTAAAAGGGGCCCAGCCCCATCTCATTGTAATATGCCCCATTCCACAGCACTAGCAGAAGCTGGTATGGCCAATGTAGAGGGGTGCTCATGCCCCCAACCAGCCTTTACTTCACGAGGTGCAGCTCACATCCACTTTTCTCCCCACCTTGCCTAGTCCTTCCTCTAGGTTGGACAGCCCCCTTTGGGGCACAGGAAGAAAAGGTAGGAAGGGATTGAGCCCTTTACCCTCTCTAAATGAGATCCAGTGCACCTCACTCCCACCCTGAAATCTACTGCAGTGATGAAATGCAGTCATCCTTTCTCCAGGTGAAGTCCAGGAGACCCATGTTCCTTGTGGCAGCCACCTACAGTGGGGTTAAGCCACTGTTCAAATCCATCCATTTCCACCCCAGGCCTCAGTTTCCTATTTCCTCACATGGAACACTAATAACAAAGAACTAGCCTTGCCCACCCCCCCTTCTGCTCCTCCCTACCCCTGATGGTTCTGCTTCCATTTTTCCTCTGTTCACAAACTACCTTTGGAATGTTGCACTGTTTTTGTTCAATGTTTCCATTTTTGGACGTCAGTCATTGTTTCTATGACCAGCATCAAATGTTCCTCCTCATTGCCTTCTCCCATTCTGCCCACATTCCCCTTCTCCAAGATGCTCTTAGGAGAAGGGGCCTGGGGCAAAGCAGACTGTGTTACCAACCACCCCAGGCCCAGGGAGGGTGGCACCCTGTCCCTAGGATGCTGCAGCAGAGTGAGAGGGGGCCTGTATTGACTGTTGAGGTATAGGGGACACCTCCTCCCCTGTTCTGCTGGGGCGAGGTGGGGGGTAGTCATTATTTGTCCCAGTCTGGACCCTCCTCTCTAATCTGGTTTCCCTACCTGCAGTTATATGAATTTAAAAATATCCTTTTCCAGAAAAAAAAGAGTGAGTTCAAACTTAAATGGCCATTAACTTAACATAAACTCTATATGCAGAAGACATTATATACAAACCTAATGGTAATCACAAATCAAAAACCACTAATAAATACGCAAAGAATAAAGAGAAAGAATAAAGAAAGCGAAAGAATATATCAGTAAAGAAAATCAGCAAACCATGAAGAGAGAAAGATAAGGATCAGAGAAGATCTTCAGAAACAACCATAAAACAACTAATAAAATGACAATAAATACATATATATCAATAATTACTTTGAATATAAATGGACTAAACGCTCTAATAAAAAGACATAGGGTGACAGAATGAATTAAAAAAACAAGGCCCATCTATATGCTGCCTATAAGAGACTCATTTTAGACCTAAAGACATGTCCAGATTGACAGTGAGGGGATGAAGAAATATCTTTCATTCAAATGGATGACAAAGAAAAACAGAGTAGCAATACTTATATTGGACAAAAGGGACTTTAAAACAAAGACTATAATAAGAGACAAAGGATGATGCTATATGATAATAAAGGGACAATCCTACAAGAAGATAGAACAATTGTAAATATTTATGCACCCAGAATGGGAACACTCAAATACATAAACCAGTTAATAACAAAAAACAAAGTAACTAATTGATAATATTACAGTAATAGTAGGGGACTTTAATACCCCAAACATCAATGGACAGATCATGTAAACAGAACATCAACAAGGAAAAAATGGCTTTAAGTGACACACAGGAACAGATGGATGAAACATATATATTCAGAACAGTCCATCCTAAAACAGAAGAGTACACATTTTTTTAAGTGAACATAGAACATTCCCAAGAAGAGATCACATATTAGCCCAAAAAACAAGCTTCAATAAATTTAAGATCAAAGTCATACCATGCATATTTTTTGACCACAGTACTATGAAACTAGAAGTCAACCACAAGAAAAATTCTGGAAAGAGCACAAATATATACAGGTTAAATAACATGCTACTAAACAATGAATGGGTCAACCAGGAAATAAAAAAGTTCAAAAGTACATGGAAAAAAGTGAAAATGAAAATATGATGGTCCAAAACCTTTAGGATGTAGCAAAAGTGGTTCTAAGACAGAAGTTTATAGCAATATAGGTCCACTTCAAGAAGCAAAAAAAATCTCAAATAAACAACCTAACCTTACACCTAAAGGAGCTAGAAAAATAAAAACAAAAACTAAACCCAACAGAAGTAAGAAAATAATAAGGGTAAAGCGAAAATAAATGATATACAAACTAAAAAAAAAATAGAACAGATCAATGAAACCAGAAGCTGGTTCTTTGGAAAAAAAAAAAAAATCAATAGATTTAATAAACCTCTGGCCAAACTTATCAAGAAAAAAAAAAGAGAAAAGACTAAAATAAATAAAATCACAAGTGAGAGAGGAGAAATAACAATCAACATCACAGAAATACAATTATGAGAATATTATGAAAAACTGTATGCCAACAAATTGGACAACCTAGAAAAACAATGAATAAATGGAAACAGGAAGAAATAGAAAATCAGAACAGACCAATAACCAGTAAAAAACTTGAATCAGTAATCAAAAACCTCCCAACAAACAAAAGTCCAGGACCAGATGGCTTCACAGGTGAATTCTACCAAACACATAAAGAGTTAATGCTATTCTTCTCAAAATTTTCCAAAAAATAGAAGAGGAAGGAACACTTCCAAATTTAATCTATGAGGCCAGCATTACCCTGATACCAAAGACTCCACTGAAAAAGAGAATTACAGGCCAACATCTCTGATAAACATAGATGCAAAAATCTTCAACAAAATACTGGCAAACTAAGGCACTTACATGGCTCAGTCGGTTAAGCGTCTGACTTTGGTTCAGGTCATGATCTCGCAGTGAGTGCGTTCAAGCCCCACGTTGGGCTCTGTGCTGACAGTTCAGAGCCTGAAGCCTGCTTCAGATTCTGTCTCCCTCTCCCTCTCTGCTTCTCCCCAACTTG
This sequence comes from Leopardus geoffroyi, assembly GCF_018350155.1. Taxonomy (NCBI): domain Eukaryota; kingdom Metazoa; phylum Chordata; class Mammalia; order Carnivora; family Felidae; genus Leopardus; species Leopardus geoffroyi. The sequence continues at coordinate 60,589,841 of NC_059329.1, read as the reverse complement.
TGCTCTGTCTCTCTTTCTCTCAAAAATAAGTAAACATTAAAAAAAAAATTTTAGGGGAGCCTGGGTGGCTCGGTCGGTTGAGCGTCCGACTTCGGCTCAGGTCGTGATCTCACGGTCTGTGAGTTCGAGCCCCACGTCAGGCTCTGTGCTGACAGCTCAGAGCCTGGAGCCCATTTCAGATTCTGTGTCTCCCTCTCTCTCTGCCCCTCCTCTGTTCATGCTCTGTCTCTCTCTGTCTCAAAAATAAACAAACATTTAAAAAAAAAATTTTTAAATACTGGGCAAACCTAATTCAACAATACATTTAAAACATCATTCACCATGATCAAGTGGTATTTATTCCTGTGTTGCAAGAGTGGTTCAATATTCACAAATCAATGTGATACACTATATCAATAAGAGAAAGGATAAGAACCATATGATCATTTCAACAGATACGGAGGAAGCATCTGACAAAGTGCAATATCCATTCATGATAAAAATCCTCAACAAAGTAGGCTTAGAGAGGACACAAGTCAACATAATAAAGGCCATATATGAAAATCCCACAGCTAACATCATCCTCAATAGGGAAAAACTGAGAACTTTTCCCCTGTCGGGAACAAGGCAAGAATGTCCAGTCTATTAAACATAGTACTAGAAGTCCTAGCCACAGCAATCAGAAAGCAAAAAGAAATAAAAGGCGTACAAATCAATAAAGAAGTAAAACGTTCACTACTTGTAGATGACACTACAAGTAGTTCTACAAGAGATGATACTCTATACAGAACACCTGAAAGACTCCACCAAAAAGAAAACTGCAAGAACTGAAAAACAAATTGGGTAAGGTTGCAAAATACAAAATCAATCTCAGAAATATGTTGCATTTCTATACACCAATAATGAAGTGGCAGAAAGAAATATTTTTAAAAAAGAATCCCATTATAATTATACCCAAAATAATGAGATACCTAGGAATAAACCTAACTAAAGGGTGAATGATCCACACTCTGAAAACTATAAAACATTCACCAAAGAAACTGAAGATGACACGAAGAAATGGAAAGACATCCCATGCTCATGGATTAGAAGAACAAATATTGTTAAAACGTCTATATTGCCCAGGGCACCTGGATGGCTCAGTCAGTTAAGCATCAAACTTCAGCTCAGGTCATGATCTCACCATGCATGGATTTGAGTCCTACATCATGCTGACAGCTTGGAGCCTGGAGCCTGCTTTGGATTCTGTCTCCCTCTCTCTCTACCCCTCCCCTGCTCACACACACTCTCTCTCTCTCTCAAAAATAAACATTAAAAAAAATTTTTAATGTCTATACTGCCCAAAGCAATCTACACATTTAATGAAATCCCTATCAAAATACCAATAGCATTTTTCACAGATATAGTACAATTCTGAAATTTGTATGGAACCACAGAAGACTCTGAATAGCCAAGGTAATCTTAAAAAAGAAAAGAAAAGCTAGAGGCATCACAATTCCAGGCTTCAAGTTATATTACAAAGCTCTAGTAATCAAAGCAGTATGGTACTGGCACAAAAATAGACACACAGATCAATGGAATAGAATAGAAAACCCAGAACCCACAACTATATAGCCAATTAATCTTTGAGAAAGCAGGAAAGGGTATCCAATGGGAATAAGACAGTCTTCAACAAATAGTGTTGGGAAAACTGGTCAGCTACATGCAAGAGAATGAAACTGGACCACTTTCTTATACTATACACAAAAATAAGTTAAAAATGGATTAAAGACCTAAATGTGAGACCTGAAGCCATAAAAATCTTAGACGAGAGCACAGGCAGTAATTTCTCTGACATCCACCATAGTAATTTTATCCAAATATGTCTCCTGAGGCAAGGGAAACAAAAGCAAAAATAAACTCTTGGGACTTCATCAAAATAAAAACTTCTGCACAGCAAAGGAAACAATCAACAAAACTAAAAGGCAGCCTACAGAATGGGAGAAGATATTTGCAAATGATATATCAGATAAAAGGCTAGTATCCAAAATATATAAAGAATTAATAAATCTCAATACTCAAAAAAAAAACAATTAAAAAATGGACAGAAAATATAAATAGACATTTCTACAAAGAAGACATTTCTCCAACAGACACATGAAAAAATGTTTATCATCACTTATCATCAGGGAAATACAAATCAAAACCATAATGAGATATTACCTCACACCTGTCATAATGGCTAAAATCAACAACACAAGAAACAACAAGTTTTGGCAAGGATGTGTAGAGAAAGAACCCTCTTGCACTGTTGGTGGGAATGCAAACTGGTGCAGCCAGTATGGAAAACAGTATGGAGATTCTTCAAAAAGTTAAAAATAGAACTACCCTATGATCCAGCAGTCATATTACTGGGTATCTACCCAAAGAAAATAAAACACTAATTCAAAGGGATACATGCACCCTTATTTATAGCAGCATTATTTATAATAGCCAAGATATGGAAGCAGGCCAACTGTTCACTGATTGATGAGGGGATAAAGATGTGAGATACATACATATATATATGTATATATATATATAGGTGTGTGTGTGTGTGTGTGTGTGTGTGTGTATAATGGAATATTACTCAGCCATAAAAAGAATGCAATCTTGCTGTTTGTAACAACAAAGAAGGAACTAGAGACTATAATGCTAAGAAAAGTCAGTCAGAGAAAGATAAATACCATACAATTTCACTCATGTGTGGAATTTTATATTTGCTTTTTATAAGTAAAACATACAAGCAAGGCACAAAAAGAGAGAGAGGGAGGGAGGGACAAATCAAGAAACAGACTCTTAACTATAGAGAACAAACTGATGGTTACCAGAGGCAACAGTGGGTGAGGGAATGGGTTAAATAAGTGATGGGGATTAAGGAGAGCACTTGTCATGATGAGCACAGGGTAATGTATGGAGTAGCTGAATATTATACACCTGAAGCTAATACGACACTATGTTAACTGGAATTCAAATAAAAAATTTAAAAAAAACTAAATGAAAAACATCTTAAAGAATCTTGGGTTCCATGCTATGCCATTGAGACTTTTTTTCCATAAGTGATGGGCAGCCAACAAGGAAGTGGTTAGAAGGTGGAGAGGGGGCTGACATGAAGCGCTAAGTGCCATTAATGGTCTCCCTGGCATGATGTGGATGTTGGAGTGGAAGTGGGTAAGAGAGCAGATGGGTTGGGCAAGAACCTTAGAGAAGGCACACCTGAGAGTCTCCGTTTCCTGTGTGAAAGGAGCAATGTCAAATTAGCTGCCAGCAGCAGAGATGGCAGTCTGGGTGAAGAGCTTGAGAAGAATGGTGACTATTTTTTTTTCATTTCTTCCCCCACATAATTTTTTAATATTTATTAAATTAAATTCAAGTTACTTAACAAAAGTGACATATTGACTTCAGGAGTAGAACCCAGTGATTTGTCACTTACATATAACACCCAGTGCTCAGCCCAATAAGTGCACTCCTTAATACCCATCACCCATTTAGTCCAACCCCCCACCCCACTTCCCTCCAGCAATCCTCAGTTTGTTCTCTGTATTTAAGAGTCTCTTATGGTGTGCTCTCTCTCCTTCAAAAATAAAATTAAAAACATTAAATTTTAAAAAGGGGTGCCTGGGTGGTTCACTCAGTTGAGCATCTGACTTCATGATCAGGTCATGATCTCACAGTTCGTGAGTTCGAGTCCCACATAAGGCTCTGTGCTGACAGAACAAAGCCTGGAGCCTGCTTCGAATTCTGTGTCTCCCTCTCTCTCTGTTCCTCCCCCACTCATTCTCTGTCTCTCTCTCTCCTTCAAAAATAAATTAAAAACATTTTTAAAAAATTTTTAAAAGAGTCTCTTATGGTGTGCTTTCCTCTCTGTTTTTACTTGGTTTTGCCTTCCTTTCCCCATGTCCATCTGTTTTATTTCTTAAATTCCACATATGAGTGAAATCATATATATGTTTGTCTTTCTCTGACTTATTTTGCTTAGCAATAAAACTGGAATGGTGATGGGGATGGGAGGAAGATGGTGGCGTAGGAGGACACTGGGCTCACCGCGTCCTGCTGATCACTTAGATTCCACCCACATCTGCCTAAATAACCCAGAAAACCACCAGAAGACTAGTGGATCAGGCTCTCCGGAGCCAAGCATAGACAAGAGGCCCACAGAAGAGAGTAGGAAGGGCAGAGAGGTGGTGCGCGCTACACGGACTAGCGGGAGGGAGCCGGGGCGGTTAAGGGCCGGCCTGCCCAGCAAGGCAGAACCCCCGAGTCTGGCTTGCAAAAGCAGAGGGGCTGGACTCCGTGAGTTCTGACACCCAGCAGGACTTAACATCTAGAGTGTTAAGAGTCAACACCTCTGCTCAGAGAGCAGGAGAGCAAGAGGACACCAAGAGAGAGAGGTGTTGAGCCCCGGAAGACAGAGCTCAGCACAGCAGGGGGAAGAAAGGTGCTGGCCAGAACCATCTCCCTCTCCCATCCCCCAGCTGAAATCCCAAAGGGAATCAATTCTCGTCACCGAACTTGCTTGCACCGCACAAACACCCAACGCTGTGCTTCTGTGGATCCATTCCTCCGACAGGTCTGCCTCTCCCTCCTGGTGCTGCAGGGCCCCTCCCACGGGGGACCACCCACAGCAAAGCAAGCTAAGCCTACCCCTCCCACCCCTGTGCACCTTGTAGATCCACCCCAGCTAATACACCAGATCCCATCAAAGCAGCACCACAAGCCTGGCAGTGTGCAAGTAGCCCAGACAGGGGCCACACCATTCCACACTGAGTCCTGCCCCCGGGAGAGGGGAAGATAAGGTACATACCAGTCTGACTGTGGCCCCAGCAGTGGGCTGGGAGCAGACATCAGCTCTGACTGTGGCCCAGCCCACCAACACAAGTTACTCCAGACAGCACAGAGGAAGAGCCCTGCAGTTCCACACAACTCCAGGGACTATCCAAAATGATGAAAGGGAAGAATTCTCCTCAAAAGAAACTCCAGGAAGTAGCAACAGCTAACGAATTGATCAAAAACAATTTAAGCAATATAACAGAACATGAATTTAAAATAATAGTCATGAAATTAATCGCTGGGCTTGAAAAAAGTATAGAGGACAGCAGAGTATCTATTGCTACAGAGATCAAGGGACTAAGAAACAGGAGGAGCTAAAAAATGCTATAAATGAGGTGCAAAATAAAATAGAGGCGACCACAGCTTGGATTGAAGAGGCAGAGGAGAGAATAGGTGAATTAGAAGATAAAATTATGGCAAAAGAGGAAGCTGACAAAAGAGAGATAAAAAAGCCAGGAGTATGAGAGGAAAATTAGAGAACTAAGTGATGCAATGACACACAACAATATCCGTATAATAGGGATTCCAGAGGAGAAAGAGAGAGAGAAAGGGGCTGAAGGTGTACTTCAACAAATCATAGCTGAGAACTTCCCTGATCTGGGGAAGGAAAAAGACATTGAAATCCAAGAGGCACAGAGAACTCCCTTTAGACGTAACTTGAATCGATCTCCTGCATGACATATCATAGTGAAACTGGCAAAATACAAGGATAAAGAGAAAATTCTGAAAGCAGCTAGGGATAAACACGCTCTAACATATAAAGGGAGACCGATAAGACTAGAGACGGATCTCTCTATTGAAACTTGGCAGGCGAGAAAGGAATGCCAGGAAATCTTCAATGTGATAAACAGAAAAAATATGCAGCCGAGAATCCGTTATCCAGCAAGTCTGTCATTTAGAATAGAATGAGAGATAAAGGTGTTCCCAAAAAAAAACTGAAGGAATTCATCACCACTAAACCAGCCCTAAAAGGGATCCTAAGGGCAATTCTGTGAATGAAATGTTGCAAGGACCACAAAGTACCAGAGACATCACTACAAGCATGAAACCTACAGATATCACAATGACTCTAACCCATATCTTTCTATAACACTGAATGTAAATGGACTAAATGCTCCAACCAAAAGACATAGGGTATCAGAATGGATAAAAAAACAAGACCCATCTATTTGTTATCTACAGGAGACTCATTTTAGACCTGAGGACACCTTCAGATTGAAAGTGAGGGGATGGAGAACTATCTATCATGCTACTGGAAGTCCAAAGAAAGCTGGAGTAGCCATACTTATATCAGACAAACTAGACTTTAAATTAAAGGCTGTAACAAGAGATGAAGAAGGGCATTATATAATAATTACAGGGTCTATCCATCAGGAAGAGCTAACAATTATAAATGTCTATATGCACAGAATACCGGAGCCCCCAAATATATAAAACAATTACTCACAAACATAAGCAACCTTATTGATAAGAATGTGGTAATTGCAGGGGACTTTAATACCAACCTTACAACAATGGATAGATCATCTAGACAGGGGATCAATAAAGAAACAAGGCCCCTGAATGATACATTGGATCAGATGGACTTGACAGATATATTTAGAACTCTGCATCCCAAAGCAACAGAATATACTTTTCTTCTCCAGTACACACAGAACATTCTCCAAGATAGATCACATACTGGGTCACAAAACAGCCCTTCATAAGTATACAAGAATTGAGATCATACCATGCACATTTTCAGACCACAATGCTATGAAAATTGAAATGAACCAGAGGAAAAGTCTGGAAAACCTCCAAAAGCATGGAGGCTAAAGAACACCCTACTAAAGAATGAATGGGTCAACCAGGCAATTAGAGAAGAAGTTAAAAAAAATATGGAAACAAATGAAATGAAAATACAACAATCCAAACGCTTTGGGATGCAGCGAAGGCAGTCCTGAGAGGAAAACACATTGTAATCCAGGCCTATCTCAAGAAAGAAGAAAAATCCCAAATACAAAATCTAACAGCACACCTAAAGGAAATAGAAGCAGAATAGCAAAGACACCCCAAACCCAGCAGAAAAAGAGAAATCATAAAGATCAGAGCAGAAATAAACAATAGAGAATCTAAAAAAAAAAAAAACTGTAGAGCAGATCAACGAAACCAAACTTGGTTTTTTGAAAAAATAAACAAAATTGATAAACTTCTAGCCAAGCTTCTCAAAAAGAAAAGGGAGATGACCCAAATAGATAAAATCATGAATGAAAATGTAATTATTACAACCAATCCCTCAGAAATACAAGCAATTATTAGGAAATACTATGAAAAGTATATGCCAACAAATTGCACAACCTGGAAGAAATGGACAAATTCCTAAACACCCACACACCTCCAAAACTCAAACAGGAAGAAATAGAAAACTTGAACAGACCCATAACCAGCAAAGAAATTGAATCAGTTACCAAAAATCTCCCAACATATAAAAGTCCAGGACCAGATGGCTTCCCTGGGGAATTCTACCAGACGTTTAAATTTTTTTTTTTTCAACGTTTATTTATTTTTGGGACAGAGAAAGACAGAGCATGAACGGGGGAGGGGCAGAGAGAGAGGGAGACACAGAATCGGAAACAGGCTCTAGGCTCTGAGCCATCAGCCCAGAGCCCGACGCGGGGCTCGAACTCACGGACCGCGAGATCGTGACCTGGCTGAAGTCGGACGCTTAACCGACTGCGCCACCCAGGCGCCCCATACCAGACGTTTAAAGCAGAGATAATACCTATCCTTCTCAAACTGTTCCAAAAAATAGAAAGGGAAGGAAAACTTCCAGACTCATTCTATGAAGCCAGTATTACTTTGATTCCTAAACCAGACAGAGACCCAGTAAAAAAAGAGAACTACAGGCCAATATCCCTGATGAATATGGATGCAAAAATTCTCAACAAGATACTAGCAAATCGACTTCAACAGCATGTAAAAAGAATTATTCACCATGATCAAGTGGTATTCATTCCTGGGATGCAGGGCTAGTTCAACATTTGCAAATCAATCAATGTGTTACATCACATTAATAAAAGAAAAGAAAATAACCATATGATCCTGTCAATCAATGTAGAAAAATCATTTGACAAAATTCAGCATTCTTTCTTAATAAAAACCCTCAAGAAAGTCGGGATAGAAGGAACATACTTAAACACCATAAAAGCCACTTATGAAAAGCCCACAGCTAATATCATCGTCAAAGGGGAAAAACTGAGAGCTTTCCCCCTAAGATGAGGAACACGACAGGGATGCCCACTCGCACCACTGTTGTTTAACACAGTGTTGGAAGTGCTAGCATCAGCAATAAGACAACAAAAGGAAATCAAAGGCATCAAAATTGGCAAAGATGAAGTCAAGCTTTCACTTTTTGCAGATGACATGATATTATACATGGAAAATCCGATAGACTCCACCAAAAGTCTCCTAGAACTGATACATGAATTCAGCAAAGTCGCAGGATACAAAATCAATGTATAGAAATCAGTTGCATTCTTATACACTAATAATGAAGCAACAGAAAGACAAATAAAGAAACTGATCCCATTCACAATTGCACCAAGAAGCATAAAATACCTAGGAATAAACCTAACCAAAGAGATAAAAGATCTGTATGCTGAAAACTATAGAAAGCTTGAAGGAAATTGAAGAAGATATAAAGAAATGGAAAAACATTCCATGCTCATGGGTTGGAAGAATAAATATTGTCAAAATGTCAATACTACCCAAAGCTATCTACACATTCAATACAATCTCAATCAAAATTGCATCAGCATTCCTCTTGAAGCTAGAACAATCCTAAAATTTGTATGGAACCACAAAAGACCCTGAATAGCCAAAGTAATTTTGAAGAAGAAGACCAAAGCAGGAGGCATCACAATCCCAGACTTTAGCCTCTACTACAAAGCTGTCATCATCAAGACAGCATGGTATTGGCACAAAAACAGACACATAGACCAATGGGATAGAATAGAAACCCCAGAATTAGACCCACAAAAGTATGGCCAACTCCTCTTTGACAAAGCAGGAAAGAATATCCAATGGAAAAAAGACAGTCTCTCTCACAAATGGTGCTGGGAGAACTGGACAGCAACATGCAGAAGAATAAAACTAGACCACTTTCTCACACCATTCACAAAAATAAATTCAAAATGTATAAAGGACTTGAATGTGAGACAGGAAACCATCAAAACCCTAAAGGAGAAAGCAGGAAAAAACCTCTCTGACCTCAGCTGTAGCAATTTCTTACTTGACACATCCCCAAAGGCAAGGGAATTAAAAGCAAAAATCAACTATTGGGACCTCATCAAGATAAAAAGCTTCTGCACAGCAAAGGAAACAATCAACAAAACTAAAAGGCAACCAACGGAATGGGAAAAGATATTTGCAAATGACATATTGGACAAAGGCGTAGTATCCAAAATCTATAAAGAGCTCACCAATCTCCACACCCGAAAAACAAATAACCCAGTGAAGAAATGGGCTGAAAACATGAATAGACACTTCTCTAAAGAAGACATCCAGATGGCCAACAGGCACATGAAAAGACGCTCAATGTCGCTCTTCATCAGGGAAACAAATCAAAACCACACTCAGATACCACCTCACACCAGTCAGAGTGGCTAAAATGAACAAATCAGGAGACTATAGATGCTGGCAAGGATGTGGAGAAACGGGAACCCTCTTGCACTGTTGGTGGGAATGCAAACTGGTGCAGCCGCGCTGGAAAACAGTGTGGAGGTTCCTCAAAAAATTAAAAATAGATCTACCCTATGACCCAGCAGTGGCACTGCTAGGAATTTACCCAACGGATACAGGAGTACTGATGCATAGGGGCACCTGTACCCCAATGTTTATAGCAGCACTTTCAACAATAGTCAAATTATGGAAAGAACCTAAATGTCCATCAACTGATGAATGAATAAAGAAATTGTGGTTTATATACACAATGGAATACTACCTGGCAATGAGAAAGAATGAAATATGGCTTTTGGTAGCAATGTGGGTGGAACTGGAGAGTGTTATGCTAAGTGAAATAAGTCATACAGAGAAAGACAGATACCCTATGTTTTCACTCTTATGTGGATCCTGAGAAACTTCACAGAAGACCATGGGGGAGGGGAAGAAAAAAAAAGGTTATAGAGGGAGGAAGCCAAAACATAAAAGACTCTTAAAAACTGAGAACAAACTGAGGATTGGTGGGGGGTGGGAGATGGGTATTGAGGGTACCTGTTGGGATGAGCACTGGGTGTTGTATGGAAACCAATTTGACAATAAATTTCATATTTTTAAAAAAAGTGAGCAAAAAAAAAACTAGAATGGTGACAATTTAAAAACTAAAAGGAATTATGGAGTGATGTAGAAGTCTCACCTCAGGTTAAAGGGCACCAATTTGTTTTGACATAAGATTTCAAAGGTGTGTGATTTTTCCCAAAGTTTATATATCACCTCAGGGGGGAGAAAGGTATACAGGCTGGGCCCAGTTCAGCTGGGAGAGTGCAGCCAAAATCAAAGAGAAGAAAAGTCAGTGTGTCGCTAGAAAGAAGCTCCAGGTGAATGACCTCAGGGCAAACTGATTTAGGAAGGAAAGAAGGCAATCTGGTGGAGGAACTCTCCAGGAAGTAAGAAAGAATGGAGATGGAGCTTGTATGTGGTGAGAAAATAGAGCAAGAATTTGCACTCAGGTCTGCCTGGCTCCATAGTTCATGTTCTTTCCACCGTCCAAGTTTCCTCCTTTTTGAAATGTTTGATTCAGCAGGTCAGACCCAGGCTGAGTGTGGGAATCTGTGCCAGCTACAGGCTGGAGATGCAAGCCCAGAGTACTGGTGTCTGTCCCAGGATGAGTGCTGAGAGTTTGGAGCAGAGTCTGTGGGCCTCCCAGAAGTTCACTCCCTCTCAATCTCCTCTAGGAAGCCTCTTCTGACTCCCTCAGGCTGGGTTAGGCCACCACCTTTAGGCTCCATATCTCTACCCTCTGCAAAGACTAAGAGCTTCTGCAGAACTAATCCTGGGGCCTGGCCAAGAGGAGTCTTTAGGAATATTGTCTTGGAAGGATCTCAAATACAGATGGGCTATTGAAGCTGATAGTCTCTGAATGGGACCATTTAAACTTGGTGAGATATTGTAGAGTCCATGATTCTGTCTCCCTTGCCCCATTATTGTTTTGTTCCTCCAAAAGTTTCCCCTGATCCTGAAGCTAGCTCCAACTTTTCCATTCCACAGAGACCTGAATAGACTGACTGACTCCTCTGTGGCCCCAGCCTAGCCTTCCCTGGAGATAGGTACTGCTGCCAAGGTATCCCTGTGCAGTGGAACAAAACTCAATCCCTCTGCCACAAAGACATCCTGGGCTCTTGTGGGATGTGGACCGGTGGAGCAGCCCAGAAAACCACCAGGGTGAGTAACCTGGGCCCCAACACATCCCTTTCCCTACTTCCCAGATGGATGACTACCCGTACCTCAGCCTCAGATGCATATATCAGTGTGGAGGGCCTGCAAATAACACAGAAGAAAAAGAAGTAATCGGTCTTGAACCAGGAGAGATATTAGCCCCATCTCTTGCTTGGAGAAGAGGGCCTGAAGGAGGCTGCCTGCCTGAGATTCCGGGAGTTTATAGCTTAGAGATAAATTCCAATCCAGATACATTCCAGGGAGAGATTTCCCTCAATAGTCTCTCCAGAGAGGGAGTGGATGATAAAATGTGCCAAGTTGTCTTTCCATCTGGCATTCTGAGGTCATCTGAGCTCTGGTTCAGCATCTCAGCTATCCTTGTCCTTGTGGGGACCAGCATTTCTCCACAGGCATTCCTTGTCACACTGGTCTGATTGGGAGGGGTCCATGGTGGCCATCTGGTGGTACAGAGTAAACCTACTTACTAGGACTCTATGAACCAAGTGGGGAAAGGGAGCTGGGGAGCCTCATCTTCCCTCAATTCCTTTGTTTTCAACACTGTCCATCTTTCATTTCTGTCTGGTATCTCTGAGTCCAGAATCTTGCTGGGAGAATTTTTCCAGAAAGGAAGCTGTCTTCTGCAAGAATAGGAGAAGGAATAGGAGGAAAGGAAAGGATAGGAGAAGGAATCATATAGCTGTTCCCTATAAAATCATCCTGTTTTTGGGCGCCTGGGTGGCTCAGTCGGTTAAGCGGCTGACTTCAGCTCGGGTCATGATCTCGTGGTCCGTGAGTTCGAGCCCCACGTCGGGCTCTGTGCTGACAGCTCAGAGCCTGGAGCCTGCTTCAGATTCTGTGTCTCCCTCTCCCTGACCCTCCCCCGTTCATGCTCTGTCTCTCTCCGTCTCAAAAATAAGTAAGCGTTAAAAAAATTTTTTTTTTAAATAAAAAATAAAATCATCCTGTTTTCAATTCCATTCCTCACTCTTACCTTAGTCCTTTTGAAGTGCATGTGTGGCATAACCTCCTCTCTATGAACTTAATCTTCTATTTCTGCCAGTTTATTTCCACTTTTCCTATGGTTATCTATTAACTATATTATTGTTGATATACCTTATATCCCATCCTGTTCTTCTGTCACTTTCAGATAATATATATTTTTTAATTCATTACTATCATTTAAATGAGATTTTGGAAAGAGTAGAGATAAAAGTTTGTGTGCATTTCACCATGTTTAACTAAACACCTCTCGCCATCAAATGTTACTCATTATAGAAAAAACTTTTGATTTGTTAATATTTTATTATGAAAAATAATAAAATCCTCTCTCAAAATTAGAGTGTGGATAAACTTGATCTCTATATATCCATATCCAGCTACAATAATCATCAGCTCATAGCCACTCTTTGCAGCCTGGCTCCACACAATTCCCACCACAAGTGACCCCCATGCCCCCAATTATTTTGAAGTCAATATAAGTCATTGTGTCCTTCTTCATCTTACAAATTTTTCAAATCTTAAAACACAGGCATAGTATTATAATTACACCAAAATAAAAGATCATCAAGAATTCAACCAGTATTTATATTTCCCCAGTTACCACATAAAAGTATTTTTTAGTGCTAGTTTGCTACCTTTTTTATTTGATTTGCTGAAAACAAGATCCCAACAAGTTTTGTCCATTGGATTTGGTTGATATGAGTCAAGTATTTCTTAATCTATAGGTTTTCACTCTTCCTTTTTTTATTTTCTTATATTTATTGGTAGAAGAAACTGGAATTTTGTCCTAGAAGCTTTTCTTTTTGTTGTAGTTTGGATTTTTCTTATTCCATCTCTTGGTGTCTTTTAACGTATCTGCTTGCCTGGTGTCTCTTATATTCTCTATAAATTGGTAGTCAGATATGATTCAGGCTTATTTTGGTAAAATACAAAATGTAGTTTTCTCTCATTTGTGATGATATCAGCCCCTGATGATTTTTTGCCATTATTTCATTGGGTTTGTTCAAAAGTAATAATTCAGGGGTGCCTAAGTGGCTCAGTAGGTTAAGCGTCTGACTTCGACTTTGGCTCAGGTCATGATCTCATGACCTCTGAGTTTGTGCCCTGGTCCTGCTCTGTACTGACAGCTGAGAGCCTGGAGCCTGCTTCAGATTCTGTGTCTCTGGTTCTCTCTGCCCCTCCCCCACTCATGCTCTGTGTCTCTCTCAAAAATAAATAAACATTAAAAAAAGAAAAGTAATACTTCAGCTGTACTTTCTTATTAGCTAGAATGCTTCTGTAGAAACTTTCCTTCTTCAGTTATTTCTTTATACCATGTCACAATTTGTAGAAGAAAAGGAGGTTATTTGCCAGTTTTCAGAATACTGAGTGCCTAGCCTTGCTGTCCTCATTCTTTCTCTCTCTCCCCCGGCCCCTCAGTGTGTTTCAGTCTCTAGCAGTTATTGCATTCTCACTGATGCTTGGTGGGCCCATATTTGACAAGTGGGCTTTCTGAGTTGACTTCCTACCTTCAGAGTGAGGTGATTACATTGTCTAGATATGGCATAACTGTACCCCAGGGTTCATAGTAAAATCCCTTTGGCTCACAGATTTATTTGGGGTGGGTTTTTAAATCTCTGTTAAAGATATTTCAGGGGCTGTTTCTTTTTTCTTGTTTTTATTGACTTAACTTTATAGAGTGTTTTTTCTTTGCTTATTTACTTATCTGTCCATTTGACATTTTAAAGGTAAATCCAAGAAAGGAAAGATAACAAGCCCATGCTATCAACCCTTCAGGCTTCCACCATATGCTTGCAATTTATTTCATGAGGTCACTATTTCTTATTTAAAATAAAGCATTTTTGATTAGGCCCTTTAGGATCATCTCACATATTTTTAAAGAAAGCCCTGCTTTCTACAATATAAGAAGAAATGAGTATTTCACATTACAAAATGATACTATTATACTCAATAAATTTAAATTATAGTTATTCTCTAGTTGGTTTCTATATGGAGTCCATTTTTAAATCCCCTTTGTGTTTCATTTTCAGTAATGTGTGGGAACCATGTCACCTAATATCAGAGCTGGTATATTTTCCAATCATTTTGTCTTGTCTTATTTTTCTGCCCAGACTGAAGAGGTCACATCTTTCTGGAGACTTCAACTGCTTCCCAAAGATGCTCCCTTCCCAGACCTATGTCAACATCTCCTTCTTCCAGCCACATGCCTTCCTGATGATTGGCATCCCAGGGCATGAGGCTGTTCATGGATGGATCTCTATCCCCTTCTCCTCCATGTACACTGTGGCCCTCACTGGAAACTGCCTGATCCTCTTGGCTGTGAGGAAGACTCCCAGCCTGCACCAGCCCATGTACTACTTCTTGTCCATGCTGGCCCTCACCGATGTGGGCCTCACCCTGTCCACACTGCCCACCACCTTGGCTGTGCTCTGGTTTGACCACAGGCTCATAGGCTTCAATGCCTGCCTGGTCCAGATGTTCTTCCTCCATTCCTTCTCTGTGGTGGAGTCGTCGGTGCTCCTGGCCATGTCATTTGACCGCTTTGTGGCCATCTCGAACCCTCTTCGCTATGCAACTGTCCTCACCAATAATGTCATCATCAGGATCGGGATCGCCATTGTTACTCGGGCCACTGTATCCCTCTTTCCAGGGCCCTTCTTACTGAAGCGACTGAACTTTTGTCCTGGCAAGATTCTCCTGTCCCACTCCTTCTGTTTCCATGCAGATGTCATGAAACGGGCCTGTGCTGACATTACTGTAAACATCCTCTATGGGCTCTATGTAGTTTTATCCACAGTGGGTGTAGATTCTTTGCTTATTTTCCTGTCCTATACCCTTATTCTTCGTACAGTGATGGGTCTGGCCTCTCCCAGGGAGCGTGTCCGGGCCCTCAACACATGTGTTTCTCATATATTAGCTGTTCTGATTTTCTACATCCCAGTTATAGGAGTGTCAATGATCCACCGTTTTGGCAGGCACCTGCCTCACATTGTACATGCTCTTATTGCCTATGTGTACCTGGTGGTGCCCCCTGTGCTTAACCCCATTATTTACAGTGTGAAATCCAAGCCCATCAGGGAGGCCATGCTCAGATTACTGAGAGAGAAGAGGCAAGGCTGATGAAACCAAGAAACAACCACAGAATCTGAAGAAAAACATGACCAGTCTTATGTCCAGAAAGTCCTTACTCAGATCCTTGACCCAGACACATTACCAAGAGTATGACAAGCAAATGGATACTCTCAGACTGATGGGTGACAAACAGTCTTCATTCTTTCCTGCGCTCATTGACTTCAGCTTTTTAATTCAATATTTACTTGTGTGAGAATCTCTGCCATTACTAGAGACAATAAAATGAATCATACATGGTCTTGTCTCTCCATTGTAAGACAGAAGATTCTAAATATACAATAATATTTAAATGTATTGTATACACAAAAGGCTATAGGAAACATGGTCTTGTCTCTCCATTGTAAGACAGAAGATTCTAAATATACAATAATAATTAAATGTAATGAGGCTATGATAGGTACACATAAAATGCTATGGTAATACAGAAGAGAGTTTCCTGCCTTCCTAGAGGAAATGAGAAGCAAGTCAGGGAAGAAGGAGGCTGAAAGGTGAGAAGGAGTTTGTCAGGCAGAAAAGGTGGGCAAGGGGAAGGCATACCTATGAAGGGAAAAGAATGCAAAAAATAAAAACACTGAGGTGTTGAATTATCTGGTGTGTTTGCAGAAAGGTGAGTAGCCATATGTGGCTCAGCATAATCTGTGTGTGTGTGTGTGTGTGTGTGTGTGTGTGTGTGTGTGTTGGAGAATGGCAGGAGATGAATTAGAAATGATGAGGAGTGGTGAGACTCCTTGGGGACCTTCAGACCTCATGGAAACATCTGCCCTCATTCCTTGTTTAAGAGTCAGCCATGGAAAGGCTATTGCATTGTAAAGTTTGCACAGACTTAATTGTGTGCTATAAGTTAGAAAGGTGAAAGGGGAGAAAAAGAGCGCAAGGAAAGCATTTAGAAGGTTGATGTAACAGTACTGGGAAAAGAGAATGGAAGCTAAAATTAAATCAATAATGGAAAAAATAGATATATTTTTTAAAATTTTATCTCTACATTTCTCTTCTTTGTCTTCTGAAAGTGTCAGAAGCAATGAGCAAAGCTAGGGCCCACATATTGGTTTTTAAAAACCATTCCCACTATAATTCCCTGGGATATTTGGAGCAATGGCTAATTCCAGGTATGAAGCAGAAAAAACATAAGGTGATACTGGAATAGCTTATGCACCCTAAAGCAGTAAAGAACACTAAGACAGCAGAGTCCTGTGGAAAAAAAAATACATAAACTCATTTGAAGAGGCTACCAGTGGATATAGGTGGGTCAATTAGAACATTAAAAATAATTTTGACAGGGGCGCCTGAGTGGCGCAGTCGGTTAAGCGTCCGACTTCAGCCAGGTCACGATCTCGCGGTCCGTGAGTTCGAGCCCCGCGTCGGGCTCTGGGCTGATGGCTCGGAGCCTGGAGCCTGTTTCCGATTCTGTGTCTCCCTCTCTCTCTGCCCCTCCCCCGTTCATGCTCTGTCTCTCTCTGTCCCAAAAATAAATAAACGTTGAAAAAAAAATTAAAAAAAAAAATAATTTTGACAGCAGATGGTTATAGCAAATTGAATTTTTAAAGAAAGTGTGAGTCCATAGTAATATTCAAAACAAAGAGGGAGAAGAGAAGAAGGAAAAAATAACTCTTCTTTAGAAAGTACTAATAGATTTAGATCTGAACAATAAGAACACAAAATCATATATGTAAAATTCCTACCAAAAATGTCCAACCTGAATCTAACCATGAGAAAGTAATCAGAAAAATCATGTATATAAGAAGCACCACACACACAAACACACACACACACACACACACACACACACACACACACACACACACATACACACATACACATACACCCCAGCCTGGAATCTTAAGAAAGGCAATTTTGGGGGCGCCTTGGTGGCTCAGTCGGTTGAATGCCAGACTTTGGCTCAGGTCATGATGTCACAGTTAGTGAGTTGGAGCCTTGTGTCAGGCTGTGTGCTGACAGCTCAGAGCCTGGAGCCTGCTTTGGATTCTGTTATCTCCCTCTCTCTCTGCCCCTCCCCCACTCACACTCAGTCTCTCTCTCAAAAATAAATAAACACTAAAAAAATTTTTTTTAAAGCAATTTTGTAAAAACTATGTTGGAGAATTAATCTAAATTAAAAGAGATTAATTTTTAATTAATTAACCAAATTAATTAATTAACCAAATTAATTAATTAATTAACCAAATACTACCATTAACCAGTAATTATTAGGACAATTGTGAAATCTGAATATGTACTGTATATTGGCAATATTATTAGGTTAGTGTAATTTGCTTAGATTTGAAAACAGTTTTCTCATCATGTAGGACAATCTATTTTTAGGAGGTCCATAGTTAATGTTTATTGAGAAGGATTGTAATGTCTACAATTTACTTTCAAATGAGTCTGCTGAGGGGAGTCTGGGTGGCTCAGTCAGTTGAGGGTCCAATTCTTGATTCTCTTGATTTCGGTTCAGGTAATGATCCTGGGGTCATAGGACTGAGCTCTGCATCAGGCTCATGCCGAGTGTGGAACCTGCTTAAAATTCTCTCTCTCTCTCTCTCTCTCTCTCTCTCTCTCTCTCTCTCTCTCCCTCTGTCCCTCTCCCTCATTTGGTCTCTCTCTCTCTTTCAAATAAAAATAAAATATTTTTTTTTAAATGAGTCTGCAGAGGAGCGCCTGGGTGATTCAGTTGGTTAAACATCCAACTTCAGCTCAGGCCATGATCTCATCGTTCATGAGATTGAGCCCTGCATCAGGCTCTGTGCTAACAGTTCAGAGTCTGAGGCCTGCTTGGGATTCTGTGTCTCCCTCTCTCTCTGCCCCTCCCCTGCTCAAGCTCTGTCTCTCTCTCTCAAAAAGAAATAAACGTTTAAAAAATTGTTTTAAATGAGTCTGCAGAAAAAGTGTGTATGTGTGTGGTGTGTGTGTTTGTGTGTGTATGCACACATGTGTGGGATGGCCAGGAGGGAGAGACCAAGCAAGCTACATGCCCATGATCCTAGTATCTCAAGAGAGACAGTACAGTGTCTCAGGTAATTATTGAATGAATGCTGAGAGTGATCCTAAGACTGAGCCTGGGTAAGGTAATCCACTGGTGTTCAGAATACAGAATTCAAATGCAAAGGAAGCAAAAAAAAATTATATTTCTTCTTGACTAGAATATGCTTTTTATTAAGACTTGACTTGGGATTTTGCCCACTCCCATCCTAAGCCAAGTAAGGGGTTTCAATAGTGATCCCCAAGCACTTGTGCTTCCTCCAATTGTAGTACTTAATACATTACACTGTAATTATAAATAGTTACATTACATTTGAGACTTTGAAATCCTTAAAGCTAGGGGTCAGTGCTGATGTTCTAGTTATTTCTGTGTTCTCAGTGCTTAACTTGGGCCTGGCACACAAAAACACATTGCTCAACAAATGATGTTTCAGCGAATGCACAAATGAAGACAGTGAAAGGACGTAGCATAAAGCCTATGGGTCTGGTCAGAAATAAAGATCTCTGGGTGTAGGGTCTAGCACTTCTCAGTTTACCTCCAAATGTAGGCAGTAGAGGATGAACCTATAACTGCACAGCCCTGGTGAGTGGATCTCCCAGCTTTTTTTTTTTACTGCTGTAATAGTCACCTACTACTTTCTCCACCCTAAGTAGAAGACTCTTATCCTTCCAGGAAGAGATTAAAGGTTCTGTCTTCTGTGTCTTGTTTCTTGATCTTCCCTCTTCTACTCTCTTTGCAGCTTGTACACACATCTCTCAGAGAACTTATCACCTGCTACTGAAATCATCTATTGTACTGATCTATTCTAGTTCCTGGAAGGCAATACTGATTACATTGAATGCCTTCATTATCCATAAAAGGGATTGGCCCAGACATGGCTTCAGGAATATTATTTGAATAAATCTATTTATGAATCATAATTCCTGAACAAATATCCTCATGTCTATTTAACAACTAGTTTCTAAGTTCACACCACACTCAAAGCAATGAAAGCTATAGATAAAGCTCTTCACAGCTGTGGAGCAAATGGGCATCCTTTGTTCCAAAAGGGCATCTTCTTGATCAAGTACAGTTTTCCTCTGGCCTTCCATGATTGCCTGAGATTATAATATTAGAGACTCTAGACTTTGGTTACACATCACTCTATTTTGCTTTAGCTCTTAAAATTCATTGTCCCTGGGATAGGGACACCTTCATTCCCAAATTATCCCAAAAAGACCACCGGGGCAGCCACTTTCTTCACTGACAGGTGCATTGGCAGAAAACTGGGGGGGTTGGCAAGTTGAAGTAGAATTTATAGGCCAATGTTAGGAAATACAAATGTTCTTTTAAGATTCTTCTGCAAATATTTCTTTGAATCCTGATATCAATTCTTTTGGTATACATCTAGAAATAGAATTGGTAGATGATATGGTATTTCCACTTTTAATTTTTTGAGTACCTGCATATTGTTTTCCATGGTGGCTACACCAGTTTACATTACTGCCAACAGTGCACGAGGATTCCAATTTATTCACATCCTCACCAATACTTGTTATCATTTGGATTTTCCTTTCTTTTCTTCTTTTGATGATAGCAATACTAACAGTTGTGGGATGATATCTCATTGTGGTTTTGATTTGCTTTTCCCTAATAATTAGCGATGTGTTGAACACCCTTACATATACCTATTGCCCATTTGTATATTTTTGAAGAAATGTATGTTCAATTCCTTTGCCAATTTTTTAATCAGGTTATTTAGGGGTTTTTTTGCTGTTAAGTTGTAAGAGTTCCTCGTATATATTTTTATATTCATCCTTTATCAGGTATGTGGTTTGCAAATATTTTCTCCTGTTCCATGGGCTGCCTTTTTACTTTGTTGTTCTATTTTCTGTGCATTAATTTTTTTAAGTTTACTTATTGAGAGAGAAAGAGAGAGAGAGAGAGAGAGAGAGAGAGAGAACCAGCAGGGTAGAGGCAGAGAGAGAAGGGAACAGAGGATCTGAAGCCGGTTCTGTGCTTACAGCAGAGAGACAAATGCAGGGCTCAAACTCACAAACTGTGAGATGGTGACCTGAGCCTAAGTCTGACACTTAACCAACTGAGCCACCCACATGCCCCATGGGCATTAAGTTTTTAGTCTGATGTAGCTCCACTTGTCTAATTTTGCTTTTATTGATTTTGCTTTTGGTGTCATATCCAATAAATTATTGCTAAGTCTAATGTCACGAAGATTCTTCTCTATGTTTTCTTCTATGAGTTTTACAATCCCAGGTCCACTTTTCTGTATATTGTGTAATCTAAGCGTCCAATGTCATTCATTTGCATGGAGATACCCAGTTTTACCAACACCATTTGTTTACGAGACTGTCTTTTCCCCATTGCATATTCTTGGGACCCTTGTAAAAAACCAGTTGACGGCATGTGTCATTCATTTCTGGGCTCCCTATCCCAAATGTCAGTTTTTATATGAGAACTGTCTTTTTTTTTAATTTTTAAAATAATCTCTGCACCCAGTGTGAGTCTTGAACTCACATTCCTGAGATCAAGAGTTGCGTGCTCTTCCAACTGAGACAGCCAGGTGCCCCGGTACCATACTGTTTTAAATTACTATAGGTTTTTAATGTACTGTGAAATCAGGAAGTGTAATGCCTCCAGCTTTTTCCTTCTATCTCAAAACTGATTTGACTATTTTGGGTCTCTTGTGGCTCCATATGAATTTTAGGATTGTTTTTTCCTATTTCTGTAAAAAATGGCATTGAGATTTTGATAGGAATTGTACTGCACTCATAGATCACTTTGGGTAATATGAATATTACCCAAAATATGAATATTTGGACAATATTAAATCTTTTAATCCATGAACATACAATGCCTTTCCATTTATTTGTGTCTTAATTTCTTTTATCAATGATTTATAGTTTTCTGTGTATAAGTCATCTCCTTGGTTAAGTCTATTCCTAAATATTTTATTCTTTTTCATGCTATTGTTAGTGGGATTGTTTTAGTAATTTTCTTTTTGGATAGTTCACTGTTAGCATATAGAAACACAACTGATTTTTGTATATTGATTTTGTTTCCTTCAACTTTACTATGTTTATTAGTTCTAAAAGTTTTTTAATGGGAGTTTTGGGAGTTTTCTATACATAAGATCATGTTGTCTGCAAAGAAAGATAATTTTACTTCTTATGTTTCAATTTGGATGGTTTTATTTCTTTTTCTTGTCTAATTGCTCTGGTTAGGACTTTCAGTTCTTTGTTGAACAGAAGCGGAAAGAATGGGCATCCTTGGAAGGAAAGGAAGGAAAATATTTTAGTTTTTCACTGTTGAGTATTTTAGTATGTTGAGGTACATTACTTACATATCTAGATTTCCATTATCATTGCAGCATTATTCACAATAGCCAAGATCCAACAATCCAAATGTCCATCAAAAGGTGAATAAAGAAAATGTGGTATATACATACTGTAGAATATTATTCAGCCTTAAAAAAAAAAAGGAAATCCTGCAATTTGCAACAAGGAAACTTTTGGAATTCATTGATATGTCTATTACCTCGACTATGATGATAAATTCATGAATGTATGCATATGTCAAATTTTATTAAATGAATACATTAATAATTTTTACACATCAATTATACTTTAATAAAACTGCCATGCACACACGTGCACACACACAGAGATACTATTGCATTTCAGTCCTGTGGCTTCTTCATATTTTCAATTTATTTCACTCTATTAGAAAAAAAAAAGGAAACTCCTGGGGATGGAACAAGATAGCAAGGAAAATTTCCTAGGTTGGAAGACACTCTGTATCTCTAAAAACATAAAAATAGAGATATGGAAGCTCCCAGTAAACATGTGTACCCCCATTCATCTCTCTCTACCTTGGGACCCTTTATTACCCATCTATCTTCTCAGGTTGCTTGGTACATATTTGCTGTGCAACAGAATGGGGCTTTCACAATGTCACATGAAGAACAGACACAGAAAGTGGCAGTTCTTAACCTGCATGAACAATCCTAAGGGCCAAGGAGAGAGTGGAGGGAAAGAGACACAATGAACCCTGTGTTTCTGAAAGGTACCATTTAGCAGGGCCAGAAATTGTTCTGTGTGACTCCAGATGTCTGATCTGATATCACTAAAGAGAAAAGTAAAGGAAAAAACTGAAATGCCCAGAAAAATTTCCTGCAGATGTGGTAGAATGGAAGAACCTACAGATGATGAGGATTCTACACCTCTCCTCCACATCTCAGTTGCTTAAATATCTCATTTTCCCTATAACGCTCTATGCCAACACACATATCCCACACATTTTCCATTGCCCAAGAAAAAACAAGTATAGACTATCCTCTGGGCTGTGGCTTGGACATCCCTGGGGAATAGCAACTCGCTAAGGTGTCCAGCCAGTGGTATAAAGGTAAGTATCTTAGTTGCAGTTTTTCTGGGCTCCTTCAGGATGTGAAGAGGTAGAGAAGGCTATAACAAGCAAAGTAAGTACCTTGGGGCCAAAACACAATCCCTTCTATACTACTTAGAAGGATGGAGGTCTGGTTAGTGGTCTGAGATTCCCCTCTCTTCAGCTGCTGCCAGGAGAAGGAGCCAATGGTAAGGAGATGAGCATATGTCAGAAGCAGGAAGAAAAGTAAGGAGGCCTGGACGTCCAGAGACAGCAGATCTATGCCCCTAGATGAAGCAGAGGAAATGAAGGAGTCTACTTTCCTAAAGCACAGAAATTTACTGATTCAGAGAATTATTCAGAAACCCAGCTCTGTGTCCAAGAAAATTAGTACCCCTTTGTTTCTCTAAGTAGGGCAACAGTATACGTGAAATGTAAATCCATTTCAGTCATTTATTTTCCAGTAATTATGAGGAAGTGAAACTATCCCCTACATTCTGCATTTGTTTGGGGGACATATTAGCTAATGTATGTACATTCCTGGAATGGTTAATAATACAAAGAGCTGAGAAGATGAGAAATAATTAATGAAAAATTATATACAGCATAAACAAATATCTTCCTAATAATAAGTGTCCTGTCACCATCTTTCTGTCTGCCCAGACTGAAGAGGTCACATCTTTCTGGAGACTTCAACTACTTCCCAAAGATGCTCCCTTCCCAGACCTATGTCAACATCTCCTTCTTCCAGCCACATGCCTTCCTGATGATTGGCATCCCAGGGCATGAGGCTGTTCATGGATGGATCTCTATCCCCTTCTCCTCCATGTACACTATGGCCCTCACTGGAAACTGCCTGATCCTCTTGGCTGTGAGGAAGACTCCCAGCCTGCACCAGCCCATGTACTACTTCTTGTCCATGCTGGCCCTCACCGATGTGGGCCTCACCCTGTCCACACTGCCCACCACCTTGGCTGTGCTCTGCTTTGGCCACAGGCTCATAGGCTTCAATGCCTGCCTGGTCCAGATGTTCTTCCTCCATTCCTTCTCTGTGGTGGAGTCATCGGTGCTCCTGGCCATGTCATTTGACCGCTTTGTGGCCATCTCAAACCCTCTTCGCTATGCAACTGTCCTCACCAATAATGTCATCATCAGGATTGGGATGGCCATTGTGGCCCGTGCTGCCCTGTCTCTCTTCCCAGTGCCTTTCCTGCTTAAACGCTTGAACTTCTGCCCTAACAAAATCCTTTTGTCCCACTCATTCTGTTTTCATCCTGATGTGATGAGAAGAGCCTGCGCTGACATCACCATAAACATCTTCTATGGGCTCTATGTGGTATTGTCCACTGGAGGCATAGACTCTCTGCTCATCATCCTATCCTATATTCTCATCCTACACACAATCCTGGGACTGGCATCTCCCAGGGAGCGCATCCGAGCCTTCAACACCTGTGTTTCCCATATCCTGGCTGTCTTTGTCTTTTTCATTCCAGGCATTACCATGTCCATGATCCACCGTTTTGGGAGGCACTTGTCCCCCATTGCACATGCCCTGGTTGCCTATGTATACCTGGTGGTACCCCCTGTGCTCAACCCCATCATCTACAGTGTGAAATCCAAGCCCATCAGGGAAGCCATGCTTAGGATGCTAAAGAGAAAAGGCTAAGACTGATCAAACTATGAAATATAATTGGGTCCGGGTACCATAAAGGAAACGTGTTGCTGTACTTTGCAGGAACCTGCTACCCTCATAAAGCATTGAAAATTCCTACTCAGGAAGTGGGAAGACCATCAGGATTATTTATGTTTCAAATTTACATTCATGATTTACTTTTTACTGTAAATAGTGCTGAGGATTAAAGACCGGAAAATATATTAAACATGATCCTTTCTCTCCAGAAACACATTCTTGTATGAGGATAAAGGCAAGTAAATACACACCAGCATACAAGTACAATAATAAAGTCCTGTACAAGAGGTTACTAGAGGAACTGCAAATGGGTAGTGGCCAGAAATTGCCTGGGAAGATCAGAAAACCTCTACAAAGGAGGGAATGCTTTTTATTTCACCTTGAAAAATGTGTAGGGTTCTCTAGGCAAAGTAGGAATTCAGTAAGAAAGAGAAAAATCCAGGAAAAAAGAGCATGGAAATAAAAGGCTCCATGTTTTGAAGAAGTAAATGTGTTCATGGAAAGTTAAGCATGCCTGCGCTTCTTTATGTCTCTACCACTTGTTATACCTACACAGGTGTGACTGTGGCGTAGGGTTTGAAGAGGGAGTGGTATGGGATGAAGCCAGAAGATTGTACAATTTGTACAGAATTATACAGAACTGCACATAGTAACATAACTTATATGCCAACTGCATATACTATGCTAGGTAGTTTGGTTTGCCAAAAAATATATAAATCATTTATTAAAAATTTTACTATAAAATAAGTTAGGAGTATGTATTGCAGGTTAAAAGTGAATTGACATACAAGTAAACTAGGGCCAAAAGACTATCAGCTTAAGCTTTTATCTGTTCTCAGGGTCTTCCCAGACACCATTTACTTTGCTGCAATGTTCTCATCTCCCCACCTACCTCTATCTCATTTCTAGCTACACTTCTTATTAGTCAAGTAGAAGCCTAATTTCTCAGAAAATTCTGTCCAATTCTCTTCTCCACATTATTCACTGGACTGTGTTTGTCTCCTATGCAATATATGTACATATGCAATATGCAACAGTCTATCACTCAACTAGACTGTAAACCCCAAGTGTGCCAAAATATACTCAGTTTCTAATGGTGTTTGTGGAGTAATAGCTGCTTAATGATTCTTTTGAATATATAAATGAATTTGAATGGGGAAAAAGAATACATACAAATGATTGCAAAAGTTTGTGAAAAGGCTTCTAGTTGAGCTTGGATAGCTGACCTGGAGATGTGAGAGGTGCAAAACAGCTAACTGATTGAACTAAGGTTCCTCACCTAGTGAAGGTTTCCTACTTTTTCACCCTATGGGATCTCCTGGGCCCTTTTCCCAGACTTTATGCCCTTCACACATCAGTGAAATACTCTGGCTCCATAAAGAATTTTTGTAGGAAAAAAATTACAATACTAAGATTTTTTAATATATTTCTGCTTGAGTATACCTTCATACAAAGTGAAGCTGAAAGGGGATGTCTGTCTCTCTTCTTAACCACTCCCCATCCTCTCAAAAGTATGAGGTTCAATAGCACAATATCTTAGTATATACTGTCTGCACTGGGTTATAGTGGTTAAGAACACAAACTGTAGAGTCAGGAAACAAACCTTATTCAAATTCTAAACCTGTCTCTTAAACTTACCAGCTATCTAACTTGGGAGGATTTTACCTTTTATGTGTTAACAAATAGTTTGTTTATTCTTTAGTGACCCCTATGTGCCAAGCACTCTGCTAGTTGATCATAATATAAAGGTACCAAAACCAAACTTGATTTTTTTATGGAAGGAATACACATCAATTAAATATCTCTGACTTCTTGGGGCGCCTGGGTGGCTCAGTCGGTTAAGCGTCCGACTTCAGCCAGGTCACGATCTCCCGGTCCGTGAGTTCGAGCCCCGCGTCAGGCTCTGGGCTGATGGCTCAGAGCCTGGAGCCTGTTTCTGATTCTGTGTCTCCCTCTCTCTCTGCCCCTCCCCCGTTCATGCTCTGTCTCTCTCTGTCCCAAAAATAAATAAACGTTGAAAAAAAAAATTAAAAAAATAAAAAAAATAAATAAAAATAAATAAAAATTAAAAAAATAAATAAATATCTCTGACTTCTTCAGTCACCAGTTGCAGAAATGTCCCTTCTTCTAAAGGCTCTTGTAATTATCTCAACGCATATGAATATAAACTCCCTGTCTTAAGGTCAACTGTGCCATATAACACAACACAATCACAGGAGTGGTATTTTACCACATTTGAAGATTTGCGGGACTAGACTACATATATACCAAAATAAATGTAAATTTACAATGAATTAAGAGCTATCCATTTAGGCTCTTCTTCCCCCAGTAGACTATAAATTCAATGAAGGAAGAGCCTAACACTTTTTTTCTACACTGCATTCTGAATGCAAGGTTTGCACTCATTTTAATAGTACTTAATGTTAATAGCACTAAAAATGTATTCAGTTACTATATTAGTTTTCCACTGCTGCATTAAAAAATTACAAAAAAAATTGTATCTTGAAATAACACCCATTTATTACTTCACATTGTGGAGGATGGGCTTGGCTAGATTCTCTAACTGGGGGTCTCATAAGGCCAAAATCAAAGTGTCAGCCAACTGGGTTCTTACCTGGAAGCCCTGGAGAAGAATCTGTTTCCAAGTTCATTTGAGCTGTTGGCAGAAGCCAGTTCCTTAAGGTTGTGCAACTGCTGTCTATTGGTCTTCCTCAGTTCCTTAAGGCTCCACACTCCTTCTCACATGACCCTCTTCATCACCAAACTAGCAACAATGCATCACATTCTTCTCATGCTTTGAATATCTCTAACTTCTGTCACCAGCTAGCTGCAGAAATGTCTCTTCTTCTAAGGGCTCATGTGGGCTCAAGCACACCTATCTTAAAGTCAGCTGTGCCATATAACAACATAATCATAGAATTGATATTTCACATATACAAAGGTTTTGGGAACTAGAACAGGATATTTTTGTAGTGTTTTAGAATTCTGCTCACCATGGTGACTAAATAAATAGATTAATTAATAGATGAAAGTACACAATAAACATATTTCACCTGTTCAAAGGATCAGGCATGGCTTTTCTCAAAAAGTGATAATTATGGTGATGTCCAAATTCTGAATACAAGTTAACTAGGAAAAAGGAGAGTGTTTAGGGGAAGGTATATTAGGCAAAGAAAACACTGTCTCCAAAGAACTTGTGGAAAGGGAAGCATGGCACAGTAAAGGAATGGAATGAAAAGTAGTGCTACCAGGAAGTCAAAGAGCAAAGAACCTATGGCTTAAGATAAATGTGAAAAACATAAATGAGAACCAATCAGAAATATGGGAAATAGTGTGTTAATCAGGGATGAGGATCATTTTGACATGACCACATTTATTTTAAAAACATCATTTTTTTTATATTTTGTTATAGAGAACATATTAAATTATCAGTTAGAAGGCTAGCAAAATAGTCAAGATGAGATTTAGTGGAAACTTGGACTAGGGGTGTGGAGATAAAGAGAAGGAGATGGGTTCAAACTTATTATATAAGTAGAAATTATATAACTTGACTTTGGATCAAATATGAAGACTAAGAGAACAAAAAGGAAAGGCCAAGGATGACTGATAGTTTGGGACATTTCAGGGTAAATGGTGGCATGATTAACTGAAATATGAAACATGAATAAAGAAACTTATTTGGGCAAAGAATATCATGAGTTCAATTATGGACACTCTGAGCCTGAACTCCCCTGAAAGCATCCAAATGACTAGAATACACAGGCCATTAGACTTATAGCCCAGGAACTCTCGACTAGCCAAATGGTCTACACTAGAGATAAAATTTAAGTCATGATATACAGATGGCAATAAAAGCCATCAACCCAAGTGTCACTGCATAACAATTAAAGGGCTAATTTCAGGTCCTCATATACCATGTTCTCTCATAAGCCCAAGTAGAATGTATGTGGCAAAGGAAACTGTGAAGTACTGAGAGAGATAAGAGGAAAACCATGGGTGTGATGCCATGGATGGCAAAGGAAGTAAATGTATCAAGAAAGAGGTAGTAGTCAACTGTGTTGAATGTTGTTGAGAAGTCAAGGAAGGTAAGGACTTAAAACCTCAGACACACAGAGCTCCTTGATGATGATAGTGAATGCCTTTGGTAGTCTGATGGAAGACAAAGTTATATTGCAGTAATGAAAGAGTTAGATGAAAGATGCACACATGGAGATAAGTTATAGATAACTTCTCTAAGAGATTGGCTAAGAAAGGAAAGAGATGAAAGAGGAATATAGAATCTAGGCAGGTTTATACTTGCTGTTTTTAATATGGAAGAGACTTGAACATAATGAATGCTGGAAATGATTGAGATGATAAGTTTGAATATCCAAGAGGGAGAAGGAACAATAATGTAAATTTCCTGAGGTGAGAGGACATTGACTAAAAGAAAATTAATAAAAACCTATATAAGACCCAGTTTGGTGTCATCTTGATTCATAAAGACTTTGTGATAATTATGCTAATGTAAGGAAATACCTCCTCTTTTAAGAAATTCATACCTCCAATGTTTTTTCTGGAAGGATAATCAGCAGTCTTATCGGAGCCCCTCACTTTCCAGGTTTTGTTTCCTTTAGTTTCTAAGCTATTTATTCAACCAATATTTATTTAGTGTTGTATTTGCAAGGCTAGACTACTTTAAAAACAAAAATATGTTCAGTGATGACACAGTCAGTTTTCATTTATACAAATGGCGCAAATATGGGTTGGTGGAGGGTTGCAGGTAAAATGGTTTGGCTCTACATAGTTTTTTTTTTTAGGAACTCACTGCTGGTGGTTTACCATATGCAACACGTGGATTCCCAAGTCACATGCAGTGTCAACATTGAAGACTACATAGGAGAGTTTTTAAGCCAGGTCTAGAAGCTGCACACATCACTTCCATTCACATTGAAAGTAATGGCTAGAATTTAATCATACCCAACTTACAGGAGGCTGGGAAATGCCTAGCTGTGTGTCCTGGATGCAGATGAATTAGTGTGGTGAATAGTAGTCAATGTCTGTCATAAGCATCTACTATGCCCCAGGCACATCTACTATGTCCCAGGATGCAATGATGAAGAGGTTCAATGAAACAGTGCCCTCATACACTTACATACAATTCAGCAGCAAATACAGGTATTAAATAAGCATTTCTCAAACATAATGAGTATTACAAGAGAAGAAGAAAGTGTCTTGTGGGAATACCTATCAGGGAACCCAAGGATTCAAAAGGGAAATGAATCACATGTTTCAGAGGTCACATGTTTCAGAGGTTCTTATTTTAATTTCTTGGTTAAGACTGTTTTCACATCATACTGAAGACAAAATCTGTTAACCCTTGGAAATAGTCCCCTCAGAAGCAGAACTGCCTGATTCCTATGCTTCTACAACCCAACTGTCTTCTCGTTTCATACCACACAATACCCCAAATAAAGTACAGTCCTGAAGGATCCCTCACCAGCTACTAGTCACCCTCAAATGGCCAATGTTATCTCTGTCTGCCATCCCACACTTCCCATCTTAGCCAGGGGCTCCCAAACCTTGCTATCTATCAGAATCACTTATGGACCCTTTTTAAATTTCTATCTTGCTGAGCCCTATTCCAGACTTCCTGAATCAGAATCTACAATAACTATAGGTCAAAGCAAAAATGAAAAGGAAAATTACAAGTTATTTTCAACTGAATGAAAATTAAACATATGGAATTTGTGAGATGCAGGCTGAAATAGTACTTAGAGGGAAATGCATAGCACTACAGTACCTGTATAAGAAAAAAAGATCCCAGTAACCTCAGCTTCCACCTTAAGAATCTAGAAAAATAAGAGGAAGTTAAATCCAATGTAAGCAGAAGAAAGAAAATAACAGAGAAAATAAACAAAACAGAAAAAAAAGAAAACAATAAAGAAAATCAATGAAACCAAAATATATTTCATTGAGAAAAGTATTAAGATTGGTAAGCCTCTAGCCAAACTGAACAGGAAAGAAAAAAGAGAGAAAACACAAACTGTCAATACCAAGAATGAGAGTGGTGATCTCACTACAGATGCTGCAGATATTAAAAGGATTGTAAGAAAATATACCAATAAATTTCACACCTTAGATAAGATGGAAAACTTCTTGGAAGACCTAAGACGTTCTAAGTTAGATAAAGAAAGGGTGATACATCTTTCACTCCTTCTTAAAGTCCTCCTTCCCATCAGCCACCTTTTCTAAGGATACTTTTTCTGGGTGATTTTTACTAGAAGCAATTTTTACCTTCCAAATGTCACACTCGCTATCTTTGAAAGTGTGGCTTCTCTCTACTGATATATCTATATTTTAATAAGGAACAATAACTCACAAAAACAGCTTAAAAACAAAGGTAGGGAATACATTTCCTGTCAATCATGTCGTGAAAAAGATGAAAGGGAAGAATAAGAGGAGAAGGAGGAGGAAATGGATTTGGAAGTAAGTCAGGGATCTGGACATGTCTGGAAAGAAGACTGTGGAAGAAGAGCAGCTGATTCTCCATCCCCTTGTTCTTTAACTTTCTTAGAATTAAAAGCCCTGTATCCTGTTGGCTCCCTTAGTTGTAGAAAAGGCAGACTACAATCTGATTCTGCATCATCTTCATTCCCTTTGGATCCAGTCTAACATAAAGAAAGCTATGAGATGTCCGGGAATGAACAAGAAGTTTTGAGAATACAATAGTGCCCCCCTACCCATGGCTTCACTTTCCGTGGTTTCAGTTACCCACAATCAACTGTAGTCTGGAAGCAGATGAATCTCCTTCTAACATATCATCAGAAAGTCAGTAGTTGCCTAACACTACATCACAATGCTTACATCGGTCACCTCACTTCATCTCTTCATGTAGGCATTTTATCATCTCACATCATCATAAGAAGAAAGGTGAGTATACAGTACAATAAAATATTTTGAAAAAGAGACACTACATTCATATAACTTTTATTACAGTATAATTGTTCTATTTTATTATTAGTTATGTTGTTAATTTCATATTGTGCCTAACTTATAAATCAAACAATATCATAGGTATGTATATATAGAAAAAAGCATCGTACAGTACATATAGTATATATCATCTGCAGTTTCAGGCATCCACTGAGGGTCCTAGAATGTATCTCCTGTGGATAGGAAGTGGGACTACTGTACCTTAAGAGATAAACAACAAACATCAACTCTGAAATCCTAAACCAATGGTATAATACGGCACTTTCCCAAATTCAGGTCTGTCTATCTTAAAGACAGACTCTCCACATGTATGCTCATTGCATCCAAAGGAGTCTTATTTCAATTTAATTAAAGTAATAATATAGTATATTTTATTAACTTGAGCGTATATGACTCAGAAGCTCACTCAAACTTTTCTGAACTGTAAATGGTCCAGTTCTAAAGTATGAACCAAGAGGTCTAGGGACACTAAAGAGAAAATGCCTCTTTTTGCCTGACAAATGATAAAAGAGTTTCATTTTATCAAGTGTTGCTAAAAAGAAAAGATGGCAAAAGGCAATTCAAAGGAAACAGAGTGAAATAGAGGATTTAAAAGTGCATGAAATCATTGAGAGATAGCAAGTATTATAAAGTAGCTGAAAAACACACTACGTGGAAAAATTAGAGATTTTACACAGAAAAAATAAGATGGGAACATATATAAAAGTAAAAAAGAATGGCCTACTGTCATTCTCAGAAGTAACTCTGTATGGGAGGCAATAAAGGATCCTCAATGGATTTTAAGTAGGGGAGCAAGATAATCGGAATTGTGTTTGGAAAAATTCCTGCAAACTACATGGGATTTAGGACTCGTGCACAAGATGTTTAAGGCAAGGAGACAAATGTGAAAGTATGGCAATCCTCTAAGCAAGAGGTAAGTATCTGAACCAGAACACTGGTAAGCAGA
Source organism: Leopardus geoffroyi (assembly GCF_018350155.1). NCBI lineage: Eukaryota > Metazoa > Chordata > Mammalia > Carnivora > Felidae > Leopardus > Leopardus geoffroyi. The sequence goes on along the minus strand of NC_059329.1, from coordinate 60,557,504 downwards.
ATGGAGAACACAAGCCACATTTATGAAACATTTCTAAATAAACCTAAAAAAATGACTGACTTATAGACTGAGATTTAGTATTATTCAGACTCCTCTAGGACCGAACAAAGGTCCAAGTGGCTGAGGCAGTAGGGTCAGAGGCAGCAATGCCTAAACAAAGGAAATGGAGAAGGTAAAAGGATACCTATGTAGGCACATGATGAAGGTCTTTGCCAGAACATACCCTAACTTCCAGCCAAATCTCCTGAAAGAGGCAGCCTATCCCTCTCATTCTAGTCCTTAACTCCAGGCCCTTCCAGGTGACCCAGTGAGTAGTCATTAAATAAATGACCAGAAATCTGACCTAGAAGTTAAAAGAGTCCTGCTATAGCTTTGTCTCTATCTGGCACTTAATAATTTAGTATTTATTAAAACATTAGACAAAGGAAGGTGGTGGTGGTGGTGGTGTGTGTTTATACTCACAAAATGGTTAAGTCACTTAAGATTAAAGCCATGAAACTTATCATGAGCGTACTATCACGGACTTGGAATCCCTTCTAAAATCTAGGATAATGGCTGTATCTTTAAATTAAAAAAAAATTTAAATGTGTCCGATTTATCTGTTGATTATCCTTGTATCTAACGGGCTTTCAAATACAAAACTGGTAACACACATTCATCATATGTCCATACAGAAGCATGCATACAAACACCTATTAAAAATCTGGAGAAATAAACACAAAAATGCTAACAATGTTTGTCTTTCAATGTGACAACTTTATTGGAGTTTATTATACTTTTCTTTTGTATTTGGGGAATGTCAAAAGTTTATTATACTGCTTTCCTAATAAGAAAGAAAATCTGTCTGTTTCTCTCTCTTTAATTCTCTTTCTCTCAATCCCAGTGTCAGGGTTTTACTGGGTAAGGGGCCACTCCTCTGCCCGAAATGACCAAAGCCTGCACTGACTCTAGTTTATGCTCCTAGTTCTGCTGGCCACCACTCACCTGAGCATATCAGATCCCATACTGCTCACAATTCTCATCTTCTGGATTCCAGTCCAAGAAATCACATGTGCTCTCTCTATACCCTCTCTAACAAGCAGTCTGCTAGCTATAGCCAGAAAATTCTGGCTGGTTCTGTGCCAAGCTTTCTACTATACTACCTGCTTCTGTTTAGGTCTAACAAGCGTTCCATGGTTAATGGTCTCATTTCTTCCCTGTCTATTCCTGCTGCACTCCTGTAGCGCCCACACCTTCTCCTTCCCATTCTGCTTCCATCTAGAAGTGTTGTGCCTAAGTAGACCTCTAGGACTATATTCATGCTAAATATTAGTCTTTATGGCCTCTCCTACAGCCTTGTTCTCCAAGCACTGATGTTGTGGGCTTCACCCACAGGGCCATTCAGAGCCTAGGGGATAGGCCGTATCCACTGATATGCTCTATTTAGTTTCTTTGGAGCCATGCTTGCCTTAACCTTGCTTCCCAGCTAGCCACATGGGCCACTGGCCTTGCTCAGCCTCATGATGCTTCCTGTTCTAGACCCCTGGTCTGTGAGAGACCTGTCATTTCTGTCATGACCTTCTAGGTCTTCTCAGCTGCATTTCTCCAAAAAGTGTCTCTCCAGGTATCCTTTGAGTGACCCCACTGCTAATCATACTATTTTCCAAACTAGCCACTGTTTGGGAATGTCCCAAACACATTCTGCTGTTACTACCCAGGTATGATGGCAAATGGACCAGGAACTATTGGAATTAAAGCCATCAGCAACATTAACAGGAAATTCCTATATGCAATACTAAATGAGTGAGGAAGGAAATTAAATACCTCCCCTAAAAAAAATGCAAGACTTTTGAAATGTCTAACTCACTACCTCACAGGTTTCTCTAAAAGTCCCTCCCCACAATATGGATATCAAAAGACAATTTTTGTGACTTCATATAATTCACTGATCCCCATTAAGTATCAATTCTCCCATTGGTATAATGGTGATTCTAATCATATTCCTACCCAGATAAAAACACTGATAAGATAGTGAAGGGAAAGTATCCATGATCTATAAAAATGCTCAGAACAGAGTGTGTCATCTTTCATTAAGGTAGGTAACTGTAGTATTTTCAAGGTTCTACTCTAATCCTCCTCTTGAGAGCTGGTTCCTAGAATAAAAGAAATTATTTATTCTCTGTGGAGATCATTTTGAAGAAAGAAATCCCGGTACATCTGTTTTCCTGGGATCCAATACAGTTGGGGATTCTGAAGAAGAAATCATAGTTTCAAGCAAGATTACCTGATTATATTGTGCTTTTGTGTTTATTTTACTCTTGCCATGCTTAACTTTTGATCAATGTCCCTTAGATGTACAACTCTCATCTCAGAAATGCTGTGGACTATCAATGCAAGCAGAGATTTGGACTAAATGGTTAAATGGGAAGAAATAGCTCTCCAGCCACAACCATCTCAGGGTTTTAATAATTATATAAAGAGAATTATAAAGTGAAAATAATATTTAAAAACAGGGATTGGGAGTGTATGGTTCTGCTGCCCCTATCCATACAGAGATTCTCCAACCAATTTCCTGTTTGAAGGTATCCGTTGTGTTTCTATTAGGGAAGGGTTTTTTTTCCTAATAATGTCTTCCAAAATGTTGATATTAAAATCTGAATTGAAAAACTTTGAGAGGAAAAGAAATTTTCACTGACACCTAGGGATCTGAAGTATGGGTGGTCACATGGAAAAGACGAAGGATACGCTGCCGGATCTCCTTTGTCTTCACTCCATAAACAATAGGGTTGAGCACAGGAGGAACAAGCAAGTAGGTGTTGGCCATAATGATGGGCAGGAGGGAGTCATGCCGCTTCCCAAAGCGGTGCACCATAGATAACCCAATGAAAGGTACATAGAATATGAAAACAGCACACACATGAGAGACACAAGTGCCAAATGCCTTTGCCTGGGCTTCACGTGTCAAGCCCAACACAGTCTTGAGGATAAGCAGATATGACAAGGAGATGAGAAGTGAGTCCAGGCCAATGGCAGAGATGATGACAATGAGGCCATAGATGATATTGACACGGATGTCAGCACAAGCCAGCTTCATGACATCTTGATGTAGGCAGTAGGAATGGGAAAGAATGTTGGAGCGGCAGAAAGGCAGCCGTTTGATGAAGATAGGCAGGGGTGCCATAAGTGAAGTACCCCGTACCACAGCAGCCACGCCAATCTTGGTAACACGAGGCAATGTTAGCACAGTGGCATGGCGTAGTGGGTGACAAATGGCCACATAGCGGTCAAAGGCCATGGCCAGCAGTACAGTGGACTCCATGCCAGATAAGGAGTGGATAGCAAACATCTGTAGAAGACAAGCATCAAACTGGATGGTAGTGGAATTGAACCAGAAGATGGCCATCATTCTGGGCATAGATGAAGTAGAGATAAGTATGTCAAGGCCAGAAAGCATGCAAAGAAAAATATACATGGGTTCATGTAGTCTGTGCTCAGTCCGCACAATGCAGATGACTGTCAGGTTACCTAGCACAGCAATAAGGTAGAGGGAGCATAATGGGAAGGCCAACCAGAACTGAGCTTTTTCCAAGCCTGGAAGGCCTATTAGAATGAAATATTTGGCACTAGATTCACTGCCATTGGGGTCCACCATAGTGAAGAAGAGGAGCCTCAACCAGTGCCAAGCAGGTACAGGCTGGAATACATAAATAAGCCATTGTCAGATACTCCAGGATCCCAAAACCATGCTTCCTTCCCTCCACCCTGATGTCCTATTCTCTTATCTAACTCTAATTTCATTGCCTATCCAAACTCTGATTCTATTCTAAACTCAATCTAACCACCATTTGTAACTCAAGGCCCAGTCCTAATTACTAATCCTACCTCTATATTCAATCCTGAAAACAAGTAAAATACTAAAACAAAAATTCTAAGCATATTTTACATCATTTAGTTCACAAAAAATAGGCTATTGCCTGAATATACAGACTTAGATGATATTTTTATGTTGTCCCATAATTTCCTCTACCCTGTCCTACCCTTATGCTCCCCTATGTTCAGTACCAACTGTAATTCTATCATTAGGCTATCTTTAAAACTAATTCTAATCCAAATATAGCAATACTAACACAAATCAACATGGTAACCTAATCTTAGCACTAATCCTAATGATGTCTCTCATTCTAACCTTTACTCAGACTTTAACATTAATCTAACGCTTAATTCTAGAAGCTATTTCAAACTTGATCTAAAACTTAATAATACCTATTTTATTATGATAATTCCTAATCCAGTTTTAAAAACTGACAAACTAACTTCATTCTAAACTCTGACTCTATACTTTACTCCTGTCCAATGTCCATCCAGAGTCTTACATTGTCCAGACTATCTAGTTTGTATCATAAAAGGAACAATAGCTGTAGTGGATGCCACTGGTATATCACTCAGATCCCCTCCACCAAACCAATGCACCTATATTTGCAGTGGGTGTGGAGTACTAAAGGCTCACAGTTCTCCCTTTCTCCAGAAAATTATCCTTGATCAAATGAGAGGCACTTCACCCAGAAGTTATGCTATACCTGCCCACCTCAACCCCAGGACACATCTAGAGGTCAATGACTGCCTGACATAAAGGTGCAAAGAGCTAGTCGCCTTGCCTCCAGGTGGGACCTAAGCTGTGATGCAATGAGTACTTCAGAGCTTTCTGAGCAACCAGACTTTGCTGAGACCACAGCCTTGCTTAGCTTTCTCTCCCTTGTCTATCCTGCCCGTCTCACCCCTCTTCTCAGGACAGTAGTTTGTCAATACATCACTTAAACAAGAATCACCATCTCAAGCTCTGTGTCTAGGGGATCCACCAAGCTTAAAAGAGCGTGACTGACACAGAAAACTAAACCTGAAAGATGATGATGGCATTAGAAGCACTGCAGAAATAATCAATCCTATAGCAGGGGGTTGCTATCCCCAAATTTGGCTACAAAAGTGATGGCTATAACTAGAGATTGTTGAGATGGGAAATGTCAGACGAGTTTTCTCAGATCTTATCTCTCTGTTGAAACAATTAGAGAGTTAACTAACTTCCTTTATCCATTCCTTTTTTCCATTCACAAATATTCATGTGCTTCTATGACTTACTAGATTATATAAATTTACACTTGTTATATATATGAAAATATGCTTGGCTATAATCTGGAAACTAGCTATCTCCTCTTCCCATAATGGAAATAGTGCCACTTATTGCTAGGATATATTTAAGATAATTTCATCTTGGGAGGAAAAAAAAAAAGGTTAGATTCCTAAGATCTTGAAACTGGAATGGGGGTTACCAGAGAGCAGGTGAGTGTGAGCCATTTGTAACTCAAAGCCCAGACTAATCACTAATCTCACCTCTAAAATCAGTCCTGAAAAGAAGTGAAATACTAAGACAAGTCACCAGACAGCAGTTGACTGTAAAGAAGAGTGCATGGCCAGCATCAGGAAGGACTTACACCATTCACTGGGTTCAGAATGTGTCAATAATCTTTGTTTCACCATTGAGCTATCCCACAAGGGTTCCCTCACACCAGACAGAGAGCAAAACACTGAGAGCATGGGTTTTTGAAAGTTTAATTCCAACTGCTGGAGGGAAAGGGTATAAGGAGCCATATTTAGCCTAGAAAATCAGGCAAAGAAGCCAAAGTCATCAGTGTCTGAAATCCTCTGTACTGACCTCTCTAACCTATGACACTATGAGCAGTTCTCTCCTTCTTAAAACTCTCCCTCCTCCTCCTACTGCTCCTCATCTTTCTCTGATCATCTGTTCTTGGTCTCCTTTCTGGACCTGCAGACTCCTCTGCTTGACCCTTATGCATACTTTTAGATAATAATGCTCTCAGAATTTTATCCTTAGTTTCCCTCTTGTTCTATACCCTCTACCCTGGCCATCCCATCCCCTTCAATAAATCTATTTGTCACGTAAAACTATTGATTCCCAAATCTGTTTAGCAAGCTTGAATTGTCTTTTGTGATCCAGATTCATAATTCTAAAGTCTTACTGAAAGGAATCACCTGACTCTCAGGCATATTCAACTCTCCCTGTCCAAAAATCAAAAGCTTTGAACTCAGTCTTGGATTCAAATCCTGGTGGATAACTTCATTAGCTATGCCATCTGGGCAAATCATTTAACCTTTATAAGCCTCAGTCTCCCCATCTTTAAAATGAGGATAATAGTGACTGCCTAATAGAGGTCAATGTGAGTATTAAATGAAACAATGAGTATAAAGCGTTTAACACAATGCCTGACACAAAGTAAAGGTGCAAATAATTACATCTATCATTGTTAACCGTTTTCTTACAGTGTTTCCTTTTTTTCTGTGGGGTGGCCTGAACAGCCACACAAGCTCAGAGGCTCTATTCTGACTGCCATGTCTCCAGTGCCACCTTCTTCATTTGCACAATCCCAACAATCTTCCCACCAAATGAAATCAGCTATCTATTGCTTAAAAAAATACCTCTCAAAGTTCCAAATTAATTCTAGAAAAAAGACTCAACTGTTAGATTGTGGCAAAAAGTCTATCTTCCAGCATTTGCCCTAGGTTTTTCTCTCGTCACTGCTGACCATGGCCCCTGTGCTCCAGCCACATTAGAATGCATGTTGTTTCATGAAGGTGGCACTGATGCCCATGCTTCTGTGTCTTTTTCTCTTGTTTACTTCTCATTCCTTTGTCAAGATCTTCCCAGATCCCCTTCCTTGACTTCCCACTGAGAAAATCTTATTCATCTTTCACATCCTGATTTACTGTCTCCCTCCTATGCTGTTTGCTAACTTCTACCCCTGGGTAGAATTAAATGCTTCCTGCCCTGTGTTCCCAAAGAACTTTATTTAGGTCTCTTTTCATGCATTTACAGTCTTGAACTATAATTATTTCTATATTTATTTTGCCTGAATTATGGATTCCTGAATGGCAGGGACCATACCATATTTATTAATTAGTATGCAGTTAAAATTTATTGAAAATGAAAGTGAGTTTTATCAAAAGAAGAATCCCTCAATAGACATCTAATGAGGATAGCACAGGCAAGGAGGTAGGAAGAACTGCCCGTTGTATGAACTATAGATTTTGGAGAAGAATGAAAGAATATTTGGAAGGTCAGTGCAGGGTAGTCCTAATTTTAGAACAAGAATCTTGTTCTAAACAGAAAAGGCCTTTATTACCCAGGGAAGCAGAGGGCATGAAAGGATACATGGAGAACAAAGCAGGTGCAGCCTTGGCTCTACATAAATGCAAAGTAGACATGCAGCACAGTTTATGCCCAAGAGACAGGGTGACATAGGATGCCCCCTCTGGAGACATCAGCAAGAAAGCTCTGCTACTCCAGGAGGCTAGATATCTATAGCATCCAAAAATTTCACATGAACAGACATGGTAGAACAGGATCACCATGTTCCACCTTAGGAAACATTAGGAAATAATCATTGGATTGGCATATTCCAACCTATTACCTCTAAGGGTCAAATCTGGGGCTAGAAATGCAAGTCTCAGCTCAAAATAAGCGGAGGACAGTAGCAACCTTACAGTGCTGCTGCAAAATTATGAGATAAGGCATGTCAAAGGGTGCTGTAAAACCTATATCACAATATGTGAAGCACTTTTAAATTTTTTCCATTAAAGTGGGAAACAAGGTTCCTGAAAACACACAGTTCCCAAAAACTTTTCATTTTCCCCATTTGTCACCTAAATCACCACTCCACCTCAGGCACATACTCACACACACATACACAGTAGCTAGCAGCCCATCTCTCTCAACAGCAAAGGATAAGCACCGATGTGGAGACATCAGACAAGGAGAAGACTCAGCTGTCTGGGAGACAGATGCCTCAGCAGTATAAAGTGGGCAGCTACTGCTGGGGAAAATATCAGGCTGGGCCACAGAAACTTCAGCAAGAGAAAAAGGAAGGGATGGTAGGGAGACCAGCCAGAAGGTCCAAGCACTGAAGCATCCCAATCTCCCACAGTCCTGCCAGGAGGCAGGCAGAGGGAACAGATGTCATCTGGTCTGAGTGGCTGTTGGTAATTAGAACCATTTGCATGTACTCAGAGAACATTTGGAACTCTGGGGGAAATAGGAACTAAATCACTCTAGCTTGAAAGTAAAACATACTCAAGAAAAAATAAACAAAGAAAGTATTTTTTCTTTCCTTTCCCCAACCCCAGGGAATAGGCTTGGGACTTTCTTTGAAAAAGAAAAAGTCACACTATCTCAGCAAGTCGCAGGCGTGCCTTGGAGGACTGTGAAGGACATCTTGGCCCTTTCTTGAGGATGGAAGGAGCAGAAGCCACAACTACACAGAGGAGAAATACACTTTGAAGTCTCCAATTCTCCTCATTCCCTCCCCCTGACCTCCAGGACTCTGTCCCCCAGTGCCAGCTCAGCCCCCATGACCAGCCCACCCTCACACTCTTCCCAGACCTCTCTGAACATCCTCCTTCTCAGAAACACATGGAAAAGCAGTCAGGGAGGTAGACCAGGGGCCATGAGCTCTATTTCTTCTGATCCAAGAGAACAACAATGAGGTCACTCCCAAAACTGATTTTATTGTTTTTTATGATAAAAATAGAAATCACTGAGCTCCTACCAAATGCTGGGTGCTGTAAAAATATTATCTCTAACCTAAGAAAATTCTACATGATAGGAATTCTATGTATCTTTATATATATCTGAGAAAACTGAAGTCCCACAGGATTAAAAAGTGCTCCCAGGGTTTAATAGCTGACTGGTAAAGCAGAACTGGACTAATAGCTGGACCAATACCAAGGTCTGTACATTTTCCCCTATTCTAGGCTGCCCTTAATTGTTGTTGCACCTTCTGAAAGCAATAAAATCTACCTGAGAGGCAGGGTAGAAGGGCTTGGTAAGTAGGATACCTTACCCAGGTAGACCCTTGGAAGGGAACTTAAAAGGGCAGTAAAGAGGACCCTCCCGGACTAAGACTTGGGCATTCTCCTTTTAGCCCCAACTCCTCTGGCTGTGACTTTGGGCAGTCCCCACAGTGGAGATTTAAAAACTTTATCCTCTACCCTTCTTATATGATGAGAGCCTCTCATTAACCTGTATTATTAATCGTATTTGACTGATAAGGATGCTGAGAGTTTATTAGAGACTTACGGGTTAAGTGTCTGACTTAAGCTCAGGTCATGGTCTTGTGATTCATGAGTTTGAACCCCACATCGGGCTCTCTGCTGTCAACATTAAGCCCGCTTTGAATCTTCTGTTCCCCTCTCTCTCTGCCCCTCGCCCACTTGCGCGCGCTCACGTGCTCCCTCTCTCAAAAATAAATATTTAGGAAAAAAAAAGGAATGGACCAATGGTTCATAAGGTCCATTTTAATGCTATCTCCAAGAAATCCACACTTTGAGGACCCGTGAGTCTAGAGGCCCTCTCCAGGACTCAGGAAACCTGACCAGCTCTCCCCACTTAGGTGCAGCAGGGAAGGGGAACAAACAGGGAATGGGAGAAGGGTTTCACGGTCATTACCATTGTTGGGGATAAACACAAACAATGCTCCGTGCTTAGAGCAGCGGTGTTGGGGCCTCAGGTGCCCTTGCCAGCCTCTGCGGGAACATCTGGAAGATAATGTCCTTAGAGGGAGCCCAGAACACCTGGGGGCCTCTGGATCCTACTCTCAGGCCCAGTTTAGAGAAAAGGCAAACTTCAGGGGCAATGCTGCGGTGGGCAAGAACTGCGGGAGCTCATCACTCAGTTCAGGAGGGGGGTTCCTTCCTTAATCCTCCATGTGTGTGGTAGCCCCAGAATCACTTCTACCTCAGGTCATCCTTATCTTCTGTCCCCCTACCTCTTTTGGATTTGATAAAGCAGATGAACCTTTGTAGTGTCCAACATTCATTTTAGAAGGGTCAAAATGAGAATAGACTTTGCACTTTCTCATTTTTCTAATTCAAAAACAGTAGAGTGAGGCTCCCAGCTCTGTTCTATTCACTAGAGGCAGTGTGGGCCTCCAAAATCACCCCCAAACAGAGCTCCAGGGATTCAGGGCCCTGCCCCTCCCCTTCCCAAGTAGGATCAGAGTCTCTAAAAGTCCCACAGAGCTGCAAAGCTTGACCTGGTAATCAGTGCCCAGCAGAACTACTTTGTTGCCTACACACAGGGAAACATGGTGCAGTGAAAAAGCCTGATCTGGGACTTTGACTGGTACACGCATGTTTTTTCAGTAATTACTGACTGACTGACTACCAGGTACCAGAATCTGCACTAAACACTGGAGATAATGAGACACAAAGTAAACAAGGCACACAGTAAACGATGCAGTGGTGGGGAGAAATGGAGACAAATTATGCAGCTATCACAAGTTGTGATAAATGCTAGGATAGGGGTAAGTACAAGAGTCTGGGAGCAAAGCAGACAGTAGCTTACCAAATTTTCAGGTTCAGAGAGCTTCCCTGAGGAGGTAACCTGTGAGCCAAGACTTGAGGGGCCAGTCATGGTTAACCAGGCAGGGTTGGGAATATGGGGACAGCAGCATTCAGAGATAAAACAGCAGATAAAAGAGGAAAGATGGCTGTTTCCAGGGAGCTCATACACTAGGAGGGCAATAACAAATAAGCAAGAACATATCAGATAAAGATAAGTACACTAAAGATAAAATAGAGGGGGGCGCCTGGGTGGCGCAGTCGGTTAAGCGTCCAACTTCAGCCAGGTCATGATCTTGCGGTCCGTGAGTTCGAGCCCCGCGTCGGGCTCTGGGCTGACGGCTCAGAGCCTGGAGCCTGTTTCCGATTCTGTGTCTCCCTCTCTCTCTGCCCCTCCCCCGTTCATGCTCTGTCTCTCTCTGTTCCAAAAATAAATAAACGTTGAAAAAAAAATTTTTTTTAATAAAAAAAAATAAATAAAAATTAAAAAAAAGATAAAATAGAGTGATAAGATAGAAAAGGACAGGGGAGAGGCACCCATATTTGAGATGCAGGTCACTGGCAGCCTCTCTGAGGTGATGATGTATGAGCTGAGAGCTGTATGATAGGAACATGCCAGACATTCTGACATCTAGGGAAAGAGCAGATGAGGCAACAAGAGGAAAAGTCTTCTATTCTGGTGGTTCACAGATCAGAAAGAAAGTCAACATGGCCAGAGTACTGAGAGCTCAGGGGAATTTTGGAAAGTGAGGTCAGAGAGGAGGGCAGGGGCCAGATCACGGAGGGGCTTGCAGGACATGGCAAAGGGCTTTGATTTAATTGAGGGGACCGGGGGAACTAAAGCAACAAATTGGACCTAATTTGTCGTTAAAAGTGCATACTGACAAATTCGAAGACCCAGAGAGAAGGAGTACATATCTTGTTAGGAAAGCTGCACGTGGTTCAGTGGGGCCAGGGAACAGAGTGCAAGGCAGGGGAAGTCACAGTGTAGACAGTAATCCACTTTTTAAATGGAATAAAGACTGGACCCTGCCCCTAGGCACACACAGAGTCAAGACCAGAGCCCTAGGAGGATCTTGAAGTCCCAATATCAGCCACACTCTGTATCAGCCATACTCTGACTTCTGATGCAGAGTACAGAATGAGCCCCTATCCCCAACACAAACTGAACTTCAACCACACTAACAAACTAGGACTGGTCCTGTGAATACATGGACGGACCCCAGTTGAACTCTAACCCAGTCCCAACCCAGTCTGTTCTTCATTCACCTTCATTTAGGACAGCTCCTGCCAGGATCTAAATGCGGACCCCAGTAAACTGATCACTTTTTATAGTACCTGAAAATTACCCACAGGCAGCAGCTAACACTGTCCATGCTTCCCTTCACCTCACACAGAAACTGCTAACACTGTCCTTTGAGTCAGGAGCCTCCTTTATTCTTCCTGGCTCCACCCCCATACTTCATTTCATCACAGCCTGGTTCCTCCTTCACTTGGAAAATCTAATGGGAAATCCCCAGCTACAAGAAACCCACACACCTGCACATATCCCCTGGTCTCCTACACTCACCTCAATGCACCGAGAAACGTGTGTCTTTTCCTCTAGTCCTCTTCCTGATGAGGCTGCCACTCTCTGTCTCCACCCCCTCCTTTGGGCCTCCCTGGTTGGGTATTTATTCTCTGTCTTACCTCCTCCCTCCTTCTGCTTCTGCCTTCTGGTGGAGGGAGTGCTTCCCAGAGGGTCTTTGAGCAGGTACCTCTCAGTAGCCAACTGTAGGTCTGGTGTCCTTCTTGGCTTCTGTGTCCTGGGAAAGTGTACCTCAGGGTATGGGGAAGGAGGGGCAGTGGGTAGACAGGGTCTCTAGAGTCCTCCCCAGATGGGCCCTGTGCCAGCTGGGCTATTGGCCAGTTCCCAGTGTAAAGTTAGACAGGGGGATGAGTAAGGAAAGGCTAGAAGAAACTCATTTGTGTGGCCATGACCTTTGTGAGGGGTTTTTCTCTTTCTTCCCAGGCTCATCAAACTCAGCCAGAGGAAAAGCAGAATAAGCTTTCAGTGAGGTCCCATGATTAAGTATGAGCTCCTTTTCTTCCTGAAGCTTTCTCTGTACTATGCCTTCTTTCCATTGGTGGCCCCTGCTTGGGTCCTTGCTAAGTCTGGATCCCAATGGACCCATCTACCTTTCCCCAAAGCTACATTTTCTTTGTCTCCCAGGCTCTGCACCCTGTGTCCAGCTAACTCGTAACATGGATCCCTGGGGACCATACTATCTTGCACTCCCTGGCTTTGGGTTTCTGAATCTCTGGCTGAGGAAGGAAGATGTGATTTCCTTAAACCTCCCCTATCTCCAACACCAGCCATATAATACCAATGCCATCTTGTTTCTCTATTAAGGGCAAAAAATAGTGAGAGAACATTTATAAAACTAAAGAACAATTTTAATGTGAAACTAAATACCTTGAATATTTAAATAAGTTTTTTAAAATTCACGGGAACAAAAGGTATGACACAGGGAATATAGCCAATGATGTAATAGTGGTGCATGGTGACAGATGATAGCTACATTTGTGGTAAGAACAGCACAACATAGAGATGCTGAATCACCATGTTGTATACCTGAAACTAATTGAACATTGTATGTCAACTATACTCAAATAAAAAAAAAATTTAAGTCTATAAATAAAGCAAAGTGAATTTTGGCTGGTTTCTCCTTGTTTTCTACTTATCAGCTTTACATCACTGTGTTAAATTTACAACACAGAGAATGCTAACTCAAACTATGCAAAAATAGACTATGATAAATCAGGCCATTCCATCTTGAACCACATCAAAACTAGTGATGACAAGAGCTCCAGGTGCCCTGTGGAATCTGTAGCCTGACACTCACTGCCATCCCCCTTGAACTATCTTTGCTGTTTTCCTCAACGTCCCAAACTTTGACTATGTGAAGACTTAAAATATATATACATCCCTACTCTGGCCAAAATGGAGTATCAAGAAGCAACATCCACCTGAAGGAACCAAGAAATGGACAATATACGTACACAATGGTTTACAAGACAGTAAGCATCAGGCAATGAAGGAGAGTAAGCCCTGAGACATGGGAAACAAGTAAGGTGAAACCCTGGGGTTTCCCCAGCTTACTGCCCTAAAAAAGCTTCATTGCAGCACAGGGGAGGAGAACCTAGGCAGAGTCCAGAGGACACCCTAAGTTAAGGAAATGGAGGCAAAGAGTTCAGGAAGATCAAGCCAGCTAGATTGGAAGAGAAAGTATCAAAGATGAAAGAGCTACACAGAGAGAGAAGTCTAGAGATGTAGAGGGTCTTCCTTCAACTGAGGTACTGATCAACACATGCAGGTGAGCAAGCTGCCTAAAGATGGGGAAAGAGCTCCCTGAAAATATTAAAGGTAACACTATCCAGTACTTACACAGAGTCAAGGACAGTGACTGTTTCCACCAGCCAGACTGAAAAACTTCAAGATTCACAGGGCACTGCATACAGAATGCAAAAGGACCTTTTCTCAGTAGTGGAGAATAATGAACCTTAGACTGAGCACTGCTCTAGTCCCACCTAACAAATCTTTAAAGCAAGAGCCAAATGATCAAACTATGTACAAATAACTTGACTGATTGCCTGAACAAAGCATAAGAATACCTACAGGGCTACAAAAATATGTAGCACCAAAGAAAAATTTGCAATGTCTCGCAGGTGATCAAATTACCAGACATGCAAAGAAGAAAAATGACCCAAAATGAAGAGAATAATTAAACTGATCCAGAACTGAAACAGATATTAGAACTACACAATGAAGACATTAAGATGATAATTAGAACTGCATTAAATGGATTACAAATTTAAGTAGAAACATGAAAGATATTTTTTTACAATTGAAATCACACTTCTAGGGATAAAAACTGCAATGTATGAGATGTGAAACTCACTGGATGAGGGTATACTGTGGAAGAAATGATTAGTAAACTTGAAGACATAGCATTAGAAACTATTCAAAACAAAACACAGATAAAAAAAATAATATTTAAAAAACAAATACAGGGGCACCTGGGTGTCTCAGTCAGTTAAGCATCAGATTTCAGCTCAGGTCATAAGATTATGATCTCATTGTTCACGGGTTCGAGCCCCGCGATGGGTTCTGTGCTGACAGCTCAGAGCCTGGAACCTGCTTCAGATTGTGTGTCTCCCTCTCTCTCTCTGCCCCTCCCTCACTCATGCTCTATTTGTCTGTTTCTCAAAAATAAATAAATGTTAAAAAAAAACTTAAAAATAAGTAAATAAAAAACAAACACAGACTCAGCAAGCAGTGGGACAACTTCAAGTGGCCTAACTATATGTAATTGGAGTCCTTGGTGTGAGGAGGGGGAGGGATTACAAAAAAATAGCAGCCAAAAGTTTTCCAAATTTGATACAACTATAAATTCACAGATGCAAGAAGCTCAAGATAAAGATGCTTTAAGTATAAAAAAGCTGAAATAATTCATTATCAGCAGACCACATCACAAGTTATATGATAAATTCTTCGGAGTGCCTGGGTGGCTCAGTCAGTTAAGGATCTGACTCCGGCTCAGTTCACAGTCTCACAGTTCAGAAGTTCGAGCCCTTCATTAGGCTCTGTGCTGACAGCTCAGAGCCTGGAGCCTGCTTCAGATTCTGTGTCTCCCTCTCTCTCTCCCCCTCCCCTGCTTGCACTCTGCCTCTCTCTCTCTCTCAAAAATTAATAAACATTAAAAAAAGAAAAACAAAGAAAAAGAAACTCTTCAAGCAGAGAAAAATAATACCAAATAGAAATAATGGGCATCTACAGGGAGAAATGCAGACTAGTGAAAATTGTAACATGGGTAAATACACAAAGTTGTTTTCTTACTATTCAAACCTCTTTGAAGATAATTGACTGTTAACAAAACTAAATAATTTTCTGTTGGATTTATAAAATAAATAAAAGCAAAATGTACAAAAACAGCACAAAGTTTGGGAGGAGAGGAATGGGAATACAGTATTGTAAAATTCTTCTTCTACACATTGAATGGTTAAATGAAAGTAGGCTGTGATAAGATATATTATAAATGCTAAAGCAGCCATTAAAATAACAAAACAGTGACAGCTAATAAACAATAAAAGGAGATAAAACAGAACCACTGAAAGTATTCAGTTAATCAAAAAGAAAGAAAAGCAAAAGGGGGGAAAACAGATGGTACAAAGAGAAAATGGGATACCATAAGTAAAATACAGATGTCATCAAATCAGATAAAAATGTAAGATCTGACAATATGCCGTCGACAAGGCACTCCAAACAAAAGGACACAAATAGATGAAAAGTAATGAATGGGGAAAAATATATATCATGATTACACTAATTACAAGAAAGCTAAAATGGCTTTATTAACATCAGACAATGTACATTTCAAAGTAACGTATATTACCACAAATAAAGAAGGCCACTTCATAATGATAAAAGATTAATTCATTAAGAAGAAATTTAAAAATGCTAAATATTTAGGTACCTGTTAAGAAAATTTCAAAATATTTGAAGCAAAGTGATATAATTACATGAATAAATAGACAAATATAAAATTATAGCTAAATATTTCAGTATCTCTCTCAAGAATTGATAGAACATACTTAATAGTAAAAAACTAGATATTTTCCCCCCAAGATCACAGGATAGGTATCACTTGTAGTCACAATGTCCTGTCATTTCTTATCAATACAATAACAAACAAACAGATTAATTAAATGTATGCGAATTGAGATGAAAGAGGTAAAACTCTCTTTATTCACAAACAACATGATCATCTATGTAGAAAAATCTAATGAAATATACAAAAAAAACTTGTAGAAATGATTGAGTTTAGCAAAGTGCAAGATTCAGGGTTAATATAAAGAAATCAGTTACAGTTCTCTATACTAACATAATGGATGGCCATAAATTTTAACTAAAAAATACCATTTATAATAGCATCAAAATATAAAATACAGATAAATTTGGTGAAAGACATGATAAATCTGTACAATGAAAACTACAAAACATTTCTGAAAGAAACCAAAGACCCTAAAAATGAAGATATATACTTTGTTCATGAGTTAGAAGACACTAATTAACAATGTTAATTCACTCTAAATTGACCTATATCAATGCAGTACAATTCAAATCAAAATTCTAAAAGACTATTTTATATAAACGTTTAAACTGCTGCTAAAATTCCCATGAAAGACCACCTTTGAAAATAAGGAACAAAGGGAAAGGATTGACAATACTGATTGCAAGATTTCTTATAAAGCTGCAGTAGTCAAAACAATGTGGTATTGACATAAAAATAGAAAAATAGGCCAATGAATGAGAGTCCAGAATTAGACCCCACACATATATAGATAAATGATTTTCTACAAAGATACAAAAGCAGAGTTGACCATGGATAGTCCAGTAGCATTAAAATAACGAGATGTCCATATGGAAATAAATCAACTTTGATCCATACCTTACACTATATACAAAAGCTAACACAAAATAGATCACAGAGCTAAACGTAAAACCTAAAACTATAATGCTTCTGGGGGAAAAAGAATAATGTTTTTTGTGTATGTGTGACTGCGGTGATGAGTTTTCAGATATGACATCAAAAGTGTGTGCTATGAGGGGCACCTGGGTGGCTCAGTAGGTTAAGCATCCAACTTTGGCTCAGGTCCTGATCTCTCAGTTCATGGGTTGAAGCCCTGCATCAGGCTCTGTGCTGACTGCTCAGAGCCTGGAGCCTGCTTCAGATTCTGTGTCTCCCTCTCTCTCTCTGCCTTTCCTCGTTCATGCTCTGTTTCTCTCTCTCTCTCTCTCTCCCAAAAATAAATAAGCAGTAAAAACTTTTAAAAAAGTGTGTGCTATGAAACAACAACTTGATAAACTGGACTTCATCAGTTAGAATGTTTGGTGTTTTATAAAGATGCTTAAGAGAAGTAAAAGACAAGTCACAGACTGGGGGAAATGTAAAGTATATACCTGATAAAGGACTTACATGCAACATATATTTTTAAAAATTCAAACTCAACAATAACCCAATGGAAAAGTGGCAATGATTTACAGATGGCAAATAAACACATGAAGAGATGCCAACATCACTATTTATTAGGGTAATACAAATTGAGTCACAATGAGATACTACTACAAATCTACTAAAATGGCTAAAATAAAAAATACAGACTACACCAAATGTGGGCTGACATGCCAAAAAAGTATCACTCCCATACACTATTAGTGGAAATGTAAAATGGTACAACCATTCTGGAAGACAGTTTGGCAGTTAAAAAGTTAAATATATACCTCCAGTATGATCTAGCCATTTCATTCCTAAATATTTACACAGGAGGGAAAAAAAACCACATGTCCATACAAAGACTTATATGTTCATAGAAGCTGTATTTGTTTCCAATTCTGGAAACATCCTAAATGTCCAACAACAGGTGAATGGATAAACAAACTATGGCATAATTATATAATAGAATGTTACCTAGCAGTAAAAAGAATTAAGTTACTTATACATGCTGCAACATGGATGAATCTCAAAATAATTGTGCTGAGTAAAATAAGCCAGGCAAGAAAAGGAGTACATATTGTATGATTCTATTTATATAAAACTCTAGAAAATGCAAACTAATGTAGCATAAAGCATTTCAGTGGTTGCCTGGGAACTGGAGCAGGGAGTGACCAGGAGAGATGGGAATGAAGGACTTTAAAAGGGGTATAAGGAAACTTTTGGGGGTGATGAGTATGTTCACTCTCTTGACTGTGGTGTGGTTTTATGGGTGTGTACATGTCAAAACTTATCAAACTGTACACTTTTTAAATTTTGTAAGTTTATTTATTTTGAGAGACTGAGAGAGACAGAGAGAGTGAGCAGGGGAAAGGCAGAGAGAGAGGGAGAGAGAGAATCCCAAGCAGGCTCTGTGCTCACAAACTGTGAGATCATGACCTGAGCCGAAACCAAGAGCCAAAACGACGTCGGACACTTAACTGACCTTAACCAACTAAGCCACCCAGATGCCCCTCAAACTGTATACTTTAAATGTGTGCCATTTATTGTATATCAATTACACATCACTAAACTATTAAACATTAAACTAAATACAGCTGAGGGCTGGAGGCAGAAAACACCTAAGTTCCTGTACCACAGGTCTTAGATGGTTGAAATGTCCAAGGTCAGATGTTATGGCAGCCACGGAGGTGTGACGTTCAAACCTCCTTCACAAAAGCCTGCTGCTGGGGGCACAGCTGATTAACAGTGCCAGCTGTTGCCTCTCTGGCTCTACCACCATGTAAGCAGAAACGTCACACTTGTACAGGCTACCCCCAGCAGATGACTTAGTACTGACTCATTCCTGCCAATGTCGGAGTCTTCCAAGGAGCACCCTTTGCTTGGGGATGCTTCTTCGGCCTGAACAAAACTTCCTCAGAACCACACTTCTGAATCAACACATTTCCTGGAAACAGGGATCCAAGATCTAGTTAAATAGTTAGAAGCTGACAGCCCGATGGGTTGGATGCTCCAATCAGGGAGACATTCAACAAGATCCTAATCCTCCCAGATTTGGCAGGGATTGAAGGCCCTAAGGAGGTTATTCTGCTCACCTGCCACCCTGTGAGAACATATGGAGGACCCGTGAACGGATCTCCTTGGTTTTGGCTCCATAGACAACAGGGTTGACCACAGGTGGTAGTAGCAAATAGATATTAGCCATAATCACATGGAGCAGGGAGGTAGGGCCCCCCAGCCTGTGCACCACTGAGAGCCCAATGAGGGGCACATAGAAGACCAGGACAGCACAGAGATGGGAGATGCAGGTATTGAAAGCCTTGAGTGCTGCCCCCTGAGAAGCCAGCTCCAACACAGTCTTCAGGATAAGAATGTAGGAGAAGCCAATGAAGAGGGAGTCCACACCCATGACTGAGAGGATAATGAAGAGTCCATATACTACATTGACCCTGGTGTCAGAACAGGACAACTTCATAATATCTTGGTGCAGACAGAAGGAGTGTGTGACCATACGTGTTTGGCAGTATGACAACCGCTTCAGGATGAAGGGCAGAGGGAAGAAGAAAACAAATCCCCTGGTCAGGGCAGCTAGTCCAATCTTGGCCACAGTAGGCCCTGTGAGCACAGAAGCATGCCGCAGTGGATGACAGATGGCCACAAAGCGGTCAAAAGCCATAGCCAGCAGGACAGCTGACTCCATGGCTGACAGAGCATGGATAAGGAACATCTGGGCCAGACAAACATTGAATCCTATCTCCTGGATGCCTGTCAGGAAGAGGCTGGCCATCTTGGGCATGGTGACAGAAGACAGGACTAGGTCAATAGTGGAAAGCATGGCCAGGAAGAGGTACATGGGCTCATGCAGACGCCTTTCCACACGGATGATGAGGACAATGGCCAGGTTTCCCAGGGTGGCCATGGCATACATAAAGCACAGGGGGAAAGCCAGCCAAAAGTGTATGTCAGGCCCCAGGCCAGGGATTCCTACCAGCAAGAAGTATGCTGGATGGACCAGAGTTCCATTTGGAGTGGCCATGACAGGAACCAAGAGCTGAGGCTTCTGCATGCCAGGTCCAGGGTCTACATCAGGGAAAAGAAGAAACAGCATTACGTCCTAACTCAGAGGAGAGAAAGGACTTACAAGGAAGGGCACTGGAGTCATGATGGTAGCAAACAGAAGATTAAATACTTGCAATTCTGAACTCCAGCCTCTCTGTGCTCTGATTCTCTTTATACTCACTTCCCTGGAGATCCCATTAGTGTCAGTGTGTGACGGCCCACTCAGAAAACATGCAACAGCTCTTCTTTGCCAGAGCCGAAGCTGTGGACTGGGACACTGCTCTTAACTACTTCTCCAACACAGCAGACCTGCCCAGAAGGTTCCACACTGACCCTAGCTCTTCTAGTGCACCTGAGGTTACGGTTGGTTTGGGTCCAGAGTGTGAGGCTTAGCCTGCAGTTGCCTTTAAGACCCACCCTAGTCTGATTTATGGCAGAAAGCAGGGGTTCAGTCTGGTACTGGCTTCAAGAGACAGACTTGTGTTTAGGCCTGAGGAGCATTTCTCAAACTTCCCTGATAGACTCATCTGAAGCAGTTATTGAGAAGACCATCCCCCACGTCTCACTCCAGGCCCAGAGAATCAGAATTTCCAGGGCAGGAAGTCGAGGAATCTGATTAAGGACAGTATCCCTTCTCCCCTGGTGATTTTTGTTTTAATCAAAGAAATTTGTGGAAAGCAGTTCTGGTGTTCTGGGAGGTAGGGAGATGGGGCTAAAGAAAGATTATCATTTTCAGCCCCCAACAAAGAATAGAACAGAATTTTTCATCAGGATCTCTGGACACCTGCATGACAGTCAGTCCCAGATTGTGCTTGGGTGGGGTATGACACGGAAACCAGATGCAGCTGAGACATGGAAAGAAAAGCAGTCCATGCTGCTGCTGGTGCTAGGGGGTGAACACAGGCACATCCCCCCTGTCTGCCACTCCTCTCCTTGGTGATCACATAACCACCAGGCTCAACTTCCTTTCTCTCACATACAACCCTGTGCTAAGCTTCTGTCCTGAGAACCAACCCTATAACCTGCTGCCTCCTCATATTTCTACTTGGATAGCCTATGGGCTTACGCTCATCTCGTCCCAAATAGAACCTCTTCCAAATCCAGTTCAGGGCAGCTACTCCCATCTTTATTTTTCTTCTTTTACCTCCACACGTGATTTTACTTTTCCAACTACTCTATGATGACCTCTCCTCTTATTTAATACACCCGCCTTCCCTCCCAACCTCATATCATCCACTCTGCTCTTATGAAATGGGCTTTCTAACTCACCCCCCTGCCTCTACACCCAGATATTTCAATCTACCTTCTGCATCACTGCCATCTAAACAGCAAAACCAGACATGTCAGGCTCTGTCTAGCAAGTTACTGGTGGCTCCCATAGCCCTCTAGTTGAAACCACTTGGGCTGCATTCAAGGCCCTTTACTGGGTGGCTCCGACTTCACTTTACAGCGCAGCTTCTCAATTTCCTTTTTCATTACTAATCACCACCACCACACATGTATTTGTCCCACACACATAATTTCCTTGGATAAATTCATTCCCCTTGCCTTGTTTCTTCAGTGAAGTGTAGGAGGCTGGAACCGGGGATTCCTTCCTGGCTCAAGCGATAGACAAAGTTGGAATGGGCCTCACAGTGTTTGAAGAAAATCCTCTCTGGGTAGATCACTGAACAAGGTCTGGGAGCCCGGGCCGCTGTAATCCGGGAAGTGCGCGGGCAGACAGACCTCTCCAAGCGGCCAAGCAAGCTGAGCAGAGGCCGGCTTCCCCCAGCAATGAATTGTGGCTGGATCTCCTGGTCTAGCTCCCCGCTCCGGGCCGAGCCTGGCTCACTCACCAATAGTGCCTCCGCCCAAGGCCACCGCGCAAATATAGTTTCTCCGGGGCCCTGGGGAGCGTGTGGGATGATGAAGGATGAATTCCTCCGAGCTCCCTAAGAAGCCGCACTCCACTCAGGCAGCCAAGGAAAACTGCGCCCTAAACTCCTACCCAAAGTAGCTTCGCTCTATTACCATTTATCCTAAGGCTCAGGAGACTGAAGGGAAGGCAAGTGCCATGGGGTGGATAGAGAAGGGATGATCTGTGCTGGAAAAAAAAGGAGCAACTGAACGGAGGCAACAGCATGCACCAGAAAGCGCACAGCCACTGATAATCTTGCTCAGGCTCCCAAATTCCCTATCCAAGGGTGGTGGGGAAGCACACGGTGAAGCCTCTTGCTTCTTGATGCTGCCCTCTCGTGGTCTGGTGGGGAAGCTGCAGCCTCGTGGATGATGGGCTGTAGCTCTGAGGATGACTCTTCAAGGACCAAGGACCTAACTCCTCGGTCTTGAATTTGAACCCCTTCTATTGCATCTTAGCTCTCCTTTCCTTTCAAACTAACCCTTTCTTCTTTGATCCACTAATCATAGCTCACTTGTCCCCCCAGAAATGGGACAATGTACGGTGGTTCTTTAAATGTGGGGCTCTGTCAGGAAACATTTGTGTCCAAACTGGGGTCCAACTATTTGCTCATGGTACAACTAGGCTTAACCTCAGTTTGACGAAAAATAAAATGAGATATTAGCAATTCTCCAGTGAATGTTCGTGTTCATTATTATTACTCAAAACAACTGGAAGAGCCAATGAAGTATGAGGAAATTTGGCTGAGATACTGCTACAACAGTCAAAGGAAGAAAATACACTGGGAAGAAGGAATGGAAAGCAGTACAGAAGGCTGCTGGGAGATCAAGCACTGTAGGGCTGGAAGTAAAAAAATTCACTTGATACCTTGAGAAAGGCTTGTGGGAAGAGAATCTTGAATGCAGCAAGTAAGGAGTAAGTGGGTTGAAAGGAAAGGGAGAAAGTGGATGTAGACAACTCTTTGAAGAGGTTTGCATGTGAAGAGACGGACTGAAATGGGCAATACATGCAGAATCGATAGTTCTAAGGAGTTTTTAAAAGTGTATTTTGGGGGCGCCTGGGTGGCTCAGTCGGTTGAGCGTCCGACTTCGGCTCAGGTCACGATCTCGCGGTCCGTGAGTTCGAGCCCCGCGTCGGGCTCTGGGCTGATGGCTCAGAGCCTGGAGCCTGCTTCCGATTCTGTGTCTCCCTCTCTCTCTGCCCCTCCCCTGTTCGTGCTTTGTCTCTCTCTGTCTCAAAAATAAACGTTAAAAAAAATTTTTTTTAAAAAGTGTATTTTGGAGCTACAAGAGATTGAACCCAATGTGATGGAGTTAGTGCAGAAGCTCCATGTTCTCAATATTCATAGAGCTCAGATCATTTAGGGCCTCCTAAGCCAAGAATTTGAGTATATCCTCAGCCAGAGCTCTCCATTGTTGGGTGGACCCTTTAACGCTGTTTGCATTGAATTTCAATTTTCTTACTTATTTTCTTTATTTCTTATGAAAAATACTGAAACAATACTATAGGGATATGCTATTATTTTTAAAGTCATATCATGGTCTATCTCACTCTGGAAGATACTATTCTTATTCTTCTAACAAGTGAAAAAATGTTTGAAAAGTTCCTGTGAAAAATCTCCATTCAAAAATTGTGGCAGCTTGGTCCTTGCTGTTGCTACCAAAAATTTAAGGGGACCTTCTCATTAAACATGCCTCAATTGAAGTAATAAATAGAGTTGAGAATTATGAATTAACATCAACAAAAGGACAGGTATTAAGAGTGAATGAAAGAGGACCATAAATCTCCTCTTAAAATATGTGCATCAGTATCCATCCCCCCTGTAAAAATGGACAAAAGATCTCATCATAAGTATGCAAAATAATCTCATAATGTTAAATGCTTTAAGTGAAATAAAAAGAAAAGAGAAAATTAGTCCCACCAAGATTAGGGTCAGGAAAGGTCTTCCTAAGGAAGGATGTTTAAACAGATACCTGAAGCTAAAAATTCATCAGAACAGGGAGTGGGATGAGTATTCTTACTATGGAGAAAAACATATGAAAGCTGACGGGCGAGAGAAAGCATGACACACTGAAGTGGTGAGATAATTTCACTGCATCTGGGACTTAGCAGGCAAAAGATGGAGGTAGAGTGTTTGGAGATGGGGATGGAGAGGTGCACCAAGGTGGCTCATGGAATCCTTATGAGCTGGTTTGGGGAGTATGAACTTCACCCTGGCATTCTAACGTCAATGAGAAGATGCTACAGACTGGCTCATGTTTGAAAGATCATACTAGCCACAGCATGGACAGTAATTGGTAGGAAAGATCTTAAGTGGGGCTGATCAGTGAAAAAGTTATTCCGATCACCTAGACAAGAGATTATCTAGGCTTAAACTGGAGTAAAGGCAAAGGAGAGGCAGAAAAATCTACAAGGAAATCTCTCCAGTAAGAAAGTGTTCTCTTGTTTCCAAGGTATTCAAATTCCATTTGCAAATGAGTAATACCATTGTTTTTTTGTTAAAAGATAGTGATGGATGTGTTGATACAGAGCCACAAATACTCACATTGAAAGAAAGCGTGGTTTTACCTGAAGATAAAAATGATTTCTTGTGTTAACAACCTGTAATAAGGCAAGAAAAAGAAACATATCATATGAAATTTAGGAAAAAAAAATTAATCATTATTTGTGGATTAGTGATGGTATATGTATAAAAATCCAAAAGAATCCATTCATAAGTAATTTGAATTAATAAGTAACTACATAAAGGTTACCAATTAGATAATTAGAATTAATAAGTATATAAAGGTTGCTGAATACAGGTTAATGGACAAAATTCCAGTGTATTTATTTATAAAATAGACATGATTTTTTAAAATCATTTACAATGGCATAGAAAAATCACATGTCTAAGAGTAAATCTAACAAAGGATATAGAGGACCTTCTACATAGAAAACCAGAAAGCATCCTTAAGAGAAACTGAAGAAGACCTAAAATAAATGGGGGTGGGGTGGGGAGGGAGATCCTATGTTCCTTTATAGGAAAAGTCAATAATGTGAAGAATTTAATTATCTCCCCAAATTTTTCTACAGATTCAATGTAATCTTAATAATATCCTAAAAGCTCATTTTGCAGAACTTGATAAGTTTAATTAAAAATTTATAGCAAAATATAAATGGTTAAAAGTAGCCACAACACTCTTAAAGAATAGAACTAACATGCGGGGTGCCTGGGTGGCTCAGTCGGTTGAGAGCCCAACCTCGGCTCAGGTCATGATCTCACGGGTTCATGGGTTCGAGCCCCACATGAGGCTCTGTGCTGACAGCTCAGAGCCTGAAGCCTGCTTCAGATTCTGTGTTTCCCTCTCTCTCTTCCCCTCCCCTGCTTGTGCTCTCTCTTTCAAAAATAAACAAACATTTAAAAAAAATAGAGCCAACATGGGAAAACTTGATAGATCAAATATCAAGACTTATTATAAAGCTATAATAATTATGAAAGTGTGATACTGGTGCAGGATGGACAACTGGGCCAATGCTAGTAATAAAAGCCCAGAATCACACCTACTAATTTACAGCCAGTTGTTATATGACAATGGTAGCACTATGTGACAATGAGGAAAGTGCCCACATGCAAGTGGGGGGGGGGGGGTGGGAGAGTGGGGGTGGCAGACAGAGAGGAAGACAGAGAATCCCAAGCAGGCTCTGAGCTGTCAGCACGGAGCTGGGGCAGAGCTGGATCCTACCAACTATGAGATCATGACTTGAGCAGAAATCAAGAGTCTGACACTTAACCGACTGAGCCACCCAGGCACCCCAAGGAAAGGAGGCTACTTTTAATAAGTGGTACCAGAACTGCTGAATATCCATATGGAAAAAGTTAAACTTGAACCCTGATTTCATACCACTCACAAATATCAATTTTTTGTAAACAGAAGTATAAAAGGCAAAGCAATTAAATTTTCCAAAGTAATATAAAAGAATATTTTCATGACTTCAGGTAAAGATTGATTTCTTAATGCCAGCTAATTCATTCATTAATATTTACTTATATGTGACAGGTACTCTTGTAATTGATGGAAATATATCAGTGAACAGAACAGGTAAATGCTTTTGTGGAGCTTAAATGCTAGCCACTATGATTTAGCATTACTTTGCAAGTATATCTGTCTAGATGCATTCCAAATAGTTTCATTTTTCTTAGGGTTCAGAAATTTCATCTGAAATTATCTAGGTATGGATCTTTCATTTAATGAATGAGCAAGCATCTTTAAACTTGGGTCTTTAGCTTATGGAAATTTTTTCCTAGTTATTTCCTTGACTATTGTTCATTCCATCTATTCCATCCCCTCCTTTCTTTGCTGCTGGAATGCTTATATTTGCCCTCCATGTCTCTTGTCTTTTCTTGACCAAGTTTATACATTTGCTGAAAAACAAAGAACTATACATGATAGACTTGAGCTATTTACCCAGAACATTGTTGCAAAAAGAAATGGCTACTCTGCTTCTATTCAGTTTCTTTCTTTCTTTTTCTTTCTTTCTTTTTCTTTTTTTTTTTTCTTTTCTCTTTTCTCTTCTTTTCTTTTCTTTTCTTTTCTCTTTTAATTTACACCTCAGAGTTTTAGGGATTCAAGAAAATGCTCCTATCTCTTCCCCCTCTTGGTTCAAAACCAACTAAACTTTCCCTACAAAATTTGCACTCTCTGCTTTATTGTCATTATTTCTAACAAGTTGCTATTGTTTACACATTGCTTTTCTTCTATAGCCATCTTTTTATTTTAAGACAGGATTTTCTCAGCTCTCGCTGATGTTGCACATTCATTTTTTTTAAGGTTCTCTCGTTTCTTCCCTGTTTTTTACTGGGCCATTTGATTTCTCATATTTGTTATCTTTTTTTCAAGCTCTGATATTTTTCCACATTACTAGCTTCCTTTTATCTGCTCATGGTTATGAATTATGGTTTGACAAATCACTGGTCTTAGCTGACGCAGGTTCTCATAATGTTCTGCCTTTTCAATGAACAGTAGGTTGGGCCTCTTCTTAGGAAGGTTATGAGAAATAGCCCAGGTAAGCTGGCCAGAAGACCCATGGAGAGATGAGGCAGAGTTCTTTCCACAGGTGCCAAATACTGGAGGCTCTGAAGTGAGGGCCTCCCAACATGGTTTCATGAGAGCTTTCCCCCAAAGGAGGTCAGGCTGCTTTCTACCATATTCTCAATAGATTCACAGGAATCCCAAATTTTAGAATGAATTTTCCTCTCTTTTGTGTGACAGGATTGTATATTCTTGTTAAATTTTATTTTCTTAGTTGAATTTTTTGACATACAAAGTTAGAAAGCGGAAATCAAAGTTATGTTGCCATCTTCCCAAAACCCTCTTGGGTGCAATGTTGAATCTTGATCTTCCCTTAGCATTATTTCATAACGGCCTTCCTTTTTACTGCACAGTCTTGCATGGTACAGAGCTCTAACTTCTAAGACCATGTTCCACAGTGCTGGCTGAATAACTATCACTGAGGGCAGTATTTCAAAGCTCTAAATCATCTATTATTCTCATCCATACTCACAATTGATAAAAATGATCTTAAAAGTTGGAGGGTCAAACCCTAAAAGACTTTAAAGGAAACTGTGCCTGATCACAGTATACCCATGAGAATCTTTTATATTGCTGGAAAGAGCAATGGGCACAATGAAGACTGAAATTCCTTAGTGTGGAATTTTTTGTTAATGGAAGAAAAAAAGGATTATAAATATAACTGAACAGGTACAAATATTTTCTTGATTTCAAACTCTTCAAATCACACTGGGGTACATAAGCTCATGAGTGACCATTTGGTAATAAACTTTGTGGCTAAACAATTTACTGAAAATTCCAAGTCCCTGTTCCCTGGTATACTTTCATATCTAAACATGTCAGTCTCCATCTTAAAACTTCACTGTGGCTTCAGATAAAGTCAAAACTCAAACTTCTTAGCAAGGAGAATGAGCCCTGCATGATCTGGTGCCTGCTGATCTCTCCAGAATCTCTCCTCTTATTCATGTTCTATGGTACCTCTGTGGCTTTGCATTTGCTGGCCCTCTACCAGGAATATCTTTTTGAGTCTACATATGACTATTTCCAGGCAGAATTAGAACTCCATTTTTACTGTTTATACTGTATTAATCATCTGTGTCCTTCAGGTCACATCTCTGCAGACTGGGGAAGGAGCATAGGACTATCCCACTTTGCAAGACCATTTGTAGGCAGAGCAAAGCCCCTCATATTTAGGTCTCAAACTGAAAATGGTACCACATACATAAGATCTTGATTTGTGGAGTCAGGGATTTGTCTTGGAAGGCAGGGAACCTCTACATTACATCAAATGGTAACAGTGGAGTAATTCTAAGTGGGCCAAGGGTGAATTAACCCCAAAGTAGCTAGAGATTTAGTGAGGTTATTTTAGGCTTCTAAGATGTTACTACAATGAAGTAGTAAATAGCACTATATATGTTTCCCCAAATTTTGGTGGTTTTCTTCTCCTTCTCCTTCTTCTTTGTAATCTCCTTTAAGTTGTATCCAGGATGGAGGTAGAACTAACTTCTAAGGAACTGCATATCTTGTCCAAAATCTGTCTCTGAACATTGACTATGCGTCAAAAATCACACTTGGTTCATTTATTAGTTACACCCTAATCAAAGCTGTGTATTTCAGAGATCTGGAATGTGGTTCCGAGAATAATAAATGTCATTAGTAAGCAGATAAAGAAGCAACCTTATTTTGAATTGCAGGGGGGCAAGAGCTGTGAATAAAATTATCATAAATCCTCAGGCCGATAAATAATTAAAAGAAATCTATAACAAGAATGTCATTGCTTTGGGTGGTGCCTGGATGGCTCAGTTCATTGGGCATCTGACTCTTGATTTTGGCTCAGGTGATGACCTCACAGTTCATGAGTTAGAGCCTCGCATCGGGCTCTGCACTGACAAAACAGAGCGTGCTAGAGATTCTCTCTCTCCCTCTCTCTCTGCCCACCCCCCACTCTCAAAATAAATAAATAAACATTTTTAAAAAAGAATGCTATTGCTTTGGTAACCAATTGGCTTAGAAACAATAGTGGCAGCTGTATACTCATCCATCTTAGTAGGTAAAATAGTGACAGTGTGTATTAATGAAGAGAGAGAGGGATACCTATGAACTTTAGAAATGGTAATAGACAAACTAAGGGTGTGTCAGGAATTGAAGGAGGAGAGTATCCTCCTTTGGAGTTGAGTTTAAAAAGCAAATGACGGAGCACTGGAGAACATTTTGATCCAGTAAATGTGTTGCTCATTCAAGTGGTAGAGAAGATATGTTGCTAATGTTAGAAGTTTAAAAAAAACAACAATCTGGACCTGCTTGAAATGATAGGAAGCAAAAAAAAAGAGGGAAATGCAATAGTAAAGGAAGTTAGAGTCATAGCTTACTAACCATGAACAGAGGTGACAACATTTATAGAAGTTCTGGAAAATACAAAAGCTCAATGAGAAAAAGCAAGAATATAGGAAGACATAGCTAGACCAAAATAGGCCTCTCTGGGTCCCAGAAAGCTTAGGTTCTGGAAGAAAATAGTAGCTCTGGTTCGGGAACTAGCTGTCATGATTTGTCCAGCTTGTGAATGTAAAGAATAATGAAAAACCTCCCAAGAAGGCCAGACTCACAGGAATCCCAGGCCAGTAAGTAGCTGTGGTAGCCACTTTGGAGAGAGCTGGAGTCTTTGGAATCCCACAGCAGATACAGAGAAATACAAAGAAAAAAGCAGATAACAAGGACTGTGGGAAATGTTGGGCCCTCACCTTTGCTTGAAATTTGTTTTTGTTGAATATCATGCATCCTGCTCAAAAGGAAGTAGATAGTGTATCCTTAGATAAGGCATACTCTCAATGCTGCATCTGGGATGCTTGGAAAGTATGGGGACAAAGGAAAGGGAAAGGAAAATGTAGCGGTTTTATAACATACATACTGATAATTAGGAGAAGAATGATACACTGAAAATTTCTAAATTGAGAAAACAAAAGTTTTTCATATACCATTCTCCTCAAAAAGAAGACTGTTTATATAAATATTTTTTTTCACCTCACATTCTGTGGGAATCAGCATCACTCCCAACTTCTTAATTAGACACTCCTGAGTCTAGCTCTAGACACTAAACAATAGACACATTTTGACAAAGAGAACAATTTTGAAAACTTGAAACCATCAATCTTTTTGTTTTTTCCCTCATTTTTTCCTTTCTGCCTCCTCCATAAATAAGATTATATTTCTCTTTAAGGACCTATGATGGCAATGTGGCTCTGAACTTCTTTTTGACTAGGGAAATGCTATTGGACAACATGGTGACTACATTTTATTCTGAGAATTCATGTGTGTTTTCTAAATTTTATGAATATAGAGTTAGTGTTTGTGGTGGAAATTTGTCATTCATTGCAGCCACTCATCATTGGATTGATCTTTCTGTGTTTGAGGAATTTCCCTCCTTATGATTCTACATCTCCCCAAGATGAAAACCGTAAAGTCACCTTCATGGCTAATTAATTGGTTTTTCTACCATAACAAAAACTCCAAAATCACAGGAGCTTACAACAAACATATTTTATTCATATGTTATGGCCTTGGCTGCAGGTAGTCTGCTGGGACTCTGATCCACAGGTCTTCTCATCCAGGACTCAAGCTGAAGGGGAGTTCCTTTCTGGGACATGTCTTTACTGTGGCAGAGGGATAATACGAAGAAGTAGTGTGAGCGTATCTCATAAATGGTCTGTAGGAAACTGAAACACTTCCTTAGCTCCCATTCCAATGATCCATGACAGCCACATTGCCAAGTCTGATAATGGCCTGGGGAAATATTCTCCATCTCTCAGGAGGCACTGTGAGTCATAAGACCTTGGATGGGGTTGAACACTGCCCTAACAAGAAAATAGATGGGAACAATAATCCAATCTACTACTGTGTGTGGAAGCATGTGATCTAAGTGCTGTCAATCATGCAAACCTGCAAGAAGCAGATTCAGAAGCTAAGAACATAAAAAAGCAGATGCCACACTGAATCATTCAGGTGAAAATTGTTAATAGAAGAATCCATCTTCCAGAGAAAGCAGAGGTAGAGATTCTAGTGACAGTTTCTAGTGCCAATATGGGAAGTAAAATATGAGCTGGCTATGTTCAATGGAGGTAGTAGTGACATTTCTACAGAGTAATTTAATGGTGTTCCTGCCTGCATCACCAATGAGCTACCTAATACTGCTTAGTAAGTCCTTTCTCTGATTAAAATATGTTTCTGATACTTTCAACCCTTACTATTAGTCAGCATTTTGGCTGGCTGGTTCCTAACTCAACCTTCTGCTACCCATGTCCAAGGCAATGAGTTTGGCCAAATCCCTCTAAACTGTATTATGCTCTGATAAAGCAACTACATCAATTTAATCTTTTCTACTATAGAAATATGCCTTCTTTTCCATCACCACAATTACATAGTTGGCCACAAAATATTTTCCCAAAGCAAGGTTGTAATGGAATTTAAAAAATAAATTCTTGGGGCACCTGGGTGGCTCATTCGGCTAAGCGTCCGACTTCAGCTCAGGGTCATGATCTCACAGCTTGTGGGTTCGAGCCCTGCGCCGGCCTCTGTGCTGACAGCTCCGAACCTGGAGCCTGCTTTGGATTCTGTGTCTCCCTCTCTCTCTGCCCCTCCCCGGCTCGTGCTCTCTCTCTCAAAAGTAAATAAACATTAAAAAAAAAAAAACTTTTAAAAATAAATTCTTATGCATTGTGGTCATAAAATAATAGCAAGCCTAAAAAAAATTACAGTTGACCCTTGAACAATGTGGGGGTTAAGGGCATTAGCCACCCCATACACCCTGCACAAATACCCACATTTAACTTTTGACTCCCCCAAAACTTAACTACTAATACCCTACTGTTAGCCAGAAGCCTTACCAATAACATAAACAGCCGACTGACACATATTTTGTATGTTACATGTATTATACACTGTATTATTCTTACAATAAACTAAGCTAGAGGAGAGAAAACGTTATTAGGTAAATTATAAGGAGAAGATAATACACTTACAGTAGTATAGTGTAAAAAACCCATGTATAAGTGGACCTGCACTATTCAAATTCGTGCTGTTCAAGGGTCAATGTACTCATATATTTAAAACTTCACTTATGGGGCGCCTGGGTGGCGCAGTCAGTTGAGCGTCCAACTTCAGCCAGGTCACGATCTCGCGGTCCGTGAGTTCGAGCCCCGCGTCAGGCTCTGGGCTGATGGCTCAGAGCCTGGAGCCTGTTTCCGATTCTGTGTCTCCCTCTCTCTCTGCCCCTCCCCCGTTCATGCTCTGTCTCTCTCTGTCCCAAAAATAAATAAACGTTTATTTTATTTTATGAAAAAAATAAAAAAAATAAAAAAATAAAATAAATAAAAAAAATAAATAAATAAAACTTCACTTATGGTGATCATAGCATAACATACAAACTTGTCGAATCACTGTGTTGTATACCTGAAACTAATGCAATGTTGTGTGTCAACTAGACTTCAATTTAATAAAAAGAAAAAAAAAACCTAATTCAACAATTTCTGGAGAAAACTACATTCAAAACTGTAGTTATAGTTTATTTAATGACAATGAAAGCATCATTACAATTTATGGGATATATAGCCTGACATAAATTTAGAGAAAACTTTATTCGCCCAATAAATAAACTAAAAACTAATGCAAAAAGTGAAAAAAAAGAAAAGAAAATGGGCAAAAGTAAAATAAAGAGTAATATAATAAGAATAACATCAGGAAAAAAGAAAGTTAAAATAACCATAAATTAACAGCTTCCTTGAGTGAAATGACAAATTAGACCTTTGGCAATAAAGGTAAGTCTCTCAGGGAAAAAAAAAAAAAGTAGTAGTAAATGCATAATATTAGCTATCATAATCAAGAAAAAGTCTAGAAATGAAGAAAACTCAAAATTAAGATAATACGTTTAATTTGGATTGCTGGACCCAATTTCAACCTGTGAAGGAGTGGAAGAGGTTTTTCCACAGGAACAAGCAATTCTCAAACACATACAGGGTGAGAATTCAACTCAGTTCTAACACTATCCACCCCAAAACTAGCATCAGATCCACAGGTTAAGGGTTCAGTCCTACAAGACCGGCCCCTTCTACCCCCCAGCCCCCCAACACACACACAGGTTGTTACCTGTGCTACTACCTACTGGCTATAAACCAGAGGTCCTCTTTGGGTTCAACTAATTTGCTAGAGCAGTTCACAAAACTGGATTACTGATTTATCATTAAAGCATATAACTCAGCAACAGCCATATGAAAGAGATGCACAGGGCAAGCTACAGAAAAGGACACAAAGTTTCCATTTCCTCTCCAGGGGCGCAACTCTCCCAGCACCAACACACATTCACCAACCCAGAAACTCTCCCAACTCTGTCCTCCTGGGTTTTTATGGAGGCTTCATTACAGAGGCATGACTGATTAAATAAATCTTTGGCCGCCAGTGATTGATTCAACCTCTAACCCTTCTCTCTTCCCCTGGTGATCAGAGGTAGGCCAGAGGGCAAGACTGAAACTTACAGCCCTCTAACTGTAGGTTTTCTTGGCAACCAGCCCCCATCCTTAGGTGAGGTCCAAAAGTCATCTCACTAACATAACAATAGACACCTTTGTGGCTCTCATCACAGAGGAAATTCCAAAGGTTTTAGGAGCCAAACATAGGAAAGACCAAACATATATTTCTTATTATAAATCACAATATCACAACTTTGCATAATTGTACACTCATAAATCATGGAAACACTGATACTGAGGAAAATTACTTACTGAAACATTCAAAATTTAAAGAAATCTAAATAGATACCAATACAATGAACTGTAAAGCTATTTCTTATTATTTTTTAATCCAACATAACACTAAGATCAAAACCATTAACAGTATTTGTATGACTCGTTCCGCAGTCAACCATCCAGACTCCTTCCTGACTGTTATATGCAACTATCACCAGTATAAATATATCTTGGTAACTATAAATAAAACATGATATAAAAATGTGCTCTTTTTAAAACATCACGCATACACAAACACACATACATGTGCTGTACTTCCATTCATGGCATCTCATGCTGAAGCCACACCGAAGTAGGTCTTCTTCCTACTATTGCTCCTTTCCTTTGCTTCTACAGCTGCTCCCTTCTCTACATCCTGTTCTCAGTGTCTTGGGATGCCTAATAGCTAATACACACTCTTAGAGACTTCCTAATCACTTTCACTGGCCTCCAGTGACTCGGGAGCACTTCGAAGAAGGCTCTCCACCTCCTCTAGACAGAATTCTAGGTGTTAGCTTCTAGGCTCCTTATGCCCCTCCATCCCTGACTCTCTTCCCTAGACTAACTGAGAGTGTTAACAAAGGTCTGCTCTGAGCCGGGATTTCTTCCCTCTTAGCTTGGGCTAATGCTGAGTGGATGGGGGAGGGAAACCCTAACTTCCCTACTTTGACCCTGGGTAAGTGTCAGCTTTGCTTTCTGGAAACTGACGACAACTGAAAACACTGGAGGAGCAGGAGGTCTTACTCTAGTATAAGAGGTCCAGAACGAGACTTCTGAGGTACAGTGGGGCAAGTATTCATTGTCTGAGAGACACTTCTCTTAGCCTCCACCCATCACAGCTTTTCCTTCTGATTGTTATGCCAGTACCAGAGGCAACTATCTCCTACCCTCTAAAGTTCAAGCCTAAGCTTGAATGAAGCCTAGTGAGGCTTCAGGGACTGTACCAGCTTCTCTACCCCCTCCTTAGCCCCACTTCCTCAATGCCCTCACTTCCTTCCCTGCCTCCCAATCAGTTCTCAGTCTTTGCTTTTCCTATGGTAACATTCTTCTCCCACAGCACAGACACGATCTTACAGCTAGCCACTCACCTTGTCCTGGTCTGTCTTGGATTCAGGCAGAGGATTGCAGTCTGCAGTTACAGCCTTGCAATGTCTCCAAAATAGAGCCTCGCCTGCATACACATGTCTGCTTTTCACAGCAAACAAGGCACCCTTAGTGAGGCTGGAAAGGACACCTTCTCTGCACAGGTGACAGGCTGATAGGTCTTCAGATGCTCTCCATCCAGCCTTCCCTTGGTGAACACAAGCCCTCTCCCCCAGCAACCCTAAGGTGCCCTTTTGTCTGGGCCTTTGAGAGTCAGTCATGGTCATGGACAGTTGCAAGTTACAAATGAAAAGGATCTCCCCCATTAACTAGTTCAATTTCACCAAAGCTCCAGAGAACAACTGACTTGATCTTGAGCTCCTGAAGAGCAGACACTATGTGGCCAATAGCTGTAATCCCAGCATCCAGTACAAGAGCTGCAAAAAGTTGATGCTCAATAAAAGTTTAAAGTGGCTTGTTTCACTAGCCCATTCACTCTTCTGTTAGGGCAGTCATTTCTCTAGATCCAGGTGAGGAAGAGGGTGTAACTCAGACATCAGTGACATCTTTTTTTCTTGTATTTGCTCATTTATTTCAGGAATTTTCTGGTCCTCACTCTTCATTGTTCCAACCATGGTCTGGACCCTGACATTGGCATGAGGATCCAAAGCGTACAGACCCAGCAATGAAATCATTTGGAACTGGGTTTCAATTGGAGCATTTCCTGGTTACTCTCCACGTGGACAGGCTATGCCTTGCTTACCCAGTAAACACCTAAGTATCAGGAAAAGGATAAGGTGCTGTGAGTACAAAGAAAAACCCAAAACACTGCCTTAAAATAGCAGTTTGTGTGTGCACACGACCGTATCTGTGTCTTTGGCTGAGAGAGGGGTACCAGTCTTCTAAAAATTAAAAAAAAAAAAAATCAATGACAATTTGTAATCAGAGATTCCACTTCTACTCTACCAGCTCCCAATATCTGTTTCTAACTTTTTTTAGAAGTATTTATTTTGCTTCCAGTAAGCATACATTAACATACATTGTTATTATTAGTTTCCGGAGTACAACATAATGATTCAATTCTTCCATACATCAAGACAAGCGCACTCTTTAATCTCCATCTCTGCCTCTAACTTTAAAGTGGATTATGGCAATAAGTGATGAGAAGTCGCCTGCATACGTATTAAAGGGTAAGAGTTCGCCAGGAAAATTCAGGAGGGTTTTTTTTCATGAGAACCCTGTGTCTGCAGCCTGGAGCCAGGAGAGGTCGCTCATCGTACAGAAAACTGCATATGTGTGCCCAGCCCTGCTAAATTGGGTCACAGAACTACTCGTGACTGACCTCGTATGCCGCCGACTTTAACACAGAAAACTGGCAAATGAATAGTATTAGGTCCGGTGCTATTACCCAAAAAGAACAATGCCCGCTGTGAAAAGCCTCTAGTCAGCCGGAGAGGAAGGGTGACACCGCGAGGTTCCTTAGGACCAGAGTCAGCAGGGCCTGGGGGTCGTCGTTCGCGATTCTCAACCCTTCCACCTGTCCTGGGACTAACTCCTGGGCCCCTTCACAGCTTAAGAGACTCTGAGTGGAAGGAGCTAGAAAAACCCACGTAGCAGAAAAAAAAACACTGGCGCTCCGAGAGCCAACCTCCGATTGGCTAGGATTGTCTCGATCCCTGCCTGTGATTGGTTTCTCCCACTGCGATCCCGGGCCCTTCCCGCCGCTCATTGGTTCCGGTCCTGCGGGCGGAGCCTAGGAGCCTTGCTGGAGAGGCAGAGGAGCTGGCAGCTTTGGGGCCTTCATCTCGGGCCGGCGGTAAGTGTTACGCTGGCTGGACCAGCGGCTTGTGTCGTTGGGGGCACGCAGCCGCGGGAACCTGGCGTCTGTCTACTCTTTCAGTTTCTGCCGCGGGGCGCTAGTCCCGGCTGAGGAGGGAGGTGGGTGACAGCTATTCCCGTTCTGAAGTCAGCGGTCCTGCAGGCTCACCTTTTTCTGTCCCCACCCGTCCTCATTCCGCGGGTCCTGCCCCGCGTCGTGCAGCCAGGAAGTTACCATCCCCCTCTGCTCCCGAAACCCCGGGGTCACCGCCTCCCTCGCCCTCTCTCAGCTCTGATCCCTCCTCTCGAGGTTTTTCCACGCTCAGCTCTCCGCCCTCAAATGCCTTTCCCAGATTGCCACCCCACCCCCACCCCGGCAAAGGCAAGGTCGAAGCAATTAAACGTTTAATAATTCAACTTTTGTGAAAGCAACTTATGTATAATAAAAAATAAACCAATAAAGCAGGTCTTATGTGGAAGAGCAATAGCTCCCTGCCGCTGTCCTTCTTACAGAGGCCACCACTTTCAACTTTTTCATATTTAGATCTTTATGACTCTGAAATCTTAAGATACGCTTTGCTGTTTTTTCTTGATTTATTATTTGGATATTTCTTTGCCTTACCTCTCTACTGCCACCATGTTCTCAGTTTTCGATTTCTATTTGCATTCTCCTGTTGATCTTTGTTGCTTTAAATCATAGATAATAACTACTTTTGTGCCAACTTTAGGTGGTAGCTCTTGGTGCCCCTCTGTATTAGATGAGGATATTCCACTTCCAAGCTACTATATATACACTAATTCTTTCATATTGAAAAAATGTTTGAAGCAACTCTTCTTGATGGATATAGTAGTGAACAAAATAAGAGAATATCCTTATCGTCATGAAACTTTTAGTGTGAGAAGTAAGGTGATAAACATATGTGTGTCTGTGTATCAAATGATGTTAAGAGTAGGATCACGGAGAAGTCATTTCAAGCTGCACAAATAGAAATAACCCTGAAGACATGGGTTCAGGAAAGCGTGGAAGTTTCTCCCTTTGCTTAACTGGGCACAGTTGCTGTTTCAGGGGTGAAGAGAGAGATTCCTATTGGACTGGTGGTGGGGAACCAGGAGAGGCTCTCAGTAGGTGAGTGATTTCACAAAACTAGGTTTTAGGATACTGGATCCCATGGTTTGGCAGTGATACTGGGAGGTAGACAATCAGGAGGCAGGGAGGTCGATGAGAAGGCCTGCAGAGAGCCCTGCAAAATCTACTTAACTGCTCCAGTTTCTTCAGGAAGCCTACTGGACTACCCTAAACCACAGTGATTTCTCTCTCTTGAAATTTCATTCTACCCTGAAGCTAGAGAAGTTAAGTAATTTGCCCAAGATAGAATGGTGGAGCCCAGGGCCAAGCATCTGTAAAAGGAGAACAGTAATATAATGGTTTCTGTTTAGGGTTGTGAAATAAACTGAGTTAATCTGTGTAAAGTACTCAGAAAAGTGCCTGGAGCATAGTGGAAGTGCTTAAGGAGTGTTTGCTGTTTTTATTACTGTATGATATGCTCTCAATTACCTGACAAATTATAAAAGCATTTTGTGTCTAGGAGCTATTTCCTATACCTACCTGGTTTATCCATTCAACAAATATTTATTCAACAGTAATGGCATGGCAGGCACTGTTTAGCCGCTGAGGATACAGCTGTGACTAAGGCCAACATGGCTCTTTACAGATTCTAGCCAGGAACACACAGACTTGGGAAGTGAACAAACAAATAATTGCCTACTGAGCCAAGAGCCTGCCACTGACCATTCAAGTTCCATATTCATATCTGGCCCTGGCAAAAATCTCAGGTTTCTTGCTGGGGTAGTGCCTTTATCAATGTGGATTTGACTGTCATCAGATGACCTGTGTTTTTATCTTGCAATGGGTGTTATTTCATCTTTGCTTCTAAACATATCACTGAAGGCTGAGGAAAGTGTTTTGTCATCTTAGTGAATATTAGTGCTGGAGAGATGGGCAGAGCTTTAGAGGGTGTGGAGAAAATATTGCTGGTTCCCTTATACTTTACACTTAAATATGCAACACAAGAAAACAAACTAAGCATATAGGCAATGGGCATCTAGTATTATTACTTTTTCTGCACCTTGAAGTATATATACCTAGGGGTATTTCTGGCCTTATTTTGGATACTGAAACATCACATTTTTGGGGACCTTTACCAAGCTCAAGAGAAACAAAGCTGGTTTGGAGAATGTGATTGAAGTAGAATGGGAATGGTCTGGTGAACAAACTCAGAGGAGGGATGACCAAATGAATGAAAACAGAAAACTCCCAATATCCACTCACTTAGGCACCCCAGCTGTCTCTACCATGGTATGAATAATATGACTCAGTCAGAACTTCAGTTGGGAAGGCCAACACTTATTAAATAGGGTCAATAAAGGATCCAAAGGTGAAAGTTAGCTTTTTTCAATCACTATCCTTTTTGCTGATCCCTTTGCTCTTCAACAGAAGAACATTTTTATCCTGTTATTTTATTTATTTTTTTTCTTTCCTTCTCAGCCTTGACTACCTCTGCCTGGCTTTATTCATGTTCTGAGGAGGGAGTGAGAAGGAGCCATGGATCCTGCAGCATTGGTGGAAGCCATCGTGGAAGAAGTGGCCTGTCCCATCTGCATGACCTTTCTGAGGGAGCCTGTGAGCATCGACTGTGGTCACAGCTTCTGCCACGGCTGTCTCTCTGGACTCTGGGAGGTTCCAGGAGAATCCCAGAACTGGGGTTACACCTGTCCCCTCTGCCGGGCTCCTGTCCAGCCAAGGAACCTGCGGCCTAATTGGCAGCTGGCCAATGTTGTAGAAAAAGTTCGTCTGCTAGGGCTGCATCCAGGAATTGGGCTGAAGGGTGATGTGTGTGAGCTTCACAGGGAACAGCTAAAGATGTTCTGCAAAGTGGATGGCCTGATCATGTGTGAGGCCTGCAGCCAGTCCCCTGAGCATGAGGACCACAGTGTTGTGCCTATGGAGGATGCCACCTGGGAGTATAAGGTGGGAGATGGAGGCCAGCCACCCCAGTCTCTCCCCTGCCCCACTCTTGGCTGTCTCTAGATCAAGGACTTGACCAGGAGCCCCAGAGACTAAGTGAGAGCTGATTCCCTTGACTCCTCACACCCACTGATCCTGGGGACCAGATACAGTGAGCCACACCTCTCCTTGCATTTCCTTTCCTCCTGCTTCCACACCCTATCCCCAAGCCTAGCATGGCTTAATGCCTAGCCCAAACATGCTTTCCTTACTGAGAATTTGAAGGAGACCAGTTTGGTTTGGCTGAGGTTCTGAGAGCCTTGAATGAGTTTGGGCATGAAGCTGTCAAGGCCACACCCAGCAAAATCTGCAAACTCCTCTTAGCAATGCCACAAATAATCATTTGGCAATAGTCACCTCAACTCTGTCCTTTATCTACAAAACTGAGGCTTAGAAATTTGAGATCATGATAAATGATTTTAGAGCTGGAAGGGACCATGGCTGAGTCATTTAGGATTAAGTGAGATTATCTAATATTACATTATAAGGCATGTCTGACTTTAGGTTAAGTAAGTTAAAGGAAGATCAAAGGCTGGGACTTCGGTCTTCTTGCTCTTCATCCAGTGTTCTTTCTCCTTTCCCTACTCTTTTTATTTTTTTGGGGGGCGGGGGTCATCTCTGTTACACCTGCTGCTCCTTTTCTATAGCTCCCCCCATCAGTTTCCAGCTTTTTGCTCTTTTTCCAGATGCCCATGCTGACATATCTTTATCAGATTCATTATCCCAGTGATTCTGTGATCCACTGATCTCGTACTGGTCTTCTCTTTCTTGAAGTTGAGTTTAGAATGTAAGAGTGTAAAACAAATCTCCCTAATTAGGTGTTTTTCTATGAAAAAATGATTTCTAAAAAATTAGAAGCACTTCCTAGTTCATTTTATTTTGAGTTTTAAAATAGGGAGGCAGTGAAATATTGGCATAGCAGTTAGAGAGCGGAGTTAAATCCCAGCCCACCTATTTACTAGCTGAATGACCTTGGGGAGTTCAGTCACTGAGCCTCAGTTTTCTTATCTACAAAATAGGGATAATACTCAAGGGTTGTGAGCACTAAATGTAGGTTTAGTGCTGAAGCCACATGTGGCACGTGGCAAATCTTTAATAAAATGGTTAATATTATGATCAGAACACTTTATGCTTTCCAGCAGTAATCTCTTATGGTAATATTCTAGGATAGAGCTTCTTACTTTTAATATGTATGTGAACAATTCAGGTTCTGATTCAGTAGGTCAGGGGTGAGGCCAGGATTCTACATTTCTAGCAGCTCCCTGGTAATGTGAATGCTGCTAACCCACATGGACATTACTCCGAATAACAAGGTTTTAAGAGGCTATAGGATAACAAGGCAGATAAGGATAAAAATAGGCATGGATAGGAACGTCCAAGGTTGGAAATGGACCTTTTCTTCTATTTTACATAAACTTAGAAACTGTGGGAGCTGAAATGGTCAGAGTCCTGCCTCCAATGTCGTCCGGGCAGGAATCACTGTCCCCCACGCCAAACCCAGGCACTCCCTTTACCTCCAGCATTCATTCTGCCTGCCTGAGGGACACTTGTTTTCCTGCCAATGCTAGGAAGCCTCATTGACAACCTGGGCTGCCTGAAGTGTCCTCATGAGGTTTTTATTTCTTTCAGTGGAAACTCCACGAGGCTTTGGAGCGTCTGAAAAAAGAGCAAGATGAGGCCTGGAAGCTGGAAGTTGGTGAGAGGAAGCGAACTGCCAGCTGGAAGGCAGGTTGCCACCTGGGGAGGGGAGACTGTGTGGTCCCTGTGTTTTCCTGGAGCTGGCCTGCGGTAGCCTCCTCATCTGTATGAGGCCAGATGCAGCATTCAAGTCAGAGACCCTGGGGTCCTCCAACCAGCATTCTCTACCAAGTGTGTGGCCTCAGGCAGGCTATGTACCCACTCAATTTCAGTTTCTTGATAGTGATAAAGGGATGACCTCTGGGTTTGTGTCCTCACATGTGAGAAAGGAAAACTACATAATTCAGGTATGCATAAGTTCACACTGGTAAGATTTATATAATGCTTGGTAATACATTGTTTCTGTTTCACTTTCCCCAGTGAGAGCGTATTTACTAAAAGTTAAGTTACTAGAATATTGGATAATCATCCCTGTAATAAGTTTGAGAACCATTAACTACCAAACCGTCAGAACTTTTGATCCATAGGAGGTAACATTGAACCAACCTAAAAGAGCATATTGAATTGATATAATATCCATAAGGAGCAACACTAACAGTGTAAAGTCACACTGCCTTAGAGACCTAAGTGTAATCCTCCTGGTCATTATTCTGAAGGTAGAATATATTATTCTGAAAATAGAAAAGAGTCTAGAGCATAGACTACCAAGATAATATCCTGGGCCCCACTAGGGTCAAGAAGAGTAGTAATAGGGACCCAGGAGCAGGTACTGTTGCTCTGGGAACGGAGAGGTAGGAAAATCAGTATCCTTCATCTTGGCTTCTGCAGTGCCTGATACACAGTTGGTACCAGCACATGCCAGAGTATGTGTGTATGCATGTGCCAGTTCCCTCAGTCCTGGATGGCCCTTACAAGAAGTAGCAGTACTCATTTCTGGTCCTGGCTCTATAGATCCAGGTAGAAACCCGAAAGCAGAGTATCATGTGGGAGTTTGAGAAATATCGGCGATTATTAAAGAAAAAACAGCCACCAGGTCGGCAACTGGAGGTAGAAGCAGCCGCAGCCCTCACCAGCCTCGAGCAAGAAGAGGGGGAGACCGTGCAAAAACTGGAGCAGAATCGTAATGAGCTCATCCAGCAGAGTCGGGTGCTGTGGGGGATGATTGCAGAGCTGGAAGAGAGGTCTCAGAGGCCTGTCCGCTGGATGCTGCAGGTAAGTGGTGGGTTTTCTTGGGAACTTTGAATGAGAGCTAAAGGTGGCATGGGACTCCAGGAGAGAATTAGCTAGTCTTCACCAGAGCCTGTCAAACATTGATCCCATATACCTTCTCCCCTCTGCTAATGCCTGGTATGACCTTTTGTCACATCGCAGGTAGGGCAGCGCTCAGGCAGCTCTGGCTTCATACCAGTCCTTCCCCTCTGGCCTGAGAGTCAAGGTGGAGCCTGAAGTCAACCAGTCCAGCCTTGCTCTCCACCTCCCTTTCCCTTAGAGAAACCCCCTCCCAGGGCTCGGTGTTATCTGGTCCCTCCAAGGAATAGCACATACTCTGGGAATGCAAGCTGGTGCAGCCACTCTGGAAAACAGTCTGGAGGTTTCTCAAAAAAATTAAAAATAGAACTACCCTACGACCCAGCAATATCCCACCCAGGATACAGGTGGGCTGTTTCGAAGGGACACATGCACCCCCATGTTTATAGCAGCACTATCAACAATAGCCAAAGTATGGAAAGAGCCCGAATGTCCATTGATGGATGAATGGATAAAGAAGTTGTGGTATATATATACAGTGGAGTATTACTTGGCAATCCAAAAGAATGAAATCTTGCCATTTGCAACTACGTGAATGGAACTGGAGGGTATTATGCTAAGTGAAATTAGTCAGAGAAAGACAAAAATCATATGACTTCACTCATATGAGGACTTGAAGAGACAAAACAGATGAACATAAGGGAAGGGAAACAAAAATAAAAACATGGAGGGGGACAAAACAGAAGAGACTCATAAATATGGAGAACAAATTGAGGGTTACTGGGTTGTGGGACGGGGGTGCACTAAATGGGTAAGGGGCACTAGGGAATCGACTCCTGAAATCACTGTTGTACTATATGCTAACTAATTTGGATGTAAATTTTAAAAAATAAAATTAAAAAAAAAAGGGGAATAGCACATACTCATGTGCTGCATTTTTTTTCTCCTTCTAGGGTATTCAGGAAGTCTTAAACAGGTATGCTCACATCCTTGGAGCTCCAAGGCAGCCCTGTGAAGAATAGTGGGGCCCGACCAGAGGCAGAAGTAGGGAAGAAATGTAGACCCCATACCTACAGAAGAGTGGCTGCTGGTCCATAATCATCTTTCCTTACATTTGCTAAAGAAGCTTTGTTCATCAGCCTTCTTCCTTCTTTGTAGTCAGTCACATTCATTTCCAGTAGTTCCAATAAGAATTTCAGGTAAA
Source organism: Leopardus geoffroyi (assembly GCF_018350155.1). Classification (NCBI taxonomy): domain Eukaryota; kingdom Metazoa; phylum Chordata; class Mammalia; order Carnivora; family Felidae; genus Leopardus; species Leopardus geoffroyi. Next base: position 60,513,755 of record NC_059329.1, on the reverse strand, counting down.
GTTATAAAATATGTAGTCTTAAGTAGGTTGCCCAAGAAGGGAAAAAAGATGTCTCCATTGGTGCTCCAGCCTGGGTATTGGCCTTCCTCCTTTGTGGCACGCTGCTGCCTCTCCCAGCACCCATTACACATCTGACCCTCCCCCAGCACAAAATGTGTTTGTTCTCTCTGTACCACAATCCATTCAGGCTCAGGCAAATAATCATCACATCTCTGCTTTGCCTGTTGTTGCTGTGGAGGGGCACCCCACTGACTGTCCCTGGCCAAGCCCATCTTTCCTGTAGTAAGGGAAGGCCCAGATGGTCCCAACGGTCTTCTGGCCTCAAGGGTCACCACTTCTCTGCCAGGAGCAAGTCTTGGAGCCTACAGCGACCAGAACCAGTCTCCCTCGAGCTAAAGACAGATTGCCGTGTGCCGGGGCTAAGAGAGATTTTGAAGACATATGCAGGTAATGAATACCAGGAAAGGTTATGATGGGCAGTGGGAGGGACCCCTCCTAGAGAAAGAAAATGGTTCAGTGCCCTCTGGATGCCCCAGCTAGCCTCAGTCCCACCCATCTTTGAGAAACCCATGGCTGTGTTCATCAAAGAGACCACACCCATGCCTTGTGCCATGTGTCAGTGTCACCAACCAGGATCTCTTTCCCCCAGCTGATGTGCGCCTGGATCCAGACACTGCTTATTCCCGTCTCATTGTGTCTGAGGACAGAAAATGTGTGCACTATGGAGATACCAAGCAGAAACTGCCCGACAATCCTGAGAGATTCTACCGCTACAATATCGTCCTGGGCAGCCAGTGCATCTCCTCAGGCCGGCACTACTGGGAGGTGGAAGTGGGAGACAGGTCAGAATGGGGCCTGGGAGTGTGCAAGGAAAATGTAGACCGGAAGGAGGTGGTCTATTTATCCCCCCACTATGGATTCTGGGTGATAAGGCTGCGGAAGGGAAACGAGTACCGAGCAGGCACTGATGAATACCCCCTCCTGTCCTTGCTGGTCCCTCCCCGCCGGGTGGGGATCTTCCTGGATTATGAGGCCCATGATATCTCTTTCTATAATGTGACTGACAATGGCTCCCACATTTTCACTTTCCCCCACTATCCCTTCCCTGGGCGTCTCCTGCCCTACTTTAGTCCTTGCTATAGCATTGGAGCTAACAACACGGCTCCTCTGACCATCTGCTCCCTGGATGAGGAGGACTAACTGAGCCACCATCCTAGCCAGAGGCCTTGGAGTTTTGCCTGGCCCACGGGGTCTTGGTGAACCTGGCCTCTGACACAGATGCCCTTGAACTAAGCTGAGCCTAGGATCCAGGGAGTCCTTTGCCTGGCTCAGTGGTCTGTTGCTACTTGGCCAAAGTCACTCATCTGAAAAAGTTGAGGCTCAGTCAAATGAGCATGACACCCCCGTGAGGGAAGTATGGCAGGGCTGAGGGTGAGGATCAGAGCAGTTGTAAGATAACCTGTTGGTGTTAAGATTCAGGACTTTGTCCTGTCTGTAGCTCATGCTCTTCTTCCCTGGTCCTCATTGGTGCCATAATTAAGTCAGCGAGGGTTATGAAGTAGATCCAGCCTTCAGGAAACCTTTTGTGTGGGGTTTACCCAAAAGCCAAAAGATAATTGTCCGTATCCAGAGCCATATCCAGAGCTGGTTGCTGTGCTAATACCAGTAGAGGATGCTTTGCCTGAGGTTTGCTGCTACTGAGCAACCCATATTTGACCCCAGCTCTCTGACCTCCTAACTAGAGAAATGCATTGCAACACTGCCCAGGCCACGCCTCTCTGAGCACAAGCTGGGAAAATCCCTGTATCTCAGACTCTAAGGAGAGGTAGGTCCTGGTCCTGCCCTTTTCTCTGACTCTCAGGATCAGAAAACCTGTGAGCCTTGTTTTTACTTTCACTTTATGGATGGAGAAACTGAAATGGCCTTAATGCAGCAAGTAACTTCTCACAAAACTGTTGAAAGAAGATTGTAAAGATTATAAAGTATCTCTCACATTCGAATGAAACGAGATTGACAAACTCACTTCCGAGGTCACATGCCTGCATATCATTCATTACATCTGGATCTGAAACATCCCACATGTCTGAAAGATTGTAAGTGTCCTCAATGGGAAAATGGGTATAGTAATTGCATACTCTCCTACCTCACAGGATTGTTGTGACGATCTCCAATCCATCCTATACTTTTGTTCCTTTCTCAGGGACAGAGGAAGGCAAGCCACAGATTCCACCTGTAGTAGCCTTCCTGCCTCACCTTCTTAACAGCCAGCATCTTTACAGCAGTGTGTTTGTTCCTTAGAGCGTCTCCTGACAATCTCAGCCCGTTAGACAGAAAGGTGCCCATGCCAGTGCCAGACTCTGGGCCACAGTAATATGTTGTGCATCTATTATGTGTTTGTATTTGGATTATAATGGGGACTGTGACATCAGGGTACAGAATGGAAATAATGAAAAGAAAAATGCAAAACACGTACACTAGAAAGAAGGCTCAGCCACAAGCTAGTTGGGCTAAAGTTTGGATCTTTTTCTGTCACCAGTGGAATCTTCATGGCTCTGGTAACTACATAATATTATGCCTTTCTCTTCTCTAAATCTATGACAGAAGGAGAAAAGTAGGAGGTAAGTGTGGGAGAAAAAATAGGATGAGGCACAAAAAGCCAGCTCTGGAGCCATAAGTTATAATGAAAGGGAATGAAACTATATGTCTGGGCTGTTGACCTTAGCGTGATGTGTGTGGCAAAAATAGCTCATTATGGGGCTTAGGAATATGATGTGGGAATGCTTGTGCCTGGAAACCAACTGCAAGGCAAATGTGTAGAAACTATTGACCCTGCCTGTACATCACATGTTGTTGCCATGATGCTGTAGAAGTCAATGTCTGATATAGTTTAAGTTTGAAGGAATTGACTGTTGAGTCAGGATTGGGCAGCAAAGTAGACAGCAGGTCAGGTATAGGCAGAAGTAAAGTAATTCCTGTAATAAAGAGTAGCAGAAATTGTACTTTCATTTTATTGGGTGCTCATGTGCGGAGGAGGTAAAACAGGCTAAAATGGAGAAATAAACTCATATTCTGCCCGCCATGCTTCCAAGTCACTCCTCAAGCATTAGCAGAAGGGGAGAAGTTTCCATTCTCTGCTTGGAGAGGAATGAACTAGCAAGTCACAGACCTGGTCTTGGCAAAGGGTTGAGCAGACCTCGTTAAAGAGACCATGTCTTTGTATAGGAGGAATCCCTGGGGAATTGTTTATAGACTTGAGACAGATTTTTAGAAAGTGCTTCCAGTAACATCCATGGATACTTAGCATAAGAGGATAGGAACCAAACCAGTGCTGTTCTTTTACTATGGTTTTATAAGGACAAACCCTGGAAGTCTCTTAGAAAAAGGATTATTAGGAGGTAAATTCATTCAAACCTAGAGTGAATTAAGTAATGGAATGGCTTCATTGGTAACACGCTGTTTTAGGTAGGGTTTTGTTTTTGGTTTTGTTTTTGGTTTTTTTGGTTACTTGTCAGAAGTACAAGGTTAGATACATTGTTTATTTCATACTGTCTGATTTTTAAGACCAGGCAAGAATATTGAAGTTCTTAAGTATATGAAACCCTTTCATCTAGGGCTGTTGCTTACTTCCTTTCTAAGAACCCTGTGAAGACCAGAACCTTGTTTGTCTAGTTCACCATTACAGCCCAGTCTTGGCACCATGTGTGGGTGTTTGAGTGTGTAAATACTTAAGTGAGGGTACTTTCATTCATATGCCTAGAATCAAAACACAAAAATAAAAATAAGCTCTTCCTATTTCATAGGGGTATGAACAACTAGATGGTACTTAACTATAATTCTGTTAAAAAAAAATAATTCAAAAATAGTTACAAAAGGGGTCCAGAGGGAAGAAGCAGGTGGCCACACTGAGTGTAGAGTGCCTGTACCACTCTCCTCCAGCTTTGTGAGATCATTCACTACAAGACAGGGATGAGCTTTGCCCACCCTTATTTTACTAGCAGAGAAACCAAGAAGTGCAATGCCTGAGCGTTGAGGCAAAAGGCTATTAATGGGGAAAATAGGTAGGTCCTGCATAGAGACAGGGAAAATCCTTGGACTCCCTACAGGAAATTCAGTCTCCCGTTTTTCAAACAGGAATGTTTTTTTTTATTTTATTTTTTTTAATTTACATCCAAGTTAGTTAGCATATAGTGCAACAATGATTTCAGGAGTAGATTCCTTAATGCCCCTTACACATTTAGCCCATGCCCTTCCCACAACCCCTCCAGTAACCCTCTGTTTGTTCTCCATATTTAAGAGTCTCTTATGTTTTGTCCCACTCTATTTTTATATTATTTTTGCTTCCCTTCCCTTATGTTCATCTGTTTTGTATCTTAAAGTCCTCATATGAGTGAAGTCATATGATATTTGTCTTTCTCTGAGTAATTTTGCTTAGAGTAATACCCTCTAGTTCCATCCACGTAGTTACAAATTGCAGGGTTCATTCTTTTTGATTGCCGAGTAATACTCCTTTGTGTGTGTGTGTGTGTGTGTGTGTGTGTGTGTGTGTGTGTGTATCACATCTTCACTCATCCATCGATGGATATTTGGGCTCTTTCCATACTTTGGCTATTGTTGATAGTGCTGCTATAAACATTGGGGTGCACGTGCCCCTTCGAAACAGCACACCTGTATCCCTTGGATAAATATCTAGTAGTGCAATTGCTGGATCATAGGGTAGTTTTATTTTTAATTTTCTCAGGAACCTCCATCCTGTTTTCCAGAGTGGCTGCACCAGTTTGCATTCCCACCAGCAGTGCAAAAGAGATCCTCTTTCTCCACATCCTTGCCAACATTTGTTGTTGCCTGAGTTGTTATTGTTAGCCATTCTGAGAGGTGTGAGGTGGTATATCATTGTGATTTTGATTTGTATTTCCCTGATGATGAGTGATGTTAAGCATTTTTTCATATGTCGGTTGGCCATCTGGATGTCTTCTTTGGAGAAGTGTCTATTCATTTCTTTTGCCCGTTTCTTCATTGGATTATTTGTTTTTCAGGTGTAGAGTTTGACAAGTTCTTTATAGATTTTGGATACTAATCCTTTATTTGATATGTCATTTGCAAATATCTTCTCCCATTCCGTCAGTTGCCTTCTAGTTTTGCTGATTGTTTCCTTTTCTGTGCAGAAAGAAGCTTTTTATTTTGAGGAGGTCCCAGTATTTCATTTTTGCTTTTGTTTCCCTTGCCTCTGGTGATGTGTTGAGTAAGAAGTTACTGCGGCCAAGGTCAAAGAGGTTTTTGCCTGCTTTCTCCTCAAGGATTTTGATGGCTTCCTGTCTTACATTTAGGTCTTTCATCCATTTTGAGTTTATTTTTGTGTATGGTGTAAGAAAGTGGTCCAGGTTCATTCTTCTGCATGTCACTGTCCAGTCTTCCCAGCACCACTTGTGGAAGAGACTGTCTTTATTCCATTAGACAGTCTTTCCTGCTTTGTCAAAGATTAGTTGAGCATACATTTATGGGTCAATTTCTGGATTTTGTATTCTGTTCCATTGATCTGAGTGTCTGTTTTTGTGCCAGTACCATACTGTCTTCATGATTACAGCTTTGTAATACAACTTGAAGTCGAGGATTGTGATGCCTCCTGCTGTGGTGTCATAGACTCTAAGTCTAAAGTTCTCTTTTGGCCAGCAAAAGAGCAGATGCAGGATTAAAGTGAGAGATGGCTAATGTCCGGGAAAAGACAAGAGTACTGAATAAGGGTCCTTTCCCCATATTTATTCAGATCAGAAGGCTTACAAACATGATGGGGGTGCACAAAGAGACAAAGAAACCGTGAACATTAACTTGGGGATGTGAGGGGGGAAAAGGGGATTTTGAAGATATACAGTGTCTGGGGTTAGGGTCAACACAAAACAAAATCCTGGTGCAGGGCAGATTGGTAATTGGTTGTTAACGGCTGACAGGAGGTGCCCAGGAGGCACCGCGCCTGTTTATCTTTGCTAGCCTAGGGGATGAGACAGATAGGGTGAATAACTTCAGAGTTAACAAGACACCTTTTCTTTTGTTAACCATCTCTGCTCTGTGCTGCTTTGCCTGCAGCGCAGTGGTCCATAGTCCCGTTCACCAATTGACCTAACTTGGCCCTATCCTCCTGTGAAAGCAGCTTTCTGCTATAGTACTAAATTTGGGGTGCTTTCACCCTGAATATCTAGTCTTGTTATTCCTATTATTGGGCACCTTTGCATTGTTTCTATTTCAGGCCTTTGTCTCTCCCTATTTGGGGGGCTTTGTACCCCCTCTCTATTTTGGGGTGCTTTTGCATCTCCCTATTCCTGGCACCTCTGTGATTCCCTATTATTGGGGTATCTTTGTACCCCCCTATTCTTGGAGTGCCAATCTGATTTTCCCAAACTTGGGTGTGAGCATTTTATAACTTTGTATTTCTTTATGCTTTGTTAAGCCATTGGTGTTAGCCCGGGGGATTCCTAAGCTTATCCCCCACACTTTGGCTTTCTTTCTCAAGATTTCTTTGGCTATTTGGGGCCTTTTCTGGTTCCATACAAATTTTAGAATTGTTTGTTCTAGCTCTGTGAAGAATGCTGGTGTTATTTTGATAGGTATTGTATTGAATATGTAGATTGCTTTGGGTAGTATTGACATTTTAACAATATTTGTTCTTCCTGTCCAGGAGCATGGAATATTTTTCCATTTTTTGGTATCTTCTTCAATTTCTTTCATAAGCTTTCTATAGTTTTCAGTGTCTAGATTTTCCACCTCTTTCATTAGATTTACTCCTAGGTATTTCATGGGTTTTGGTGCAATTATAAATGCGATCGATTCCTTGATTTCTCTTTCTGTGGTTTCATGATTGGTGTATAGGAATGCAACCTATTTCTGTACATTGATTTTATATCCTGCCACTTTGCTGAATTCATGGATCAGTTCTAGCAGTTTTTTGGTGGAGTCTTTTGGGTTTCCCATATAGAGTATCATGTCATCTGTGAAGAGTGAAAGTTTGGCCTCCTCCTGGCCGATTTGGATGCCTTTGTTTTCTTTGTGTTGTATGATCGCTGAGGCTAAGACTTCCAATACTATATTGAATAACAGTGGCGAGAGTGGACATCCCTGTCTTGTTCCTGACTTTAGGGGGAAAGTTCTCAGTTTTTCCCATTGAGGATGGTATTAGCATTGGGTGTTTCATATATGGCTTTTATGGTCTCGAGGTATGACCCTTCTATTCCTACTTTCTTGAGGGTTTTTATCAAGAAAGGATGCTGTATTTTGTCATATGCTTTCTCTGCATGTATTGAGAGGATCCTGTGGTTTTTGTCCTTTCTTTTATTGATATGATGAATCACATTGATTGTTTTGTGGATATTGAACCAGCCCTGCATCCCAGGTATAAATCCCACTTGGTTGTGGTGAATAATTTTTTTAATGTATTGTTGGATAGGGTTGGCTAATATCTTGTTGAGGATTTTTGCATCCATGTTCATCAGAGAAATTGGTCTATAATTCTCCTTTTTAGTGAGCTCTTTGTCTGGTTTTGGAATCAAGGTAGTACTGGCTTCATAGAAAGAGTTTGGAAGTTTTTCTTCCATTTCTATTTTTTAGAACAGCTTCAAGAGAATAGGTGTTAACTCTTTCTTAATTGTTTGGTAGAATTCCCCTGGAAAGCCATCTGGCCCTGTACTCTTGGTTTTTGGGAGATTTTTGATTAGTAATTCGATTTTTTTTACTGGTTATGGGTCTATTCAAATAGGATTTATTTTTTTTAAGTTTATTTATTTGGAGAGTAACAGAGATCATGTGAGTGGGGGAGGGGCAAAGAGAGGGGGAGGGGCAAGGGAGAGAGAGAATCCCAAGCAGGCCCCACACTGTCACTGCAGAGCCTGATGTGGAGCTTGAACTCACGAAACCATGAGATCATGACCTGAGCCAAAACCAAGAGTAGGACGCTTAACTGACTGAGCCACCCAGGTGCCCCAAGCAGGATTGATTTTAATCTCTTAATATCCAAACACTGAGAGTCTGTGTAGGTTCCAGGCACTAGTTAAATGGCATACATTGCTTGGTGTGAGAGGACTGAGGTTATATCTGATATATCTGGAGAAGCACAAGATTTTCTGTTTTGGGGTAGCCATGGTAGGAACTAGTCCAATTTGAAAGTATGTAATTCAATATCTGAGGGCTAACAGTGGGTCCCAGCTAGTTTCAAGGAATACCAATGTGAATGAAACATAAAGTAGGGCAGACTTCTGTGGGAAATGCTGAGAAGAAATTTCTGTTTTGAGTGCAGGCTAGACTATACCTTTGTCACTTTACATCAGATTCTTTAATACATCTAATATTCTTGTATTTGATGAACATAGTCAATTCTTTGGGTTGCTTATAAGGAAAGAATAGTGTGACATTTTAAAATGGAAATCTTATCAAATGCATTTAACCACTTCATGATCTTGATTTGTTTTTATGTTAAGGATTGTAAGAGGGGTTCCTTTTTCCTACTCTTCGGGAACTCGGTGCATCATTATCAGGTTTTTAGAAGCTGATTCCTACTTCACTGGTGATCTGAAATAGAATACATTCTAGGTAGGGAAATAATTTCAGTGCTTGCCAAAGGTATGGATGCTAAGTTGTTAAGCAGATTATTTGGAACAGTTATCACATGAGTACTGACCTACATGGGAATACAGTTTCAATAGTGCCTAAACCTACCCCTTAAAACTATAGAATTAGAAATTTGGGGCATATATTTTTTTAAGTAGAGACAGTATATCAGATGTTATGTTATGCACTCTCTATTCATTATTTTCTTTAATCTTTAGTGCCCTCTATGAATTAGCATTGTATATCCTCCATCAGTAGCAAGGAAATATTAAGACTCAGATATAATAACTTGTTGTAACACTATTGGAAATTATCTTTTATTAAGATAAATTTTCACATGTACCAGAGTCAAATATACGTGTCTTTTACATGTGAAACCTTCTTTTAACATATACTGCTTATTCAATTTAAGACTCTCAGAGAGTTAAAAATAAAAACAAAACCCAAACACCAACATCTGGTGACCTGGAAAAGAATAGTCACATTTCAGCATCATTATTGATATTGTTTTCTATTAACCTTCTCATCCCAGAGCACACTTCTATGGTGGTGTCCAAACGAAGAAAGACCTATGTTACATTTGATCCTTTTCTTTTATGCCTTACAGTTCAGTTAAACAGAACAGGACTGGGAAGCAAAGAGGAAGATACCCACAACCAGACTCATTTTGCCTTAATTTCTGCTGTTTAAAAGCAAAAGGCTGGTTATTAGTACACTGACTCCAACTAGCTTCACAATAGGAGAGAAATTAAAAGGATATAGAGGTATCTTACAAAACTTAGTAACAGATGTGCCTGGGTGTCCAAAATTAATTGGAATCAGAGAACCAGAGACTTGGTTTCTTCATCCCATCTTGCTAATTTGATATCTTGCTGTGGTACAGATTTCTCTTTCCAAGTTCACGTGTTAGAAAATGACCACAATCAGTGATCCCAAGTTTATTATCTCCTCAGATAAACTGGGATCCAGTTTGACTAGAGAATTACTCTGGTTGAGTTATAAGCACATGACCCAAGTGGAGCGGATTCATCAATGGGCCAGAAGGCAGGGTTATATATTAACAGTTGCTTTCATAATAATCACATGAGAAATGAACAATTCTGAGAAAATCAGCCAGGTATGGGGGGACTAAACTGTTGGTTTCTGTCTGCAGGGAGATTTTTAGGATACTAAGTTGAACATAAGGGTCAGAAGCTAAGGAAAGAAAAACCCCAAATCTGTATTCTCTGCCCAGACTCATCTTTTATACAGATACTGGTTGATTGAAACCATTAAAGACGTTGTCATAAAATTAATCATTCCGTACACATTCTTACTAGAAACTGGAAAATTAGGCAAGAATACCTTTTACAGCTTCATCTTAGAACTCTTTCTGGTGCTAGACAAACCAAACCAGCTCTACAAATTTCTAAGGTATCCTTGAATGCTTGATCTTGAGTCATCTTGATTGCTCAAGATCTGAATGGAATTTGTGTTTATGAACCCAGTTTGGAGAGGTCAAAGAGGCAGTGTGTCAGCAAGCTCCATATTCGCTTCCGCATTTGTTTGGTCCTCAGGCCATAAATGATGGGGTTAAAGGTAGGTGGGATGATCAAATACAAATCAGCTAACAGTACTTGGGTGTACAGAGGCACTGTATCCTTCCCTAGCCAGGCCACATAGATGGATGCCATCCCAGGTAGGTAGTACAGAGCCATAACCCCCATGTGGGAGCCACATGTGCTTAATGCTTTCAATTGAGCATTCTTTGAAGAGAGACCACATACTGCCTTGAGGATCAGGTTATAGGAGGCAGAAATGAAGGCCACATCAGAGCCCACAATAATGGAGGAGCCAATCACACTGTAGAGACTACTGGGCATGGGGTCAGCACATGCCAACTTGGCCACGGCTATGTGCTCACAGTAGGAATGGAGAACCACATTGGAGCCACAGAAAGGCAGATGACTTACCATCCAACTCAGTGGAGTCATGAATATGACAGCCCTGATGGTGATGGCCACACTCATTACCAGCATCAGTTGAGGTGTGAGAATCCTCTTGTAGTGCAGGGGCTTACAGATGGCTACATAGCGGTCAAAAGCCATGGCCAGCAATAGCCCTGTCTCCACAGATGTGGCTACGTGGACAAAATACATCTGAGTGAAACAAGCATTAAAGCTGATGGAACCATCTCCTGAAGAGAAGATGCTTACCATCTTTGGTACCACAGAGGAGGCCATAACAATATCCACAGCAGCCAGTACATACAGGAAGCAATACATGGGCTCTCGTAGAGTGAAATCCATCCAGATTATGGTCATGATGAGGGTGTTTCCTAACAGGGATATGGTATACATGGCACCCAGTGAAATAGCCAGCCAAAGATGGGAAGATAGCAAACCTGGGATACCCACAAGGAAGAAGGTGGCAGGAGTTTCCACTGTGCGGTTATAGGATATCCCCAGCATCACAGATGAGACTGCTTTCCTGTTGACACATAAAATGATGTAAGAAATGGATGCAACCCTATAAGACTTGCTCCCAGCTGTATAGTGCTAGGAGCAACTAGCGGCATTTTCAGCTCCGTGGACTACAGGATCAGAAAACTGACGTCTGACCAGTTTATCCTGCTCCACCTTCCATCTCCCTCAGTATTCTTTGCCTTACTAATTTCTGTTTATTCAAATATCAGCCCATGGCCCCTTCTTCATCTCACACAGAGGCTAAATTAGGTACCTTTTTCTGAACTTTCCTGGAATCTCCCATGTTGACCTCTGAGGGATCTAAACCATTCTAGTACTCTAACTATGATGTCATTGTATTCAATCAACTGTGTCTTGTTGATGGCCTTATACCAAGTGTGTGGCCCATTGCCATGGTGCCACAAGCATATTAAAAAATATACATGTACTCATAGCAAACAGTTTCCAAAGAATGAGTGAGAAAACAGAGGAGTTTGTCTTCTATCTTTGTATGTTCAGTTCATGATACTTAATAATTATTGAATGAAACAATGAACTTCTTAAGATTCAACATGTCATATTTTATATCTTCAGTATAGTGCTTTGACAGTAGATGAATGAAGCATCCTTCTGGTTGAACAAATAGATTGATGAGTTCAGGAAAAGAAGGTCATCAGAGAGTAACATTACCACTTTCCATAGAAGATGATAAACTGTCTGGAAATATTTGTGATTCCTGCCTTCCCTAAATTTCAGCATGCATTTTCTGTTGAGCTGGTTTCAGTTAGTAGATTAAGTAGCTGCAGACAAAACTTAAGGGCTCCTTCATAGATGACCCCCAATAGGTTTTATAATTCTCCAATTCATATAACTCCCTCTTCATGTTAAACCACCAAGACATTCCAAATAACAAGCTTTACCCTTTAGAAAGGAAAACACTTCCTAATGTACATAGTATGTACCAGTACTAACTTGAAAAATCTAGTATTCATAATCTGAGTGTATTTGTCCATTTGTAAAATAGAAAAAAACATCTATTCCATATAAGACAGTTAATACAGTTAAAATGAGATTAAATATTTTGTCCAAGATCATACAGCAAGCAGGTGGTAAATTTGAAAATCAAGTCCAGGGGCACCTGGGTGGCTCAGTCGGTTAAGCGGCCGACTTCAGCTCAGGTCATGATCTCGCGGTCCGTGAGTTCGAGCCCCTTGTCGGGCTCTGTGCTGACAGCTCAGAGCCTGGAGCCTGTTTCAGATTCTGTGTCTCCCTCTCTCTGACCCTCCCCCATTCATGCTCTGTCTCTCTCTGTCTCAAAAATAAATAAAAACGTTTAAAAAAAAATTTTTTAATAAATTAAATAAATAAATAAATAAATAAATAAATAAATAAATAAAAAGAAAATCAAGTCCATGTCATTCCAGCTCCTGTTAACACCTGTGACTCCGAGGTGTGTGTGTCATATTAGGGGCCAGGTATTATACATATACTTGATATAATGGTATTAGATATAGATAGATATAGATATAGATATAGATATAGATATAGATGATATATCTATCTATAGTTATATCAGGGACCTCCCTCAGCCAGTTTTTATCAAACAGAGTTACTACTTTGCACATCCATGAGCTTATCTATTTCTGCTTATTGTTATATTTAACCTCAGTCTACCACACTCTAGTGTTACCATATCATTGATGTGTAGGAATCTGGTTAGGTAAAACTTAGTATAGTCACCCTCAGTATAAGGAGCCATCATTAACCACCATTCCATTCCTGTATGATGTCCTTTAGTTACTTTCCCCTTCATATAGATGGTTTCCATGATTTCAGTTCATGTTTGGGCATGTGTACATTCCCCCAACCATTTAAGAACACTCCTTACAAGAGTCCCTTATTCCTCTGTTGGTATCACTCAGTCTTGAGAGACACCTGTTGAACTTTTTCAAGGAATCCCTAGTTTCTCTTTCCTTAGAATACAGCCTAGACTGAAAATTCTACTCTTGCACCTGCTAGCTGTTTTGCCTTGGTTAAGTATTTAAAATTTCCAAGGAAAGAGGTTAATAATCCTTATTTCATAGAGATCTTTTGGGATTTAAATGAGAAGCTGTGCAAAAGTGCTTAGCACAATTCATGGTATATAGTTGCTCAGTAAAACACTGGTAATAAAAAAAAATGAGACTTTTCCCTGTTTTATTCTTTTAGTTCTAGATTGCTCAGAATAGCATGGTCAAAAGGATAAGTGGGACTTAGAGACCAAGTTAAAAAAAAAAATGTCTTATAATGGAACAGATTGAATAAAATAGTGAGCTCTGTTTCATGGTCAGAGTAAAATAACTTTGCTGTGTATAGCCAGTGGGTGAGACATCTTCAGTGATAGCAATGAGAAGACAATGGAAATCTTTTTGAAGTAAAATGATTGTAAAGGGTGGAAAAAATATTCAGCACATCCTTAAGACTGTCATGTGTTTTCTGGATGCTACCAATCCCCAATGTCTATAGCAGCACTTTCAACAATAGCCAAATTATGGAAAGAGCCTAAATGTCCATCAACTGATGAATGGATAAAGAAATTGTGGTTTATATACACAATGGAATACTACGTGGCAATGAGAATGAATGAAATATGGCCTTTTGTAGCAACGTGGATGGAACTGGAGAGTGTTATGCTAAGGGAAATAAGTCAGGCAGAGAAAGACAGCTACCATATGTTTTCACTCTTATGTGGATCCTGAGAAACTTAACAGAAGGCCATGGGGGAGGGGAGGGGAAAAAGAGGGAGGGAGGCAAACCATAAGAGACTCTTAAAGACTGAATAAACTGAGGGTTGATGGGGGATGGGAAGGAGGGGAAAGTGGGTGATGGGAATTGAGGAGGGCACCTGTTGGGAGGAGCACTGAGTGTTGTATGGAAACCAATTTGACAATAAATTTCATATTTAAAAAAAAAAAGAATAAAGTGAAAAAAGAAACCAAAAAAAAAAAACAACAACAAATTCAAAGTTGACCATTATTGCTTAAAGACCTGAAGAAGAGCCTGAGGAAACAGAATGCCTCCACCCACCACCCCACTCACCTCTGATCCAGGATCTTGCTCCTCTCCTGGCTCACTGCCCTGTATAAATCCACCTTCCTTCTGAAGGCAATCTCAGCTGGTGTCCAGCCCATCCCTCCTCTCTCTAGCCCTGGCAACTTCTAGCTAGTCATACCTTTCATCCATGAGGTTTTGTTTTCTTTTCCTTCTTAATTAGCACACCTGGAGGTTTATATGTTTTTTTTTTTTTCAACGTTTATTTATTCTTTTTGGGACAGAGAGAGACAGAGCATGAACGGGGGAGGGACAGAGAGAGAGGGAGACACAGAATCGGAAACAGGCTCCAGGCTCTGAGCCATCAGCCCAGAGCCTGACACGGGGCTCGAACTCACGGACCGCGAGATCGTGACCTGGCTGAAGTCGGACGCTTAACCGACTGCGCCACCCAGGCGCCCCTGGAGGTTTATATGTTTTATTACTCTTTACAAACAACAGGACATTTGGTTTAGTTGGTCATCTTTTTTTCATTTTTATTTCACCTGAAAATTTTCTTGCTAAAATTAACACTGGTCAATGTTAATGACGTGTAGCCAATGACGTGTAGCCAATCCAGTGATTTCTTTTCATTCCTTATTTAACTTAACCCATCCAAAACGTTTAATATGACTGCCTGTTCCCATATTTGTTAACTTTTTAATTGAAGTATAACATACATACTATAATATGCACAGATTCAGGTGTACAGCTTGATAATTTTTTTTTTAAGTTAGCATGTGAACATACCCACATAGCCACTCCCCAGAGCAATATACAGATATTGCTTCCTAATTGTTGAGGTGCATTGTTCTTCAGAAAGCTCTGGTCAACCTCTGCTAAGACATTTCCAGCCAGAATCTGCCTCTTCCTTCAATCCTGCAGACATTTGCATAAAGATCTGGAGGACCAATCACTACAGAAACGCTTAGACAAGTCAACTTCAATAACTTCACCAAAGGGTATGTGAGGATTTTTAATTCCTATTTAAAGAGTTGGGAAATACACAATTCAGATCACAGTTGTCTTAACAATAAAAGCAGTAATGCATAACTCATTTGAATGGAGCCTTTGTGTTTATGATAACCCTATGCTTCCCCTCTACAATGAAATAAACATGCTCCCCATCAGTCCTACTGCTCAGTTTCTTTTCTCATAACCTCCCTTTTGACCCTGAAAACTGTCTCTCCGTTATTCCAAAGTTGGACTTACTCCTTTCTTAGCTGTGAAGCAAAGTAACCATGTGTTCCCTGTTCCCTCTTTCTCCCCCCATCCTCTCATCATTTCTGGGAGGTGATCTTCATATCAGTACTACCCACCAGACCTGACCAGCCCTTTATAGTGTGATGGAGGACTTCTCTCCTCCTTTCTAGGGTGACCTTGGCCTTAAGACTCCATTAGCCCAACACCCGGTCCCCAGGTCAATTACCCACATTCCTGTTGCATTCACTATTATTCAATGTCCTCTGATGTGTCCACATTTCTTTCACTCCAAATAAGGGGGATTTATTCAGTACTCTTCAGGAGGAGCAGGAAGAACAACACAAGATCAAAGATAAACAACAAAGTCATGGTGAGTAGTGTCACTTTTAAAGACCTCCCATTGGAGTCCTCTTTCCCCTTAAGATTGTACCATCCTGATTTTTCCCTGGACACCCCAGCTTCCCTTGGCCTCAGCCAAGAGCCAAACACTGCAACTCCTCCAGAGACTGATTTTTCTCTGTGTTCTAGCCTCTGGGGCTTTCCAGATTAGGAAAGGAAGGAAGGAAGATGCTTAGTGTACAAAGAGTCTTTGTTTCTTCAAGTGCTCTGAAGATACCTAAGAGAATATAGAGTGAACCCTGAAGAGAAAACAGAAGCCCAAGATTAGATTTGTGAAATCCTGCTTTGTGCCAAGTGCCCTGTTAAGAACTTTATGAAGATGATCCCATTCCATTTTCACAGTCCTCTAAAGCAGCTGCTATTATTACATCTACATTTTATAGATGAAGTGCCTAGAAGTTCACAGAGCTTGTAAGCCAGAGAGTCAGGATTCAAATTCAAGCAGTCATAATTCATTTTACTTTGTTGTAGAATTCTTCACACTGATAATATACTTAATCTCTCAAAGTCCACTTCACGTTCCTCAGTTCTGCCTGGAGACTCATGGTGGGTTTCACTGGTTAAATATATCTCATGTCACTGTGTTATAGTCTTTTTTGAACAGAGAAAGGAAAGAGTGTAAAAGAGACCAAGGAAGATAAACTTTTCACACTGCAAGAAAGGGCATGGACCTCAGCACAAAAATAGGAGAAGACAAAATATTCTCTAAACAGAGAATAAACCAGAGAAGATAGAGTGCAGGATACTTGAAAGAGAATGAAAATAAATGGGGCTAGAGGGGTGAATGGGCCTGTTTTAAAGGTCATGACTTCTTCCTAAGCATCATCATGGGGCAGGAATGGGAAAGAAGAAAGAAAAAGAAAGAAGCCAAAAAGAGGAGAAAGAAAGAGAAGCCAATAGGTGCAAGTTATAATTTCTTTTTTATAATGGCAAAAGATACATGGGAATATGAAAAATAAGGAGGCAATACTGCATGCTCCCAGCTCCCCAGTTCCTCAGCAGAGACCAAGTTATCAGTGCTATGAATGGTGAGAGGCCTTCCATTGCCTTTGAGGGGAGGAGGGGTGCTTCATGCCTTCCTCAGCCTGACCCAGCACACTACTAATGATGACACGGGGTGGTTTAGGTCCACTTTACTGGGTTTAGCATCTATTAGAAGGTCCACTCTTCAAGCCTGCAAGAGAATTAGTCCCCAAAACTGCTGTACTTAAAAGTTTAAACTCAAATCTGTGGGTCCTTGTGGCCTACAGGATAATTCAGAGCACAGGCCAGAATGTAAACCTAGACAGCAATGTGGAATATAGGAAGGAAAGTGGGCAGTGAAATGCAGGAGGCAAAAGGGATACTAATGCAAATAGCCCCAGCATGAGGTGAGGCAGCAATGGGGACAGATGGACTGCTTTCCCCTGGGGTTCACCCTGGCTCCAACTGAGGCATCATTGGCAATAGTGGATCCTTACAAGTAGTGAGGCCTTAGCTCAGCACACCCAGCCCCAAGGCAGAGGAGTTCCAAGAGAGAAGAAGTATTCCCCACAGGGCAAAGACCCAAGATAACAGAACAATGACATAGAAAAGGTATTCTATAGAGAAGCAAGAGCTTCCAGAATCTTTGGTTCTCCCACTTTCAGAATGTCATAGCCTACAGAACATGGAAGAATACCTCAGATTACATGAAAATAGTTACTTTACAAAGCTGCCATATGTAGCCTGAAAAGAAAGAAGACCAAGCAGAAGAATTGGTGTGGTAGAAGAATTCTGCATTGCTGTTATTTTAATTAGAATTTTATATCAGTACTTACAAGGAAGTTAGTCTAGTTTTCCTTTTTTGCACAATCTTTATCAGGTACAGCCATCAATGCAATACTTACCTTGTAAGGAAAGATATGAATGTTTTCTTTCTCTGCAATTTCTCTCTCTCTCTCTCTCTCTCTCTCTCTCTCTCTCTCTCTCCCTCCGTCTCTCTCTCTCTCTCTCTCTCTCTCTCTCTCTCTCTTCCTGTTAGTTTCCTATAAAATCATCTGAATCTAGCGGGTTTTTGTGGGTTTTGGGAGTGAGATAGTGCAGGGACTGTACTTGGGTGCCCTCAACCGTAACTGCCAAATCCAGTGTTCCTGGATAGCTGAAACTTTATGTCATAGATCTTCTAGGACAGCTAAAACTATGCCCTTGAGTAGCGTTATCTTGCAGGAATGTGGGGGCAGGATGCTCTGGAAAGGAGGGACTGTACTACAAAAGACTGCGACAGACCTGACCAAAACAGTCTGCACCAAGATGGACCTCAGTGCTGGGTCCAAGGACCCAGAAGGGGAGGTCCCACAGAACCAGCCAAGAGAATCCTTGGCCACACAAAGGATAGAAATCAAACACGAACCAGGAGGAAGTGAGAGCAGAATTTACCGAAGAAAGAGAGAGAGTGTTAGACACAGAGCACCTGGGAGACTCATAAAGGAAAAGGAAGAGAGTCTCATCTTTGCTAGGGGTTTGGTGTCTTTATTGAGGACAGTGGTCTTGTGTACCTGTCCTCTCAGACAGGTACTAACCAGATCTAACCAGAACAAGGACAAAGGTCCAGGTGTCCTTCATAAGTCACTTTTTCCTTGGAACCAGAGGGTCTAGACATCCTGATGTCTGGTGCCGGTGGCCTGGAATATGCATATGATGGCTTTGTCCAGTCGTTCTCTCCCAGTCATTCCTTAGATGTTATCTATTGTGTTGGAAGTTGTCAAAGAAATCATGAACTCCTTGTCCCTTACAAGGAGGACATACATTACTTGTATGTGTAAAGTAGGGTGCAAATCCTAGCAAGAATAGAAGCAAGAAAAGGAGTAAAAAGCAGATTTTTATGGAGTCCTTTGGTTTCCCTATCTCAGCTAGTTTATTCTTCTGTATTTATTGTATCAAATTGTAGCAGGATTCTTGCACAGAGTCATGACACTGAGGCTTTTCTTCCCAGGAAGCTACTTTATTCCTGCCAGCACTGTTCAGTTGGGTTAATACCCTGAGAACTGAGCCTCGTACATCCGAACATCCCGTGGCATAGTTTTTTTATATACATTTTCTATTTCTTTGTCTCCCATATATGGTAACACACACAAACATGTAGTCTGATTAAGTAGTCTCAGTTTACAAGGTCATGAGGGATGTTGTCCCGTAGGCGCATAGCCAGGTTACCTTGAAGTTTTTTTGGTTTTGGTTTTGTTTTTCTTTTCTCTCTCTCTCTTTTTTTATCTCTCCTTAGGGAGGGGACACTACCACAAAATAACCAGATTTTTATTTATTAGTTATGTTTTTAAGTTATGTACATTTTTTTACTTATTCACTAATCTTTATTCTTTTAGCTTTATTTTAGTTTCATTTGTTCTAAGCTTGTAAATTTAGGACTTGTATTATTTTTTGTTTTATTGAAATTAAGTTTTTTTCTCTGACTTCTGCTTTTATTTTATTACATATATTCCGATGTGAAGTATTTTCAGTATGTGCCATTTTTTGAAATTCTACATTTGATTAGTTCTTTTGTACCCAGAATTGTTCCATAAAGAGTTTTAATTTTCCAGGTAGAAGAGTATAAAGTCTCTTATAAATAACTAGCCTTCTTATGCTGTAGTCTAAGAAATTTTTATTATTTCTGCTTTATGGAACTTACTGTTTTTTATTATGTAATAAGTGGTCACTTTTTATGCATGTGTCAGGTGTAATTGAGAATGTGTATTCTCTGTTATCAGAGTATACATTATTAGTCATGTTGTTTAGGTTAATACAGCTTTACTAATTTGTTGTCTGCTTGACTTTTCTTGGGCTGAGAATTGCTGTGTCATTGTCTTCTATCATCCTGCTTCTATTTATGTGTTTCCTGTAGTTCCTGCTGTATAAAGGGGGTTGCTGTGTCATCATTCGGTGTATAGACATTTATAACAGATCTTTATTATGAATTAAGGTCATTAGAATTATAAAGCATCTTTCTTTGTATTGCTTAATGATATCTTAGCCTTAAATATACGTGGTCTGATATCAGGAACACAGCTGCTACTTCATATATGCGCGATAAACCTTTTCTATTTCCTTACTTTAACCTATCTGAATCACTTTGTTTTACAGTTGGATATTGCATTCTGAGCTAGTGTGAAAATCCTTTTCTTTTACTTGATGAGTTGGACTAATTTATATTTAATGATACTATGATTTATTTTATTCCAACTCTATCATGTTACTTCATGTTGTATTTACTACATTACTCTGTGTGTTCTATTTTCTTTCCTCTATTTTTGTATTTCTTTTAGCATTAGGGTGGTTTGTGTTATTCTACTTGATATATTTATATTAATAACTTTTATAATAAACATTCGTTCCCCCTTTCTCTTTAAGTACTCTCCATGCCCAGCATGGAGTCCAACACAGGGTTTGAACTTACAACCCTGAGGTCAAGACCTAAGCTGAGATCAATCCAGAGTTGGATGCTTAACCAACTGAGCCACCCAGGTGTCCCTCATTCCCCATTTTTTACTTTAGGCCTTTACTATTTTGCCTGTCAGCTTTAAATGATATCGTTTTGTCCCTATTACCTAGAGGATAATCAGTGAAATAAACTTTTACTTTCTCTTTTTTCTCGCTTCACTTCTCATTCTTATTTGCACTCTTCCCATTTTGCCAGAACACATAACATTTGGTTGGCATTCTTCTACCCTTGCTCTACATTTTTAAAGTCTTGGATAACAAGTAAATATTCATCCCTCACCATCGGTTCTTTTGCCAAAGTTTTCCCAACCATCTTCCGGTTGGATCAAACTTGTTCTATACTAAGATTCCTTGGGAAAGGAGTGTGGCTAACATATTCTCTGTCTGTAATGTTTAACATTATTTTTCTATATTATTAGTATTGAAAGACAGCTTAGTTGTTTGTAAAATCTTGGTTCACACCTTCTTTCCCTGAGGTTTAAAAAAAAAATGTTTCCCTAACATTACTGATTTTGTATATTGCTATCCGGAGGTATAATTCAAAACTGATTTTATTTTCCTTATAAGTGACTTGTATTTTTTTCTCCTGAATATCAAAAGCACTTTTTTCTTTATTTTTAATGTTTGATGTACTCACCAAAATTAGTCTCAAAAGTTGACAATTTCAGGAGCGCCTGGGTGGCTCAGTGGGTTGAGCGTCCAACTCTCGATTTCAGGTCATGAACTCATGGTTCGTGAGTTTGAGCCCCACACCAGACTCTGCACTGACAATGTGGAGCCTGCTTGGGATTCTGTCTCCCTTTCTCTCTGACTCTCCCCCGCTTCAAAATAAATAAATAAACTTTAAGAAATAGTTATAGGTATAGAGTCCTCTTAAAAATGCATGTTAAGATCACCTCTAATTTCCATCAGTTTTAAATCTTCTTCAGGAAGATGATATGGTTTTTTTCTGTTTTCCTATGTATCTGTTACTTTCTCTTTGATCCCCTTCATCTCTTTATTTTGTTTACCCACCTAGGTGTTTCCAATTCTATCTTCTCTTGCCCCTAACGAAATTTTAAGTTGAATGCCTTCTCTCTTGAGGAAATTCTAATTTAGTTTGCATTTCTAGGCAAACTATTTGTCTATTATTTTTTAATTCCCTTCTTGAGTCTGGTCAAATTTTCTTTTATATCTTCCTGATTATTGTCCTTTTCTCTTCCAAGGTTTTAAGCCTCTTATGTGAGGATTTTCTTTTCAGTATCTGCAAATGCATAAGACGTATTAATTTGTGTTGTTACTGTTTTCCTCTGCTTCACAATTTCTCCTTTGTTTATTCGTTTTGATGGGAGAAGGTGGAGAATTTTCAAAGGCTGAAATATTTTAATTCCAGTTCTTTCTTTTCTTGTTATAATACCCGAATATAGATGATGTCTGTCATTTTCTTTGCATTTGAAAGCATCTGTTTTCCTGAACCAGCAATAACAAATCTGCATAAGCTTTTTCAGGAAATTTTGATGGCTTGCTACATTTCTTCATTCATGAGTACCCTCTTGATATAATGGAAAACAGTTTTTTAAATTATTAGTATGGGTAGCATTTTTATCTGAGGGAGGGAGAGGAAAGCTGTTGGTGTTTTTTTAATTTATTATTCTCTTTAGTTTCTCTAGGACTCTTAATTTCCACTGCTTGCTTCCATTTGGCTTCCATCACTAACCCATGTAGTGGCAAACAGGTATAGCAGAGATTACCCACCTCCCATTGTAGCTGTCTGTGGTTGTGTTTCCTCCCCTGACTGCTGATGTGTTGTACGTATTGTGTAGTATATGTGTGATGATCTGTGAAGCATGCAAAGTCAGAGCTATGTGTAAGTGCCCCGACCTAAAGGAGCTGCAATTGTAAGCATTCACAGCTTGTTGTTAGCTTAACCAGTGAGTGAATTGTGCTTTGTGTAGAGATGGTTCTCGTTTAATTTTTAACATCATGAATATTGTGACCATGTTTTCTCAGAGTAGAGATAATGAAAATAAAAATGATCACATTACCAATAGCAGCATGACTCAGACATTACTAAAAAAGAGGCTATATGACTGGGTTATTTTAATGACAAATGGAGGAATATGTACAACTGAATTAGGGAGGTCCCAAGCAGAACATACCATGCAATTCACAAAGAATACTTTGGAGTTAGACATGGTGGAGAATGGTATATAGAGGCACTGTCTGAAAGGTCCAGGGTGAAACAGATGAGTACTTCCAAATGAACCAAAAGTGTTTTTCATCCCTCAAGAAGGCACTAATGCTCAGCTGACAATAGTGGCCCCTGAAGTAGCTTGAGCATATCACACAAATGAGTATGATTTATCACAGCATTCCCTTGATTGCTCTATGAATCTGTAAAGTTACATTTCCTGACTCAGAGGTCAAGTAAAAATATCCCATGGACAAACAACAGGGGAAATTTTGATAACAAATGCTTTGGCCCCTTACCCCTGATTCTGTCGGATCTTACCAATGATCGCGCTTTCCACAATATGTCAGGAGACACACTGAATCATTCAACAACCCAAAATAAAATATTCCCCTTAGCTTTTAGGTACTTTGATTTGAAAAAAGAAAAAAAAAAGGAGTATCATATAGTCTTACTTATCTCTATGAAGATCTTAAACCACAGAAAACATAAAACAAAAGATTGTTGGTATTTGTCTGAATACAAAGACTAGGATCTCAAATTATCAAATATCTACCTGTCTATCTATCTTTCTATCCATCTGTCTATCCCTATCTGATGCGCATGGAAGGGCTTCCATTTCTAACGATAACCAAGCTCCTAAAGAATTGATTTCCAGACTATTTCACCTACTCCTCCCCACCTGCCAGGTAGTCAGTTGACACAATCTCTCTGTGAGTTTTTGGAAAGTAAAGCCTAACAAACCTGCCATTTAAACAAAAGTATTTATTACCTCTTAACCAGATCATCTAATTTCTTTATATGCATTTCCTCATTTGTAAGTTGGAGATTAGTTGTAATACATTATTTACTATGTTGGTTTAACAAATAAATGAGATATTACTACATGTGAAGTTTACCACATTGCCTGGCACAAGACACTTAATCAATATTTATCATCATGATCATCAGTCAAAATGATACTTGTTACAAGTGGACTAATCTGTGCAGTTGTTGAAGATAAGATTTCAGCTGTACTTAGGAAATGATTAGGATCTATTAGACTCTTGCTACTCAAAGTATGATCTTCAGACCAGTAGTGTATCACCTGGGAGCTTGTTAAAAATGCAAAATTTTGTCTTTCACTTCAGACTGATTTAATCAGCCTGCATTTTAACAAGACCTCCCAGGTGATTTGCATGCATATTAACATTTGAGAAGCCTAGTATGGACCACTCCTTTTTGAAAATCACAAAGTGGGAGGTGCCTGGGTGACTCAGTCAGTTAAGCATCCAAATTTGACTCAGGGCCTGATATCATGGTTCCAGAGTTTGAGCCCCGCATCAGCTCAGAGCCTGGAGCTCTGCTTCAGATTCTGTGTCTCCCTCTCTCTGTCCGCCCTTCCCCCACTCACACTCTGTCTGTCTCTCTCTCTCAAAAATAAATAAAGTGTAAAAAAAAATTTTTTTAATCACATCAGGGGTATGGCATTAAGCCCCAGAATGCAGCCAAGAAGGAGAATATAGAGGCTGATGTTAATTAGAGGCTTAGCTAATAAGGTGACATACGGGTCTGTTCAGTAACTAAAGACTCCAACCTGTTTGGATCAGTTCTCCTTTTTTTTTTTTTTTATTCATTTCAATAATTTTTTTCAATTATAATTAACATGCAGTTGTTAGGTTAGTTTCAGCTGTACAATATAATGATTAAACAATTCTGTACATTTCTCAGTGCTCATCAAGACAGGTGCACTCTTGGGGCACAGGGCTCAGTCAGAGCATGTGATTCTTGATCTTGGGGTTGTGAGTTCAAGCCCCACACTGGGTGTAGAGTTTACTTTAAAAAGAAAAATAAATAAAAAGTGTACTCCTAATCCCCTTTATCTATTTCACCCATTCGCCCCCACCCACCTCCCCTCTAGCAACTATCAGTTCTCTGTGTTTAAGAGTCATATTTTTTATATGTCACCAGAAACTAATATAATACTGTATATAATCATACTTGAATAAAAAATAAATTTAAAAAATGGCTAAAATCAAAACACAAGAAATAACAAGCGTTGGCAACGATATATGGAATAAAAGAAACCCTCGTGCACTGTTGGTGGGAATGCAAACTGGTGCAGCCACTGTGGAAAACACTATGGAGGTTCCTCAAAACATTAAAAATAGAATTGCCATATGATCCAGTAATTGCACTACTGGATATTTACCTAAAGAAAATGAAAACACTAATTTGAAAATATATATGAACCCCTATGTTTATTGCACCATTATTTACAATAGCCAAACTATGAAAGCAGCCCAAGTGTCCATCAGTAGATGAATGGATAAAGATGTGGTATCTATACAATGGAATATTACTCTATAGTCTTTTTATAAATGGAAATGTGACACTTACCTGGCCTAGGACACACATTGGACAAGAAAGTAGAACATGAAAGGAAGAGATGGTTTAGTCAATAAATGGATGGATTTTAGGCAGTAGTTGGAAATCTCCACTGCCTGCAGGCATTGAAACCTCAGAAGTTAGGTTGGAGGAACTAGGGAATTTTGTCTATGGTTCACTAGGCCAGAGCTTTATCTGGGCATGCAGCCTAGGCATTAGGGCAGGTGTTGGGTGCATGTGTGCAGGGGCATTTGTGTGTGCATATGTGTATACAGGCATGTAAGTATTTGATACACAATCCCATCTCAATCACACCCTTTTTGCTTGAGATACTATACATCATGACCCTGCTTTATCTTCCAAGAATTTCATTCTGTGCCATGAGGAACCAGCCACAATACCACCCAATGAAGAGCCTATAAGATGTACATTGCTTCTTCACAAAAGTGTCTCTTTGTATAGAACATGAAACAGACTTTTCCAAACAGCAGAATAATTCTCCTTAGAGTTGGATCAGTTTAATAAGCCTCTTGAGGTTCAAGTTCAGATAGAGACATCAATTACTGAAGGTCTTTGGCTCCTGCTATGAAAATCTATTACTTCCAACTCCCTATGTACTTCCCTAAGGTTTCCACTGCTATAAAATTAACCAATAAATACAAAAGAAATTTAGCAAGTATTTAATTTTCTTTTCCAAATTTATGTGTTTCTCATATTTTAGTTCTAATAGTTAACATCTCATTTATTTTTGTTTTGTATCTGAAAAGTAACAATCAAAGTTGAGGTGAATGTATTTTTGTTATAACATCTGTTTACATTGTATCTCTGGGATTTTTCTTTGCTGTTAATATTAATTATCTTTAAAAATATGTTCACTTTTAGCATACCTATTTATTTCTTTTCTTTAGTATATTCATTTATTTTGAGAGAGAGAGAGAGAGAGAGACAGTGCAAGTGGGGGAGGGACAGGGAGAGAGAGAGAGAGAGAGAGAGAGAGAGAGAGAGAGAGAGAGAGTATCCTAAGCAGGCTCCGCATTGTCACTGCAGAGCCCCATGCAGGGCTCAAACTCACGAACTGTGAGATCATGACCTGAGCTGAGATCAAGAGTCAGACACTTAACCGACTGAGCCACCCAGGTGCCCCTATTTCATGATTTCTTAACCAAGAAGAAATACTATAATAATGGGAGAGTCCATTCTCCAATCAGGAAAAGTTTGAGTGTTTATTTCCTTACCCACCCCAAGTCCCCTCAGAAGACTAATCAGTTATGAACACTCCCTAGTTGTAGACTGCAGAGCACCACATAGATCCCCCTTCAAGGCTGAAGCACTCATTTACTCAGGAGCTGGGAGTGCTGGCCACTGAGGGCTCCCAGCTGCATTCCTTTCCAGGAATTACCTTCAGCCAAAGGATGCTGCACTACCCTAAATTATCACCTTCTAACGCAGCGACTGCATCCAATGTCTCCTTGATTCAGGGTACATGGGTTTTTCCCCCTTGCCCAATTCAGGAAAAGTGTACAGGGTCATCTTCTCTCCAGAGTTCCTCATGGGATCAGTGAGGACTTGTAATTCACCTTGTCACTCTGCACGATTCACACCTGTTCAAATGTTAGTCCTGAGCGTATTGCATGATACACTATCTGCATGAAAACTCTCAGAGTCCAAGACAGTTGACAGCAGGAACAGCCACAGAAAGCAGACTTGACTGTGACTACAAGCTGGCAGGCAGAAAATGAGGTCCCACAAGACTGCTCTGTAAGCTGCCCTGGGCACAGTTTGAGTAGGAGAGCTCTTATTGTGTGGAGCCATATGCTTCCCTTTTCTTCTTCTTTTGCTATGTCGAAAGGTACTTTTTCTAAGAGCAGGAAAAGTTAATTAAAAGTTAACTAATGTTGGTTGTATGTCTTTATTCTGAGTTGGTTCTAGGTCTGATAATGGATTTTAGGATTTAAGCAGGAAGGTATGGTAGGCAGCCTTTAAAATGGGCCCCAGCGATCCCTACTCCCTGGTATTCATGCTCTTGTGTAATTACTTCCCCTTGAGGGTGGGAAGGACTAGTGACCTATTTCTAACAAATAGAATGTGCCAAAAGCATTGAACTGTCTCTTTCAATATGAGGTCACTGAAAGCCTGTGATTTCCATCTTTCTGACCCTCTCACTTTCTCCCTCTGAGACCTCTCTCTTTTGGGAATCAGGACAAACTTCCTTGTTGTGAGAAGCTCTATGGAGATGCC
The DNA here is from genome assembly GCF_018350155.1 of Leopardus geoffroyi. NCBI lineage: Eukaryota > Metazoa > Chordata > Mammalia > Carnivora > Felidae > Leopardus > Leopardus geoffroyi. Next base: position 60,486,824 of record NC_059329.1, on the reverse strand, counting down.
CATGTGGCAAGAAGGGTCATGTTGCAAGCAGCCAGAATACCTGAGGCTGAGCCACACAAGTGAGCCTAGAAATGGATCATCCCTTAGTTGAGCCTTGAGATGACTAAGGCCTGAATGACACCATGACTGCAGAGGCATCCAACTCGGCCGTGGCCAGAGTTCTGACCACAGAGACTGTGACATGATAAGTGTTAGTTTTAAGCTACTAAACCTAATTTTTTCAATGTTTTATTTATTTTTGAGAGAGCACAAGCAGGGGGTGAGCAGAGAGAAAGGGACAGAGGATCCGAAGCAGGTTCTGCACTGACAGCAGCAAGCCCGATGTGGAGCTTGAACTCACAACCCATGAGATCATGACCTGAGCTGAAGTAGGACCCTTAACTGACTGAGCCACCCAGATGCCCCTAAACCAAAACTTCTAAAGCTTTATTGAGCTATAATTGATATTTAAAATTTTGTACATATTTAATGTATACATTTCATTGAGCTTCGACATGTACAAACACCTGTGATACCATCGTCACCATCAAGATGCTAAACATATCCATCACCCCCCTGTATTGTTTGTGTGTATGTGTGTGTGAGAACACTTAAAATGAGAACTGTTCTCTTAACATATTTTAAAGTGCAGTATACCTTGTTGTTAGCTGTAAGTACTATATTGTACAGCAGATTTCTAGAACTTTTTCATCATGCATAACTGAAACTTTGTATCCATTCAGCACCAGTCCTCTATTTCTCCTCCCGCCAGCCCTTGGCAACTACCATTCTATGATCTGCTCCTATGAGTTTGCCTATTTTAGATACCTCATGTAAATGGAATCATGCAGTATTTATCCTTCTGTGCCTCTCTTATTTCAGTTAGCATAATGTCCTCTAAGTTGATCCATGTTATCACAAATGGTTGTATTTCCTTTTTAAGGCTGAAATTTTCCATTATACGTGTATACCATATTTGCTTCATCCATTCCTCTGTTGACAGACATTTGTGTTGTTTCCATATCTTTACTATGGTGAGTAGTGCTGCAGTGGACATAATGGTGTTGAGATCTCTTGAAGATCCTGATTTTGATTCAGAATAAACCTTACATTTAAATGGGGTGATTTGTAATACAGCCATAAGTAACTAATACAGAGGGTTGATACTTCTTACAGTATATTATTCCCTGACCCAATTAACATGAGCCTTTCCAAATCAGGTGCTTAGAGCCCTAGAATCTAGTGATGAATTGCATGTTTGGAACCATATATAAAGTACATGGCTTCAGGGATAGGGTAACAGTGGATAACTGGGTACCAGCTTTCCTCACAAGCTGACTTCAGTGACATCTGTCTCTAAAGATAGTGTCATTAATTCTCAAACAAGCATGAAAACAAAGTTGCCTGGGTAGTAGGACAATTTTTTCAAATCTATGAAAAATTTTAAATATGCATAAACATTGAAATAGTACAATGAATATCTGTAAACCCACCACCTAGATTAAATAATTATTAACCATATTTGTCTTAAATGCACACAAGGATATATGTATGAGTGTGCATATGTATTTATATATCAACTTATATATATGTGTATATCTATATATATATACAAATACAAATTATATATTTATATATAAATACATATATGTGTGTATATGTATTTATACATAAGTTTATATATAAATACATATATGTGTGTATAAATAAGTTTATATATACACACATATACACACATGTATAAGTTTATATATAAATGCATATACACACATATACATATATATAACCATATCTTACAAATACACCTGATATACATATGATGACACTTTACCTCTAAATCCTCCAACATGAATCTCCTAAGCATAAGGACATTCTTCTGTATAACCATAGTACTCACTTCATACTCAAATTTCTCCCAATTGCTCTAGGATTTCTAGTACAGCTGTTTTGTGGTACTGGATCTGGATATAATGGGACATGGGTAGATATGCATGGTGCAAGGAATGCAATGTATATCAGACTTTGTTTACACCATTTGGGGTCCTCTCATCTTTGTGTCCTGGAACTCTGTCCATTTGTTTCATTCCAGCTGCTACTATGGCAACCTCTGTGTAGAGCCTGATCGAGGTCATGTGGGTACTACCAGATAGCCCTTCACCTCATGCCCCAAATTCCTATCTCTCACTTCCCACCTCTAGTTTCCTTGTTGACAATGAGTCATACGATCATTGGTGTATCCATCTATACAGGAAGGTATTGTGTCTTTCTAGTTTTAGCCTTTCCTCACAAGGAAATTCCTTGCATGTAGTGACAGTTAAATATTTGTTAAGTTCAAGAAATATTAATTTTGTGTTAATTCTATTAATGTAATTGAAAGGAAATAGTCTTTCAATATGAAAGGAACTGGATGTAGAAATATTATTTGAAGATTCATGGGCACTAATTCTGCTTTCTAGACCTGAAGTGTTGCCTGGTTAACATGGCATTTGGTTCGAGAAGGATATGATGCCTGAAACATTCCTTTAAAGGACTCACATAAAATTAGTGTTAGTTACTACTTTTTTTTATGTTTATTTATTTATTTTGAGAGAGAGAGAATGTGTGCATGTGGGCAGGGAGGGGAAGGGCAGAGAGAAAGAGGGAGAGAATCCCAAGCAAGTCCCATGGCCAACACAGAATCTGATGCAGGGTCCAATACCAGGAACCGTGAGATCATGACCTGAGCCAAAATCAAGAGACAGACACCCAACCAACTGAGCCACTTAGGCACCCCAGTGTTTGTTACTTTTTAAACTTTTCTTGAGTGGTGATATAATTCCCCAATGTAAAAGGGCAGGCACAACAAGGTTTGAGCTTCCAGAAAAGGGAGATTCTAAGTGTTTCTAGGAGTGTCTGTAGCAGTTGGGACCCTCCCCCCAGTAGGAACCCCTCTGAAATATGATGCATCTACCTCTTCTCTGGGTGGATGTCTAATCTCTGATAAGTTTCTGCATCCTAGATAGAATAGGTCATGGATTTAAAATAACCTTATATGGGGTGCCTGGGTGGCTCAATCCGTTAAGTGTCCAACTTCAGCTCAGGTCATGATCTCACTGTCCATGAGTTCGAGCCCTGCGTAGGGCTCTGTGCTGATACCTCAGAGTGTGGAGTCTGCTTCAGATTCTGTATCTCTCTCTCTCTCTCTCTGCCCCTCCCCTGCTCATGCTCTGTCTCTTTCTGTCTCAAAAATAAATAAAAACATTTTAAAAATTAAAAAAAAAAAACCTCTCTCACATGTGAGATCTCTTTTTTCTAATCTTCAACCTGCCAGGAATGCTTTGAAAAATGAATTGCATTATTAACATTAACCTAATGTTAACCTAATTTTTTTTTGTACTTTGGGGCTAGAATCTCTTGGTTATTTGTACATTATCATTATCATTATAATGCACATTTTACTGATTTTTAAAATATTTTTGTGCCTTTAGCCATAAGTGAATGGTGTACAATTGTTTGTTTCCTTTCTGCGTTATTTGTACCCTAACTTGGCTGCAGAATGATGTTACCCCCAAAAAATGAATTCTGAAGCTTCCTATACTTACATTGTGCAATATGCTCCTCATTCGGGTTTCCATCAAGGTTATTCTAAAGCAGTACCTTTTCTCTATACCTACTAGAGCTTTTGATGCATAGGAGATACTTGAGTACCCACTTATCATGTGTTGATTTAATAATTTATTGACCCAGCAATTCTGCAATGCTGTTGAGTTGCTTGCCTGCTCCTTTTCTGACTAGGAAGTTAGATAATCTTTTTAAAAAATGAAACAGTGCTAGTTGGTAAACCTTAGGATTAATATAGTTTGAAACCTTTATTGTGATACTGAAAGTGGAGGTGGTGCTTAGAGGAGAAGGGCTTTTCTTGACACAAATATATGTCTCAACCTAGAATAAATGTCCAAAACCTAGAATTGTGCTTCTGCTATGTGACACCCTCATTCCAGGATTTTCTAGACTCTGTGTGAATCCCATATAGCTCCCCTATAATTTCCAGTCAGCTCTAAATTATTCTGGCTCTATTCTGTCACTCAATCATGTCACATTTCCAGTTAGCTGATTCTGTGTAGTGATGAACTTCTGATAAGTAGCATGAACAATGATATAGTGCTCAGCAAGCAAGGTGTGTTCCTGAATCTGGGATTAGCCACTTATGAAATGTTTAATTTTGAGTGGGTGATTTAATATCTGAAAGTTTCAGTTCAACTATAAAAGGAGTATGAAAATAGCTACCTCTCAGGGATTAAATGAAATGGTAAATTGTAAAGCACTGAACACCTAGCCCTACCCATAATCAGTTCTCTAGAATTCAGTTGGATATATTGGCCTAAGAGAGATGAGGGAGGCCTGGACCAGAATTAAAGATTTGGTAATCACTTCCAGCTTGCATAGAGATGGTAACTGAATCCATGCATAATGAAGGCAGTGGTCAACAACCTTGACTGCACATGGAAATCACCCAGACGGACTTACAAAAGATACACTTGATGTTTAGGAAAGCAGCATGGCCCCCAGGATTCTGACTGAATTGGTACAGAGCAGTAGTTGTCCAGCTGCAGCATGCATTGGAACCACATGAAGGGCTTGTGAAACCACTTATGGCTGAGTGCTGTCCCAAGAGTTTCTAATTCAGAAGATTGAGAATTCGCGTTTCTTTTTTTTTTTTTTTTTTTTTAATTTTTTTTTTTAACGTTTTTTTTATTTTATTTTTGGGACAGAGAGAGACAAAGCATGAACGGGGGAGGGGCAGAGAGAGAGGGAGACACAGAATCGGAAACAGGCTCCAGGCTCTGAGCCATCAGCCCAGAGCCCGACGCGGGGCTCGAACTCACGGACCGCGAGATCGTGACCTGGCTGAAGTCGGACGCTTAACCGACTGCGCCACCCAGGCGCCCCGAGAATTCGCATTTCTAACAGGTCTCAGGTGATGCTGCTGGTACAGCTGCTGGAGAGGAGACCGTAAACTTATGAGTAGTCTCCAGGCAGCATGGGCACTCCTCTACTAAGGTGGTTTTGTCAGGGTAAGGATGGTAATGGTGCTTCTGCTGCTTGCTAGAGATTTCACCGGTTTTCCACAGGTTGGAGTTAAGGATGGGGATGCTTTGAGAAAAATTCTAAGACGTGAAAAGTGGGTTTTGATATCAAGCGGAGACATCTGTTTGAGACCATGAAGTGACTGGTCACTAGTTACACATTCTTGTCTTGCCCAAACATGTTTCTGGAGAAAGAGCGTTAGGGCCACTGAGACCCAAAAAGAAGAACGTTGGCAGTGGGTGGTTTCTACTCACACATAAAGGAACATGACGTGGGTCTTCCTCTATAGTAATACGGAAAGAAAATTTAATGTTTTTCATGTGGAATGGTGTACTATTACTATTTACTGAGTTTATTTGCTGTTTTAAGATTCTAACCCATTTCTGTCAGTTGCAACTGTTTTTTCCTTGTGAATCCTGAAAATAAATGTTGGAGTTAATTATCATACAGGTGTACACACTCAGGGGTCTCCCAATCAAAAGTAAAATCAGCACCAATCCTGGACTGCTACTTTACTTATGGTTGAAAAGATTCAGGAAGCTTATTGGCTCTGGTTCGACGAATCACGTCCAGCCTCCAACACTGACCAATCATGTTCTCTCACCTTCTATTTAAGTGAGACTTCCACAGTCCACTAGGGTATTTATGCTGCTGACTAAAGCCAGGTTCGCCGAACCTGAGTAGCAGGAGAGCATCCGGGATCTAGCAAAGTTAGTTTCTCTTTTCTGTCAGTGTCCGTTTCTCTCTGCTTTTCTGTTTGTCTCCTTTAAGAGATGGGGAATTTCTTGTTTGGCTGTGGGAAAGACAGACAAGAGACTGTAAGACACTTAGACTTAGTTCCCTTTATCTCACTAATCACAAAATGTCCCGAGAAGTTGAGACCTAGGCAGTAAGTTCAACTTTCTTTCCTTTCTCTAACAGAAGAACAAAACTTAGTACTGGGTTGAGAGAGACGCTTTGGGCTGATCAAAACTGGAAACTACCTTAGTCCAGGTGGAGCTCATTCTTCCTATCTAGGCTTCCTTTACTTCCCTGTTGAGGGCTTGCTGGAAAATCTGGGACTGGTAAGAGCTCCCAAAGAACCCATCTAGCTGGGGTGATACTAGCTAATGGTTGGGAGGTCTCTCTCAAGTTAATCCTGCTTCTTTTAAGGGTATCTCTAACTCATAGACTTAGTATCTTTTACAATGCAAGGCTGAAGACAGGACCTTCTCTGATTAGCTCAAGCCTTGGTTCTAATTTGCTGTAATTTCTTCTTAAAGCTAACCTCCCCATCCTTGATAGGGTTACTGGCTATTATCTTTCCTATTCTGAGTCAAAAAGAACACATCAGAAGGAAGCTCTGTATAACCTATTGTCCTTCTAATGCCTTCACTAGGCTTAATTCGTAGCTACTTTCTACCTCTGAGCCATCCAAATACTTCAAGAAATGACTCCTAATGTCTAAAGAATTTTACAGAACACTTGCTTTGCCTGAAGTCCATGTTTTACAAAGCCCTTCAGGACCAAGGGCTGTTGAACGTTCTTTATTCTTTCAACTCCTCTCAAACAGGTGTCTTGAACCTTAGAAACATCTTGGTGTTTATTTAGGTTCTGATTCAATTTGTGTTGCTGGAATTAGAAAGGTAGGCTGAGGGAATAGCTTTTACTGAGGAATAGTTCTGTTCCTATTGTTCAGCTGTCTTTCAAACTCATGACTTAGTGTCTACTTCGTCCTCATAAAGGCACATGGTCCTTTTGTGTTCTTCCTTGGCCCATAGTTGTTCCAGTCCTTGAGATTCTTTCTCAAGTGGTCTCTCTTCAAACTCTTCCTCCCCTTGGATTTTAGACTCAAGTTGTTCATAACAGTACTGTTAACCCCAACATTCAGGTGTTTGTGGGATCCTAGACCCAAGAGAGTTCCCTTTTAAACTTCCTCATGTTGAACCTACAGATACTGTAAGAATCTCTACTTCAAAACCCCATTTTCTCATAGGGTTTTCTGCTTGGACATCTCTCTGCCTGAAGAGTCTCTACTTAACCTCCTAATATTTTTAAGCAACAAGATCCTGGAATGTATATGGGCTCTATAGAGGATGGGATTGTGATGCTGATCCTAGAAACTTTCCTCAGTCCCTCATGCTCAGGCTACTTCTGTACTCCAGGAATGAATCCTGATACCGGCAGAAGAAGCCATAAAATGCATTGAGAACCTACTGAGAAGTGAAACCTAAGTGCCTTTTCCAACAGTATTCCTTTGTCTATCCCTCAAAGGGGATTTAAAGTTTCTTCCCTCAAGTGTATGAGAAGTTAATCCTGTCTGAAGGGATGAGTTGTGTCCTTAATTCAGAAACTCACAGGTACTGTTCATCACTTACAAGACTGTCATCCCAGAGGAGTCTGATAGCCTCACCTGTGACTGCCCTCCCTTGGAGAGCATCTCTTGATCCAATGTAAGATTAAAACTCTTCACATTTGTGGCTCATAAAAGGGATATCTTAGGATCTGTTTCCAATTCTGTCAGAATCTTTAGATAAAGATGTCCTACAGCAAACCAACAACTCCCTACGCATGCCAATTAGTGTGGTGGAAAGTGGCAGCTCACATCTTGTGGGGAAGGAAGGTGGTAAAAGCCTGGATCAAAGGTTGAAGGAGTTTGTAGCAGGGAAGGTGAGAGCCAGGAGAACGGAGAACGGAGACCTGGGTTGAGGAGAAAGTGCCCCTTGTAGTAGGGTACCATAGTTGTTGGTAGTTTAAGGATTCCTCTGAGCAAACACAGAAGTGCTATGGGAGGAGTTGCTGCTCAACCTAACATGTATCTTAGCAGCTGGCACTCATGAACAAAACCTTAAAGCCCAGTGGAGATCTTGTTTCCTGTTTTGCTAACAGTTTTGCTTTGGTCTTATTCTGGGACTTTTGTCCTATAGGAACTGAAGGCTGACGATTCGGTGGTGGTTCACTAAATTTGTGTGCCTGAATGTCTTCAGCTGAAGACTACTCAGATCACCTGGGAGCTTTTTGTTTACAGTTCCTATCTGATGACTCCTCAGCTGGGTTCAACTTGGGATGTTTAAACCAGTCTCCTACTCATGCTGTTTGGCTTTGTTAAAGCAATCCAGGTCAGAGCAGGGAGAACAGTCACTCTTCAGAAAATAACATGCCATGGTGACTACATCTTCAGCTCTCAGTGCTGTTGGAACTGACAATCCCAAGCTCCCATCAAAGGCTTCTCCAGAGTTTGCATGTCCTGGATTGGTACCAAGATTTGAGCAGATAGGAAGCAGTCCCTTTTGGGAACAACAAAGCCCAGACTCCCTTCACATAGACCTATACTAAAGGCCTTTCTGTAGTGGGATACCTGAATTTCCTGTGGTCCTTACTAAGGACTGCAGTGCACAGATCCTTGAGCCCATTATTATCCACCTTCAAATTGCTTGATTCCAGGCTATATTCAACAAGAATAGAAAAATTCATGATGTAAGCTATTACCTTTTCTTCTTCCTGTTCCTATAAGTGGACTTCTGATTGCTTGCCTTTAAGCTCTTTATAGAGTTGTGGCACCAACAGCCATAGTGTGGAGGTGGAAGTGTGGGTGTTGGGAGTGTATGGTTAATACAAACGCAGTACATGTTTGTTCTTTGTTTTTGTTTTTGTTTTTTTTTTCCTGCTGGCTGCTGTTACCTGTTGCTTGGTCATACTTGTAATCTCTCCTGAAACTTAATACACATTAATCACTCGATTGCCCATATAAGACATAAACATACATCCCTCTGACAGTCCTTTTATAAGCAGTCCCCTTCCTCACTAATGGCTGCCTAATGTTCAAAAGTTTCCTTATACTTGCCCACAAAGCTCATCTTCAGACTTATCCAGATTCCTTTAGGACTTTGCATTTGGTTCCTGAAATTGGAACTTAGCTTAACTATATCTAGTGTTCTGAAGCCAAAAACTCTGGCATATTATGGGAATCCTATTCCTGCTTGGCTCTACTGTTAGATCAATGTAAGGATTATCACTTAATCTCCATTTCCATGAAGACCGACGTATGCACACACCCCCACTCAAGTGAGCAGCATTGGAAGAAATCCTGAATTCTCTCATCCTCTCACTGGCCCCTACAAAAGGGATGCTAATTTTTTTTAAATCTTTGAGTCATTCTAAGAATTCTAAGCAGGCTCCATACTGCCCATACAGAGCCCGATGCAGGGCTTGAACCCACAAACCGTGAGATCATGACCTGAGCTGAAACCAAGAGTTGGACCCTTAACCAACTGAGCCACTGAGGTACCCCAAAGGTTGCTTATTGATCTATTTATTGGCTTATGGAGTTAAAGTCAAATACTTGTCCACATTCTAATTGTCTCTAATCCTGGGGTCATCTGTAGACTATAGGTGAAAGACTGGTTGTGTGTCTTTATGAAGCAGGCTAGTGTTTCCTCAGCCCATCAAAATCTCACCTTGGATTGAGAAGTGGACAGGTAGTGAATCTCTCTAGATCTTGGTCCCATACTCCAGTTTAATCAGTCAAACCAAAACTTTAATTTCTATGGTAAGACGACATAGTATACTTGTTTAAAAGCCTACATTCTGAGGTCAGACTACCTGGGCTCGATTTATGGCTCTACTATTTAGGACTTGGGCATCCTCTGAAACTGCTTAACTTTTGTCCTCAGTGCTTCCTTGCCTGTAAAATCAGGCTAATACTACTACAAGGTGATTATGAAAACTAAGGGAGTAAATGTAAAGAGTTTCAGAAGTCTATAACTGTACCAGGCACTAAAAGGTTTACTTGGCTCACAGGTCCTAATTGTCTAAGTACCTATAGGAGAAAGGAATGTAACTAGCATTTGGAAACCCCAGTACTTCTAATCCACACCAACTTTCTCCTATTTCCTGGGAAATCCCAAGCTCTGTCCTTCCTCCACATCTTCACACTTCCAGTTTCTTAAGTCTGGAAGACTTCTATCCGCTATCACTTGGAGGAATCTTGCTTAAACCATGTCTTTATGAGGTCCTTTCTCCTGCTCAACCGTTATACTGTGAGAACATGTTCACCTTTGTATGATCAATAGTGAACTGGCTATTCATTCACTAAGTGAAAGCCAGTGCAGGAGGCTTCCCACCCCCCCCCCAAAACCCTGCCACTCCCCAAAAGACCAGAAATGAGAGATCTCCCAGATAGAGTGGAAGCAGGTCAAGGATTATGCCATGTTTGTGGTAGCCTGGGCAGCACACAGTTCTAGCTGGGACTCCAGGAAGGTCTGAGATTCAACTACTCTGTCCCTTGGAGAAAGGGCTGTGCTATGCAGTCTGGAGTTAGGATTTTAAGCCTCCACTACTGTACCAATGTTCCCAAGGTTTTTCTCCACTCAGGTAGCAGCTCAGTCCTACAGTCCACTTAGCAGGAAAATCAGACCAGCTTATATAACTGCACTAAACTCATTAACTAAAATTTAAAGTGAATTGGACCAGGAAAAAAAATGGTTAAGGAATTATGCACCCAAATTGGCTCTCAGCCTTCACATCTGGGTTCTCTAGCAACAAGATATCCCAAGTATTTTTCCTTGGAATTCAAGAGAAGTTGTCTTCCTGGGTGACTCGGTTGGTTGAGCATCAGTCTCCTGATTTCAGCTTCGGTCATGATCCCAGGGTCATGGGATCAAGCCCAGCATCGGGCTCCATTCTGAGCGTGAAGCCTGCTTAAGATTCTCTCCCTCTGCCCTTCTCCCCTGCTGGAGTGCTGCTATTTAAAAAAAGAGTTTGAGGGTTGACCTCAGTCATCAGACTCAAATTCCAGGACAAAGATCCATCACTAAATACATCAGCTCACAAATGCCTCTTAACACTTACTAATAAGACCATCAACCAAGCAGGGTTAGACTGTCCTCCTTTGCAGTTACCTTCCTTTGGCAAGTTGATCTGGATCCAGTGTAACTCAAATGAGGTCTTCTGTGTCAGGCTGTGATGGCCCTTGATTAGGAATCTTGGGATGCTGTGATTCCTGGTACTTGGCAATGAGAAAAGCAGCTTCTCGTTGCGACTCCAAGCTCACTGTGCTCCATAACATAAAAGGAACACCTGAAGTCCAGTAGTTGAGCAGACTTCCTTAATGCTGCAAAAACAGTAACTTGTTTCTCTAAAGTGGGAATAGTATCGGCCCTCTCAAAACCAAAAACAACTTCCCATTCCTGAGGATGTCATTAACAACTGAACAGGCACAAGCCACCAGATCAAAGTAGAGTGTCAGCTTTAATATACAATCAAACCTTTTCCTCCTGGGAAGGAATAAGTCCAAGGACTAAAACGTTCACTTCTGGGGAAACAATACCAAAACCCTCATGGAAGGAAGAATACAGGGAACAGGGGTTTTCTCCTGCTCTCCTGTCCAGTCCAAAGCTCTGCCTTTATTGAAACTATTACCAACTGTAACTCTGTTATAGTCCTCTCTGGAGGAGAGCAGCTGGGTAATAGCATACTGCTTTTTCTGACCTGACTTACAACTACTTCCTAAACCCCAATCATTGTTACTTTTCATATTCAGGCTAGTGAGGTTTGATCCCTTTGTTCCTAAAAGCCTCTCAAATCCATAAACTTGGAGCAACTAACATAATGCTTCCTACCTGTGCATAGCTCTAGAAACTGAGTCCCATACCTTCCTATTTACTTCTAGATCACATGAAACTTTTTTTTTTTAATGGGTAAACTGAAAATGCAATCCTGGTCTGGTGATAAAAACTAAACTGTTAGCAAAAAGTATTCCATCTGCCAATCCCTACAACACCTGTATTGGTTTATAGGCTCTTACTTTCATCTGGGACTCAAAGCCCTGGGAGGGTATAGCTGCCTATTCAGTCTAAGGTTTGAAGAAGCAGGGCTTCTGACCCTATGAAATCCTTTTCCTTTTCCTTTTCCTCCAGACTCCCTTGCCCTGGAAGTTAAGGGCAATTTCTCTCCTCATATTTTAGCTTCAATCCCCCATGAACTTATCAAAACACTTAATACATACTGACTATATTTCATGATTATCCTAGGTTTGTCCCCAGAAATTTCCTAGTCTAACAAATGCTGTCCTGTATCCTAACTTAGAATTATAAAATTACATTTACATCCTTATGGTTTGTCTCAATATCCTAAAGTTCATAAATCCCAGAATCTTCCAGAAGATGCCTACTTGTCTCTAGCAGTAATGTGGTCATCTGTCTCCAGGCAATGATTATCATTCAACCCCAATTCCATCACTTCCTATGCCTTTACCTGTGACAAAGATGCTGTAGAAATCCTAATCTTTTTCTACCTTGGAGTACCAGAGTACAGGAGATACTAGCTACATCCTGTCAGTCTTGGGCTGAACTACTTCAGGGGCAGTGTGTCCCTAATGTGGAAGCCTCTGTTGGATAAATCTCCTTGACAGAGGCAGCAATACTCCTCCCCATTATAGGTGCTTGAACTTTGTTCCTTTAAGTCAATCTACAAGGCCGAAGGAGGATCAAGGGCTGGAAACCAAAGAACAAACCCAGTATTCGGATAATATATACAGGGTGACTAAAAGGCATAAACTTAAGCTGTGTATCATATTTAAGAAAATGTAAGTAGCTAAACTTCTGTCTCAGAAAAAGGAGTATTCTTCTACTTGCCTACCCACCAAACTTGTCCTTACTGGAGAAAGTACTATGTTGAATGAATGTAAGAGTGGACTTCTGGTCTTCTAGATCTTAGAGGAAAAGCTCTTTTACACCATTGAATAAAATGTCAGCTGTACATTTTTCCTATACAGCCTTTATTATGTTAGAGGTATGTTCCCTCTAAAACCACTTTGAGGATTTTTTTTTTCTTTAGTGTTAAACTTCATGAAATGCTTTTTCTGGTTAACATAGCAACTGTATATTAGGCTGTGATTTTTCATATTGATACAGAAGCTATCACCCCTGTGGTTTCTAGCTGGATCTTCTATAGACTTCTGTGACCCAAACTTTGGAGACACAATAGCATTGTCTTGGACTTTTAACATGGCCTTAGGTCTAATGTGGTAGTTGGCAACCACCTTAACACTTCTGGCATCATAGTTCTGGCCTACAGTGGTGTAGAATGAGGTGCCAGTCTCAAAACTAATTTTTCAGGATCTTCCCATTGTATCTATTGGACTAGCACGTTCTTCTGGTAGATGGTTTCTGATGGATGTTAGCACTCTCTATAAAGATACTTCAGCTTACTCCCATATGCCCATCCACAGATCTCTACTCGATACCAACTTGTCCTCAGTTTTTCTCCTAGGCCTGACCAGCAGTAAATCCATTTGCCACTTCTCATTAGTATATACACCTATGTATTTAAACCTCAAAATGAAAACCCTTTTTATATAAAATGGAGAACAAGGAGTACTGACAGAAGCTATACCTGTTGGGAGGATGTACCCCTCTCCACTGTTGTTCAAGGTTACTCTTGTGTGGGATGATAGTGCAGCAGCCATCCAGCTTTGGCCTGAAATACCAAGTAGATCCATGAATCACTTAGATATTTTCTTAGTGTTTATTTCCCATGCTTTGAAGTGTGTGTGTGTGTGTGTGTGTAACCCTAAGGCCTCCAACCAGTTACATTTCAAATGCTTAATAGCCATGTGTGGTTAGTGGCTACTAAACTGAATACCGATTATAGAATACTTTCATCATCAAAGAATCTTAGAGAACAGCTCCAGGTATCTCAGCTATATTATGGCAAAACTACAAATGTGCCCAGTGTTCATTTCAGGTGAATGCAAACTGTATCTGAGCTCCTGTCCTGTAGAAAAGCATCCACCAAATCAATGGTGGTGTGCCATGTACATGACTGTGTTAATGTGCTCTAGCAGAGAACACATCTGGCAACACCACTTAGTTGGGGCTAGTACATGCATTTGGAGTATTCTCCAGGAGCTAGCTGTTTCAGGTGCCATACTGTGCATTAAATGGGGATGTGATGGGGACTTCCACCTCCGCAGACTTCAGGTCGCTTTTTTTTTTTTTTAATGTCCTGTTTATTTTTGAGAGCACAAGCAGGGGAGGCTCAGAGGTGGGACAGAAGATCTGAAGCAAGTTCCTCACTTACAGCAGCAAATCCATGTGGGGCTCAAACTCACAAACTGCAAGAATATGACCTGCTCAACTGACTGAGCCACCCAGGTGACCCCATGCTTTAGGTCATTTTAAAGCATCACTAAGTTCCATCCCTTCAAGTACACAGTATCTTCATTTACTGTCCTATTCAGAAAAAGAGGAAAGTTCCAAAGGCCTTGCTTCAGCCTTCTTTACTATACCTCTTGATTCCTAGGCCCAACTCATGAATAGATACGTATATCCATTCTGACTATACATTCAGGTAAGGTGAATGATCATAAGATGCATCCCAGAATCAGAGGACCCTCTGTAAGCTGGCTGTTGGCCAGGAATCCACTTGTTACCTAGTTCTCCTATGCTTCCCTGTCCTGACTGGGGGGCCATAATCTTTGGGTTTCTGGGTATGAGGGTTACTTAGGACTTGTGTCAAACATTCTCAAATAGTTCTCCTTTTTACAGTGGCAAGTATCTGAATAAATGGCTGTAGGTCCCTTTGGGAGAAAGAACTGGTAGAGTCATTACCATGCACTCTTCCTAAAAGTTCTGAATTTTTCCCTCCCAGGAGAGAAGACAATCAACTATGTTTCAAGTTTAAACACAGGGCAAAGGATTATGAATACTGATTAAGTAAACTGCCATTAACCTCCTGATCTTGATTCTTCTACAGATAGAGTAGCTCTGCTGTTGTCTTCATCCTAGCTTGATATGGAACACATGAATTAATAGAACACCTTTCACAAGTGCCTCCTATGTCAATCTATTACTTTTAGCAAGTATATCCTCCCAATACATCAGTAAGTCTTAATGATCAGACTGCTACCAGGGGCTATCTGTGATTCACCTACAACAGGGATAAGGTTTCATTACCCGATGTTACCAAATGTTGGAATTCTAACATGTTACCTTCTTAGTATAGATTTCCTTGAACCTCTCCAAATACCAAATGTTAGCGTTGTGTAGAATATTTAAGGAGTGTTGCATGGAGGGAAGTGAAAAGTTGGCAGGGGTAAAAAGCTAGGATGAAAATCGAACTGTAGCTTTGACCAACTCCTCCAGGAGCTGTTTCTAGAGTGACCTTTCAGTTTTGTCCTAAATTGGACCATATTGACCATGTATTTCCCCGCCCCCTGCTTAGTCATTGGGTTGCCCTAAAAGATGTGGCCTTCAAGTTTGAGACTGATAATCTTGTCCATCCTCTTTTGGTTTGCAATTCTTCTTGGGAGTTCTTTTTATAAGTCCTCTGTATATATCAGGAGTCTTCCCATCTGTAACCTCCCAGTTTAAGGCACTTCCTGCTAATTTAGTCAAACGTCCTAACTTCCTTGAAGTAATCTTTGTTTTTAAAACTTCATCTATCCTAAGACCTAAAACTTAATCATATATCACTACCAAGAATTAAAGTTACTTTCACATCTAAGTCCTTAATAAACCTGGAGTTTATTTTTGTATATGGAATAAGGTAGGCATCCAATTATCTTCCATCTGATTTTTTTTTTCCAGCTAGACTTAACTTACTGAAAGGCCTGTTTCATTATCTTAATGAGTTAAGAGACTTCTTACAAAGAACTGATTGTCTTGTTTACTGAGTCTGCTGGTCTGTGAGACTATACCTGGACTTAAGGGTCTGGGACACAGGTCTTGGGCCTGTGTAACTGAAGTAACAAGACTTCCATAGGAAACCAGTGCCATGATCTATACCAAGGCAGAACAGAACACTTTTAGCATCATCCTTAACAACCCTTCACACTGCTATAGGGATGAGGGGTCCAAGAAGCTGCAGATGGGGGAACTTCCCAGGGAGACTGAGGATGGTGAGCTGCTGTTTCCTGTCCCATATACATCCATAAAGTCAACTTTATGCCAGGTATAATCTGTTTGTCTTATGAGCGTACTAATCCAAATGTGGGACCACTTCTAGAAGTGGTTGATCTGTTCTAATCTGCTTCTGGTGGACTTTAAATTAGCGGGTTGTTTGCCTTCTGGAATAGTTGTTTCTCAAACATTTTCTGGCCTGTGAGTTGACTTCTCTAGAAGTATTGACTATTAGACAAAGCAAATGGCACTGCAGATTCCCAGCACCAATGAGCAGGTATACTAATCTTAAAACAAAGAGCCCACGGCACCAAATATAGATAGTAAATCTTTCCCCTCCTCCCCAAAATTAAAACTTCATGTTCTCTATGGAATGGGTTTAAAAGGAGAAATCTCCTGGGTAACTTGTCAGTTTTGAGAATGTCTGAGGGTGGGGATGCTGTTAAAGTTAATTGTGCCCTACCTATTTCTCCATGAAGCCACCTACACAGAGCTCCTCTGCAGCTGTGACTTTTAAGGACAAAGGAGTCCACACAAGTGTTAACTAGACACGATTATTCCAAGGCAATGCAGGGGAGGAACAAGACCCAAGCTCTTATAGTCCATTATCTATTGCATTGTCCCATAGTAGTGCTTGGGTGTCTGTCTTTTGTCTCGGGCCAATGCTACTACCCCCACAAACTTTCCAGTCTCTTCCCATCCCAACCTTCCCCAGGGTGTGAATTTCTATTATAGTTTCCTATATAGGGTACCTTTTGAGACTGATCTTGGGGAAGGAAGGCAGCAGTTATACTTCTCAACCATCTTAATCTCAGAGAACCCTAGGTCTCCCACCCAAAAAGACTATTAAAGATGCTCAGGGCTCAATCTTTAATAGTTTTCACGATTATCCTTGTGATTCTAATAGGCCTGCCTAGGACTTTATGTTGGAGGTACTTGGGTGTGATACTGTATTACGGAACTTCGAAAATATCTTCACTTGTATATACACCTACTTACAACCACCCTAAAACCTTAACACAAATCCTTCAATACCACTCCATGGATAGAGGAATAAGAAGCCATTTTTATTGTATATGAAACAGAAGTCCCACTATTTGTCACAAGGGATGGGGAAAAAAAAAAGGATTTAATATTAATCCTTTGTTTGGGGCTGAGACTGTCCCTTCAGGTAACAAGTCTAAGAGTGGACTTAGAAGAAAGCTTGAGGGGAGGACAGCCTGAGGGAACAGATAGAGAATAGGACCTCCACATAAGAGATACTAACAACTGAAGCAGTCCACACAATCAACATTCAGCCAAGTGGCTGAAGTTTCTCCAGGAATATTTTTCTGCTTACTCTAAGAACCCAGAGCTGTCCAGAAGCCTTGTTCTTACAAGGCCAAGTGGTTGGTAATGTATCCCTTATATTCTCATCTGAGTCCAAGAATTGGGGGAGAGAAGTAGCTTAGAATGGAAACCTAAAAAGACACTCTACCCATAACCAGACTTAAACTGCTGGGGGCTCCTGGGTGGCTCAGTCTGTTAAGCGTCCGACTTCGGCTCAGGTCATGATCTCACAGTTTGTGAGTTCAAGCCCCACATCTGGCTCTGGGCTGGAAGCTCAGAATCTGGAGCCTACTTCGGGTTCTGTGTCTCCCTCTCTCTCTGCCCCTTCCCTGCTCGCTCTCTCTCTCTCTCTCTCTCTCAAAAATAAACATTAAAAAAACTGCTAAAGAGAAAAATTGAGGAAACCGGCTTGTAACAACATCGGTCTATTAGTCTAGATCAGTCTTCAGCTATTATAGTCTCCCTTCCCATAAAGCCTCATCATGAGTGCCTATGGTAACATCAAGGGAGCAGCTCTACCTTTACACTTTGAACTCAGTTGCTATAGGACACTTCTGATGCTAGGTCTTTCAGATTTATATTAGTACTACAATTTCCCCCCATGAATTCTGTTCTAGGGTAAGGAAGAAGACTTGCTGAGCTGTGTGCTGAGGATTGTAATGGCTACGTGGCTTTCATTCTTTAAACATCTGAGAACAGTCTTCGGAAAGTCCATCTTCATAAAAGTCTTCATGTCCATAAGCGGTATTAGCCCTTCTCACAGGACTGACTTGTGAACATGAACTGAACATTTTTCAGTGGCACTCCCCGTAATTGTGTTAGAATAGGTTCTCTGAAGAGCAGATGTCAAGAAGGAATTACATGTGTCAGAGATTTGTTCAGTGGGAAATGCCCATGAAGGAAGATACAAAGGAATCCTGAGGCTGGAAGAACAAGCTTACAATGCAGGTCTGATCTCTGTGCAGGAGGGAAGTAAGGGAAGGAAGGTCTTAGACTTCAGTGCATTTCTAAAAGTTTTGACAAGGCCACAAGGAGTACTTAAGCCAAAGGCACCCATAAGGAAAGTCCAGTGTCTCACAAGAGTAAGTCTGCATTATTAGTGCTATGTTCATTCACTGGTTGGAAGCCACCCCACAGGAAGTGGAACCCAGGCAGGGCTGTGGACTTGAGCAGTGTGATAGAAGCTGTTTAGTCACATATGCTTCCTGCAATCAGATCTGAGGAGCATATTTTCATGGTCACCACAATTTATTACATGGTACAGGTGTCCTTCATATTTTGGGAGCAGCAACCCCATAGTTCCCATGGGCCTCTTTTGCTGTGGGTAAACTAGAAGAGGAAGGCCGGTAGAACTACAACCCCGGTCTGAAACTCCTATCAGAACCACAACTGTTACTCTTTTCCTTCCACTGTCTGTCTGGAATTTCTCTCACCCTCAAGGAATCTTGAATCTTAAGGAATCTTATAGCTATCATCACTTTAAATCTTGGTGGCCTACCTGATGAAGTAACCCAATTCATTCCTGAGGAGGTTGAACCCTTGGTAATCATACTCCTGTTTGGGGATTGTTTCACATGTACACTCATGCTTATAATGGGGCATGAGCACTAGAAAATGCCTAACTAGATCACCTGGCTTCTCATTTACAAACTCCCCCATATCCATTGTGTAAAAGCAACTGCCTCTTCAATTAGGTCAGTTACTCCTGCCAGGATAGTAACTCTTACCTGTTGGTCCCTAAGCCTGGAGTCCTAAGTAGCCTGAGGGCAGCTGTAATTCGTAGTTCAACAGAACCCTTGTTGTATCCTTTGAGGATCAGGACTTCCAACCATTCAGAGACCATATTTCCTGGGATAGGAAGCAAAAGTCCCCTAGTGGATGATTGAGACTATAATGTATTCCTGATTCTACCTCTTTGTCCCTGGACTCCTGTATCCTATTGGGGACCAAGCACCAGATAGAGATCTAATTTAATGCAAATACAGCATCCTAAAGGATGGCCACTCTTTTGTGTGGAGTGCTGCCTCTGAGCTGCCTTTTCAGCTGTGTTTTTAGAAGACTGCCCCAGAATTGAGTCTAACTGCTTCTGGTTAGTGAAATAATGTTAATGCTTCCAGTGAATCCCATAGTCATGATCCCTATCCTGCATATCCTATGGTGAAGAATGTCTACTCTTCTGTTACTGTGTAATATGGGATCTCTTTCCCATAAGTCATTCAGGAAGCCTTCAAAGTAGTGCTGGCTGAGGCTTTCGTAGACAAGAAAGGAAAATCCACACCCAGGATAAGTACATATCACTGGCAGTACAAACCTTCAAAGTAGTTGACTTGCCAAGGGGCCTCCTTGAATAATAGTATTATGTCTGGGTTTCAGCATTGAACTCCATGCTCAGTAGGAATCTACTTGGTTGAGCCCACACAGTCTCCTTTGCTGTCACCGCTGCTACTCTAATAACCCATCACACCAGTTCTGAGATGACCACTGAATGTCAACCAGCAGAATTGCCTCAGTGGCTTAGTTCAGAGCCTTTTCTGGTGTACGCTTTACACAGATACAAAACTCCTCAACTTGAACCCAACCCCCATCCTTCTCTCAGACCTCTTTACCTTAAATCTCCTGTCTCTTACTTTGTAGGCCCCTGCCCAAGGACTTAGAGATGACTCTTGGACCACTTTACTTTTCACAGAGCATGAATGACCAGTTGTACCACTTGAAATTCTGCCAACTAGGAAACTTTGATTCTCCACTCTTTCAAAGTCTCAAGGCCACCTCTGTATGTAACTATAATGCATCTGCCATCCATTTTAGGTCATGCCTTCCCAACCCATAAAACATAAACCAGTCTCTGGCTTCTTCTTTCTGTTGGTGTAACAGACCGCTTCATGTGGCCATTGATGTGATCTGCAGGAGAAGAACTACTGCAAATGCTCTGGATGACCTGACTCTGGAATTCCTGCTCATGCTTCTGCCCTCTGATCTTCCTAGATTTGATTGTGGATGAACCATTTCCATCTCTCACTGCTGCTGGACCTGTCTAATTTTGACTTGGGTCCGATACATCCAACTCCTAATGGGCAGTTCTGGATGCGTGATCACTTGTTGTCCCGTGGCCAAATGTTCTGTCTCTACCAGGGTCTAACAAAATGCCAGGAGTTATCAAGTTATACAGTTTTCTGCTGTAAGTGACACAGCCTAACTTAAATACTAGGGCATGTATAATAACAATTCCATAAGCTACATGCTGTTTCTTTCCCCATTACTGATACCTCTAACACTTGAGTGTACTAGTTCCTATGACCTATGTGGCAGTGATGTTTGGCACCACAGCCTGAACCTGCGATAGAGCCTTTTCCTGCTCTGGGCCCACTCAAAGCTGGAAGCCTTCCATGTCCTCTGGTACAGAATTCCTAAGTGAGGAATACATTATCTCCAGAATCAAATGTAGCCTACCATGCATTGTTTTCTCTTGTATAGAATTTGCAAGATGAAGATCTTCACTTTAGAAACATTTCTTTACCATTGGACCCCTGAAAACCTTCACTGAAATGCTAGGCTACTGACTATTCTCGGTATTTGTCTCTTCCTCTGGAGCATATGTGTCTAAGGCTTTCACAGTCCACTTCTTGTGTATTTTGCCCAATCAACCTGTCACTGGTAGATCATTGCGATATTCTGTGGGAGGTCTAGTCCTTTTAGGATTATATTATGGTATAAAAAGAGTTAACATGGGCGCCTGGGTGGCTCGGTTGGTTAAGCGTCTGACTTCGGCTCAGGTCATGATCTCACGGTCCGTGAGTTCAAGCCCCGCGTCGGGCTCTGTGCTGACAGCTCAGAGCCTGGAACCTGTTTCAGATTCTGTCTCCCTCTCTCTCTGCCCCTCCCCTGTTCATGCTCTGTCTCTCTCTGTCTCAAAAATAAACGTTAAAAAAAATTAAAAAAAAAAGAAAAAATTAACATGCCCCTGAGGGAAGCTGAGTACTATTGCCTATCCCATGTGAATGGAAACTTCTCAGTCCTCTTGAAACTGCAATAAACAATACATCTGCCCGGTTGCTAAGTTCTCTGTCATGGACCTGAGTAGCATTTTTTTTTTTTTTTCAACTTTGGAGAGAAATTTTGGAGACTTCTATCTGGCCTTCCCCACTGTGCTGCCTCTTCCCTCACAGACCAGGTATGCCATATGGTAGTTATTCCAACTCTAATAGTTCTAATCAGTCACTAAGTGGCTGAAGAAGTGACCACTGGGTAAGTTCGTGAAATCAGGACATACTGAGAACTGGACTTTCTCTAAGACCCCTTACTGACTGGATTCTACTACCTAGAGCAGAGCCCCAACTCCAGTAGAGGGACCATGATTGTTCTTTCAGTTTATCAGTATCAGTCTTCAATGTCTAGGTATTCTCTTCCTAGTGTAAAATTGCCTAAATGACCATAGTTCTCTTTAGAGAAGAGTTCAGGGAATCATGGTATAGAACTGAGGTTTTTTTGAGTCCTTCCCCTTAGGGATCCAGGTACCTCTTGGGTTAATGAGTCCTAGATCTTGAAAATTAGTACAGGTCTGGAAACTGAGCAAGAGATTGACTATTGCAATGACCATCCCTAGTCTCATATCCATTGTACTTTGTTTTTCTAGATGGTAAGCCAGAGCCTTGCTGGCTACCCACCTGTTTCAGCCCTTGGGGCCAAAAACACTAAAACAGCTCCACAATCCCCTGGAGCCAAGCCCCTTTGACTTTGCCAGTTCTTAAAGTAATTTCAGCCTTCTGACTTGTGGTCAAATGCTTCCATTTGATCTCAATTTCTCCATTATCCCCACTGATCTTCATGAGCCCACAACTAGAACTACCTTTGCTGTCATCAGACCTGGTGAGAGCCACCATTGAACTTCTCAGTGGTACTGGTGCCTGTATCACCAGTTATGATTGTTTTGGATGTTGTGTCTTGTGTTCAACTGAACATAATTTTCTGATGGGTCTTCTGTCATTACATAACAATCTGTTACAATATGATTACCTACATCTTTATTTTTACCTTTCAGGACAACCTAAGCATTTTCACTTTGCTTCTCATTAGCCATTGTTTTCAGGCTTAAAGGAGCCACTCTAACAGGGAGTTTGCACAATCTCCTAGGGTCTTCGCAAGGGTAATAAATCCCACATGCCAAGAAAGTGCCTCCAGGTTGAATTTTTTTCATCTAGTCTTAATATTACATATTTACATCCTATTCCTCCTGATCAAATACTCCCCAAACCATTCCCACAGGTACTCATGTCAGTATGTGCTAGCTAATTCTGAGAACTTGGGCCCTGCCTCCCCCAGAAAGGGAGGGTATACTACCCTTTAACCCTGGTTATCAGCACAGTAGCCAGGAAGAGAGGTGAGGATGGCTCTGGAGAAGAACACCTGTTGCCTCACAGAAGCCACCCCTTACTAAGGAAATGTGGGTCACCTCAAAGTCCAAGCATTTGGAGTAGCTATAGGGCCACTATACCCAAAGGTAGGCATCCAGAGGTTCCCATGCCATGTTTTAGTGTCCCAGGTTTTCCAAAATAGAACCCTGACCTTCTCTGGCTGAGCATTCAAACACTGAGTGCTCTATGCCTCTAACAATGGTCTTTGGCCTGTCACTTAGCTGTATCATTGCAGCAGATAAGAATATTTTTGTAAGTAAGCAGACGCTCAGGCTCTCACGCATAACCATTAACTGCTTGTTAATAGCTCTCAATCTTACCATCCTTCTGCAAGGCATCAGTGTAATTTAGAAAAACAAATCCCATGACTTTATAGACTGTACCCTCCCCCACATTTCTCAAATGTTTGTATCCTCACACTTGCAACAGTGTTTCCCCCCTACTGGGATATCTTCTTAGTTCCCCACTAGTGAAATCTTTAGCAATTGAGTCACCATCTTGTGAAGGACTACCTATGCCCTACCCACTAAGGTGGCATCGTCCTCCTCCGCCAGGCAGTTAGTGAGCCAGCCAGATGCCCACTTTACATTCTGCTTGCTCTGACCACTCTTGGTCCTCTAAGAAGCAGACCACAAGATGGGATTAGACTTACTGGAAGCTATGCCTATGAGAGAAATGCAGAGGGAGCTAAATGCTGGGCAAGCTATCTGCTCACAATGCCAGTCTGACCTCTGTAAAGTATTGAAAGAGGTTAAGGAAGGAAAGGTCTCAGACTTCATTGGCCTTGCCGAAGCTTTTAGAAGTACAGTGAGGAGTCCCATAGCCATAGTTACCTGTCACAAGTATTCTGTCCTGCAGGAATGGGCCTACCCTCCATCCCTATAATGCCTAGTCATTGGCTAGGAGCTGCTTGTGGGAAATGTGACCTCAGCGGAACATGGTGATGGATTTTTAGATGGCAACAGCTAAGGCTGACAGTCAACCACACTCCTACCACAGGAGATGAGGGAGGCATATTTGAAGGTTGCCACAACAATCTCCATGCTTTGTTGTATGCTCTATAAAACCCCTTAGTCTTTTCTGCTTAGGTAGCAAACCAAATGCCTCTTGGCTACATCCAGGTTTCACAATACTAAAATACATAAGAGTTGAGGGATTGATATTCCATAGCTAATCTGCTAAAAGCAAATTCATGTGCTAGGCTGAACTCCAAATGAAGAGTGCCATAAATTGGGTTCAAGTTTATACCTAAGTCCCTTGAGCATATTCTCCCTCAGAAAATATAAATGCTATGCACTAAAGGAGAATAACAAGGTTTCTAACCTCTCTCCAATTTTTAACCTGGTAGTTAAATGCTAAAGCTTCAGACCTTTTCTCCAGGCCATGTCCTTGTCCTTGCCTTTTCCCACGCTCCTCCACAAAGAGGGCCCTGAGATCCGGTGAACACATACTTGACACTAATTCCAAACCCCTTCCCTTGGTCCCCAACCATGGTGGGGGTAAGCAAAATAGGACTTTGCTTATGATTGTTTTTCCCTTTATATGAAGACTATTTGACTCTTCCCAAACTCAGACCTAAGGTTCAGGAAAGCTAAACCATGATGGAACGATGGGATAGAATAGGCTAAAAGTTAGAGATTTCGGGGAAATGTGAATATAATCAGAACCCTAAATGAACACATTCTAGATATCCCAATAGTCAGAATCAGAAGTCACTTATCCCGGTTGTTGTATAGTGATCTTTCATTTGCACTTGACTACTTCCGTTCATACTAAGGTCTGTGATCATTTGTTGTATACCTAAAGCTCAATAGACTCAACATCTTCCTGCCTGGTTATAGTTAAGGGTTTGTAATCCAACTTTGAGTTGCATCCAGTTCTACCCTTTGAAGGGAAACTGATCTGTGCATTCGCAGTTGGGACTGACTATAGTGTCAGCTGTGTAAGAGACATTAAATATGCAACCATTCAGACCTTCAGGAAAAAAGCTTTTCATCTTTTCCGCAGCTGAGTAAAATGAGGGTCATAAGGACTAGAGGCTTTGGAATTCTAAACCACTGAATTCCATGCGGCATCTGGCTGGCTCAGTCGAGTGTTGGACTTGATTTTTGGCTCAGGTCATAATATCAGGGTCATGGGATCAGGCCTAGATCCCCCTGTTGGCTCAGCACTAAGTATGGAGCCAGCTTGAGATTCTCTCCCCCTCCCTCTGCCCCTCATGCTCACTCATGAATGCTCACTCTCTCTCAAATTTTTAACTGCTGAATTCTTTTTTTTTTTTTTTACCTCCTATAAACTGAGTCACCTTGGGCAATTCTTCTGTCACTTCTGGGAATATCCATTTCTCATGTGCAAAGCAGGGACAGTAACTGCCTACAAACTGTGGTTAAGAATCACATTAGTAACTTTTTCTTTTTTTAATTTTTTTTCAACGTTTATTTATTTTTTTTGGGACAGAGAGGCAGAGCATGAACGGGGGAGGGGCAGAGAGAGAGGGAGACACAGAATCGGAAACAGGCTCCAGGCTCTGAGCCATCAGCCCAGAGCCTGACACGGGGCTCGAACTCCCGGACCATGAGATCGTGACCTGGCTGAAGTCGGACGCTTAAGCAACTGCGCCACCCAGGCGCCCCATGAATCACATTAGTAACTTTCAACAGCAGCTACTTAACTAGCAAAGTGTTTTATAGTCCTTTTCTAGATATTGAACTAATACTTAATCTGGAAGGTAAAGTCAATGTTCCTAGAAATGCTAGAACTCCTAACTTCACCTTATTTTGTGATCAATTCAAAAAGACCATATGTAGTGAGGGATCCTACAGATGTACCCAGGGAGAGCTACTGCAAGGAGTAGAGGTTCTCCTCTTCATGGAGCCCTCACACGCTTCAGGCTACTTGACAAGAATGGGTCTGCAGGAGAAGTACGAAGGTCATGTTGAAACCTGATCATCTTGTCCACTGCCCTTCATTAAGCTGATCTTTTTTTAACAGGCCATGTTCTTCTAGAACACTCCATGCTTTCTTAGTACAAGCAATTTTAGCATCTTGGCTTAAAGGCTTAAATCAAAATTGCTTTTCCTGTTAAGTCCACATGAATGAAATGACTCCATTTTCTTTTCTTTTTTTTTTTTTTTTAGAATTGAAGCAGGCACAGAAAAAAGTAGAACCTATTATATAACATTCTAAACTCCAAAGCACTGGATCTAGGCATCTTAGAAGCTCTGAATGCAACTGATAAAGCAAGGGTATTCTATCCTATTTCCAATGTGTAAAATGTGAACCGTACTAACTACCTCACAAGTAAGTGTTCATTCAGCACTTAATTCTTATAAATATCCTAACTATTTGTATTACTGAGGTCATCATAATTTCACCTTTACAGCTCAAATACCCTTTAGTCATTAAAATAAACATAAATAGAACTTAAAGCTGTACATTCTTAACATTCCTTTGGAATCACAAAAACTGGAGAACACTGGGCCTAACCTCTCAGATGGCTTGAAGCTCCCATTTGGCAAGCTGCCCACCATATTTAAATACCTTCTCCATATGTTTGAGAGGGAAGGAAGTAATGGTCACTTGAACTTAGTTTCTGTCTTCAGCATTTGGAGAAGCCGCTCCCGGATCTGCTTGGTGCGGACAGCATAAACAATGGGATTAAGGATTGGAGGAATGAGGAGGTAGAAGTTAGCCAGTAAAGTGTGGATTGGAGGAGGTACCTGGTGACCAAATCGGTGAATGAGAGAAGAAACCACAATAGGAACATAAAAGATCAGAATGGCACAGATGTGAGAACCACATGTCCCCAGGGTTTTAAGTTGGGCTTCAGGTGTGGCTAGCCCCATCACGGCCCGGAAAATCATCACGTAAGAGACAGCAATAGCCATGGAATCCAAGATTAGGACCAAAAAACCAATGCTTAGCCCATAGACATTGTTGACCCTGCTGTCACCACATGCCAAGGTGACCACAGCCATGTGCTCACAGTAAGAGTGTGAGATGACACGAGCCTTGTAAAGGGGCAGCCGTAGGCGGATCATCAAAGGCAGAGGTCCGATGTAGAGTACCCCCCGAAAGAGGGCAGCCAGCCCCAACCGTCCCACCGTAGCATGAGTGAGCACTGTGGTATGATGTAGCGGGTTGCAAATGGCTACGTAGCGGTCCAAAGCCATGGCAAGGAAGATGCCTGACTCAACTGTGGCAAAGCAGTGGATGAGGAACATTTGGGCCAAGCAGGCATCCAGGCCAATATCACCAGCACCAAACCAGAGGATTCCCAGCAGTTTGGGCATAGTAGAGGTGGATAGAACCAGGTCAACAACCGCCAACATACACAGGAAGAAGTACATGGGCTGGTGCAGGCTATTCTCCACCTTTACCACAGCCAGAATGGTGATGTTCCCCACCACGGCAACCAGGTACATGGAGCCAAAGGGGATGGAAAGCCAGAGATGCAGGGACTCCAGCCCTGGGATGCCAGCAAGCTGGAAGGAGCTGGGTACTGAGCAGGAATTTTGAAAAGTGAGCATGATTCATAAATGAACCTTCTCACTCATGCCCCAAAATGCAGTAGAAACTTTTTCTAGAAATATTTTATTAAATCCTATAATAAAGAATAGAATCATTGGTAAGATGCTATAAACTTCTTAAAAGAAATCATGGAACAATATCATAGTGTAAGTGTCATATTATTACGGTCACAAAATTTTACCTGACAAAAATTTTCCAAGCACAAGCCAAATACATATTTGAATGTAAGAGTATCTCTGTATAATAAGACTCCCAAGGAGCAATGTTCTTGCATCAATCATTGAAATGACCTAAGGCAGACCAGTACCTATTTAGTCCTTTAAAGGTAAACTATACGGTATCTCTCAGTATTCTATTAGGTCTCAAAATGAGAGCTTCTTGAAAAGACATTGATAGACCCCCAGGACTGTCTAGGCTCTGTGGTAAATCAAAGGTTAAGCTTGAGGCCAACACTTGCTATTGGATGATCTGAAACCTTTAATCTACAGACCAGAAATCACTAAGACATGGACCGGTGAAGAAAAGGGACCTTGAAGAATAGAAACAAAGCAATTCCTGAAAAGCAAAAGCTGCTGAATGTAACTCAGTTTGTCTGCCGAGAGGCAGATCCTTGCAAGGGCCCTCTCCTTTTATGGAGGCTAGATAGAGGATAAGGCTCCAGAAGCAGAGCATTCTCCCCATTAGGGAAGAAGACCCATTCAGCTCTGAGTGGCATGAAGCCTAGAGGACAAGTATTTGGCCAAAGAAGAAATGTCCTACTTGGAGTTCAGGACAACTGGCTAAAGGGATATTTGTATTTTGAGAAAAGACCTAGAAGCAATTTTGTGTGGGTTTTTCTTCAGGGTCTAAAGGATTATACCAGAATGTTTCCTATCTATACTAGAGGAATGTCAAGGAAGGAGAAAAACATATAAGCTTTGTCTCCTACATCTTGAACCTTGTTGGGTTGACTATAGCAGATAGTTAATAGTCTGGGCTTTGGAATTTTCCAGATCTGGTTTCAGATCCTGGCAGTAGGAGCTGAGGCAAGTTTACATACATATCATATCATATCACATATCATATCATATAATTGAGTTCAACTGACAACAAACTTAAACACTTGTAGCCTAGAGGAGGCATGAGGATTAAACAAGAATGCAATGTCTGACACATTAACAGCATTAGCTCTTCGAAGTTGAGAATATTGGATATATTTTTGGTCTTGAAATATTAAAGTTCAAAAAACCTTGGAATGCCTCTCTAGGGAGCCGTGGTACTGGGAGGATGACCACCATAGTAATGACTTGATCCCACAGAATTCCTCTCGATGATCTGGGTTTCCTCTCCATATCAAGGTTCTCCTATATCACTACAAATGGGAACAGTGTTGGCAGTAGCAGTAAAAAGGCTGAATCATTGAGGCTGGGGGAAAAAGAGCATAGGAACCAGCCTGTGATTGAAGTGACCAGGTGAAGTCAGGCAAGGGGAGCCTGTCTTGGTTTTTTCACCCTGTGTGCTGGTTATTTTCCATTTGTCCCTCTGAAGCCCTGTCCTATGTCCCTATAAGCTGGAGTTTATAGGGCTGCATTACTCAGATTCCCTTCTCTTCTATCTTCTAGAGGAGTTCAGCCAATATGAGGCACCAACAAGAGGTAAGAAAAGGAGACTGGAGATCAGGAACATGTTCTCCAGTTCCCTTCCTGCCACGCACATATGGCCTTGCCATGGTTTTCTACCAAAGACAACAGCTCTAAAAAGTAACCCCTCCTGTTTTCTGGCAACAGCATCTTCCCTTATGTGGTCAGGCCTGAGTAGGATAATAATGTGCAAGGTTGGTTCTGGTGCTTTACCATCCCCTTGTCAGTTTCCTTAACCCTTTCCAGGCCTCTGTAGATAATCTCTTCAACTGCCACTTTCACCAGGCCACTGGTTTGGATGGGTCACACCAGATCCCAATACTATACAATCTTCACTCAGTACTGTCTTTGAGAAGTTGTCTGCTTCCTTAGCAGGACATGTAATCTGAAAGTTGACAACTTTACAGAACTAGTTCTACAAGCAAATGAATGGCATTCAGGACGAAATGACCTTTACCAGGACTTCTAGACTTAAGAGGGGACTTGTCTACTTCACCCTTGCATCTAATCAACTGGCTTTAATAACCTGATGCTGTACTAAGCAAAGATGTAATCACATAGAGAATCTTTATTCCAGAAAAGGAAGAACCCTTGAATGGAAAAATCGACAGGACTTATCAATGAATTTGTTTTCTATCCCCATGCTCCTCCTCCCTCAGCAGTTACCCTCCTATTTTAGTGAAGAGGTTTCAGCAGTCTTTTTTTTTTTTTTTTCTTTTGATTCCATTTGAGTCTCATCAATACTGCCTCACAACCTGGGGAATCATTTCCTTTGGAATTTGGGCAGAGAAGTCCTGTTGTTGGAAGATCTCACAGCCCAAGTTACATACAAAGCTAAGTATAACTAGGGACTTCTAGACATCAGAAGTGATTTCTCTTGAAATCCAGCACACCTGTACTACATCAGACCTTACTAGAGCCAAGCCAAATGTCTTCAATCCCCTGGAATGGCCTCAAGCCCTGAAGAAGGCAGATTTTATTTGTATCCTTTCTCTTTCCTCCCCTATACCTGACAACATACAGAGCTCTTTTTCCCAATGACCGTTTCCTCTCCATGTTTTCCTCTTCCTATTCATCTCCAGAAACCACTCATAAAACTGAAAAGGGTACACATGACTGGAGAGATGCACTTCCGTTGTTAAATGGGACTGGGCTGAGTCTTGGTTAACTTTGCTGACTGCCCCATTCCCATCCTTCCCTAAGATCCTAACATTCCTTAACATATGTCTCCCTAGTCAAACAGCCTTCACACTTCAAACACAACAGAAGGGGAGGCTACTGAAGCTCCTGCTCAGAGTTGCCATGAGGATATAAGGAGTCAGGCCAACCTGCCACCTGAGCTCTATCCAAATACATCTGCCAACACCAACCAGATTTTTTACCATTCTTGACCCTACCCACTACCTTCCAACAAGGCTGAATTTTTCTACTTCCTAACTATATCATGTTCTTTTGCCTCTAAGAATTACCCATGTTCTTGGTGTTGGGATGGCACTTCTCTTCACCTAGCCAATCCTTACATATGCACCTTTCTATAACTTAGATGTCACCTTAAATCGCTCCAACCCTGTCTGTGCTCAGTGCCTGTCTTTGTACTATACACACACAGTGCTCTGAATTGCCTACTTACATGGATGATCCCTCAAACTAAGTTTCATAAGAATAAGGAGCATTCCTATCTTCTCTAGTATAATCCCTGGGGTAACACAATGCCTAGCTATGTTGAATGAGAATAACCTATTGCATATTGAAAACATTGGCAGGTGTCTTGGAGTGTTTTGGATTGCCATTAGCAATCTAGAGGGCCTCTTCAGACTCCTTGAATCTGTAAGGAAGCATGAGCTCTGTATGGATTCCACACTTCAAGTCCCCTCTCAAGAGAATTCCTTCCCTCTGAGTCTTGGAGACTTACACAGGAGCACAGTCAGAAGTAGAATGCCCAAGGGTCCCAAGTCTGTTCATCCTAATAGTCTTGGAACCCCTCCTGATGACCTCTGTTCCTTTTCTAGATTCCCCTTTTATACAATGCTCTTACCTCTGCTGGGTAGTGTCAGCAAGAGCCTAGGGCTCTGCAAATGCCACTGAGGCCTGGCACTTAAAAGCATTCTGTTCAGGGGTTGAGGGAATTCTATCTGGACTTGTTAACCTTCCCACTTCCCTTAGTAGAGAAGGAAAATAACAGGCTTTGTCCCAGAAGAATGAACACAAAATCTAACCTTAAGCATAGCTATTCCTAGTATGTCAGGCTTGGTCCAGAGAGGTCTCAGGAGAACAGACAGACTCTCTAATTGAGTCATGATTACTTGGGTGTCCAAGTCCTGCTCTTGCTGGTTGTATCTGGCCTCCCTGGAGTCTGTAGCTATTCTAAGGGCACCAATAGAAATAGAAATCATAAAAGCTTTTATAGGAAAAGGATGAAGAATCTCCTTGTAATTAGAGTTCAGCATGGCTGTAAATATCTAATGAAGTTTTGATATTCTGAAAGTATTTGGAGGTGATAATAGTGTCTCTAAACTTTAATACAAACCAAAAAATTGAAAAGACAAACCAATGGCTATTCCCTAAAAACTATATACTGTGGACTCCCCCCTCCCCCCCCACCCCACTCTGGTTCACATTATTGAGGAATGGATCCCATGGACTTGGAGGTAGAGCAGTGCATCTCCTTTATGTCTTTCTGAAACTAACCTTTCCAACCTAACATCCCATTCCCATTCTTCAGAAAGGAGAGAAGCCAAACTGAGAAAGTGGTTTATCTCTTGGTGTTGCTTTTTGTTTGTTTTGGGTGTGGGGCACAGAGAGGGAGAGAGAATCCTAAGCCTGCTCTGAACTCTTAGGGCAGAACCCAATGTGGGGCTCAAACCCACAAACCTTGAGATCATGACCTGAACCAAAACCAAGAGTATGTCGCCCAACCAACTAAGCCACCCAGGCACCCATCTTGGTGTCTCTTAATGGGATGCTTATGTGTTGGTGGGTATCATGATTAGGACTGTGGCAAGACATGGCCTTGGAAGCTCCAAAGGCTTGAGTTTGCAAGCTAGTTCAGTTATAATACCCACGTGTGACCTGGAACAAGGTTTTTTTTGTTTGTTTGTTTTTTTCCTTAGTGTAAAGTAGGAATAATCATCTCTGGGTAGCTTTCATAATTGAGATACTGTGTATGAAGAGGCTTGTAAGAAAACCTATCAGGCACTTAATAAACAGCATTGTTAGAACTACTATAATTTTTGTGTCTTTCAGAAGCATTAGCTCTCATCAGCCTGGGAGACCTCCTGTCTCCTTTAGACCAGGAACCAACATGGTCAGAACAGGGGTTAATGCAGTAGAATCAATACATGAAGGCTCTCATTTTTACTCCCCTTCCAGAGTATCTTACTTTCCAACACCTCAGGAAAATCTGGGAACTCTAGAACCTTGCTACCTCCTTCCCAACCTTAAGTTTATATTCTATGTAAAACTGCTTGTAGCTGCAGGGTAATTCCTTGCTTTTGTGCTTGTGCACATGTTATACCCTCTGCCAAGTAAAGTAGGAATGTCATCCCGGATATGAATCTATATCTAGCTTTTGAAACTTGGTTCAGTAAATACCACATCCAATTGAACTCCTCCTTTAAATTTAGAATTTAGAAGGTTGGCTATGATTCTTATACATATCTTGCATGATACTTAGAAATTATAGTCAATAAATCAGTGTATCAAATGAATCATGTTAAAGGTTATAAGGCCTCTTTAATAATTTGATTTTATGGACCAACTCAAGACCACCTTTTTCAACTGATAGAGAAGTATGCATATGAGCTGTGTAAAAGAACATTAAAGATACTAACGTTCCCCATAGGATATCTTAAATCTGTATTAAATGGAAGTCAGAAGTCTATTCAGCCTTGGAAGCAGAGATGAATCCGAAATAAACATGGTCCATACACATTCTAGCACTGTCCAGGAGAGGGCATCCTGGCCCAAGGATGAGAGACCATGACAGCTCCACAACACAAAGGAAAACCTCAAGCTTCATGTTAAACATGTTAATCCTATGTTTGAATGTGTTGATTCAGCTTTGCCTTCATCCAATCAGCCCTGTCTTACAACATGGCTTCCCTTATAAGTCCATCAAATATAAGGAGGCTATTCTGGTCAGGCTAACCTATGGATACCAGGGACCCAAAATAAATTGAATATTGGATTTCTGGTTTATAACTCTTTCAATGAGTTGTATTCTTGCTCTGAAATAAACCATCCTTCATGTGAAATTCCTAAAAAAGAACTCTTCAGTGTGTTAGGCCAACTCCTGAATTGGAGTAGGTGGGAATAAATATTTGAGTGACATGCATACTTCTTCTCTGAAGTCTGAAGGCTGATTTTTTTTTTTTTCCCCATCCATAAATGGGAATACTGGTGCTCAACATAAAGAACTTTGCCAAAAATCCTCCTAGCTTATAAGTGGTAGAGCCAGGATCTTGGATCAAATTTGAGCCCCTTCTTACTTCTGAAGGAAGTGGTATACCATAGTGGGTAAGATCATATACGTGAACCCACATCTGTCTAGTTGATTACCAGTACTGACACTTCCTAGACATGTGTCCTTGACCAAGTTATCCTTGAACCCAGGTTTTCCTTATCTTGATCCCATCCTTGACCCCCCCCACACACATACACCCCTGAGTTTTCACACCTTTTGTGAACTTTATCACATCCTTTCTTATTCTGCACCTCCCTCTATATCCCTCATTCCACCAATCAACTTACTCTGAGCCTCAAACCATCAGATCCCTAGCATCCCTTTACCCACTCCCACACAGTACCATTGGTGATTTACTCTTTTCTGCATTTTCCAGGATGTGGGAGGTTTCTGTTAAAGCCTGAAGTAACTGCGGATGTGCAATTGGATGAGAGAATCCCCTTCAGATCTACATCTTCATAGGCAGATTTGAAAATCTTAATTCGGGTGTCAGAATGACTTGACAAATGATGGGCTGTATTATACCAATAAACATAAAAAAGCTTCTAATTCTCAGTCACTAAATGAAATCCCTATCCCAGTATCAAGTACCCCCTCTTATCTTCTCCTCCCCTTACTACCTTGTGCTGCTATACTTTAGTTCCTCCAGCTATCATCTCCCAAATTCTTTTTCTCCTTTTCACCAAAACAACCTGAGGAGATGTGAGCTTCTATAATCCTCATTTCTCAGATGAAGAAACTGAGACATGCAGAGGCTAACTAATTTGCCTGAAATTTACATAGGTAGTGTGAAAAACAAATTTGAATTCATATACCGTAGGTTCCAATTCTACATTTTTCATTGCTAGTTTGTCAGATGCTTTTTCTGCATCCATTGACTTCATGATTTTTCTTTTAGCCTGTTGACTTGATAAACTACAGCAACTCTTAAATGTTGAGTCAACCATGCATACTTAGAATAAATCTCAGTTGGTCACAGTATATATTATGTGTTGCCAGATTTGGTTTGCTAATATTTTACAGAAGATTTTTGTATCTGTTTTTGAGGTTCCCCAGTGAACCCATATGGACTGTGTGTCTTGTGTTAGAAAGTTACTGATTCATTTTCTTTATATTCATCTATTGTTCGAGTTTCAGAGATGATCTTTCATAGAATTGGTCTGTTTCATTAGATTGTCAAATGTAGGAGTATATTTCAAAATACTCCTCTGCCGTGTAGGGGTCCGTGGTTATGGTCCCTCTTTCATTTCTGTTTAATAATTTGTATCTTCCCCCCCCCCTTAACCTGGCTAGAGGTTTATCACTTTTACTGATCTTGTAAAAGAACCAACTTTTGGTTTTGACTTTCTCCACTGACTTCCTGACTTCAATTTCATTGATGTTTGTTCTAACTTCTTTACTGCTTACTTGAGGCTTAAATCCCTTCTTCTAGTTTTCCAAGATAGAATATAGGTCCTCTTTTAGATCTCATTTCTTCTAATATATATTCAAGGCTAAATTTTTTTCTAAGCACTGCTTTCACAGCATTCCACAAACTTTGAATATAAAATTTAGAATACAAAATACAAATCATATTTTTATTGTAACTTCAAACTATTTAACTTAAGTCTTTGACCCATCTATTTAAAAAAACATTTAACCTCAGTATTGGGTTTTCCAGCAGTCCTTATTTCTAGTTTAATTCCATTTTGGTATGAGTAGACTGACTTATTTTTAAACCTACTATACAGTGTGTTTTGTGGCCCAGAATCCTATCTTAGGGCTCAGTTGGTTAAGTGTCCAACTTCGGTTCAGGTCATGATCTCATGGTTTGTGAGTTTGAGCCCCACGTTGGACTCTGCTCTGACAGCTCAGAGCCTGGAGCTCGCTTTGGATTGTCTCCTCCTCTCATTGCCACTCCTCTGCTTGTGTTCTCTCACTCTCAAAAATAAACATTTAAAAAAATGCTCTCTTCGTGAATGTTCCACGCGAGTTTGAAGAATATTCTGTTAAATAATGTAACTTACAGAGGTCAGTTAGATCCAGTTGATTAATGGTGCTGTTCAATTCAACTATGTCCTGATTTTCTACTTTCTGGATCTATCACTTACTGATAGAGGGGAGTTAATCTCCAACTATAATTTTGGATTCATCTATTTCTCCTTGCAGTTCTAGCCTTGCATGTTTTGATGTTCTGTAAAGTGTATACACATTAAGGATTGTCTTGGAGAGTTAACCTCTAGCATTATTTAATGCCCCTCTTTAATCCCAGTAATTTTCCCTTGCTCTAAACTTTGTCTGAAATTAACCAGATTTATTTTGACTAGTGTTAGTAAAGGGATAGCAAAAGACATATTATGCAAAGGGATAGTGTTAGTAAAGGGATAGCAAAAGACATATTATGCATCTTTATGCTTAAAGTAGATTTCTTATATACCACATATAATTGGTACCTATTAACCCACTCCAAACCCTTTTTAAAGACCAATATTAAAATCCAAGAGTATAAGGTCAAGGTCTCACACCTTTGAACAGTAGTCGGGATTGCCATAAGGACTGGCTAAAGATACCATTTTTTAGATACCTGATCTTTGATCCTGACCAGACTCAGCTGACCTGTTGCTGTCCAAAGTCTTAAAGCTGGAGAGGTCTCCTGGCATATCTCCTCCTCTGGCTTCTGACCTTTTTCTAATTCACATTGACTTAGTATCTTCCATTACAGAACAAACCAGTAGGAATTGCAGAAGTGTTTGCTTTGCCTTTCCAACAATCTTCCCTTGCCCATATACCAGACACTGTTAAGGACAGGGGTTGTTACAATAATTGTACTTAGAGGCTCAGAGCAGGAGAATGTTACCTTTGTGTATTAACCAACTATTGGCTTTCCTTCATTGTTTAACCCACTTATTCCTTTACCTTCTGGTAAAGCTATTTCCCCTGTCCATTTGTCATTTTTTATCTAGACTTTTTCACCTTCTGGAAGGGATATTACTTTCAGCCACTGTACTGATCCACATTGCTGCCAGTAACACTAATCTAGCAAGTGCCTCACCCTTAGCCCACTTCCATTCATGTAGGGTAGTTTACAAAAGTAGAAAACTAGCAGGCTATCCTCACCAGGAAATACAGCTGCATTTACTGTAACTGCATTCACTATCATTACCAACTTCGCCAGAATAGGGTGCAGCTACAAGTCATGCCATCAGCCCCTAGGAATTCAGAGTTTCTTGCTTTGGAATCCTCCCCACTTTCAGCACCCACGGTAGCATCCCTGGTCCCTGGACCACTATAACAAGTAGGGGAAAAAATTGAAGTGATACAAAGAATTGTGTGGTCACACCAGTATTCTCCCCCATTCTTCACCCAAATTTCCAGGAAAAGCAGAAGAATCTATCCAGTGGGGACCTTCCCTTAGTCCCCCTCATATTGAATATAACTACATATTCATGGAGGCATGTAAGCCAGCTATTCATGTTTTTTGTCTCTTCTCCATGCCTCCCCATTTTAGACAGCAAATTTTTCAACTGCCAATTCCAATTCTCTATCAGACCATTACTATGAGGGTGATAAACATGTCCATTTGATGTGATATCTTATCCCCCCTGTTGAACATTATGGGGTGAAAAATGAATCCTTTGGTCTGAACAAATGTAATTCAATGGCCCAGATTGGTACAGTATCTTCTGTTTCAACCTCTTAACAGTATTTTGGGTACTTACATCTATCACTGGGTGTGAAGAACCAGTCTAGAGCATCTATTCCGATTAGGATCCATTTATAGCTCCCCCCTCAAGGGCTACTGGCATTGGCCTATGTAATCCATTTGCCAGCTATGTGTGGGGCCTTCCTTCCCATCACCCGGGAATTTTTCCCATAGCCATATGCAGTCTGTCTCTCTTGTTGACAAAACCATTCTGACATTTTGTGCCTTGCAGGGTGGAAGAAGAATGTCTAGATTCAGCCCAACTCTACATTGCTACAGTACCACTATGTCCACTCACTTCATAGATCTACATAGCCACCTCGAGCACATGGAAAAGTCCATCTGGTAGTTCTAATTCCTTTCCAAACCTGGAAGAGGTTCTTCCAATGGGCCTCAATATGTCCTACTCTGATGTGCCCCTTATGTTCTGGAGTGACTTCCACAGGGCCATGCCCCATTTAGGCATCCCTTTAATAGTCCAGTTTTCCATTGCCAATCTACCTGACCATACAGCCAGGCTACTGGTTATAGCCTATGAGTTGGCAAATAAACCTAGGGGCTTTTTACCATTGCACCATTCTTCCATCACTACTAGGTAAATGGGCAATTCAGCCTATTAAGATGATTTATTCTTAGCTTCTTTAATCAAAGCCTTTCTATCTGGTGGTCTTATGTGGAAGTTTCCCAAATGGGATGTCATCCATTCATCTTGAAACTGCTGCCCAAAAACCAAGCAGCTCTTTGTTGTTCAGTCAAGAGCTGTTTACCAGATACTGTCCACGTGGCAATTCATTCTAGCAGTTCCTCAGGTGGCTCCAAAGTTGGCCCTAGAGGAAAAGGGATAACCTGCTCATGAGTATGATGGGTACCTCCTTTCACTCGCCTGGTTGCATGCTTCTACACAAATCATTCCATTTTACTGAACCCCTCTGGGAATTGCCTTCCTTGTTAGTGTTTCTCTGACATCACCCAAGACCCTACAGGTATCTCAGTTTTCAGGATTATGTTCTTCAGTCATTGAAGCAGTCTTAATGCCCAAAAGAAGGCTAAGATCTCTTATGGCATATACTAGATGGCGACATCTGAGAATTCTTTGTTCCAAAATCCCAACAGTTGCTGCTAAGAGACCCTCATGGACTTTTGCCATAAGCTCCAGTCTACATGAGTACAGGTGGAAGATACTTGGAAAATCCTATCTGAGTGGGGGTCATAAGAACCCAAAGGCATTAGGAGAGCCAGCCTGTAGAATTCAGACATGGCTGTTCTTGTTCAGGTCCCTATTCAAATACAGCTTTCTTTCAGGTAATCTTATAGATAAAAGCTAGCAATATTGCCAGATATGGAATGAGTTCTCCAAAATCCAAATAAACTAACCAAACTCTGGGCTTCTTGCTTGGTTTTAGGAGTGGGTAGTAACAGTTTGTTCTTAATCACTTGAATATCCCAGGACATTCCTGCCCAAGTTATACCCAAGAATTTTACCACCTGTACAGGTGCTTGAACATCTATCTGCTGGATTTACTAACCAGCCCCAGTTGGCCACTAAAATCTACCTGGATTTAATTTGAGATAATACACTACACTGATATCATAACTGAGATCTGCATCCAGTCCAAATCCCTTCTAACAAAATTTTGGCAGTAAGTGGGTGAGCTCAGAAAACCCTGTGGCAGCACAGTAAAGGTAAGTGGGTTCCTTCCCAGGTGAAGGCAAACTGTGGTTGGCTCTTTTCCATGATGGAGACATAGCAAATATCTGTAAAATTAATCACTAAGTACCAGCCTTCTTCCCTCCATTGTATTTTTTGTATGATTGAAACCAGTTCTGAAAATGGTGAGCTATACAATTTATTTAAGCCTCCATAATCCACTGTTAGTCTCCATGAACCATCTCCTTTTTCATGAGCCACACGGAATTTGTTGGTACCAGTGATCCAACTTCCAGCATGTCATTAAAGTGGTAATCTTTTTGCCTACTAAGTGTTCTGTGTGGTTCTAAGTGGACTCAGGCAGTTTCAGTAATTCCCACTTAGCACGTTCAATTAAAGCTGGCCTGAAGGTAGATTTCAAGGTCTTCTGTTTTACAGTATTAGGTAGGGGAAGCAATCTAGTTGGATATAATCTCCATCCCAATAATTCAGGTAAAGGAGATGTGACCACCTCAAAAAGTCTGTTTGAGAATCCCATTTTTTTTTTTTAACATTTATTTTTGAGAGACAGGGTGAGCAAGGTAAGGCAGAGAGAGGGAGACACAGAATCTGAACCAGGCTCCAGGCTCTGATCTTTCAGCACAGAGCCTGACACAGGGCTCAAACTCCTGAACCACAAAATCATGACCTGAGCCAAAGTCGGATGCTTAACCGACTGGGCCACCCAGGCAACCCAAGAATCCCAACTTTCATCTAAATAAACTCCCACCTTTAATCTTATCAACTGCTAGATTTCCATATCCTCCTCCCAATCTAATCTTATACCCCATTAAGACTTCAACAGATTTCAGATTCACAATACCTTGGCCTCCTGTGTCAAGGAGTCCAGAATTTTGTTTTCCTCCCTCTGTCATTTTATCTGCACATGTGCCCATGGCCTTGGGTCCCCAGGTGGTAGACCTTAATCTATACCTTGATTAATCTGCCTTTATCATAGCCCCAGGCATTTCCTGGTCAGGTTTCTCAACTTTATTTTTGCCTTTCTGCTTCTTAAATTCCTCCAAACTGGGGCAGATAAGAACAGATTTGGGGACCTCTAATATTGGGAGACAACAGGATGTGCCTTTGACCCACCCAGTCCTTAGTGCTGCATCAACAGCTTTGTTTCAATTCCATCATTGTCCACTCTATC
Source organism: Leopardus geoffroyi (assembly GCF_018350155.1). Classification (NCBI taxonomy): domain Eukaryota; kingdom Metazoa; phylum Chordata; class Mammalia; order Carnivora; family Felidae; genus Leopardus; species Leopardus geoffroyi. The sequence continues at coordinate 60,447,025 of NC_059329.1, read as the reverse complement.
CATCCCATTTTTCAACCATCTAAACTTCCACTCTGCTGAGTAGGGTCCCTTGACACTCCCTTTTCTCTCCCCTCTTTATTATTTTTATATTCTTGGTATCAGTAAGACCCATACAGGGAAGCTGAGAGCAACTGGATAAGGCTTCTCCAGTTATTGTCCAATTTTGCAGCTATTGAATTACATTGAGTGCCTATTCAAAGAGAGCCCCTTACTCACAGCATTTACTATAACCTGGGTAACAGGCATATTCAGCAAGAATATCCCAGTCCTCATAAAGCCAGTTCCACATGACTTGCATATAAGAAGCATATTGGTTACTTCACCTGAATGTTTCACTTGGCATTTACAGGGGGAATTTGGCAGTTCCTTTTCTCAGGATAAACACGTTATGGTGGTTTTTATCCAGACTGCCAGGCTGGCCATTTCCTCAGGAATTATCTCCAGTGTGTCTGGACCACGTACAGCCATCTGATCAACAGTGAGTTGCAGATTCTATTTTAACCCAGACATGTTCTTCACTCTGCAGCATTTAAAACCAATGACTCAACACTCAAACTAGTTACACTCCTGATACTTTTTGGTAAAGGTTATTTAGGAAGCTGATCCTAATCCACAAAATGAGACCATTCCTTTACACTCCCCAGTGTTAGTAGTTCCTTAGTTTTACCCTCTGCCTACACTGACCTTCTAGGTGTGGCTAGAACTGGTTACTTGTAACTACCTTCTTCCATTATTCTGTATTCCCTTTGCCTTCACATCAGCTAGTTATGGTTCTTTACTTGGTGGAATGACCCAAACCTTCATTCCTGAAGGATCGTGATCAGTTATCATCCTACCTCAGTTTTTGTAGCTTTCCGTTGACCTTAATCATAGGACATGGTAATACCAAGAGATACCCTGAGTAATTTCCTGTATATCTAGGCACATTATTTCTTACCTATATTTTGGAGTAAGTTCAATTTCCCCTTGGTAGTAATGATCGATCACTCCAGACAACACAGTAACTCCCTTCTTTACCTTTTGATTCACACAGGAGGAGCTCAAAGTAGCCAGGTGGCAGTCTTGACTTTAAGTTCAATGGAATCATTGTCTCCAGGTAGCATTCCTTTCTTTAGAACTCAGACCTCTAGTTCTATAAGCCCTAAGTTTGTAGAAACAGAAAGCATAAAATTTAGCTAATGGGTCATTAGGGATAATAGTGGTGCCACTCCCATTTCTACTTCTTTAAATCCTAGACCTGTTAATACTGGCTGTGGGAAAAATAGTATCATATATTGGATACTGATTCAGAGTATCCAATGGAGAGCCTTCTGTAGACCTTTTTGCAACCCTGAAATATATTGCCACCTAGCTGGTACTGTAACTGAGTCTCCAAAAGGCCATTCCACTACACTATCAAGACAGCTGCTTCAGGATGGTGGGGAAAATACCAGTGTATTCCATAACATTGGGTCCATTGCCACATTGTATTTGCCTTGAATGGAGTTCTATCAGAAGCAATACTTTGTGGAATACCATGATTGTGGATGAGGTATTCTAAGTCCACATATAATTTGGCAGAAGCATTGCATACAGGGAAGGCAAAGCCATATCCAGAGTTAAGTATCGTGGTGGCTCAATCGGTTAAGTGTCTGACTTCAGCTCAGGTCATGATCTCACGGCTCATGAGTTCAAGCCCCGTGTCAGGCTCTGTGCTAACAGCTTGGAGCCTGGAGCCTGTTCAGGATTCTGTGTCTCCCTCTCTCTGCCCTCTTCTGCTCCTGCTTTGTCTATGTCAAAAATAAACATTAAGTGTTAAGTATTCCAAGAAGAACAAAATGTTACCACTTCCATGATGGAAGCAGTCCAGTGTAACAATCATTGTCACTAGGTAGCTGGCTGATCACCTCGGAATGGTGCCATATCATGGACTCAGTGTAGTCTTTGCTACTGGCTGATGAGGAATTCAGCAGTCACCATAGGCTGGCATTGGTGAGTGGAAGTCCATAGTGCTTAGGCCATGCATTCCTGCCACCGTGGCCACTTTGTTCATCAGCCCATTAGATAATGATGGGGGTGGCTGGGGAAAGGGACTCACTGATATTCATAGAACAGGTCATCCTATCCGCTTGATTATCAAATTCTCCTCTAAGCTCACTCTTTGGTGAGCATTCACCTGGGACACAAATACCTTGCCCATTCAGAAAAGTCTATCATTCCCAGATTTCCAATTATTCTTCCAAGTCCCTGATCATCCAGCCAAACTACAGGCCATGAACCAGTCTATAATTGTCCTCTGGCCACTTGTCCTTCCAAGAAAAATAAATGACAGTTCTCAAAGTTCTGACCACTTCAGGGATTTCCCTTCACCTCTGTCCTTCAGGAATATCACAGAAAGGGATTATATTGCTGAAGCAGTCTACTTTCGAGTGGTACCTGCATATTGTACAGAACTATCTTTAAGTCAGGCCCAAGTCTTACCTTCCTCTGCATAAGGAAGAACTCTCCTTGAGGCCATAGGTGCAGGCATGGGTAGAAAAGGTATAACATGGGTGGGATCATGGGTATTGGGCCACTTCATGTAACCTGTGCATTTATGGCCTTCTTGGGCCTGATCATATATATACCACTTGTATTTGATGAAACACTGCTGTTTAAGCTCTACTTCATTGCTTGGTGGGTCAGGTGAGACCCAGTTTATGATAAGCAGTTCCAGTCACATCATAACCTGATGACCCATGTGCAAACATTCAGTCTCTGCTGAGGCCCAATAGTAGACTAAGAGCTGTTTAAGTGAAGAGTAGTTCTCCACAGAATATGGCAGGACTTTCCTCTAAAATCCTAAGGCCCTGCACTAAAACTCACCTATAGAGGCCTGCCAAAGACTCCAATAAGTATCCCTACTTCTGATATTTCAAGCACCATTGGATTTTCTGGAACATATGGGCCAAGTGGTAGGACAGCTTATACAGCAGCCTGGGCCTGTTGCAGATCCTATTTCCATATCCCACTCAAAACTAGAAGCTTTTTGGGTCATTCGGTAAGTGGGCCCAAGTAACACACCCAGAAGAGGGATATCTTGCCTCCAAAAACAAAGCAATATCTTGCCTCCAAAAACAAGGCTATTCTGGTTGTTTTGCCTCTCTAAACTTTTGGATTAGCTCGCTGATAACCACAAACTTGCTAGGATTTTGATCTGTAGATCAAGTTGGGAAGAATTAACATCTTGACAATATTGTCTTCCTAAGTATGAACATGGACTATATCCCCATTTTAGTAATTCCTTGATTTCATTTTTAGTCTTCCTCATCATGTACATACTCCATATTTATACCTAAGAAGTATTTAAATTATTTTGGTGGTAATGTAAATATTATGGGGTTCTTAAATTCCAGTTAACCTAAAGTGCAAGATTAGATTCAGGTGTACAATATAGTCACTTAACACTTCCATACAACACCCGGTGCTCATCACAAGTGCACTAAATCCCCATCCTTCCATCAATATCCCCTCTGATAGTTATCAGTCTCTTCTCTATAGTTAAGAGTCTATTTCTTGGTTTGCCTCTTTTATTTCCCCTTGTCTCATTTGTTTGTTAAATTACACATGATTGAAATCATATGGTATGTCTTGATCTGACTTCGCTTAGCATATTCTCTAGCTCCATCCATGTTGCGAATGGCAATATTTCATTCTTCTTTATAGCTGAGTAATATTCCATTGTTTATACCATATCTTTATTCATGCATGAGTTGCTGGACACTCGAGCTGTTTCCATAATTTGTCTATGGCTAATGCTGCTATAAACATTAGGGTGCATATGTCCCTTTGAATTAGTATTTTTGTATTCTTTGGGTAAATACCTAGTAGTGTGATTGCTGGATCGTAACTTTTTGAGGAACCATTTTAGCCATTCTGACCTTACGGTTTTTAATTTCAAGTTCCATGTGTTCATTGCTGGTACATAAGAAATCAATGGACTCCTGTATATTAGCCTTGTATCCTGCACCCTTGCTGTAATCGTTCTCATTTATACTAGTTTACTTATGCATTTACCTACTGAGGGACATCTTGGTTGTGGTTGCTCAGTTGATAGGACATCAGATTATCTACATAGATGATAAAGCTGTATTTGTTTGCAGATAACATTATTTCTTCCTTTCCAATCAGTATTCCTCTTATGCCTCATAGCACTGTACTCCTACAAATGTCTCACTCTTACATACAAATGTCTTACCAATAACACTAGAATAGTTCTACTTATCGCTTTTTAGGTCAAATCAGCATAATGGCATCAATGCAGTAGACCAGTGTGATACCTTGTGGAAGGGTAAGGTGAACAAGATCCTGGACAATCAAACTATGACCTAAGGCCAGTGAGTTGATATGCCTCTGAAGTAGGACAGTAAAGGCGTATTTCTGGCCTTGCCAACTGAAAGCAAATAGCTTCTGGTAATCCTTACTGGAAGGGATGTAGAAAAACGCATTTGAAAGATCAATAGGTGAATATTAGACACCAGAGAATGAGTTAATTTGCTTAAGCAATGGAATCACATCTGGCATAGCAACTGCAACTAGTCACCACCTGGTTAAGCTTTCAAGAATCCATTGTCCTCCTCAAAGATCCATCTGTCTTCTGCAAGAGCTAAATAGGGATGTGTTGGGAATTACCTCCCCTGTGTCCATCAAGTCTTTGGTGGTGGTATTCATCTCTATAATCCCTCTATGACTGCAGTATTGCTTCTAGTTTACTGTCTTCCTGGAGGGAGTTGTAGTGGCTTCTGCTTGTCCTTTCCCATTCTAATAACCCTCACACCACAGGTCAGGGAGCCAATGTGGGGATCCTGCCAGTTGTTGAGTATGTCTATTTCAGTTATGTATTCTGAAACTGGGGATGATTTGGGTACCCATTTAGCCCACTGTAAGATGGATTTAAACAAACTCTATCACCTTACTTCTATAATACCTACTGTTGGTACCACAGTGACATCTTGGGTATACTGGAATTAGTGTCCATTCAGAGCCTGTGTCTAGTAATTCTCCAAACGGTCTGATTATTTTCCCTCATGCAGTTACCCTAGTTAAAAATAAGTATCTTTGGGGAAGACTGGGAGAATGACTACTATAAACTTTTGGTAATGTACCCTGTAGTGTCCCCTCAAGGGAACTTGGCCTCCCATTCATTCGAGAGGCTCTGAATCTGGAAACTGGCTCAAGTCTGGGAATTGACTGAGGGGCCAGGAATTTTTTTTAGATTCAGGTTAGACTTTACCCAGAATCTTGTTTCTACAGATCAAGAATTTAATAGGCTTTCTGTATACTTCATTTCTAGGAATATACTATACTAGACTTATACTCCATACTAGACTTAGAGTTATAAATCTATGCTAATTATAATAGTATATATACATATGTATATATAAACTACGTGTTTTAACTTGTAAGTATATAGTTATAAGTCTATACTAGACAGAAAATCCTGATTGGTACTTTGACTCTCCTGTCCATCACAGTAACCATGCCCACCTTGTCTTTGACAATTAAACCCTACCACTTGGCTCCTGCCATCCCAGCATCCAACTTCTCCCATTTCAGGTAGACTGTAAGGCCTGGCCTACAGAAGAGAGCAGTCACAGAGCTCTTCAAAGATTCTGGGGCTCCTCTCACAAACTCCATTCTTACAGCTGTGGTGAAAGGTATATTTTCCAGACCCTTGTAAGGGTGTGTGAACTGACCTTAAATGGAAAATCTACCTTAACATTTTATCTCCAGTCTCTGGAATCCTTTTCCTACAGTTTTCCAAGGCAGATTTGGCATTTCAAGTTAATTTATTGTGGGCTACACTTATGTCCGTGTTTCAGCCAAAAAACTGAGCTGCTATAGACCTTTTGATTCTGAGCTGTAACATTAAATCTAGAATATCTGCTTATTGGACCCACCTCAATAAAACTGACCAGATGAAGTTTATCTTCTTTCCTATCCACCACCCTTAATGTCCATTCCCACACATATTTTGTGGGTTTGTCTATATAAACTAGAAAACTCATGTTCTTTTGGAGTAGTGTGTTTTCTCCTGGGTCGTACTTTATACCTCACCTTTAGGGCTCTTGCTGGACCGAAAAGTAAAGTGGGGTGGGAGTGGATCCTAAGGAGAATCTGCATTGTCCTGTGTGGCAATTACCTTAGGTAAAACCACTACAGTTTCCTCAGCCATTCTAGGGTTAATCAACTCAGGTGGAGAGGCCACTTCCACTGGCAAAATCTTTTTTTAGATTCAGGTTAGACTTACCCAGAATCTTGTTTCTACAGATCAAGAATTTAATAGGCTTCCTATATACTTCATTTCTAGGAATACACTATACTAAACTAATACTCCATACTAGAATGAAGGGGCTCCATCAGAATGAAGGGGCTCCATGTCCCGCAGCTTTATCTGGGTCTTCTCATATATCCCCTTTCAACTTCAGGATTCCAGTTTTTCCCAACCAAGACCCTTACTTTGATTTCCTGCAAGGCTGAGTTCAGCTTGCATTGTAACTTAGCCAGTCCCAGGATAAGATTCTGGTTTTGTCTGTTTCTCACCCCCCGCCCCCGGAAGTCTCAGCCCTGTGGCTACAAGGCACACATAGACACTTTCAGGTCCTTATGTAGCTCTTGAGCTGGGAATTTGAATGTCTGAGCTCATCTTTCTCTTTCCCCACTTTATCCAGTGATATCAGGAATAACCAGAAAATCCCATTCTACTTGTTACTCTGACACACGTTTGAAGGTATCCTACGTAGTCACCTGTAACCTTGCCTCCTTTATTTAACTACAGGTTTCCAATGGTAATACTTCAAGTTTCTCTATTGCCCTATCATGCCATGAACTGCTCATGGTCTTTACTGCTGGAAATAGTGGTTTATATCTAATCAGATTTGAATTAGATACCCAGAACCAATTTAGAAAACCCATCTTTAAAAGTATGTTCTTACAGTTTCCAAAAGCTGAATTAAGATTTTCCAGAGAAACAGAACCAATCGGAGGGGTAATCTTAAGGAATTGGCTAATACAACTAGGGAAACTGGCAAGTCCAAAATTTGAGGTAAAAATCTGACCTTTGTCATGAATAAAGTTAGGAAAATGGAGACTTTTAATAGATGAAAAAACGAAAGAAATCTGGACTCAAAGATGTATAATAATGCTGGAGATTGTGAGTGGAGATCAAAGTATCCTCTGCTGGCTTTAGTTGTAGCTGATTTTTAGCTGCCATATCTCAAGTAACTTCTGCAAGCCATGAATCCCAACAAATTGAATCTATGACCTATAGAAGAAAACCAACACTTCTGCCTCACTAGTCCAATCTATTGTTGAACTTGAAAACCAACACCATGATAATGGTCTCTGTCTCTTAAACCATGGAGTCTGCATTCCTTCAGAACACTGATTTGTACAGAGATCATGATTCAACATAACCTCTGTAAACATTAACCAAAGTGGTCCTTATAAATTGATAAGCTGCCAGTTTCAAGTTGGGCTTTAAAGAAGTTGTTACTAAAATGCAAAACCAGAGTACGGAGAAATGGGACTGCTGTGATTGCTCAATATCTGAGGCCATGCTAAAGTTCTTCTATATCCACCAATAAATAGGAATTGTGCTGTGGTCAAATGGCCCCCAGGAGGAGACTCCTTTCAGGGTTATTCTTAGGGATGGCTATGAAAGACAAAGTGCAAGGGTAGGTCTCCCAGTGTATGCAAGCTTTCAGCTAACTTGACAACCACTCTCCTGATAATAGTGAGTTCTTTGACCAGGTAAATGGGTAAAAATTCTAATGGGAGTCCATGAGATAATTTGTGGATTGAATGTATACCCCTTCCCCATCCCCAAATTTTAAAGCTCTAGGTTAGCTATTCTGAGATGGGCCCTCCAAAGAATTATGGTTAAAAGAAGCTGTAAGGGTGGGGTCCTGATCCCATGGAACTAGTGTCCTCAGACACCAGAGCACTCTCCTTTTTCTCTTCATGTGCACACAAGGAAAGGCCATATGCAGACATAGCCAAGAGATGGTGGCCTGAAATCAAGGAGAGTCCTTACTGTAAATCACCCATGCTGGTACCATGATCTCAGACTTCCAGCCTCCAGAACTGAGAATTTTTGTTAAGCTAACCAGTCTGTAATACTTCATTACAGCAGCCTGAGCAGGCTGATTCACCTTTCTGGCTGTCCGTAATCATTTGGTAACTTCCTTTCCTCCTAATTATAGTTTTACCTCATTGCAGTTATCTTGTACTTGCTCCATGTATTAGGTGTGTGGAAGGTGCATAAAGTTGTTCAAATTTGTAGATTCCTAAAGAACTATACTCAGATTTAGAGAGAGCAGTGTAATTGATGGGAAATGGAATGATCTGATAAATACCTAGGAAGTAGATGGGACTTGGTAAGACCTTATAAGTGAATCAATCGATCGGCATTCTGTCCAGAGGGATCTCAGAACTTTTCCCTTCCCAGTCTCAGCCAAGCAAATGTCTTGGAGGAGATGAATTCCTTCTCTAGTAATTAGACCGGTCTCTTATTAGAAGTGCTAAAGGAGGGGCGCCTGGGTGGCGCAGTCGGTTAAGCGTCCGACTTCAGCCAGGTCACGATCTCGTGGTCCGGGAGTTCGAGCCCCGCGTCAGGCTCTGGGCTGATGGCTCAGAGCCTGGAGCCTGTTTCCGATTCTGTGTCTCCCTCTCTCTCTGCCCCTACCCCGTTCATGCTCTGTCTCTCTCTGTCCCAAAAATAAATAAACATTGAAAAAAAAAAAAAATTTTGGGGGCGCCTGGGTGGCGCAGTCGGTTAAGCGTCCGACTTCAGCCAGGTCACGATCTCGCGGTCCGTGAGTTCGAGCCCCGCGTCTGGCTCTGGGCTGATGGCTCAGAGCCTGGAGCCTGTTTCCGATTCTGTGTCTCCCTCTCTCTCTGCCCCTCCCCCGTTCATGCTCTGTCTCTCTCTGTCCCAAAAATAAATAAACATTGGAAAAAAAAAAAAAAGAAGTGCTAAAGGAGTTCTACATATTCAAAAGTTAAATTATGCCAGCCCTATCTTATGTCTCGCTTTTCCAAAATATCATGCCCTCTCCATACTCACAAAATTCAGAGTCAGCAATGAGGTCCCCTTTTCCATTCCTGATTTTAGTATTTGTCTCTTTTTCCCTTAGTCTTAAAGACTGGTCAACTAGTTATTTTAAATCAGATTTTGGTATCTTTTGACTTTCCTGTTTTCTATTTCATTGATAGCCATTCATATTTCCTTGCTTTGGCCTACTTTGGGTTTAGTTTGCTCTTTTTATAGTTTAAGGTAGAAGCTTAGACTCCTCATTCGAGACCTTTCTTCCTTTATACTTTAGGCACTTAAAACTACATTTCCCTCACAGCACTGCTCTAGCTCCATCCCATAAATTTTGATATATATTTCCATTCAGTTAAAAATGTTTTCTAATTTCACTTCTTTCTATGAGCCATGGATTATTTAGAAGTTAAAAGAAAATCCCTATTTGGGATTTTCTGAATGTCTTACTATTACTGATTTCTTAATTCCATTGTATTGGAGAACATACTTACATAGTTGAAGTCCTTCTAAATTTATTGACTTGCTTTATGGCATACCATCTGGTTATCCTGAAGAATGTTCCATGTGTGACTGAAAATAATGTGTTCTGTAATTGTATAGTGTTTTATAAATGTGAACTACTTAATTTGGTTGGTAGTGTTCAATTTTTCTATATCCTTGCTGTCTAATCATTATATAAATAGAGAATATGGTATTGAAACTTCCAATTATTTTTCCCTTCAGTTTGTCTCCCTATTTTTTGGTGCTTTGTTAGGTGTATATGGAACATAAAACTGGTCAATAAGGGAGGAACATAGAGCAGTTATGAAATTTCCTTTGTTTCTGATGCTCTTCATTCTTTCCCACATGCTTGATTTACTCTCTGGTATCCTTTTCTTTCAGCCTGAAGGACAACCCTGATAATTAAACTCTGCTAGCAATGAATCTCTCCATCTGGGAATGTCTTTACCTCAGTTTTTAAAGAATAGTTTGGAGAAATTTTAGTTGACAGTTTTTTCTTTCTGCACTTAAACAGCTGACTTTTTAATTGAAATTGAAATTTACATATGTCACATGGTGTACAACATGTTTACATATTTATATGCTATGCCATGACTGCCATTGTAGTAATAAATAGCTAATTCTATCACATCGCATAATTTCTTTAGTGGTTAGAATAATTAAGATCCAGTCTCTTAGCAAATTTGACTATAATATCCATATTCACTAGTGTGCATTGTATATCCAGGACTTATCTACTCATTGCAAATTTGTACCTTTTGAACACCCGTCTTCTCCACCTCCTCCCTGCCTCCCACTCCCCCACCTCAGTTCTCTGGTAACTACCAAATTACATGGTACTGATTTCTAGGAGGTTAGCTTTTTTAACGTTTATTTTTTTGAGAGGAGTTTAGGTTTTTTAGACTCCACATATAAGTGATCTCAGAAAAAGACAAATACCATATGATTTGCCTCACTGAGCATGTCCTCAAGGTCCATTCATAGTGTTGCAAATGGCAAAATGTTCTTTTTCATGACTGAATAATCTTCCTGTGTGTGTATGTATCACCTCTTGATACATTCATCCATTGATAGGCACTAAATTTGTCCCCATATCTTGGCTATTGTGAAGCTGCAGTAAATATGGCAGTGTATATATCTGTCCCATTTTCATTCCATTTGTGTATATGCTCAGAAGTGGAATTGCTGGATCACATGGTAGGCTTATCTTTAACTTTTTGGGGAAATTCCATAATGTTATCTCCTGTTTTGTTTTTTGTTAATCAAATACCTGTTCTAAATCTCCAGCTATCTCACCATCCTAATCTACTTTCTTATGACACATGTAACCCAGTATTCAACAGTGGTATACACAATACACCAAAAACTTTCTTCAGTTATAGAAGACAGAAGATTCTTCCTTCCCTAAAGCTACAATAAAATAACTTACTATGGTGTCATCCAAAACAGGGACAAATAAATCATTGTAGACCCATATGATGAGTCTATAAATGAGAAAGCTGATCTCAGACTAATGGATAATGCTCAGAGAAGCAGATTTTCACCCATGTGGCTGCCTGGTACAGAGAACATGTGTCTGAGACACACAGAATGTGTTCCAGTGGTGGCGTTCTGGCGCTCTGCCCCTCCCTCCTCTTCGGAAAAACAACCTTATCCTGCATTGTTGTTCTCAGCTGAGAGTAGTTGCAAATACTAGGAGTGGTATGTGTCTGCCTGGTACTTAGCACTCATAAGTACCTGACAATAAGGGTAGACTGGAAGAATAAATCCCTCATAGCAGCCAGAGACCATGGTTGAACTAAAAATTATAGGAAACCAATTTAACAATCTAATGGAAAATTTATGTACATTAGTAACTTTAGACTTATTAGGGAGCATGGGTAAAAAGGATCAGAAAGTCCATAGATCTGCAGTTCCATTTAACTGAAAATAAGTAAAGGAGACAAAGGAGCAATATGCTCAAAATCTAGTGTTTGTTATATGGGAAGTTCTACTTTGAAATATAAAACTTATGCCAAAATAAGGGTTCATAAACCACAGCAAATAGTCAGACTTGTAATAATAGTCAAAGGTCTAGAACAAAGATAGTCAAGGTTTACCAAAAGTTAAATACTCCTGAACTTTAAGTTGTTTTAGGGAAGTTAATAAATTCCCCAGTCCACATTTCTTGGTATTTTTACTATAAGGCCTCATAATTGCTGTCTTATATTAATGACTTTATTAATCTGCAAAACTTCTCTCACAAAAGTCATATGAAACAAACTTGATTAGGTTTATTGGGAATATGGTAGAGGACTCCTATAGTTTAGCATCCAGACTTCATTCCTATGAATGACCCTAGGAAAACAGTACATCTTCTTGAGTTTTCCATGTATTTTCTATACACAGCTTATTTCATGATCTTATTTCACCAAAGTCTTCTGGTGATGAGAATGGAGTGGGGTAAGGAAAAGGCATTAGAGGGGGGAAGTTCCCAGCAGTGGAAATTTCTAATAACCTAGATGGAGAGTAGCACTTCTGAGAACTCTGTAAGCATAAGGGTGGAAAAGAAAGGGTGTGTGAAATGGATGTGAGGCCATGGAACCAAGCCAAATTTACTTCACTGTTGAATAACCCTAACAGCTGCTAGAATCTCCTAAAATGTGGCTTCAGAAGTCAGCCAAGACAGTCCTAAGATCGATTGCTAGAAAGCTGGCTCTCCTCAGGGTATTGATGTTCAAAACTGCCAACATCCCTGAGGCTGCTATGCCTCACAGAACCTCTTACTCAAATAGAGGAGGTCATGCCCTGAATCCCCAGGAGTGTCCTTGTACCACTTCCTGAAGTCAAAGTCTTTGGTATGGATCATTTCCTAATCCCCCAAACAGAACAAAGGTCCTGGGAAAATGGCCAGACTAGAGACAATAGTAGCTATATAACATTCGTACAGCTGCCATATCTTGATAAAATTATTGACTTAAGAAAACGCTGAAGTTTTCCATGTTACCACCAGCATGGGCACAGGCTGAGACCATGTGCTCAAAGGAGTCTTTTTCTCCCCATCCCATAGGAGGCATATTCTAAGGCCCTTTCTAGAAAAGAGCTGAGGGAAAGCCCCATTATGGCTAGTTCTCAGAAAAATCTAAAGGTGTAGGTTTTGGACTTGTATGGATCCTTGGGATGATCAAGGGAATGTGTTTACAATAACCTGTTAAATTTCCCACTAGGAATGCTGACAGAAATTCCTATGTCAGATAAGCAGAATTCACCAGATAACATCTCTAAATATCCAGGATCAGAGCTCTTAACTCAAGCCATTCTTCTACAATTGAAACAAGGTTTCAACTGAGTGGGATGTCTCCTTATGGAAAAATCCTACCCTGTTATAGAAGTATATGCAAATAAATCAGAGGCTCACCCAAATTCATGGATTTAACTTCTGTTCTGCAGTTATTTCTTCAAAGGGTTTGTTTACAAGACTTCCTAGTTGTCCAAGAGAACTTTGGCAATTCTCACATCTCTTGGCTTCAGGAAAGAGGTTCATAGAAATCAACATAGGATTATGACAATAACTTTTCCCTCTATCTTTCAACTCTTCTCACCTTCTTTCAGATTCTCTCCTACCTCTAGAATCTCAAATATTCTTTGGGATACCATTTTGCCTTCATCTCCTCCCATCCTACTCACACTTTAATCTCCTATTTCCACATTTTAGGAGACATCCCTATATAGCACTGACTCCTAGATTTCAGGAGGTTTTAAGAGTAATTGGGATTAATAAGGCACTTGTACTGAGCACCAGGTGTTGTATATAAGTGTTAAATCACTAAATTCTATACCTGAAACTAAATTTAAACTTTAATGGAATTTAAATAACTTGGAAAGAAGAAAAAGAGTAAATGGAAGTTAAGATTTAGGTATACACTTGCTATTTCAACCATTTTAAAGCAGAGAAGACACTACTACTCATTTAGTTATCCTCTTCATCATTGCCTGGCCCTTCTACCTCTTTTACGTTGTTTTTTGTTTGTTGGTTTGTTTTTATCTTTGAGAGAGACTGGGGGAGGAGCAGAGAGAGAGGAACAGAGGATCTGAATTGGGCCCTGTGATAACACAGAGAGCCCGATGCAGGGTTTGAACTACCATGAGATCATGACCGGAGATCATGATTGCCTGTGAAATTGGCTGTGGAGATAGCTTGTTTGGTAAGGTTATGTTTAAAATAGATAATTGTGTAATTTGTCTGGCAGGGAGTATACAGGTTAGCCGACAAAATCTGCCATAGCGCTTTGGGGTTCCATAGATTGGGTAAGAATCCTTTGAAAGCATTCATAAGATACCCCAGGATATATGAAATCAGGATCATATCCCATCAGTTGGCAATAATATCTGTCTTTCAATAATTCTGTTGTATATAGGGAGTGAGGGTTTTCTCAAATGAGTGGGAAAGAAAAAGCCATTCTAAACATTGAATTTCTTTTATAAGCTAGCCTAGGAGACCAGTGGGTGTATGGAAAGCAGGAAATATAAATGTGGTGGGGCACTTGGGTGGCTCAGTCAGTTGAGCGTCTGACTTCAGCTCAGGGCATGACCTCACAGTTCATGGGTTCAAGCCCCACGTCTGGCTCTGTGCTGACAGCTCAGCCTAGAGCCTGCTGCGGATTCTGTGTGTGTGTGTGTGTGTGTGTGTGTGTGTGTGTGTGCCTGCCCCTCCCCTGCTCATGTTCTGTCTCTCAAAAAAAAAAATGTTAAAAAAAATTAATAAACAGGGTAAACTGTCAGTGATGTAGTTGCCTATTTTTAAATGATTATTGAATAATTCCTTTTTTTTTGTTTTGGGGGTTAAACTATGGGGAGAATCTAAAGCAGTGTCTCCTTTTAAAATATTATAAAGCTGTCCTGTAGTAATTCCCAAACTGGGATGAACCCAATTAATAGCTCCTAAAAATTCTTGAAAATCATTTAAGGTACGTAAATGAGTAGTACCTAAAAAAGAGATGAAAGACAGATACCATATGTCTTCACTCATGTGAATCCTGAGAAACCTAACAGAAGACCGGCGGGGGGAGGGGAAGAGGGGGAAGTTAGGGAAGGAGGCAAACCATAGGAGACTTTTAAATACTGAGAACAAACTGAGGGTTGATAGGGGTGGGGGAGAGGGGAAAGTGGGTGATGGGCATTGAGGAGGGGGCACCGGTTGGGATGAGCACTGGGTGTTGTATGGAAACCAATTTGACCAATTTGACTTATACAGAATGACTAAAATCAATGAGTGATGAAACAGCAGGTGGTGCCAAGGATGGGGAAAGAGGAACCCTCTTGCGCTGTTGGTAGAAATGCGAACTGGTGCAGCCACTCTGGAAAATATTATGGAGATTCCTCAAAAAATTGAAAAGAGAACTACCTTATCCGGCAATTTCACTACAAGGTATTTACACAAAGAATACAAAAATAATCCTTCAAAGGGATACATACACCCTGATGTTTACAGCAGCATTTTCTACAACAGCCAAATTACAGAAACTACCCAAGTATCCATCAACTGATGAATAAATTGAGATGTAGTATATGGAATGGAATATTATTCAGGTATAAAAACACAAAATCTTGTCATTTGCCACAAGGTGGATGGAGCTACAGAATGCTGGGTGAAATAAGCCTGTCAAAGACAAATACCAGATGACTTCACTAACACACGGAAATGAAACAAAACAAAGGGGGGGAAAAAAGGAGACAGTAACAGACTCCTAACTAGGAAACAGGGTTTCCACAGTGGGGTGGGGGATGGGTGAAATAGGTGATGGGGATTAAGTGCACTTGGGATGAGCACTGGGTAATGTGTGGAAGTGTTCTATATTGTACTCCTGAAACTAATATTACACTCTAACTGGAACCTAAATTAAAAAAATAAGGGTAATGACACCTACCTACCAGGTTTTCTGTAGTTTTCAATCACTTAACTATGTTGGAAAAGTAACCATTAAAAAAGAGATGCATTGAGGACATATTGTCTGAGCAAAGACTCCATGTCCTATATATTGCCAATGCTCCTGCATTCGAACGTTTTCAGGAGCTATTTGAAGTCCTGTTCTTTTATGGAAAATTGTAAGTGTTGATATATTGTGAAAAGTAAGGTCTGTGTAGGAGCAGCAAGAATATCATCCATATAATGGTAAGATTTCCATCCTAATTTGAGTGGGCAGTAAGGCTTGTTGAATGAAGTATCGACATATAGTCGGGCTATTAATCATTCCTTGAGTTATCTAGACATTGTCCATTGATATCTAGACAAAGGCTCTTGGCTATTAGTCACAAGTAGAGAAAAGGCAAAACATTCTTTGTCTTTTTCAAGAGGTATGGTAAAAAACGGTCCTTAAGGTCAATGGGCCCTGTTGAAGGAATAATAGCAGGGTTGGGCAAGCCTGGCTGTAACGCCCCCATAGTTTGGATAATGGCATTAATAACTCTGAGGTCATGTAACAATCTCCATTTTCCTGATTTCTTAGGAATTGTAAAAGTGGGTATATTCCAAGGACTAGTGGAAGATTCAATATGACTGGCCTCCAACAGTTACAAACCTAGATTTAGTTTGTTTTGATTATTCCCCTTTTAGGGGCCACTGTTCAAATAGGCATGGAAGATTTCCATACCAGTGGAAGGGGAGGAATTTTAACCATGGCCCCTATTAAAAAGACGGACTACTTTCCATTCTTTAAGTCCCTTTCCCATAAAGACATAGGAACAGGTAGAATAAATGGTTGAACATAATCCGTTTGTCCTTCTGGCCTGATACATATGAGTGGCCTTTTGCTTTACAATAGTACATGGGTGCCTCCCACTCTAGTAACAGCTAGGAGGCTAGGTCTTTTTTCCCATTGTGCAAGCCATTCATGGAAAGCTACATTCATTGGAAACATCTTCTCCAATATCAATTAGCCCTGTAAATTGCTTTCCAATTATAATAACAGTTAAAAAAAGTTTGTCAGATTGAATGGTTTGAGTCCAGTATAACTCAGTGGATCCTGGGCTTCCAGATTCTTTATTGCCCCCTTGTTGGGCTAGAGTTCCTGGAACTTTGAAAGGGATTAGGAATAGTTGTGCTAATTGTGTTCCTGGAGGAATGACATGTAATCCATTAGCTGTTGTTATAAAGATCGCCTTTTTTGTCATGCTAGATCTTCCTAGGATAATTCCTACTGTGATGGGGGTAAAGGGCCAGATACTCCAGTGGGTATTATATAGACATGATCTTGTTCCTTTAAAATTCTGAGGTAGTACATAAATCCAGTCCAACACTTCCTGTGGTGGCCACTTGCAAGTCTGTAACTCCTCTTTGACCTGGTTTAAAAAAACCCGAGGGAGCAGGGGTTTGTATGGTTTTGCTCAATTTGGGATTGGGGGCATGGGGGCTGACGCTCCTCTTATTTCCCGAAAGAGAGGTAGTCCTTCCTTATTGGATTTAGATTGGCTTTGCCAGTGTTTTCCTTTTCCACATCTGGGACAATCCTTAATGGATAACTTACTAGTTTGTCCCTTTGTTTGTTGGTGACAGTCCTTTTGCATGTGCCCTGGGTTTCCACATTTAAAGCAGGCATGAGAGGCTGGTGATGGCTTCATAATAGCAAGAATTTCTGCTTTATGTGTTTCAGTCCCCACATTTTGGCACATCCTCATGAATTCAGGTTACCTCTGGCTTGAATACCTACACCAGAGAGAAGGGCCTGGCAGTCTTCATTAGCATTTTTGCAGGCCAATTGCTGCAGTAAAACTTGAGCAGCTTCATTATCTGTCTGGAAACACTCCATTGTAGCCTATTCCTGAAATTAACACAAGGCTCAGTGGCTCCCTGCCACATAGAGGCAAAGGAACCTGTTTTTGTGTCAGGGACTGGGGACCAGGAAGCAATCGCAATAGTAGAGTACTGTTGGAATAACCTAACATGAGCATGGGCTTGAGTTGTGGTATCATGGCCTATGCCCTGTAGCATTTCTACTCCTACTGGAATACTCAAATCTCGATTACAAATTGCCTGTGTGGAACAGCCTTGATATTCTAAAGCCCACACAGAATGCTGAGTGGGGGAATGTATGATTTTTATTAATGCCTTCTAATCCCAAAGGGTCATTTCATATCTGTTTTCTATTGCTTCAATTATCCCCTTAGTAAAGGAGCTTTGCATACCGTTCTCTGCAACACTGTTTCAATTCCTTAAAAACAGCAAAAGGGAGGGACTCATGCATGTACAGCAGTGGTAATGACGGGGAATGCATGAAGGGTTAGTATCCAAAATCTATGAAGAACTTATCAAACTCAACACCCAAAAAACAAATAATCCAGTGAAGAAATGGGCAAAAGACATGAATAGACACTTCTCCAAAGAAGACATCCAGATGGCCAACCGACACATGAAAAATGCTCAACATCACACATCAGGGAAATACAAATCAAAATCATGAGGAGATACTACCTCACAGCTGTCAAAATGGCTAAACCTAACACAGGCAACATCAGATGTTGGTGAGGATGAGGAGAAAGGGGAACTCTCTTACACTGCTGGTGGGAATGCAAACTGATGTAGCTACTCTAGAAAACAATATGGGGATTCCTCAAAAAAAAAGCTAAAAATAGAACTACCCTACAACTCAGCAATTGCACTAAGTATTTACAAAAATAGAGTGTCAAAGGGTCACATGCACCCCAATGTTTATAGCAGCGTTATCAACAATAGTCAAATTATGGAAAGAGCCCAAATGCTCGTCGGCTGGTGAATGGTTAAAGATGTGTGTGTGTGTGTGTGTGTGTGTGTGTATGTACATACATATGTATGTGTGTATCTATATAATGAAATATTACTCAGCCATTAAAGAATTAAATCTTGCCATTTGCAACAATGTGGATGGAGCTAGAGTGTATTATGGTAAGGGAAATGTCAGAGAAAGACAAATACCATGATTTCACTCATATGTAGTATTTGAGAAATAGAACAGATGAACATAGGTAAAAAGAGGCAAACGATAAACTAGACTCCTAACTACAGACAACAAACCAAGGGTTGCTGGAGGGGATGTGGGTGGGAAACAAGCTAAATGGGTGATGGGTATTAAGGAGGGCACTTTTGATTAGCACTGGGTGTTACATGTAAATGAATCACTAAATCCTACTCCTGAAACTAATATTGCACTATGTTAACTGGAATTTAAATAAAAACTTAAAAAGCAAAAGCAAACACAAAACAAAATTCCACTCTTGGCTGTATTTTCTGAAGTCATTCTCCCCACTTAAGAATATTTGCTAGAAAAAAATGGGGAAAGAATCTGTTCAAAATACATTGGCCACAAATTGTTTAAATATAGAAAATGTTCACACTCTAGAAATAAAACATGAAAACAAGGTTTTGTTTTGCTCATCTATATAATGGGTATTTTAAAAATTACTAAAGGGCAATTTAGCAAATGAATGCATTTGACACTGGGTTAAACACAAACAATGCTTTTGGAAAGCAGGTTGACAACGATTCATGAAGCCTGCACAATGGTCAGTAATTTCCCTTCTAGGATTCTATCCTAAGGTTGAATGGAAAAAATGTTGACTAAGTTTGTACCACTTGGTATACAAAAACAAACTAGCCTCACTACTCTGAGAAGTGAAAGTTAAAGTAACCACAGACCTGGACACACAGTGTAACTTGTGATTACAAATCTTTATTTTTAATCAAACATGACTTTTTAAAAAGCAGAAAGGAAAATTACAGTGTTAGTGAAATCTACATAGTGCATAAAGTATATCTACACACAGCTTAGATCTTGTTTTTAAATAACATAATAATTGACCCAAAAGTATCCATATCAATTATACCAGCATCTGATGGTTTTTTTCAGCCTTCTCTTGTAAACTCCCTCCCAGTGTCCCTCTTGGAGACTTTGAGTACCTCAAGCTTGAGGGTTAGGTGTCTAAGACCTGGGACTAGAACAAGCCCCAGCAGGAGAGTGAGAATTAAGTCTATAGTCCTGGGGGTGGAGTGGGATTAGGACAACAGACTGCTCCCAAGGGGGCGGTAACTGAAGGTCCAGAGGGAAGGGCACAGGTTTCTTTGTGCAGCCCTTGAGAAATAACTGGCTATTTTCAGCACCTGGATAAAGAACACAGGAGAAAATAGTGAAGAGATCAGGGCTATGGCCTCCCCTTGACTCTAAACTAACCATCCAGACCAGAGGGGACAACTGGAAGGAACATAGCCTAGAGCTCTGAGGACGGCACCCCCAATGAGTAAGTACAGTCCGGTGAGGGAGTCAAAGTCAGTGGGAGCAAACTCCAAGTTCTACAAACTACATTTGTCTTCTGGTCCAACTAGGGCTTATCTTCTTCCTGGGTCTAGTCAAAAGTAGAATAGAGCACAATTTGGCCTGGGTTATGAAGAGGAGAAACCCCAAGGCCGGAGGCCTCATTGCCTAGTACTGTCCATCAGAACACAAGAGGAAAATTTGGACTATTCCAACCTGATTGGACCTCTGGTCTCTTGCTCCACAGTCAGACAACCTCTCCTAAGTTGATCCTTACACCATCAGCATGTCTCTTCAATGATTATACCCATGTCTTAAAAAGCTTCTCCTATAGTTAGGAAAGAAGGATATGGAGTCAATAAAGCCATATGGAAGGAAACAGTACTGTGTGTCTATGTTCTGTGGAAGAGGGCAAAGAATGGAGGGGAGGAGTAGGAAGAGAGGAAACACAGCACCTATTCCAGAGGCCAGGCATCCTAACACTTGACCTTCCATGCACACACAATTATAAACAGGTCACTTAATACATGAAGTAGCCCTAAAGTAGTTATTTCCTTCGTTTCACACACTGGAAAACAGGACAGAAAACTGAGGCAGAGAGTGTATGCTCCCTAAGTTAGAGCCAAGACCAGCGGAGTTAGTATTTGAACCTATGTCTCTTACTGCTAACCCATGTTTAATTTTCCATAGCAAAACCTTTCTCAGGAGACTCAGACCCATCAGGATGCTTTTTCTAGGACTTGCAGACACTGGTCACCAGTGTCCCAAATAGGAATGCCTTTATGTGGGCTGACACAGAAAATATTTCTCTGGAATATTGTGGGTAAAGTGACACAATTCTGGTGCCACAACATAGTTCAAACCACCACTTAAGATGCCAATTATCAACTTTTAGTGGATTGTATTTTTATATATATGCTCATATTCTGCTTGTCCTAGCACAAAATTTGGTTACAGTTTCATTGACTAAACTGGGTCTGGTACAAATCAAAATTAGAAATCCGGGAGTTTAAGTCCATCCTATGAACATTAATTCCTTTTGTGATAAGTAACCTATCCTGCATTGAGTAAGCAGGCCCCTTTCTGCTTTAGGTTGGTAGTTTATCACAATATTTTTTGAGAACACTTCAGGCATTCTCCCTGCTGTAAGATAAAATTGCATGTTGATTAATGTTCCCTTTAAATCCCTGTCTCATCTCTAATTACTGGACTTCTGAGACTTCCTCAAAGATGTCCCATGTAACAGAGAAACCTAGGAAACTGCCAATTTGCAGAATCTACGATTCTGGTCTACTCCCCATAGTGAACAGTAAGAATTCAAGTAGAGAAATTTGCCGCCCTACACCAAGAATTGCATACTTCATTTGTCTTTTATAATTATCCTTTGCAGTTGATATTCCCTTTTTTTTTATGAAAAAGACAAAGTTTAGACTATTTTCCCAGGTATAGAGTGAGATAAAGGTCTGGAATGGAAATCTGGTTTGTTAGGTGGCAAAGCTGGTGCCCTGAGCTGTCCCTGTGGTGCTGCCTCCAGGACGTCTTTCCCTTTCTTGTCTTCTCCAGAAGACATAGAAGCTCACATTGGAACTCTGAGGAAGTGACTTCACACATTATTGCTTACTGGCATTATCACTTACTGGCATACTAAAGTACCCAATTCGCGGAATTGCTGAAGTTAGTGAGTTAATGTAACAAGAACACTTGTGAAATGTTTTAAAGTTCACAAAACTTTTTCTTTTCAGCACCCAATCAGTGGCTGACCAAAAAGTGAGAAAACTTGTAAAAACTTGTGTTGGAGCTACAATTAGGGATCCCTGAGGTTATATAGGGGCATTTTCATGCTTACTTGCCATGGAAATGTAATTGCTACTTATATTTTAGATAAGAATATTTTAAATGTGTGTGGGCTTCAGACAATTAGGAATTTAGGGACTACCCACCCACTGTGGTGTAGACTAGAGTTCCCAAAGAAGGCTTTGTTAGGGGAGAGATGATCTGGGATGGGCCTTGAAGAATGGGGGAAATTGCCCGTGTAAAAATCAAAATGGTGGTGAAACTTCTCAGCAAAAACATGGCTGTGTGAAGAAAGCTATAATGGTGAGGGTGGAGAGGCTGAAACTTGTTGACTATTGCTGACAATCTGACGGGAAACAGCAGGATGGCAACCCTAAGACAGGACAGGCCCCAAATTAAACTCTGCACTCTCAGGTTCTGAACCCTGAGGATGTGAAGCAATAGGACCCATTTCTGGCTTCTTAGAGATGCCTGAAAGGCAGAAGAGCAAGAAGTGGATGAGTCTTTTACAAGAAATGGCCAGTGATTTAATGCTTACCTCTTTTTAAATAGAGACCAAGAGGACGTGGTCAGTAAGAAAGATCCTGTCAACTGTTTTCTTTTAGTCCATTCTCTTTAATTGCTATCATCAGGTAATGTGCAAAATATCCAGTGAGATAAGCTTATAAAAAGATGCAGCTTTTATTTTACTCATCTCCTAGATACCCAGATTCTTAGATAGGTTTATTCTAATGACAGACTATTAAACTTCCTCTCTTAAAGAACTTCATCTCTTCATCTTGTAACCATGAAACCTGAGCAACCTGAAATGAAAGATCTTTTTCTTTGAGAATAAGATCCTGTGCCAAATATCTTTGAAGAAGTCAATTAGAGAAAAGGGAATTGTACCTCATTGATGTATTTTCCTTAGTAAATTGTCCCTCTGTTTTTGATTGGGTTTTGATAGATATAAGACCATTTTTAAAGCCCTTGTCCACTTTTAGAAGACTGAATATACACATATAAAAAGGGAAGAAAATTAAGGGTATGTTTTTACATTTCAGTTACGTTTGACACATATTTTAATGAAACTACATTAAATCTGCCTCCTGCCATCCCCTCACTGTAATGATGTAAACATTTTACCAGGTAAATACATAGGGCTAAAAATATTATAAACCTAATTCTAATTCATTCAATGGATGTTCTACAACTCAAGCAATGCTTTATTTGAATACATACTTCTAAATTTTCATTATGAAATAGTTGCAAATAGCTAATCAATGTTATTAATGCTACTATTTATACAGAAAAGTATATGCAGGCACTGAGCTAAACACATTAAATGTATATACATTTAATCATTGGACATAGAACTTTTCCGTAGTTTCCATTTCCTTTAGGAAGTACTTCCCAAAGCAAGAATACTGGATCAAAGGGGGTGAACCATTCTGAGGAGACTTCTAGGGTGAAGTAGGGCATTTTATCAGAAGTCATAAGCATTCCTGTTTCTACATTTACCATTGAGTGTTTTCATGCATAGTTTCTTTAATAAAATATGTTAACATGCCAATCTTCAAGTAGACATTCAGAATTCTTTATTATAGGTTCCACCAGTTGCACAGGATGAAAACAAGAATCTAGTAGTCTACAGTTTCCAGAGACAATGTCTCTCATAAGAATAAAAGTCTAAAACTAAGAGCTACTATCTCCTGGATATTCCACTCCCTGAAACATGTTCATATCTAACAATGCCTGCTTGGTGACTAGTTCTTTCTGGCTTACTGGAATTCCAGGGCTGGAGTCCCTGCACATCTGGCTTTCTATCCCCTTCAGCTCTATGTACCTGGTGGCTGTGGTGGGGAATGTGACCATCCTGGCAGTGATAAAGATGGAACGCAGCCTGCACCAACCCATGTACTTCTTCCTATGCATGTTGGCTGTCATTGACTTGGTCCTGTCAACCTCTACCATGCCCAAACTGCTAGCTATCTTCTGGTTTGGTGCCCGCAACATTGACCTGGATGCCTGCTTGACTCAGATGTTCTTCATCCACTGCTTTGCCACTGTTGAGTCAGGCATCTTCCTTGCCATGGCTTTTGATCGCTATGTCGCTATTTGTGACCCATTACACCACACCTCAGTGCTCACTCATGCAGTGGTGGGTCGTTTGGGCCTGGCTGCCCTCCTCCGTGGAGTACTCTACATTGGACCCCTACCTCTGATGATTCGCCTGAGGCTGCCCCTTTACCGGACCCAAATCATTGCCCATTCCTATTGTGAGCACATGGCTGTAGTCACCATGGCATGTGGTGACACAACAGTCAACAACTTTTATGGAATGGGAATTGGCTTCCTGGTATTGATCTTGGATTCATTAGCCATCACTGTCTCCTATGTGATGATTTTCAAGGCTGTAATGGGATTGGGCACCCCTGAGGCTAGGCTTAAAACCCTAGGGACATGTAGTTCTCATATTTGTGCCATTCTTGTCTTCTATATCCCCATTGCTGTTTCTTCTCTCACTCACCGCTTTGGACATGATGTGCCTCCCCATATCCATATCCTTTTGGCCAACTTTTACCTCCTCATCCCACCCATCCTCAACCCAGTTGTCTATGCTGTCCGTACCAAACAGATTCGAGAGAGATTTCTCCACATCCTTAAGGCAGAGTCTCAACCCAAGTGACTGTTCTGCACCTGTGGGGCATACAGATACTTACACAAAAAGGCTCTGACTGGGGAAGCCAATGAAATCACACCCATGCAACTAGGTCTTTCCTGACTTGTGGAGATAAGGGTCTAAGAAGAATACTAGAATATATTCCATTTGACTATGGATTTTCTCAGTGGAGAGAATATCTGAATGGGGGAAATCAGGGCATGAGTTCTTACATAGTATCCCTTTTCATATTCAACTTCATAAAATTATAAGACACAAGCATGCCAACCACAGGAGTAAGATTATTTCTATCTTTGACATTTTCTGTAAAGGATTTCTAGTTTCTTTTTGGGGTATGTTTTGCACAACTTGTAGAAGATAAAATTATACCCTAATACCTTCTTGAAGACAGTTTGCAAATTGTTAGTAAAGACCTTGAAAAATTCAACTGCATTAGCAATCTTTTTCCAACACTTTTGGCTTGCCACAGAAAAGGCCTTTTGTTGAGGATGGAGGCAACATGAATGTGGGAAATCTTAATCTAATAGGTTTTGGACTGGACCTCACCGCCCATAGGAGTTAATCCTCAAGCCAGGTCATTCTTCCATCTAAATAAAAGTAAATGCAATATCCCACATCTCCTCTTAATAACTAATTGAAAGACAGAAGGACATTAGATTTTTGTTTTAGAGGCTTTGAGATGGTCGTGAAGGACAGTAGCTACACTGAAATAATGACAAAAAGGAAAGAAAGTAACGGTGGGATTATTGACAGGAAAGAAGTTAGGTAGAGAATACAGTAAAAGTGAAGAGATTAAGCGAAGACCCAGTGGTAGATACAAACCAGGAAATAACTTCAGATCCTTTTGGAAAATTCTTGGTTTATTTTGTTATGATTAGACCCTTTTTGTTAATCATATAAGTTCTATAATGAGATGATTACTTCAGGCTAGAAACCTACAAGAATTTTGTGGTTATGCATGAAAAAGAAAGCAATTCCCAATTCTAGTGATTCAGAATTATGGTATATCCATTTTAGTTCTGAAATATTTTAGACTTTAAGTCTAAAATGCTCATTTACCCTCAGTTTACAAACCATTACAAAATCTAAAGTGACTTACCTTAGGTTAAAAATAAATCCTCTTAATACTTTGAAAGTATAATCTAAAGAAGCCAATGATAAAGCCACAGCAATATTCAAACCTCCTATCATCCAAAAATTTTTCAAGGAAAACACAAATTTTTATCTAGCTAGGGGTTTAAACTAAAATTTAGAAGAAAGTTTGCGATATTTTATTTCCTCAGAATCCTATGCCTGACGCTGCTTAGAGCATATTGATTTTCCTCCATTGTTTTTGGGTGAGGCATGCTTATTCCCTCATCTCCTTATCAAGGACTCTAAAGTCCAGTGCCAAACCCAAGTTCACCTATTTTAGAAAAGTTATGTTCTATGAACATAATTTTGGTGCCAAATATAATATACCCACTGATATTTTTAAAATAGGAGTTGATTAAAAGATAATATAGAAGCCTCAGAGCTAAAAGTTTGTTTTACAGAATTATCTCCTGACCATAACCCTGGGCTTTGGAGAAAATTAAGAAAAATTATGCCCAAATCCATCAATGGCACCAATGCTGAAGGGAATGAAAAGAAACCTTCGTCATAGAATAGTTCTTTGGCATATTGTATAAAGTCCATGATTTGTGCTACATAAAACAGTGTGTATGGAGATCCAAGACTTTTATTCAGGGTTTAATTGCATACAGCAGGGTTAGTACAAAAACTTTATAGCCAAACAATCTCAGATATACCACAATATGATATTTCTAGATGATCTTCCATGTCTACCAATGTCCAAAACCAAATACCAAGCATCTCCAACTTCATCCCCCTATGGCATTGAATGAGAGCAAAAAGGAGAAAATACCACGTGGATGGGTGCTCCCACTCCATCCAGGGACAACCACCCATGACAACACCCATACCTATCAGACTCAGGGTTGAGCTGAGTTACAGCAAAGCATTTAATCCCATTGTCAAATGTAGTCATGTCTGGGCTTTCATGGACTTTCATGAAGGTGTGAGCTCAGAGCATGATGGAAGGGAATGTACCCTCGTGAATACAGTATGGGGACATGACAAATAAGTCCAATAATTGAACATCTTATTCAAAGTCAATTTCCCACAAATCTTCTGGAGAGAAGATTCTCTACTGGATTCTCTGGTACTGTTGATCCACTGAGATTTGTAATCCCATTCCCACAGGACCCTGGCAAGGATTGTTTACTCTGTATCCTTCTAGTTCTCATTCCTTTGCCCCAGTAACAGGGCTGTGTGCAAAGTGGTCAGAGTGGCCACTCATATTTTCTTTCAGCCAACCTCTTTGTCTCACTTGTGCCTCAGGAATGCTTAGGATCCACTTCAACACCACGTGGAGTCTTGAGAGCCAAGGAGTAAAAGGCATGGTTCCAACTAATGTCCTTCCTCCTGCCAGGCACATAGGGTCTTTGTGTCTAACCTAATCTAAAGCCAGAAAAATAAACCTGTTCTTCCAGATCAGATACCCCACCACACTTTTTTTTCAGATCAGATACCCTTATAAATCTTTTGTCTTTCTGGATCAAGGCTTTTGAACGTAAAAGCCAAGAATCTTCTGTCCTGTTAGAAAGGTAAAATAGAAATCCCTGACTGTTCGGATTTTCTATGACTGGATTCTAGAATTGAGAATTCTAGAATTGAGCTTGAGAAGTGGCTCTGCAAAATATTAAATAAAAAGCTGAGATCTGAGGGATCTATACCTCTGGAAATCTTGCCTGACAAGCACAAATCTCCTTCTTGGAAAGTAATATGGTTGTTCACATTTTTCTTCAGCAATGAGGGAAACCAACTTACTTGATTCAAATGGAACCAACACTATCCAAGTATAAAATTTATTATGTTGCTCACAATTGGATAAGAATCTTGCAAGGACTCATTTTCAAGAAATATCTTCAGGTCCAATCCTTATTTGTTAAAGTTGGATGGATACAAAAGTGAGAGTGAGACCTAATCATTCAAGCGATACAATCATCTCACTGTGTGCTATAGGCAGATTAGATAGGCAAATATAGGATATAGGTAAGTAGACAGGTAGACTTTCCACTCAGGAGCTAATGTTATTCTCAACTTGATTAGTACAAGATTTCTCAGATGCATCTAATGTTAGGACATTGTACTGTGTCTTCCTGGCCAAGGTGGAACTGTTTCCCAGAATTCCTTTCCCTGTGAGGTTCCTGGTTAGGGCTGGCTGGAAGGCCTATTTCTGTGAGATTAGAAGGCAGTGGTGAAAGAGCAACCATTATTTTCTAAAGGCTTGTGTAGAGTGCCCAATGATGCTGTAGCTCCTTCTATCTCCCTGATCCTATGGGCTCACCTTGTGCGCAAGGAGTAGCCACTGAACCCACAATTCCTTCATCTTCTGCTGTATCTCCTTCCATTTATCCAGACCCTGGGTAAGGTGTGTGCTCAGCTCCATGGTAAAAAGTAGCTCTTTCTTCCATTCACCTGCATTGTAAAGGTTGGAGGCAGTGAGTGGCGTGGATTTGAGGCTTCCTCTGTAGGTTCCAGTTCATCTTTGGGAGATGCTTATCCTTACTCTTTACTCTTCTTCACATCCAGATTTTCTGAGTTTTGGTCCTGCTGAATTGTAGGGTCACTTCAGACACATAATCTTCCATATAGTTCACCAGATCCCTTAATTGCTTAAGGTCTAATACCCATAATCAACCCCTTATTCCATATCATTCATAGTGGTTCTGCCTTCCTAATCAAACCATAATTGATGAGATTTTTTTTCTATATCCACCCTCATCCAATCTAAGGCAGGAAGGAAAATCCAGTCAGTACTACTCTATGTACTATTTTAGAATAGGCAGGACCTCACTTTTACCTCTAATGATTCATTTTATCTTCTTGACCACTCCTGTTGCCAATAAGAAATTATTCATAGGGTTAGTATAGCTCACTAATAGAGAAATGTTTTACCCTGAGACTAGAACAAAAAGTTAACAAACTAAAAGTTAAGCATACATGGGACATGCATTACTGCAACACAAGGCTTTGAGGAGAGGATCTATGTCATTGAGAGCTTTCCTATACTTGAGAGATTACAAGGCTACAACTAAAGGGAAGCAGTGGCGCATACCACTTAAAACTATACAGGGGGACACCTGGGTGGCTCAGTTGGTTGAGTGTCCAACTTCAGCTCTTATGGTTGGTGGATTCAACCCCCACATCGGGCTCACTACTGTCAGTGCAGACCTCACTTCAGATCCTCTGTCTTTCTCTCTGACCCTCCCCTGCTCACACTCTCTCAAAAAAAATAAACATTTAAAAATATAGGATTTAGTGTCATCACAACTATCTTTTATCAAACATTTTTTTGCCACATATGAACCTGAGTATATAAGTTACTTTATAGAAGTTAACTAATTAAATCCTCAAACCCTCAGATATAGATATTATACTATTTTGAAAATGAGGCAACTGGCTTTGGGGAAGCTATTTAATTTCATGAAGGCTCATTGACTTGGGTTTGAAACTTGGTTCCACCACTGTGTCTGAGATCTGTTTCCACCACCATGTTATTACTGTACTACCACTCCCTCTGCTGGGCCATCTTCTGTTGAGATGAACCAATAACCAAGAAAGAAGAATCATTCAACAGAGTGATTTTTGTTTAACCAGAGGTCCTGCTGACTGCTGTAGCTTAACGCAAGTGCCTCAAAGTAGATCAGGCTCACTTACTGTCATCTGTTTATAGACAGTTCAGCTTTGAATAATTCTATTTTGAATTGTGGATCTATCTTGATTCGAGGAGAAACTTCTTAGAGTTAAATGACACATTTATGAACATTACTTTAACGCTTATAGGCCCACACTAAGAAACTATTGGTACAGGTAATTATTCCACATTGTCTTCAGGCACACCCTCTGTTGAGTGCCTCATTATCTCTCAAAGTCTTTTCTGGGTTAAGAATATAGTCTTACATA
The DNA here is from genome assembly GCF_018350155.1 of Leopardus geoffroyi. NCBI lineage: Eukaryota > Metazoa > Chordata > Mammalia > Carnivora > Felidae > Leopardus > Leopardus geoffroyi. The sequence goes on along the minus strand of NC_059329.1, from coordinate 60,417,732 downwards.
AGAGAAATACCTTCTTGAGTGGCAGGTTTCCCCAGTATAAATCTTCCCGAGTCTCCCTGAACTTCTAGGTTTCTGAATTAATAATTTTTGTGTATGAAAATTATGTTCATCTATAAAACCAAGCTATACCATTTTATAATTTTTATTTTTTTTATTATGACATTTATTGTTTCCATACAACACCCAGTGCTCATCCCAACAGATGTCCTCCTCAATGCCCATCACCCACTTTACCCTCCCTCCTACCCCCCCCCATCAACCCTCAGTTTATTCTCAGTTGTTAAGAGTCTCTTATGGTTTGGCTCCCTCCCTCTCTAACTTTTTTTTCCCTTCCCCTCCCCCATAGTCTTAAGTTTCTCATGATCCCAAGGGATACAGGAGTGCTGATCCATAGGGGCACTTGTACCTCAATGTTGATAGCAGCCCTTTCAACAATAGCCAGATTATGGAAAGAGCCTAAATGTCCATCAACTGATGAATGGCTAAATAAGTTGTGGTTTATATATACAATAGAACATATTGTATGGCAATAAGAAAGAGTGAAATATGGCCTTTTGTAACAACACGGATGGAACTGGAGTGTGTTATGCTAAGTGAAATAACTCATACAGAGAAAGACAGAAATACATACGTTTTCACTTTTATGTGGATCATGAGAGACTATTTTTAAACACATATAGTGGAGTACCAATGACTATATGACCTACTAATTTGGGAACTTTGTTGGCACCTGTAAAATAAGATTTTAGATGATGACCCCTAAACTCCTTTTTTAGGTTCTAAATTAAAAAATAGTGACTTTCCATTCTGGTCTTCCCTTGGTAATTGCCTTTGAGCACCAGATATGGGAGCAATATTCCATTAAGGATCTTTGAGCAGACTCAGCTTCCTGCAATTTTTATCTCCATTGAATGAGGATGTAAACTTCCATTTCTGATGATACAGCATCCAGACATCTTCCTTCCATTCATGTATCTACACACTCCCTTTCCTGTGGGTGATATTGCTGGTAATGACAGAAGCTTAGAAGTAAGAAGACCAGCCAAAGTCAGGAGACTGGAAGAAGCATGGTATCAGTCATCAAATAGACTGCACTTAGACTCCAAAGGAATTCTTGGGCAAAACTTTGAAGCAGTCACCAAAGGAAAAAAAAAGGCTACAACTAAGCATATTATAGGACAGAATTCAGGCAGAATGGGCTGTTAAGAATTGTGTGCTGAAAGAGGCAGTGATTCTAGCTCTAGCATTTAAGGTTTTTTTGATATGAGTCACTCACATTTGGTCTCCTATAACACTGCCCTATTGTTCTGATTGTATAATTCATGAGTACAAAAATGCCACCCATAACATATTTAAGGCATCAATAAATGTTTGGATAGATGAATGAACTTATGAAAGCATGAATTTCTTTAAGTTCAGATGGATGAGATGATCAAATTACATATCCTCCAGGTATTATAAAACTTAACACAATTAAGACATTACTGTCTTAAGTCTTCAGAAAAAACCTTTAGGGTAATAGATAGCTGTTTGTTATACCAATAGTCCAACTCAAATGCTAACAATACACTTAGCAATCATTTTTAAGGGTCACATATTTTCATACTTACCTATCAGTTGACCCTGCAACGGACATAATATTAGTTCCTCAGTTTGTGCTTAACATCATTAGAGATTGAGACATAAAATCACTCTACAGTCCTGAACTGGAAACTACTGATTCTCATTTCTAGAATGAAAATAGGTCCATCTAAATCCTGCCCATCCTAGAAGTTTCAAGTCAAACACTAAGGTCTGTATATGTGCTTTAGAGAAGAGATTCTCTGACTTTGTGTAAGTGAACTCCTTAACTGCATAGAGGTATATAATTTTTCAAAATAAAGTTTACATATAGAATTTTTATCTAATTAAATTAAAATATATAATTCCCAGATTACATTAAACATTGCCATTTTAAAATCAAACTGCTATACCAAAATTCTAAATGTATTTAGTATTATAAAAATATTTTGATGCACATCGTCTGTTTAAAATAAGGACAAGCTCTCCTTTAGCCATCAAACTTTACATCATCCTTCTTTTTCTGTAAAATCCTAGCATTTGTCTTTTTTAAAAAAAAAAAAAGTGTTTTTACAGCCCCAGTGTCACAAAAGGAAAGCTTCAGAACTAAGGAGGGGTACAAAACCAGGACTAACCAGACACATTCTTAGAGGGAGGTCTCAGGAATGTAGGAACTCAACTACCAAAAGTGACTAGACATCCCCCAAACTGGACTCATACCCAAGAGCTCCTCAGACCCCTGGACTTGAGTCATGTCTTTGTGGAGGCAGCTCTACACTGAGGTGTGCAGTGAGGACCATTCTTTAGTCTGCTTCTAGTAAGGTTAGTATATCTGTCTCTAACTCACTAAGCTTCCCAAACACCAGTGGGCAAGGAACTCTCCAAAGAGTGATGATAGAATATTTTAGAATTCAACTCTACTTGATGTCAAAACTGCTTGAAATGTAGATCAAGTGCCATTCCTGGGAAGAGGGAGGAATCTAATGCTGGGATTAGAGCAGAAACCAGAACATGCTTCCTCAAGAAAGAGGTGTGCATGACTGGAGTAGATCGAGGAAATCCAAGTCAGTAGACCATATACTTGATCATTCACATACATGTGTATATGTATACTTATACATATGCAAATATTAGACAAGTATCATATTTATATATAAATGTACATTATGTAATATGTACTTAACCATTACCATTATATTTTATATTATAAAACATACAATAATGTAAATATTAAAAGGCTGAAGAAAATAACAAAAAATGAAAATTCTGAGTATACCATTTTGTTCTCCTATTCTACAGACCAACACTTTTAGACAATTAGGAGTTTTGGAATCTACAAGATATATGTAAAACTTTAACATATTCTACAGTTTATGGACATTCTATCCATACAGTTTATGGACATTCTATCACTTCATGACTTTTCCAACTTTCTATCCAACTCCACATGTCCTTAGATTCTGAGGGCCATGCCTGCTTTCATGTCATTTTACCTCCATGCCAGGACATGGCTATGTTCTTTTAATTTGGTCTCTCTACTTAGGGGATCACATACTCTTTTTAAAAATCTGACTTCTAAGCTTACTCATGTGACACCACAAATAATATCTCAAACATAAATGTTTGAGGGAGCTAGAGTCCATAGGTTGGAATACCAGAAAAGAGAGAGAATGTACTGGAGATCTGCAGTCTTGACCTGAGTACCATTCACTACTTTTACAGGAGGAAATCACTGAAACTAAGGAAAGACCACCCAAGAGTATTAGAGGAAACAATCTCCAGTTCTCACACAGGGCTGGAAATAGCTCTTTTCCCACAAGCTGGAGTGGAAATCATCATGAGTCCTAAGATTTTTTTTTCAAAAATGCTTTTTTGCTCAGTAGTGATAACTTAAGCCTAAACTGAAAGCTGTTGAGTCCTGACTAACAAAGCCTAAAAGCAAAACCTAAAGGATCACACTGTTTCCAACAACATAACCATGACCCAGAATAAAGCCCAACAATGTGTGTATGAACACAGAAGTATCCAGCACCCAAAAGTAAAATTCAACACACCTGGCATTCAATCAAAAATTACCAGGAAATATGAAGCACCTGGGTGGCTCAGTCAGTTGAACCACCAACTTCGGCTCAGGTCATGATCTCACATCACAGTCGGTGAGTTCAAGCCCTGCATCGGCTCTGTGCTGACAGCTCAGAGCCTGGGACCTGCTTTGGATTCTGTGTCTCCCTTTCTCTCTCTCTGCCTCTCCCCTGACACTCTCTTTCTCAAAAATAAACATATTTTTTTTAATTATCAGGAAATACACATAAGAAAAATCAAAACAAATCACAAAGTACAGATGATAAAATTAGCATATAAAGATAGTAAGCATACAGAATACAATTGTAATGGTATAAGAGGCTAGAGGAGAGATTGAGCATGTTAGGGGAATCAGAAGATATAAAAATACCTAAATGTAATTTTCACCTTCGGAAATTTTAGTATCTGAAATAAAATATATTCGTTTACCTATGAAAATTACAATATCAGATGAAATGTACAATATCAGAGATTTAAAAATACAATAAAGGGAAATAAAAGGCAAAACAGTGATGCAGAAGCATCCTGAACAAAACACGACATGAAAGTATACTCAAATTGTGGTTATTTCAAATATTGCTTGTTAAAATGTAGGCTAAAGTTTGCCTTTTTTGTTGTGTTAGTCTGCATTCAAACTCGGTGGTTTGGCCATTCCAAACTATCAATGGGCTGGGGCTGCTCTAGCTAAAATTGATGCCTGGGTCAGTCACGGATCCATGCAGAGGCATTGTTTGGGCAACTTAAAATTATTTAGGGCTCAGAAAACCCAAAAGTAGGGTGCAGGAATTGTTGGAAGTTTTGTGTTTAAGTTCAAATTAGTGCACATTTTCTGTATCCCCTTGTATCACTTATATAACTGTAAAACTTCAACTCTAAAAATAGCATCCATGAGGGGAGGAAAACAGGGAGGGAGGCAAACCATAAGAGACTCTTAAATACTTGAGAACAAACTGAGGGTTGATGGAAGGTGGGGCAGAGAGGGAAGTGGGTGATAGGCATTGAGGGCACCTGTTGGGAAGAGCACTGGGTGTTGTATGGAAACCAATTTGACAATAAGTTATATTTAATATGAAAAAATGAATTAAAATTCCCAAAGTTATGGGAAAGTCCATGTATTCTTTATCTCCAACCAAAAATAAAATAGAACTCACCAAGGAAAAATAACTAATAAAAAAGATAAAAATAGCATACATGTATTCTGATGACTATGCTCCATCTAAGCACAGTGTTAATTAATACAAGATAAGAAATAACTCAACTTTGATTATTGTGAATAAAGCTAACAGTGCATACTGTTATTACATAGTAATTGAGTTCCTATACTGTCAGACTTACATGTTGGATTAAATCATTCTGTGGAGGGTATGAGTTTCATTTCTGCACCAAACATAAGGACAAATCAGGTCTTCGAACCTGGAAATGCTTATTTAATCCATTTACTATATTCAGCTTACTAAATAACAATGACAGATAAATACTTTCCAGAATTTGCTGTGGAACAAATACCCACAAAATCTGTGGCATATAACAGTAAAAATGTATCTCTCATACACCTGGAGATTGGCTGAGATGACTCTGCTGATTTCAACTGAATTTGCTTATCCATTTGCAGGTCAGCTGGGGAACCTGCTGATCCAAGTTGGATTTGGTTGTGAGGTTCTGCTTCAATCTGCAAGTTGATCAGGCATCTCTGCTCCACATTTTCTTCATCCTCATTGAACCAACGAGCTAACCAGGGTATATTGTCATGTTGCAGCAAAGTCAGAAGACAACAAGCCCCATTGCACGAGCAAATTTCAGGTCTTTGTACTGCATCTGCTAATGCCCCATTAACAAAGTGGTGCAGATGGCCAACCCCTGAGTCTGTGGAGTTATATACTCTGGGAGAGTAGATGTTTTTGAATACCAATCTAATCTATTATCCAGAATGCTTGAACACAACCCAGGAAAAAACAAGCAAGAGTTTGGGAAGGCTCAGGGAACAGTCAGAGGCTCTTGGTTAATATCACTTCCTTCATTGCTGTCCAGTTAACTCATGTCTGGATGACTGAGACATTTGGGATCTGGTCAGAGACCTATTGAAAGCAGCACCCTCCATATGTCCCTATGAGGTAAACCATAGTATAACATGAGGAGGGTCTGGGGATGCTTTTTCAGAGCCTACCAAGTTTCTTTGTTCTTAAAGAAACTCCTTTAGTTATGATTTAGGAAAGAAAAGGTTTAAAAAATTAAAAAAGAAGAACATGGCTGTATAAATAGACCTTCATGAAAGTGTATGAGAGCTTCTTTAAAGAACTGACTAAAGGAGTGTTCAATTATTAATTTGCATAAGGAGACAAAGGCAGAAAGATAAGTGAAATCCAGTTTCATTTTTAGGACGTACTAGAAAAAATATTATACTTTCCTTTTCTTCAAATACTCAAGGTCTCGAACTGTCATGAACTAGAGGGCAAAATAGCTTACAACTCCAGCAATCTGCTTTCCCTGGGTTATGTTATAAAACAACTCCCAAATCTCATTTTACTGCAAAAATAACAAAATCATCCTTGTTCATGTTATAGTAACATTTTGGGGTCAGCAGTAGCTATGCTCCAGACTGTAAGTCTGATTCATCTCTCCATGGATCTTCTCAATCATGGGTCTAGGTTGAAGAAACACCCTGTACAGGGACATTCTCATTCTTGTGGCACAGGCAAAAAGCAAGAGAGAAGGAAAATACACAAATGCATTTTGAAGTTTGTGATTATTGTGGAATATTTTAAGACCATTCAAATTTCATTGGCTGAAGAAAGTCACATAGCAAGACTTAGCATTCCTGGAGTGAGGAAATTTCCCTCCCATGGTAGAGGTGTGGAAAAGTAAATATCTATGAACAATAATACAGTCTACCACAACTATATATTATAACTTCTTTAGCTTCAGATGTCTCAAGTTCAAGAACAAAGGGTATTAATCTTTCCATAATACATAGCTCAAAGATGGTATTAAGCTCTTCAATAAACATTACTAATGTTTTTTTTAGAAATGCATATGTACATGAAAAGTTACACGATATAAATATATATAAGGGATGTCAGAGGACTCCTTTGTTAAATGTTCAACAAAGGAATTGGCTGTTCCTTGATCTTCTTTTCTGATTCACACTGACTTAGAGGAAGAAATAATTCTGCTTAGAAGTGGAGCTGTCCAAGTGTAGAGCCAATAACATTGGGTGTAGTAGGCTAATAGAGTGGCAGAGGCCGGAGGCCACTTAAAAAAACTATGGAAGCAGTTATAGTACTGGAAGTAATGCTGGCCTTCGGGTCACAAAATTTGTGGTTAATTACTCAGTCTAGATGAAGAGTTCACAAAACCTCAACTTCTTGTGCCAATCTCAGCCAATATTCCTATTGTCTTTCACCTAGATGACCATGGCATTTTGGAAGCTTCTTTGTTTTTCTTAATCATGTGATAGGTCTATGAAAAAAGGAAGGTCAAACCTCTGCTACCAGACAGACTAAAGGACATCCCTGGTTTGATCTAACTGGATCTGTGAGGAATAAAACCTCATTTTCCTTGTCATACTAAAGAATCGTCAAACTTGGAGATTACAAATTTCCTACTTGAGATTTTTTTCTCTCTGCCTCAATCCAGCATGCATTCAGTACTGAACTGATAGATAAGGAAAAAGTATGCATCTACACATTCTTTCTTTGAAATAGACTGAGCACATGATCACGAATCTGTTTGGTCTTGATGCCATAAATGATGGGGTTGATCATGGGTGGAAAAAGAAGATAGAAAATAGCAAGGAGTATGTGGACATGAGGGGCAGCCTGGCGAGCCACACGGTGCATGACTGAGGAGATGACCACAGGTGTGTAGGTGGACAAGATGGCACCTATGTGAGACACACATGTCCCAAAGGCCTTGTAACGGGCCTCCTGAGAGGCAAGCTGTAGAACTGCTCGAAGGATGAAGATATAAGACAGGATAACAAAGAGCAGGTCCAACACCACTATAAACATGGCCACAGCAATGCCATAGATATTATTGAAGCGAGTGTCCCCACAGGCAAGCCTTACCACAGCCATGTGCTCACAGTAGCAGTGGGCAATTAGGGGACCTCGGCAGTAGTGGAAACGTCTGAGCAGAAAGGGGAGTGGAGTCATTAGTGTCACAGCCCGAGTCACAGCAGCCATGCCAATCCTAGTGATAAGGGACCCAGTCAGGACTGTGGTGTAGTGCAGTGGCTTGCAGATAGCCACATAGCGGTCAAAGGCCATGGCCAGAAGCACTGCTGACTCCATGATAGAGAAGGAGTGGAGAAAGAACATCTGGACCAGACAGGCATAGAAGTTGATCTCCCGATCTCTGAACCAAAAAATAGCTAGCATTTTGGGAAGTGTTGTAGAAGAGAGAACCAGATCAATGACTGCCAGCATGGCCAGAAAGAGGTACATGGGCTCGTGGAGGGCTGCATCAGTCTGGATGATGAAGAGGAGGGTGCAGTTGCCTAGCAGGGCCAGAGTATAGGCGAAGGAGAATGGAATAGAGATCCAGACATGCAGGTGTTCCAAACCTGGAATTCCTACCAGCAGGAAGGAAGTTGGATGGGTTGTGGTAATATTGGAGGCTGTCATGTTTTTTGATATCTTCCTTGTCTATTTTTACAGGGCTCCTTCACCTTCTATATATATAGAGAGAGAATTAGCTCTTGTTCCTGTTGCTAAACTTTAAACAAAATTGGTTAGTAGTCCTCATAGACCTGGATAAGTATAATCCATGTTTTCTACCCTTAAGGAACTTTGAATCTCATTGAGTAGATAGAACATAAAACATCATTAGAATTGATATTACAAGACAACTTACATAAAGAAATGGAGAAAAGGTAGTGTTTTCTGTGTTCATGGTGACATCAAGAATACCCTGATAAAAGAAGTGAAAATGTTTGAACTAATTCATTGTTTTAGAACACACATTTGTACATGATGATCAAGCTAAGCTAACAATCACAAAAACCAATTTACTGTCCTGAAATCTCAGGCCTTGAGTGTCTGTATAAGTTGAATAAAGCTTGCAGTTTGTAATGCCCCGATTTATTACAAAATCTGTTTTCTCTAGCACTACTCTGAGATATGGTTGCCACTAGTCACATGTGACTGTTTAAATTTGATTAAAATTATCCAATATCTCAGTCACAACACTTTTAAGTGCTTAACAGACACACATGACTAGTAGCTAGCATATTGGACTGTTCAGATACAGAATATTTCCATCATTGCAGAAAGTTCTGTAGGAAAGAACTGCTCTGGAATATATCTTTCAGGTCCTCTCCACATTCACAAATCTCTGTAAGTACAGCCTTGCCTCTAGCTTACTGAGAAAATGAGGAGCTGCTGTGTCTTTTGGTTCTCCATCTAAATTCATGTTAAACTCCCTATTCATGTGGCTCTCCCTCCATTCTCCTCACAGCTTCTTCATTCTCCTCATAAGAGAACTCTCACCTTTAGCAAGAATGCTATTTTTTTTACTATTTAAATTCAAGTTAGTTAACATATCGTGTAGTATTGGTTTCAGGAATAGAATTTAGTGATTCATCGCTTATGTATAACACCCAATGCTCAACCCAAGTGCCCTCCTTAATGCCTGCCCATCCCCCTACCCACTCCTCCTCAAGCAACCCTCAGTTTGTTCTCTGTATTTGAGTCTTTTATGGTTTGCCTCACTCTGTTTTTATCCTTTTTCCTTCCCTTCCCCTATGTTCATCTGTTTTCTTATAAGTGAAATCATACAATATTTGTCTGACTTATTTTGCTTAGCATAATACACTCTAGTTTCATCCACATTGTTGCAAATGGCATGCTTTAATTCTTTTGGATCACTGGGTAATATCAACAATTTTTATCTTTCCCTCTAGCTCATTTTTATTTTTTCAAATCATTAAACACTGGAGTGGCCCAGTTTTTATGCGATCTTTCTTCTCTTATGGGATACAGTTAATGTGGGGTTTTTTTTTAAGCACAAGTCCTTATCTCCAAGCCCCTGTTTCTTCCTCTCTAAATAAGGAATAGCAATGCTCTGTTTTTATGTAAGGATTGTAGGGAAGAGTAAGTGGGATTATATATAAAATCCTTTTGTACAATCAGGATTTGCTGAGCCTTATTTGTCATAGAAGTGTATCTCTCTCTTCCTCCATAAAACTACACTTTTAAAAAATTAATATTCTCCCTCCTTTGATCAGGTCTGAACACTCTGTGTTCAACAGTGCATGAACCCTACCTCTCTCAGATTCACAGTCTCAGAGTGGGAGCATAATGGAGCCAGTCACCTTCCCCTAATATCCAGAACATGGGAACCTGTTTTTGTAGTTAATATTTTATCCTGTTTGTACTATTTCAAGAGCTAAAATGACCACTCTAGACAATAGAACTTGTCTATTTGTTTTTTCTCCTAAAATTGTTTAGAGGGGTCTCATACACAGAAAGTACTCAGTTAATGCGTGCATCTATTTTAAAGTCAATAAAATATATCCTTAAAAGATATCAGAATGATGGATTTGAAAGATTAAGACTCAAACAGGAAGATAGTCACCTAAGGTCCTTCAAGGATGTAGCTTGTGGGAGAAGAACCTATAAGAAATATTTCTCGTTGAGCCATTCAAATAAAAGGGGCCAGTATGATTACCCCATCAGCAACCCTGGAAGAACTTGGAACTCAGGAAAAGGGGGGGGGGAATAAAAGTTTACAAAGTATTTATCTGCTTGCTCTAGGCAGGCCCTAGGGAATAGTAAAAGATTTTAAAGTTTATGGATATTTTTATCTATAGAACTTCTAGGGTATGGACTCAAATTTATACAAGTGCTTACATATTTTCCTGTCTGCAAGATTTAAAAATTTATTTCCAAGTACAAATATTCATCTATAAAACAATTGAATTCATAGACAATATAACAAAATGTGAGTTTTTATTACAGAGGAGCCTAAGAAAGTAAATGCCATTAGAAAGTCTTTGCTGATGCTCATTAACCAAGAGTTCGCACTGTTAGAATTTATGCAAACTTCTAAAATCAGTCCCTATCACCTACTGTATCATGATACCTTATTTGGATCTGTTTCAGAAATCACATTTGTTTTCTTTCATTTCTTTGACTTATTTTGATGTATTATGAAAAATTGTCAATTTCCAAGAGCATATTACCAAGATGATTTTGTCTCCTTATATTTGAAATGGCATTGCAAAATGATTTCCTGTAGAGCTTATCATTGTAGCAGAGGTCACTTGAAAGACGGTTTTAAAGAATAATGCCCAAGTTAATGGCTCCTATCTCTTCCCTTAACACTCATTCTCTAGAAGGAAGAGACCAGTAGACAATGGTTGAACAGCATGTTTCAATTAACACATCATTATTCAAAAATATACATTTCTTACCTTTCCCTGTATCTTTCTAGTTCAGGCTCATTTTCTCTCTTGACTAATGCAGAAGCCTCCTAACTGGGCCCAGGGATACTGGTAAGTGTGGGAAGAGGAATGATAAGTGAGAAATGATAGGATCCACATAGGAATAATCAGCCAAAACTTCTTGGAGGTGAACCAGTGTTTCTGGTTATCCTCTATAGTGAAGGGAGTTTCTGGAGTTTGTAGACAAAATATTTGGGTTGGATTCTTAGTACTTATGCCTCCTTTGTTGAAGAGCCAAAACAGAGGCAATAAAGGAACTGGGGAGAGAGCAGGGAGTTGATGCTTAGGAACAGGACTAGGTATGGGAGGAAATTGAGAGTGTTCTTATCCTTCCCCACTCCCCACATGTCACCTCTTGTTTTAAAAAACACAAGAGGACTCCCCTGACCCAGGGCTCCCACCCCTTGAGTTCCCTGCAGCCCATGCCACCTCCCTCTTTGTGGTTCAAATCATGCCTCCCAGGGGTCATGCTTAACTCTCCAGACACTGAGTGCTTCAGGTAAATCCTGCTTGTGCCTTGGTCTTTAATGTGCTTCTGTTTACCTCTACCCCATCCTTGCAGTGTCTCCTAACAAAGAGAGACTCATTTAAATTTTTTTTTTCAACGTTTATTTATTTTTGGGACAGACAGAGACAGAGCATGAACGGGGGAGGGGCAGAGAGAGAGGGAGACACAGAATCGGAAACAGGCTCCAGGCTCTGAGCCATCAGCCCAGAGCCCGACGCGGGGCTCGAACTCACGGACCGCGAGATCGTGACCTGGCTGAAGTCGGACACTTAACCGACTGCGCCACCCAGGCGCCCCAAAGAGAGACTCATTTAAACATATAAACCAAAGCCAATTCCTGTTTGTGACCTGGAAGGGCAGGAACTCCAGCCTAACCAAGCAAAAATATCTGATCTTACTTTGCATACATGTTACATATTGGCTGGAGCTAGACATGGATTTCCAGCTTGTAACTTTGGAATGGCACTTCCCTGATCTCAGATGGGTTTCCTTATCTCTAAAATGGAAATCATAATCCCAATTTTTCCTAAACCACAAGAAGAATAGATCACTAACTATATAATCGAGAAGCCATTATGATTATGATGTGATTACTTATTAATAATTACCACTTATAAATAATAAAAGGTGATATTCTACCTACAACTGGACTCAATGCTGCTATTTTTCAAAGACCCGAGAAAGGAACTAGTTTATACCTTATACCAAAGTCTGCCATGGATGATGATGACTACTACAATTTCCCATAATACTTTATCTTTAATTTGAAAGATGCTCTTTTAATTTTGACTTAATTTTGTCTTTATTTTGTCTTATTGTGATAAGAACACTTGAGACCTATCCTCTTAACAAATTTTAAGTGTACAATACATTGACTACAGGTACAATTTTGTATAGATTCATCTTAACTGAAACTTTATGCCTATAATTTTCCATTTCCCCTACCCCCCAGTTCCTGGTAACCATAATTCTAGTCCTTGATTTTATGAATTTGAATATTTTAGATACTTCATATTAGTGTAATCCTGCAGAATTTATCCTTCTGGGTCTGGCTTATTTCACTTAGCATAATAAACTCAAGGTCCATCCATAATGTTGCATATTGCAGAATGTCTTTTTTTAAGGCTAATTAGTATTTCATGAAATATGCATACCACATTTTCTTTATCCATTCACCTGTTGATGGACTTCTAGGCTTTTTTTCCCACTTCTCAGCTATTGTGAGTAATGCTGCAATGACTACAGGAGTGCTAATATCTTTTCAAGATCCTGACTTCAATTCTTTTTGGATATATACCAAGAAGTGCCAGATCATATGGTAGTTCCATTTTTAATTTTTTGAGAAACTTTTGTGCTGTTTTCCATAGCAGCTGCACTATTTTGCATTCCCATCCACAGTGTGTGCAAGAATTCCAATTTCTCCACTGTGTTCTCTTCACCAGTACTTGTCTTTGATAATAGCCAATCTGACAGGTGTTAGGTGATACCTCATTGTAGTTTTGATATACATTTCCCTAATAATTAGTGACCATAAGCATTTTTTTCACATACCTGCTTGCCGTCAGAATGTCCTCTTTGAGGAAATGTGAATTCAAGTCCTTAGCCCATTTCAAAATGGGGTTATTAGTTTGAGCTGTAAGAGTTCCTTATGCTTTTAGAGATTAACTTCCTATCAAATACATGGTTTGCAAATATTTTCTCCCATTCCAAAGTTGCCTTTTTACTGTTGATTGTCTTCTTTGCTGTGTGCTTTGATGTAGTCTTACTTTTTAATTCTTATTTTGATATAGTCCTACTTGTTGACTTTTGCTTTTGTTTCCTCTTCTTTAAATGTCATTCCATGAAATCATTGCCAAGACCAGGGTCATGAATATTTTCCCCTATGTCATCTTCTAGGAGTTTTACAGCTTCATGTCTTATGTTTAGTCTTTAATTCATTTTGAGTTTATTTTCATGTATGCTGTAAGATAGGAATACAATTTCCTTATGTAGATGCCCAATTTTCCCTTCACCATTTGCTGAAGAGACTGTTTTCTCTATTGTGTATTCTTGACACCCTTGTTCATGGATCAGTTGATCATCTGTGTAGATTTATTCCTGGGTTTTCTTTGTGTCATTAGTCTATATATCTATTGTTATGCCAGTACCATACCATTTTGATTACTATAGTTTTGTAATACTTTTTGGAATCAAGAAGTGTGCTGTCTCCAGCTTTGTTCTTTTTTCTCAGGGTTGGTCTGACAATTCATAGCATTTTATAATTCCATGTGAATTATGGAATTCTTTTTTCTACTTCCATAAACAATATTTGTGGTTTTCATAGAGGTGCATTGAATCTGTAAGTTGCTTTGGGTACTATGGACTTTTTAATTCTTCCAATCCATGAACACAAGAGGTCTTTCTGTTTTTTCATGTTTAATTTCTTTCAATAATATTTCTTAGTTTTCAGTATTTAAATCTTTTACCTCATAAGTTTATTCCTAACTGTTTTATTCTTTTTGGTGCTATTATATATGGGATTCTTGTACTAATTTCAAGATAATTAGTATATACAAACACAACTTTCTTTGTATATTGGTTTTTGTATTCTGTAAATTTACTGACTTGTTTGTTCTAACAATATTTTTATGGCATCTTTGGGATTTATTATATATGAGATTTGTCACTGACAAAAGGATAATTTTACTTACCTTACCAAATTTGGATGCCTCTTATTTCTTGTTAGTACTTTGGCCAGGACTTCCAGTACTACATTAAATAGAATTAGCAAAAGTGGGCATTCTTGCCTTGTTCCTGATTTTAGGAGAAAATCTTTGTTTCACATGGAGAATGTTATAGACTTTTCATATATAGCCTTTATCAAATGTATGTGTTTTTCTTCTAGTACTATTTGATTTTATCATATAAGTATATGAATTTTATCAAATGCTTTTTCTGCATCTATTGAGATAATCGTGATTTTTTAAAATTCCTTATTCTGTTGATGTGGCACATCATTAATTGATTTTTTTATATTTTTGTATATATAAGACCCCCCAGAATAAATCCTACTTGGTTGTGGTGTATGATCCTTTTAATGTGCTGTTGGATTTGGTTTGTTAGGATTTTCATGTCTATGATCATCAGGGATATTAGCCTAGTTTTCTTATGATGTCTTTGGCTTCAGTATCAGGATAATCCTGGCCTCATAAAATGAGTTTGAAAGTGTTCCCTCTTCTTGGATTTTTTTTTGACAAGATTGAGAAGGAGTAGTGTTAATTCTTTAAATATTTGGTAGAATTCACCAATGCAGCCGTTACTGGGTTTTTCTTTAATGGGAGATTTTTCATGACTGGCTTAATCTCTACACTATTTATGGGTCTGCTTTGGCTTTCTATTTCTCCATGATTTAGTTTTGGTAGGTTATATGTTTCAAAAGCAATCTCAGGGCTCTATACCCCAACTATACATAGTTCCTTTTGACAGAAGTATACTGGGTCTAACTTTATCTTTCCTAACTGTTGGCTTCTGGGTGTGTGTACTGAGCTCTCCTTATGATGGATGATCTCCTAGGATGTTGAAACAAAATGAGATTTCTACATAACACCTTTAAATTTAGAATTTAAATTAGCCAAGCTCAGCAAGGCTGAGGAGTTACAGACTATACGAAGGGAAACTAACCTAAATACTAATGTGGGAAAAGCTAACATCAGGGGCAAATTGCAGGTGAGACAGAAAAAAAAAATCCACTTTGGATTGAGAGAAAGCTGATGATGGAATGAAGACACACTATTCAGTTATATGTGTCATGTTTGTAGGAAACAGGGATCTAGAGCCATGGCCAGGAGGCTGAGGTGACAGGCTTAATAGAGTGACTGACTATAGCTTATAGTCAAAACATCCAGACAAGAGCCAGATAAAGTAGACAGGGTGTGAAGGAATGAAGTACCTTACTTTGCCCCTTGACTCCATTCTGAAGGGATAAAACCTAATGTCATGGATGCAGGGATAAAAAGCACATGGAGTAGGGAATGGCCATAGCTTAGATAACTATGTTGAAGGTCACTAGTAGAATATTAGAACATTTCAGCTCAATTCCATTTGCTTTTCTGTCTTTTGTTCAGCCAATATTTATTTATATTTATCCACATATTTAGCTTTTCTGTTCTTCAATTCCTCCTGCAATTCTGTTTCTACCTGGCTCATTTTCCTTCAGCCTAAAGGACTACTTTTAGTTTTGCTTTTATTTTATTATTTTTTCAACGTTTATTTATTTTTGGGACAGAGAGAGACAGAGCATGAACGGGGGAGGGGCAGAGAGAGAGGGAGACACAGAATCGGAAACAGGCTCCAGGCTCTGAGCCATCAGCCCAGAGCCTGACGCGGGGCTCGAACTCACGGACCGCAAGATCGTGACCTGGCTGAAGTCGGACGCTTAACCGACTGCGCCACCCAGGCGCCCCTGGTTTTGCTTTTAGTGCAGGCCTCATATTGACACATTGCATCAGTTTTTGTTAGTAACACTTGTTCTTTCATCTTCATTGTTGAAGAATATTTTCATTAGTACTAGAATTTTAGAGGGGTAATTCTTTTACCCATTTTAAGATATAACTTGTTTCTGACTAATCCTGGTGGTTCTGATATTAGATTACCTGGCTATGTGATCTTTGTAATATTGGATTTATAATGGAAGCAAAGCCATTCTTTCCTCATTGGGGATGGGTAAGATCTACAGGCTGGTGACATTCCTCATGTAAGTCATCATAAGGATAAGAAGACCTCTGTTTGGAAATAGTTTCTTTCCAGTTATACTATACACTGTGTTGTTAGTATTTGCAGTTTTTAAGCTTTCCACCTGTACCAACTATGCTCAGAAGAAACGAGAGGTTTTAACAAAATAGAAACTAAAGGTAGAATATCATTTCCGTGTGTGTGTGTGTGTGTGTGTGTGTGTGTGTGTGTGTGTGTGTTTTGGTGTCAGAGGGAATTATAAAAGCAGAGATGTGAACCAAGCATAAGACCCTGGGTTCTTGCTACAGTCTCCCCTCTTTGAAACTTCCATCCTTCCATACCCCACCTGACATAGGCTCAGATTCTTTCAAAGCTAAATAACATGTCTAGATATATGTGTAGACCCAGAGACGGAAATTAAGGCAGAATAAGATAGAGATATATAATTTCTAAAGAGTAGTCTGAGGAAACAAGGGACTCACAAGATAAAAAAAGAAGAATGCATTTGTGGAAGATGGTGTATGAGGGCCTATATGATCACACACAAATTCTAGTTGTCAGGATTAACATTAAGGAAATTTTCTAGCATGTAAGTTTGCATTGGATAGAAGAAAAGAAAGAGAATACAGGTCAATATCCCCATCTCCTGTCTGTTTTGCCTACCTATGTCTTTCATGATACTGAGCCTCGTGATGGGCAGGTCAGGGACAACAACCTATTATGTTTAGCATTTCCTCCTTTGTCTTAGGACATAGACATAAGTGCAGCACCCCCACCTTAATGAAATATGTATTCCCAGCACAGATTTAGGACTCAATAATGTTTTGTGACTGGATTATTGAATGAATAAAGAATTCACATTCTTGGTGAAAACATAAGCTAGATATGTGTGCAAAGAGTTGCATGATGTGTAAAGAAATGGCAGGGGACATGTTTTACTCAGAGATTGGTCATGAGAATATAGAGGTCAAAATAAGTCAAAGAATACATAGGCTGACTCAACTGAAGAAATAAATTTTAACAAGCAAAACTGTCTGACTTGGAACCTGTAGCCCAGGAAGATTATGAGTTCACCAAAACTGGTAATGTTTAGCTAGATACTGGACATCAACTTTCAAACTGTATAGGTACTCTTGTCTCAGATGAAATGTTGGTCTTTCCCAGTTCATGATCCCAGTGGCTCTGAATAGAAACTCAGATTCTCACAGTCTTATTAAATGAACTTGAAAGCATCTTTGTGTCTTTAGATGATGTTACTAAGAGGAGAGTGGGTCAAGCCTTTGTCAAGCCTCCTAATAGAGTGGGCTCTTTGAGAAGGCAGCAAAGTCAGCATTCAGCCTTTGAATTCAAAGGCTACCAAAGAATACAGCCCCATGAGTCCTGATCAGACTGGTGACTGAGTTTCAGGACATCATTAAGTTTTTTCATTACACCAGGAAAGAACTAAACTGGCATCCCTCCACTTCCTATCATACCCCCACCCCCAGTTCAGCATTCAGTCTGTCCCACTCTTTTTCCACCTGTCCCTAACTCTCCATTTATACATCCTTTCTTAAGAATAGTCCTAAGACTCGCTTGCGAATCTGCTTGGTCTTGACACCATAGATGATGGGATTAATCATGGGTGGGAAGAGCAGATAGAAATTAGCAAAGAGTATGTGGACATGAGGGGCAGCCTGGCGAGCCACACGGTGCATGACTGAGGAGATGACCACAGGTGTGTAGAAAGCTAAGATAGCACCTATGTGAGACACACATGTCCCAAAGGCCTTGTAACGGGCCTCCTGAGAGGCAAGCTGTAGAACTGCTCGAAGGATGAAGATATAAGACAGGATAACAAAGAGCAGGTCCAACACCACTATAAACATGGCCACAGCAATGCCATAGATATTATTGAAGCGAGTGTCCCCACAGGCAAGCCTTACCACGGCCATGTGCTCACAGTAGCAGTGGGCAATTAGGGGACCTCGGCAGTAGTGGAAACGTCTGAGCAGAAAGGGGAGTGGAGTCATTAGTGTCACAGCCCGAGTCACAGCAGCCATGCCAATCCTAGTGATAAGGGACCCAGTCAGGACTGTGGTGTAGTGCAGTGGCTTGCAGATAGCCACATAGCGGTCAAAGGCCATGGCCAGAAGCACTGCTGACTCCATGATAGAGAAGGAGTGGAGAAAGAACATCTGGACCAGACAGGCATAGAAGTTGATCTCCCGATCTCTGAACCAAAAAATAGCTAGCATTTTGGGAAGTGTTGTAGAAGAGAGAACCAGATCAATGACTGCCAGCATGGCCAGAAAGAGGTACATGGGCTCGTGGAGGGCTGCATCAGTCTGGATGATGAAGAGGAGGGTGCAGTTGCCTAGCAAGGCTAGAGTATAAGCTGAGCAGAAAGGAATGGAGATCCAATTATGTAGGTGCTGCAGGCCTGGAATCCCCATCAACACGAAGACTGACGGATGGGTTGAGGTGATGTTGGAGGCTGATGTGACCATTGGAAATCCTCTTCTGTTCCTATTGTCTACTTCCACAGGACCTGTCCAGAGAGTATCCTGTGTCAGCAGAGCTCTAGCACTCAAGTTCAAGCTCTGATCATTTACATGGAAGGATTAGCCCTTGATATCATTCTAGACCTTAAATTAGAAAATAATCCTAATATACATTATGAAACATACATGGTCTCTGCTCTCAAGGTATTTTAAAATCATAAGATGATCAGAACATTAAATACCATTTAACTAGTATCACAAGGCAACCCTCATTGAGGAGTTGAGTGGAAGAACTTTGTTATCTTTGTGTGACTAAGGACCACTTTGTAAAGGTCTAGCTTGTCTGTATGAAAAATAATTAAACCTAGCCCCTTCTAATAATTTACTTTCCTCCAAGTTCTATAAATTTTTCTCTAATAGGGGCTCAATAGGCCTTTGACACTCAGAAATTTCACCAACTAAAGCCCTACTTCTAGCCAATTTGAGAACATGAGAAGATCTATTGTTTTCCTTCACCTAACTTTAACTTCCATTCTACATGCTTCTACCTTCACCCACTTTGCTTTCTAGCACCCATGACATTCAAAGGAAGAGGTCCTCCACCCCTATCTTTTTGCAAGACTGACCTCTAAACTTCATACCATTCTTTTTCATTCTGGTGTCCTTTATCTTCCTATCTCATTTTTATCCCTTTTATCGTTCTCTTTGAAAAAGCGTAAACATTTGTGTCCCACAATTTTATCTGTGCTTCTCTCTTTATCAGTTTATATCTTAAAAGTTTCTCCTTAGAATTGAGATATTGTAAAACCATTAGCACAATGAATGAATGGATAAAGAAAAGTGATACACATAGAAATATTATCAGCCATAAAAAAGAATGAAATCTTGCTATTTGCAACAACATGGATCTATCTAGAGAGTATAACATTGTGAAATAAGCCAGTCAAAGACAAACAGCGTATGATTTCATTATGTGTAATTTAAGAAGAAAAAAAAAATTAACAAAGGGGGGTGGGGGGAAGAGACAAACCAAAGAAATGCTCTTAACTATGGAGAACATTGGGTTAGTGGAGGGTGGAGGTAGGTGGGGGATGGGTAAAATAGGTGAAGGGGATTGGGAGTATTTTGATGAGCACTGAGTAATATATGGTCTCTGTTCTCAAGGTGCTTTAAAATAAATATGGAATTGTTGAATCACTATATTGTGCACCTGAAATTAATATAACTGTGTGTTAACTACATTGGAATTAAATTTCTTAAAATGAAACAAAACGGACTTGTAGCTGCTAGGGATGGGAGAAATAGGTGAAGGTAGTCAAAAGGTACAAACTTCCAATTATAAGTTCTGGGGATGTTATGTATAGCATAATGACTACAGTTAACAACACTATATCATACATTTGAAAGTGGCAAAGAAGTAGATCTTAAAAGTTCTCATCACCAAAAAATTGTCATAACTATGTGAAGTGATGGATGCTAACTAGACTTTGGTAACATTTTGCAATATAAACATATATCAAATCATTATGTTGAACACCTCAGACTAATACAATTCTATGTCAATTATGTCTCAAAACTTAAAAATAATTTTAATTTAAAAATAAAAATAAAAATCATTAGCCTAAATCTAGAATTTAAAGATGTGCTCAGTAAATATGGGCATTCTTTTTAATTGAGAAAGTTAAGGTTAAGTTACTTACTGACAATCATATGTTTGAAAAATGTCAAATATTAAACTTTGAGAACTCGTTTCCTGCCTTCAAATCCAATAACTCAAATCACTATATTCTTCTGCCTCTACCTGGTTGTTCCACAGACAGTTGAAATCTGGAGTGTTCAAGTTAAAGAAATAAAACTCTAACTCATCACCATGGTACAGGGAAAAGTTTTAGAATCCAAAGACTTAGGCTCAAGTAATGATTGTGCCATCAGTCTACCTACTAGCAGAAACTAACATTAATCTGATATTTTTTAAGTTTTAGCTTCTTGACCTGTAACTGGAGACAATAACCATACCTCCCATGATCATCTCACCATGTTATTGTGAGGAAAGATGAAATCATATAAGAATAAACCTTGTAAAGTGTGAAGCATTTTGCACATGCTATTTGTCATTACTATCTTACACACAAATCTGCCCCCCTTTCTACAGTGTTGATCTTAACATCAACACCATCCTGTATTCTTCAGCTTTATCTCTTCCATCTAACAACCTCTTAACTCGATTCCCCTTCACAGCACAACTTGAATAAAAACTTGACTGTATTTGATCTCTACACCATTTACAACCTCATTTAATTTCCAATCCTTTCCAAGCTAACTTCCATCTCCACTCCTTCCCTTATACTGACCTAGCTATTGCTTCTTTCCCCTCACTCTTTCCTTTTCTCTCTGCTTTTATTTTCCCTTTTATTGTCTTGCTACCTTACTAGGTCCTCCCTTTTTCCTCTCGCTTTTTTCTTTTGTTTTTTGTCTTTTGTGAGTTTGTTGTTGTTGTTGTTGTTGTTGTTGTTGTTACTATCTATGTTCGGGGAATTGCCAATTGTATAGCTTCTACTCTGAGTTTCAGACGAGTATATTCTACTGCCTATTGGACCTCTCCAATTTAGATGTTCCATGACAATCTTAAACAATACAGCCAAAATTAAAATCTTATCTCCCTACAAACAATTTCCTTCCCATGCCTTGCCATCTTAGCACATATTCTGGCCATCCATCCTGTAGCAAGGTCAGAAACCCAGGGATAATCCTTGATTTAATCCCTTCCCTCTTCCATAGTATCCAGTTCATTAGCAAATCTTACCAATCTGCAAAATGTATTTTACTCCCTACTCTTTTCCTTTTCCCTGACAACGTTCTTATTTGATTCACCATCTTTCATCTAGACCACAAAAGGCTCATAACTGGTCTCTGTGGTCTGAATCTTGGGCCCTCTAGGCTCCACTTTGTATACTGTAGCCAAAGAATCCATTTAAAAATGCAAATTATACTATACCAGGCCTTGCCTCAAGACCTTCATGGAATTACCATTGCACTGAGAATGAAATCCACATGCTTAACTCTGGCTTACCAGTCCCTGCATAGCCTGGTCTCTACTCACTATTCAGCTTTATCCCCTTCCACCTTCATTATGCTCAAGACATAAAGCCTTCTACCAGATGCCAAAGCTTCTGGTGTTCTTTCTCAGTCAATGATACCCCTTGATCCTGCCCCTAAATTGTCTCCCATGCTGCTTTTATCCTTTCCATACTTCTTGTCTTCCCAAATTCCATCTCTTGCCTGTGTCATTACAAAGACCTCCCATTTAAATAAATTGAAGATGACACAAAAAGGAAGATATACCATGCTCATGGATGGAAGAACTAATATTGTTAAAATGTCCATACTATCCAAAGCAATCTACAGATTCAATGAAATCTCTATCAAATACCCACATCATTTTACACAGAACTAGAATAAACAATCCTAAAATGTGTATGAAACCACAAATGACCCCAAGTAGCCAAAGGAGTCTTGAAAAAGAACAAGGCTGTGGAGGTATCACTCTCCTAGATTTCAAGATACGCTACAAAGCTGTAGTAATCAAAACAGTATGGTACTGGCACAAAAATAGACACATAGATCAATGGAACAGAATAGAGACTCCAAATATAAACCCACAATTTATGGTCAATTAATTTATGACAAAGGAGTCAAGAATATGCAATGGGATAAAAGTCTCTTCAACAAACAGTATTGGGAAAACTAGACTACTTGTTTCACCATATATAAAAATAAATTCAAAAAGGATTTAAAATCCTAAATATGAGACCTGAAAACGTAAAATTCCTAGAAGAAAACACAAGCAATAATTTGTTTGACATCAGCCATAGAAACATCTTGTGACACCTTGTCTCCTCTGGCAAGGAATACAAGAGCAAAATTAAGCTATTGGGACTATACCAAAATAAAGGCTTTTGTACAATGAAGGAAACTATCAACCAAACAAAAGGGCAGCCTACTGAATGGGAGAATATATTTGCAAATAACATATCCAATAAGGGATTAATATCTATAAAGAACTTATTCAACACCAAAAAAAATGGATTAAAAAATGGACAGAGGAGCTGAATAAACATTTTTCCTAAGAGGACATACAGATGGCCAACAAACACATGAAAAAATGCTCACTTATCACTAGAAAAATGCAAATAAAAACCACAATGAGATCTTTATACCTGTCAGGGTAGCTAAAATAAAAAAAGAACAAGTGTTGGCAAAGATGTGGAGATAAACCCTTGTGCACTATTGCTGGGAATGCAAATTGGTACAGCCACTGTCAAAAACTGTATGGAAGTTCCTCAAAAAATTAAAAATAGAATTATCATATGACCCAGTAATTCCACTACTGGGTATTCACCCAAAGAAAATGAAGATACTAGGTCAAAAAGATAGACACCCCAGGGCACCTGGGTGGCTCAGTCAGTTAAGTGTCTGACTTCAGCTCAGACCATGATCTCACAGTTCCTGGGCTTGAGCCCCACATTGGGTTCTGTGCTGACAGGTCAGAGCCTGGAGCCTGCTTTGGATTCTGTGTCTCCTTCTCTCTCTGCCCCTCCCCTACTCAAGTTCTCTCTTTCTCTCTCTCTCTCTCTCTCTCTCCCTCCCTCCCTCCCTCAAAAATAAACATTAAAAAATATTCATCCCTATCTTATTACAGTGTTGTTTATAATAACCACAACATGGACACAAACCAAGTGTCCATCCATAGATGAATGGATAAGATGTGGTATGTATATACACACACAATATGGAATGTTTCTCAACCTTAAAGAATTAGATCTTGCTATTTGCAACAACATGGATGGACCTAGAAAGTATAATGCTAAGTGAAATAAGTCAGAGTAAAACAAATGCCATATGATTTCACTCCTATGTGGAATTTAAGAAATAAAATGAAGAAAAAAAAAGACTCTTAAATGCAGAGAACAAACTGGTGGTTGCCAGAAGGGAGGTGGGTGGGAGGATGGGAGAAATAGGTGGTGGGGATTAAAGAATACACTTATCACGATGAGCACTGAGTAATACACAGAATTGTTGAAACATTATATTGTAACACCTGAAACTAATATAACACTGTTAATTATATTTGAATAAAAAACCTCCTCTTTAGTTTTGCACCCCTACTCAATCTACCACTACAACGCAACAGACCACATGTTCTATCCCTACTGAAAACCACTTATGAGACCTCATTGCTACAAAAACAAAAAAACAAAAAAAGACTTACAACCTACTTAATACACTTACAAACATGTTCTGCCTAAATTATTAGCCTCTCTTCTTACCATTCCCCTAAACATTTATCCTAGACTCAGCTACAGTGGGTTATCTGTCACTTCCTGAAAGTTATGCTTGTGGCTCATACAATGTATCTGGAATGTTTCCTCTGCCCCTTTTTATGCCTGGCCAAGATCCTGCCACCTTCTTAGTGAAGTCTTCTCAGATTCCTCCAGGCAGATTTTCTCAGTGTTTTCAATGAGGGCTCATTAATGCACTGAATTAAATAACACAAGGAGAGCACAATCTGTGTTGCCAGTACACATGCACTATCCACTCACCAGACTGAGTACTTTTAATACAAGAGCTCTGATTTATTTCTATATTCACACTCTATTGAATATTGATGCTCAATAAGTGCTTTGCTTTTAAAAAGTTTACTTATTTTGAGAGAGAGCACATGCACACACAAGCAGGGGAGGGGGGGGGAGAGAGAATCCCAAGCAGACTCTACACTTTCAGTGTGGAGTCTGATGTAGGTCTAAATCCCCTGAACCATGAGACCATGACATGAGCCAAAACCAAGAGTCAGGTTCTTAATCAACTGAGCCACCCAGATGCCCCTCAGTCTGAGCCACCCAGATACCCCTAAATAAGTGCTTTTTAAATAAGTATATGAATGACTCCCTAAAGAAACTTTCTCCACTCCTTTGGTGGATAATATACTACCATCTAATCCAAATTGAAGCTTACTAAGTAGCCCCTGATTTTAAGCACGTCTACAGATGGAAATTCTATGAAATCTTCCATCAATTTTGGTTAACTAGATCATCAAAAAGTCCTCTTATTAGAAACTTCTCCAAATCTAATGTGTATCTGCATTTTCTCTAAGATAGCATTGGAATGGGCAGTGTGGAAGCTCCATGACAAAACAGGGCTGTGCTTTTTTAGATTTACTGCCACTGTCTTTATGGAACCTATAGAGGGACTTGCTAAATATTTCTTGAATAGTTGAAAGAATACCCTCCTATGCATGCTGTCACCTGTGCCCTAAGTTAATGTACTTCTCCAATTTCAAATAGGTTTCTCCCTTCCCTGAGCGCCCCTGTCTCTCTTCCTGTGTGTTCTTGCCACCTGTCTCTGGTCTTCCAGTTTATTTTCCCACACACCTCAACCTCACAGATAGACTATTCTGTTTAAAATGCCTAATAATCCATCAACCTTCCCTCTTTCCAGGTTTAACTGAAATATACCTCTAATTCTGTTCACAATCCTACTCTGCTTATCCAGTCTCCTCCTGCCCCAGCACCCTTAACCTGCGTGGCATGAGTGTCTGGTCCAGTCTGTACATGTCATTGTCCTATGCTTCCTGTTTTCAGAGTCAAGACATCAGCAAATAACAAAAGGAAGCCTGTTTCACTTATTTCTTTGTCTCCCCCAAAAGTGTGTGTGGCTCCATACGTAGAGTATTCAGTCAGTGCTATAAACTATTTGGTAGACTACACCTTTAACCTGAGAGGACTTTCAAGTGGTAGAATTGAGAATCTGAGTCCCCAGGTGATCACGGAGGAAGTCAGTAGCAGAGCTAGGACTAAATTTCATAACTTCTGACTCCTGTGCCAAGATTCCATTTACAGGACCATGCTGCAAAGATATAGCTAGTTGTTGCTAAAACCTTTCTTTCTTTTTTTTTTTTTTTAATGTTTATTCATTTTGAGAAAAAGTGTGCATGAGATGGGGAGAGGGGGAAAGAGAATCCCAGGCAGGCTCCACACTGTCAGCACAGAGCCCAATGCAGAGCTCAATCTCACAAACCTCAAGATCATGACCTGAGAAGAAACCAAGAGTCAGATGCCTAACTGATTGAACCACCCAGGCACCCCATTGCTAAAACCTTTAATAAGTATAACTGGCCTGTCCCTTCGATATCCTTATTTCAGATTTTTCCTTTTGTCCCAGGACTATTACAGCAGCCAGGACTGTGTTGAGGCCAGAATATGAAGTAGGAGGAAAGAAGGTAGCACTAATGAGAGATTAACTAACCTGGTCTGGGTTGGTTAGTTAAGGCTTTCTTGAGGTGGTCAGTAATACACAATACAGGAGCACAGGCCTGGAAGGCAGAAAAAGATTTCTTCTAATGCTGGCAAAAGAGGATCTGAAGCTTATAGAAGATAAAGTCTTGATGAGAATAGAAAGCAGGCCCTCTGTTAGATAGACAAACATTGGATGAGAAGGCTAGAAGACAAGAATCAGGAGGTCAGACAATTCCTGAGATAAGGATAAACTGTCTGTTTGAGCATGAGAGGCATTGAGAAATGAGCTCTGCCCTATGAACTCCATGGCTCCCCACCTACACACACACACACACACACACACACACACACACACCTAGCCTATTCCCTTCAAACATTAAACAACTCCTTCTAGAGGTTCTCTACTCAGCCTTTGGGTATTCCCTCTAGTCATTACTATTTTCAGTCTGATTTCTGCTATTATCCTGGTTATTCTAGTTTTCTCTGCTAGCCCAGCTCACATGGCCTCTTTCCTTGACCTATGACCCCAGGTACTCTGTTCCAGCCCTCTAGTAGCCAGCTGACTCAGCAGAAGCTTGCCTCCCTGGTCTGCTTGCCCCTCATCCCACTTGTGCCACCTCCCTTATATGCTTGGTCTTTCCTACCACCATGGGCCCTATGTGCTCTCACCCCTCAGCATGAGGCTCAATTCATTTTCTGTAGGCTTCAGGAAAAGCTGATGCCAATTTGACAATAAATTTCATATTTTAAAAAAAACTGATGCAGTTTTC
This sequence comes from Leopardus geoffroyi, assembly GCF_018350155.1. Taxonomy (NCBI): domain Eukaryota; kingdom Metazoa; phylum Chordata; class Mammalia; order Carnivora; family Felidae; genus Leopardus; species Leopardus geoffroyi. Next base: position 60,390,886 of record NC_059329.1, on the reverse strand, counting down.
CTTGTGAGAGAAGGCTGGAAAAGACCGTTGGAAAGGAGAGGTCTGGCTATATTCTCATAATAAGCTACTCTTGTCCCAAAAGAAAAAGAAAGAGCAGGTCTGATCCCTGAGGAACATCCTGAAAACGACCCATGATGGGCCTGGTGTCTTCTCTGGAGGTGACTTTAGAGACCTCTGTCCCAGTTCCCAGTCTTCTGGGATTCCTGCCCCTGGCTTCCTACAGATCCTACTCCCTCACCATTCTCTGGCATTCAGTGCCTCCCTTGAGGCAGATTGTAGTCTGGTTTTGACAATTATTGTGCCTCTCTCCACCCTCTTCCCTGCAGTGCCTTCCTTCCCTGCAGTGCCTGCTGAGAAATAAAGCGTCCTCAGAATATGCAAATAGATGCCTGCTGTGTGCTTTGGATTGTGATTTAGAAAGGTGGGGTTCAGTTATAACTAGGTCAACGTTATCTGTTTATTTGGTTTGGAGTCTTGATGTTTTATTCAACACTCTGGTAGCATTTGGCAGAGATGTGCACTCTCTACTTCCTGATTTCCTAAACACTCTGAAGGTTTTCTCCCTACTTCATTGTGTCACTTTCTGAGTATCTTTTACTGTCTAGTTCCTCTTTTCCCAGCTTCTGATGTTGAGGTCTCTTCTCTCTACTCATTCTTTAGGTGATTTTTATCATTTCTCATGCCTCTGTTCTTTCATGCCTCCCAAATGTACATCTCTAATTCAGATAGTTCCCCTGGACTTCAAATTTGGTAAATATAACTTGATTACCTGACAGCTATTCTTGAAGGTCTAACATATATTTCCAAGCTTACATATTTAAAACAGAATTCTGGGGGCGCCTGGGTGGCGCAGTCGGTTAAGCGTCCGACTTCAGCCAGGTCACGATCTCGCGGTCCGTGAGTTCGAGCCCCGCGTCGGGCTGTGGGCTGATGGCTCAGAGCCTGGAGCCTGTTTCCGATTCTGTGTCTCCCTCTCTCTCTGCTCCTCCCCCGTTCATGCTCTGTCTCTCTCTGTCCCAAAAATAAATAAACGTTAAAAAATTTTTTTTTAATTAAAAAAAATTAAAAAAAAAAAACAGAATTCTGATTCCTTTCTACCTCTACTCTTTAAACCTACTTTAATCTCAGTGTTTCCCATTGTACTGAAGCCCTTCCATCCATCCATCCATCCATCCATCCATCCAATTGGAAGGCTAGAAGTCTCCAACCTGAAGTCCATCATATCCTCATGACCCTGCATTCAGTGAATCCATCAACAAATTCTATTTGCTGCATCTTCAAAGCATATCCCAAGTGTAATCACATTTCGTTGACTCTGCTGCTTCTACTCTGGTTAAATCACCATCATTTCATTCTATGGCTATAACAATAATTTTTGAACTAGTTTTCCTCTTTCATCCTTATTTCCCTTATGTAGAATCCAATATAGACCTTTTATTTTTATTTTTTTTATTTTAGAGAGCACGAGTTGGGGAGAGGAGCAGAGGGAGGGAGACAAAGAATCTTAAGCAGGCTCCATGCTCAGCGTGGAGCCCAACACAGGGCTCGATCCCACGACCCTGGGATCATGAACTGAGCCGAAATCAAGAGTCAGATGTTCAACTGACTGAGTCACATAGCCACCCCAGTGCAGACCTTTAAAAACGTAAGTCACAGCATAACAGAATCCTGTTCTAAATCTTCAAATAGATTTCTACCACACTTCAAACAAATTCCAGTTTTCACCATGGCTTACAAGACCTTTTATTACCTGGACCTTGGCTACCTCTCAAATGCATCTTCTTTCTTCTTAGTCACTCCACTCAACCAAGTGGCCTGGTGTTATCCCTCAAATTCACCACATTTCAGACCTCAAAGTGTGTCCATCTGCTGTTCTTCCTGGAGCACTGTCCTTCATACAGCTGCATGCCTTGCTCACTGATGTCCTCAAGATCCCTACTCAAATGTCACTTCAGAAAGTTCTACCATGGCTACTCTAAAACTATGCTCCTTGTCACTTTCTATCTTCCTGTTTTATTTTAATTAGCACTTTTCAATACCTATTTGTTACATGTTGACCATTTTAATGAAAGTCTCCCTTACTAGCTTAGAAGTTCTATCAGAACAAGGACTTTGTCTTCTTCATTCACCACTACATTCCTAGTACTTAGAGAAATGTTGACACATAATAGAAGCTTTATAATATTCTGTAGAATAAATCTCATTAGTTGAATAAAGATCCACCCAATCGTATCCCAAGTTAACAATGAAGAACCATGCGTATCCATGAGCTCCATCAAGATAATGGAGATCCCTTCAATAAGGAGATAAGTCTAAAAGTAGCTTAATTAGTAGTATGTCAGTCTTTTCCACCAAATAGTAAAAAGAACAGAATTTTAATTATAACTAAACCATCATTCTCCTCCAAACAAGAGGAATATCTTTAATTCCAAAAGGATAAAAGAAGGAAAAATATCCCGCATGCAGCTTTTATGATTGACCTCTCACAATTTTCTGCTATTAACAATTTCACTTAATAGACGGTCTTCATTACCCTAGAGATAAAGGGTAGCAACAAGGAACACAAAGCTTTATTTTGAGTGTAGCCCCAAACCCATTAGTTTAAAAGTGTCAGTGTTTTATGCTTTTAAGAAACTATAAATTGCACATGTTTGTGTAAGTTCATTTTCAAATGTGTGAACACAAATGTCTATTGTCTATGAGGAAAGTTCACACTGAGCTTCAAGTGAATTGTACAATTGAGCTCTAAGCTAAGCAGCAGCCTCTGCCAAGCTAGCCATTTTGGTAAGTGGTCCTAAATTTCATACGGGAGCAAATAATTTTTTGTTTTCCCAGGGGGAGAAAGCTCTGTTCACAGAGTGCAGACCAGTAATGATTTTTCTTTCTTGTTGACTTTGCTTTTCTTTTTTAAACAAAAGAATCAGGCTGTGATTTTTAACTTTTGTTAAACCTGTGCAAAAGACCTAATAACCTGTGTCCTTAAAGCCCTGCCTTATTTTTGCTCCAGATACCATTAAGATCTTTTTTCACTCAGCAATTTCTCCTTGTTTTTGTTTGTTTGTTTGTTTGTTTTGTTTCTTTGGGTTTGTTTTGTTTTGTTTTGTTTTTTTAAGAGAGAAAGGGAGCGAGTGGGGAGGAGGAGGGAGAGAATGAGAGAGGAGAAAAAAAAAAAAGAGTCTCAAGCAGGCTCCACGCAGTACCACAGAGCCTGACGCAGGGCTCCATTCCACAACCCTGGGATCATGACCTGGGCATGAATCAAGAGTCAGAGGCTCAATGGACTGAGCCCACTCAGGTGCCCCAATTTCTCCTTTCTAAAGCAGTAATGGTAGTTCAGTGTTTGTATTCCCAGAGAACTCCTTGGAATTAATGTGGTTAACTTCTTCTGTCTCTTTAGTAATTTAGTGTCTTTCAAAACTATATTAAATACAACATAGCCTCAGAGAAGTTACTCAAATTGGTGAATAAATCTTTTGAGTACATTCTCCATTAAAATTTAATAGCTAGCACTAGGGATTCTTATGATGAAATTATCCTGTATCTTGAGTGTGATGGTGGTCACACAAATCTACACATGTAATAAGTGAATAAAACTAAATATAAACACATACACATACAAACAAATGAATCCTTTTAAGACTGATGAATCTAAATACGGCTAATGATCAATGTCAATTTTCTGGTTATGATATTATATTACAGTTATGCAAGATGTTACCATTGGGGGAAACTGGGGAAAGAATATATGGATCTCTCTGTATTATTTCCTATGACTACACATGAACATAAAGTTACCTCAAAATAAAAAGTTTCAAAAAGTAAAAAAAAAAAAAAAAAAAAAAAAAAATGGAGATCCTTGGCTTGGCTCTGAGCACTGTGGTGCTGGCAGAAAATTTAAGAGTCCTCTCATTTATCTGCTATTGCCACTTATTCCCTCTATTAAATTCAGATGTGTCTCTGGAAGAACTAAATGGGGGAATGGCCAAACCTTAGAATCCCTGAAACTGAATTCTTGAAGTATGAATATCCTGTGAGCTACCCAGGGAATCTATGCTCAGAGAACAAAGTCTGCACCTTCCTTTCTATCACCTGGGCCATGCCATCTCCCACTAGCTCTTCCCTTCACCATCTTCACCATCTGCATTTAAAGTTCCTTAAAACAGGAATCTTTTCTGTCTCTCTGTCTCTCTGTCTCTCTGTCTCTCTGTCTCTCTGTCTCTCTGTCTCTGTCTCTCTCTCTCTCTGTCTCTGTCTCTCTCTTTGTTTCCTATAAAGGAATGTATTTGTAAATCATTCATATAATTAAAACTTAAAATAGGATTAAAGGACAAGTCATGTAATTGAATTATCTTAGATCAGTATTATCATACTTCTTAAAATACTAGAAGCTCTCAAATCAAATTTTATATAAACACTGTGGTAAACACCTGTTGTTTCTCTTCTTCGGTATAGAATTCAAAAATAAGATAGCTTGCTTCCTGGGAACCACCTTCTTTTCACATTTTTTTTGGAGTAAACACTTGTATTTACAAGAAAATATTTAAGGATTTCACATATTTACTTCATATAACCCTCCTAACCATCCTATGTTCTATCACCATAAATTTTCCCAGGTTTATCACTTTCTTTTTTCCAGTTATTTTATTTTTTACCCCTTTTAAAAAAGTTTTTACTTTAATTCCAGTTAATATACAGTATTATATTTCAGGTGTACAATATAATTATTCAACAATTCTATGCATCACCCAGTGGTCATCATAATAAATGTACTCCTTAAACTCCATCATCTACTTCACCCGTCATTCCACCCACCTCCCCTCTGGTAACCATCAGTTCTCTGTAGTTAAGAGTCTGTTTCTTAGTTTGTCTTTCTCATTTTTTTCCCTTTGCTCATTTTGTTTCTTGAATACCACATATGAGTGAAATAATATGGTATTTGTCTTTCTCTGACTTATTTTGCTTAGCATTATACTCTCTAGCTCCTCCCATATTGTTGCAAATGGCAAGAATTCATATTTTATGGCTGAATAACATTTGTGTGTGTGTGTGTGTGTGTGTGTGTGTGTGTGTGAGATGATATATATATCCCCATTTTTACAGATGGGGAACAAGAGGCCAAGAGCTGTAACTTGACTAAAGTCACACCAACAAGATTTAAAGTGACCCTATCACACAAACAGCATATAACATATATATAATATAATATATATATAAAATCTCCACACTAAAATGTTGTTCATCCATAAAAATGAAATCTTGCCACATATACATATAATCTCGCATCTTTATCCATCAATCAGACACTTGGGCTGCTTCCATATATATTGTAATGATGCTATAAATAGAGTGCGTGTACCCCCTTGAATTAGTGTTCTTCTACTCTTTAGGTAAATACCCAGTAGTGCAATTGCTGGATCATAAGGTAGTTCTATCTTTAACTTTTTGAGAAACCTCCAAACTGTTTCCCACTGTGGCTGCATTAGTTTGCATTCCTTCCAATGGAACAAGAGAGTTCTTTTTTCTCCACATCCTCACCAACACCTGTTGTTTCTTGTGTGTTGATTTTTAGCCATTCTGACAGGCTTGAGGTGATACCTTTTATAGTTTTGATTTGCATTTGCAGGCATCTTTTCAATTTTTTGTATCTCTAAGACCCTGTAGATAAATATTGAGTCCTCAATAGGTTTGTTGCCTTATTGCCTGAGATCAAGCTTCATGTCTGTCTGCCTAGCCTACATTTAACTAGAATACTATCTGCTCATTCAACAACCTTCTCCCTATACCTAACGCCATTATGATCTTCTTTTAGGTACTATCAAAGAGCTTAATTCACCCTGGTCTCTGCCTTCACAAAGCCTATTGAGTAGGAAGATGACTGAAAGATAATAATTTAATGATAGCAAATCCTCAACAGATTGTTGTTACCATGTCACATAAACCGTATTAAGCATCTTCCGTGTAATATGATAGCTCTCCCCATTTTTACAGATGGGGAACAAGAGGCTAAGAGCTGTTACTTGACTAAGGTCATACCAACAAGATTTAAGGTGACCATATCACACAAACGGCATTTGATAAGATGGTGTATGGATGAGAGGAGAGAAAGGACACTTACTATGGCTCAGAGTATCTCTGATTTGCATTTCTCTGATGAGTGATTGTGAGCATCTTTCCATGTGTCTGACCATCTGTATTTCTTTTAAAAAAATGCCTACTCAGGTCTTCTGCCCATTTTTAATTCAATTTTTTGTGTGTCATATAAGTTCTTTGTATATTTTGAATACTAACCACTTATTTTCTATTCAGTAGGTTGCCTTTTTGTTTTGATGATGATTTCTTTTGCTGTACAAAAGATTTTTATTTTGATGTAGTCTCAATATTTTATTTTTCTTTTGTTTCCCTTGCTTAGGAGACACACCTATAAAAATATATCTATGACCAGTAGGAATTTCTATTGACTTAAAGAATAAGAAGCAATTTCTGCCTGTGTTCTCTTCTAGGATTTTTATAGTTTCAGGTGTCACTTTAAATGTTTAGTCCATTTTGATTTTTTTGGTCTGGTGTTAGAAAGTGATCTAATTTCATTCTTTTGCATGTAGCTGTCAAGTTTGTCCAACACCATTTATTGAAGAGACTGTCTTTTCCCCATTCCATATAGTCTTCTTTATGGATTAATTGACCATATAAACATGAGTTTATTTCTAGGCTCTCTGCTCTGTTGGGATGGGCAAAAGGGGTGCAGGGGAGAGGGAGATTCAGGCTTCCCATTATAAAATGAGTAAGACACAGGAATAAAGTAGAGCATAGGATATATAGTCAATGATATTGTAATAGTGTTGCATGGTGACAGATGATAGCTACACTTGTGGTGAGCATAGCATAATATATAGAGTTGGATCACTGTACACCTGAAACTAATGTAACATCATGTGTCAACTATAATCAAATGTACTTTTTTTAAGTTTACTCATTTTGAGAGTGAGCACATGTGAGCAGGGGAGAGGGGTAGAGAGAGGGGGAAAGAGGATTCCAAGCAGGGTCCATGCTGTCAGTGCAGAGCCCAACATAAGGCATGATAGTGAGATCATGACCTGAGCTAAAATCAAGAATTGGCCATTTTACCAACTAAGCCACCTAGGCATCCCTAAAAATTTTTTTAACTAAACTTTGAACTAGGCTGCACTGACTGCCAGAAAATGCCCATTATCTCTTGTCTGCCATATTTTTACACATGCTTTTTTTCTCTCCTTCATGTGCACCTCCAAGCCCACTTTCTATTTCTGAATCTTTGACTAAGTTGTACAGCACTAAACCCCTTTCTGCTAAATGAACTTGTGTCTTTTTTATATCTATATATCTCTTGTTGAACTATAATCTTTTATGTCTGCTGATCCCAAACTGGACTATGAACAAGGGTGTGATCCTTCAACTCTCTGCTCTAACATCTAGCATAGTTCTTTGCATATGGTAGATGGTCGGTCAATGATCATTGAATTAGATAAAATAATAAAATTAAAATTTTTACCAGGTGCTTGGCATAGACCAGGCAAAATGATAAATGCCTTCCATATACCATCTCATTCATTGCCTACCCCTTTTACAGATGAAAAACTAACATTCAGAGAAGCTAAAAAGCATGGAGAAGCAAATATTTGGGACATGTGGAAGGGGCCAAAAGAAAAAGCAAAATCAGCAAATTTTCTAAACAGAATTCCTGTGCCAGAAAGCCTTTAGGATTATTTGTGTGCAGGGGTCTGTATGCCTACTCCCTTCCTATCTACTCTGAACTCTCAGTGTAAATTTTCTCCATTATCCTACTCTTTTGGTTGGGTAGGGTAAGGAAAGACCCAAACATCTAGCTTCAATTTTCTGCCTCTTTCCAGCATCCCAGAGGTGTTTTTAGTGCCTTTATCCCCAGGGAATTTTTAATCTCAGTTAGGCCCTTAATAACAGGATAAATATTCCAGCCTTTTTGCTCCACACTCTCTAATCCCTGCAGGACCTGAGACTTTACTACCACTCCCTGTCCCAAGCCTGGTAAGTCTATCTCTGTATGTCACCCTACAGTAAGCACACTACAAACAGGCCAAAGACCTGGAGAACACTAAGATAATTTTCTCACTGAGGTAGTCTCCACTTCATATAAAAAGGACTTACAAATGAATCACACTTCTTTACCATTGCTATATGCCATGTAGTGCTCTTCAGATGAATGTCTCCCATAAGGATTCCTCACAGTAGCCTCTGAAGTAGGAATGAACTCTCCAGGTCACAGAATCTGAAGCAGGTTGACAAGAGGTTAGGTGACTTGGCTGTGATCACATAGCTGGTGAGTTAGCAGAGCTGAGATTTGAAAAGGGCTGCTCTTACTCTTCCACTAACAAAAGTTGAATCCTGGGCAGGTGGCTTCCAGATGCTCATAAGCACTTTCAGTGATGAACAGTGTGTTCCTTTCTTCATGAGACAGCTTTGTTCCTGGACATTTTTCATGAGCTCTAACTCAAATATTAGTGAGAAGGACAGGAAGTGATGACCCCAAGGCCTTCACCTTGATCTCTCTTAGAATCTTGGCATACTGTGCTCCACATGTTTTTCCAACTTCATTTTCCGTATCTGTGCAAATGGGGCTGAGGCAAGGGGGGCATGCAGGCATTGTGCTGCGTAACTACAAGGATAGAGTAAACATTCTTTGAGAGGCAGCTCAGAGGCTGAGGAAACTTAATTCAATTATTAAAAGACTGGAAGAAAAGGTTGGGGGGGGGGAGTGAAGAAAGCAAGTCTCTCCCATTTATATCTAGATTATTCAGCTCTCAATTTTCTCCACACCAAAGAAAGGGCATTGAAGTATGGACACTCTAAAAACAATGTCTTATCTAAATGTACGTACCATGTCTGAGTACAGCCTTGTTCATGCATTTTATACAGCAACATATACAGAGTCACATGCTGAACTAAATACATGGTGTGCTCAGAATGTAACAGCTTTACATATACCATTTTACAAGGACCCCTCACCCCCCACCCATATTTCTCTCTGTCCCTGACCCTTCATCTACCACCAAAACTGAAATACCATCTGAGTATTCTTGGTCCCAAGCTCTCTGGTAGAAACTCAGGAAGGGAAATAGCACAGAAGGAAAATTTTAAATGCATGGAAGAAGGGATAAGACATAAAGGGACAAGATGTTTGTCTCCATATCACAGTAACAGCCACATTGGGCACTGAAATGGCATCCTGGTCCAGGGTTCCTTCCCCCAGACCACATGAGAAGACCTTATCCTTTGCCTTCTTGCCTATTTCTTTCTGGGTATGGATAGCTGATGGAAGGGATTGCAAGGAGTACTGCAGCTTAGGTTAGGGATATAGATGGACTTATCTCCAGAGGGCTCAAGCAGTTCTACCCTCTCTGTTACCACTAACAGCCAGAACACAGTCACATCCCATCATATTAGAAACCAGTGTGAGAAAGGTACTGTTCCCTCCCGAATATCTCCTGTGTTTATTCCTGTGTCTTGTTCTCAACTTTCCTTTTCATCCTCTTCTCTCCCTCTACTATCCCCTTCCTGACTTTTTAATCAAATTCTTTCTCAAACTCTCAATTACTGGATGGCTAGTGGATCAGAGAATAGTGAGAAAGTACTTTTAGGTAAGGGAAGATCAGGGAATATAGAAAGTGTAGGTAATAGGCAAAGAGATGGAGTGGACATGTGTAGAAGCTCCATGCCATAATCTGACCAAGCTGGTCTCCATATTTGCTTACAGTTAACAATTGTGTTCCCAGTGATTAAAATTTACTTCTCATACCCTCTTCATGTACCTTTTGATTTTTTATAAGACTGTGTTTTCATTCCTCAGTAACTTTATCAGATCACCTATTATGGCCAAATTAACTTGACATCTACCACTGACCAATTCTGCATGATCTCACCTGTTTCACACAGAAACCTATGACAAGCACAGGATTCTACTACTAACATAAGCCAGGCAATGTTACGGCTTTAGCAGACTACGTGAGACTCAGCCTTTCACCATGTGTTTGTTGTTCTGAGCCTCATCTGTGAATAACCATGGGCTCAGTGGCTTGAAAAACCCATCCAACAACACCCCCCCCCCACAACTCTGCTTTCTCTTATCTCTCAGTCTTGATCTTCCCATCTTGAAAAGTAACCACAAATCAAATGTGCCTGACCTTTGATTTTTATATTATTTTATTGTCACATAGGCAGATCAGAAGAAAATAAGAGTACAAGGCAGAATTGGGTTCACAGGCATAGAAGATTCTCCATGGTGAGGATAAGTAACAAGAGTGAGTTCTACAACCATGTCACTCACCCTACAGCCTAGCCTAGACATTGTTGAATCAGACTTAAGTGGAAAGGCTCCTCTGACCCCTGGTAATGATAAATTCACCTCCTGCCATGCATCACTTCCCAATGCTATACAACCTTCTTATCCTGGATGTTTTTTATGAGATCTAACTCAAATTTTTTCTGCTATCCTTTCAGTTTCAGCCACAGAATAAGAATGAATCCCAATGGCTTCATCTGTCAGAGCTTCCTAGGGTTCAGAGCAGGGCAGTAAGGTCTTCTCTACCTACCCTACCTGGACCTGACCATGCATTTCACAAACCACAGCCATCAGAACCCAAACTCTTTTCTGCTCATGGGAATTCCTGGCCTGGAGGCATCCCACTTTTGGATTGCATTTCCCTTCTGCTCCATGTATGCCCTGGCAGTGCTTGGCAACATGGCAGTGCTGCTGGTGGTGCGATCAGAGCCTGCACTGCACCAGCCCATGTACCTGTTCCTATGCATGCTGTCCATCATTGACCTGGTGCTCTGCACTTCTACTGTGCCCAAACTCCTTGCACTTTTTTGGACAAATGCTACTGAGATTGACTTTGGGGCCTGTGCTACTCAGATGTTCTTTATCCATGGCTTTTCAGCTGTTGAATCTGGTATCCTGTTAGCAATGGCCTTTGACCGCTACTTGGCCATCTGCCGGCCACTGCACTATGGGTCATTGTTGCCCCCAGAGGCTGTGGGCAAGCTGGCAGCTGCTGCTGTGTTTCGTGGCTTGGGCCTCATGACCCCACTCACATGCTTATTGGCAAGGCTGAGCTACTGTAGCCGAGTGGTGGCCCACTCCTACTGTGAGCACATGGCTGTGGTAAAGCTGGCTTGTGGGGGTACACGGCCAAACAACATCTATGGCATTACTGCTGCCACGCTAGTTGTGGGCACAGATTCCATCTGCATCACTGCCTCCTATACACTAATCCTCCGGGCTGTGTTAGGCCTCTCCTCCAAAGAGGCAAGAGCTAAGACCTTTGGCACTTGTGGCTCCCACCTGGGTGTCATCCTTCTCTTCTATACACCAGGGCTCTTCTCATTCTACACTCAGCGCTTTGGCCAGCATGTGCCCCGGCACATCCATATCCTCTTGGCTGACCTCTACCTTGTTGTACCACCCATGCTCAACCCCATCATCTATGGCATGAAGACCAAGCAGATCCGGGATGGGGCCCTCCGACTGCTGAAGCGGGGCATTGTTCAGTCTTAAATCTCCAACCCCACCCTAGAACCTTGTCTTCTTCCTTTAGGTTTGGGCAATTGTTGGAGTGGGCCATTGGGAATATGTGGCCACCAGTTAAACTGTGAGCCAGACTGGGGCAATTGGAGGTTCCTCACACCTTCGCCTGCCCCTGGAATATACATTCTACCTGCTATTCCCACGGTGAGAGCTGTTCCATGAACACAGCCTTGAGAGAGTAAGGTATTGTTGAGCCCATCTGGCCAGTATACATGACTGAACCCAGTTAAGGCCTCTCTATAAACTTTTAAGATTTGACAGGTGGGTACTTGGGGTCACTAACACAAATCTCATAAGTAAGTTCCCTTGCTTTTTAAACCTGCCACCTACACATCTGGAGTGGCCTGCCTCTTGCATTGGTCTCCTCTTGTTCTCTGTGTATGAGGGCCAGTTTGTGAGCCAATGGTAATGTTTAAGAGACCAGTGGTTCCCAGCATGGTGGAAGAGAGAAGCCCACACTCAATAGTATCCTTACTTTGATAAGGAGATAAGTAGCACAAGTCTGAAGGATGAGGAACCATTAGGTATTTCCCATTTGTGATGTAGATATGATTACAAAGCCTAGGGATCCCATGTTTATTTGGGAAACATGGTCACCAAGCTGATGATCACCTCCCAGGGAATTCCACACTGCTGTTCTGACAGGACTCCTCCCTTCTAGGAGACCTTGATAAAATAAAAAAGATAAGACTCACAGTCTGACAAGAAGAAATAACCTTCATCCACAGTCAGGTGCTCCTACTCTGATATGGATACATGCATGCCTCCCTCAGTGAACTCTTAGTTTGACAGGAGAAACACAGAATTAGAGAAACAGAAATGGAGACCTAGCACTCAGCAATGGGCTTTGGGAAAACTGTGCCTGCTGTACAGAAGAATAAGCAACAAGGTATAATGTCAATCTAGGAAGGTTCTCTGGAAGGTGAGAATTTTCATCTTTTTTACTGAGTATGCACTATGTTAAAATCTAGGTATGGACATGATATGGTCAAAAGTGCTCATGGAGACTTTTCACTGTTGGAGGAGACCTACATATAGGAGACAACAGCAAAACCAAATAAGTTAAGCCAAATTAAATGAATATTAGGATAAGCACAGGGACAATGGGTACTGAGTAAGGACATCTAACTTGTTCAGGGGAAAAGAGGTCTTAGGACCGACCTCATCTCATTCCACTTCTGTCCAAATAGGAAAGGCTGCTTTCTCAGAAGCCTTCAACCACACCTGAGTGTGAGGTGTGGGAACAAAGTCTCATACTAGATGACTCAAGTCTGATATCCTTAGTCTTTTCTTCTAGTCCGTGGGGTGGCCATGTGGAGCTGCCACCAAGCCTCAAAGGTCCAGGGAAAAGACCAAACCCCTTCTTTAGAGATGAAATAGAGAAAACATTCCAATTTGACCTCCCGAGCAGGTTTTTAAAAATGAAAGTGATGGCTGTGATTTAGAAGGTCCATTAGGATCCAGAGTCCTCAGTCTCTGGTTCTGACATCTGTGCTCAGACTCTACGGGCAGATTGATAGGTATTTAATAGGTATTTGGCTCCAGGGTAAAGCATTTTAGTAAGCTAGGAAAGAGCTTACTAAGGAGAAGGCCACTAGCAGGCTCAAGAAGACCTAGGTCATCAGAACTTCATCTAGTTACAGCAGTGGATTAGTTTAACACTCTTCAGTGCCTCAGGAGGATGTACGTTGTCTTATTACAGTCCCATAACCATCTGATGAGCACATAACTACCCCCCCCCCTTTATAGAGTCAGAAGATTAGGAAGGTAATAACTTGTCCAAGAAATCAAATATCAGAGCCAGGGTTAAATCTCTTTAATTCTAAATTCTGTGGTTTTTACTCTTTACCAGGTGAGTTCCTACAAATCTACACCCTGAGACCAAAAATCTAATAAGATCTTTATTTTCTTAACATCACTGACTTTTCTGAGAATATGCAATATGCTAAGCACCATTCTAGGAATTGGAAATGTAATGATGATTCAGGAAAATAAATCCCTGGTGACAGATTGAATAGGAGACATCTGCAAACCCACCACTACCACCCTATCCCATGCAATATACTCTCAGTGACTTCCAAGTTAACATAATAGTTCTTCCTTCACTCAAGGGCTCAGCACACACAAAATTAGTAGTTTTAACTTACCCATAAACATCCCAGGTTGCCAGACAACTAGAGACCACAGAATGGCCAATAAATTCTAGTCCCCAGGATATTTAATTCAAATTAGGGGGGAATCAAGGAAACCAGCTACACTGTATTTGGGACCATTGGTTACAATTGGATTTATTTTTCCCAAATTATTCTTTAATGAGATATAATTTACCTAAAATAAAATGCATATGTTAAGTATATAGTTAGATGGTCTCTGACAAATGTGTGCATCAGTATAACTACCACCTTAATCAAATACAGAGCATTTTTATAATCCCAGAAATTTCCCTTGTGTTCTTTCCAGGTAATATCTTTAGGGCTCACCCACTGAGAAAACCACTGTTTGATTTGGATTACCTTGTATCAAACTTACTGTTCTAAAAGTTCATATAAGTGGAATGATACATATTCTATGTGTCCAACTTCCTTGACTTAACATGTTTTTTTTGTTAATAATTTTATTAACTTATATCCAAGTTAGCATATAGTGCAACAATGATTTCAGGAGTAGATTCCTTAATGCCCCTTACTCATTTAGTCCATCCCCTCTCCCACGACCCCTCCAGCTGTTTGTTCTCTATATTTAAGAGTCTTTTAGGTTTTGTCCTAGCCCCCCCCCCGTTTTTATTATTTTTGCTTCCCTTCTGTTCATGTTTTGTATCTTAGAGTCCTCATATGAAGTCATGTGATATTTGTCTTTCTCTGACTAATTTCACTTAGCATAATACCCTGTAGTTCCATACACGTAGTTGCAAATGGCAAGATTTCATTCTTTTTGATTGTCAAGTAATACTCCATTTTATTTTATATATATATATATATATATATATATATATATATATATATATATATATACCACATGCATCTGTACACCACATGCATTTTTATCCATGCATCTGTCTATGGACATTTGGACTCTTTCCATACTTTGGCTATTGTTGATAGTGCTGCTATAAGCATTGGGGTTCATGTGTCCCTTCAAAACAGCATACCTGTATCTCTTGGATAAATACCTAGTAATGTAATTGCTGGATTGTAGGGTAGTTCTATTTTTAACTTTTTGAGGAACCTCCATACTGTTTTCCAGAGTGGCTGCACCAGTTTGCATTCCCACTAGCAGTGCAAAAGAGATCCTCTTTCTCCACATCCTCGCCAACATCTGTTGTTGCCTGAGTTGTTAATGTTAGCCATTCTGACAGGGGTGAGGTGGTATCTCACTGTGGTTTTGATTTGTATTTCCCTGATGATGAGTGATGTTAACCATTTTTTCACGTGTCAGTTGGCCATCTGGATGTCTCCTTTGGAGAAGTGTCTATTCATGTCTTTTGCCCATTTCTTCACTGGATTATTTGTTTTTTGGGTGTTGAGTTTGATAAGTTTTCTATAGATTTTGGATACTAATTCTTTATCTGATATGTCATTTGCAAATATCTTCTCCTGTTCTGTTGGTTGCCTTTTAGTTTTGCTGATTCTTTCCTTCGCTGTGCAGAAAGAAGCTTTTTATATTGATGAGGTCCCAATAGTTCATTTTTGCTTTTGTTTCCCTTGTCTCCAGAGACATGTTGAATAAGAAGTTGCTGCGGGTTGGCTCAACATGTTTTTGAGGTTCCTTTGTATTTGTCTGCATCAGCTGTTAATTCTTTTTTATTGCTGATATTCCATTGCATGAATACATCAAAGTTTAACTATTTTGGGACACTTGAGTTGCTTTCTTTTTTTTTTTTTTTTTTTTTTGCTATTATAAATATGCTATGAATATTAAACTAAAATTTCTGGGTTATAAGGTAAGTGTATGTTTAATAGAACCTGCCAAATGGTTTTCCAAAGTAATTGTACCATTTTATACTGTCATGAGTGATGTATGACACTTGGTTGTTCCACATCCTGATCAACCCTTTAAATTATCATTCTTTATTATTTTACCCATTCCAATATGTATAAAATAGTAATTTGTGGTTTTAATTTGCTTTTGATGACTGACGTTGAGCAATATTTTATACACTTAACTGTTCATGCATATACCTTCTATGAAATGTCTGTTAATGTTTTTTGTCCACTTTTATTGAATTTTTTTGTTTTGATTATACTAGCTATTTATATATTCTGAATACAAGTCGTCTGTCATATAAACATAGTGAAAATATTGGCCAATTGTGTGGGTTGCCTTTTGATTTTCTTACTAGTCTCCTTTGATAAAAAGAAATTTTAGTTATGATAAAATTAACAATCTTATTCATGGCTAGTACTTTGTTTTATAGATTTAGCTTTTAATTTTAGGTCTGTGATCAAACACAAATTATAATTATATATGGTGTGAAGTAGAGATCAAGATTTATTTTTTCATTTATGGATATTCAGTTCCAGAATTTGTTGAAAGACTCTTCTCAAAATTGCCTTGACAACTTTGCCAAATATCAGTCAACTTTTTATGTATGGATGTATTTCTGAATTTTCTTCTCTCTTTTGTTAATCTATTCGACTATCATATAAATCTTATATCCTCATATCAACACTGTCTTAACTTTATTATAAGTCTCGAAAGGAGATAGTGTAAGTCTTCCAACATTATACTTCCACAGTGGTTCTGGCTGTTCCATGTTCTTTACATTCCTATATATGTTTTGAAATCAATTTGTGAGAAATCATATCAAAACCCTAGCAATAATTTTTGTAGAAATTATTTTTTCAGATTTCATACTGGCTAGGATCTCTGATACAATATTCAATAGAGTTAAGCAAACATCCTTGCTTTGTTTCTGATCTTAATTATGGTAGATTGAATACTTTCCTAAGTATCATGCTAACTGTAGGTTTTTCAAAGGTTCCCTTTACCAATTGTTGAAAGTTATTATCCAGATGATGTTGAATTTAGCCATCATATTTTTTTCATATAGTTAGGTGATCACATGATTTTTCTCCTTCATGCTATTAATGTAGTATACTAATTGACTTTCTTTTAAGTGGTAAACTACCTTGCATTCCTGGAATAAACCCCACTTGGTCATGATGTGGTACCATATTTGTATATTGCTGGAATTAGTTTGTTAATGTTTTGATAGAGATAATTGTGTCTATGTTCATGACAGATACTGATCTTTTAAGTTTCTTGTAATTGTCAAGTTCTTATATCAGGGCTTTCTTTTTTACTCATAAAATGTAATAAAGTGTTCCTTATTCTGTTTTCTGAAAACATTCATGTAACATTTATTCCTTAAACATTTGATACAATTACACAGGAAAGAAATCTGGATCTGAAGTTTCCTTTTTTTTTATTTTACATTTATTTTTCTTTAATGTTTATTCATTTTTGAGAGAGACAGAGCATGAGTGGGGAAGGAGCAGAGAGAGGGAGGCACAGAATCCAAAGCAGGCTCCAGGCTCTGAGCTGTCAGCACAGAGCCCGACGCAGGGCTCAAACTCACGAACTGCAAAATCATGACCTGAGCCGAAGTCAGACACTCAACTAACTGAGCCACCCAGGCGCCCCTATTTTATATTTAATTTTTAATGAATTCTATTCAAATGTTCTATTTTCATAATCTTCCCACTTCGTCTAGATTCTCAAAGTAACAACTGTTATAATATACCAATAATTATTTATATTATCCCCTTATAATTATTTATAAATAATTTATAAATAATATCCCCTTATAATCCTTTCAATTCTGTAGGACTTGTCACCACTTATTCTATTAGTTATTTGTGTTTGTTTTGTCCTGTTTTGTCATACAGGGGTGGGGAGAGGAGGTGTATCAATTTTATTTTTAGAACCAGACTGTGGTTTTGATGATTTTTCTTTTTTCTCTATTTGTTTTTCTTTAATTTCTACTCTTTATTTCCATTCTTCTATTTACTTTGGGTTTAATAGTCTATTCTCTTTCTAGTTTCTTAAGGTGGAAACTTAGACCATTGATTTTAAACATGTTTCCTAATAAAAAGAGTGTATGTATAAACTCTCCATGCTTTGCTTTAGCTGCATCCCACAAATTTTGATATGTTCTGTTAAAATTTTTTGTAGTATTTAATTTCCCTTATGACTTTTTTTTGCGACCCATTGGTTATTTTAAGTGTGTTGCTTACTTTCCTAGTATTTAGTGATTTTTCTATATTATTTATTACTATTAATGTATCATTTAATTCCATCATGGTTGGAAAACATACACTGTATCTCAGTCCTTCAAAATGTATTCACACTTGTTTTATGGCCCTTTATATGGTCTATCTGGGTGAATAGTCCATGTGCACTTAAAATGTTCCTGCATATTTGAGTGTGTTTTAGGATTATCACTTAGGTCAAGTTGATCAATGATCAACTTTATCATATTAAAGATTTTTTTATCTGATTCTTCTGTCAGTCACTGATGGAACTGTTAAAATCTCTAACTACAGTTGTGGATTTCTCTATTTTTCCTTTTATTTCTGTCAGTTTTGCTTTGTGTATTTTGTAGCTTTGTTATTAGGTGCATACAAATTTATAATTTTTATATATTCTTGATGAATTGACACTTAACATTATGAGTAGTAATCTGCATTTAAGTCAATTTTGCTGATATTATACAACCTATGTTCTTCTGCTTAAATTGTATAGTACATTTTCTATCTTTTTACTTTTAAACTTCAAGTAGCTTTATATTAACTATAAAGAGCATAAGTTGGGCCTTGATTATGCATCTAGTCTGATAAATTCTGCGTATTAACTGGAATATGTAATCTGTTTACTTTTAATGTTATACTTAAGTCTATCTTACTATGTGTTTTGTATATGTCTCTTGTATTCTTTGTTCCCTTATTTCTCCTGTATTGCATTTTTGGGGGTTAATTGAACATATACTAAAATACCATTTTATGCCCTCTACTTGTGTTTAGCTGTACTCCATATTATTGTTCTATTGGTAGCTCTAGGATTTACCCCATTTATCACAATCTTCCTTGAATTTATGTTATACCACTTCATGGAAATCATAAGAATATTACAACAGTTTAGTTCTGTCCTTTGTTATTTTTATATATATTTTACATAAAATGTATATTTACATATATTTTATATACATTATAAACTTCAAAAACTAAACCAACTTAAAGGATTTAATAAAAGAAAACTTTTGTATATATATTTACTATTTTCAGTGCTCTTCTTTCCTTCCCATAGATCTAAATTTTCATAAAGTATTTCTCAACATGAATCATTTACTTTAACATTTTTGTAGTATAAGTTTATTGGAAAGAAAGTCTCTGCTTTTACCTGAAAAAATTTTTCCTTAAAATTTTTACAAATTTTTTTAAGTCTATTTATTTTGAGAAAGAGTGGTGGGAGGGGCAGAAAGAAAGTGAGAGAGAATCCTAAGAAAGCTCTGCACAATCAGCACAGAGCCCGACATGGGGCTTGAACCCACAAACTGTTAGATCATGACTGAGCTGAAATCAAGAGTTGGACTGACTGAGCCACCCAGGTGCCCCTGAAAATTTTCTTTGGTAAAAAATATTTTGCTAGTTATAGAATTCTATATTGATGGGTTTATTTTTCCTTTTAGCACGTTAAATATGTTAGTCCTTTATTTTTTTATCTCATTTTTTTTCTTACAAATGTCAGTCATCATTCTTACCATTATTCCCATATATGTAATATTTTTTTTTCAGAACTTTTGGTTATATTTTCTTCTTTGTATTTGGTTTTCATCAGTTTGATTTTGTATCAATGTATAGGTTTTTTTTTTGTATTCATTTTTCTGGGGGCTCAATTTCCTGGGTCTGCGGGTTAATTTTATTATTCTGTAATGAAATTTGAAAAAGTGTTTTAATTCATTCACCAAGTATTTTTCTGACCCATTCTTCTCCTTCTTGGACTTCAAACACCTATCTCTAAGACTACTTGATAGAGACCCAAATGTCATTCCATTTATTTAAACTATTTTCTCTCTGCTTCTATTAACTAGTTAAAAGAATACTAGTTAACTAGTTAATATTAACTAAGTAATAGAATACTAGATAATGTTTATTGACTTGGTCTTCATGTTCTCTATCCTTTCCTTTGCATTGTACAATCTCATGTTATTCCCAAAAATGATTTTACTTCAGATATATTTGCAGATCTAAAAGTTTCATTTGATTCCATTATGCTTATGCAGTTTCTAAATTTATCCTTAAATCTCCATATCAGGAGAACTGCTGAACCCAGGTAACCAGAGGCTCCTCTCCTCTTCCTGGGTCCTTAGGATGTATGCTCTGCCTCCCACTCTCACACTGGGAGCTGTTCCAAGGACATATCCTTGAGAGAGTAAGGTATTATGTTTGTTTTATTTTGAGAGAGAGAGTCAGGGAGGGGCAGAGAGAAAGAATCCCAATGCAGGGCTTGATCTCCTGACTGTGAGATCATGACCTGAGCCAATATCAAGAGACAGATGCTTAACCGAGCGAGATACCCAGGTGCCCCAAGAGTAAGGTGTTTTTGAGACCATTTGTATGATATACGTGACTTTGCTCAGCTAAGGCCTCTATATAAACTTTTAAGATTCTGGTGAGTGTATGCAGAGATCAACTTACCTTATGGCTGCCCAAGATGAGCCTCATATGTAAATTTCCTTGCTTATTAAACCTTCCACCCGCCAATCTGGAGTGATTTGCCTTTTTCTTCAGTCTCTCCTTGCCTTCTATGTACAGGGGCCAGTTTCAGATTACAACTGAGAAGCTCCAAAGGAGGTTGCATACTAACAGTTGTCTATTTATCCATAATCTTTGTATTTTTTTTTAAGTTTATTCATTTTGATAGAGTGTGAGCAGAGAAGCAGGATAGAGAGAGGGAGAGAATCCAAACCAGGCTCCATGCTGTCAGCACAGAGCCTAATGAATCACTCAATCCCACAACTTCAAGAGCATGACCTGAGTCAAAATCAAGAGTCAACCTTTAACTGAATGAGCCACTCAGGCATCCCCTTTATATTTTTTAATTGTTTTTATATTTATGCTGAAATATTTGTTTTAATTTTTAATTCCAAACACAAAGAGAACATTTTTATCCCAAAATATGGGTTATGAGAAGTCTCTTTCTGCTTTTTTTCCTCTTGATTGTGCCTTTTTTGGTATGTATAGTAATTTTTCAATGTATACTAGACATTGTAAATGATGTATTGAAAAATCTCTGGATTCTGTTATTTTTCCTTGAGTGTTTTCTGGCAGGAATACTTAACTTATTGGTGAATCAATGATCTTACCCTATGAAGTTTAACTTCAGGCTTTAAGACTTTATTATTTCATTTTATCCTTATTCCAAGATCATAGCTCTTAGTGTGTGGATGTACTATTAAGACACAGCTTTTCTGAAGATTTAATCAAAGTCTGAGGTGTTACCAATTGTCCCCAACTTAGTGAAACTAAAATGTCAAACTCTGTTTCCCAAAAACAGGAAATTTCTGATATCAGGGATGCTACCCTAAATAAAGCTATGTGCAGTTACTTCCTTGCAGTCTCCCTGACCTTGTAATACAGGAAAAATTATACCTAGCGGCCAGGATTATTGCACTCTCTACTCATTTCATTCTTGTCCAGCTGGTTCATCTAACATGTACTGTACTATTGTCTCATCTGTTCCTTCGACCCACCTGTTCTCCTCACCTGAAGGTCAGTTTTAGAGCCCTTTGGTTTCTTTGTCCTTTCTGATACCCACTATTTAAGCATTCTCCTAACAGGATTATAAGCCTTTCTCATGACATCACTTTTCTCTGTTTTGTAACTCCAATAGGCCTGGGGTCAATATTATATCCTATTCAGATGAGTAATTAAATAGGCCTAAACAAGTTATTGCTACTAATAAGTGCTCTGAAGCAATGAGTAGCTATAAAATTACTGCCTGGACCATCTCAAGAGTCAGAAGACATACTAAGTGCTTTGGTGGCTAGAAACAGAATAATATCTGTGTGAAATGGGTCGAGACAATCCATCAGTATTTCTAAGAAATAGAGACAGTTGCCAAAGACTTAAGATTGGTATACAGAGCCTGAGCCACCATAAGATACAGGGTCAGAAGAGGAAAAGACAGCAAAGAAGGGAAGACACTGGTGAAGTAAGAATCTGTATAGGAATTTTATTATGTTAATATAATGTTTCTCAACTGGAATTCAGACTTCTGGCACTCTTGATTGGGGGAGATAAGAGGTACACTATATTTATACATTCTACAATTTTCTATGCATGTAAGTTATGGCCTCTAGAAGCAAATACTGTCTTTCTCCACCTACACTATTCTAAGGTATAACTTGGCTTGAAAATAATGAAAAGTGATGAAGTAGATCTTGAAGAGAGCAACAAACCTCTTGCAAATCACCTGCTTCAAGTAAGATAATGTCATGATTCCCAGGCATAGGAACTGTTCTCTGCTTGCAAGGGGAAAAGAGACACTTCTGCCAGCCTAGAAAGTTTGGAAAATATTGAAGGTCCAGTAGTATTAGGCTCATTCACTGAAATGCCTCATTTCCTGCTTATAAGGCCCCATACTTTCTGTGTCAGGAAATTTATTTTGATATAGGTGATCTATTGAGACTGTAATTCAGTCATCTTTATATTTCTGCCACCCTTAAAGTCCTATCCTGGGAATGATTTTCAGCAGTCTGTCTTCTGGCTGCAGAAAATTAGAATCCCTTTTAAAGCTACCATGGAGGACCTCTTCCTTTTGCTGTTATAGGCCAGGAGTAAGATATTTTTTAACTCCAATCTTCTTCATTGGTGGAGGAAAGTCTTATAAGCTTAAATATTAAGTGAAAGATCTTTAGAATTCCTGTACACAGACTTTTTTAACTAATGACGCTAAAACCACTATGTATCACACTCTGATCTTTTAACTGCAAACTAGTAGTTCAGCTTTCTAGAAACCATCTCAGGACCTCACTTTGTGTCAGGCTCAGATAATTCAATAGTTACCATGTCTGTGGAGCAGAAGAAGGCATTATTTGGAATATGCTTGGATGTCTGTGCCCTGAAGATAAAGTAGTAGAGACAGAGACCATCATACCCCTTCCAGCTCTTGATGTCAGTGCAGTCATGGAATGAATGTAGGAATGGTCATGCTACATTGACAGAGATTAAAATGAAAAAAGGTTCCAAGTTTAGTGCTGCTATTGAGAAAAGGTAAAAATGACAAGGCCAAAGGATCCCTACAATCCTAGATTGGGTGTCTAATATCCAAACTTAATTCTGCTAACCCTCATAATGGACTTTTCCAGCCTCAGGGCCTGTATGCAATGTTTTTGTTTTAACTGCCCAAGGCTGCTTGTGATTTTGAACACAATCATGTCAGCTGTGGGTTCCTGATAGACGTTGGTGGACCCTCAGAGACATACTGGCTCTCTGACAGGAACCTCTTGTTATTGGGGTGGAGGGTAAAGTGGGCAGAGGGACCGAGATAACACAGTTGCTTATTTAGTACAAGATTTGTGACCCTGTTGTGTAACCTTGTCATATAGCACAAGCTATACAGCACAAATGACCTCCTCTTCCAAAGTGACCTGTCAAACTAGACTCTGAAACCTTTGGTTGGCTATTACCAGACATAATATTCTAAAATGGTAACTATAGGGGCGTCTGGGTGGCTCAGTCGGTTAAGCGTCGGACTTCAGCTCAGGTCACAATCTCATGGTCCGTGAGTTCGAGCCCCACGTTGGGCTCTGGGCTGATGGCTCAGAGCCTGGAGCCTACTTCCGATTCTGTGTCTCCCTCTCTCTCTGCCCCTCCCCCGTTCATGCTCTGTCTCTCTCTGTCTCAAAAATAAATAAACTTAAGAAAAAAGCTGCTGAGGATTCAACTCAGTTTTAAATAAATAAATAAATAAATAAAATGGTAACTATAAACTCATGATTTGTTATCCTTGCTTCTGGACCTCAATGGGCAAGATCCGTGGCCTTCAGACACAGATCTGAAGTGGCCTCCTCCTAGTTACTGATAAGCACAGGGTTCTGAGTTCTTAGAATCCATGCTACAGTGGCCAATGCAAATACATATAACAGCAGAAACAAGTTTTCCTGCTAGAACTGCATGTATCAGGTTCACAGTTCCTCATCCTGCCTCCTGCCTCTGAGTTCCTCCTTCTCTCTTGTCTCAGTTCATGAAAATGATACATAGAAATGACAACAATCGGGTGCCTGGGTGGCTCAGTCAGTTAAGGGTCCAACTTCGGCTCAGGTCACGATCTCACAGTTCATGAGTTCAGGCCCTGTGTCATGCTCTATGCTGACAGCTTGGAGCCTGGAGCCTGCTTTGCATTCTCTCTCTCTCTCTCTCTCTCTCTCTCTCTCTATGCCCCTCCTTCACTCATGCTCTCTCTCTCTCTCTCTCTGTCTCTCGAAAATAAACATTTAAAAAAAATTTTAAAGATGGGAATGCAAGCTGGTGCAGACACTCTGGAAAACAGTATGGAGTTTCCTCAAAAAATTGAAAATATAACTACCCTATGACCCATAAATTGCACTACTAGGCATTTATCCATGGGATACAGGTGTGCTGTTTCGAAGGGACACATGCACCCCCATGTTTATAGCAGCACTATCAACAATAGCCAAAGTATGGAAAGAGCCCAAATGTCCATCGATGGATGAATGGATAAAGAAGATGTGGTATGTGTATGTGTATACACACACACACACACACACACACACACAATGGAGTATTACTCAGCAATCAAAAAGAATGAAATCTTGCCATTTGCAACTACGTGGATGGAACTGGAGGGTATTATGCTAGGTATTATGCTAATTCACTCTAAGTGAAATTAGAGAAAGACAAAAATCATATGACTTCACTCATATGCGGACTTTAAGAGACAAAACAGATGAACATAAGGGAAGGGAAACAAAAATAAAATAAAAACAGGGGGACAAAACAAGAGACTCATAAATATGGAGAACAAACTGAGGGTTACTGGAGGGGTTGTGGGATGGGGAATGGGATAAATGGGTAAGGGGCACAAAAGAAACTATTCCTGAAATCATTGTTGCACTATATGCTAACTAATTTGGATGTAAATTTTTAAAAAATTTTAAAAATTAACAAAAATCCATGTCTGTATTAAAAATTTTTTTTAAAAAAGAAATGACAACAATCACTAAATTACCAATTATGTGGATGGCTATAGATATAAACAAAAAGTTTCAAATAACTCTATTGTGGCTTTTTCTATTAGATTTGAGTGGTTATTTTCTACCAGGAATATCCCTATTTTAATTTTCCATGAAATTTTTAGTTGTTTTAGAACTGAACAAGCCAAGGACAATGCTAGAGCTGAAATGGGGCACCCTTCAGTTTCTGGGTAAAATTTCCCCTGGAAATTTGCAAGCAGCTTTGGGAAAATCTCCACAAAAAACTTAATCTCCTCTCTGAGCTTCATCCTTGGAAACAGCCTTCTGGACCATGTGATCTAGACAGAGCCATACCTCATCCCAAAGGCCTCTGATATTCATCCTGACTTCATTCCATTGCAGTTCACCAACTGCTCGTTCTCCCCACAGGCCTCAGGTATTTGGATCTCTCAGTCTTCTCCATTCCTGGGGATCAGCTCTCAAGATTTTTTCTTCTTCCTTTGTCTTTCCTACTCATTTATTCAATATATATCAAGCACGTATTATATGGTAGACACTGTTCTTGGAGCTGGGGACAGATCAGTGAACAAAACAGTCCCCAAATCCCCGGTCTCATGGGGCTTATATCCTAGCAGATCACCTGCATTGGAAGTGAGTGGCTGTTCCACCTTTACCATTGATGCTTGAGAAACCAGCACTATCCAGAAGTTATACTGAGCATCTTTTCTAAGTTTAACAGGATCAAACTTACTTTCAAGTTCAAAGCAGAGACACACATGAAGAGAATCAAGAGAAAACTATGACTCCCTAGACTACAAATAAGTGCTAGATAAATTCAGCATGTTCATTGTCATCCTATGTGTTTCTCACTCTCCAACCCCTGTTTTCTACTTCTGGTTATGTGAACTGGTCAATACCAAGTTTGGGAGAAGACCAGTGTTAAGGTGAATATAGTTTATTTACATCTAACCTTATATGTAATAGGAATATATTTCTTCCTTAGGTTTAGAAATGGGGGCTGAGGGGGGTGGAATCCAGTGAGGAAAAGGAGAGAAGTGCCTCACAAATGGGTATGCACACACATCCTCTCAGTTGCTGTGGTTAGGTCCCCTAGGTAAGGAGATGTCACAGTATATGAGTCTGAAATAGTTTGGCTCTAATCAGAGCAATGAGAGGATTATCAAGGTGGTACTTAAATATACTTTTCAATGGTCTCAGTCCCCCAAAATTGTAATTATAGAAGCTAATAGTGCCCCCCACGAAATGTTCAGTAGTAAAAACTGAATCATTGAACCCTCAAACATTAACTCTCCCCTGCCCCAAGACCCAGAGTGCCCCACAGGGGTCATGTACCATTGGATCCTTCTGCTCTTCTAAAAGACATCAACCCTTTTATGCTGGAAATGCTTTAGGAGGCTCTGACGTATCTTCTTAGACTTGATACAGTAAACTATGGGGTTCATGATAGGCGGGACCAAGAAATGCAGGTTGGCCATGAGCACTGCCAGAGCAGGATAGCTGTGCTTCTCTACTCTGTGTAACACAGACAGCCCCAGTTTGGGCAAATAAAAGATGAGAACAATGCAGAGGTGTGAGACACATGTGTTGAGTGCCTTGAGCTGTTCCCCGGGTGATGCAATGCCCAGTACTGTTTGTAGGATCAGGGCGTATGAGAGCACAATGAGGGAGGAATCAAGGCCCAGTGAGAAGAGGATGGAGACCAGGCCAACCAAGCTGTTGATCTGGGTGTCTGAGCAGGCCAATCCCACAAGGTCACAATGCAGGCAGTAGCAGTGAGAAAGTACACTGATCTGGGGGAAAAGCAGACGCCGCAGGAGGATGGGTCCTGGGAGGTTGAGCAGGACAGCCCTCACCAGGATGGCAGCCCCCACCTTGGCCATGGCTGAGTGGGTAAGAATTGTGGCATAGTGCAGAGGTTCCCGGATGGCAACAAAACGATCAAAGGCCATGGCCAGCAGTACACCAGATTCCACATAGGTGAAGGCATGGATGAAGAACATCTGCGCTGCACAGAGATCAAAGGGCAGCTCACGAGCACCCAGCCAGAAAAGCCACATCATGGTGGGAAAAGTAGAGGCACAGAGGCCTAGATCGGAGGCTGCCAACATGGACAGGAAGATGTACATGGGTTCACGTAAGGCTGGATCCATGCAGATCAGGAGAAGAATGATACCGTTACCCAGGATGGAAAACACACAGATGAGGTTGATGGGGATAGAAACCCAATAATGAGAGGCTTCCAGGCCTGGAAAGCCAGTGAGGAGGAAGGTAGAATGACCAGAAGTGCTGGTGTTGCAGGAGAACATAGTGTTTCCAGGAAGGAGTTGTCCGCCCTACAAGTAAGAGGCATTCATTTATTTGACCATAACTTATAAAGTCCCTACTAAGTGTGGGATGGAAAGGAAGAGCTGCCCCATAACCCTTTCTTAGGCCACGAAAAAACCTCATTCCTCTTAGAAGCCCCATTCCCCTCCGTTTCCTGGCTAATTTGGTCTTCTCTTTGGATACAGTGACAATGAATACATTTTAAGAGTTGATTGATCTCTGCTTACTGCTTTTGCTACTGCATATCTTCTCTTGGACCTTGACAACCTCCTTTTTTCACTTAAGCAATACCCAAAGGTCAATCTCCAGAGTGAAGATTAAATAATGAAGAAAGAATAATTTTCTGTCAATGTTTAGGATGGTATTCAGAATAAGGAGTATAGACTCCATTTTTATTCTTAGAGGCAGGCTTTCCACAGCCTGACATATCTGTTAAGAAATACACCAGAAAGGACACATTCAAATAAAGGACGTGTTTTCAAAACCTTCCTCTGAGGAGGCTGGTTGGTTTTTCCTCTGGTGTTGTTAAGAAACCAACATTTTCTGTATTTCTTTCCTAGAAATTCCTTTGAGGCCCCAAAGAGGTTCTTTTGAATCTGTTCAATAGTGACAAATTTCTGTCCTGTGAAGATGGGTTGGCTTAGAGGAGGTATGCAAGAGTTCTTCAAGCTAAGTCTAGTAAACAAGACGGGAACTCAGATGATTCACTTTGGTTAAAACACCATCTTCCCCAGTCCTATCTCCACCTCACGCTGGCTGCTTGAAGCTTGCACATTTTCTTCTGACTCTGCTTTTGAGATAGTCCTGTGGACATAGTTCTTAAATATCTCTTTCAGCCCTCTTACCATAAACACGATTATGACAGCACCAAGTACTTTGAAGTTCTCCTTGGTGTGGGCAGAAGGGTGAAGCTGACCAGTCTGAGGGTTACCACCTGAAGAGGATTAATAGTGCTCAACAAGGAGCCCAGAGTGCAGTGTGTGAACTCCTCTGATCCCATAACTTCATGTTGCACCTTCAGGCTTTCTAGTTTCCCCAGGTTCTCTCCTCAGGACTGCATCTCCATGTATCTGCTAAGTATTTTCACACTGGTTTGCCTTATAAATTGAATGTCTCATAGAAGCCCTAACTGTAATTCCCCTACTTTGTCCCCAAAGTTTACCCTCTAATACCTGTCAGGCCTTCCTCCCGTTCCTGTTATCTGTGAAATCTCCAAGGAAAACAAAAAACCTAGCATCTCTTTTCATTCCATAACCTATTCCCCAAATCCATTGTATTTGAACACACCCCTCCTCTCAGATCACAATAAAACTAAAACTTGCCATCATTTCCCTAGATATTATAACAGCCTCCCAACTGTCCTACTTTCTTCATTTGGTCTCTCTGTATTGATTCATTGTCCAAATTTCCATTAAACTAGCAGAATAGTTAAAAAGGCAAGTATGGACATTTAAATGAGTATATGTATAGGCAGGAAACACGGTGACCAGATTTGTTATAGAAGGGTGTCTCCTGTCATAACTTTAATGATCTCCTGGCTCCTGATTCTGCAGGACCAGGTCAAAGATCTTTATACTGGATGCAGAAGGGAAGAGACCTTGTCCATCATACATTTGTAGCCTACTCAGTCAACTCTCCCCTAAGCATCATAAACACTACTACTAACATATCTTTCTATTCAGCAAATTTACCATATTTGATAATTATTAGAATATGTTTTTTGTTGAAATATGCACAGAAAATATGCACAGAAAAACCTAAATATTGTAAGTGTAAAGATTGATGAATTTCCTCAAAGTGAACACATCTGTGTAACAAGCACCTAGATGAAGAAAACAGAACACTGTCAGCCCCCAAGAACGTTCAGAAACCACTTCCAGTCACCCCATCCTGTCAGTGATTACCACCTTTCTGACTTGTAATACCACAAATTTGCCTGTAGAATAGAATCATTCTTTTCTGTTTTCCTTCATTCAATTTTGCCTTTGTTGAAGGAATGAACTGATGATTTGTCCTATAAGCACTAAACTGACTTTCTGTTCTCTGAAAATCACTGTGTTAGAAATGGCACATAGCAATGAAAACTCATATTAGGGATATCCTAAAGGGATGTGCTGTTTTGTTCCAGTTTAAGTGTGCACAGATCCACACATCAGTTTCTGATGACAAGAAGAGTTGCTATCATTTATTGACCATCTGCCAGACACTAAGGATGTTACCTACAATCATCACAATGAGTCTCAGGTTGACTAACTTCTTGTAAGCCAAATATCTGGTAAGTGAATGATCATGATCTCCACTCAGGACTGATTCTCAAGGCCACGTGCTAGTAGACAGCTTATAAAATTTTTCCCAAACTGTCAGACATAATGCATAAGACATGCATTATCTAATAGACCAGAGCCCAAATGGAAAGGCTCTTTCTCTGGAAACAACTTGGTCTATTCAGCAAAACAGCAGCTTAGGGCCCACCCAAAGCCATGTTTTCATTGACTCTCATTCCACATAGCATCCTATCATTTTGTACAAAGCAGAGTGAAATGACAACCACACGCCCACAATCACACGTGAAGAAAGTTCAGAGAACTGCCATCTCAGGTGCTTGGAAGCTTGGACATGACCTTTCTCTGATTCCTAGAGATCCCTAAATTGGTGTGCTGGAGTTAAATACACTTTGCTGTTTCCCATTTTTTTCTGTTTGCCATGCTCCTTACTTCAGGGTCCTGAGTTCATTTTCTTACAAAATAAGAGTAAAATTCAGAAACAATACATTTGTCTTTTATAAATGCTCTGTACACATATTCTTGCTTAATCCTCTAACCCTGTGGGATATTTTTCCATTTTCTCATGAAAAAAAATGGGAGCTCCAAGAAGCTAAATAGTTTTGCCAAGGTCATGAAGCTAGGTGGTAGATCCAGGATTTAAATTCAAGCTGGCCTAAAGACAAAGGCTATTTGCTTGTTTATATAAGAAGATGTTTTGACACTTTATAGTTACTAGATCCTTTACCTTTGAGACAATTTAAAGTCTAGTTTTTTTTATCCCCTCCCTCCAACCCCATCTCCCTCCAAAGCAGATACAGGGGTTTGGGACTGGAGTGAGGTCACCTACTAGAAGTGGTCCTTGGGTCAAGCCAGCTAGGCCTCTCTGCTCCAATCATGTCCAGTTTTTCCAGCCTGTCCACAGAGATTGTGGCTCATCCTCTGGATGCAGTGGCCAAGTCACTTTCCACAACCCACCTGTGCCCAAGACCCAAGAGTGCTGCAGTGTCTGATACAAGGGAGTTTGTTCCCTCCTCCCTGATTCCAGTGCTGCAGGGTGACAAGGAGTTCACCAAGAAAGGTGTTCTTGTCATTGAAAAAGGACAAAAATACCAACCTCACCAGAGGGTGAATGTAGGAAAGACTATAAACTGTTTAGCACATGGTAGGCATTTATTAAAATGTAACAACAAACAGAGATACCCTAGGATTTTACATCCATTAACTCATGAAGTCTTCCTCCTTCCGAAGCCTGTGAGTGGCATCATCTTCCTACAGATGGGGAAATAAAGCCTGAAAGGTGAGGAAGCCTGTCCAGCACCACACAAAGAGTCAGCAGAAGAGGAGACCAGCTTCAAGCTCTGTCCATTTGACTCCAAACCTCATGCTTCTGTCTGTTCCTCAGCATTCTCACCTCTAAAATCTTTGAAAACAATACTTATCCCTGGAGATCATTGTAAGGATTAAATAAGAATATATGCAAAGGACTTAGGACAGTGCTGGGAATGTAATAAGCACACTTAAAAATAATAATGGCTAATATTGGAGTACACACTGCTTTATGAGGTGGGTATAATTATTATTCCCAGTTTGCATATGTGAAAACTGAGCTACCAAGTAGTTGTAAAACTTGCTTAAGATCATGATGTAAGAAAGTGGATGAGCATGGGTTCAAATTTAAGCAGTCTGACTCCAGAATTCACATCCTTAAGCACGGTGTTATGCTGCTGCTTTGTGCTAGCTATAATGGTTATTAATGTTATTAGTACTTCAAATGTCAAAGAATATGAAATAGGATTACAGATGTATGGGATTTCCTCTTTTACCACCTCTGCCTCCTCTCTGATCACTTGTATGCATCAACCCATCAACTTCCTCATAGAAAAATTCTAAGTTTATAAGGGGCCCATGTGCTTATTAACTTCCCTGAGTGTGAATTTAATTATAGGCTCATGGTTTAGGAAGAAGAACTTTCTTCTCCTAGTAGTAATCTCCTGAGTGAACAAAGGAGAAACATGATAAAACTATATCTGGAAAGAAAAAACAGGAAGACAAAAAGAGGGAATCAATGCCAAGCAGACCCTTCTTGAGGATGGGGGGGTGGAAATTCTAAATTACACTTTCTGCCTCTCTACAATCTTCCTCATTTAGGCTCCGGAAGACCATGAATAGTGCAAAGACTTTATCTTTCTCTGATGGGGGAAGTCTGTCACCAAATGGCCTATAGCCAAACTATGAGCCACTGTAAGAAATGACCCAGCTTAGAGAAGGCTGGAGACCCTTTTCCCCCGAAACAAGATTTCTATAGCAATTAGACATCAGTCTCCAGCACTGAAGGGTATGGAAGCCTTTAAGCCTTCGGATTTGCCAGCTGAGTCCTAGGACTGAAGAAGCCCCAAGCCTGGGACCAAGAGGAAGTTTACAGAAAAAAAAGGCTGTGGCATGATACTCTAGCCTAGCAGGGACCATCAGGAGCTGGGAACCCAAGGTTTCCCCAAGCCCATGATGTTGTCATGCTTTTGCTGAGATGAGCTCTATCACTGCTCTGCTCAGAAATAAGCTTAGCATAAACCTGCTTGGGCTGCACACCTATAACTGGACAGTCACAAACCATCTGCAGGGTCTCCAGTTCCCCCAGAAACAACTCAGGCTCCTTCCACCTCCAGCTGCTTTCTAGCCATTTGAAGCTGCTATTATGATCTGTGAACGAATGAATGGGAGCTGTATGGGGAGATTTCCTAGCCTCCATCTACCCTTCCTCCTCAGACCACATGTAAACAGATTCTCAGAGGCTATAGCTTGAATATAGGACTTAAATCCTAAAATCTATCAGTGAAATTGCAGTAAAATCTGAGTAAAGGAATAAAATTGGAGTTTCTCAAAAGGTTTTCACTTCCTTACAGATTTGGGATCCACATAGTTAAAAAAAAAAATCATGATTATTAAGTAAATCTTATCCTATCAGTCTTTTATTCTTAATCTCTTTAAATATTTTTAAACAGTAGATCACACCTTCACATTTAATTATATGTATATAGCCTCATTTCTAAAGTTGGCAACCAAAATCCTTGATTAGGTTTAACTGATGAAGCCTGATTATTCACAAAGAGATGCCAAGGTCTGGAATGGAGTGGAAATATGTCTAGTATTGAATGATATTAAATTTAAAGTGATAAAATCATGCCAGTGTACAGGCCTGTTTGTAAATCATTGGCACCTGTGAATGTGTTATAATCCAGCTTTCTGTGATGTTCCCTCCGGAATTAACATACAAATCTGCTGAGGGGCTCTAAGATGTCTGCAAAAGTGATCTCTCCAACTTCCTGAAACGTCTTTAATAGCATGAATAATGTATGTTCTATTAAAATCCAGTGTCTCCTCACATTAGCATATCAGAGTTTGGGACAGGTTGGCATCGTACCTGTATTTTATCCTGAGTAGGCGGGACAGAGTAGAAGTGTATGCAGTAAATCCAGACTGTCTGGGTTTGATTTCTGGCTTTACTACCAATTAGCTACATGACTCTGAGCAAATTTCTTAACCTCTCTGTCCAAATGTTCTGACCCATAAAACCTAATGTGAGTACTTCCCTTGAGTTTTGGGGAAGGTTAAACGAGTTCATCAGGATAAGGGAAGAGAAGCAAAAATAATACAAAAACAAGGAGGACAAAAACATAAGAGACTCTTAAACAGAGGGTTACTGGAGGGGTTATGGGGGGGTAATGGGCTAAATGGGTTAGAGGCATTAAGGAATCTACTCCTGAAATCATTGCTGCACTTAATGCTAACTAAGATGTAAATTTTAAAAATAAAAATAAATATGAAAGAAATCTTACACATAACCAAAATTACCACCATGCTAGGCATTAAATATTTTTCAAATTCCATTAGAAAAATGAGTTCATCAGGAAATCATAGCATTGAAAAGATTAACTATGATCCTCTGTTACATAACTGACTGCCTTCTTGACTTGAATTAATGTAGAATGAGATAGTGACCCCTCTGTACTGGCTCAAACTAGTCAGAATGTGCTGTCTCAAGGGAGGTTTTCTGACACAGCTGGACTCCAGATTGAGGCAGAGTACATTCCCTATGTGTGTCTTTGCCCCCTAATCATAAGCCCCACAATAGGATGAAGGACTCCTGTCAGATTCAGCCTGTCCTCGGAGAAGCCACTGCAGGAGAGACCCTGGAGATTTATCTCTACTTGATTTTGCCCAGGTCTGGCCAGTTAGTTGAAGACTGAGAAGGAATAGTGTTTCCTGTCACCATGAGGTAACCATGTTTCTCAGCTCAGATCAGCAAGGAATGGTCAAGCTCAAAAGAAGGTGTTGTTTGAGGTAATCAGAACTCCTTACAGATGACCACCCAAGCCCATGATGTTATAAGAAAAAGGATTGACAAAGGCCTTGAAGTAACACTTACCTCTCAGGTTTTGTAAGGACCAAAAGGATGGTTGCCTGTCCTAAGCAGCAGCTGCTCTGTTAGGCCCAGAGGCAGAAATGCTGATGCAGGCTGAAAATACAAGGCTCCATGCTCCACCTCCGCCCCACCCCCCCAGCTTTGACCCTCCAGTCCCAGCACTCACCATAGCTCCAGAGTGTGTGTCTCTTCTCATCCGTTTCTCTGTTTGTGAAAAACATTTTTTGCTGTGTCAATAAAGACCAACATTTTATAAACCTCCTGGTAGAAGTAAGGGAATAACAGGTCTTCCGGGATCCGAATGCAAATCCAAGAGATTTTCATAGTTGAACTTCCTGAACCCCCTGAGTGCTGGGCCAGGGTGCTCTGGGACTTGGAAGGAAGCACCAAACAGTAGTACATCCTGATGATTTTTCACAGGGGCACACCAGAGGAATATTCAGTTGCCCCATACTGAGCACCTTCCCTTCCCAAAGAGCCAGCCCCATGAATAGACAGGTGAGGACCAAGAGAGTAGAGATGAGGACACACACACTGTCCTGCTGGAACACCAGAGGCCATGAAGAATTTCCATTTCTAGAGAGAATAAGCCCAAGCTCTTTCCAAATTCTGCCGAAGAGAAACCAGGCAATGTAGCCAGAAATGTGCATGAGTGCTTTATACATATGTGTCAGAGAGGAGGAAAGAAGTTCTCTTTTCGCCTGTACCTAGGGAATGAAGGTGGTTGAAAATGAAGCTATAATGAGGAAGCAATCTCTCTCTCTCTCCTGGTAATAACCTTAGAGGTCACACATCAAGCATGATGTAGTAGAAAAGCTGGGATCTATTTCTGGATCTGTCTCTTATCAGCTGTGTGATAATGAGCAAATTAACTCCTTGAGCCTTTTAGGCTTCACTTGTAAACTGGGAATAATGGTTATTTCATGGGATTGTTAGAATTATGCTAGACTATGAAGGCACTCAGAAAAGGTCTTGGCACATCATATAATTTCCATACATACTCTCTTTCCTTTCCAATAGGAAATTGAGAACAGGCTTCAGTGATGTCTTAATGCCCCTACATTGCCCATCCAAAGGTCACTTTTCCCCCACCACTCATAAAGGGTTTTTTTTGGGGGGGAGGTGGGGGAGGAGGTTAAATAAACTTCTTATTTGGGGATACATTTGGATTTACAGAAGAGTTACAATACAGTTTCTATATTTCCCTCCCCCAGTTTCCTTAGTGTTAACAAATTACATAAACATGGTATATTTGTCAAAACTAAGAAATTAGTAGTAGTGTATCATTACTAACTAAAGTCCAGATTTTATTTAGATCTTGACAGTTTTTCCATTAGTATCTACTTCTTTGGTCCTGGATCCAGCATAGGGAACCACATTGTAATTAATCATCATGTCTCCTTAATCCAGCCTGGTCTGTGATAACTTCTCAGCTTCTCCTTGGTTTCCATGACCTTGAGAGTCTTGAAAAATATTGGTCAGTAATTTTGTTAAAAGCTCTGACGTTCTAACTCACTAACTTCAGCCATCCTTTCCTCCTTTCTCACCCCCCTGGAGAGGAGGACAATGTAGAGGTGCCAGGCTATCCTGCAGGGTGTGCTGACTCCTCTTTACTCCCCTCCAGGTCTCCATATGTCCTGCAGATTCAAGAATGGGACATTTCAGGGTTCTGTCTGCTTGAGGTCATTAGCAGTTCCTGAGGTTTTCCTGGAGGTTCTCCCAATTAGGAAACCAAACTCTGTCCTCCATGGGCTGCACCCCAATGTAAGACTTTCCCATTTCTATCACATCCCTTTTTTCATTCATTGAAATTTTAGACATTTTTCAGGTTCTTCTCATGCTCCAAGCTCTAAAAGGTAAAGAGATCATTTTTAATGGATTCTTAACTGTGTTGAAATAGTGACATCTCTGATGAAATCATTTCTTTAGCTTTCCTGGCATTGCATTCTGAGAGGCATTCTTTGCCTTAAAATAATAAATATGGCTAATGCCAGGTTGTCTCTCAAATCTGGCTTTGGAGGGAAAATGATAAATGGAGGTAAATTGGTGAAACCTGAGACCAATTCCATTTGCTCATGAGAGATTGATCCCTGTTGTGTTGATTCCAAAATCTACATTATCCAACAGTCTTTGAAATGGTTCACAATATTGGAGTTCCTTTTATTCACTGTGCTTTACCTAGAGATTAATCAGGTACCAATCCTATTCTTTAGTAGACCATGCCTTTGAAAGAGTAAAGCATGTGCAAAACCTAAAACGGACTTGACAGACAAGAGAAAAATAAAGAAGTCTTTATATAAATAAGATGGTGTTTGAGTTGGCCTTAAGATCTGGAAATAAAAGGCTTACCAGGATTATATTAGTTAAGAATATTGTATATGGAATCAAACAGGGTTTAAACTCCTTATTACTACACTAAATACCCCGTCCCAAGTACCTAGACTCTAAATGCATCAATTTTAATTAGTCATGGGTAAACAAGAAGACCCATTCTATGGATATTGATCGGTCTCTGCCCCAGGCACCTATTGCTATTCAGTGAGCTCCTGTACAAGTGTCCATATTAATAGTCGTAAACAAAGAAGCCTTAGGAGAAACCTATGCTCAGGCAGAGCCTCTATCCCTACTGCTATGGATACATACATTAAAGGACAACTCTGAGCCTGATTTTTCACTATTTCTAGGAGAGTCTAGACAGTCTTCTAGTGGCACGTTAATTGTATTAAACTAATTTGTATTGCCCTTACAATATAGGTGGTAATATTCCATAGACAGATTCATTTTCTTTCCTACACTGCTTCTGCCAACACCACCATTTTTAGATTTACACCATCAGGATATCCCAAGAGCATCACTGGCAACCAAGGAACTGATTTTGTAATCAAAGAATTCTGTTAATGGGCTTGCCCTATGGAATGCATCGGTCTTACAATATACACCATCAGGCAGAAAAAGTTGACCCAATAAAACTATGAGATGCCCTGCTGAAGGCTCAGGTATGACACCAATTTGGAAACCCCACCCTATGAGATAGGAAGGTTGTCCTATAAATTCTGGCACATGATCAAAATCAACTAATATATGGTTGCATTTTTTCATATGCACTATATACACACACTTTAAAGAATCCATGGGGGGAGGTGTAAGTGACCCCTATCACCATCAAACAAGTAACTCATTTATAGAACATTTTCTTTTCATCTTCCAACATAGGACTCAGCCCTGTTTTAGAGGGTGTAGTAAAAAAAAGGGGGGGGGGTTGGAGGGGGGAGAAGACCTACCAGAGTAAGCAAACTTGGTTCTAATAAACTGGAATTTGCAACTATCCCCTGGCTCTATGGGGCTTCTTCAGCCACTGATTAAAGAGGCACAGGATGGATTTTCTATACTGGCTGGAGTGACTCATTTCTAATACCAAGGAGAATTTAAGTTGTTGGTACATAATGGGGCAAGGAGGACCTTGCCTAAAACCCAAAATATACATTGGAAAGATTCCTACTTATGATTGCCTGATAACAATAACCAGTGCATTAAAGACAGGAACATTAAGGATACTGATCCTTCAGGAATGATTTGGATTACCCACCAGGGAAAGAACACTGAAGTACTAAACGTACTGGCAGTGAGTAAGGGGAATTTGGAATGAGTGGCAATTTTGATCTTCTAGACAATACCAAGTTGGGGACTGTTGCAGCATGTATATGTTATATTGATCTGTTGTATATTGATGTATATTATTGAACATGTACAAAGCAACCCTGTGGTGTGTATATTAATATCTTTATTTAATAAATAAATTGTAGCTTAGAGGGATGGCACATGGCTGGTAAATAGGAGGGTTAGCACTGAATCCATGTCGGCACTATCATGAGATCTATGCTCTTTTCTACCCCACCCCACAGCAGCTTGCTCGGTGCCTATAGGAATGAGTGAGGGCAGTGATGTGAAGTACTCATTTTCTGAGTGTCTGCTAATTCACATATAGGTTTCTTTTTCTTCTCCTCCTCCTTCTTCTTCTCCTTCTTCTTTTACTGTTTCCACTTTTCTTTTCTTTCTGGAACTATGTCCCTGGAATCAAATCATTACAGTGGTACAATGTGAATATTAGATGTCACTTGATAACCTTCCACTAAGCAAATTCTCATAAAAACAGAACTGGAATTTACAAAGAGGCATGAAGTGTTTTTAGGTTTCCTAATCTATACCAAACATTAAGCAAAGTTCAACTGATGTTTTTAACCTTAAGTTATACAGGGACCAAAAAAAAAAAAATCTGAGTTGGAAGAAATTGAGAATCCTAGCCTCCTCACCCTTCCTTTTTTCTCCTTCCTCCTCCACAGCTTGTGACCACATCCCTACCAGCTGCTCCTACAGCCTCTGCTTGAGCTGACAGGGCAGCCTGTCTTCTCTGGGCTGTCACTAAAATGAGGTTCTTCCCTGCACATTTTAATTCTCATACATCTACTTTGTCACTTCACTCCATTCAGCCTCAGTGTCCTCTCCTGTAACATGAGTTTAATAACTCCTGAATCACTAAATTGTTATGTGGCTTAAATAATATAACCTGAACATAGCAACAGTATTCACAGTGGTCAAAAGCTAGAAGTCACCCAAGTGTCCACTGACAGATGAATGGGGAAACAAAATGCACATACAGACATTGGAATATTCAGCCTGTAAAAGGAAAGAAAGCCTGTCGTGTTATTCACAACATGAATAAACCCTGAGGACATTGTGTTAAGTAAAATAAGCCAGTCACAAAAGGACAAATACTGTATGGCTCTACTTCTATTGGGGCACCTAAAGAAGTCAAATTCATAGAGATGGAAAATTGAATGGTGGCTTTCAGGAGCTCAGAGGAGGCGATAATGGGCAGTTATTGTTTAATAGGTAACAGAGTTTCCAATATGATGAGATGAAAAAAGTTCTATGGACGATGCTGATCTGATGGTCACACAATGAGGTGAATGTATTTAATACCACCACTGAACTATATACTTAAATGATTACAATGGTAAATTTCGTTATGTAATTTTACTACAATTTTACTACAATTTAAGTAATTGCAATTTTTTTGCAATTTAAGAAATAACTTTTTACTACAATTTTTACTAAATTTACTACAATTTAGGAAATAACCTGTGAAAATCCCTAGTTCAGTTGACAAGTACACAGTTGGTGCTCAATAAATGTCAATTCCTTTCTTACCACTCACTGGTGTGATACCTGCCTTTGGGTCATGCAGTATAAATCCCTCACCCCTTGATGTTAAAAGAATATCAACGCCCTCCTGAAAAGGACTGGTTTCTGGAAGTAGGAAGCACAGGATGGCACTTTAGGAAGAGCTCCAGGCACTCTTGTCGCCATCCAGACCTCCTTAGGAGCAGCTCCCACACGTAGGCACAACATAGGGCTGTGGATGTGATGGTGACCAGCGTCAAAGAAGGCAGCACGAATCCTCCATCTAGTAAGTGCTGAGGACCATTAGATACTGAAGACCTGGGAGGGAGCGCTCAGCAAGGCTGAAATGCTGAAGAGCTTTCGCTTAGTGTCTGCCCGGGGCGTCTGAGCCTCCTCCACCCACTGCCCCTTAGCTCCGCCCTGCACATCACCCTCTCCTCCCAAGCTCCTCCCACTCCCTGCCCCTCGGCCCGCCTCCCTTTCAGACTTGCCTCTGAAGGAAAATCGAAAGTGAAATAAGGAACTTGCCGCCAGCTGCGGAGTCCCCTGAAAAGGTGAGTGACTTGCCCAAACCCAAGCGCCCCAGCCCTGGCTGGGGGACATCTCCCCCTTGCCCCGGATCTGAGGGTCCCCTTCCATCCAGGTCTCATCCCTAGAGCCTGGGGTCCCTGTTCTCCCTTCTCCGCAGAGGGACTGGTCTCGATCAGCCCAAGCCCAGCGGTTCCTCCCGGGCTGACAGCCTGCCTGGGAGGGGGCCTGGCTGTGTACGTGACTTCCAAGTTACAGGAAAGGGGGAAGGGGCGAGGGCCGCCTTACTGCTGCTGCCGCCTGGGCAGGGAGAACGGGGCAGCAACCTAGCCTGGAGCGTGGTCTAGGGCAGCCCAGTGTGGGTAGGTCCGCAGTCCTGGAGACCCTCCTCTCCACAGTTCCCCTCTGGGAGGGAGAGGGGCAGGGTGGTAGATAGGTCTGGGTCTGTGCCCCAGAGGCAATGAGGACAGTTACCAGGTTCCGGAAGCTGAGAGGAGAGCCCGGGAAGCGCTCTACCACGTGGGTGGGTGCGTGTGAACACGTACATACACATACAAGCACATACATGTATACGTACTACACGTATATGTACACACTTGTAAACATATTCTTATGTATGCAGTCCTGTAACCTGTGCATAACGCCTGCCATTATCGCGCAGACTAACGAAGACGTACGCAAAGCACGCAGCACCTCCTGTAGCGCATGGAGAGTGCGTGGTAAAAGGCCGCACCTGTTACCACGAGCTGCTTGGCAGTACAAGCAGCTTCTTCTTCCGACGTGGAAGAAGACGCACAGGAAAAGGCCAGGGGCCGAGGGTTTACGTAGCGGTGGACCTGATGAAGATGGAGTTGCACACAGCTCTATCTCTGAAGTTTCCAAAAACAATCTTGCTCTCTTTTGGAGACTGCGTTTCCCCGCTGTCTGGCTGGATCAGTGGATGAGACTAGGGAGGAGAAGCTCTTGTTGCTCAAGTTAACGTTCTCATCTTATTTTCACACCCTCCACCTCACGCTTCCTCAGGGTTTCCTTAGGATTGCTTTTTTTTTTTCCTCACACAACCCTTCTCATCTTCTCTTTTCCTTTTCTCCCCTCCTACTAGGCTTCCGCACGCTCTCCACAGGGCTGCCTCATAGGAACGTTACCGCAATGGCCTCAGCAGCGCCCCTGGCGATGATGTGGGAGGAGGTCACTTGCCCTATCTGCCTGGATCCTGTCGTGGAGCCTGTGAGCATTGAATGTGGCCACAGCTTCTGCCACGACTGCATCTCTCAGGTCGGAAAAGATGGGGGCGGCGTCTGCCCTGTGTGTCAGCACATCTTCTTGCTCCGGAACGTCAGGCCCAACTGGCCTCTGGCCAACGTGGTGGACAACCTTAAACAAATTGGCCAGAGTGCCAAGGAGGGCATGCAGCGGGAGCGGTGCGAGGTGCACGGAGAGAAACTGCACCTGTTCTGCGAGGAAGATGGGAAGATCCTTTGCTGGGTGTGTTCCCAGTCCCAGAACCACCGTAACCACCACATGGTCCCTATTGAGGAGGCTGCTCAGGAGTACAAGGTGAGGCCTCAGCCCAGAGGCGAAAGCATGTAGAAGGAGAGGCAACCCTGGTGGGTGCTTTGTTCCCCAGAGCCGGGGAGGTAGAGTCACCTGTGGAGTTGAGGGGTGGGGGAAAGGAAGGGTGCCTCCCACCTTCCGTGTCTAACTTAAGCCAAGAACTGCAAACTTGGTACAACTTTCTCATTTCCCAGGAGCGGGGAATACACTGAGGAAATGCTACAAGAATCA
The DNA here is from genome assembly GCF_018350155.1 of Leopardus geoffroyi. Taxonomy (NCBI): domain Eukaryota; kingdom Metazoa; phylum Chordata; class Mammalia; order Carnivora; family Felidae; genus Leopardus; species Leopardus geoffroyi. Next base: position 60,349,553 of record NC_059329.1, on the reverse strand, counting down.
CATTTCCTTGTCTCCTGATTAATTAGGAATGAGCATGCCCCCTACCAACAGTGTAGCTCTATGTTGTAAGAAACATTAGGCTTTTTCCAAAGTCTTCCCATCCACAGAATTTCCACCCCAGTCAGACTGTAGTCTCCCCTCTTTCTCAGCACTCAGTCTTTTCAAAGAACCAGCATGGTTTTCTCCTTCCTTATGCCACCCCACCCCACCCCACTTCTTGGTCTGATTGGGCACTAACCTATCGTTCTCTACAGGAGAAGCTCCAGGTGGCATTAGGGAACCTGAGAAAAGGACAACGGTTGGCGGAGGAGTTGGAAGTGGATATTGCAATGAAGAGAGCAGCCTGGAAGGCAAGAATCATGTCCTAAAAGGAATCTCAGATCAGAAGCCAGGGCAGAGTCCAGCGTCCCAGACTCAAGCTGTAACCATAGCTATGCCCATCTGAGGAGTGATAGTCAGTATATCTCACTCTTCAAGAACCAGCTATCCTCTAGGCCTCCTGACAGAGAGGAATAAAAAGGAGAGAGCTCCCAATCAGATAGAAAAATCAAGAGTCTTAGGAAAAAGTGCTGAGAGGAACAAGCCATACCCTAAAGCTCCTGCTCCCTGAACCCAGTCTTAGGAAATGACAGAATCACTGCCTCAGCGTCTGAGACAGAGGTCTCCCAGGAGAGATGCCTGATGGCCAGGCCTGTCAGTAAATGACAAGGGCTGTGAGGAACAGGCTTAAGGGAATGACCAAGACCAAATGTAGAAAAACCAATCTGACCAGGTGGTTGCTTAACCATATCCAGATCACTGGTCCAAAGTAGAATGGAGACCTAAAGCTTGTTCTATACCCATAACTTGGAGGTAGGGTAGTCAGGGATTAGAAGCGCGGAGGGAACTCATGGCCTGTAGAGCCCAGAAAATGAAGATTTGGGATCAGAGAAGGATGAGTCAGGCTGTGGTGGCAAAAGGAGTCATCCTGTGTCGTCAGGTGACCTTCCGGTCACCAGCAGGAGAGGACAAGCAGACGTTATCCCAAAGACTCCCTTTCCTCAGGACTTCAGAGCAGTGTTGTGAGCCTGTCTTTGTGAGGTTGTTGGGGGTAGGGATGGATGTGACTCTCTCAGGAACTCCCTGAGAAATGAAGACACGGGGGCACATTTGGGTACTGAGTGGGTTTTGAAAGTCTGCTACCATACATATGCGACTGTAGGACAGCTACAGTGTGCCCCCCCCCCAATAATCCCATTCCCCTCTGAGCCCAGAAGCCTCACTCACTTATCTCCCCAGAAAAATTCTGTGTGTGTGTGTGTGTGTGTGTGTGTGTGTTTGCTCTCAGACCCAGAGTCTGAGTGGTGAATCTACAGGGAATAGAAACCGATATGAGTACCTTCATTCCTGAAGCTTAGGAGATTTTGATAAAAACCTCTCTGTTTCCATTTACACCAAAGAGTCAGGTTGAGACACACAAACTGCGGATTCACACAGAGTTTGTGCAGCAGCAGAACTTCCTGGCTGCAGAGGAACAGAGACAGCTACAGAAGCTGGAGACGGAGGAGAAGGAGCAGCTGAGAATCCTGGGCGAGAGGGAGGCCACGCTGGCCCAGAAGAGCCAGGCCCTGCAGGAGCTGGTCGTGGAGCTGGAGAAGAGGAGCAGGGGCTCAGCCCTGGAGCTGCTGCAGGTGAGCCATCCCCCTCCCTGAGGTTCGAGGAACAACTGAAAAAAGGCTAAAACCCGGTCCCTGGAATATTCCCAAACTGGAATTCAGACCCATGCTTGGTTTGCGCTCAAGTCATGGGAAAGGTGCAGAGTTAGGAGGAAATATTCCATACAGCAATTCAAAGAACCAGCCATCCCAGGTAAGTGCCTGCTCTGACACCTTCCAGGTTCATGACCTTGAGAAAGTTCCATAACTTTTCTGAGTATCAGGTTTCTCCTATGTTAAATGTATACTATAAGGTTACATATCTCAAGGGATTTTTGTGAGGATTAAATGAGAGAAACCACAAAAGCTTTTACGTGAGCATTTGACCATGAGCAGGTTTTCATAAATGTAACTAAAGACAGTGCCCTGGAAATTAAGAGACAGTGGCTCATCCCCAGCCCTGCCACCAATTCGCTCCATAATTCTAGGTTAAGTCCTTTCCTTTTCCTAGACCTAATGTCTCCATCTGTGGAACAAGGGGAGGGAGTGGACTGAATAACAAGGATCCCCCAGTGTTAGTCATAAATGTACCCTCTTCCCACTTTCTGCTGCTTCTGTGAACTACCCAAACCTGTTGGCATATGTTTGTTCTTTACATCTCACTCTTTCACCTGAAGAAATTTAGCTTAACGAGAAATTTGTCCTAAGTGATAGGAGCCAAGAAATCCTGTGTTGATAGGTTACTGATTTTTTTCTAATTTTGTAACCACTGCCGATTCTTAATGGCACATAGTATCTGCCTCTGTGTAGTCAGGCTGTCACAGCAATACAGTGAGTTGGATGCCGTTATCCCCATTTCATAGATGAGAAAACAGAGGGGCAGAGATGTTGAGAAACTTAGACACTACAGCTAAATAACTTGACCAAGTTCACCCAAATAGTAAGTGGCAGAGCTGAAATTAAAATGAGCACATAACTAGTTTTTAAACACTCGTTGATGTGTGTGCTACTTAAAATCCTCTCGCATCCCTTAATGTGTTTGCCTCGTTTGGGGAAACTATTGACTAGCGGGTCTCTAAAGTCCCCTCTGCTCTAACCTTATACAGTTTTTCTCTTCCCAAACTTGCCAGTGTCTCTGTCAGATGTGGTCATGAAGCCAATTTTTTTGTTTAGTTTGGTTTGTGCAAAAAGGCTTCCTGGATTGGCTTGACTTGGTAGGCCCTCTTCTCATTGTCTAAATCTTGCTTCTGCCCAACACTGAGCCACACTTTCTAATGCACTTTTGCCTGGGCCTAGGAGTGTGCCAATTCCTGGGTAAGGGTTCCCAAGCCCTGCAACAGCATATTCTCAAGTGATTTGATTTCACATACATATGAGAAGGCAGCATTAACTCCAACGTAGGACAGAGCCTTTCCTTCCCCCAAATGCAAGCCTGCAAATGAGATAGAGCAGTTTCTGTGCATCCTGACTTGGCCATTCTTTCCCTGTGACTGCCTCTGGGACTCAGCCAGGCTGGGCTACTTTTTCCTTTCCACTCTTCTTCCAGGAATCGGGGCTTTCTAATTTGTCCTCTGAATCAGAGTCCTTAAACTGGTCATCCTTCTCTTAGCTATAGGTCACACCCATGGTGGTTACCCTGGTTACCCCACAAGCATCCACACCCCTTCTGCTTCAAGCTGGTCAGAAATGTCTTTCAGGCATTGGCCCCAGAGGAATGGGGTAAAGCAGTGTCCTGTGGGTCTTGGGGGCTGGGGGGCATCACCCAACCCACAGAATTGAGGTCTAATGGTAAACCAGTGATTCCAGAATTTACACACTCTCTTTTCTCCTCAGGAGGTGAAAAGTGTCCTGGGAAGGTAAGGAGTTTTCTTTGTAAGAGGAAGGGGCAGGGGGGTGCCTGGGTGGCTCAGTGGGTTAAGTGTCCAGCTTTGGCTCAGGTCATGATCTTGTGGTTTGTGGGTTCGAGCCCCACATTGGGCTCTGTGCTGACAGCTCAGAGCCTGGAACCCGCTTTGAATTCTGTATCTCCCTCTCTCTCTGCCCCTCCCCCACTCACACTCTGTCTCTCACCCTTTCAAAAATAAACATTAAAAAAAAGGAGGGGGTGGTAGGAAGCACATATACCTGTGGAAGAGGTTTTTGAGTTAGAAAAACATGCACTCATTTTTCCCCCCATTCTCGCCCCTATTCTCAAATACCCAAACCTCCGTAAAATATTTTCTGTTGTGAAGCTAATTAACAGACATCTTGGTGAGCTGCCGAAAGTAATTAGACTATATCATCCTTACAAAGTGAAGCCCCAACCAACAGGGAAATGTCTATTAAGTTCTGAGTCTACAGCCAGTTATGAATCTCCTAGAAAGAGCCAGAGAGTAAGACCCATGATATGGGGAGACGCCTTGAGGTTCCTTACAGAAGTGATTCCATCTGTATTAGATGCCTTGTGATAAAATGAAACAGTGTAAAACAGTGAGTGCCTGCTGACCACAGGCTTGGAGAGGAGATACAAACTATCCATAGCTGCAGGGGCCTGTGTAACCAGTAAGGCCTAGAAAGGAACTAAATCCTACCTCCTTTTGCCTCCCACCCCCACCCCCAGGGATCCCAGCAAAGGAGGTTTTTGTAAATTTGCATTGAGTTAAATTTTCATCCACAAGGGAGGTTATAGTGTCAGGGTTCAGGAGGGTGAGGTGGGAGTTGGGGACAGGGTCTGTAACTCTGTTTGCCTCAGGAGTGAGTGTTGGAACCTGAAGAATCTGGACATCACCCCTCCAGACCTGAGGAGTGTGTGCCTCGTGCCAGGGCTGAAAAGGATGCTGAGGACTTACGGAGGTGAGGCGACCACCAAGAGACTGGGACTGGGGAATAGAAGTGGGTGATGAGGAAGCAGAGTCCCAGAGTCAGGGAGAGAGAGCAGGTCAGGGTAGGTGAGGCAGGGACAGGTAGAGAAGGTGGTTCCCTCAAAGGTCAGGCCTGGCTGGGGGTCATTTCCTTCCACAGTGAGGCTCACAGATACCTCCTTATCCACAGCCCCTCATCCTCATCCCCAACCAGAGACACCAGGTTCCTGATTCCCCACACTCTCCCAGCCTGACTCTGGTCCCCTCTCTGCAGTACACATCACTCTGGATCCATACACAGCCAATCCGTGGCTCATCCTGTCAGAGGATCGGAGACAAGTGAGGCTTGGAGGCAGCCGGCAGGAACTGCCTGAAAATGAGGGCAGATTTGACACTTATCCCATGGTCCTGGGTGCCCAGTTCTTTGACTCTGGAAAGGTTTACTGGGAGGTAGATGTGACAGGAAAGGAGGCCTGGGACCTGGGTGTTTGTAGAGACTCTGTGCGGAGGAAAGGGCATTTTTTGCTCAGCCCCCAAAATGGCTTCTGGACAATTTGGCTGTGGAACAAACAAAAATATGAGGCTGGCACCAGCCCCCAGACTCCCCTCCACCTTCGGGTGCCTCCGTGCCAAGTTGGGATCTTCCTTGACTATGAGGCCAGCACTGTCTCCTTCTACAACATCACTGACCACGGCTCCCTCATCTACACTTTCTCCGAATGTGCCTTCGCTGGACCTCTGCGGCCCTTCTTCAGTACTGGTTTTAATGATGAAGGAAGTAACTCAGCCCCTCTTGTCCTCCGTCCATTGGGGGTGGGTTGGTAGGGATCCTCTGACCACTGGTAGCTCCCCCTCTGTGGGTGCCCTTCTCAGCCACTGACCCTGCCTCATCTCCGCATGAACTCTGAACCACTTTGTCTCTGCAGACCTGTCAGGACACCAGCAAGCAGACTTTGGCAGGGACTTCACTGAAAATTTATGTCAGATGACCTTCACCATCAGCGTCCCTCCCTAGATTGCTTTATAATTCCCTCTATGAAACAAACTAATTGGCCCAAATCTTCTGGATCAACCAAAACATGTTTCTGCCTTCTTTATGTGACTCAAGTCTCATTTTCTCCTCTCCATCACTAGGCCTTTAGTCAGATCTCGGTTATTTACCTTTGCAGAGTTTGCAAAGCAGCTTCCTTTGTACGTGGGGCCTCAATCTAACCCATTCGATCCTTGTTCTCATATACATCTACGATTATTGTTCCAATGTACACACATATAAGTGGCTCCACACCACCTATAGAAAAACAGCCATACTTTGAAAATAAAGGCTGAATGATCCAGGCCTTTGACTTCCACATTACGTATCCAGCCTGCTGTATTCCCCATCCCTGCCATGCTCTCCCAACCACATCTTGTTGTTATTGGAGTTGGTTAAGGGGTGCATCAATCTAAATCGAAGGGGTAATGGTTTTTTGATAGGTCAGCTTGGCTAGGCTATAAGCCATCAGGTTTTCAATCACTAATCTAGATATTGCTGTGAAGGTATTTTGTAGGTGTTATTAAAAGTCCATAATCATTTGACTTTAACAGAGATTGTCCTGGATAAATTGGGTGGGTCTAATCCAATCAAGTGAAAGACCTTAAAAGCAGAACTGAAGCTTCACTGAAGATAATCCATCTATGAGTAGCAGCTTCAGCTCATGCCAGACTTCCAGCCTGCTGCTCCTAATGGCCTGCCCTGCAGATTTAGGTCCGGCCTTGCCAGCCCCCACAATTGTATAAATGCAATAAGTCTCTGCATGTCTCCTACTAGTTCTGCTTCTTTGGTTGAACCCGATTGATGTGAAGTCCAGGACTCAGGTAATGGCATCACCTGGTGACAGCAAACACTTTCTTGAATTTAAGCTCTTAAGGTTGGAATGAAGCTCTACACCCAAGCAATAGCAGGCTGTGAGAGAACCACTATTCTTCAAGCAACCTGATTCTTTGTCTAAAATAGAATCTCAGGGGGAGGCGGGGAAGATGACAGAGTAGGAAGACCCTAAGCTCACTTCATCCCATGGATACAACTAGATAACACCCACATCAGCATAAATAACCCAGAAAATGACCCAAAGCCTGGCAGAACAAACTCCACAACTAAAGGCAGAGAAGAGGCCACACTGAAGAGGGTAGAAAGGGTGGAGATCAGTCGGGAGATAAACAGATGGAAAGCTGGGCCCTCCACAGGAAGAAGGGAGCCAGTGGCACAGAGAAGGGCAAGAAGCAGCCTCTACCACACTAGGAAACCTGCACAGGGAAAACAAATTCCCATAACCTTTGGCTTTGAAAACCAGAGGAGTTGAATTTCATTAAGTTCTTACAACCAGTGGGACTTAAAGCCTGGCATTTTACAAATCAGCTGACTTAGCTTTGGGAGAGACAATAGGAAGCTGAGTGCCCGCCTTAAAGAGACAGTGGGACATGGGGCGCCTGGGTGGCGCAGTCGGTTAAGCGTCCGACTTCAGCCAGGTCGTGATCTCACGGTCCGTGAGTTCGAGCCCCGCGTCAGGCTCTGGGCTGATGGCTCAGAGCCTGGAGACTGTTTCTGATTCTGTGTCTCCCTCTCTCTCTGCCCCTCCCCCGTTCATGCTCTGTCTCTCTCTGTCCCAAAAATAAATAAACGTTGAAAAAAAAAAAAAAAGAGACAGTGGGACAAACAGCCCTCAAAAATACAGCATAGAAGCAGCAGTTTGAAAAACATCTGGGGCATATGGAAGGGAGACTTACTCCTCTCAGAGCCTGTACCTGAAGAGCAGGGTATGCTGAGGGACTCATCCAGGAGACACCATTCACTGGCACATCTCTCTCCCACAATGCCCAGAATAAACATGGCAATCTACAAGAAACAACATGATGCCAACACTCATTACCTAACTTGCTTATACCAAGTCCCACCCACCCACATAGCAGTGGGTCTGTCCTTTCCAGTCATGCTTGCCTCAGTCCCAGCGCTGCTGTCCCTTCCCCCAGAAGACCAGTGCAAACCGTACCAATACTACAGCCCGCAATTATGCACATTGTGCAGCCTTGGTCCTGGAGGCAGATGCAGCAGGCCCCCTCCTGAGGAAAAGAAGCACACACCTTATTAAAATTGCTTGTTTCACCCACCTGCTTTGCAGATCAGCTCCTACTGACCTGGTACCAGCAGCTGCAGTGGTAGCAAGTCTCATTTCACAAGCAGACCATGGTGCACCCTGTTAAACCATGGGCCCTACCCTGACCAGCCTGGTTTCAGAGGTGGCAGCAGGTCCCCTCTTGCTGGCATGCAAACCTTGTAGGCACAGCACAGTCCACCTCCTCCAACATGCTCTTTGCCAGAGGCCATTCAAACTGGGACCACAAGCCTGACAACGTGACTCCAAAGTGACTCCTTTCCTGGGTTGAGGGGAAGACAACCACATAATGTCAGTCAGAAGAGTGCCCCAGCAGTGGGCTGGGGGAAGACCTCTGGTCTGACAGCAGACCGTGCCCAATAACAAAAATTTCTCAGGAACAACACAGGAAAGGCACCTTGGTGCTACTGCATCTCTGGCAAATGTATGATGTAACTCCAGATGAAGGAGGCTCCCAGCTGGTCTAGTAACACCACAGAGACAAAACACTGCCCACGATAGGCAGAGAAAACCACTGGAGACAACTGGACTAAAGGAAAAAGCATCTAAGACACAACAGCAGGGCATATGCACACACATAGGAGATACTTCTGAAGTGCCAGATTCTGGTGAACAGGGGACACTGCATTACAGGGTACTACAAGACCTCTCCTTCACATGGCTGTTACTTTCCAGAGAAGGAGACATAGCTGACTGTCCTAACACACAGAAACAGAGTAAGACAAAATGAAGAGACAGAAGAATATGTCCCAAATGGAAGAACAGGACAAAACCACAGCAAGAGACCTAAACAAAACAGATATATATGCCTGATAGGGGATTTAAAGATACTGGACTTGAGAAAAGAGTGGGGAACATCAAAGATACCCTTAATAGTGAGATAAAGAACCAATCAGAAAAGAACACAATAAAAATTTTAAATGCACTAGATGGAATAAATAGCAGGCTAAGAAAGCAGAAGAATGAATTAGTGACCCGGAGGACAGAGTAATGGAAAGTAATCAAGCTGAACAGATGATAGGGAAAAAATTAAAATGCAAAATGAGAATAGACTTAGGGAACTCAGTGAGTCCATCAAGCGTAATAACATTTGCATTATAAGGATCCCAGAAGAGGAAGAAGAAAAGAGAGAAGAGAGCAGAAAATTTATTTGAAGAAATAATAGCTAAAAATGTCCCTAATCTGGAAAAGGAAACAAATCCATATTCAGGACAGAGGTCCCCCAATAAAATCAACCCAAGGAGGTCCACATGAGGACACATAGTAATTAAAATGGCAAAAAGTAGTGATAAGGAGACAATTTTAAAAGCAGCAAGATAAAAGAAGACAGTTAAATACAAGAGAAAACCCATAAGGCTATATGTATATTTTTCACCAGAAACTTTGTGGGCCAGAAAGGAGTGGAATGATAAATTCAGAGTGCTGAAAGGAAAAAATGTGCAGCCAAGAATATTCTATCCAGCAAGGCTATCATTCAGAATAGAAGGAGAAAGAGTTTCCCAGACAAACAAACGCTAAACCACTAAACTAGCCCTCCAAGAAATGTTAAAGGGGACTCTTTAAAAGGAAAGGAAAGACCATAAATAAGAGTAAGAAAAGTAGGAAGCACAAAAGCAGTAAAAATGAGTATATCTGTAAAAAACAGCAACAGACTCACAAAATAAAAAAATGTATGACACCATTACCTAAAACATGGGGGAGAGGAGTAAAGAATGAGTCCAATCTTAAGCAACCATCAACTTAATATAGACTGCTATATGCAGATGTTACATACACAAACCAAAAATCAGTAATAAACATGCAAAAAATAATAATAAAGGAATCCAAGTATATCACTAAAGAAAGCCAGCAAACAATGAGAGAAGAGAGCAAGAGAAGAAAGGATCAGAGAAGAGTTACAAAAACAACCACAAGACAAGTTTTAAAAAGTGGCAATAAATACATATGTATTAATAATTATTTTGAATATAAATGAACTAAATGCTCCAATAAAAAGACATAGGGTGACAGAGTGAATTAAAAAAACAAGACCCATCTATATGCTACCTACAGGAGACCCATTCCAGACCTAAAGACACATGCAAATTGAAAGTGAGGGGATGGAGAAACATTTATCATGCAAACAGATATGAAAAAGAAAAGTAAGGTAGCAATATTTGGACAAAATAAACATATTTTGGGACATATCACAAAACAAAATCAACAAGAAACAATGGCTTTGAATGACTCACTAGACCAGATAGATTTAACAGATATATTCAGAACATTCCATCCTAAAACAGCAGAATACACATTCTTTTCAAGTGCAAATGGAACATTCTCCAGAATAGATCACATATTAGGCCATAAAACAAGTCTCAACAAATTCAGAATATCAAAGTCCTACCATCTATTTTGACCACAACATTATGAAACTGGAAATCAACCACAAGAAAAATAATCTGGAAAGGGCACAAATACATGGAGGTTAAATAACATGCTACTAAACTATGAATAGGTCAACCAAGAAATCAAAGAAGAAATAGAAAACTACAAGGAGAGAAATGAAAATAAAAACCCAACAGCTCAAAACCTTTGAGATACAGCAAAAGTTCTGAGGGAAACTTATGGCAATAAAGTCCCATCTCAAAAGCAAGAAAAATCTCAAATAAGCAACCTAATCTTACACCTAAAGGAGCTAGAAAAACAACAACAATAAAACCAGTAATAAAGGATATAGAAACAAACAAACACAATAGAACGGATCAAAGAAACCAGGAGCTTTGTTCTTTGAAAAATCAAAATTGATAAACCTCTAGCCAGACTCAAAAAAAAAAAAAGAGTACTCAAATAAAATCACAAGAAGGAGAAATAACAACCAACATCACAGAAACACAAAGGATTATAACAATATGAAAAATTATATGCCAACAAGACAACCTAGAAGAGATGGATAAATAACTAGAAACATATAACCTACCAAAACTAAAGCAGGAAGAAACACAAAATCTGAACATACTGATTACCAGCAAGGAACCTGAATCAGTAATCAAAAAAACCTCAACAAACAAAAGTTCAGGTCCAGATGGCTTCACAGGTAAATTCTACCAAACACTTAGAGTCAATATCTATTCTCAAACTTTAAAAAAAAAAAAAAGAAGAAGAAGAAGAGGAAGTAAAACTTCCAAATTCATTCAATGAGCCCAGCATTACCCTGATGCCAAAAACCAGATAAAAACCCCACAAGAAAAGAGAACTACAGGCCAATATCCCTGATGAGCATAAATGCAAAAATCCTCAACAAAATATTACCAAACTGAATCCAACAATACATTTTTAAAAAGCATTTAGCACAATCAAGTTAAATTTATTCTCTGGATGCAAGGGTGCTACAGTATCTACACATCAATCAATATGATACATCACATCAACAAGAGAAAGGATTAAAACCATATGATCATTTCAATAAATGCAGAAAAAGCATCTGACAAAGTACAACCTCCATTCATGATAGAAACATTCAACAAAATAATTTTAGAGGGAACATATCTCAACATAATAAAGGCCTTATAAAAAAAAAAAAAAAAAAAAAACACAGCTAACATCATCCTTCCTGGGGAAAAAGTGAGAGATTTTACCCTAAGGTTAGGAACAAGACAAAGATGTATGTCCACTCTCACCACTTTTATTCAACATAGTACTAGAAGTTCTAGCCACAACAATCAGACAACAAAAAGGCAACCCAATTGATAAGGAAGAAGTAAAACTTTCACTATTGCAGCTGACATGATACTATGTATAGAAAACCCTAAAGACTCCACCAAAAAAAACCTGCTAGAACTGATAATTCAATAAGGTTGCACCATACAAAATCAACATGGAAATCTGTTGCATTTCTGTACACCAACAATGAAGCAGCAGAAAGAGAAATTAAGAAAACAATTCCATTTACAATTGCACCAAAACAATAAAATACCTAGGAATAAAAATAACCAAAGAGGTGAAAGACCTGTACTCTGAAAACTATAAAAAATTGTTGAAAGAAATTCAAAACAACACCAAGAAATGGAAAGACACTCTATGCTCATGGGTTAGAACAAATATTGTTCAAATGTCTATAGTACCCAGAACAATCGACACATTTAATGCAATCCCAATCAAAATAGCATTTTTCACAGAACTAGAACAAACAATGCTAAAATTTGTATGGAACCACAAAGGACACAAATAGCCAAAGCAATCTTGAAAAATAAAATCAGAGGCATCACAATTCCAGACTTCAAGTTCTATTACAAAGTGGTAATAATTAAAACAGTATGATACTGACATAAAAATAGATGCATTGATCAATGGACTAGAATAGAAAACCTAGAAATAAAACCACAATTATATTATCAATTAATCTTTGACAAAGGAAGAATGAATATCCAATGAGAAAACGTATCTTCAACAAATGATGATTGGAAAACTGGACAGTAACATGCAAAAGAATGAAACTAGACTACTTCCTTTCACCATACACAAAAATTAGCTCAAAATGGTTTAATAGACCTAAATGTGTGGCCTGAAACCATAAATATCCTACAGGAGGACACAAGCAGTAACCTATTGACATAGGCCATAGAAACTTTTTTCTAGGTATGCCTCCTGAGGCAAGGAAAACAAAAGCAAAAATAAACTATTGGGGCTACATCAAAATAAAAAGCTCTGCTTAACAAAGGAAATAACCTAAAACTAAAAGACAACTTACTGAATGAGAAGAGATATTTTCAAATGACATATCCAATAAAGAATTAGTATCCAAAATATATTAAAAACTTACACAATTTAACACACACAAGAAAAAACCCAAATCATCTAGTTAAAAATGGGCAGAAGATATTAAGAGACATTTCTCCAAAGAAGACATAGATGGCCAACAGACATATGAAAAGATTCTCAACATCACTGATCATCAGGGAAATACAAATCAAAACCACAATGAGATATCATCTCACACCTGTCAGAATAGCTAAAAGCAAAAACTCAAGAAACAAGTATTGGTAAGTATGTGGAGAAAAAGGAACCCTCATGTACTGTTGGTGGGAAAGCAAGCTGGGCATCCACAGTGGAAAACAGTATGGAGATTCCTCAAAACATTAAAAATAGAGCTATCCTACTATCCAGTAATTGCTGTACTGGATATTTACCCAAAAAAAACATGAAAATACTAATCCAATGGGATATATGTACCCCTATATATTTATTGCAGCTTATTTACAATAGCCAAATTATGGAAGCAGCCCAAGTGTAATTGATAAATCAAGGGATAATAAGATGTGGTATGTATACATATAGGAATATGTATATTTTATTATATGTATATAATGGAATATTACTCAGCCATAATAAAGAACGAAAATTTGCCATTTGCAACAGCATGGATAGCACTAGAGAATATAATGATAAGTGGAATAAGCCAGTCAGAGAAAAACAAATACCATATGATTTCATTAAAATGTGGAATTTAAGAAACAAATAGAGACAAACAAAAGACAGACTCATCACTATAGAAAACAAACAGATGGTTACCAGAGGGGAGGTGCGTGGAGGAATGGATGAGACAGGTGAAGGGGATTAAAAGCACACTCACCTTGATGAGCACCGAGTAACATAAGGAACTGTTGAATCACTATATGGTACACCTGAAACTAACGGAACACTGTATGTTAGCTACACTGGAATTAAATTTTTTTTTTAATAAAATAGAATCTCACATTTCCTTCAGGAAATCTGCTAGTCTTTAGTAAATCTGCTATCCACTTCATGAAATGTAGATACTGTACAAAGATATCAGCGACCTTAAAATTTAGTGATGAGTTATTTGTAAGTATGAGTAATGGTCTGTCTTAACACTGGACAGAAGGTACTTTGAAGAAAAGATAAAGAGAACAAAATCCTCAGGCGAGATGGCAACATTGCAGAGCTAAATCAATATAAGTTGACAAAATTAATCATACTTTGGTTGATAAACTGAAGGAAGAAAAGGAGAGCTCAGTTCTCTGTGAATAGGGATATAACTGGGGAATGGTTGGATTCTGCATGTCAAGGTTATAGAGAAATTTTTTTAAGGGTAAATTATAAAATATACTTTTCTGCTTCTGTGTCTCTTTGGAGTTGACCAATGTAAATGATGATTTGTTCCCTTTAATTGATATACTTATGGGAGAAAGCTATCATAATGATATAAACTTAAATACTCTCATTTCTCAAAATCTGAATTCTTTGGCATATCAGGTTACTCCAATACTTGGAGATGTCTATTACACAGATGACATACTACCATCGCTTTGGTCCCCACTGAAAGAAATTAAGTGGTAAAGATAATAGTATCTTGATTTCTATCCCCATTGGTAATTACTAACAAGTGATCTGTATACCGCACAGATCACACAAAATTCTCTTGAGAAATGAAGATTCTACCAGCACCAATTCCAGTTATGATTAATATTTTCCTTTAAAATGCAAATAAGGCCTGTTAACTTTTGTGATCTCCTTTGATTCCATAACTTCTTTTTGAATTAGAAGAGGCAGAAATTATTGCACTACATTTTAAAAGATAAGCTAAGGTAGAAGTTAAAAACTTATCCACTGCTTACTCTATGTCATGCATATCAAGATCCTGTTTATATTTTTAGTTCTATCACAGTCCTATGATAAAGGTATAATCAGGGAATTTAGAGATTGTGGTGCCCACCCCTTTATGAAACTATGTATTTATATTTAATTTTTTTCCAGCTTTATTGTGGTATAAGTGACATAAAAACTGCATACACTTAAGATGTACACTTAAATATATATGCATATTTTGTAAAATGATTACCACAATGAAGCTAATTGACAGATTCCTTGCCTCACATAGTTACCTTTTGTATATGTATAGTGAGAACACTTAATATCAACTCTCAGTATATATTAACTATAGTCATCATACTGTACATTAGATCCTCAGAACTTATAACTGAAAGTTTGTAACCTTTAACCAATACCTATTTCCCCCACCCCTGTGCCCCTGGAAACCACCATTCTACTCTCTGCTTCTGGAAGTTTGAGGTTTTTAGATCCCACCTATAAGAGAGCACAGTCTTTGTTTTTCTGTATCTGGCTTATTTCACTTGGTATAGTGTCCTCCAGGTTCATCCCTGTTACCACAAATAGCAGGCTTTTCTTTTTATGGTTGAATAATATTCCATTGTATATATGTACCACATTTTTTTCATCCAGATTTATTAAGGTATAATTGACATATAACATTTTGTAAGTTTAAAGTATACAACATAATGATTTGACACATTTATATTGCAAAACGATTACCACACAATAAAGTTTGTTAACCCATCCACCACCTCATGTAGTTAAATTTTTCTGTGTGTGTGGTAGGAACTGTTAAGATATACTCTCTTAGAGACTTTCAAATATGCAATACAGTATTAACTGTAGTCATCATGTTGTACATTACACTCCTAGAACTGATTCATTGTATAACTGGAAGTTGTACACTTTGACAACCTTCACCCCTTTCTCCCATCCCCCACTACTCATCTCTAGCAACCATCAAACTGTTCTGTTTCTATGAGTTCAGTTTTAGATTCCACATACAAGTGAGCTCATATAGTATTTGTCTTTCTCTGTCTGACTTATTTTACTTAGCTTAATGTCCTCAGGATTCATCCATGTTGTCACAGATGGCAGGATTTCCTTTTTATGACTGAATAGTATTCCAGTGTGTGTGTGTGTGTGTGTGTGTGTGTGTGTGTGTGCGCGCGCGCCACATTTTTTTTTCATCTGTCAGTGGACACATAGGTTGTTTCCATGTCTTGTCTATTATAAATAATGCTGCCATGAACATGAGGGGGTACAGACATCTCTTCAAGATAGTGATTTCATTTCCTTCATATATATACCCAGAAGTGGAATTTCTGGACAATATGGCAGTTCTAGTTTTCAGTTTTTGAGGAACCTCCACACTATTTTCCTTAATACCTCTACCAATTTACATTCCTACCAACAGTGCACAAGGGTTCCCTTTTCTCCACATCCTCATCAACATATATTATCTCTTTTTGATAATAGCTATGCTAAAAGGTGTGAGGTGAAGTTTCATTGTGGCTTTGATTTGCATTTCCCTGATAATTAGTGATGTTGAGAACTTTTTCACGTACCTGTTGGCCATTTGTATGTCTTCTCTGGGAAAAAAAAAAAAAAGTTTATTCAGGTCCTTTTCCCATATTTAAGTCAGGTTATTTGTTCCTTTACTATTGAGTTTTGTTATTGAGTTATATGGATTTCTTATATATTTTGGCTATTTACCCTTTATCAGATAATGATTTGCAAATATTTTCTCCCATTCCATATGTTGCCTATTTGTTCTGTTGAGTGCTTTCTTTGCTGTGCAGAAGCTTTTTGGTTTGATGTAGTCCCGCTTGTTTATTTTGCTTTTATTGCCTGTACTTTTGATATCATATCCAAAAAACCTCATGCTCTTTTCTAAACACTACCTTATAAAGGCAACATGACAATCTATCTTTCAAAGTCATGATAAATCCATTTGTTCACAGTCAGTAGAACCCTTAGTTAATAAGTTTCTACAAAATAGGGAAACAAAATGTGAGACACCATAGTGGTGAACATACCACCAGATCAGTCACACAGACTCAACATGTTTCTACTGTGAAGACAGAGTACTGACCACACACTCTCGAATCTGCCTGGTCTTGACCCCATAAATGATAGGGTTCAGCATGGGAGGGGCTAATGTGCAGATATTGGCCAGCAGAATGTGAGTATGGAGGGGAACATGATGCCCAAACCGCTGGGTAATTACAGTAAAAATGCCAGGCAAATAGAACATGGAAATGACCCCAAGGTGGGAGCCACATGTGCCTAGAGCCTTTTGCCGAGCTCCTCGGGAAGGGAGGTGGAAGACTGCATTGAGGATGAGGGTATACGAAACCAAGATGAGCAAGGCATCTGGCATTACAGTAGAGAGAAGAACAGACAAGCCATACCAGACATTGACACGAATATCAGCACAAGCAAACTTGGCAACAGCCATGTGCTCACAGTAGGTATGTGGTAACACATTGCTATGGCAGAAAGGCAGTCTCTTCACCAGGAACACATCTGGGAGTATCACAGAGAAGCTTCTCAGGACCACAGCCAGACCAACCTTTATGATTACTGCATGACTGAGCAGTGTAGTATATCGCAGTGGGTCACAGATGGCCACATAGCGGTCAAATGCCATGGCCAACAGAATCCCTGATTCAGCAATGAAGGTGGCATGGATGAAGAAGATTTGAGTGACGCAGCCATCAAGGGAGATCTCCCCAGCATGAAACCAGAATATGGCCAGGGCTTTGGGCACAGTGGTAGTGGACAGGATGAGGTCAGCCACAGCTAGCATGCAGAGAAAGAAGTACATGGGTTCATGGAGGCTGCGTTCAGTAATGATGATGAAGACAAGGAGGCTATTCCCAAGGACAGCAACCAGGTAGGAAATAAAGAAGGGAAGAGAAATCCATATGTGCTGGTCTTCCAGGCCAGGGATGCCCCGCAGAATGAAAAGTGAGTGGCTGGCACCAGTGTGGTTAGGGGTTGCCATTCCCAGGACAAGTCACCTAGATGTTGGTGTATAAGATTTGCAGTCACTTCTATCTTGCCAAAAAAGGTGAAAAGGGTTGAAGTAAGGGAGGTAGGAATAGATCATTTGTCACCGGATGAGCAGTGGAAAGGATCCTGGTCAGAAAGTCAGGAAACATGGGTTAAAACTCTTTGACATTCTATTTACTATTTGATCTCAGTAAAATACTTCCCTGCTCTGGATCTCTCTCTTATCACCTTAAATCTAATGTTGGGGAGAAGCTGGATTAGATCATGTGTAAGAGAGTTGTTCCAGCTCTAGAACACCATAGATCTTAGTCTGAGGTTGTTATAAATAGTTAAGAGCTGTGAAAAACAAACACTGCCATTTCTACTTTGACCATCTGAATGTGATATGTATCTCAAAACCAGTCACTGAGTTGACTATAATTTAATAAGCCTTACTGAGTACCTACCATGGCTCCTAGAGGACCTACCTGGAGGATAAAATTAAGCAAAATATCTAAATGATAAGGACAATGTAAAGGAAAGGTTAAACACAATGAGCTGTGGAAACATGGAGAGCTTCCCAGAAGTTCAGAAAAGATTTACTAAAAGTGCCACCCTAAGTTGAACCTTGAAGAAGAAGTAAGGTTTTGCCAAGTCAAGTCACGTGAGGAGGGAATAACATGAACAAAGTCACAGAAATCTGAAAGGATATAGATTATGGAGGAAAATTATAATGATTCAAGTTTACTGTAGCAAAGAGGGCTTCACACAAAATGGTAGAAAATAATGTCAGGCAGTGAGGTAGGGGCCAAATCACTGAGGATTTTGAGTATACGTGTAAGAAGTTTATAATTTATGTTGAAGCAGTAAGAGCCACTGAAGGATTTGTAGTAAGAGAATGGCATGATGAAGTTGGCATTTTAGGTAGCTCTCTCACTCTTGCAATATTGTGTAAGATGGATGGGGAATGAAGGAGGCAGGTTGGAAAATGGAGACAGATCAGTTAGGAGGGGCTCTGTACTAAGGACGGCATGTGCACTGTTTTAATCACCACAGTGTGAGAGAATTGTAGTCATTTCCCTCATTTTACTGATAAGGGAGCAAACAGAGCTTGGAGGATTTAAGTAGTGCCCTACCCAAGGTCACCTGGCTAGTAAATGGTGGAGCTAGAATTTGCCTACATACACCATCCTCTGAATCACTTCATACATGCCTTATTCTATGCTGGTCCCCTTCATCAGATAATTGTGATTTCCTGATTCCTGACCTAAGGAGAAAAAACAATAAAAACATCCATTTTTCATTCCCTTAACCTCTTCACCCTCACTCTGCCATCTACAAATTTATTTATATTTGAATCGCCTTTTCTCTTTTTCTCCAATTCAAGACTCAACCCTCCATCTGTCTCCATCTGCACACTGGACCCCAACCTTCTCTTTAAGTACCTCTTCCTACTAATCTGTCACTCTAGTAACTTCAATCTCTCTTTCTCTCTCTCTCTCTGTTGGCTCCTTCTCCTTCATCTGTATATATGATCAATAGTCTCTTCCCCCTTCACTTTGGTTTCACAGAACGGATAGGCTTTCTTTCGTCTATCTTTTTACCATCCTTTAATCTTTACCCAAACCACTTTACTTACAACACAAATATGCTGCTGAAGCTTCTAAATAATGCTTCTAAATAATGCTGCTGAAGCTTCTCTAAAATAATCTATCATAGCATGCTTGCCAAATCTACATTAATTTTAGGTTTAAATTAAGTGCCAGATTACTTTCTCATTATTAGGAATCTCCAATTTCCACTATTGATACTTTTGTATGATAATAGCAACCATTAAATGCCTACTGTTAGATATGTTATTTCTAATAATCACACCAAACCTATGAAATTGAACATATCACTAGTTCATGCATGAAGAAATTGACTCTCAGATAAGTAAATACCCAAAGTCAAACACCTTGTTAGTAGATAAGCTGATATTTGAATCCAAAAGTATTAGCATCAAAGCTTCCATTAGCTTTAAAAACTTCCATTTTGTTATGTTGACTGCTACACCACTTTTCCTTGGCTTCCTCCCTACTCCCTTCAATTCTCCTATATATTCCACAATATCTAAGACATGTAAGACAATGTATCATAGGACAAACAAGTGATTGAGGTTTAGAGTCTGACCTACCTGGATTCAATTCCAGTTCTGCTTGCTACAAATCCACATACAAACACACAATCTTCCATTCAGATGCATATTATCACATACATTCATTTATACAGTCACCACACACACATTCACTCATAAAAATTTTGATGAATATCTACACACACATTTTCACTATTCATACAAACAGCCCTTCACTGTGAACACATTCACGCACACGTGCACACTCACATACACTTTTAAGCTTTCCTTCACATAATAGTCACCCAAATCCATACACAGTCATTAACCAGTCAAACTCACTGTCACAGAGACAAGTTATGACTTACTTAAGTCATAAATTTGCCTATCTTCATTCAGCACACTGATTCTCCTCTTCTTGAATCAGTTTCTTCCAGGAGATGAAGCTTCCAGAGGCTATTCCACTCTTACCCCTGTCTCCAGCCTTACAGCCCCCTTATCCCTGCCATAAGGGACTCTCATAGAAATGCAACTCATAGGACAACACCCCTGCTTCACCAGTTCCACTCCTGATTTACCCAAACATGAGTCAGAGATATAAAATATCAATTCTGGTTGGCACATTATACCAGGGCTCATCAAACTGCAGCCTGTGGGCCAAATCTTGTCTACCACCTGCTTTTTTTTATGGGTAAAATTTTATTGGAATACACCCATTCCCTATATCTACTAGGACTGCTTTTTTGGGACAGAGTAGTTGCAACAGAGACCATCTTTGAAGCTTAACACTTTTACTCTTGCCCTTTACAAAAAAATTTTGCCAGCTCCTGCTTTAGAATAACCTTGTCATATAACTTACTATTTGGCAAGGCCACAGAAGGAAAGGCAGTTTTCCCAAGTTCACAAAAGAAATGAGTCAAGAAGGTCTCATGCCTCTCCTCCCACTAGTATTTCCACTATGCCACAAAGCATCCAGGGGAACATTTTTGTCTGTCCTCTCAGGGAATGGCGAATTTTTGTCTGCCCTCGCAGGGAATGGAGAATTCCAAATATAGTGCCTAAAGAGTTACTAAATGATGAAGGCAATCTATTACTGCCCCCCATGTCTCTCACCAGTAAATTCAGTGTTTTCCACCTTCTTTATCCCCACCCTCAGCCAGACCCCACCATTGATGCCCATGGACAGAAGGGCCCAGAAAGTCACCAGGCTATCCTGGTCAGTACCAACCTACTCTCTCCTCACCCCAAACTCTCCATCACAGCCATCAGGAACCACAGACTGGAGTTATGCCCCTGCCTGGATTGCAGGGTATTCTCACAACAAGCAGACTGTATGCAGTGGCTAAGGGATTAAGTTGGAGGAGGAATTGCAGGGTAAATTATTCTTTCTCTGAGCATCTTTGGGGACCATGGACTTATTCATGTGACTTTCTTCTCCCCTAGGATCTCCTCTACTGCCAGTGACATAACAATAAGCCCTGAACCCTTCCTTGTCTGAAGAGCTGCATGAACTTGACAGGAGAGGAGGTGGAAGAGAGGTTTTAGATTGGAGAGGTGAGGGTAGAGGACAGAAGTGTGGAAGGGACTTTCATCAAGGCTCCACACGTCACTCCAGCTCACCCTCTTCAACCCTGACTTCCAGAAGGCACAGAAGCATATTAGGAGCTGGAATTCTAAAGATTCTCGCAAACATTCATTTACTCCTTTACCACCCATTCAACCAACTATGCTCACCACACCACGATAAAATGTTAATAAAATCAAATCCACTGAAAATGTATTAATATTGTTTTGTGTACAGGACTAATACTTTCATTCCATCATGCAAGGGACTTAATGGAACATTTTCATTGATAACCCTCTACGATTTTTTTCTTCCCTATTTCATGGATTTATTTATCATTGAGATCAAACTGTGCATGTGGTATACTTTTTTATTTAATTTCATAATATAGGAATTTCCAATTAAAAATTGGTAATAAATGTTCCCAGTTGTAACAAATGTTCTGTAAACCATGTAGCTCCTTTAATTCAGCTGCATGTGTCTCCTGTCTGATGCAATGACACATAGTTAGTAATCTATAAATATTTCTTTAAAAATTTGAGTGACTAAATATTATACCTTGGTGACATAATACAATACATTTAACCATTTCACTTATTGAATATTTATAAAGTTTCTGTTTTTCTCTGTTGAAATTGTTCTGTAATGAACATATATATGTATAAATTTGTATATGTGTTCTGGATTATTTCTAAATATTTGATATTTCAAAGAAGGAAATTATTATGGCAATGTTTCTATTTCCATGTAGTATTTTTTATTGTTGATAGAAATTTTTCTTTAATAATTTTGTTCCCAGCTAGTGCTCATTCACTTTAGTGTAGGAGCTAATGCTGCTTTGAGATTTATGTTATCTGTCTTCTCCTATTCCTCAAGGCTATCTGAAGGTCCCCTGGATTCCCTCACAAACAAATGCATGGAAGTCTTACACTTGTATCATAAAGACTTCCATGTCCATCTGGAAAACTTCTTCACCTCATCCCCTTGATTGCATTTCCTCCTCTGATCTCAGTTGAATTTCCCTTCACTCTGTCTTTGTTATGCACTCCCATAGTCACATCCTTTCTCCACTTGCAAGTATACTAATTCAAACATCCCACTGCCTAGCCACACAATTACTTGCCCAAGCATATGCTGACTGTATCTGCTTCCTAACCTCACCAAAACAGCTAATCTATTAATACCACAAGTTCCTTTCTAAAACTTCAGCCCACTCTGTATGATTTCCACTCTTAATTAACTTTTAGATTCTATGCCCTTTTTATGATAGCTTTCTTTTAAGTATGTTCAAATCCTTAAAATTGTTTTCTCCATTCTATCTAGTCCATCTCAACATTAATATAAACTGAAACAAGAACATAATTGGGTAGTCACCTGGAGAACAAAATGGTGCCACTAAAATGATTACGAACATAGACTATTAGCAGGGTCCAGCAAGCTTACACATTGCCTCAAGTTAGGTCACTCTCCCACTCTGCCTAATTAACGCTTCATATGTACACCCTATTCAAACTTCCAATCTTGATTCCAGAACCTAGCTCTTTACTCTTGGAAGAGAACCTTGTCTACTAAATCAGAGTCAATCAGTTGGAAACTCACACAAATTCAAAACACTGGATAAAAAACATATCTGCATCTGCTCCTACCCACTCCTGCTTCCTCCTTATAGGAGGAACTGTCTGTCCTGTCAAGGAATAATCCCTCCATTTGTTCTCTGGACACCTAAGAAAGACTAGCCCGAACAGGCACAATCATGGACCTCTAAAGTATTATTTAGGGCTAAAATTTGCAGTATATGTACTATCTAGGAAAAAACAATATGAGAAATCTGGTGTGAAGAATCCATTGACATGGCAGAAAAGCATATGAGAAGATAATCAACATCATCATATTTCATTTAAAAATTGCAGATCAAAAAACAACGAGGTACCACTATATACCTATTAGAATGGCTAAAATTCAATACACTGACAACACCAAATGTTGGCGAGGATGTGAATCAACAAGACCCTCATTCAGTGCTGGTGGGAATGCACAATGGTACAACCACTTAGGAAAACAGTTTTGCAGTTCCTTACAAAGCTAAGTATACACTTACTATACAGTCATGCTCCTTAGTATTAACCCAAAGGAGCTGAAAACTTATGTCCACACAAACACCTGCATACAGGTGTTATAGAAGCTTTATTCATAATTGTCAAAACTTGGAAGCAGCCAAAATATCTCTGAACAGGTGAATGGATAAGCAAACTCTAGTATATCCATACGATGGAGTATTACTCAGCAATAAAAAGAAACAAGATATGATGCACTCACCAGACATGAAGGAATTTTAAGCGCATAACACTAAGGGAAAGAGGCAGCATGTAAAGGTTACACACTGTATAATTCAAAACTTATGTCATTCTGGCAAAGACAAAACTATGGAGACAGTAAAAAACATCAGTGTTTTCCAGGAGTTCAAGGAGAGAAAGAGAAGGACAAATAGGAGATATGTGAGCATTGAAAATACTCTGTATGATACTATAAGGGTGGATGCATGTCACTATACATTTTTCAAAACCCATAGAATTGTACAACACAAAAAGCATGCCATAATGTAAACTTTGTACTCTTATTAATAATAACGTATCAGTATTGGTTCATTAGTTGTAACAAATATACCACACAAATGCAAGATGTTAAAAATAAGAGAAACTCTCTGAGCAAGGCGGGGGCGGGGCGGGATAAAGATGTATTTGGGAACTCTGTACTCTCCACTCAATTTTTCTATAAGCCTAAAACTGGCCTAAAAAAAAATAATATCTATTGGGGCACCTGGCTGGCTCAGTTGGTTAAGTGTCTGAGTTTCACTCAAGTCATAATCTCACGATTTGTAAGTTCAAGCCCTGCATCTGGGCTCCGTGCTGACAGCTCAGAGCCAGAGCCTACTTCGGATCCTGTGTCTCCCTCTTTCTCTGTCCCTCCCCCACACTCTCTCTCTCTCAAAAATAAACATTAAAAATATTTTAATAATATTTATTAATTTTTAATGCAATCCTTGAAATGAAAAAAAACATTCAGCAGATTGGTTAGATAGCTTATTAAATAGAGCTTAAAAGATCATTAGAAACTTGGAGATAGAAACAAAGAGATGCATAAAGACAAGCTAAATTATTTGCAGGATAGAGACAGAAGAATCAACTTTTTAAAACAATATCTTAGGAGGAGGGTCCAACATGGCAGAGAAGTGGGGGGATCTGAACTTTCTGTGTCTCTCAAAGAAGGGTTAAAGCCAAAGGACTTTGAACCCCAAGAGTCTGGGAGGAAAAGAGACTGAGTTGCTACCAGGGAGACACTGGAACAACCTGATGGGCCATAGGTGGGTGATTGCGAACTAGGAGAGATAAAACAGGCCATATAGGCATGGAGGGGAGGGATCCCCTTCTGCAGAGAGATGAAGAGAAAGAGAGGCTGGGGAAGCATAGGACTGTATCTGGACAAGAGAAAAACCTTGGACCAGGGTGGAGAGAGATCCCATCTCTAACTGCAGGGCTTTCTCCAGACTGGGCTGGCTGCCCTGTTCATGCACCTGGGGAGGAGGAGAACCAACCCCAGGCTCGGTGGCTAGGTCAGGGGCACAGTCCACGGTAGGAGAAAGTGACCCCCTCCCTGGAGTGCTGCAGCACAGGACAAAACCAGCCAGGACCACATATCAGGCAGCATGGAGAGTTGTTTCCCCAGTACCAGGTTGCATGGAGCAGGAGTTTGAATCCCAGCCAAGCGCCAGGGCACTGGAGTCAGTCAAGTGAGACAGACCACCTCATCTGCACCCGTAGCACAGTGAGGACAGCTCCAGCCGAGTGATTTGGGACACTGGTCCATGGAGAAGAGACTTGGGGGCCGCCATTTTTCTCCCCACCACCACCAAGGTGAGGGGCCTCAGGGATTGGTCCACAGGGCCCACAGTGAAGGTGGGACCCTCCTACACCAAACCACACCACTCCAAGCCAGGTAACTGCATATCTACCAGAGCAGGATAGATGCTGTGGAACCAGATGGCCGCCTCCTCCAGACCAGCGTTGCTGCATTGCCTGGGTTAATTCTAGGACAATTCTTGTTATTTACATATATTCTTCCTTCCTTTTCTCCTTATCTCTTCCCTCCTCTAGTCTGGTTACTCTGGTTGTTGGTTTGTTTAAGCAGACATATTTAATCCATTCTCTTGACACATATTCTACACATCCTTCTTTCCTTTCTCTTTCTCTGGAATAATTAAGCTTATAGTTTCTCTGTCTGGGTAACTTTATCTTTGTTTCTTTTCTCCCCCACCTCCTTCTCTATTTTCCTTTTTCTCTCTCTGGATTAAGCCATTTAGTCTCTCTGCCTGGTCAATGTTTATTTATTCTTTTTCCCCGCTCCTGTCATTTCTCCCTTTGTATGTGCTCTTCCATCAGCACTGCCTCCATCCTGTTCTTTAGTTGTAGCTGGTGTTTCTGGTTTTTTGTTTTTGGATTTTTCTTTGTTTGTTTCTGTGTTTGCATGTTTTTGTTTTCTGTTTTTTTGTATGTTTGTTTTCCTTTCCAGGGCTACTTAAGGAACAAATCAAAGTAGACCTGGTGGGGGGCCCAAAACATCACTATGAGTAGGGAGATAAAGTAACCAAAGTCACAACAACAGAAAGCAAGTACCCCTCTCCAAAGAACACTGGACAGTGTATGACCTCCCTTTAATATAGCAGTGCTTGCAGGTACAGAGCACATAACAAGCTTTTAAAACTCATAAGGGACAGAAAACTTGCCAAAATGATGAAATGGAAGAATTCTCCTCAAAGAAATTCCAGGAAGAAGTGACAGCTAAAGAATTGATCAAAAAGGATTTAAGCAATAAAACTGAAAACGAATTTAGAATAATAGTCATAAGATTAATCACTGGGCTTGAAAAAACCATAGAAGATAGCAGAGAATCTATTGCCACAGAGATCAAGGAACTAAAAAATAGTAATGATGAATTAAAAAATGGTATAAATGAGGTGCAAAATAAAATGAGGTGGCCATAGCATGGACTGAAAAGGCAGAGGGGAGAATAGGTGAATTAGAAGATAAAATTATGGAAAAAGAGGAACTGAGAAAAAGAGAGAGAAAAGAATCCAGGATCACAAGGGGAGAATTAGAGAACTACATGATGCAATCAAATGGAACAATATCCGTATCATAGGAATTCCAGAAGAAGAAGAGAGAGAAAGGGGCTGAAGGTGTACCTGAACAAATCATAGCTGAAAACTTCCCCGATCTGAAAACAGGCATTGAAATCCAAGAGGCACAGAGAACTCCCTTCAGACGTAACTTGAATCAACCTTCTGCACGACATATCATAGTGAAACTGGAAAAATTATAAGGATAAAGAGAAAATTCTGAAAGCAGCTAGAGATAAACAGGCTCTAACATATAAAGGGAGACCGATAAGACTCGTGACGGATCTCTCTACTGAAACATGGCAGTCCAGAAAGGAATGGCAGGAAATCTTCAATGTGGTGAACAGGAAAAATATGCAGCCAAGAATCCTTTATCCAGCATGCCTGTAATTCAGAATAGAAGGAGAGATAAAGGTTTTCCCAAACAAACAAAAACTGAAGGAATTCATCACCACTAAACCAGCCCTACAAGAGATCCTAAGGGGGATTCTGTGAGTGAAATGTTGCAAGGACCACAAAGTACCAGAGACATGCCTACAAGCATGAAACCTACAGACATCACAATGA
The DNA here is from genome assembly GCF_018350155.1 of Leopardus geoffroyi. Classification (NCBI taxonomy): domain Eukaryota; kingdom Metazoa; phylum Chordata; class Mammalia; order Carnivora; family Felidae; genus Leopardus; species Leopardus geoffroyi. The sequence goes on along the minus strand of NC_059329.1, from coordinate 60,322,901 downwards.
CTCTAAACCCATATCTTTCAATAATAACACTGAATGTAAATGCGCTAAATGCTCCAACCAAAAGACATAGGGTATCAGAATGGATGAAAACCCAAGACCCCTCTATTTGCTACCTATAAGAGACTCATTTTAGACCTGAGGACACCTTCAGATTGAAAATGAGGGGATGGAGAACTATCTATCATGCTACTGGAAGTCAAAAGAAAGCTGGAGTTGCCATACTTATATTAGACAAACTAGACTTTAAATTAAAGGCCGTAACAAGAAATGAAGAAGGGTATTATATAATAATTACAGGGTCTATCCATCAGGAAGAGCTAACAATTATAAATGTCTATGCGCCAAATACGAGAGCCCCCAAATATGTAAAACAATTAATCACAAACACAAGCAACCTTATTGATAAGAATGTGGTAATTTCAGGGGACTTTAATACCCCACTTACAACAATGGATAGGTTAGCCCACAGCTAATATCATCCTCAATGAGGAAAAACAGAGCTTTCCCCCTGAGATCAGGAACATGACAGGGATGTCCACTATCACCACTGTTGTTTAACATAGTGTTGGAAGTCCTAGCATCAGCATTCAGACATCAAAATAATATAAAAGCCATCAAAATTGTCAAGTCAAGCTTTCACTTTCTGCAGACAACATGTTATTCTACATGGAAAAGTGATAGACTCCACCAAAAGTCTGCTAGAACTGATACATGAATTCAGCAAAGTCACAGGGTACAAAATTTATGTACCGAAATCGGTTGCATTTTTATACACCAAAACTGAAGCAACAGAAAGAGAAATAAAGAAACTGATCCCATTCACAATTGCACCACAATCATAAAATACCTAGGAATAAACCTAACTAAAGATGTAAAAGATCTGTATGCTGAAAACTATAGAAAGTTTATGAAGGAAATTGAAGAAGATACAAAGAAATGGAAAAACCTTCCATGTTCACGGATTGGGGAAGAAATATTAAAATGTCAGTACTACCCAAAGCAATCTACACATTCAATGCAAGCCCAATCAAAACTGCACCAGCATTCTTCTCGAAGCTAGAACAAGCAATCCTAAAAGTTGTATGGAACCACAAAAGACCCAGAATAGCCAAAGTAATATTGAAGAAGAAAACCAAAGCAGGAAGCATCACAATCCCAGACTTTAGCCTTTACTACAAAGCCTCTACTACATACTATGAAGACAGTATGGTATTGGCACAAAAACAGCCCATAGACCAATGGAATAGAATAGAGAACCCAGAACTGGACCCACAAATGTATGGCCAAATAAGTCTTTGACAAAGCAGGAAGCGTATCCAATGGAAAACAGACAGTTTCTTTAACAAATGGTACTGGGAGAACTGAACAGCAACATGCAGAAGAATGAAACTAGTTCACTTTCTTATACCATACACACAAAAAAGCTCAAAACGGATGATAGACCTGAATGTGAGAGGAAACCATCAAAACCCTAGAGGAGAAAGCAGGAAGAAACCTCTTTGACCTTAGTTGCAGCAATTTCTTACTCGACACATCTCCAAAGGCAAGGGACTTAGAAGAAAAAATGAAGTATTGGGACCTTATGAAGATAAAAAGCTTCTGCACTACAAAGGAAACAATCAACAAAGCTAAAAATCAACCAGTGGAATGGGAAAAGATATTTGCAAATGACATATCAGATAAAGGGCTAGTATCCAAAATCTATAAGGACTCACCAAACTCCACACCCAAAAAACAAATAATCCAGTGAAGAAATGGGCAGAAGACATGAATAGACACTTTTCCAAAGAAGACATCCAGATTGCCAACAGACACATGAAACAATGCTCAACATCACTCCTCATCAGGGAAATACAAATCAGAGTCACACTGAAATATCACCTCATGCCAGTCAGAGTGGCTAAAATGAACAAATCAGGAGACTACAGATGCTGGCGAGGATGTGGAGAAACGGGAACCCTCTTGCACTGTTGGTGGGAATACAAAGTGGTGCAGCCACTCTGGAAAACAGTGTGGAGGTTCCTCAAAAAATTAAAAATAGATCTGCCCTATGACCCAGCAATAGCACTGCTAGGAATTTACCCAAGGGATACAGGAGTGCTGATGCATAGGGGCACATGTACCCCGATGTTTATAGCAGCACCTTCAACAATAGCCAAATTATGAAAAGTGCCTAAACGTCCATCAACTGATGAATGGATAAAGAAGATGTGATTTATATATACAATGGAATACTACTTGACAATGAGAAAGAATGAAATCTTGCTATTTGCAGAAACATTGATGGAACTGGAGAGTGTTATGCTAAGTGAAATAAGTCAGTCAGAGAAAGACAGATACCATATGTTTTCACTCATATGTGGATCTTGAGAAACTTAACACAAGACCACGGGGGACGGGCAGAAGAAAAAAAACTATAAACAGAGGGAGGGAGGCAAACTGTAAGAGATTCTTAAATACAGAGAACAAGCCGAGGGTTGATGGGGGCTGGGGGATAGGGGAAAGCGGGTGATGGGCATTGAGGAAGGCACTTGTTGGGATGAGCACTGGGTGTTGTATAGAAGCCAATTCGACAATAAATTATATTTTAAAAATAATGATAATAAATAAATAAAAACAATAAAAACAATGTCTTAAATTCATAATAAATATAACGACTCTACCTATCAGATAAAGTTCAAAGATTATCAGATATCATAGAAACAAAAAATCCAGTTTCATGTGGTTTAAAGGATATCAACCTAAACCATATGTGCATAAAATACTTGGGAGAAGATGCAAATGGTTTACTAAGAGAACACTAATCAACAGAAAACTTACACAGCTATAATCATACTCAACTAAACAGTACACAACCTCAAAATTGTTGTTTCAAAGATTAGCTGTCTCAGAGAAAAAAATTACAAGAATTACAAGAAACTGGCAAATAATCACTGTGATGAACTTAACTCTTTTCCCCAAAAATTGCTGAATCATTTTTAATTGGTATGTATACAGAAGGTTTGAACAGTACAATAAGCTTGTTCCACCTATTATTTAACTCATAAAACATATTAGAAAATTTGCAACACCTTTTATTGAGTGACAAACATGTCACAGAAAAAAAGTGAACTGTATCATATATGCAGAAAGACATAATCATATAAAAACTGGAAAACACACTAAAATTTAACAATTATGCCCCATTTTTCTGATTATTGGTCATTGAAGTTTTTCTTTCTTTTCTTAGTTTTATTTATTTAGTAATATGTGTCCTTGAAAAATTAAATATAAAAAGCAACCAAAGAAAACTAAAACTATAAGAATAATAATCAAATCATAGGTTGAAGAAATAGCCTAAGATTAAAACAATAAAACCCATAAAGGAAAAAGAATGATGGACTTGAAAATATTTAATACTATATCTCCTTAGGGTTAAAACAAAAGGCAACCAAGCCAACCAAAGAAAATTGCAGAATTTATAATTTAAACAACCTGAGAAATTACTTTCAATAAATACTAATACCTTGGGGAAGTTATATATCCTCTCTGAGCTCTGAATTACATCTTTAAAATGAATAAAATAGAGGCAATAACGAGTTTGATGTGAAGATTCAATAAGGTAAGGTATGAAATAAGTTTTGCACAGGTTCAATAAATGGTTGTTACTATTAATCCACAAAGAAATACAATATCCCATAACAATTGTTCCATGTGTCTATTAGCTAAATCAGTTCAAATGAAAGGACAATGAAAATGGTTTTACTCTGTCACATGGCAGATTTAAAAAATAGAACTACTTACTAAGTGCTAGTAAAGATACAATAAATTTTGGCATTTTCATGTATTTCTGATGAGTGAAAATTAATAATAACTTCTTTTTTCAATGTGCCAGAGGAGCCTAAAATCCACATACCACTAACCTAGTAATTCTTTTTAAGGCTAAAAACAGGCAAAGCTTACTGCACAAAAAATAGATAAACCTTATGCACAAAAATGTCCCTAGCACAGCATTTACATTGCTAATGATTAGAAAAACGTAAGTATTAAAAAATAAAAGGATGAACACTACCTCAGCTGATGTAAAAAAGAATTAAGTATAATTTTTATATAATTAATTAAAAGATATAAAATATAGTCATTAAAGTTATTATGTCTTTCCAAATGTAGTGTCATTTAAAAATAGCCACACTGTGGGCCTATGCATTAATACTGAATAAGTTCTGAATATATGTGTATGGTTATAGTTATTAGAGTTAGAATTACACATATGTGGATCTTGAGAAACTTAACAGAAGACCATGGGGGAAGAGATGGGGGAAAATTACTTACAAACAGAGAGGGAGGGAGGCAAACCACAAAAGACTCTTAAATACAGAGAACAAACTGAGGGCAGATGGAGGGGTGGGGAAAGGGAAAATGGGTTTTGGGCACTGAGGAGGACATTTGTTGGGATGAGCACTGGGTGTTGTATGTAAGCCAATTTGACTAATTATATTTTAAAAAGAGAGTTACATATAAAATCTGGAAGATTCTACATCAAAATGATAACAGTACATTTCTTTGGGTGGTGAGAGCGTGTGTAATTTTCATTTGCTTCCTATCATTTCTCTATGGAATACTTATATAAAAATAAGTAAATATTTTCAACAGAAGTATCAACAATATAGTATCATCTAATAGAGGAAGTCATATCTCTTCTTGAGAGGAGGTGGTTATAATGACCTCACTGAGTAGATGACACCAAGCTGGGCCTTGAAAGATAAATAAAGGGAATCTATTAAAAACTCAAGGAAAGGAGCAGTCATTCCAGGTAAATGAATCACTTAGGGAAAATGTGCCAAGACATCGAGAGATTAGAGACAGACAGTTCCCTAAGACTGAAGCACAGATGGTGTGAAAGTGATGTGGAAATTGTTGTTGGGAAGGAAGTCTGAATTTATTCTGTACCACACTGCGGGGCATGATTTTTGAGAAACAACTTTCAAAATATCAAAATTTAGGAGGAGTACAGTTCCCTTACTGTTCTCTTAATGCCCATGGTAGTTTGAGAAAGCATATGAAAGAATGAAGATTTTATTTAGGTGTCCAGCAGGCATGTGGTGAAATGTCTCAGGGTTTGACATAGCTCAAGACAGAAAACTTACTATTTATCTAAATGAGACTTACTATTACATTGTCCATTCCCAAAGTTGAGTTGAATATTACAGAGTTAGACATGACTACTACAGAGAAACCTGCCCTTTCCCCAAATAATGAGCTGTAAGTATCTCAGTCAATGCACAGGGACTGCTTTCAGATTGATTCGGGGCGGGGGGGGGGAGGGGCAAGTCTCACAGTCTCAGGTAAGTTGCTCCAGAGGCCCATAACTCAATGAGCTATGTATGCTGTGACTCATTTCTAGTTCTGTGGTTTGCTGCTGTGAAAGCATATCTCAGGAAGGACCAAAGTTTCTGAGAAACCAGATTCTGCTACCCCATAGTCATTTCTGCTTTGGAAACAACACATAAACTACTTGGTCTCGTATCTGTTTTATTTTGACCCCATAAATGATAGGATTCAGCATCGGTGGAGCAAGCATGCTGACATTGGCCAACAGAATGTGGACATGTAGTGGGATGTGACGTCCAAAGCGCTGAGTGAGAACCGAGAAGATCCCGGGCCCATAAAAAAGGACAATGACACAGACATGGGAGCCACATGTGTTGAGAGCTTTGTGGCGAGCATCTCGGGAAGGGATACGGTAGACAGCATGGAGTATCAGAGTATAGGAAACAAAAATGAGGACAATGTCTAGGATCACTGTGGACATTAGGACAAAAAATCCATACCAGATGTTTACACGGATATCATCACAGGCATACTTGGCCAAACCAATGTGTTCACAGAATGTATGTGGTAGGATGTTATTTCTGCAAAAAGTGAGTCTCTTCAGAAGAAATATCATGGGGAAAATTGTACAATGTGCTCTCAAGAAAACAGCCACACCAATTTTCCCTATCAGAGAATGAGTGAGTATCATGGTGTACCTCAGTGGGTAACATATTGCAATGTAGCGGTCGAATGCCATAATCAGCAAGATGCCAGACTCAGAAATGAAGGAGGAATGCTGGAAGTAGAGCTGGGCAATGCAGCTATTAAGAGAGATCTCCCTATTATTGAACCAAAAAATTGCCAATGCCTTGGGTTCTGTGGTTGTGGAAAAGACAATGTCAACTCCAGCCAGCATGCAGAGGAAAAGATACATAGGCTCATGGAGACTGCTCTTGGTGAGGATAATATAGATGAGCAGACCATTTCCAAGAAGAGCAAAGACATAGGAGATGAGTAAGGGGATGGAAATCCATATGTGTAGGTCTTCTCGGCCTGGAATGCCCAGCAGATAGAAGACTATATGGTTAACACCAGTGTGATTGAAGCCAGCCATTTCAGAAGCAGGTCAATGTGGACTTTAACTTCACCTAATAAGAGAGAAATACAGATTATATATAAATGTTTTCCTTGAGTTTTCTGGTTAACTATATCTAAATAAATGCCTGTGTTTACCACTGTTTCCTCCTAATACCTTGTTAAAATGTCAGTAAAATAACAGAAACATCAATGCAAAACGTAGAAGAAAAGATAATAACAGAGAAGGGACAACATTTTGAAAGCAGATAGATGACTAGTGACTAAGCAGAGGGGATAAAACTAATAGGTTTGAGTAGAAAACAAAAGCCAAGATAATTTTCACTGCAGAACCCAGATCGTCTCAAGAATTAAGGCATCAGGAACTTTTCTAAATAGGGATAAGCATGGGATTTTTAAAGATCATTGGTTGAAAATCTGTATAAAAAGCAGCTAGGCTCTTGGATCCTCTTTCCCAACCTGTCCATTCAGGTACCACTTTCCATATCCAGCAGAATGCTAGAAGTCTATTCTGTCATGGAGTTAAGGCTGGAGACTCAGCCTAGGCATGGCTGGGGTAGGGATAGTATGCTAAAAGCAGAGGATGAAATTAAAGGCTACATACTGAACAAAATGAAACCCCATGAACTTCTATTTATTTATGTCTGGTAGTGCTAGCTTACATTACCCAATACCCAGGTCTTACAATTCATTTTGGTTTAAGAATGAGGCACCAAAGGGGCAGTTTGCTGGCTCAGATGGAAGAGCATGCGACTCTTGATCTTGGGGCCATGAGTTCGAGCCCCACGTTGGGTGTAGAGATTACAATAAATAAATAAATAAATAAATAAATAAACAAACAAACAAACTTAAAAAAAAAAAAAAAGAATGAGGCACCAAAAAGTGAATTTAAGGTGCTATGTGCAGGCATGAAATTTATTTAGGGAGAGACTTCCTGCCAAATTACTCCAATCCAGAACTTTACACCAAGGTAAATGAAAAACTTGTTAGCATAAAAAGGTTATTTAACACCTTCAAAGAACTCAAAGACTGACCTCTCATTAAGTCTTCTACAGGAATCTACTGGAAGATAAGCAACAACAAAGTGAGGAAATGAACCAAAAATAGAGAAACGTGGGTTCCAACAAAGGAGTTAAACCAAAGTGCTACAATGCTGGAGAGGGCATAGGCTGTGAGGAAGTGAAAGGGTTCCTCAAATTATGGTGAAAGCCAGCCACTGTGGCCTGGAGTAGCATGAGTCTGGACTGGATCAAGGGGGTAGAGTCACCGAAAGGAAAGCCTCAAAGGGAACAAGGAAACGCTTGTTTTGAAATGTAATTTATATTATTAGTAGAAAGTAAGTCATAAAAACTAAAGCAAAAAACATAAAAACTAAAGCAAAAATCATAAAAACTAAGCAAACAAGGACAACAAAAAATAAACAATTATTAACTACAGGAAAGAAAAAAATGTTGCACAAGAAAAGAAATGTGACCACATGTCACTGTATAATTCAGTTATTAAAATCATAATAATGTAAACATAAGTACACATCTTAAAAATCACAATATAGCTCTTTAATAAATCAAGAAAAGGGAGGTTTGTGTGTGTCTGAATTTGTATGTATGTATTTGGTATGGGGCGTTACATGTAGGAAAACTAAATGCCCATCTTCCATATATAAAAGTCAACGGATGACATATAAAAATTATGAAAAAATATAAATCAAGAAATAACAATATAAACATGCTGTCTATATATAAGGAAGTAAATACTAAATAAATAGCTGTGTTAAAGTGGTTTTCTGAGGAGCCAGAATCACACATGAGATGGGACAGGGAGACTATTGTTTATTGTAAAGACATGGAGAACTTTTGGAGGTTTTTAAACAATGTATATGTATAATATTCATAAAATAACACTAAAAACAAGTTATCTTAATAAAGTACCTAGCACTTCACCTAAAATAAATGTATAACATGTTCTCTTCTCTCACCCTTTCCCTCTCCCTTTCTGTCTATGTCTCTCTGTCTCTCCCTTTCTCTCTCTCCTCATTTTAATTTCTGAAACCAAAATATTCCTCTTCTCTTTGGGCACCAGATTACCTTCTCAGGGAAGATAGATTGGCTCAACTGGGCTGACTCCTCTCTCCTGAGAGGAAAGTCTAGGGAAGTTGGAATTTGAGGAGGCATAGATGGTCTAATGGAGTTGTTTCCTGCAATGCCTTCTACACTGGATGGTTGGTCACACAGATGCTGTAAGAAAATATACTTTTTCCAAGAAATGCCCCATTCCTACAGGAAATAGAAAAGCGACACTTGAAAAATTGAGAGCCCCAGAGACCTAACGACAAAAGAACAGAGCCAGAGATTGAACACAATCAGAATTTGGGATGGAGAAGCTCCTTCAGAAGCTGTTGGAATCTTTGAGAAAAGGAATAGCCAAGAGGATTTGCTTTGGTTGGAACCATAGAGGAAAGTAGAGGGGTTGGAGAATGGCCTTTAGAACAGCTGCCTAGAACTGCTAGTCCAATTCCAAATTATTTTAAAAGACTCTTCCCCATACGTCCTTCCAAAAGAAATTTTCCTGAGCCTGCACCTTGCTTTGGGCTGCTGACTGCTTTCCTTCCCTGTCCCTGTCACCTAGGACTTCTTAGAATCTGCCAAGGGTAGCAGTGCTTTGCTTATGTGATCCATCTCCCCTAAGTCACAATTTTCTAAATATTGGAAAACATATCGCACTAATCAGAAATTACTTTCTTATCTATCAGTCATCTCTAACAACCTTTGAATCCCTTGATGGATTGGACACATCCCTTCAACAATGTGTACCTAAAACATAGTGCAGAAGGAAAGTAGGAAACAGGACAGTAAGAAGGAAGGGGAGACAGTAAGAAGGAAGGTAAGGGAGAAGATATAAGATAAGTAGCCAAAGCAAGACTTTCCTTTGAGAATTTAGGTTCCTGAATCCAAATGAGACTTACAAAGTCCTTTGAGAGGCATCTGGGTGGCTCAGTCGGTTAAGCGTCCGACTCTTGATTTCAGCTCAGGTCATCATCTCACAGTTGTGAGATTGAGCCCCACATTGAGCCCCACATCAGGCTCCACCTGGGCTTGGAGCCTGCCTATGATTCTGTCTCTCCCTCTATCCCCGGCCCTCCCCCTTCTATCCCCGGCCCTCCTCCTTCTCAATAAACTAACAAAATAAAAAATAGAGATAAAGATAAAAATAAAGTCCTTTGAGAACCTACCTTCTATTTCTGCCCTATCAGTCCAAATGTTGGCTATTTGTCTCCTCTACAGTCTCTTCACAAGACTCCAAACAAAAATCCTGACAATCCAACATTCCAAATGTGTTCCATTACCTTGGGCCTGTAAGGAGTTCTAGTATCTAGCTCTACTCTCCTCTACTCCTAGAATCTCACCTCACTTATAACAAAATCAGCCATCAGCTTCAGATAGTCTTTCAAAGAAGACATGAAATCAGTGACTGGAGGAAATTTAGCAAGTTGCAGATTAGACTACAGAGAGGTTATGTTTGTGAGGCTCAGGAGGTCACTTTTATTCCAACCCAGTGCCCTTGGGTTCTGACTCCACCAACTCACCCACAGTCCCATATGGGCCAACTCATTATGCTCACTTCCTAACACCATTTTCTCTTGACACCTGGTCCTTGTTATTTGATATCTATCTTCAAAGTTTATGTATGCATCTCTGTGCCTTTCCATATCAGATGTTCTCACTCCTAACCTAATATTTCCTTATAAGAAATCCCTGTGCCTCTTTCAAGAAGCATTACACTCACTGTAATCAACACTCTCCATTACTCAAAACAGGCATCCATTTATATTTATCTTATTTACTTTAATAGGCATCTCTTCCTAGAAAATATTTCTTCATAATTAAAATAAAATTCAAAGTTCAATTTATCCAGTGCTGTGATAAAATTCGGATTTTGGAATCTTTAACTAAAGGAATACATATGATATACAGGGCTCTTTGCAGGCACACGTGGATTATAATTGTTATGGTGATGCCTGGGTGGCTCAGTCAGTTAAGCGTCCAACTTCAGTTCAGGTCATGATCTCACAGTTCGTGAGTTCAAGCCCTGCATCAGGCTCTGTGCTAACAGCTCAGAGCCTGGAGCCTGCTTTGGATTCTGTGTCTCCGTCTCTCTCTGCCCCTCCCCCACTCATGCTCTGTCACTCTCCATCTCTCAAAAATAAATAAAAATTTAAAAAACAATTTTTAAATAATTTTTATGAAAGTACCACCTCCTTTGGCTGACTAGAACCACAACAAGCCATTTAATGTTCAATGCAAAATACACTATCATAGAGATCGGTAATTTAGTCACTTTTCTTCATATTCTTTTCTTCCTTTGTTTTTATCTCACTATAAATGTTTGATTATAGAAGTAATACATAAACATAAAAGAAAATAAAGCATCAAGTAATTCAGAATGGCATACAATAGTAAATAACCAGTATGTATGTAATTTACTAATGACACTCATCCTAATACATATCATTGTGGAGGACATTAGAAGATTACCAACAAATTTTTATTTATTCAAAAAATTAATTGTAAGACAATTAAGTTTTTCTCATACACTGGCTATCTACTTCCATGCCTTCTCTCACTGTGTGCTGAATCTAACATTCCATCTCCACTCTCAGGAGAGGAGCTTGTTGCTAAACTCAGGTAGTGAGAAGTTCAGGGATCCAAACTATCTGAGCTATGGTGAAGTTCACAGATAAACAACCCTCATCAACTCTGCATTCACTCAGTGTCTGACTCAAATATTAACACACAGTGAGTACATGTAAACATAGTTATCTCTCTCTCTCTCTCTCTCTCTCTCTCTCTCTCTCTCTCTGGGTTCTATTCTCCTCATCTCTGCGTTTTATTTCTGCAGTAGGAAAATCACCTCTGTTTTTGTTCCTGTATAACTCTCTCAATGTGGTGAAACCACTGAAAATAAATCACATGAAAGAAGTGCCAGTAGAAGCTTATGAGACCTGCCTGCTGTGGACAGATAACACCAGGTCATTCTGTGGCCAGAACACCACTTTGAGAACACACATCCCTGAAAAAAACTATCCTCCTGGAGGAGATGGAAGCATTAAGAACAGACATGATAATACTACTAAGGTTTGGTGGCCACCTGTTCATGCAACGCTCATGAAAAAAATAGGAAATGGAAATGAATCTGAAGCAAAATAAGAGTCTGAAGAGGACGAGCTTACAAACGCTGGTACTCATTGGATGCTTCTGGAGTAGCAAAGAGAATTTTTCTACTGTGAGCAAAAGAGTAGAGGCTAAGAGGCCCAGTGATTGGGGTCTGGTGTACAGGTGAATTTGCATATACTAGAATAGTTGATTACGTAGCCCAGGGTCACTGTAAGATAATTTCTCAAATGTCCCATGAATCCTTTGCAGCCTTGATCCAGGTGCTTCCACAATCCTGAACAATTCACCTCTATCTCCCTACTTTGTGTTAGTGGTATATATGAGTGCTTTTCTTTCTCATAATCTTGCCAACAGAGTATGTTGTCAAGCTTTTGAACATTTGTCATTCTGACAGTTTGTCAAAGGTGGTTGACATTCTGCAAAAATCTCAGCAAATAGGGAGGGGCCAAGATGGCAGAATAGCATTGGAAGCTTTTATTGTGTCTCAAATCCATGAAATACAGCCAGATCAACACTAAACCATCCTGCACACCTAGAAACCTGATTTGAGGATTAACACAACAATCTGCACAACCTAAACCAAAGAACTCAGAAGGTACATGGTGTGGAGAGAAGTCACAGAGGGCAGGGAGCTGTTTTTGTTTGCAGAAAGAGGACAGAGACGGGGGAGAGTATGGGAAAAGCACCCACTCCCAGACAAAAGCAGCTGGAGAGAAAGTGGAAACAGCAGCAGGGACTGAAGAAAAAAGGGAGAAAGGTGAGGGTTTAAATTCCACTTAGACTCTATAAACAGGGGGGGGCACAGAGTCTGAAACTCTGCAGCTCAATACCTGGCAGTGCTCTGGTGAAAAGGCCAAATCCCAAGGAGCAGAGTGGGGTGTGGGAAGTCCTCAGGCCACATGGAGAGAAGTGGTTCCACTGCTGGAAGGACACTTGGTAGAGGTTGTGAGGCCACCAAGGTCCCAGCAGACCCCAGAAAACAACCACATTCGCTGGTGCTGGAACAAGGACATTAAGGGGGAAGCCTGGTGCCAGATGTGTGTTGTGACTTACTATAATCCCTGAAACACTGTGCTACACGATCATGTGAACTTTTTCTGGGGTGGGCTGGCACCCAGCCACAGTCTCTGGGCATCAGCAGCAGCATAGTCCTGTGAACGTTCCTAGGTGCGGCTGACACCCAGCCATTGCTCAGTGAGACCTTCCCCCAGGGGATCTGAATGGGTCAATGCCACAGTCCCTCAGAAGTGAGGGATCAGGAAACACAGCCGCGTCTGAGATAAAACTCAGGAGGGATGTGCTGACTGGCAACTTGACAGCTTTGTCATGGACAGTATAAAAGCAGGGAGTGGATGGAAGCTGGAGTCAAAGGACAGGTGCCCAGTTGCTGATAGGGGAGAACAGAGTTCCAATACTAAAGACTGCGTAGCTGGGTGATGCCATTTTCACCCCTCCTGCACATGTGCATACACACCTACAAGCGCCACAACAATCCACCCCAGTAAGCTAAGCTGTGCCATCTAGTGGAGAATGGAGCCATTACACTTAGCCCCACCAACTGGGCCAACCTCGCTCTTCACCAACACCACAAGTCTTTCCACCTGCTTAGTTTACAGACTATAAAGTGCTTCATAATTTGACTTATAGGAGGAAACGATGTAACTTCAATCATATTTCAGTCTGTTTGCTGGTCCATCTATTCAATTTTTCTCTTTTTGTTATTCTTCAATACAGAAAGAAAAAAATTATTTTTGTTTTCAATTTTTATTAAAAACATTTTTGTTTAATTTTTTTCTACTATATTTTTTACTTTTTTGCACATTTTTCAAATTCAATTTTCCTTCCATCATTTCATTTTATTATATTTCATTGTATTCATATGTTCAAATGTTTTGAACAACAATGAAATGTATTAATATGTTCAAAATTTTTCCTTTTTTATGGTTCTTTTTCATTTTCTTTTCCTGTTATTCTCTAATCTATCAAGATCCTTTCAACAACCAGACCAAAACACACCTAGGATCTAGCATCATTTATTTGATTTTTTTGTGTTGTTTTTAATTTTATAATTTCAATTTTTTTTACATTAATTCCTTTTCTTCCTTCAAAATGACAAAATGAAGGAATTCACCCCAAAATAAAGAGCAGTAAGAAAAGACAGCCAGGGATTTAACCAACACAGATACAAGCAAGATGTCTGAACCAGAATTTAGAATCAAAATAGTAAGACTACTAGCTGGGGTTGAAAAGGGATTAGAATCCCTTTCTGCAGAGATAAAAGAAGTAAAAGCTAGTCAGGATGAAATAAAAAATGTATAACTGAGCTGCAATCTCCAATGAATGCCACAGCAGCAAGGATGGGTGAAGCAGAGCAGAAAGTCAGCAATACAGAGGAGAAACTTATGGAAAATAATGAAGCAGAAAAAAAGAGGTGGACTAAGGCAAAAGAGCACGATTTAAGAATTAAAGAAATCAGTGACTCATTAAAAAGGAACAACATCAGAATCATAGGGATCCCAAAAGGTGAAGAGAGAGAAAAATGGGTAGAAGGGTTATGTGAGCAACTCATAGACTAAAACTGTCCTAACCTGGGGAAAGACACAGACATCAAAATCCACGAAGCACACAGGACTCCCATTAGATTCAACAAAAACCGACCATCATCAAGGCATAACATAGTCAAATTCACAAAATACTCTGGTAAGGAATGAATCATGAAAGCATTAAGGGAAAAAAGTCCTTAACCTACAAGGGAAGACAGATGAGGTTTTCAGCAGAACTATCCACAGAAACTTGGCAGGCAAGAAAAAGTGGCAGAATATATTCAATGTGGTGAATAGGAAAAATATGCACCCAAGAATTCTTTATCCAGCAAGGATGTCATTCAAAATAGAAGGAGAGATTAAAAGTTTCCCAGAAAAGCAGAATTTAAAGGAGTTTGTGACCACTAAACCTGCCCTGCAAGAAATTTTAAGGGGGACTCTCTCAGGGGAGAAAAGATGACTAAATGAATAAATAAACAAATAAATAAGTAAATAAGTAAACACCAAAAGCAACACAGACTAGAAAGAACCAGAAAACACCACCAGAAACTCCAACTCTACAAGCAACATAATGGCAATAATTCATATCTTTAGATATGATATCGTTATTTTTTTTGTTTTTTAATATGAAATTTATTGTCAAATTGGTTTCCATACAACACCCAGTGCTCATCCCAACAGGTGTCCTCTTCAAACCCATCACCCACTTTCCCCTCCCTCCCATCCCCCATCAACCCTCAGTTTATTCTCAGTTTTTAAGAGTCTCTTATGGTTTGGCTCCCTCCCTCTCTTTTTTTTCCCTCCCCTCCCCCATGGCCTTCTGTTAATTTTCTCAGGATCCACATATGAGTGAAAACATATGGTATCTGTCTTTCTCTGACTGACTTATTTCACTTAGCATAACACTCTCCAGTTCCATCCACATTGCTACAAAAGGCCATGTTTCATTCTTTCTCATTGCCAAGTAGTATTCCATTGTGTATATAAACCACAATTTCTTTGTCCATTCATCAGTTGATGGACATTTAGGCTCTTTCCATAATTTGGCTATTGTTGAAAGTGCTGCTATAAACATTGGGGTACATGTGCCCCTATGCATTAGCACCCCTGTATCCCTTGGGTAAATCTCTAGCAGTGCTATTGCTGGGTCATAGTGTAGACCTATTTTTAATTTTTTGAGGAACCTCCACACTGTTTTCCAGAGTGACTGCACCACTTTGTATTCCCACCAACAGTGCAAGAGGTTTCCCATTTCTCCACATCCTCGCCAGCATCTATAGTCTCCTGATTTGTTCATTTTAGCCACTCTGACTGGCATGAGGTGGTATCTCAGTGTGACTCTGATTTATATGTCCCCGATGAGGAGCAACATTGAGTATCTTTTCATGTGTCTGTTGGCAATCTGGATGTCTTCTTTGGAAAAGTGTCTATTCATGTCTTCTGCTCATTTCTTCACTGGATTATTTGTTTTTTGGGTGTGGAGTTTGGTGAGTTCTTTATAGATTTTGGATACTAGCCCTTTATCTGATATGTCATTTGCAAATATCTTTTCCCATTCCACTGGTTGATTTTTAGCTTTGTTGATTGTTTCCTTTGTAGTGCAGAAGCTTTTTATCTTCATAAGGTCCCAATACTTCATTTTTTCTTCTAAGTCCCTTGCCTTTGGAGATGTGTCGAGTAAGAAATTGCTGCAACTAAGGTCAAAGAGGTTTCTTCCTGCTTTCTCCTCTAGGGTTTTGATGGTTTCCTCTCACATTCAGGTCTATCATCCATTTTGAG
This sequence comes from Leopardus geoffroyi, assembly GCF_018350155.1. Classification (NCBI taxonomy): domain Eukaryota; kingdom Metazoa; phylum Chordata; class Mammalia; order Carnivora; family Felidae; genus Leopardus; species Leopardus geoffroyi. The sequence continues at coordinate 60,307,021 of NC_059329.1, read as the reverse complement.
CTTTTTTGTGTGTATGGTATAAGAAAGTGAACTAGTTTCATTCTTCTGCATGTTGCTGTTCAGTTCTCCCAGTACCATTTGTTAAAGAAACTGTCTGTTTTCCATTGGATACGCTTCCTGCTTTGTCAAAGACTTATTTGGCCACACATTTGTGGGTCCAGTTCTGGGTTCTCTATTCTATTCCATTGGTCTATGGGCTGTTTTTGTGCCAATACCATACTGTCTTCATAGTATGTAGTAGAGGCTTTGTAGTAAAGGCTAAAGTCTGGGATTGTGATGCTTCCTGCTTTGGTTTTCTTCTTCAATATTACTTTGGCTATTCTGGGTCTTTTGTGGTTCCATACAACTTTTAGGATTGCTTGTTCTAGCTTCGAGAAGAATGCTGGTGCAGTTTTGATTGGGCTTGCATTGAATGTGTAGATTGCTTTGGGTAGTACTGACATTTTAATATTTCTTCCCCAATCCGTGAGCATGGAAGGTTTTTCCATTTCTTTGTATCTTCTTCAATTTCCTTCATAAACTTTCTATAGTTTTCAGCATACAGATCTTTTACATCTTTAGTTAGGTTTATTCCTAGGTATTTTATGATTGTGGTGCAATTGTGAATGGGATCAGTTTCTTTATTTCTCTTTCTGTTGCTTCAGTTTTGGTGTATAAAAATGCAACCGATTTCGGTACATAAATTTTGTACCCTGTGACTTTGCTGAATTCATGTATCAGTTCTAGCAGACTTTTGGTGGAGTCTATCAGTTTTCCATGTAGAATAACATGTTGTCTGCAGAAGTGAAAGCTTGACTTGACAATTTTGATGCCTTTTATATTATTTTGATGTCTGAATGCTGATGCTAGGACTTCCAACACTATGTTAAACAACAGTGGTGATAGTGGACATCCCTGTCATGTTCCTGATCTCAGGGGGAAAGCTCTGTTTTTCCCCATTGAGGATGATATTAGCTGTGGGCTAACCTATGCATTGTTGTAAGTGGGGTATTAAAGTCCCCTGAAATTACCACATTCTTATCAATAAGGTTGCTTGTGTTTGTGATTAATTGTTTTACATATTTGGGGGCTCTCGTATTTGGCGCATAGACATTTATAATTGTTAGCTCTTCCTGATGGATAGACCCTGTAATTATTATATAATACCCTTCTTCATTTCTTGTTACAGCCTTTAATTTAAAGTCTAGTTTGTCTAATATAAGTATGGCAACTCCAGCTTTCTTTTGACTTCCAGTAGCATGATAGATAGTTCTCCATCCCCTCATTTTCAATCTGAAGGTGTCCTCAGGTCTAAAATGAGTCTCTTATAGGCAGCAAATAGAGGGGTCTTGGGTTTTCATCCATTCTGATACCCTATGTCTTTTGGTTGGAGCATTTAGCGCATTTACATTCAGTGTTATTATTGAAAGATATGGGTTTAGAGTCATTGTGATGTCTGTAGGTTTCATGCTTGTAGGCATGTCTCTGGTACTTTGTGGTCCTTGCAACATTTCACTCACAGAATCCCCCTTAGGATCTCTTGTAGGGCTGGTTTAGTGGTGATGAATCCCTTCAGTTTTTGTTTGTTTGGGAAAACCTTTATCTCTCCTTCTATTCTGAATTACAGGCATGCTGGATAAAGGATTCTTGGCTGCATATTTTTCCTGTTCACCACATTGAAGATTTTCTGCCATTCCTTTCTGGACTGCCATGTTTCAGTAGATAGGTCTGCTACTATTCTTCTGTGTCTACCTTTGTAAGTTAGAGCCTGTGCTTTCAAAATTTTTTGTTTATCCTTGAATTTTGCCAGTTTCACGATGATATGTCGTGCAGAAGATCGATTCAAGTTACGTCTGAAGGGAGTTCTCTGTGCCTCTTGGATTTCAATGCCTGTTTTCTTCCCCAGATCGGGGAAGTTCTCAGCTATGATTTGTTCAGGTACACCTTCAGCCCTTTTCTCTCTCTCTTCTTCTGGAATTCCTATGATACAGATATTATTCCATTTGATTGAATAACTTAGTTCTCTAACTCTCCCCTTGTGATCCTGGATTCTTTTCTCTCTCTTTTTCTCAGTTCCTCTTTTTCCATAATTTTATCTTCTAATTCACCTATTCTCCCCTCTGCCTCTTCAATCCATGCTATGGCCACCTCCATTTTATTTTGCACCTCATTTATAGCATTTTTAGTTCCTCATGACTATTTCTTGGTCCCTTTATCTCTGTAGCAATAGATTCTCTGCTGTCCTCTATTCTTTTTTCAAGCCCAGCGATTAATTTTATGCCTATTATTCTAAATTCTTGTTCTATTACATTGCTTAAATGTTTTTTGATCAATTTGTTAGCTGCCGCTACTTCCTGGAGTTTCTTTTGAGGAGAATTTTTCTGTTTCATCATTTTGGGTAGTCCCTGCGGTGACTCCAAACTGCAGGGCACTTCCCCTGTGCTGTCTGGAGTAACGTGTTGGTGGGCAGGGCCGCAGTCAGACCCGATGTCTGTCCCCAGCCCACCGCTGGGGCCACAGCCAGACTGGTGGGTACCTTATCTTCTCCTCTCCCAGGGGCAGGACTCACTGTGGAGTAGTGTGGCCCCTGTCTGGGCTACTTGCACACTGCCAGGCTTGTGGTGCTGCTTCGATGGGATCTGGCTAAGGGTGTATTAGCTGGGGTGGATCTGCAAGGTGCACAGGGGCAGGAGGGGCAAGCTTAGCTTGTTTTGGTCGGTGGTCCCCTGCAGGAGGGGCCCTACAGCACCAGGAGGGAGGCAGGCCCAGCGGAGGAGTGGATCCATAGAAGCACAGCATTGGGCGTTTGCGCAGTGCAAGCAAGTTTGGTGATGGGAACTGCTTCCCTTTGAAATTTTGGCTGGGGGATGGGAGAGGGAAATGGCGCTTGCCAGCACCTTTATTCCCCTACTGAGCTGAGCTCTGTCACCTGGGGCTCAACAAACCTCCCTCCCAGCATCCTCTCGCCCTCCCTGCTCTCCAAGAGCAGAGCTATTGACTTTTAACATTCCAGATGTTAAGTACCACTGGCTGTCAGAACTCACAGAGTCTGGCCCCTCCACTTTTGCAAGCCAGACTTCAGGGGCTCTGCCTTGCTGGCGGGCTGCCCCTCCACCACCCTGGCTCCCTCCCACCAGTCCGTGTAGCACGCACTGCCTCTCTGCCCTTCCTACCCTCTTCTGTGGGCCTCTTGTCTACATGTGGCTCTGGAGAGTCCATTCTGCTCATCTTCTGGTGATTTCCTGAGTTATTTAGGCAGATGTGGGTGGAATCTAAGCAATCAGCAGGATGAGGTGAGCCCAGTGTCCTCCTATTCTGCCATATTCCCAGGTCTGCAGATATAATATCTTTAGAGTACTCATTCTATAAGCCAATGTAATAATGCTCCCATCAAAATATGTAGGGTAACAGAACAGATAAGAAAACAAGATCCATCTACATACCGGTTACAAGAGACCCACTTTAGACCCCAAGACACCTTCAGATTGAAAGTACGGGGATGGAGAACTATCTATCATGTTAATGGTTGAAAAGAAAGCCACAGTAGCCATATTTACTTAGACAATCTAGACATTAAAATAAAGACTGTAACAAGAGATGAAGACAGGCATTATATCATACTTAAGGGGTCTATCCACCAAGAAGATGTAACAATTGTAAACATTTATGTGCCAAATGTGAAAGCACCCAAATATATAAATCACTTAATCACAAACATAAAGAAACTCATCGATAATAATACCATAATAGTAGGAGACTTCAATACCCCACTCACAACAAGGGACAGATCATCTAATGAAAAAATCAACAAGGAAACAGTGGCTTTGAATGACACGCTGGACCAGATGGCCTTAACAGATATATTCAGAACATTTCACCCTAAAGCAGCAGAATATACATTCTTCTCCAGTGCACATGAAACGTTCTCCAGAATAGACCACATACTGGGACACAAATCAGCCCTCAGCAAGTACACAAAGATCGAGATCATACCGTGCATATTTTCAGTCCACAACACTATGAAACTTGAAACCAACTACAAGAAAAAATTTGGAAAGGTAACACATACTTGGAGACTGAAAAACATCCTACTAAAGAATGAATGGGCTAACCAAGAAGTTAAAGAGGAGATTAAAAAGTATATGGAAGTCAATGAAAATGGTAACACCACAACTGAAAACCTCTGGGATGCAGCAAAGGTGGTCATAAGAGGAAATTATATAGCAATCCAGGCCTTCCTAAAGAAGGAAGAAAGGTCTCAGATACACAACCTAACCTTACAACTTAGAGAGCTGGAAAAAGAACAGCAAATAAAACCCAAAACCAGCAGAAGACAGGAAATAATAGAGATTAGAGCAGAAATTAATGCCATCGAAACAAAAAAACAAAAAAACAAACAAAAAAAAAACACAAAAAGTAGAACAGATCAATGAAACCAGAAGCTGGTTCTTTGAAGGAATTAACAAAATTGATAAACCACTAGCCAGTTTGATCAAGAAAAAGGAAAAGACCCAAATAAGTAAAATCAAGAATGAAAGATGAGAGATCACAACCAACACAGCATAAATAAAAACAATAATAAGAGAATATTATGAGCAATTATATGCCAATATAATGGGTAATCTGGAAGAAATGGACAAATTCCTAGAAACATGTACACTACCAAAACTGAAACAGGAAGAAATAGAAAATTTGAACAGACTCATAACCAGTAAGGAACTCGAATTAGTAATCCAAACTCTGCCAAAAGACAAGAGTCCAGGGCCAGATGGCTTTCTAGGGGAATTCTATCAAACATTTAAGGAAGAGTTAACACCTATTCTCTTGAAGGTGTTCCAAAAAATAGAAATGGAATGAAAACTTCCAAACTCTTTCTATGAGGCCAGCATTACCTTGATTCCAAAACCAAAGACCCCACTAGAAAGGGGAACTACAGACAAATTTCCCTGATGAACATGGATGCAAAAATCCTCAACAAGATATTAACCAACCATATCCAACAATACATTAAAAAAAATATTCACCAACACCAAGTGGGATTTATACCTGGGATGCAGGGCTGGTTCAATATCCACAAGACAATCAATGTGATTCATCACATCAATCAAAAAAAAAAAAAAGACAGGAACCATATGATCCTCTCAATAGATGCAGAGAAAGTATTTGACTAAATACAGCATCTTTCTTGACAAAAACTCTCAATAAAGTAGGGATAGAAGGATCATACTTGGAGATCATAAAAGTCATTTATGAAAGACCCACCACTAATATCCTCAATGGCGAAAAAATGAGAGCTTTCCCCCTAAGGTCAAGAACAAGACAGGGATGTCCACTCTTGACACTGTTATTCAACATAGTATTGGAAGTCTTAGCCTCTGCAATCAGACAACACAAAGAAATAAAAGGCATCCAAATCTGCCAGGAGGAGGTGAAACTTTCACTCCTCGCAGATGACATGATACTCTATATGGAAAACCCAAAAGATTCTACCAAAAAACTGCTAGAAATGATCCATGAATTCAGCAAAGTGGCAGGATATAACATCAAAGCACAGAAATCGGTTGCATTCCTATACACCAATAATGAAGCAACAAAAAGAGAAATCAAGGCATCGATCCCATTTACAGTTGCACCAAAAACCATAAAATACCTAGGAATAAATCTAACCAAAGAGGTAAAAAATCTAGACACTGAAAACTATAGAAAACTTATGAAAGAAACTGAAGAAGACACCAATAAATGGAAACATATTCCATTCTCCTGGATAGAAAGAACAAATATTGTTAAAATGTCAATACTACCCAAAGTAATATACATATTCAATGCAATACCTGTCAAAATAATACCAGCATTCACAGAGCTAGAACAAACAATCCTAAAATCTGTGTGGAACCACAAAAGACCCCAAATAGACAAAGCAATCTTGGAAAAGAAAACCAAAGCTGGAGGCATCACAACCACGGACTTCAAGCTGTATTACAAAGCTATAATCATCAAGACAGTATGATATTGGCACAAGAACAGACAATCAGATCAACGGAATGGGATAGAGACCCCAGAATTGGACCCACAAACATATGGCCAACTAATCTTTGACAAAGCAGGAAAGAATATCCAATGGAATAAAGGCAGTCTCTTCAGGAAGTGGTCCTTGAAAATTGGACAGCGACATGCAGAATGACTTTGGACTACTTTCTTACAGCATACACAAAAATAAACTCAAAATGAATGAAAGACCTCAATGTAAGACAGGAAGCCATCAAAATCCTCAAGGAGAAAGTCGGCATAAATCTCTTTGATCTTGGCCATAGCAACTTCTTACTCAACAAGACTCCAGAGGCAAGGGAAACAAAAGCAAAAATGAACTATTGGGAACTCACCAAGATAAAAAGCTTCTGCACAGTGAAGGAAACAATCAGCAAAACTAAAAGGCAACTGGTGGAATGGGAGAAGATTTTGCAAATGACATATCAGATAAAGGGTTAGTATCCAAAATCTACAAGGAACTTATCAAACTCAACACCCAAAAAACAATCCAGTGAAGAAATGGGCAAAAGACATGAATGGACACTTCTCCAAAGAAGACATCCCAATGGCCAACCGACACATGAAACAATGCTCAACATCACTCCTCATCAGGCTAATAAAAATCAAAACCACAATGAGATACCACCTAACACCTGTCAGAATGGCTAACATTAACAACTCAGGCAACAACAGATGTTGGCGATGATGGGGAGAAAGAGGATCTCTTTTGCACTATTGGTGGGAATGCAAGCTGGTGCAGCCACTCTGGAAAACAGTATGGAGGTTTCTCAAAAAATTAAAAATAGAACTACCCTATGACCCAGCAATTTCACTACTAGGTATTCATCCAAGGGATACAGGTCTGCTGTTTTGAAAGGGCACATGCACCCCCATGTTTATAGCAGCACTATCAACAATAGCCAAAGTATGGAAAGAGCCCAAATATCCATCGTTGGATAAATGGATAAAGAAGATGTGGTATATATATATATATATATATATATATATATATATATATATACACACACACACACATATATACACACACACACACACACACACACACACACACAGTGGAGTATTACTTGGCAGTCAAAAAGAATGAAATCTTGCCATTTGCAACTATGTGAATGGAACTGGAGGGTATTATGCAAAGCAAAATTAGTCACAGAAAGACAAAAATCATATGACTTCACTCATATGAGGACTTGAAGAGACAAAACAGATGAACATAAGGGAAAGGAAACAAAAATAATATAAAAACAGGGAGGGGGACAAAAAGAAGAGACTCATAAATATGGAAAACAAACTGAGGGTGATGGAAGGGGTTGTGGGAGGGGGGGGATGGGCTAAATGGGTAAGGGGCACTAAGGAATCTACTCCTGAAATCATTGTTGCACTAGATTCTAACTAATTTGGATGTAAATTTAAAAAAATTAAAAATAAAACAAGTTTAAAATAAAAAGAATCTAAAAATTAGCTACTAAGGAATTAGTTTCATGATGTCTATACTGGCTTTTCTCATGCTTTTCTTTCCTGGGAAGTCTATATATATATATATATATATATATATATATATATATATATATATATATATATATATATAACAAGTAACAACTGGAGAATGGTATCTTCCCGAATGACAAAGACCCTTTAATGCTTCAAAGGATAATCTCTACCAGGATACAAACCCTAACAGTCCTTTCTATAATCTAGATGAAATGTATTTCAACATTTGTTTTTGTCTTTAAAACATCATCTGTGTTACTCTTATATAAATAACGAAGACCAACCAAATGAGAACTAGCAAAGTCCATTTATTCAGAGAGTACCAGTAGGGAAATCAGCCACTTACGTCATTTGGATTTTGGCAGAGACTTAAAGGCGGGCAGGGGAATGGGAAAGTTTTAGAATGGAAAAAGGGAAGACTTCAAATGTGCTCTAATTGAAGGCTGTTAAAGTGGAGAAGCTGTAGGTGAGCTAACTAGAAGTGGGGCATCCCATGTTATTGGTTAGGGGCACATATTTTTCTTTTCCTGGTTGTCCTAAGTTGGTAGCAGGAACAAAAATTAGAGAAGCTGTCAGTTATTCTTCAAGACCTGGATGTTTGGGGCTGACTGTTACAGGGTTCATTGTTTGGCTTCCTAGATTGATATCAGAGACAGCAATCTGACTACAACTCTTGACTTGTAGGAGGCTGGCTATTGTAGATAACAAATTGGTTTCCTGGGCAAGTTGCTTCAGGTTGTGGGTCAGTGTTCTATATTTATATATGGTCTGGTCATTGTCCCTCTGTGTATTCAGTCACTGCATAAAACAAAAAAATAAAATTTACATTTTCAGAGAATTGAACTCTTAAAAGTATCATCAGACTTTGATTTTTTCATAGATTTTTTGTTTTCTAATACCTGAAATAAAACATCACCAAGTAAGAAAAAAAAGAAAAGGGCTCAGAGCCACAGAGTGGTGAGATGTCACAGGGATTACAATCTTACATGGGATGTTATGATGGTTAATTTTACGTGTCAACCTGGCTAGACTTTGGTGCCCAATTATTTGGTCAAGCACCAGTCTAGATGTTGCTGTGAAGATATTTTTTTAATGTGATTAATATTTAAATCATTAAAGTTTGAGTAAAGCAGATAACCCTCCATAAGGTGTATAAGCTTCATTCAAGAAGTTAAGGGCCTTAAGAGAAAAGACAGAGGAGAATGGAATTCTGCCTTCAGATTGCAACATGGTATTTCTGTGTGAGTTGCCTGCCTTCTAAACCAAAACCATAATATCAACTCTTTTTTTCATGAAAAGGAAGAAATAAAACTTTATTTCTCTGAAAACAACATGGCTGTACATATGCAGGAAAAACTACAGATAGAATCTACAACAACAACAAAGCTACAAGAACTAGTAAGTGGAATAAGGTAAAGCTGCAGGATGAAGGTCAACATACAATCAATTGTATTTCTACAGATGTAGAATTCAATATTGTTTGGCAACTTTGGAAAACAACGCACATTTGGAAAAGAAAAATTTTTTTTTTCAACGTTTATTTATTTTGGGGACAGAGAGAGACAGAGCATGAACGGGGGAGGGACAGAGAGAGAGGGAGACACAAGAAAATTTTTTTAAATACCACTTATAGTAGCTTCTCAAAACAAACTTCTGAGGGACTAAACACACAAACAGCAAACAGCGACCAGCAACAGATTCATTGATACAGAAAACAAACTGGTGTTGCCAGAGAGAAGAGGGGTCTGGGGATGGGAGAAATTAGGTGAAGGGGATTAAGATGTACAAATTGCCAGTTATAAAATAAGTAAGTCACAAGGATTAAAAGAAGAGTTTGGCAACTGTCAGAAGAAAATCACTGCCCAAGATTCATCTTATGTAATTCTCCAGTCTAGGGTTAGAGAGGTAAGTGAAGAAGACACAGAGAGGTGCCCTGATCTAGTTCTCAATTCTGTGGGGAGAAAGTCAACCAAGGCCCCAAAGACACTGATATTCAATGACATATTAGAGACTTTGGAAGAAACATGTACAAAAATCACATTCATGCAATTTCACTAGAAACAGCAACACCTGGAGTCATTTGACTAGTATCTTACCTGCTGCCATAAACTGGTGCTAAAGCTTACTCCATCCATGGAGAGGATTGCTAACAAAAAAAGAATGCCAGCTTCCACATCAAAATTATTTCTGCTTTGTAAACAATGCATAAACCACCTGGTCCCAGATCTGTTTGGTCTTTATCCCATAAATGATGGGATTTAGCATAGGAGGAGCCAGAATGCAGATACTGGCCAGCAGAACATGAATGTGGGGTGTGATGTGGCATCCAAACTGCTGAGTAAGTGTTGCAAAGATCCCAGGTCCATAAAAGAGGACAATGACATGGACATGGGAGCCGCAAGTATTGAGAGCTTTGTGACAAGCATCTCCAGAAGGGATGCAGACGACAGCGTGGAGAATCAGCACATATGAAATAAAAATTAGCACGATACCTAAGACCACTGTTGACATTAGGACAAAACCACATACCAGATGTTTAGTCATATGTCATTACAGGAAGCACGGGCCAAGACAGTATGCTTACAGGCTGTGTTTGGGAGGATGCTACTTTTGCAAAAAGCCAATCTTTTCAGAAGAAACATTATAGGGAAAATTGTACCATAACTTCTCAGAAAGATAGTCAATCCAACTTTCCCAATCAGTGCACATGTAAGAATAGTGGTGTATCTCAGTAGGTAGCATACGGCAATGTAGCAGTCAAACTCCATCACCAGCAAGATCCCTGACTCAGAGATGAAGGTGGTATGGATGAAAAAGAGCTAAGTGATGCAGCGATCCAGAGAGATCTCCCCAGCACGGAACCAGAAGATGTCCAAGGCCTGAGTTACTGTGCAAGTGAAGAGGACAACGTCTGCTCCGGCCAGCATGCAGAGGAAGAGGTACATGGGTTCGTGGAGGCTGCGCTTTGTGAGGATAATGCAGATGAGCAGGCTGTTCCCAAGCAGGGCGATGACATAGGAAACGAAGAAGGGGATGGAAGCCCACACATGCTGGTCCTCAAGGCCAGGAATGGCCAGCAAACAGAAGACCATGTGACTAACAGCAGTGTGGTTTAAGGTAGTCATGCCTGGATCAGACAACCTTCCTATTAACAGAGAGGAAAATTCAGTTCATACACCAAGATTGTTTTTGCTGTTACCAGCAGCTTTTCACATTTATCTAATTCTATTCCATTCTGAAGGTGCCAGGAACTATGATACTAAAGGTAAATAAGATGATTTGTTCAAGCAAAGGGGAAAAAAAACAGAGAGAGAGAAACAAACCAGGAAAGAGACACTTAACTACAGAAAACAAACTGCAGGTTGACAGAGGGGAGGTGGGGAGGAGGTGGGTGGGGAATAGGTGAAATAGGTGATGGGGATTAAGGAGAGCACTTGCTGAGATGAGCACCTGGTGTGTATGGAAGTGTTAAATCATGGAGCACCTGAGTGGCTCAGTCGGTTAAGCATACAACTTCGGCTCAGGTCATGATCTCACGGTTCTTGAGTTTGAGCCCTGCGTCAGGCTCTGTGCTGACATCTCAGAGCCTGGAGCCTGCTTCAGATTCTCTTTCTCTGACCCTCCTCTGCTCGCGCTTTGTGTCTCTCCCAAAAATAAACGTTAAAAAATTTTTTTTAAAAAAGGAAGTGTTAAATCACTGTATTGTACACCTGAAACTAATATAACACTGTATGTTAACTGGAATTTAAATAAAAACTTTTTAAAAATAAAAAATAAATTTTAAAAAAGATATGGTTTGTTTTCTAAATAAGTTCCTAAGCTCATAAGAGACATTTACATTAATTAAAATTAAATTATTAAGTTGACATATTAGTTATACAAGTAAATTTTAGTATGGAAACACAATGAAAGTAATTCTCATTGTTTATATTTGTAATGGTTTTAAGAATGACTTCATATCTGAACTTAGCCTTGAAAATAAAGTAGGATGCCATCAGGTTGAGGAAGTATCAAGTAATGAATGGGGGAAAGTCATCTGGGAATTCAAGAAGAAATGCTTGGCCCACAAATGCAAAATATGTCTAAAGCAGCTTTCAGCTCTGTGAGGCTGTGATGTGGCAAATTTGGAGCAGTTGGAAAAAAAGATGGCAACAAAAGTAGACTGACTCTGAAAATAAATTAAAGGGGATGAACTTCATCAGTTAGGAAAAAAAGATCAGCCATGAACAGCTTTGAAATTGGAAAGCACTTTGGATATATTTATCTGACAACTATGTGGAAGAGAGAAGTGATGGAAAAAGAGAGCAAAGACTGGAATTTGATTAAGTTTGCCCTAGTGAGAGAAATTCATGTATTGATGAATTACTATTGCAGTGAAGTAAGATCAAGAAAGTATCATCTTAAAGTAGCTTCACATTTTTCGGCAGTGATATGAAAATGTTACTTACTACACATCATTCATTTCTTCTGCCAGCACAGGCTAGTAAGGACTGTCACCATCCACTGTTGCAGGGTCTATGGCTAGAGTCGCAAAAGATGAGTCCACAAACAAACTGCAGTTAAGTGAAGGTCCTCGTACTAGAGTCGGAATGAGGCCCCGACTCCAGAATGAAGCTTCTTTTTATTAGGATAATTGCTAAAGACTACGTGCATAAAGTCAGCTAAGCAAGTGTGTTAATCAATCTAATGGTTTAGCTTTTCAAGGTTGAATTTCGAGTTAATTGGTTTTTATGACACTAGGAAGGGTCAGGTGTAAAGGAGGATCCGGCCTTGGACAATGTTAATGGCTCTAGGCTTTCTGAGCCGCAGCTGTGTAAACATGTCCTAAGGTTTTGCACCTTCTCCAGCCCTTTCCTTTTGAAGTGTTTTCCTTTGATGCTTCTCTCCTGCATCTCCCACAATCCACTTCTTAGAACAGAAATTTCAGCCTCAAAAAAAAACAACTCAAAGCACAGAGCTGGAAACTTTTCAAAATTTCCTGGACGTAATTTCCTCATCTTTGAAATGGGTTAAGAAAAAGAGACCTTTCTAAACAACTGGAAGTGAGATGCCCTCCCGACCTGGGGCAGGTTCAAGGGGTGAGCACAGTGGAACAAAGACAGCCCCCCAACAGGCAGCCATATCCTACCCGCTTCACCACAGGGTCAAGACCAGGAATAATACTACAAAGTCTTCATAATTACTTATCATTGAAACTCCACCCACTTTTGCTATTTGCTTCATTGCTAATGTCTCTAAAAAGAAAAGGGGCAAATTTTGGGTGAAGACACAGAACACTGTGTCCTGAATCCAAGCCAGGAGAAGCCTGAGAAGCTGAGAGATGGCTCTGTTGTCCAGTGTCCTACAGAAGAAAGAACCAGGTGCTAACATGGATCGAGGGAAAGCAGGACTGTGAGGACTGATGGAAAAGACAGAAAAAGAAGTTATTGTCTTCATCATTGCATTCACTCCATGTCTGCTCAGTGCCTTGCACGTTGTAAGTGCACATGCAAATAATAGCCTCACTTCCAGGTTTGTTCTCCTCACCTATAAATTTAACATCGAAAGGGTGCCTGGGTGGCTCAGTTGGTTGAGCGACTAACTTTGGCTCAGGTCATGGTCTTGTGGTTCACGAGTTCAAGCCCTACATCGGGTTCCATGCTGACATCTCAGAGCCCGGAGCCTACTTCAGATTCTGTGTCTCCCTCTCTCACTTCCCCTTGCCTACTCATGCTCGCTTGCTCTCTCTCTCTCTCTCTCTCTCTCTCTCTCAAAAATCAATAAACATTTTTTAAAAATTAAATTTAATTTCCAGACTAGGAAAATCCAGTCCTATTTTCATTGCTATATTGCCCCTGAGAAATGGCTAACACTGTCCTGAAAATAAAATCACATGAACAGAGTCCCCAAGAGGCTTGTGAAGTTGTGTGTGGGTGGACAGCAGCTACCACTAGGTCAGTGTGTGGCCACACAACAACTAGAATAAATAGGGATGGGGGGAAAGCCATCCTGCTGGAGAAGTAGATAGAAATCGAAATTGCTATGAAAATGCCATTGGGGGTGATGGACAAGTGTGTGTGCCACTATACAGGCAAAGGAATAGCAGGAAAAAGTGATGAAGGGAAAGAAACTAAGTCTCAAGTAACTAGAAAGAGAAGAAGAGGACCAGCTTACACAGGTTGATGGACTCTGGATATCTTGGCAGCAGCACACAGAACGGTTCTTTGGAGTAGAAAAGAATATAGGCTACAGAGCTTGCCAGTTGGGGGCTGGTCTCTGGGTGAACTTGCTTGAACTGGAATGGCTCCTTATGTAACTCATGGCTACCTTAAAAACCTTCTTGAGTGACAGGACACCTGGGTGGCTCAGTTGGTTAAGCATGGTCTCTTAGTTGACTTCAGCTCAGGTCATGATCGTTGAGTTCAAGTCCCGCATCAGACTCCACACTGACAGTGTGGAGTCACTTGGGATTCATTCTCTCTCTCTCTCTCTCTCTCTCTCTCTCTCTGCCCCTCCCCCCCCCAAAATAAATAAACTGAAAAAAAAAAAAACACCACAACCTTCTCAAGTGCCTCATGAAGGCTTCTGCAACTTTGATCCAGGCATCTTCAATCCCCTGGACAAGTTGCCTCTATCCCTGATTTGTGCTGTGGAGCCATGGCACCAACCCAGGGCCCTCTCACTGTCTGTCCCCTACATCAGGAGTGTGCTCACATGATGCCTCTTGCCACAACTCATTCTTTCCCCTCTGATTTCACAAGAAGTCTAATCATCAGAGCACCTACCTCAGAGATATTGGCCTATTGTCAGTGTTTCCCAATTGACTGTAAACTTTCTGAGGTCTGTTTAAGATATGTATGCTCCCATAATCCAAAACACTGAGGCACCATGTGATTACTCTGTAATGATAAATACTGGATGGAAAGTATAAAGGGTGATGATAGGAGCCATGAATGAAGCTCTTCTGGTGCCAAAAATGTTCACAGGAATCAAGGTCTGCTGCTAGTGTGGAATCCTCTCTGGAGGGACTTGAGGCTCCGAGCACACTGAGAGCCAAAGTGTGGGTGCAAGCCCAAAGTCTCCCCCCTTTCCCCTCTTAGACAGCCCTTTCCATTCTACTGGAACAGTCCATACTTGTACCTCCAGTCTAGGGATGTGCTGGTAAAACAGCTCCTTAAATTTTTTTTTAAAAGCCCCAGTTTTACAGTGCCTGACAATTCCTTAGGTGAAAATATTCCTGTGTAATCAGCTTCAAACTATGAAGATGATATCCCTATATGCATATTATATATTGCATATATATAATAAGAAGTATTATATATATATATATAATCTTAAACAGACAATTCTCAGACCTCAGAAACACTGACTACAGGCCACTGTCCTTGAGGTAGGCAGTCTGATGATCAGAACGCTCCTGCAATCAGAGGGGACAGAATGAGCTTCAGCCCCTGCTGCTGTCCCTGTTCAACACACCTGACTCCCCACAAAAGTCCTAATACTTTCAACCATCAGCCTTATGCCCCATAACCCCACAATTCCTGGTCTTCTTCCGGAAATTTCATTTCATAGCAATTAAAGTTTCACCTGCTTCAAAGGGAGTCCTCACAAGCTAGAATGGGATGAATCAAGTAAAGGCTGAGAAACAGGCATCAGGCAGCAGAGATTTATGCATTTGCCTAAAGACTGCAGAGGAAGCTGATACCCAAGGGACCATAGCAGAATGTACATGGGTCAGGTCCTGATGGTTCCTCAGTCATGCCCACACCAGCTGCTCCTCCAACCAAGATTACATGTATACACGTATTATTTTCAAGAAATTCAATGTTAGCATTGTTATGTGAAATATCCCTATTTCCATTATAATGGGAAGTAGTAAGCATTAATCCCATTATCAATCAAAAAATATAACTTGAGGAGGAGGGGCCAAGATGGTGGAACAGTATGGAAGGTTTTTTTGTGTCTCACATCCATGAAATACACCCAGATCAACACTAAACCATCCTGCACACCTAGAAAACTGATGGGAGGATTAACGCAACAATCTGCACAACCTGAACCACAGAATTCAGCAGGTACACAGCACTGACAGGTGAACTGGGGGAGAGAGAAGCTGCGGAGGGCAGACAGCCACTTTTGTATGTAGATAGAGGAAAGAGATGGGGGGTGGGGGGAGTATGGGAAAAGCACCCACCCCCCCCCAAAGCAGCTGGAGAGAAAGTGAAAAAGTGGAAACAGCTGTAGAGACTGAAGAATAAAGGGACAAAGGAGAAAGGAGAGTGTTTAAATTCCATTAAGACTCTATATAAACAGGGGGAGCACAGAGTCTGAAATGCCACAGCTCGATGCCTGGTGGTGCTCTGGTGGGAAAGGCGAGTCCCCAGGAGCAGAGAGTGAGACCTGCGAGGTGTGCGGGCAACATGGGGAGAGGAGGTTCCCCTGCTGGAGGACATTTGGTAGAGGCTGTGAGGCCACCAAGGTCCCAGCAGACCCCAGAAAACAACTACATTTGCTGGTGCTGGAACAAGGACATTAAGGGGGAAGCCTGGTGCCAGATGTGTGTTGTGACTTACCATAATCCCTGAAACAGTGCTGCTACACAATCTCGTGAACTTTTTCTGGGGTGGGCTGGCACCCAGTCGCAGTCTCTGGGCATCAGCAGCAGCATGGTCCCCCAAACATTCCTGGGTGCAGCTGGGTGACCAAGCCATTGCTTGGTGAGACCCTCCCCCAGGGGATCTGAGTGAGCCCAAGCTGCAGTCCCTCAGAAGTGAGGGGTCGGGAAACACAGCCGCATCTGAGATAAAACTCAGGAGGGAGGTGCCCCCTGGCAACCTGACGGCTTGGTCACAGACAGTGTAAAAGCGGGAAGTGGATGGAGGCCAGAGACAGAGGACTGGTGCACGATTGCTGGTCGGGGAGAGCACAGAGTTCTGACACTAGAGACTGAGTAGCTAGGTGATGCCATTTTCACTCCTCCCACGCATGTTCATACACACCTACAAGCACCATAATAATTCACCCCAGTAAGCCAAGTAGAGCCATCTAGTGGAGAACAGAGCCATTACACTAAGCCCCTCCCAACTGGGCCAATCTCACTTTTCAGGAACACCACAAGTCTCTCCACCTGCTTAGTTTACAGATTATAAAGTGCTTCATAGTTTCACTTCTAGGGGAAAGGATGTAATTTCAATCATATTTCAGTCTACTGGCTTGTCCATCTATTCAATTATTGTTTCTTTTTTGTTTCTTTTCTTTTTCTTGAATACAGAAAGAGAAAAAAATTATTTTTATTTTCAATTTTTATTAAAAATATTTTTCTTTAATTTTTTTCTACTATATTTTTTAATTTTTTGTACATTTTTCAAATTCTATTTCATTTCATTTTATTCTATTTCATTGTATTCATTTGTTCAAATTTTCAAATGTTTTCCTTTTTTTTCTTTTTTTTAATTTTCTTTTCCCTTTTTTCTCTAATCTGTGAAGATCCTTTCAACAACCAGATCAAAACACACCTAGGATCTAGCATCATTTATTTGATTTTTTTGTGTTGTTTTTAATTTTATAATTTAAAAAGTTTTTACCTTATTATTCCTTTTCTTTCTTCAAAATGATGAAATGAAGGAACTCACCCCAAAAGAAAGAGCAGGAAGAAATGACAGCCAGGGACCTAACACAGACACAAGCAAGATGTCTGAATCAGAATTTAGAATCACAATAATAAGAATACTAGCTGGGGTTGAAAATAGATTGGAATCCTTTCTGCGGAGATAAAAGAAATAAAAGCTAGTCAGGATTAAATAAAAAATGCTATAACTGAGCTGCAGTCTCCAATGGATGCCTCAGTGGCAAGGATGGGTGAGACAGAACAGCAAATCTGCAATAGAGAGGACAAACTTATGGAGAATAATGAAGCAAAAAAAAAAGAGGGAGAATAAGGCAAAAGAGCATGATTTAAGAATTAGAGAAATTGGAGCACCTGGGTGACTCAGTTGGTTAGGCGTCCGACTTCAGCTCAGGTTATGATCTCACAGTTCATGGGTTCGAGCCTGTGGTGGACTATAGGCTGACAACTCAGAGCCTGGAGCTTTCTTCAGATTCTGTGTCTCCCTCTCTCTCTGCCCCACCCTGGCGCTCTCTCTCTCTCTCTCTCAAAATTAAATAAACATTTAAAAAAAGATTTAGAGAAATCAGTGACTCATTAAAAAGGATCGTCAGAATCAGAGGGGTCCCAGAAGATGAAAAGAGAGAAAAAAGGGTAGAAGGGTTATGTGAGCAAATCATAGTGGAAAACTTTCCTAACCTGGGTAAAGACACATACATCAAAATCCAGGAAGCACAGAAGACTCCCATTAGATGCAACAAAACCCGACCATTGACAAGGCATATCATAGTCAAATTCACAAAATACTCAGGCAAGGAGAGAATCATGAAAGCAGCAAGGGAAAAAAAGTCCTTAAGCTACAAGGGAAGACAGATGAGGTTTGCAGCAGAAGTTTCCACAGAAACTTGGCAAGCCAGAAAGGAGTGGCAGGATATATTCAATGTGCTGAATCAGAAACATACGCAGCCAAGAATTCTGTATCCAGCAAGGCTGTCATTCAAAATAGAAGGAGAGATAAAACGTTTCCCAGACAAACAAAATTAATGGAGTTTGTGACCACTAAACCAGCCCTGCAAGAAATTTTAATGGGGACTCTCTGAGGGGAGAAAAGACGAAAAAAATACATACATACATACATACATACCAAAAGCAACAAAGACTAGAAAGTACCAGAGAACACCACCAGAAACTACAACTCTACAAGCATCATAATGGCAATAAATTCATATCTTTCAGTACTCACTCTAAACCTCAATGGACTCAATGCTCCAATCAAAAGACATAGGGTAACAAAATGGATAAGAAAACAAGATCCATCTATATGCTGTTTACAAGAGACCCACTTTAGACCTAAAGACACCTTCAGGTTGAAAGTAAGGGGATGTAGAACCATCTATCATGCTAAAGGTCAACAAAAGAAAGCCAGAGTAGCCATACTTATATCAGACAATCTAGACTTTAAAATAAAGATTGTAACAAGAGATGAAGAGAGGCATTATATTATAATTAAGGGGTTTATCCACCAAGACCTAACAATTGTAAACATTTATGCACCAAATGTGAGAGCACCCAAATATATAAATCAATTAATCACAAATATAAGGAAACTCATTGATAATAACACCATAATAGTAGGGGACTTCAACACCCCACTTACAACAATGGACAGATCATCTAAACAGAAAATCGACAAGGAAACAATGGCCATATATATATATATATATATATATATATATATACACACACACACACACACACACACAAACACACACACAGATATATTCAGAACATCTCATCCTAAAGCAGTGAAATATACATTCTTCTCCAGTGCACATGGAATGTTCTCCAAAATAGACCACATACTGGACACAAGTCAGCCCTCAACAAGTACAAAAAGATCAAGATCATACCATGCATATTTTCAGACCACAACGCTATGAAACTCAAAATCAAACACAAGAAAACATTTGGAAAGGTAACAAATACTTGGAGACTGAAGAACATCCTACTAAAGAATGAATGGGTCAACCAAGAAGTTAAAGAGGAAGTTAAAAAGTACATGGAAGCCGATGAAAATGATAACACCACAACCCAAAACCTCTGGGATGCAACAAAGCAGTCATAAGAGGAAAGTATATAGCAATCCAGTCCTTCCTAAAGAAGGAAGAAAGGGGACTCTTGGGAAGATGGTGGCGTAGGAGGACGCTGGGCTCACCGCGCGTCCTGCTGATCACTTAGATTCCACCTACACCTGCCTAAATAACCCAGAAAACCTCCAGAGGATTAGCAGAACGGAGTCGCCGGAGCCAAGCGCAGACGAGAGGCCCACGGAAGAGGGTAGGAAGGGCGGCAAGGCGGTGCGCGCTCCACGGACTGGCGGGAGGGAGCCGGGGCAGAGGGGCGGCTCGCCGGCCAAGCAGAGCCCCCGAGTCTGGCGGGCAAAAGCGGAGGGGCCGGACTGACTGTGTTCCGACAGCAAGCGTGACTTAGCGTCTGGGAGGTCAAAAGTTAACAGCTCTGCTCAGAAAGCGGGAAGGCTGGAGGACAAAGGGAGGGAGAGCTGCTGAGCCCCCGGATGACAGAGCTCAGTTTGGTGGGAAACAAAGGCGCTCGCCAGTGCCATCTCCCCCGCCCATCCCCCAGCCAAAACCCCAAAGAGAACCAGTTCCTGCCAGGGAACTTCCTTGCTCCGCGCAAACACCCAACTCTGTGCTTCTGCGGAGGAGCCAAACCTCCGGCAGCGGATCTGACTCCCTCCCGCTGCCAAAGGGCCCCTCCCGAAGTGGATTACCTAAGGAGAAGCGAGCTAAGCCTGCCCCTCCTGCCACTGTGCACCTTGCCTACCCACCCCAGCTAATACACCAGATCCCCAGCATCACAAGCCTGGCAGTGTGCAAGTAGCCCAGACGGGCCACGCCACCCCACAGTGAATCCCGCCCCTAGGAGAGGGGAAGAGAAGGCACACACCAGTCTGACTGTGGCCCCAGCGGTGGGCCGGGGGCAGACATCAGGTCTGACTGCGACTCCGCCCACCAACTCCAGTTATACACCACAGCACAGGGGAAGTGCCCTGCAGGTCCTCACCAAACCAGAGACTATCCAAAATGACCAAGCGGAAGAATTCCCCTCAGAAGAATCTCCAGGAAATAACAACAGCTAATGAGCTGATCAAAAAGGATTTAAATAATATAACAGAAAGTGAATTTAGAATAATAGTCATAAAATTAATCACTGGGCTTGAAAACAGTATAGAGGACAGCAGAGAATCTCTTGCTACAGAGATCAAGGGACTCAGGAACAGTCACGAGGAGCTGAAAAACGCTTTAAATGAAATGCAAAACAAAATGGAAACCACCACGGCTCGGATTGAAGAGGCAGAGGAGAGAATAGGTGAACTAGAAGATAAAGTTATGGAAAAAGAGGAAGCTGAGAAAAAGAGAGATAAAAAAATCCAGGAGTATGAGGGGAAAATTAGAGAACTAAGTGATACACTAAAAAGAAATAATATACGCATAATTGGTATCCCAGAGGAGGAAGAGAGAGGGAAAGGTGCTGAAGGGGTACTTGAAGAAATAATAGCTGAGAACTTCCCTGAACTGGGGAAGGAAAAAGGCATTGAAATCCAAGAGGCACAGAGAACTCCCTTCAGACGGAACTTGAATCGATCTTCTGCACGACATATCATAGTCAAACTGGCAAAATACAAGAATAAAGAGAAAATTCTGAAAGCAGCAAGGGGTAAACGTGCCCTCACATATAAAGGGAGACCTATAAGACTCGTGACTGATCTCTCTACTGAAACTTGGCAGGCCAGAAAGAATTGGCACGAGATTTTCAGTGTGCTAGACAGAAAAAATATGCAGCCGAGAATCCTTTATCCAGCAAGTCTGTCATTTAGAATAGAAGGAGAGATAAAGGTCTTCCCAAACAAACAAAAACTGAAGGAATTTGTCACCACTAAACCAGCCCTACAAGAGATCCTAAGGGGGACCCTGTGAGACAAAGTACCAGAGACAACACTACAAGCATAAAACATACAGACACCACAATGACTCTAAACCCGTATCTTTCTATAATAACACTGAATGTAAATGGATTAAATGCACCAACCAAAAGACATAGGGTATCAGAATGGATAAAAAAACAAGACCCATCTATTTGCTGTCTACGAGAGACTCATTTTAGACCTGAGGACACCTTTAGATTGAGAGTGAGGGGATGGAGAACTATTTATCATGCTACTGGAAGCCAAAAGAAAGCTGGAGTAGCCATACTTATATGAGACAAACTAGACTTTAAATTAAAGGCTGTAACAAGAGATGAAGAAGGACATTATATAATAGTTACAGGGTCTATTCATCAGGAAGAGCTAACAATTATAAATGTCTATGCACCGAATACCAGAGCCCCCAAATATATAAAACAACTACTCATGAACATAAGCAACCTTATTGATAAGAATGTGATAATTGCAGGGGACTTTAACACCCCACTTACAGAAATGGATAGATCATCTAGACACACGGTCAATAAAGAAACAAGGGCCCTGAATGAGACATTGGATCAGATGGACTTGACAGATATATTTAGAACTCTGCATCCCAAAGCAACAGAATATACTTTCTTCTCGAGTGCACATGGAACATTCTCCAACATAGATCACATACTGGGTCACAAAACAGCCCTTCATAAGTTTACCAGAATTGAAATTATACCATGCATACTTTCAGACCACAATGCTATGAAGCTTGAAATCAACCACAGAAAAAAGTCTGGAAAACCTCCAAAAGCATGGAGGTTAAAGAACACCCTACTAACGAACGAGTGGGTCAACCAGGCAATTAGAGAAGAAATTAAAAAATATATGGAAACAAACGAAAATGAAAATACAACAATCCAAATGCTTTGGGATGCAGCGAAGGCAGTCCTGAGAGGAAAATACATTGCGATCCAGGCCTATCTCAAGAAACAAGAAAAATCCCAAATACAAAATCTAACAGCACACCTAAAAGAAATAGAAGCAGAGCAGCAAAGACACCCCAAACCCAGCAGAAGAAGAGAAATAATAAAGATCAGAGCAGAAATAAACAATATAGAGTCTAAAAAAACTGTAGAGCAGATCAACGAAACCAAGAGTTGGTTTTTTGAAAAAAATAAACAAAATTGACAAACCTCTAGCCAGGCTTCTCAAAAAGAAAAGGGAGATGACCCAAATAGATAAAATCATGAATGAAAATGGAATTATTACAACCAATCCCTCAGAGATACAAACAATTATCAGGGAATACTATGAAAAATTATATGCCAACAAATTGGACAACCTAGAAGAAATGGACAAATTCCTGAACACCCACACTCTTCCAAAACTCAATCAGGAGGAAATAGAAAGCTTGAACAGACCCATAACCAGCGAAGAAATTGAATCAGTTATCAAAAATCTCCCAACAAATAAGAGTCCAGGACCAGATGGCTTCCCAGGGGAGTTCTACCAGACGTTTAAAGCAGAGATAATACCTATCCTTCTCAAGCTATTCCAAGAAATAGAAAGGGAAGGAAAACTTCCAGACTCATTCTATGAAGCCAGTATTACTTTGATCCCTAAACCAGACAGAGACCCAGTAAAAAAAGAGAACTACCGGCCAATATCCCTGATGAATATGGATGCAAAAATTCTCAATAAGATACTAGCAAATCGAATTCAACAGCATATAAGAATTATTCACCATGATCAAGTGGGATTCATTCCTGGGATGCAGGGCTGGTTCAACATTCGCAAATCAATCAATGTGATACATCACATTAATAAAAGAAAAGATAAGAACCATATGATCCTGTCAATCGATGCAGAAAAGGCCTTTGACAAAATTCAGCATCCTTTCTTAATAAAAACCCTCGAGAAAGTCAGGATAGAAGGAACATACTTAAAGATCATAAAAGCCATTTATGAAAAGCCCACAGCTAACATCATCCTCAACGGGGAAAAACTGAGAGCTTTTTCCCTGAGATCAGGAACCCGACAGGGATGCCCACTCTCACCGCTGTTGTTTAATATAGTGCTGGAAGTTCTAGCATCAGCAATCAGACAACAAAAGGAAATCAAAGGCATCAAAATTGGCAAAGATGAAATCAAGCTTTCGCTTTTTGCAGATGACATGATATTATACATGGAAAATCTGATAGACTCCACCAAAAGTCTGCTAGAATTGATACATGAATTCAGCAAAGTTGCAGGATACAAAATCAATGTACAGAAATCAGTTGCATTCTTATACACTAACAATGAAGCAACAGAAAGACAAATAAAGAAACTGATCCCATTCACAATTGCACCAAGAAGCATAAAATACCTAGGAATAAATCTAACCAAAGATGTAAAGGATCTGTATGCTGAAAACTATAGAAAGCTTATGAAGGAAATTGAAGAAGATTTAAAGAAATGGAAAGACATTCCCTGCTCATGGATTGGAAAAATAAATATTGTCAAAATGTCAATACTACCCAAAGCTATCTACACATTCAATGCAATCCCAATCAAAATTGCACCAGCATTCTTCTCGAAACTAGAACAAGCCATCCTAAAATTCATATGGAACCACAAAAGGCCCCGAATAGCCAAAGGAATTTTGAAGAAGAAGACCAAAGCAGGAGGCATCACAATCCCAGACTTTAGCCTCTACTACAAAGCTGTCATCATCAAGACAGCATGGTATTGGCACAAAAACAGACACATAGACCAATGGAATAGAATAGAAACCCCAGAACTAGACCCACAAATGTATGGCCAACTCATCTTTGACAAAGCAGGAAAGAATATCCAATGGAAAAAAGACAGCCTCTTTAACAAATGGTGCTGGGAGAACTGGACAGCAACATGCAGAAGGTTGAAACTAGACCACTTTGTCACACCATTCACAAAAATAAACTCAAAATGGATAAAGGACCTGAATGTGAGACAGGAAACCATCAAAACCTTAGAGAAGAAAGCAGGAAAAGACCTCTCTGACCTCAGCCGTAGCAATCTCTTACTCGACACATCCCCAAAGGCAGGGAATTACAAGCAAAAGTGAATTGCTGGGACCTTATGAAGATAAAAAGCTTCTGCACAGCAAAGGAAACAACCAACAAAACTAAAAGGCAACCAACGGAATGGGAAAAGATATTTGCAAATGACATATCGGACAAAGGGCTAGTATCCAAAATCTATAAAGAGCTCACCAAACTCCACACCCGAAAAACAAATAACCCAGTGAAGAAATGGGCAGAAAACATGAATAGACACTTCTCTAAAGAAGACATCCGGATGGCCAACAGGCACAAGAAAAGATGTTCAGCGTCGCTCCTTATCAGGGAAATACAAATCAAAACCACACTCAGGTATCACCTCACGCCAGTCAGAGTGGCCAAAATGAACAAATCAGGAGACTATAGATGCTAGAGAGGATGTGGAGAAACGGGAACCCTCTTGCACTGTTGGTGGGAATGCAAATTGGTGCAGCCGCTCTGGAAAGCAGTGTGGAGGTTCCTCAGAAAATTAAAAATAGACCTACCCTATGACCCAGCAATAGCACTGCTAGGAATTTATCCAAGGGATACAGGAGTACTGATGCATAGGGGCACTTGTACCCCAATGTTCATAGCAGCACTCTCAACAATAGGCAAATTATGGAAAGAGCATAAATGTCCATCAACTGATGAATGGATAAAGAAATTGTGGTTTATATACACAATGGAATACTATGTGGCAATGAGAAAAAATGAAATATGGCCTTTTGTAGCAACGTGGATGGAACTAGAGAGTGTGATGCTAAGTGAAATAAGCCGTACAGAGAAAGACAGATACCATATGGTTTCACTCTTATGTGGATCCTGAGAAACTTGACAGGAACCCATGGGGGAGGGGGAGGAAAAAAGAAAAAAAAAAAAAAAGAGGTTAGAGTGGGAGAGAGCCAAAGCATGGGAGACTGTTAAAAACTGAGAACAAACTGAGGGTTGATGGGGGGTGGGAGGGAGGAGAGGGTGGGTGATGGGTATTGAGGAGGGCACCTTTTGGGATGAGCACTGGGTGTTGTATGGAAACCAATTTGACAATAAATTTCATATAATAAAAAAAAAAAAAAGAAGGAAGAAAGATCTCAGATACACAACCTAACCTTACACCTTAAAGAGCTGGAAAAAGAACAGCAAATAAAACCCAACACCAGCAGAAGACAGGAAATAATAAAGATTAGAGCAGAAATTAATGTTAGCGAAACCAAAAAAACAGTAGAACAAATCAATTAAACCAGAAGCTGGTTGGAGCATTAAGGAATCTACCCCTGAAATCATTGTTGCACTTTATGCTAACTTTGATGTAAATTTAAAAATAATAAAATAAAATAACAAGAAAGAAAAGGAAAGAAGAAAAGAAAAGAAAAGAAAAGAAAAGAAAAGAAAAGAAAAGAAAAGAAAAGAAAAGAAAAGAAAAGAAAGAAAAGGAATGGGAAGACAAAGGGTTTGGGCTGGGGGCAGGAAATGTGGTGATGTGACTAAAAGCTATCTGGGGAAGGGATACAGGAAGTGGCAGAATACAAGGGTTTTTTTAGTAAGTTTGTACAGATCCATTTCAGCATAGATTCCCAGTCTCTGGGGATGAGTATGTTCTTCCCTTTCTGGAACAGAAAGGGCACTTTTCTCAAGGGAAATTATATAGCTACTTTTTAGGTAGGAAGGGGTAATTCAGAGAATTCTTGTTGTATCTTCTGTTTCTTGAGCACCTTAAGCACAAAATAATCAGTATTCCACAGTGGTATATGTTGGGATGGCATGTTTTGAACTCCTTCTTATTGTAGTGGCCAAGGGCAGGCCGCTCCAAAATGCACCACTTTGGCACATTGATGATTTTAAGTAAAATTTACTTGAGAACAGCCAATACAAAAGAACACGCTGACATCACCACCACCACCCCTTGCTTCCAGGAAATAATAAATCAATCTTCCATGTGAAAGATACCCTCCCTGTACCAGAGGGTAAAGAGACATCCTTATCACTAGAGGTGGGAATTTGAGCTGAGAAGTCTGTATAAACAACCCTTGTTACATTTTACTAATTAACCTCCCCAGCCCAAGTGCTGTTTCAAATTCCTTCCAAATTGAAGCTCCCAAAGTTTTCTTTGTCCTGTTAACTCCTCACAAATATATTGTCTCTTTGTTTAAAAGTATAAAAACTACCTGCCTTCGTTATTTACTGAGGTCTCAATTTCATTACTTGGCCTCTGTACACATATAATAAAACTTCAGATTTTTTTCCTGTTAATCTATCTCTTGTCAATTTAATTCTTAGTCCAGTTGAAAGACCTTGACTGGCAGAGGAAATTGCTGCTTCCCTACAATATTGAAGGCTTTCCTGCTCTCCTCCTTCCTATCTCTTCAGGAATGTCTCTTGCCCCTCCTCTTCCATACACTGCTTTCCTCACCTTGCCACTATTCAGATTGGCCACTTCCTATTGTCAAGCCCTTGACCTGGCTAATTCTAGGTACTTGTCCACATTCAGCACAGGAATATGCAGGAAGAGTTCTCTCTCTCACAGTTGGAAGACTCGCACTTCTCACAGAAGTGACTGTCCTACCCTATCCCACAGTGCTTTCTACATTATTTATCACATTGTGTTTTAATCCCTTAATTTTTGTCAACTCTAGTTTATGGACTCCCTAAGAAAGGGGACTGTGATACTGATTATCTCAGGCCTTAGCTTAGTCCTGGTAATTTATAGTGGGCATAATTTAATGTTTGTTGAGTTATTCCTTTATTTACAAACTTTTGTTTGTTTAAGGTGTGTTTATTGAACAATATATACCTAAATATGTTTTAATCCTAAGAGTGTTCTTATATAAATGACTTGGATCCATTATACAAGTAACTCATTCAATAGCTTACAGTGGTGGTAGTGCCTAGTATTTTTTTTTTTTAAGCAAGTTGGAGCAGGAAGGAGATGGGATGACATTTGGCTTTTGTGAGGAGCATTCAGGCTGCACTATGGAATCGAAGACCCAGAGTAAGTGAAGGGAAAATACACACGGGAAACAACTAATTTTTTCTTTTTTTTAGAGAGAGAGAGAGAAAAAGTGTGAGCGGGAGATAGGGACAGAGGGGGAGAGAGAAAGAATCTCAAGCAGGCTCCACATTCAGTGCAGAGCCTGATGCAGCACTTGGTCCCACAACCCTGGGATCATGACCTGAACCAAAATTCAAGAGTTGGATGCTCAACCAACTGAGCCACCCAGGCATCCTGGGAAATAACTTCTTAAAGCAAACATTTACTTGCTGCTACTCAGGATGGCAATCTCAGCATGAGTTCACATCCATGTCTGTGATTGTCAGGCATTTGTGTTTCATACAAAGAGGGTTTGAGGAGTTGTTTTGACTCCATCTCTGTGGAATGTCTTTCCAGTACACCATTACATCCATCATTTCAAAAATAATGGTCTCATCTTGGGCTCATGCAATGGCTCCTATGTCTAGCACAGACTCTATTCTACCTTCCAAAATAACATGCTGCTATAAATGTAACTGGTAAAAACACATGTTGTGGTTCCACTATTCAAGTGTTGGCTGTAATAGGCCAGCTCTCTAGAGCATCACAGGGTCCCCCCATTTCCTCTGGCCAAGAGTCAACGTCATATCAGTAGGATTATCCCTGGTCAAGAGTGGGAAGACAATTTCCAGTGTCTGTGACCAGTATTCTACAAACAATTTCTTTTCCCTTTTTAGGGATTAATACTTACCAATGGTCCTTTCACAACTTACTGATGTAGGTCATGAACAAGTTAAATGATGGTATCTTATAGACTGCTATAGTTAATATTCCACCTTTTCCTTTTTTTTTTTTTTAATTTTTTTTTTCAACGTTTATTTATTTTTGGGACGGAGAGAGACAGAGCATGAACGGGGGAGGGGCAGAGAGAGAGGGAGACACAGAATCTGAAACAGGCTCCAGGCTCTGAGCCATCAGCCCAGAGCCCGACGCAGGGCTCGAACTAATGGACCGCGAGATTGTGACCTGGCTGAAGTCGGACACTTAACCGACTGCGCCACCCAGGCGCCCCAACCTTTTCCTTTTTTAATGTTTATTTATTTATTTTTGAGTGAGAGGGAGAGCACAAGTGAGGGAAGGGCAGAGAGAGAGAGGCAGACACAGAATCCAAATCAGGCTCCAGGCTCTGAGCTGTCAGCCCAGAGCCTAACACAGGGCTTAAACCCATGAGCAGTGAGATCATGACCTGAGCCAAAGTTGGACACTTAACCCACTGAGCCATCTAGGAGTCCCAATATTCCACCTTTTCCAAAGATACAACTACATATGTGTCTGTCTATATTTATGAGTATGTTTATATTTTTTTATTATTTTTACACAGATACATAAAGATACATACAGAAAATATGGACAGATGCATACCAAATATTTAACAAATCTAATTGTCGTATTTGAGATGAGTTCTTTTTTCCTGCTTCATTAAAGTATAATTGACAGGTAAAAATTTATATATTTAAGGTATACAATGTGAAATTTTGACATATGTATACATTATGTGTGAATGATTGCCACAATCAAGCTAATTAACATATCATTCACCTTTCATAGCTGCAATTTGAGTGAGGGGGGTGAGAACACTTAAAGTCAAATCTCTTAGCAAATATCAAATATGCAATAGGTTTTTTAAATTTATTTATTTGTTTGTTTGTTTGTTTTGAGAAAGAGAGAGACAGAGAGAATCTCAAGCAGGCTCCACGCTGTCAGCATAGAGGCTAATGTGGGACTCAAACTCACAAGCCCATGAGATCATGACCTGCACCAAAATCAAGAGTCAGACACCTAATCAGGTGCCCCTAGGCAATGAAGTATTATTAACTCTCATCACCACGCTGTCCGTAAGATCTCCAGAAGTCTTTTGTCCTGCATAACTGAAACATTGGGCCGTTTGTATGTGATTGTCCAGGGATATCACAAGATGTCTCAGAGGACATGAATTCAGTGAGGAATAATTTAACAACTTCCAAGACCAGAGCAATACCCCTTTTTATAGGGGCCAAGGGAGGGTGCCCCAAAATGTGCCACTTTGGCACATTAATTATTTTCAATAAAAACTACTTTTAAAACAGTCAATGCAAGGACACTCAGACCCTTATCTGTCCCCCTGAAAGTAGAAAACAAATCATCCATGTGAAAAATATCCTCCCAGTGCCAAGAAGTACAAAGACATCCTTATCACCAGAGAAAGGTATTTTAAAGTTGAGAACACTGTAGAAACAAATCTTTGTTCTCCTTTTCTAATCTACTACCTCAGCCTTAGTTCTGCTTAGAATTCCCTACTAATTTAAGCTCCCAAATACCTGTTTTCTTTATACTGTCAATTCTTCACAGATGTATTGTCCCGTTGTCTAAAAAGTATAAAAACTACCTGCCTTTGTCATTTCTTTAGGTCTCAATTTCATTATTGGGCTTCTGTACACACATAATAAAACTTTTTTTTTTCTTCTGTTAACTAACTCAAGTCAACTTAATTCTTACTCCAGCTGGAACACCTTCAAGGGCAAAGCAAGAATTTTTCCTTCCCAGCAATTTCATCTATAACCAAAAATCAGACTAGTGACATAAGGACACATGACTCTGGAAATTCATATGTCCAGCCACAGGCTCTGTTCAGGAGGTAGCCTGTTCAGTCAAACATGGCATGGCTCTCTCTGTTGCTTTGACAGAAGATGTTAAGTCCTCTCACCTCCCTGGTGAACCTGCCCCAGAAACAGAATTCACTAGGCTACTTCCTAGTAGTTCAGCTTGCCATTAGTGTTTCCACCCACTGCTTCCTCAGACCACATCATGGAGAACTAGAGGTGCTGAAAATACTGTTCCTCTTCCAAAGTCATTTCTGCTTTGGAAAAAATATGTGAACCACCTGCTCTCGGATTTGCTTGGTCTTAATCCCATAAATGATGGGATTCAGCATAGGTGGAACCAGAATGCAGACATTAGCCAATAATATGTGAATATGAGGTGGAATGTGGCGTCCAAACCGCTGAGTAAGGGTTGTGAAGATCGCAGGGCCATAAAAGAGGACAATGATGCAGACATGGGAGCCACATGTGTTAAGAGCTTTGTGGCGAGCATCTTGTGAAGGCATGTGGAAGACAGCATGGAGAATCAGCAGATATGAAACAAAAATTAACAGGACATCTAAGACCACTGTAGACACGATGACAAAAAGTCCATACCAGATGTTCACGCTAATGTCATTACAAGCATATTTGGCCAAGCCAATGTGTTCACAATAGGTGTGTGGAATAATCTTATTTTGGCAGAAAGTCAATCTTTTCAAAAGAAATATTATGGGGAAGATCATACAAAAACTTCTCAGGAAGATGGTCACACCGATTTTCCCAATGAGTGCATGTGTAAGAATAGTGGTGTATCTCAGTGGGTAGCATATGGCAATGTAGCGGTCAAACGCCATCACCAGCAAGATCCCTGACTCAGAGATGAAAGTGCAGTGGATAATGAAGAACTGAGTGATGCATCGATCCAGGGAGATCTCCCCAGCACGGAACCAGAAGATGGCCAAGGCCTGAGGTACTGTGCACGTGGAGAGGACAACGTCTGCTCCGGCCAGCATGCAGAGGAAGAGGTACATGGGTTCGTGGAGGCTGTGCTTTGTGAGGATAATGCAGATGAGCAGGCTGTTCCCAAGCAGGGCAATGACATAGGAAATGAAGAAGGGGATGGAAATCCACACATGCTGGTCCTCTAGCCCAGGGATGCCCAGGAAGTGGAAGATTGTGTGGCTAATACCAGTGTGGTTTAAGGAAATCATACCTGTGGAGACTATCAGAGACATCACCTTTGATTCATTGACAGAAATGAAAATACAGATTTTCTTGTAATATTCCTTGTGAAGTCACAAGGAGCTTTTGGCATATCGCATACTCTTCATCTTCTCTGAACATGCAAACAATAAGAAACATAAAAAGTCAATAGGACATGTTCTCTACCTCAATAAGTAATAGTCTAATTGACATGTATATATCCCCAGCTAACCAAATAAAACATATTATTGTATTTTCCCCTCAATCAGAGGATTATGAATATACAAAGGAAATCATTATATGCATCTGAAAAGGCTGTAAATAAGGTGTTTATTGAACTTGAACTTGACCTTTTGGTAGGTAGTTTAACATAAGGAAAAGAATGAAAAAGGAGGGAAACAAGAAAATGTGGGTATTCAAATCAAAACATAGCCTGTTCACTGAACAGTGTTTATTCAGCTCCAGGTAGCTTTGCATAGGGAATACTGAAGAAAGTAGGGTAGGTGTTTATACAGGCAGATTTGGCCTAATTGATGAAAATGAGATTTGATATCTCTCTGACTTCACCACATTCAGTTGGCTCACTTGTGACGAGAGTCAACAGACCTTTAAGAAGTAACATTGACAGAACCTGTGTGTACCTGAATGAGGCACTGCTCATGTTCACAACTTAGGAAACTAAGTTTAGAAATGATTGAATTTGGAAAATAAGGCATTATTGTTGGGAAAGGATGTCCATAATATTTGGAAGAATGAAAAGTGGAAATTTTATCAATTAGTTCTTAGTGTACATTCATTCATTCACTCAGTCATTTAGGAAGCAGTAACTATTTTTTAGACACCATATTACAAACTGGGGAAATAGGAAAAAATGGGAATTTGCCTGAGATCTGTGCTCATGGTTTCAGAGAAAATCAACTTCATAAGCAGATAGGTTGAAGAACTGGAGATAAATGTTAATTCCCCCTAGTGAAGGGGTAGTTTAAAATATCTAACTTAGTAGCTAAGGTATATCTTATGTTCATGAACATTATTTCTTCCACTCCAGTTACCCTCTTGGTGCCCCTGATTTTTCATTCTGGGGGGGGAAAAATCATCTCGAATTTCCACCCTTCAGGTGCTGGGAGAAAGTGTTTGCTATCAGAGTCACCAATCAAAGGAGTCCACTCAGCGGGCCTAGGTCAGGGCACTGTCTCCTATAGAGCATATGGCTGCTCTATGAGAAGGTTCTCTCTGGTGAGGGCAGCTGATCTCCTGCAGGAAAACCAGTGGGGTGGCATCAGAGGTATGTGAGGGCAGGTATGTACCCCACAGACCTGATTGTGAAAGGAAAGGAGAAAAATGGCAAGAAGGAAGAGGCCATGGAAGACATAAATCAACAAAGGCAGAGCTGGAGAGGGGGGCATATTATGGAAGCCAATGATGGTCATGGATTTGGGGAAAGGGAGAAGCAGAAGACATTTTATTAATTGGAGCCAAAGAGAGAAGCCAGGTGGCTCAGAGGTTGAGAATTTGCCTGTTTGGTTTGCCTGTTTGGTTCATCCTAAATGTCCCACTCAATGCTGCTCTCCCATAGTTCCCTTCTCACACCTGCCTGAGGTGTCCTGGTCTACTTCCCAAACCATGATTTGGGAAGCCCAGCAGAAATCCCAGTCATTCTCTGGGCTCTTGTCTTGTTTTCCAAGAAAGATTTGAAGTAAGTCTGTGTCATTTCTGTTTTCTCATGTTTAGTCAATTCACTATAGCACTTGCCACATATTGATTACTTCTCTTTATTTAGCACCCTTCATTAACCTCACCTGCCCATATAGCTTCCCAGACCTCCTCTCCACTTCTGCTCTAACCAGACAGATTGGTGTTTCTGGTCTTTTACCATTCTTAGTGCATGAGAGTCCTGTCTCATCTGGCCTGCTCGGAACATAACACCAGCCCAATCCTTATCTTGATCTTGGAATCTTCCCCTCCACACACACATCTAATTCACTCACCAGCTCTTTGGAGATGACATTCAGCTTGTTGAGGAGCTGGGCATTGGGCTGTTTATATTCTTTCATGAGACCTCTTGAGGGAGGTAGTTACATCAGGACCCCAGGGACACAGCTGTTTCCATCACCCTTGCCTTCTTCCACATGGCCTGGATCCCAGATCCCTAAGTGCCATTCCCCCTCCCTAGCCTTCTCCTGACTATTTTCTCTCACACTCCTCCCACCTGCTTGGATCTCCATCCCACATTGAGTGTTCACATTTATGATGTTTCACTAAAAAAAGCTTTCCCAGCTAAACCAGCATTGCTACAGGCCTCTTTTAATCCCTTCACTGGCATTAAATATAATTAAATTAGGGTTGCTTGGGTGGCTTGTTGGTTAAGCGTCAACTTCAGCTCAGGTCATGATCTCACAGTTCATGGGTTTCTGCCCTGTGTCAGACTCTGTGCTGACAGCTCAGAGACTGGAGCCTGCTTCAGATTCTGTGTCTCCCTCTCTCTCACTCTCTTGCTGTCTCAAAAATAAACATTAAAAATGTTTAATGTAATTAAATTAATAGATAGTAAACTTATTTTCAATCTGCAGTATGAACACATGCAATACGCAAAGATGACTTTCAATTTTTTTTTCATGTGAAGGATGATGTTACAGTTATATTCATCCCAGGATTGGTCATGAGATTCATATTTTTTTTTTGTTTAAGTTTATTTATCTTAAGAGAAAGAGAGAGAGTGGGTAACAGGCAGAGAGAGAGAGAGAGAGAGAGACAGAGAGAGAGAGAATCCCAGGCAGGCTACTCTCTATCAGCTCCGAGCCTGACTCAGGGCTCATATTCATGAACCATGAGGTCATAACCTGAACTGAAACCAAGAGTTGGAAGCTTAACCAATCGAGCCACCCAGGCACTCCGAGATTCAAAATCTGGAGTCACAATGAGTTTTCATTTTTCCTAAGGGTTCCTAAATGTCCATGCACAATTTGTAGATCACATATGATTCTTGACATTTGTGGCCCATTTTTATTTCATTTGCCACCTAGTAATGCTTGGTCACCAAAAGTCCACATTTATGATTGCTAGAAGAAAAATTCTCCTGCTTTCTTTATATTCTTTTATAAGTAATTTTATTTGGTTTTGCTCATCCTGACTGTAGGGTGGGAACTTTTTTCAACTTGGAAATAACTTTATATTCTAACTGATTATAAAACCAATCTTGTACATTATTGTTTTTAATCATATAACAAAGACAGGAAGAAGAAAATAATCCCACCTTCAGAAAAATGTGTCTTTTGATATAAATACATACAAGTATATTATCATAGCTAGTTCCCCATAGTTCCCCATATTTCATGCTCTTCTAAAAAGTTATTAGTGAAAAGAAGGAAAAATTCTTTTCTACCCTTCAAGGTGTACCAGTTGGACTAAGAATTAAGTGGACATTGATGCAGGATTGTTAAACCCAATAGTCAAGCCCGTGTCAGTCTCTGTGCTGACAGCTCAGAGCCTGGAGCTGCTTCAGGTTCTGCGTCTCCCTCTCTCTCTGCCCCTCCCCCCATTTCTCTCTCAAAAAATGAATAAACATTTTAAAAATCTAAAGAAAAAACCCTTATAATATAGCATTCAAAATAAGCAAGAGGAAATTGTTTCTTTAACAAGTGATATAGCCTATACTTCTAATTCTAACATACTACGTTTTGTTTGTGTTTAATGAAATCCAAAGGGCTCCTCATAATTTATGCCAGTGAAGAGACTTCCACGTTTACTTTCCTAGAGACCTCTAATTGTTTCATTCCAATCTATTTCCAGAGGCAACACTCTCAAATTTTGTAAGCGGTACAATTTAAAAGTAATATGTACAGATGGGATTAAGTTTCCTAATCTACTGTTAAATAACAAAAATTCAAACCACTACATTGTAAAGATCTAATTGGCTTTATTACTCAATTCATGAATTAGGTAGCATCCCATGTACAGAGTAGAAGGAAGGTCCAAGGAGTTATACACATGCAAGGTTTTTATAGGAAGGACAATGAGGCAAAAAGTTATTAGCAAAATAAAAGAAACAACTGTTTCAGGCAAAGTCCCCCTCCCTCAGTGGGAATGGGAGGGAGTCTTATTAGGTGGATGACCTCATCTTCCTTTGGGAGATGGAGAGGACCCACATAACAGATTATCCCATTCGTACTGAGTACAAAATTCCAGACCGATTTATAAGTCCACTCCTGGAGAAATTGAAAATTTCAATTAAGTCTTGGTTTGCAGTCCAGGGTGCAAGCAACACCACCTTGGGCCTGTGGCATTCTTTTTAACACCGCTGACCTTAAAATTGGGAGATCAGTCTGAATTTTCTGGGTGAGTCCAGTGTAATTATAAGGGTCCTTAAATGTGAAAGAGGGAGGCAGAAATGATGTCATGTGAAATGATTCAACTTGACATGGCTGACTCTGAAGATGGTAGAAGGGGACCTTGAGCCAAGGAACATGGGTGGGTGGTTTCTAGAAGTTAGAAAAGGCAAGGAAATTAATTCTCCCCCAGAGCCTCCAGAAAGAAGGCTGGGGAAACAGTGATGGCCCAGACCATATTGTTTGTTTGCTGAATATCCTTCAACAAATCACTTGTCCAGCACTCCATTATAAACTTTGACTTGCGGGGCGCCTGGGTGGCACGGTCAGTTAAGCGTCCGACTTCAGCTCAGGTCAAGATCTCGCAGTCCGTGAGTTCAAGCCCCGCATCGGGCTCTGGGCTGATGGCTCAGAGCCTGGAGCCTGTTTCCGATTCTGTGTCTCCCTCTCTCTCTGCCCCTCCCCCGTTCATGCTCTGTCTCTCTCTGTCCCAAAAAAAATAAATAAACGTTGAAAAAAAAATAAAAAAAAAAAAACAAACTTTGACTTGCTCATCTGCAAAACACAGGCCATGACAGCAACTTCCTCACAGATCCACAATGGCGCTGAATTACTTCTTGTGCACCAAGTACCTAGAACATATGCCCAAGTTTGGACTGTTTCCATGACTATTACGCCTTGTCCCCGACTCCCAAAAAAATGCTTTTTCTTGCTCATATCTCTTCCCCAGTGGTATATACCTAAAAATCATACAAACAGAAGTTCATGAAAAAGGAGTTGAAACCTATTCTCACAGAAAATACAGACGGATCCGAAACCCCACGCACAAGTTCTTAATGAGCAAGGGACCAAATCCAGCCATGACCGTCAGTAAAAGCAGACCGTGTGAAGAATGCTCTTTCCTGTTTTCTCCTCTGCTGCCTGCAGCAGCTGATCCAGACTGTCTTCCATGTCGTCTGCCTGCTGCTCTGGCACAGCTCACAGATAAGGAACGCCCGAAGGTGGCCTCCTCCCAGGTGTCCTCGATGTCCACATCCATCACGTGCACAGCCCGGAAGGTCACCTGCTCCCTGGCACACAGCTCTTGCACCACTCGGTCGTATACCCTCTCCTCGCAGGTGAAAATGACTTCGAAGGAGTCGCTGCACTCCTGAAACCTTTCTGGGTGAGGCTTGATTCTCTCCTTCCTCTCCAAGACGCGCAGGATTCCGTTGCCGCGGTAGCATTCCGGGTCTTTCCTGGAGAGGTCGTCATACATGTGCATGTACCTTGTGGAGAAATCGTACCTCATGGGATGCGGACGACAGCGTGTGGGTCCTGGGAGCCTCACCAGAGACATGGCTCCAAAAGAGCGCACGCTGAACCCTCTCTTCTGGAGGATACTGTGGGCTTCCATGCTCCTGTTCATGTTGATCATGCACACCACAGCCACCCCGAGAGCTGACGGGGGCATGATGGCGGCCCCTGGGGGCTTCGGGGGCTGCCAGAACACTGTGGGTGTCCACCTGGTTTCGACTCTTCCAACCAGCACAGTGTTTGAGAACAGGCACCGGGCTTATATTCCATCACCCCCACGGAGCGGGCAGAGACTTCTAGAACTTCCTGATGGAATTGGTTTCATCAGGTGCAGTGCCATCCGATCCTGAGACCCATAACCTCAACACGACAGCCATGCGCTCCTGGCATCAACTAAACCACTGGATCCCAAAAAGGATGTGACCACCCAGCACAGCCATGTGAAACCCGCAGTTCGCCCTGTTGGTTTACATGGTGAATGAAGGCTGAGGTTGACAGTGACCACATCAAGCAGGCTAACTGTAAGCATGTCACTGCTCTGCCATGAACTGGTCATGAATATGGGTGGAAAATCTGTTTTCAGATTTTGAAGGTACAACCAATTCAGTTCTACATCTAAGTATCCTTGCACGTTAATGTGCATTTGGACTTTCTAGAAATGCCATTGTGTAAGTCATAGGAGGATTGTACATCGTTTTGCCTAAAAATTCATCAAGTCGTTCACCAGTACAAACAAATCACATGCTGGACAACATCCCTGCTGATGGTATAGTAGGAGTCACCACATAGCATTTTCTGTATTTGATATTCTTAAAATAATGGTTTGCAAGTAAAATCAAGAATTGATGGAAGCTCTTCCAACCAGCAAAGTGCCCCAGAAGAGGAACAGGGTTTGTGTTCAGTTACCTTTAAGGAGTGGGTGGAGACAAACAGGATTCCTTGACTGACTGAATATGATCAGATGGAGTGCCATCTAATCGTGCTAAGCATAACATGATCATTAGAACAGTTGGATGATTAAATCACTTGTGCTTCTAATTCTCTTGACAAGGGTGTTGCTAGAGGGAGCGCTTTTAAATCTGGAGTTAGCCCTGTTGGTTCAGTTTTGTATTTAATTAGAGAGAAGGGATGGGATAAAGGAAGGAAGGAAAGAAACTTCTGGAGGAAATGGATATGTTCATGGCAAAGATTGTGGTGATGGTTTCTCAACGTATATTTATCTCCAAACCCATCAAGCTGTATACACTAAATATGTACAGCTTTTTGTATATCATTCATACCTCAGTGAAATGTTTTTTAAAGGAAATCTTATTATAGCTATAAATGTCAACTAAGAGTATTGTATTGCAATGGCTTTTTGAGTCAGCACAAATCCGACTAGTGAATTAAAGACATCTCAAAGACCTTACCAACATAGATCCCATGTTTCAAACCATCAAAAAGACCAATTTTATCAAACCATTTTTTTGCTTAAATTTTGTAATTCATATAAAAAGAGAACACACAGGGGTGCCTGGGTGGCTCAGTCGTTAAGCATCTGACTTTGGCTCAGGTCATGATCTCACAGTTGGGGAGTTCGAGTCCCACATCGGGTGAGCTTGAGCCCCACTTTGGGTAAGCATGAGCCCCGCATCAGATAAAACATGAGCCCCGGATGAGCCCCACTTCTCCCTCTTTCTCTCTCTCTCTGCCCCTTGCTCACTTGCACCCTCTCGAGAGAGAGAGAGAGAGAGAGAGAGAGAGACAGAACACACAGAAGAGGAGAGTAGATGGCAGTCACTAGGGGTTGGAAGAAATGGATATAAAATTTCGGTTATGCAAGATGATTAAGTTCTTTTTTTAATTTTTTAAATGTTTTTATATTTATTTTTGAGAGAGAGAGAGAGAGCATGTACAGGGCTCAAACTCGTGAACCGAGAGACCATGACCTGAGCCGAAGTCAGATATTTAACTGACTAAGCCACCCAGGTGCCCCAAAATGATTAAGTTCTAAAGATATTCTGTATAACATTGTGCCTATAATGAACAATACTGTATTGCACACATAAAATTTTAAGAGATAGATAGGTAGATAAATAGATAGACAGATAGATACACAGACAGATAATAGATAGAGATATAATCAACTCCTGAAGCACATCCCATACCAATTAAATCAGAATCTCCAGGGTATGGAATGCATTGTGATTCTAATTTTATTTGCTAATTTTTGCCATTCCTTTGCCCATGAAGCCTTTACTTTTCAAAATTTATTTATTGCCAGAATTTAGTCCATACACATTTGATGTAAGGACTATTGTACTTCATTCCTTGAGTTTTATTTATTTTACATTTTTGTTTCTGCCCTTGATTTTTGTTATTTTTATGATTTTTATCAAGTTGTTACATACTCCAGTCCACCCTTATTAATTTGGAAGTTCTATCTTGATTTTCCATTCCATTAAATGGTTACCTGCACTTTCCCTGCCCTTCCTAATTAGATCATATTTCCCTATTATTATTTGAAAAAAAGTTTTATAAATCTCTTAATTCTTTTTCACTGACCCTATTCCTAACTCCCAGATTTTGCTGAGACATTAAGTTAATTCTAATTCAATGGTCTAATTTATTTTGGAGATAGCCCTTTTGATTTCTGAGTCCCTGTAACTTAGAATGGACTCTCCCTGAAGCCTCACCTTTTTCCATTAGACTTTATAATAAATTATTTAAATATTTAACTCAACCTTCACTGCCTCTGTTTTCTTGCTTTTCTTCCCATTCCTCCACTCCCATTTTTTTCTGGTTCACATAAGTGATATGTGTAACGGTTTTCTCTTGCTCCTTAGAATTAAAAATCTTTACCAGAGTATTCCTTTCTCATCAGTCTATTCCAGTACTTTTCAATCTTTCATTCTTTATCACCTACCTAATGAGTCTTTTTAGACATTTTTTTCCAAATTCCTCCTATGAGATTTTAATAGCACAGATAAATCACATATTGGCTTATGTACTGTATCTAGACTTTAT
The DNA here is from genome assembly GCF_018350155.1 of Leopardus geoffroyi. Taxonomy (NCBI): domain Eukaryota; kingdom Metazoa; phylum Chordata; class Mammalia; order Carnivora; family Felidae; genus Leopardus; species Leopardus geoffroyi. The sequence continues at coordinate 60,267,463 of NC_059329.1, read as the reverse complement.
ACATAAAAAGAGTGAGATTTTTTTTCCCACCACCACCACCGCCAGCCCCCAAAATCATTTTCCCTTCCTTAGGGGTGATATCACCCCTGTTGAGGAAGTATGATCTAGCCTGAAACACCCTGAGCCTTTTATAACATCTCAAGAAATATTCTACTATTTCATTCTTTTTGATAGCTGAGTAATATTCCAATATATATATATATATATATATATATATATATATATATATATATATATATATCACATCTTCTTTATCCATGCATCATCAGTCAATGGACATTTTAGTTCTTTCCATAATTTGGCTATTGTTGATAATGCTGCCATAAAAATTGGGGTGCATGTGCCCCTTTGGATCAGTATCTTTGTGTCCTTTAGATAAATATCTAATAGTGTAATTGCGGGATCATAGGGTAATTCTATTTTTAACTTTTTGAGGAACCTCCACATGATTTTCCAGAGTGGCTACACCAGTTTGCATTTTCACTAACAGTGTAAGAGGGTTCTCCTTTCTCTGCATACTTGCCAATATCTGTTGTTTCCTGAGTTGTTAATTTCAGCCATTCTTACTGGTGGTATCTCATTCTGGTTTTGATTTGTATTTCCCTGATGATGAGTGATGTTGAGCGTCTTTTCATGCATCTTTTAGCCATTTGTACGTCTTCTTTGGAGAAATGTCTGTTCATGTCTTCTGCCCATTTCTTAACTAGATTATTTATTTTTGGGGTGTTGAGTTTGATAAATTCTTTATAGATTTTGGATACTAGTCATTTGCAATGACATGGATAGAACTAGAGTGTATTATGCCAAGTGAAATAAGTCAGTCAGAAAAAGAAAAATACCATATGATTTCACTCATATGTGGAATTTAAGAAACAAAACATAGGGGAAGGGAATGAAAAATAAAATAAGATAAAAACAGAGAGGGAGGCAAATCATAAGAGACTCTCAACTATAGAGAACAAACTGAGGGCTAGTGGAGGGGATGTGGGGGAGGAATGGGCTAAATGGTTGATGGGCATTAAGGAGGGCACTTGTTGGGATGAGCACTGGTTGTTATTTGTAAGTGATGAATCAGTAAATTCTACCCTGAAACCAATACTACACTATATGTTAACTAACCTAAATTTAAATAAAGTCTTGGAAATAAGTGAAAGAAAGAAAAAAAGAAAGAAAGAAAGAAAGAAAGAAAGAAAGAAAGAAAGAAAGAAAGAAAGAAAAAAAGAAAGAAAGAAAGAAAGAAAGAAAGAAAGAAAAGAAAAGGAAAGGAAAGGAAAGGAAAGGAAAGGAAAGGAAAGGAAAGGAAAGGAAAGGAAAGGAAAGGAAAGGAAAGAAAAGAAAAGGAGTCCACTAGTGTTTAGTTCATTATTGTCTCCCAATCATTGATGCCCCTTACTCCTTCTGGTATTCCAGTAACTTATAATTTGTTATTCTTGATTAATGTTTTATATTTTTTGCTGCTTGTTTTGAGATACAGCTCAAATCTAGCTTGTATCTCAGAAAAGCCATCTCTTCCTTCAATTCATTCACTAAATTATTTATAAGAGAAATTATATTATGGACTCAGAAAATGTTTTTTGTCATCTTCCTCCTTCAATTTCTTTAATGGAATTTACCTTTTATCTGAGTTGTCTTCTTTCTCCCCTAGTACCTGTATGGCAGTGGGTGAATGTGCAGTTTGTTCTAAGGAACCATCTCTTGCTGCTGGGCCCACTGACAAAGGATTCGTATACCCAGCTCACTGAGGCTCAAATCTGACTGTTCCTAGACCCCCAAATGGGAGCAGACCCAGAGATGGTGGAAGGCAAAGTGGTCTCTACTCCCCACAAGGGTGATGGCAAAAAACAGAGTAAGCAGCAGCTCTCCCCTGATGCACCTGAAGAAAGCCTTCCAGTCCCCTGGTCTACATTCTGCTCGTGATTTCACCTTGGCTTTTTGGGTCCATGGAGAGTATAGTTTCAGGATACCAAAATCAATCTCTCCCATCTTCCCTCCTTGGATCTTAAGCCTAGGCACTAAGTTAATAGCATTCAGAAAGCACTCCCACACACCATCAGGCCTTCGTGTAACCAAGATTCCCTCCTGTGCTATCATTTTACAGCTCTCTTATAGTACATGGGACAGATATAACAATCTACTTATGCCAACCCTAAGTGAGTCCATCTCTAAGATACCAATACCATCTGTTTCATTTCAGGGTGGCTGAAAATTGAGGTTTATGTCCTTCTTACTGTGGTCTCACTGAGGAGGACCCAGCTGGGTGAGGGGAACAGGACCCAGGCTGAGGAATCCTGGGTAGGAGTAGAGCCACCAGATGCAGTGACAGCACCACAGGGTGCCTCCAATCAGCTGAGTAGATGCCAGTGGGTGCTTTGTCTTTAACCAGAAAGGGGAGTGAGAGGATGCATCCCCAGGACCAAGCTGCCAGTTCTCACCTTTCCCCTGCCAGGCAGTTGGAGGCGCAAGGCCTGAGGCACACAGCTACCTCAGCCTGAGGAAAGACTTGGGTGGCTGGAGGCCCAGCTCTGTCCCACTGGCTGCCTCTCCTCCACGACGACCCATGGGAAAGGGAAAGTTTAAGTATGGCAGGTGAGATCTTGCAGGGTGAGAAAGAAAGCATCCCAGACGGGCACTGGGGACTGAGGAGTGAGGGGGGGGAGGAATAGATCAGCAAGAGGAGAACCAGACAATGAGTATTCTCAAGGCCAAGGGAGGGAGTCTCCGTGAGAGCAGAGTGCTATGCCACTAAAGTGTCTTGTGGAGTAATAACACCCAAAAGGGGGTATTGCATTTGGCTAGGAGCAGTTTGTAGAACACAGTGTCCCACTTACACTGAAGCCTAGAAAGCTCAAGATGTGGCAATGGAAATAGAGTTTATAAAAGAAAAACATGTTTTGGGGCACCTGGGTGGCTCAGTTAGTTAAGAGTGACTTTGGCTCAGATCACAATCTCACGTTTGTGGGTTCCAGCCCCACACCCGGGCTCTGTGCTGCCAGCTCGGAGCCTGGAGCCTGCTTCGGATTCTGTGTCTCCCTCTCTTTGCCCCTCCCCAGCTTACTCACCTGCTCGCTCTCTCTCTCTCTCTCTCTCTCTCTCAAAAATAAACATTAAAAAAAGAGAGAGAGAAGAGAAGCATGTTTAAAGGTCTCCTCTTACCTGCTTTCAAAATAATGAATTACTTCCCTAGAACTTCCAAAAGTAAATCATTTTTTTTTCACACTCAGAATAAACTCTTGGCTTATAATATCCATAGTAGATGGGTTTCAATCCATTGTAGATATTCTTTTTGATGTTCATATTGTCCTGACTTGAGGCCTCTGTCTCCATGCTAACATGGATGGGAAGGGGTAAGCCTGGAGGCAGAGACCAGTTACCACTCAGGTGGCCAGGGATGAAACCTAAACCAGTCAGTACCTTGGAGCTTTAGGACATCTGTGGATGAGCAGTAAGTATATCCAGCTTCCACAGCTAAGCACAATGGAGTAGCTTATGCCACACTAACCCTCCTGTCAATAGTAAGTGTAAAAGCTGGATAAAATACAGAAAGTCACTGAAGGTATTAGGGAGAAATCAAGCCAGGCAGGCCTTAAAAGAGAAAAATTGCTGGAGAGAATGTAGGTGTACCTAGACAATGCCACATTTGCCTGTGCTTTTTCCCTCAGAGCATTTGCTGAGTCCAGGTATGGAGAGTAGACTACGCGGAAAGAGGGGGCTGGGCTTGTGGCATTTCCAGTGGGCTGGAAAGAAGGAAGCTGGAGTTCAGAGATGCCATGGAGTCTGAGACTTGAGATGGAAGAGGGAACCTTAGAGAAATGAGCCCAAAATTTAGCATGTAATTTCCCCTTGAGGTGTTTTTCAGTTCCTAACCTGTGCAACTCCAAGGCAAGATTCCCCGCACCTAAGTTGAAAGCAACAGCTATGAGGGTAAACAGCTATGCAAAAGTTTTAGCAGCTCTATGTTGCTGGGGATTCAGAGGTTATAGGTCAGGGCCTGAGAAGGTAGGGTGACACTTGTAAGCACTCCAGGCTTACCTCTGAGACAGCAGAAGGGCTGTGCTCTAGGAGTAACGGCAACCAGTAAAAGATTAGCACTAACAAAGTGGGATCAAAACCTGCCAGTACTCTATCTGCCTTTTTGGAGAAAGAGAACATTAGCCAAGAACATGAGCCAAAGCTCCTACAGTTTTTCACATACAATGATTTTATCCACGCAACCCAAATCAAATATTACTAAGCATGCCAAGAAACAGTACCAAATAACTAAAAATAATGAGGGGCAAAAAACAACAGAAACAGAGCCAAAGAAGATCTAAATATTGAACCAAACAGGGATTTTTAAATAAAATGAAGACCCAAGTCTTTAAGGTGAAAAAGATGTGAAAAAGAAGCCCACATCCAGGATCTCCAGAACCTCAAGTAGCTAACTACCTGTTGCCACCACCAGAAGATACACAGAAACAGTCCCACTGAGTGATGGTCCAAGCCTTAAATAATGCTATGAATTGAGCTACCAAATGTGAGCCAGGAGGATTCGTATCTTGGACCTGATGCCTGTATTAAATAGACCTCTGTGATCCCATTCACTAAAGCCTTTATCCAAATATTTGTCCTCTAGATCTTACCATTCTAAAGAGAAGAGAAAGAATTACCCCCATAGAAAGTGGACTAAGGGAAAAAAAATTATTTTCAGTATATATTTGCTTAGCCTCTTTCAAAACAAAAACCTACCCCTAGAACTAGAAACCAATTGCTCAGCACCCTTGGGCAGCCACATTTGAATTTCTTCTCTGCAAATGGAGTTATGGGGGATGGGGAAGTGTCTTTGAATTTGAATGAGAATTTACAGTGCACCATATGTTAGTGATGGAGAGGAGAAAATGGGTTTCAGAAACATTTAGGAGTAATCTTGTTAAGACTTCATGACTGATTGGTTCTGGGAAGGTCCAGAAAGACTCTCAGGTTTCTCCACAGAGTGACTGCACATGAAGTCCTACAACGAACTAACATGAATTAAGGAGAAGTAGGAAGTTGTTACTTTTGCCAAGTTCAACTTAAAGCATAAACAGGAAAAGGTATGCTGATGCCGTTTAGATTTTGAACTCTGAAGATTACAGAAGAAGCCTTAGATGGAACTTAGATTTCAGTGGCATCAGTGTATTCAGGTGAGAGTAGATGAACCAAAAGGAAAAACAAAATAAAAAAATAAAATAAAATATAAAATAAAATGTATCTGCTAAGTATTTGTTTATATCTCATCTCATTTCAAAAACCAGTTTGAGTCAACAGGAGAGCATGTTGCACAAGAATAAAAATCATCTGAGGATAGTTGCCTAACAGACTTTAAATTTAGGGTGAAAGAGGAACTGTCTTAGACACAATATGAGGAATTCAGGTTTTGTTTCATTGAAGCAAAGGATTCAGAAAGTTTTAAGAAGTTGAGACTGAGAAAAATGTTGAATTCGGTGGAGAGTGCCAGTGTGGGAGGAATTAGGCTTTAATTTGGCACAGAAAAGCCCTCAGGGAACTCTGCAAGAATGCTAAAGTATAAGCTAAGGTGTAAGCCAGATGGCAGCAGGCTGTATAAGGACAGACAGCTGGCTTGTGAAGGGAGGGAGGTGGGGAGGGGGGCGGGTTTTAACTTGAGATTTGGCCTTGAAAAAGGCCCAACACATGAGTGGAAGGTTTGTTTTGAAAATAGGAGGTACTAAACTGTTTCATCCTGAGGAGATTTAAACAACCATCCAGGAGATCAAAGACATTTGCTATAGCAAGTTCCTAGATGAGATGAAAGGAAGTTATTAGAAGGGCAGTGTGGGATGCAGTGATCTTGAATAATAGGGACACTCTGACCCTGAGCCAAGAGGAAAGTAATAACAATTACTAGGGTTACTGTGTTGGCACTCTTAGCTGGTAAGCATAGTAAGACTTTAGGTATTTTATCCCCTTTAACCTTAAGGGCATAGAATTATCCACTGAGGGACTAAGAAATCAAGACATTTCCTAAGGTCATTACCACTTGTACCCAATTGATATGATTAAAATATCCTAAGCCTTTGGCCAGTAGGTCCCACTGCCCCCATGGAGATCATAGGTGTTGATGATTCTAAGTTGGAAACTGGGGTGGTTGGAGGTTAAAAGAGCACACCTGATGCCTTCCTATTTTGATGATACAACAAAGATACTACATTTTGAATACAGAGCTTGATAAGTGTGAGAAGTTAGTTGAGGATGAGAAAACCACCCTCTTCTATACCTCCCTTTCTTCCTGCCTTCTTTTAGTATTCCCATCCTTCATCGTTTCTTCCCTTCCACCCTCACCACCCACACCTTTGCTGCCCCTCCACAGTTTGCCCACCATCAATGTTCCTTCCACTTCCCACCAGCCTGGTTCTCCTCCATGACCCCCACCCACCCCAACATTTCTATTTACTCATCTGACAAGTAGACTGCCTTATCCCCACTCAGGTAGTTCCTGACTGGACAAAAATCTGACATATTTTCACATTTCAGTGACCTTACCTAGGAAGGAAGTAAAAGTCAGTGAACCGTAAACACCCACCACCCCAAGACCAAAGTTCAGGGGCCATGTTCTGAGTCAGTGACCCACTGGTATCACCAGAGTGAAACTGAAGGGGACCAAAAAGATGTGCATGCTACTTTTAGAGACTCTGTGGTAGAGTTTTAGGGGGCACATGAACAACTTTCTCCTCCTCAGCCAGAGGCAACGCATACCAGAGCTCAGAAGTAAAGGTCTCTAGCACCACTTTCCTGGGGAGTGAGTGGCACATTTCACACCCATCTCAGTGTTCTTGCCTACTGTTTTCTGGACTGGGTTTTAGTCTGTTGTGAAGCTTAATTAATAAGGAGAAAATGTTCCTCTGGCTGACTGAAAGAGGCCAACCCCTCCCCAGGTGATATGAATCTAGATGGAACTGAAGTGACTTTCTTTACAGCCATTTATTGTAGGAGCCCCATAATAAGATTGGGGAAGAGGAAGGACAGGACAGCCACATCCAAGGACACCACTTTGAGCAATCTAGAGGGTCAGGAGACACAGAGAGTCACCCCCTCTGCAACATGGGGCAGAGGGTTCCCAAGATCCTGAAAGCAAGTTTACTTGCTTTTTGACAGGCTTTTTTCTAGGTCAGACCACAAAGCCTAACAATCCCTAATGTGTCCCTACTGCCAACTCCTGTGTTTATTCCAAGGGGAGATATATTGTCTCTTGAGCAAATTTAAGAACCCTGTATGTTATGGAAGCTTCTATGCTAGGATGATTCCTCTGGTCATTCCAAGACTCTTCAATGCTTTTCAGAAGATTCCTAGACTCCTGGTAAAATCAACCCTACTCCCTCGTGTTCCAGATGCAATGAAGCCTCTTAACCAGGGAATACTGAGTCCAGGAGAAAAAGAGAAGAGAGAGCACAAGGGCAGAGCAGAGTCAGGTTCACACTGTCCATTCAGGGATTCCTTTCCTACCTGAGTAACAACTCAGGAGCACCAGGTGGGGTTGGGGATGCAGAAAAGGAGAGGATTTTTGTCCCTAACAGCCCGTGCCATCCATCATTGCCATCATTCTGTGAGCCCCTTCACACTCTTTCTCAGCCTCCATGCCTCCCACAAGGACCTGAATTCTTCTTCACACTGCCCAGCACCCTAAAAATGAACACCCCATCAGAACACAAAGGCACAGGGAGAGGGGGATGTTTCTGATGTCTGCTTCTCTGAGGCCCACTTCTTTTTTTTTTTAATATAATTTATCGTCAAGTTAGCTAACATACAGTATATAGTGTGCTCTTGGTTTCAGGGGTAGGTTGCCGTGATTCATTACTTACATACAACACCCAGTGCTCATCCCAACAAGTGCCCTCCTTCATGCCCATCATCCATTTTCCCCTCTCCTCTCAATCCTTAGTTTGTTCCCTGTGTTTAAGAGTCTCTTATGGTTTGCCTCCCTCCCTCTCGGTAACTTTTTTTTCCCCCTTCCCCTCCCCCATGGTCTTCTGTTAAGTTTCTCAAGTTCTACATATGAGTAAAAACACATGATATCTTTCTCTGACTGACTTATTTCACTTAGCAAAATACCCTGAGACCCCCATTTCTTTTGACACCCTTTAGTGTCCAAGTTCACCAATTCAATCATATTTTTCTGTATATTCCTAACTCTTCCAGAGTTTTGGCACTCCATTCAACTACAAATCTTTAGCCTACATTTTTGACGTACCATAAAGAGAAGAACCAGGCCCAAATAAAAGGGCCACTGTAATACAGAGAGGAGAAAGGTAATTGGAAGAAATAAGGAGAGGCCATTCTGTAAACACGGGACATTAATAAAGCTTGAATTTTGTGGAGTTATTCTAATCCATTGTACTTCATATCAATAATATTTTTATGGGAAGCCACTACTCTTTTAACTCAGAATTTTTCTTCTGTCTTATCAACTCAAAAACATCTGAATCAATTATTAACAATTTTTTTTTCTTCGATTATACCTAGTGTACAGAGTATGGGATTAGTCATAACCTCATTTTGGAGCACATGAACATCATCAGTGTGTATGAGGCCCATCTATATTTTATTCCCAGTACCCATTCCCCCCATACATTCTCATTCTAATGCATTTACTATATTAACTTAAGCTTGCATTTTACTCTTATAAAACATATATAACTGTTGTTTGAATTGTTTTAATTATAAGACGTGTTGTTCTAAAAATGTCATTCTGTTTCTTACTGCGTTTCACTCATCACCATTTTTAAGATCTCTCTCGCTGGGGTGCCTGGGTAGTTCAGTCAGTTAAGCGCCCGACTTTGGCTTGGGTCACGATCTCACGGTTCGTGGGTTCAAGCTCCACATCGGGCTCTGTGCTACCAGCCTGGAGCCTGCTTCCGATTCTGTGTCTCCCTTTCTCTCTGCTCCTCCCCTGCTCATACTCTCTCTCTCTCTCAAAAATAAATAATAAAGATTAAAAAAAAATTTTTTAATCTCTCACCTGCTAATACTTACATCTAGTTATTATTTTTACCTCCTATATTCCCTTAATTACCTACTCTCCCAATGCTGGACACACCCAGTTCCCAGATGTCACGAAAAATTCTGGGACACATATCCTCATACCTGTCACATTATGAACTCTTGTTAAGAATTTCTCTGGGGCAGGCATGGTGGGTGCTGCTTGGCCGAAGCAGGACAGCGCTCAGATGTGTCCGGCTGAGGGTTTTTCTCACATATCCAGGCTGTTCTGTCTTCCGGTTGTAAGCCTATTGTTTGCCACAGGCCTCCAGAGTCTTACTGAGTTACAACAATGTGCACCCCTAAAGTGTAATGGAAGAAGAGGCCTGCAAGAGGACTCTTACTGAATCTCAGACTCCAGTTGGAAAATTGCACGGCAGCATTTCAGAAGAGCTGGTTTTGCTGGTTTCAGGAATTCTGTTACCAGAAAAACTCTCCGCCCCAAGTTGGCTCCAGCAGTTCAGCTGACAATGGCTGAGGCCAGCTCCTGACCACTGAGCCTGAGGAGTGCCAGATCCCAGCTCTTGTACACAGTCAAGAAGTAATCTAGCAAGAAACGCCCTCCCTCTGGAGCAAAGGGAGAATCACTGTCTCCCCCACTCCTACCCAGGAATGCACCGTTGAAATATCAATTACATAGGGGCCCTTTACCCTACAGGAGAGTTGTGGCCAGCTCAGAAACCACAGAAAGGGAAGCCTTCAGGGCCTTAGAGCGGCCCACGAGGTGCCCCACACGTGGCCTCCACAGAAGTCGACCTCTCCCTGGACCCTCCTGGCCTCCATCCTTCTAGCCCCGGATATCCAGAGTCAAGGCTTAAAGTACGAAGAAGGTGTTGATTCTGAAGGTAAGATTTTTGCAAGGATGGACACTTAGATTGTCAGCATATGTAATAGGGATATATTATATCTGTATATCATATATGAGTATGAAAAATTTTACCAGCATATGAACCAGGTAGAAAAGCATGAGGGCAGGCCCATGGGAGAAAGACAGTTATGCATGTAGTGAATGTGGAAAGAAGTTTTCCTGGAGCCCAGGCCTTGTTGAACATTGGAGAATCCACACTGGAGAGTAACCCTATGAATGTAATCACTACCAAAAAGCCTTCAGTGTGCGTTCCACCCTCACTGTGCATGAAAGATTCCACACTGGTGAGAAGCCCTGTACTTGTAACTACTGTAGGAAAGGCTTCAGTGTGAGGGCACACCTGATTATACATCAGAGAATCCACAATAGAGAGAAACCCTATGAATGTCATGGGAAAGCATTTAGTGTGAGCTCAGACCTCAAACATCAGAAAATCCACTCTGGTGAAAAACCTTATGAATGTTAGGAGTGTGGGAATGCATTCTATGTAAACTTAGCCCTTATTAATAACCAGAGCATTCACTCTGGAGAAAAGCCTTCTGAATGTGGAGAATGCAGGAAAGCATACAGTCAAGGTTAAACCCTATTCATCACCAGAGAATCCAAACTGTATAGAAAACATACAAGAAATCTTTCCATGGGATCTCTAATCTTACTAAACACAAGAAAATACATGCCAAAGGAAAGTGTCATCAGTGATTTATGTAATGAAGATTTTCCAAAGACCTTTTTTTGTATCAGAAGTTACTATGAAAATAAGGGTATATTTAAGTTAATGTTCTGATACTTGGTCCCTTAGAATATTGAAGAAGTGAGAGATCAGTAAAAACTGAGTCCATCAGAATGATGACTGGTTAAATCTCTAAAATCACACCTGCTTCTGAGAATGCAGTTCTATGACTCATAAGGATGGAGATTTGCAAACAAAATCTTCTGGGTGGAGAAAATTCTTCTGGGATCAGCACTGAAGTGATGACCATATCCCACCCCAAACTGAATCCTAAGCAGAGAGGGATGTTGACTCCTGGTCTTAAACAAGAAGTCCATTATCAAAGCAGAGTTTTGCAGAATTCCAATACAGGGGTCAATGTCCAGAGGACTAAATGAGGACGTTCCTGAGGGCCTCTGCAATGGACAAGTCGAGGAGCCTCTGAATCATTTAGCCAAGTACAGGAGGAAGCAGAGCTTACATCACCTCAAGCCAAAGAGAGTACCACTCTGATAAAGGGACTTAAGACACCTGGTAGAATTTGCCCTGAAGTTCAGTCCTGTCAGTACTCTGGGACTAACAAATTCTCCATTCAGCCTATGCACACTTTCAACTTCAACTGTAATGTATGAAGCAGCTGCTTAATGTTAAACAGTGGAAAAGTCATTGGTCCAAAGGTGTCTCTCCCTAATCAAACAAACCCTGGTACAACAGCAGCCCTGACTAAGCACCAGCATGTCCAAACTTGAGGAAACCCTCTGAGTATCTTCAGCTGGAAAAAATCTTCAGTATAAATCCAAGTCCCATTATACTACACAACAGAGAAGCCTTCCTGGAGCTGAGTCCCATGAAAGTAAACAATGTGGGAAAACCTTCAGATACTAGAATGATCTTGCACATCAGAGAAGCCTTGGGGATATCTTCAGTGTCAGAAGTCTTTTGTATGAGCCCAAGTCTCATTAAACATAAGCAAATTCATTTTGTCTAGGAGAAAGTGGGGGGAAGGTCTTCTTGTGGAAGCCAGAAAACCCATAAATACAAAAATGTGGGAAGACCCTCACTAAAAACTCAATCTTATACATCAGTCAATTGACATTGGAACAAAATCCTATATGCATAACTATTCTGGGGATGCCTTCAGTGTTAGCTCAATTCTTAAAGTGTATCAAAGTCTCCATATGGAGGAAAGCTCTTTGAGTGTAGGTGATATTGGAAAGCCTTCAGTCAATGTTCAGATCTTAACTAAACATCAATCCATAGTGGAGAGAAGTCTTATGACTGGAACGAGTGTGGGAAAACCTTTCAATGAACCCATCTCTTACCAGACATCAGAGGATACATAACAAAAATAAACCTCAATTGTCATATATGTGGTAGACTTATAGTACCAGACTTTCTCAACATCAAGCATCACCATTTAGAAAAACCCCAACTGGGGCTCCTGGGTGGCTTAGTCAGTTGAGTATCCAACTCTTGATTTCAGTTCAGGTCACGATGCCAGCATTGTGCAGTCAAGCCCTGTGTCAGGCTCCACACTGAGAGTGGAACCTGCTTAAGATTCTCTCTCTTTCTCTCCCTCTGCCCCTCTCTCCCACTTGTGTGCTCTCTCTGTGTCTCTGTCTCTGTCTCTGTCTCTCTCTCTCTCTCTCACACACACACACACACACAAATAAAAATCCCCATTTGCACATAATCACTTCAGCATTATTTTATGGAATTAAAGACACGTGTTATTAGAGACTTTGTCAGGTCATTCATGGGCAAAGTTGAATTAAAACAGATCTCTGTATATATTTAACTGGATATTTAACCGGTTTCATGTCACTGAATTAAAATCCATGTTTGCAGTGTCCATGGGTTGTAGCCCAGGGAAAGTGCCTTGATTCTCTGTGATGAAGAGACCCTTGTTTTTTCACACCATAATAAAGAGGGGCTGCTGATTGTCTCCTGTTTTGTGTTTTCATTCTGTCTCTTGCTGATGTAAAAAGCAAGAAAGTACAGAAAACATATGATGGAGAAGTTCCAGCTTATGAAGACCAGGGACTCTCATCCTGGGGAATGCAAAAATTTTCATCCTTTCTTCATAAAGCTGTTTCTTCTGCATGCGTATCGTCACCAGTAACAAGGAACTTGAGCTCCTGGCCTCTGGTAGGAAACACAGCAAGAACAGTTGGTAAAGCTGTCTGCTTTATTTGGTCCTTATGAGAAGATAGCAGCCCAGTCCTGGACTCTGGTGCTGCAGGGGGCTTCTGATGCTATAGGGTGCTGCCCAGGAAGTGGGCATTGACCTGGGTGAGAGGAATGCACTTCCAGGAGAGGTTCCACTAAGTTCTCAATTGAAGCTTCAGAGAACTGAACAAGCTGAGAGACAGTTTGCTGATGTGATCGCCCACTATTGGTGTGGCCCCCAGGTCTCAATCCAGAGATCCTGGCCCAGCCTAAGACACTCTTGTTCTTCCTATATTGATTTAATGAACTGATATTACCCTGTAAGGCTCACACATATGATTCATTAAGACTGGGTGGAGCAGCAGCCAATACCTCTCCTGCCGAGCAGTTTACTGCAGAGGGTTCTGCTTCCCAAAACCTCCCACCTTTTCACCACTTGACTTATTGCCTGGAAATTCTTTGGCCCTTGGAAGAATTTCCACCATCTAGAAATCCCAGGCTTCTCTGAGGAGGGCAGGGAGAAGTTCTGTAAATATTTTAAAGACAAGGACTAACTATGGGAAACAGTATGGAGGTTCCTCAAAAAGTTAAAAATAGAACTACCCTACAACCCAGCAATTTCATTAAGTATTTACTGAAAGAATGCAAAAATACTAATTTGAAGGGACACATGCACCCCAATGTTTATAGCAGTATTGTCAACAATAGCCAAACTATGGAGAGAGCCCATACACACACACACACACACACACACACACACACACACACACACACACAGAAATATATTGGAATCTTACTCAGCCATCAAAAAAGAATGAGGGGCTCCTGGGTGATTCAGTCGGTTAAGCATCCAGCTTGACTTCAGCTCAGGTCATGATCCCAGGGCTGTGAGATCAAGCCCCACATCAGGTTCTGCACTGAGTGTGGAGCCTGCCTAAGATTCTCTCCTTATCTTCTTCTGCCCCTTTCCCTCACTTGCACTCTCTCTCTAAAATAAAAAAATAATCATAAATAAAATGAATTTTAAAAAAAACATTTTCTCACTGAAAACACAATATACACAATTTATAGGCTAGCCAGATTGATTTTAATAATATTAAAGAAGTCATTATAATCAGATCAAAAAATGTTTGAATAGTGAGCAGGTTCGATTTTCCAGGACAATTTATTTTCTCTATCATGCACTTTTAATGAATGTAGTTTACTACTCTAGACATACATACAAGCTTTGAATCCTAGGATGAAGTGTTGTATTTCACAACAGATAATAAGCTCTTTAATTTTATAAAATAGTACAGGAAAACCTCAGAAAAAATAATCTAAGAATCAATTTTATGACAAAGTAGAGAATATGCATATATCTAACAAATAGGAGATTTGCTCCACTTCAGTAATGTTGTAGTCATTTTTATGATTTTTAAAATAATCTGTAACTTCCTTATTGTTACAATAGGAAGCCCATTAGTTAACCCAATAGTTAGCCTATTAGGATTGGATTTCAACACTGCTTATATCTATCACTTCTCCCTTTTAAGTTTTTGGTGAAATAGTATTTTATTTTGTTTTTTCCTTTAAGTTTTTTTGTAATGCTTATTTATTTTGAGAGAAGGTGGGAGAGGGGCAGAGAATGGGGGAGAGAGAATCCCAAGCAAGCTCCGCACTGTCAGTGCAGAGCCTGATGCAGTGAACTGTGAGCTCATGGCCTGAGCCAAAATCAAGAGTTAGATGCTTAACTGAATGAGCCACCCAGGCACCCCAATAGTATTTTATTTTGTATCCTTTGTTTTCAATTAAATTTTTAACCAAGGATGTATTAAAGTGTTTGGGGTGTATAAGGTTTTGGTATCTGGTTTGGTACCTTGAAAGGGGGAAGCTTGAAAGGAATGAAAGTGGGAAATGCTGTGTGATCATCTCCCCCTGTGGCCTGCAAAGTGAATGTGAGACTTTCAGACACTGGGAAAGGCTCCAGTGCAGCAGGGCCTATGCTCTGGTAAGCCACTGTCACCACTGTGGCCCTAGGACCAGAGAGCCTAGTAATGGAGTTCTCCATGGACAGCCTATTCTGTCCAATCTTTCCCTCCTTCAGGATGTTATAAATACCCCTTGAATATCATATCCCACTGACACCACCCTCTGGATATCTACTTGGAGATAAGTCATTCCATGGGGAATCTTGAGGCTGCAGAAGTGACCAAGGAGAGGCACAAAGGGAAGGTGAACATGAGCCACGTAGTTTCTGTTCCCAAGAGCGGGAGAGGGCCAATGTTAGTGTCCCACTGTCCTTCTTGGTCTCTTCACAGCCTGCAAACCCTTTCAACTCATGAAATGGACCCATGTAAGAACAGTGGCTTACACAGTTCTCATTTAATTCTGTCAATATTGCAATAATGTATTTGTTCTGTTATCATTTTGTAAAACAGGAGGCTGAGGCTTAGCAAAGCAGCCTAAACTGCTCCGAATCACAAGGCTAATACGGGACACAGCCAGGTCTCCATCCCTAAAAGCATCTGCACAGAGATCTCATGCTCATATCTCTGGGTCACGTTGCTACTTCTAGAGTGCTCCATTCCCTCTGGCAGGAAAGGACTCCATGTACCCAGGGGTAGGTTATCTCTTAGGGAGAGAAATGTCAATTTTTAATTATAATTCATACCCCTGCTACTTCTGAAAAGTATTCAAGGGAACATCCCTTTCCCTCAAAAAAAAAAAAAAAAAGAGAGAGAGAGAGAGAATGAATAAAACAAAAAAGTAGCATATAGATCTAGCACCACATACAGGAGGGCAGAAATAGAGGAAATAACTGTTCCATAACTTAGAAAAACGGTCTGCTGTGATTATCCATAATGGGGATCTCTGAGTTACCAAGCATCCATGACACCGTGGAAATATAAATCTAGTAGTTTTGTTCCTCACTAGAAAGAACTTTGCCAGATGATTCATTCTAGGAGATATTTGCCATGTATGTAGAGTTGTGGGAGGAAGCTACCTTGTTATTCCCATAGTGCATCTGACCTGGAGGAGCCTGGTGTACCTGCAGAATCCCCAAAAGCCTCAGCTCTGAGGCCAAATGGACAATTTTCTTACATTACACATGATATTTGTTTCAGAAACAAATTGTATTTCCACCAGTAGCTGTTCTAATCACTTTATAAATATGTATTCATTTAGCAAAAATTAATTCAATCCATACGATGATCCAAAGACTGTCCAAGTTATATGAGATGCATTAGTGAAGATGGGACATTTTGAACAAAGATTCTGCCTTTGCAATGCTTGTAGTGTGGCCAAGGAAGAGAGATAATAAACCATAAATGCAATGAATGAGCAATGGTATCATATGTTAGAAGAAGAGCTGTGGAAATAGAAAACTGTAGAGGGTAAGAGGATTGGGGTAACAGGTCAGGATAGTTAGCCTATGAATATGAGGTGTGAGCCCCATAGTAGGAAGGGACTAGCCAAGCCTATTCCAACTCTTGGAAGAGAGATCAGGAAGAAAGATGAGCACAGAAGCTGCCTAGATGAGGAATCACTCGTGGATTACTCAAAAACCAGCCGGGAGGTGTGGCTGCAGTGAGAGTGAGCAAGGGTGAGTGTTGTGTGATCTCACTAAGCTGCATCTCAAGACCATCCTTGGGGGGAGACCGTAAAAACTGTATCCACTGGCTCCATCTCCCACTAGTTAAAGGCTTACCCTGTGGGGCATGAATCCCCTGCACGCTGCTGATGCACATGTGCCAGGGCAATCGGACAACAGCCTCAATGGGGAGGCCCCAAGAGGAGAGGCAGGAGGCTGGAAGTACAGGCTGGAGGAGAGGTGCTGCCTGGCTGCAAGAAGCTGGGCAGAGCTGGTGGCCACAGCAGTGATGGGAAAAAGAGGGATGGGGCCAAGCTGATCTGAAGTGGTACATAAAAGACTTCTGGTTCGGTGATCATGAGGATTCACTTACACAACCATAAAACCAAATTTCTTGGGGCGCCTGGGTGGCGCAGTCGGTTAAGCGTCCGACTTCAGCCAGGTCACGATCTCGCGGTCTGTGAGTTCGAGCCCCGCGTCAGGCTCTGGGCAGATGGCTCAGAGCCTGGAGCCTGTTTCCGATTCTGTGTCTCCCTCTGTCTCTGCTCCTCCCCCATTCATGCTCTGTCTCTCTCTGTCCCAAAAAAATAAATAAATGTTGAAAAAAAAAAAAAAAGAAAATCATTAAAAAAAAAAAAACAAATTTCTTGGGCAACTATGAGGTCACAGCGCTCCTAGTTCTTTTAGATTTTGTGGTGTATATTAATTGGTCATTATAAAGTAATAAGTGAGGTATGGGGCAGCAGGAGAGGATGACAATGATAAAGCCCCTTCAGACTCCCTTCTCTATCCCATCAATGTTGGTTCACTATCATGGCCAGTTTATCTCTTCTATCGTAGGTAATATCATTAAGCACTTTCATTTGTTTCCACTTTTATAGTGGCCATCTGCTTATGTTAATGGAAAAATATCTCAGGATTCTTTTTTTTTTTTAGTTCTTTTTAATTTTATTAATTTTTTTTATTTTAATTCAAGCATATTTAACATACAGTATTATATTAGTTTCAGGTGTATAATATAGTGATTCAACAATTCTATACATTACTCAATGCTTGTTGGAGAACAAGAAGCCAGAGGCACCGTAAGAATGTCCTGAAGGAAAGGGACGGAGCAGCAAGGAACTGAAAGAAGTTCCATTCCTAGGCAGAAAGCTACCGGGACTGCACATTCTCTCCAGAAGGACATCACAGGGGCACGAGACCAGGGATAAGAATGTTTTGTGTTTTGTCTGGTGCCAGATGTACTCATGACCCAGTATGGAATACACTGCAGGTGGGTGACCTGTCAAGATGCCAAATACTATGTTGTATGTGCTTGCTGTTATCAGACAAATTGCAAAAAATAAAAGAGGCTTGAGCCAGGGGACCGACGCTTCGGCTCCTGGAGATACTTACCCCCTGCTTTGTAATTCTCTTGTCACCACACCTTTAGGACCAGTCTGTCTACAAGTGCTCATCCTCATATGTGTACTCTTAATCCCCTTCACCTATTTAACCCATCCCCCAACTCATCTCCCCTCTGGTAGCCATTAGTTTGTTCTCTATATTTAAGAGTCTGTTTCTTGGTTTGTCTCTCTTTTCTTCCCCTTTGTTCATTTGTTTTGTTTCTTAAATTCCACATGAGTGGTATTTGTCTTTCCTGACTTATTTAACTTAGCATAATACTCTCTAGCTCCATCCATGTTGTTGCAAATGGTAAGATTTCATTCTTTTTATGGCTGAGTAATATTCCATTGTGTGTGTGTGAATATTAGTAATATTCCACACACGATGGAATATTACTCAGCCATAAAAAGAATGAAATCTTACATACATATGCATATACATATACATATATATATATATACCTTCTTTATCCATTCATCTATCGATGGATACTTGGTTGCTTCCATAATTTGGCTATTGTTAATAACGATGCAATAAACATAGGGATGCATATATCCTTTTGAATTAGTGTTTTTGTATTCCTTGGGTAAATATCCAGGAATGTGATTACTGGATTGTAGAGTAGTTCTGTTTTTAACTTTTTGAGGAAACTCCATACTGTTTTCCACAGTGGCTACACCAGCTTGCATTCCCACCAACCACATAAGAGGGTTCCTTTTTCTCTACATCTTTGTCAACACTTGTTGTTCCTTGTGTTTTTGATTTTAGACTGACAGGTGAGAGATGATATCTCATCACAGTTTTGATTTGCATTTCCCTGATGATGAGTGATGTTGGGCACCTTTTCATGTGTCGGGTTGGCTATCTGGATATCTTCTTTGGAGAAATATCTGTTCATGTCTTCTGCCAATTTTTAAATGGATTATTTGGTTTTTCAGTGTTGAAATGTATTAGTTCTTTACATATATTGGATACTGACCCTTTATCAGATGTCATTTGCATATATCTTCTCCCATTCAGTAGGCTGTCTTTTATTTTTGTTGATGGTTTCCTTCTTTGTGCAGAAGCTTTTTATTTTGATGCAGTCCCAATAGTTTATTTTTGCTTTTACTTCCCTTGCCTCAGGACACATCTCTAGAAAAATGTTGCTATGGCTGATGTCACAGAAATTACTGCCCGTGCTCTCTTCCAGGATTTTTATGGTATCAGGTCTGACATTAGGTCTTTAATCCATTTTGAGTTTATTTTTATGTATGGTATAGAAAGTGGTCCAGTTTTACCCTTTTGCATGTAGCTGTCCAGTTTTCCTTAATACTATTTGTTGAAGAGATTGTCTTTTTTCCATCACATATTCTGTTAAAGATTAATTAACCATATAATCATGAGTTTGTTTCTGGGCTTCCTATCCTGTTCCATTAATTGATGTGTCTATTTTTGTGCCAGTACCATACTCTTTTGAATACTATAGCTTTGTACTATAACTTGAAATCTGTAATTGTGATACCTCCAACTTTGTTTTTGTTTTTTAAGATTGTCTTGAGGATCCTGGGAAGATGGTGGCGTAGGAGGACGCTGGGCTCACCGCGCGTCCTGCTGATCACTAAGATTCCACCTACACCTGCCTAAGTAACCCGGAAAACTGCCAGAGGATTAGCAGAACGGAGTCTCTGGAGCCAAGTGCAGATGAGAGGCCCACAGAAGAGGGTAGGAAGGGCGGCGAGGCGGTGCGCGCTCCACGGACTGGCGGGAGGGAGCCGGGACAGAGGGGCGGGCTGCCGTCCAAGCAGAAACCCTGAGTCTGGCTGGCAAAAGCGGAGGGGCCTGACGGACTGTGTTCCGACAGCAAGTGGGACTTGACATCTGGAAGGTTATAAGCTAACAGCTCTGCTCAGGGAGCGGGAGGGCTGGAGGACAACGGGAGGGAGAGTTGTTGAGCCCCGGGTGACAGAGCTCAGCTTGGCGGGGAACAAAGGCGCTCACCAGCACCATCTCCCTCGCCCATCCCGCAGCCAAAATCCCAAAGGGAACCAGTTCCTGCCAGGGAACTTGCACCACGCAAACACCCAACGCTGTACTTCTGTGGATCCATCCCTCCAGCGGATCTGACTGCCTCCCTGTGCCACAGGGCCCCTCCCGAAGCGGATCTCCGAAGGAAAAGCAAGCTGAGCCTACCCCTCCCGTCCCCGTGCACCTTGCCAATCCACCCCAGCTAATACGCCAGATCCCCAGCACCACAAGCCTGGCAGTGTGCAAGTAGCCCAGATGGGCCACGCCACCCCACAGTGAATCCCGCCCCTGGGAGAGGGGAAGAGGAGGCACACACCAGTCTGACTGTGGCCCCAGGGTGGGCTGGGGGTAGACATCAGGTCTGACTGCAGCCCTGCCCACCAACGCAGTTATTCAAGAAAGCACAGGGGAAGTTCCCCGCAGGCCCACACCACTCCAGGGACTATTCAAAATGACGAAACGGAAGAATTCCCCTCAGAAAAACGTCCAGGAAATAACAACAGCTAAGGAACTGATCAAAAATGATTTAAACAATATAAGAGAAAGTGAATTTAGAATAACAGTCATAAAATTAATCACTGGGCTTGAAAACAGTATAAAGGACAGCAGAGAATCTCTTGCTACAGAGATCAAGGGATTAAGGAAAAGCCAGGAGGAGCTAAAAAATGCTATCAATGAACTGCAAAATAAAATGGAAACAACTACGGCTCGGATTGAAGAGACAGAGGAGAGAATAGGTGAACTAGAAGATAAAATTATGGAAGAAGAAGAAGCTGAGAAAAAGAGAGATAAAAAAATCCAGGAGTATGAGGGGAAAATTAGAGAACTAAGTGATGCACTAAAGAGAAATAATCTACGCATAATTGGTATTCCAGAGGAGGAAGAGAGAGGGAAAGGTGCTGAAGGTGCACTTGAAGAAATCATAGCTGAGAACTTCCCGGATTGGGGAAGGAAAAAGGCATTGAAATCCAAGAGGCACAGAGGACTCCCTTCAGACGTAACTTGAATCAATCTTCTGCACGACATATCATACTGAAACTGGCAAAATACAAGGATAAAGAGAAAATTCTCAAAGCAGCTAGAGATAAACGTGCTCTAACATACAAAGGGAGACCTATAAGACTCGTGACTGATCTCTCTACTGAAACTTGGCAGGCCAGAAAGGAATGGCAGGAGATCTTCAATGTGATGAACAGAAAAAATATGCAGCCAAGAATCCTTTATCCAGCAAGTCTGTCATTTAGAATAGAAGGAGAGATAAAGGTCTTCCCAAACAAACAAAAACTGAAGGAATTCGTTACCACTAAACCAGCCCTACAAGAGATCCTAAGGGGGATCCTGTGAGACAAAGTACCAGAGACATCGCTACAAGCATGAAACCTACGGACATCACAGTGACTCTAAACCCATATCTTTCCATAATAATACTGAATGTAAATGGACTAAATCCGCCAACCAAAAGACATAGGGTATCAGAATGGATAAAAAAAACTAGACCCATCTATTTGCTGTCTACGAGAGACTCATTTTAGACCTGAGGACACCTTCAGATTGAGAGTGAGGGGATGGAGAACTATTTATCATGCCACTGGAAGTCAAAAGAAAGCTGGAGTAGCCATACTTATATCAGACAAACTAGACTTTAAATTAAAGGCTGTAACAAGAGATGAAGAAGGGCATTATATAATAATCACAGGGTCTATCCATCAGGAAGAGCTAACAATTATAAATGTCTATGCGCCAAATACAGGAGCCCCCAAATATATAAAACAATTACTCACAAACATAAGCAACCTTATTGATAAGAATGTGGTAATTGCAGGGGACTTTAACACTCCACTTACAGAAATGGAATAGATCATCTAGACACATGGTCAATAAAGAAACAAGGGCCCTGAATGATACATTGGATCAGATGGACTTGGCAGATATATTTAGAACTCTACATCCCAAAGCAACAGAATATACTTTCTTCTCGAGTGCACATGGAACATTCTCCAACATAGATCACATACTGGGTCACAAAACAGCCCTTCATAAGTATACAAGAATTGAAATCATACCATGCATACTTTCGGACCACAATGCTATGAAGCTTGAAATCAACCACAGGAAAAAGTCTGGAAAACCTCCAAAAGCATGGAGGTTAAAGAACACCCTACTAAAGAATGAATGGGTCAACCAGGCAATTAGAGAAGAAATTTAAAAATATATGGAAACAAATGAAAATGAAAATACAACAATCCAAACGCTTTGGGATGCAGCGAAGGCAGCCCTGAGAGGAAAATACATTGCAATCCAGGCCTATCTCAAGAAACAAGAAAAATCCCAAATACAAAATCTAACAGCACACCTAAGGAAATAGAAGCAGAACAGCAAAGACAGCCTAAATCCAGCAGAAGAAGAGAAATAATAAAGATCAGAGCAGAAATAAACAATATAGAATCTAAAAAAAACTGTAGAGCAGATCAACGAAACCAAGAGTTGGTTTTTTGAAAAAATAAACAAAATTGATAAACCTCTAGCCAGGCTTCTCAAAAAGAAAAGGGAGATGACCCAAATAGATAAAATCATGAATGAAAATGGAATTATTACAACCAATCCCCCAGAGATACAAGCAATTATCAGGGAATACTATGAAAACTTATATGCCAACAAACTGGACAACCTGGAAGAAATAGACAAATTCTTAAACACCCACACACTTCCAAAACTCAATCAGGAGGAAATAGAAAGCTTGAACAGACCCATAACCAGTGAAGAAATTGAATCAGTCATCAAAAATCTCCCAACAAATAAGAGTCCAGGACCAGATGGCTTCCCAGGGGAGTTCTACCAGACATTTAAAGCAGAGATAATACCTATCCTTCCCAAGCTATTCCAAAAAATAGAAAGGGAAGGAAAACTTCCAGACTCATTCTATGAAGCCAGTATTACTTTGATTCCTAAACCAGACAGAGACCCAGTAAAAAAAGAGAACTACAGGCCAATATCCCTGATGAATATTGATGCAAAAATTCTCAATAAGATACTAGCAAATCGAATTCAACAGCATATAAGAATTATTCACCATGATCAAGTAGGATTCATTCCTGGGATGCAGGGCTGGTTCAACATTCGCAAATCAATCAATGTGATACATCACATTAATAAAAGAAAAGATAAGAACCATATGATCCTGTCAATCGATGCAGAAAAGGCCTTTGACAAAATTCAGCATCCTTTCTTAATAAAAACCCTCGAGAAAGTCAGGATAGAAGGAACATACTTAAAGATCATAAAAGCCATTTATGAAAAGCCCACAGCTAACATCATCCTCAATGGGGAAAAACTGAGAGCTTTCCCCCTGAGATCAGGAACACGACAGGGATGTCCACTCTCACCGCTGTTGTTTAACATAGTGTTGGAAGTTCTAGCATCAGCAATCAGACAACAAAAGGAAATCAAAGGCATCCAAATTGGCAAAGATGAAGTTAAGCTTTCACTTTTTGCATATGACATGATATTATACATGGAAAATCCGATAGACTCCACAAGAAGTCTGCTAGAACTGATACATGAATTTAGCAAAGTTGCAGGATACAAAATCAATGTACAGAAATCAGTTGCATTCTTATACACTAATAATGAAGCAACAGAAAGACAAATAAAGAAACTGATCCCATTCATAATTCATAATAAATCTAACCAAAGATGTAAAGGATCTGTATGCTGAAAACTATAGAAAGCTTATGAAGGAAATTGAAGAAGATATAAAGAAATGGAAAGACATTCCGTGCTCATGGATTGGAAGAATAAATATTGTCAAAATGTCAATACTACCCAAAGCTATCTACACATTCAATGCAATCCCAATCAAAATTGCACCAGCATTCTTCTCGAAACTAGAACAAGCAATTCTAAAATTCATATGGAACCATAAAAGGCCCTGAATAGCCAAAGTAATTTTGAAGAAGAAGACCAAAGCAGGAGGCATCACAATCCCAGACTTTAGCCTCTACTACAAAGCTGTAATCAGCAAGACAGCATGGTATTGGTACAAAAACAGACACATAGACCAATGGAATAGAATAGAAACCCCAGAACTGGACCCACAAACATATGGGCAAGTAATCTTTGACAAAGCAGGAAAGAACATCCAATCGAAAAAAGACAATCTCTTTAACAAATGGTGCTGGGAGAACTGGACAGCAACATGCAGAAGGTTGAAACTAGACCACTTTCTCACACCCTTCACAAAAATAAACTCAAAATGGATAAAGGACCTGAATGTGAGACAGGAAACCATCAAAACCCTAGAGGAGAAAGCAGGAAAAGACCTCTCTGACCTCAGCCGCAGCAATGTATTACTTGACACATCCCCAAAGGCAAGGGAATTAAAAGCAAAAATGAACTACTGGGACCTTATGAAGATAAAAAGCTTCTGCACAGCAAAGGAAACAACAAACAAAACTAAAAGGCAACCAACGGAATGGGAAAAGATATTTGCAAATGACATATCAGACAAAGGGCTAGTATCCAAAATCTATAAAGAGCTCACCAAACTCCACACCCAAAAAACAAATAACCCAGTGAAGAAATGGGCAGAAAACATGAACGGACACTTCTCTAAAGAAGACATCCGGATGGCCAACAGGCACATGAAAAGATGCTGAACGTCGCACCTCATCAGGGAAATACAAATCAAAACCACACTCAGATATCACCTCACGCCATTCAGAGTGGCCAAAATGAACAAATCAGGAGACTATAGATGCTGGAGAGGATGTGGAAAAACAGGAACCCTCTTGTACTGCTGGTGAGAATGCAAATTGGTGCAGCCACTCTGGAAAACAGTGTGGAGGTGCCTCAAAAAATTAAAAATAGACCTACCCTATGACCCAGCAATAGCACTGCTAGGAATTTATCCAAGGGATACAGGAGTACTGATGCATAGGAGCACTTGTATCCCAATGTTTATAGCAGCACTCTCAACAATAGCCAAATTATAGAACTAGAGCCTAAATGTCCATCAACTGATGAATGGATAAAGAAATTGTGGTTTATATACACAATGGAGTACTACGTGGCAATGAGAAAGAATGAAATATGGCCCTTTGTAGCAACGTGGATGGAACTGGAGAGTGTGATGCTAAGTGAAATAAGCCATACAGAGAAAGACAGATACCATATGTGTTCACTCTTGTGTGGATCCTGAGAAACTTAACAGAAACCCATGGGGGAGGGGAAGGAAAAAAAAAAAAAAAAGAGGTTAGAGTAGAAGAGAGCCAAAGCATAAGAGACTCTTAAAAACTGAGAACAAACTGAGGGTTGATGGGGGGTGGGAGGGAGGGGAGGGTGGGTGATGGGTATTGAGGAGGGCACCTTTTGGGATGAGCACTGGGTGTTGTATGGAAACCAATTTGACAATAAACTTCAGATATTGAAAAAAATAAATTAATTAAAATAAAATGTTAAAATCTGAAAAAAAAAGACACAAAGATGATTCATTAGTAGACTCCCTATAGTAAAACTTTAGACACCATAGCTCTGTATTCATAAATAAAAATTAATTGAACTGCAAAACAAAAAAAAGATTGTCTTGGCTACTCTCAAGATTCTTTTATTTGCTGTCCATTTTACAGGAATTCCTATAACAGGAAATCTCTTTGTTTTTAAAGTATTTCAAAATCATGGACTAACCCCAAATTTTACCTACCATCAGTACAAGTATTTGCTTTTTTATCTTTCATTGGTTAGCAGATGTGAGCAAAGGCAATTAATTTAGCCATCTGAACTGATTTTGTCTCTGTGAGAAGCTTAAAGGTAAATTAAAGTCTGCTTGGGAAGTTTCACTTTTTCTTTGTTTTTAATTTTTTAAATGTTTGTTTATTTTTGAGAGAGAGACAGAGAGGCAGAATGTGAGCAGGGGAGGGTCAGAGAGAGGGAGACACAGAATCTGAAGCAGGCTCCAGGCTCTGAACTGTCAGCACAGAGTCCCATGCGGGGCTCAAACTCACAAACCACGAGATCATGACCTGAGCCAAAGTCGGACACTTAACCAACTGAGCTACCCAGACACCCCTTTACTTTTTCTTTTTAGGTATGAATCATCTGCAAACAGCTGAAAAAGGGATATGTCTAAAGGAGTGTCTAAAAGATCTACAGGCAGGATGGATATTTCCTTAACAGAGGTAGAGTGATCCAGGGCTGCCCTACTAGAGATAAGGGAAAGAGGGGCTGAGTTTAGGGTACTGCAGTCCCCATTACAGTAATATGTGAAGGGGAAGGCAACAATATGGAAAGCCGTGTTTTACTAGGCAACTATGGAAAAGCGGTGAGGGTTTTCTGTAAGTCTGTTCAACACGGGAAACCATGAAATTTAGTGGAATACTTAGAACCAAGTCAGCTGAGTCTTCTGTGAGCTTTTCCATGGCTGGTATAGTTCTTGAACAGGTGGCTATCTATGCCTGGCTACTGAAGTTCATGGAAGACTAAGCAAAAGGCCCCTCATCAGTCCCATGCTGAGCCATACTGGAGCCTAGGCCCTTAGGTACATGCTTTATGTATTTTGTTAAGTGGTTCAGTTTTTCCAGAATATGTTTTTAAAAAGTGAAAATTATTGGGGCGCCTGGGTGGCTCAGTCAGTTACGCATCTGACTTCAGCTCAGGTTATGATCTCACATCCGTGAGTTCGAGCCCCGGCATCAGCCTCTGTGCTGACAGCTCAGAACCTGGAGCCTGCTTCGGATTCTGTGTCTCCCTCTCTCTCTGCCCTTCTCCCACTCGCACTCTGTCTCTCTCTCTGAAAAGTAAACATTAAAAAAAATTTTTTTAAGTGAAAAATATTGAAAAGTTGAAAAGTACGTTCTTAAAACTCACATAAATTTCAAATATTTTATTCGGTATTTTCTTTATACTAAAGAGTTTACTATAATTTAATATCCCTGGGTTTAATGAAAGCAAACCTGTCCAGAACAAATAAAAGATTAATAAATTGCTCTTTATGAAAATAAAATTATTTTATTACCCCTCCCAAAAAAAAGGAAAGCCAAAAAATAAGTGACAAGCTGAGAGAAAATATTTGCAACATGTAACACAGATAAATGTCTAACATCTCTAATATACAAAGAACTTTTTAAAAATGGGGACAGGAGTTTCAAAAACCTGATAGAAAAAAAGGACAAAGATGTGTACAGTTCACCAAAAAAAGAATTTAAAATGTCCTTTAAACATATGGAAAAATATTCAACCTCACTTGTAATAAGAGAAACGTAAATTAAAATAACACTGGAGCACTATTTCTCACCAAATCAGATTGGCAAGCATTGAAAAGCACACCTACACATTCTGCTGGCAAACCTGGGGGAAACAGACACTCGCATACATCACTGGTCAGAATGCAAATTGGTACAACCCTAATCAGCGAGAATTTGGCATTCTCTAACAAAATGATGCATGCTTTCCCCACTAATTATAATTTACCCTGGTCAGACATCTCTATCTGTACAAGAATATTTATGCCCAAGGGAATTCATTGTAAGATTCTTTGCAATTGCAAAATATTAGAAACCCTAAGGAACATACACAGCAGAATGGCTGAACAAGCCATGGTCATTCCACCCAGTGGAATACTATGCAGCTATAAAAAATGAGAACAGGGGCGTCTAGGTGGCTCAGTCAGTTGAGCGTCCAACTTCGACTCAGGTCATGATCTCACAGTTCATGGGTTCAAGCCCCGTGTTGGGCTCTGTGCTGACATCTCAGAGCCTGGAGCCTGCTTATGATTCTGTGTGTGTGTGTGTGTGTGTGTGTGTGTGTGTGTGTGTGTGTATGCCCTTCTCCCATTCTCTCTCTCTCTCTCTCTTTCAAAAATAAAATAAACTTAAAAAAAATTTTTTTTAATGAGAATAGGAGTGCCTGGGTGGCTCAGTTGGTTGAGCATCAGGCTCTTGGTTTCAGCTCAGGTTATGATCTCACAGTCCATGAGTTCAAGCCCTCATCAGGCTTTGAGCTAACAGAGTGGAGCCTGCTTGGGATTCTCTCTCTCCCTCTCTCTCTGCCCCTCCCATGTGCACTCTCTCTCTCTCTCTCTCTTTCAAAATAAATAAATAAATTTTTAAAAAATGAGAACAATATCTATACACTGGTATGGAAAGCCTTCCAAAATGTATTGTTAAACAAAAAAGCAGAATGTGAGAAAGTCTTTAATGGATGGCACCTCTTGTGAAAGAGGGGGGAATAAAGAAAGTATTTTGTTGTCTGCACAAAAAGAAACAGGAAAGGTAACCAGAAGCTGGTGAGATTGGTTATACCCCCAGGGTGAGGGTGGAAAGAATGAGTGGTGGACACAGAGTAGAAGGAGGAAGGAAGTGACTCAGGAGAGTTACGGGTTTGTTCAGGTCTGACTCTTAGAGCCATGTTAACATTTCATGTACTCAATTTTTTAATGAATAAAATCAAGGATAAATGGGAGAAACCTTAACATAGAATACACAGGAGAGCAAATGAACCTAACCATATTTCAAATGAGCACCAAGGGTCTCGTTTGGGCTCAGCACCCCCATGGAAAGGAAGCCTATCCAGCAAAGAACTGCATCCTGACTATCCCACCTCCCCTGAGCTGTCACCCCCAACCACACTGCTCCCAGCCCCCTTCACAAAGTCCTCTGGACTTTGGAGTCTTCTTCTCAACCTGGACATCAGCACCTGCCTGGGCCACAGCCCCCAGCCCCTCAGCAGCTAACCTTAGGCTGCAAGGATGCTGTTCCCCTCTCCCAGGTAAAGAACATTGTTGTTCTAGGAGAAATTCTTCCCAGGCACTGAGGTAGGAGCAGGAGTGACAGTAAGGAGGCAGACTACCTTCCGGAAGTAGACCCCAGAATTCATAGATTTCACCACTGGAATCTAGTGCCATTGCCGGGGGGGGGGGGGGTGGTGGAAGAGAAGGGCCAAAGCCACAAGGCCACACCAGGCTACAGGGGAAGGACTCCCACAGCACAAAGCCCTCCTCCGCCCTGAGGCCAGGCAGACCCACTGAAGGAACAAACAGGCCAAGGTGAGTGAGTAGGGACAATCCCCGGGTTGTCATGGAGGCCAGTTGAATGGCCTGGGCAGCAGACTGCTGTAAACCATCAAGAAGGAAAGACTAGTTCACCAGCTCTTAGAAACCTCAATTTGCCCAAACTCAGACCTTCAAGGTATCATGCAGACATAATGAGCACCCACATCTCTCCCTAGTGAGCTCCCACACACACACCAGGTAGCTTCCTGGGCCCACTCTAAGCCAAGTATGTCTCCATGTGGCCTAGTGATGCAACCAATCAACCCTTTCTCACTGCCCTTACAGACTAACCCCAAAGCTGCTGCTCTTGTGAGAGAATTTCCCTATTGGTTTCAGACCGGCAAGCTGGGAGCCACAGCAGGCTCCAGATTCTCCTGACCCCTCTGATGTCTGCCCCATTTGGTAGACTCACAGCTGCCCCCGGCGAAATTGCTGGACACCTGCCCCATTTAGACCCTGAGGATGAGTTCTTGCACAAAGCCCTGTCCCGGGGCCCAAAGGTAGAGTCTGAGTCAATCCTTCAGGAATTCTGCCCACTCCTGGGCCCTCCATCTCAAGGGTACCACGTGCTCTTTGAGGGGCTTCTGAGCATCTGACGAGATAAAATCTCCAAGTGCTTTGGAAACAGTAAAGCACCCTGAAAACACCAAAAGAGTTTAAAGGAAAAACTCCAGGAAAGTGATTGGCTGCTGGGCCAGCAAGAGGAACACCTGCAGACTCCCAGGAGAACTTTGTGAGGGACAGTGCCCCCCAGGAAGGATTCCAGGGAAATGGGGAAGCAATGGGATTAGGCTTGCCTGGCAGACACCCCACATGCAGCCTGCTCTGCCAGAGAGGGCTCCTTGCCAGGCATGGGCCACAGGGAGGAGATTAGCCGTGGCAGGAACTGGCCAAGGGAAGCAGAGACCCAGACTGCCAACTGCCCACAGAGGGCAGAGGCAGAATGGCTCCCAGCCTTTGGCAGGCACTGGCTCCCAGCAGGATTCTGCTCCCAGGAATGCGGCAAGGGGCTTGTGCCAGGAACGAGGGTAGGTGACAGGATCTGCCGTGCCAAATTGATGACCCTTCCCCGGGGGAGGAGGTACCAGAGTCTCTGGGAGCCCCTGTGGGCTCCACCACAGCTGAGGAGAACCACAAGCCAGCCAGGTGCTGCCACTCTATGCCCACAGAGGAGAGGCCAGATGCCCAGAACAGAATTCCTCACCCTGCTGTCTCTACACTATCCAGGAGTGACTGTCAAAATATTTAACAACTGAAAACAGTTCACACTGGAGGCGGGAGTTCCCACAAGCTGCCACATGGAGGTGACTGGCACCATCCAGAAGCCACAGCCAGAGGGCCTCACGAGTGCATCTGGGAATTCCAGAACTGTCCCCGGGGAACTTGTCTACCTGCCAGGGTCCAGGCCCTGGTCGGGAGGACACATAGAGACAGGGGTCAGAGCTCACAAGCTGAATATCAGTCCTGCCCTTCCCAGTCTCAAGCTCTTCCTGACACCCCACTGCCCACCTCCCGCATGGGGAGTCCCAAGGCAGAGGACTGGAATATGGATGGACCATCCACCCACCCCTGTGACCCACTTCCCAGACTGGCCTGTGACAAAATGGCCCTCCTCCTTGTACTTCCTGCTTCATACTCACGACCATGATTCCACATGAGCCTCACAACAAGAGCCAAGTTTGATGTCAGACAAGTATTAGGAAGTGGGAAAACTAACACCTGGCACAGGTGGGCATGCTGTAGCCAACCACCCATGGCCCAGCTCTCACCTCTGTAAAGCCTTAAGAGAACCTAAAGGTCATCTTCCAGCCCCAGAATCATGATCTCTCTGTCCCAACCCCAGGTCCATCTCAGCGTGTCTTACCCAAGGCCTCCCTCCTACAGGCCCTGCTATAAAGAATCTTATACAATCTACCAAGACCTCTTCCCTTTTCCTACCTTGGCCTGGATGTGGAAGGAGGAGACTCAAGCGCCGAAAGATCCCCTAAGGATTATTCTGCCCAAGATTCTGATAAGGACAAAGAAATGACTTTTCCAAGGCTCTGGTGAGTCAGAGATTGAGCAGAGAGATGGAACCAGTACCCAATTCCCGTCTGGTGATTCCTTCCCTGTTGCCCTCCAGACCCAGAAGGGACCCTCTTTCTTCTCAGCTCTTGTCAGCCTGTGGGTCTTTACTAAGCATTAAGCCAGGTAAGGCCTTGGGATATAATATAGACTACAGAGAAGATCACTTTGGGCAGACCCAAAGGCACAACAGCCTACTGAGAGAGTTTGTTTGCTTGCTGTTATTTCATGCAAGGGGATGGGACGGAGTTGTCAGAAGGACAGTGCCACCAAGGTGAGTGTCCCCTAGCCTCCAGACAGCAGCCTGGCTTTCATGCCATTTCTCTATCTTCAGGAACACAGTAGCCATGATTGCCACCCAATATGGCCAAGCCAACCTCATCTAAATGGAGTCAAAAGTTACAATGACAGTTGTAACCTTAGAAGGCAGGCCAGGTGCAGAGGGGAGCACAGGACACACAGAACTGCCTTCCCATCCATCTATACAGATCTCTGTGGGGAGCCACAAAAGTGAGGCCATCCCCCTCCATGCACAATGACTAGTCCAGTCCTAGGGGAGGCCTTCCTAAGAAGTATCCCCTCACAGTTGCCACTCTCCTCACAAACTCAGGAGGGATCCTCACCAGCCAGCTCTGATCCAACCTGGTAATGTGTTAGAAAGGAATTAAGTCTCTTTGTCATCCAAGTAACAAGTTAAGGTTGGCCTGCACATTTGAAAGGGAAATAGAAAATACTATAAAATACGGGATTTTGAGGAGCCAGAAGAGGTCACTTTTTAGCCAAATTTCACTCTTAGCCAAGACTTCTTGGCCTTTTCTATGTAGCAGCCAAACCTTCCCCATCCCACTGCAGTCAGACGTGACCCTGCAAACAGTGGGGGAGTAGTGCAGCCATATTACTACTGTCAGGAGCCATCCTCACACAGCCAGCCTCACTGGCCAATGCCATCTAACAGTGCAGGCAGTGGGCACCACAGTCCAGAGGCTACACAGTAGAAAGAGGTGGGGACTTAGGTAAAAGCAAAGACCAGCTATTTGCAGAAGAGGTAGCATTACAGCTTTGTGGACCAGGGGGATAATGATACAACACAGAGGGAAGACAGCCAGCGCCAGGTCCACATTCTGGACCAACAGAGCTTCACAGGCATATAGCCCTGGTCTATTAAGTCACGAGTACATGCTCCTGCGAGGGTTGGCTGGCCCTGAGGCAGAGAGGCTCCGTTTCTCAAAACAGGCTACTAGGAGAGCTGGTGAACATCCTGAGACCCCAAGCTACTTTCACTGATACGGCTAACAAGAAAAAGCACACGCTTCAAGTTGCGACTGAGACATCCCAGGTTAATTGTGTTCTTTTTCCTCTGGTAAGGGAAGGAGAAAGATGAAGTGGGTTTAAGACCAGAACAGAAAATTGTCATGGAGTAAAAAAGGCTGCTGCCAGGCAATAAAGTGAAAACTAAAAGGAGGCATCCAAAAATCTTAGAGCGAAGACCGTCTCTCACAGCTCTACCAGCCTTGGACCATGACTTCAAGCCTTCGACGTTCCTCTTAAAATAGCTGTGTGAGCAAGAGTCGGGATCGGTGCTTCCTCTCGCAGAACCACCCTCTGCCCCAGGTCCTCTAGGCCCCCAACCACTAAGCAGGCAGGTAAACCTGCGACTGCTCGGCCAGGTGCCCAGCTCATTCCGTGGACTCGGGCGCCCCCGCGCGGCCGCGGCTCGCGGCGCTGCCTCTGGCACACTCTGTCCCGGCGGCCGCTCCCGCGAGGCCGGCGCGCCTCAGCCTCCCCCAGGGCTCGTCAGCGCGCGGCGGATCCGGTGTTTGCGCGGTCGTGCGCCGCTAACGAGCCCCGCGGGAGTGCGGCGGCGGAGAGGCCCGCTCGTGGCAACCGGGCTAGCTCCGCCGTGCGGCCGGCCCCGCCGCCCGCTGCCAGCGCAGGGGCGACCCTCGCCGCTTCCCGCCTCGCGTGTCCCCGGGGGCCCCGCGCGCTTCCAGCCGCCCCCCTCCCCGCGCCGCCCACGGCCTGGCTGCTCCGAGGCTCCAGCCCACCCCTGGCGCACTGCGGCCCACCTGTGGCGCACCCTCCCGCCCCACCCCGCCGGAATCCTTGGTGACCGGAGGGCTCACCACCCAGACTGCACTATGAGGGCTCTACCGATCCTCCTAAAATCCAGAAGGCCGGGTGGGGTGTTGGGAGCTACCTGCCAACCTCTCTGAGTCCGGCTTATCTGCTTGGGGATATAATGGGATCCACTCCGTCAATGTTCATGTGGATAATAATACACATTTGTTCCCTGTTTACCACTTGCCAGGAATTATGCTGGGTCCACAGTTACACCGTTTACCTCATTTAGGCCTCAAAACTGATGGGACCTGTCATATGCGCATGTTATTCCCATTTTATAGATAGGAAAACTGAGGTCACACAACTTCACCGAAAGGCATACAGCCAGTGAGTGGCGCAAAGCCAATGAATGTTCTTTAGTGTCTTCGTGTTTTCTAGGCCTCACAACCCACACAGATGCTATTCAGAACCTGGGATTCCATGGAGAAACTGGATAATTATTAGGAGAAGCTCTGCATTTGTGGAGGCTGACAACCCATTTTTAGGGAGTTGGAGTCTCTCAGGAGAAAACTGTTTACCTTGGTTTCAGTGTTTTCCAAACTTACTTGAATGAAGAATCTCTTTTTTAAAAAAACAGTCTTGGGGCACCTGGGTCTGACTCTTGATTTCAGGTCAGTTTATGATCTCAGGGTTCATGAGATCCAGCCCAGCATCCGGTCCTAAGATGACAGCACAGAGCCTTCTTAGGATTTAGGATTTTCTCCCTTTCTCCCTCTGTCTCTCTCTGTCTCTGTCTCTCTGTCTCTCTCTGTCTCTCCCTCCCCCACCTGCACGCACATTCTAAATAAACATTTAAAAAAATAATACAAATAATAAACACTCTTAAGAGCCTCCTGTGGAAGTGTGTTCTGTGAAATACACTTTGGGACACACTGGCCTTCATAGTCTCAAATGAAAGAATAGCTGTGTAAGCCACTGTACCTGAAAAGTGCTATGGAGCCACGAGGAAATGTTTTATTCTTATCACTATTGTGGTCATTGTCACCTTCATTATCTTTCAGGGAATCCTGTCTGTGGCCTTGCTGAGCACTTCCTAAGTGCCCAGCACCATTCTAACTGCTTTGCGTGTATTAACTAAATTATACCTTACAACTTCGCAGGTGTTAGCCCCACCTGGAAAAAATATATAGGATCATGATTAAATGAATAATAGATGCAAAATTCTTAGAAGAAAGCATTACTACAAGCATTTGCTATTATCATTATTCCCATTTTACAGAGAAAACTGAGGCACAGAAGGATTAGGTAACCACACTGCTGGTCAGTGGATCGGAATCCAGGCAGCCTGGGGACAGGGCCTATGCTAGGAAATATTGTACATTCTGCCTCTGCCAGAGGTGGAGGGGAAACCCCAGATATGGGCCTGTCAGCAAAGCCAGGATTCCCTGTGAGAATATCTCCTCTCTATGAAGGGCCACCACCCCCCTATCCTGCCCATCCCACCTGCCAGTCATAACCACCACCGCAAGTGGGAGAAGAAAGGGGACAGGATCTGGGGTTATACAATCCTGGGTTGGATCTCAGCTCTGCCATTTCCTGGTTGGATGATCTTATACAAGTAACTTAACCATCAGTTTCCTCATCAGTAAAAGGACAGCATCATCTACCTCACAGGTGTGTGTGAGGAAGGACTGAGATGACAGATATAAAGCAATTAACACAGGACCTGACCCATCTGAAGCCCTCAGTAAATGTTGGCTCAGCACCTGCCCAGCACTCCCACCTCTTCTGGGTCCCTGGCTTGTCCCCACTTCTGCCTGTCACAGCCCCTGGTCTTGAAATTATGGTTCTATGTGTCTGTCTTCCCTACAAGATTGAGCCCTAATGGTTGCTCTTATTCACTGCTGCACCCCCAGGGCCCAGCACATCAAGCTCAGCACACACCAGCAACCCAGTGTTTGCTGAGCGAACAGGTGCATTATGACAAGAAAGCTATTAGTGATTATTGAGAACCCATTGTGCACTAGGCAGAGTTCCAAATATTTAACATGGATTCTAACTCAACCTAGTATACAACAACCATGTTAGGTAAGTACTACTGTTTTCTCATTTGAGGAAATTGAGGCACAGAAACGTGCCTGGTAAATAGTGGAGACAGGATTTGAACCCAGGCAGTCTGGCTTTTGATCCTGCAAGCTTAGCCACAATAACCAAGTGAACAGTTGGATGCCTACCTGCCTTCACAGGGCTGCTGAGAAGGCCAGAATATACTAAAAGCCCTATCTATGCACAAAAGTTTGTTACTAAACCCCAGAAAAGGAAGGCCTGTTTCGCCCAGGCCTCGGTTTCCCTATCTGTGAAGTAAGGGTTGGACTTAATAATGTCAGGAGTCTTACACTCATGGCGGAAGGGAGGAGAAAGGAAAAGGGAGCTTGAGCCAAGAGAAACATAAGAACAGCACAGTAGCTAGATGGGCCCAGCCTGGAGCAGAGGCCAGGCCAGGGGCCAACAAAGCAGGAAGGGGCCCCATCACTGCCTCTGTGAACAACCAGGTCAGAGTGGGCCGTAATTCACCTAGGAGTGGGGGTCAGGGTCAAGATCCCAGCCAGAATCATGTGATACAATAATTAAGGGCAATAATGATCATTCACAAGTAGCTAGCACTTTACAGTTTCTGCTACCTCACCTGACTCTCACATCACCCCGTGACTATTACCCCTAAGAACTAAGGCCTAGAGAGGTCTGGGACTTGCCCAGGGTCACACAGCGGGTCAACATCTAGACCCCACATGACAGAGCTATTGATTGACCAATTAATTCAAAACTGCAGCAAGCCATGCTCTAGAAATTGCTCTGGCCCTTTAAGGAGGGAGTGAGCAGGACCCAGGTGGCATGCCTAGGCCACAGTCAAGTGAGAGAGTAGCCATTTCCACTCATTAAAAGTTTAGCCAGGCGAGCAAAGTGGGCACTTGGGGACGGTGGATCTCCTTGGGGCTCTGGCCATATCTGGACCCAGCGTCAGGCCCAGGCTGCTGTAATTGGGCCCCAGGTGTCCTGCTGAGCCTGCATCCCGCCAGAGAGCCTCTGAGGCCACTAAGGCCCAGCTCATTATGGCCTAATTGGTGGCAAATCATTCAGCCAGCCCCAGGGACAGAGAGTGATGAGCTCACAGTGAGAAAAGTTTGAGCAGCCACAACTTTCTCCACAGTGGCCCAAACTTTCCCAGTCCTGGGGGACGCCAAGGTCCCTGCCGGTGCCCAGGCTTCTCCAGGCTGCCCAGGCCCAGCTGCACCACTGATACACTGCTGTCACCACTGGGACTGGCTGTCTGAGGTTCCTCCCAGAGCCTCCACGGTGCAAGAGGGGCTCTAGCTCTACCCTCCACTTCTCCACCCCATCCCGGGACACCTAGGGGGGCAGCAGCCCCCTCCACATCCGGGAACAGGACCTGGGCACTGCCGGGCCAACCACTACCTCCCTGAAGGGGCGAAGATGTCTGGTTGTCAACATGACGTTGGGCCAGGGTCAGTTCACAGAGGCCGCTCCCTGCCTTAGCCCATTTCCTCTCACACCAGCCACAGGAGGGAGGGACCCGGGAGGGTGATGTAAAGATGACGATGGCCATAAACAAAAGGTTGTTACTTCAGAGCTAAATGTCTTCTATGCGTCAGCCTGTTTACTCTTCAGAGAAGCCCTGTGAGGTGCCAGTCCTATCCCTATTTCACAGACAAGGAAACTGAGGCACAGAGATTTTGAGTTCACCCACCTCCTGCAGGCTTTCCCTGTAGAGAATACTCAATTTGTCATTAAGATAGAAGAAAAAAACAAAATACTTGCTTTGAAGCGAAATTAATCTAGGTTCAAATCGCTGCCACTCAACCAGCTGTGTAAACTGCCCCAATTCATTTAACTTCTCTGAGTTTTTGCTTCTTCATCCGTAAAATGGAGTTGTTATCATATCTATTTCATGAGAGTGGGAGGCTAAAGACCATGTTTATAAAAGGCCTATCAGGGGTGCCTGGGTGGCTCAGTCAGTTAAGCGTCCAACTCTTGATTTCAGCTCAGGTCATGATCTTGTGTTTTGTGAGATCGAGCCCGGCATCAGGCTCTGCAATGTCAGCGCAGAGCCTGCTTGGGATTCATTCTCTCTCCCTCTCTCTCTGTCCCTACCCTACTCACATGCACTCTCTCTCTCTGTCAGAATAAATAAACTTAAAAATAATAAAATCAAATGCCGAATGTAGTCCTGACAGAGTAAATGTTCATTCGATGACTGGTGATACTATTTTGTAGCATGGTGGAATAAAAAAAGCACAGGGGTTAGAGCCAGCAATTCAAAAAATATGATTGTTCCAGGCTCTGTACCAGCCCTGGAGCTTCCGGTGTCAGTTAGATGCTCTCCCTGCCCTCCCCATGCAGGATGAGACAGGAAATAAGTGCAGTGGCAGGACAGGTCAGCGGTCAGTCTGAGATGTCACTTAACGTCTCCAAGCTTAGCTTTATCATTTGGTAAGTGGTGGGCAGTGCCTGCCCCACAATAACTCGGGTTATTGTGAGGCCTGAGGGCCTCAATGTAATTAAGCATGACCTACAAATTCTAGAACAGTATAGAAATAGCCCCACTGTCTGAGGTTCGGGACCTCGAGTCATTGCCCAAAGTTACCCAGCTGGTGGAGGCCAAACCTAGAAAGAATCCCAGGGCTTTTCCTCCCAGGGAACACTCAGCACCCTGCAGGAACGGCAGCCTTCCTCAGCCTTTGGCCCCCGTCACACCCTGCACACACCAGGGTAGAT
Organism: Leopardus geoffroyi; assembly: GCF_018350155.1. NCBI lineage: Eukaryota > Metazoa > Chordata > Mammalia > Carnivora > Felidae > Leopardus > Leopardus geoffroyi. The sequence continues at coordinate 60,229,779 of NC_059329.1, read as the reverse complement.
ACCCTGGCCAATGGGTGGGATGTGTGGGGCAGACCCTGCCTCTTTCCAGGGAGCTCACAACCGTGGGTCAGTAAGACAAGCAAGAGGTACTCAAAATACATGAGAAGGGGAGGCATCCTGAGAGGATGGGGTGACAGACACCTTTTCCTGCCTCTCCTTGATCAGGTGTAAACTGTGAGCCCCAAGACCCTCTCTCTTCTGCTTCCTTTGCCTCCAGAGAAACCCACGGCCCATGCAGAAATGGAGAGCTTGCTGTGGACGTGTCCTACAGCCCCAAGACAGAATTCTTAGGTGCTCTCTGCCCCTCAGGAAAGGTCTGAGCTCAGCAGTCCCAGCTCAGTGTGATGGACGATCACGATGGAGCCAGCACCAGGGCCAGATAGCTCTGACCGCCATTCCCTGGCAGGCTTTGACCCCTGGTGGCAGCAGAAGGGAGCTGGGCCTGGGTCCTTCTTCAAGCCCCTGAATCATTGGTGGCCACTGACTTTCCCTGTCAGAAAGAACCAAACCTGCAGAAGGAGGCAGAGACTCTGGGGGAGGGAGGAGACTGAGGATTTGGATGGGGAAGTTCTGAAGAAATGACCCACGTTGGCCCAAGCTCCCCTGGGGAAGATCTGGAGAGAGCTCAGAGGACACACACACACACACACACACACACACACACACTAAATGTGGGAACCATCAGCAGTGGGATTTAGAGTCAGACAGCCCAAGTTCAAGTCCCATCTCTGCCGCTTACTGGCTGCATGGCCTTGGACAAGTGTGCGGCCTTTACCTGTTTTCTCCTCCATAAAATGGGGATAATACTAGGGCCAACCACGTAGAGTTGTCATAAGGATTAGAGAGATCATCTTAGCTAATTTATATAGAGTTCATATTGTGTGTTAATAACTGTGTTAAATAAGGTACAGACATAAACTCACTTGATGCTTGTAACAGCCCTGTGAAGTTTTGCTTGTTCACAACTATTCTACACATAGCCTACTCGGTGCTCCATAAATATGTGTCGAATGAATGAACGAATGGAAATAAGGTTGGTGTTATTGTTAGTCAGAAAAGCACACTGAGGCTCAAAGACAGAAAGCAACTTGCCAGGACCACACAGAACCAGGTCTCCTGCCCAGGGGCCTGACACCAGCATGTTCTGATTGACTCAAACTCACAGTCTAGGGGGTAGGGTGGGAGGCTGGAAGAGTGGTAGGCCACACCAGGAATGTCCAAAGATGAGGCATCTCTATTTCCACCAGGCCTAGAGGGCACCAGCCCCAGGGCACAATCCCTGGCAGCCTCTGCCAGACATGGTGCTTGGGTGCCACTCTGTGGCTCCTCTTGGAAGTGCAAGCTGCACTTGGCCTGGCCTGGAGGCCTCTGCGTGAGGAAAGTCAGCCCTGCACCAGGGAGCCACCAGTCCACAGCCCAGACATGGATAGAGAGGGTCAGGCTTCTCTAAAAGCTTTGCCCAGAGACTGAAGGGCCCCCAGAGCCAAATAACTTGTTTATGGGCAGTGAAGGCAGAGATGGGGGCAGGGGGTGTTCATGAGTCCAACAGGGAACTTCGGCCTCCTGGCTTTCTGAAATGCCAACCCCAGAAGGCCCCTCTCACACAACGCAAACACACACAAGAGCCATATCAGGCCACTTGCCAGATTTCCCACTGCCCACAGCCTGAGGTCTTTGGGTCCACAATCTGCTTTTCTAGGACTAGGGTGTTCAACCCAAAAGACCCTCATAGTAGAGAGTTCTCCTTCCTTCCTAATGTACATGATACCCAGAGGGACAGCTCCTGGCCAGGGGGGAACCCATGAGGGGGCTTCCTTTCCCAGTGGGGCAGCTCCAAAATTTCCCATGCAGGGAGGAAAGAGATCCATCCTAACAGTCTTATGCGACCCTGCCTGTCTAGGCTAGAGGGAGGATCCTGAGGAAGGTCTTTCAGCAGGGGGTGTGGGCAGAACTGGGTTGGCCCCTGGCCTCATGGGGCCCCCTCATCAGGGCCAGGGCCTACTGGCCTGCTCTTTATGAAAGGCATCCTCAGCCCCCTCCCGAGAGCAGGAGATAAGGTTGGAGAGGCCAGGGGGTCTGCTGAAGGGACAGAGACCCATTTTCAGGACTGGACACAGCAAGACTGGTGGGATGTCAGGCTGAGGGAGGAGAGAGTACAAAGCGGGAAGGCCTGCCTAGTCCTTGTCCCATGCCTGCCTCCTATGGAGAGAAGAATCACCCAACATTCCCAGTACCAAGAGGCCCTCTGAAACCCCAGCAGCAGGATGGGCCCAGAAGACACTAGGAGGCAGGGGCAGCTCCAGGGCCTGTTCTGGTGCACAGTGGCTGCAAGACTGCTGGCTGCCAGCCTCAGTTCCCTCACCTGCAAAGTGGGCTGGTGCCTCTACCTCCCAGGTGTGATGTGGAAATCAAATCAACTGAGAAACATGAAAGAGGGTAGATCTTATGTTCAGTATTTTATCACTAATAATAAATAGGCAGGAGGAAACTTCTGGAAGTGATGGTATGTTTATGGCATAGATTGTGGCAGGGGTTTCATGGGTATTTATTATCTCCAAATTCATCAAGCTGTATACAATAAATATGTACAGCATTTTGTATGTCAAAGACCATAAAGTGGTATTTAAAAAAAAAAACAAAAAACAGAGGGGAGCCTGGGTGGTACAGTTGGTTGAGGTCAGACTTCAGCTCAGGTCATGATCTCACAGTCTGTGAGTTCAAGTCCCATGTCAGGCTCTGTGCTTACAGCTCAGAGTCTGGAGCCTGCTTTGGATTCTGTGTGTGTGTGTGTGTGTGTGTGTGTGTGTGTGTGTGTGTGTGTGTGTCTGCCCCTCCCTTCCTTGTGTGCTCCCTCTTTCTCTCTCAAAAAAAAAAAAAAATTAAAAAAATGAGCTTCCTAAACTATAATCACATGAAGTTTGTTAGAATCATCAGAAGTTGGATCTAGGAAGGGAAGGCTGTAAGAGACCACCCTGTCCTCCTTTTATGGAAGGGGAAACAGAGGCCCAAGGGTACCCTCCAGAGTCTGAGTCAGATCTCAAGGCACTGGACTTGCTTCTCCACGCTGCCTCCCATCTGGTGCCAGTGGCCGGGGCAGTGGTGGGTAGAGAGGCACAGGTTAGAAGTTCAGAGCAGATGATGACCTGAGATGGATTTCAGGGACTTCAGTGAGATTCCTATGTCCAAAAAGCCTCCCCATCTACTCCATGTGGTAGATATCACCACCAATCCTCAGAGATCCAAGCCATCATCAGGCTTTTACTCACCAGTGTGTGCTTTGGATCTCATCAGAGAGCAGATTTTGAAATAGGGAATCCTTACCACCTTGACAGGAAGAAAAGTCTAGAGAGGAGAGTTTAGCACAGAGGGGGATCATGGGGCCATAAAAGGGTGAAGAGAGGGGAGACAGTGGACAAATGGGCTGCCCTGGAGTCCTGCGGAGGAGTGGGAAGCTGTCAGGGAGGTCCCAGGGCAGCTGGGCTGTCCACAGTGCCTTCCACAGTGGAATGCTAACGGAGTCCTGAACCCAAAGATTCCTCACCCTGTAGCAACTCAGAGCAGCTGGGGCAAGATCAGTCAGCAGGGGCTTCCTGCAGCAGGTGGCACCTAAGGTCCGAGAGCAAGCACAGGCAGAGCCGGATGCAGAGGACAGGAAGGACTGGTGGGCAGGGGGTTGGTGGGCAAAGTGCAAGCTCAGTGTGGCCTTGCTGGAGGGCAGCAGCCCCTCCAGGAGGAACAGAAGATGAGAGCTTCGAATGCCACCCTTTCCTTGGTTGGCACTGGGGAGCCTCTGCAGGGTTTTACTAAGGCTGACGAGGTCAGGTCTGCTTTCCTGAGGATCCTTCTAGCAGCAGAGGTGGAGACAGACTAGCCCCCACTCAAGGCCTGGAGGTCAGCCGGGAACTGGCTTCAAGAGGCAGAGCAGAGAGGAGACAGGTGGTGGGATGGGCTGGACTTGGGGGCAGACCAGACAAGGGATGTGAGGGAGAGAACAAGCAGGGTGATGTCCCAGAATTTGGCTGGGGCAGTGGCTGGACCCCCCGAGAAAGGGGATTGAGAGGCAAACCACAAGGGTGGGAAGGGGCGCAGTCAGCTGTGGGAAAGGTTGCACGGAATGTGTGTGCAACCTCCTCATGTCTCAGCTCCCGTCACCCCTGATGTGGAGTCCTGGTGACAGTCCAGAGGGCCTCAGAGGCATCCCCAGTGCCCTGAGAACCATACTCCTGTCTGTGCTTTACAGCCACAACATCTCACCTTGTCACTAAAAGTTGGCCAGCAGGAACGTGCACCAGTCTGACAGAGGCAGCCCATCTCTGCCCCAGAAAGCCCCAGAATGAGGGGAGGCATGGCTGGGAGCTCCCGGTATAATAAGGAAACTTGATTAATATCTCCTCAGCCTGTTTTGCTCACTCAGCTCCCCTCAACTGATCTCTTTGTTCTAAGACAAAGCTAGAAGTACATGTCCTCCAGGAAGCCTTCCTGGCTTAGCCCTGCCTCATACACAGGGTTGAGTTTCCACTCCTCTGAGCTGAACTCTTGGAGCCCAGACTAGATGGGCTTCCTGAGAGCAGCCCCTTGCCCTCCCCCCATCATGGGTGTCACACATCCATACCCTCCCCTACCACACCCCTCTGCACCCACCGCCTGCCTAGGCCAAAGCCACCCTCACTGTCCCTCTTTCATTCTTTTGAGCCACAGGTATGGAGGCTGTAGTGGGTTTAGTGGTGGCCCCCAAAAAGATATGTCTAAGGCCCTCAAAGTTATGAATGTGACTTTATTTGGAAAAAGGGTCTTTGCAAATGTAAGTAAATAAAGGATCTTCACATGAGATCATCCCGGATTACCCAGGTTGGCTCTAAATCCAACGACAAATGTCCTTATAAGAGACAGAAGAGAAGGCCTTGTGAAGAAGGCAGAGATTGGAGTTTTGCAGCATAAGCCCCAGAAGCTGGAAGAGGTGAGGGAGGGTTCTCCCCCAGAGGCTTCAGAGAGAGCCCAGCCCTGCCCATACCTTGATCTCAGACTTCTCGCCTGAAGAACTATGGGAGAATAAATTTCTATTGTTATAAGTCACCCAGTTTGTGGCCGTTGGTATGGCAGCCCCAGGAAACTAATACAGACTTAAAGCAGCCAGCAAGCAGTTCTCAGAGGTCTAAGCCCGCACGGTGTGAGCTGACCCAGTTCTGTGTCCAGCAAGAGCCGCCACTGCCCCAGGGCTTCTGCCTCCTGGCCCAGGTCCCACCCCAAGGGAGGGTCATGGATGAACTGGACAGAGCCTGGTGAAAAGGGCACTCACTGGGGACCATGTTGCCAGGACTGCCCTGTGTGGGGGGCAGGGAGTAGTGGACAGAAGAGCCTCAATGAGCAGGGGAGTGCACATGAGAAAGCCCCTCCTCCAGGCAAACCTCACACTTGGTCCTGAGGCACAAGCAGCGTTTGAGATCCTCCAGCCCCGACAGCCTGCCGGCCACCTCTGACCACCCTGCTGCCACCTCAACGCAGCAGGGCTGGAGCAGGTCCAAGCCAGATGCCTTTGGGTGGAGAGGGGACACTCCGGGGCTCCAAACCACAATGATCTTCACTGATTCCCACCTTTACCCCCCCCCCCTCCACCCAAGGCTTTGGGTTCAACCACACCCACCATCGCCATTCCTGCCCTCCTGTTACACCTCAGCTTAGCCATCTGAGGCCCTCCTTCTCTCTGCCTCTGGCTGTTTCTGGACCTTCCAGGCTGACGCATATGTCCCCTCCTCCACGAAGCCTTACCTGACCCCCATCTGCTCCTCCACCATGTCCAGAGCAGTGATGAGACAGGGCAAAGTGGAGAGAATCAGTCTGGGTCAGATGACCTATCCTAAGTAGATAATTAAGATAATTAATTAAGTAGATTAAGATGAAGATTAAGTAGATTAAGATAATTAAGATAATTAATTAAGTAGATAAGCCTAAGTAGATTAATTACCACGGAAGAAATCAGAAAGGGCTACCAAATAGTTATCAGCTGAAAAAGATTTGCCCCCACATTGTTTTATTGGTGATTTTCCTTCCAAACTCTTAAGAGATGAACAATTCTTGTGCTATAAAAACTATTCTAGAAAATAGAACTTAAAAAGGAAAGTGAGTCAATTCATTATGAAGCTGGCATAGCTGTGATACTAAAACCTCATAAAAATTGTTCTGAAAAAGAAACTTGTAGACCTATTCTAAATAAAATACTAGCAGAATGTCAGCAGAATTTAAAAATATAAACACTGTGTGAGATATCTACTTGTCAACAAGTCAAATTTTAAAAACATCGGCTCATTATAGTTGCTTCCAAAAAGAAGCATTTGAAAACGTTAAACACAACGTCCCATTTTGTTCATTATCAAAAACTAGAAACAGAACAGTATCTCATTAACATAAAAAATAATATTTTTCTCAAATGAACAAGCAACTTTGTACTTAACATTAGAAACAGGGGTTCTAATAAAATTGGGGAAAAATAAATATACCTTTTCTTATCGTTATTCTTTAATATTGTTCTGGAAGTTCTTTTTTATGAAATACAATATAAAACAGAAACAAAAATCTAGTTTAAAAAAAGATGAAAAAGGATAATTCTCCTTTGAATATTCAATAAAATCAACTGAAAATAGTTTTCAGTTAATAAGGGAATTTTTAAAAGTACAATATGTAATATATATATAACATAGAAGATAAATGTACAAATGTACAAAATCAAGAAATTTCTATATAAAATTATTGCCAATTCAAAAAAATGATAGAAAATATTGTATTCTCAATGGTAGCAAATAGCAAAACACTTACAATACACTTAAGAGCAATGAGGGGGACCTATTCATTATTCAAAAAATACTGAGTATCTTTTATGTGTCAAATTCTATATTCAGTGTGTGGAACATAACTGTGAGTGAAGTAGATAGAGTGCCCGCTGCCGTGGACCTGTACAAATAAAACTAAGAAACTGTTGAGAGATGTAAATCAAGACTTTTTCAGAATGCCGTACTTTGATAGTAGATGGAAAGACTGAATGTTATCAATGCCACCCACAGATTAATTTATAGGATTAATGAAATCCCAATTTTTAAAAATCACAATGGGATTGTTTCTGAAAATTGGCTAAATGTTTCTAAAGTTTGGAAGAATAAAACTTGAGAATAACAAAAATTAATTTTAATCAAAGTACTTATAAAGGTAAGTTTCATTAAAAAGAAAAATAAGTGATGAAACTATAGTGGCTAAAATAGTAGAGTACTCTCTTACAAGTCAATAGCATAAGACAATTCAATTAAAAATAGGCAGAGGAGGGGCACCTGGGTGGCTCAGTCAGTTGAACGTCCGACTTTGGCTGAGGTCATGATCTCGCAGTCTGTGAGTTCGAGCCCCAAGTCGGGCTCCGTGCTGACAGCTCAGAGTCTGGAGCCTGCTTCAGATTCTATGTCTCACTCTTTGAACATCCCCCACTTGTGCTCTGTCTCCCTCTCTCTCTCTCTCAAAAATAAATAAATGTTCAAAAAAAATTTTTTCATAAAAACAGGGAGAGGATTTGAATAGAGATTTCTCCAAATAAAAGCACATGAAAACATGTTCAACATCATTAGCCCTCAGAGACACACAAATCAGAACACCTTGGATGGCTAGAATTTTTAAAAAGATCATAATAACTGTTGACAATGACATGAAGAAATTATAACCCTCATACACTGCTGGCGGGAAAGTAAAATGGTGCAGCTGCTTTGGAAAACAATATGGTACTTCCTCAAAAGATTAAACAGAGAGTATATAGATACCCAGTAATTCTACTCCTAGAAATGAAAACATGTGTACATAAAAACTTGTACATTAGTGTTCACAGCAACATTGTTGAAAAGAGCCAAAAAGTGGAAACAGCCCAAATATCTATCAACTGATGAGTGGATCAATACAATGAGGTTTATCCACATGATGGAGTACTATTCAGCCACTAAAAGGAAATGGCATACTCATGGCTACAGCATATTGAAACTCGAAAACAGTATGCTAAGTGAAAGAAGCCAGCCATGAAAGACCACATGCTGTATGATTCCATTTATATGAAACATTCAGAATAGTCCAGTCCAATGACACAGAAAGTGGTTGCCTCGGGCTGAGGGGATTGGGAGAAACAGGGAGTGACTATCAGTTGGTAAAGGGTGTCTATCTGATGTGATGAAAATGTTGATTGTGGTGATAGTTGTGCAGCTCTGTGAATTTACTAAAAAAAAACAACATTGAATTGTACATTTAAATGGGTAAACTGTATGGTCTGCAAATTATACCTCAATAAAGCTTTTATTTAAAAAAAAAAAATGGTATTGGCACAAGAACAATCAGAGCATCACTACCTGTAAAACAACCCCATGACATACAAGAACTTAATCTAGGATAAAGATAGTAACACAAAGCAATGGAGAAGCTGAAACAAGAACAATGTATTTAGTTACCTGGGGAGGAATATGCCAACTTAGATTGTCACTTTGTGACAAAAACAAATTTCTTGTGGATCAAAATTTAATACGAAAAAATCATGCCATATTTTAAAGGGGAACAAAATCTTTGAATGAGAAAAGACTTGCCAAGCTTAAAACCAACTCATAAGGAGAAATGCCCATAGATTTCATTTTATAAATTTAAAGTTTTTAGTCTTAATATCAGAAACAAAATAAAAATACAAGATTTGAAAATTTTGTTTCAGTGGATGAAAGAGGAATAATTAATTTTAATAATTAAATTGCTAAGGGAAATACTTAACACCTTATACACATGGGCAAAGTATAATGAACAGATATTTCACAAACAAGAACCTGCAAATTACAATAAGATAGTATTTTTCAATCATCAAATTACTAAAATAAAAATTATTAAATCATATTAATTAATTTATTTTTTTTTCAACGTTTATTTATTTTTGGGACAGAGAGAGACAGAGCATGAATGGGGGAGGGGCAGAGAGAGAGGGAGACACAGAATCGGAAACAGGCTCCAGGCTCTGAGCCATCAGCCCAGAACCTGACGCGGGGCTCGAACTCACGGACCGCGAGATCGTGACCTGGCTGAAGTCGGACGCTTAACCGACTGCGCCACCCAGGCGCCCCAAATCATATTAATTTAATACTAGCACCAGTGACTCAGACATGAGACTGATACAGCTTTCTCAGAAATCCACTTGGCATGCTCAAAAATGTTCAGATTGTTTGACCCAATAATCCTACATCCTAAATCTACCCTGAGAAATATATTTGAAATGCAAAAACTTATTGAAAGATTCATATGTCATTAAATTATGACCCTTATCTTCTCATTTTTTTCTCCAGGAATATTGACTCATGCAGACCAAAGCCTGGTGAAGGTGGGGCAGGCCCTAGTAGGGGTCAAGGTACAGAAACCAGACCATCCTGCTCCCAGACCATTCTGCTTCCCAAGGAAGATGTTGGCATGGAGCAACAGCAGCTCCAACGGGTCCTACACCAGCTTCCTCTGGGTGGGCTTCCCTGGGCTGCAGGAGCACTCACGCCCTTCTGGTGCTGCCCTTCCTCAGCCTCTACCTGGTGATCATCTCTGCCAATGCCCTGGTCACCCACATGGTGGTGGCCCAGCAGAGCCTGCACCAGCCCATGTACCTGCTCATTTCCCTTCTCCTGGCTGTCAGCATCTGTGTTGCCGCCACCGTGATGCCCACCATGCTGTTCAGCTTCTCTACCCACTTCAACCGCATCTCCCTGCCTTGCTGTCTACTCCAGATGTTCTGCATCTACTTCCTCATTGTCTTTGACTGCAACATCCTCCTGGGTCATGGCCCTGGACTGCTACATTGCCATCTGCTACCCTCTGTGCTACCCTGAGATAGTGACGGGTCAGTTGCTGGCTGGCCTGGTGGGGGCGGCAGCTGCCAGGAGCACTTGCATTGTTGCCCCCCCTCGTGGGGCTTGCCTCCCAGGTTCACTTCTGCTGCTCAGACCTGATCCACCACTTTGCCTGTGAGCACATGGCCCTCATGAAGCTCTCCAGTGGGAACATCTTCCCGAACGAGACTGTGGGTCTCACTGTCCACATCTTCAACAGAGTCCTGGACATGCTGCTACTTGGAGCCTCCTACTCTCGCATTATCCATGCTGCCTTCTGGATTTCATCAGGCAGAGCACATTCCAAGGCTCTGAACACCTGTGGCTCCCACCTGCTGGTCATCTTCACTGTCTACTCTTCCACCATGTCCTCATCCATCATCTACCGTGTGGCTCCCACCGCCTCCCTGGCCATGCACAACTCACTCAGCGCCCTCTACCTGCCGCTCCCATGTCTGGTTAACCCTGTCATCTACGGGGCCAGGACCAAGGAAATCAGGCAGCACCTGGCAACTCTGTTCCAAAAGGCAGAGCTACTAGCCCCCCTGAGAAGCCCCAGCCCCTGGCCTCACACAGGGAGCTTCCCACCTGACTCTTTGGGACTTGTAGGTCCTACAAGTACTCTCACTATCAAGTGGGTATATGTGCAAATGAGTCATCCCTGCTGTATTTTGGCTTTGACTATCTGCATTCATCTTTGAAAATCTTTTTTATCCATTTTCTGAAAATAGCTACTCATCCAGAATTATACAGTAACCAACTCCAAAGGAAGCTTGTGTCTCTAGCTTCTAAATTTTCTCCCCTTCTTTCTGCATGTGATATTCATTCATTCTCACATTCATTCATCAGACATCTATTTTACGTACATCATGCTAACCCCATGATTGCAAAGAAAAAGAAACTGGTCTCTTCCCTGAAGGAGGCTCTAGCCTATAAAGCTTCCAAACTATAAAGACAGGTAATGTTCAATAATACCTTTATGTACAAAACTCTGTGGGAACATAGAGGAAGACAATTACTAAGACAGAACACTTCACAGAGAAGGTCAATTTGAGTTATGTTTGAAAGACAAGATAAGGTGTTTACTGAAGAAGAAGGAGATAGAAGAAAAAGAATTCCAGGCCATAACAGCAGGGTAGGCAAAGGCACAGAGGCATGGGTACACGGCTGAGTGGGAAACTCCCAGCCAGGCCCAGTTTCCCTGGCACAGGGGCAGGTGGGGGCCTGGCAGGGAAGGAGGCTGAATGCATAAGCAGAGGCCAAGTGATAGAAGGCCTCATCTGTTGTGATAAGGAGCTTGAGTGCTTACTCCATGCAGTATTTAGCCATTTAAAGAGTCCAAAGCAGCAAAGTGGCAAGATCCTACCTGTGTTTTGGAACGATGGCTCTGCAGCCCTAGTAGAATGTGGATCAGAAGGACACAAGCCTGGAGGCTGGGATACTGGAGATGACGGTGGCCTGGACCTGACTGGTAACAGCAGAAATGAGGAGTGGAAGACAGACACAAGAGATTCCAGAAGGTTGAGTTTGTGTATGAGGGTTAGAGAGGCAAGAGGAAACTAAAGGGAGAGTGGCCTCACCAAAGTCAGGGAGGAGACTGTTCTAAGAAGGTGAATGGTCAACAAATGGAAGTCCATCAGAGGACCTGTAGGTGGTTTAACCAACAATGAACTAGTATCCAGAATATATAAAGAACAACTACAAATCAGTAAGAAAAAGACAATAGTAAAATAGGCAGAAGACTTGAACAGTCACTTCAGAAAATAAGCATAAGAAAAGGCATTTGACCTCCAGCCTCTCACATATAGATGTTCAGGTTGTGCACTGTACAACTTCACACATCTATTGTATAAACATAGCATATTTGTATATGTATTTCAAAATTTCCCAGAAGATGACCACGAAAACTTTCAATGCACTACTAATGAGATTGTAGATTGCTGAACCACTTTGAGGACAATTTGCCATTATCTAGTGAAACTAAAGATATGCATACCTCTTACCCCCCAAAATATCCTCAGACACATGGTCATCAAAATACACGTACAAGAATATTCACAGTGGCATTGTTCCTAATTGTGAAAAACTAGAAATAAAATAATGTCCTTTGGCAATAAAATGTGTAAATACATTATGGTACATTCATACATTAGAATGCTATTGACAATAAAATACATTCACAAGTACAACACCCATTCGTGAGAAAAACCCTGTGCAAAGTAGGTCTAGAGGGAATATTCCTCAACATAATAAAAGCCATATATGAAAAACCCACAGCTAACATCATACTCAATGGTAAAAAAAAAAAAAAAAACTGAGACATTTTCCCCTAAAATCAGGAACAAGACAAGGATGTCCACTCACCACTTTGATTCAACATAGTACTAGAAGCAATGAGACAACATAAAGAAATAAAAGACAGGGTGCCTGGGGGGCTTAACTTGTCAGTTAAGTGTCCAACTTTTGGCTCAGATCATGATCTCACAGTTCTCCAGTTCAAGCCCCACATTGGGCTCTGCGCTAACAGCTTGGAGCCTGGAGCCTGCTTCAGATTCTGGGTCTCCCACTCTTTTAGCTCTTCCCTTGCTTGCACACAAGCACTCGATGTCTCTCTCTCTCTCGATCTCTCTCTCTCAATCTCTGTCTCTCTCTCCCCAAAGTACAGAAAACTTTAAAAAAAAAAAAAGTTAAAGACATCCAAATTGAGAAGGAAGACATAAAACACTCACATTTTGTAGATGACATAATACTAAATACAGAAAACCCTAAAGAGTCCACCAAAAACTACTAGAACTGATAAATGGATTCAGTAAAGTTGTGGGATACAAAATCAATGTAGAGAAATCTGTTGCATTCCTATACACTAATAATGAATCAGCAGAAACTGAATTTAAGGAAACAATCCCATTTCCAGTTGCTCCAAAAACAATCAAATATCTAGGAATAAACTTAACTGAAGAGGTGAAAGACCTGTACCCTGAAAACTACAAAATAGTGATGAAAGAAATTCAAGACAATACAAAGAAATGGAAAGACATTCCATGCTCATGGGTTAGAAGAACAAATAGTGTTCAAATGTCTATACTGCCCAAAGCAATCTACACATTTAATGCAATTCCTCTCAAAATACCAAAGCATTTTTCACAGAGCTAAAACAAACAATCCTAAAATTGGTATCAAACCACAAAAGACAACGAAAAGCCAAAGCAATCTTGAAAAAGAAAAAAACAGAAGTATCATAATTCCAGACTTCAAGCTCTATTACAAAGCAGTAATAATTGAAACAGTATAGTACTGGAGGGGAGGAGCCAAGATGGTGACACAGCAAGGAAGTCTTTTTTGTGTCTCTCGCACATGAAATACAGCCAGATCAACACTAAACCATCCTGCACACCTAGAAAACTGATTTGAGAATTAACATAACAATCTGCACAACCTGAACCACAGAACTCAGCAGGTACGTGGTGCGGACAGGTGAACTGTGGGGGAGAGAGAAGCTGTGGAGGGCAGGGAGCTGATTTGCTTGTGGAGAGAGGACAGAGACTGGGGGGAGGGGAGGAGAGAGTATGGGAAAAGAGCCCCCACCCCGAAAGCAGCTGGAGAGAAAGTGGAAAAGTGGAAACAGCCGCAAGGACTTAACGAGAAAGGAGAAAAGAGAGGGTTTAAATTCCATTAAGACTCTACACGCAGGGAAGGAGCCAAGATGGCAGAACAGCATGGAAGTTTTTTGTGTGTCTCACGTCCATGAAATACATCCAGACCAACACTAAACCATCCTGCACACCTAGAAAACTGATTAGAGGATTAACACAACAATCTGCACAAATGGAACCACAGAATTCAGCAGGTACGTGGCACAGAGAGGTGAACTTGGGGAGCGAGGGGCCGCAGTGGGCAGGGAGCCGCTTTTGCAGGTGGAGAGAGGACAGAGATTGGGGGGGGGGGGGGGAGGCCGGGTGGAGAGAATATGGGAAAAGCACTCCTCTCCAAAAGCAGCTGGAGAGAAAGTGGAAAATTGGAAACAGCCGCAGGGACTAAACTAAAAAGGGAGAAAGGAGAAAGGAGAGGGTTTAAATTCCATTAAGACTGTAAACAAGAGGAGCACAAAGGCTGCAACTCCGCAGCTCCATACCTGGCGGTGCTCTGGTGGAAAGGGCGAATCCCCAGGAGCAAAGTGGGGTCCAGGAGGTTCTTGGGCCACACAGGGAAAAGCGGTTCCACTGCTGGAAAGACATTTGGTAGAGACTGTTGAAGCCACCTGGTCCCAGCAGACCCCGGAAGGCAGCCACATTCGCTGGTGCTGGGGCAAGGTTGTTGAGGGTGAAGCCTGGTGCCAGATGTGTGTTGTGATTTTCCATAATCCCTGAGATGCTGCTGCTACACTATCTCGCAAACTTTTTCTGAGGTGGGCTGGCACCCGGCTGCAGTCTCGGGCACAGGCAGCAGCAGGGTCCAGCAAGTGTTCCTGGGTGCAGCCGGCATTCAGCCATTGCTCAGTGAGACCCGCCCACAGAGGGGCAGAATGGGTCAAAGCTGCAGTCCTTCAGAAGTAAGGGGCCAGGGAAAACAGCCACACCTGAGACAAAACACGGGAGACAAGTACTGCCTGGGGCTTGGTCACGGACAGTGAAAAAGAGGGGAGTGGACAAAAGCTGAAGACAGAGGATGGGTGAGCAATTGCTAACCGGGGAGAACAGAGTCCCAATACTAGAGACTGTGTGGCTATGTGACGTCATTTTCACCGCTCCCACGCATGCGCATATGCACCTACGAGCGAGCGCTACAACACTCAACCCCGATAGGCTAGCAGCGCCATCTAGTGGAGGACGGAGCCACTACACTAAGCCCTGCCCAACTGGGCCATCCTCGCTCTTCAGAACACAAGTCTCACCGCCTGCTTAGTTTATGGACTATAAAGCGATTCATAGTCTGACTTCTAGGGGAAAACGAAGTAATTTCAGTCCTATTTCAATCTGCTAGCAGATCCATCTATTCAATTTTCTTTTTTTTTTTCTTTTTCTCTTTTTCACTTCTTTTTCTTGAATACAGAAAGAGAAAAAATTCATTCTTATTTTCAATTTTTATTCAAAATATTGTTCCTAAATTTTTTTACTATATTTTTTGCTTTGGTGTAAGTTTTTTCAAATTCTATTTTACTTCCATCATTTTATTTTAGTCTACTTCAGTGTATTCACTTTTTCAAATTTTCAAATGATTTCCTTTTTTTCCCTCTTTTTTCTCTTTTTGGTTTATTTTCTTTTTCTTGAATACAGAAAGAGAAAAACTTCATTTTTACTTTAAATTTATATTTAAAATGTTTTTCTTTTATTTTTTCTACTATATTCTTTACTTTTGTGTAAATTTTTTCAAATTCTATTTTACTCCCATCGTTTTAGTCTACTTCAGTGTATTCATTTTTTCAAATTCTCAATTTCCTTTCACCCCCCTTTTTTTCTCTAATCTATCAAACCACTTTGAACACACAGACCAAAACACACCTAGGATTTTGCATCATTTATTAGATTTTGTGTGTGTGTGTTTTTAATTTTTTAATTTTAATATTTTTTTAATTTATTTTTTATTTTTTTTTAACGTTTATTTATTTTTGAGACAGAGCATGAACGGGGGAGGGTCAGAGAGAGGGAGACACAGAATCTGAAACAGGCTCCAGGCTCCAAGCCGTCAGCACAGAGCCTGACGCGGGGCTCGAACTCACGGGCCGCGAGATCATGACCTGAGCTGAAGTCGGCCACTCAACCGACTGAGCCACCCAGGCGCCCCATTTTAATATTTTTTTAATTTTAATTTTTTTAATTTTAATTTTTCTACCTCATTAATTCCTTTTCTCCTTTCAAAATGACAAAGTGAAGGAATTCACCCCAAAAGAAAGGGCATGAAGAAACAACAGCCAGGGATTCAACCAACACAGATACAAGCAAGATATCTGAACCAGAATTTAGAATCACGATAATAAGAATACTAGCTGGACTCAAAAATAGATTAGAATCCCTTTCTGCAGAGATAAAAGAAGTAAAAAATAGAATGAAATTAAAAATGCTATAACTGAGCTGCAATCATGCATGGATGCAGCGGTGGCAAGGATGGATGAGGCAGAACTGAGAATCAGCAATATAGAAGACAAACTTATAGAGAATAATGAAGCAAAAAAAAAAAAAAAGAGGGAGATTAAGGCAAAAGAGCACGATTTAAGGATTAGAGAAATCAGTGACTCATTAAAAGGGAACAACATCAGAATCATAGAGGTCCCAGAAGAGGAAGAGAGAGAAATAGGGGTAGAAGGGTTATGTGAGCAAATCATAGCAGTAAACTTTCCTAACCGGGGGAAAGACACAGACATCAAAATCCAGGAAGCAACAGAGGAGCTCCATTAGATTCAACAAAAACCAACCATCAACAAGGCATATCATAGTCAAATTCACAA
Source organism: Leopardus geoffroyi (assembly GCF_018350155.1). Classification (NCBI taxonomy): domain Eukaryota; kingdom Metazoa; phylum Chordata; class Mammalia; order Carnivora; family Felidae; genus Leopardus; species Leopardus geoffroyi. Next base: position 60,213,474 of record NC_059329.1, on the reverse strand, counting down.
AATACTCAGGCAAGGAGAGAATCATGAAAGCAGCAAGGGAAAAAAAGTCCCTAACCTACAAGAGAAGACAGATCAGGTTTACAGCAGACCTATCCACAGAAACTTGGCAGGCCAGAAAAGAGTGGCAGGATATATTCAATGTGCTGAATCAGAAAAAAATATGCAGCCAAGAATTCTTTACCCAGAAAGGCTGTCATTCAAAATAGAAGGAAAGATAAAAAGTTTCCCAGACAAACAAAAATTAAAGGAGTTTGTGACCACTAAACCAGCCCTGCAAGAAATTTTAAGGAGGATTCTCTGAAGAGAGAAAAGATAAAACATATATATATCAAAAGCAACAAAGATTAGAAAGAACCAGAGAACACCACCAGAAACTCCAACTCTACAAGCATCATAATGGCAATAAATTCATATCTTTCAGTACTCACTCTAAACATCAATGGACACAATGCTCCAATCAAAAGACATAGGGTAACAGAATGGATAAGAAAACAAGATCCATCTATATGCTGTTTACAAGAGACCCACTTTAGACCTCAAGACACCTTCAGATTGAAAATAACGGGGTAGAGAACCAGCTATCATGCTAATGGTCAACAAAAGAAAGCCGGAGTGGCCATACTTATATCAGACAATCTAGACTTTAAAATAAAGCCTGTATAAAGAGATGAAGAGGGCATTATATCATAATCAAGGGGACTATCCACCAAGAAGACCTAACAATTGTAAACATTTATGCGCCAAATGTGAAAGCACCCAAATATATAAATCAATTAATCACAAACATAAAGAAACTCATCAATAGTAATACCATAATAGTAGAAGACTTCAACACCCCACTCACAACAATGGACAGATCATATACTCAAAAAATCAACAAGGAAACAATGGCTTTGAATGACACACTGACCAGATGGACTTAACAGATATATTCAAAACATTTCATCCTAAAGCAGCAGAATATACATTCTTCTCCAGTGCACATGGAATGTTCTCCAGAATAGACCATATAATGGGACACAAATCAGCCCTAAGTAAGCACAAAAAGATCGAGATCATACCATGCATATTTTCAGACCACAATGCTATGAAACTCGAAATCAACCACAAGAAAAAATTTGGAAAAGTAACAAATACTTGGAGTCTGAAAAACATCCTACTAAAGAATGAATGGGGGCGCCTGGGTGGCGCAGTAGGTTAAGCGTCCGACTTCAGCCAGGTCACGATCTCGCGGTCCGTGAGTTTGAGCCCCGCGTCAGGCTCTGGGCTGATGGCTCAGAGCCTGGAGCCTGTTTCTGATTCTGTGTCTCCCTCTCTCTCTGCCCCTCCCCCGTTCATGCTCTGTCTCTCTCTGTCCCAAAAAAAATAAATAAACGTTGAAAAAAAAATTTTTTTTTAAAAAGAATGAATGGGCTAACCAAGAAGTTAAAGAGGAAATTATTATTAATTTTTTAAAGAGGAAATTAAAAAATATATGGAAGCCAATGAAAATGATAACACCAAAACCCAAAACCTCTGGGATGCAGCAAAGGTGGTCACAAGAGGAAAGTACATAGCAATCCAGGTCTTCCTAAAGAAGGAAGAAAGATCTCAGATACACAGCCTAACCTTACACCTTAAGGAGCTGGAAAAAGAACAGCAAATAAAGCCCAACACCAGCAGAAACAGAAAATAATAAAGATTACAGCAGAAATTAATGCTACCAAAACCAAAAAAAAAAAAATCAGAACAGATCAAAGAAACCAGAATCTGGTTCTTTGAAAGAATTAAAAAAATTGATAAACCCCTAGTCCGTTGGATCAAAAAGAAAAAGGAAAGTACCCAAATAAATAAAAACAAGAATGAAAGAGGAGAGATCACAACCAACATAGCAGAAATAAAAACAATAATAAAAGAATATTATGAGCAACTATACACCAATAAAATGGGAAATCTGGAATAAATGGACAAATTCCTAGAAACATATACACTACCAAAACTGAAATGGGAAGAAATAGAAAATTTGAACAGACCCATTACCAGCAAAGAAAAATTAGTAGTCAAAAATCTTCCAGAAAAACAAGAGTCCAAGGCCAGATGGCTTTCCAGGGGAATTCTACCAAACATTTAAGGAAGAGTTAGCACCTATTCTCTTCAGGCTGTTCCAAAAAATAGAAATGGAAGGAAAACTTCCAAACTCTTTCTATGAAGCCAGCATTACTTTGATTCCAAAACCAGACAGAGACCCCACTAAAAAGGAGAACTATAGACCAATTTCCCTGATGAATATGGGTGCAAAAATTCTCAACAAGATATTAGCCAACTGGATCCAACAATACATTAAAAAAATTATTCACCAGCACCAAGTGGGATTTATACAGGGCATGCAGGGCTGGTTCATTATCTGCAAACAATCAGTGTGATTTGTCACATCAATAAAAGAAAGGACAAGAACCAAATGATCCTCTCAATAGATGCAGGGAAAACACAGTATCCTTTCTTGATAAAAACCTCTAAGAAAGTAGGGATAGAAGGAGCATACCTCGAGATCATAAAAGCTGAGTATGAAAGACCCAACGCTAATATCATCCTCAATGGGGAAAAACTGAGAGCTTTCCCCCTAAGGTCAGGAACAAGACAGGGACATCCACTCTTGCCACTGTTATTCAACATAGTATTAGAAGTCTTAGCCTCAGCAATCAGACAACACAAAGAAATAAAAGGCATCCAAATCAACCAGGAGGAGGTCAAACTTTCACTCTTTGCAGATGACATGATGCCCTGGAAAACCCAGAGGAATCAATCCCATTTACTGTTACACCAAAAACCATAAAATACCTAGGAATAAATCTAACCAAAGAGGTGAAAAATCTATACACTAAAAACTATAGAAAGCTTATGAAAGAAATTGAAGAAGACACCAAAAAATGGAGAAAGATTCCATGCTCCTGGATAGGAAGAACAAATATTGTTAAAATGTCCATACTACCCAAAGCAATCTACATATTCAATGCAATCCCTATCAAAATAACACCAGCATTCTTCAGAGAGCTAGAACAAACAACCCTAAAATTTGTATGGAACCACAAAAGACTCCGAATAGCCAAAGCAATTTTGAAAAAGAAAACCAAAGCAGGAGGCATCACAATCCTGGACTTCAAGCTGTATTACAAAGCTGTAATCATCAAGACAGCATGGTACTGGCAAAAGAACAGACACTCAGATCAATGGAACAGAATAGAGAACCCAGAAATGGACCCACAGACGTATGGCCAACTAATCTTTGACAAAGCAGGAAAGAATATCCAATAGAATAAAGACAGTCTCTTCACCAAGTGGTGCTGGGAAAACTGGACAGCGACATGCAGAAGAATGAACCTGGACCACTTTCTTACACCATACACAAAAATAAACTCAAAATGGATGAAAGACCTGAATGTAAGACAGGAAGCGAAGCCATCAAAATCCTTGAAGAGAAAGCAGGCAAAAACCTCTTTGATCTTGGCCACAGCAACTTCTTACTCAACACGTCTCTGGAGGCAAAGGAAACCAAAGCAAAAATGAACTATTGGGAACTCACCAAGATAAAAAGCTTCTGCACAGCAAAGGAAACAATCAGCAAAGCTAAAAGGCAACTGGTGGAATGGGAGAAGATATTTGCAAATGACATATCAGATAAAGGGTTAGTATCCAAAATCTATAAAGAACTTACCAAACTCAACACCCAAAAAACAAATAATCCAGTGAATAAATGGGCAAAAGACATGAATAGACACTTCACCAAAGAAGACATCCAGATGGCCAACTGACACATGAAAAAAATGCTCCACATCCCTCAGCATCAGGGAAATACAAATCAAAACCACAATGAGATACCACCTCACATCTGTCAGAATGGCTAACGTTAACAACTCAGGCAACAAGAGATGTTGACGTGGAGGCAGAGAAAGAGGATCTTTTGCACTGCTGGTGGGAATGAAAACTGGTGCAGCCACTCTGGAAAATGGTATGGAGCTTCCTCAAAAAACTAAAAATACAACTACCCTATGACCCACCAATTGCACTACTAGGTATTTATTCAAGGGATACGGGTATGCTGTTTCGAAGGGGCACATGCACCCCAACACTTATAGCAGCACTATCAACAATAGCCAAAGTATGGAAAGAGCCCAAATGTCCATCGATGGATGAATGGATAAAGAAGATGTGGTATATATATATAATCGAGTATTACTTGGCAATCAAAAATGCCATTGAAATCTTGCCATTTGCAACTACGTGTATGGAACTAGAGCGTATTTTGCTAAGCGAAATTAGTTGGAGAAAGACAAATATCATATGACTTCACTCATTTGAGGACTTTAAGATACAAAGATGAACATAAGGGAAGGGAAGCAAAAATAATATAAAAATAGGGAGGGGGACAAAAACATAAGAGACTCCTAAATATGGAGGACAAACAGAAGGTTACTAGAGGGGTTGTGGGAGGGGGATGGGCTAAATGGGTTAGGGGCATTAAGGAATCTACTCCTGAAATCATTGTTGCACTTAATGCTAACTAACTTGGATGTAAATTTTTTTTAATTTAAATAAAAATTAAATTAAAAAAAGTATAGTACTGGCATAAAAATAGATGCCTGTATCAATAGAATAGAATTGAAAACCCAGAAATAAACCCACAATTATATGGTCAATTAATCTTTGACAAAGGATAAATAATATCCAATGGGAAATAGTCTCTTCAACTAATGGTATAGGGAAAACTGGACAGCTACATGCAAAAGAATGAAACTGGTCCACTTCCTATACATACACAAAATAAACTCAAAATGGATTAAAAACTTAAATGTGAGGCCTGAAACCATAAAAATTCTAGAAGAGAGCACAGGAAGTAATTTCTCTAACATCAGCAAGGGAAATAAAAGCAAAAACAAACTATTTAGATTACATCAAAATAAAGTTTCTGCACAGCAAAGGAAACAATCAACAAAACTAAAAGGCAATCTTCAGAATGGGAGAAGATATTTGCAAATGACATATCCAACAAAGGGTTAGTATCCAAAATATATAAAAAACTGATACAACTCAACACTCCAAAAACAAATAATCCAATTTAAAAATGGACATAAGACATGAACAGACATTTCTCCAAAGAAGACATACATATGGCCAACAGAGACACATGAACAGGTGCTCAACATCACTCATCACCAGGGAAATGCGAATCAAAACTGCTATGAGATATCACTTCACACCTGTCAGAATGGCTAAAATCAAAAACACAAGAAACAACAAGTGTTGGTGAGAATGTGGAGAAAGAGGAACCCTCGTGCACTGTTGGAGGGAATGCAAATTGGTACAGACACTGTGGAAAATAGTATGGAGATTCCTCAAACAGTTAAAAAATACCCCATGATCCAGTACTTCATATTTACTTGATATTTACCCCAAAAATACAAAAACACTAATTCAAAGGGATATATGCACCCCTATATTTACTACAGTTTTATTTACAATAGTCAAACTATGGAAGCAGCCCAAGTGCCTATCAATAAAGAAATTGTGGTATATATATACAATGGAATATTACTCAGCCATAAATAAGAATGAAATCTTTTCATTTGTAGCAACATGGATGGAGCTAGAGTGTATTTTTGCTAAATGAAATAAGTCAGTCAGAGAAAGACAAAAATCATATGATCTCATTCATATTCAGAATTTAAGAAACAAAACAAATGAGCAAAGGAAAAGATAGATACACCAAGAAACACTCTTAACTATAGAGAAAACACTGATGTTACCAGTGGGGAGATAGGCAGGGGGATGGGTAAAATAGGTGATGGGGATTAAAGAATACCTTTATCTAATATTAATAAATAAATAAATACTTTAAAAATAAAAAAAAATTTAAAACAATAAATTCTATGTCTCCCTCTCTCTCTGTCCCTCCCCTGCTCACACTATGTTTCTCTGTCTCTCAAAAATAAATAAACATTTAAATTTTTTTTAAAATAAAGGGGTGGGCATCTGGGTGGCTCAGTTGGTTAAGTGTCTGACTTCGGCTCAGGTCATGTTCCCACGGCTTATGACTTCAAGCCCTGCATCAGGCTGTGTGCTGACAGCTCAGAACCTAGAGCCTGCTTTAGATTCTGTGTCTCCCTCTCTCTCTGTCCCCTGCTGCTTACGCTCTATCTCTCTGTCTCTCGAAAATAAATAAACATTTAAAAAATTTTAAAAATAATAAAATACAGTAGCATGCAACATGAATGAATTTTTCAACCATAATATTTTTTTCTTTTCTAAATCTCTTTAGGATATGATGGATTGTAGAAAATATATACAATGTATTGTGGACTTCATAATTTATGTAGAAATAAAACAGAACTACAGTAACATGAATACTGGGAGAGAGGAAATAAAAGAACCTTGCTGTCAGGATTTCATACTGTTTGTTGAAGTGGCATAATAACAATTTAAAATAAACTGTGGTAAGTTAAAGATATGCATCATAAACACTAAAGCAACCTGTAAAATGACACAAGGAATAAGGCACAGCTAATAAGCTAAGAAGTAGAATCGAATCAGGGCACCTGGTGCTCAGTCAAGTGTCTGACTCTTGATTTCAGCTAAGGTCATGATCTCAGGGTTGTGAGATCAAGCCCCACATCAGGCTCCTCATTGAACATGAAGCCTGTTTAAGATTCCCTCTCTGTCACTCTCTGCCCCTCTCCCACACGCACATGCGCTCACTCTCTTTCTTGCTCTCTCAAAAACAAATGAACATTAAAAGAAAGAAGAATTGAATCATAAAGAAAAAACATTAAATCCAAAGAAAGCAGAAAAAGAGGAAAAGAGGAGATTTCCAGTTCCCCTATTTCCAGATTCCAGAAGACAGAGCGGTGATACCTCCCTGGAGGAGACAACCCTCGCTTCTGTGGGTCTCGGCTATTCACAGCACACCTCCTGTCCCAGATCCTGAGCCACCCACACCGGACAAGTAAGTACCTCAGCAATGTGTGTGTGTGTGTGTGTGTGTGTGTGTGTGTGTGTGTGCGTGCACGCACACACACACACACACCCGCTCCTGAATCAGGTCCCTGGCTCTCCCATGGTCACCCAAGTTCCCTTTTCTCTCCTTTGGGTGATCCCTGAGTGCCTATATAACGCCCACATCGCAAGAGTCCCTTCCCCTCAGCTGAGTCCTGGTCATCCCAGTCAGCAATACCCAGCTTCTGCCTATTGGTGCCCCTGGGATGAAATCTGACCTGAACCCTGACTTGTTCTCTCTAAGCTTCTAATGGGTCATCTGTAAAATGAATCCTTCAGCAGCTGTGACTGCTCTCTGAGAAACACCAAGAGCCATAGAAATAAAAATGTTCATACACTGTCCCCTCCACCCAGCCTCTCTCCCTGGGGTCCTCCCTGAGTTCTGGGTTTCTCACTGTTTCCTCCTTGGTGTCTGTGGACATGACTGTCCACTGGGAATCTCCTCAGGCTCCTCCTCTGGAACCACGGGTCTACTTATCCATCCCTCCCCTTCAGCCTCATAGATCAGTGCCTTGGTGCCTTACCTTTTCAGAGGTGAACCGAGAGCCACAGCAGGCTGCACCCCGACAGGACACCTCTACAGGTTTCCATGGTGAGGTTGGGGGTGAGAAGACTGGAGCTTGATGGGGATTTGGAGGCAGGAAAACCTGAGATTGGACCTGAACTCCACCAATTATCATCAACAACCTAGGTTCAGTCATATGCCAGCCCTATCATTTAATACCTATGAGACTTTAAGAATATGAGTTACCTTCTCTAAACCTTAGTGTCCTCATCTATAAGCAGGGTTAATAAACAGTATTCATCTCTTAGGGTTGCTGTGAACAGTAAAGAAAAAAGCCTTGGAATCATGTCTGGCATGTAGTAAGTGCTCAATAAATGCTAACTCTTAGTATTACTGCTGAGACTAAGAATGTTTGGAGCCTGTCCATTGTTGCCTCTTGTGTGTGTTGGGGAGGAGGGGTGGGCAGAGTCGGTGAGGGAGAAAACTGTGGTGTGGATGGAAGAGTGTTAGAAGACCTGAATTTCAGGTCTGGCTCTTCTTGTCAAGTGAGACTAAGCAAATCACCTGGGATCTCTGAGCCTTAATGGGTTTCATTTTTCCTTCCTTCCTTCATTCCACTTCCAAGGGCTGCTCTAGGTTGCAAATGAGAATGTTTCTTAAAATCCCTTTGTGCATGCATTTATTCCTTAAACACAACACTTACCGAGCACATATTTGGCTGTGGGCTCAGAGCTGGTCACTGGGACAGAGATGAAAAAGACATGGTCTCCCCACTGGAAAGCAACACTTTCCATCCATCGAGGAGCTCAATCAGCGAGCCAGTGATTATTGCTCAATAAAGACATGCCCAAGGCTTTGCTTTAAAGATGAGGAGAGGGGTGCCTGGGCGACTTAGTCTGTTAAGTGCCTGACTCTTGATTTCAGCTCAGGTCATGATCTCACGGTTCGTGAGTTCAAACTCTGCGTCAGGCTCACACTGACAGTGCAGAGCCTGCTTGGGATTCTCTCTCTCCCTCTCTCTCTGCCCCTCCCCTGCTCGTACTCTTTCTCAAAATAAATGAATAAACTTTAAAAATAAATAAATAAATGTGAGGAGAAAGATGAAAAGCTAGAGGGTTATAGGAAGTTAAGGTTGAGCTTATTTTCTCCTAACAGAGATGAACTTTTTCATACGCTGAGGGGAGAGAGTGAGAAGTACAAGACGCCCTAAGAACAAAAGAGACATCTCTCCCTGGGAACTGAAGGAAGAGAGACGAACACCGTTGCCAGTTTGTGAGGACAGGGCAGAGATAAAGCAGCTCTGTGTGTGGTTTTGACTTTTCCAGTGGTGGAGGTGAGGCTCTTTCTGCAGAGAGCACAAGGCTCTGGCATCATCCTCAGCTTCCTCTCCGTCCCCTCCTCTGCTACTTGTAGGGTGAGTTGGCTCGGTTGGTCTTTGGCCTCTGCTGTCTGTAAAGCCCTTTACCTCGAAGCCTCCAGAGCAACCAAGCCTCTCCTCTGGTTTCCAGAACTCCATTTGCTCCTGGCTCTCACATTCCCTCCCTCCCCTCTTTTCCTCGGTCTCCTTCATTGCCATCTGCTCCTTAAGACTCTGTCTCATGCCCTCTATAAATTTCTAATCCTCACATAGTCACCTCCAGCCTTAATTTTTCATCTGAGCTCTCCATCTGACTTCAGGTTGTTGACTGGGGACCTCTTCATCTGGGAGTCCTCCCCACATCCAAGTTCAATTAATTAATTGGGCCTCCTAGAACCCCAACCCTGCTCTTCCTTGCTCAGCTTTTAGGAGCACCAGTGCAGTCATCCTGGCTAACAAAAACCCTGAAATTACTATCCATTCCTCTGTCTTTCCCCATTTCCAGTTGGTTCCTAAGTCTGACTGATGTGACTCTGGCAACACCTCTTCATCTCTCTCAAGACTTTCATCAGCAAGTTAACTGATCTGCTCATCCCTCACGGTATTTTTCATCCCTTCTGCCTCTCCTCGAGGGGGTTGTTATTCTGCCATTTCCTTTCTTGACTGCTTTAGGGTCTAAGAGCCCCTTGAGAAACTTACCTGAGTGATCCTAAAATACAAAATAGGAGGGCAAACTACAGTTCACGTGACAGCTTGTTAAGCCCCTTAACAATGAACACACTCTGGCATTTGGCAAGAAGCTTGGTCCTTAACCACCTTCTTGGCCAGTGCTCCTCCAGCTTGCATTTCTTTCTTGCCCCTCTGTCCTATCATGGACCACCGCTCACCTCACTCTCAGCTTCTCAATCCCACCCTCCAGCTATGAAAGTCCCCCACTCTAAGGACTTCTACCCCCTCCCACAATGTCATCTGGCCCTTGCTCAACCCCACTAATGGCACATTTCCCAAAGTCTGGATTATTCTGTATAAAATAATGCTCTAAGATTTTTCAAAAAGGCATTCCATGGTGGGCATTGGAAATCCAAAGCCACTTCCTTTGGAAGTCTCCCTGTGAATTTACAGCTGTGCCTCTTTATTCTTCTAAGTATTCAGAAGGTGGTTATAGGAACACCAACATAAACGTGGTTTTCAGAGACAATACACTGATAAGAAGGAAGACCATTTCCTAGCTGCTCCACAATCTATAAGGCTTCTCCAATCTTCTATGTAGTTAGTAGTAAGAGTGAAGTGATCTGCCCCAAAGGTTTCCTGGAACACCAGATGTTCAGTGCAAACTCCAGGGAAGTCTCAGGCAAGCCGGGAAGGGAACAGTTGGTCATCCTAAAGTTAAGAGCATGCATTTTAGGGTCTGACTGTCTGGGTTCAAATTCTGCTCTGCCATTTACTAGCTGTGTGACCTGGAACTAGACTTAACCTCTCTGTGCCTTACTTCCTTCACTGGCACAATTGAGAAGATTTTAAAAAGTGAATCCATGAAAGCATTGAAAACACTGCCTGCCATATGGTAAATGTCCAATAGATGTTAGCTATTTTCATGTAATCTGTGTTGTTCAAACCCTAGGACTCTGGATCTTTTCCTATCTGCTCCCTTAATTACACAAAAATCTGGTCAACACTTTGAAATTACTGCTCTCAGAGCCCAACTAAATGTTCAGCCTCCTCCCATCCTCTTCCTATTCCTCCTTGGCCTGCTCAACAAGCAGTGCTCAAGTACGTCCTCGATGCCCGGGCTTGGGGGGGGGGGGGGGGGGTTGGGGGGGAAATCAGCACTTGCAGCTCCAGCAGCACGCGGGAAGAATGCTGTTTGCTGGCTTTCCAGGAGCTTACATTGAGAGGAAAGCAAAATCATCATCCATGACACTGAGGACAAGGCCAGGCAGGAGGCCTCAGAGTCAGTCTATAGAGGCTTAGGAAGGCAAGAGTTCCTGTGACCTGTTGTTTGAGGTCCAGCAACTTTCCCCTGGCCTTGCCACAGTGCACCCCAGGCACAAAAGTGAGGCCATCATTCCTGATAAACCCCACCTGGCTCTTCCACACTTCTTGGACCACAAATTCCTCATATTTCCTCCTTTCAAACGTTTTCTTCATGCTTTCTAGTTTTACCTCTGGCCCATAACTTTTTTATTTTTATTTTTAATGTTTATGTTTGAGAGAGACAGAGTGTGAGCAGGGGAGGGGCAGAGAGAGGGAGGCACAGAATCAGAAGCAGGCTCCAGGCTGTGCCCTGAGAGCTGACACAGGGCTCAAACCCATGGACCTGGGCCAAAGTCGGACATTTAACTGATTGAGCCACCCAGGTGCCCCCCATTACCTTTTATTTTCCCTCATGTACCACACCTACTTTTCCTCCTAATCTTTTATTCAGCAATCAAATACCTGGAACATCACAGATAAACAAGGATCTTGTAAGTTTACATTTCACACACACAGGCCAAGAGCTCCCTGAGGACAAGGGATGCCTTGTTCACCTCCATAGCTTCCGTAACACCTGGCATAGCACCCATCTGTGCCCCAAAGGAGTAGACGTATGTACATGAAGAGGTGGACCTTCATCACAAACCCCTCAGGCCCTAAAATAGAAATTGGCTTTCTTCCATTGACCATTTTGTTCTAACAGTCTCTGATCACCACTCCTGGGGCCAACCCAAGGCCAAAGCTGATGGGTGAGGATGAGATACCAGTGCCTTCAACATCTCCTACACCAACTTCTTCCTGGTGGGCTTCCCTGGATTGCGAGAGTGGCAGCCCCTCCTGGTCCTGCCTCTTACCTTCCTTTATGTGACGATCATCTCTGCAAACGTCCTGGTCATCCACACGGTGGTGGCCCAACGGAGTTTGCATCAGCCCATGTACATGCTCATCGCCCTGCTCCTGGCTGTCAACATTTGTGCTGCCACAGCCGTGATGCCCAAAATGCTGGAGGGCTTTGTGCATTATGCTAACCCCATGTCACTGCATGGCTGCCTGGACCAGATGTTCTTTATCTACTTTACTCTCCTGGACTACAATATCCTGCTGGCCATGGCCCTAGACCGCTACGTGGCCATCTGTCACCCACTCCACTATACTGACCTGATAACCTCCCGCCTGCTGGGAGTGCTGGCCATTCTTGCTCTGACACGGAGCCTGGAAGTGGCAGTGCCTTTAGTGGTTCTAACGTCACGAGGTCGATTCTGCCAGACAATGGTGATTCGACACTTTGCCTGTGAGTACATTGCACTGCTGAGCATGGCTTGTGGAGACTTGACTTTCAACAATGGGTTGGGACTGACCATGCGGTTGGTCACTGTGACCTTGGATCTAGCCCTGCTAGGGACCTCCTATACACGCATCATCTATGCTGCCTTCTGGATCTCTTCTGGGAGAGCCCGAGCCAAGGCCTTGCACACATGTGGCTCCCACTTACTGGTCATCCTCACTATCTACCTCTCTGGTCTCTCCACCTCCATTGTCTTCCAAGTGGCCAAGACTGTGTCTCCGGATGTCCAGAACCTGCTCAGTGCCATCTACTTGCTACTCCCAGGATCTTTGAATCCTATCATTTATGGAGTACAGACCAGGGAGATCCGGCAACATGTGGAAAAGATGCTCTATGGCAATAAATCAGCCCAGGAGGTTGGGGAGAAGCCAGAGACTGCAGAATATGAGAGTGGAGGGGCAACTGCCAGAGTGAAAGGACTTTATCAACTTGGGAAGTTGGGCTTGTGACTTCTGGGAATAAGAAATAAGCAGGCATCACTGAAGGACAGGCTGAAATCGTGAGATTATGGGCTCAAGGGAAGGCCCGTTGTTAGCCAACTACCACTTTTTAAATTCTTAGAATGCTTTTTCTATTTCCATTCCAATAATAAAATTGCTTTTCCCTATTTATCTTTCTGTTTAGTTTCTTTGTCCTCTTCCCCGACTCCTGAGAAAACCCCAGTTAATATTTGGATGTATAGAGCCCCCCTGGAAGCTGTACAGAGTGTCATACAGGCCACAACCCACTCTGAACATCCTGTCCGAAACAAATAGGCTAGGCCCTTCCCTGGGGCCCAGTCTCTCCCAAATACAGCCTAAGACTTGACATGAAGCCCAGTCTGACCAAATATACAGGTCAGCCTTGCACTCTCTAGTCTAACCCAAGCACACAGGTTGGGTTATAGAGTCTAACAGTCCCAAACACAGGTGAGCCCCAGGCTGGATATCCCAATCTGACATAGGCACACAGGTCAGGCCTACTCCAAATATCCAGTCTAGCCCACATAAACAGATCAGGTCCTGCCCCCCCGGGGGCACCAAGTCTGACAGACACCCAGACCAACTCTTCGCCCAGTAACCAGTCTGTTCCAAAGACCAAACTAGACCCTGATATGGTACTTAAGTCTGACCCAAACCCATAGGTTAGGTCACTCTTCCCACGGTAGCCAGAGTGAGCTATCTAAAAGTACTCCCTGCTTAAAAGTCTTCCACAACTCTGTCAATAAGATGGAGCATCCTTCAGGGCTGTCCCAGAAAGGAGCTGTGGTGCCTGCGTATTATGCAGAACCATGTGTAAACTAGACCTGAGTTTTCTCTTCTGTTAACTGATCATAGGGACCTCCCCAAAGGTGCAGGCAAGAGTGAGGATCATGGGCATTTGGGCCACTTCTTCAATAACTTACTTGTACTTTCAGGGCCTCTCGAGCCAAATCCTATATATACCACTTCAATGTATATACCATTTGATGACGGAATGCTGCTGCGCAGGTGCAGCTTTATGGCTTGGTGGGTCAGACAGCACCCAGTTCCTGACGGGAAGCTCAGGTCACACAGTAGTTTAGTGGCCCATGGTTAAGCATTCAGTCTCTTCTAAGGCTGAGTAGCAAGCCAAAAGACGTTTCTCAAAAGGTGAATACTTATTGACAGAGGATGGCAGGGCTCTGCTCCAAAATCCAAAGAGCCTGCTAGAGGCTCCAAATAGCAACCCTATCTGCCACCGCCACTTCAACACCATAGACCTACTGGATCACATGGCCCAAGTGGCAGAGCAGCTGCAGGGCGGGCCTAGGCCTATTGTAGAGCCTTCTCTTGTTCCAAGCCCTGCTCAAAACCAGTAGCTTTTCAGGTCATTTGGTAAACAGACCAGAGTAGCATACCTAAATGAGGAATACACTGCCATGCTGACGCCAGCATCCAAAGAGGCCCGCTAGGCATTGTGCCAGTCTTTTGCTTGTGGGAGGAGCCAGATGCAACAATTTATCTTTCACCATAGAAGGAATATCTCAATATGCCTCATACCATTTGACCCCTAGAAATTTCACAGAGGTAGAAGGCCCCCAAATTTTTGTCAGATTATTTCCCACCCTCTGACACACAAATGTCTTACCGATAAGCCTAGAGTAGTTGTTACTTCTTGCTCAGTAGGTCTAATCAGCACGTCATCAATGTATTGGAGCAGTGTGGAAAAGGTAGTCAAGATGAACTAAATTATGACAAAGGGCTGGAGAGTTGATACACCCTGGAGGTGGAACATACACACAATCACCCAGAACCTTGCCTCTTGTAAGTATTTGATTAGGAGCATCCAATGATGGTATTTTGAGTGTCTCTATTACCACATCACACCATAAACTATCAATACTTCCTTTACCATTGGAAATAGTCATTAGTGCCTTTAAATCTAATCAGATTAGAGAATCAATTCCAGAAACTCCAGAACCAATTCAGGAAGATTCATCTTTAAGATTTTACTCCTCTAGAACCACTTTTGGTACCAAAATCTGTATCAGTCAGGGTTCTCATTCTCTATAAAGAGAAATAAAACTAATGAGAAAATGGGAGGGGAGAGCATGAGAGAGAGGGAGGGAGAGAAAGGAGAGAGAGATTTTAAGTAACTGTCTCACACAATTGTGGAACTAGCAAATCTAAAATTGGCAGAGCAGGCTGGCACACTGGAGACCCAGAAAAGAAGTGATATTGTAGCTCAAGTCCGAAGGCAGTCTGAAGACAAAAGTCTTTCTTTCTTAGGGGACCTCAATCTTTCTTCTCTTAAGGCCTTCAACTGATTGGATGAGGAACCCACATTATGGAGGGTAATCTGATTTACTCAAAGTCTACTGATTTAAATGTTAATGTCATCTAAAAAAATATCTTCACAGCTATCTAGGCTAGTGTTTGACCAAGTATCTGTGTACCATGGCCTAGCCAGTTGACACATAAAATTAACAATCACAGATGCCTAGGCTCAGAAAAAAGCCTACCCATATGTGGAGAAAGTGCCCTAGCACAGAGCCAGTCTACATAGAGAGCTCCTGAAATTCAAGGATATCTGTCAAAACATTAACTGAACAGAGATTTCAGTGATTACACACACTAGGGAATAGTCTCTGCAAAAGTAGTTTGGAAAAGTATCAAACAATATTTCAACAACAACCAAAAAATTACAGGCATTACAATGAAATAGGAAAACATAGCTCATTCAAAGGAACAAGAAAAACTGACAGAAACTATCCCTGAGGAAGCCCAGCCACCAGACTTACTAGACAAAGATATTAAAACAACTGTCTTAAAAATGCTTGAAGAGCTAAAGGAAAACATGAACAAATAAAGGAAATCAGAAAAACAATGCATTAAAATCATAATATCGACATGGAGACAGAAATCGTTCAAAGGAAACAAACAAATTTTAGAGCTGAAAAAAATAAGATGAAAAATTCACCAAGGGGACTCAAACAGATGTTGAGTGTGAAGAAGAATTAGTGACCTTGATGATATGACAGTTAAATTATTGAGCCTAAGGAACAGAAAAAATATTAGGAAAAGTGAATGACCCCTAAGGGACCTGGGGGACATAAGCAGTGGAACGAGCGACGCATTACAGGAGTCCCAGAAGGAAAAGAGAGAAAGGGGCAAAAAGATTATCTGAAGAAAAATGGCTGAAAACTTCCCAAATTTAATGAAAGATGTAAATCTACTGATCCAAGCAGGTCAACAAACATCAAGAAAGATAAACTCAGAGATCCACACCAAGGTACATTGTGATCAAACTGTCAAAAGCCATTAGGATAGCTAGTATGAAAAATACAAAAAATTAGCAAATGTCAGCAAAGATGTGGAATAATTGGAACTCTCATGCATTACTGGTAGGAATGTAAAATGGTGCAGCTTGAGCCTACAGAAAAGTTTGGCAGTTCCTCAAGTTCCTTCAAATTAAACATTGAATTATGATGTATTCCCCACAATTCCACTTCTAGGTATATACCCAGAAAAACTGAAAACAGGAATTCAGATACTGATGCATCAATGTTCAGAGCAGCATTATTCACAATAGCCAAAATGGTGGAAATAACATCAAAGTCTATTCACGTATGAATGGAAAGACAAAATGTGATATATACATACAATGGAATACTACTCAGGCTTTAAGAGGAATTAAAGTCTGCTATATGCTACATGGATGAAACCTGAAAACAGGCTAAGTGAAATAAGCCAGACACAAAAGGTCACATACTATAGTATTCCATTTATATGAGGCACCTAGAATAAGCAAATTCAAAGACAGAAAGTAGAATAGAGGTTACCAGGGATTGAGAGGTGAAGGAAATGAGGAGTTATTGTTTTAGAGTTTCTGTTTGGGATGATGACAAATTTCTGGAAATAAGATAGTGATGATGGTTGTACACTGTATATGTACTTTATGTCACTAAATTGTATGCTTTAAAGTGGGTAAAATGGTAACACTTATGCTAATATATTTTACAATAGAAAGAAGAAATAGGCATATGTTAAGATCAGAATTGTAGAAGGCATCTGAGTAATTTTTCTTAAAATATTCTCCCTGAACTCTCAAAGAACAGAAAATATTTTTTCAAATTTGACCTTTGTATGAAAATAAATGACAAATTTGGTCTCACATAATCGCTTTGAAAGTTTATTTCAGAATGACCAATAGGACCTTATCCAGATAAAGGTCCTGCCAACACTTCTCACAGGTTATGACTCAGTTTTGCTTCTATGGACCCACCAGTCAAAGCAGTAAAACTAAGTCTTCTTATGAAAACTGAGGTCACCAGAAAAGGGGTGACAAGTGGGCAATGAAACCCTATTCAGTTACTTCCTATTTGCAAGATGACCTCTTTTGCATTCCTAAAACTTCTACTTTGATTCCCAATATATTGATTTAAAATATCAGTACTTTCACACTATTATATAGAAACAGTACTTTAAATCAATTGCTCCTTTTGCTGCAATAAGGTCCAGCAAAACCTTAGCACTTCAAGCAAACCTACTGTGCCTATCTATGCTCAAGAAGTAGTTTGGCTGTGAGGAAGTGCTGGTCTCTTCCAAGCCTTTCCTCAGGACCCACACATCAGACACTCTTCTCTATTCTCCAAAGAGCACACCATGGCTGCTGTGTTCCTCTCCTTCTCTTCTTCTTCTTTTGTTGCCTTCTCCTTATCTTTCAGCTTCTCCTTATTTAGAGTGAACTGGATTGGATTCGCTGCTGGTCGTGTCCTTAAGTAATACATTCCAGTCTTCAAACCCTACACAAAGGAAGCAAATACAACAATTAGAAATTGTAAGAACACTAGACATTCGAAACCAATGTTTAAAATACATTTCCATAAACCACATCAGATTGTTTTCTAAACCTGAAATTCCATCTCCTGTAGGAAGCCTTCTCAAAAATGCTTAAAGACAAAGAGTCAGTACATTGTGTTCATTTTACCCCTAAAAAAGCTTATCTTTTTGGAAATGTCAAACATTTTTGTTCTATAGTCTTTTGTTTTTATGTGTATGACTTCCATGTTTGCCTAAAACAATGTCTGCCTTATAATTATTTAGAGAGCTAGACTGTGTCTCTGTAAAGAACAGATGATGACTACTTCAAGGATAAGTACCATCATCTTCTATTTGGTATCCCGTCTTAGCACATAGTATGTATTCAATAAATGTCTCTTAAATTAAAAAGAAAAAAATTTAATTCTATATAAGTACCCAGGTGATTGCCAGTTAATAAGGATAGAATCCAGAATCACAGGACTTTACAGTTGCCAATGACAAGCTAAGTAATTTGGCTTTTAGATTGTAGATAAAGTGGAGAAACAATGGATGTTTTTGAACAGTGAGTGGGTTGACATGTGTAAAGTTTTATTTTAGAAATGGTAGCAGTGTACAAGATAATGCAGTTACTAGAAGCAAAGAGATCAGTTAAGAAGTTAAGAATAATGGTAGTGGAACAGGAAGAAAGATATTCAAGAAACAGTACAAAGGTACAACCACCACAACCTGGTGAGTAATTGTATGGAGAATAAAGGGAGGGTCGTAGGTAACTCCAAGGTTTCAAAACTAATAATGAAATAATCCTAAAAGAAACAAGAAAATCCAAAGTGAGAGCTTAATCTGGCACAAAAACCATGGTTTGGTTTTAACATATTGGATTTGAAATGAAAGAACTAGGTGGCAATATTTAAATGGGCAGCTAAAAGGTAAAACTGCTCCAATTCCAAAATATCCCAAGCTGGCAACAAGTCCATGATTTCCTCCACCAACCTGCTTCCAGCCGTAGAAGTGCATACTAGTGAGTTTGCCATAGTTAGGCTCAGCAATGTGGATGTTCAAAGACTGGCTTTGATCAATGAAAGCACCTCTTTCAGCTGCCATCTTAAGAACGGTTTTCTGTGAAATCTCCCACACAGTCTTATAAAGTTGCTTCAGGTCATCAGGAATTTCTGGTATGTTCTGAAGAAGGAAAAACAAATGTTTATTGCACTCTGGCTGAAGAAATCAGCATAATTAACATAATTTTTTTAATGTTTATTTATTTTTGAGAGAGAGAGAGAGAGAGAGAGAGAGCAAGTGGGGTAGGAACAGAGAGAGAAGGGGAAGAGGATCTGAAGCAGGCTCCGCACTGACAGCAGCGAGCCTGACGCAGGGCTTGAACTCATGAACCATGAGATCATAATCTAAGCCAAAGTCAGAGTCTCAACTGACTGAGCCACCCAGGTGTCCCTTTAATTAACATAATTAATGATACCAGGGTCTGGCCTCAGTTCTATTTCCTGCCAGATCTGACCCATACCGTTCAGTATCATACAATATGAGCCCTTATCAAGTTTCCCAAGACTGCTTACCTCTGGATTAGAATGTCCAACAAAACTCCATTTAACCAACAAAATATATGGCTGGTGGTAATGATTAAAGATCCATTTCTATTTGGATTATAGCCAAAATATTCATTGTTCTAGAGGCACTTAAAAAAGGAAGGAACCAAGCAGCAATAAATGACCCTTGAGCTTTACAGAAAACACAAATAATCAGGGCTATAACTCACAGGTACATGATCAAGGGAAGCAATGAAACAAACCCCTTTTGGAGTCAACAGAACATTTTCTTAGGTATAGGGTTAATCTGCATCAAAACATACAGACTAGCTAATAGTGTTACCATTTCTTCCAGCAAAAATAGAACTGTTACAGAAATCTTTATCTGTGTTACCAAGGAGACAAATGTTTAGACAGAGGCCTCCATCTACAAATAAATGCTTCTTGGGCACCTGGGTGGCTCAGTCATTTGAACGTCCGACTTTGGCTCAGGTCACGATCTCACCGTTCAGAGTTTGTGCCCCACATTGGGCTCTATGCTGACAGCTCAGAGCCTGGAGCCTGTTTCAGATTCTGTATCTCCCTCTCTCTCTCTGCCCCTCCCTGGCTCATGGTGTCTCTCTCTCTCTCTCAAAAATAAATAAACATTAAAAGAAAAATTTTTTTAAATAAATGCTTCTTGATTCTCAGCTGCAAATATGCAAATATTTTATTGTTAAATACTATTTGCGGCTCTGTTTTTTGGACTCTGAGTCCTCAATCTCCACCATACTTTTAAATTAAGTTTGACTCTCTAATTTCACACTTTATCAGTGGTCCCCAAACTTTGATGCATTTTGGAATGACCCAGATGGTCTTTAAAAAATACTAATGCCTGGTTCCCATTTTCAGATATTCCAACTTAATTGTTATGCAACCTAAGCTTCTGAAATTTTTTTTAAGCTTCAGAATTTTAAAAGCTCCCCAACTGATTCTTATGTACAGAGAAGTTGGAAACTACTGCTTTATATTATTGCACAAACAAGAGGGAAAGGCCTAGCTATGTGAAGATGTATATAATCCTAGCACAACAATGCAGAAGTGAACATAAGCCTATATGACCACAGTGAATAGCCATTCTTTCTCTCCACTGCCTGGGATAAGTGAGAAGGTACCAATGTCCAACTTAGCTACTAAAGAGCACACTTCATTTTCATTCTGTACCTGGATAGAACCATTGCATGCAATAATCTGATTTTTCATCTCTTCATTCCACAAGCCCCGCTCGGTAAGATCCTTCAGTAAGTGCGGATTTACAATCTGAATGAAAAAGCAAAAAAGATGCCAAGGAATAATTAAGAATGACAGGGCTAAACAGGATCACAGGCCTGGGACTTAAAGAAAATAAGATCATTTAAAGAAGCATGTAACATTAGATTACTTGGTAAATTCTGTATTTTAGAAAACTGAGAGGCCCATCCTACCAAACAAAAGCTGTATTCCTTTAAAATCTTGACCTGTTATTCAAGAAACGTAATATTTGCAAAGGTGAAAAGAGCCAGCATTGCCTCAGATGGGTAAATCTTTGTGGACTCTTTTTTTTTTTTTTCTTCCTAAGAAAGGATACAATAAATTCTTAAGAAAAATTAGAAATGCATCCACTCCAAACCTACAGAAATTGATTTCAGGAGATCTGGAAATTCACAAATAAAAATCTTTTAAATTAGTGGTTCTCAACCCTACCTGCATATTAGAATTACCTGGGAACCGTAAAAAAAACACTAGTCCTACCCACCAGAAATTCTAATTTGTAAACAAGTTATTTGTAAAAATTTGTAAATTGTAACCATCATTACAGGATGGTTAAATATCATGTGAACTCTAACATCAACAAGGTACTTTCCTATGTAACCCTCAAAAATTCATTCTTTTGACAGATATTTATTAAATGTCTATTATGTGCTGAAATAGAGTAACACTGGAGATGAAGATGACTCACTTTATCAAAGCTGTGCCCTGTACTAAGCAAAAAGGGGCAAACTAAATAGGAGTTGTCATTTACTCCCAACATCGGGCTTTTGCACCATCTCCTGTAGGTCTAGTCGTGATCTCACCTGAAATTCTCCCGACAAGACTCTGCGAGTATAGATGTTGCTGGTATAAGGTTCGATGGACTCATTATTTCCCAGAATCTGAGCAGTTGAAGCAGTAGGCATCGGGGCAATAAGTAAACTGTTTCTTATACCATACCTAAAGAAAAGGAGATTATCAGATGCTGGTCCTAAAGCTATAATCTGCCAGGAAGGCAGTTACTTTATGTCACTGTAGTAAATGCAGATGCTGTGAGTGACACCATACATGCATTAGACTCATATAATGACTTTTGCATGCAACCCCAGTACAGATGCAACTTCACAGTATGAATGGTATAGCTTGCCCCTCTCCTAAATGCCTGAATCCTCAACTCAATTAGCACAATTTTTAGTGCTGGCAATTCTTATTATGCCGATTTATTAGCATTTGATACACTAGCTTGCTCAGGGAAATACTCAAATGACTGTTGGAGAGTCCCCACCTGTATCAGGGTACATTCATTCAACCCTCACTCTTTTCTAAGTACCTATATGATCACTGCGCTAAGCTCTTTAAGGAAAAATAATGATGTGAAAGTGGTCACAATCAGACATCTATCACCAAAATTCTCCACAGGAAAAAATTATGCTCAGATTATGTATATTCCTGACTTCTTCTATTACCTCTTTAATCATAACGTTCCTAGAGGAAGGTTAACATCTTTGACTCTATTCACTGCCAAACAAGAGTGCTTAAGGAAGAGTACACTATCTGAACACTGCCCTTAGCTTGTTCTTCAAAGCTTAGCCTAAGAGATGACCCCTCTAGAACATCTTTCCCAACCAGGGAGACAATGCTGAATACAAATGCCAAATATAAGGGCACCTGGGTGGCTCGGTTGAACGTCCAGGTTTGGCCCAGGTCATGATCCCATGCTTCATGTGTTCGAGCCCCGCATCAGGCTCTGTGCTGACAGGCTCAGAGCCTGGAGCCTGCTTCGGATTCTGTGTCTCCCTCTCTCTCTGTCCCTCCCCTACTCTGTCTCCCAAAAATAAACATTAAAAAAAAATTTTTTTAATGCCAAATATAAATATTTCTTCTGCAAACATTTTCTATGACATGTACCTTTATGTACATTTTAACTACTTGTGTTACATGTCTTACCTTATTTAGTCTTAAGTTTCTCAAAGAGTTTGTCTTTACTACATTCTATACCTCTGGATTTACACAGTACTTAGCTTAAAGCTTCATATCCTAATGGAATCTTAATCTCACTTTGTCACTTTGTAATTTTGAGGCATCAAGCAAACCACCAAAAGACCTCATGTCTTACTTACTCAGTAAAGTGGATAGTGATTTCCTGTCCAAAAATAGGAAAATGTATTGAAGAGTCATATATATATATGGCACATACCAAACTATGGAATTGTCTGTAATCATTAAAAACATTAGGCAGATCTGCATGGACTAAAAAAAGAAGGATGTCCAAAATAAATCCCTAAAGGTCTTAAAATATGTCAAGTTAGGGGTGCGTGGGTGGCTCAGTCAGTTAAGCATCTAACTTCGGCTCAGGTCATGATCTCACGGTTTGTGGGTTCGAGCCCTGTGTCGGACTCTGTGCTGACACCTCAGGGCCTAGAGCCTGCTTTGGATTCTGTGTCTCCCTCTCTCTCTGCCCCTTCCCCTGCTTGCACTCTGTCTCTCTCCCTCTCTCTCCCAAAAATAAATAAACATTAAACATTAAAAAAAAAAAAAAGAATGTCAAGTTTGGTCACATCTTTGGAACAAAACTGTGTGCATCTGCAAGCATACTGAAAAAGGTCTAGAAAAATACACACTATTAACAACGGTTATCTCTGGGAAAAGGAGTAAGCTGGTTTTTGTTTGTTCTGTGGAACAAGTCGTTGGCAGAAGAGGTATAAAAAGAAGGGCTGTTGGGGCACCTGGGTGGCTCAGTCGGTTGGGCCTGACTCCAGCTCAGGTCATGATCTCATGATTCGTGAGTTCGAGCCCCACATCGGCTTGCTGCTGTCAGCACAGAGCTTGCTTTGGATCCTCCGTCCCCATCTCTCTGCCCCTCCCCTGCTTGCGTGCTCTCTCTCAAAAATAAACATTTAAAAATAAAAAAAGGAAGGGCTTTTACTTTCCATTTTATTTCTGTATTTGAATTTTATTATTCATGTATTAATTTTGAAAATTTAAAAAGTTGTGTATAGAAAAATATCTATAGCATTTTGACAAAAAAAACACAAAAAATAAACTATAGCTTCATGTTTGTAAAAGTTGAATTTGCATGTAAACGTACACATGCACACATGTTCAAAAGAAAATCTGAAAGATGAGAGACAAGAAGATACAAACAGGTTTTTGGGGGAGGTGGTACTGGGATACTTTTCATTTTACTCCCTTTCACACATATATTTTCCTAGATTTTCTAATATGTATTATTTGAGTAATAAAACAATTTTAAGGTGAACAGATATTTTTAAAGAGTATTTTAAACCTATTACTTCCTTCTGTAAACATTAAACACTTTGCATATGCATTAACCCACAGATGACAGACTCATGAAGAAAATGAAAACAACTTGTTTATTATTCACTAAGCAAAACATTCTACCTGCCCTTAAATCTTTTGTTTCTTAGATTGAAAGGCCTTAAAAAACCTCAAGTTTCACAGTTTTTCTTTCACACAGTTTAACACATTACCCTCCAAAACCTCTCCAAAATCCCTAACTTATTCCTATGACAATCAATTCAGCAAAAGCCATTTTGACAAATCACCAAGGTGGTTAAGCAAAAAATAAAAGTGAAAAACATTTAAAAAGCAAGCACAATGGAAAATATGAAGGTTTAATGAGAAAAAGAATTGCTTAATCCTGATAGTTAAGCCCCTAAAACAAGATGAGTTAATAATAATACCTACCATTTATTAAAATGTTTTCAGTGTACCAAGCAATTTGCAGGTTACTATTCATATATTATCTTACAAAGTATTTTTACAAAAACAGTTCTGTAAATAGGTCATGTAAACCCCATTTAAAAGAGAAAAATAAGTTTCAGAAGTTAATAAAACGTACTTAACTTCTGAAAGCCACAATGAGAGTTAAACCCTCCTTACTTTAAAGCTACCTTACATCTCCTTACTTACTTTGCAATCTTTTCCTTGAGAAGTTTCCAGTCCCATAGGTCTGTGGGAATAACATTCCACATATCATACTGAAGGATCTAGGGAATAAACAATGCAAATTTATGACAAACCACCCTACAACAATTTAAAACCATGACAAAAACCGAATGACTGCCATGCCCTACATCCCAACAAATGTCTTCTAATGGAACTGTGTGAGGAATTCAAAGTCCAGAGATTCCCCTGGCCAAATTTCCATGCAGTCTAACTGATTAAAAGAATGTTAAAAAAACTGGTTAAGGCTTACCTCTTCCCTTTATCATATCTAGAATCCATATCATATCTACAAACCAGGAAATCCTAACATTAACAAAAGTATATTGCTGAGATGCATTCTCTTTGTATAGTAAAGTGTTACTCTATTTTCATCTTTCTTAATTGCTTTGATCTGCCCCTTGATCTATTTGCTTAGCTACTAGACATCTATTTTCAAATCACTGCATATCAGACTTCCCCAAAATCAGCAGGAACATCAAGACTAAAAATAACATAACATTTGGGGCGCCTGGGTGGCGCAGTCGGTTAAGCGTCCGACTTCAGCCAGGTCACGATCTCGCGGTCCGTGAGTTCGAGCCCCGCGTCAGGCTCTGGGCTGATGGCTCAGAACCTGGAGCCTGTTTCCGATTCTGTGTCTCCCTCTCTCTCTGCCCCTCCCCCGTTCATGCTCTGTCTCTCTCTGTCCCAAAAATAAATAAACGTTGAAAAAAAAAAATTAAAAAAAAAAAAAATAACATAACATTTTATTTTACACTGAAGAAAATCATTCTACCAATAATAAAGGCAGTGTGGACAGCAGAATTGTTCCCAGGTTCTCACCCCCTGGTGCACAGCCCATGTACAATGTCCTCCTCCCGAATGTGGGCAAGACCTGGGAATATGATGGATGTCACTTACATGATTATGGCAAAGGTGAAAAGTCTCTGCAGATGTAATTAAGGTCACCAATCAGTTAATTTTGAGATAAACAAAAGAGAAATTATCCTGGGTAGACCCGACTTATCAGATAAAAGCCCTCAAAAGAGCAATTGGACTCGGGTATTCTTGAAATGAGAACACTCTCTCACTAGCTTTGAAGAAGCAAGATGTCATGAGTTCTACAGCTACAAAAAATATGAATTCTGCCAACAACCAGGTGAGCTTAGAAGAGGACTCTGAGCTTCAGATGAGACTCCAGCCTCTACCAACACCTTGACTATAGCCTTGTGAGACCCAAACTAAGGCAAGCTTGGAACCCTGACTCAAGGAAACGATGATAACATATGTTGTTTTAATGTACTATATTTAGCGAAAGAAAACTAATACAGTTAGCATTCTTCTTAGGTCACTTTTACCAATGACTAGTTCTAAATAAAACATTAAAATAAAAGGGAGGGGCACCTGGGTGGCTCAGTCGGTTGAGCGTCCAACTTCGGCTGAGGTCATGATCTCATGGCTCATGACTTTGAGCCCCACATCAGCTCTGTGCTGACAGCTCAGAGCTTGGAGTCTGCCTCGGATTCTGTGTCTCCCTCTCTCTGTTCCTCCCCTGCTCATGCTCTGTCTCTCTTTTAAAATAAATGAATGTCAAAAAAATTTTTTTTAAATAAACAAAGGGGTGAGGCATCTGGTTGGCTTAGTTGATAGAGCGTGGGACTACTGATCTCGGGTTTGTAAGTTCGAGCCCCCGTTGGGTACAGAGATTTCTTAAAATAAAAATCTTAAAAAATAAAAAAAATAAATAAATAAAAGAACTTTGCCTACGATAAAGGGAGTCTGGCTGGCTCAGTTGGTGGAGCATGCGATTCTTGATCTCAGGGTTAAATTTGAGCCCCATGTTGAGTGCAGAAATTACTTAAAAATTAAATCTTAAAAAAAAAAAGTATCTTTTTAACTCTAGAGAACAAAAGTACCATATTAGCTTCCTATGGCTGGTATAACAAATTACCATAAATTTGGTGGCTTAAAATAACAAAAATTTATTCTCTTCTAGCTCGGGAATCCAGAAGCCCAAAATGAACATGTTGGGAGGGCCACACTCCCTCCAGAGGCTCTAGAGCAGATTCTGTTCTTTGCCTCTTGCAGCTTCTAGTGACTATCAGCATTCTTGGGTTGTGGATGCATTACTCTGGTCTCTGCCTCCATCGTCATGTTGCCTCCTCCTCCCCTCTGTCTCCTACAAGGATACTGTCACTAGATTTAGGACCCACCTGGAAAATCCAGGATAATCTTATTTCAAAATCCTTAATTATATCTGCAAAGACTTTTTTAAACCAAAAAGATAACATTCACAGGTTCCAGCAATAAGATGTAAACATATCTTTTTGAGGGCAACCATTCAGCCTACTACAGGAACTTATAAGCAAAAAGAAATTTTATCCATATACTTACTCCTTTGCTGACTGGAGAGCCCTCATAGGTTTCATAAGGGCCATGCTCCTTGGCCAGGTCACAGCTGGCTTCCAAGGCTCCATAATAAATAGTTTCAAAGATTTGCTTGTTTAGTAACTGGGCTTCTGGACTCTCAAAAGGATACCTCATCAGAATAAAAGCATCTGCCAGACCTTGTACCCCGATTCCAATGGGGCGATGGCGTTTATTTGATAAGCATGCCTTTGTGCCAACAGATTTAAAGAAAGAGACATTACTGAATAGAAAAGGCAACATTCTGCACCAAATGATACCCTCTCTCTTTTTATCTCCATTTTCTCACACCATTCCACTGACAGACATTTAAATGATGACTGGCAGACCGTGATACACTCCCTCCAACTTGGATTTCGATAATTACCAATAAGCAAAAAATCTATTCATACCTCTGGGACAGGGTAGTAATTAATATCAATAATTTTATTCAAGTTTCGGACAATGACTTTGGTAACTTCAGCCAACTTCTTAAAGTCATATGTGTGTTCTGACGTGACATACATATTCAGGGCTAAGGAAGCCAAGTTACAGACTGCAACCTGGAATGCAAAGAAAAGGGGTCAAGAATCACACAATTTTTATTTCTTCCCCATGTCAATGATAGCAACATGTAAGCCTCTAATGCTCTATGATATTAAATTATAAAATTTTTATCTTTATCTTCTCCCTCTTCATTGTTCATTTCTAAATCCCAATACCTATTCACATGTGAGTTATAACACGC
Organism: Leopardus geoffroyi; assembly: GCF_018350155.1. Classification (NCBI taxonomy): domain Eukaryota; kingdom Metazoa; phylum Chordata; class Mammalia; order Carnivora; family Felidae; genus Leopardus; species Leopardus geoffroyi. The sequence continues at coordinate 60,186,094 of NC_059329.1, read as the reverse complement.
ACCAGTGAAATAAGTAAGAAGGAGAGAGAATCTGTGTTCCATACTCCATGGCTCTATGACCAGACATACATCCCATTGTGCTATAATTTTTTATGTATATTCGTCTCAGTCAGGAGATGTATGCTGTCTAATATACCAGCCACTAGCCACATGTAGCTATTTCAATAAAATAAAAAATTCAGTTTTTCAGTTGCAATGATCATATATCATGAGCTCAACAGCCACCAGATACAGAACACTTCCATCACTATAGAACGTTTTTCCAAATTACACATTCCTACCTTACTCTAATTGAGATTCTGATAAGCCTTTAACAACAGGAGATCCAAGTTTGTGAATTCTGAAAAAGCTCTTCAGGTGATTTTCCACTACACTACACTAGGTGATAAGCTTCTCCAGGAAAGAATCATATCTTATTTACCCTTATATTTTTAGTTCTGGTACCACATCTCGCATATAATAAATGCTAAATAATGTTAGATGAATATTTTCTTTTCCGCTTTGATTAGGACTATCCTAACCCAAACTCTCAACTCCTCTCACCTAGACTCCCTCATGCCCTTCATATCTACTCAATTCTACACAAGTTGCCTAAGTACCCATTTATAAAGTATAACTCAAATCACATAATCCGGTAATTGAGTCTGATAAATGCTAGGGAGCAAAATAAGGGAGGAAAAGACAAAAGAGTTCTAGGAATAAGGACAGAAGGATGCCATTTTTAAATACGGTTGTCAAGGAAGACATCACTGAGAATAGGTTAGATAGCAAGCCATGTAGCTATCTGGGGGGTGGGGGGGAAGAGCATTTTAATATTCAAAGTAAAGTAAACAGCAAAAGTCCTGAGGAAAGAGTGTGCTTGATATGTTTGGGAACAGCAAGGAAATTAGTAGGGCTGGAGCACAATGAGCAAGGAGGGAAAGTAACAGTAGATGAGATGGGCATCCCCAGTTGTGCATGACCTCATGGGGCATTGTAAGGATTATGAATGAAAATGAATGAAGTACTGATACATACTACAACACAGATAAGCCTTGAAAACATGCTAAGTGACATAGGCCTGACACAATAGACCACCATATTATATGATTCCGTTTATATGGAACACCCACAAGAGGCAAATCCAGAGGTAGGAAACAGATTAGTAGAAGCTGCCAGGGGCTAGGGAAGGAGGCTTCCTCCTCCTTTCTATAGTTTATATCCAACATCCAAGCAGCCTGTCATTCAACCACTACAACAATCTCCTTAGCTAACCTCCAACCTCTTCTCACACCAAAACACTCTATCACCAGAAACAATAACCATCCTTCTCATCCTAGCATTTTGATGCTATTTTCCTTCCAGGAACCTACAAGGGCTTCCTACCTCTGCGACATGCCAGCTTTCACCTACTATCTCCCCTCCCTCAGCTATAGCCATCTCTCCATATACCAAACCATAATGTATTTGTTCCATCAGAACAAACTTATTTGATACACACTGCATAAAACCTATTCCTGTCTCTGATCTGACAGGCTATTCTTCCCAAATGGAAAGCCTGTCCATAAACTTCTTTTTTAAGAAACCAAATCTATGTCCCATTTCTATCCTTACCTCTTCTGTGAATTGCCTTAAAGATCTGAGATTAGAATTTTGTCTCACCATTCACTGAAAAGACTCTCCACCTGCTTATTACATACTTTAAACTGAATGAACATCCTGACACATTTTTGTGTTTGTCCTAAACCAACATGACTGAACACTGAGTAAAGATTATTACAACAATGTGTGTGTAATAAAAAGGTGATTAAATCTTTTCTACATGGCTTAGACTGTAAGATATTTGAGGGCACAGATCACACCTGTTCCCTTACAATCTCTACTTTAGTGCCCTTCTATTTACAACAAACTACAAAAACTCCCTTCCCCAACCTCAAGTGAAATCAAGTGAGGGATGCACAAACAATAACTGCCTAAGATTCTTCTCTCAGTACTCTGGGCAGAAGTTTTTCTACCTACCTCATCTTTGCTGGTATACTCTACTATTTCTGTGCACAGGTTGCTGCATTTGATCGTTCCCAGGTTCTGCTGGTTGCTCTTCCGATTACAGGAATCTTTGTAGAGCATGTACGGGGTACCTGTCTCTGTCTGAGACTCAATGATGGCATACCAAAGCTGCTGAGCTTTTACAACTTTGCGGACACGACCCTGTTTCTCATAACTGAAAGGCAAAGCTAATATTATTTTAATATTCCTTAAGAAAATCTTTATTGCAGACAACTTGAAGACACTAAAATATAAAATTACAAAAACTCTTAAATTGTTTACTATGTTTTGCTAAAAGGGTGGGAGTGGGGGGAAGGAATATGATCTTTATTTTACTATAGCTAAAGCCACAGAGGAAAATCAGACAGCTCTGGACCTATTTGAATATACCCCAATTCCACTAAATCAACAAAACCCTTCATAAGGAAAAGGAATAACACCCCAAGTGGTCAAATCTCCTACTATTGTACTATTATTTAATAAACTCTTGACATGTGTCCTAACTGTTCTTGATTCCTGGGTGCAATATAAAGCATAACTTTTTTTTCTTTTTTTGTCAAATGTACTGACAAAAATAATACTCTCTGTCTTAATTTTTATAAGGATCAGTTAAAAACCTCTTTATAACTCCCAAAGTTTTAAGAAAGAAGATAGAAACTCAATTTTGGTGAAGATTCAGATAGCAAATCTGACCAAAATATATTATTAATCACATTCTCTACTGGATGCTTCTGAAGATTCCTAGAAACTGGCTAATGATTGATGATATTTTGACACTTGGATTCCCCAAATAAAAGAAACATATGGTTAAAAATGATTACTTTCATATTTTTCCCATACCTTTCATATAGCTTCTCAAATTCCTCTCCCCAAACCTCATCCAGACCAGGACATTCATTTGGACACATCAAAGACCAGTCCTACAAAGGGAAGAACCCATACGAAACTTCAAATAACCAACCACACATAGTCCATTAGGAACACTGCAAGGGACAGGGTGACTTCTATAGACTCTCTTGGAAATGTGCTACAGAAATGATCATTTTGGACTCGGGCTCAAACATCTAATTCTACCTGTTTATACATGATCTTTTAAGCATTTAGGTCTGATAGCATCTACTTTAGAAAATAAAAATCCAAGGGGTGCCTGGGTGGCTCAGTCGGTTAAAGCCGACTTCGGCTCAGGTCATGATCTCACAGCTCGTGAATTTGAGTCCTACATCAGGCTCTGTACCGACAGCTCAGAGCCTGGTGCCTGCTTCAGATTCTGTGGCTCCCTTTCCCTCTGCCCCTCCTCTACCCTTCCCCTACTCACACCCTCTCTCTCCTTCAAAAATAAATAAACATTAAAAAAAATTTTTTTTAAAGAAAACAAAAATCCAAGAAGGTAGGAATGGTATCTCTTAACTTGCTTAAAATTCTTCCATAGCATAACATGCAGGTGGGCTCTTCCTAAGCATGATTTAAGATGACAAAAAAGAAAACTGATATGAATAAAGTTGTTCTTACCAACAGGTACCTATTTCTCACCTGATTAGTCTCCACTCGTTTCATGAAGAGATCCGGAATCCAAAGGGCAAAGAAAAGGTCTCTGGCACGCTGTTCTTCCTTTCCTGTGTTCTTCTTTAAATCAAGAAACTCAAAAATGTCTAAATGCCAAGGCTCCAGATAAATAGCAAATGCCCCAGGTCGCTAAAGGCAAATACATCATCATTCTTTTCAAAATCAGAATGAAACAAAGAAACTTCATATTTTCCAAGGCACTTTCATAATATCTCCTTTGATCTTCATTACAAGTAAGGAATTAAATGACATAATACAAATAAAAGTACTATAAATATAAGTACTAGTATTTTTCTTATAATTCTAGGAGTGAAAAAGAGCAATTGATAAGAAAGAACAAGAAAGATGAAATAACTTGTCCAGAGTGACACAGTGAACTACAGACGGAGCTTCTTTCAGTTGTCATCCAGCTACTTTACATTATATGACACGTATGCCAACCCCAAAGAAAATCACTTTAATTCTGACAATTATAAATTGTGCTCTTACCAAAGACCAAAAAAGTGATGCCTTATATCAAGATCTCCACAGATTGTTTTTAAAGTCCATCAAAGGAAATTCATCAACTACCAGGTAATCAGTGTGTCTACATATATATAAGAGGCAGCCTCAAGTGGCAAACTATCCTGCTGATAACACTGGGCAAACAATCCAATTCTCTCAATTCTACTTCTCCCTCTGTGAAACAGGCAGAGTTTTGTTTTTGTTAAACAACAAAAACAACAAAAAAACCCCTACAAGACTATTACAACTCCTATGCAAGATTAGGTATCAATATAAGTTACAATTTTAGAAATTCTTTGCCAATAAACTGTCATATAAAAAAAGTTGACTGGGGGCACCTGGCTGGCTCACTCAGTAGAGCATGCTACTCTTGATCTCAGGGTCATGAGTTCAAGCCTCACACTGAGTGTGGAGCCCACTTAAAAAATAAAATTAAAAAAAAGCTGACTAGATCATTTGCTGCCTGGAGCCAAAGGTAAAGTATGTATGGGTGGGAGTGATGGGGTGATTAATCAAAGGTGCTTGAGGAAACATTTTGGAGTAATGGAAATGTTCTATATCTTGATTGGTATAGTGATTACATAAGTATACACGTTTGTCAAAACGCATCAAACTGTACACTTAAAGTGTGTGCATTTTTGAAGTAAATTACACCTCATTAAACTGATTTTGAAAGTAAAAAAAAAAGCAAAGTAATTACAAATATACATGCTAAATCACCTTATTTTAAGCATTCATGGTTAAAGATTTTTAGTCCTAATTTCCAAGACTCCAAGTAACAGAGCATACCTTGTTTCCACCTTGATCCACATATCGAGCTGTGTTGTTATATACTCTCAGCATTGGCACAAGGCCATTGGAATTGCCATTAGTCTGAAAGAGAGACCAAGAATAAAGGCATCTGGAGGAGAAAAGTGGGACTAAGTAAGCATGGAAAAGAACAAATTGGCTCAACAGTGAATATGTTACAAGAGCTCTCCCAGTCTATATAAAGTTTTATCTGCTTTCCATCTCTCCCTTTATAAACAGAATACCCAATATAAAATAAACAAAATATTGTTTTCCCCTAATTGTTGTTTTAATGTTCTTGTTGCATCTCTAATTTACAATTACAAGTCAAAAGAATCTGAAACCAGGGTAGCTGAACTTAACCTCCATACCTTATAATGGTCATTATATAAAGATATACTTTGAGTAGAATAAAAACACAACTACAGTGTCTTTTTCCCAAAAGGCAACTTACAGTAAGAATTATACACAGTGGATAAATGAAGACAATAAAGATATATGGAGATTCTCAACAATAAATGGATTCTAGAATGAAGATAAGAAAACACAAAGACTCCTAAAAGATACCTCATCAAATTTTTAAAATAATCCTTCTAACTCTAAGGTAAGCCTTTAAACAGACTAGAAAAATAAGTGAGCAATGGCTCACCCTATTATTGTGTGTTAAGTGCTCCAAAACACTATGTAATAGAATAGTTTCCTTCTGGACTCCCTAACTTTCTTCTGTAGGGTCAGATATTTTCTTCACATTACAGGTGAGGAAACAAACCCAGAGATGTAAAATAACTTATGCTAGGCTGCATTACTACTAAGTAGAGGAGATAGGATTTAAATCCAGGTCTTTCTTATCCAGTATCTTCATCTTGACTCCCAATGAATAATGAACTAGCAAAGGGCTAAATTTACATCATAAAGAGCCAACTTGTAAAACATGAATCCTGGCTCTACTACATATTAAGTGACTGATCTCTGGAAGTAATTTAATTTTCTAAGCCTCAGATTCCTCACTTGTAAAATGAAGATGATATTGCCTTTAATCACAAAGTTATTGTAAAGAGTAAAGTTCCTACCATGTGTCTCTAATGGTACCCATATCGTATGGCTTGTAGCAAGGATTAAATGAGTAACTCAGTTAAACTTTTATAACAAATTTAACATATAATAAGCAATCAATAAATGATAGCTGTTATTATTATCGCATCAAATCCAAATTCCAAAATCTGAGCCAAAAAAATCCGACAGATCATCTAATCTAAACCAGAAGCTAGAGAGAAGGTTAGAAGAAGATGGCGGCATAGGAGGACGCTGGGCTCACCGCGCGTCCTGCTGATCAATTAGATTCCACCTACACCTGCCTAAATAACCCAGAAAACCACCAGAGGATTAGCAGAACGGAGTCGCCGGAGCCAAGCGCAGACGAGAGGCCCACGGAAGAGGGTAGGAAGGGCGGAGAGGCGGTGCATGCTCCACGGACTGGCGGGAGGGAGCCAGGGCAGAGGGGCGGCTCGCCGGCCAAGCAGAGCCCCGGAGTCTGGCCTGCAAAAGCGGAGGGGCCTGACGGACTGTGTTCCGACAGCAAGCGCGACGTAGCGTCTGGGAGGTCATAAGTTAACAGCTCTGCTCGGAAAGCGGGAAGGCTGGAGGACAAAGGGAGGGAGAGCTGCTGAGCCCCCGGACGACAGAGCTCAGTTTGGTGGGGAACAAAGGCGCTCGCCAGCGCCATCTCCCCCGCCCATCCCCCAGCCAAAATCCCAAAGAGAACCAGTTCCTGCCAGGGAACTTCCTCGCTCCGCTCAAACACCCAACTCTGTGCTTCTGCGGAGCCAAACCTCCGGCAGCGGATCTGACTCCCTCCCGCTGCCACAGGGCCCCTCCTGAAGTGGATCACCTAAGGAGAAGCGAGCTAAGCCTGCCCCTCCAGCCCCTGTGCCCCTTACCTACCCACCCCAGCTAATACGCCAGATCCCCAGCATCACAAGCCTGGCAGTGTGCAAGTAGCCCAGATGGGCCACGCCACCCCACAGTGAATCCCGCCCCTAGGAGAGGGGAAGAGAAGGCACACACCAGTTTGACTGTGGCCCCAGCGGTGGGCTGGGGGCAGACATCAGGTCGGACTGCGGCCCCGCACACCAACTCCAGTTATACACCACAGCACAGGGGAAGTGCCCTGCAGGTCCTCACCACGCCAGGGACTATCCAAAATGACCAAGCGGAAGAATTCCCCTCAGAAAAATCTCCAGGAAATAACAACAGCTAATGAGCTGATCAAAAAGGATTTAAATAATATAACAGAAAGTGAATTTAGAATAATAATCATAAAATTAATCGCCGGGCTTGAAAACAGTATACAGGACAGCAGAGAATCCCTTGCTACAGAGATCAAGGGACTAAGGAACAGTCACGAGGAGCTGAAAAACGCTTTAAATGAAATGCAAAACAAAATGGAGACCACCACAGCTCGGATTGAAGAGGCAGAGGAGAGAATAGGTGAACTAGAAGATAAAGTTATGGAAAAAGAGGAAGCTGAGAGAAAGAGAGATAAAAAAATCCAGGAGTATGAGGGGAAAATTAGAGAACTAAGTGATACACTAAAAAGAAATAATATACGCATAATTGGTATCCCAGAGGAGGAAGAGAGAGGGAAAGGTGCTGAAGGGGTACTTGAAGAAATAATAGCTGAGAACTTCCCTGAACTGGGGAAGGAAAAAGGCATTGAAATCCAAGAGGCACAGAGAACTCCCTCCAGACGGAACTTGAATCGATCTTCTGCACGACATATCATAGTGAAACTGGCAAAATACAAGGATAAAGAGAAAATTCTGAAAGCAGCAAGGGGTAAACGTGCCCTCACATATAAAGGGAGACCTATAAGACTCGTGACTGATCTCTCTTTTGAAACTTGGCAGGCCAGAAAGAATTGGCACGAGATTTTCAGTGTGCTAGACAGAAAAAATATGCAGCCGAGAATCCTTTATCCAGCAAGTCTGTCATTTAGAATAGAAGGAGAGATAAAGGTCTTCCCAAACAAACAAAAACTGAAGGAATTTGTCACCACTAAACCAGCCCTACAAGAGATCCTAAGGGGGACCCTGTGAGACAAAATACCAGAGACATCACTACAAGCATAAAACATACAGACATCACAATGACTCTAAACCCGTATCTTTCTATAATAACACTGAATGTAAATGGATTAAATGCGCCAACCAAAAGACATAGGGTATCAGAATGGATAAAAAAACAAGACCCATCTATTTGCTGTCTACAAGAGACTCATTTTAGACCTGAGGACACCTTTAGATTGAGAGTGAGGGGATGGAGAACTATTTATCATGCTACTGGAAGCCAAAAGAAAGCTGGAGTAGCCATACTTATATCAGACAAACTAGACTTTAAATTAAAGGCTGTAACAAGAGATGAAGAAGGACATTATATAAGAGTTACAGGGTCTATCCATCAGGAAGAGCTAACAATTATAAATGTCTATGCGCCGAATACCGGAGCCCCCAAATATATAAAACAACTACTCATAAACATAAGCAACCTTATCGATAAGAATGTGGTAATTGCAGGGGACTTTAACACCCCACTTACAGAAATGGATAGATCATCTAGACACACGGTCAATAAAGAAACAAGGGCCCTGAATGAGACATTGGATCAGATGGACTTGACAGATATATTTAGAACTCTGCATCCCAAAGCAACAGAATATACTTTCTTCTCGAGTGCACATGGAACATTCTCCAAGATAGATCATATACTGGGTCACAAAACAGCCCTCCATAAGTTTACCAGAATTGAAATTATACCATGCATACTTTCAGACCACAATGCTATGAAGCTTGAAATCAACCACAGAAAAAAGTCTGGAAAACCTCCAAAAGCATGGAGGTTAAAGAACACCCTACTAACGAATGAGTGGGTCAACCAGGCAATTAGAGAAGAAATTAAAAAATATATGGAAACAAACGAAAATGAAAATACAACAATCCAAACGCTTTGGGACGCAGCGAAGGCAGTCCTGAGAGGAAAATACATTGCAATCCAGGCCTATCTCAAGAAACAAGAAAAATCCCAAATACAAAATCTAACAGCACACCTAAAGGAAATAGAAGCAGAACAGCAAAGACACCCCAAACCCAGCAGAAGAAGAGAAATAATAAAGATCAGAGCAGAAATAAACAATATAGAGTCTAAAAAAACTGTAGAGCAGATCAACGAAACCAAGAGTTGGTTTTTGGAAAAAATAAACAAAATTGACAAACCTCTAGCCAGGCTTCTCAAAAAGAAAAGGGAGATGACCCAAATAGATAAAATCATGAATGAAAATGGAATTATTACAACCAATCCCTCAGAGATACAAACAATTATCAGGGAATACTATGAAAAATTATATGCCAACAAATTGGACAACCTGGAAGAAATGGACAAATTCCTGAACACCCACACTCTTCCAAAACTCAACCAGGAGGAAATAGAAAGCTTGAACAGACCCATAACCAGCGAAGAAATTGAATCGGTTATTAAAAATCTCCCAACAAATAAGAGTCCAGGACCAGATGGCTTCCCAGGGGAGTTCTACCAGACATTTAAAGCAGAGATAATACCTATCCTTCTCAAGCTATTCCAAGAAATAGAAAGGGAAGGAAAACTTCCAGACTCATTCTATGAAGCCAGTATTACTTTGATTCCTAAACCAGATAGAGACCCAATAAAAAAAGAGAACTACCGGCCAATATCCCTGATGAATACGGATGCAAAAATTCTCAATAAGATACTAGCAAATCGAATTCAACGGCATATAAAAAGAATTATTCACCATGATCAAGTGGGATTCATTCCTGGGATGCAGGGCTGGTTCAACATTCGCAAATCAATCAACGTGATACATCACATTAACAAAAAAAAAGAGAAGAACCATATGATCCTGTCAATCGATGCAGAAAAGGCCTTTGACAAAATCCAGCACCCTTTCTTAATAAAAACCCTTGAGAAAGTCGGGATAGAAGGAACATACTTAAAGATCATAAAGGCCATTTATGAAAAGCCCACAGCTAACATCATCCTCAACGGGGAAAAACTGAGAGCTTTTTCCCTGAGATCAGGAACACGACAGGGATGCCCACTCTCACCGCTGTTGTTTAACATAGTGCTGGAAGTTCTAGCATCAGCAATCAGACAACAAAAGGAAATCAAAGGCATCAAAATTGGCAAAGATGAAGTCAAGCTTTCGCTCTTTGCAGATGACATGATATTATACATGGAAAATCCGATAGACTCCACCAAAAGTCTGCTAGAATTGATACATGAATTCAGCAAAGTTGCAGGATACAAAATCAATGTACAGAAATCAGTTGCATTCTTATACACTAACAATGAAGCAACAGAAAGACAAATAAAGAAACTGATCCCATTCACAATTGCACCAAGAAGCATAAAATACCTAGGAATAAATCTAACCAAAGATGTAAAGGATCTGTATGCTGAAAACTATAGAAAGCTTACGAAGGAAATTGAAGAAGATTTAAAGAAATGGAAAGACATTCCCTGCTCATGGATTGGAAAAATAAATATTGTCAAAATGTCAATACTACCCAAAGCTATCTACACATTCAATGCAATCCCAATCCAAATTGCACCAGCATTCTTCTCGAAACTAGAACAAGCAATCCTAAAATTCATATGGAACCACAAAAGGCCCCGAATAGCCAAAGGAATTTTGAAGAAGAAAACCAAAGCAGGAGGCATCACAATCCCAGACTTTAGCCTCTACTACAAAGCTGTCATCATCAAGACAGCATGGTATTGGCACAAAAACAGACACATAGACCAATGGAATAGAATAGAAACCCCAGAACTAGACCCACAAACGTATGGTCAACTCATCTTTGACAAAGCAGGAAAGAACATCCAATGGAAAAAAGACAGCCTCTTTAACAAATGGTGCTGGGAGAACTGGACAGCAACATGCAGAAGGTTGAAACTAGACCACTTTCTCACACCATTCACAAAAATAAACTCAAAATGGATAAAGGACCTGAATGTGAGACAGGAAACCATCAAAACCTTAGAGGAGAAAGCAGGAAAAGACCTCTCTGACCTCAGCCGTAGCAATCTCTTATTCGACACATCCCCAAAGGCAAGGGAATTAAAAGCAAAAGTGAATTACTGGGACCTTATGAAGATAAAAAGCTTCTGCACAGCAAAGGAAACAACCAACAAAACTAAAAGGCAACCAACGGAATGGGAAAAGATATTTGCAAATGACATATCGGACAAAGGGCTAGTATCCAGAATCTATAAAGAGCTCACCAAACTCCACACCCGAAAAACAAATAACCCAGTGAAGAAATGGGCAGAAAACATGAATAGACACTTCTCTAAAGAAGACATCCGGATGGCCAACAGGCACATGAAAAGATGTTCAGCGTCGCTCCTTATCAGGGAAATACAAATCAAAACCACACTCAGGTATCACCTCACGCCAGTCAGAGTGGCCAAAATGAACAAATCAGGAGACTATAGATGCTGGCGAGGATGTGGAGAAACGGGAACCCTCTTGCACTGTTGGTGGGAATGCAAATTGGTGCAGCCGCTCTGGAAAACAGTGTGGAGGTTCCTCAGAAAATTAAAAATAGACCTACCCTATGACCCAGCAATAGCACTGCTGGGAATTTATCCAAGGGATACAGGAGTACTGATGCATAGGGGCACTTGTACCCCAATGTTCATAGCAGCACTCTCAACAATAGCCAAATTATGGAAAGAGCCTAAATGTCCATCAACTGATGAATGGATAAAGAAATTGTGGTTTATATACACAATGGAATACTACGTGGCAATGAGAAAAAATGAAATATGGCCTTTTGTAGCAACGTGGATGGAACTGGAGAGTGTGATGCTAAGTGAAATAAGCCATACAGAGAAAGACAGATACCATATGGTTTCACTCTTATGTGGATCCTGAGAAACGTAACAGGAACCCATGGGGGAGGGGGAGGAAAAAAGAAAAAAAAAAAAAAAAAAAAACAGGTTAGAGTGGGAGAGAGCCAAAGCATAAGAGACTGTTAAAAACTGAGAACAAACTGAGGGTTGATGGGGGGTGGGAGGGAGGAGAGGGTGGGTGATGGGTATTGAGGAGGGCACCTTTTGGGATGAGCACTGGGTGTTTTATGGAAACCAATTTGGACAATAAATTTCATATATTATAAAAAAATAAATAAATAAATAAACCAGAAGCTAGAAATAGTGAAATGACTCCCTCCAAGTCACACAGCCAGTTAGCACTTAACAGAGACCCAGGTCTCAAAAGCTCCAGCGTATGCCCTCTCAACGATAAGCCCAGCTGCTTATCTTTTTATCCTACAATCTTTTAGTCATAACACAGAAGCTTACCCCAGCAATGTAGCTGCCAGTAGCTCGAATACAACTCACAGCGACACCAATTCCACCAGCAGACTTGGAAATCAATGCACACTGCTTTAGAGTGTCATAAATGCCTTCAATACTATCATCTTTCATACTCAGAAGGAAGCAGCTACAGGGGAAAAAAAAGTCACAATTCAGCAAGGAAATGAAACAAAGCAGAGAAACAACACTGACTATACACCCCCAAAACAGTAAGTTGGGCAAATAAGATTTGAAGTTTACAAAATTCCTAGTTATTTTAGAAAAAAAATTAAAAAAACTTTTACTGGATATGACACAAGACATATCAACATATCCTATTATTTTAAAAATATCTTGCTGCCTATCCCAGATGTTAAGCCTAGAAGGAAGTCTTACAATAAAGTCAAAAATATTAACTCACATGTTTATCAGACTGCAGATGTGCCTTAACACATTTTCTCCTGCAAATTCCTAAGCATAGATCAATAATAGGTCTTTCCAACCTATTAGTAAGCCAAGAAAAATTTATGAAATAAAAAAACATCTATCCAATGGTCAATTCTTTGACAGGTCCTCCAAAAGTTAGCTGCTTTACAGTCTTTTGGAAGACAACCCCTCCAACTAGTGCTTTGGATCTCATCCTGCTCCCTACCTCAGGAACTTTACTTACTCTACCAAGGATCCCTTCACTATCTTGAATATACATCCACTCAAATGAATTCTATCCATTGACTTTTTCCATTAAATATGACAACATTCAAAAAGATACAGAGAATAATATGACATATACTTTGTACTTATCACCTACATCAAGAAAACCGACACTACATATATAGTCTAACTGCAATCCCATACCATTTCCATGCATTTCTACCTTCTAAAAACATTTATATACATTCTACATTTTTAAATTTCATTTATCCTTCTGCAACTTGCTTTAACTCAATATTGTTCATTCCTACTGGTACATGTCACTAGTTAGTTTACTTTCTTTGCTATAAGTTGTTCCACTGTATGGCTATTCCAATACATTTGTCCATTTGCCTGTAGATGGGCATTTGGATTTTCCAATTTGTTTTCTATTCTACACAATGTTGCTGTGGAAATTCTTGAACATATCTCCTGGGGGTTAGGTGTAAGGATTTTTGTAGAAGATAAACCCACAACAGGAAATGCTAGGTCAAAAGATATGCATTATGTTCCACTATACTAAAGATTGTCCAAAGTGGATGGGTAAGTATACTCACTTAGCAATGTATGAGAGTTCCCTATGTTCTACATTCTTACCAACACTTGGTATTACCAGCCTTTTAATTTTTATCAGTCTGATAGGCATGAAATATCTCATTATGTTAACTTTCATTTTCCTAATTACTAGCAAAGTTTATTTATCACCTCACATGTTTACTGGCCAGTCAAGTTTCTTCTGTGAATTATTTTATCCTTTGCCCATGTTTCTATTTAGTTTTAGGTCTTTTTCTTTTTTTTTATTTCTTTTTAATGTTTATTTTTGCAGAGATAGGAGAGACAGAGTGTGAGCAGGGGAGGGGCAGTGAGAAGGAGACACAGAATCCGAAGCAGGCTCAAGGCTCTGAGCTATCAGCACAGAGCCTGAAATAGGGCTCAAACCCACAAACCATGAGATCATAACCTGAGCCAAAGTCGAACGTTTAATTGACTGAGCTGCCCAGGTGCTTCCCCAACTTTTTAAAAAATTTTTTAATGTTTGGGGTACCTGGGTGACTCAGTCAATTCAGCGTCCAACTTCAGCTCAGGTCATGATCTCACGGTTCATGGGTTTGAGCCCTGCGTCAGGCTCTGCGCTGACAGCTCAGAGCCTGGAGCCTGCTTCAGTTTCTGTGTTTCCCTCTCTCTGCCCCTCCCCCACTCTCAATCTGTCTGTTTCTCTCTCAAAAATAAACAAATATTTTTTGATTTTTAAATTTTTTAAATGCTTATTTATTTTTGAGGGAGAGAGAGAAAGAGCAAGTGAACACATGAGCATGGGAAGGGCAGAGAGAAGGGGAGACGGAGAATCCCAAGCAGACTCCACACTGTCAGCACAGAGCCTGATGCAGGCCTCAAACTAACCAAACATGATCATGACCTGAGCTGAAATCAAGAGTCAGACACCTAACTGACAGAGCCACCCAGGAGCCCGTCTTTTTCTTGTAATCCCTTGACAGTTAACATACACTGCCAATATCTTCTGTCAGGCTGAAACTTGTTTTTCCATTTTGTTTTTGGTTCACATTAGTTTTTAATTTTAATGTAGTCAATTTTTCCTTTATGATGTTTTATCTAGTATACCTACTTTAAGAAATCTTTCATCATTCTGAGATCACATATAATCTCCCATTAAGATGCATGATGAAGTATTAAGAGTCATGATGTCTACAACTTACTTTCAAAAAAATCAAAAAAAAAATTTTTTTTTTTAATTTTTTTTTTTTTTTCAACGTTTATTTATTTTTGGGACAGAGAGAGACAGAGCATGAACGGGGGAGGGGCAGAGAGAGAGGGAGACACAGAATCGGAAACAGGCTCCAGGCTCTGAGCCATCAGCCCAGAGCCCGACGCGGGGCTCGAACTCACCGACCGCGAGATCGTGACCTGGCTGAAGTCGGACGCTTAACCGACTGCGCCACCCAGGTGCCCCAAAAATCAAAAAATTTTTAAAAATTTTAAAGATAAAAAATACATACATATACATATGATAAAATGGTAATAGTTTTTTTATCTAGGCAGAGGTGAGTGTATAGACATTTACTGTCCTTCCTTCAAACTTTTCTGAATATTTGAAACTCATAGTAAAAAGTAGGAAGAAAAATATTTATCTATTTTCTCTAATGTTCTAAAAGATTTTACTTTCACATTTAGATTTTTTTTTTAACATATTTCTGTATATGGAATGAAAACGGGAAATCTAATTTTCCCCCATAGGATAACCAATTTCCCTAACACCGTTTCCCCCAGTGAAATGCAGTAACACCTCAATTATACATCAAGTTCCCTTATAAGCCTGAATCTCTTTCTGGGCTGTTATATTCCTGTGGTTTACTTATCTCAGGGTAAATACCACACTGTCTTAATTGCCATAGCATTAGAGTAGTCTTGAAATCTGGTAGGGCTTTTTCTTCAAAACCTGCTATTGCTATTTATGTTAGTTTCCTGTGGCTGCCCTAAAAAATTACCACCAACTTGCTGGGTTGAAACAGTTCTGGAGGCCAGAAGTTTAACATAAGTTTCACTGGGCCAGAATCAAGAACACTCCCTCCAGAGGCTCTAGGGGAAATATTCGCTGCCTCTTGCAGCTTCTGGTAGCCCCTTTGCTTATAACCACATCACTCCAATTTCTGCCTTTATCTTCACATTGCCTCCTCTCTTTTGTATGTATCTTATCCCCCTCAGCCTTTCTCTTATAAAGATACTTCTGATCGGATTTAGGGCCCACTTGAATAATTCAGGACAACCTCCTATGTCAAGATCCTTCTTAATCATATTTACAAAGATAATTTTTCCTTATAAATTAACATTTACAGGTTCCAGGGATTAGGACCTGGTATCTTTGAAAAGCCTACTAAATTGTTCTTAGTCTTTTGCTCTTCTGAATAAATTTTGGAATCAGAATGTTGACATTTTGACTGGATCCATAAATTGAGAAAAATTGACATCTTTATAATATTAAATCCATTTATGATATAAAATCACTCTCCATTGTTTTAATGTCCCTCAATTATGTTTTAGAATTTTCTCCTTAAAAGTCTTACACATCTTTTATTAGATCTATTCCTAGGTACCTTCCAGTATTATAAATGATACACGTTAAAAGTTAATCTTCTAAGGGCTAAAATAGGAAACTTCATTAATTAATATTGAACTTATATCCAGATGCTTCGTCAGAATCTCTTTTTAATTCTGATCATTTATCTGTAGATGCTCTTGAATTTCCTATGTAAAAATCATACTATCAGTGAATCACTACAGCTTTGTTCCCTCATTTGCATTAATTTGTATGTGATTAACTGCCTTGTTTCTTCAGGTCAAGGTTTACTTCCCTAATCAAAACAATTTCAGAACATTAAAAGCAAACATACAGGACACTTACCTAGAAAGCTGTGGGCGGTTGGTACCAGCATTGAAGAGAGTGGGAGAGGCATGGGTAAACCACTTCTCAGAAAGAAGATTATATGTTTCAATAGCAGCATCAATATCTTCTTCATGAATCCCCACAGATACCCTCATCAACATATGCTGTGGTCTTTCAGCCACTAAAAACAAAAGGAGTTTCACATGATGGGACATGTCAGAAAAACTAGGCTGAGACATGCACTGGAGTCAAAACAGGAACACCAAAGACAATTTAAAAAACTTTATACCAATAAGCACCAACAGTTAATCATAAACCAAATCTAAAGTTAAAAATGTTAGTGCTCACTATCAACAATAGCCAAAGTATGGAAAGAGCCCAAATGTCCATCAATGGATGAATGGATAAAGAAAATATGTAGTGTGTATACACACACACACACACACACACACACACACACACACACACAATGGAGTATTACTCGACAATCAAAAAGAATGAAACCCTGCCATTTGCAACTACATGGATGGAACTGGAGGGTATTATGCTAAGTGAAATTAGTCAGCAAAAGACAAAAATCATATGACTTCACTTATATGAGGACTTTAAGAGACAAAGCAGATGAACATAAGGGAAGGGAAACAAAATATAAAAACAGGGAGGGTGACAAAACCAGAAGAGACTCATAAATATGGAGAACAGAGGGTTACTGGAGGGGGTGTGGGAGGGGGGGATGGGCTAAATGGGTAAGGGGCACTAAGGAATCTACTCCTGAAATCATTGTTGCACTGTATGCTAACTAATTTGGGTGTAAATTAAAAAAAAAAAAAAAAAAAAAAATTTAAATAAATAAATAAATAAATAAATAAATAAGAACTACCCAATAACCCAGCAATTGCAGTACTAGATATTTATCCAAGGGATACAGGTATGCTGTTTCAAAGGGGCTCATGCATCCCAATGTTTATAGTAGTGCTATTGACAATAGGCAAAGTAGGGAAACAGCCCAAATGTCCATCAACAGATGAATGGATAAAGAATATGTGTGTGTGTGTGTGTGTGTGTGTATGTGTGTGTGTATGTACATATGTGTATATATATATGTATATACATATATATATATACACATACATATGGCGGATGAAATCTTGCCATCTGCAACTATGTGGATGGAACTAGAGGGTATTATGCTAAGCAAAATTAATCAGAGAAAGACAAATATCATATGACTTCACTCATATGAGGAATTTAAGATACAAAACAGGGGCGCCTGGGTGGCGCAGTCGGTTAAGCGTCCGACTTCAGCCAGGTCATGATCTCGCGGTCCGTGAGTTCGAGCCCCGCGTCAGGCTCTGGGCTGATGGCTCAGAGCCTGGAGCCTGTTTCCGATTCTGTGTCTCCCTCTCTCTCTGCCCCTCCCCCGTTCATGCTCTGTCTCTCTCTCTCTCCCAAAAATAAATAAACGTGGAAAAAAAAAAATTAAAAAAAAAAAAAAAAAAGATACAAAACAGATGAACATAAGGGAAGGGAAGCAAAAATAATATAAAAACAGGGAGAGGGACAAAAGATAAGAGAC
Source organism: Leopardus geoffroyi (assembly GCF_018350155.1). NCBI lineage: Eukaryota > Metazoa > Chordata > Mammalia > Carnivora > Felidae > Leopardus > Leopardus geoffroyi. Next base: position 60,168,155 of record NC_059329.1, on the reverse strand, counting down.
TCTTAAATATAGAGAACAAACAAAGAGTTGCTGGAGGGGTTACAGGAGGGAAGGATGAGCTAAACAGGTAAGGGGCATTAGGAATCTACTCCTGAAATCATTGCTGTAGTATATGCTAACTAAGATGTAAATTAAAAAATAATTAATTTTAAAAAACTTAAAAAAAAAAATGTTAGTGCTCAAATAGAAATGTTAAGGCTAATAGCTCAAAGGTCTATATTCAATATAATAAACAGAAAATATAACAAACATGTTCATTTCTCACCTTTTCCATTGATCTTCAACAAATAGGACCGCTCCAGAGTCTAGAAAAAGCAAAGCAACCAAAAAACTTCCAGAGCACAGTTTTTAAAGACACAATACAGCTTTCCCAATAAGGCAATCTCTTGAAATATTCTCAGTTTTTGTATTATTTTAAATGAGAATAACAGCATATATACTTTTACTAGCTTCAGTCTGGAACATTATCAATTGGCCTTCTGTTTTGGAAAAGACTACATGAAAACTTCTAGAAAAAGCCAGCTCTATATTAATGTGTAAAATGTTAAATGCAGAAGTCGTGGTATTCACCGTCATCATCATCATTATGGTTAATACTTACAAAGTGCTGTTGTAAAGCTAGGCACTGATGTAAGCAATACACACACACACAGAGTCATTTAATTCTCAAGAGAATTTATTGTTGAAATTTTATTATCATTATCCCCATTCGAAAGGTGAGGAAATAAGCACAGAGAGATTAAGTAACCAGCTAAAAAAAAAAAAAAAAAAAAAAAAAAAAAAATTAACCAGCTAAATAAGAGAGCAGAGATTTGAACCCAGATGGCCTGACATTCATGTTCTCAATCATTGCACAATACTGTTTATCAACACAAAAGTACCTTAAAATGCACTTTGTACATGGTAGGGATTCAATAAATAGTTGTTACATAAATAGAATAATACGGAATAATTCTAGCCAAGTATCTACATATCTCTTTAAGTAATCCACAAGTAATACCTGTAAAATTCAAAAACCGCAAATGGATTAAGCTATCTTTCCTGAATTCAAACAACCATCGCCACCCTAACCTAATCCCCCAGGTCCATCCTACTCCCAAAACTTATTGCTTTTATAATTGTATCATTAAAACATAAACAAAAACCTTGTTTGCTGATTTAATGAGGAATTCCCACTTATTTAAAACCCATTATTTACCTTAAATCCAAAGTAATTATAAGAGAAATCTCGGTCATAGATAATGGCAGAATTCAGGCGCTAATAGAGGTTAAAAAACAAACAAACAAACAAAAAACCATAATTAAGATAATTAGATTTTCACAAAATCTGATTTCTTTCAGCCCTGAAACTAAAACTGACATAGGATACAAAGGAATAACACTAAGTATTGTTGTAGACTAGAAATTTATATCTAACATTAGGAAAGTAAAACAGTATATAGAGTATCTTGATTAAGTTAAAAACATGTATATTAAAAGACTAAAAGAGAACATGTAAGCTGTACATAAGTAAAAATATAAATGGGATTTTCCAAACTTCCCCTATTATATTTACAGTTAATCTGTAATTAAAGAAGGAAAGAACATAAGCATAAAAGAGACATTATCATCCTTAAACATGTTTTTAGACTACCTGTTAATTTAAAGGTATTAGTACCACATATTTACTACTACATATTTTTATTTCAAAATTAGCCCATTTTAAACCGCACATAACAGTTTAATAAAGAACGACAGAGGGTAGGATTACATCAATTCTAAGGCTCTTCAAAATCCATGGTCCTTTAGCAGGTTTTAAATAAACTAGTGTCATGACAATGAGATTTATAGCAAAATTGGTCATTGTTACAGAGTTTTTCTTTGCTATAAAGCTGTTTAGAGGAAAACAAAAGCAATTAGGTACAAATAGTCATTTTGGATAGAAAAAAATGGAGTTATTATTGTTCTTCAAAATACAAAAGAGAAATGCTTTCTGTATAATGATCCATGCCCAAGAACTAGAAAAATCTATATGACACTCCTCCTTTACTCTTAAATGTTTAAGGGCATCTTTGTTGTCAAAGGCAGGTAGGTGCTTAGCCCAAGTAATGGGGAACTGAAATACTTGCTTATCAGTATTTATTTTATAAATATAGGTTTTTGCTGTTCTTTATTTTTGGGGTTTGGTTTGGTTTGGTTTGGTTTTTGAGAGAGAGAGCATGCATGAGAGGGGGGAGGAGCAGAGGGAGAAGAGAGCATCTTAAGCAGGCTCCATGCTCAGCGTGGAGCCCAAGGCAGGGCTGGATCCAACAACTGTGAGATCATGACCCGAGCTGAAATCAAGAGATGGATACAACCAACTGAGCCACCCATGTGCCCCTATTTTTGCTTTTAACCTGTCTTCAAGATTACACATATGAACAACACACAACAACTCAGTTTTCTCTCACTCTCTTTAACATCAGATACACATTTAGAGAGACAGTTGACTAATCATTCTATTACCAAAGGTAAAAACATGGTAAATAAATCCATGTACAAAAGGGCTGGCTAGACCTACACATCTTTCCCTTTTTTGTCCTGTGGGATCTAGTTAAGAAAGGGATTAAAACACAAGTGAACAACTTTTAAGTTGCTGAGCAAGATCTCTAAAGATTTTATGCTGGGAGTCAGTTTGGCAACGTCTACTAAATTTTTGAATGCACATACTCTTTGGCTAAGCAACTCCACTGAAGGGATTTATCTTACTGATATACTCATCTATGAGCAAAGCACCTACCATACAAGGATATTTGCTGCAGCAAGAAATGGAAAACAAATATTCATCACCAGAGCAATTCTTACATATATGTACAATGATAATAAATCTATAAACTGGAAAGCCATGCAGCTGTTAGAAAGAATAGGGTAAGTTCATAAATGTTGATATAAAACTATCTCCAGGATAAACTTAAAGTGAAAAAAGTATCAGCAAGAGGTGTACGCATAGTATACTACCACTAAAAGGAAAAACATATATGTACACGTACACACACACACACACACACACACATATATTATAGAACAGCTCTAGAAAAATATAGTTAAAAATGATAAAACATTCTTGCTCTAGAAAATAGGATTCAGAGGAGAAAGAATTACTTTTTACCTATACTATTTATAATGTTGAAATTTTTAAAAATATGCTTGTTGCTTAAAAAAAAAAAAAAAGGAATCCATAAAAAAATTTTCACCAGAAAAGCATTATACATACATCTTTATTGGCCAAAACAATATCCAGTGTTGACTTGGCCACCATGGGAGAGTGTTTGCCATTATGTGGATTTATGTAGTTGTAGAGATCTTCCATCACATCTAAAAAAAAAAATTTTAATAAATAAATAAATATCAAAATCACTTAACAGCAAATTCAATCCTCAGATAACAGTCTAAGGGTTTTCAACCCTTTTTTTCATGCCACCCTATCTGACTGCCTAGCATAGAAAGTGCTCAATAAACGTATACATTTTGAATAAATATAGATTAATACCTCAGTAAAGGAAACATCTTCCAGAGTTAGAGTAAACATAGGCTCTTGTAATGTGAAAAAGATTCCCCAGTGATTCTGATGACCAACCCCACTGAGAATTATTGGTTGAAAATACAGAAAAGCAGAAATTATTATCTCAATTGTTTTTTATCCCAACAGAATAGAAACTCAACTTTAAATTCATAATTTATCATCACAAGCATTTCATTTCTATAAACAGTTACCCCTGTCACTTTGTTCTTCAAGACATCACAGCAGATAGCAGAGTGTGGCTCTCTGCATTTACATATAAAACTTATATAAGCACACATAATGCTGACATTTTGATTGGGATTATCTTGAATCTATAGAACAATTTTCGGAAAACTAATATATATACAATAAATCCAATGAAGAGGGTGATATTTGAGCCCCAAATAACAATAATCTGCAATTGAGCCAAAAGACTTGTACTCTCAGTCTACCAGCTGACTTTTCATATATCACTTTTTACACACTGAACAAATTATTTAACCTTCTTTTGCCCACATTCCCTGAGCTATAAAATGAGTGATGGAATGAAATGCTTGCTAATGGTGACAAAAGACATTTTGTTCAACCTAGAACCTGCCAATAAATATTACTCATTTTACCAACCAAACCACCACCAAAAACTGATGGGCTTTAAAAAAAAAAAAAAAAAAAAAGAGAGAGAGAGAGAGAGAGAGAAGAAAAGGATCCACTGACTTTCTCATGCAAGTCAGCAGCATGGAGAAACAGAAGTTCCAGTCTCTTCTCTGCCACTAATACGCACACTTTTAAAGTAAGATGTAACTTTTGATATTTAAGGTTTCATTTTAGTAGCCTTATAAATTTTCTGAGAAGTCTAACTTTTTCCTGGAGACTCACCACTGAACACTTTCTTTGTTTCTTTGTGCAAGTTGGAGACCGCAATCCTTGCTGCCAGGATGGCATAGTCAGGGTGCTTGGTAGTCAAGGTCGCAGCTGTTTCAGCAGCCAAAGTATCTAGTTCCACAGTGGTGACCCCACTGTATAAGCCCTGGATTACTTTCATGGTGATCTGAGCCTATAAAAACAAAACCAAGAATTACTTGAGCTTCTCCAAGAACCACTAGCCTCCTTAAAAGAGCAATGAATAAAGCCATCAAATTTGTTACCAAAACAAAATAGACAACTACCTTTCCTGAAAAATTATCTTTCAGAATAAACTATGGGAAACTTAGTAATAAGAACACATAAACCAATAGATCCACCAGACAATGCATACTACATTTGCTATGAAGAGGTGTCACCAAACAAACAGAAAATCCAAGTATAGCTTTTATAAAGATTAATAGTCTCACAGGAAAATAGCTAAAAACAAACCAGTGATTTTATAAGTATTTCCTCATCTTTCATTCAAATTCTCCCTCTGTGACCAGGGTTTGAGCTATATACTTACCCATTTCCCCCCAATTCTACCTAAGGACAAGTATGAGAAAACAAATGAATCAAACTTTAATCATTCCAATTAAAGGAGATAAACGTATAAATTAGGGTTGAGGCAGACTCATCAAATAATTTAATGACTACCCTTTCTTTAGTACTTCACAAGTAGTCACAAAGTAGCTCAATTTTCATAATCTCCTCTGACATTTCAGTCACCATGTGAGATGGACATTATTACCATCACCACTCTACATGAGAAACTAAGGCTCAGGATACTGGGACTTGCCCACAGTTACTAAGTCTTCTGCTCCACATCCCATTCAACCTCACTGTATTTCACTGTTTTCAAGACCATACTGTAAGAGGTTCCCCTTTTTAAAACACACAATGCACAAGTTATTACCATATATTTTTAAGAAAAACAAATTCTAGGGGCGCCTGAGTGGCTCAGTCGGTTAAGCGTCTTGACTTCGGCTCAGGTCATGATCTCACGGTTCGTGAGTTCGAGCCCCGCGTCGGGCTCTGGGCTGACAGCTCAGAGCCTGGAGCCTGCTTCAGATTCTGTGTCTCCCTCTGTCTGCCCCTCCGCTGCTTGCACTGTCTCTCGCAATCTCTCAAAAATAAGTAAACTTTAAAAACAAAATAAAGAAAAGGAAAGAAAAAACAAATTCTAAGTTGTATATACGTGGGTGTTGACTGAATCTTTAAGACACCTTAATCCAACAGAAAATCAATGCACTTCCCAGTTAACCAAAGCATGCCCCCTTCAAAAAAAGTGTCTGTGTGTGTGTGTGTGTGTATCACTAGTTTATAATCAATTCTACTTATATTATACCTAAGCCCAAGTTGCTCCTGATCACTTTCTTCTCAGATCCAAGATATAAGTTATGTTCGGTAAAAGAGTAGTGAAGTCTTCTGAATAGCTTCTGGTGCTACATGGCAAGTAATCAGAATTCAGGATAAAATAACAAGTCACTTGTACATCTCACTCCCCTGTCTTTGGAACTTTCTTATCTCTAAACCAGGAAGATGAAATAGTTTGATCTCTCAGATTCATTCCAACTCTAATATTCAACTATTCTTTTTTTTTTTTATTTTTTATTTTTTTTACCGTTTATTTATTTTTGAGACAGAGAGAGACAGAGCATGAATGGGGGAGGGTCACAGAGAGAGGGAGACACAGAATCGGAAACAGGCTCCAGGCTCCGAGCTGTCAGCACAGAGCCCGACGCGGGGCTCAAACCCACGGACGGTGAGATCATGACCTGAGCTGAAGTCGGACGCTTAACCGACCGAGCCACCCAGGCGCCCCAAATATTCAACTATTCTAATTATTATTTAGAATTCCTAAATATAAAAACAAATGTAAAATATAAGTATATTTTACTTACATTACTATTTATTTATAATATTATTTATATTGTTAAATATAAAAGAATTTATAATATGCATGTTCTAAGGTTATTTAAAATTATTTTCTTTTGAACATTTTGGTCAATTCAATATTTATCAAGTGTCTAATTACATATATGCCAAGCACTGTTGGATATCACAAGAATAAGACACAGCCCACCCTCGATTCTAGAGGAGGACAGAGACATATAACGAATTTCCATATCACGTAATTAATGCTATGAGGCCAGCACCAGCGCCACAACAGTACAGATAAAATGCCTAAATAAAGCTGGGGCAATATGAATGGGTTTGGAAAAAGGGTTCTTATAGATTCTATTTCAAAGATCATCTTGGAAGCTATGTGTAAGATGCATCTGAAGAGGGCAAGATTAGAGGAAGGCCAGAAGGACACTTTAGAGACCACTACAGACAGCAATCCAGAGAAGAGTTGATAAGGGTCTAGAGTAGCTAAGTTACAAACAATGAGAAAAACAGAAAAACTTGCTTATGAATAGTTCTCCTTAATTTAAATGTTGTCCATGAAATCCACTTTATATTACTTAAATGTATTCTTTCTACATAGATAACAAAAAAGCAAATTTCAAACCAGTTCCTATCCAAATGACCTTAACTCCAAAAGAAGCTTTTCTACAGGCTTTTCCACTTATGAATACAACAATTTACTCAAGGAAGTCTTTCTAAATTTGGGTCCTGTTAGTTCTTTCCAGAGAGTGAGTTCTGTGAGTTCTTTTCATAGTTCTCTGAAAAGAACTCACAAGACCCAGTTTTAGAAAGTAAGTTTTGTTTTGTTTTTGTTTTTTAGAAAATAAGCATTAAGCAATGAATTCACATTTTATATCCAACGCCATAACCAAAATATCAAACCAAAATATGTATCAAGTGAATGATAAGAGATAAGAGAGACTAGTAAAAAGAATCACATGAAACAAGGTTTAAATATAAACCATATTTACTTACAGGGTCAACAAAATCCATATTAAGTCCATAACATAACTTCTGGATTCGAGACGTAATTTTGTCGAACATAACCCGCTCTTGGCGGCCATCTGAAGAATCAAACCATGCAATTCACGTTAGCACTTAATAACATAGCGATGTCAAAGAATCAAAGGTAATTAACACACGAACTTTGAATATTGATGAACATGAGATGCTATTTCACAGATAAAAAGTTCAGACCCCAACAGATTCATCAAAAAATTTTTTGTGTCTTCAAAAAGTAGGGATTTTATACTGAAAGTCTTCCCTTCTTCCTTTACATTAAAAATCAGTTGGATTCTTGCAATAACTTCCCAAATGATGTTTCTCCCTTTATCCCAGATAGCAGTCAGAATTATTCTTTAAAACTTAAGTCGGGGTGCCTGGGTGGCTTAGTCGGTTGAGCATCAACTCTTGCTTTCAACTCAGGTCATGATCTCACCATTTATGGGATCAAGTCCCATGTCGGGCTCTTCTGCGATGGCAGTATGGAGCCTGCTTGGGATTCTCTCTCCCCCCTCTCTCTGCCCTTCCCCCTGCTCGCTCGCTCTCTCTCTCTCTCTCTCTCTCTCAAAATAAATAAATAAACAAACATAAAAACAAAAAGCTTAAGTCCAGGGATGCCTGGGTCGCTCAGTCGATTAAGCGTCTGACTTCAGCTCCTGTCATAATCTCTCGGTTCGTGAGTTCGAGCTCTGCACTGGCCTCTGCAATGACAGCTCAGAGCTTGCTTTGGATTCTCTCTGTCCCTCTCTTTTTGCCCCTCACCTGATTGTGCGCTGTCTCTCTCTCAAAAATGAATAAATAAACGTTAAAAAAAAAAAAAACACTTAAGTCAAAATCATGACATTATCCCCCGCAAATCTCCTCCAGAATAAAAGTCAAAATCATTACGAGTACAATCATTATAGTCCATAGAATCCTACACAATCCATCCTGTGTGCCCCCGCCCTTCCCCAACTTTACCTTCTTCTTTCCCACCTTCCTCACTTACTCAACTCTGGCAACCTTGGCCTCCTTGCTATCTATACTCTTTTAGGTATTTGGTCAATGCTATCTTCCCAGTGAGGCTTCTTTGATCACCCTATTTTTATTTTTTTTAACATTTATTTATTTTTAAGAGAGAGAGCATGAGCAGGGGAGGGGCAGAGAGAGACGGAGACACAGAATCCAAAGCAGGCTCCAGGCCCTGAGCTGTCAGCACAGAGCCCGACGTGGGGCTCAAACCCACAAGCAGTGAGATCGTGACCTAAGCCAAAGTCGGACACCCAACTGACTGACCCACCCAGGTGCCCCTGATCACCCTGTTTTTAAACTGCAATACCCCATGGGCACCTGGCTGGCTCAGTCAGTTAAGCGGCCAACTCTAGGTTTTTAGCTCAGGTCATGATCTCATGATTTGTGAGTTCAAGCCCTGTGTAAGGCTCTGCACTGTCAGTGTGGAGCCTGCTTACGATTCTCTCGCTCCTTCTCTCTGCTTCTCCCCCACTCCTGCTTGCTCTCTCTCAAAATAAATAAACTAAAAAAAATTTTTTTAACAAAAATAAATAAATAAATAAACTGCGATGCTCCAAACACAGCCTTGCTCTTCTTACCCCCCTCCTCCTTCTCTGCTTAGTTTTTCTCTACAGCACTTAGTACCATTTGACTTACTATGTACTTTATTTATGTATTTGTTTACCGTGTGAGCTCCCCACTCATCTGCTAGAATATAACTTCCAAAAGGAAAAAATATTTTTGCAAGTTTTATTTACCAATACACTGTCCAGTGCCCCGACCAAGAACCGAGGCCTAGCAAGGTACTCAAATATTTAGGAAATGTTAAATGATTTAAAACCTGTCCAACATCTTCATGATAAATTTGTCTTACATATTCATGATTTTGAATGTACTTCATACCATGTAAAGACATACTTCTATTTGTAACTCAAGACAATCTTCCAGAGGCTTCTTAGTTTTTGTTTTGCTTTTTCCAACCTCTTAGTTTTCATATTTCTGGGATATGGTAAGCAAATACATGTAGACCTTATCTAGTTAGTCCTTTTACGATTCTGTATTCAGAATATATCCTCTTTGTCCTTCCAGACAAAGTCCTATTATTCTTAGTTTAACTTCAATAGTAGTTCATCCAACCTTTATTTATTTACTCCTGTCAAGAATAGTAGATACATCCAATCACTAAATAGCTTGTCTTAGGCAAGCCACACAATATGACCAGACATTACAGATCTTCATTTACAGAATGAGGATAATTATTATACCTCTTCTTACTACATCAGTTTACTATAACAACAAAATGAGATTAGGTAAAAAAAGTGCTTTTGTCTTAAAAGCTTTGGTATAATTACAATTATTATATCTCATTATTTTAAAAAAAGCTGCTCTTATTGGGAAAACACTGATCACAGTATATGATACAAAAGAGGCACTCAACAAATGTTAGTACCCCAAACTGATTCATTTGGTTTATCTTCTCTGTTCCCCATCCCCAATCCTTTTTAACTAGTAACTAAAGGGCAACATGTTAATTATATGTTTACACTTGGCCTTCTCATTCACATCTTTATGTTAAAACTTAGTTTAGTGGCTGACCCAAGGTAAGTTCTCAAATGTTGGATGAAGAATAAATTAAAATTAAGACACCACTACTAAACTTTCATCAATAAAACAGGATATTTTTTCTTCTGCGCTAATATCTGAACACTATGACAGCCCTCTTTCTGACCACCATTGTGATCTCCTGTTCTGGCCAGATTCACATATGCAGTGTTTAACCCTGCAACAGAGTTAATTTACTGGCCCACACTGGGACTAGGCCCTCAATGCTCTACCAACTGGCTAACTAAGACGACAGATGATCACAAAGCAATATTTGCAACCAGATTTCTGCAGCTGCCAAGTTAATCAGGAAACTGACAAAAGTACAACAGCAATTATACCGACTCACCCTGGAAGGGGAAGTCTAAAGGCCCATTTTCTAGCTTATCATTCCACTTGGTCAGCTTTGCAACTCAGATGCTGACTTCATCACATCATTAATCCCTGCTTCTCACTGCCTACATTACCCTCTTCTCTCAAGGAAAATCTTCCTTAATTTGGCCCTCTATCACTTTTTCACCTGTTCCCTGTGAAAGTAACATTAAGTTCCAATAGCGCCTCCCATTCCCACACCCACATCAATGCTTATACCACGGGACCTGCCCCAAGCACTCAAACTTACACTGACCTCTTCATCTTCTGAAATCCTCTAGAATACTAATTGTCTGATGTCCTCTTGATTACAAACTTCTCTAATTCTCTCTTCAGGAAGACTTTGCTATGCTGTAAGTTAACCAAGAATGTGCCTCTTCTACAAGGTATGATTTTCTGTCCCCTCTACCTGGAATGTTTAACCCACAGATCTTCACACAGCTGGCTCTTAATACTACTCAGAGCTCAGCTCAAATGCCAGCTCCTGAGACCTTTCCCTGACTATCTAACCTAAGATTACCTTCTCAATCACCTTTATTACATTACTGTTTTATTATCATCATCTCCCTAATCATGATCTGAAGTTGACTGATTCTTATATTTACTTGTTTCTTACATATACATACCACTCTCACCCACACCAGAATGTAAATGCCATGAGAAAAGGGATTTACCTTGTTTGGTTCATTGCTGTAATCTCTACTACCTAAAACAGTTCCTGGCACAAAGAAGTACTAAATAAATGCTTTCTGAAAAACTGAATGAATGGCCTCCTACAGCCTTTACTTTACCTTTCAGAGTATCATATTTTATTATATTAAGTTCTTAAACATGTCTATCTTTGGGGCGCCCAGGTGGCTCAGTTGGTGGAGAGTCTGACTCTTGATTTCGGGTCAGGTGGTGATCTCATGGTTCCTGAGACTGAGCCCTGGGTCAGGCTGTGTCTTGGGCTCTGTGCTGACTCTCTCCCTCGCTCTCTCTGCCTATCTCCAGCTCACGCTCGCTTGCTCTCAAAATAAATAAACTTAAAACAAAAATAATGAAAATAAATGTGTCTATCTCTATCAATTGATTGTAAGATCTTTGAAAACAGGAACCATGTCTGCCTACTTAGCCTTAATCTCAGTGCCCAGCAGAGTATCCACACAGACTTGCAAAATAATACAGTGGGCTGTAAAGGGAATTAAGAAGGAAGGGAGCAAACAGGGAGGGAGATAAGCAGGGAAAAGAGAGGGAGAGCTAGAGAACAGATTTGGAATAGAAGAGTGATTATCAGAGTACAAGTGGATGCTTTAAAAGGAATTATTTTGAAAAAAAAATTTTTCATTTCATGAATACACACACACACACACACACACACACACACACACAGACTGGCATGTTCTCAGTCATGATGTAAAATATAATTTTTACTATGGGTTACAACCCAATGTTTTGAAAATCCTATACTGCATTCCAAAGCACACTTTACAACTCAGTCAGCTACACTGCATTTATTGCAATGATTCTCAACTTTTATTCTTTAACCTTAATCTCCTTGAGGAATACAATACTCTCCCATTAGGAAAAAAAAAAAAAAAAAAAAAAAAAAATAGCTGAAGACAGCAAGAGAAATACTCATCTACTATTTCCTTCTGTTACCTAACAATTTTCATATGATTAATCCTATGTCCCTAACAATCCTAATATCTCTGAAGATGGAGCTGCCTTCTTCCTCTATTATTTCCCTCACAGTGCTTAGCAAGATATAAGCACATTGAGTAAATAGAGTAGTACCCCCTTTGTGGCAGGGGATACATTCCAAGACCCCCAATGGATGCCTGAAATCACAGAAAGTATACTGGGCCTCATATATACTGTTTTTTCCTGTACATACAGACCTATGATAAAGTTTAATTTATAAATTAGGTACAGTAAAGATAAACAATAACTAATAATAAAATAAAACTATTATAACAATATACTATGATAAAAATTATGTGAATGTGGTCTCTCTCTCTCTCTCAAAATACCTTGTGGTACCAGGATGATGTCAGATGACAAAATGAATATATGATGGGATGAAATGAGGTGAAAGTCATAGGCATTGTGATGTAGAGTTAGGCTACTATTGACCTTTTGACAATACTCAGGAGAATCATCTGCTTCCAGATCACAGATGTCCGGGTAACTGAAACCGTGGAAAGCAAAACCCCGGATAAGTCGGGGAGGACTACTATACTAGTAGGTTGACTGCCAGCTGCCCTCCTGGATAATTACATAAAATTAAAAAAAACTACATAAGTCAGTCTGCTACTCACTGGCATGGCAAAAATGAGAGAGAAAAAGAAAAACCCTAAGCCCATAAAAGTCAAAAATAAAAGAAACCGAAGTACCACTTTGTATATTAACAAGCCCTGCTAAATGCTACACTAGCAGAATCTAGCAGAGACTCATCTGGATCTAATTATGTTCTCTGAATGAATGAGAAACAAAATAAGCCCTGCCTTTCAGAGCTTGTTGTAGAAAGTACCATCTAAACTACAGCATTTTAAAGTGGGCCCAAAGCTGAAAAATATAACATAGAGGTGTTACCTACTCCAGTAATTTAGGTTCACAAGTTTTCAATTCCTATTTGTTACAGACTTACCATAAGGGGATCCTCATCCTCCTTTTTTTAAAGGTCTAAAAAACTAGATGCTCATCTCATTCACAGGAAAGGACCAATAAAAGTGCACTGTGTATTTTGGTCTTTGGTTTCATGAGCTAAAATGGAAGACTAGGAATTTCAGAGAATGATGTTCTCAAGATACTGAAGATTAGAAGATGGACCACCACTGTCCACTTCTCCATCTCTTGGCTTTTATTAAACTACCCAGACAAAACCAAATCAACCACCTGCCTACCCCTAGCATTTATTATATCATATATACTTCTTTAATGTTTATTTATTTTTCAGAGAGAGAGAGAAAGAGACAGAGCGTGAGCGGGGGAGGGGCAGAGAGAGAGGGAGACACAGAATCTGAAGCAGGTTCCAGGCTCTGAGCTGTCAGCACGGAGCCAGACAGGGCTCGAACCCATGGACCATGAGATCATGACCTGAGCCGAAGTCAGACACTTAACCAACTGAGCCACCCAGGCACCCTTATATCCATCCTATATTTTAAAATAATTCTCATTCATTCTTTGAATTCCTATTCATGGTAAGTCCTGTGCTAAGTATAGGCATAAAGTCCCGATGTTTGAAACACTCACAGCCTAGTGGACAAAATATCCAGTCAACCAGTATTTACTAAGTGCCTACAATTTTGAAATAACTTTATTGCTTTAACAGGGGCAAGTAGGTTCAAGTTGAAACTTGTTCATACCTGCCTCATATGGTTCTCTGCTAAATGTATGTTTTGCTCTTGTTTTTCCAAACCGATTAAACCTTTTGGCAAGGCAGGGACTGTCTCCTCTTATAATTTCACACTGCCAAGCAAAGGGCTGGCACAAAGGAGAAACTCAGTAAGTCTAACGGGAAATAACTGTTAAGTCTAACGGGAAATAACTGTTGAGGAAGAACACAAGTCCCAGGCCCTTCCCAGTACTCATCCTGTCAGAAGTTGTCTTTGCCACTCTACTCTGATTCTGTATCACTAGTCCCAGTCCCAAACTCCTCCGAGACTACTCCTGGGGCAAGTGGCAACACACGTCGTGCAAAGGGCAAATTCCAGGGGTATCTGTTTGTGTCTAAGATCTTTTCTTTTTCACCCCACAGAAGAGATCAGGAAACTGATAGGTGCCCGTTTAGGGCTGAGTCCCTTCTTCCCGGCTCCTCCCAGTCCCTAGGACAGCTCATTAGCCCCAGGGTTTTCCAATACAACTCCGATGTTAGCCATGGGTTCGAACCCTGGCCTCACCATCAACTAACTGGGTGGCCTTGCGTTAGTCACCAGACCTCTCTCTGCACTTCAGATTCTTCACCTGAGAAGAGGAGCTAATAAACACTGCCTGGAAAGTGCTCGGAACCACCCGATAAAGGAACCACCCGATAAAGGGGAGGTATTACTCTTTAGAAAGGCGCCAGGATGACAAAGCCGAGGGGGCTCAGACTGAAGGCCTTGTGGGGGGTGGGAGGGTCAGACTGACGCAAGCCAGAGGCCGAGCGGGCTTGACAGGGCGGGAAGCCTCTGCGGGCAGGGCGGGAAGCGGTGGAGGCGGGCGGGCGCCGCCGACTGCAAGGGCGGCGGCAGCCCGCGACCCCTTTACCTGCCCCCCACTAACCCGCCGCCCCCTCCCCGGCTTCTCACCTCGCTTGATCACATGCATCGCGGCTAGTGGCTGAGGCGCTGAGGGATTCGAGACGGGACTGCAGCTCTGAGGCGCCGGCGGGATCGAGAAGGTAGTAGGGTGCGAAGGGTCGGGTTCCTGGGGGTACTCAAGTGCAGGGGCTGGATCTGGGGCCACAGAGCACTTTCCTCCACGGAGCGGAGGCGCGACAATCCGAATCCCCTTCCCGCTCCCGCCACCCAAGACGCAAAAGCGGCGCGACGGAGCTCGAATGACGTTACTCGACGCTGCCAGCGCCCTGGCTGGTGGGCAGGGCTAGTAAAGCCCGAGTAAGCCTCGCCCCAGTAGCCGCCATCTTGGGTATGGGCAGGGCCCTGGATACTGCGCCTTTCCCGTGGCCACATTGGGTGTGGGCACGACCGGCGGGAACGCGGGTCTCTCGCCGCCATGTTGAGTGTGGGCATAGAGGAATATGGGACAGGAACCCCGCGCTGCGCGCAGAACCCGCCAGGCCTGGCCCCGCCCTCCTCGTTGGCGCGCCCCCGCCGAGAACAAGATGGTTCAGGTGTTTTTGAAATAAAAACCCAACCATCCAAAAACCCTTTCTTGTCTTGAGGACTGTTAGAATATAATAACCCGACTGCTGTCCAATGTGGGCTGTAGCCTTCGATCCAGAGCTGGAGACAGCCAGGAGGCCCACGCTCTAGGTCGGAGGAAATCTGGCACTAAATCCTTGGAAGAGAGCCTTGCTAGGCCAAGGGCATTGAATTTTATCCTGACGGAATGGAAACTCTGGAAGAGTTTGAGCAGGGCAGGGCTTTTATAATTCTCCAGCGGGTGGTGGCAGAAACAGGGTCAGCAGTAAGGCCTTGTGGAAGCAGAATGGACTGTGCTTGGTGACTGAATGTGGGGGGTAAGAGACGAAATATACAAGACTGATGTAAAAGCTTCTGATTAGGCTACACAAACTAATTTTTATGAAAGCTCACGTGGCATCGATTTCTAAAACCTTTCATTGGTTTTTCACTGCCCTCCAGATACACCCCGAGCTCCCTGTGAAGTAATTAAAAAAGACAAAGGTGATAGGCAAGGCCATGGGATAGATAGGTTAAGGTTGGATGGGGTTGCCAGATTTAGCAAACAAAAATAATGTGTCCCAAATGTTGCAGGGGACATAATTACACTAAAAACGTTTTTATTTATCAGAAATTCCAGTTAAACCAGGCAGGCATCCTGTATTTCATCTGGCAACCCTATCCAGAGAGCTTTTGGGTACGTGTGTTAGTTTCATTTTTCCTTGGCCAAGGAGAAATAGTCTCTTCTTCATCCTGTCTGCTATGCCAGAGAACACAATGAGAGCCAAAGCCAGCAGAGGTTAAAATCTCCTACATGCTTTATTGGACTTCAAAGAGTCTTATGAAATAACACAGAAAAACCCATGTGAGGGTGCCCAGGGGGTACAAGGCAGTCTGCAGCCTAGCACCCTCCTAAGACCAGCCCCAGGTGCCTGCACCCCAGGCCCCAAATAGGATCCCAGAGTAAAGGCATGGGAGGGAGTGGGGCAACAGGAAAATACCTTTACAGCCATAGCAAAAACAGGTAAGGGAGAGACTTGTCTAGAAGGTGGGAAGGGTGTGGGGGAAGAGGTCACACAGCTGCCTTCACCTACATCTTCCTTAGCCACCCCCTTCCCTAAACCAGCTGTGTCCTTTTTGAGCCTCTGGCCCAAGCTATGCAGTAACATGAAAATGGGGTCTGACAAGGGGAGTATGTGGTGCAGGCACTTGGGAAATTCAGGAGATTTATTTTTTCAATTTAAAAATGTTTTTTGGTTCAAATGCAACAATATCCTGCCCAACCACTTCAGGGCCCCATTTGAGCCCTGTATCATGGCTGAGACTCCCATGGCCAGGGGAGCCATTCGTCCTGAGGTCCAGGAGTACTGATGCTTGGGGGAGCATTTGGGCAGCACCTCTTATAGTCAAACCCTCCTGCAGTGTGGGGGAGCAGGGATAAGAAAGACGCAGGTGTGGGTGAGAGAAGAGAGAAAAGGTGACTACCTTATAGCCCACAACTCTGGCATCTACTCATGCTCCAACTAAGAGGAGTCTCTCCCAACCTACCCCCTAGCCTGGCCTCTCTTCAAAATTCTCTAGTAGCTTATTCTCTGGGAATGTGTTCCACTCCCCCATGGACCCCTAGAGGCTCAAGAGAGCTCCAGGCCAAGTTTCCTTCTGGCCCACCACACTCCCAAAGAACAAACCTCAAGCAATAGACCCTAGGCCCGCCCCAGTCTGAGGCAAACAGAACCATCGTAGATGGGGTGGAACAGGTCTGAGGCACAGACGTCAGAAGTTACTCCTCCTATCTTCCCCACCCCCCCCCCCCAAGCTGCTAGGGGAAGTTGCGGAGTGGTGGGAGGGAGGAGCCTGAAAGCAGGAAACACAGAGAAACAAGAAACCAAACTTCAAAACTGGGACAGCAGAGACAGAAGCTGGACCCCAGAAGTGGAGCTGGGAGCTGAGGGGACAGCAACTAAGACATGCACTGAAGTAGAGAGGGAGTGGCAGCAGCAGCCCGTGGGTGGGAGGGCAGGGCAGGCAGGCCATGGTGGTCAGTTAATAAATAATGTTGAAGGACCCAAGGATGAGGGGGGCAGGTATGTACAGTGCCGAGGCCCCTGGGCCAGCCCCTCCCATGCCCCACTCTAGGGGCCAGGGATCTTGGAAGGGGAAGAAAGAGAGGCAGAAGACCAGGGAAGGGCAAGCTGTCCCGCCACTGCCACTCTCATCCTGACTACTTCTTAAGAGGCTTCTTAAAGATTTTGAGGGGAAACTTCTTCCGGCCTGGGCTGGAGTCTGTCTCCTCACCAATGGAGCCATTATCCTCCTCAGCCACAGCCTTCTTGCCAGCCAGATGGGGAATGCGTGTATTTCGGCTAGCCTGCAGGGCTCTGCCGTCCCCAACCGGAGATGGTGTGTCTGGGTCTGGGGAACTGGAGCTGTGAGAACGGGAAGAATCCAAAAGTGGAGAGCCACCAGGTGGGGCTGAGGGGCTCAGCTCCATCAGGCTGTGGGCCTTGTCCAGCCCATGGTTCAGCGCCAGTAGTGCCTTCTTGGCCAGGGCAGGGCTGTCAGGCAGTTTCTCCACCAAAGACCCGGGGTGGACCCCCTCAATCAGCCGGTGGCTGCCATTGGAGGTCATGGCGTTGAGGGCCTCATCTGCAGCACGGACCATCTGAGGAGGCTTGGGGGCCATACGCTGGCGGTCACTCATGTGGAGGGAGGACTCCGAATCGGAAAGGGTCAAATCCCTGCAAGACAGGGCAGAGAGGAGGAAAGGGACACATACAGGATAGGGGAATGGGGAGAAGGTGAAGAGGAGAGAGGAACAGCATGAGAAGACAAGGAGGGGGTAGGGAATGGGGATGGAAAGAGGGGCAGGAGAGAGATAAGAGGATGAACAGACAGGTGGGTGAGAGAGAAGGATGAGAAAGAGAAGGAAGTTGAGTAGGCCGTTAAGTACAGGATAAGAGAGGCGGCAGGAATAGGGAATGGGGACAGGATGGGGAAGAGACACGGAGGGGAGAATAAAAGCAGGGAGAAAGAAAGGCAAAAGGAGGAACAAATAGAAATAAGAAGGACAAGGGGAGAAAAAAAAGAAAGAAAGGGAAGAGTGGTAGAGAGAAAAGAGACAAACAAGAAGCAAAACCAAACATCATTATACCATCATCCGTCTGGCAAAGGGCTTTCTAGTGACGGGCCCCCACCCTGCTGAGGGCCAGGCCCTAAACTGCTGCAACTGTAGGCTTAAATTCCCCAGGCATCCTCAATAAAATCTCTTCCTTCCCACAGCTGGCTAGATTTCTTAGGACTCAACCTTAAGCCAACCCAGAGCCCACATATTGCTCTGGGTCACCATTTTCCATGACTTTCTCCCCCACGGACTCCTGTCACACCCTGGGATACATCCAGTCTGGGCCAAGCCCCAAGGAACAGGGTACATGCAGTAGTAAGTGGGCCTGACCCAGGCTGGGGAGGAGAAGGTTAGAACAGCCTTGCAAACAATCCCTTATCCACCCCAAAAGGTCAGGATGCTGCCTCTTTCAACCCTCTCACAGGATTCAAAGTGGGTCACAGAGAAGTGTTTCTGAGTTCAAACCAAAGTCGGCTGGCAGCTGGAAAGGTGGGGTCTTTTTCAGAGCTCTGTGAGAGGGACAGTGCAGGCAGGTGCAGAAACACAGCACATGGGTCTTTTAAGTAGCAGTGGTTCCAAAGAGCTGCCACTAGATGTCAGAAGGTCTGTTTCGATTTCCATCTCTGCCTGAGGCTTGTTGTGTGACCTTAAACTTAAGTCATCTAACCTTGCTGGTTCTCAGTTTTGGCCAAATGAAGATAATACCAATTGAGTGATCTTGCAAGGCTGTTTGGAGGATCAGGTATGTTAGCAAATCACTTGGAAATGTAGGAAGTATGTGGGAATGAAGATGATGAGGCCAATCAAGCTGGAAGACCCAGTGTGGGCCAGTCACAAGAGGCTTCTTTGCAAGGCTGTTATGGGGATGTGGCACCGCACACTGGACATGCACACACCAAGGTTAGTCCAGAAAGCTGAGACCCCGAAGAGGCTGGCTACTCCTAAGAAGGCCCATGAACCAATTCCCGATGCCTCCTCTCCTGCCTCTACAGACAAAAGGGTAAATATGAGGGGTCCCCTGTCAGTCCCTTAACCCTCCCTCTGCTTTTCCAGAGGCCTGACAACCACGGTAGAGGCAGAGGAGAGGGCTAAGGGAAATGCTTAAGCATCCAGGTCAGGAAGCCAAAGGGAAAGAGTCAGGAGTGGTAGGGGAGAGCACCACAGGATCTGGAAAGGAGGAGGCTGGGGGTCAAAAATCAGGGAAGGCACCAGGCCCTTAAAATAGGCAAAAGCAGAAGGTTGGCTCATAGCTAGTGTAGGGTTAATTCTCAACAGGAAACAACTAACTAAGCAGCTACCCCATGGGCCAGTATCTTCCCGGAGACAAGGAACAGCAGAGAACAATCCCAGCTCCAATTCCATTCTACAAATCCTGTTTCAGCCACATAGTCTACTGTTTACTAGTATTCAGTCTCATATTTGGCTTCCTATATCAGACACTGTCCTTTCTTTCATCTAAATATGCCCTTGTTTCCTTAAGTTCCAAGATGATCCTCTCCATATCCTGCCTTTTCCACACACATAATGAGCCAGTGAGCAAGGTGCCGAGACAGTTCTGGGGGGCAGCAGCACTGGAAAGGGGGCCATCTACACTGATGAGGTGAGAACCCCAGAAGCCTACATTTCTAATGCCAAGGAAGAGTGGTCAGGGGGTTGGGGGACCTCCCAGCCTCACTCCTCGTGGCCTACAGCTCCAGTTGGCCATGATTCCCGTCCCCCCATGCCTTGTCATCAGTTATAAGCTAAGACTTTCCAATGCAAGAAAAAAGCCTGGAGGAAGCCCAGGTGTCACACCCTGGAGGTAAAAGCCCTGCTGAGGCAAAGCTCACTTTCCCTCCCTGGATCTTTGAGACACTCAGGCGCCAGAAGGTGTCCCTCCCCAAAGGCTGGGTTGCCTTGGGCTCCCATACCAAGCTACTAACCTTACTAGAGAGCCTGTTTGTCTTTAGAGACGATCCTCTGGTGCATGGTGCAAAAGAAAATTAAGTAGTGAACAGGCCAGGTGGGTGCAGGTACCTCCCCACCCGCCCCTCCCCATTGCCCTCAGCTTGGGCCTTGGAGCTTGAGATCCATAGCATCCCCTAGTGCCCCAGACCCCATCCAGCCCTCTCCACCTGTATTGGGAGGGGCAGTCTCCCAGCCTAGGCTTCTGGATGAAAATGAGAATGAGGATGAATATGAGCCACTCTGCAGGGTGAAAGTGCTAGCAAAGGCAGTCCCTTTGTAAAAGACAAAGGAACAGCCCTCTAGGCTAACACAGAGAGAGACTGGCTTCCTGAGTGAAGCACAGCCAGAAGTCAGCAATGGCATCAGCAGGCTGCAGCTCCGAGGCCAGGGCTGGTCATGTCTCAACTTCAGAGATGAGAGGTCCCTCCAGAGGAGAGGGACTTTCTGAGTCTCCCCTAAGCTTGTTCCAGGCAAAGTGAATTCTCTTATCTCTGACCCTAGCCTATCTCCTAAGGTAGCTGCTAGAGCAGGCTGTGGGAGAAAGCCTTTCACCAACTCTTATACAGTGCAGTTATTGAGACCCTGTGGAAGGACAAAAATACCTAGAGTGCCCTGGAATGGAAAGTCAAGTTCTACTCTGTTCTGTTACTAATTAGCTGTGGGACGTGGGGAAAATTACTTAACTTTTCAGAACCTTAAATTCCTATTCTGAAAGTGAGTACTTTATGCTGGCCCCACCTATAAACTTTTCTTGTCTAAAACCCCTGAACCCATTTCCCCTCTTCAGTTCCCTAATTCCGTGAAAGTTACCATATCCATGCAGCCACCCCAGCTAGAAACCTGGGTGTCATCCTAGACTCCTCCTTCTCCTCCACCCATCTCAGCCAGTTACCAAATTAAACCTCTCCTTTCCAATGCCTAGACCTCACTACCTCCCCTACTCGTCTACCTTGGTGACTTCCAGATTTCTGTAGTCTCCCCTTCTCTTCTTTATACAGGCCACAAAAATGTTATTTCTAAAGTGCAAATCTGATTCTCTTCCCTTTATTTTTATTTGAGAGACAAAGAGCGCACAAGCTGGTGAGAGGGGCAAAGGAAAGGGGGTGGGGAGAGACAGAGAGAGAGGGAGAATCTTAAGCAGGCTTCATGCTCAGCATGGAGCCCGATGTGGGGCTGGATCCCATGACCCTGGGATCATGACCTGAGCTGAAATCAAGAGTCAGATGCTCAACCAACTGAGCCAGCCAGGCGCCCCATGATTCTCTTCCTTTTTAAAACCCTTTTGCAATTCTCCATCTCCTAAAGGGCAATGCCCAAGCCTCTTGGAGCCCTTCCTCCTCTTAGCCTCATCTACCACCCTTTCCCACCAATGCACGCCCAAGGTTCTAACCACAAATACATCATATTCTCTTGAACCTCCACGCCTCTGCACATTAAGCCTTCCTTTGCCTAGACTATACTTCCTCCTTTTCCTGCACAGGGTGTTAGCACAGATGTCACCTCTTTTGTGAAGCGTTCCACCCCGGTGCACACTGTTAGTCACTCCCTCCTCAGCACCCCATAGCACTTCTCAGACTGTTCCGTAATTATTTATGTACCTCTCCCGGACCAGACTGTGAGTCTTGATGGCTGGGATTGTATCTTATCATCTATGAATCCCCATGCCTAGCAGAGCCTGGCCCAGAGCAGGTATCAATAAATGTTCTATTGAAGGAGTAAAGGAAGTAAAGACTCCATGGAAACAACGGATGTGAAAGTGCAAAGTTTAGGCAAAAGTGCAATAGGACCATGAGGGAGGGGCGTTGTACTCATTTTTAGAGTCAGCAAAACCCCAAACAGAGAAGGGAACAAAGTCGTGGGGAGTTAGGCTGAACTTAAGAAGGAGCCCAGGGCTGGGAAAGGGCAGGACCAGGAGAAGATGCCCCACTGCACACACCCCCACAGCTGACCAAGCAGCAGCCAGCAGGCAGAGGCCAAGGTAAAGGCAGCAGAAAGGCAAGGAAGAGAAGAGAGACAGCCGATACCCCAAGCTCTCTGAATGCCCAGGCATCACAGCGGTGCTGTCAGCAGGGGATGGGTCAGGGTAGGGCTTCATCTGGAGGAAATAGGAAGTGCTGTGGTGGTAATAGACAGGGTGAACATGGACGTTGGTGATGGAGGTGGTGAAGGTGGTGGTGGTGGTGGTGGTGGTGGAGGAGGAGGTGGTGGTGGTGGTGGTAGAGGAACAGGAAGAAGAAGCAGAGGCAGGTGGAGAGCTGGTCCCGTGGCCTTCAGAACTGAAAGACTGTCCAGATGAAAGGCTGCGCATTCGCCGCAGAGAGACCCGGCTTGTCAAGAAGTGGCCAGCCTCGCCCTCTACCAACCTCTGAGATCCCAGGCCGTGCTGTGGTTCCGTCAGGCGCTGCCGGACACTGCACTGCAGGGTGGGAGCTGCAAGGAGAGTAAAGAAAGTGTCAGGAGGGGCCGACCTCCTCGGGGCTGGCAGCCAAGCAGGTTTGCCCCTGGAGAAAGGCTTGCTGCAGACCGCTCGGCCCTTGGTGCCCAATCTGGAGAACGGGGCACCTCCTCCCGAAAACCTCCCACCAGGGGTCCTAAAAGGAAGGGGACATTGAAGATGAGGTGCCCAGGTCAGTTTTAGTGGCAACTGCAATGGAAGGATACCGAGGGCCAATATTATTAGAGAGGAGAGGCAGGGCAGTTAGTGGGAGGAAACGGGCCAGGCAGGGTGGGAGGGGGTGTGGGACGAGGTCCGGGAGAGCACTAAGAACCAGCCTTTTTAGAAAGCCAACCTCAGGAAGTAATTCACAGTTCAGACAAGGATCTATACACACACATGCTCATCACGTAAGTATTAATAATTGTATGAAAATACACATAAAATTGAAAATCATAATATATCTGATTGTTGGAAGACTATACAGCTATTAAAAATTCTGCTTCAGATTTGAAAAACATACAAAAATACCTACTGAAATGCTCAGGGGAGACAAAAGGATACATAAAAGAAATACCTTGAACTACGCAACACAAAAGTTTGAAGTGAGGCCTTCCCACTTGTAGCCGCGACCTTGCGCAACTAGTTTCCCTAGTTTGAGACCTAGTTTATAAAATTCTGCAGGGTTGTTGTGACGCTTCAAGAGAGTGTATTTAAAGTACCTGTCACAGTTCATGGCACTCAACAAATGGTAGTGGTCATTATCTTGACCACATAAAAAATTATTAAAAATTTCACAGACAGGAGACTGTAGGAAAAAAGCTGTTCAAATACAGTGGGACTAGGTGTGCCTTTTTCTTCTGCACTTTTTCACTTTTCACTTTCCAAATTTCTTCTAACAAGCATGCAGACAACACAGAGCCAGCTCCTGGAATAATGCTACAAATCAGGCTCTTGGAAGACGATGGCCACCATGCCCAGGGAAGGGGTATACGGGCACCAGGTAACTTGGGAATGTGCTAGAGCATCCCCCTTGGGCTCACTTCCAGCTCCAGCTGAAAACAGAATTTCTACCTTTGTTTTTTTTTCCTCTACCCTGAGAGATGGGCCTCCCCGCCTTCTCCCTAAAGATGGGAGGATGAGCCAGGTGACATGGGTGCCAGAAGCCATGGAGGCTCCGCAAGGGAGAGAACACAGGTCCACAGTGATGGAGAGCTGGGGAGGCAGGGCTTCTATGGCTGGTGGCTTTCAAGGCATCGAAAGGGAGGCAGAAGAGGAAGAAGCAGCATGGAAAAGGAAGAGGCAAAGGGAGAAGTAAGGGGGAAAGAGAGGAAAAGGGAGAAACATGAAAAAGAGAAAAGAAAGGAAGGATCTTTCCTTCTCTCTTTCCATCCCAGCCCAGCTAGAAGAAGGGCCACCAGGACTTCTGTCTAGCTGGGCCGGAAGGAGAAGCCCAAGCCTTCCCTCACTATGGGTGCTCTCTCTCCAGCCCTCAGCTGAGCAGGCTGATTCTTCTCACCCCTGAACCTCTCCCTGCAGTTAGTAGGGATAGTGCCAAGGGAATAGAGGGAGCAGGCAGGGGAGTGAGGCAGGCAGGAGAAGGAGCTCAGGGGTAGGAGTGTTGGTTTAGTTCCAAAAGTTGGAAAAACAAAAGCCCCAAAGGGGTTCCTCAAACCCGGGTATTTCCAGAGGGACTGATCATCCGAGCCGGCGGATGCTGAGCAGAGAGAGCGGTCACTGAACCTACGCCCCATCAGCCAGGCAGCATCTAGGTTCCAACAGCCAGGCCAAAAGGAGAAGAGAATCTGATTTACAGAGGGCTTCAGCCCACCTTTCAGTGGGATAAGGGGAGGGCCAGGGCAAGGATTGGGTAGCTGAGAGCTAATGAAGATCCCTCCCAACCCATGGAACATGGGAGCCTTGCCTGCCAGTGATCCTAACCTTGTTGGGCCTTTGATTAAAGCCCTGATAGGATATCAGACCAGGGTGACAAAGCAGCTTGGCCAGAGGCAAAGTACTGCTGAACAAATTTACAAATAAATCCTGTCTGTAGCTGGAGTCCAGCCTGATGAAAGAATCTGGCTTTCTGAAAGTGAGCCCCTAAGCCAGGCCCATGGGATGTGGGCCTGAGACAACAGCTTTTCCATAAAGGTCTATTCTATTTATCTAAAATAGCCTCTGATCCAGGGAAAATTTCAACTGGGCCCCTTAGGGATAAGTCCCTCATTCACTGAAGATTTCCCACAGAGAGTTGTCTCTTTGACTTTGCTCTACTCAGCTCTCACCACTTGAGGGGAGGAACGGGAGAGGGAAGGCCCAGGAAAGGGTGCAGAGGTCCAAGAATTCAGGGGGACATGCTTGTGCAGGAGATCCCTCCAGGACAAGAATGTCTTTCTGGCTTGGAGAATTTAGGGCTATGTCTCCTTAAGGGACTACCGCTTTATGGGGCCTCACACAAAAACAGAAAAAGATATCATTCCATTTGTCCACTTTAGCAATTAAGAACAAATATAAAAATGAAAACAGATAATAGCAGTAAAGAGCCAAAATGAATATCATTTTGATATAATGAACCACTAAAGGAGATTGTTTTTATAAAGGCACATGGGGGAGAAAAAGGAGAATAAAGGGATTTAAGAAACACAAAGAGTGAAGGGAGACACACTTAACACAATAGACCCAGAGGGGCAGACAGAGCATAGAGCGTGGAAACAACACCAAGACCACAACTGTGGAGGAATATCCTGACATGAACTGTGCTTTATGAACCAAGGCCCTGAGCTCAACTACCTTCCTTGGTCTCCGCCCCATATGCTGTTCTAGGCACAGCAGTGGCCAACCACTTCTCAACCGGTGCATCAAAGTCTCCTTCCCTCACCCCCACCCAAGAGGTCACCTACATTGCATGGACAAGGGTGACACAATCTCCTCATCCATGTCATCCACGTCGTCGGTCATGATGAAGTGGGCAGGGTTGGGGCGCGTGCTGCCCATCCAGCTGGGGTCTATGTTGAGAGCAGCCACCAGGGAGTGGATGCCAGGATTGTTGACAATCTGGAAGCCACAGAGGATCTCAATCTGCTGCCAGCGGTGCAGGCGCTCCCTCAGTGCTGCCGTCACCTCACTCAGAGCTTGCCTGGAGCACATGGAAGAGAATTGAAGCCATGGGCGGGTGGGAGCCCCGGTAGGAACGAGGCTTCCTAGAGGAACAGGTTGGGGGAATACATGCAAATAAGAAACACAGTTAAATCATAAATTCAAGAGCAAGGTGGGAGCTGGATAAAGGCTGGGGCAGGACAGCAGAGCTGCCCCTCTACCAGTGAAGAAGCAGAACTGGGGTTGCAGACTCCGCACACCCTCCAACTCCGAGGATGGGGTGGACACCGCCAGAGCTGGACATCAGGTGCTACTTACTTCGCAGTGAGGATTTTGTGATCCACATCATCCAGGGAAGAGCTGTGGGCCACGTGGAAGGTGCCAAAGAGTGTGTTTCTCTTCTTTTTTATCTTCTCAGCCTGCAAAAATGAGATCCCCAGCTTAAACAGAGCAGGGATTAGAGGTGGGACAATGAGAAATGCCTTTCAGTGGCTGGGTCCTCCTCCTCCTAGCACAGCTTAGGCTGCATGAGAGAAAGGAAGAGAAGAAGGGAAAGGAAGGCAGGGGGAAGGACAACAGTGGGGGAGGAAAGAAAATGAAGGCAAAGAGAGAAGCAGTGGGATCCCCTGACAGTCCCCCAGCCCCAGAAGGGTTCTGCCCCATGGCGGGCTGGGGCTGGCAGAGTTTTCCCTCTACCTGCCTCCACTTGCTTCATCTTTCCAGAAGGCAGGTGGGAGTACACCCATGCCCTCAGCCCCTCCTCCAGAAACTTGAGGACATCATCAGGAACTATTTTTCAGGCAAAGAAACAGAACCCAGCACCAGGATATCTCTTTGTCCAACAGGAGGGATAGGGAGAGGTGGAGAGGAGGAAGAAGGGCAGGTGAGGGGAGGGGGCAAGGAGGAGAGAAGAGAGTGGTGGGAAGGCAGGTCTCACCCCTTCCTTGGCCACCAGCAGCTGCTTCTCAGCATTTTGCTTCTTGATGTTATAGTACTGCACCTCCACCTCGTGGGTCAGCTGCAGCCACTTCTGAAGGGCCTCTGGAGCATACCATGAGCTGTGTGATTCCAGTTCCTTCTCTGCTTTCCTCAGGGCCTCCCGAACCTGTGCAGCCAAGAGGATGTGAGCCATTACTGCTGCCATGACCCTCTCCGATGCCTCTGATAGCACAGAATTCTGAGTTCTTATCTATCTCGTATGAGCTTCCAGCCCTCTCGAGAGGCAGAAAGGGCAAGGATTATTCTGTGTTTTATATATTACAAGGAGGCAAACTCAAAGAAGGAAAGTAATCTACTCAAGGTCACACAGTCAGTAGTGTCAACCAGATCTCAAATTGAGATTTTTTTTTTTTTTTTGCTGCCAGACTAGAGCATTGTGTACCCACACATTAGCTGCCTCTCCTGGCCTGCAGCCAATCTCCATAATCCTCCCTGCTCTCTTGAGGCTCAGGTCAGCTCAGTGAGCCACCTTCTTTCTGAGAGGTGGGGGTCTATGCTCAGACCTCAAGACATCACCATGTGGCAGAAAAAGCACTTGACTGGGAATCCAAAACTCTGATTCCAGCTCCTGGCCCTGTGACCCTGTGCTTTCAATAGCAGATCTCAATTTAGTGTGAGGAAAGACTTTCTCCCTTGCAAATCCAAACCACAGTAAAGGGGTGATCTCAGGAGGAGTTTTGTGAACAGCTCAGGTCAGAGAGCCCTTAAAAATGATCGCTATTCCAGAAAGCGATAGCCTGAATGCTCTCCAAAGTGTCCTGTAGTCCCGAGGTTTTGTCTATGATTCTCCCATTGAGCAGGGCAGGTAGGCTTTGAAGGGCACCCTCTACAAACCAGCACACTTACTTTGAACATGGGCATTGCCGAAAGAGGCCAAGACATGAGAGAAGCAATGTGTAAGCAGAGATCTCACTGACTTCTCAGCAAGGAGCATCCAATGAAGCTGAAACATGGAAGCACTAAACATGGAAGGTCTGAGATTGCATGCAGACATTATACACACTGGATCCCTTGCTATCTCACCCAGTCTACAGTAGAAGTGACCCCCAATTTCCCCACCTAGACACTGACCTTTAGCTGGTCAGAATCCCAGAGAAAAGGGATTGAGAGGCAGTTGTATTATTCCCAACTTGCCAATGGGGCAAGTATCCCAGAGCAGGCCTGAGGTTCTCTCCGTGGCCTGAGATAGACTGGGAGGGCCTTAGCTAAGGACAGAACACCTTTATTCCATAGAGAGCCAATGAGAGGACAAATCCCCACTTGGTTTTCGGTCTTTGAAAAAGTGGAAAAAGAAACTATAACTTAGCCCACTCCTGGCCTTGTAGATTTAAAATGGAGAACAGATGCCTTAGAGTCTAATACACCAAGTGTGAAAATGTATTATCAAGTTCTACCTTGAAGGGAGAGAAAGGAATGGGATAAGCTAAGAGCAAGGGAGGATGGAGAGAAAAAGAAAAAAGAGGAAAGGGAGGGCAGTGGGACAGTTGGGAAAGGCTGGTCTAACAGGCTCAAAATGGTTTAACAGGAGAAATACTTACAAAATAGGGAAAAGGAAGTGGGGGGCGGGGTGGGGAGGATGGGAGGCAAGGAGACAGAGACAGACCCATCCTGCCACACACAAGGAATAAATGCCTGAAGGAGACAGAGCTGGGGGGCAAGTCACAGTATTCTTTTATTCTATGGCTGTGGTTCTCAACCTGCCACACGCTGGAATCACCTGGGGAATCACACTTCAAAAACACTGGTATCTGGACCCAACCCAGATTCTGATTTCACAGATCTGGGGCACTGGCCTAGGTATCAATACTTTCTCATGTTCTGCAAGTTCTACTACATAGCTTCTACTATGCAGCAAAGTTAATAACCACTGACCACATGCTTTGTTACCCCTGACTTCCACTTCCCCATAGGATGCAGTAGGTCATGCCAGAAGAATAATTCTGATCCAACACAGCATCTGGGGAAAGCTGTCTAAGCTACAAAAATTACAAAATTCTTGGGGCGCCTGGGTGGCGCAGTCGGTTAAGCGTCTGACTTCAGCCAGGTCACGATCTCGCGGTCCGTGAGTTCGAGCCCCGCGTCAGGCTATGGGCTGATGGCTCAGAGCCTGGAGCCTGTTTCCGATTCTGTGTCTCCCTCTCTCTCTGCCCCTCCCCCGTTCATGCTTTGTCTCTCTCTGTCCCAAAAATAAATAAAAAAAAAAACGTTGAAAAAAAAATTACAAAATTCTTGAAAGACAAATTATTATAATTATGAAAAATTTTCAAAGTTATCAGAGAGCTATAAAGACTAAGTCTACAATTTCTCCAGTATGATCCAGGGATCCTTGAGTGCATCCTTTCAGAGCATCTGTGAGATCAAACTATTTTCATAATTGTACTAAGACATTATTTACCTTTTTCACTCCCTTTTGCTCACAACTGAACTGTAGATTTCTCCAGAGGCTATATGATAAGTAATATCATAACAGGTTGAATATAGACACTAATATAAGAATCAGCAGTCTATTAAGCCTGACATTAAAAGAATTTGCAAAACTGTAAAAAAAAAAAACAAAAAACTCCCTTCTCATTAAATTATTTTTATTTTGAAAAATGCAGTCATTTTTAAAAAAAAATATTGTGTTGATATATAAGGAGTTTAATACACTTATTTAAAATGAATTAGTAAATTGTTTAAAGATTTTTTTAATGTTTTATTTTATTTTTGAGAGAAAGAGAGACAGAACGTGAGCAGGGGAGGAGCAGAGAGAGAGGGAGACAGAGAATCTGAAGCAGGTTCCAGGCTCCGAGCTGTCAGCACAGAGCCCTATGCAAGGCTTCAACCCATGAACTGTGAGATCTGACCTGACTGTCAGATCAGCCCATGACCTGAGCTGAAGGCAGACGCTTAACCGATTGAGCCACCCAGGCACCCCTTAAGATTTTTTTTTAAGTAATCTCTACCCCCGATGTGGGGCTTGAACTCATGACCCCAAGATCAAGAATTGCATGCTCTTCTGACTGAGCCAGCAAGGCACCCCTGAATTAATAAATACTCTTTAATTTTCTCAGTTTTAACTTCTTTTTTTTTTTTTTTTTTTTTTTAATTTTTTTTTTCAACGTTTATTTATTTTTGGGACAGAGAGAGACAGAGCATGAACGGGGTAGGGGCAGAGAGAGAGGGAGACACAGAATCGGAAACAGGCTCCAGGCTCTGAGCCATCAGCCCAGAGCCCGACGCGGGGCTCGAACTCACGGGACCATGAGATCGTGACCTGGCTGAAGTCGGACGCTTAACCGACTGCGCCACCCAGGCGCCCCATCAGTTTTAACTTCTAACAGGGTAAATAGCAACAGACTTCCCCTTTAAAAATGTTCTTTGATGGGGCGCCTGTGGGCTCAGTCGGTTAAAGCCTCTGACTTCAGCTCAGGTCAGGATCTTATGGTTCGTGGGTTCAGCCCCACATCGGGCTCTGTGCTGATAGCTCAGAGCCTGGAGCCTGCTTCAGATTCTGTGTCTCTGTCTCTCTCTGCCCCTCCCCCACCTCTCAAAAATAAACCTTAAAAAAAATTTTTTTTAATGTTCTTTGAGGTCCTAAATAATTTTTAAGAGTCAAAGTGTTCTGAGATCAAGAAGTCTGAGAATCACTGGACTAGATGAACTGAAAATCCAAAGAGGGGAAAAAGCCTTTCTAAGATGAGTTGATAATTGTCAGCCATTTTCTTCCTTGGAGCCATTGGATGGTTCTGGGTGAGAGCTGATAATTGGGCATGGCCCAGGGTAGTGGGGACTCCACTGGAGCCTAGAGAAACCAGCCCAGCTTTTGTTGGTAGTACAGTACTGGTATGACAGATTGGAAATTGAGATTGGAAACATACATCCAGTTTTCTTCATTGAGCATTTACTCAGTTCTGGGGCTGTGCAGGAGAACACATAGCTAGGTCAAAGGGTGGAATAAAATCTCCCATAATTTCATAATACTTAGGGGACAAAACATTGTAGGAAGGAAGGGACCTGCTTCACACATACCCCTGGTCCTCCCCTCGAGACAGCTGCAAAATTTTGAAGCTATGAGGAGCAGGAGGCCAAAGAGCTAAGTTAAAATCCTCCAAGTGGCAGAAATGAATCTCTCATAGTCTTTCAGGGCTCAGGAGAAAGAAATCCACAAGCTCTCAAGAAAAAGGAAGGAACATGCCTGAGAAACAGGGACAAACGAGTGCTAGACCAAGTCTTTCTAAAACTACAACCCAGCTCCAACATGGCTCAATTTCTGATTGGCTTGAGGTGATTAGATCCTCACCCTACATACCTAACAGAAGAAGGGAGGAGCCTCTATTTGATGGAAGATAAAATCATCTGGAGCCTCTATTATTTTTTACACACACTGTCCACTATTTAATAAAAATAAATGACTAGACATGAGAAGAGGCAGGAAAATATAACCAATAATCAAGAGGAAAAATAGGCAGTCCCATAAGTGATCCAAATGTGAGAGGCACCAGAAAAGGACTTCAACTATGAGTGAAGAAAATACAGAGATGGACACAATAAATGGAAACATGGAAATTCTGGGCAGGAAACCGGAATCTATAAAAGAGTAAAACAGGCATTCTAGAACTGAAAAATACATTATCTGAGAGTAGGATTCCACTGGATGGGTTGAACAAAACAGCACAATATTCACAGCAGAATATAGGATTAGAGAACTCAGAGACGAATCCACAGAAAATAATGAAACCAAAGCACGAAGAGAAAAAAAAGACACAACTAAGCATAAGAGACAAGTGGAATCCAGTTAAAAGGTCTTACATAAATACTGGATTCCCAGAAGGAGAGGAGAGATTGGAACAGAAGCAATATGTAGACATGAAACAAAATGTGTACTCTGCAGTTGTCAGGCAGAATGCTCTATATATGTTGATAAGGTCAAATTGATTAATCATGTTTACATTTTTCACATCCTTACTGATACTTTTGGTTTCTTATTTTTGACAGAGGTGTTTTAAAATCTCTAACTTTGACCATAAATTTGTCTATTAAACTTTTAGTTCCTTCAGCTCTTGCTTTATATATATATATTTTTTTTAATTTTTTTTTATGTTTATTTATTTTTGAGAGAGAGAGAGACAGACAGACAGAGCGTGAGGAGAAGGGCAGAGAGAGAGGGAGACACAGAATCCAAAGCAGGCTCCAGGCTCTGAGCTATCTGCACAGAGGCCAATGCAGGGCTTGAATGCACGAACTGTATGTGAGATCATGACCTACATGAAAGATGCTTAACTGACTGAGCCACCCAGGTGCCTCATTGTTTTATATATTTTTAAACTATATTATTAGATGTATACAAATTAAGTGTTGTTATGTTACTGTTGGATTCACACATTTATCATGATGAAATGTCCATTTTTGTCTCTAGTAATACTTCTTGCTTTAAAGCCTATTTTGTCTGATAATAATATAGCTACTCCTGTTTTATTTTGCTTTGCGTTTGTATGGTATATCTTTTCTCATCCTTTTACTTTTACCCATTTTATATCCTTACCATTTTATATCTCTTGGAAACAGCAGATAGCTGGGTTTTGTTTTTTTATCCAATCTGACACTCTTCACCTTTCCATTGTATTGTTTGGTCTGTTTACATAAACCAAGTCTCAACACATTTGAAAGAACTGAAAATATACAGCATATGTTCTCTGACCACAGTGAAATTAAATTAGAAATCAATGAGAAAAATCACTGGAAAAGTCCCCAAGTGTTTGAAAATTAATCAACACACCTGTCCTAAACAACCATGAGCACCCCCCCTCAAAAAATTGCAATAGAAATTAAAAAATCTTTTCAACTGAATGATAATGAAAATATGAAATACCAGAACTTAGTAAATGCAGCAGCTAAAGCAGTGCTGAGCTAGAAATTTATAGTTCTAAATGCCTCTGTTGGAAAATATTAAAGGTTTAAAATCAATAACCTAATCTTCCACCTCAAGAAGCTAGAAAAATAAGGGGCACCTGACTGGCTCAGTCAGTGGAGCACGCGACTCTTGACCTGGGGGTTGTGAGTTTTCAGCCCCACGTTGGGTATACGGATTGCTTAAAAATAAAATCTGAAAAAATAAAAATTAAAAAAAAGCTAGAAAAATAAGAGCAGTAGGCTTCACACCCAGCGTGGAACCAACACGCGGGGCTTGAACTCACACCTGAGATCAAAACCTGAACTGAGATCAACAGTCAGACACTTAACCAACTGAGCCACCCAGGTACCCCTAAAAAAATTTTTTTTTAAAGTGCAAGACTTCTACACTGAAAACTACAAAACATTGCTGGGAGAAAGTTTAAAAGACCTAAATAGGAGACAAGATAAACAATGCTCATGGATTTTAAGAATCATTTTGTTAAAATGTCAATTTTCCCCGACATTAATCTATAGATTCAATATAAAACCAATAAAAATCCCAGCAAGGCTTTTTTGGGGGCAGGGGGAGTAGGGAGAAGTGGTAGAATGACAAGCTTAATTATGGAAATGCAAAGAACCTAGAACAGCCAAGGCCATTTTGAAGAACAAAGCTGGAGAACTTACTACTGATATTGAGACTTAGTAGAAGACAATGTGCTTTAAGGACAGACAGACAACAGAACAGAATTATCTACTTGAAAAAAAAAAAAAAAAAGAACCTTGACTTCCTACCTCATATAGACAAAAACTAATTTGAAATAAACCACAAACCTAAATGTGAAAAGTAAAACAAGAACACTTCTATAAGAAAATTTACAAAAATATCTTGGGGATCGGGAAAGATTTCTTAAAGAGGCCACAAAAAGTACCAACCACTTAAAAAAAATGATTAAATTGGTCTTCATTAAAATCAAGGCTTTCTGTTCATTAAAAGCAATATTAAGAGAGCAAAACAAGCTACAGACTGGGAAAAGATTTGTGTTTTATATATATATATATATATATATATATATATATATATATATATATACAGGAAGACTTACATCTAGAATATATAAAGAGAGCAATATTAAGAGAGCAAAACAAGCTACAGACTGGGAAAAGATTTGTGTTATATATATATATATATATATATATATATATATATATATATATAGGAAGACTTACATCTAGAATATATAAAGAACTCCTACAAGTCAACTAAGAAGAAGACAAGTAACACAATTTTTAAAATGAGAAGAGGGGCGCCTGGGTGGCGCAATCGGTTAAGCGTCCGACTTCAGCCAGGTCACGATCTCGTGGTCCGTGAGTTCGAGCCCCGCGTCAGGCTCTGGGCTGACGGCTCAGAGCCTGGAGCCTGTTTCCGATTCTGTGTCTCCCTCTCTCTCTCTGCCCCTCCCCCGTTCATGCTCTGTCTCTCTCTGTCCCAAAAATAAATAAATAAAAAAAAAAACGTTGAAAAGAAAAAAAAAAAAAAATGAGAAGAGATTCCCAAATAAAATGGTCAATAAATTTATCAAAAGGTATTTATTATTATTAGCCATTAGGAAAATGAATATTAAAATCACAATGAAATACCTCTAGATCCCGGAATGTATGCAATTAAAAAGCCTAAAAATACCAAGGTTGTAGCTCAACCAGAACTCTCACACATTGCTGGCGCTAGTATGGACTGGTCCAACCATTTTGGAAAACTAGAGGTTTCTAATACAGCTAAATTTATAAATTCCCTATTATACGGGGCGCCTGGGTGGCGCAGTCGGTTAAGCGTCCGACTTCAGCCAGGTCGCGATCTCGCGGTCCGTGAGTTCGAGCCCCGCTCGGGCTCTGGGCTGATGGCTCAGAGCCTGGAGCCTGTTTCCGATTCTGTGTCTCCCTCTCTCTCTGCCCCTCTCCCGTTCATGCTCTGTCTCTCTCTGTCCCAAAAATAAATAAACGTTGAAAAAAAAAAATTTAAAAAAAAAATAAAATAAAATAAATTCCCTATTATATATCCAACAGAAATAAGTGTTTATGCTAAGAGAATATGCAGGAGGTCCATAGCAGTGTTATTCATAAAAGGAAAAGAAAAAGAACTGCAAACAACTCAAATGTCTACCAACAGGAGAATGGATAAATAATTTAAAGAACACTCCTGCAATGAATAATTACTTAGCAATGCAAATAAACCAACTACCACTACCCACAGTAACATGGATGACTCTCACAGACATAATGCTGAGTAAAAGAAACCAAACACGAAGAAAAATACCATATAACGCCATTTATATGAAGTTCAAAATCAAGCAAAACAAATCCGGTTCACAGATCATGACCATAGTTACCTTTTGGTGGAATATTGACAGAAGGCAGAGAGAAGCAAAAGTGAGCCTTCTAGGGTGCTTAAAAGATACTCTTCATCTTGATCTGGATGCTGGTTATACAGGTACATGCTTATGGGAAAGCTTTCCAGCTGTATATTTATGATTGGTACACTTTATGTAATAGTTCAATAAAAAGGGAACAAAATAACTGTTATCACCTGTTATCCCCTAGTCTTTGAAAATCACAGTGACTTTTTTTTTTTTTTTTTTTTTTTACAACTTTTCCACTATTATTGGTAAGAGTCTAGTAACTCCTAAAGATATTCTTTGAGGCATATTTCAAAGTCCTCGCACATGAAGCATTCCAGCCAGGCTTTTGGCCCTGCACTTTTCCCAACCCCACCCCAGGGTGTCCAGGAAACAGTACACTCTCCTACCTGCTCCAACTCCTCCTCTGCGTATTTTTGGCGGCTCCGCTCATTCTCAGTACCCTCCCGCAGCTCCTTCAGCCGCTGGGCTTCCTGCTTGGCAAGGTTGATCTCATCACGCAGCTTCTTCTCCAGATGTACCTTCTCCACCTCCACTGTGCGGTGCTCCTCTTGGGCCTTGTGCAGCCTGGGGAGCGATGCAGGGAGCTGGAGAAGGCCAGGCAAGGGGTGCCAGCCAACACGCCACGAGTCATGGCATCAAAGAGGAAAATGAGGGCTCTGGCACTCAGAATATATTCTCCCTACTCTGTTGACTGGCTCTGAGTTAGCTCAGGGCCAAAAGAAACCACAGTGATTACCATATTTCTTATCATTAGGCTGCCAGTAATCATGCTAGGTTCCTGGGTATCTGAATCCTTCCTCTGAGGGATCTCACATACTAAGATCCTAACAACTACTAGCTTACAGGGTATTTCCATGTGTCCTCCCTGCAGATAATGATATGTTGCATCATTATCAGCCTAGGACAGGTATGGATTTAAGACTTAGAAAAGGGAAGTAATTGCAGGTAGAAGAGAGACTAGAATTCCAATCTGTAGGACTCCAAACCCCACAGTCATTCCCCATATCCTCAGGTATCTGGAAGGTTCAATAAATGTAGAACGCCCTGCAAGCTAGCCCAAAGATCCAGAGAAGGCACAATGGCTGAGATGCGACTGGGGTGGGGATCCTGGGGGTATTTAGGGAAGATGAGAAAGGAACCATTGAGAAGCACCTCATAGAGTCCTGAGTACCTGTTCCCAGAAGTGCAGAAAATGAAATTCATAACAAAGGGTCTGGGGAGTCTGCTGCCCCCAGGCCTGACTTTCCTTTCTAAGTATCTTCCATGGTAGGTAAGATCTCAAGGGCTCAGTTATAATGAAAATATACCTTTGTACCCACCCACACATTCCCTCTGTTCACTGACAAAACCTTCCAGCCATCCAACCCAGCCTCCTTCCTTCCTCCACATATCTATGTTAATCCATTCATTTATTCATCCATTCATTCAACACATACTTTCAAGTGTCTGCTGAATGCCAAGCCTTGCACTAAGTCCTAGATACATGGAGATGAATGAGAAATTGGTCCCTGCCAATTAGGAGCTCATGATCTAGTCCAATATAGACAAATAAGCAGATACCTAAACACAGTGTGATAAGTTCTACAACAGAGAGACATACAAGGTGTTGGATGAGCCCAAAGGATGGAGTGACCAACTCTGCCTGAAAGGAGTCAGGGAAGGTGACTAGACCCAGGAGAAAGAGTAAGAGTTCGCTAATCCCTCTGGAAGAAGGGAAGGACTTAGGCATTGTTGGGCCTTCCTATCTGAGTAAGAAACACCAAGTCACAGGAGACCAGGGTAGGAGGGTAAAGGATGATGAAGAAGACAGTGATATATAGCTTAGACCTGAGATACAGAAGGATAAAGCTACAGAACAAAAGGGGACCTCAGAAGAGAGTACTGACCACTGAGCTAATTAAGTAGGTGAAACAGAAGAGGCAGAGACAGAACTCAGCCTCTAAAAACTGCCAAGTACGTCCATGAAGCGCCTTGGTTGCTCGGCCGGTTGAGTGTCCGACTTCAGCTCAGGTCATGATCTCGCAGTTTGTGAGTTCAAGCCCCACATCAGGCTCTGCACGGACAAGCTCTGAGCCTGGAGCCTGCTTCAGATTCTGTGTCTCCCTCTCTCTCTGCCCTCCCTTGCTCATGCTCTGTCTGTCTTGCTCTCAAAAATAAAATTTAAAAAAATTTTTTAATAAAAATAAAAACTGCCAATTCAAGTTCAGATCTGTCAGTGGCTGAAACCTCAAGAGATGTGGTGGGACAAGCAGAAAAGGACTAGGCTGCAAGCCTCCTGCTGACAAATGGCAGTCCACTTTGTCCCTGGAGAGAAAGGCAGTTCAGCCTCCTCAAGATACACACTAGGTGGCACTACAGGCAAGGCTAAAAACAAATCAGAGGCGCCATTTCCTGCCCCCATCAGCTTCCCTTGCTGAATATCCTCTTTACTGTATTCTTCCGTGACCCAACTGCCTGAAATTACACCACTGGGGATTCATTTCTTCACTGAATATAATCCTCTCTGAAAGCAGCCTCTTCAGAAAAGCCTATGATCTGTCTGCCTTGCCCAGATAGTAGGGAACTCCTTTAAAGTAGAATCAAAACTGACCCACTTTTATAGTCCTAACAGGATCTAGCAGAGATGAAGATCAATAAATACTACTGGGTGCAGACATGAGCAAATACGTGTACAGTCAAGCCTCACCCCACTCCATCTCCTCCACAGAAGACTGAGCATCTTGAAAGCAGCAGTCAGTTAGCATTACAAGTAAGAAAATTCGGCTACCTGACCGCAAGCCCTGACTCTAAGCAGCTGTGTGACTAATCTGTTCCCTGTACCAGGGACAAGTCTGTTCCTTGTACCAGGCCTGTTTCTTCAATCCTAAATGGAAATCAAAATCCTTGCCTCAAAGAATTTTCTTGAAACCCAGTGAAATCCTACCTGGAATGCACATGTAGCATTACATTTATTCACCCAAAGTATCAGGAACTCTGGAAAAAAAAGAAAAGCTCTGTGGTGGCTGGCAGTGCAGGCCTGTGAAAGGAAGGAGGGACAAGGCGGTATGTGGGCTCTGGACACTATCAGAGGAGAATATGTGTGTGCACATGTGTCAATGTGTGTGCATGCAGTTGTTTCTCTAAGGGCCACAGTGGTCATTAAGCTCTGGAGGCCTTGGGGAGCATGGAGAACTGGGAGCTTAGTTTTATCCTCAAACTTGGAATGTCTCCTGCCTAGATTCTTTGGCTTCGCAACAAAAACAGTACATGCTTTTCAGAGAAATGAAGAATGGGGGCTGCCCAGATAGCAGCATTTAGCCCCTAGCTGGCAAAGGGCCCAGGAACAAGGGGCCCAGAAAAGTAGCCAGAAATCAGTTCAGAGATAAAACTTCACTTATCTCCGAGAAACCCAGCCAGTGGAAATGAATGTGATAGGGCCACCTTTACTGAGGCAGCACCTGTAAGTGTCAAAATTCCTGGCTCATACTTACTGATATGTGACCCAAACAAAGCACTCATCCTCTCTGAGCCCTCATTTCTTCAACTCTAAAATAGTAATAGTACCTACCTAACATGGCTGTGGTGATTTAAAAAAATAATAATGCATTTAAGTAGTTAACAATACCTAGCTCATAAGAAATCCTTTGCCCACCCGCCAAAGAAAATAGTATCTATCATTAAAAAGTAACAGAAAAGGGCCAGATGTCATTTCCTTTTACATGGATTCCTGCAAAGGCTTCTCAATGGGAATCCTGAGGCTGCCAAAATAATTTTCTAAAAAAGAGTCCTGAAGTAGGTCCCTCCTCTTCTCAAAAACAAAACAAAGCAAAAAACCAATTACCTGCGTTGACTCCCTCCTGACTTTTTCATTTTTCTAAAACTGCTCCATGAGAGTCTTATGGTGCCAGGGATCTGGCCTCACTCTATATACATTCAACCCTAACTACCAGGACCTCCCTACCATCTTTCAAGAACTAAAGGTATCAGAAAGACAGATTTGGGAGGTTTCTTCGGCGAACAATGAAGAACAGGTAATTATGTCTATTTCTACGGGAAAGATAACAGTCCAGGGGCAGCGAGAAGGATAGAACGGACAAGCCATCCACCCAGGGAGGCTCTAGATCTCTGACAGCTACACATTTCTCCCTCTGAGACTCAGAGGGAGGAAAGACAGAAATAAGCTTCTGCCCTGGGGAGGAATGTTTGCCTGTGCAACTGCAATGTCAGGAGCCTACGCTCCCAATGCAGTTTTGGGAAGTATGGCACAGCCTGGGAGGTGACGCCAGCATGATCTTGGGGGCGAGACAGCCCACAACCCTGGTGGAAACAGGAGGCTCCCAAGAG
The DNA here is from genome assembly GCF_018350155.1 of Leopardus geoffroyi. Taxonomy (NCBI): domain Eukaryota; kingdom Metazoa; phylum Chordata; class Mammalia; order Carnivora; family Felidae; genus Leopardus; species Leopardus geoffroyi. The sequence goes on along the minus strand of NC_059329.1, from coordinate 60,128,821 downwards.
CTGGCAGCATCAGGGCTGTGGGGAAGGGGCAGGGCCTTACCTTTCCTGAAGGTCATGCAGACTCTGCTCAGCTCTGTGTAACCCCTCCAGATCCTTCATCATCTTCTTCATGTGCTCCTTTGAGTAACGGTTTTGGATGTAGGCAAACCAGCAGCCACCCACGCCAATAACGATCGACACCACCAGCATGAAGTCCTTGAGGTGATTATGGCGGGTCACTGCCAGAGAGGAGGCCATGGTGAGACAGGTTGCCCACTGCACACCTAGCCGTGCAACTCCATGCATCCCCTCCTGCATGAAGCCCTCCCACTGCAGAATGCTTCTTAGACACACATTTGCCACATACTAGTATAGTGAGCTCTCTGCCTACTTTGGAAAAGATGAGAGGCCTGAGAGCTGTGCAGGAAGTTTGTTAAATCATACTTCCCTACTAGGCAGTGAATAGGAGACAACTAGTGCCTTATCAGGACATCCCAGCTACCTCTGGACTGCAATGAGCACATGTGCCCACACGCAGTGGCTTCTGTGCTACTGGATCAGCAATGCTAGAGTAGGGAGAAGGGGACAGCTGGTAAGAGTATAAAGCAACATCACTAGAGCTTGAGGCCTGGCTGTGGGACTGATGTTCCTGCAGGAGCCAGGTCTCCTGGACAACCAGGCTATTCCAGGTACAAGGTACAGAGCCCAGGTCAGGTAAAGGTCTCACCAATGGAGAGCCTTTCTAGGCTGTGGCTCAATCCAGAGGCCAAGTACAACAGGAGTAACACCAAGAGATTGGCATATACAGGACGTTGCCCTTGCCAGGAATCCAGGGACAGATCTACCTCCAGAAAATGCCTGGTGGCAATTTGGCAAAGTGCCGGTGCGGTGGCTGGGGTTCAAAGCAGTGCTCAGTCTCCAGAGCAAAACTGAAAAGCTTGAACAAGGAGCAACACCGGAAGGTAAGTACAAAAGCCATGTCCTCAGAAGTGAGCCAACCAGAAGAAGGCCACTCCTGGAAACTGCCATTGTTCCCAGTCCACCAGGTCTCAGCTCTGAGCCACAGCCCAGGAAACCTGGACACCATAAGGAGAACACGGCTGCTACTGTGGCCCCTGCTTGGGCTGGACTCAACTCAGGAGAGAGTAGCAGTGGGCTCAGAGGAGCCCTAGACGTGGGGGGCGGGGAAGGAAGAAAAGAAGGAATGCCCTCCTGTGCACAGCAGTTTATCCTCAGGTTGAGGAGGGGGCAGTAGGGTCGACAGGACCCCAGCACCTGGTAAGGATGAGGGGCTGATGGGAATCCAAAAGGACCCCGGTGGAGCCACCAAGTTGAGGCTGGGTCTAGATAACAGGAAAAGATACATGTAGCTGGAAACTGTGTGAAGCTGAGGCCCAGATTGACAAATGGTTATATTCATAGTTCCTGATTGAAAGCTGAGCAGCAGGACATGGGGACAGTGTGGGATCAAAGACAGATTAGCACATTCTATTTCCATCCAAGGGAGGGGAGTTACGAGGTCTGGGGTGGCAGCCCTATCCTTTACATGTTTAGGCCAGACTCTCACAGAGAAAACTGAGGGTCCCTTGGCAGCCATCCTCCAGCCTCCACGCAGGCCTACCCTTCCAACCATACACAAGTCCTCACTCTCCTGTCCTTTGGGTCCCAGGAAGAGATATCTCTGCAGCACGGTGAGCTGCCTTTCTTTCTGGAACACACCTGCCTCCTCCACACCTCTTCCAGAGGCCGGGGTACTCTTTGTCTCCCCTGTTTGTTACAGACTTTTAATCTTGGTTTCCCAAGGTTTCCCAACTCCAACATCCCTTTTATATTCTTACCAAAAGTCAGAGGCACTCCTGTTCAAACAAGACTCTGGGAAATGCCCGCCCCCTATTACCTCCAACACTTCAAAGTTCTCAAGATGGACATGCGGATTGGGCACCTATATATTCTATTCAGTCCCTATCCCACCTTGTCCAGATTGATGTGGAACAAGACTCTATTATTTTTTCCAGCTTAATACTCTCATCCAAGTCATGAATAAAAATACTGAATGACCAGAGCCAAGGGTAGGACCTGATAGTCCTCCCCTCGTCTAAGGCAATACTGTTCCACCTACCCTTTGGATCTCTTCAACCAACTTTAACTCCACTTAAATGTATAAGCATCCATACACCCCTCTGTCCAGTCAAGTGCATAGTTAGAGCTCAGAGATACTGCCTGTCCCATCCCATGAGCCACCACCTTGTCAAGAAGAGAATGACTCTAATCTGGCTGACTCACTTTGTGGCCCCTAGTGATCATCACTTGTCTGTATACCGGTGCCCAGCACAGCAATGACCAGCTCACACAGGGATTCAGTAAATATTTGTGGAACTGAACCTTTACTGGTAAGTTCCAAGTATGATATCTCTCTCTCCTTACCCCACATAGGAGAGGAAGGAAAAGAGAAGATACATAACACATCAGGCATTTATATCCACCATCTTGAATTCTCACAGCCACTCTAGAAGGCAGGTATTTGTGTTCTCACTCTATAGGCCAGGGAACTGAGTCTCCCCAGGAGAACTGACTTCCTGGAGTTCATCAAAAGTGACAGGGCTGGGATTCAGATCCAGACTTGCCTGACCACATGGTCTTTCTGCTACACCCCACTTTCTCATTACAACTTTCCTACTTGTGCAGCAGGTGTTGTTTCTGCTTTGTTACATCCAAACATTGCTCACCATGGAGATGATCCCCTGATCTAGCCAGAGTGTGGCTATAAGAGTTCTAAAACCTGAGTTTTTCTCCCAGACAATATCCTGAGAGCTGACTGTGGCTCACAGGCCATCCGGAGAGTGAATACCCAAAGGTCAAATGGCCAGGCCTTTAAGGTTAAATGTAAGGCCTCATGTAGAGAAATTATTGTGCCATCAAAAGCAGCACCCTGCACTGAGTACTAGGAAGTCTGGGTTCTATGCTTGCCTCTGCTCCATCTGGATCTCAACTTCCTCAACTCTAAAATGCATTGTCACAGAATTGCTAAAGAGATCAAGTGCATAGTTATGAATGAAAGTGTTTTGAGGTGTTCTGGAAATCTTCAGCTGGACATATCCACTAGGTAATTAAGAATGTGGATGTGGAGTTTAAATGAGAGGTAGTAGCTGGAGAAGAAGATGTGAGAATTATCAGGCCCTTTCAGTGGAACCCTGGGCAGAACCCTATAGTCCAAAGCAAATCTGTGATGTTAATTTTATGTATCAACTTGACTGGGCTAAGGGATGCCGAGAGAGTTTTCTTGCCTCAATAAGAGATTAGTACTTCAATCGGTAGACTGAGTAAAGGAGACCATCTTCACTAATGTGAGTACACGTCATTCAATCATCCTCAAGCCTCTGAGTGCCTGAATAGAACCAAAAGGCAGAGGAAGGATGCATGTGCTCTCTCAGCCTGAGCTGAGACATTTATCTTCTGCTGCCCTCTTACATCAGCACACCTGGTTGTCAGGTCTCTGGACTCAGGCTGGGACATATAGCATCAGCCCCCTGATTCTCTGGCCTTTGGACTCAGATGTACACCATCAGCTCTCCTAGTTGTTGGACCTTCAAACTCAGACTAAATCATACCACTGGTTTTTCTGGTTCTCTGGGTGTAGATGGCATATCACAGGACTTTTTGGCCTCCATAATCATGTAAGCCAATTCCTATAATAAATCTTCCCTTTATATCTGTCTATCTATCTATCTATCTCTATCTATCCATCCATCCATCCATCTATCCATATTATGTTTCTCTGGGGAATCCTAATACAGAATCTATAAACCATTGTGCCAGAAAAAGAGAAATGAAGAGTCTCATCTGTGCCTTACTAACGATGTACTTTTCCCCATAATTCCATTCCCATTCTTCACTTCCTGCCACCTTCCCAGCCCACAACAGTCTACATGGATATTTCCAATCCTTCTCCTCTGACTAGGATTCCTCAACCAACCCACTCTTTGGACAGGTAAACATGAATTATCTCCTGCCATCTCAGGGACTGCCTTGTGTGTTTTTCAACTTTCATACTAGTCACCTTCTGATAATCTGTGAGTTCTGCAGGGCCAGGGTACAAGCCTTATTTCTCTCTATAGCCCCATACTTAGCACAGAGCCTGACCAGAACAGGTACTCAGCAAAGGTGGAAAGGAAAGACAAAGGGAAGAAGAAAGGCGGTATTCACATGGAAGGGGTTATGATAGAAAGTGCATGTGAAAGCACAAGGAGAGCATGGCTGGCCGTCCCGCACAGCCCCTGCACAAGCTCAACTCTCAGAAGCTACCCCTATGCCCAGCGAGCACTGCTAGGGCAGACAGACCATGGAGCTTTCATGAGAGCAGGTGTGGCTTGCTAGGTGAACAAAGCTAACCCAGGGAAACTGGCTAGGACCTGGGGAGCCAGAGTGTGGCAGAGTTCCCAGCCCGAGTGCTACAAATAGATTTTAGCAAAATGAGGTCAACTGTTAATACAATCAGGCCTGAGGCAAGGGAGGAGGGTATAAACAAATGAGATGCTGACATGTTAACAGAGTCAGGAATAATGGTGAGAATTTTTATAGTACAGTTAGCATTGAGAAAGTGAGCCTCCAATCATTACCACTTTCTGGAACCCCCTCTCCCAATCTATTCTTGCCACCTTCTCTACTGTCCACAATACCCTGTCCCTGGGAGATACACCTATTCACTACTTACTGCCAGAATACATGCTTGGAATTTCTTTTGTCATTTACATAGCCTTCTGTGCTGAGGTGTGTGGTTAACCTATAATAACTATTCCTGGACCTTCTTGCCTTCTGGTTTTAGCCCAAGAAGTGCTTTAGCTGACTCACGTATCCACAGAAGACATTCCATAGTGTTCTCCCCACAGCCAAGCTGGGCCAGAGTCTCCTCCCATCTCCCCTGTCCTAGAGCTCTGAGGACACCCAGCCTCCTTCTGTAAAACTTCTACCATACATTTCCTGACGCCTACTCATTGCTGGGCCATATGCTGAGTTACGACGACAGATGAACAAAGCTGTTTCTACCCTCATGAGTTCCCAGTTTAAAGGGTAACAGACAGGAAAACAGATTATTAAAAAAAAAAAAAAAAAAAAAAAAAAAGGTACAAAGGGCTATAGGATCCCAGAAAAGAGTAAGGAGAAAGGGTTGAATATGCCCAGGAAGAGGCTGGAAAGGCATCCTGGAGAAAGCTTCAAAAGTGAGTTGAGGGAGCCAGCCCATTAAGAATCCAACTCTTGGGGCACCTGGGTGGCTCAAGTGTCCAACTTTGGCTCAGGTCATGATCTCACGGTTCATGGGTGTGAGCCCCACATCGGGTTCTGTGATGACAGCTCAGAGCCTGGAGCCTGCCTCAGATTCTGTGTCTCCCTCTCTGTCTGCCCCTCCCCCGCTTGTACTCTATTTCTCTCTCAAAAATAAACATTTTTTTAATTTAATTTGCTTCATTTAATATTGGAATTCTTTATGTTTTATCTTGCTTCCTCTGTCAGAAGCAGAGGATGAGATAATATAGTAGAAAGAGCACTGAAATATAAGTTACTGGATCTGAGTCATGGCTCTGCCATGTAAAAGTTGAATGACCTCTAAAAACTCACCTCATCTCCTGAGTCTCCATTTCTCTGAGAAATTATCTGCAGATCAGGAAAAGCCCTCTCAGTGAATGATCTGCTGCCAGAGTGAGACATCAGCATAGGTCTCCAAGGCAAGCTGCCTTGGGACTTCGTGTGTCAGAACACAACTAACACATCATTGTGGGATTGTTAGTAGAGCCCCGGATAGACCTGCAAGCCTAGAGCCAACTCTGTAGGTCGGAAAGACTGTAAAAGGCCATGTGCTCCTCTGCAGCCATGGTGGGAGGGCTGAGACGTCTTCTACTGTCAGAAAATGGGTCCTGAGTAGCTCCGTGCTGAGCCGGTTTGATCCTTCTTCCCCATTCCCAAGCTCTGAGGCTGCTCAGACAGATGGACCCTGATCAGTCAGCAGACCTTCCCGGCTATTGTACAACAAACTTTGATTTGAGATTTCTCAAGTTTCAGACTGACGGCGGGATTTTCATTAAGGCTGGGCAAGGCAGCCAAGGTTTGCAGCTATACCTGGCCCAGGCTCTCCAGGGTGTTTACCACCTAAGAGCCACAGCCTTAAGAACTCACCCTCAGTACAGAACCAGGTCAGCAGCACAGGTTAGCACTCTAAGTCCTGTGTGGGTGTTGGACAGGGAACAGAGCTCAAGTAGGGATTTTAGCCCATGCTCAGATGGAAACACAGAGCTAGAGGGACACAGACCAAGGGATTCTTTGCAGGTACCCCCCAGACACAGCCCCACCCTTGCAGATGTCTGCTGGCAAAGAGCTTCCTAGTATTTTCCTCAGATTCCATCTGGCAATTTTCAAAACTTTTCTTTAACGAGCCATCAGTAGGAAAGTATAAAAACAGTATTTGCCATCAGGACAGCTGCTGGATTCCAAAACCTTAGCTCCCAGAAGTACACCCAAGCTCTATCAGAGTCCTAGAATCAGGGAGCCAGTAAGAGCCTTGACCAAGCCCATTTTACACATAAGGAACCCAAAATCTAGGCAGGAGAACTGAATTGCCAAAGGTCACTTGATAAGGCAAGGGCCAAGCACAGATTCCTAAAAGTACAGGAAACAGACAGCAGCGGAGAGGAGGAGAACTCCTATCTTTTATCCTTTTACCAGGGCCCTTACCAATCAAAGGGTTTCCTCTCAAAAACTATGGAATGTTCACCTGAAAGGAATCAAAGATCCTTTAGCTCAATTTTTTCATAATACAAATCAGAAAACACATCCTGAGAAAAGTGACCTACACAAGGTCACACAGTGAGTGGAAATTTAGAAAAGGGACCAAGGTAATTTACTTTCCTAAATTTGATAAGAAGTTCTCTAAATGGAAGTCCAGGAGTTGCCAAAAATCAAGCTTCATATGTATTGTTGTTGTTGTTGTTGTTGTTGTTGTTGAGCTATAATTCACATACCCTAAAATTCACTCTTTTAAAATGTACAATTCAGTGGTTTTACCATATTTTCAAGGTTGTGCAACCATCAGCACAATTAATTTTAGAACATTATTATTATCCCAGAAAGAAATCCTATACCCAATTAGGAGTCACTACACATTTTCCACTTCCCCCAGCCTCTGCCAGCCACCAATCTGCATTCTGTCTCTATGGATGTATCTATTCTGGATATTTCATATAAATAGAATGATATAATGTGTAGCCTTTTATGTCTAGCTTCTTTCACTTAGCATGATTTCCAGGTTCATCCATGTTGTAGCATGTATTACAACTCCATTCCTTTTTGTGGCTGGATAATATTTCATTGTATTTATATACTACCACTTATCCATTTGTCCACTGATGGACATTTGGGTTGTGTGCACCTTTGGACTGTTGTGAACAGCACTGCTATGAATGTGAACATGTACTTCTTTCAGTACTTGTTTTCAATTCTTTGGATACATTCCTAGGCCTATAATTGCTGGGTTATATGGTAATTCTATATTAGGGGTTGAGGGGGAGGGAGAGATAAATAGGTGGAACACAGAGGATCTTTAAGGCAGTGAAACTATTCTATACAATACATGTATACATGTCATTGTACATTTGTCCAAACCCGTAGACTGTGCAACACCAACAGTCAACTCTAATGTAAACTATGGACTCTGAGTGATAATGATGTGGCAGTGCAGGGTCATCAGTCATTACAGATGTACCACTCTGGTGGAGGACACTAACCATGGGGGAGGCTATGCATGTGTGGGGGCAGGGTGTATGGCAAATCTGTGCACTTTCACTCAATTTATTTATTTATTTTTTAATTTTTTTAATGTTTATTTATTTTTGAGAGACAGAGAGAGACAGCACAAGCAGGGGAGGAACAGAGAGAGAGGGAGACACAGAATCCGAAGCAGGCTCCAGGCTCTGAGCTGTCAGCACAGAGCCCAACTTGAACTCACCCACCATGAGATCATGACCTGAGCCAAAGTCAGACACTTAACCAACTGAGCCACCCATACACCCCAAGCTTCACTCAATTTTGATGCAAACCTAAAACTACTCTAAAAAATAAAGTTTATTAAAAATTTAAAAAACACGTACAGATGACGGATCAGCTCAGGCACTTGTCAAGCCGAACGCACAGATGGGAAAATGTTATACAGCCTCTGACTCTGCCTGCCAGCTGCTTCTCTGGACTGGTTCTTGGCCTTATAACATTCTGTCACTGGCATCCTGAACCGATGCCAACAGCTCCCAATGGGCAGAGAGTGGGTCCTAAGAGCATGCTTGGTCAAGCCTAATTTTCTCAGAAATCTTACCACTTTTGTTCCCCCTGAGTTCATGGGGAATAAGATAAAGGATGGCAGGGTTGGCCATTCCCACCTTGTAGAGATCTTCAGGAGCTGAACTGCCTGTTTCTCTTCAGTCACCCCTGGCTGAAGAGACTACCCTTTCTTAGCCCTGAGTGTGTCTCTATGATTCCAGGGAAGCCCACTTAGTCTTCTTTGGTGGTCCAAGGACATAAGGTGTTCAGCCATCAGTTCATACTCTCTGCACGTCCACAGTGAAAGCAGGGAACAGCTAATTGGCATTCAGACCCTATGTTATCCCTGAGCATTCCTTTCATATCTTAGCCTTTGTATTCTTGCTCTGGTTGTTTCCTCTGCCTAGAATGTCCTCTCCTGCCACCTGCATGGAATAAAGCCCCACCCATCCTTACAGGCAGAGGTCACATGTCACCTCTTCTATCAGATGCCTTCTCTATCCCTCCTCTGGACCTCAGAAGCATGGTGTACCTCTCTGGAACTTTCATTTTATCCCTTTATGGAAGGATATGATTCATCCCGGTCTTCCTACAGGGTCCAGTACAGCACTGGCACAAAGTAGGTCTTAATGTATCTAATGAACGGAACTTGACATCCAACTGGATTGAAATATAAGACTATTTCATGTCTCATATTTTCACTTCTCAGTGGGAAGAGTGGAGGTGCTGCCTTGCAGGTGTACCCAGGAGACCCAGGACCTCAGCCTAGCCCCCACAATGGCCTCGGGTTCCATGGCAAATCAGCAGCCCTTCTTTCCACAGGACTCACAGAGAGGAGGCCCAAATAGCACTGTATCCAGGGCCTTCAGCTGCAGCTTCTGCCGATGGCTCCGGTCTGTCATCTTTAGTACAGTCCCTGTCATGGTGGTGTTGGTCACAGCAAGCCTGTCGAGGCAAAGAGGAAGGGTTCAGTTTCCTGCCATTAAAACCAGAAAGGATTACCCACCTCCTCCAGGAACACTTCCATGACTTCTAGCTCTTGGTGATTGCTCCCCTGTGTGCTCTAGAACACAGAGTCCATACCAGTGGATCTCAACAGGGAGTAAGGAGGGACACATAACATTTACCAAGAATATGTTCACCCTTCTCCCCATGTCCACCAACTCCTGAGAACCTTGCTCTTTGAGGACTATCCATCTGTGAGCATGCCCACACCCAACTATAAGTTTTCTGTTGTGTTTCTCCTTCCAGGGAGTGTCAACTGTGCACCTATCCCCACACTCCCACCATCTGCAGATACATTCTCCTGTCCAACCCAGGTCAAAACACAATGCCACGTGACCCAGTGCTTTCTGAGGACCTCTAATCCTAACCCACTGCCATTAAGTACAAATCTGCTGATGACAAACAGTGCATTAGTCTTATTATCTTGTATTTGAGTCACTGTCATTTACTCCCAGTCAGATTACTGTAACTTTTTACGACCTTCAACATACTGTTAATGATAACTCTAGTAAGAAAGGGCCTGCAAATGAGAAAATGACCCAGAAACAAACTGGACTTTGTTTTTCTTCTGCTAGAACATAGGGGGTGTGGAGGAGACGGTTATAAGATATGAAAGGTTATAAATCCAGTGGTCGGGGTCCCACACATGAGCCTTTACTACTGTCATATTCCATAAAGTTAGTGCTCTTTGCTGATGCATAGCTTTGTTTCCCCAGGTAGAAAAAAATGCTTCTGACATCTGTGTGTGATTTATATTCCTGCCTGGGCACACTGGGGCAGCTACCTCCCTCTCCAGCCATGGGAAGCAATCAACCCCTCTACAAGAGAAGCAGTGAGACACTGTGATGGGGGCTGAAGGGGTCAGAAGATCTAGCTTCTGGTCCCAGCTGAGTCAGCAACTCACTTGTCTGGTCATAAACTACTCGGTCTCTCCTCTGGGGCCCCATTTCCCTTCTGTGTAAGCTTCTGTGAAATCAGATGCTTCCTCTAGGCCCAGGAGCTCTGGGGGTTCCTCCTCAGAGCACTTCCACCCAGTGCACTGGCCTTCATCTAACTGATCAATGTAAGTGTCATCTTTTCTGCAGTCTATTTGTCAATGAAACCTATGAGGTGAGCAATGAGAGAAATGAGAAAGGAGCTAACATTTACTAAGCAGCTACTGCATCTCTCATCCTGTTCTGACGCTTCACATACAATGCCTCATTCAGTCCTCTGACTGGAAGGACACAGGTCCATCACTAGCTCCACTTCACTGCACCACCGACTTAACTCAGAGTTGAGCAACTCGCCCAAAGTCACGTACATAGCACGTAAGTGGCAAAGGCAGGAAATGAACTCAAATCTTCTGGATTCTTCCCATTACACCACGCTGCCTAGTGGTGGGCCTACAACCACTGCCACTCCATCCCACACTCCGTGTACCGAAGGCTCCAGGCTTCCTGCTGTCACTAAGGTGCCACAGCCTGGCTTCCTCCACCCCCCGCCTGACCTGGCTGGATCTGGTCTAGCTACAGGGAGGCACCAAGAGCCCATGACCCGAGAACTGACTTCTCATCCTATGTTTTCACTCTAATGGAACCATAGCTATTCCTCAAGATGGAATGGGCCAAGGCGATACTGCAATTTCCATGGGTAACAGGAAAGAAACCTAGATCCTGGAGTTTCATGGTCAATCATCTATTTAATTGTCTTTTTCATTAAACATGGAATTCCTCAAGGCAGATGGGGTCTGATACACTTCTTTGTCCTCAGGGCCCAGGAGAGAACCCAGCATGGGGTAGAAAATTGGTAAAGTTTCATGAAAAGACCTGGGTTCAAATCCCAGCTCTGCCACTTACCAGCTTGGATAAATCATAAAATATTTGAAATTCAGTTTGTTCACCCAAAAGCCGGGGTAGTAATTCCTTCCTCCCAGAATTGTGAGAACCAACTGAAATAATAGGCAGGAAAGTGTTCTAGAAGGGGCTGTACAAACAGTAAGATTATTACTCTCTCCAGGGTAGGGAGAAGCTGTGAAAAGGAGGCTGCAGGCAGGGGGCGGGGGCAGCAGCACCCAGTAGCTCTGCGGCTGCAGGCTGCAAAGTGTGGGTGCACCAGCAGCTTCACCTCCCCCCTTCCCCTCTGCTGAAGCTCATAACCAGATGCACCTACGTAATAGGATGACAGATTATACACAATCAGCACTTACCAGATAGTAAGCCCTTGGAGGGCAAGGGCAGGCTGTTGTCATCTTTATCCCCAGCACCCAGCACAAGTGCTTGGCATGGAGCAGGTACCCAGTAAATATTTGTCGAATGAATAAGTAAATGGATTAATGGCTGCATGACACATGGTACTAGTCTGACATAACAAGAAGTCCATGCAGTACTCCATCCCCTCCCCACCCCCACAGGCCCTGGCCTACTGCACCTGTGAAGCAGGCAGAGTTAGGGTACCACAGCTGTTGGAAGAGTCATCCCGGAGAGGAGGCCAGGGCCAGTGGGAGTCAGCCCCACCTCACACCACGTCTTTAGAGTAGACACACTCTATATGGATAATTCAAGGGAGGCTAACAGAGCCCCAAGGCTCCTGGGCAGTAAAAGAGGCAGCTGCTGGGAGCGCAGCAAAAGAAAAGAGAAATACCACAGGCTTTGAAGTCTACCCAGATCTAGGTTCAAATCAGTTTTGCCTCTAACTAGCCATGTGACCTTGGAAAAGTTACTTAGTCTCATTGTCTATATACAATAATACCTACCTTACAGGATTGATGTAAGAATTAAGTGACATACTGTATATGAAGTGGTGCATAGGAGTGCCTGCCATGTACTAAACATTCAATAAACGACAGCCATTAGTACTACTCCCAGGATTGACAGAAATGTTAAATAAGAGAACGGATGCCAAGCATCCATCACACTTCAGAGCAAGTGCACAATGGATGCGAGAAGAGGAGAGGTCTAGAGAGTGTGCCCTGAAAAAAGTGGAGCCTCATTTAACTGGCCAGAGAAACCTGATGTTGGGCCGATCCCAGTCCATTCCCTACACCCCCAAGTGAGAGAATCCAGTCTCCTCCTGACCTCGGCATGGCATGGCCACTCAGCTGCAGCTTCCGGAAGGTTTCCTCATACTGAGGCAGCTCCACGTACGTGATCAGCCACTGCACCACCTCATCCACGGTCCAGTTGTACACTGTGGGAAGAGACAAGCAAAGCTTTGACTCCAGAATGCAAGAACTAGTTGAACTTACCATCAGTCACATTGGCCTTCTCATTGACCACATGTTTATGTGTTTACCATCCCCCTCTCCTACAAATCCTCAGTATAAAAGGGGTACATACTGTACCTTTTGTTTGACCCACAGGGAATGGCCTTGCTCTTTCCCTCTACCGGTATTTGGGTGAAATAACCCTCAACTGTAATGTAATAATGATAATAATACTAACAAATGCCATCCTTTACATGGCACTTACTATATGACAGGTACTCTTCTAGAGGCCTCATATACATTAACGCATTGATCTTCACAACAACCATGTGAAAGATAGGTCCTATTTTATCCCTATTTTACAGATGGAGAAAATGAGGCACAGAAAGGTTATATAACTTTCCAAAAGTTGCCCAGCTAGGAATTGGCAAAGCAAACACCTGCACTCAAGCAGTGTGGTTCCATAACCCTTGCTCTAAGCCAGTATGCACTCTTGTGCTCTTGCTGTCTCTGTCAGATAGACAGAGACAGACAGACAGACAGGTAGACGAATGACATATAGGATATGTGTATCACATGGCACCCAGGAATACCAGCATACTGAACTTAAAAAGACTGGGAGCAACTGAGTTGCAGCAAAAAAGATGTCATTTTATTGGATTTAAAGTTTGCTTTCATTTAATGTATAAACCTGTTTTTGTTTATATTTGTATACAAATTTTATATAGCACCTTAAACCTCATTTTATGTTTGTACACACTTAGATAATAATTTGAGTAATCATTGTTATAATAAAAACAGTTTAAGTCAGCATTGTAGGTCCAAGATAAATTATTTCCCTTAAAAGGAATTTGTACATTCCTCAAGTTTGAAAACTACTTGCTGCAAGCAGCAAGAAGCCAAAAAATGTTCCGAAAGAGAATGAAACGGTGAGATTTATCACCCTCTTCTCTTAAGGTCCATGTCTTTCCCCAAAACTGCCTTTCATCAGAGTGCTGTCCAATTTTCCTTTAAAAGTCAGGAAACAGGGGCGCCTGGGTGGCACAGTCGGTTAAGCGTCCAACTTCGGCTTAGGTCGTGATCTCGCAGTCCGTGAGTTCGAGCCCCGCGTCAGGCTCTGTGCTGACAGCTCAGAGCCTGGAGCCTGTTTCAGATTCTGTGTCTCCCTCTCTCTGACCCTCCCCTGTTCATGCTCTGTCTCTCTCTGTCTCAAAAATAAATAAAGGTTAAAAAAATTTTTTAAAAAAATAAATAAATAAAAATGAAAAGTCAGGAAACATCAAAGACACGGACTATGTCCTGTTCATTTTTGCTCACCCCACTGTCTCTGAGGTAAAGCTTCTTATACAGTAGCATCAATAAGAATTTACTCAAGGAATAACCACCCCAAACAAGGAATTCCAGAAATGGTCTGATTGTGGGCCTCCAAAGAGAAACAATCATCTCTTTAAACAAATACACAGCTCATGTGGATGGTTAACTTCTGAAATGCCTGTCAGAAAAACAGGCATTCCTCTGGTAAACACGCCTCAGATATTGGATTACTTCTGTCACTCTCAGATAAGCTGGAGAAGTTGGAAGGCTGGACCTGTCCCTTCACTCACCTACTTCCCCTTCAGTGGAGCCCAGCACATGGTACAAAGCAGACACTGAGACATCCTGCATGAAACAAAATTGGAGGCAAAAACGCTCTGAACTCTTGATGTCCTCAAGAAGCTACTAGAGCTCAGGAGGGAAGTTTTGTAGCTGAGACTTTGGGTATCCATTAAACTGTCTGCAGAGGCACAGGAGGTGAGAATAGGAAGGTGCCTTGGGAGGAAATGAGGGGCACTCTAGTGCACTTAGACTGCATCCTAGGAGACAAGATCCCAGAGGATTAGGTTTTCCTAATCCTTGGTCATTGCTTGGTTAAATTTCTAATTCCCAGACTACAATATATTGGAAAGAGAAGATAAATTAATTTCCAAGAGCTATGTTGAAATCCTACGGTTTGGGAAAGGAGGGATGACAGAGCAGAGTTAGAAAAGCGGGATGTTGGGGCGCTTGGGTGGCTCAGTAAGTTGGGCGACCAACTTCGGCTCAGGTCATGATCTCGCGGTCTGTGAGTTCGAGCCCCGCATCGGGCTCTGTGCTGACAGCTCAGAGCCTGGAGCCTGTTTCAGATTCTGTGTCTCCCTCTCTCTCTGACCTTCCCCCATTCATGCTCTGTCTCTCTCTGTCTCTAAAATGAATAAACGTTAAAAAAAAAAATTAAAAAAAAAAAAGCGGGATGTATATGCCTTTGTATCCATTAGTAGACATTACAAATGTGCTCATTTACTATGGTCTAGAACGTCGGCTAATGAAGGTGTAGTAGAGGGACACACAGATACGAGGCAGATGGACAAGTACCAGCCTGTGAAGTACAGAGAACAACACACTCCTGCCACTGCTGCCAAGGGAGCTCAGCCACGTCCAGCACAATGGGGCCTTTCTGCTTGGCATGTGGAGTGGAAAGAAGGCCACTTTTCTGTTGCTAGAAAGGCCTGAGGCTAGCTGTGCTACAAGAGCCTTTTGTCTCCTGGGAGGATGCCTTACTACAAGCCCAAACATAGACACTTGGCATGCGGGAACTGCCCTATCTGCACCTTACACTGCAGTGCAGATGGGCAGGAGTCACTCTAGACCAGGGTTTCTCAGTCTCTGCACCACTGACATTTTGGATAGGATAATTCTTTGTTGGGGCGGGGGGGGGGGGGGGGTTGTCCTCTGCAGTGGAGGATATTAACCAATATCTCCGGCATCCACCCACGAGATGTAGCATGCTGTCAGTCATGACAATCAAAAATGTCTCTGCGTACTGTGAAATGTTCCCTGGGGGATAAAATTGCCCACCAGCCGAGAACCACTGCTGTAAACACGACATTAAGTGAGACGGAGGTCTATAAGGTAAGGGGGCCACTGCATTCCAATGAGGATGGACTCTTAACATAGTCAGCCCCTACATGGCTAAGCTATTGGGAAGAGGATAATGGCTTTAGCATATCAGGACAAACCTCGAGGTAGTTATTTTGGTGTGTGTGTGTGTGTGTGTGTGTGTGTGCATGTGCTCTACACATCATTCTGTTACCTAGGCACACACGCTATCTAGGTAAGCTTGGCAGCATGGTGTTGGCCACCCAGAGTCACTACAGTCTGGGCAAAGTAAGCCAGGATGGGCTGTATCCTTATCTGAGAGTGACCCTGTGTCCCAATCAATAGCCAAGGCAAGATATCAGGGTCCCTTACCCCTAAGGTTCAAGTACCTAAAAGTTAAAAGGCTTGTTCTACTTACTCATTCCAAAAGAGAAAATGGGAAGAATCTCCAGGCCAAAGTGAGGACGAAGGTAATAGCAAGTACAGAGAGCTGTGGCTGTTAGAAGGCCACAGAATTTGGCAAGGAGAGCTTAGTACAGATAGTCTCCAAATGACTCACATGCCCAAATTCCAGGAGGATATGCAAGCAAGAGACAGTCTTCTAAAGTCATGAGCCTTTCATCACCCTAAGCCTGTCCATGAGGCCCCTAGAGAGATCAAAAACTACCTCTCTGGACAAAATGACAGACAATACTACACAGCATCAGAGAAGGCCAATCTCTGGTGTTTTCAGCACCAAATAGTCCTTCATAAGACAAGTGTATAAGGTGATTAACTTTGTAGTCTCCAACCCTTTTAATGACATAACCTACCTGTATTTGGAGCATACATTGCCAACACAGGACTATCTATTTATAAATCAGACTCATGTACTGACATTAGGTATACTGTAAAACATACACAAAAATTAAAGAATGAAATAAATACAATATGAGCATAAGCTACAGTATTCTCTTCTAGCACCTAGCTGATTATCTTATGAAGCTGGAAACCACTGGGTAAACAGTCAAACTCATACCAAACAGATGACCTGAACTTCACAGCTCTTCCCTGGATGCTGACTCAGCTGTTGCTCTGAATTTAGCAGACCTGATCTACAATCAGTGTCTTGCACTATTTTGCTACTCATCTTTGGACATTGCTCTCAGACTTCTAGGTCTTTGCTATTTCCAGAAAAGCTCTTTTCCCTCTTTGTGGACTGCCAAACACCAACTAATCCTTAAAACCTAGCTCCAGCTCTTCATTGTGGAAATGCTTTGGAGCTCATTTCTAAATCCTCTCTTCTAAAACCTTCAAAATATGAGCACTAGCACTCCCTTCTCTGCTTACATAGCACTTTCTTTATTCGGACTTCTTTTCTAACATGTATGTTATATTGTTATTATTAGTCACATGTCTCTCTTCTCCATTGTGCTATATATAAGCACTATGGTGGTAGGGAACATGTCTTTTCTATTTCTGTATTCCCCAATGTCTAACACAGGGCTAGATCATTCTAAATACTCTGTAAAGTTTACTGAATGGACAAGAGAATCAATATGAATTAATTAATTAATTAATTAATTAACAAATGAAGGCAATCTGTAGGTCCTGGATCACTTGTAGCACATCCCATCAGGATTTCCCTATGTTTTCCCACCAACAGCATCACTGCCCCCCACAGACTTCTCATGGAAGTAAAGGAGAGAATTTTTTTTTTAAGCACTTATACATATTAACAGAGAACTCTATAAATTGATGATCAGTTAGCTTCTCGGATAGTAAAGATCTATCTTGGCCTCCACACTATGCTTCATAGGAAAAGGCCTTTTCCCTTTGAGAAAGATTTTTATGTAAAATGAGTAAACTCTCCTACTTTAATTTAGAATAGCCACAAAAAATGAAGTCATTCAGGATTTCCAAATACCTGGCCATGTTAGAATGCTGGATTTTAATTGTCAAATTTATCAGAAAAAGCACTAGATTTGAAGCTGGAAGACTTTGATTTCCATCCTATTGGCCATGGATCACCTTGGGTAAATCACTTAACCATTCTGAACCTCAATTTCCCCTTCTATAAAGTTTCTTTCCAGTCATTCATAACATTTATTTTGTACTACTTTGTGCCAGGCACTGGAAACAGAGCAGTGATTGAGACAGATACCCAGGTAGCTTACCATCTAACAGTGTTGATCTCTTCAAGTTGTTGAATTAAATGAGTTCATATGTTTGAAAACACCTAGGATTTAATACAAACTCAGTAGTAATTTCTTCTTCATTCATATATATGAATGAAGAAATATACATTCATTCAACAAGCGATAGATATTGAAAACTGGTTAGAATCTGGGTGGATACACCTATAGGCTCACCAGAGGGAAGAAATGTGAGCAAAGACACGTTGTTGCCCATTGTCTCTCTAAGTGGTTTCCTTCTGGCTCTCACTAGCAGTTTGTCACCTGCACCTAGAGGGAGGCAGGGGTCTTAGTTTTCTGATGTGGTGTCAACCTCAACTCCTGAATCATCACTGTAAAGAGAATCTGGCACTTGGGCCAAGGCCTCATGTGACAGGCCCACTAGGCTACCCAGCACAAACCTGGTCTACACGGCTGCAGAGCAGTAAGAGAACCTAGGCTTTGGAATGTTGAATGAGCCAAACAACTTGTATAACATCTCACAATGGTAGAGCCAAGGACAAACTTCTGTCTTCCACATCCCTATGCTGGACCAGGCCCTGTGCAAAGTGTTAAGATATAAAATCATATAAGGTAATGTCCTCAAGCAATCTGGTGGGAAAACAGGCAAGGAAATAGATGATTGCAATTAGTGTACTAAATGCTGTGATGAGATAAGGATAAGGAGATGTGGGAGCACAGAAAGTACCTAACCTAAACTATGGTCTCCAGGGAAGATTTCCTAAAGAAGGGTATACTTTGGGTGCTATATGTAAGTGATGAATCACTAAATTCTACTTCTGAAACCAATACTATACTATATGCTATCCATTAGCTAATTTGAATTTAAATAAAATCTTGAAATAAAAGAAAGAATGAAAAGAATATGGAAAATAAAGAGAATAAAAGGAGAAAATAAAAAGAAGACTTAAATTGAGTCTTGTCAAATAGGATTTAATCAGATCAACAAGGGGGAGGGACAGAGGGAACAGTATCTATGAAAGCAACATGGGATGAAAGGAAACGACATATCCTCCCAACTGCAAATAAATATCCTCACAGCTATAGAGTAGATGTGATGAAGAGTGGTAAAAAAGAAGAAAATAAGTGGATCACAGAGATAAGCATGGGCCTGACATGCTGAACTAATCTAGCACAATGCCTGGTATATAGAAGGTATAATTCTTTTAAGTAATTTCTTCAAGTAATTCTTTTAAGTTTATTTATGTATTTTGAAGGAGGAAGCAGAGAGAGAAGGAGAGAGAATCTTAAGCAGGCTCCATGCTGTCAGTGTAGAGCCCAATGCATGGCTCAAACCCATAAACCATGAGATCATGACCTGAGCTGAGATCAAGAGTTGGACACTTAATCAACTGAGCCTCCTAGGCACCCTGATTATTATTATTATTTTTTTTTGTAATGAAGGCATGTTTACACAAATTGTAGGAGGAAACAGTACTTTTGGGGGCCAATACTACAGAGGTGAATAAGGCATGATGGAGAAACATGGCATTAAAATATAAAGAAACTCTCAGGATATAAAAGGTCACCAGGTTTTTATTTATATATACATATTGAACTTTTTCCCCCCAACTGAAATAATTCAGTTGAGATTACAAATGGACATTTAATTTCAGCATTTAACATCTCATTGATAAACACTAAAAAAAGTCAATGGCATTTTCTATAAAAATTTGTTTCATCAACAACTACTAAGCTTTCAAGTACCTCATTTTGTTAAGTCCCAAATGAGACAGCAGTTGTAACCTAAGCTTACTGCTAATTCTTCACAAACTCAAGTGTTACCTAATGAATAGAAAAGCCAATATTTATCTCCTCCAAGTAACATAAGATTATCATATGTGATTACACAGGAATTTACTTGTAACATCTTTAGCAATACCTTTATTAGTCCAGGTTCCAATTAAGAATATTTCTTCCACCTAGAAATTTGGTGTTCTGGCATATTTGTTTCACTATTAAAAAAATAAAAATAAAAAATAAGAAGCCACTGAAAAATTTAAGCAGAGACCTGGTCAGATATTTACTTTAGAAAGATCCCTCTGGAACCAATTGAAGGACAAACTGCAGTAGAGCCAGACAGGCCAAGAAGTACAGTATGAAAGCATCCAAGCAAAGTGATTAAGCTGAGGTTTCTGCTTCAGGCTAAGATGAAGTAACTACAATGGAATTCACCCTCTCTCCTGAAACAGCCAAAAGAAGAGAAAAGACAAAATATATGAAACAATGGTTTTAAAGACACTGGACATCAGGCTATAATGGACATTGATCCTTAAGAGATGGTAAACAAATGAGGCAGGTGATATACTTGTCCTAGTTATGGCTCTGAAAGAATTTCCAGGCCACAGTGCAGAGAGTGGAACTAAGATTTAGGAATAAATGGAAGTACACTAGTGTTAGGTTCTTACACTATATGTGACAAGGTGTAATAATAGCTCTTGAGAACCCTCATGTGCTGTTGGTGGGAATGTATATTGGTGCAGTCACTGTGGAATGCAGTATGGAAGATCCTCAAAAAATTAAAAATAAAATTACCATATGATCCAGTATTTCTACCACTAGGTATTTATCCAAAGAAAGTGAAAACACTGGGGTGCATGGGTGGCTCAGCTGGTTAAGTATCCCACTATTGATTTCAGCTCAGGTCATGACCTCCCAGTTCACAAGATTGAGACCCATGTGCTCAACAGCACAGAGCCTGCTTGGGATTCTCTCCCTCTCTTTCTCTCTGCCTCTCCCCCCCCCCCCATGCTCGCTCGCTCTCTCTCTCTCTCTCTCTCACTCTCTCTGTCTCTATTTCAAAATAAATAAATAAACATTAAAAAAATGAAAACACTAACTTGAAAAAATATATGCACCTCTGTTTATTACAGCATTATTTACAATAGCCAAGATATGAAAGCAACCTAAGTGTCCATTGATAGATGAATGGATAAAGAAGATGTGGTATATATACAATGAAATACTACTCAGCCACAAAGAGGAATGAGATCTTAACATGTGCAACAACACAGATGGACCTGGAGGGTATTATGCTAAGTGAAGGAAGTTCAAGAAAAATAAATACCATATGATTTAACTTATATGTGGAATCTAAAAAAACAATATAAATGGACAAACAAACAAAGCAGAAACAGACCCAGAGAACAAACACAGAGAACAAACTAGTGGTTGGTTGCCAGAGGAGAGGGGGCTAGAGAAAGAGCAAAATGGGTGAAGGGGAGTGGGATGGACAGGCTTCCAGTTATGAAATGAGTAAGTCACAGTGATGAAAGGTACAGCATAGAGATATAATCAGTGGTGTTGCAGATAGCATTGTGTGGTAACTGATAGTAGCTACAGTTATGGTGAGTAAAACATAATATATAGAGTTGTTGAATCACTATGTCATACACCTGAAACTAATGAAATAATGTCAACTATATTTCAATAACAAATAAAATAATAACATCCCTAGAAAGAAGACTATGAAAGATTAAAGATGCATATTTTATCACCTAAAGCAACCACTAAAATAACAAAACAGGGTTAAAACAACAAAAAAAAGATCAAATGGAATTATAAAAAAACTACTCATTAACCCAAAATAATGCAGAAAAAAAAGAAAAGAGAAGAAAAAACAGTAGGGAAAAATATCAGAAAACAAATAGCAAGATAGTAGCCTCAAATCTACTCATATTAATATCCACATTAAATGTAAATGGTCTAAATACCCCAACTAAAAGGCAGCGATTATCAGATTGCCAAAAAATATAAGACCCAATCATAAACTGCCTATAACAAATGCATTTATGGAAACCAATTTGACAAGAAATCTCATATATTAAAAAAAAATGCATTTAGGGGCGCCTGGGTGGTTCAGTCAGGTAAGGGTCTGACTTGGTATCAGCTCAGGTCATGATCTCACGGTCTCATAGGTTCCAGCCCCACATCAGGTTATGTGCTATCAGATTTTGATATAATTTTGATATTTTGATATAAATATAGCTTTATTTTGAGTATTATTAGTTTTGTGTATCTTTTTCCATGTATTTACTTTTAATATACTTGTGTTTTTATATTTAAGGCATTTCTTTTTTCTTTTTTTAATGTTTGTTTTTTGTTGTCGAGAGAGAGAGCGAAAGAGAGAGAGAGCGCACATGCACAAGTTGGGGAAGGGCAGAATGAGAGGGAGACAAAGAATCCAAAGCAGGCTACAGGCTCTGAACTATCATCAGAGAGCCCAATGTGGGGCTTGAACCCATGAACCGTGAGATCATGACCTGAGACGAAGCTGGATGCCCAACCGACTGAGCCACCCAGTCCCTCCTTTCTTTTTCTTTCTTTCTTTCTTTCTTTCTTTCTTTCTTTCTTTCTTTCTTTCTTCCTTTTTTTGTTTTTTTTGTTTTTTTGTTTTTAAGTTTATTTACTTATTTTGGGAGAGACAAAGACAGGGTAAGTGAGGGAGGGGCAGAGACAGAGGGAGAGGGAGAGAGAGAGAGAGAGAGAGAGAGAGAGGATCCCAAGTAGGCTCCTCACTGTCAGCACAGAGCCCAATGCAGGGCTCAAACTCACAAGCCATGAGATCATGACCTGAGCCAAAATCAAGTGTCAGATGCTTAACTGACTGAGTCATCCAGGCACCCCTTAAATAAATAAACTTTTAAAAAATAATAACAGGGGCACCTGGGTGGCTCAGTCGGTTAAGCGTCTGACTTCAGCTCAGGTCATGATCTCACGGTTATTGAGTTCAAGCCCCACATCACGGTCTATGCTGACAGCTCAGAGCCTGGAGCCCACTTTGGATTCTGTGTCTCCCTCTCTCTGCCCCTTCCCCACTCACATTCTGTCTCTCTCAAAAATAAATAAACATTATAAATAAATAAATAAATAAATAATCCTAAATCTGTATGCACCTAGTAACATACCTTCAAAATACATGAAGCAAAAACTCACAGAACTAATTGCAAGAAAAAATAGGCAAATCCAATATTATAGTTGAAAATTTAAATACTCCCCCTCAATAACTGATGGAGCAACTAGGCAGAAAATCAGCAAAGATCTAGTAGACATGAACGACACCATCAACCAACATGGCCTGATTGACATTTATTGAACACTCCACCCAACAACAGTCAAATGCACATGGAACATGTACCAAGATATATAATATTCAGAAACATAATAAAATGTTTTAAAAAACTGTAAAGGATTCAAGCCATACAAAGTATGTTCTCAAACCACAATGGAATTAAACTGGAAATTAATAACAGAAAAATCTTTAGAAAATCCCCTAACATTTGAAAACTACATACCATGCTTCTAAAAAAAAATGCATGAATCAAAGAAGATACCAAAAAGGAAACAGAAAGTAAATAGAATATTTGAGTTGAATAAAAATAAAAATAAAACATATCATCTAACATGGTGAAGAGCCAATACTAGATGAATATAAGATACAAGACAGATTTCAGAGGCATGAATTTCCAGGGCCAAAATAATTCCTCAAATTGGAATACATTATTGAGGGGTATCAAGTTATTGAAGACTGTATCAGACCAAAAAAAAAAAAAAAAAAAAAAAGAATCAGGATTTACCACCAGTTGTGCTTTCATTTTAGGTATTTTTACTCTGTCTATGCTACCTATAAATCAGTTAGGAAAAAGCAAAAAGCCCAACACACCAGAATTTGTGAAATGCTGCTAAAGCAGTACTTACAGGAAATTTATAGTACTAAATGCCAATATTAGAAAACAGGAACGGTCTCAAGTCAATGACCTCAGTTTCCACCTTAACAAACTAGAAAAGAACAAGTTAAACCCAAAGTAAGCAGAAGAAAGAAAATAATAAAGATCAAAGTAAAAATCAATGAAATAGCTAACAATAGAGAAAATCCTTGAAACCAAACACTGGTTCTTTGGGTATATCAATATATTAAAAGAATAATAAGAAAAGATTATGAATAAATGTATGCCTATAAATTTGACAATGTAATGAAATAGACAAATTGAAGACACAAACTACAAAAGCTCACTTAAGAAGTAAACAACCTAACAGTCCTATACCTATGAAAGAAATTGACACCGTCATTAAAAAACTTCCTACAAAGACAACACCAGGCTCATATGGCTTTACTAGTGAATTCTACCAAGTATTTAAGGAAAAGTAATACCAATTATATATGAAGTCTTCTGAAAAATTGAAGACTACTTCCCAATTAATTTAATGAGGTCAGCATAATCCTGATACCAAAAACAAAGATATTACAAGAAACCTATAAACCAATATCCCTCATTAACAAAGGTATAAAAATATGAAATAAAATTTTAACAAATAGAATCCAACCATATAGTAAAAGGATGATGACCAAGTGGGGTTTATCCCAAGGATGCAGGGTTAACATTCAAAAATTAATCAATGTAATTCACCATCTTAGCAAACAAAAACAGAAAAACCAGGCAATCATCTCAATAGACACAGAAAACTCATTTGATAAAAATCCAATATCCAGGGCGCCTGGGTGGCTCAGTCGGTTAAGCGGCCGACTTCAGCTCAGGTTATGATCTCGCAGTCCGTGAGTTCGAGCCCCGCGTCGGGCTCTGTGCTGACAGCTCAGAGCCTGGAGCCTGTTTCAGATTCTGTGTCTCCCTCTCTCTGACCCTCCCCTGTTCATGCTCTGTCTCTCCCTCTCTCAAAAATAAATAAAACGTTAAGAAAAAAAATTTTTTTTAATCCAATATCCATTCCTGATAAAAAAATTTCTCAGCAAATCAGTAATAGCTTCCTCAATCTGATAAATGTCTATATTTATATAAACATTTTATATTTATATAAAATATTTATATTTTATATTTATATTTTATATTTATATTTTATATTTAATGATGTTTATATTTATATTTAATGATGTTTATATTTATATTTAATGTTTATATTTAATGATGAAAGACTGGAGTCTTTCCTCCTTAAGATCAGAACCAAGACAATGATACCTACTCTTACCACTTCTCCCAACACTGTACTGGAGATACTAACCAGGGCAATCAGACAAGAAGAAGACTTTTTTTTTTTTTTTTTTTTAATTTTTTTTTTTTCAACGTTTATTTATTTTTTTGGGGACAGAGAGAGACAGAGCATGAACGGGGGAGGGGCAGAGAGAGAGGGAGACACAGAATCAGAAGCAGGCTCCAGGCTCTGAGCCATCAGCCCAGAGCCCGACGCGGGGCTCGAACTCACGGACCGCGAGATCGTGACCTGGCTGAAGTCGGACGCTTAACTGACTGCGCCACCCAGGCGCCCCAGAAGAAGACTTTTTTAAAGGCATCCAGATTGGAAAAGAAAACAACAAAACTTTCTTTACTAGAAGACTTGATTATCTCAGTTTAAACTCTGATGGCATCTCACAAATAAGTGAGTTTAGCAAGGTTGCAGAATACAAGACCAATATATAAAAATCAATTATATGTCTATATATAAACAACAATCAGGAATTAAATACCATTTATGTGGTCAACTTTTTTATATATTTTACCACAATTTTAAAAGTACTATTTATAATACCATCAAAATCTATGAAATACTTAGAGATAAATCTGACAAAAGGTATGAAAGACCTGTACACTGAAAACTACAAAATATATATCCTAACTAAATGGGGAGATATACCTTATACATCGATCAGAAAACTCAATATTGTCAAGATGTCAGTTCTCTCAAACTGAGCTATAGATTCAATGCAATGCCAGTCAAAATCCTAGTAGGCTTTTCTTATAGAAATTGACAAGTTGATTGGAGATCAAACAGCCAGGACAACTTGAAAAAAGAAAACAAAGTTGGAGAGCTAACACTATCTGACTAAAAGAGTTATTATAAGACTATTGTAATCAAAATTGCATGGTATTGACATAGGACAGGCAAATAGATCAGTGGATCCGAATACAAAGACCAGAAATAAACCCATACTTATATGGACAACTGGTTTTTAACAAAAGACCAGGCAATGCGGTGGGAGAAAGGACAGAATTTTCAACAAATGGTTCTAGAAACAACTGAGACACCCATAAGCACAAAGAAGGACTTGGACTCATACTTAACACTAACATCCACAAATTAATACAGAACAGATTAGAGGCCTAAATGTAAAACCTGCAACTATAAAACTTCTAGAGGAAAACATGGGAGAAAATGCTTGTGTGACCTTGGGTTAGGCAAATATTTCTTACATATGACACCAAAAGCATAATTCTTAAAAGCATAAATTGAAACACTGGACCTCAGAAAAATTAAAACTTACTGTTCTTCAAAAGATACTATTAAAAGAATGATAAGCCACAGACTGGGAGAAAATCTTTGCAAAGCATGTATCTCATAAAGGATAGCCATCTGAATACATGTGTCAAAACTTTAAAAAATTATACACTTTAAATATTTACACCTGATTGTATTATCAGTTACAACTCAATAAATCTTTCAAAAAGATGAAGTTGGGGTGCCTGGGTGGCGCAGTCGGTTAAGCGTCCGACTTCGGCCAGGTCACGATCTCGCGGTCGGTGAGTTCGAGCCCCGCGTTGGGCTCTGGGCTGATGGCTCAGAGCCTGGAGCCTGTTTCCGATTCTGTGTCTCCCTCTCTCTCTGCCCCTCCCCCGTTCATGCTCTGTCTCTCTCTGTCCCAAAAATAAACGTTGAAAAAAAAAATTAAAAAAAAAAAAAGATGAAGTTGAGCTAAGGCAGTATCATAGGAGATGCATATAAAATATATATAAGAGAGATAGAATCCTCAGGACTTGGTAACAAATAGGTGAGAGATGCTCCTTTATTAAATGGGGATACAAGTAAGAACGTTTACCCTCAAGCAGCTATTTAATATAAATAGAAAATGCCTGTGATAAGTTTTAAATCACTGCATTGATGCTAATTGTTTTTTGTTATTGGAAAAAAAGTATCTAAAAGAATCCAAGAGAAATAAAAAGCCAATTGTATCTTTCTCCCCCAAAATGTAGCAACAATGACTGAGGCAGTTAACTAAATGACTTGAAGATTCACTTAGCAAAGTAATTTTTATAGAGCTAAAGGAACAGGAGAAACATATGTCTCACTGGGTTTATGTAAAAGCAAAAAGGGGATGCCAACTCTTTTATACTGATATGACTTCTGAAATGGTTTAGACAGAAGTCCAATGCCACTTGCCCCTGCTGTGCTATATCAACAGAGAAAGGCCAGTTCTGCTGGGTTTCTCTCTAAAAGCCTCCTGGTTTGCCAGTACTGCTCCACTGCCTCCTGTGAAAAATCCCATCCTGCAAAGAATAGCACAGACAGAACTGGAGACCTATGAGTTTATTATTTCTAAATTATTCTTTGGAATTATTTCCAAATCATTTCCAGTAGAAAGTAAACATTTTCTCAAGACAAAGTTCAGAGTCACACTAGAATACCAAGTACTTTTGCTTTTAGCTGGAATCATTTTAGTTAGAATCAAAATTGATAGTTTAATATGTCTTTGATCTATACAAATGGAGAACAAAATTGTTACTTAAGTTTGGCAGATAGCATCTTTTAAAATCTCATGTCCAGGAAAGGGGAGAAAAAATAGACATGATGTACTTTGTTTAGAAGAATGGAAGCCATGCTTTAGAAGAGAGTCCTCTTAGGTCAGTCCTCCCAGCAACCCTTCTAAGGACACTGTTACTATTTCCCCTAGCTCAAATATGCAAACAATTCTATTTCTCAAAGATTCTACAAAATCTACCTGGCATCCCTTCCTTTAAAAAAAACTACCACTCCCCCTACCTCACAGGGCCTTAGAGGGACTGGAAATTGCTGCCCCCTCCCCCACAGTCTAAGCTCTCACTACCACTATCTTACATAATAAGTCTGTGATACAAACTATGCCAATCTGATTTTCTCTCCACCATATCTCACTGTTGAGCAAAGATGAAAAATGAACGAAGTGGAGACATCCAAGAGTAGCCAATTAGAAAAGGCCAATCCCCTAGACCCTGCTGCTGGGATCCCTGGAGTTCCCCCTTGTTCTTGATCCTTCCTCAGCCCTGTTTGTTCAGCTCCTTCTTATTTAATTTTGTACAACAAAGAATTTGGTGGTCTTTGTCTTCAAAGACACTTCAAATTTGGTGTCAATTTGGTGTCAATTTCCCTGGTGATAGGAATATCTTTGTTATTCATGGTGGGGCTCCTTGGATCACACTTGAGTTTGAACTAATGAGATGACTCTGGATGGGGACTAGTTGCCAGAAAGACCAACCAGCTGACTAGAGGATTGGGGCTTTGGGCCAGGAGATATCAGCCCAACCATCAGAAAGGAACAGGGAGGCTGGAGATGAAGAGCCGTCATGCAGCCAGTGATTCAATCAATCATGCCCATGTAATCGGACCTCAATAAAACCTCTGGATCCTGAGGCTCAGATGAACTTTCTGGTTAGCAAACACATCCATGATTAATGTGCTAGGGAGGGTGATATGTCCTGATTCCAGGGGCAGAAGACACAGAAGTCCCAAATTCAGGACCCTCCCAGACCTCACCCTATTGGTCTCTTCTTTTGGCTGGTCCTAACTTTTATCTATTCTAATAAAATTGTAATCAGAAGTACAGCACTTTCCTGAGTTCTGTGAGTCACGCAGTAAATTACCAAACCTGAGGGGATAGTGGGAACTGTGATTTGTAGCCAGTCGGTCAGAGCAGAGGTGGCTGGGAACACCCAGGGTTTATGGCTGGTTGGTGTCTAAAGTGAGAGCAGTCTTACTGAGGACTACGCTCTTAATTTGTGAACTCTGTACTAACTCTGGTTAGAAAGAAGTGCATTACATTATTTCATCAAACACTCTCTGCCTCATTTTCCTCATCCGTAAATGCAGACCATCATAGTATTTATACTTCAAAGGGTTTTCGTGAGAAATGAATTAACATATATAAATCATTCAGAACAGTGGCTAGCACACATCAAATATCATGTAAATATCAGAGTAGTTTCTTCGTTGTTGCTGTTTTTATTATTGAAGTCCAGAACTGGCTAATGTAGCAATTATCAGGCTTTTCTGTTAAAATCTAAACAACACGAAGGAAAGACTGGCTCTCAGTATCAGTCAGAAAATGTTAACAACTAATCACATAGATGGTACTGACATTAGTCAGCTAATGTTCTGAACACAAATGAACACTGCTGATATCTATATCATCTAGCAAAACTCAGACCAGCCACTTTGAGCGACTGCCAGAGTATTACATGCTTTTTGTAGCTCTGGAAATCATCACTCCAGAGATTAGGGGCCTTGCTCTAAATAATGAAGCAAATTGTTGGGAGGAACAGTACCCATGAAGATTCTTACTTTTAGCTTGTCAAACCACCAGGCATGACACATAGTGAGAAAACCCTACAATGATACATACATGTCACTTCTCAGCTTAGCTGTGAGCTACATCACAGTACACTGGAATATCCCTTGCTCATCAGTAATGGGGACCAACTCCTCAAAACTCATTCCATTGTCTTCCATCTTCCTGTCATTTAGAACACACTTGGAAGTGTTCCAAATAGTTGCTGAGTCCAGGAATAAAGTTCTTACCAGAAAACTGTCTTGGCTACTTTTTAGTATTATGATTTACTCCTGTTTCTGCCCTCTCTTGGTCACTTTCCCTTCCCAGCTACTTGTGTATGAGCTTTGAGAAGGCCAGGAATGCTCTCCCTGCCATCTTTCATTCCAAGTTCCCACTTATGAAACCCACTCTTAAAACCCAGGTGCCATGTCCTTATGTTGTTACAGAAAAAGAAGAAAACTAAAATTAAACAGTACTAGTAGAAGATTTTTCCTGGCAGTGCCAGTATAATTCCAAAGATCACTTCACTGCTTGATTTCTCATCAGTAAACAGCCTGAGTTGCTCAGGAGCTATTAAACAAAGCCCCCACAAGGAACTCAGCTTTTAAAGATTTTCAGAAAGCCGTCTGTAAAGCTAACTTAAGCTTCTTCTAGATTGATAAAAACACAGAGTTAATAAGAGGTATCAGCCTGTCCATGCCAGAAATAGGACTAGAATCCAGGTCTTCTTGCTTTTTTTTTTTTTTAAGTTTATTTATTTATCTTGAGAGAGACAGAGTCAGCTCAAGTGGGGTAGGGGCAAAGAGAGAGGGAGAGAGAGAAAATCCCAAGCAGATTCCACACTGTCTGAGCATAGCCCGATGTGGGGCTCTAACCCACGAAGCTGTGAGATTATGACCTGAGCTGAAACCAAGAGTCGGAAGCTTAACTGACTGAGCCACCCAGGCACCCCCAGGTCTTCTTGTTTTAAATTTAATGTTCTCAACCTACCTTATAGATAATCCCTTCCAGATCTAAAATTCTATAATCCTAGGTAAGATTAAAACAAAAATAAAAACTGCCTCATTCCTACCCAAACTGGTTTTTCTCTACCACCAGACCAGCGCTTTCAACCCAGGTGGCATGGAAAAGCCTTGATCCAGTGAGCAGAAGGTCCAGGTCTGAGTCCTAGCTTTACAATGTACTAAATGCATGACAATGAACAAGTAACTTTATAAATCTAGGCCTAAGGCTCCTCATCTGCAAAGGAAGGGCCCTGATGGTCACTTATGTTTAACCGTTCTTAGCATCAAGACCTATCTTACGAGACCCTGCAAAGAGACCGCTTTCAATCCTGTTAGTATCAAAGGACGCTCTAGCCACAGATAGAGATGGAGAGGATGCAAAAACCCTGTTTTTCCCTTCCTTGTCAAGCTTCACACTATTAGATATGCTCTTTCACTCACAGCTCTGAAGCAAATGTTTCAGGGAAAAAAAATGGTAGTCCTGGTTTAACAATTTTATACATGAAAAATAACAAAAGTTTTTATTTAATAAGTTCAACATGAGTTAGCAGAGTGATGTGAGTGCTGAAGGCTCCAGTATCAAATCAGACTGCATTAGCTGATGTGCAGAGTCCAGAACTAAGAAGCTGGCGATCCTGTTCAACTCTGTGCTGGTCAAACCATTCCTGCGGGTCTGTGTCTGACTCTAAGAACTATGATCTAAGAAAGATATTAACAGAAATGTTCACAGGCAGGAGACCAAGAGGAGGAAGAGGCTGAGAAAACATGTTTTCTTCAAAGAACCTGGCTATTTAACCTGGAAAAGAAAAGACTCAGGGGAGATTCCATCTTACTTCCACCCAATCTTTGAATCATCTAGGACTCAGCAGAGCTGAGACCAAGTAGAGACTGATAGAAGGAAGGGGCTGCCTCAAAAGGCCAGTAAGCTCCCTACTCTGGAGAAGCAGCAGAGACTGTGGTAGGTAGGAAGGAGACGGGTGGGGATAGGATAGAACCATTTAGAATTCTAATGAAGAGCAGCTCCAACTCCATTTGAAGCATCTTCCCCCTTTCCCAACATGGTGACTAGATTCAGTCTTATTCAGTGACTGTATGTAGAACCATTTTAATAATTTGCTCTTTACAAAGCATTTTATACTCATGTACTTTTAAGCCCAAGTTGCTGCCCATCTTCTTCTGTCTTCTTTAAACCTTCCAGCAACTAGGATTGATAACCAAGCTGCCTATTACCTTCTGAAGACTTCCATGCCTTCCACAGGTCCTCCACACTGATGAGCTTATCCTCACCATGGAAGGTGCTGTGTTTCACTGTCGGATCATGGTAATTGAGGTCTTCCCTCAGGAACTGCAAGGAAAAAGCACACAGGTCACAAGGGATACCTAGGGTCAGCCCACCGAGATCTCCACACAGGCCATCTAACTTTCCATAGCACATTCCATCCACCCAATGTATAAGTGTACCACATCACTCTTATGTCCTTCGTGTGCATAAGTCCTAGCTGCCAACTAGACTACCTCTTCTTCTTTGTTGTATGTTTCACTTGAAAAAAAAAAAAAAAGAATAAGCAATTTCTTCCTCATATTTTTTTTTTTAATTTTTTTTTTTCAACGTTTATTTATTTTTGGGACAGAGAGAGACAGAGCATGAACGGGAGAGGGGCAGAGAGAGAGGGAGACACAGAATCGGAAACAGGCTCCAGGCTCTGAGCCATCAGCCCAGAGCCCGACGCGGGGCTTGAACTCACGGACCGCGAGATCGTGACCTGGCTGAAGTCGGACGCTTAACCGACTGCGCCACCCAGGCGCCCCTTCCTCATATTTTTTTAATTATGGAAAGATAATAAATGATAGTTAACTGGAATTCAATACACTAGAAAAAGGAAGAAGGACAGGGAAAAAGAATTAACAATTTTTTGATCACCTGTTTATATACTAAGCAATATTCCAAGAACTTCTACAATATTTTCTCATCTAATCCCCACAACCAATGAATTATCACACCTATTTTACAAACGAGAACAGAACTACGCTAAGATAATGCAACTTACCCCCAAATCACATTAAATTTAGAGAGGTTTAATTACTTGCTATGATGGTTTAAAAATATGTCCACAATTCTATGATAATCCTCCCACAAAAGGAGAATTCCCCTCCCCTGGAATATAGGCTGACATTTGTGACTCATCTTCTAACAAACAGAATATGGCAGCAGTGATGTCGAGTGGCTTCCAAGGGTAGGTTAGAAAAGGCAATACAGATTTCACCTGGCCTTCTCCATTTTGGGACACATGCCTTGAGAGCTCTGAGCTAACATACATGAAGCCTGGCTACCCCCAAAGCCACCATTATGGGGAGAACATATGGAAAGACTACATAGAAATATAGACAGATATCTGAGCAGCCCAGCTGTTTGTCTCCCCAGCCCAGGACTCAGACAAGTGACTGAGACTTCAGGTGATTCCAGCCCCCAGTTTTTGAGTCACTGCATCTGATGCCAAGTGGACACAGATGAGCTGTCCCTACTGAGTGATGCCCAGATTGCAGATAAATAACAAAATAAATGTTGCTGTTTGAAGCCACCGAGTTTTGGGGAAGTTCGTTATACAGCATTAGGTAACTCAAACATTTGCTCAAGTGATGAATTTGTATTCCAACCCAAGATATCTGACTTTACAGTCCAAATTTTCCCCCAGCACTATATACGCTGTCCTTTAAATTACTGGTATTTCTTTTCATAATATACACCCTTATAAGAAAGAAGAAAAGCCAAACAAATCAAAGCTTTTAGAAATTTAACTGGTAATTAACTTCACAGATACTCATTCAGCCAGATTCTTAACCTCATTAGTATGTACAAGATTGAACACTTGATCCCGGTTTTCCCTAGGGCCTCAAACATCAAAGAAATATGCAATTTTGATCACTATGTTTTTAAAACATAGTTTAGTAGGATTTTCAGGAAATGTCTCTTATCCTTCTTTTCTCACCCTTTGTGTCTAGGAAAGGGTCTGACGCAGTGTAACATCAGTAAATGTTACTATCTAAACAAACAGACGACTGACAGATTACCTAGACCCATAATCAAGAGGTGATTTCCTCCCCCTGGGTTTTGGGGATATTAAGACATCTAAGTCTTAATGACTCAGGAGAGAAGTTTGAAGCAAGTCCACACTGGTGCACTCTCAACCGAGTCAGAATATAGCCTGCTGGGCACAAGGAACTTGAGAGTGTCTACAACTATAACATGGCACTGTCTAATACAACTTTCTGCAATGATGGAAATGTTCAATATCTGTCCTGTCCAAACAGTCCCCACTAGGCACATGTGGCCACTGGGCACTCATAATGTGGCTAGTGTGACAAACACACACACACACACACACACACACACACACACACCCTGAGATTTAAAAAAAAAAAAAATTAATGCAGAGCTAAATGACCACATGTGGCTAATGGCCACCTATTGCGGCACAGCTCTAACCCATTCTTCTACCTGTGGTTTGGGTGTGGCCTGGCTACACTCCCACAGAGGCTGGAGTGGTGTTAGGAAGTCAAGATGTCTCGTGAGATAAGGAGGTAAAGGCAGTGCTCACATGCACAGGCTAGACAGCCCTTCGTGCCCTCCAGCCTCAACTAAATTCAGTTGACAACAAGGGTTAGGTTCTCCAGCTCCCCAACCTCTTATTTGTAATTGGTGAGAAAATTTATTTTTTAATAAGGATTATGCAAGTGACATGGTGAAAAGCCCAGAGCAAAAAGATTTTGTTGATTCTTAGAAAAACTAAACTGATTAAAGTATTTTTTTATGATTTTTTAATAGTCAGCCTTTTAAGGCACCTGACCTTTGATTCATTATATGCTGTAAATTGTGAATTTTAACAATTTTTCCCAAGTTGCCACGCTGTTATCCCAACCCCATTCAATAAATTATCTTTTATTCATTTTTAAAAATGCTATTTAGTAATAATTAAGTCCTTATATATAGTTGAGTATATTTCTAGGCTCTGCATTCTTCTGCACTAAATGATACTTCTTTTTTTTAACTAGTTTTTTTCAGTCTATTTATTTTATTTTTGAGAGATAGAGAGAACACAGGTGTGGGAGGGGCAGAGAAAGAGACAGGAGACACAGAATCCAAAGCAGGCTCTAGGTTCTGAGCTGCCTGTGCAGAGCCCAACTCGGGTCTCAAACCCGCCAACTATGAGATCATGACCTGAGCTGAAGTCAGACACTTAACCGACTGAGTCACTCAGGCACCTCAATCATATTTCTATTTTTGTGCTAGCCCTTGACTATCTTATTATACTTTTTGTTTTATTTTGTACTTTAATAGTAATTTCTAATGCCTGGACCCCCTGTTTCCCATGGCTCTTATGTTTCAGAATATTTCTTGTCAATCTCAGCTGTTTATTTTTCAAAATTAATTTTAGAACAATTCTATTAACTTATTAAGAGGCTTCTCTCACTGGAGGCCTAAGTGATGAGATCACTAGGCCTTAAACAACAGACACTGGGACATCTCAGGGGGACACAGTCACAAGTAGTCAGACAGCCAGTCTGGGGACAGAAATTCATTAATTCACTTAGTCAACAAACATAAGATTTCTAAGTACCAGGCATAGTTCCAGGAACTAGAAATTCAGTGAGTAGTAAACAAAACAGATACAGATCTTTATCCTCACTGAGCTAATATCCTCTTTGGGTGAGAGAAACAGTAATTCCTATAAAGCAGGAAAGAGGAATATGGAATGCCAAGAGTACTGGTATTGGTGGCTTGTCATTTTAGAGGAGTCAAGGAAGGTTTCATTAAGGAGGTACATGTACCTGAAGGAGATGTTGGAGAAAGGCAAGCAGAATAACTGGGACAAGAGTATCTCAAGAATAGGAATGGCAAATGCAAAGGCCCTGAAGCAAGAACATGCTCGGCTTGTTCAAGGAACAGTGAGGAGGCCAGTGTGGCTGAGAGAAATGAGAGAGGTGGTGACGAGTGATAGACAAATCCAGGGAAGAAATCAGGGGTCCAGATCATAAACACCCTTGTAGGCCATTATATGGGCTTGGATTTCAACTCTGAGAAGGAAGCTGTTAGGGGACTTTGGACAGAGATGCGACATGATCACATGTGCATCTCTTAAAGGATTGCTCCAAATGCTGTGCTAGAGAGCAGACTATAGGAAGGCAAGGGCAGGGAAACCAGTCAGGTGGCTACTGCAAAAACCTAACTTGAAACGAGGTAGTAATGTGGGTATAATGAAAAGTTGTCAAGTTTCACACATATTTTAAAGAAATCAAATCTGTAATCTTCAGACTACAGATACAGCTATACCTTGTGTTGGTCCTCCAAGGTTCTAATCCAGACCCTCTTAATCTAAGACTACAGAAACACACATCATGTGCATGCCTTAGGAGTAGAAATGCCAAAATATCCAAAGAAGGGGATTTTCTGCCATTCCCAGCTAACTCTAGGAAACCACTGGATGACACATACCAGCTGCTTATTGGGAACCAATAAGAAATAGACTGCTTTTTATAGCCAAGTCTGATCACTGAGGTATATGGAGAACAGAGAAGCTCATGGGAAGAAAGTGTAAGGGGGAGCTGCACGTACAGGGCTCATGTACAGGCTCTATTCGTGCCACAAACCATGCAAAGAAGGAATGGGGTCGGAAAACAAGACCAGCAAGAAGAGGTGCCAAATGAGGACTATGCGCTGACAGAAGTTCTGCCTGAAGGAAGGGCCTGATGCTGAGTGGAACAACCAGGCCTCAAGAGTAGGAAAGGCAGGGGCGCCTGCACGGCTCAGTCAGTTGAGCTTCTGACTCCTTACTTTGGCTCAGGCCATGATCCCACGGTCATGGGATTGAGCCCAGCGTCAGGCTCCACGTTGAGCTTGGAGCCTGCTTAAGATTCTCAATCTCTCTATCTCTCTCTCTCTCTCTCTCTCCCTCTCTCTTTCTCTCTCTCCCTCTGCCCCTTTCCCACTCTCACGCACACTCTCTAAAACAAGCAGAAAAGAGTAGCTAAGGCAGTATACTATAAAGAGGAAGAGTTCACAACCTATAGAAACAGACCCCTTACTTCCTGTGTGACTTTCGGGCAAGGTATTTCGCCTGTTTGAGACTGTTTCCCGCTCAGAATGAGTGAGGACTAGGCCTCCCTCTCATCTGAGTGTGACAAGTTGTAAACGAGACATGCTTGCAGAAGTCCATAAGTTGCCTTTGCACCTGTCTTTCAGTGGCCCACAGAGTATCTTCTAAACTGAACCTATATTTAAAAACTAAATTTCACACCAAGAAAGTTCAGCTTTTCAGTCTACCTTAAAAAAAAAGAATCCAAAGATCTAGAAACACCTGAGTTCCTAGATTTTAAGGGCTTAAGGACTGCAATTTGACTGGAAGAGAAAAGGTGGCTTAGGGACCTGTCATAAACTGGTGTCCGCATGGCAAGCACATCATTTTTATGTAGGTTGTCCATTACAAATTAACTTCAAAATGCAACATTTTATGAAGATGTTTTTATTCACATTTTACTTAAAGCTAAGAAAAAATCAACTGTCCACATCAAAGGACATTATGTGCGTGTTGTCATTTGGGGCAGCGTGGAGATGGGGGAGTTGGTGCTGAGGGAGGTCATGAGGGCCTCAACCCCCACCCCCAGGGCACCACTCCTGGGTTTGCACACTGACCTGGCAACAATGTGCGAGAGCTGAGCATCAGCTGCCTCCTTCTGAAGAGGCAAGTACTCTCTAGCATGAGAGCAGAGAGCTTGTGATTCCTGATGCACACAAAAGCACTCTCTGTAAATTGTAGAGCACAACTCAAATGTTAGTTATTGTTATTGGCAGAAGGGTGGATAAGGATACGGAAAGTAAGAGAAAAAGCTTCTTCGTCAAAGGTGATGCTTCTGTGCTGTGTATACCCTTACCAGTGTTATTATGTGTCTATCCCCCTGCCAAACCATCTACGCTTTGATGAAGGTCCCAGTTATCCAGCCATAAACATAGCAAGCAAGAATGCTGTACTGAACTAAAACTCCAATGCCCACCGCAGTTGGGGTAGGCACTGCCACAGATTACTCTGCACACCACCCCACAGCCAACTAATAGCTGAAGTCTGGTTTAAAAGGAAGTTTAAGAGCAATGAAAAGCAAAAACAAAACCAAACCCAGAGGCAACTTTTGATTCCCACAACAAAGATTTACTATTTCCGACTCAGAACAAGCAGCTCTTCTCTCAGGAAGGCCTAAGAAGGCTCCCTACAAGTCTTGCCTTAGCATGGGGATGTAGCATTGGCCAGAGCTACAGCTCAGGAGCAATCTGAAGAGCAGGGAGCAGCTGTCACTAAGTATATTTAGCTCTGAGCTCAGAAAAGTGATCTCTGTGGCGGTGGCACAAAGAATGCAACCCCATCCCCACCCCAAGTGAAGCAGGAGTAAAGAGATGTGGGTGAGAGTGGACAGGAGGGGAAACATCTCTGTAGAATTCCCAACAAAACAGGCCCAGCCAGCTTCATTCAGGGAGTAGAAGTCACTGATGTAAAGCTAGAAGCAGAGCAGTGCATCTCTGGGCACAGGGGTCCAGGCAGGTCTCCTGGGTATTTCCTTAGAACCAATTACTCCTTCCTCCCATTTCCAACTTCATTTCCGACTGTTCACCTTCCACATCTCCCAGACCAAACCTCACCACCTCCACTCTCACTCACCGCTCCCCACACACAATATTTAGAACCTTCAAGACACATGCCCCAGATCTAAGATGCTTCCCAACTCTCGTTCATCTCTTCAATGTCCACCAAGGACCCACATTTTAGCTACAATAGCTCTAAATGCCATTTGTACAAAGTGCTGGGACTTGGATGTCTCATAGATGAAGTATCTGTCCCCAGTGAGATCAGAAGCTATTGCCGAGGGCAGGGAGATGAGAGTCATTTCTCACTCACCTTTGTACATCTAGTCTCACTTCTGCCAGTCCATCCACCATATTAGTCACCAGAATGACCTTTGTAAAGTACAAATCCATAAAGTATACCAACTTTAAAACTACTTAAAATTTTAACTTAAAAACTACTTAAAATTTCATGGCTCCCCGTTACCTACAGAATAAAGCCCCAGCTTCTTGGCCTCACATTGAAGGCTTTTAACAATCTAGTCATAGACTAGCTTCCCAGGCAGCCTCCTGGCTATTTTCCCTCCCTACCAGGCACCTACACTTCAGACAAGGAGTCAAGAAACTATGGCCATGGACCAAATCCAGCTTGCTGCTTCTTTTTATAAATAAAGCTTTACTGAACCATAGCTACAGTCATTTATTTATGTACTGCCTATAGCTGTTTTCATGTTACAAAGGCAGAGCTGAGTTGCTGTGACAGAGACTGTATGGCCAACAAAGCCTAAAATATTGACTGTATGGCCCTTTATAGAAAATGTTTGCCAACATTTGCTCTAGATACATCCAGCTACTATAGGCTCCTTGAACAAACCATGCTCAGTATAACTCTAAGCCTTTACACAAGGTGCTCCATTTAAAATATTTTCTCCCTGTCTTTATCTGCTAAAGAAAAAGCCACTGCCTCTGTGAAGTTTTCCAGACCTCACCCAAGCAAGTTAATTGCCCTACTCTCTTTGTTCTCTTAGTTCTCAGGGTATATATCTATGGCAGTACTTATCCCATTACACTATAATTACTATTTAATTACCCTCCTCCTTGCTATCCCTAAGCAACTCAAATATAGAAACTATGTTTTATTTGTCATTTATCTCTAACCAATGTCTTACACATTCTCTGGAACACCTAAACAAATAATTAATTTAGCTTCATAAGCCCACCTCCAAGCATGGGGCCTGGCACACAGCAGGGTATGTGGCTATTAAATAACTGAATGAGGAGCATCTGGCTGGCTCAGTCAGAGGAGCATGCGACTCTTGGTCTCAGGGTTGTGAGTTTGAGCCCGACACTGGGTGTAGAGATTATTTAAAAATAAAATCTTGGGGCATGTAGGTGGCTTAGTCGGTTAAGCGGCAGACTTCAGCTCAGGTCATGATCTCGGTTCATGGGTTCGAGCCCCACATCAGGCTCTGTGCTCACAGCTCAGAGCCTGCAGCCTGCTTCAGATCCTGTGTCTCCTTCTCTCTCTGCCCCTCCCCAACTCATGCTCTGTCTTCTTTCTCTCTCAAAAGTAAATAAACATTTATAAATAACATAACATAACATAACATAACATAACATAACATAACATAACATAACATAAAATCTTTAGGGGCACCTGAGTGGCTCAGTCGATCAAGTGTCCGAATCTTGGTTT
This sequence comes from Leopardus geoffroyi, assembly GCF_018350155.1. Taxonomy (NCBI): domain Eukaryota; kingdom Metazoa; phylum Chordata; class Mammalia; order Carnivora; family Felidae; genus Leopardus; species Leopardus geoffroyi. The sequence continues at coordinate 60,089,672 of NC_059329.1, read as the reverse complement.
TGGCTCAGGTCATGATCTCGTGGTTTGTGGGTTCAAGCCCTATGCTGGGCTCCACAGCTAGCAGTGTGGATCTTGCTTGTGTTTCTGTCTCTCACTCTCTCTCTCTCTGCCCTCCCCCACTTGCACTGTCTCCATCTCTCTCAAAATAAATAAATAAACTTTAAAAAATAAAATAAAAACTTAAAAAAAAAAATAAGTGAATAAATGTCTCTCACCCTACAACATCCAGCAGGGTGCTTAGCTTACCATAACTAGTCAATGTGTCTTTTGTCCCCTACACAAAAGAAAGAAAAAGGTTCCCAAATTGTCAGCCAATCTAAAATACAGATATTCAGCTAGGGGCCAGGGGGTTACTTACATTGGCTTGGATTCAGTGTAGGATGATGGTTCAGAGCTTTATTCTAGAGCCAGGTTGCCTGGGTTTTGAATCCCAGTTCTATCACTTTGAGTGTATCATGCACATCATTTGTAAAATAGGGGTAACAGTAGTACAAAACTTCATAATACCCTCATGTTGAGGGTATTACAAATGAATTAATTCACATATCAAACTCAACAGTGCCTGGCACAAAATATGCTCTTCTATGTGTGAATGAAACTCTCTCTTAAATATGAATATATTTAACATATTGTAAAAGGAATATAAAGATACTAAGAATGTGCAACTCCGGAGCCCACTATTACAGTGATGCTGATCTCTCACATGTAATGGACATCCCAGAAGGAGGTAAAAGATACATATTTCCTAAGTGCTTGCTATATAAAGGCCATGTGCCAAGAGATCAGCAATAGAGATAATTGAGACGCAGCACTTGTTATCGGCTGACCTTGAAGGTCTTTTCTGTCCTGCTCTATGATTCTTATTTTGAAAGCATTAACTCCAATTAAAATTAAAATTAAAATTTCACAACGATATGCAAGACCCACCTGCCTTCTTTGCCACATCAACTGCCACTTCCTGCCATCTCCAGTGATAACAAATTACTCAAAATTCTCTGAAAGTTACCAGGCTCTTCACCAGTCTAACGTCTTTGCATATGCTATTTCCTTACCTAAACACTCTCCTTCTTCTCCCAGTTGTTCCAGTCATCTCTCCAGACCCAAATTACATGTCAGCAACTTTACGTGTGGATAGAACTAACAGGCCTGCCTCTTCTGTGACTCCATCACAGCATTCACTCATCCCACTGTAGTATTCTCATCTGTTGACATATTCTTACCTACATCTACCACGAGAGGAACTTCTTTCAAGGCAGCAATGATGCTTTTCCTTTTACTCCTATATATCCAGCACCCAGCACCCAGCACCCAACACATATGCAGGTACAGAGAATCCCTCTGAGTTTGAGTCCTTGTCATGGAATCATCATCCTTGATGTCCTCAGACCATAACACTGGGCACATGACAGAGATCAAATCCTAAAGGTAGCATCTCAAGTTGTAGCCTTCTAGGTACCTGGCCAGAATGGCAAAGACTGGGAGACTTTTGGGACCAAAGTATACAAGCTAGCCAAGAACTACTCGCTGGGGAATCTTTGTCTTATGAAAGGAGGACAGAAATAGGTCACTAATTTAAAAATATTTCCCCAGAGAAAAGGGATCATCTTCTTAATTGAGGTCAATACTGCCATATTTTCAGAGAATGAATACACAGCCCCAGACAGAATACATTATGGGTATGCATGTTTTTGAAAATTGATGAGGGGCGCCTGGGTGGCGCAGTCGGTTAAGCGTCCGACTTCAGCCAGGTCACGATCTCGCGGTCCGGGAGTTCGAGCCCTGCGTCGGGCTCTGGGCTGATGGCTCAGAGCCTGGAGCCTGTTTCCGATTCTGTGTCTCCCTCTCTCTCTGCCCCTCCCCCGTTCATGCTCTGTCTCTCTCTGTCCCAAAAATAAATAAACGTTGAAAAAAAAAATTAAAAAAAAAAAAAAAAAAAAAAAAAAGAAAATTGATGAATTAGAGGGGACTTCTGGCTTGACAGTATGAGAAGCTCCATGGACCCACTCTCCAGTGAAACCGTGAAAATTATTTTTTTAAAGCACTGTTTAAAGTCTCTGGGAATAGTCCTAAGAGCATACAGCAAATGAAGAAACATTTGCTCAAGAACATCTACTAAAACTCAGTAAGAACTGTGAGAGTCTATAGTACCTGAATTAACACCTGCTCCCTCTCTCCCTCCCCACTTCCAAATTGGTAAAACAGGAACTCCACTCCAGACTAGAGCAGCCAAGAACAGGGTTCTCTGTTCCCCAGGCTCCTAACTGGAAGGCTATCTGCCTGAAGGAAGGCAGGATATCAGCATATTTCATCCTGCCTCCAGTTACCTGTTGTTAAGGCTATGTTCTAGGTGAGTCCAACTAAGAAGTGGGCCCCACTTCTTCCACCCAGGCCCACTCATGAAGCAGGGACTTCACCTTGGATGCAGAGTCACTGAGGATGCTGGGGCCCTGGCTTATAAGACAGCAATTATCCTCTGGGAGAGGCAAGCCAAGCCAGCCTGAAGCTACTGCCACACCTCCGCTGAGTGCTCAGCTCCTAAAGTCGATGTATCACTCAAAGAGAAGCACATCATTATCCCCACCTCCAGCTCTAGAATCATGGCTCAGAGATTTTGCCTGGGTGGGGAGCAGGCTTACACAGAGTTTCAAACCTCTTCCCAAAGGAAATTATTTTGTTTGCAACAGAATGTGAAGGAGTTCAAGACCTAGAGCATTCTCAAACACAGTGAAAGCTGTGGTAAAAAGGCATTTGAGAGGAGATTGGTGGATGATTAGAGATAGAAGCTAACTGTAGGCTGGAGAATTTGCTGGTGGGAACTGGGGAGAGGGCTAGGAAGAGCCCTCCTGGGGTAAGAACAAATCTCAAACACTTATCTCAGGAACTATCCTTTCAGAGGAGTCCCAATATGATTGGATCAGAGCAAATTTATGCCCAGAGCATTGCTGAAAACAACAGAGTAATCAGATGACAACTAATGGAACTTAACACCTGAATGTGGCCAGAAAAAGACAGAGTCAATGAGAGCCCTGCCCAAACCACTGTCATCCAAAGGTGACCATGGCCAAACCTAAAGCTCTGAGGAGCAACATGAGAGGCTTCACACAGTATAGGGGAGTAGGGAGTGAGGGTGGTAATGGACCACTAAAATGATCTTGCCAGCCACCAAACAAATAAACAAGCAAATAATGACAAGGCCCAGAGGGGGTTGGACCAATACCCAGAGTCGCTACAATATATCACAGAAACATCCAGTTTCCAACAAAAATATATGAGACATACACAGTAATAGGCAAGTATGACACCAGAAAAAAACACAAGCAAAGAAAACTGTGAGAGCAACCAAATTTCAGATTTAGCAGAAAAAGCCTTCAAAGAAGCCATTATAAACATGTTCAAATACTAAAGGAATGTGTGATGACGTTACACCAAATAAAGAATATCAATAAATATAAACTACAAAAGAGAACCAAATGGATGTTGTGAAGTTGAAAAGTACAATAACTAAAATGAAAATTTTAGGAAAGGGGGCTCAACAGGAGATCTGAACCAGCAAAAGACAGAATTGGCAAATTTGAAGAGAGATTGAAAGAGATTATATAATCCAAAAAACAAAGAGAAAAAAGAATGAAGAAAAACAAACCATCTCAGAGAAACGTGGTACACCATTAAACTCATATGCATAATGGGGAAATCAAAAGGAGACAATAAGGAGAAAGGAGCAGAAAAAAAAGTAGTCAAAGAAATTATAGCTGGATAATTTTTGGCCCAGGCAACTGAAACAATGGAGTTGCCTTCAACTGAAATGAGGAAGGCTGCGGGTAGAGTAGGTTTTAGATGAGGTGATACTTAGAATCCAGTTTGGGGCATGTTAAGCTTCAGATGCCTTTAAAATTCTTAGAAGAAAATACAAGGAAAAATATGATGTTGGATCTGACAATGGATTCTTAGGACATCAAAAGCCTGAGCATTGACAAAGATAAACAAATAAACTGGACATCATCAAAATGAAAAACATCTGTGCTTCAGAGACCATCATCAAGAAAGTGAAAGGTAGGGGCGCCTGGGTGGCTCAGCTGGTTGAGCATGCTCAGGTCGTGATCTCTCAGTCGGTGAGTTCGAGCCCCACGTGGGGCTCTGTGCGGACAGCTGGGAGCCTGGAGCCCGCTTCTGATTCTGTGTCTCCCTCTCTCTCTGCCCCTCCCCCACTCATGCGCGCGCGCGCGCGCGCGCGCGCGCTCTCTCTCTCTCTCTCTCTCAAAAAATAAACATTAACATTTTTTTTTTAAAAAAGAAAGTGAAAGGTCAACCTCCAGACTGGGAGAAAATATTGCAAATGATGTATCTGATAAGAGACTTGTATATATCTAGGATATAAGAACTTTAACAACTCAATAGTAAAAAGACAAACAGCCCAATTAAAAAATGGCCAAAGGACAGGAATAAAACATTTCTCCAAAGAAGATATACAAATGGTCAATAACCACTTGAAAAGATATTTGACATCATTAGTCATGCAAACCAAAACCGTAATGAAATATTATTTCACATCCACAAGGATGGCTGTAATTAAAAAATAGCCAATAACAAGTGCCGGTAAGGATATGGGGAAATCGAAATGCTCACACATTGTTGGCATGAATGTAAAATGGTTCAGCCACCTTGGAAAACAGTCTGGCAGTTCCTCAGACAGGTAAACACAAAGTTACCATATGACCCAGTAATTACACTCCTAGGTATATACCCAAGAGAAATAAAAACCCATGCCCACAAAAACTTGTACATATTGATAGCAGCATTTTTCATAACAACCAAAAGGTAAAAGCATAATAAATGTCCATCATCTGATGAGGGAAAAAGCAAAATGTAGTGTGCCTATACAATAGAATATTATTCAGCCATAAAAAGGAATAGAGTTCTGACATGTACTACAACATGGATGAACCTTGAAAACCTTACACTAGGTGAATGAAATAAGCCAGTCACAAAGGACCACATATTATGTGATTCCATTTGTAGGAAATGTCCAGTATAGGTAAATATATAAATATATAAAGTTGATTAGTAGTTGCTTAGGGCTGTGAGGAATAGGAAGATAGGGGAACAATAGCCAAAGTATATGAAGGTTTCTCTTTGAGGTGATGAAAAGTTTCTAAAATTGACTGTGGCAATGGCTGCACATATCTATGAATATACTCATAACCATTGAATTGAATGCTTTAAATGGGTAAATTATATGGTATATGCATTATATGTTAATAAATCTGTTTTTAAAAACTTGATGGGTTAAACCAGAGACCAGGCAATTTTTTTTCTGTAAAGAACCAGGCAGTAAATATTTTAGACTTCATAGACCATACGGTCTCTGTTACAACTGCTCAACTCTGTTCTTGAGCGAAAATAGTCATAGACAATATGTAAATGAGTAAGAGTAGCTCTGAACCAATAAAACTTTATATTTATGGACACTGAAATTTGAATTTATGTAAATTTCACATGTCACAAAACTCTTCTTTGGATTTCCCCCCAACTATTTAAAAATGTAAAAGCTATTGTTAGTTTATAGACTTTACAAAAAACAGGAAAGGGGTCATAGTTTGCTGATCCCTGGACTAGCACCTACTCCCTCTATTACAGCTTCAGGTATTAAGGAACTCTCTCTCCCTTACAATTCCCATAAAGAAGAATCAACTCTGATTCCTCTCTGTCTCTTCTCCATACTGCTATCCCTAGGCATGGCTTTCCAAGATTCTCAGACATGCATCCAGCCAAGCACTTAATAGCAGGAAAACCTCCTGGACTCCATTTCCAAAATAGAACACCTGACAAAAGAGTTGAGGGTTCACCATGTGTCCCTTTTAAATCCCACTTACCTTTAGGCAGTGAGAGGATAGGGGGAAAGGCTTGGGAACAGAGCATATATAAGGGAGTAAAATGGGGGCACCTGGCTGGCTCAGTCAGTCGAGCATGCAACTTGATCTTGGGGTTAAGAGTTCAAGCCCCAGACTGGGTGTAGAGCTAACTTTAAAAAAAAAAAAAAAAAAAAAAAAAGAGCAAGACAAACTCATGTTCCTCTTTAACAACATTCTGGCTCCTAATCAACTGTAAAAGGGAGAATTTAGGCTTATGTGTCAAACAACAATACCAAAACAAAAACAAAAAACTGTCCTTAAGAACAAAATCTATTAGGGCATCACAGTACCACAAGAGAAGGCAGAGGTAGTAGTGAAGACATTAGGGGTTCTAGAAGCCTTTATTAAGAAGCATTTATTCATGGGGCACCTGGGTGGCTCAGTAGGTTAAACATCTGACTCTTGATTTTGGCTCAGGTCATGATCTCCCGGTTCGTGAGTTCAAACCCCACATTCAGATCCGTGCTGACAGTGCAGAGCCTACTTGGGATTCTCTCCCTCTCCTTCTCTCTCTGCCCCTCCCTTGCTCGCACTGCACTCTCACTCTCAAAGTAAATAAACTTTAAAAAAAAAACAAAAAAGGAGGCATTTATTCATTCATTTGCCCAACCAGCCATTTACTGGGCATGACTCTGTGACATTCCTTGTGCTGGGATCCAAGGACACAGAGATTGATCAGACCTGTGGAAAGCACCAAGGTAAGACAGATATAGAGAGGAGAGTCAGTCCTTGAAAGCAAGAACCACTGTTGTATGTGGAGGAAGGGGCTATGGCTCAATCCCCAACATTGAGCCCAGAAACTCTCTCTCCAATCCTCCCAAACCCACACTGCCTTAGATCCCACAGAGTTTTCCACCCTGCACTAATCAGCGAGATTGCTCACCACCCAGAGCCATCACAAGGCTTGTGAAGTGAAATAGGAAAAAATCTCACAGATACAGACTATAATCCCATCTCTACTACTTATTCACAATGTCACCATAAGCCTATAAAATGCAGACAACCTCAAAGTGGCAATGTGGAGAAAATGAGATCATGTAAGGCACAGTCCCCCACAGCGCCTATACATAGGAGGTGCTTCATAAATGTTTGACTATTTTGAACCCAGATCCCTTGGCAGGAGGGCTCATTCCAGCACCCGGCCTCTGAGTCCCAGAGACTTCTAATCTTAGCTCCTCCTCCTCCCCAAGACGCCAGGTGGCAAGATGAAAGAGGACCCAGTCAGCGCCACACTGCGCCACACTGCCTTGTTCACACCTACCTGACCTACACCTGGGAGAGCCTGGCGTTGCCGGGCATGGAAGGGAAAGAGAAGAAGCTGGATAACAACACCACTAGTGACATTTTCATGCAGCATCATGGTTTACAAAGGATTCTTAACATTCATTATCTTATTGGAGCCACATACCAGCCATTGAAGATGCCCCTTTCTTATAAAGAAACTTTTCTCTAAACACCTCCCTACTTGATGTCTTCCAAACTTGTCATATATTTTGCCTCCTGCCTTTACTCATAAGTTCCTCTTTTCTGCTTCTCCTTCTTTTCATCAGTAAGCCCTGTTCATCTTTAAAAATCAAGGTCAAGGGGTACCTGGGTGGCCCAGTAGGTGAAGTGTCTAACTCTCGGTTTCAACTCAGGTCATGATCTTGCAGTTTCATGAGTTTGAGCCCCGCATCGGGCTCAGGCTCTGCACTGGCAGCACAAAGCCTGTTTGTGCCCCCCCCCGCCCCCCCCCCCCCCCCCCCCCCCGCTCCTTCCCCACTTGTGCTGTCTCTGTCTCTCTCAAAATAAATAAATAAACTTTTAAATAAATAAATAAATAAATAAATAAATAAATAAATAAATAAAACAAGTTCTAGTTTCACCTGCTCCGCAAAGCCCACCCCAGACATCCTGTCAATTAGAATGAGCCCCATCTCTGTTTACAATCCTTGTAGTTCATCATCTTTGGGATAAAATCCAAGTTCCTCAGTATGTTAAGAATCTGGCTAATGCCTGCCATTTCCACTTCAACTCATCTCCAGCCTCTCCCTCCCTGTCCCACTGTGACATTCTATGCTTGAATTAAAGGAACCTGTGACTTCACAGATCCAAGGACATCACTCACGTTCCTTCACTTGCTATACCTTTCTCCCCTTTGTCCCAGGTTAACTCCTATTCATCTGCCAAAATTAAACTCAGCCATTACCTCTTCTGGGTTGTATTTCCTGGAATCCTAGGATGAATTAAATTCCCTTTTCTTAAAATTCCAGAGCATGCAGTACCAATCCCTCATCACAACACCTATTAGGACACATATGTTCTTCTGCCTCACTAGTTATATGAGCTCTTTGCAGGTAGAAAGTCTTTGCATCTCCAGCGTCCAGGAGACAGCAGACACAAAATACGCTTGGAGAAGGAAGAGAGAAAAAGAGAAAGAAGGGGCAGTAGGGGAGGACATGAGAACAAATGATGGGGCGTCATGAGTCCTCAGGTGGACCAGGCATCGCACTGAAAACCCGTTGTTTCTACTGCCACAGAGGACACTGGATGTGGTACACATGCACGGACATGCACGGAGAGACCTGCATAAACAAACACAAACACCAGTTAGGTCTGACGGCCTTACAAGCCAGCCGCTGACTCCTCCTTGGACAGGAAGATTCAGAAGCTTGATACCTGCAGCAGGGCTGTCCTCTCTCTGCTGGCTTGACCATTTCTGTCTGCTAGATGACCCACCCCTGCACTCTGCCTACCACTTTACAGAGTCCAGATCCAGCCTAGATTAACAGCGTCTTTGGGTTCCCGATTGTACTTCTAACTCTGTTTTTATCTCCAGGTCCCGCATACTGTACTGTTGCCTAACCATTTGTTCCTAACCTTCTCTTTGATCCTTGACCTGGCTTATGGGCTTTCTCTCAAGTCCTATTTCCTCAGCTTGGTTTCCTCCCTCCCTCTGCCTTTTTTTTTTTTTTTTTTTAGTTTATTTATTTTGAGAGGTCAGGGAGGGGCAGAGACAGAGAGATGGAGAGAGAGAGTCCCAAGCAGGTTCCTACCTGTCAGCGCACAGCCCAACAAGGGGCTCAATCTCAGGAAGTGTGAGATCACGACCTGAGCTGAAATTGAGAGTCAGACAGTTAACCAATGGAGCCACCCAGGCACCCCTCCCCTCCCTCCACTTCTTGTCATACACACAGACACGTCTAAATACAAAAAGACACACACAAATACAAAAAGGCATAAAATGATGTACACACACATACAAAGAAACAAACACAAAGGCACATAAAGACACATACACATATATAGACACACACACAGAGGAGTCTTACAAATCTACCTAATCTCTGTCATCAACAGGATTGCAATCCAGAACAGACAAAGCCGACTCACCAACAAAGAATGGGGAAGGAAAACAACAGTCTGCGTAGTGAGAACGAATTCCCCTGTCAAAGCAAACCGTCTGGGTTTTCCTGGAAACATGAGCGGTACCATCTGGGGGAGCTGCTGCTTCATCCTGTATCTGGCTAAGGCACTGGGACAGATTGCAAACTAGGCCTACTCCCTCTGATGTGTAGCTCAGCTTGTCTAGCAACTGGTACCCTTCCCTGAGTGCTGGCTGACAATGTATCTTCTGCTACACCAGCACGGTAGTTGACCTCACCCTTATTTCTCTTGCAAACCGCAGCCCCCACCACCACCCCCTCCCCCGTAGCCCCTGTGCACACCACCATTACAGTCCTGAAAACGTGCTATTGTTGTTGCCAGTTTACATGGCTGCCTCTCTCACCAGCCTGAGGGCTTATCAATAGCGAAGAGTATCTTATTTTCATCTCTACTTTACAGATGAGGAAAGTGAGGCTCCAAATTACTCACAGATCTACATTGCAAAGTTTGGATTTGAATTCAGGTCAGACGCCAAAGCTTATGCTTAGACTTTTAAGAAGTCAATGTCCACATACTTTATTCTAAAAAACTCACAAGAGTTTGGACTGAATGCATGAGCAAGGCCACAGAATTTGAACTCAGTGGGGGTTGGTAGGTGAATGCTACAGCCGCCCTACAATTAAGTATTTACAAGAAAAAATGGGGGACAGGTCATTCCCTTAGCCTAAGGACCAGGTTTCACCTGAAGAATGATGTCATTCACAGTATCACTCATCTCTGTTCTGTCCAAAAGGCCTGAGCAGACTTCAAACTGTGCTTTACCTACATTAAGGGCAGGAGGTCAGAATGTTCTGCAGGGAAAGAGATAAGATGGTGATTACACCAGGAGACCAGCAGGAAGCTGGAAGGCAAAAAACCAGAGAGATGCCTCCAAACTGTAACAATCCTTCAGGTCAAAGAAGAATTACTGCAGCAACAGAAATGTATACACAGAAACCTATGCTGAGGTTATCTGAAAAATTGTTTGCAATTGTTTCTTTTCTGCCCTACTTGCTGCATATAGTAAACATTAAAAAAAAAAAAAAAAAAAAAAAGCTCCAGGCTGTCAAAGTTATTCAAAGAGGAAGCCAGGAAATCTATGTTCAGGATTGGGTCCAGAAACCAAGAGGAGAGGTCTGCTTCCCATGGGCCAGCATGGCAGCAGCAGTGGGAGTCAGAGGGAGGCCTGGAGCACAAGGTGAATCCAGGAAAAATAATACCAGGGCTACTTAGCCAAGTGCCTCTGACATGTCCCCTCCTGAAGCTCCATATAGCAAGAGCCAAGAATCTGATTCAGGTTCCTGGTATGTGGGTGAGAAGGAATTACCACCTGGGCTCTCCCCATAGCTTTCTTGCCATCTTAGCTTTCCCATAAGTGACAGCTACAAAAAAGAAAAAGGGAGGACAGGAAGGAGGTGGGAAGGGAGGAGGAGGGAGAAGGGAGGATGGGAGGGAGGGAAGCGGGGAGGGTGGGAGAGAAAAAGAGGAAGGATTCTCCCAAAGAGAATGTCCCAGGGCTCTTCAGTCTGGTATCCTCAAAAGCCATCCATACCTACCCAGAAATAAGCAAACTAGCTATCAGTTAGCTAACCATGGATCTCTGCCTCCAGAAACCATGGCACTTCAGACTTAGAAGCACCTCTGCATATCTGTCAAAGTTAGGAGTGGGGAACACTGAGACAGAAATCAACACGGTTTTCAAAGTGTTTATTCTATAGAGTCCTAGGGGTTCCTATGGGTTGGGCTATATAGCAAGGCAAGTGGGAGGTGACCGTAACACCAACAAATGTTGTAGTGACAATTTTATTTTTTTAACATCTTTATTTAGATATAATTTACATACCAATTTAGTGGGCAACTCAAGAGTTTTTAGCATATTCAGAGGTGTGCAACCTCACCACAAGTTTAGAACATTTTCATCAGGGGCGCCTGGGTGGTTCAGTCAGTTGAGCCTCCGACTTCGGCTCAGGTCATGATCTCACGGTTCATGAGTTTGAGCCCCATGTCAGGCTTTGTGCTGACAGCTCAGAGCCTGGAGCCTGCTTCGGATTCTGTGTCTCCCACTCTCTCTCTCTGACCCTCCCCAATTCATGCTCTGTCTGTCTCTGTCTCAAAAATAAATAAACATTAAAAAAAAAATTTTTTTTTAAAAGAACATTTTCATCAGCCTGATGCAGATCTGAGTTGCAATAACCCCCAAAACAGGTAACTATGTGCTAATTTCAGTCTCAGTTTCCTTATTGGTTATATGGAAAGATTAATACCTGCCCCACAGGTTTCTTGTAAAGATTCCATGACAGAGTATATGTAAAGCAGCCACTTCAGGCCAGGTGGGCAGAAGCAGTAGCAGGAGGAGAAGACACAGTGGTGCTACCACTGTGAACGAAACCACAGGCTGGGCACTTTCTACACATGATTTCATTTCATCTTGGCTATAATCCTTCAAGGCAGAGACTACTGCCCCCATGTGACCATGAGAAAATGAAAGCTCACAGAGATTTAAGAAACTTTCCAAGGTCACGCAACTCACAGTTGATGAAAGTACACCTAAAACCCTCATCTTTCTTGCTCCAAAGCCCGTGTGTACTTTTGCTCAGTCACATAGCCTTTCAGCATTCTGTGTCTTTTTTTTTTCTTGTGTTCATCTATGCCCTCTTTGTACATGTTTTTCTCTAAGTCTCCCCTATTATTTTATTTATTTTTTTATGTTTATTTATTTTTGAGAGAGAGAGGCAAAGGCAGAGTGTGAGCAGGAGAGGGGCAGAGAGAGAGAGGGAAACACAGATCTGAAACAGGCTCCAGGCTGAGCTGCCAGCACAGAGCCCGACGCGGGGCTCGAACCCACGAACCATGAGATCATGACCTGAGCCAAAGTCGAACGCTTAACCGACTGAGCCACCCAGGTGCCCCTAAGTCTTCCCTATTATTTTAACTACAGTGATTTCACCTCCGCCCAGATTCTGTATGTGATTCACAGCATAAGGTAGAAAGATAAGGAAGGGGTCACAGAGGTCAGACACACACATCATACATTAAGCAATATCATATCTTTATCCTAGACCCTAGCTCTCCTAGAAACATCCCACCACTGAGCCGGCCACCATCCTGGCCAGGAACTCACAAATCCAAAGCACCCTGCCCCACTACCACTGGCCAGCCAACCCTGGACTCTAGCTCTGCCCTAAGGAAATAATTTAAGGGGCACTCAGTGATAAGACAGGATCACTGCTTTCAAATTCAAATTTCAAAAAAAACTTAACTCATCACCTTTGTGTGTAAGGCCCTGTACTAAGCACTGTGTGAGACACCGTGATAAATAAATAAGACCTGGTTCCTGCCCCTGAAGGCAATCACAATCTAGTCAGACAGACAACTAATTACAATACAGAGCAGAGCGATATGCCAAATGAGAGATTCATGCCAATTACTTCCCACATAAAGAAACAATAAGATTTCTAGGAGAAGACATTTAATCTAGGCCAGCAGTTCTCAACCAGGGGCACTTCTGTCCCCCAGGGCAATCGGCAATAGAGATATTTTGGTTGTCACAACTTCTGGGGTAAGGAGTGATGGTGGAGGTTTGCTACAACATCTAGTGTATAAAGGTTAGGGATGCTGCAAAACATCCCACAGTGTACAAGATAGCTCCCTACAACCAAGAATCATCTAGCCCAAAATGCCACTAATGCTGAGGTTGAGACACCCTGATCTAGGCTTTGGTGGATGAGTGGAATTTTTACAGGCAATAGGAGAGGCAGAGAGATGCTGAGATGAAAATGTATCTAAAGCGAAGGCACAGTGATAGGATAGAGAGAACATATTGGAAGTGGTTGCAGGATAAAGTAGGGGAATGCAGTGTAACGTGAACTAGTCAGGAGAGCTAAAGGCAGATCGTGGGAGCACCGACAGGCAGGTTTAGATAGTGAAGACTAATTTAGTAAGTAAAGGCAGGCCACTCTTATAGTTAAATGACCTCTAAAAGACGATTAATAACACCTAGCTCATAGAGTGGTTGAGCATTAAATGACACTGTACGAGCCATCAGCTGGAACATGGCTTGACACGTGGTAAGGATGGTCCTCTTCCATTGCATTCCCTTTACAAGGGAGAAGTAATGATCAGAGTTGTGCTTCAGTAATTCCAGTAATAGTGCAAAAAAGACAAACTTATAGGTAAGGTAATACAATCAAAATCATTAGGGCACAAAGCAAGACATTCTAATTACGTGCTAAATTGAGTTGATATAGAATGTGTGCTATGGGAATTGGTACGGGGATGAGAGAAATCGGTGGGGGTGGGAAAATCAGGGAAAGTTCACACACGAAAAGTGAGTCTGGAGCATTCCAGAGGACACCTAAGACAGGTACGGACAGGGCCAAGGGTTGAAGGGAGGGATATAAGAAGTTAACTCCAGCTAGGGATAACTAGCTGAGAAGAGAAAGGGGCCTGCAATAAGCATGGAACAGCTATGAGACAGTGAGGACGAGGGTCAGACCAGAGTGGTAGGAGGTAGGTGCAGAGAGTCTTAAGAAAGACCAAGGCCAGATTTGAAGGGATGGAGTGCTAGACACAGATAGTCAGAAGGAATAAGAAAAGAAAATCATGCAGGACACATGAAACCAAAACGTAACTTAGGAAGACCGCTGGCAGCATGAACAACACGGGCTGGTAAAGGGATGCTAGAGGCAAGAGAGCACTTGGAGGTGTCTACAGCTATCTGGATGTAAGGAAATGAGGCCCAAAGGCGGAGGAGGGAAAGCAATTATTATTAACCATGCTGATAACTTTCGGGGAATAACTCAGTTACTCACCCTCATCCAAGTTAGCCCAGCCTGGCCACAGCACTGCTTATATGCAAGAAGCACAGAGGGCTTCTCCCTCCCTCCTTATATACCACCTCCCACCAAGTCCAATCCCTGCTGGCCTTTGGGGTTTGCAAGTGGAGGCGCTCCTCTCAAAGTTGAGTTCCCCCAGCCCTGATTCCACTTGGTGCGAGGTTCCATCCTTCCCGACTCACAGAGCCTCCCACAACCAAGCATGCCTCTTGGTGGGGCAGTGAAAAAGGTGGAAAGCAAGTCAACTCCTACCCTGCTAAAGTCAAACAGATCTGGTGACAGTACTATAATATGGCTTTGTTGTTCGAAACTCCTCTAGCCTTCCACATGGGTGGGGGGAAATGAGAAGTTCTCACATAAACCTTTTTTAAAGCACACAGGCATACAGACAGGAGGCTAGGGGGAGCGGCTAGAGGAGTTGCAGCCCCTAGAAAAGCGTGGCCCTGCTCTGTCATGCCCCACCCCCTTCATAGCAGCTACTCAGGCGCACATAGAACTGCCTCCTGTGGCGCTCTGGTCCTAGTCAAGTCAGCCAAGCTGCTGGGGGTGGCTCCCAGAGCTGAACACTGTGGTGCCGGTGCCGTGGGATGAGAGAGCTAATCTGGAAGTCTTGCCATATAGGCCAGCCCTCACTATCTGTACCACCACCCGGAGGGAGGAAAAACCATGAAATCCTGCGTCAGCCCTTTGCGTGCATTAAATTCTTACAACAACCCTGCAAAGATCTCCTCAATCAGCTGAGTAAACTGAGGCTTGGAGAGGTGAAGTTACTTGCCTTTTTGTCACATAGTAAGTGGCAAAGCCAAGTTTTGAATACAGGCCTGTCTGCATTAAAATGTATGTGCTTTCTGATGAAAACAATAACAATAATAATAATAGCAAAAACTAACCATTACTGAGCCTCTTCCATATGCCAGGCATGGTACTGAGTGCTCTGTATGCATTATTTCATTTAATCTTAGCAACACACTCATGAGATGCCTACTCTTATCACTCCACTTCCAATGAAGAAACCGAGGCTCAAGGAGCTGAAGTAACTTCTTCAAGTTTCCATGGCTGCTGAAGGCAGAGCCAGGTTTAAACCTAGATCTGTGTGGCTCCAGAGCACCACTTCTCAACCCTGTGCTATGCTGCTACACCACACTGCACAGACACTAACAAAAGCATAAGTTGATTTTGCAGCTTCCTGGGCTCATACTGCTACCTAACCATCCCCTGCCCCCCCCAAAACGTGTGATCACACCCTTGCTCAAGCCTCCCTTCTCAGCCAGACACTATGCTGCTACCCAGATATCAGCCAGTCATTCCACCCAATGATTAAATTAAGCACATATTCTGTACAGGGCTCTGCTGGGCATTGGGGAAACAAAGGCAAAATAACCAAATAAGGCCAGTCCCTGCCCTGAAAAGTCTCACAGTCTGGTGAGAGAAACACATCAGTTAAACAAACATTGAAATACAACTGTCAGATACAGGTAACTTTCTGGGAAATACAGAAGAAACAGAAAGGGGAAAATAACCAGCATTCACTGAGCTTGAATTGTGTGTCTGGTACTATGCTGGCAACTTTTTTCTTAACTAACATATGATGAAATTAACTTTGGGGGGGGGGGGGTCAGGGGTATATAGTCATATGAGTTTTGAAACATATTTAGATTCTTCTAACTGTCCCACAACCCAGACACAGGAAAATTCAATTACCCCCCAAAATTCTGTCATTCTGCCCCTTGATAATGAAACCCTCCCCACATTCCTAACCCCTAGTAACCACTGGCCTAGCTCCCATCCCTACTTTCTCAGAATGTCATCATACAGCACATTAACTTTTTGAGTCTGCTTTCTTTCCCTCAATATAAGGCCTTTGAGATCCATCTATGTTGTGTGCATCAATAGTTCATTCCTTTTAACTGCTGAGCAGTTTTCCATAGTTTGTTTATCCATTCACACATTGAAGGACATTTGCTTTGTGTCCAGTTTTTGGCACTTATGAATAAAGCTGCTATGAACATTTGTGTACAAGTCTTAGTGTGAATATAAATTTTCATTTATCTATAGGGAAAAAATGCCGAGAAGCAGAATTGCTGGAGCATGTAGTGAATTATGTTTAACTTTCTAAGAAACTCTATAAGCAAAAGTTCTGGTGGCTCTACCTCCTCGCCTGGCACTTGGTGTTGTCCATTTTTTAATTTCAGACATTCTGATGGATGTGTGGTGCTATCATGCTGTGGTCTTAATTTGTACTTCCCTAATGGCTAGTGATATTGAGCATCTTTCCATGTGTTTAATTGTCATCCATATATCTTCTTTGATGAAGTGTCTGTTCAAATTTTTTCCCATTTTATGTTGACTTGTTTGGTATCTGTAGAGTTTGGGAGTTATTTGTGCTGGAAACTTTACCAGCTCTTTTCTCCCTGAATTCTGACAATAGCCCTGCAAGGGTAGGAATCATTAACCACCATTTTACCTGAGAAAATTAAAGGGGAAGTCACTAAACTACTATAAACACAGTTCTTCCTAATTTCAGAATTTTACTTCTCATTTAATTGCCTGTGACATACAGACCACTAGAATGCAAGCTCTATAAAAGCTAAAATTGTATCCATTTTGTTTGTTACGGAATCCATAGTCCTACAACAGGTATTCAACAAAAATTTGTTTAATGGCTGGATAAATACCCTTGATTTTCCTTGTAGGGATCCAGTTGAAGGGGCAATGGTTTTGTTTGTTTGTTTGTTTATTTACTTATTTTAGTATAACTTATGATCAAATTGGCTAACACACAGTGTGTAAAGTGCTCTTGGTTTTTGGGGTAGATTACTGTGGTTTATCGCTTACATACAACACCCAGTGCTCATGAAGGGACAGCAGGTTTAGACAGCCTCTGTCTGTCCACCTCAGACTGTCAGAACAACCTGACAGGACCATCCCACTGTAGCAAATCCATTGCCCACAGGTAGTGTCCCCACCAGAAGTCTCAGTACAACACAGGTCATGAATTTCCATGCTGTTGGCCTGGTAGAACTCCCTCCCAGCCTTGCCAAGAAGGGCACCATCACCAATAATGCCACCTTGCTCATCTGAAGGGCCCACAATCCATAGCTCCGCTAACTAGGACAGAAGCAAACAAAGACAGTACTGGAGCAGCCAAACTGGCTGCCCCACATGCCAATGATTACATATTTCCTATAAAATGCCTGCTGAGTCTCAGTTAACCATACATCTAATTTCATAGCTCACAGAGAAGTAAATAGAAATTAGAAATGGGGATGAATCAAAGAAGAGACAGGGAAATTATAAGAAGAAATCACAACAATGAATATAGGAATCTAAGCCCTGGGGTAGTTATGGAAGAGGCCTGATGACATGTTCTGAATGATCCAAAGAAAGTTAACACTCTGTTCACAATAATCTATAAAAAGAAAGACTTATTTCAAAAATGGCTAAAATTTTAAAAGATCCAGAACTGAGGTTATAGTTCAGTCACCTGGAAAGCTTGCTGATAAGAGGCTGAACAAACGAAGCCTGAAGATACCCCTTCAGACTTCCTCTAAAATCCTTGGGGAATCAGTGGTGCTTTCGAATGGTCATAAAAAGTTCAGGTCCATCATAGCCAGCACAACCAGGGTCTCATCTCTGCTCAGTACCCGTGAGCCAATATTCTAAGCTCTGAGCGGTCCACCCAACATGCTAGTTAGAACCTGAACTCCAAGGTTGTCTCATATATGTTTAGAATGACTTAAGCACACATACTTTGCCACCATTACCTTCTCTTTCAAAGACAGTAGCTTGTGACTGATGGTGAAAACCCAGACTGGCAGGCCCCTCTCACCACCAGAGGCCTGAGCCTGCCGGGAGAGAAGTTGAAGCCAAAGCAAGGCAGAAGCTACACTGAAAAAGAACAGCTCACCACTGGCACAGAGAAGAGCAGGGTGACAGCTTTTGTGTTATTTTAGAACAGTTTGTGCTGATGAGCTTTTTGTTGTGGTAACATTCCTCTAAAAAGAACATTTTCTTCCTCCCCTCATTGACAAAGCAATTCAGCAGAAAGTGAAAAAAGAAGGAGGAGCGGGTGACAAGGATATCCAGGAATTTGTGGATCTTAGATCATATCACCTTCTTAATTGGTGTGCCACCTATCCCCCAGTCCTGTGGCCAGGCCCCCTGAGAGAGGGAAACCTCTAGTCCTCATTTGCGTCGTCCAGGAACATGGTCCTTTTCCCATCGTGGACAAATAAAATCTGGGTCCTTTGAGGGCCAGTGCCACTTCAAGATGTGACCAAAACTTTCATCACGCCTGTTGTCCTTGCTCAAGAATCTACAATTGCCAGGTTCAATAAGTACTCATCTCTCAGCCTAGTCGCCTGGGCCCCACTTTCCTTTCCAGGTTTTTGTCCTGCAGTCCTCCACCATAGTCACTCCATCCAACCAAACCCACCCACCCTGCTCTAGTCAGAGCCTCCCCCCCCCCCCCGCCCCGCCACATCTGTGTTCACACTGGCTCCCTACTTACCACTCAGGCAGTCCCACCCCTTCCACTCCACCCAAATGTCTGCTTCTGCTCCAGGAAGCCTATTTTTCTCCTCTTATAAATTACTTAGACATTACCCAGTTCAACCTAATGCTAGGATCCCCTCTGCTAACCAATCAATAGAGCGCTGTATTCTACTTGCCCATCTTCCGTGACGGGGAGTTTACTACATACCTACCAAGGAAGCCTCTCCTAAGACAAGATGGCACTATTAGACGATTCTTCATTCTAGAAGAATATGGCCATATTTTACTTTTCCCACATTGGTCCTGGTCCTGCCTTTAGTTTAAGAGAAACAATATAGTGGTACTTAATAGCACAAGCTTTGAAATCAGATCTGTGCTCACATCCAATGTGTCCTTGAACAAAATGCTTCACCTTTCCAAGGCTCCAGTCCTTGACAATAATACCAACTTCAAAAGGCTGTTATGAAAGGTAAAAGAGTAACTACCTTAACACCATGAGCTTAACACCATGCCTGGCATAGAATAAGAATCCAATAAAGGAGAGCTGGTGCTGCAGTTTTCATCGCCATCACCATCGTTATTTAAAAATCTAATTCCTCCACTTCTAATGTATGTGAGATACAAATTATATTACCCAGATCTGTTCTTTTCCAGGCTCAAGTTTCTTCACTAGACTGTAAATGATAGGAGGACAGATGTGTGTGTCCTATTTACTGCCACATCCCCATGTCTACAACAGTGCCTGGCACATACATAATAAATACCTATAAATACTAAGTTCTACTGAATGCTCTCCATTTCATAGTGTCCATACCCTTCAGCATTCAGGTCACCCTTTTCTGTAGAGGCTCGCACTGTTCCAAATACCTTGGACAATGTGAGATCCAAGACTGAACTCAAAACTAGGCTTACCTCTTCCTCATGACACGCACCATATCACTATTAAAGATTTGGCATAACTTGGCAGCTTCACCAAACTGCCGGCCCACGTTGAGCTTGAAATCAACTAAAACCTTTCAATCTTTCCACACATGATGACTTTGCACTCTGGGCTCTGTGGAATTGGAACTGTAGTAATGCCAAAAGGTGAAACAATAACAGAGCTTTTTCCATCTAGAGTTTCCTCTCGCTCCTATTATCTGGACCACTCAACCAGCTCCCAGTAACCGCAGCCTGGAATTCAGAATAATCTTTCTAGGAACATGTGTTTCTTCCTCCTGAACAGACTATAAACTCCCAAAGGGCAAGATAATGACTGTTTTGATGTCTCTCCTACATGCCAACACAGGGCTGAGTACATAGCAAGTACAGACTGATGCCCTCCATCTGCAGCAGGATTACAATATGGGTTCAGGGGAACTATAGAGACCAACCTCGGGACTCTCTCTCCCTCTCAAACAGCACAGCTCAGTCAGTGTTGTACTTCTAGCCAGTAGGCAGATGGGAGCCAGTCCAGGCATACAGACAGCAGGCCTGCACTCGGACAGGCTGGCTCCTACAGGGCTGTTCTGCTGAGAATCACTCCCTTTGACAGGAAGGAGCTCCTAGAGAACAAGCCAATACCAAGAACATCTCTCCAAAAGGAAGAGTGTCTAGGCAGCCTTCAGGGACTGTCCAAACAGGAAGAGAAGGGAGCCACGGCAGGGGGAGAGAGCTCACCTCATCACTTTCTTCCACATCCACGTCACCATTGGCATCGTCGTCCATCAGCTTGTGGATGCTGCGGACTGCATCAAAGCTGAGCTTCTCATCCTCACTGTGGCACAGGGGCTTGTCAATCCGGCAAAACTCTGTACAGGAAAAGCAAGAGACAACATTACTGTGGGCACTGCTGGCCTCTGCTATCCACCTGTCTCAGTGTCCTTAGCCTCTAGCACCTCAAGCCTCGTGTAGCCACTTAAATAGCTATTTGTACAGTGAGAAAAGTGTTTCATCCAGTCTTCAACTCTCTTCCCCCAGGATGTGCTGAGTTCCCCAATTTAGGGACAATGTCCTATTATCCTGATGGCTCCCTGGCAGGAAAGTCAAGCATAAGGCTGGGAATACCCTGGGATCTAGACAAAGAACGTGAATAGGTAACTCACAAGAAAAAATATAAATGAGAGAAAATATAAATAGCCAATGAACACAGAAAAAAAACTTTTGCCTTACCAGTAAGCAAAGAAATACATATTCAAGTGAAATACCATTTTTCATCAGTCAATAAATAAATGCACGTGAATACAATCTTTCCAGAAACAGGAAGACAGCCCATTCACTGCAATGCCAAAATAATATGTAGTTTTCCTTTTGGTTCACTTTGTCACTGCTGGTAATAATAACATAATGCCAGTCACAAACTAACTGGAGAAACCCTTCACATGCTATGCCCGCCCATTGACAGCTACGGTCAGCAAATAGCTCTCAGACATCTAAGGTCCTGGGCACACCGGGTGCAACAGCATGGCAGGTCTGCAGTACAGCTTCCCCCACCCACCAACACAGTCGTTAATGTGACACAAAAACCAGCACGAGAGCCGAGGCCACCTACTCCTCTCTTAGAACCCTGGAAAACACCGTGCACACACACAGCAGGCAGACCTGGCATCTAGTCTTAGCTCTACCAAGTGAGGTCACGTCCCTTCTCCAGGCCTCAAGTTCACTATCTGAAAAAGATATTTTAAGTAAAGTTTCTAGTATGTCTTCCAATTCTTAGCTTCTAAAATTCCTCTTTCCCTTTGACCCTGATCTTGATTCCTTCTCTCCAGCAAAAACTCCTCAGATTACTCCCAAGGAAGAAGTTGTCACAGGAAAGAAAACAAGGACAGGGTAAAGAGGCTGTTGTGGCTGTGAGGCCTTCTCCAAGGCACTGATCAAAGTCCCAAAACACTCCAATCCATTTAATCATTCAGCTGACTGCTGGTCAGAGACAGGGAACAGACAGGACAAGTCAACTCTCTGTCACTCACCAGTTGCTCAAATCCTTTTCAAAATGAGGGAGAGATGTAAATATTAAATGTGTCAAGTGTCCCAGATGTGACTCAATAAAAACATGTTGGATACTGGAGCTCACAGATGTTAACTGATGTGCCCCAAATCAAAGACAGCTGAAGAGTCACAGCAAGGGCCCAGGTTTACTGACTCCCAGGTCGGTACTTCACCTATCTTTATGCCAAGGTGACCAAACAGCTTTAGCGTGGTTTCATCTTCCGTTAGTCACAGACGGTAAGAAGCACACTGAAGAAATGGCTTTATAGAAGACAAAAAGTAAGCAGTGCCTGGGTGGCTCCATCAGTTAAGTGTCCGACTTTGGCCCAGGTCATGATCTCGAGGTTCAGGGAGTTTGAGCCCTACACTGGACTCTTTTCCGTCAGCACAGAGCCCACTTCAGATCCTCTGTTACCCTCTGTCTCTGCCCCTCCCCCACTCACGCACACGCACGCGCTCTCACTCTCAAAAATAAACATTTAAAAAAAGACAAGTAAGAAGAATACAATACATGAAGAAGAAATATCTCCATGTAACTGTATATTCTACTACATTTGTCCTGCTAAGTTGGGAGTGGGGAGCGGAGGGTGGGGTAAAGCGGTGGTGGTAGAATGCAGCCAAAGATTAAGGCATTGTTTCTCAACTTCCTCACCAACAAGAGCTCTTGGCATGATTGTGTCGTTTACCTATCGAAAAAAAATTGCAGTAAGTAATGACTGGTTCATAGGTGAGGCACACAGCACTGGGATTAGCATAACCAACATAATGTTTTCCTTCCCTTAGTTCTGTTTTTGTCTTAATCAGAGGCACATATAATTGCCTATCAGAATGAGAAAAAAAAATTGCCCATCAGAGCTTTTTAATCAGCACATGATGTGCCCATTTAAACAACATTTATTGTGTGGTCTTAATATGTCAGGCTCTGTAATCAGCATGGGGCATAAAGAGAGATGAGTCAGATCTCACCCCTGCTCTCAAGGAGCTTAGTTTTAAAAGTAGGGAAGAGGGGCTCCTGGGAGGCTCAGGTGGTTAAACATCTGACTCTTGATTTCAGCTCAGGTCATGATCTCATAGTTCATGAGATTGAGCCCCGCATCGAGCCCTGGCAGCATGGAGCCTGCTTGGGATTCTCTCTCTTTTTGCCTCTCTCTCTGCACCTCCCCTTCTTGCACATGCATGCACACCTGCACACACACATGCACTCTCCCTCTCTCTCTCTCTCTAAAAATAAGTTAATAAACTTAAATATATATATTATTAAAAGTAGGGAACAGAGGCAATTAAAACACCATGTGCTAAGTACCATGACAGAAAGAATCAGGATTACCCTAGGGGTCAGCAAACTTTTTCTGTAAAAGGCCAGATAATAAATAATTTAGGATTTATGAGCCATATAGTCTCTGTTACAACTACTTAACTCTGTCGTAGAGCACAAAAGTCGCCACAGACAAAACATGAGTAAATGAGCTTAGTTGTGTTCTAATAAAACTTTATTCAAAAAAAACATGCAGTGGGCTGAATTTGACCCCAGGGCTATAGTTTGCTGACCCTTGTTCTAGAAAACCTTAGGTAGCACACCTGAACCACATTAAGTTGACAGATTTCTGACTCAAAGCAAAGAAATACAATCTTTTCATTAGCCTGTATCCACAAACAGGTTTATCATAAAGCACAACTTCTAATGAGCTTTTTTTTGAAGTTTATTTATTTTTGAGAGAGAGAGAGACAGAGTGTGAACAAGGGAGGGGCATAGAGAGAGGGAGCCACAGAATCTGAAACAGGCTCCAGGTTCTGAAGGGTCAGCACAGAGCCAAACACAGGGCTCAAATTCACGAACCTCGAGGTTCTGACCTGAGCCCAAGTCGGACGCTTAACCGACTGAGCCACCCAGAAGCCTCTAATAAACTTTTTTAAATACTGGAAAAAGTTTAAATGCTGAGCTCTAGGGACTGGGGGCCTCCAGGCTGGGCACGAGTGGCCTAAGGTCAGCCAGCCTCTCTCCCAAAAGCCTATAGCTGGTGCAAGTTTAGGCTTCAAATGCTAGGCTCTAGTTTGTAAACTGATCAGACAGACAGGTGACCTTTGCTGTTGGCATCATCTGGCATAGAGAAGGATTTAAGGGATTGAGAATAAAGGAGTATAAAACCTTGATGTCTCCTAAGGCCATAGAATCCTATCCAGAAAAACCACGTTAGTCAAAATTCACAAATGACTCCTTCTACCAAGCATTTCCTAGGCTGTCTCTCTCCTTCCTGACACCTCTTCTATCTTCTCTTATACCTTCATTCCAATCTGGCAAGGTTTCCCAGAGCCACCTGGAAATACCTTAGAAGATCCACCCATTTAGCAATGCATTATTAATAAAAGAGCCCTGGACTTGGAGTCAGAACACATGTCAAAATCCCAGCTCCATTAGTTACATCTATATGATGTTGGACAGGATGTTCAACTTCTCTGAGCCTCCAATATCTCATTTGCAAAATGAGGATAACTATCTCTGCTGACAGGGTTTTTATGAAAATTAAGACCACATTTGCTCCAACGCCTAGCATAGCATAGGGCATGCAAAAAGATGACAATCAATACATTTGTAGTTTCCTTCTTTCCTCCCAGAGCAACATGTGAACAGTTCCCTGCTAACTTCAGTCACTCTCCCTACTGTGTTTGAAAAATCAATCAGTCACATGTTCTAGATGAGTTAGCAAGTGATTCCGACAATAGCCTGTATTCCCACAGCATTTATGTGTCTATCACCAATAACATTTATCATACTGTGTTTCAGTTCTCTGTTTCATTTGTCTTCCCTATCAAACAATGTCCATAAGGGCTTGGGACCATGTCCCCAGCAGCAAGCAAAAGCCAGGTTCTTGATAGATGCTCAATGTTTTTTGAACAAATAACTAAATAACAATTATGTGTAGGATTTCTTCAGGCAGAAAAGAGAACTGTAAGTAAAAAGAGTAGCACAGGAGTAGGTTTTTAAATATTTTGGTGCCAGGGCCCCTTTATATACATAAAAATTGAAAATCCCAAAACTAATATCTACCATATTAGAAATTAATTTTTTTACATTTATTTATTATTATTTTTTTTTTGAGAAATAGAGTGAGACAAAGCGTGAGCAGGGAGGGGCAGAGAGAGAAGGAGACACAGAATCTGAAGCAGTCTCCAGGCTCTGGGCAAGCAGTCAGCACAGAGCCTGATGAGGGGCTTAAACCCACGAACTGTGAGATCATGACCTGAGCCGAAGTCGGACGCTCAACTGACTGAGGCACCCAGGCGTTTTTTTTAGAAATTAAAACGCAAATTCTAATAATAGCAATTAATTCATCTTAGACAAATAAATCTCCTATACATTAATTTAATAGGATTTTTTATGAAAAATAATTGTTTTCTGGAAAAAAATTTTTAAGTTTATTTATTTTGAGAAGCGCCTGGGTGGCTCAGTTGGTTAAGCGTCCAACTTCAGCTCAGGTCATGATCTCACAGTTCATGGGTTCGAGCCCTGTGTCGGGCTCTGTGCTGACAGCTCAGAGCCTGGAGCCTGCTTCAGATTCTGTGTCCCCCTCTCTCTGCCCTTCCCCTGCTCATGCTCTGTCTCTCTCTCTCTCTCTCTCAAACCTAAACATTAAAAAAAATTTAATAATAATAAAGTTTATTTTGAGAGAGAGAGAGCACGTGTGTGCACATGCACGTGCGAGTGGGGAGGGGCAGAGAGAGAGGAAGGGAGAATCCGAAGCAGGCTCAGCACTGTCAGCACAGAGCCCAATGTGGGGCTTGATCTCACAAACTGTAAAATCATGACCTGAGCCGAAATCAAGAGCCAGATGCTTAACCAAATCAGCCATCCAAGCATCCCTGGAAAAAAATGCTTTCTGAGAAGAGTGGGATTGTTTTTACATTTTTGCAAATCTCTTTAAGTCTGGCTTAATAGAAGACAGCTGTAGTCTTATTGTATCTGTTTCTACATTCAATGTGTTGTTTTGATCACAGAGCAAAACAGATATGTAGTTGGAAAGGACAGGAATATTTTAATAATCTTCCAGATATCTGTGAACATTCTTCTCTGATATTACATCAAAATCGACAAGTAGTAGGTTTATTAAAGATTAGTTGCAATGTGAAATCTGAAACTATATAAATGAACTGTTTGTAATCTATTATATTAAAATCTATTGGTCTATCTTGCACTTTGATCTTTTATCCAGGAGTGATTTTGTAACATGATGCACTGGTCACATGGAAACTTCCAAATTTGACCCATTTCATCTCTACGATATCAAAATAATCACAGTTATTAATATCACCACTAATTACATCAGAAAAGATTTAAATCTGGGGCAGCTGTCAAGCTCACAGTGGCAGATCCAAGTTTTTCAAAATTCTAAGTTTTAAATGAAAACTAGAATTTTATTGTTGGCAATAAATACTACCAGTTGTTTTCCTTTAATAGCAGACTCACTTCATTCATTTTTAAGAAAATACGTGCCAAATACGTGAGTCTGAGTAAGTATAGTTTACCTGTCAGTTATTCTTTCACATAAAAATGGTGTTCCCTGAAAAAAGGAGGCAGTTCAACTTGCAGCTCAGTGGTACGAATGCTCTCTCTTGAAATAAACATCAGAGGTGCCCAGATGGCTCACTGGGTTAAGTATCCAACTTCCGCTCAGTCACGATCTCAAGGTTCGTGGGTTTGAGCCCTATGACGGGCTCTGTGCTGACAGCTCAGAGACTGGAACCTGCTTCGGATTCTGTGTCTCCCTCTCTCTCTCTGCCCCTCCCCCGCTCGTGCTCTGTCTCTCTCTCTCTCTCTCTCTCTCTAAAAATAAACATTAAAAAATTTTTCAATAAAAATTTAAAAAATTTAGAGAAAGAAATAAGTATCAAATTTCTACACACAGAAGTGGTTTATGCACACTTCCTGTTTCATCACACAGAATACTAAAGAGATATGTATTCAACAGGACACAATTTAATAGAATTAATACATTTTATATTTATTTAAAAATTTTTTTAATAATTAAAAAATTAAAAATAAATTTTTAAAAACAGAATGCATGTTGGTGAGGAATACCACGACCACCAGTGCTGTTCTGTGCCACTGCTCTGACTCTTGCTAAGGTGCCAGCAGCTTTACCTAAGTGCTTTTGTGCCATCATTGCAAATGTAGACACAGCAGAAAAAGACAAATAACATCGTAGCATTATTATTAAGATGTCTTGGACCTTGTGGACCCCTGAAAAGATCTTGGTGACCCCCAACGGTCTGCAGACCACACTTTGTTAACCACTAGCAGCCAACACCACAAAGTCTTTCCTTTGTGTCTGAATCTCCTCTCCTTTCTCCAGGCAGAGCTAATCATTTACTGCTCTATGCTCCAAAGCACTTTATACATAACTCTGTTGTATTAATTCTCATGCTCTAAGTTGTTTGCATGCCATATCCAGAAAAGGGCAAGGACTAAGTTTGACTCACTCTAACCCTCAGGGCCTACATCCACCCTGTCAAATATAAAATCAGCAAATACTGACTGAATGAATGAATGAGTGCATGAATGGATTCATAACAAACCATATCTGCCCCAAAGACCAGAGAATTCCTGAGTACAACCCACCAGTTCCCACCACCAATACCCACCATCCACCTGATGCCTCTTCTCCTCCAGCCACGTTCTCGTCACCAAACAGTAACTTATCCCCCTGAGAACACATATTTATAGGCATGCAAAGCAGAGCCACTGCAGTTGAGCCTGACCATGGATTGTCTGATGTGAGACACAAGCCCAAAGGTAAAGAAGTGGGACAAACAGCAGTCAAAGAAGAAGGTACAGATGGGGAGTAGAGAGGCGCTGGTCAGACTGTTCCCTACCACTTGGCTGGCCCCTGAGGGGAATCTGAAAACTGATAAATTTTGCCATCAGGGGTCTCATTTGTTGATTGTTAATTTCTCCCACTTGACCTCCCACCCCCCAAGCACAACCAGCAAGCTCTGCAGTGACTCCAGATGGGATCAGAATCCACCCTTACCCTTAGAAAGGTCTCAAAAGACTGTTAAGACTGAGAGGACCAGCCCTGGGAAGACTGAAGAACCAAGGGCCTTGAGATTCCAGAGATAAAACAGCACAGAATGCAGAATGAGGCTGAGCTGGGGGTCTAGGGAAGGGGCGCAGGAGGAGAAAGTACCTTCTACACAAAAGGGTAAAGAATGAGAAAGGGAACTAAACTAGTTCCCTGGACCTAGGAAGTTCTGGCACGAAAGGTCCCACGTGGAATACAGCACACTGTAGGTCTAGCCACAGAGGAAAGAGGAGTCAGATTCCCACACTGAGTGAAATCCAGCCTCCTGAGGGGTGGTCCTGCCCTTGTTGGAACATCATGTCTTCATATCCAAGAAGAGGTCCGACTCTTCTCAGCAGGGGCAGGAATTCAGAAGAGTTTTCCTTATGGACGAAGCAGGCACTGGTTTCAGCTACCCAAGCAGCAAAAGACTACCCCAAAGACGTCCCATGTCTCCCCTCCCAGGGAGAACATGTGAAGAAAGTAATAATAACATCCCATATAACACCAAGAGTGAACCCTAAGGTAACACACTATGAACTTTGGGTATTATAACATATTCATGTAGCCTCATCCTTGGTAAAAAATGTACCACTCTGGTAAGTAACCCTGGTAATGGGGTTGGCTATGCATGTGTGGAGGCAGAGGATATGTGGGAAATCTCTGTACCTCCTTCTGAATTTTGTTGTAAACCTAAAACTGCTCTAAAAATAAAGTTAAAAAAAAAAAAAAAGCCTGGCCTACAATATGTGTGTGGTCAGTAAAGGCTTTTATAATTCTTACCAGCATGCTTTAAAATATTATATATTGTGGGGCACCTGGGTGGCTCAGTTGGTTAGGCATCCAACTTCAGCTCAGGTCACGAACTTCTGGTTTGTGAGTTTGAGCCCTGCGTCAGGCTCTGTGCTGACAGTTCAGACCTGGAGTCTGCTTTGGATTCTGTGTCTCCCTCTTTATCTGCCCCTCCCCCTGCTTGCACACTGCCCCCCCCCCCTTTCTCTCAAAAATAAAAAAACATTAAAAAAATAAATAAAAATAAAAATATTATGTGTTGTGGGTTCAAGCCCCACATAGAGCTCACTGTTGTCAGCACAGAGCCCACTTCAGATCCTCTGTCCCGCTGCACCGGCCCACTCCCACTCGCTCTCTCTCTCAAAAGTAAACATTAAAAAATATTATATCTTTATTATAATGCTACATAATTATATTTTCACTCTAACCTGTGATCTGAATATTTTTTTAATTCACATGAAATAAAATTAAAGAAAGCCCTCAGTGGAAACAAAAATTCACAGCATTGACTATGTATAAAGCTCCAATATGCAGCATAATGAGATACACCTCTGAGTTCCACCAGCATTTCTGACTTTGTACCTCTTCTGGCCTCACTTCAGTCAGCTTCCAACTGTAGTTATTTGAGGATATCTGAGGACAGAGGTCATATCTTTTTCATTTTTTCATAGCACCTACCACCCCTTGCATATGATGCACTTATTTGTTGATTTGTTTGCTGCCCATCTCCCCCCAATAGAAGTAAGGCTCACAAAAGCAGGAACTTTCTTGTTCCCTGTGGTATCCCCCGGGACTCATATAGTGCCTGGCACACAGTAGGTATTCAATATAGATCTGCTGAATGAATGAATAAATCTTTGCTTTCCTGAGTGTACAAAGCAGGTTTCTCCTCCAGACACGACTTTTAAATGTTGGGAGTTTTAAAGAATCTGGGTTTGGTCCCGGGCTCTCTTCTCTTCAGACATCTCTCTCCAGGAGGGATCTGACCTCTCCTCACAGCTTCAATTATCATTTAAAGAAATGCCATCTCCTCCCAAAAAAACTATTGCCATCTCCCCCCAAAAAAGTAAGATGATGGTTCTGCTTCAAGCTTCCCTTCTGACCCTCAGAAACACACAGAATCCAACTACCTACTAAATATCTCCACATAGATGTCTGACAGGAACATCAACGGATGCATAATGTCTAAATCTAAACTCATTAGTTCCCCGCCCCCATCCCCTGCCAAAGTTCCCACTTCTCCAGTTGCTGGTGTCAGAAACCTTGACATCTCATTCTCCCTCACTCCCCACCTCTAATCAAGCACCAGTCCTTCAAGACTCCTCAACTATTCCAAACCTTCTTCTCCTCACAGGAGAGATATTCTGAATACTTAACAAGCAGTTGACAGGAATGCTAACTATAGGCAATGCTACTGCATACCAGCTGATTATCTGTCCAAGTCATCTCCCTACTTAAAACCCTTCAAAAGCTTTTCATTACTCTTAAGATGAAGTTCAAATTTCTTAAAGTGGCCTGTAAGGCCCAGAATGATTTGCCAGCTGCCACCTTTCTGGTCTCTTGTCCAACAACTCCCTTAGCTTTGTGCAATCCTTCTTTCATGTTCCAAGTTTCTCCCTTCCTTTCACATAGCACGTTGGTTCTCAACTCTGGCTACATATTAGATTCACTTAGGGAGCACTTATGCTGCTGAGGCCCAAGCCCCGTCCCAGACCAATTAAATCAGTATCTCAATGGATGGGACTTAGGCATGGGTTTGGTTTTAGGGGAGTTTTGGTTTTCTGTTTTTCTTTGAGACATACCATATATACAGCAAAGTATATAAATAAACATATAGATCAGTTAACTTTTACATATGTATATATCTAAGTAACTACCACCAAAATCAAGAAATACTCCAGGAAGACTTCCTCCCTCTTGCCCCTTTCCAATCAATACTATCACGACCACTACACCTCACCCCACCCCACAGTGATAACTGTTCTTCTGACTTTTATCGCCATAGATGAGTTTTGCCTTTCCTTGACATTTATAAAAATAGAGCATGGATATTTTTTAAGGCAGAGTTGCACGCAATAAAATGTCTCCATTTTAAGTGCATAGTTCAGTGTGTCTGACAAACATACGCACTTGTGTAACCACCACCCAATTAAGATATAGAACATTTTCATCACCCCAAAGTGTTCCCACTTGGTACTTCACTGCCAAATCGCACTGCCCTCCTCACACAAGCATTGATCTGATTTCTATCATTATAAAATAGTTTTGCCTGCTTTAGAACTTCAAAGAAATATAATCACCAGTATGTACTCTTTTGTGGCTGGCTTCTTTTGCTCAGCATTCAAAAGATTCAACCATGTTATCACATGAATCAGTAGTTTTTCTCCATTTTCTCACTGAGTAGTATTCCACTGAATGTATATACCACAATGTGTTTATCCATCCACCAGTTTTTAGCTAGCACAAATAAAGTGCTATGGACATTTGTGTACAAGTCTTTGTGTGGACATAGGTTTTCATTTTTCTTGAGTGAAAATAAATTTTTCATCTGGAGTTCGAGTAGGAGTGGAACTTCTGGGTTATATGACAGGGTTATGTTTAACTTTTAAGTGCCAAACTGTTTTCCAAAGTAGTTGCATTGCTTTATACTCTCACCAGTAAGCACCAGTATGAAGCACCCACCAGTCTAGCTGCTTCATATACTCTCTTATACCTGGTGATGTTAATGTGCAACCCAGGTTGAGAATGACCTAGAATTCCTTTTGTATGGAAGCTTCTTCATTCTTTCTTGACCTGCAGATTCTGACACATGCTGTTGGTCTGAACTTAAATACTTTTTCTTCAAAGAATCTTCCTTGATCGTCTTCCCTGCCAAACTGGTTTAGGCCCACATTATACATTCTCCAACATTGATAACACTTTTCACAATTATAATTATCTGTGTGATAATTTGCTTAATATCTTTCTTCTCCACTAAACTGTAAGCACCACAGTGGCAGGAGCCATGGCTGCCTTCATGGCTGAATCCTGGCTTTGAGCCAACACCCAGGACCTAGCGAAGTCCCTAGCACAACACTTGGGCTCCAATCAATATTCACTGACTGAACAAATGAATGCCCAGAAGAACTCAGCTGCATGAAAGAGCAAATTCAAACAGAGATGAAGCAACATAATCCTGGCCCACAAAAAGTACAAGAATGAACACAGTGTATGAACGACAAAGACACAAAATAGAATACAGTAAGACACAAGAGACCAGAGCAGCAGGAGATACCAGTCTGAAAACAGGTAGAAGACAGTAGGGGTGGAAGGCAGGGCAACCTAACAAAGCAAGCCCAAGAGGAAGGGGCACAGCATCTCACACAGATTGATTTGTAAAAGAACCCAAAGTCAAAATGTACTTTTCACCAATCTTACAAAATTCCTGGCGCAGAATGGGAATAGTGGATGCTGAGATCCCCATTGTACTCAAACTCTAAGTGGCAAAGTTGGAAGGGCTTTGGGGGGCATCAAGGATCACTGCCTACCTTACAACTAGAGAAGGAAACTGAGACTATGAAAGGGGGTTGTTTTGCACTAGGTTGGCCAGCAAACTAGTGGCAGAACCAGATTAGAAGTCTCACTAACTTCCTATGGCAAGGCTATATGGTTGGGAGATCCAGATGAGTGTTCAAGAGGGCTCCCTAAAACTTCTAACCCTTACCCTCCAAGACTCACAAATAGGGGCAAGTTTAATTAGGTTCTGCTTGCCTATTAAGGGCCAACACAGAAGTCATAACTGGTCTTGTGCCGTTCCCCAAGCAGGGTAAAACAGAATTTCCTGGTTTTGCCTTAACTTCTTCAGGTCCAGCACTAGCCAGAGACACCTTCCTTATCAAGACTTAGAAACAAAGTTAAAAAGACACTAGAGACAGAGTACTGAGTCCCTAGCACGCTCTGCAGGGAGGAACAAAAAGAGCAAAAGGATATGCTTCTATTTAAGCATATGAAACATAATCACCTGCTAGAAGAAATGAAATCTTCAGCCCTCTCTCCTCTCTCCACTCAGCCACCCCATTTCTACCTTCTTCCTCCTCTCAGTATTTTTTTTCTTCAAATACTGATTTCACAAAAAGCTTCCCTCCAGAAGAAGGTGGCTAATTCCTAAAGTTAGTCCCCACCAAGCAGGCCATGACCTCAATAACGCAGGCTTCTGATGCAGGGGACTTCTAGCTGTTCTGACTGCCCATGCCTCCTCCCACATCTACAGGGCTCTGGACACTTATCCATCTGCTTAACAGCCTATCTGCCTGCCCTTTTATTTCTATCACCTTTTTAACTAAATTAAAAGTTTCTGGCCCCCTGTTCAGTGTTCACATGCTACCATTTCAACACTCATTTCTGATTTTCAATCACCTATTTGCTGACCTTGAACTAGCTGGCTGAACTAGCCAAAGGTGCTAGGGATACAAAAAGAGGTAAGATACACTTCTCTGCTCTCCAGGGTCCCCCCACCCCTTCTTCTCAATTATTAAAATATATACTGAATCACAGAAGTGGTAGGTGCAGGTACTTAAATTTCAACTTTCCTATACTCTGACTATTCCTAAGGATTAATTCTCTTATCAGAAAAATCCATAAAGTCCTTTGAAAAACAGTGAAGCCCTGTAAGTGTTAGTCATTTGCTTGTTGGTCCTCTATTCTCTGCTTTATCTGAGTCTCATCTTCCCAACTATACACGAGTCTGATTTTTCTGGTGTTCCCCTGTGTCAGGCATGGCACTGGACAACACAAGACCCGGTCTAGGGACAACTGAGAGCTGCTTACAGATTTTGAAGATTTGCTTTCTCAGCTTTGGGGTCCCACATACCACAGGTCTTTACATTCTAAAGGTATCTGTGCCAAGAAGCATGACAACCCCAGAGAAATTAAATCAACACACGCTTGTTCAAAAGTTGCCCCAAATTCTCTGACCTGGCACCCGACCCAAACATTCCTGCATCCTGGCCAGCACTTGTCAGGGTCTGAGATGGCCAAAAAAATAATTACAAACAACTCAAAACAGATTTCTGCTGGGAAAAGTTTTCTAAAAGTGTTTGAGTGGGCATCCAAGGACTTGTCCAGATAAGGACATTGCACAGTGCCCAGGGGAGGTGTCCAACCCATTAGTGGACCCTCTAGGATTATACCCTTTGGTTCAGGAGTGGAGCTGGCTCTCAACAATCAGTCCTGATCACAGTGACCCCAAGAGCACAGTGATAAATGCCTGGAAGATATAAACACTGGGGAGCCAGGCACACACACGGGGTAAAAACAATGTTGATTCCAGGGACCATTGCAGCAGGAGTTCATCCTCAGGTCACCCAGGCCCACTGCTGGATGGCCTACCAGAGAACACATGCCTGGGCTCCCAGAGACCAGAACCAGGCAAGAGCTTCTCACCATCTTTCTGCCCCAAATAAGCCTCCATTCAAACAATACAAAGAAGATAACTGACCCCCTTTCTTCTTTTCTTGAGATTAGATAACCAAGAACATCTACTGAAAAACCCTGCAGTCAGGATGGTCATTCCAAGGACTTGGTTTGCAGCCCTTCCTCACCTGATGCAGTTCTCAGCTATGGATCCAGACAACATCTCCTCAGAAGGGTGGCTAACTATCCAGAATGGAGTGTGCCTGAGCCTCCTGACAGCCCAGGCTCCCTGATCCTGCTCCCACATGGGAACGAGCCTAGTATGATTTCTGAGGAAAGGCCTCTATGCTCCAGCTCACAGAGATCTGAGCTCAGATCTCCATGTACTTTGCCTGGGTTACTACAGTTTCCTCACTGATCTTCCTGTCTCTGCTCGTTTCTCTCAAACCCATCCTCTACTAAAGCAGTCAGTACAATTTTTCTAAAATTCCAATCTGACTAGACCACTCTCCATGCTCCTGAATAAAATCCTTCACAGGTTCACATAAAAGCCTGTTTATAGGGGCGCCTAGGTGGCTCAGTTGGTTAAGTGTCTGACTCTTGGTTTCAACTCAGGCCATGATCTCACAGTTTGTGAATTTGAGCCCCACATCAAGCTCTGCACTGACAGCAGAGAGGCTGCTTGGGATTCTCTCTCTTCCTCTCTCTGCCCCTCCCCTGGCCACATGCCCTCTTTCTCAAAATAAATACATAAACTTAAAAAAAATCTGTATACAAATGTTCATAGAAGCTTTATGTTTAATGACCCAAAACTGGGATCAGTCCATACATCTTTCAGGGAATGGTTATATACATTATACACAATGGAACACTATTTAGCAATAAAAAGGAACAAAGTCGTGATACATACAATCACTTGGATGATTTTCCAGGGAATTATGGCTGAAGAAAGAAGCCAATTCCAAAAGGTTACAAACTCTGATTCCATTTATACAACATTTTTGAAAGGTCATAAAACTTTAGAAATGGAGAATAGTGGGGTTAGGAACAGGGAAGGGGGTGGGAGAGAAAGGTGTGGTTATAAAAGGGCAAATAAAGGATACTTACAGTGTTGGAACAGAACTTACACACACGAGTACAAGTAAACTGGGGAAATCTAAACAAGATTGGTAGGTTTTATTAATGTCAATATTCTGGTTATAATATTATACTGCAGTTTGTCAAAATGTTCCTGTGGGGAAAACTGCAAAGTTTCCCAATGATCTCGCTGTATTATTATTATTGTTCTAAGTAGGCTCCATGCTGGAGCCTGAGATCTCATGACCGTGAGATCAAGACCTGGGCTGAGATCAAGTCAGACACTTAATAGACTGAGACCCGAGCGCCACGCTGCATTTTTTAAAAACTGCATGTAAGTCTAGAATTGTCTCAATAAATATTCTAATTTAAAGAAAAAAATCTTTTGCAAAGCTCCCCAACTCTTACAACAGTGATTCCTAACTTTTTCTCAATGAGGAATTCCAAAAGCTCCGTTAATAATAGTTATACTTTTAGTATCCACAGATTGAAAAACAACTAAGAAAATAATATGGATTCACAAGACACCCTTCAAGGGCCCCTTTCAGAGTTTTAAATCCTCAGGTTGGGAACCACTAGCAGGTATAACAAATATAATGTAGCAAAGGATACAGGCTTTTCAGGAGGTGGTCCCTACCAGGTTCTCTAGCCTTATCCCATACCAGTCACTGACACACACCTTACCCTGCCACCACACTAAACTACTTGGAGTTCCATAAATACGCAAGACTCACTTTGTGGCTTTGTACACAATGTTCCCTCTGCCTACAATATCCTTGCCCCATTTTACACCTGACTAATTCCTACTCAAGTTTCAAGATTCTACTCAGGCTTTTTCTAATTCCTCTAGGAAGTATTCTCTACACTGACTCTTTGGGTTAGATTAGGAGCCCCTCTTCTGTGCCCACATGGTCCCTGTGCTTCTCTCTATCACAACTTAGACCAATTAACCTCTGTATGCCTGCATTTCATTACCTATAAAATAAGAAGAAAACGGTATCTACCTGATAGAGTTTTAAGAATGAAATGAAAATATATAAAGTACTTCAAATAAAGCATGGCACACAATAAGTATTCAATTACTACCAAGTTGTTTTTACTGTAATCGTTTGTCTAACCATCACACTGAAAGATCCAAGCAGGAACTGGTATTTGTATCCATCTCTGGTCTGGCCTATAGTTAGGTGCTTGGTAAATATCTGGAAAAAGAATTGAGGGAGCTAATGTTGGCATAATGAGGTGGAATCTAAGTCAACGGTAGAACTAGAGATCTACAGAATAGAGAATTATTGCTAAGAACAAGAGCTAAGTATAGTAGGAGCCAGGAATAAGATAGCCATCTCAAAAAGATAAGCACAAGACGACTATTACAGATTACTAAGAACTTGGGTGAATAAACTGACTGAAGTCGTACTGAATTATTGTGCAGAGCTCTTTTGATTCGTCATTATAACTTGTTAATTTTGAGCTGAAAAAACTGCTTAACCTTTTGGAGGCACTGTTACTTCAGCTGTAAAACGTGGCATAATACTGTAATTTTCTAAGTATTTAAGATTATGCAAGCAAACTACCTAGCCCATTGATTAAAGTAAAACTAGTTTGCTCTGAATAAATGTTATGCCATCCTTGTGCCTTCAAATTTTCTTTCTCTCAAAAATGTAAAAGGAAAAAGGAGACGTCCTTTGGATAGTAACTTCCCCGATGAAGAGGGAGGGAAGGGAAGATGTAAATGCCAATACACATGAATACTAAGCACCAGCTTGAGCAAGGGTGAACGGGCACCTGGAGCCACTCTCCCTCCAGCTCCTCATGGGCAAGACTTGGTGGCCCTTCAAGGTCCAGGAAAAGTCCTATGCCCACCTGCCTTCTTTAACCACTTTAGGCCCTATGAGTCTCCCCTCTGAGGTCACAGCACTGAGCTCAGTCTGGTTCAAGCACAAACTCACAAGGTTTCTTCCAACCACAATTGGACTCTGTCCCCAGCTGGCATGTTAGTGACTCTGCGGTGGGACCTGAGTGTCCTCCTGTTATCTACACAAGAACAGAATTAAGTACATTGTTATTGTCTCAGGGAGAAAGGAGGGACAAATATGTCTGGAACTATGTTGGGACTTGTACATAAAAAGTTGTACTCTCTTACAACTTTGTAAAGTCAGTCCTTTTATTTTTTATTTTAGAGAGAAAGAGTGTGTGCGCACGCGCCTGTGTGTGTGTGCACGCGCATGCATGCACATGAGTGGGGGAGGGGCAGAGAAAGAGAGAAAATCTCAAGCAGGCCCCATGCTCAGGACTCAGCCCGACTCAGGGCTCAATCCCACAACCCTGGGATCATGACCTGAACTAAAATCAAGAGTCAGACACTCAGGGGTGCCTGGGGGACTCAGCAGGTTAAAGGTCCGACTTCGGCTCAGGTCATGATCTCATGGTTCGTGGGTTCGAGCCCCGTGTTGGGCTCTGTGCTGACAGCTCAGAGCTTGGAGCCTGCTTCAGATTCTGTGTCTCCCTCTCTCTGCCCCTCCCCCCGCTTACACTCTGCCACTCTCTCTCAAAAATAAAAAAAACAAAAGAGTAAAAAGAGTCAGACACTCAACTGACTGAGCCATCCAGGCACCCTAAAGTCAGTACTTGTATTATCCCTAATATAAAATGAGGAAACTGAGGCTCAGATCTGCTAAATGACTTGCTCAAGTCACATAAATGGTAAAAGTAAGGCTGGAACTGGGATACTGTCTCTCTCCAGAGTGTTGATAAGAATAAATGCAGACTGGTGTCCACCTGGTTACCAACTATGTAGCTGATATGTTGGGCAATTTGATCACACCAGCTCCGTACCTCAACTTTTCTCTGCTGCCAATCTGGGCCTGAGATAGCTATTTGACTTCCTTTCTTCCTATTATTTTGTCCCACACAGGAAATGCAAAGGCAGCTACCCTGGGTCCCTTCCACACTGGAGTATGTGGAAGAAACAGAATAAACAGAGGTCCCTGTGGGGAGAATAAAAGGGAGGCAAATATTAACATCCTATAGTATCAGAGCTAGTTAAACTCTCTGGCTTTACGGATGAGGACAATGAACTCTGAGAAGGCAGGTATCTTACATAAGGTCATACAACTGAACAGAGACTGAAACCTTGTCTCCCAAACTCCGAAATCGGTGCTCATTTTGGTCTACCCCACACAAAGCCATGGAGGAGAACTGGAGTATGACCTGTCAGGCCTGTCACTAAGCAAAAAACCCAAACGCTGTAAACACAGGAAATGGGCTGGGATGAGGTTCAGAGGGAGCAGCAACCTTTGCCAAGTTAGAAGTGTTCAAGGGTTTCCTGTCCACAGCTGTTAACTGTCACAGAAATGCTCCAGAAAGCAATACAAGGCAGAAAAAGAAGAAAAAAACTAAAAAAAGAACGAGGAGAAAATATTTAGGCCTAGAAGTGAGTATAAATTATTTAGTCCAGCCTACTTGGTTTTCCAGATGAGGAAGCTAAGAACCCCCCAAAAAGAAAAATGCCTTGTCCAAACTCACACTCAGAATTTAAGGACCCTTACAAACCACTTATTTGGTTCAAATCCTTCATGTTAATGATGAGAGGTGTGAGACCCAGAGAGGGCAAGATCTTCGGCCAAGGTCACACAGCTAGAGACAGCACAGCCAACACAGGAACTCAGCTCTTCCACCTCACAGACCTGTGTGGCTAGAAGGAGCCCGACCAAGTGACTTTCCTCAGATGCTGTGTTAGCCGTGGACAAAGCACAACAAATCGGGAAACTGAAAATAAGTGGGAATAGTAACAGCTAATGAAGAATAACAAAGACCAAACAGAGCAAGCCTGGAAGAGCCAAAACAAAAGTGCTCTGGCTGGTGAAGACGCTTCGGAAAATGAAGAGGCAGAAAAATATTCTGGCTATTCTAGGAACAGAATCCAAGGAAGAACAAGCAAGCAGGGCAGGCAGATAGAAAAAGGTGGAAATGCTAAGGGAAACCCCAAGGTTCTGCTTTCTTCTTCTGTCTGAGACCTAAATATCCAGAAAACATCACCTCAGGAGCAACTCTGGGCTCAGCAGGTCACTATGGAGGTACTATAGTATAGTAATTAGCAGATTACTGGGCCCCACGTACCACAGCTGGCAGATATGGAGGGGAATTACATTTACACAACACCTGGAATTTCGTATATATTCAATTCTCACCCTGAAAGACAAGGATTATGATTCCCATTTAACAAATAAAGGAAACTAGGGTTTAGGGAAGCCAAGTCTCTTGGTCACAGTCATAAAGTTAGTACTGTATATGGCAGATCCAGTATTCAAACTTAAACTCTCTTTCAAGAAATTGTTTAGCAAGTGCCTGCTCTTCCAAACCTGTCCCAAGGAGACACGGAGGAATACACGGAGAAATAACATGGCCCCTGGTCTACAGGAATTCCAGTCGGGGAACTGTCAATGCTTTCTGGGTCACCCACACTATTGAATAAAGAGTGATGACCTAGAGGCTGGAAAGAACAGAAAGTTCAGAGGAACCTGAGCATTAAGGACCGGGCTACCATGGCTGATTCCTCCAGAGACAGGAAGACTCTGGTGAGAAAAGATGGGCCAGTGACCAGTGTCACTGTACTCTTCTCCCACTCTGGTCAGAGCTTTCTCATCCAACACTTCACCAGACCTCACTACAGTCAAGGCAGTCAGGCAGGGCAGAGTTTCCTCACCCCACTCGACAAATGAAGGAAATGAGACCAACACATCGGTGAATTGGTGGCAGAAAAAAGTCAAGCCCCTTGGCTTCTGTTCTTTCTACTAGACTGCTCTGACTCCACCACAAAAAGGGAAATCTAAAACGTGGGACTGAGGAAGAGTTTAAAACTCTCTGGCCATCCTGTTTTCATCCCACCGCCACCCAGTCCCCACTCCCCCCGTCCACCCTCATCATACTTGCAGAGTTCTTAATTTGGTCTACACATACCCATGCTCCCTCCCTGGGTGCCTCAAAATCAGTGATTCAATCAGGGAGTTAATCAACCACAAAGCCTTGGCTGCCATTAGACCCCATGTCCTCAGGGAAACATTCCCTCCAGCAGCTCGTCCTCAGCACGCAGATCTTTAAATGGCAATCAGAGAAGAGAGGAGTGCTCAAAAAGGAAAGGCCAGGGGGAAACACCCCAGCAGGAGCACATTTCACACGCTCTTAAGTCTGCACACAAGACAGCTAATTTGAACCAGCCTGAGGTCCACCCACCAAATCAACCCAGCTGGGGTCTTAAACTCCTGATAAGAAGGAAAAGTACTAAATGCCCACATTAACTCATTCATTCATCATTCTTGGCTACTGATGTTTATTCTGTATACAATTTATGTTAGGTACTAGAGCCACACACTTTAAAAACAAAAAACAACTCTGCCTTCAAAAAGCTTACATTTTAATTTGTGCTTCTGGTTGTAGATGAAGCCTTTTTTTTTTTTTTTTTTACACTAATTCATTTGTTTCTATCATTTATGTTGAACCTTGCATATATATATGTGACAATTCATTTTCTTCAAGTCTTAGTCATGTGACTGTGGGAGACACGTGGAAAGGGGAAAGAAGGAAAACTGTGTTTGTTCTCTCCTCTATTCAGGAAGTTTTGGGTTTTTTAGAAACCTGAATTGGCCTGTGGATCTTTTGGTAACAGCTATGTTTGGCAGTAAATAATCTTTGTTTATTACAGCACAATAGCTTTACGGGTTGGGGGTGGGGGGGGGCAGGAAGGGAAGCTTACCTTCTAGTAGAGAAGACAGGTAATCAGGATACAAGGAAAGAGCTACAGTCAAGGGATATACCAACTTCCCTGGAAGCAAGATGACTACTTCTCTCTTAAGGGTCAGGGAAAGGCTTCCCAGAGAAAATGCCATTGGCTTACTCTTAGGGAATATGGAACATCTGGATGCTAGAATGCTGAGCCCACAGAGACAGGGTTGGAGAGGTCTCTAAAGGCAGACTAAAGAGTCCCAGGTTCCTAGCACGAGAGCTGCCTTAGGATAAAAGAAATATGCTATAGACCTAGTTGCCTCAAAAATCATATTTATTATACCCCTGGGGCATCTGCTCCAGGTAAAATCCATCAAACTCTGTAGTGCACCTAGATCCACTCTGCACTCAAACAGACCCAAAGTACTGAGCATAAGCTAGAGACTCTACAAGAGACTCCTCTATCTGGCGCTCACACACTTGCTTCTTGCCTTGCAAACTGGCTCCCAGCAGCCAGAGCCACCTTATCTCACAAAGAGCTCTGCTGGGGGATACCACCATTAATGGTCTTAAGACTTAAAAGCTAAAGCCAGCTAAAATGAGAAATAGCTCAGTTAAAATGAAAACCTCTCATGGTTTAACTTTGAGCTGGCCAAGATGAAGACAAAAAATCCTTTAATGCTATACAAATAGAGAGCAAAGCAAGTAGATCATGAGAAACTGGAGTTCATTTAGTGGAAGCCGGAAATCCAACAGTCCCTGCCACCCTACCCACCCATCACTAAACCCATGTCCCAGCTAGGCCCAGCCTAGGCACAGAGCACAAGCAGCACTGGAAAGAAGGGTAGGGGAGCCTTTCCTGAAGCACTATAAAAACGGAAGAGAGTAGCTTCCCATCCCCAACCCCAACCCCAACCCCATAGAACACCAGCTCAGCCTGGCCCTTGTGGGACTTGCAAATCAGTAAAGAAGCTGGCAGTGTGCCACCTGGGGAAACAAAGACCACTCTTCCCAGGAAAGGGGGGCTACTTTTGCAGCCCACATGATGAGATTGCCATGTACAGTCTAGATATTATACAGCCGTTTAAGGAA
Source organism: Leopardus geoffroyi (assembly GCF_018350155.1). Classification (NCBI taxonomy): domain Eukaryota; kingdom Metazoa; phylum Chordata; class Mammalia; order Carnivora; family Felidae; genus Leopardus; species Leopardus geoffroyi. The sequence continues at coordinate 60,047,936 of NC_059329.1, read as the reverse complement.
CACCGTTCTGCAGAACTTGCTGGAACAGAAAAACTGGGTTTAAAAGTCTGGCTACTAACTTGATCATCCACTAAACCCATTCTCGTCCCCATGCATTCCTCCCAATGACCAAATCCTGCCCTACTGTTAAGTCCAATCCTCGTACTTTCCACCCTGAGGGGAACTTTCGGCTTCCTCCTCAATGATGACTCTATTTTATTTGAAAAACATGTATCCACTCAAAAAGTATGTAGTAATGCTTTTTCTATGGCAGCACTGTTTACCGTGGTAGTGTGGCACACACCCTTCAATGGAACTCAAGTCCTTTGACGAGGCTGCCTAAGACCTACCAGGAATCACCTCCACATGCAACAAATGTACTATACCAGATGATTCAACACGGACATGCCCCATGTCAAGAGCCCCCTGCCAAACGTACCAATTCATCCTCCACCTTCCTGTCAGATCTTGTTTACCACCACTTCACACAGGCCTCACCTCACTCCCCGTGTTGATGACCCTGTAACCTATAGCAGAGGCCTTCAAACTGTAAACGCCAGTCAACTGACATCCCTCAGCTAATGGATCAGTTTTTTTGTTTATTGTTAGAGTTCATCAGTAAGGGCACACACTTTTTATAAAAGTTTTGTACCATTTAAATAATTATGATTATAGCAGCTAACATTTAGGCAGCACTATGTGTCAGGCACTACTCTAAGCACTTCATATTTATCTCATTCACCTTCATGAAAACCCTACAATGTATGGGGCGCCTGGGTGGCGCAGTCGGTTAAGCGTCCGACTTCAGCCAGGTCACGATCTCACGGTCCATGAGTTCGAGCCCCGCGTCGGGCTCTGGGCTGATGGCTCAGAGCCTGGAGCCTGTTTCCGATTCTGTGTCTCCCTCTCTCTCTGCCCCTCCCCCGTTCATGCTCTGTCTCTCTCTGTCCCAAAAATAAATAAACGTTGAAAAAAAAAATTTAAAAAAAAAAAAAAAACCCTACAATGTATCATTATCATCAACTCCATTTTTCAAATCAAGAAACGAAGGCCCAGAGAAGTAAACTAAGTGGTAGCAGCTAGAGACAGGCAGCCTGGCTCTAGAGTCCAAGCTCTTAGCTACTATGCTATGCTGCAGAGTGCGATAAGGACCTTTATATACATACATACACATGTGTACAGGGCTTAAATATACCTCCCATCATAACATCTCTTTTCAGTTAAGTCCAAACTTCTGTCTCTTTAGCTTTACTTCTCACTGCTTCTCCCATGTATCCTCCATTCCCACCAGACTGACATACTCACAGGACCTGCCCCTCATTCTTGGCTTGCCATCATCCTTCCTTCCCTCCTCATAATCCTAATCAACCTGTCGGGCTTAGCTCCTCTAGGAAAGCTCCTAGAAAAGGGGGTGGGAGGGCGGGAATCACCACTGGCTTCATGCCTACCAAGCATCAGTCACTATGCTGGTGCTTTAGACACGTTACCGCATATAATCCTCACAACCCCGGGAGGCTAGTATTACTATACCCATTTCACAGATAAAGAAAAAGTAGTGCAGGGAGTTAACTTGCCAGTGGCCCACAGTTCTAAACTACACACTCTTTCCACAATACCTTCTAAGCCCCTTATGACCTACTCCCCACATTTAAATGTTTACATGTATACCATTTGATTTTGCGTTTTATTTAAAATTGTGTCAAACTTTTCCTATTTATGTATGCGTCTTATCTTTCCAACTGGACTCTAAGCCCTTCAACCCAAGAGCTTCCTCTAGACACTTAACACATGGCTGGGCACGCAGTGGCTGCACAGTGTTACCGAGCCAAAGTAACTTCTAACTTCTTCTTAGTTAGAAGAGAGATCTGTAGGGGGCGCCTGGGTGGCGCAGTCGGTTAAGCGTCCGACTTCAGCCAGGTCACGATCTCGCGGTCCGTGAGTTCGAGCCCCGCGTCCGGCTCTGGGCTGATGGCTCAGAGCCTGGAGCCTGTTTCCAATTCTGTGTCTCCCTCTCTCTCTGCCCCTCCCCCGTTCATGCTCTGTCTCTCTCTGTCCCAAAAATAAATAAACGTTGAAAAAAAAAAATTAAAAAAAAAAAAAAAAAAAAGAAGAGAGATCTGTAGTGTTTTGGGTAAAGCTGCCGAATATCGGCACCATAACCTTACAACCATATAACTATAATTCATTTCTTCTAGAGCTAAGAAAAAAGTCCTCTTAACCAAGAAAATCATATAGTGAAGTCTATGAGTCACTCTTGTCGGCAATGATATGAAGATCCCAGAAAACAAGCAACAAAAAAAGAATCACAGTGGGTGGAATGTTTTTTCCCATCCCACTCTGTAGGGAACACAATTGGGCTGATGCTCTCTAAAGAGTGCACACAGCTTCAGCTACGGAATGAGGGAATCCCAAAGGGAAGGTCAGCAAAAACCAGCCAATCCTGCAGATGCTCACAGGAAGCCCCTACGGGGTTCAGAATTATGTGGTAGCAAAAAACTGGCCAAGGACAGACAGAATCTGGGCTTCATTTATTTAACAACTAGTTCTTGAGAGCACTTAGGATACCAGTCAATCCAGTGTATAACATGGACAGGTAAATTACTTAACTCCTCTGGACCTCAGTTTATTCACCTCTAAAAAGAGCTTAATAAGCGCTTTCTTGCCCATATCACAAGGTGTTGAGAGGGTCTAATAAGAAAGGACAGATCAACATCAAGGACAAAGAATAAGGCTATTTTCTTTTTTCACTGTGATCAGGCATATATAATATAAGAGGCTGTCTTTTATTCCGTATTTCTCTGGCCTAAGGGGAGAGCAGTGGTTGGGAGAAATGTGGAAATGAGATCAGTGGTAACCTCAACTGCATTATAGTCACCCACTTTCCTGACCCACTGTTGGGTCTATAAGATTTCTAGGAATCACAGCACAAAGTCAGTTCTAGAATTTTCAAGATTGAAGGCCTAGAAGAATCATATAATTTCAGAGATAGACAGCCCTTCAGAGGCCAACTCATTCACTCATACTCATCACACATCTTGTTTCCAGCCCATCACCCAATAATCATGATGGCACTGCTTATGTGTATATCCTCTGGGTGTCCCAGACATCAAGCAACATTTTATAAGCCAGATTAACTAGTTTCAATGACTATGTTTATTTTCCTATTGCTGTCCCTGAGTCTTGTCCAAACATTCTATGCAGGGCACAGTTATATAGTACTAAAGAAAAGTTCCTGTGCCCAACTTGGACACAAACATAAAAGGAGAGCATTACCCTGCTGAAGCTAGTATGATATAGTGGAGATAATTAGTAAGGGTCGCTCCATGGAGGAAAGAGTTTCACAATCCAGGTTCAGCCTACATGGTCCAATTGCCCCTTTTCACATCTTCTGATGCTAACCTTACTCATTCTGGATGGTGGTCTTATTAAGAAATTCAGCATTTCTGGGGTGCCTGGGTGGCTCAGTCGGTTAAGTGTCCGACTTCAGCTCAGGTCATGATCTCATGGTTTGTGGGTTCGAGCCCCACGTCAGGCTCTGTGCTGACAGCTTAGAACCTGGAGCCTGCTTCGGATTCTGTGTCTTCCTGTCTCTCTGCCCCTCCCTCGCTCAGGCTCTGTCTCTCTGTCTCTCAAATAAATAAACATTAAAAAAAAATTTTTTTTTTTTTTAAAGAAATTCAGCTTTTCCTCACAATGGCCCTAAGCAGGTAGTCTGTTTAACAGCTGTAATGTCAAAGCACTCATATCTCTGGGTGGCCCACTCCAATGGTAGGGAGTTCTAGTAGTTTGAAAAATCTTCCTTGTATAGCAGGAGACCAGATTAAACAACAATTCAAACTAGTTCAGTTATGGAAACTGCCATTTTAAAGTTGTCAGCCCCCTCTGCCTTAGAAACATCAAGTCACCTTGGAGCAGACCCTTGTTCTTGAGGGAAATCCCCTTTTAACCATATAAATATAAAACAAAAGAGCACACAATACCCATGGAGAAAAGAAAACAGTGTGATCTTTTGTGACTTGGCAAAACTGTTCCCAACACCCCTTAGTATGTGAGGGGAACAGAACACAAGTGAATGAACACAAATATGTACAGGATCAAAGCCCTTTCAGGACCAAAGACTGAAGCCTTCACCCCTTTCTTGTAGAGTCAATGCTGTTAGAATTTCCCCGACAGACTGAGATCCTAAGTCAAGTTAAAGGTAGAAAAGGATGTTAAGAGCCTACGGTAAGTGCTCACTCACACCAAGGAAACAGAACATCTGAATGGGTGTTTCAAGCTTAATACAGTAACCAAAATAATTGTAGAAGAAGGCTGGTTCTGGAACTGAAATGTGGCTAAATCTAGAAACACTTCTAGACCTGCCAAATGACGACTATAGGGGTTCCCTCCTCCAATGGATGAGCTTATACATATATGAACTGAAGAGCATTCACTTTGAGAGCTTAAGCATAGACCTAGGTCTAGGCCAAGTGTGACACTGAAGCGGTGCTGTCATCTTCCGTCAGAGAACCACTGCGCCTTGTATAGAACCAAGTCCTTATGGCTACACTAAATAAGGAAAGAGCACACTGTGAGAAATGCGTTCATAAAAGCCACACTGTGTGCCAATGATAGAAGTTGAAAACAGAGCCCACTAACACACCAATAAGATCCTCTAGTTCTCTGTTTTGAACTAAGCCTGACTCCTTTGTACTAAATAAGCCTATGAAGTTCTTCAATAATACTTCATAAAGAGAAAGAGGGAAGAGGAAAGGCCCCAGGAGAAACATACTAAACTTGCAGATAATTTCATCTTCGTTCAAGAGATCAATCTTACTATTGAAAAGAGACCTGACCTTATTCGTACTCCAAGCTGATGACAAGCTGATGAGGTATGTCATATCTACTGTACCTCAATTTTTCCAAAATATGCTATACTGTCCTACCCACAGGACTCTCTAATTATGCCTTCTGAAGCCACAGAGAAAAACAAGTTGATGCTCTCGTCCAAAGAACAGCCTTTCAAGGATATGAAGGCAATGACTACATTTTCTCTTAAGGGCTTCCAAACCTGGTTCCTCCAACCCCTCTTCAAAGGACTAGATTTCAGGACCTCTCTCCACCTCACCTCCCTTACATATGCTCTGGCCTGTCCATTTGGCCCTTAGAGTGCCTAGCGCAGAACCGGATGCAGTATACCACAGATGGCACTCTCAGAGCAAATGAGACTTTTCTTCTATTTCACTATCTCAGTTGTGTAAGCAGAGAAGCCTGTCCCTTTTTCAGGTACTACCTTATACCTTGTTAGGAGGCTCCCTGGTCCAGGAGTGGAGAGGCAAAGGCTGGACAAAAAGCAGGTAGCTCTGCTTGCTTGGGTCCTGGGATTCTAGTACCGAGATCACTGTTTCAATCCTCCCCACTGCCTACTTCTGGGCTTCTTGCCCAAGACCCCTTTAGTGCTTAGACTTTTAGCCTAAGTCATCTTACTCCATAATGTCTTATCTACCAGGGCAAGAAATGCAATGGCTAGACCACAAAAGAAGAGATGGAAAGCAATACAGTAGTTAAGAATATGGGCTCTGGAGTTCAAATCCTGGTCCTATCATTTACAAGCTATGAGACCCTGGACACCCCTTCAATGTCACTTAACTCCTCCTATACCTCACTTTTCTGCCATACAGAACGAGGATAATTAATAGTGCTTATTGGTGGAAATGTTCTATACCTTGATTGCCGGGGAGAGATCATACAGGTCATATATATTTGTCAACACTAAAACTGAACACTTAAAACAAGTGCATTTTACTCTCTGTAAGTTATATCTCAATAAAGTCAATTTGAAAAGTTAAAAAAATTGCAGTAACTACTCATGGAGGATTGTAAGGATTAAGAGAATTATAAAATACCTAAAATAGTTCCAAAAATCATAGTAAGCACTGGACAAATGTTATCTATTTGTAATGGAATTCGCGATGCTGCACACAATCTATGTCCTCTGATTGCTGCTGGGGAGCAAGGGAGGGGTCTGAAAACCCAAAGGCATCCTTGGCTAGCCCAGATGTGGTATTTTCCCAGAAGTTTCATTACAGATCTGGCTTTCATAAGGATAAAACACCAGTGTTACAAACCACACCTCCTCCGTGCTCCAGCCAAGGTTGTGTTTAACACTGGGAAAGCCAAACCACAGGAATCATCATCAAAACCAAAGATATTCCAGTGAAACTGGGAGGGATGTGCTTACTTTAGCCTTCTTCTACCTTAGCTCATGAGGTCTTCCTGGACCAACTTGGGTTTTTATTCAGTCCTTCACCAAGTCTTTCCTGAATGTCTCCTGTGTCCAGCCAGTATAGGAGTGAGGGAGTAACCGAAGAAAAAGATACCTAGTTTCCCAGCCGCCTCACCCTCACCAAGTTCACAGTGTACAGGAATTACAAACAGAAAAATAAAACTGATATCAGAGGCAGCGAGGTATAGCAAAGGGAGCAGCACTCTGCCAGGAGTGGGAAGACCAGTGTCTAGCCTCGGCTGCTACCAGTCATATGACCTTGCGCTGGTCCCATGCCCCCTGTGGACCCTGGTTTCCTCCTCTATAAAATGAAGGGAGAAGAATAAACAATCTCCCAGTCTGTGGCCTCATGATGGTGGAAAAACAATTGTGATAGGACGTGTTTCAGGCTCTCAGCCCTGTGAGAAAGCTCAGGGTGAGCCAAGTGAGCCAACTTAGAAGAAGAATTGATTGTCTTAGATCCAGAATGCAATAAGGGGAGTGCCTCATTGCTGCAGCTGGTGACAGTACTCACAATCTGGAGGAGAGCCCTTTGGGCTGCTATGACAGGGAACGGGTTCATTTCCATTTTCTCACTTCGCACTGCCCCACAGGGCCAAACCTGCAAATCAAGGATTCAGGATGCCAAGAGTGGCTCATTTCTGGCATTTACTCCCCACTCATTCCCTGGGTCAGGCCCAGGGGCTTCGAAGAGCACTGTGAGATGAAGGGCAAGGTAAGGCAAAGCAGACAAAGAGAACATCGTGGAGCACAGCACTGTTCTCTCTGGAAGTCAGCCACTGCAGTGCATGTTTGGAGGGCTAGGGAATGTGGAAGACGTGCAATACACTGAATTATGGAAGAGAATCGTTTTTTAGTTTATGGAGGCACACAAGAGAGTTGTACACAACCATCTACTTCTAGGTAAGGCGTTAGCGTAGTTCACAGCAACAATTATTGACACTCTGATGTCCCTCAGGCCCTGTGCCTGCTAACAAGAGATGAAACCGACTCTGTTCCTTATTCTCAAGAGGCTCAATACATGGGGAGGGAGGCAGACAGTTAAGCGAATAATCACAGCACAACAGAGGTCTGTACCAAGCGCTGTGGAGGCACAAAAGTGAGTGTGCCTACCTCCACAGACAGAAGAGATGAAAGGCAGTGTCACTGAAAAGGTGACATCTAAACTGGGTCTTGAAGGCTCAGTGGGTATACTTGGGGTAGAGAAGATGAGGACATTCCTGACAGAGGGAACAGAATGTACGAAGACCTGAGATATGAAAAAGCTTGCCATGCTTCAAGAACTCCAAGCAGTCGGGTGGATCTGGAACACAAGATAGATGAGTGCAGGAGACGCGTGTTCTTTAGGACCCTACTTCTCAAACAAGACTGAGACCGCAAAGCCTCCATGAGGGGGCGGGGAGAAGGGGAGAAGAAAGAGTGCAGAGAAGCAGGTGAGGCGGTGAATACACATCCCTCCTCCTGCCCCCTTTCCCCAGACTCTGCCCCACACACCTCCCTCTCCCACAGCACATGTGCACCCCTACACCCTGACAGCTCAGAGAAGGAAAAAAAAAAAAAGCCCTCCCATGCTAAGGTCAGTAGCTCCAGAATCCCCAGGTGTAGAGGCTGATCCTCCATTAAAAGACAGAAAGGAGAACCATAAGCCCCTTGAAAGGGGACTACTCATTTACAAATGAGAGGATCTCATCCTACCACCCACACCCAGGTCCAATGCCTTTTTCACTCAAACTCCTCTCTCATGAGCCATCATCCCCAGCTTCCCTCCTACTGACAGTGCTGGGGAAGCTGGAGCAAGAAAGGCAGCCCGACAAATCCAGAGCTGACTTACTTTTCGAAAGTGACTTTACCTACAGATATAATGTTGCCTCATGCTAAACACACACACACAAAAATTTAGATGGGAAAAGAAATTTAGATACTCTAGGGTATCTCCCAAACAAGACACATTCCTGAGCCTCAGCGATGCTGAGAATCCATGGAGTACTGACACAGAGAGGACAGACAGATAAGTCAAAGTAGACAAGGCCAAGGAAGCCATGGCAACAAGATGACAGGCAAGACGTAAAGTCTGTAACCACACTGGGAAATGGCTGGGAGTGCAGAGAAGCAGGGACTTTGGTCCAACCAGAGCTCTAACCCCAGCCACAGCTAGCTAGCTTCCCTGGGCCTTCAAGTGTCTCATATGTAAATGAGGATAATAGTAGTATTTACCTCAGAGCATTACTGAGACTCTTAAGTGAAGTCAAGAATATAAACCACCTAGCCTGAGGCACACAGTCAGTGTTTAAATAACTTCCCTTCAACCAGAGCCACAGGGATGCATTGTTGCATAATTAGGGAGGGGCAGCCCCATTCACAACAGTCTGTTGTGCACCCTGCAGTCATGTAGTGCACAGTCAAGACAAACTGCCCCTAAGACTTCTGTCCATAAGCAGTGCCACAAGTCAGAACAACAGAAATGTATTCAAGAAAATGGATGCGTCTGGGGCGCCTGGGTGGCGCAGTCGGTTAAGCGTCCGACTTCAGCCAGGTCACGATCTCGCGGTCCGTGAGTTCGAGCCCCGCGTTGGGCTCTGGGCTGATGGCTCAGAGCCTGGAGCCTGTTTCCGATTCTGTGTCTCCCTCTCTCTCTGCCCCTCCCCCGTTCATGCTCTGTCTCTCTCTGTCCCAAAAATAAATAAACGTTGAAAAAAAAAAATTAAAAAAAAAAAAGAAAATGGATGCGTCTGATACCACTCAATCCGAATAACAAGTATGAGACCAGGGATAAAAAGCTCTGAAAACCAAGGCAACTTCGTCTCAGCCAGAAAGCCTCTACTATGTTCCTGCTGGGGTAAAAAATCAATCTCTGGGCCTCCATCAACCTCGAGTCTGTAGATGAACCCCATCAATCAAGGATCTGGTAAGTGTGAAGCCAGGGATGAGAGCAAATGCTGCAAGTGTCCAACTGAGGTCCATAGCCTCTCTGCTTGACAGATGGGCCAAATGCTCAAGGGCAGACCATTTCTCTAAAGGTGCTAAGTCCTGTCACATGGGACCAAGGAGACTGAGTCCAAGATCTAAGGTGACCTTAGCATACTGGTTACCAAGAAGTGATGCCACTGCTCCTGACTGAATTTCTCCAGGCAGGAAGGGGCCGTCTGATTGTTTTTTATGTCCCTAGCCCCCAGCACAGTGCACATGATATAACCCATCATCTGTAAATGGTTGCTTAATAAATGAAGCAACATGAACCTGGCCTTATTTCCTACCACCTGGCTTCCAGGTCTTTGCATATACTCAGCATGCCATCTAAAAAGCACCTTTCTTAACCCCATTTACTTAGCTAATTTTTCTCAATCCTCAGGTCTCACTTAAACGTCATCTCCTCAGGTAATGTGAGGTCTTTCCTGTCACTCTAAACAATATTAGGTTCCTTTGCAGTATGTACCCTCTCATCACATCCCTTATTTCCACTTTATGACACTCATCAGACTTCATTATAATTATCTGCTTCATTTTTGCCTTCCCTGCTACACTGTAAGCTCTAGGAGAACCCAAACCCTGTCTGTCTTTTCATTATACTGATTCCCAGGGCCTCACACAGTACCTGGAATAGAAGGAGTGCCCAGTATGTTAGAATGGCTGAATACACAAATGAATGAAAAAATGAATGAGAGAGCTCCAGACCAAAATGACTACAGGTTGGGGCGCCTGGGTGGCTCAGCTGGTTAGGAATCGGACTCTTGATTTCAGCTCAGGTTATGATCTCATGGTTCATAGAATCAAGCCCTGTATCAGGCTCCATGCCATCAGCTCCACACCATCAGTTTGGGACTCTCTGTCTCTCTCCTCTCTGCTTCTCCCCACTGCTCACACGTGCTCGCTCGCTCTCTCTGTCTCAAAATAAATAAATAAACATTTTTTTAAAAAATGACTATGGGATGACTGAGTATTCGAAACTGTCTGCTCAGCCCTAGTGGTCAACAGTTATTTTCTGACTAGAATCATAATAGAGCCTATAAATGCCCATGCGTGGAAGTTGACAGCAGATTTGATGAACAATAGAATGAAGAACAGTCTGTGTGACAGAAGGTAAGGAGAGGTAAAATAGGGGCTTTGAAACAGAAAGACCACCTCTGAGTGCCTTGAATGCCATATTGAGGAATATGGTTAGTAGCCTGCAGGACAGCCACTATCTGACCTGGTTCACTAAAGTCACATGGGTGTTTGGCAGGTACCATCCTGATATAGCCATCCACTTAGCTCCCTTTGCTGCTCACAGACTGACAGGCCTTCTTCCTGTTCCTTCAGGTTCACCCCATTTCTCCGAGTTATATGAGATCATTCAACAACACGCGTGGCTCCAAGGATAGTCCATCCAAATTATCCTAGCCCAATTTTTACTAAAGAAAGTTATAAACAGGGAAGCTGTCATTTAGAAAGGACAAAGGTCAGAAGGCCTGGATTCAAGTTATGAGCTGTGCGACAGTAGGTTACTTAGTAAATCTTTCTGAGTTTTAGTAATCTCTGTAAAATAAGAGTAATAAATACCCATCTCACAGGTTGTAGGAAAATAGAGATAACACGTGTAAAGAGCCTAGTACAGTGCCTTTCATTTACTGAGGGTCCAACATAGGTTTATTAAAAAAAAAAAAAAAAAAAAATCCCACCCAGGGCATAAGGGTATTATTTCCTCCTAAATGCTAAACCCTTGCACTGGACCTGATACAGCAGAGACCCAAGAAGCCAGAGGCTACTCACAGAGACTTGGGCCTGCATTGCCTCCTAAAAGGGGATGGGCAGATTGCCCTGTTTCCATTCTCTGTCTAGCTGTCTGAGCACTGAGGAAATTACCAGCAGGCAGGCTTCTGGGAATGGAGAGGTGGGGGAAGAGCTGAGGCTCTCCCAGAACTTCAGATCTATTCATAGCCTGATCACGTGTCCACAGAGGCACAAGACTGTTGTCTGTAAACTTGGTAACCTACGACCCCAAGCATACAATTTAGGACTGGGGTGTGTTTCAGATCACCCACTACAGACTGAGGTCCACTCTAAGTAATGATATGTGGGAGCAAACCAAAGCAACCAGAGGTGAGGTGTTCACTCTTAACAAGATGCAGGGAAGGAAATCACAGAACAAATCCCTCACCCTCCCCAACCCTCCTAGCTTCATGTTCCAGTAGGCCTCAGGGGGCTTAGCCTTTGCAGGGATTTCCATTTGCCCTTGGAAATATCTTCAGATATTCACTCTATCCCTGACCGACTGTGTCATCTTGAACAAGACACTGCTCTCTAGGCTTGTGTCTATGCCTGAAATACAAGAAGCCTAGAATAAATGATCCCTAAGTCTTGATTAGCATGCTTACAGAACTTCATCTCAAAGTCCCAGCTCTGATTTATGAGAACCCAAAGTCTAAAACACTGTGTTCTAGAGATGAGGAGAGACAGATAACAGGTGTACTACCCTCAGCATCTCCACCAAGAAGAGAGGCAAGAAACTGAATGAACCGGGAACAACTTCTCAAAATCCTCAGGTCATCATCTCATAACACCCAGGAAGGGGCTCAGTAATTAGAAGCAAATGACCTCACTACGCCAGAATGTGGGTGCTAATTGCCAATTCCCATACGGTTCCTTAAAGGGCAGACCTGAAGCAGAGGTCTGCCTGCCTTAAAACCAAAAAGGAAAAGTGGAGATAAAGGGCATATATTTCTGTTTTTCCTAATCTCAGAGACAGCATCAGAGGAAAAGCAAAGCAAGACATCTATATGCAATTTACCAAGCATCTTAAGTTATTAGGTGGCAAATATGAGGTTCAAATACAGTTCAGTATTTGTGTGTGTGTGTGTATGTGTGTGTGTGTGTGTGTGTGTGTGTGTGTGTGTGTAAAAGTCTATGGGTACATGGTCCTTTCTTTATTCTACCAACAAGCCTCATGAGGAAGACTCAAGAAGTTATGGCTTCCAGCATGCCAAGAAAGCTGTGATACCAAAAAGGGATTCAAGTTCTTGTGAGTACTTTGGGGGATTCTGTGAGATGCCCTTCTATACACACACACACACACACACACACACACACACACACACACACCCCAATCCCAATCCCAATCCTAAAGCTAAACTAAAAAATTCACAGAGAGGGGCACCTGGGTGGCTCAGTGGATTAGCATCCAACTTCGGCTCGGGTCATGATCTCGTGGTTTGTGAGTTCGAGTCCTGCGTCAGGCTCTGTGCTGACAGCTCAGAGCCTGGAGCCTGCTTCGGATTCTGTGCCTTCCTCTCTCTCTGCCCCTCCCCCACTCACGCTCTGTCTCTCTCTGCCTCTCAAAAATAAAATTAATAAAAAAAAATTTTTTTTAATCCACAGAGCACAGACAAGCCAAGTGAGTTTAAAAGACAGAATAGCTTCCAAGCCAGTAAAATTTAACTGTTCTATATGATAACAAGTGTAGTAACATATCTTAAAAAAATGTATCTTTTACTACTTACTAAACTTACTAAAGAAAGTTGTAAACAGAAGCTGTCATTTAGAAAGGACAAGGTCAGAAGGCCTGGATTCAAGTCATGAGCTGTGTGACAGTAGGTTACTTAGTAAATCTTTCTGAGTTTTAGTAATCTCTGTGAAATAAGAACAATACCCATCTCACAAGGTTGTAGGAAGATAGAGATAACACAGATAAAGAGCCTAGTACAGTGCCTTTCATTTACTGAGGGTCCAACATAGGTTTATTTAAAAAAAAAAAAAAAATCCCACCCAGGGCACAAGGGTGTTATTTCCTCCTAAATGCTAAACCCTTGCACTGGACCTGATACAACAGAGACCCAAGAGGCCAGAGGCTGATCAGGGAGGTTGATCAGCCATAGAAGCTGAGAAAGAGTAAAGTCACAAACACACATTGACAGACACACAACTGGGTTCACTGGCAGAATGTGCCCATCATTCATTCATTCCACAAAGGTTTACTGAGCACCTGCTATATGCCAGGCACAATTCTAGGCCCTGGGAATACAGTGATCCCAACACTCTCAAGAAGAGAGGGAGCCAACAAAGTTCAAACATTGCAGTTGCTTTCCCATGACCTTTCCTTCCCTACTGTGAGACCACTGCATCAGGCAACTGTAGCCACTGTATCAGCCAGGGTTCCCAGTTGCAAGAACAACTAAGTTTACAAGTTCAACAACCTCAATTGATTTTGACTAGTCTAAACAGAAAAATAACATCTTAAAGAGAAGCTCAGACCACCTGGAAAAGTGGAAAACCAGAGGTGGATGCCAAGAACAATGCCTAAAATGACGTGGCAGAACGAGTCTGTCAGCACACCTCACATTCCACTGCCAACCTCCACTCTTCCTAGCATCTGTAACATGGCCCCTGGAACACCACTACCTCTGCTGTTCCAGGAGCTCCACCTTGCTCCAAATACCACCACCACTGTGGTCTGCTTCCTCACAACACCGGCTCTTCAGAGTCCAAGTTCATGGTGAGTGGATCAGAATGAAAGAAGCAACAAAAGAGGCTGGAAGTAAACATCTGGAATTTTAAGTGAAGAAATTCTTAAAAGGGTAATAAATATCCATTTTAGCCACTTTGGCATTATATGCAAAACACTGGATTCATCTAACTAATGCCCCTAATTCAGATTCTATGTTCACCATAACCTTTCTGATGAGGATTTGGTGTTCCATGGTGCTACCCAAAGGGAGAAGAGACATGGTCCTACCAAAACAGGGATTCCAGTACTTGGGATAGTTCTATTTCTTGAGGTGAAATTAAAAATTGGCATTCTCATTTTATATACCAGCATTGTGAACTTGGTTAAGACAATCTGCTTACAGAGATAAATATTCTCAATGTACTGACAAAATCTGAACCTTCAAAAGGTGAACTAATAAATAGTCACTGAGCATTTCTTTAACATGTGCCAGATACTATTCTAAGCACTTTATATGCAGTAACTGATTTTTCATAACAGCCCTACAAATTGGGTATCATTCTCCCCACTTAACATAAGAGGAAACTGAGACCTACAGAGGTGAGAGTAAAATTGTCTAAGAATATGCAGCTAATAAAACAAGAAGTCCAGATTTTGAACCCAGGTAGTGTGACTCCATACTTAAACTTCTGTCAACTCCACAAAGCAAATCCCCAACTAATGAGGCCTGCTAGGTGGTGGTCTTACTCGCTGTGGCGTTTCTGGTGGCTTGCAGACTGGCAAGAAGTCACCATCCTATATTATCCATTCTAAGGTTAAATCCTTGATTTAATTAGCTGCAGGCACAAAATCTTAGTGGAATAGAGCGGCCCACACAGGATAAGGACAGATGAAGCATCTCAGCGAGGCTTGGCTTGGCTTCCAGATTCTGTAACTGCAGCTGCCGACTACACAAGGTAGTCTTTATTGGACTTAGAGTTGTATTATGCTACAAACTTTTATTTATATTCAGTAATCATGTCTACATTCAGAAAGAACTTACACAAACAATATATATTAAGACAGTCATCGCCAAAATGGGATGCATAAGACTTTCCAATGAAAGTACAGAAAGAATTATTTTATATTTGTTTTTAATCTTAAAATATAAGAATTCTGCTTTACCAATATGAACTGTACAGACCAACGATGCTGCCCTCTCTGGGTCTGTATGTCAGATGTTTCCACATCACCTACCACATGCAAGATGTCTTGAGGATAGAGCGGGAGCTCCATGGTGTCTGAGGGAGAACATCAGTGCTTGCAGTCACTAATTTGTTTTTAGGATACTATGACATACTGCAGTTAATACATATCTGATTAAATGAGCTTATGTATTATGGTTTCTACTTTTTTCCCAACCAAACCAACCCTTACCACATAGACCAATAAGAATTCTCGCAAATAAGTAAAGAAAAATAAAAAAACCAATACGCAGGGATTGAAGATACTATTAAAATTACAAACAAAAATAAATCATAGGAAAGTGACAGCTGACCCCTCTATTCCTAGTATTACTTTTCTATAAGCTACATTACAGGGTAAAAACAATCTAATTGCTTCAAATAATAAATCAGTCCCCCCAAAAATCAAAATTATCAAGAGACTACTTAAAATATGGATTTACATCTATTATTAACAATGAGCTGTATCCTTGGTATATACTGTGCCTTGGTGTATTAAATCAGAGTCAGCAAATATTTTCAGCAAAGGGTCAGATAGTAACTATTTTAGGCTCATAGGCCATATGTTTTCTATTGTAACTAAATAACTTTGCCATTAGGGTATAAAAGTAGCCATAGATGGGGCACCTGGCTGGCTCAGTTGGTCGAGCATGTGACTCTTGATCTTAGGGTTGTGAGTTCTAGCCCCATGTTGGGTGTAGAGATTACTTTAAAAAAAAAAAAAAAAAAAGTAGCCATAAATAATAAGTGAACAAATGAATGTGGCTGTGTTCTAATAAAACTTTATTTATAGAAGTAGGCATAGCTTGCTGACCCTTATATTAAATAATGAATAGGGGCACCTGGGTGGCTCAGTCGATTGAGCGTCTCTTGATTTCATCATGATCCCAGGGTCGTGGGATTGAGGCCCCTGTCAGGCTCCATGCTGAGTGTGGAGCCTGATTGAGAGTCTCTCTCTCTTCCTCTACCCCTCTTCCCTGCTCATGCACTCTGTCTCTAAAATTAAAAAAATATATATTTTTAATGAAATAAAGCTATCAGGATTAAAAACATATCTAAAAATTAAATCTAAAGATAAGCCTCTATATATTTTCTGTGATATTTAAAGTCCAGAGATATTCAATCCAGTTAAGAAATCTCTTTATGGATTTCTTACTTAATAGAGAAAAACAAAAGGCACATATCATTGGTAAAACACTATTTCCTTCTTGCTGCAGTAAAAAATGAGATTAAATAGTACATGAAAAGCAATATTTTTCTATTTCTCAAATTGCATTCATTTGTTAGCAAATGCTTTTTGGACATATACAAAATATTTCCTAAGATTTAAAAAAATATTACAAATTATGGAGCATAGGCGATTTGCTATACGGTAGAATGTAAGTTTTCTTTCATGTGCCAGTTAAAGGATTTGCTACATTCTGTTAAACAATGAAATACAAAAGGAACTGCCT
This sequence comes from Leopardus geoffroyi, assembly GCF_018350155.1. Classification (NCBI taxonomy): domain Eukaryota; kingdom Metazoa; phylum Chordata; class Mammalia; order Carnivora; family Felidae; genus Leopardus; species Leopardus geoffroyi. Next base: position 60,031,598 of record NC_059329.1, on the reverse strand, counting down.
TTTAAGGACCACTAAAGGGAAAATGTACAAGAGAAAAAATATCCTCTATAGTCTAAGATTTCTTTTATTAAAATAAAGTTTTATAAATTAAAAATAAGATTTTTGAAAAACAACTTATGTATACTCACAGATAAAGCAGCTGATTTAACTGAATTTAACAATAATCCTTATTTAAAAGGCTTCTGGGTGAGGGTAAAGAAATAGCAGTATACATGGAATTCTTTCCTGAGTCATTCTTCTTTTTCTTTTTAAAGTTTATTTATTTATTTTGAGAGAGAGAGAGAGAGAGAGAGAGAGAGAAAACGCGTACATGCACAAGTGGGAGAGGGGCAGAGAGAGAGGGAGGGAGAGAGAATCTCAAACAGGGCTTGAGAATCTCATGCAAGGCTCAAACCCACAAATCTGGAGATCATGGCCTAAGCCGAAGTGGGCTGCTTAACGGACTGAACGCCCAGGCACCCCTCTCCTGAGTCATTCCTAAGCAAGGCACTGTAGCAGAGAAACTGAAGATGGAAGTGTTGAATGCTAAGATTACACTGAAATGGTTTATTTTATAAAAGAAAAATAAGACTTTAAAATTTTAGTAGTACCATTTACTATTGTGTCAAAAATACATCAAATCCCAGGGTGGCAGTGCGGGGAGGGGTGTGGAAGATACATCGGACCACCAAAAGGAAACCTACAGACTATTATAGAAAAAATAATTTTAAAGATCTAAATAAATGGAAGGACATATCACATTCATGAATTGGAAGACTACATCTAGTTAAGCTGCCAGTCCTCCCAAATTAATATACAGATTCAATGCAAACCCAGTCAAATTTCCTTCCTTCCTAATAGGTTTTTTCCTTAGCAGAAATTGACAAAATGATTCTAAAAATCATATAGCAATACAAAGGACTAAGAACAGCTAAGGCAGCCCTGAAGAACAAGCTGACAGACTTACACTACCAAATATCAAGACTTATTATAGTAACAATTAAGACAGTATGGTATTACTGCAAGGATACAAAATGAGCAATGGAGGGGCGCCTGGGTGGCTCACTCAGTTGGACATTCAACTTCAGCTCAGGCCATGATCTCACAGTCTGTGAGTTCGAGCCCCACGTTGGACTCTGTGCTGACAGCTTGGAGCCTGCTTCAGATTCTGTGTCTCCCTCTCTCTCTGCCCCTCCTCTGCTCATGCTCTGTCTCTCTCTGTCTCAAAAATAAATAAAAACATTTAAAAAAAGTTTTTAAATAAAAAAAAAAAAGAGCAACAGAACAGAATACAGATTCCAAAACAGACCCACACATAATGATCACTTGACTTATGACAAAGGTGGCACTATAGTACAGAAGGGAAAGTAATCTCTTCAATAAATGTTATTAGATCAACTAGATATCCATACAGGGATAGAGTGGGAGGGATGTACCTTGACCACCTCCCACCATACACACAAAAAAGTAATTTCAGATCACTGCAGAACTATGCAAAAGGTATGAAATAATAAGGCTTAAAAGTGAGAAAATAGGAGAATAGCTTCTTGAACTTGGAGTAGGCAAAAGTTTTCTTTAAAAGAACACAAAAATTGGGGCACCTGAGTGACTCAGTCAGTTAAGTGTCCGACTTTGGCTCAGGTCATGATCTCACGGTTCATGAGTTCAAGCCCCAAATCAGGCTCTGGGCTGACAGCTCAGAGCCTGGAGCCCACTTCAGATTCTGTGTCTCCCTCTGTTTGCCCCTCCACTGCTTGCACTCTGTCCCTTGCATTGTCTCAAAAATAAGTAAACATTAAAAAAATTAATTATCCAAGGGATACAGGAGTGCTGTTTTGAAGGGACACATGCACCCCCATGTTTATAGCAGCACTATCAACAATAGCCAAAGTATGGAAAGAGCCCAAATGTCCATCGATGGATGAATGGATAAAGAAGATATGAGATATATATATACAGATACACACACACACACACACACACACACACACACACACAATGGAGTATTACTCGGCAATCAAAAAGAATGAAACCTTGCTATTTGCAACTATGTGGATGGAACTGGAGGGTATTATGCTAAGTGAAATTAGTCAGTCAGAGACAGACAAAAATCATATGACTTCACTCATATGAGGACTTTAAGAGACAAAACAGATGAACATAAGAGAAGGGAAACACAAATAATATAAAAACAGGGAAGGGGACAAAACAGACAAAACTTATAAATATGGAGAACAAACTGAGGGTTATGGGAGGGGTTGTGGGAGGGGGGATGGGCTAAATGGGTAAGGGACACTAAGGAATCTATTCCTGAAATCATTGTTGCACTATATGCTAACTAATTTGGATGTAAATTTTAAGAAATAAAAAATAAAACAAGTTAATAAAAATTTTTTAAATAAATAAATAAAAGAACACAAAAAGGAAGGAAACATGAAGGAAAAAATTGATAAACTGAGAAAAAATATTCACAATATATAGAACTTGTATCCAGAATACATAAAGAACTCCAACAAACCAGTAATAAAATAACAAGCAACAAAATAAAAAATAACAAAATTAACAAAAAATAACAAAATTAACAAAATAATAAATCTAGACAGTGTATATGTGTATGTGTAGATATAGATATGATAAATGTGTGTGTGTGTATATATCATAAATATACACTGCTTAAAATATATATATGATATATAATCTGCACACACTGTCTGGACTTGTCATATATATCATATATACATATGTATATTATATGGACATATTTATCATATGTATATATTATTCATATATTTATGAATAAAAACATTCGTTAGTCACTGGGGAAATACAAATTAAAATCACAATGCAGTGGGGCATCTGGGTGGCTCAGTCACTTAAGCATCTCACTCTTGATTTCAGCTCAGGTCATGATCTCACAGTTCATGAGATCAAGTCCCACATGAGGCTACACACTGACACCACGGAGCCTGCTTGGGATTCTCCCTCCCTCTCTGCCCCTCCCCTGCTCAAGTTCTCTCTCTCAATAAATAAACTTTAAAAATTAAATTAAAAAATAAAACCACAATGCAGTAATGCTACACACTAACCTGAATGGCTAAAATGAAAAAAACAGGTAAATATTAGGTGTTGAAAAGGATGTCAGACAACTGGAACTCTCATACATAGCTCGTGGGGCTGTGTATTAATATCTACTGCTGCATAAGAAATTACCCCAAAATTAAGTTGCTTAAAACAATAAACATTCATGGAGAGTTAGGGATCAGACAGTGACTTAACTGGCTCAGGTCTCTCATAAAGGTTTATAAAGGGCTATGGTCCCTGAAGACTTGACTAGGCCTCAAGGATTTGCTTTCAAGATGGCTCACTGGTGTTCCTAGCTAATCAGTGCTGGGTGTTATCAAGAAGCCTCAGTTCTTCTCCATGTGGGCTTTTCCATAGGCAGTTTGAGTATCCTCACAATACAGTAGTGGGCTTCCCCAGAATGAGTGATCCCAAAGACAGAGAGACAAAGAAACTGCACTACCTCTATGACCTAGTCTCTGAAGTCATACACCATCACTTTTACTTTATTCTATTTGTTAGATTCAAGTCACCAGGAACTGGCTTGGTCAAGGGGAGGGGAATTAGGCTCTTGATGGGACAGGTATCAAACAATTTGTGGACATATTTTAAAACCAAATACATTCACTTTGGCAAAGAATGGGACAGAATCCATGTGGAACAGCATATATCTTATCCAGGGCTCTTGCTCATGCTGATTATAGCATGACGTTGTCAGTGTAACAGATCAAAGTGATGTTCTATGAAATGGCCAGATGGTCCAGGTCTCTTCTGACCAGATTATGACAAAGAGTACAAGAGTGTAAGTGTTTATATAGACCTGGGAAAAACTATAAAGGTATACTGATATCTGTGCCACTTGAATACAAACTGGTTTTGATCCTTTTTTCTGACTGAGAAAAGAATGCATTCACCAAATTAATGGCCACATATTCACATGCTCTAGCAAAGATACCACATGCATCCCAGTAGCCATAATTAGGGCTATTCGGTTAAACTGCTGGAGTCTACATTCTCCAGGATCCACCCAGTTTTGCAAGAAGACAGGCTAATGAATTACATGTAGACAGAACAGGGACCATCACCCCTGCATTTTTAAGATACTTAAGGCTAGCCCTAACCTCCACCATCCCTCACAGAATGTGATACTGGTTTTGATTCACCATCTTGACCAGGGGAGCATGCAGCAGTTTCAAAGGCTTCCACTTGGCCTTCCCCACTGTGATAGCTCTTATTTGACAGGTCAAGGATCTGATGTGGGTGCTACTCCAATTGTTAGGTATGTCCATCCCAATTATATGTTTGAGGATAGAAGAAATGACTACTTGGTAGATGTATGGGATGATTCTACTTCTAGAAAGTATCATAAGAAAGTAGTAAGATAAATATATATTAGCATTATGCCAAGTAAAAGAAGCCAGACATGATTCCATTTATATAAAATGTCCAAATAGGCAACTCCACAGAGACAGAAAGTAGATTATAGTTGCCAAGGTTTAGAGAATAGGGAGTGACTGCTTAATGGGTAATGGGGTTTCTTTTGGGGATGATGAAAATGTTGTGCAATTAGATAGTGATGATGGTTGCACAAAACTGTTAAAAAAAAATCACTGAACTGTACACTCTAAAATGGCAACTTTTATGTTAAATGTATTTTATCTCAAAAAAAAAAAAAAAAAACAACACAACACAATACTGAATGGCTATTGGCTGCATGATCACCTGGCTGATATATAAGAGTGGCTTTACTCTCACTCAATTTACAAAACAGAATCTAGCTCACAGCTCTATACACTCTAGCATACTAAGCCCTTGCAAATGTTGAGGATATAAATATATTTCATCCTCTGGTTAACCAATACATTGTAAAGTGACTTCTTCTTGTTCTCTGACTCCCTATTTAAATTTGAAAGGCTTGTGGCTTCTTCAACGAAAGCAGTGTGGTGTCAAGGCTAAGCAAGGCCCTTGACATCTTCAGCTCTAGCCAATAACTGGCTCAGCTACTTACCTCACTTGGAGGAAAAATGCAATCTCTTCTATAAAAGGCCAGATAGATAGGAAGAAAGGATTCAAGGACTATCACACCTTAGACAAATATGTACTGAATAAACTGTCTAGAAGTTTTAAATTTTGCTCTACACACCTCTCCTCTCACCCAGGTTCCTTGGCAATATCTTACTTCATCAAGCAGAGCAGCTGTATTTGGTTGAGTTTTAAGTACTGGAAACACACTTTTTTTTTTTTGGTAGTGAAGGTCTACGAATTTTGCTGATTTAACTAGCTCCCCACCTCCCAAGCCCTTAAGTAAAAGCATCTTGATCTCCCCTGAGGGAACCACTCCTCCCTGCTTTCAGCCCACAAGGTTCCAGGGGAGCAGACCCTGACCCCTGGGTTCCCTGAGTAGAAACAATGTAACTCTGTTGGTCAATAAAAGTCCAGCATTCTTCTGTGATTACTTTACGGTAGACACATGACCCAAGCCGAAATCATACCCAGGACTGCCAGCACCATCAAGAAAGAGGTATTATCTTTCGATAGTGGTTGCTTAGCTAGTAGAATGCACACCCAAAGCTGATATTGATCTTTGCCACTGCATGGGTGGAGTCTTTTAAGAATGACACCAAAACAAAGAAAAGCAGAGCCAAAGGAAAAGAGATTAAGCCCAATGACATCATTCAATTCCAGGGATCTTGCTGTTTCTGAAGGTAAATATACATTTAGCCTTTTAGTTACTACAGTCAATAAGTTCCTCTCTTGCTTAAGTCAGCCTGAGTTATATTTCTGTCACTTGCAAAAAGACACACTTGCAAAAAGAGTCACAACAAATGTAAAAATATTCAAAAAAAAAAATGAAAAACATGTATCTGGACAATAAGCCTCAAACCTTTGCTGTAAATCATAGGTGGGGGGAGAATATTAAAACAATAGCAACAACACCAACTCACAGAAGACTTAGTTTTCCCCTTGACTTCATTACATTCCTAAATGTGCACAGCATTTTACAGTTTCCAAATCACTTTCCCATTGATAATCTCATCTGATCTTCAAAAACAAAACAACCCTATGAAGTTAACATTCAAGCTGTATATGTGAAGACACTGAAATTCAGAGAGAAGTGACTAACCAGACATCATCCAATTTGAAATCAAGGCTTCTGTCTCCAAATTATATCTTTCTGCTACTCATTACTGTTTTACGTAGTTCTCAACAAGCCATAAGCAGGACTAGGAACCTGACTGGGCTCAGTACAGACTTGCAACCTGACAGCATTGTTTCCCTGACCCCTGGCAGCTTGGCCTTGCTTCATGCAAGCCTCGCTCTCCTCCCTTTCTGCAAAGCCTAAGATACAGACAAGCCCATGGCACAGCATCTCACTGCACATACAAAAATGTGTGTTAATCAACTGGCTGGTAGCACTAAACATCAGTGGCCTTACTCTCGAAGCAGCCCTGGACCTATCAAATGCACATCAGTGGATAGCATCTGAAGAGGAGGAAATGTGTTCTAAGATACACCTCTGGTGAAAAGGAGCACTTCGGCCAATAGTAGCTAACACAACTTCTGTATCTCTCGGGATCTGAAGACCCAAAAATCGTTACTGACTGGGAAAATCCCAACAGCATACATTCAAGGATTTAAAAGTGTGTTAGACTCACATCTTTTACAAATATTAACTCAAAATGAATCAACAACCTAAATGTAAGAGCTAAAACCATAAAACTCTTAGAAGAAAACACAGGGGCAATCTTTATTACCTTAGATTTGGCAATGATTCTTAGATATGGCACCAAAAGCATCAGCAACAAAAGAAAAAATAGATAAATGGGACTCCATGAAAATTAAAAATGACTGTGTATCAAAAGATATTATCAAGAGTATGAAAAGTCAACCTACAGTATGGAAGGAATATTTATTTGCAAATCATATATATCTGGTAAGGGTCTAGTATCCAGAATATATAAAGAATTCTAACAGCTCAACAATAAAAAGACAAACAACCTAATTAAAAAAAAATTTCTTTTTAATATTTATTTTTGAGAGAGAGAGAGACAGAGCATTGAGCAAGGGAGGGCAGAGAAAGAGGGAGACACAGAATCTGAAGCAGGCTCCAGGCTTTGAGCTGTCAGCACAGAGCCCAATGTGGGGCTTGAGCTCACAAACTGTGAGATCACGACCTGAGCCGAAGTTGGACACTTAACCAACTAAGCCACCCAGATGCCACTTAATAACCTAATTTTAAATGGACAAAGGAATTGAACAGACACTTTTCCAAAGAAGATATACAGAGGGGGGTGCCTGGCTGGCTCAGTCAGTAGAGCATGTGGCTCTTAACCTACGAGTCATGAATTCAAGCCCCATATTGGGCATGGAGACTACTTAAAATAAAAAAAAATTTTTAATGTTTATTTACTTTTGAAAGAGACAGAGACAGAATGCAAGTGGATAAGGGGCAGAGACAGAGGGAGACACAGATCTGGAGCAGGATCCAGGCTCCGAGCTGTCAGCACAGAGCCCAACGCAGGGCTCCAACTCAGGAGCTGTGAGATCATGACCTGAGCCGAAGTCAGACATTCAACCGACTGAGCCACCCAGGTGCCCCTAAAATAAAGCTTTCTTTAAAAGATATACATAGGGGCGCCTGGGTGGCGCAGTCGGTTAAGCATCCGACTTCAGCCAGGTCACGATCTTGCGGTCCGTGAGTTTGAGCCCCGCGTCGGACTCTGGGCTGATGGCTCAGAGCCTGGAGCCTGTTTCCGATTCTGTGTCTCCCTCTCTCTCTGCCCCTCCCCCGTTCATGCCCTGTCTCTCTCTGTCCCAAAAATAAATAAACATTGAAAAAAAAATTAAAAAAATAAAATAAAATAAAATAAAATAAAATAAAATAAAAAAAATAAAAGATATACATATGGTCACTAAGTACATGAAAAGATGCTCAACATCATTAATCTTTAGGGAAATGCAAATCAAAACCACAATGACGGGTGCCTAGCTGGCTCAGTCAGTTAAGCATCCGACTTCCGCTCAAGTCATGATCTCACGGCTCGTGAGTTTGAGCCCCATGTTGGGCTCTGTGCTGACAGCTCAGAGCCTGCAGCCTATTTCTGATTCTGTGTCTCCCTCTCTCTCTGCCCCTCCCCCGCTCATGCTCTGTCTGTCTGTCTCTCTCTCAAAAATAAACATTAAAATGAAATAAAATCCTTTAGAAAAAAATAATAGAATGAGATATCACATCACACTCACTATGATAGCTGTAACTAAAACCAACAAAATGAAAAATAACTAGTATTGGCAAAGATATGGCAAAATGGAACCCTTATACATTGCTGGTAAGAATGTAAAATGGTACAGCTGTTGTGGAAAACAGTTTGGTGGTTCTTAAAACAATTAAACACAGAATTATAATTTAATCATAATTCTCCTTCTAGGTCCTGTATGTAGCCAATAGAATTAAAAACTGGCACTCAGGGGCACTCAGGTGGCTCAGTCGGTGGAGCATGCAACTCTTGATCTCAGGGTCATGAGTTTGAGCCCCATGTTGGGCATAGAGCCTACTTTAAAAAACAAAAAACAAAAAAAACTGGTAGTCAAACAAGGACATGTACATACGTGTCTATAGCCACACTACTCAAAAGAGCCAAAAGGTGGAAACAGCCCAAGTGTTTAGCGTCTATCACCAGATGAATAGATAAACAATTGTGGAGTGTGTGTGTGTGTGTGTGTGTGTGTGTGTGCGTGTGTGTGTGTGTGTGTATTCTAATATAATATAATACCAGCCATAAAAAGAAATGAGGTTTTCTGATACATACGTGGATAAACCTTATGAACATTATGCAAAGTGAAATAAACCACACACAAAAGGAAAATTATTGTATGATCCTATATGAAACACAGGCAATATAAAATGTCTAGAATAAGCAAACTCATAGAGACAGAAAGTAGATTAGAATTTATCAGGAGCTAAGGGGAAGAGGAAAATGAAGAGTTATTGCTTAATGGGTACAAAGTTTCTGTTTGGGATGATGAAAAAGTTTTGAAATCAGGTAGTGGTGATGGTTGTATAACACTGTGAGTGTAAATATTGCCACAGAATTATATACTTGAAAATGGTCAAAATGGCATATTTTGTTATATATTTTATCACAATCAAAAAAACTTAAAAAAAAAAAAAAAAGAATGATGTACTGACAAATGCTTCAATGTGGACAAACTCCCAAAATATTATGCTAAATTAAAGAAGTTAGACACAAAAGACTACATATTGTATGATTCCACTTACATGAAATATCCAGAATAATTAAATCCACAAAGAGAGTGCAAACTGATGGCTGCCAGGAGGGAAGGGAAAATGGGAAGAAACTGCTTAGTAGATAAGGTGTTTTACTCCAAAGTAACAGAAATGTTTTGGAACTAGACAGAGCTGGTGGTTGCGTAAAATTGTCAATGTACTAAATGCCACTGAATTGTTCAATTTACAATGGTTAATTTTATAATGATATAACCTTCACCTCAATAAATTATTTAAGTAGATGACAGAATTCAGAGAATCATCTCAACAACAGGAATTAGGCTAAGAGGCAGGGCAAGAAATGGTAAGAACCCAGTGACTACACCAAGAAACATCCAAGAGCAGCAAGAGGAAGCAACTTGAGACTGCAGTACCAGAGGCCTCCCTGCATCAGTGAGAGTGCAGGTAAAGCTGTTGTCATTGAAAGACCCCCATTTAGAGTAGATTAAGCCATGGGGAGTTTGTTTTTGTCTCATATAGTATGTTAGCAGTGAGCAGTCTAGGGCAGAGAGTGGAACTTTGCCATCCTCACTCAATGTGACACTTCATCGCTGGAACCAGAAAGTGCCATAGCTCTCATTATGCCCCAGCTGGCAGGAAGGGAAAAGGGCAAGAGAAACACTTAGCCACTCTTTTTAAGCACATGACCTAAAAGCGGTAGATACGCCACTTCCACTTAGATCCCACTAGTCCCAACCTGGGCATGTGGCCACACTTGGTTGCAAAAGAGTTATAAAAAGCTGCTATCTGCCCTGCTAAAATTCAGGTGCTCTTATCATTTAAAAAAAAAAGAATGAAAGAGACAATATTTGCAAAGACAACTAACAGTCTCTGCCATCTATACTCACTTCAGCTATTCTTTATTTTTTATTATTACTATTTTTCCGATGAAACAAAGAACTAATTTCTAAGCCCAGCTACCCTGAGGTAGCTACAGTTCTTGTTCCATGGAACCCGCTGGCTAGGTGGAAAAAAAAGAGATACAAGACAACTATGGATTGTTGCCTCCTATTAGCTTCACCACACTGACCAATACCAACATAGCCTATTATTTGCCTTTTGTGATTGGGTATTTAAGGGCATAGAAATAAAATTTTCTTTCTTTCTTTTTTTAAAATATTTATTTTTGAGAGAGAGAGAGAGAGAGAGAGAGAGAGAGAGAGAGAAAGCATAAGCAGGGGAGGGGCAGAGAGACAGGGAGACACAGAATCCGAAGCAGGCTCTAAGTTCTGAGCTGTCAGCACAGAGCCTGACACGGGGCTGGAACTCACAAACCACGAGATCATGACCTAAGCCGAAGTCAGATGCCCAACCGACTGAGCCACCCAGGCGCCCCAAGAGTTTCTTTAATATAATCAGTGACAGCCATCTCTGTGCAATACTGGGCTCAGGGTACAGAAAAAAAAAAAAAAATGAAGTAGGGCCCTGTCTTTAAAAAAACTCCCAATCACAATACAGTGAGGTAACTAACAGAGACACATCAAGTATAATAAAAAAATAACTGTGAAATGGGCTGCCTACCCATGGGCAGGGAAATCAGAGGTGGCTTCTAAAACAGTGGTGACACTGGAGCTGACCACTGAAGGATGAGGAGTTGCCAGACAAGGAAGGAAGGCATTCAAGCAAAATGGAGAGCGGGAATGAACACAAAGATGCTTGCTGAAAAGGCAATAAGCAGGAGCTAGATAATGGAATGTCATGAACACCAGATTCCATCAAAAGCTTGGCTTTTATAATCTGTGGGGAATGAGAAAGCAACAGAGACTTCTGAGCAGGGAAGGGTCATGGTTAGACAGACTTGTTAGAGGACTCTGGCAGACGATACGAAGGATGGACCAAGAGAGGACAGGCTTTGGCATCCTGCGATGCCTAGTCCCATCCCTGACTCCCTTTGATTTTTTTATTGAAAAAAAATCCAATTCACATCACACAAAATTGACCACTTTTATTAAAGTGAACAATTCAATGGCATTTAGCTCATTCACAATGCTGTGTTACTGCTAAGGTTCTTAGTCTTTGACAAAGTCCAGGAAAGCCTCCTAGAGTGAGGACTTCCCTGAGGTCAGACCCCAGCGCCTCCTCATGCATCCCAGCTCAGACAAGTAAGCAAGATCCTTGTGGTTTCCAGCAAACATCTGCCTGCAGTCCCTAGGTTGCCATGGTCTTTTCTAGCCTCTCCTGACCTCAGCTCTCCTGGGAATACAGGGCACAGTAACCACACACAAAATTTGACCATATCTATCTCTTATTTAAAATTTTTCAAGGGCAGGGGCACCTGGGTGGCTCAGTTGATTAAGCGTCCAACATCAGCTCCGGTCATGATCTCATGGTTTGTGGGTTCGAGCCCTACGTCAGGCTCTGTGCTAACAGCTCGGAGCCTGGAGCCTGCTTGGGATTCTGTATCTCCCTCTCTCTCTGCCCCCCTCCCACTAGTATTCTGTCTTTCTCTCAAAAATTAACAAACATTAAAAAAATTAAAAAAAAAAAAACTTTTCAAGGGCTCTGCATTGCCAAAAGAATAAAGTCTCAAATCCTTAACATGACATACAAGGCTCTCTACAATCTGACATCTGATTGTCTCCCTAGCCTCATCTCCTAAACACATTGTCCTAAAATTCTTTCTTGTCACTACATTTCCTTTACTACTTGTAACTGCTCAAACATGCTATCTTCTTTCTCTCACCCTGGGCATGGTGTTATCACCCCCATACCTTTTTCCTCCAGGCTTATCTTACTCTGGGGAATGTTCTCATCTGATTTTCATTAATCCCTGTGTACAGCTCTGATCCCAGTCTCATTTTACTCTGGGGATCACTCTGATCCGCACTTCACTAATTAACTATTCTCTGGACTTGTCATTGACCAAGTCATGCCAGGATGACTTTTTTCCACTTCCTCCTCTTCTACTCCTGTCATGTCACTGAGAACAGCCTACCCTGAATACATTTGATCCCTCTGTCTGGGTCTCTCATAAGTCCAAGGCTTCACCAGGTCTCTCACCTCAAAGTTACTGGTCCCTGGGTTTTATTTAGAGTAGTCAAAATCACAGAGACAGAAAGTAGAATAGTGACTGCCGGGGACTTGGGGCGGGTCGCGGAAGGGGGGGCAGGAAAATGGAGTGAGTGTTTAATGGGTATAAGTTTCAGTTTTAGAAGATGAAAAGCGTTCTGGAGATGGACAGTGGTGATGGTTTCTCAACAATATGAATGTATTTCATGCCACTGAACTGCACACTTAAAAATGGTTAAAATGGTAAATCTGCTACGTCTTTTACCACAATAAAAAAAATGAGGAGCGGGGTGTTATGGGTACCCTAGACTCAGGAGATAGATAAATCCCAGCCAGCGGGGGTGGGGGGATCTCATTGTCCCTCACCTTCTTTTCTGACATAATGCCACACCTCTGTTAGGATCTCATTTGAATTCAGCCACAGTTTACCCTAAAGATATTTCAGACTCTAGCCTCATCTCATTCTAGGTCTTTCTAACCACCATACCATAGAAAGTCACACTCCAGCATACCCTGGAAACGGCTGACACTCTGACTTTGGCTGACATTAAGCCTCAGGAAAGAAGAGTGATGTGAAGCAATTGGCCTGAAGTAACTCTAATGTTATTCCAAAGTATGGAAAGAAGGTCTTTCCCAGAGAGTGGGGAAGAAAATTTTCCAAATCGTTACAAAACCTTTCTAGCTTTCTGTGTGCACAAGCCAAAGGTGTGTCAAATGGCACACAGGCAGATCTCCCACAGAAGCCTTTTTCCAGGATGTTTTAGGTTTCCAGCTGTAGCAGCATCACAAATAGCAGCGTGTTCCCATGTGACAAAATGAACAATGCCCAATTCAGGACATTCACACTTTGCCTTTCTTCCGGTATCTAGGCCTGTAAGGTTTACACACTTCATTCAGCAGCAAAGCAATAATACTTAGACTCCATCCTTCTATAATATTTTATTTGGGCCTAATAGTGTATTAAGTGGAACAGACCTAGGCTTTACAATCTTCCAGCTATGCAATCTTGGGCAAATCATTTTCCTTACTTGTAAAATGGGAATAATAGCGGTATCGTGCTGGGATGTGAAGAAAAGTAAACAAATATATACAAAGCATCTAGCAATGTACCTGCCTCAAAATATTTTATTCAACAAATATTTACAAAGCATATGTTATACACCCATCAGTGTTCTAGGCACTGAGGACTCAGCAGTGAACAAAACTCCCTGATGCTATGGAACTGGCGGTGGGGGGTGGGGGCGGGGACAAGGTGGAAGGTCTGAGAAATAAATATATCAGAGGATGATAAATGCCATGGGGAAAAATAGAAAAAGAGGTTGCAGTGTGCTATGGGGAAGGAGTTGCTATTTTTAAATAGAATGATTAAAGAAATCCTCACTGCGAAGATGGCATTTGACCAAAAGATCTGAAAGAAATGAACTAAGGAGCCACGCAGAAACAGGAGAGAGAGGAAGAACAAATGCAGAGGGCTTGAGGCAAGAGCATATCTGTCTTGTTCCAGGAAAAGTGAGGAGGCCAATGGGGCAGGGTGAGCAGGTGGAGGGGAGATGAAGATAAACCAGGGAACTGAGAAAGGGGGACTCTGGCTTTTTCCCTGAAAGATATGGTTCTGAACAGAAGAGCTATGTGATTAGACTTACATTTTGCAAGGATCACTATGACTGCTTTATATAAAACAAACTGTCGGCAGGCAAGGGCAAAATTGGGGAACCAACTAAAAGCCTATTACCTCTCCAGGCAAGAGAAAACAGGAGTTCAGATCAAGGTGGTAGTAGCAGAGACTATAAAAAATGTCTGAATTTCGGATATGTTTTAAAGGTAAAAACAATAAGATCTGCTGACAGACTGAACATAAACGTAAACTTGGTAAGTTTAAAATGCTGATCAGGCATCCAAAATGTCAATTAAGAGGTTAGATACACAAGTCTAAAGTTCAGAGAAGTCTGAGCTGGAAACACAACTTCGAGAGTGTTCAATGAACAGATGATAGTTAAAGGAAATGGCTTCTAAATGTCATTTATTTATTACACAAGAATGAAATACCCAATGAATAATAACTGCTTTTACAAACCTTTGTTTTCTTAAGGTGCTAGAGATACTCAACAACTTTTAGCATGAATAAAACTTTGGTGCCCAACATCTAACCCCATCACCAATCCCTCATGAAAATTTGACTTTCTGCTCTGCATTTTTCCTCTTCCATCCTTTCAAATTTTTGATTAAAACATCAGATAAGGGGGGCACCTGGGTGACTCGTTCAGTTAAGCGTCTGACTTCGGCTCAGGTCATGATCTCACCGTTCATGGGTTCGAGCCCCATGTCAGGCCCTGCACTGACAGCATGGAGCCTGCTTGGGATTCTCTCTCCCTCTCCCTCAGCTCCTCTCCCTGCTCACACACACACATACTCACTCTCTCTCTCTCTCTCTCTCTCTCTCTCTCTCTCTCAGAAAAAACAAACTTAAAAAAAATCAGATAAATGGGGGCACCTGGAAGAGTATGTTGGAAGAACATGCAGCTCTTAATCTCGGGATCATGAGATCAGGCCCCACATCAGGCTCTGCACTGGCAGCATGGAGCCTGCTTGGGATTCCCTCTCTCCCTCTTTCTCTGCCCCTCCCCCACTCATGTGCTCATGCTCTCTCTCTCCCTCTCTCAAAATAAATAAATAAACTTAAAAAAAAAAATCAGATAAGTAGGGGCACCTGAACAGCACGTTGTAAGAGCATGCAACTCTTAATCTCAGGATCCTGAGTTCAAGCCCCACATTCGGTATAGAGATTACTTAAAAAAAAAAAAATCAGATAAGTGGAGGCATTGTGGTATTAAGTGCTAAAGGCACTAATTCTTTTTTTTTTTTTTTTTTAATTTTTTTTTTTCAACGTTTATTTATTTTTGGGACAGAGAGAGACAGAGCATGAACGGGGGAGGGGCAGAGAGAGAGGGAGACACAGAATCGGAAACAGGCTCCAGGCTCTGAGCCATCAGCCCAGAGCCCGACGCGGGGCTCGAACTCACGGACCGCGAGATCGTGGCCTGGCTGAAATCGGACGCTTAACCGACTGCGCCACCCAGGCGCCCCATAAAGGCACTAATTCTATAGTTAGACAGACAGGTTTGAATCCTCTTTCTTAGCCACGTACTAGATCTATGACCTTTGAACTAGAATTTTCTTAGTAAGATGGCTCTAATGGTACCTGTATTTTAGGACTGTTGTAATAATAATACATCCAGGGGCGCCTGGGTGGCGCAGTCGGTTAAGCGTCCGACTTCAGCCAGGTCACGATCTCGCGGTCCGTGAGTTCGAGCCCCGCGTCGGGCTCTGGGCTGATGGCTCAGAGCCTGGAGCCTGTTTCCGATTCTGTGTCTCCCTCTCTCTCTGCCCTTCCCCCGTTCATGCTCTGTCTCTCTCTGTCTCGAAAATAAATAAACGTTGAAAAAAAAAATTAAAAAAAAAAAAATAATAATACATCCATTCATTCATGTGTTCAACAGATACTCACTGAGCATCCCATAACATGCCCAGCACTGTGTTTAGCACTAGGGCTACAATGGTAAACAGGCAGAGGTACCACTGTCCTCATGGAGCTGACAGCCCAAGGGGCTATAATATTTCTTTTTTTTTTTTTTTTTTAATTTTTTTTTTTTCAACGTTTATTTATTTTTGGGACAGAGAGAGACAGAGCATGAACGGGGGAGGGGCAGAGAGAGAGGGAGACACAGAATCGGAAACAGGCTCCAGGCTCCGAGCCATCAGCCCAGAGCCCGACGCGGGGCTCGAACTCGCGGACCGCGAGATCGTGACCTGGCTGAAGTCGGATGCTTAACCGACTGCGCCACCCAGGCGCCCCAATATTTCTAAACAACCAAGGCAAAATTTTAAACTTTTAAAAATAATCTAAAAAAATAAATATGTAAAGAGCATCACACAGTGCCTGGCAAGTAGTAGGCCCTAAGCAAATTACCACACTTATTATTTTTAAATTAAAGTATACAAATCCTCATAGAACAATACACTTTTAGAATTGGGGTGACTTAGAAATCAAAAGGTCCAATCCCCTCCTTTAACAGATGAGCAGAATAAACTTACTCAGGACACCTGTTCAATCAGGCTGCGAGCCAGGTATGTGGGATACAGGGATGAGTGAAACACAGTCCCTGCCTTACGTCAAGTAAATATGCAAGGGAAGTGACCTGCCTGGGCTAACCTAGCTGCTCACTTATACTAGAAATCATGTCTTCTAATTTTCAGTGCTTTGCTCTTTCCACTGATCCAAAATTATTCCATTCAAATAAAAACACTTACCAGGAAGAAGCCTATCATGTGCCCTGTGCCAAAGAGAGTGGCATCCTACAGCTCAGCAAATCCTCACAGGCAGTTTGTCAAAAAGAATGGCTTAGGCTTAGAAGTTGATCTTTTTGGCTCTGTAAATTGTCAACAACAGGCCGTGGTAGGAAATTATAGAAAGATGGAGAAAAATAAAGTGAAAGCCAAAGGCTTAGCAGAGAGAAAACAGAGCAAGGCAGGACCAAGACCTTTCTCCTTCACTCCAGAGATTAAGTCACATTCCTTCCAGGGTAGGGCCAGTTACAGAGCTCTACCTTTATCTCTCTGGGCCATCCATCCCTCTGCACCCCCTTCCAAGGCCCCCTTTAGAGTCTTCAGGATTAGACTTCTAATGAAAAAAACAGCACAGCAGAGTGGAAAGAACACACCTTGTAGGTTCACAGACCTCAGCCGAAACACTGGCTCCACCTCTAACTGCCTGAATGCTTAATTCGTCTATTTTCACATGGAAAATGGTGACTATACTGTACTTACTTCTGGGAGTTGTGGTTAGCGTTAGAATTCTGTTCGATGTTTCTAGAAAAATGCCTAGCGTGCAAAGGTTACTCAATATATGGTGCTACGTTAATTATTATTAACATCAAGGTCCCCCGTGTCTATCCCACACACTTTCTTGTGACGCAGGCTTCAACACAGTACCACAGTATAGGGTTCCCACAGTAACTTGAAGCTCTGAGAGAGGCACAGCACCTTCACTGGCTGCATTTCTCTCTCTCCTCCCTCAACCTGCACCAGCTCAGCTCCCCACTCTATTCTGCCAACTTTGAAAAAACAAAATCTTTGAACCTGCCTTCCCTGGTTCCTCATCATCTTCTTTCCTTCCTTCCCTTACCACTATATTTCTCAAACAAAAAGTCAATACTTGCTGCCTCTGTATCTTCACCTCCTACTCCCTCCCCAAGCCACGGGCGGTCTAGCGTCTAGCTTCCGTCCCCACCCGACTACTGAAACTGCCGTCACCAGGTCACCAATGACTCAGTAGCTTCATTTCAGGACTCACCCTCCTTGTTCTCTGCTTTGATAGACACTTACCCTCTTTTAGAAATCTTTCCATTCCTGGCTTCCCAGACAGAACTTTCTCCTACCTCTCTGATTCCTACTCCTCAGACTCCTTCCCTGGTGTTTCTGTCTACACATATCAGAGTTCCCCAGGGCTCTATCCTCAACCTCCATCTTTTCCCCACTTTATGGATTTTATCAGGTGATTTCATCTCTTTCTAATGGCTTCCACTCTCACTTAGAAGTCATTCTCATAGCTATGTTTCTACCTCTTGCAGGAGCTCCAAAACTCCCATCTTCTCTCCCTGGTAGCCAGTGTCACCCACAGGCATCTCAAAACCAACATTAACTCCCCACACCAGCTCTCCAGCCTGTATTTCCATGTGTGAATGGCATCACACTAATACCCAATCACCTAACATTTCCTTGCCCTTCACTCACAAAATTTCAATCCCCATGACCGCTGCCCTTGTTCCAGCCTCGCCATTTGCAACTGCTTCTTTGCCTCTAGTTTATCCATTCTCAGCCTCCTGAGCACAGGTATCAAAGAGCTTTTTCTAGAACACCACTCTGACCATGTCACTCTGCATCTTAAACATCTATGGTAAAGCTCAACTCCAATAGGATGTAAGCTCTTTGCCATTCAGAATCCCTCCCAAGCAGCCCAACAACTCACCATTCCCTGAACACTCAGTGTACTTCCTCACACTGCCTAGTACATTTCTGGTCATTCTTAAAGATCCACCTTAAACATCTCTGAACCCTTCCCTGACTCCCTCTTGCTAAGCATTTAGACTCTCCTTCCTTTCTCCCAGTACATCGTCTATGTTCCTCTACTGTAGCACCTGTGACACTGTATGGAGTGTACTTGCTTATATGCTTATCTTCTCAGTAATCTGTGGATTGCTCAAGGACTAGGACTATGTCTGTCACATCTCTGTAACTCAGCCCACTTGCCCAGTCTCTCAAGATAAACAAGCAGACTGATATCAACCATGACTATCCCCCCTATCAGGAGTGCAAACTCTAGTGGCAGCAGGAAGTCTTAATATTTCCCCTTTTGCAAATGCTTCCAGATGCTGCTTGGACTCTGACCCCAAAGGAGGTATTCCTGACCTGATCCCGGGGCCCTTCTGCCTGGAACAGCCTGTTCAATAGGGATAGGAGAGTTTCCTGTAGATTAAAATTCTTTACAAAATGATTTCTAAAATGGGCTCATTACAAGTAGGGCTGGCCACTGCCAGATTCACCTCAGGAAGTCATGTGTGAAATATCTTCAAGACCTTTACATACTTCCAAAAGTAAGTAAGGTAAGTACTACAACAACCTATGGCTAACCTTCTTGCCTTCAGTTCCACCCCTCCTTGGGAAACTGCCTTGCACCACACTACTTGCAACAAGTGGCTTCACTAGCCAGAAATCTGTGATGGCTTCTCACTGCCTAAAGCTGCAGAGCATGGTGATTAAGAACAAGGACCCTGGAAACATATCATCCAGGCCTGAATCCTAACCCCACTGCTTATTAACCACGTGAGTGTGAGCAAGTTATTTAAGTTCTCTGGGCCTCTGTTTTCTCACCTTTATAATAAGAAAACAATAGTACCTACCCTCTTAGGATTGGTATAGAGATTAAATACCCTAATAATAATAATTAAATAATAAAAATTTAAATAAGCTTACCATTAGAAATGCTAATAACAGTGCCTGGTTTGGGCACCTGGGTGGGTAAGCATCCAACTCTTGGTTTTGGCTCAGGTCATGATCTCACAGTTCGTGAAATCTAGCCCCACATCGGGCTCTGCACTGACAGTACAGAGCCTGCTTGGGGTTCTCTCTCCCCCTCCCTCTCTGCCCCTTCCCTGCTCATGCGCGCTCTCTCTCTCTCTCTCTCTCTCTCTCTCTCTCAAAATAAGTAAGTAAATTTTAAAAAATAAATGCAATATTAAAAATAAATAAATAAACAGTGCCTGGCTTGTCGTAAGAACTTGGTAAACTATATATAAACATATTCAGGTTTCAAGTCCCACTGTCATTCATAGCCCAAGACAAGAACTGTTGCCCTGACACATTTTATATGCTACAACTCACCAATTCCCAATTCTTTTAACTTCTGACTTCATCACTTATGATTCTTTGCCTCTACCCACAATATCAATCCCCATCTCCCCAGGCCCTCCCTCTGTCCTTAGCTGCAAATTCTCTCTGGCAGTGCTACCTGCAGCTGCCCAGAAAACACTCCCTCAGCAGAGTGGCCATGGATGACGCCATACCTAAGAGCAATACAGGATAACACCTTCACCTGAGCACTCTTATCTATTCTCACTCCTACCGACACTCAGGTCATTTTTACAATCCAAGTGCCTCCCTGAACTTGTGCAGTATATAAACCTTAGAGCTTTAGAGACTAGTTAAGTCACACCATTTCCAGGAAGCCTGCTAAACTACAGTGATCCTCAACTACTAAAGTCTTAATCTGTAACATGTACTTCCCCACTCACATCATCTCTACTAGATGAAGTTCCACAAGGCAGTGTCTGGCTTTCCATCACTACATGCCCATTATCCTAGAACAGTGATACATTAAACGTTTAATAAATATTTACTAAATGTACTTAATCTAACGCAACTTCTTCATCCTTAAATTAGAAAACTAGGGTTGAGAAAATCGAAGTACCTCAGTCAAAGCACAGTGAGGACTGGAACCCAGAACTCTATAAGACTGAAATTACTGAATGCAATCCACCCCAACCGTCTTCTAGGCCAGCTGCAATTCACAAAAGAGCAGATAGATAGTTCCCTGATTGAACTGAGCGTTGTTCCCTCAAAGAAGGGCATTTATCTTCCCCTCCAGAAGCAAAAGACTATGCCACCTGTAGAGGCTCGATTAGCTAAATCTCCCATTGATTCTGGGACATAACCAAGGACCGGTGGATTACCCAAGATCCAGCTCTCTGTAGCAACAACCCAGTCTGTGAAAAGAAGGGTAGCTCTAAGACCAAACGACAGGTTGCCATTCTACTTTTCCAAGCCCTACTAACAGAAAAACAGGAAGCCACTTTGTGTACTTGATTAGAAGTGTTCCGTAGAACACTAGTGTGTTATGTAATGTCAATAGATGGGGGTTTTGAGGGGGAAGGGAGGGCAGTAGTGGGGAGGGGGTCAAGATTCTGTAACCAAAAAAAAATGTAGGAAGGGCACCTGGCTGGCTCAGTCCATAGAGCATATGACTTTTGATCCAGGGTCATGAGTTTAAGCTTAAAAAAAATGTAGGAAACCCTGCATACCTTTCCTTATCATATTAAAGCCTCCAGCTTTTCCAAATTTGATCTCAAAGGTCTTTCAGAATACCTATTTTCTTTTCATACGATAGTGATAGTCTGAAGAACATTTACTTTATTTTTTAATTTACTTTTTTTTTGAAGAACACTTATTTTATTTTTTGAGAGAGAAAGAGAGCACGTGCACACATGCAGGGGAGGGGCAGAGGGAGATGGGAAGTGGGAGGGCGGGGAGCAAAGAGAATCTTAAGCAGGCTCCACACCCAGCATGGAGTCTGATGAGGGGCTCCATCTCACCACGGTGAGATCATGACCTGAGCTGAAATCAGGAGTCAGACGCTTAACTAACTGAGCCACCCAGGTGCCCGTGAAGAACACTTATTTTAAAATGTACATTTTATAATGAGCATTTATTTATACAAATGTATACAGGTACTGTTATTGCAAACAGGTATATTGCAAATGTATACAGGTACTGTTCCCCAAATGGACAGGACCCTAAAGTAGGAAAGAGTGCCTGTACTACTTGGAGTACTAAAATCACATTACTTTCTCCAGCACAATAAGCTTTGGGAGAAAGTTAACCTAGATTCAGATCTGTCTGCTAACTTTAAAGCCTGTGTCTTTCTATCATTATACTATTATATTCCTTGACAGTTGTTTATTCTAAGAAAAGAATCCTTACTGGGCTGCAGATGCAATGCTAGGTACAAGGGATACAAGGAAGTATGAGATTTAGTAATCTCTGCCCTCATAGAACTCATAATTTGGTAAGGCTCATTGCTATGATAGAGGGAATGGGAACATAGGAATAGCTAGAGGGAAAGGAGGTGATGGGAGCTTGAGGAGCATGCTAATATGGTCGGGGAAGTTGCCAGGAAAGGCTTCCAAGTAGGTACTTCAGCTAGTCTAGTGATAAAGAAAAGGGGCTCTAGGGGAATAGACCTAGTTTCTAAAGGAGGCCTGCTTCTGGCCTATCCAATGAAGAGGTAGGAGAGGAAAGAGGGGTCTTTATTGGATGTCCTGGGACTGAACAGAGATGCTTTAGGGAGCACAAGCCAGGTTGGGTTACCATCAGATACAAACAGCTGCTCTCCTAGAAACAATTAAATGGCAGTTTTTACTTTGACAGAATCTTAGGCTTCAATGGAATATTCTGAAATGACTTAAATAAATCCCACTTTATTGATTATAAGAGGTCCTAAGATAACCTGGCTTAATTTGTCTCCACTTGAGCTGAATACAGGAGAAACACAGGTTAGACGATGATAACCATAATGGTTGACAATTAATGAGAGCTTATTATGTGTCAGGCAATCTGTTAAATGTTTAACATGAATTATCTCATCTTAATCTTCACGACAGCCCTTTGAGGTAGATAATATGATTATCTCCATGTTATAGATAAGGTAGCAGGCTCAGAGAGGTTAAGCAACTTGACCCAAGTATTACTAGCAAGTGATGGGACCAGGCAGACTGACCCAGGGCCTACGTTCTTCATCACTAGACTAGCTGAGGTACATACTTCTCTAGGAAGCCTCCTCCGACAAATCCTCTACCATGAAAAATTAGAGGCCCCCGAGCTCCCACTGCCTCCTATCCCTCTATCTACTTCTTGCCCCCATTCCCAATAATGTAGCAGTGAACCATCACCAAAATTATGAGTTCCATGAGGAGATTACTGAATATTACACTTTTTAATATCCCTTATACCTAGCACTACATCTGTGGCTCAATAAATATTTTTTCAAATAAACTGGCAAGGAATATAGTATAATGATAGAAAGACAAAGGCTCTAAAGCCAAACAGACTTAGACTTGATTCCAGGCACTGCCACTTCTTACCTATAACCTTGGCCAAGTTACTTCACCAGTCTGGAGTTCAGAGTGGTAAAATTGTTTACCATATAATGTTGTGAGAAAACTAAGCTAAGCACCCTCCACAGTGCCTGGCACATAAAGCTACCCAATATTACTTACCATCCTCCACCTTTCCCTTTGTCCTTCATATACTGGTAGAAAGACCTCTAGTCTGGGAATCCAGAGTAAAATTAGCTATCATCTTAATTGAGTATTTCTCCTTTCTGAGCTTCAATTTCCTCATCTACAATTCACAGACTATTGGTTCAGAACAAATGAAGTAAAACGTGCTTGAGTGGTTAAAAAGCACTGCCCAGATGGAAGGAATTTTTATCATTCCACCTAACTAGCTTTTAATATCAGCCTTTAACAGCACTACATAGAAGTGTGTTGACGCTCACGGAAGAAGAGAGGTCTCTCAGAGACCTAAAAGCTATAAAAGGAGGGAGTATTTGCACTGTCACCAGGAGAAGGAGCCAGTCCCACTGAGGATCTGAGGAGCTGAGGTAAGACACTGCCAAATGGCTTTGCTTTAGCAGTCCCTAGCTAATTAAGGCCTTGCTCCCCTGCCCTGTCTGCCTGTGACCTCTGCAAAGGCTAGAGAACACCAAGTGCTCCACAGCAGCTCTTCTCTTGGCCAGAATGACATAAGTTATTGCCGGCCAAGGATCAGCCAAAGCTATTGCAAAGAGGTTCCTGCCCTTGGCCTTCCTTAGAACAGAGCCAAAAACAAGGAGCCATCAGGCTGTCCTGCGGTTATCAGTTTAAGATTCCTAAGAGTCAGCCTTAAACACAGCTACCAAGATCCTGGGCCTGGAACACGTCAGATGGGACAGAAATGAAGCCTAAGCAGGCAGGCCCTTTGGTTAGACCAAAGAGTCCCCTCATGGTATGGAATAAGGAATAAGGATAAGGGACTGTTCCTCCCATTCTCAACTAGAAGTATCTAGTCTTAGATGCTGCCAAGGCCATTTTCAGGCTCTTCTTCTGGCTACACAGGCCCCAGGGACTTAACCACCTCCTTTGTTCATTAAAGCAAAACTCTCATTCCACCCCTTAGGACTCCCTCCCCCAGGTCTGGCTCTAGAGTAAGACAGTCCATCCATTTTACTCTTTAAAAGTTAAAACATGTGGGCCCTTTTTGTTGTGAGGGTTTAACTGTTGAGCTGAGAAAGAATGTAGGCCAAAAACAGCACACATGAGGAAGTAAAGACGGTTTAAAAAGTATTATAAGTTGTTACAGGCACTGTCCCCACTTCAGTTCCTGGTTCCTGTTGTAATTGGTGCTCTTAGAGACCAGTTACAATCCAATAACTTTTAAACTTTATTTTTGAACAGTGTAACTCTCTCTTTCAAATGCAGTTCAAATTAAATCTAATTAGGAGTCTCCATATCTAATTAGATCTCTAACAAAATAATAGATCTAGGTAGAAAACATCAATGGCTCCTAAAATCATCAGGGAAAAGTTGATGGGAAATATTTTAACAAATAGATCAAACTGACAATATCTGAACCCACTCAGCAATCTTAACATTACAAGAAGAGAGAAAACCAGATGTAGTTGGACATCCTTCAAAAAGAAAAGAGGGGCACTTGGGTAACTCAGTCAGCTAAGCATCGGACTCTTGATTTTTGCTCAGGACATAATCTTGCAGTTTATGAGATGGAGCCCCATGTCAGGCTCTGCACTGACAGAGCAGAGCCTGCTTGGGATTCTCTCCCTCTCTCTGTCTCTGCCCCTCCCCTGCTTGTGCGCTCTCTCTCTCTCTCTCTCTCTCTCTCTCTCAAAATAAATAAATAAATAAAAGTTTTTTAAAAAGTTTTATTTATTTATTTTGAGAGACAGAGACAGTGCAAGCAGGGGAGGGGCACAGAGAGAGAGAATCCCAAGTAGGCTCCGTGCTGCCAGCACAGAGCCAGATGAGGGGCTCGAATCATGAACCGTGAGATCATGACCTGACCTGAAACCAAGAGTCAGACGCTCAACCAACTGAGCCACCCAGGTGCCCCATTATAATAAACATTTTTTAAAAAGAAAGAGGGTGCCGGGGGGGGGGGGGGGCTCAGTTGGTTAAGCATCTGACTCTTGATCTTGGCTCAGGTCCTGATCTCACAGATCATGGGTTCAAGCCCCACGTCAGGCTCTACACTGACAGCAAGGAGCCTACTTAGGATTCTCTGTGTTCTCTCTCTCCGCCCCTCCCCCACTCATATGCACTCTTTCTCTCAAAAATAAACACTTTTAAAAAGAAAGAAAGAAAGAAAGAAAGAAAGAAAGAAAGAAAGAAAGAGAAAATAAAGCAAACCTGAATCTGATCAAGGCTCAAGATCCAACTGCCAACTTATAGTACAATACAGAGGACACAGGAACATGTTAAATGCCACTATAGAGAAAGAATCAGCAAAACCCAGAAACTGGGAAAATTTTCAGGACAAATTATTCACTTTCTTCAATAGAGAATTGCAGGGAAAAGAAATAAAATGGGGAGAGGGAGGGAAGCTATGAATTAGAAGAAACTCAAGACTTAGACCAACCAGAAAAAAGAAACAAAAGACATCCAAACTGGAAAAGATATAAAACTGTCACTATTTGCTGGTGACATAATATTACACACATAAAACACTAAAGGCTCCACCAGAAAACTATTAGAACTAATAAATGAATAGGTAAAGTTGCCTATTTGTATCTATTGTATTTCTATATGTTAGTAATGAACTATCAGGAAAAAAATTAAGAAAAAATCCCATTTATAATTGTATCAAAAAGAATAAAATACCTAGGAATAAATTTAAAAATAAATTTACCAAGGAGGTAAAAGACCTGTACTGTAAGCCACTGATGAAAGAAATTAAAATTGTAAGACATTGATTTAAAAAATGGAAAACTGTAAGACATTGATGAAAGAAACTAAAGAAGACACAAATAGGAGCGCCTGGGGGGCTCAGTGGGTTAAGCATCTGACTGTGGCTGAGGTCATGATCTCACAGCTCGTGAGTTCAGGCCCCACTTCTGGCTCTGTGCTGACAGCTCAAAGCCTGGAGCCCACTTCACATTCTGTCTCCCTCGCTCTCTGCTCCTCCCCCACTCACACTCTGTCTCTCGGTCTCAAAAACAAACACTAAAAACAATTAAAAAAAAAAAAAGAAGACACGAATAAATGGGAAAATATGCCATATTATTCCATACAAATGGAAAGATATACAATTAAAGTGTGCATACTACCCAAAGCAATCTACAGATTCAGTGCAACCCCTATCAAAATACCCAAGGCATGTTTCACAGAACTAGAACAAATACTCCTAAAATTTGTATGGAACCGGGGCACCTAGGTGACTCAGTTGGTTAATCGTCCGACTCCACTCAGGTCATGATCTCACAGTTCGTGAGTTCGAGCCCCACGTCGGGCTCTGTGCTGACAGCTCAGGGCCTGAAGCCTGCTTCAGATTCTCTGTCTCCCTCTCTCTCTGCCCCTCACCCACTCACACTCTGTCTCTCTCTCTCAAAAATAAATTAACATTAAAACAAATTTTTTTAATTTGTATGGAACCACAAAAGATTCCAAATAGCCAAAGCAATCTTGAGAAATAAGAACAAAGCTGAAGGTATCATATTCCCTGATATCAAACTATACTACAAAGCTATAGTGATCAAAACAGTATTGTACTGGCACAAAAATAGGCACAAAGATCAATGGAATAGACAGTCCAGAATTAAACCTACATTTATACAGTCAATTGATCTTCAACAAAGGAGGCAAGGACATACAACAGAAAAAAGACAGTCTCTTTAATACGTAGTGTTGGGAATATTGGACAACTACATGGAAAAGAATGAAACTGGAACACTTTCCCACACCATATACAAAAACAAGCTCAAAAGGTTTAAAGACTTAAATATAAGACCAGAACCCATAAAACTAGAAGAATACAGAGGCATAAGCTCTTGGGCATTCGTCTGAGCAATTTTCAGGAGGGTTCTGTCTCCTCAGGAAAGGGCAACAAAAGCAAAAATTAAAAAATGGAACTACATCAAACTAAAAAAAGGATTAAAAAAAAGATTTAGATCAACCAATGTATAGATCTTCATTGGACACTGATGTGAACAAATCAACTTAAACACTTACTAGTTGATGATATTAAAGAATTATGTTATATTTTTAAGTGTGATCATTATATTTTGGTAATGTTTTCAAATGTATTATTATTTCTTTAAGAAATACATAATAATGTTCACGAATGAAATAATATGCCTAGAATTTGCTTCAAAATAATCCAAAAGGGGATGCCTGGTTGGCTCAGCCAGTTGAGCGTCCAACTTTGGCTCAGTTCATGATCTTGCGGTTTGTGAGTCAAGCCCCACGTCCGGCTCTGTGCTGACAGGTCAGAGCCTGGAGCCTGCTTCAGATTCTGTGTCTCCCTCTCTCTCTCTGCCCCTCCACTTCTCATACTCTGTCTGTCTGTCTCTCTCTCAAAAATAAACATTTAAAATATATATTTTTTAAACATTTCTTTAAATAATCCAAAAGGATGGGAGGGTAAAGATGAAACAGGATTAATAAGATTGGCCTTGAGTACATAATTGTAAATGGGGAGTAATGGGCACATGGGGGTTCATTACACTGCCCTCTCTAGTTTTGTATATGTTTAAAATTTAATACTAAAAAAGATCTTTTTAAGTTAAAAAATAAGCTCAATATGGAGGGGCTATGGTTGAGACATGTGAGAAAAGCCTAGAGTTCTTCCCAATGACTCACTTCTTCCACAGTGATCCCTGAGGCAGCTTGGGAAGCCTTAGAATACCTAGAAAACAGTTTGAAACCAAGGCTGCATTATACGGAATACAGATACCTGAGTAAAAGAACTGGCTTCAAGTCTTGGCTCTGAGCCTTAATAGCAGCATGACATCTTTAAAGAGTTACCTCTGAGCTTCTTCTTACCCTTGTGCAAATAGGGCTACTTCCCAGGATAGCAACAAGGATCAAATAAAATAAGAAATTTAAATTCTTTGTATTCTAAAAGTATATATGATCATCATTAGGACCACTTAGGAGATAACTTGCCTTTTATTCCTGACACTGAAGTTACTCAACCCCCATCCCACCCCAACCTTCATGCCAATCCCTTCCAATCTTCAGAAAACACATATAAAATTCTGTGAAGACATGAGAGGCAGCAGGAATTAAGGTTAAACTCTGTGGGCAACCACTGTGTGCCTGGCCAGCTATAGTGTGTGTGTGTGTGTGTGTGTGTGTGTGTGTGTGTGTGTCTGTAAGGGAGAGGATGTAGGGGGAGGGCAGTAATAAGAAAGTTCCCTAGAGATTACTGAAAATTTACCCTCAGTTTAGGCTCCAGGTCTCTAAATACCGTGTTCGCAAATGACAAAAAATAAAGTACAAGATACTTGTGAAGAAGGCCAACCACTGGAGAAAAAAAGTATTATGTTAATGACAGTTTAACTGCCTATTTCTGACTCAGAAATAATGAAATCCATCTTTTTTATCAACACCTAGATTCTATTTTCCTTCCACAATCCCTCATGTTTTGAATGATTTTGCCTATAAACAAAGTGCACCTATTGAGAAATAATTCAGTGTTTTCAGCTGTGTTTATTATCACCACTTTTTCTTCTCAAAATGCTAATCCAGATTTCAACCAACCATATACAATAATCGAGGCTTCATAACAATATTTTGAGATCACACACCTCACCGTCCTGGCTTTGATACTAATGAGCAAGGAAGTGAAAGTAAACATGTAGACATTCAAGCACTGGGCCGTGGGACCAGTTGCTTATTTTGGCTGTATACTTGTGTTCAAGGTCATTCACTCACTGGACAGGTTTATGTCCTATGATGCCATCAACTGCCAGCCAAAGCACCCACCAGCAAGAGAAAACTAGTGTTAATTAAAACCAAAAGCAAAGACACTTTTATCGTAAGTAAATGTACAATTTCCATTAGGCTTACTACTGAAAGCCAACTTCAATTCATTTATTCATTCAAAATTTACTAAGTGTCCCTGTCCAATACCCTATGGTAGACACTAAGGACAAAATGAATAAGACATAGTCCATGGCCTCAAGGGATTACACAAATACACTCATGGACCCCAAAGTTGCCAGTGACCACAGGCCACCAAAACTGTGCTGGAACAGGTGGCATTTTTATTCCCTTGTGAACACAAACAACTTGTGAAAAGGCAACCTGCTTCAAGATGTACTCCCCAAAAGCACAGGCCCTATCTGTAGGTGCAAGCTGTTCCACTACTGGAAAACTCAAGAAAATGGTTTCTAAGATCAAGATCTTTGTCTACAACTCAACAGACATTTACTCAATTTCTGTTCTATCTTTGGGCACTGTGCTAGATAACGGATGAGCAAACTGTGGTTCTCGGGCCAAATCTGGCCCAACACATGTCTGCAAACAGTTTACTAGAACACGGTCATGCATGTTCATTTACATGCTGTCTATGGCTGCTTTCCTGCACAACTTGCCGCTTCGACAAAAAAAACATACAGCCCACCAAGCCTAAAATATTTACTAGCTGGTCCCTTAAAGAAAAGGTTTGCCGATCACTATGCCAGACTCTGAATATGCAGAAATGTATCTGTATCTTGATCTAGGTGATAGTTACAAGGGTATACACATATGTAAAAATTCCTCAAGCATTTAATTCATTTAATCATATTTATGCCATAACTCAATATTTTTTTAATGAAATAAAGAGTACTCAGTCCCTGCCCTGTAGCAACTCACAATGTGGTATAAAGCCATGAAAGTAAACAATTGCAGTACAACAGGGATAAGAAGCACAATGAAGAGTTACACTAATTACAGTAATGGCCCAAAAGAGAAAATAGCCTAACTAGGTATGTAAGGCCAAGTCTTCATAGAAGATAATTGAGGTATATCTTGAAGAATGAGTATATATATGCCAGGAGGGTGGTACTAGGGGAAGAAGGAGGGAGGTGAAAAGGAGAGGTCATTCCAAGCAGAAAGAACAGCATATACAAAGGCTCAGAAATGCAAAAACAACAACAACAAAACCCCAAAACAATACAACACAACATGGCTTTGGGAAATGGCAAGTAGTTCACGGAAACACTTAGGTAAGGTGCTAGTGGATCAATGTCAAAAGATGAGACTGGAGCCAGACAAAGGGGTCAGACCATGGAAGGCCTCATGTGGAAGGTCACCATAGATGAGTAGCCATGTAATTTATGGTCTAAACAGGGTTACTGAGGGTAAAAGAGAGACAGAAAAAATAATTGTAAACAAGGACCATCCCAAGAAAATATGATATTTGCCATATTAAAGAACTTGGACTTTAACCCACCAGATAGGACAAGTTAATACAAGATTTTAAAGACAGGAATACCAAGATACATGCTTTAAGAAGAGTGTACTTCATCTATTTATTTCATTTAACCTATACGTACTTACCATGTGCCAGGCACTACTCCTAAGCACTTTACAAATATTACTTAGCAATCCTTACAACTACATTGTGAGAGAGATACTATTATTATCCTCGTTATTCAGATAAAAGGCACAGGCAAATTAAATAACTTGCCCAAAGTGGCACTGATATGATAAGTGGCAGGGCAGTCGGTCCCAGAGTTTGTGCTATTCCTATTCCATCCCAGGGCCCACCTTTGACATTTCCTCAGAGACTCCCAAGCCCTCAAATGGTGTTAGGTCCCTCCGTACTGGGACCCATACCACTCTGCACTTCTTCACAAGCACTCATCATATTTCTAATCATTTGTTTAAAAATCTATCTCCTCAGACTTCAGGCTGTATTACAAAGCTATAATCATCAAGGCAGTATGGTACTGGCACAAAAACAGACACTCAGATCAATGGAACAGAATAGAGAACCCAGAAAGGGACCCACAAATGTATGGCCAACTAATCTTTGACAAAGCAGGAAAGAATATCCAATGGAATAAAGACAGTCTCTTCGGCAAGTGGTGCTGGGAAAACTGGTCAGCGACATGGAGAAGAATGAGCCTGGACCACCTATTTACACCATACACAAAAATAAAGTCAAAATGGATGAAAGCCCTAAACGTAAGACAGGAAGCCATCAAAATCCTCGAGGAGAAAGCAGGTAAAACCTCTTTGACCTTAGCCACAGCAACTTCTTACTCAACATGTCTCCAGAGATAAGGGAAACAAAAGCAAAAATGAACTATTGCAATCTCATCAAAATAAAAAGCTTCTGCACAGTGAAGGAAACAATCAGCAAAACTAAAAAGCAACCAACAGAATGGGAGAAGATATTTGCAAATGACATATCAGATAAAGGGTTAGTATCCAAAATCTATAAAGAACTTATCAAACTCAGGACCCAAAAAACAAATAATCCAGCAAAGAAATGGGCAAAAGACATGAATAGAGACTTCTCATATAATACATCCAGATAGCCAACCGACACATAAAATAATGCTCAACATCACTCCTCATTAGGGAAATACAAATCAAAACTACAATGAGATACCACCTCACACCTGTCAGAATGGCTAACATTAACAACTCAGACAACAACAGATGTTGGTGAGGATGCAGAGAAAGAGGATCTCTTTTGCATTGTTGGTGGGAATGCAAGCTGGTGCAGCCACCCTGGAAAACAGTATGGAGGTTCCTCACAAAATTAAAAATAGAACTACCCTACGACCCAGCAATTGCACTACTAGGTATTTATCCAAGGGATACACGTATGCTGTGTCGAAGGGGCACAAGCACACCAATGTTTATAGCAGCGCTATCGACAATAGCCAAAGTATGGAAAGAGCCCAAATGTCCATCGATGGGTGAATAGATAAAGCAGATGTGGTATACAATGGAGTGTTACTCGGCAATCAAAAAGAATGAAATCTTGCCATTCACAACTACGTGGATAGAACTAGAGGGTGTTATGCTAAGCGAAATTAGCCAGTCAGAGAAAGACAAATATCATATGACTTCACTCATATGAGAGGACTTTAAGATACAAAACAGTTGAACATACGGGAAGGGTAGCAAAAATAGTATAAAAACAGGGAGGGGGACAAAACAAGAGACTCTTAAATATGGAGAATAAACAGAGGGTTGCTGGAGGGGTTGTGGGAGGGGGATGGGCTAAATGGGTTAGGGGCATTAAGAAATCTACTCCTGAAATCATTGTTGCATTATATCTAACTAACTTGGATATAAATTTAAAAAATAAACAACAAAAAAAAACCTATCTCCTTCACTGGACTGTAAACTCTGTAAGGTCAGGGTTGAGATTATCTTGTTTACCACTGTCTTCCCACAGCCTGATACATTTATTAGCCCCCAATTTAGAAACAGTATTAATAATAGCTAACATTTATGGAGCACTTACTCTGTGCTAGGCACTGTTCTAAGAGCTTTAAACATATTAATTTATTTAAGAGAAGTTGAGTAAGCTGTTCAAAGGTCACAAAGCTAGCAAAAAATGGAGCCAGGATTCTGGATCTAGCTCAATGTGCTTTACTTTATGCCATGCAACTTTTTTTTTATTGAATAAATAAAAATATTACTTAATAAAATTAGTATCTGTGGTATGTACACAGTACCTGGCACTCAGCATGCATTCCAAAAATAAATAACTCTTTCAGGTGCTAAGGAAGAAACAACCTGTTACTATATCCCCCCCCCCCCCACTCCCAAAGAGGCAGCCTGGCCCATAGAAATATAAGCATATATCCAGATCACTGGGGAGGCAGCATAGTGCAATGTTTAAAAACTTAAGTCTTAGAATTAGAACATGAAATTTCTAATTAGGTTGAGTCCCACTTACACCAATTACTAGATATGTGACCTTAGATTCCTCATTTATAAAATGAGAATAACAATATCTATCTATCTCACTGGCTACTGTGAGGATTAAATAAGGTAAATACATAATTGTACATAACACAAAAGTACTCAAAGTACATTTTTTATCATAACAACTAACATTGTGATTTTTATTATTATTAACTGTCTGATTAGTTAGTGGTGGACTTAGCTGTAGCTCAGAGTTCCTGTGACCTCCTGCTAGGTTCCTTAGGACCCCACCCCAGCCCAAGTTTTATACCAAAGTTGACTATTTTACAAGTTTTAGAGCTCAAGTGGGTACTGTACACGAACAGGGTGTTTCATGGAGCTTTAGATGTCTGGCCCAATGCCTAAAAAGGTGAATATCTTAAGGGTGGGGTCCTGATCCCATTGCTTAAGCCAGGCCATCCAGGAGCAAATCAGGAAACCACTATCTCTAACTGACCTAGCTGACAATGAAAGACACCACACTAGGAAATATATTTAAATACAATATCCTCTAGGAGCACCCGGGTGGCTCAGTAAGTTGACCAGCTCAGGCTATAATCCTGTCGCAGTTCATGAGTTCGGGCCGCACATTGGGCTCCATGCTGCCAGTACAGAGCCGGGTTGGGATTGTTTCTCTCATTCTCTCTCTGCCCCTCATCTACTTGCACTCCCTCTCTCTCAAAATAAATAAATTTAAAAAAAGGGGGGGTGGAATACAATATCCTCTTGAGCTTATGAGACTTCAGCGAAAGCCTTACTGTCAGGCTAGAAATGCTCATTTAGTCCAAGAGCCTGGCCAATAGAAGCCAAGAGCTTCTGTCACTGCTGGATCTAACAGTAGTGACAGAGAAAAGTTTTAGAATTTTGAGGTGCCATAAAATACTCTCTGTGACAACCTTAATTCAAAGCCTCCTAGATGCCCAGCCTTATATTAGGTCTGATCACAGAAATCACAGAATTGGGAGAATAAGGTGAATCTCCAGAGATCAACACCTGGATTGGTCCCGGCTTTCAGACTGTAATCTACCTACCTATCATTGGCCTCATTTTACAGATAACACAGCTGAGGTTCGGACTGAGTAAGTGACCCAAGTCTAAGTGGTGGCAAGAAAAACATGAGCACCTAGTCTCAAGGAATAACAACCTTGACAACAAGGTAAGACTCATAAAACTGTCAAAATGCATGTCCAGGTAGTAAGGAAGATTACCATGAGGAGCTGCAGGTATGGAAAAGAAGAACAAGAGCTGAGGTACAGAAGGCCTCCTGGTAGCAGTTCCTGGTCACCATACCCCTCACAAAGTAAAAGGGTCCTTCCTCAATTTATGGCTCCTTTTTATGTAGATCCTATAATATCGACTTACCTATCGCCCCCATTAGATGGTAGTTCCTCAAGGTTATGCCCAGTTTCCTATCCTTATCTGTGTTATCAGCTCCCTACTTAGGCATACAGATGCACCTCCTGCCGACTTCAAAAAGACTCAGACTAGCCCTGCTCACCCACACAATACTCAAAACAAGGCAACGTGTGGTCTATTAGGTATCTTCCATGCCAAGATGGAGCGCCTCAAGAAAGAGTCTAGACAATGCTAATAGAAAGTCACTCTGGGGGCACCTGGGTGGCTCAGTTGGTTAAGGTGTCTGACTCTTTAAATTTTTTTTTAATGTTTTTATTTATTTTTGAGACAGAGAGAGGCAGAGCATGAGCAGGGGAGGGGCAGAGAGAGAGGTAGACACAGAATCCAAAGCAGGCTCCAGGCTCTGCGCTGTCAGCACAGAGCCCGACGCGGGGCTTGAACTCACGGACTGTGAGATCATGACCTGAGCCGAAGCCAGACGCTTAACCGACTGAGCCACCCAGGTGCCCCGAGGTGTCTGACTCTTGATTTCAGCTCAGGTCACGATCTCACGGTTTATGGGATTCAGCCCCGCATATAGCTCTGTGCTCACAGCATAGAGCCTGCTTGGAATTCTCTCTCTCCCTGTTTCTCTGCCTCTCTCTCTCTCTCCACCCCCCCCCCAAAATAATAGACATTAAAAAAATAATAATAAAGTGAATAATAATAAAGTGACTTTTGCCAAGTAATTAACCTCTTATTTGTACTATAAGATATTGACAACAATCATCTCAGAAGGATGTATGAAAAATTAAATGTCTATGAGAGCACTTATACAGTATCTGGCACATAATAGTCTCCCTTCTCACAAGACTTCTGAGTTCCTATAAAAACTATTTTGATTTTGGTTTTGTTTGTCCTTGGACCAACATTTATTAAATCATAAGTATTTATTTATATGCAGGGCGCTGTGTTAAGCCCTAGGAGTAAGACGATGGTATTGTCTTAGGTATCTCTGATAAAACCTCACCATCTAGCATGGTGCTCACCATAGCTGCCTGGCACACAATAAGCACTCACTAAATAGGGAACTCTCGAGAAGACTACCAGACATGGACCACCATGGGTCACTTGCCAGTAAGCAAGGCTGAGCTATCTGTTCTGTTAGCCCTAGAGACAGGCAGGCACAGAAGACATCAAGTCCTTGGCCAGCATCAGGTATATACATTTAGAGAGGCCCTCCTGTAGTAGGGCCTGGCCATCTCAATAACCATAAAAATACAAGAAGGATCCAGATGAGTTCCTCAAAACTGCTTTAGAGACCATATGGCAATGTTCCAAACTATACCGCATCTCCATTTAGGACCTGGGTTGTAATATTAAACTGAACACCCACCTTCACATGTCCTACACTCCCCATTGAGAGGAAATGAAAATGCTTCTTCCTTTTAACATTGAGCATTTGGAAAAGCTGACCTCCCAGGAAATGGCTGGGTCCATATCCTGGCAAATAGGATCTGGCAAAAGCTTGAACCCTACAAAAGCATCTCAATCATTCCACCTTGCTGGGCTCCAGGGCTGAAAATAGCCCCAAATGAAAAACAAGCTGTGCAGACTACTTATCCAGTTTCATAGCAAAGGCAGGCTTTAAGCTGGCTGAAGAGGACAAACCCCTCACTCCTTAACTCGAGCAGGGCTACAAGCCTCACCTGTTTCCGGCCCCATAGCAACTGGCATTGCTCTGGCACCTCTCAGGCTTCATCTTTCCAAAACAGCAGTAGAAGAAGTGCAAGACAGGGAAGGGCCTTCCACAGTCAGCCTAGCACTGCTTCAAAGGGTGGCAAGGAAAGCGCTATTCCTGGACATAGACCCTTTATTCCTCTTCAAACCTGAGGGCAAAATGAGAGGCCCACATCTGACAAAGAAGCATTCTGTACCTCTACTTCCCCTTCTGGCAATGACCTAAAGAGGTTCCTCTATCAAGGCCCTATCTCAATGCCTGCTCAAGGGTAGCCTTACCTAATCCCAAATCAGAGTCCGTCAGTCTGCAGTCTTACACACCGAGTCCATCCCTATCTATTGCACACCCTGATCCATACCATTAGAGTCAACTGTTTCCAGCTCTGTGTACCCCAAAACATTAAGCACTTCTAAAGGCAGGGCCCAAGTCTCATAATGCCTATGTCTCCAGCTTTGTCCGGTACCAGGGCAGTTTTAGAGTAGGTCCTCAAAGGTCTGTTTGTTGTAGAGTGAAGGTGAGCAGGTACAGAAACAACACAGAAAAAATGTATCCTGCCTTACTCTCCCTGTTGTCCCACACCAAGTACGTGCTGCCCTCTGGACTTGGGCCTAAGCTGGATTTCCCAGGCTTCCTCTTATCACCAAGTTTACAGCCATCTCTCCCTCCTCTGACTGTGCACATCCTATCGGAACCACTCCGTGGACCTTTGGCAGCCTAGATGTCTGTTTCACCTCCCGGGTGTATTTGGGAACTTCTTCAGGACAAGGTCAATGGACCAGCCACCTGAGAGTCCACCAATAAGTGTTCAGAGAGTTAAAAAAAAAAAAAAAAATCAACTTCCCTTGAGCTTTTGATAGGTCATCTTTAAAAAAGATGAGAAAAAAAATATGTCACTGGCATCTCTTACCTGGTTTTACCTGGTTTGCTCCCACAGGCTTAGATTATCTCTCTCCCTATCCTCTACTGGTTCCCTGGGAATTATCCATGAAGCATTCAGGGCAAATGGTTCAGCACCTATATTTGGATCTACAACTGTGTGATACTCAAGATGTCATCAGAACAGAGATGACAGCTCATTCTTCACATCCCACATCTTTCAGACTATAGGGAGTGATTCATCCATACTTACCCCAGCTAAAGGCATGAAAAGTCCCTTGAACCAAAGCAGGACAATGTTGTATCCTCTACCTAGCCACTGGTGGGTCCATGCCTAAAATCATGTTCAGGCTCACATTTAAAACTGGGAATGGGCTCCTAAATCCTCACCTTTGGGCTGAAGTCCCAGGGAAAGACTTCCAGTCAGAAAGAAAATAAATGATAACTTTCTACAACCATGTTAAAAACAACAGCTTTTAGCAAATCTAAGTTTTGTTTTTATTGAGATATAATTTGCATACCATACAATTCACCCTTTTAAAATTTTTTTTTTAACGTTTATTTATTTTCGAGACAGAGAGAGACAGAGCATGAACGGGGGAAGGGCAGAGAGAGAGGGAGACACAGAATCGGAAGCAGGCTCCAGGCTCTGAGCCATCAGCCCAGAGCCCGACGCGGGGCTCGAAATCATGGACCGCGAGATCGTGACCTGGCTGAAGTCGGACGCTTAACCGCCTGCGCCACCCAGGCGCCTCTACAATTCACCCTTTTAAAGTGTACAATTCAGTGGCTTTTAGCATATCCACAAAGTTATACAGCCATCACCACAATCTAATTTCAGAACATTTTCATCACCCTAAAAATAAACCCCATACCCATTAGCAGTCACTCCACATAACCCCTTCCCCCAACCCCTGGCAACTACTAATCTACTTTCTGTCTCTACAGATTTGCGTATTCTGGACATTTTCATAAATGGAATCACATAATATGTTGCCTTTCACTTAGCATAAATTTTCAAGGTTTATCCATGTTGTAGCATGTATCAGTACTTTGTTCCATTTTATGGCTGAATAATATTCCATCATATGGATATATCACATTTTGTTTATTCATCACTCAGTGGACATTTGAGTTGTCTCCACTTTTTGGCTACCATAAATAATGCTACTATGAACATTCATGTACAATACCTAGGGACTTCCAGGTGTTGAAAACATCTGGCTGGCTCCCATACTGCTCATTCATTCTCTTGACTTAGAAAACGTAGAGCCAAGCATCATGCTACTCACCATTTAAGAAAGCATTTTTTGGGTGCCTGGGTAGTTCAGTCAGTTAAGTGTCTGTCTCTTGATTTCAGTTCAGGTCATGATCTTACAGTTTCGTGGGTTCGAGCCCCGTATCGGGCTCTGTGCACTGATGGCCAAGACTGCTTGGGATTCTCCCTCTCTCCCTCTCTCTGCCCCTCCCCCACTCATGTGCTCTCACGCACTCTCTCTCTCTCTCTCTCTCAAAATAAAGAAATAAACTTTAACAAATTTTTTTTTAAAAAACATTAAAAAGAGAAGCTTTCTTTGACCATCCTACCTAAGATAGCACCCCCATCACTCTGTAACACGTTGTCCTGCTTTATTTTGTTTTCTAGAACTTACTATTACATGAAACTATATTACATGTCTACTTATTTATTGCCTATCCTCCTACTTGAACATAAGACAACAGAAACTATTATTCTTATTGTCCACTGCATATCAAGTACCTAACAGAGTACCTGGCACAGAGTAAGGTCTTAATACTATATGAATGAATAAATGGTACAGCTCCCAACTCATCCCCTCTATACCATTTCTGCCAAGCAAACCTCCACTCTACACTCAAAACTCCAGTCTATGCTTGTTTCATTCAGCATTTATTAACATCCACTATACGCCAAGCCATTTAGATGATAAGGACAGAAATAAATCAAAATATAATCCCTGACTCTAGAAATACAACCTAGTGGTTTGAAGCAAACAATAAAAAAAGTATACCATTATAGAGATATTCATAGTCAAGAGCACCTAACTAGTGGAATAAGGAGGAGAAAGGGGTTAATATAGCTTCTCAGAGGAGGTACCAGTTGATCTGAGCCTGGAAGAACAATTATAATTTCAGCCACCAGAATAAGGGAAGGGTATTCCAGACAAAAGAAAAAGTATGATCACAGGCTGAGAGACATAAAAGATCTAGGTATATTTAAAGATGAGTGAGTGATTTTTATATATACATTTTTTTTATTACTTTTTAATTTACATCCAGGTTAGTTAAGGGGCATGTGCTCCTTCGAAACATAGTTAGCATATAGTGCAACAATGATTTCAGGAGTAGATTTCTTAATGCCCCATACCCATTTAGCCCATCCCCCCACCCACAACCCCTCCAGCAACCTTCTGTTTATTCTTATTTAAGAGTCTCTTATGTTTTGTCCCTTTCCCTGTTTTTATACTATTTTTGCTACCCTTCCTGTATGTTCAACTGTTTTGTATCTTAAAGTCCTCATATGAGTGAAGTCATATATTTGTCTTTCTCTGACTGGCTAATTTCGCTTAGCATAACACCCTCTAGTTCCATCCACGTAGTTGCGAATGGCAAGATTTCATTCTTTTTGATTGCTGAGTAATACTCCATTGTATATATATACCACATCTTCTTTATCTATTCATCCATCAATGGACATTTGGGCTCTTTCCATACTTTGGCTATTGTCGATAGTGCTGTTATAAACGTTGGTGTGCATGTGCCCCTGCAACACAGCATACCTGTATCCCTTAGATAAACACCTAGTAATGCAATTGCTGGGTCATAGGGTAGTTCTATTTTTAATTTTTTGAGGAACCTCCATACTGTTTTCCAGAGTGGCTGCAGCAGTTTGCATTCCCACCAGCAGTGCAAAAGATCCTCTGTGTCTGCATCCTCGCCAACGTCTGTTGTTGTCTGAGTTGTTAATGTTAGCCATTCTGACAGGTGTGAGGTGGTATCTCATTGTAGTTTTAATTTGTATTTCCCTGATGATGAGTGATGTTGAACATTTTCTCATGTGTCAGTTGGCCATCTGGATGTAAAGCCAAGTGAGTGATTTTTGAGTCAAGGAAGGTTTGCCCCAAAAGAATGTTTCTTGGGGTGCCTGGGTAGCACAGTCAGTTAAGCATCCAACCTCGGCTCAGGTCATGATCTCACAGTTTGTGAGTTCAAGCCCCATGTCAGGCTCTATGCTGACAGCTCAGAGCCTGGAGCCTACTTCAACTTCTGTGTCTCCCTCTCTCTTCCCCTCCCTGCTCACTCACCCGTGTGCTCTCTCTCTCTCTCACAAAAATAAATAAACATAAAACAACAACAACAATAAAACAATAAAAAACAACAACAAAAAAGAACATTTCTTAATTTTTTAATTATTTTATTTTTGAGAGAGAGAGAGACACACAGAGCACGAGCAAGGGAGGGGCAGAAAGAGAGGGAGACACAGAATCTGAAGCAGGCTCCAGGCTCTGAGCTGTCAGCACAGAGCCTGATGCAGGGTTCAACCCCATGGACCGTGAGATCATGACCCAAGCTGAAGTTGGACATTTAACTGACTGAGCCACCCAGGCGCCCCACAAAATAATGTTTTTTTAAAAAAATGGATGTCCAGTGTTCAGAATATAAGAAGAACTCTTATAATTTGTATTAGTTAGGGTTCTCCAGAGAAACATAACTAATAGGTACAGAGAGAGAGCAACAGTGAGAGATACACACACACACACACATATAGATAGATAGATAGATAGATAGATAGATAGATAGATAGACAGATACCAGAGGAAATTTATTACAGGAATTGGTTCACATGGTTATGGAGGCCAAAAAGTCCCACCATCTGCCATCTGCAGAGAATCAGGAAAGCTGCTGGTGTGATTCAGACCAAGTCCAGAGGCCTGGGCGGAGTGGCAGGGTGATGGTATAAGTCCTAGCCCAAGTCTAAGTGCCTGAGAATGAGCAGGTCCGATGTACAAAAGTAGGAGACAATGGATATCTCAGCTCCAGCAATGAGAACAAGTTCATCCTCCTCCCCTTTTTGTTCTATTCAGGCCCTCAGAAGATTGGATGATGCCCACTGATACTGGTGAGAATGGTCTCCTTTACTCAGTCTACTGATCTACAATCTCTTCTGAAGACATCCTCACAGACACACCCAGAAATAATGTTTCATCAGCTATCTCGGCATCCCTTAGTCCAGCCCACATAAAATTAACCATTACACAATTCGACCAAAGACAAAACCCAATTAAAAAATGGACAAGGAATTTGAATAGGCATTTCTCCAAAGATGATATACAAATAGCCAAGAAGCAGAGGAAAAGACAACATCATTAGTCATCAGACAAATGCAAATCAAAACCACAATAAGATACCACTTGACACCCACCTGGATGGCTATAATAAAAAAAAAAAAAAAAAAAAAAAGCTAGAAAATAACAAATGTGAAAATGTGGAGAAATTGGACCCCTTGCACATTGCTGGAGGGAGTGTAAAGCAGTACAGCTACTTTGGAAAACAGTTTGGCAGTTCCTCAAAAACTTAAACATGAAATTACCATATGACCCAGCAATTCTACTCCTAGAATATACCCCAAAGAATTGAAAACAGGTACTTAAACAACTACATGTATACACATGTTCACAGCAGCACTATTGACAACAGCCAAAAGACGGAAACAGCCAGTCAGGGTGCCTGGGTGGCTCAGTAGGTTAAGTGTCTCCCTTCAGCTCAGGTCACAATCTGGCTGTTTGTGAGTTCGAGCCCCGCGTCGGGCTCTGTGTTGACAGCTCAAAGCCTGGAGCCTGCTTCAGATTCTGTGTCTCCCTCTTTCTCTGCCTCATCCCCACTCATGCTCTCTTTCTCAAAAATAAATAAACACCAAAAAATTAAAAAAAAAAAAAAAAAAAAGACGGTAACAGGTATCCACCGAGAGATGAGTAAACAAACTGTGGTACATACATACAATGGAATCTTAGCTACCCATAAAAAGGAATGGAGTACTGCTTCATTATACATGCTACATGCTGTAACACAAATGAACCTCCAGAATATTATGCTAAGCGAAAAAAAGCCAGACACAAAAGGTAACATTTATCATGATTCCATTCATATGAAATATCCAGACCAGGTAAATCCGTACAGACAGAATGCAGATTGGCAGCCACCAGGTGAAGTAGAGCAACTGCTTCACAAGTACGGGATCCCTTTGGGGCATGAAAATGGTTTGGAACTAGACAGAGATGGTGGTTACACACCATTGTGAATGGGCTAAATGCCACTGAGTTGTAGATGTGTATGGTTAATTTTATGTTATGTGAATTTCACCTCAATTAAAAAGAAAAAACAAAGATGAATGGCCCATATGGTACATTATGTGGTACTATTAAGGGCCATTATGTGGCCCTTAAATACATTCTCACAATAGCCATAAAACTCATAAAGATTAATGGTTTCTCCAGGGCCATGAGGCTAATAAACAATAG
Organism: Leopardus geoffroyi; assembly: GCF_018350155.1. NCBI lineage: Eukaryota > Metazoa > Chordata > Mammalia > Carnivora > Felidae > Leopardus > Leopardus geoffroyi. Next base: position 59,989,472 of record NC_059329.1, on the reverse strand, counting down.
CAAAGCCAGATTTTAAACTCTAATCTGCCTGCTCCCAAAGCTCATGCCATTGCCACAACATGAAATTGTCCAGCATCATACATCCTTCCCCATTTCTTGAATGTCTATGAGAGAATGTTCTGACCACTCAAAATAAACCAGTTCTTCTCAGTTTAACGTTAATCCTGGCAGCCACAGGGTCAAAACCTCTCTCAGACAGTAGCAACCTCTGAGACACCTCTGAGAAGTACCTGAGACTGCTATCTGGCCTACTCCATCATTCCCCAGGTCACCAAGCAAGCCTCCTGAAAACCCAAATGTAGATGTTCTGCCTTAGATGGCCCTTGAAGGTAGGGTTCCAGGAAATGCAAGGGAAAAATACTAATGTGGAAGGCATGGCAAATAAAACACTAAGCCAGAAATCAGTAGACCTGAGACATAGTCTCAGTTCTGCCCCTAATTAGTTATATGACCTTGAGAAGTTACCTGCCTTCTTTGCATTTGTTTTTTCTGCTATTACAGAAATAATAATCCCCTACTATCACATCTCACAGATTTGCTATGGGTGTGATGAGCAAAAAGATGCATCTTCAACAGAAGGGTGCTTTGTAAAGTGCAAAGCACAAACCAACTGCGGAGTCATGATGATATGATTACCACTAGCTGGTTGGAGAGAAGATTAATGTCCATGAAACAATTATAAGGTGAAACAGCAGATAATTAGGTGCCTAATTATAGGATACAGATCTGGAAGATTATAGTCTCGAAAGGGGAAGTCTCTGGGATTCTTCAGAGAAACTGTATAGAAAAGAATGGACAGGACTGAAGGATGATGGCAGAATAAGTGTGTAGCCAGGGCAAAGGGGGTGAAGCAGCAGGACAGCAGCGGTGCTGGATCAGATGCTGTGTGCTGGGAGGGCAGGGAGGACACACTGGGTAGTTAGGTAAGGCCAGACTGTGGAGAGAAGACCGTCAGGACAAGGGCAGGATGCAGTTGGCCACAGGGAGCAATAGGAGAGAGTAGAGCTGGATTTCACAGCAAACACTTACTGAGCACTAACAATGTGGTAGGCACTATCATAGCTTATGGAGATACTGGGAGAGATAAAGACATGAACTGTGCTTTCATGACTGTGCACTGGTGTCCTAGCTCTTCTGTCTGCAGTGATGTGAACATCAAGGAACAAGCTTTATAATCACAGGAGTCTGGATTCAAATCCCTGCACTGCTATTGCTAGATGAGTGGCGTTCATGAAGTAACCAAAGCTAATTTCCACTTTCCTCATTTGCAATACAGAAATAATAAGAATCTTTCATAGGATGGTAGTGAGTACTAAATTATATAAAGTACATTAAAGAAAGAGAATTGGTGTGTGCCTTCCCAACATACAACAGATGATATCTATTACCATTATCATTTACTGCCACTGTGACCTTGAAAAGTTGCTTACCCTCTCTGGGCTTCACTTTCCCTCATCAGTAAACTTCACAAGCTTGTTGTGAAGATTAAAGGAAATAACTGATCTAAAGCACCTAGCAGGAGGCATCAGCTCAGCAAAGTTCCCTTTTCTTCCCTTATCTCCTTTCCTTAACCCTCCTCCCTTTCCCTTTTCTCAGGCCCACATTTGAGATCTCCCTTGTGACAATGCTCAGCTCCAGAAGGAGGGCACTGAGGACATAGCTAGGGCACGTGCTGACTCTAGAAGTCAGCAGGCTCACTGAACCCCCAAACTAACTTACCCAGTGCCTGACCACTCCCATCCGGGAAGATACTCTTTACCCACTTCTTGCCAAGTGGCTCCAATTCACAAGCAAGAAGCCCTTTCTACCTGATGGCCTGACAATTTCTCCCAAGAAACCAAACCAGAAGAGAAAGCCCTGAAGTCTAAAATGATGATGAAAGACAGGAGAGTGGTATTTGCAGTGTCTTAAAACCATACGATAAAAGGGAGCATGCTGGGCACCCTTACCTAGGGGCAGATAGATCCCACGGGCATTGTGCACGTATGACAAGAGAAGGCAAACCTGTGGCAATTTCCAAAGGTCCCGGGAATGTCTCAGAACAAGGCCCTCAGCCTGCTGGAGTCACTCAGGCATGAGGAAAAAATTAGGTTTTCACTAGTAAAGGTCAACTCATAAATACCTGATTAACCCAAGCAAACATGCTCTGCTCCAAGTCCTGGGAGAATTTACAACTGATCCAGAACAGAAGTCAAGCTGAGTACACGCTTTCAAAGCTATAACTAACAATTATCGAGGTGGGGCATGGCAGAGGGGGTGATGGCTGGCTATAAAAGCCTAATCCAAATCAGGTGAGTCCAGACTCTCCAGTGGAAGCTGCTTTTTCTGCAAACAGCCTCTGCATAAACCTGTAGCACAAAAGTTACCTTGCCTTGAGAGATAAGAGCCAGCCTTCCCACCAAGACCATGGGAAATGCAGAGAAGCAAAACATATTAATTCTAACATCCTTGCTCAATCCCAGGGAATGCTTTTTGTGAAGAAATAACACCAGTAACTCTCATCTTATGCATTAGGAAGATATGGTCACACCAAACGTCTGAAGCCACTGGCTACGCTTCCCCAAGAAGATGTGCTTTTGCCCCTGTGCTTCCATCACACTTTGTAAATCAGGAAGGGAAAATCATCTTTTATAGAGCACTTACTAGAATTTCTACAAAATTTGTTAAATTTTTAAATTTTTTTTAATGTTTATTCATTTTTGAGAGAGAGAGAGAGAGAGAGCAGGAGCAGGGGAGGGGCAGAGAGAGAGGAAGAGAGAGAATCCCAAGCAGGCTCTGTGCTGTCAGCACAGAGCCAGATGCAGGGCTCGAACTTCCAAACCATGAGATCATGACATGAGCCAAACTCAAGAGTCAGATGCTTAATCGACTGAGCCACCCACACTCCCCAAATTTTTCAATGTTTTTAATCCTCCCAATAGTCCTGTATGATAGCTAATCATCATCCCATTTTATAAATGAAGAAACTGAGCACCAGAAAGATCAGACAAGTTGATCAGGAAAGGGGCTGGTAAAGGGCAGAGCCCAAACATGAACCTAGTCTGCCTGATTCCAAAATTGTCAAAATTCTTTCAACAATTACTTATTGAGAGCTTACTATGTGCCACGCACTAGTCTTGGGTGAATATACAGCAGTGTATAAGACAGGCGAGAACCCCTGTCTTTACAGAGATTTCATTCCTGAACAAAGCTGCCTCCATATTTAGCACACCACATATTTAATAAGCAGATAACAGATCTCTGTATTTCTTCCCCTCTGCCAGGCAGGACTTGACAGGTATGTATTAAAAGAATGAATGTGGTCTTTGCCCTCACCTCACAAGAATTCCTCTCAGAGGCTGCCCAAACAGCATTGTTATTTATTCATCAGTTCCACATCCTTCTTCACACTTATGGCTTAAACCAAAGGCTTAAACCAAAGGCTTCCTTATAGTGGTGGCAATGAGTTGACATGAGTAGAACTTCAGAGTTTACAAAACACTTTACGTACATTATTTTATTTAATCCTCATAAACATAAACAAGGTACATATTGTTCCCATTTCACATACAAACAGACATCAGAAAGTTTAGTTACTAGTTTCTTGGGTCCTTATACACAACTGAGAACTGTAGCTGAGCTAAAGCACAGTTCTCCCTGGTCCCGAGTGCGTTCTCCTCCCCTTCGCCTAAGAACATCTTATAATCTATTCTCAACACTGGAGAAAACAAAAGGATGTCATGTTACTATCTAGACCATTCTATTTGAATAAGCGATTTCAGGTTTCCCATATTATCAAAACAGAAGAGATAAAGAAAAACCATTGCATTTCATCCTATCATGGTATTTATTTTTGATTGTTACTAATACCTTGTTACTTTTCCCATTAAAGGTGTTTTAATTGTATTTTGTTATGTTCTAATTTGCCATTTATCCCCCAAAGGACCTTTGGTATGAAACACTAAGCATATATGCTATATGTATAGAAAAAGCCCTGAAATTACTTTTATAATTTTTTCAAATTAGAGACATAATTCAACTTATGAAAATGCTTTTACAAGCTTGCCTGTTTCAGGAAAGACTTTAGCCTCTGAAGTGACACATACCATTAGGTAAAGGTTGCAGAAAGCAGAAGCCTCAAATGCAGGTTAATAACTGAGTATGTTCTTTGCAAAAATAACCCAACCCCATACCTCCATCCCCTACTCCCACCCCTCTCACAGCCAACAGGTATATTCCAGCAACTAAGGGCCAGGCTGAGGGCTTTGTCATTCTGCTTACTCCAGGTAGCGTTGTTCTAACTTTATTCATTGCGAGGAAACTACAAGAAAGAAACAAACTCTAAAGCCAGATGCCAAAGAAAATTACCGAAGGGAACAGATGCCTACACTCCGGGAACCCAGAAGACATCCTACGTAAAAGGCTCTGCTGCATCTGGTAGAACATAGCACACTCTGAGCAAATCAAGAAGACTCAGACTCAGGCTTGGCCTGTTTCAGAGATCTAGCCAAGACTGCCCAAAACCTTTCCCTTTACCAGTTTGTCATAGTGCCTAAAATTCTAACACTATAACTTCATTCAGTTCTCTAACAAACACATCCTGAGTGCCACCCCTTGCAGAAGTGGTAGTAGTCAAATGGGTAAGGGTGTGTGTGTGTGTGTGTGTGTGTGTGTGTGTGTGTGTCTGTATCCATGCCTCATGAATATTAGCCAGATTAGAGAGAGGGCAGAAGGCTCTGGAAATGCAGGCCAAGAAAATAATTGTGACTACAGAAACTGAAGAAGTCTTTCTGGAGGTAGGAAATCAGCTCAGCGTGGAAGCATAGGAGGGTATAAAATCATATGTGCCTCTTTAGGAAGGTAACCAGCGGCTTTGGGAGAGACCTGGATTTGAATTCTGGTGCAGGTGCTTACAGGCTATAATGACAATCAGGCAAATTATTTTCCTTTCATGAGTATCTCTTCATCTGTAAAATGGACATGATGTACATTTCAAAAGACAGCTGTGTAAAACACTAGCTCCAACCTGGTGCATGGTGGGAATTGATAACTATCCTTTCTTTCTCCCTTTTTTCTGGTTAGAACAGGAACACACATCAGGGAGGGATGCCCCAAGACAATGAAAATTACTTTCCAGCTAACAGAGCAAAGCCTTTTGGGGGTTAACAGAACAGAGAGTCAACCTGAAAGGACATCTCAGGAGTCAAGAGAGTAACAAATCCAGGCATATCCGGATCCAGGTCTCAGCCTATATCTCTCTCCACCACAAGACATGTGGCAACCCATTCTGGACAAACACCACATGGTTGTGCATCTAGTTAGATGAGGAAATGGAAACCCACTCCTCAGCTCCCCGCAAAGACAGCCCTGTGCCAACTTCTGGTACTAGTGCAAGGAAAGGATTGAGTCCAGCTGCCAACATTTTAATTAGTCCAACCTTAAAAGTCTATAACCACAGGAGATTAAAAGGAGCCCCCAGGGAAAGCCTCTGCCCTTCACCCGGTTCAGCCAATTAGATCTGCTCAAGTGCCCTAATTTCCAGCCCTGAATTCTTGGGGGAATCGGGCCTCACCAAGCTCTAACTCCTGGCTGAGTGTATAGGCACTCACTCAGCTCAGGAAGAGCAGTTGGGTGTGGGTTGTGAGAGAGGCAGTATCAAGTATGCCCTGAGGCCCTGACACCCTTCCAGCATCAGTAAACTAAGCCCTGCCTTCTTGCCAGGCTCCAATCCTCCACCCCAGTGTCCTACTGTGACTCATTCTCCCAGTAGCTATACCCTAGCTGATCCACACCCAAAAAGCTAGCAAAGGCTAGTTTTGATTCTCAGTTCTGGGGTAACCTCACCCCAGTCATGCTTGTATTTTAAAGGAGATTCTCCAAAATGGAAATGACTTCAAGACTCCAAAGAATTGAGCTACATGGTAAACCAGGAGGCAAATACGAAAACTGAGGCATGAAGGGGTAAAGTTCAAGTTAATGACAAGATGTTACACTTGAAAAACAACAAACTTTACGTTTCCCAAAGGCTCTGGCTCTTCTCCCTTGCAAGTTTTCCTGTTGTCACTGAGAGTGAAAAAGCAAGGTCATAAGGAAAAGTGAGAACCTAGGGGACATAGGGTAGTAAGGAGACGGGAATTATACAGATGACCAGACAATTCAAAGGAAAACTAATAATAAGTTGCTCACATTTGTGTAAGACTTGTCACATTATTTCATAAGATCTGTACACATCAACCTTGTGAGATAGGGTCTATTAACCCCAAAATACCTGGTATGGGGAAACAGAGGCCTAGAATGGTCAAGAGTATCACAACCCATGTTAATTATGACAATTATGACTACTTAATTCCTAGTCTAGTGTTCTTTTTTTTTTTAAGTTGTATTTATTTATTTGGGGGGGGGGGGGGGCAGAGAGAGAGAATCCCAAGCTGACAGCGCTGAGCATGATGTGGGGCTTGAACCCACAAACTGTGAAATCATGACCTGAGCCAAAATTAAGAGTCAGATGTTCAACCAACAGAGCCACCTGGGTGCCCCTGGTGTTCTTTTTTATTAAAGTACATATTCCATAAAGAAAACTGTGGAGACTCAAGAGAACCAAGCTAGGAAGAGGGAAGAAAAAGAAATAAAGGTTCAAGGGAAATAAGTGAAAAGAAAATACTTTAAAACAAAGATACAAAGGGGCACCTGAGTGGCTCAGTTGGTTAAGTGGCTGACTTCAGCTCAGGGCATGATCTCCCAGTTCGTGAGTTCGAGCCCCACATCGGGCTCTGTGCTAACAGCTCAGAGCCTGGAGCCTGCTTTGGATTCTCTGTCTCCTTCTCTCTCTCTGCCCTTCCCCTACTTATGCTCTGTCTGTCTCTCTCTCTCTCAAAATTAAATAAACATTAAAAAAAAATTTTTTTAACACAAAGCTACAAAACAAGAAGCAGCCATTTTATTAATCAGAAAACCTCACGTTCTCCCTCTACTCTCTCAGAGGGTGTGTGACATCAGACAAGATGGCCAGTTTCAGGCCCACTTCCATGACAGAGAGCTTCATAACCACAGACCTGCTACCTGACAGTACACAAGCAGCTTACTCCCCCTTCTCAAGAGGACTCGGGAACATATAAACTAAACCAAAGAGTTGACCACAAGAGGACACCAAGCACTAGCTTTGAGCAGTAGCTACACCCTAGTACCTCTGTTCCCAGGGCTTACCCTGGTCTAGCAGGAGTCTCTCCCAAAGCATAGCCTAAAATTCAGCTATCAGTCTGCCCCAACATCTTAAGCCAGCAGAAGCAGAAGGTTGGCAGAAGACCCTGGGGCAAAGTGGGTCGTATTCATCTTCTCTCAGGCCAAGAACAGCTGAGAGGATGTGATCACTCAGTGTTCTTTCAGTAATAAATTTATTTCCCACTAGAAAAGTGGAGATACAGGACTATGGAAAACTTGGCACGTTCCCAGACCAGAAAGCCCCAAATACAAGTGGGCAGCCTAGGACAGCCTAAAGTGAAAGAAGACCTTCCATGAAAAACTGTGAGTTTAAGTCTGCTCTTATTTGGCCAAAATACTCAATATATACATGGGCTCCACCCCAGCCATTATCCTGGAATAGTACCCTCACACAGCACTTAAGAGTTTTACTAAGTATCTTATCTTCCGTAGCCTCCATAAGGTAGAGATTAATATTCCTTTTTTTTTTTTTTTTTTGCAAATTTGGAAACTAAGGCTCAGAGAGAAAAGGGAAACTTTTCAAGATTTTATAAGCAGAAAATGGCAAAGCCTGGAGTTGAACCCAGATTTTTCTATCTCCAAGACTCTCTACTTTTCCTACAGTGAAAGCCCAGCTTTGTAGGATGCTTAATAGCTAAAAAACAAGAAACTTAGGTTCTCAGACTTGGAATCCACCAAGGAGTCACTGTGTAACCTTAGGCAAATCATTTTATTTCTTTAGGCACCAGAGAGTTCATCTATAAAATGGACAGATCTGAAACAAGTGTGTAGAGAAAAGAAGTCTTTGGTTCCTGGAGTACTGTGAAGTGTAGCGCCTTGCCCAGCACTTGAAAGAGTCAACTACCCCCGTCATTCATCACCCCCTAGCACTGACCCTCCTTCTGACTGCCATATATTTTATGATAATGGCACCACCAGGCTCCTCATTACCCACACTCAAAACATGGACATACCTCTGACTTTTCTCTTTCCTTCCCTCCCTCCCCCTGAACTGTAAGTCCTATTGATTCTACATCCACAATGCAGACCCTAATCCCTTCTCGTGAACAATTGCAAAGTCTCCTCTATCTGGGCTCCCTGCGTCCAACCTCACCCCTATCAGTACATTGTGTACACACTGTGAGATTAATCTTCCTGAAGCAAAGCTCAGGTCATGTCCTCCCTTGGTCAAAACCTGCAAGAACAACTTATTGACTACAAAGTGAAGTCTAAATTTTTTAGCCTGGCATTGAGGCCTTCCCTCATCTTTCCTCAATCTTTTATGCCTAATTTTATAGTACTCTCCTTCATAGATGCTACTCTCCAGCCAATCTGGACTAACTAATGTCCCCTAAAGACTACTTTTTTCTGGAGCACCTGGGTGGCTCAGTCGTTAAGCATCTGACTTCGGCTCAGGTCATGATCTCATGGTTTATGAGTCTGAGTCCTACCAAGCCCCACTTCAGGTGAACCCCACTCCTCTCTCTCTCTCTCTCTCTCTCTCTCTGCCCCTCCTGGGATTCTCTCTCCCTCACTCACCTGCACCTCCCCTTAAAAAAAAAAAAAAAAACTACTTTTTTCCACTCCATGCCTTTACACATGGAATGCTTGCCTCAACCTACCTTATATTTCTGCCTAAAGTACCCAAAGAGCCACTAAGCTGCTCCCACCTCCACAAAGCTTCCTTTATCTCACTTTCCAAAAGGACCATCAGTATCATTCACAGGGCACTGAACCTGGATTACCTTGCACAATAAACTATAAAATGGGGGACCCATTGTGAGGATTAAACAAAATCCCGTACTTGAAAGTATATAGCCCAGTCCTAGTACAGAGTAGGTACTCAATAAATAGGAGCTCTTATTATAATAAGGAAAAGTATCAATGCATATCTTAACTTCCCTATTATACACAGTACTTCTACTGGCAGGAACTGTCATATACCATATGACATACATGTTAAATGTTGCCTGAAGAAGTAAAGAAGACTACAAAGATACAGACTTTGTCCCAAAGCTTATATCCAGAAGATCTCAACCATAATGCTAGTTTGGGAAGATACAGACTGAATACACACCACTCGGTAGCAGTATACTTCACCAGGGTGATATTCCCATTCAGGATTTATAAGTGAAATACACCCTCTCCTTCCCTTCCTCACCTCCAAATTCCTAATCCCGTTTCTTCCAGGGCACTTCGATGACAGAACAAACTTATGCCACTAACCATCTGGGAAACTACACATTTGTAAATCCAAATGCACCTATCTCAATTCATATAGCGGTTTCTTCCCCTCCCCACAAGTTATTAAACTAAAATAGAAACATCATTGGCCTTTGGGTCAGATAAACCTAAATTCAAATCCTGGCTTAATAACCTTGGGAAAATCACTTAAATTCTCAGAGCTACAGTCTCCCTATCTACAAAATGAGAAAAATATTCACCTTTAAGTATTGTGCAGATGTAAAACACTTAGCCCAGAGCCCAGAACACAACAGGTGCTCAATGAATAGTAGCTATCATCATCATTCTTATCATTGAAGTTATTTGAGTTGTCTTAATTACATATTTATCTCTTCCGCAATATGAAGTATGAGTTCCAGTGAACTTTGCCCTTGTCAGCAAAAGTTACTTGAAACAAACCTCCACAAGCTTGGCTACCCGGCCAACACCCATGCGCACGTGCGCACACGCGCGCGCACACACACACACACACACACACACACACACACACACACGGACTGCATTCTAACCTGTGTATGTATTCTACCTGAAGGGCACCCGTCACCCTGGCCACTACATTTTAGATGCTGGCTCTGGGAACTTGGCAAACATGGACACATTTGTTTTAACATACACTGTAGTGATGAGAGTTCTGAGAGCTTCCTGAGAGGCCTGAGATAACCCAGAGAGGCCGAGCAGGAGCAGAGCTACCAAATCACCCTGGAGAGAGAGACTCAGAAGCATATGAGATTTGGAAGCTTGCCTGCCTCCCTGCCTGTGAGATTTCTGATCATCACCTAGGCCAGAACTCCACACAAGGCAGCCAGGAGCTCAGTGTATGTGGCTAACAGAGGCAAGGGACAGATGTGTCCTCACTGGGCCATGCTGGCAGCACAGCTGTCTCTTTTACACCTCTGCTTCCTCCACCAAGTGTCCCTAGAGGCCCTTCCCAAATGCCCTGAAGGAAAGCCGGTGTGATGTCTGCTCAGGCTGGAATTCTCGGAGGCCCAGGGAGCTCCAGAATCAGAGATAACATTTAAAAAGCCAGTCATCTTCACCAGACTATCCTACCTCCCTGCTATGCAACAAGCCCAGCAGGAAAGAAGTCTCCCTCCTCAATTCCACAAGCAGGCTAAGAAAAGCAATTAAAGTTATTCTGTTCATGTGGCTGCCTCAAGTTTGAACTGAGGTAAACCTACGTGGAACCAAAAGACAGGGATAGCAGGACCCAAGGAAGCCTTGTTCACAGGTCTCTTGTTGGCCCTGTCTGAGCGCAGCCCATATGCACTCCCCCCACAGCCAGCTGCTCAGGGTAGCCACTGACGTGGCAAATAAAAACTGCTATCCACAGTCAAGGGCCAAACCATCTCCCAGAGTAACTAATAGCTGTCATTGAGCACAGCTTCAATAGGTGCTCAATAAATAGGGATAAAGTACTAGTCTGCAAAGAAATAATGCTCACAGAACTCCTCAGAAAACCCACCATGTGAATTCTAGCCCTCATCCCAGAGCACTCTTGTCTAAACTTTTCACAGAAACTGATGTCAGTTTACTCAGAACTCTCCCTTCGTGCCTACTCAACCCAAGGATCAACTCATTGTTATCCATTCATTTATTCAACAAATGTCTATTGGACACATACTCTCTGACCAGCATGGTGATAGATACTAAGGATAGGTACTACGGTCAACAAAACAGACATGGCTCTTGTCCTCAAGAGAGAGGAAAATATGCAAAACAAAACAAAACAAAACAAAAAAATCAAAAACAAAAAAAAATGGCTTTAAAATCTATACAACCCTTTCGTATAAATTAACTCTCTTTTAACCTCATTTCTCAAGTAGTTTGGGTCACACAACCAGTAAGGACTTAAGCCAGAGCCCAGCGCTCTTGCTTCTACATCAGGCTATCTCTTGCTTTAAGAGGCATGAGCAGGGTGTGAAGTGCACAGAGTACTGCAGATAGCAAGTGCTACCAGCTTGATTAGAGATGAGAAGGAACTCATGGCTAGCACTAACGTCAAGGAACACTTCACAGAGGACTGAGAGGCTAGGTAGGAAGAAAGGAGGAGAGGGAGGGGCAGTCTGAGAAGAGAGTACAAGGGCAGAAGGGAAAGTGAAAGAGAGGCAGTAGAAGGTGTGTCCTGCAGACCAGGATAAAGGAAAAAGTGTGGCTGGGCCAAGAGACAGAGAGAGGAACAGAGGAAGACGAAGTAGGCAAAATGTCCTGGGACCAGAACCCTAGGTCAGGAAGGAGACCACCACCCACAGAAGGTCTTCAGAGCCTACACCATCTCTATTCCAAGCTCCCCAGCAGAAAACAAAAGTACAACGCTGATGGCTGGTTTGAGATTTTTCTTTGCGCAGCCTCTCATGAAATAAATCTGCTCCACTCTGACAAACATTACAGGGCTGTAGCCATCTCTGCACAAGTCTGCTTGCCCCAGCAAGCTGCGCCAACATAGGCAAGATTTTGTCAAATTCTCAGTGCCCAAAGAGTGCCCTTGGCACTTTCCAGGTGGCCACAAGTAACTACACAAAGTTTTAGATACATTTACCCTGGCTGTGGAGGCCCCAAGTCCATACATTATGAAAGTAGCTGGGCCAAACAATGGTGAGACATGCACTAAAGCTCTCTGATGCTCCCCCTTCAGGGAGCCTGCTCTGTACATACCAAGAGACAGAGATTTCTCTTGCTCTGAACTGAGATGCCAAGGGACTGGTACAGAATGCAGATATTAGTCACCAAATGCCACAGGTATAACTGGCTCCTTTCCTTGCCTTATGTGAAAGCTCTCTAGCTGTACGGAGAAACTCCTCAGAAGCAGTGCTGGACATTGACTTTTGAATACTCCCAATTCTGCCCAGCCCAATTTCTGTAAACAAAATACAACATTGTGAACCACTTTCTGGTTTTCCTCTGTATAGGTCTCAGACCTCTAACAATCCAAACTGGCTGCACTAGGGTAGAAAGACTCCACAACAGAGTAGAAACAGCACGTGAAGGAGAATCAGATATAATTAGATTCTAGCCTTGGCTACGACCTTTGGCAAGTTTATTCCTCTCATATGTAAAATGAGGAGTTGGGGAGAGATAGTCCTTAAAAGCCCTTCAGCTTTGACACAGTAGGATGTTAAGTCCTGGCACCTAACACCAATGTCCTAAAAGGTCAGAGTGAGTTTTCCATCTGTCATTGTATAAGTCCCAATTCAATGCCACTTGTAAGTCTAGCTCTCTGAGGCCAAGCTGGGGCAGTAAAGGCTCCAAGGTCAGTAGATGTAAAATGGGCTTCAGAACTGAAGATATCAAACAAGGAGGTGAGAGGCAGGGCTAGAACCTAGGATAAAAAGCTACTTTAGGATTGGGCCTAAGACATAGGAGGAATATAGAGTAAGGGGCCATGCCAACTCTACATGTCAAAGCAAAGAAGTTATGCGTGAACCAAGAAGACATAATATCAAAGGAAGTACAGAGAGACTCCACAAAACTCTAGGAGACAAGCAAAGGAAGTCGAAGAAAAGCTAAGAGGGCATAGCACCCAGAAGCCATTGTTCCCAAGATGATGGCCCTAGGGTGATACCACAGGCATCCTCTAAGATGGACCCAGTGATCCCATCCTTCTGGTATTCATGCCCTTGTGCAGGTGACCTTGAGTATGGACTAGACTTACTGACTTGCTTCTAACAAATAGAATATGGCAGAAGCCATGAAACATCAACTGCAAGATTAGGCAGTAAAAAAACTGTCATTTCCATCTTCGGCATTCCCTCTTGGATCACTTGTCCTGGGGGAAACCAACTGCCACGTCATGAAGCAGCTCAATGGAAAGGTCCCTGTAGCAAGGGACCAAGGTCTGCAAACATGTAAATTAACTTGCAAATGCTCTCCCCCCAAATGAACCGTCAGCCGCAGCCCAACAATTTGATGCAACCTCATGAGAGACCTTAAGCCAGAGGCACCCAGCTAAGTGACACCCACATTCCAAACCCACAGAAACCATGAGATAATAAATGTTTACTATTTTAAGCCTCTAAGTTTGGGGATAATTTGTTATGCACCATTACAGGTGGGGACCAGACCCATCTGGTCAGCCATTTCAAGTCTGCAGGTGGGGCTGGGGAAGTGGTTACACCCAATAAAAGGAAGGGGGTATGGGCCGGAAATAAAGTCAAATAGCAGCATCCAGATTCTATCAACAGCTTCCCTCAGCCTAGAATAAACCCTGAATAAAAGACTAGTTTGGCCACACCCTGAGCCTATACACATTTGATGGGTACACCTCAGGGTAAACAATGGATCTCCAGCAGGTTCAGGGTAGCGACTACCCTTAGAGAGGCGCCACCATGAGTAGATACCTGGATTCTGACTGAGGCTTTTCAGTCCCCAACTATCCCTACTTACGTAGTACTTTAGAGTTTATTAAGCCTTTTCACTATAGAAGTCATCTCATTTGATCCTCACTAGAAATCTGTTCACTAAGGTTATTTATTCTCTTTCTACAAATGAAAAAACTAAGGCTGAAAGAGATGAGATGACCTGCCCTCCACTAGATCCACAGCTAGCAAGGAAAGGAGCTGGAATTCTAAAGTCCCCCTAAATCCAGATATTTATGTCTGATGGCTGTGGCCAACTCAGACCCTTCTGCAAAGCCGAGACAATCCTCTCACTCTACATCTAGGCTTCTATCCAGCCCCACCCACTCACTTGCCAACCCTCTCCTCCCCACTCCACATGGGTCCTTGTGGAGTTAGACAGTTTCCCAGCTACTCTTAACTGCATTCTCTTGTTAAAGACTGCAATGATAAGAGTCTGGTGCCTTTAAAATCCTACACAAAGTTCTTCCAGGTGAAATGAGGCTATTACTGGACCCAAACTGACCTAGATGATTTTTCCTAACAGAGACAAAGAGTGAGAAATTCTAAAACAGTGAACTTTCTAAGTAAGTGAAGCTTATTTCTTCAATGTTAGCTAACCCTTTCCAAGGAAAATTTTTTCAACTTCTAACCAGCTTAGTGAACTACAGGAGAATCAGAATCAGAAAACAAATCCCCTTCGGTTTAGTTCTACAAACTTTATAAAATACAAAGTATACTACATGCCAAGCAACGTGCTAGGAACTTGCTGTCCTAAGCCCCGAGGAGCTTATGGTATACTGAGGAAGGCAAGCACATACACAGAGGATGCCAACAGCATAGCATGGTTCTTAAGATTGTAGACTCCACCAGCCTCCGCAGCAGTACTTTCTGATATATGACTAGACTATTCAAACACCCATGTTGATACAGCTATCACCAGACCACTTAGGCTAAAAGGCCTCAGATCAGTGAGGAACACATCAACAGGTATTATGTTCTGATGAAAGAAAGAAAGAAAGAAAGAAAGAAAGAAAGAAAGAAAGAAAGAAAGAAAGAAAGAAAGAAAACAGTAAAGGCTTAGAACACAGATCCCCAGAGTTATACTTCTGATCCTGTCAGAACTATATAGGACCAAGAACACAAGTTTCTCAGCTGTAAATTTGTCACCTTTAAAAAGGGCATAATAATAAAAACAGTCCTACCAACTTCCAAAGTTGAGAATAAAATAAAATAGATTATAAAGGAATGAACAGTTCTGAGCATGGATGAAAATATCAAGTACCCTGGGTGAGCAGCACCCCCAAAGATTGAGGAAAAGCCAAGAATGTGATGGTTTGAAAGGAAAAGAGAAATTATGAGCCATTCAAACAGGCCCAGATTTCACTTTTTCCAACAAACTTTAAAATAGGTTTTAGGGCTAGGCACAATAAAAACAGAGATGAATAAAGGACAACCCCTCCTCCCTTCTTCCACAGAGCTTACACTTGGGAGAGAGCAAACATATACAATGTGTTATGTGCTACATTAGAAATTTATACAAAGTGTCCTGGGGGTAATAAAGAAAGTTCTGTATTGTTATTACTTTATTTCTTAAACTGTGTCCTGGGCACATGGTATGCAATGTATTATTCTTTACAGTTTGTTATATATCTTAAATATTTCATATTTTTTTAATGTTTATTTATTTTTGAGAGAGAGACAGACAAAGCGCAAGCAGGGGAGGGGCAAGGAGAGGGAGGGGATACAGGCTCCAGGCTTCAAGCTGTCAGCACAGAGCCCAACACAGGTCTTGAACCCACAAACCACGAGATCCTGACCTGAGCTGAAGTTGGATATTCAACCAACTGAGTCACCCAGGTGCCCCAAAATATTTCGTATTTTTTATCAGCAGTAACGAGAGAGAGAGAGAGAGAGAGAGAGAGAGAGAGAGAGAAAGAAAGAAAGAAAGAAAGAAAGAAAGAAAGAAAGAAAGAAAGAAAGAAAGAAAGAAAGGAAGGGAAAGTTCTGTTGGAAGCCCAGTTTGGTGTCTTTCTCTCTCCCTAGAAGTCTAACAGCCAGAGCTGCTAGGTTTCCTGGAGTATCATTTCCCATAAAGGGAAACGTACCACAGCATGCCCGTGAAGTCATTAAGCAACGTATCTCCAAGTTACTCAGCAGGAAATGAGGGGCCTCTTTGTGCTCAAAACCCAAGTCCTGTGGAGCCCTAGGAAACCATTCCCCTCAACAAGACCTCGTCCCTTCCTTGCCAGAGAACAGGCGTTCTTAACATGAAGGCCCCACATTCCTAAGGAGACCATGGACAGAATTCAGAGGGGACTGTGAATTTGGATGGGAAGGAAATTACATCTTTATTTCCAATATTCTTTTACTGAAAGTTAATATTTCCTTCTATTATATATTATGGGCAACCAACCACAGTATTACCAACAGGACCTATGATTTTGTCACCAAAAGAAATGATAGACACTTTCACATTACATTACACTGTTGTAGGCATCTCAAAATATTATTTACACTCATCATTATTTCAAAATTATGGTAGTTCTTAGCTCTGCCGCTAGATTACATCTGAGCGCAATCTTCTGTCTACAGGCCCTCATGCGAGGTAACTGGCCAAGTATGAAGCAACCCTGCCCAGTTATTGTTCAGCCAGCCGCCAAACAGTGAGACTCCATGTGCTCACCCTGGTGACCCAGACATCTACAATGCCCCCTTTCCTCCAGCCTTCCCCAAGTCAAGACCACTACTCCCTCCTCGTTCCCTTCTGCCTCTACCCAACTCTTCCTTCCAGGAAGCCCTCCCCAGCCACCTCAGCCTAGCCCAACCCACACACAGCTCTCTTAATCCTTAGCCTACAGTGTCTACACTGCCTGGATTTTTGCTTCATTAAGCCTGTGCTTTATGCTACATTTAATATTCTCTAAATAAATATTCCCACCCCTACCCCCCAGACTTAGACTTCTTTGGTAGCCCTGTCTCTTTTATAGCGCAAAGCAAACAGTAAGCACTCGTTATGGGCTTGCGGATTGAATAACCAATTAAGTCAGGGTCCTTGACTCGACTGTCTTCATCTAGTTCCACCAGTAACCCACTGTGAAACTTTGGTTTGATGCTTCTCTGGATGTCAGTTTCCTCGTTTGTAAAAATAAGTGGGTTGAACTAACTGATGTTTCCACCTCTTAACTTCTGAATTAGGCAACCACTTTTTATCTCCCAAGATCTGAGAAAAAATTATGGGGGAAACCGAAATGCCTCCCCCAGCTCTCCCAGGCACTGTTAGTCACTTGCTCCTCTGGGCTTCCCACACTCTTTTGTGTGTATATACAATACCTCTATCACAGCATTTATCACAAGTTGTGAGAGAGTGTGTAACCTAAGGGCTGAGGTGAAGGCAGGGAGAAGAGTCAGGCTGCCTGGATTCAAATACTGGATCTACTTCCCACTGGCTGTATAACCTTGGGCAAGTTACTTAACCTCTCTATGATTCCATTTCCTCAAATATAAAACAGGGCTAATACTTAGCACAGCAGATCACGTAAGAAATAAATGAAACAAAGTGTTTGGAATAATGCCTGCCACACACTAAGAACTCACAAAGGCTAGTTGCTATTATTGCTGCTGTTATTAATGTCTTACTAGGCACTGAGTTGCTACTTCAGCTGGATCTCTGTCCTCCTCCTATTCTCCAAACAGCACTCTGCTTATGCTTTCTCTTGCAGCACCCACCAAACAATATATTTATTTATGGATTTATTTCCTATTTCCCCACTAGACTGACTGTAAACTCCTTGAGGGCAGAGAACATGTCTGTTTTGTTCATCCTTAAATTCCCACCACCAAATATAGTGTGTGGTCCAGAGAAGACACTCAAATATTTGTTGAATAAATAGCACACGACCTGCCACTGTTTGAGGTTTGCTGAATAAATTAACCTAGCTAAGAGGTGACTGTCAAAGCCAAGGTATGGATGCAGATGATGTCCTAGCTGCCCCAGGATTAATGTGACCCTCTCTCAGCCCCAATATTAGCCTCAGCCAAGTCCCACCCACCTGCTCTTGGCCCCAGTCCAGTTCCGGGAGCTACCCTCAGCTAAAATTAGCATAGCCACCAAGATGGCCAGGCCATTTATAGCCTCGGAGGCAGCAGCAACTAGCCGGGTGGGCAGGCAGAGTTCTGCCTTCCCACTACCTTCAGGAATTGATTGAGAAACCAGCCTGCAGTCCACAAACTGCCTAGATGCCTATCCTGCAAGGCCCTGTTGTGGCTATAATGAGTCACACCACAGTTCCTGATCAGAGACCCTCAGTATTTCCAACACTGGCAGTCACAACCTGACTCACCTGGGATCCCCCCACAAACATTCTACAGAAAACATTTTGAGTTTCTGGAAGCAATGAGCCCAGAGTGTATGGGAAGTTCCAAGCATCAGTTCCAGGACAGCTTCAGAAATGCAGTCCCCAGGGTAGCACTCTGATGCACATATCTTTACTGAGAAAGTGACTTAGCACAGCTGGGTGTGCAGGCATCAGAGAGTCAGAGGTGTCAAGAATGGCCTCCCTACTGTCCAATGAGAGAGCCTCATAGTAGAGCACCTGCCTTCACTGAAGGAATAGGACTTTCAGATAAACATATACATCCAACAAGAGAAAAAAAATCCAATTCTCTGGCCCCTGAAGAAGATCTGGATCTCAGCTACAGTCACCAGGGCCTGCCTAAATAATTCACCAGGAAGAAAGTAACATTCTCTCAGCCCTGCCTAGCACTCCTTTAACAAAGCAGAGCCAAAGAAGATGGAAGAAATCTAAAACTTGTCTAAAGACTGCACAGAACCAGTTTCTTCATCTATAAAATAGGGGATAATACCACCTGCCATGCATTCTAGTAGGCTATTATGAGACTTTTACAGGAAAAATAGCTGTGTAATTGTAAAATATAAACTGTAGAGAGCAAGGGACACTTGGCTGGCTCAGTCAGTAGACATATGACTCTTGATCTTGGACTCTTAGGTTCAAGTCCTACATTGGGTATATAGATTACTTAAAAATTAAAAAAAATCTTGGGGTGCGTAGGTGGCTCAGTCGGTTAAGCATCCGACTTTGGCTCAGGTTACAATCTAACGGTCCATGGGTTCAAGCCTCACATTAGGCTCTGTGCTGACAGCTCAGAGCCTGGAGCCTGCTTCAGATTCTGTGTCTCCCTCTCTCTCAGCCCATCCCTGACTCATGCTCTCTTTCCATCTCTCAAAAATGAATACACATTAAAAAAAATTTAATGAATAAGTTAATCAATTAAAATATATATATATATAAAAATTTGGGGCACCTGGGTGGCTCAGTCAGTTAAGCATCCAACTCTTGATTTTGACTCAGGTCGTGATCTCAACGTTTGTAAGATTCAGCCCCACGTCGGGCTCTGCACTGACATCGCAGAGCCTGCTTAGGATACTCTCTCTCCCCTTCTCTCTGACCCTCCCCCGCTCATTCTCACTCTCTCTCAAAATAAATAAATAAACATTCTAAAAAAATAAATAAAAATAAACTGTAGAGAACACATAAATTGACTAGGTATGCTGAATCTGATTAGAGAAATGGCAAGCTTACAGACAAGTAAAATTCCTGTGTTCTAAGAATACATGGGGACTGGAAAAGCTAGGAGACTGCCTGGCTGCATAGAAAGCTTCTCCTCAAATCCTTTAGCAGAGTCCTGTCTATGAACCACCTCTTTGCAAAAAAATGAGTCCCTGAGTCAAAGTCCCAGACAGGCCAGGCCCAAGGGGATAAACTCCTAGAACAATAGTGCTGGGGTCCCCAGGCTCCCACAAACTATAACCATGCCCAGCACCTAGGGTATCTGTCTGAGACTTCCCTCCTTAGTATTCAGTATTATTGTGACAACAGAAACTAATTTATTTTTTTAATGTTTATTTATGTATTTTAAGTTTATTTATTTATTTTGAGAGAGAGAGCAAGTGAGAGAGGGGCAGAGAGAAGGAGAGAGAGAGAGAGAGAGAATCCCAGGCAGGTTCCATACCATTAGCACAAAACCCAACATGGGTCTCGATCTCAAGAACAATGAGATCATGACCTGAGCCAAAGTCGGACACTTAACCAACGGAGTCACCAGGCACCTCTATTGTTCATTAATTTTTGAGAGAGAGCGGGAGAGAGGCAGAGATAGAATTCCAAGCACATTCTGTGCCATCAGTGCAGAGCCCAATACGGAGCTCAAACTCATGAACCACACAAGCATGACACAAGCCGCAATCCAGAGTTGGACACCCAACTGACTGAGCCACCCAGGCACCCCTAACAGAAACTAATTTCTGAACTGAGAGGAACCAAACCAAACAAGAGGTCTAAGTGATATAATCAGCATAGCCAGTCCTTTAAGATATGTTGTAAAGAGGGCTGTCCCCCTAAGCCCAAGTCATGGGGTGGTTCTGAGGGATGCTAGAATGCCTCTTACTTTAGGCAGGTGTGATCACACACGTGTACATACACACAAATCTTGATAGCAAGCTAATGCCTAAAATTCAAAACTTTATCCCTTTAGCCTGTGTCTAAGATATAACCCCCCCCCCAAAAAAAACTCATTTTATGCCAGGCACTCATATTTTAGGGTGAGAAAAGGACCATCTTATCAGTTATAAACAGGAATGTCACTGAAACAGCAGAGATGCTCCAGTTTGATCTACATCTGCCTACTAGTCTTTCCCTTCATAAACCCAGCAAAAACCAAGCTTTGAGCTACATTTCAGGGGCCAAGGAGATAGCATATGGAGAAAGAGGTTTAATATGTGAGAAAGACCTATCTTCAAAATAACAGCCTAGGTGCTATGCTTGGACACAGGACAATCCTGACCTCAATTGGAACCCAGCCCTTCAGATATCTGGAATCACACTCACCCGAATCAAAGAAGTTAAAAAAGGGAGTTTTCCAACAAATAATCTATCACCAAAGCCATCATCTGGATCCATCCATGAAACTTCCCAGCCACCATGACCTATGTTTCCTTTTCCTCCTTGTATCAATGGGTATCCATTGAGCAGTCCCCTCATTTAAGCTTGCCTACCTTCATCAAGAACTCAGCTATAAACCCTCCCCACTCTGCACCCCACTACTTTGGATAGATCACAATAACAGAGTGCGAGAAATGGGGAAAGAAAACGGAATTCCTTCTAAGCCTTGTGTAAAACAAATGAATTTTACAAAAGTACTCTTTCCTTCTGCAACAGAACACCAAAGCTCCCGATATCTGACAAGTCTCCATGATTTGCATAAGGAAAAACAGATCAAACATGTTATAGAATCCCTACCCTGATCAGTCAGAAGAAACAGAATACATCAAGTGGTCCCAGAAATCATACCATACCTATGATAAGAAAAAGCCATTTAACTCCCTCGTGGTAAGTGGGATTCTAAGGAACTATGTGGATATTTCAAATGGGATAGCTAAAGACAGAAGATTACCTAAGGGAAGGGTGGGACTAAGTTTCCCACGCTTGTTGGAACAGAAAGACACACCTTAACACCAAGCTATAGGGCAAGAGGGCTGGCCCAGCCCTGACTTTCCCTGCCCAACCCAAGTGGCCTCAACCTCCCCTGTGCTGCCAAGTGCTGAAACTGGCCAAGAGCAATAGACTTATCATCTGCCCAAACCATTCTTCCTGACAAGTAGTCCTGAGAAAGGGTCCTGGCTTGATAAACCGAAAGGCCAAGGTGCCCCAAAGGCCAGCCTCTTCTGGTTACTGACAAAAGACATCCTGGGGAGGGAGGAGGAAAGTTGTTCACGAGAGACAGAAACATTAGCCGTGACTCTTGAACAGAAAGAACTCCTTGGGTTACTGAGAATAGACAGTGCCATGTGTGGGTCCTCCATCAACTTCATATGTAGAAACCTAAGGTTCCACCTGCCCATTCAGGCACCTCAGTTCTGAGTCAACGCCCCCAGCCCAGTACAGCCCGTGGCAAGGCCTTACCTGCTGCAGTGGACTCCTCAGAACTAGCCCCTGAGCCGGTTCCTGTACCCTTCTCGCTGTGGCTATGGCTGAGGCTCTGGCCGTGATGCAGGAGGAGCCCCCAGAGGAGCCACAGGGCAACACGGGCGCACACATCCATGACTCTAGGTCTCAGTCAACATGCGCCTGATGTGGACACCTCGGGATCCCAGAGGCAAAGCCGGGAGCCCAGAAGTATAGCCGACAGTCCTGGAACCCCAGGCAAGATGCCCTCGAGGCGCCGCAGCTGTCCAGCCACCCGCCGGCCTGCCTCCTCCGACAGCCAAAGGTCAAGTGCTCCAAGTTTGGGCGCGGGAGGAGGGCGGGTGCCTCCGGTCCAACAGTGGGTCCGCGGGAGCTGCGGCGGCCTGAGCGCCGGGTCTGCTCCGGCCGCTTCCGGAGAGTTTGGACAGGGTGGCTGCGGGGCCGCTGTCAGCTCCGCAGCGGGCTACACCTCTGCGGGAGGGGGGCGGACGGGCGGGATCTCCCGCGGACACCGGAGTGGGGGAGGGAGGGAAGGAAGGGGAAGAGGGGGGCACCTGGCCTCGCCCCGCCGAGTAGCCGCGAGCAGCACAGGCTGGGAGAGGGCGTGCAACTCGCAGGTCCCCGCGGGCGCGGGCGGCTCCGGGATCCCAGGCCTCCTAGGCCGAGGTCAGCGCCCCCGCCCAGTCCCGTGCCCAGGCGAGCGGCGGTGCCCAGGTTCAGCCGGCGGACGCGCACTCGCCAGGCCCGGGACAGCGGCTCCCCGGCAAGCTGGCGGGCGGCGCGGGGCGGGCCCGGGGCGGGCGGGGGCGTGCTCTCCTGCAGGCCCGCCCCGCGCCGCCCGGCCCCCAGCGAAGCCCGGCCCGCCCCAGCGCCGGGCTTATCCCGGAATAACCTGTTGGAAGCTTCTGCCGGGTGCCCCCAGCCCGCGGTTGGCTTCCCCAGACCCCGGCCCGCCCTAGTCTCTGCCAGGACACTCCTCCCGCACCAATGGTCCGGTCCCGACCTCCCCTTCCCTCACGGGAGTCTCTCCCGCTCTAACCGCCCGCGGTTGGGCTGGCGGGCCACGGACACGCAGTTGCTCAGGTAACCCAGGCCTGCGGCGACGGCGACAGTAACTACCCTGCCCGGGTCTCCGGGCTTCGGTGATGCTCCAGTCGCCTCAGCTCTAGAGCGGGGTTGGACAGAGGCCCCTGGCACAATGATCGCAGTCCCGGGCTGCCTAAAGCGACAACGGCCTGGCACGGTTGGGCCGGGGGCACGCTCCCAGCCCCCACCCCGGACCCGCTTTCAGGCTCCGCCCGCCCGCCGCACCGCGCAGCCAATCAGCTTTCTCCTCTCTGCAGTTTAGGAACCTGCGCGCTTAGTCACCCGTGCGCAGCGGCCCCTGGCGGACAAATCTGGGTGCTGCAGACAAGACTGGAGCTCCTGGGAGGCCCTGCCCCTTTGCAGAGGGTTGGGGAGTGAAGCAAGGACCCGCCCCGGGGCAGCCCATTAAGGACTGCGAGTGCTTTCAGAGGAAATAATGCCAGAAAACAAAATGAAACGTACAAAACGCTATACGTAAAATTGCCTTGCACATCCCTTACGTCTCAGCTAAAGGACCCATCTGCTTTCCTGACCCCTCTCCCCGCCTCATCCAAGCGAAGTCGGATCCCCTCCCTCAATTGTCACAGCCTATTTTCCTACCTGCTCCTCAAATCCCCTCCCCTTTGAGGTTTTTGTGGGTAGGGCCTGTGGCTGGTTCCTCTCTGCCTCTCACTCTCCCAGCTCCCTGTGTCGCTTGGAGGAGGTGTTAGCGACCTAGAATGAGTGCCCCAATCAAGAGAGAGCCGCGCCTGGGCCTCCTTCAACAGAGCCTGCATTTCCTGTTCTCTCTCGAGTACGCTGTCAGCAGATCTTTACTAAAACCTGCTCTGTGCCCTACCCTGTCCTTGGCACTGGAGTCAGGGGAAGGGATTAGGCCCAGGTCCTCCTCTGACTGACCGTGCTAAGCCAGCTACCTGTTCTGAGCGAGCCCTCAGAAGACCAGAACGTGGATTTGCCTAACAGCTGCCTGGCTTAAGGGTTAGGCTGTTGATACAAAAATACACGTCTAACGTCATCTACTACCACTCTCCCCCACTCTCTTCTTAAGCTCCAGTCCCACTGGCCTTCTTTAAAGTTCCTCAAACACATTGAACCTTCACCATCCAGCCTTTGTATCTGCTGTGGCTTCTCTGCCCTCCTACCTCTAGCTCCTCATATAGCTGTCCTCTCCTTCTTCCAGATACGGTTCAAGGTCTTCTCCTCAGAATCTCCCACTTCTGACCAGTGCCTCTAGTCCAGAACTGGAGCATACTAATGTCTGCCTCCCTCCACCCCATAAGGTTGAGTTTTCAGAGGTCAGGGAACTGTGCTTTATCCATTTCTGAGAAAGGAGGATCCAGTCCCTGGCTCTGCACATAATAAGTGCTCAGTAAAAGCTGGTGGACATGAGTTAATTCATTTAACCACCAAAATATTTCTTGAATAACAACTCTGTGCTGGGAAATTGGACAGAGCAGAAGATGAGCCCCTGACCTAGGTTCTGTTAGACATATGCTCTGAGTCTGGGGTCTAAAGCTCAAATGGCAGATAGATAATATAATTGAGGGAAGTAGGTGGGATATAGGGAGTGGTGGGGACTGTGGCACACTGGAGAGCAGGCAAGAAGGTGGACTTGTAATTGTTGGATCATTAAGAGAAGGTTAAAAACTGGACTTTTATATGACATATCCCTTTTTTTTAGTTCTAGCAATTAATTTAAGTAAAAAACCCTGTACAGACCAGACAAAACACATTTGTAGCATAAATTAATCACACAGATTGCTAGTTTATCATTTCTGCCTAAGCCAACCTGCCTGTTCACTCATTTGTCTAAGAGAACACACTAGAGAAAAAGAAAGTAAAGCATGCTTAACTTCCTTTAAACTCGACTGCATTATTTCTCTTAACTACCACACGATTTCTTTGGCAGTACGGGTGCAAAGCCCATTTAATACAAAAAGCCTAGGTCTTGAAGGCAGGAAGTGAGGGTCTATTACCAATTCACATCAAGAACGTGAACCTCTCAGAGCATGCTGCATTTCCTATGAGGCTAAAATGGTGCCTGGTAACTAAAAGTAGAATTAACATACAATCCAGCAATTCAACTTCTGAATATATACTCAAAAAATTGAAAGCAGGGTTTCAAAGAGATATTTGAAACTTTTTTTTTAATGTTTATTCATTTTGAGAGAGAGAGAGAGAAAGAGAGTGGGCATGAGCACATGATGGGGAAGGGCAGAGAGGGAGGGAGAGAGGGAGAATCCCAAGCAGACTCAATGCTGTCAGCGCAGAGCCCTAATGCGGGGCTCAATCTCACAACCGGGAGATCATGATTCCAGCTGAAATCAAAAGTAGGATGCTTAACTATCTGAGCCACACAGGTGTACCTCAAAGACATATTTGCACACCTATGTTCATAGCAGCACTATTCACAATTGCCAAAATGTAGAAGCAATCTGAGTGTCCATGGACAGATAAATGAATAAACAAAATGTGGTATATACATACAGTGGAATATCATTCAGCCTTAAAAAGGAAGGAAATTCTACATGCTACAACATGGATGAACCTTCAGGACATTATGCTAAGTAAAATAAGCTGGTCACAGAAGACAAATACTATACGATTCAACTTCTTTGAGGTACCTAGAGTGAAATTCAGAGGGTCAGAAAGTAGGATGGTGGTTGCCAGGAGAGGATAGGCAATTTTTAATGAATACAGTTTCAGTTTTTCAAGATGAAAAGTGTTCTGGAGACTGGCTGCCAAACAATATGAATGTACCTTACATGACTGAACCATACAGTTAGAAATGGTGAAGAAGCTGGGGCACCTGGGTGGCTCAGTCGGTTGAGCATCCAACTCTTGATTTTGGTTCTGGTCATGATCTCATAGTTTGTGGGTTCAAGCCCCACATCAGGCTTCATGCTGACAGTGCAGAGCCTGCTTGGGATTCTCTCTCTCCCTCTCTCTCTTTCCTTCCCCCCCCCCCCCAAATAAATAAATAAACAAACTTTTTTTAATGGTAAAGAAGGTAAACTTTATGTTATGTGTAATTTACCACAATTAAAAATAAAAATAGATGGTACCTGGGAACCAAAGCCCTGGCCTGGATAACAGGAGAAACATTTTGGTTTTCTCTCTTTCTGCCTGCAACATCATGATGTAACATCAGAAAAGCCAGTTCCCTCTGGATCTCAGTCTCCCCAACTATAGGATGGATAAGTACCAGATTATTAATCCAGTTTGGCTTTGATATTCTACAAAACAGGAAAATCCTGAGACTTCATGGATCTTCCTGGATCTGAAGCTGTGACTCTCACCTCAATAGCCCCTATGTTGGGTCCTCATGTCAGTGTAGCTTCTGCAAGAACCCTTCATCACATTATGAGTCTCAGGAGGAACCAAAGAGCTTATTTTTTCCCACCTCTCTTTTTCTTTTCTTTCTTTCTTTCTTTCTTTCTTTCTTTCTTTCTTTTTTTTTTTAATGTTTCTTTATTTATCTGGAGAGAGAGGGCACATGAGCAGGGAGGGGCAGAGAGGGAGAGAGACAGAGAATTCCAAGCAGGCTCCACACTATCAGTGCAGAGCTGGATGCAGGGCCTGAGCCCACAAACCACAAGATCATGACCTAAGCTGAAGTCAAGAATCAGACGCTTAATCACCTGAGAACCCAGGTGCCCCTCTCTCTTTTTTAAACCTATATACCAAGCCTTTACCATACACCGGGTGTATCTCCCTTGAATTCCTCTTAGGGCCTTGCTCCTGATTTTCTGCAGATGTTGGTTAAATCAAATTGGATTAACAATTGTCATGCCTCTATGTCACTATTTGCAAGAGTTTTCACATCTACTATCTCATCCTTCCTTCAAAAGAGCTCTGCTAGATAAGACAGAGGCTATACTCATTATAGATTAAGAAAATGAGGCTGAGGCCACCACATCAAGCTCTCTCCCTTAGGATTTTCTCTCTATTCTTCAAGTCTTAGCTCCAGTGAAAGAAAAGCACCCATGCTTTAACCAATGATGACAGCATAGCGTGAACCAAAAGTTATTAGTCCAAAAAAATTTTTTTTAAAAATACCCAGCTCAAAAGTCACCCCTTCATTCCTTTGGCACCTTGTCTGACTTGCCCTGTGTCTCCAGTCTTCTGCTATATCTTAGAGTACTTATATAACTGGATTATGATTCTCTCATTAGTATCTGTCTTCCCCATTAGCTTCTGAGTTCATCAAGGACTGAATTTCATTCATCTTCATATTCTCCCAGGAACATGAAGTACATAGCTGGTACTCAATAAAAATGCATAAATGAATGATGTGTGTTCTCTATGAACCGGCTGTCTTGTCCCTGGCTGTCATTCCTCTATACCACAGAGTTTCTGGTTACCAATAGCTTTCATTTTGAAAGTGATAGTATCTCCAGTAGAAGTGTAACAGAGTCCTAAAGCTGCTCACAAAAGTTTAGAATCCCTGAGTTTGGGCTGTGTTATTAGTGGCGCTCCCTGGTGTCCAAAAATGGCAAGTACAGCTATTACTGCGAAGCTGTACAGGGTCTGGCTGGGTTAGGAAGAGAGAGATCTTGGCTTCTAACAATTCTTCCTATGCTAGTTTCACAAAGAAAATCACCTCCTCTCCCAAAACCAAGTCTAGAATATTACTACCAATGTTCATTAATTGACTTAACATATACTGAACACCTGTTCATAACAACCCAGTTCCTATCCTCGAAGAGTTTGGTTTTGGGGGGAATTTGTATATGAATAGTAATATTCACTTATTGAGCACTTATTGATAATGTCTTGAGAGGAAATGGTACAGGGGCAAGTGAGGGAGCACAGAGGAGGAACAAGTAACTGCCTAAAGCAATCAGTGAGGCTGTGCAGAGGCACACAGATGGAGTGAGGGGGAGGGGTTCTGCAATTAGATTGCCTAGATTCACATCCAGGCACTGCTGTGTGACTCTGCACCAACTGAATCGCTCCTGGAACTCACCAGAGCTGAAGAAGGAGGAATTCCCAGAGGGGATTATGCCAAATGACCTGTACCACCCAGTTTGGTGGTACAAAGATGCAAAGGTGTTCTGGAGGCAAACAAGGCAACTAACTATTATTCTGCCTGCCTGGGAGGAGAGACCCTCCACTAGATCAGGCAAGCCCCTAGTCCTTCCTTCCCCCATCTAGTTAG
This sequence comes from Leopardus geoffroyi, assembly GCF_018350155.1. NCBI lineage: Eukaryota > Metazoa > Chordata > Mammalia > Carnivora > Felidae > Leopardus > Leopardus geoffroyi. The sequence continues at coordinate 59,961,489 of NC_059329.1, read as the reverse complement.
TTCCTCAGAGGGATTCAGGAACAATGGATCAGAGGACGCAACTCTAGAACTTTGTTTCATTTGTCACTTCCCCTATTTGTTCTTTTTTGCTATCTCCTGTTTTGCTCATCATCTTCCCATGTCACGAAATGAAACATCGGGCTTGTCTTTGGTGGTAGCAATAAAGGGGCGTAATGAAAGAGAGACTCCTTAAAAGGCAGGCTGAGAGAGGGAACACCAGGGGACCAAGAGGAGCCCCACCAAGCCTGAGTCCCCTAAGCCACATCAGAGAAAGGACAACTCAGAATTAGGGTTAATCTGAAGATGCTGCAACTGGGGCTGAACAGAAGACCTGTGTGTGCCATGCGTGAGCTATCGGGGCTGGAGCTCATGCAGACTAAGCTGGGAAGACCTGTTCGGAAGACACCAGGGCAGAGGTGAGATCATTTCAGGGCTTTTTTTCTTCCTCCTTTCTGTCTCTGCCCTGCTTTTTTAGGGGAGCCAAGTCATGGGCATATAGAAAATGTTTGTCGTACTCTGGGCAATCTGCTCAACACTCAACTTGCATTATCTCATAATCCCACAAAGCACATAGTATTGTCATTCCCATTTTAAAATGAAACTAAATGGCTCTGTTCTATGCTCTTACAGCACTCTGTACTTTTGTATACTTACCTGTTTAAGATCTATCTCCCTTGCTAGTTACATCAGGATAGGGACTTATCTGTGTTTTCACCTCTGTGTCATTGCCATGTGACATTATACCTAGCCTAGAGAAAGTTTTCAATAAAATGTGTTCAAAGAATGAATGAGAGAGTTCATATGACTTGTCAAAGGTCTCAACGTAAGTGATACAACCAGGAATTGAATCCTGGACTGTCTGGCTCCAGAAGCTATCTGTGATCTCTCTGTTCTACCTCTACCAAATACTCTCATATATCATCTCACTTTTTTTTTTTAATGTTTATTTTTGAGAGAGAGAGAGAGCATGCATGAGAGCAGGGGAGGGCAGGGAGGGAGAGGCAGAGAGAGTGGGGGACAGAGGATCTAAATTTTTTTTTAGTGTTTATTTTTCTTTCAGAGAGACAGAGTGTGAGCAGGAGAGAGGCAGAGAGAGAGGGAGACACAGAATCCAAAGCAGGCTCCAGACTCTGAGCTGTCAGCACAGAGCCAGACGTGAGGCTTGAACTCACAAACCAGGAGATCATGACCTGAACTTAACTGACTGAGCCATCCAGGGCCCCCCCTTGGCATCACTTCTAAATGTCCCAGTGGGTGTCCTTGTTTCTTAGATGCTTATAAGCACAAACATACACCACCTACCAAGAACTCACCTATTCATGGAAAGCAAGTAAGAGACTAGGAAGAAAAAACAGCCCTTTGGGGCTTGTGCCCTCTTCCTACACTCTTCAGCTAAGCATCTTCCTTTTCTAAGAAGCCTTTGCAGACAGTCCCACCCCAGTACCTGTCTCTCACTCCTCTGGCCTTATCCTATATCTGTGCCATAAATGTGGTTCTAAGTCACCTGACCTCTGATGGTTTTACACATTTATTATGGCAACTTAATTCCACAGATGTATACTGACAGCAAATGGGTGCTCAGGCCTGCCTGTGCCAGGCCCAGTGGGTGAACACAAAGATGAATCAGATACAACCTCAAAGGATTTACATCCAGTGGGGGAGACACACATTAGGCACAGATACAATTAACTAGAGCACAAAGCAAGATGACCTAAATGGTACTAAAGAGTGATGAGCAATATGCTGCATGCATAAACCTTGATTACTTATTATTCTGAAGAGTATATCATAGAAAGTCAGAACTTAAAGGGTATCATCTAATTTAATCCCTTGTTTTCCAGTGGAGGAGTCTGAGACCCAGAGAAGGGTAGGCCTAGCATAAAGTCTCACTAGCAGGTCTGGCTGAGCCAAGACTAGACTTCAGGTCTTCTGAAGCCCAGCAGCCCAGGGCTCTTCCTCTTCTGGTAGCTTCATATGCAGCAGTCCCATGTCCCACCAGACCATGAAATCCTCCAGGCCAAGTCAGGTTCTCCCACCAAAGTAAGCTGAACCAGGGCCAGGCATGCCCAAGACCTAAGGCTCTGGAAATGCAGTCTGACTTTTGGCCTACTGCATGTAATGTGCACCCTACTTTTACTACTATGCTTCTAAAACTGATTTTCAAATATTTTTTGCAGGAAACTTTTAAAAAATAAGCTCTTTATCCAGAACACTAGTATATAAATCAGATAAAAGCAAATTAACTCTGGTTTGAAAGGAAGGGAGGCCAGAGCCCTACCATTTTCCTGCCTTCAAGTCCTGGGAAGGGAACTCTAGGAACACAACTCAAACACCTTTGTCCTGGGACACATTTTTTAATAGCTTTATAGAAGCTGCTTTAGTTATGTAGTCCTCCACTAAATCCTGTTTTTTATGAAAACTCACAATCCTTTCTTCATTTATCAAACACCAAGCACCAACTGTGTGCTCCCAGTAGGATATCAAGGGGAATCAGATTTCCTTTTTGTTTTTCCTGCTCTCCTCTTCTCCACAGAGAGGACTTTGTCCCAAGTGCTATGGAGAGGGAGGAGAGAGACTCAGCCTACACTTAGGAAGATCAGGACAAGCTTTGCCAGAAGGCTCATGGAAATTGAATTCATCTATTCAGTCATCTACCAGTCTGAATCTGACAGAGGCTCCACTTTGTTGCCCTACACCATACCGGCTAGCTGTATGTACTATAGAGCACTTGAAATGTGTCTAGCCAAGATTCAGTCTAAGTGTAAAACACATACCATATTTCAAAGCCTTAGTATAAAAAAATACTATAAAATACCCTATTCATTTTTATAGTCAATAGTTTTTATATTAGTTACATGTTGAATGATAATATTTTGGCTATATTGGGCTAAGTAAAACCTATCATTAAAATTGATTTTACCTGTTTGTTTTTACTTTTTGAAAAATGTAATCACTAGAAAATTTTAAGTTACATATGTGTCCTACATTATTTCCACTAGACAGCACTGAGAAAGACTATTGAGTGCATGGCAGAAGTGGGGTGGGTGTATGTGTGTTTGTGTGTGTGCACGTGTTTTGTCAGAGGAAGGATAATGGCAGCCAGGGAGGGAGTAGTCCATTAAGGCCAAATTGTGAAAGTCTGAGTGGATTTCACCTGGAAGTCAATACAGGAAAGAAGGCAGGCAGAGGGAACAGAATGGGCAAAGACCTAAAGATGTGGGTAGGCGTGTTGTGTTTAGGAAACTAATTCTTATAGCATGATTTTTTTATTTTATTATTTTTTTTTTTTAAAGAGAGAGCTAGCAGTCGAGAGGGGCAGCGGGGAAAGAGATTGACAAAGAGAGAGAATCTCAAGCAGATTCCAGGTTCAGCACAGAGCAGGAGGCGGGGCTCGATCCCATGACCCAGGGATCATGACCTGAGTCAGACGCTCAACCGCCAGAGCCACCCAGGCGCTCCCAGCGTGATTTTTTTTTAAAGGCATTTGTTGAATGTTTACTTTGAGTCAGGGATTGACAGCAGATCTTGTACATCCACTTTCATGTTATCTCTCCACAAGCACAGAATGAAGGAGAGGTTATACTATTTTACCAAAGATAGAACTGGGGCTCAGAAAGGTTAAGCTATTTATTCTCGGAGTTATTCTTCCCCTTTATCTGGAAAACCTCTTGGAGACAGGGAGCCTGTTTTAAATGCCTCTCAGTTTTCCTCCACAGTACACGGCAAGGAGTTCTGCACGTGGTAGGCGCTCAGAAACAGTGTTGAACGAAGGATATCCATTCCGAGTCCGAGCAAGACCTGGGTGCAGAAGCACCAGAGGGCGCCCACGAGCCTGCCCACCCACCGGTCCCCAGGGCGCCTGCAGGATCTCGGGCCTGGGTGCGGCCCTGCCGCCCTCAGCAGTTGAGCGCCGCGACTAGAAGAGCGGGCTAGGGGAGCCCGGAGTCCTGCATCCGCCCCGCCCCCTCCCCAGACCCGGGGCGCACGAAGCAGCCGGTTGCGGAACGACGACACGACATCCTGTTTTTGGGGCCCGCGGCTCCTCAGGCGCCTCTGCTGATCTTGTCTTTCCCCGGGTGCTGACGCCAGCTCCCCTTCCCCCAGTCTGTGCACCCTCCCCAGGGGTCTGGGGCCTTCCCACAGCTGAATCACCACCACTCCGCACTCCCCCAGGGCTCGGGGCAGGGGTGGGGACTGCCCCAGCCGGACCCATTCTGGCCAACCCCCAGCCTCGGCCAGCGATCGATCCTGGGCTTGACTGAAGGCACGCAGCCTAGGGGTGCCTGTTCTTAACATCTTCCCGCGGGGGGGGGGGGGGGCGACATACGGGGAGGGGGGCAAAAGCCTAGCGCCTAGGCTAGGGCCTCTACTGGGGTGGGGGTGGCAAGGAGGAGACTGGGAGGACTGACCTTAGGAGGACTGACCTTAGGAGGCCTGACTTAGGGGCCTCCGAGGCAGAGGGCTGGGGTCTGGCGGGGGTGGGGGTGGTGGGGGCAGGACCCTGCCGCGAGCAGGGCAGGCGGTGGGGGTGGGGGTGAGACCAGAGCTGGGGGCCCAGGACGCCGCACTTCCTGGTCGGGCCCCGCCCCGCCCGGGCCCGCCCCCGCGCCCCGCCCCGGCCGGCCGGCCCGCCCCCCCCACTTCCTCCAACCTCCCGCTCTCACTTCCTTCTCGAGCCCCGAGCCGCTGCCGCCGCCCCCAGCTCCCCCGCGGCGGGGAGGGCACCAGGTGAGGCCCGGCGCGGTCCGGCGGGCTAGGGGTCCGGGAGAGGGGAGCTCGGCCGGCGGGGACTGCGTGTGGACGCGGGCCCGGGAAGTTTGCTTGCGGGAGGCCGCGGGCGGGAGCTTCTCGGCTCTCTGCAAGTTGGGCGGGCGCGGCCGGCCGGGCGGGGCGGGGAGCCGGCCACTGCAAGCCGGCGGCGGCTCTGAGAGGGTGGCTTTCTGTACCGAGGGAGGCTGCCCCGGTTCCCGGGAGCCGCGAGGGACCAGTGAGGTGGGAGGGTCTCCCGCTCTGAGAGAAAAGTCTCTGAAGTGGAAGAGCTGGGACATGGGACTCGGGGGTGGGGTGACCTCAGAAGTTTGGGGAGGGGGGTTCCGAAGTGTGTGAGGGAGCGGGCCTTCTGGGCTGGAGAAGGCGCTCCCTCTGCTCCGGCAGTTGTGACACTTGGGAGGTTGGAGGGGGGCGGTGTCTGTGGCCTGTGAAGCCTTAGACTGCAGAGAAAGAGCTCCCTCTCTGGAATATCTGTGCCAATCCGGACCCACACTCACGGGCTGCAGTTCAAGGTCCTGTGCGCTCAGAGGAGGGCGGGGGAGCTCCGCCAGCCCCCCCATGTCTGTATGTCTGTTTTTCTGACGCCCATCTTCTCCATCCATGGAATCAAGCAACAAGTATTTAGTAAGCAAACATCCTCTGTGCCTAGCTGACCTGGGACTGGCCTTGCTCTTTTGGGGGTAAACTGAGGAAGGAGAGGGCCTGGTTTTGTCCGGTGCCTAGAGGTGCTGATAGCCCCTAACAAGATGGCATCACTGAAAGTAGGACTGAGAGCTAGAGAGGAGCTTTGAGGAGCTAGAGAGACTAGAGCTTCTGGGAGGCAGCACGGGCTCTGGACTTGGGAAATTATTGGGAGCATCTCCCACTACCCCCCACCCCATCGCTAGTCCCTAAACTGTATACATTCTCATTTCTCTCCCTCTGTTCCTACTTCAGACCCTATCCACAAACCCTCCATCGTCCTCTTCTTGCATCCTTTTCAGTCTTTTCACCTAAACACACAGTCATGCCTATGTCCTGTCCTATCACCTTCTCTGCCTCTGTGTCCATCTCTGTTCCCTGCAGATTTCCTCCTTCCTTCCTTGCCCAACTTCTGGCTCCCAAACACATACCCACCCTCTTGCTTCTTCCACCATCCCTCACTCCTCTCATTCTCTCTATCCCCTTCCCTTTCAGTCACTTATCTCCAGCTTTGGGGTCTAGATCTTTGGTTGAGTTTGAAAGCCTTTTCAAATCTCCCTACCTCAGAGAGACAGTGATAGAGCCAATTAAAGGGCTGGTAACCCTTTCTATATGTGTGTTTGCATGGGATTGTCAGTGTGTCTATATCTTTATCTCTTGGAGACAAAATAACTGCCCTCAGCCTTGAAATGGCTCAGAGTAGGGGAAGCCAGCAGAATGAAGGGAACCTGCAGTGGGTGAGGTTGTGGTTAGGCAGGAAGAAGCAGTCGGTAGCAGTCAGGGTAGAGTGACACAGGAATAAGACTGGTAAGAGAGGCCATGGGAAATCAAAATCACCCAGACTCTTTGTTGCTTAACCAAGAGGCCAGGTCTGGAGGCTGGGGGATAGCCCAAAGGTCCCTGACTCCAATGCTTACTGGTGGCAACACCACCTGTTAGGGAGAATGGGACCAGGTCAGCTAGGTGTGATGGAAGGAAAGGGAGAGGGCAAAGGTAGGATTCTGGAGGAAAGACTATGGCTGGTCTAACTTCAGTCTTAACTGTTTTAGTTCCAATTCAGGAAAAGAAGAGGGTTGTAAGGCAAAGGTGTCTGCCCCCTCTTCCCTACTGCCTTCAGGGGCCTTCCCAGGCTGGGAATCCACGTGCCTTGGGCTACAGCAAGGTGTTGGTGACCAGAAGGCCCTCTGCTGACCCCTCTGACTTCAGGCATCCTTAATATGCCCCCTCTCACCTAGGAGCCTACTCCCCCTCTTTCAAGAATTTCTCCCGAGTCTAACTTCAGCTCAGTCTGGGTTTATAAGCTCTTGTCCCCATTCTAAAGCTCCTTCCTCAAGTCTTTGGGAAGCATACTGATAGATCCTACCTCTCTACCTCCTTAAGTCTACTGTATTCATTTTTCTCCATTAGAAAAAAAAGAGAAGTAGAGGGGAACTTTTTTGGGATTCCCAAGCACAGCTAGATTTAAGGGCTAATCTGGTTCCTCATTCTGTTCTCTTCCCTTTGCACAGTTGTCCCTCTCCCATGAATCATCCCTTCTTCCACCCACCTATATCTCCTGTTATTTCTGGGAGGTATAGGGTATTCCACTCCAGGAGGAAATCCCAGGGACCTGCAAAAAATTCCAGTTCAGAGAAGGATGTTCATACAAGGTCCCTTTTCAGCCTCATGGCTCATTAAAAAACCATTCAGGAGTTCTGACTCCCCACCTGCTTAAACCAGTACTTATTTTAGGAAGAAATGGCTAATGTGAGATTGTCACAGATCCTGGTTGGAAATCTAGGATATGGAGAGTTGTTTCTGGCCAGCTTGTTTGGGCAGATGAGGTGGCTGATGGGAGCTCTTAGGAGGTCTTAAACAGCAAGATAGGAGAAGCTGTAGCTATAGTGAGACAGATATTACAATGAGGGTAGCTGGGCAACTAGGAAGAAGGTGGGGCCCTGGCCCAGAGTGAAGACCTCTCTCTCCATGCACAGTGTAAACCCATTAGTGGTGAGGCTTGTAGGGGTATGTGAGGAGGGAAACCAAAGACAAAGCCTGGGCCACCTCCCCAGAACAGATTGGTTTTCCTGTCTAGGGTCTAGCTTCCTCTTTTGTCCTCATGTCATGGGCGGAGGGCATCTCCCCAGGAGCTAGAGCCTAGAGTTGTTGCTCCTCAGTTGGGGCAGGGTAGGATGGCTGTCTATACAGTAATGTCAATGCTGAATCATAGCCTAGTATGATCTAGGCATGAGAGTCAAGGGAATGTGGAAGCAAAAAGGGCTCAGGCATCAACCAGATCCCTTTGGCCCATTTCTGGAAGGAATAAACCATTGTAGCGTCATCCTGAATGAGACCAGAGACATGGGCCTATTCCCAGCCAGAGTAACAGACCTAACCTTCTCCTTTGTGGAAGTGACATCAGACTGGAGGTTAGGAGACCCAGGTCCTTGTCCTGAATTTGCTCCCAACTCTGTATAACCCAGGTCAACTTGGTCTCTTGTAGCTCAGCTCCAGCATTAAGGAGTTGCCTGTCAGTACCTCCAATGAGCATAGAGAATACTGAGAGCTCTAACTCTTCTTCCCCCAAGAAGCTCCTCATAGCAGTGCCCCTAACCCTGGGCCCTCCTGTCTCATGCCAGCCTTGATCAGAGGCCTGAGTAGTCTCTATCTGTTCAGGGACAGGACCTGCGGCTTCTTCCCCCCAAAGCACAAGGATTCTTACAGGTTGAGAGAAGAGAAGTAGGCAGAGCGTTGGGGATTTTGCTAGGGGGCAGCAATACGGGGGAGTACCCTGTGCCCTGCTCCAGCTCTGCCCCACTGACAGTGGAAAATAGATGCCGGAGTTTCCTCCCTGATGTGTTTTTCCCTTGTGGAAACCCCCTCAGACCTGGGGCGGGGCCCAAGGGATAGGGCGCCCTGGGTCTCTCTGGGTATTTTCAGAGGGGGGGGCAGGATTGGGAGGATGACATTTCTGTAAAGCATGGCATTTCTGTATAGCATCGTGTGAAATGAGCAAAGGCAAAGGAAGTGCCACTTCACAGGCCTTTCGTGGGGCCCCCAGGACTGCTGAGCTGCTGTTAGGTGGGGAGGAGGAAGAGAGGAGGAAGCAAGTGTTGGAGCCTTCCTCTGTGCTGCCTGGTGGGGGAGGGTCAGTCTCCTTAGCTCCCCCAGCCAGAGCTGCCCTGGTCCTAGGGTTCACCCTTTGAGGAGCACCCCAAGTGCTGGGATGGTGAGAGAAGGAAGGGAACTGGGACTTAGTGAAAGGGTCCCAGCCCCCAACAGCCTTCCCAGCTACAACCATCTCGGATCTCATTTCCTCCTCCTTCTAGTCCCTAGTAGGTAGAGTCAGCTCTCTTTGCCTCTTACCCTACTGCTGCCATGCAGGCTCCTCTGCAGGGCTGAAGGGTGTAGAATAGCAAGAAGCAGAGAGTTCTTCGGCCTACATTCTTTTTTTTTTTTTTTTTTAAGGCTGGGAACTAGGCTCTCTTGGGTTCTGTCCCTGCTGATGGGGAGAAGGGGAAGAACGAGGGAGACTCAGCCCTTGGCCTCATCCCAGCCCCACACTGACCTCATGTCTCCCCCCAGCTTCCTCCTCCCAGCCCAGCTGCACCCAGCTGCAGCCCCTTTGAGCCTTTTCATATCACCTCTCCACCTCTCCTGCAAAGCAAAGATTTGCAGAGCTTCTAAAGCCATCTCCAACATCAACCCTGATCCTCACCTCATCCTTGACCAAGGGTCTTCCAATATTACCAGTCCTTATCCTTATCAGGATCACTTTTCCTACCCATCTTCCTCATCACCTCTGGGCCAGCTATGCCTGTATCCTGCCTCCCCACCCCTCCCCCACCCCCCACCCCCACCACCTTCCCACCTGAGGATAGGGCAATCTAGCCTGTGTGTTCATTACTCTAAATTGTACTCCATAGAGGAAGGACGACGTTGGTTACCCTTGTCTTGTGTCTCCGGGGCATGGAGGCTCTTCCTTGTTCCCAGAGTCAGAGTCTGGATTGATGGGGGAGGAGATGTGTATCAGTCTGCAGCTTTTGCTCAGCCCTCTGCTGGGCTTCTGGAAGTAAGCAGGACAGACTTTCCTCCTCATGAGGCATCCAGTTGAGTGCAATGTAGAGTAGAGACAGTGCTGGGGAAGGTAGGACAGGAGAGGGGGTTGCTTTGATGTCCTCGAGAAGCTGGGGAACAGAACTGGGCCCTGAAGGACTGGGAGACTCTGAGGCAGGGAAGCAGAATTCCAAGAAGAGGAACTCCTCTGTGCAAAGACATTAGGGATGGATTGAGTTCATTCAGTTATTTACTAATAGCCACTGTGTGCTGTGCTCAGCCCAGGGAGACAGATCAGCTAGGACCTTGCCCTCTAGACCCTCTCAGTCCAGTGATGAGAGATAAGATTCAGTTCAGCCTCCATGTGATACAAGATAGAAGGTACCTGTGAGAAAAATAAGGACCAGACCTGGGATGGGATAAGTCATTTGGGATTTGGGTGATTTGCAAAAACTTTCCTGGAGGAAGTGGCAAGAGTACTTGGCTCTGGAGGATGGATGTGGGAGGTGGGGGTAGGGAGGGGTTGATGGATGGAAATAGGGGAGAAATGCTGGATTCCCACAGGGACAGCCAATATTGTTGCTTGCTGTATTTTGAAGAAGAGTATGTAGAGGCTGCTTGTAGAGGGTCAGGGTGATGTGACCAGAGCTCAGGGAAGAGAATGCCCACAGACGGATTTTAGTTAGAATGAATTTCAAGGAGGGCTGTAGAAGGGGATCCCCAGGTCAGGGAGGCAGGTTAGAAGGCTACAGTAAGTTCCCATTGCCTCCACACTCCCCCATCTGTTACAGCCCATTCCTTCCCTCCCCCACTCCTAGTTGGGACACTTCCCCTACTATAACGGCCACAGATCTGGCAATCAATCTGCTGCTTCCTTTCCCTCCCCCATTCTGGGCCTGCCTGGGCCACACCCCAAGACCAGGTCCCATTGGGTGAAAGCTGGGCTCCAGGGACCACATTAGCCTCCTATGAGTTGTGCTCCCATGGACCGCTCCTTGTGGGAGCCAGATCAAGCTGGTAGTGTGAGGAGAGACTTTTGCTTATCTAAGTCAAAGCTTTTGGCTGTGGGGTTATTGTCCAATTCTGGGCTTCTATGGCATCTATCCACATTTCAGTAATGGGGCAGAAGCAAACCAATCAGAAGGCAGTGGCTGCACACTCCTGTGTGCCCAGCCCTATACTTAGCTTTTCTGTGAGGGCAGTGGAGAGAAGCTCAAGCTTCAGTATTGGGGGGCACTCACAAGCTAGGAAACTTACATATGACTATCAGAGGAGAATCATACCGAGCCAAAGCCATAGCATGGCTACTAAAAGGGGTAGCCATGCTATGGACTCATGGGACTGTGAGACTGAGGCTAGGCCTTGAGTCAGGAAGATGGGAGAGGGGTAAAGGGACAACAGCATATGGAAGAGCAAGAGGAAAAGTCCAGAGGCAAGAATGAACCTGGATCCTTTACAAAGGACAGTGGAAATCCCTCTGGAGCAGAGAGCTGGGAACTCACATTTACAAAGCACAAATATTGCACTTAATCCTTATAACAACCTGATAGGTTTGGTGCTATTAGCTCATAAGGGGAAGAACTAGGATTTAAACCCAGGTCTGTCTGACTCCAAAACCTCTACCAGATTATGAGGAACTCTGAACACCAAGGTGAGGGACCAGGCATGATCTGAATTAATTTCGGGATATAAAGCCAGAATAATATTATATATATTTGCAAACCTTAATTTATTACTTACTAAACAAAAATCCTTAAAAAAAAAAAAAAAAAAAAGTCATCTAGTAAATAAATCACAGATGATCCCTGACCCCAGGCAGACCAGGCCTCTCTCATGATTGGCCTCTGTAGCACTGACTGATGCTTCTTATATGCCACAGGTTAGACCCTGCCTTCTAGTATGTTCCCTCCTTAAATGATCTGTGGGAACTTATTTGACCCAGCTCAGGCCATAGGATTTCAGAGAAAAGAGTTGTCCTGGGAGAGAGGATAAGGGTCTGAGCTACACCTGAGCAGGGAGAATTGGGATGATGCCATCACTGGATGCCTGCATACATGGTGCTTCCTGCCTCTTGGGATAAAAGGCATTGCTTTTGTTACCTCTTGTGCACATAGCACTTCCCAGTTTACAAAGCACATTCATTCCCATGCTCAGGGATCCTCACAGCTGCCCTTTGAAGGCAGGGAGAGCAAGTATTATCACTCCTGTTGTACAGATAAAGAAACAGAGGCTCCAGGGAGGGAAGTGACTTACTTGCTTAAGGTCTCTAAGACAGCTGGTAAGGGGTAACTTGGAGGCTATGTGACACATTTGAAGAAAACATGGGACTTTGGATGACAAAACTGGGGTTTGTGTCCTGGCTTCCATGCTAACTAGCTGTGTGATGTTGGGTTCCTTTAAGTGCCCTGAGTTTGTTTCCTAATCTGTAAATTAGGAATATTACCAGTAGGTTGTTATAAGGATCAAATAATATAACATCATGTACCTATAAAAGGTTGTACCACATGAAGGCTTTTGATCAAGGGGCAGAGTCAGCAGGTGAATCCAAGAGGTGAAATTCAGGTATCCAGTGCTCTTGTTTCTGTACCACACTGCTTCTGCTTTGCCCTGTTTCTGGACACTACCTCACTCAAGATCCTTTTCCGGTGTCAGTCCCTGTTCCCTTGCCAGCCCGGAAGCTACTCTGTCCCTCCCAGCTTCTTTGAGGGCTGATTTACTGATTGCCGGTTGATAACCCCTCCCTAGAGAGCTGCCCGGAGCCAGCTATACTTCCAGTCTCTTGGGCCTTGTGACTGCCGGCCAGAGTTCCCTCCTTGCCTTCCTGCCTGGGCCAACCCAGTGTTGGGCTTGTAGGGGAAGAGTTCCCAATCACACTACCACACCCACTCCTCTGCTCTGTGTGGGACTGAAGATTTACAAGCCCAAGAGGCCTGATCTCAAAATGCCAGGATCTCCCAGATAATCCTGTGGACACAAGTGATGGCCCTTTCCCCCCACCCAAAAAAAAAACTGGTTGTTTCTTTCCCCAGGGAAGGCATCACAGAATTCTGAGAATGAATGTGCCCTAACTTGCCCCAGTTGCCCAGGCGTTATGCATTTGCTGACTCAGTCCTCCCACCCCCACCCTGTGCTCCTGGGGGCCTTTCATATGCCCATCATCCTATCCCCTGCTCCCAGGGTTTTTGATGTCTCATTTCATCTACCTAGTACCCTTGTCACAGGCATTTTTCTCCCCATTTCATGGATTGGGAAGCTGAGGCCCAGAGAAGCTAAGTGCCTCATGCTGGGTTGCAGTGAGTCAGCAGCAGAGCAGAGCTGGGACTAGGATTTCTGTTAGGTCTCTTGACTCCCAGTCTGAGGTTCTCTCCACTGCCTTAGGGGACCCTTATTTCCTTCCCAGAGCCATTCCCTGAGGTTCTCTATCCTCTCACCTGAGGTTGAACGCATGTTTATTCATTCAAATAAGATGGAAATATTTTTAATCCCCAGAGGGGCAACCTCAGGGAGTGAAACCATTTCCCTCCAAGCTGGGACCAAGTCCTGGGTCCTGTGCAGCTCCCATATGACCAGAATTCCTTTTCTGCTTCCCAGGGAGGGATTCCTTCCCCTCCCTCCCCCCCCCCCCCATTTGATTTTTCAGGCTTCTGAACCAATGGTTGAGAGGTCAACCTGAGGGGTAAGGGGTTCTCAGACCAGGGTATAGTATGTGTGAAGTGAAATGGGGAAAATGGGCTCATGGTGATGGTGCTTGGGTAGAACAAGGGATACTTAGAGACTGGGTGGGTCTAAAACAGGGCTGTCCCTTCCAGGGAGCACAGACCTGGTTGTGGGAGAGAGTCAGGGAAAGGAAGTCACATACTGGCCAGAAAAAAAGTCCCCCATGGCCAAGAGGAAGTAGCCAATGAGAGGAGGAATCTTACCATAGCAGTATAAATAATCACAGGGCTTCCGGAAGCTCTGCTCTGTCCCAGAATTCAGAAGTTCCTCTCCCCAAGGCCCTGTGAACTACAGGGGAGACCAGGGTATTGGCTGGAGCTGGGACTTCTCTCATACTTACCCCACTAATAAGTACAGCAGCCTGTTTATTTGGCACTTCCTATGTGCCACACCTCATGCCAAACACTTCACATTAGCTCATTTCATACTCTTGGCAATTCTAACACAATAGGCAAGATTGTTCCCATTTTACAGATGAGAAAATTGAGACTCAGGAAACTTAAATATGTTGCCCAAGATCAAACATGACTGGTTGGTGGAACTGAGATTAGAATCCCTGGCCAATCTGACTCCAGCATATATTCTCAGTGATAGTGCTTTAATGTCACTATGTTTTCTACCCGAGTTTAAAAGCTTCTGAAATTTTTCAGAGGCACATGCCATGATCTCAGGAAAAGGACAGAGGAAATAAATGTTTTCCTCTTCCGTCCATTCCTCTTGTCTGGGCTTGGAGGATCTACCTCACCCCACCAAGAGCCTTGAGAGAAGATGCTAATGTCTGGGAGCCACAGCCTCTGCCTCATTCATCATCATTACACACCCAGATTCCAGACCAAATCCCAGCCCTGGCACAATCTCCAGTATTCTCCTGCACTGAGTTGCCAGATAGGGTTTGTTGTGCTTACAAGAATTATGGGGTCAGCTCTCCCTCCTTTTCCTCACCTCTCAGGCACCCTGGATTGAGATAGGGAGGGCAGCCGTCTAGAAAAGTGTGCTCCTTACTCAGCAGGTTTCTCATTGTGCCTTTTGGTTTGCACACAGTAGCCAAGGTGTCAGGCTTAATAGTTAAAACATAGTGCACTGGGAAGAATAGACCCTGAGTTGATAGAGACTCCACACTGCATCTCAGAGTGACCTGGGACAGCTGCTCTGTGCTAGAACCCCTCTCTAGTCTACTCAGTGGGAGGGGTCCCTGTCTGGTAGAGGATCTGGTAGATCCCTACACTTGTATACTGTCTTTTTGTGTTTATACTGCCTGGAGGAAAAGGAAAAAAGTAGCTAATGCTTAGTATGACCAAGGCACTGTTCTAAATGCCTTACATGTATTAATTTACATAATCCTTACAACAACCCAATGAGGTAGGTATTACTTTATCCTCATTTTACAGATAAGAAAACTGAAGCATAGAGAGGTTAAGTAATTTGTCCAGGGTCACACATGTACAAATAGCAGAACCAAGACTTGACCTTATTCAGTTTGGTACCAGAACTTAGGTGCTTCACATAATACATAATGCCATCTTCCTTACACCCGAGTATCTTTGCTTGGTCTTAGGGCCTCTGTCTCACTGTGTATCTGCCTCTCTAACATCTGTCTTGATGGGATTGCAGGATGGTGTCAGGTTAAGAGAACAGGAACTGGTTTCCTTCTGTGTGTCCCCATTCTTCTTCCCAATGGGTAGAGGCCTCCATAACCATGAGTGTCCCTTTGATCTGTCCATAGGTCACTGCATCCAGAGGGGCCCAGAAGGGGAAGGAGGCATTGCCTCCACTGTAGCAGCTGCACCCACGATGCAGAGCATCAAGTGTGTGGTGGTGGGCGATGGGGCTGTGGGCAAGACGTGCCTGCTCATCTGCTACACGACTAATGCCTTCCCCAAGGAATACATCCCCACAGTGTTCGACAATTACAGTGCCCAGAGTGCGGTTGACGGGCGCACAGTGAACCTGAACCTGTGGGACACAGCGGGCCAGGAGGAGTATGACCGACTCCGCACACTCTCCT
This sequence comes from Leopardus geoffroyi, assembly GCF_018350155.1. Lineage (NCBI taxonomy): Eukaryota > Metazoa > Chordata > Mammalia > Carnivora > Felidae > Leopardus > Leopardus geoffroyi. Next base: position 59,946,281 of record NC_059329.1, on the reverse strand, counting down.
ACCCTCAGACCAATGTCTTTGTCATCTGTTTCTCCATTGCCAGTCCGCCCTCCTACGAGAATGTGCGGCACAAGTGGCATCCGGAAGTGTGCCACCACTGCCCCGACGTGCCCATCCTCCTGGTGGGCACCAAGAAGGACCTGAGAGCCCAGCCTGACACCCTACGGCGCCTTAAGGAGCAGGGCCAGGCGCCCATCACACCGCAGCAGGGCCAGGCCTTGGCCAAGCAGATCCATGCTGTGCGCTACCTCGAGTGCTCAGCCCTGCAGCAGGACGGCGTCAAGGAAGTGTTTGCTGAGGCTGTCCGGGCTGTGCTCAACCCCACGCCCATCAAGCGTGGGCGGTCCTGCGTCCTCTTGTGACCCTGGCACTCAGCTTGGAGGCTGCCCCTGCCCCCCCACCAGTTGTGCCTTGGCGCCTTGTCTGCCCCCAGCTGTGCCTTAAGGACTAATTCTGGCACCCCTTGCCAGGGGGCTCCCTGAATGCCCTTTTCTCTGAATGCCTATTTCTCCTTAAGGAGGCCCACGGAGAAAGGGGCTTTGGGCCCTGCCCCACTCTGCTTGGGAACACCAGGTATTCCTGAGAGCTCACCCAGGCCAAGGTTGGACCCCCTCCCCAAGAAGCCAACCCAGTGCCCCTCCCCCATTTTCCCTACTGACCAGTTGATCCAGCTTTCCACACAGATGTTGCTGCCTATTATGGTGCCTTCTCTCAGGTTAGGAGCTCTCAGCTGTCCCTAACCTTTCCCTGGCTGCTCTTCGAATTGCTCCCCCCCTCAAGATGCTCTCTCCCTTTCCCAAAGAAGGAGCCATAGAATCCTGAGAAGATGAATGTGCCCTAACCTACCCCCATGTGCCCAGGCCTTATGCATCTGCTGACTGACTCAGTCCCCCTCCCTCCCCGGGCTCCTGGGGGCCTTTTCTACCCCCATCAGCATCAATAAAACCTCCTGTCTCCAGTGGCCCTGGCTCCTCCCTGTGTGCTGGGCATTGGGGGTTGGGCAGGGGATGGGCATGGGCTAGGGCTCCCCAGAGACTGGGAGCCTTTTGTTTCCTGTAAAAGGGGACAGGAGACAATAGGCTTCATTGTGGTTCCCCCCAGCCCCCAATTTCCCTAACAAAGCTCTGGGCTCCCTTGGAGGGGCCAGTCTTGCTCTGGGGCCCAGCCACAGATTGTATAGTGGACTGAGATGCAAAGCATTAAGAAAAACTTTGTGATCTGAGGCTCAGAAAGGGAAAAGTTGAGAACCATCAGCCTGCAGGCAGGTGCTCACAGTCCTGCACTTGAGAGCTGTTGCCTTACACCCGAAGGTGGCAGGTCTCACCGACAGAGCTGGGGCTAGAACTAAGGCCTGTGCCTCAACCCAAGACTCTCCCAGTTATCCCAGCTACCAAGCCTGGAGTCATTACAGGAATAGCTCAGTCACTCCTCCTCACCAGAATTGTGGCTTAGACCAGTCTTAAGACACTCCAGATCTAAGGTGGGAAGAGGGGGGGTAGGGGGATACCACTTGGAATCATACCCTGTCATGGACTTTTTCCCTCCATCCTGGAGCCTGTCCCTCACCTCAGTTCCAATTAAAGAAAGACGAGTCCAAGCCCCAAGACAAATAAGGCTAGCCCAGACTGTTGGCAAAAAAAAAAAAAAAAAAAAAAAAATTTATTTTCCTTTGAAATAAAATGTACAACCAGAAGCGGTCAGGGCATGGGGCAGCAGGGAGGACAGAGAGACAGCAGAGAGCCCATTTTGGGGCAGGAATCTGCCTCTGACTACCCTACACCTTTGCCAAGGAGGAAGAGTCAGCCATGGATTTCAGAAGGGAAGGAAAACAAATGCTGTGCCAGTGCTTTTCCTGGAGCAGGACATCCCTCAGGTACAGAACACTACCTCCACAAGGTAGTGTCAGAACCACACGCTGGCAGAGCCCTTACAGATCCTACAGCCCTCCTACCCCCAACCACCTGCATGGACATACTAAGGCTTAGATGGGGAAGGGGTACACACTAAACAGGAGGTGAAGTCAGAGCTAGAACACCTGGGCAAACTTAGCAAGGGACTGTGGCCACAGGCCTGGGCATGTGCAGGAGATAATCATATACACCAGTCAAGCGAATGACCCCGTGGAGAGAAATGGCTGTGGTTTTCAGGTAGCAGCCACTGCTCAGTGGTCCCTGACCTCAGCAAGAGGTGGCTATGTAAAGGCCAAGAACCGATGGTGGTTATAAACCTCAGGACTTTTTTTAGCACCAGATGGTGGAGCTCTTCTAACAGCTCAGCTTCTTGGGGCCTCTCGGATAAGGGTGATGCTGCTTGAAGGTCCCTGTGCCTTCAAGTGGGGTGAGGGAAAAGAGAAGCCAGCAGGGCTACCTAAAACCCTGTCCTGTGCCCTTCTGCCCTTCCTCCCCCTCCCCCAGCTTCAGCACGGCCCACAGAGGACACAGGGTGGGGAAGGCCAGAGTGGTGTCTTGTTTCTAGTTTCTGGGCAGTGGACTGCCTCCTCCTTTCTAGTAGGAGAGAAAGGGTTTAGAATCGCTTTTCCTCAGGCTGGGAGGTAATGAGCAGCTCCTTGTTCCCGAAGTCCCACCAGGCTGTCATGTGGAACGCCATGTTGGTTAGGACAACGGTGTACTCCAGGATGGCGAAGATGGTGTATACTGTTGCAAGGGCACAAGAACAGAGCATGGTAAGACTCCCGCCCCTGCCCCCCAGGGGCCTCTTGATAAATCGCCACCACCACACATCTCTACAAAGGAGACACAATGGCAGTCAGCCCCCAAGGCCACTGCCATCTCGCACAGTATAGAAAACATCATAACTGTCCCATAGCCACTGTGACCACATACAGATTCCAGCCTGGCCTCACCTCCAGCCTCACAATACATGTTGTGCCGAAAGTAGACAGCCAGCGCCGTGAAGAAGGAGATGAAATTGATGACGAAAAGCCGCTGTTTCCAGTTGTAGGACTTGCGGTCCTAGAGGATGGGCTGTCTGATCACTCTGCAGCCTGTTGGATATGTGTGGGCAGCCTCCCCTCTTAGCCCCAACTCCTGAGGGCTGCGTCTTACCTCCCTTGGATTTGGAAGGGGGCACAGGCAAGGGCAGCAGGAATGATGGGCATGTTCATATTCCTGCGTTTGGGAGTATAATGAAGCCAAGGAGCAGTGCTGTCCCTGCCCCTCCCACTTCAGCAGGATGGAATATGAAAGTTACTCGGAGTCACCCCCCAACCTGACACCTCCACATACTGTGGGGAGAAGAAAGGTGTCTGGGGGGGAGGCGGGGAGGGGCACTGGAGTTATTACAGACCACAGACCCCTGACACAGTTCCTAACCCACTGCAGCCTGGGTGCTGTCCCTCATTCTACCCCCATTTGGAGCCTCCATCTCTTCTATTTTCCAGTCTCCATTAGTACCCGAACACAGTCCTAGATTCTGACCAATCCATCACCCTCCACTCATCCCCAAGCCCCAGCCTCAGCCCGGGTTCCCATTAGAACTCTGGTTCCCATCTCACCATTACCCGCATCCTGAGGACGGGTGTCCTTGATTTTCCCCTGGGCTGCTTAGAGCCCCACTAGGGGTAGACCGTACCTCCTGACTTACTGTGTGCTTCTTGGTCAGCCGCCAGAGAATGCAGGTGAGGAGCATGTGACTGAGGGAAGAGGCGATGAACACAATAAAAGCATTTTCGTGGATGGCTGGAGGGAGAGAGGAGGGTTGGGAGCGGGCACTACAGGAAGCATCCTAACCCCTCCCCCTGAAGGTCTGAGTGAGGGAGGGCGCAGGGGCGACCCTTCCCAACCCTTCCCCTGCTCCTCCTTCCCTCATGTGGACACCCACTGAAGTCCTCGGAAGAGGAGACGTAAGTGAGCACTAGCAGTGCGAGGTTCTCGATGACGTTGAGGCCAAAGTTGAGGCGGCAAAGCGGGCGGTAGCCAGGACACGGGGATGCGCAGCTGAGGTAGTGGTTCCAGTAGGCGAAGGCCACCAAGAAGCGGGGCGCTGAGTGCAGGCCGATGCAGAAGCGCCACACGTAGCGCTGGGGCACCTCCCCACCAATGGCCGAGCTCACCGAAGGCAGGTAGTTGGGCACCTAGAGAGTTGTGACCAGTCTGGTGGCAGGCCTCCACCAGCCCCACCCACCCACCTGGAGATCCTTCTCTCCATCTATCAAAATCACGCTGGCCCTCAGAAGGCTCCGCTCCAGCCCTTTCCTTTCCCGGAGGTCCTCCTTCAGGCACCTCCAGAGAGAGCCCTCCTGGGAGACATCCCTTTCCAGGTCCCGGCCCCCAATGTGCTTGTTCTCATTCCCCAGGCAGCCTGGGGTTTGTGCAGGGACTTGGTTGGACCTTTTCCATCTCCCTATACATGGAACCTACATATGGCTGGGGAAGCTGTAGACAGGTTCAGATGCTCTCTGAGCCCATAGCACAGACCTATGGGAGATTCCATGGCCCAGGACCCCAGATTCAGTCCTGAGGACAGGGATGAGTCACAGACCACCTGAGCTTCCGTACTGGATTCACGGCCCACCTGAGCTGTTCTTGACTGCTCTCAGTTCTACTAACTCTTCTGGGCAGGTGTGCCAAGGTGGTAAAGGGTACTGTGAGATCCTGGGGGACCTGGGTCAGGAGGGTACCCCCACCCTGATCATGCTTAAGAAAGTGGGTGCTCCTAACCTGGGGTAGTCTAAGAAAATGACCTATTCTTGTGCATCCCTCCCATTCATCTTTCTCAAAGCCTGGAACTCCTTATTCCTTCAGGAACTGGAGCACTATTCTTCACGGTTGAGGAAGGAGGAGGAGATAACACACAGCTGCGAGGACTGGTGTGTTGCTCGTGTGAGAGGGTGAGAGGATGAGGGAAGAACAGTCTAGATGGGGACAGGAAAGCCAGGGAGAGGAGGAGGATCTCTCAGACTCCAGGGTCTGGAGCAGTGCTTCTACCTTTAACATGCGTACAACTAACCAGGGATTGTGTGAGGATGTTGGGGGTCTGGAATCTGAGAATCTGCATTTCTAAAGGATTCCAGTACTGGAAGCTACCGGTCCGTGGCACTCGCTTTCTGTGGACTTTTTTAGACTGTCAGCAAGAACCAGAGCAGTGCCAGAGCCCAGGGACCCAGAGAAGGAATGACCGTGCTGTGACTATAGCAGGACCAGTCTTCAGAGATGGAGTTCTAAAAGATCCCCTCCTTTCTCCTAGTGGTGATGCTGATGGATCAATGCTGGGAACATAGGCAATGGTGGACGCAGCTCACAGGGCAGAGGTGGGCCTGGGGTAACGCCAGCCAGGGGCTTCGCAGCCTTCACAGAAAAGGAGATAGATTCCCCTCAGCACTACCAAAGGAAGCTAAGTGTAGAGCTCTCTGAGAGGGTGCCGCTCCCAAGGCCATGGCTTGAGATACCATGTAGCTTGAGACCAGGCTCAGATACTCACTCTGAGTAATCAGTAAAGAGACAGCATGGAGGCTTTGGAGCCACACAAACCCGGGTCTGCATCCCATCTCTGCCTTTATTATCCTACTCAAGGTCACTTCACCTCTCTGAGCTTTAATTTCCTTGTTGGCAAAATAGGGACACTACCACCTACCTTGCAGGATGATTGTGAATATTAAATATGATGTATGCAGAGCATCTGCAGTGTTTAGCACACAGCAGGTACAAGTTACGGCTTTCAGAAGACAAACTTCCCTGAAAAGCCTGCAAATAGCTGGTGAGCTATGTGGTTATTGAACATGGGAAGCCTGCATGGGAGTGACAGGCGAGAACTGTAACTTCATCAGAGACTTCTGAGCCCTCCAAGCCTCCTTACTTTTCTACCCCTCTGGGCAGGTCCCCTAAGTAAGGTTAGTGGGAGTGCTGCCTCCGTTTCCTAGAATATTCATTCTGAAAACTCCTGCCCCCATCCCAGCTACTTTAAGGAGAGCAGGACCAGCATGAGCTTTTTGTCTGTTTGTTTCCTCCAGCATGAGCTTTCTAAAGCTTGGCTGGGAGAGCCCAGAGCCCTAACTGATGCTGGGAAACAGGTAAATGGTAGAGATAGCAAAAATCTGGGAGGACACCACAGAAAGAAGGGAGATTTAGGGCCCTGTGGCTACTGGTGTCATCCTCATAAGCTCCTCTCAGATTAGGGGTGGAGATAGGATGCTGAGAGCAGGGATTTCCTCTTACCCCCACCCACACACACAAATATACATGCACGCATGCACACACATGCATAATCAGTATAGATATTCATTTATGTTCCCCCATCCCAAGCACACAAGTTCTCCACTCACCAACTATGCCAGCAACATCAGGAGCTATCAGAGACCAGGTGCCCAGCTCACCCCAAATCTCCCCATGAGCTCAGAGCTAAGGGTACTGAAGTGGGAACATAACCCCTTTCCCCAAGAACAGAAACCCTCTACATCCTAGAGGATGTGGCTCAGTGGACCTGTGGCAGGGCAGCAGATCAGAAAGTCACATGGTATAAAGGGTGAAGGTCCAAAAAATTCCCTATCAAAGCACCTCAGATTTCACCAATTGAGATTCATTCCTTTGATAAAAGTCCCCCAAACTTACGGATGACTTTGCTATCTACTGCCCCCATCCCTTGCCAACTGAACAAGACCTCCCATTCCTATCAATTCAACCTGCTACTCTTCTCTGGACTCCATCCCTGCCTCTCTACTTTCATAGTCCCTATTTTAGCTCTGGTCTTCCCAGTAACATGATCTATTTGCACTAGCCTCCTCACTTATCTCCCTACTCTTGCCCCCTGCCCTTAAATCTGTTCTCCACTCAGGAGCCAGAATGATCTTCTAAAGCATAAATCTGATCGTGTCCCTTTCCTGCTTAAAATCTTTCCAAAGCTCACCACTGCCCTCTGGATAAAATCAAAAGTTGTCAGCCTGGCATTCACAAAGATCCTTCTTTACCCCCATAGCAGAAATGCCCCCTGGTCCAGGAAGGAAGTCTTCCCCAACACCTAGGCTGGATTAAGTGCTTCTTCTGGGCCCTGTGATCCCTATGCTCCCCTTCATTCCTTATGTTCCCCTTTATCACAATAGGAGTCCCATTTCACTGTGCTGTGACTGTCTGTGTCTAGGACTGTGTCATGTAAGGTGAGAGGCTAAAGGCAAATCCATGTTCAGTTCCATCCTTCTGACACAGAACCTCTACCCCTAGGCCCTCAGGAAAGGCCTGGTGGACTGCTCTTGGAGGCAGGCAGTCCATCTGAGTTTCTAGCTGGCAGAGTCCTGAGTGGACACAGGTTAGGGGGCCCGAGGCTGCCAGGGGAGAAACCAAGCCTGAATATTCCAGGGCAGGGCTGGGGGTGTTCTCAGGCCACGTCCCCAGTCTGGGTTAAAGCCACTTATGACCTCTCCTGGCTCCTGGCCCAGTCTAACTCCCCAGTCCTGGCTTCCTTTCCAGTCTGGTCTTTCTTCAGCTTCCTCCTCCCTCTCATGACCTCTCTTGCCTACTGCCCTCCCTTCCCTTCCCCTTTCCCCTCTGCTCCCTGGCACTCTCTGTAATCTTCTACTCTCGGAAGACTGTGACTCCACTCTCCCTGAGTCTCTCCCCACAAATTCCCACAACTCTGACTTGCCCCCCACCATCCCTTTATCCCTTTCCCCTTTCTCTGACCCTCCGCCTTCTCTCTTACTCTCTGATTCCACTCTTACTGCCATCTCCTGACCTGGCCCTGACCCAGGTGCGGGGGAGCCTGGCACTCACCCCACAGTCAGTGGCCACCGTGTACTCAAAGTGGAACACCAGGGACCAGATGATGCAGAAGAAGAAGCCGAACATGGGGAAAGTGATGACCCACCAGATCATGGCCGTGAAGCGGAGCCGGAACACAGTCCCATCTGGGTCCAAGGGCTGGGAGGCCGCAGAGAACATCCTGTAGGGAGTGGTGCCCAGGCAGGGCGAGGGACACAACTTGGGGCCTGGTGGGACACCTGGGCCTTGGGAAGTGGAGCCTTTTCCAGAGCTGACTCCCTCTATAGGGAAGAGCCAGAGTAGAAAGAGCATAAAGGGAAATGGAAAGCAGTGCAGAAGGTAAGGAGGCAGAGAGAGATGGGGCGGGAGCAGCTGAGTCAGGCAGGGTCAGCTCTTAGGAATCCCTTTGGCACAATGGTCCTATAGGTCCACCTCTTAAAGAACCTGGAGAATAGAGGCTCCCAGTGGCCTGGACATGGGAGTTTGATGGGCCACTTCAATCTCAAGACTCTCACACCCAACTCAGAAGGATCAGAGGTAGAAAGGTTATTACTTCTGTTCCATAGAACATTAGGACTAAGATTTTAGCCACTTGACAGATTAAAGCTCCCAAGTCAAGGCTTTCTTCAGGTCACATAACCTAGACAAAGGACCCTTGGCTCAGACTGGTCCAAGCCCTCCCACTGACCCTGTCTGACCACATTCCTCCTCTTCACCCAAGTTCAACCAGGAACAGTGGGAGTGCCCAGAACCTATTTCAATGGGACCACAGGCTGCCAACCAGCCCACCCCCAGGCTCAGAATGATCCAAGCCTCAGGTCAACAGTACCATCATCTCAAGATACCAGGGTCCCTGCAGAGGCTTCTCCTTCCTCTCTAAGAAGACCATGTCACCCAATCCAAAGTTTATGGGAATCTGAGGGTCACGGGAACCTTCTCCACTCAGCTTGAGCCTATTGTGCTGGGCCAGACCCAGCAAGGACAGACCCAAACCAAGGGAGCTAGCTTCTTCCACTCCCTTCTCCTGCTAGGCAGAGAAGTCCCTCTTCCCACCCCTGCCTGCCCCAACTACCATGACTTGTGAGATGGGTTCCCTTCTGGGGGTTAGACAGAAAGGCTTTGTATTCAAATGCCTAGGACCAAACCTCCCTTGGGACTCATACCACCCACGATTAAGGGAGCCCTAGTTCACTAGTCCAGCTCAGCATCAAGGAAATGGGGGAGGGGGCGCGAACTGAGCAACACTCACACTGGGTGCTGAAGGATCCGGGGCTTGGGTTGAGAGTTCTAGCCAGACTGAAACTATTCTAAGACTGGAGGGTCCCACCCCTAGCTCTCCAGGGCCTGCCCTCCCGCCCACAGAGCTCAGATCTCCACGCCTGCCCAAGCACACAGCCCTCCCAGGACCAACAAGACCATATCATAAACCCTGGAACACTCTGCAAAGGTAAGAGTGATAGTGGCTAAAGTCAGCCCACAACAGCTTCCTTGCCAGGGATGGGGGTGGGGACCCTTTTGAGAGTTGTATCCTGGGATCCAGGCAGTTTTCAGGGAAGGAAAAGGGAGAAAGCAAAATAGGATTTCACCCCTTTCTGTTGAAGCAGGAGTATGTCTGTTGGGCCTCATTGGAGAGCTAGCTAATCTTAGAACAATACATTCAGGATCCAAGACAGATCTGGACGGGCCTAAATATGAGGTTATCAGTGTCCAGTCTGGACCTGTGCAGAAACAGCTAACTCAGCTCAAGATGCCTTCACAGGGGTCTAACAGCCAGTAATAGGAATGCAACGGTACTACTTTTCCCTGTGCTACCCAGGCCATATGAAGACCTATGCCCAGATCAGGGCCTCATATGAAGAGAATAGTGACCGACTGGGCCAAGTCTAGGGGCGCACGTCCTGTGAGGGTTGGAAAGAACTGGAAATATGCTACCTAATAAGAGTAAACTCGGGGACCCCTACCCCCATTACTGCCATCCCACCTCTGTAGGGCTGGCTTGATGCCAGGAGGAGAGAGAGTAGCTCTCAGGCTCCCAAAGCAGAGCCAGTGCAAAGGCAAAGATTCACCAAAAAGAGAATGTCATGTCCACTACAAGAAAGAGCTTGTTAATTGTTAGTTACTAAGCCTCCTTAGAATAGGCTGCCTGGAGAGGAAGGAAGCTCCCCATCACTGGAGATATGCAAGCAAACACAGAGTCATCTAAATTACAGATGTGTTAGAGTAAGGTTACTTTTTTTATTCCTAGGGTTGGCCATTTCTAGAATACTCCAGGTGAGAAATTCAGAGCATACATCCACCTGGGCTGCCCCAAGGTGGCTCCAACATGGTAGTCCCAGAAAGTGGGGACAAAATACCACCTGGGTCCCTAAGCTCAGTCCTGCCCCAGAGTGGTCAGGTATCCCTCCTGCAACTACCTTTGCCTTAGGATCCCTAACTAGTATGTCAAGAATGGGTTATAGGTATGCCAGATATGCTGGCTTACTGATCCCATTAGCCCTCAGGAGCCAGCCATGAGGGGCAAAGCAAACAGCCTATTCCATTTAATTCCATATGCCTTACAAATATAATTTTCTGCATGGACTAAGACTTGGTCTCAGGCTTCCTTTTCAAAGGGCACTGGGCTGATGCAGGGGGGAGGGGGTCCTATTCATTTATTCAACCAATTCTTCCTGATTCAGATGTAGTGCCCACCTTGAAGAAGCTCCTGGTCTGATGGGGAACAGAGATACAAATATGATATGATAGAACTGTATGAAAGATAAAACAGGAAACTGTGGGCACCCAGAGGAGAGAGTGATTAAGTCCTCCCCAAGGAGGCTAGGGAACGTTTTTCAAAGGAAGAGACATTTGAGAAGGGTTTTGCAGGATACAAAGGAGTTGACCACGTGAGAGAAACATGTGATGCATTATCTAAGGTGAAAACTTGGTCAAGAAAAGCCATTGTTTGGATCCTTTTCAATCCTCCCCCTCAAGATCACCTGGTCAGCCCCTTTTTGTCCAGTCCTATTCTTTCTGATAGCTCCCAGCCCTGGGTCTCATAAGACTGGCTGCCTACCGCTCAAGGCCAACATCTACCCATCGACAAAGCAAGGAGAGAGAAAACTTCCAGTCATAAGAACAAAAGAAGTAGGCCCCACTCCATACTGCCATTCAGACCCCACTTCTAATCATAGTCCTATTTCTGGAGCAAATGCTCTTTATAGGGAGGCAGGAAGCTGAGCTGATTGGGGGCCTTCAGAGCTCTCTCTGATGCTCTTCCAAGGGTCCATGTCCAGGCCCTGCCTCCTTTCCACCTAGAGCCCATGGGCTCTTCCTCTCCTGCCCTGCCTTCCAACCTTACAATCTCTTTTCCTCCTACTCCTTCTTCTCCTCACCCTTCACACTTCCCAAACCACCTTCCTATCCTTCCCCTATCTGGAGCTCTACACTACTCCTGAGAAGGAGGATGGGAATTGCCAACCCCATTTTAAGACACGGGAAGCTGAGGCTCAGTCTCTGTGTCTCAGGTAATACAGAGTCAGTGGATGAAATTAGGAGTGTAACAGAGGTCAACACAGGTCTGACCCTCTTTACCCCGAAACATTACAGAGAAAACTCACATCTTTCCTCCTGGCCCAGCACACCATATCCCTGCTCAGAGGGCACGTGCCTACCTGGGCAACATAGCCCATGAACACATATATACACACATCATCAGGCCCCCATCCAGACACACACAGATATGGTCTCTCCCAGACACATACAGTCACGTCCCTTACAGTCACACAGACGCATACATAATCACATTCTCACAGAGACAGGCACAGCCCACAGTGCCACACTAAGAGGCCCCAGCACCCTCTAGCCCAGTCCTGTTCTCTCTCCATCCCCCACGAAACCCGGGGGCTCTTGAATCTGCCCCTCTATGAAGTAAGGATTGAATTCTGGGGCTGCCCAACTTCAATGACTCCAGGCCCTAATGACTCCATGGAAAGTGGCAGAAGGCTAATTCCTGAGACCTCAATTTGCAGGTACCCAGCAACCCAGTTTGTCTGATGGACCTCATTGGAGAGCTCACTAATCCTGTTACAACAGAATCAGGATCCAAAATTGATCCAATTGGACCTGAATATGAGATATTCCTTGGACCCCCCCCCGCCCCCCCACTTCGCAAGCCCTACCCCACAGTGTGTGGCCGTAGTCTCCTTGAAGTGGAAGAGCAGGGACCAGAGGATGCAGAAGAGGAAGGCGACAAGTGGACAGCAGACTGTGACCAGGGCCACCAGGGTGAAGCGGAGCCGGACCAGGGTCCCATCCCGGTCCAGTGGCAGTGGGACCTGGTACATCTTGTCAGACCTGGGGATGGAGTAGTATGCTGTCAAGGCCCAAGGCAGCAAGGCTGGGACTCTGTGGTAAAGCCAGCCCTTGTGCTGAGTCCTCAGCTTAGCTGAGCCATGGGATGGAGGGTCTGAGAAGAAAGCCATCTAGCCCCTAAACTTGGACAGTTCCTGCCCTGGATGGGGACGATTGACTCAGAATCCCAAGAGGACATTCACCCTCAATTTCAGAGGAAAGACAATGAAGCAAATCTGTGCTAAAATGAAGCCTGAATAGATTGGGAGAGTTTCTTCTCCCCTATACCTGGCTTTACAGGTCTATGACAACAGGAGCTGGTTTAACTGGTCTCTCTTGTTTCAGGAACCAACCCTAAAACCTCCCAGTGAACAGAATAGTCCACCTTCTTTCACAGGCCTTTGAGCCTCTAGACTTCAGTTCTCCCTGCTTCACCCACTGGCGCAGGGCCTTCTGTACCTTCGGTCCCTTCCCAGGCTCTGTGTGTCTGCACCACAGTGCGCAGCAGCAAGGGCTCCATGGAAGCCAATAGAACCCTGACCCCCTGCTCATCCCCACCTGCTGCCTCATGTGCTCTGAGGGTGAAAGGCTTTGCAGAATCAGGCCTGGTGCTAGCCTGGGCTTGCTGTTTGCTGGAAAGAGCTGCCTGGTCAGCTTCTGGAGGCTTCCCAGAACCCATGGGGCCTGTCCATCCCCCTCTAGAGATGAAGTAAAAGCTCCTGAGAACTGTTGACTCCCTGCTGAGATGAGGATACTAAGCTTAAGAACTATAATAACCAGGTATACACCAGCAATCCTAGCCCAGCCTCCCTAAGTGCACAGAGGGGAAATTGAGGCTAAGAGAGGAACAAGAACCTGCTCAGGATCGCACAACAACTAGAAGGGAGAGCCAGCAGTGGGGAGATGTAGGGCCCACAGGGTCACAAACTGCAGCCCCAGCCTTCTTTGACCCCTTCGTCTCTGGGACAGACCTCTGGGTAGAAAGGTCAGGTTAGATCAGATTAGGAGGGGAGAGAGAAGGGGCACCTGTCATTAGAGAAAGAAAGGTAAATCAAATCCTATATAGATGAGTCAGTGAATCCTGTCCCCATTGCAAAGGCAGAGAAACCAAAATGCAGAGAGAGAAAGGCCCTTCCTCAAAGCCAGATGCTGAGCCTGACAGAAAGCCATCCTTGGAACTTAGGCTTCTTGTGGCCAAACTAGGGCTGGCTCCAGATTCATAAAGAACCCGCCCTTATGGACTCAAAGGTCTTGCCAGATCAAGTCCCAACTCTTCCTGGCCCCGCCCTCAGGAAGAACCTGAAGCTAACCTCCTAGCATTCCAGAACCAGGTGAATACACCTTTGTGTTCTCCTCCATCTTCCCCCACCCGCCTCTCTTCCAGGCCTGATTAGTAAGCCTGCCCCAGTTGCCCAACTTCTTTTCTGCCTTCAGGAGCCAGGGATCTCCCAGAGGAATTGGAATTGGAGCTGGTGCCCCTCCCAAATTGAACACATTTCTTGGATCATCCCCAAATGGACTATAAGTCCCTAGAGACCCTAGAAGGGGAAGGACTTCCCCACCCAGCCCAAACCCCAATTTGGTGCTTGTAGCAGCACTAGTCCCCTCTCTGAAGCCAGTGGCTCTAGAAGCCTCGGGAACCACTGGGATACCCAAACTGAAGAACAGATCCTCAGGGAATGAATAGGCACTGCTTGAGGCAGGGGGTGGGTAAAGAAGTTGGAGGAACAATCTGTTCCACTGCTTGGAGGTATGCCTGGCTCCTCTTTTAGCTGTGTGACCTTGGTCAAGTCATCTAACTACTCTGGGTCTTTTTCCACAGTTGTGCAACATGAAGATCATGTGGTTTAGATTACTAATATGGCCATTCCAACATGGTCATTTTACTTCTCCAGGCCCCAGGACAGGAAGCTCACTACCTGAAGGGCAGCTCTTCAGTCCCAGTCAGCTCTAACTTCTTCATACGTACTACTTAGCTGGAAACTGCTTTCTTAGGAGTACCCCTACCTTATCTCCAAAGGTCCCAGAGACATTCTCAGCCTCCAGCCAGAATCCATACTTACTGGGTACCTTCTGAGTATGAGGCACCCTGCTTAGTGCTCCACATACATTGTTTCTTTTAACCCTCACTATAATTCTACGAGGCAGGCCCTATATAGCCTGTGTATTTCCATTTTACAGAACAGGAAACTGAGGCTCAAGGAGGTTAAAAACACTTGCCCAAGGTCACAGGCTAATAAATGGAAGAGGTGTAATTTGAAATTACTCTATCGGGTTCCAGAGACGCCCAACACCTACATCCCTGGCACCTAAAGAGAAATCCCCATCAGCAGACCCTGGAGAATGAAGGAGAGCTCAACCAGTGCACAGCCAGCACCATGTGGGAGAGCAGTAGGGGTAAAGGGTTAGTTCAGAAGTCGGGACAGCAGCAGATCCTGGGCAAGCACCAGCACCTTGGGGCTGGGCGGTGAGAAAGCTGGACCTCGTGGCGGAGCTCCCCCAAGTGGGGTTGCCCCGCGATCCGTCACACCCATCCCCATACTTACCCAGGCTGTGGCGGCAAGGAGGCCGCGCCGGCGCAGGCCGGGCGCTGGGGGAACCCGAGGGGAGCCCAGGCCCGGCCTGGGGCAAGCGGCCGGGGGCGGGCCGGATCGGGAACGGCGGGGGCGGGGCCAGCGCGCTTGGGGAGGAAACTGCGCCCAGATCCTCCATTGGCCCCTCCCCACTTCTGCGGACCTGGACCCTTGGCTCTCCGCCTTGATCCGGTGTCCCCTTGTGCCATGCCTCTCTAGCTCTGGTCTGCCCCACTAATTCCTGTTGCGTGGGGGCAGCCGGAAGAGCCCTGGACCCCTGGGTTTGACACGTTGGATAAGCCACCTTGTCACCTTACCTCTCAGCGGCGTTCCATCACCTGTTGAAAGAACATAAAATTGGCTCAACAAGCCCCGAATTCTCTAATTTTCTAGTCTCGGTGTCTCCTGCCCACGTCCCCATTCTAGCCGAATTATCCGGCCTCGCCCTTCTGAAACATTAAAACAGTTTTGCCCCAGCCTCAGCGCCCCTCCCCCTAACTTTGCTCCCCATAGCCGATTCCCGGCATTCAGCAAAGGGAAGAGCACGTTACAGGTAGAGAGATCAGGGAGGCCCACCCCAAAAACTAGGAGCCAGAGCTGTTCCCGGCTTTGATCAGGAGAGGGCGCCCTGTCCTGACATAACAGAGCAAGGCTCTCCTTTCCCCAGTCCTGGGTCTGCCCCACCACGAGAGGGTTGATCCGCAGAAACCAACCCAGCCCACAGGGTTCCCTCCCCACCCAGACTGACCCCTGAAGGAACCCGAGGAAGATTCTTGGGGTTGTCAGAGCACCTGCAGGGGGTGAAGACCTCTGACCTAGACGTAGTTACCATCACAGTTTTGCTAGTCATATATCCCCACAGTAATAGTACATTTTGAGCACCCTCTGTTTTCCAGGCACTTTTCTATTTTTTATGCATTATCCCATTTGATCCTTATGAAAACTCCATGAGATGGATACTATTAACATCCCTGTTTTAGAAAAGGTATGTTACCTATTCACACAGCTATAAATGTCAGAAACAGGATTGGAGTCCCGCACCTGAGGTCATTCCCTTAATCCCTCCCTATATAGTTGACCCTGGAACAACCCGGGTTTGAACAGCACGTGTCCACTTACACGTGGATTTTTTGATACAGCACAATACTATAAATGTATATTTGCTCCCTTATGGTTTTAAGAAAAAAAAATTATTTTGTTTTTTAAAGTAGGCTCCACACCCAATGTGGGGCTCCAACTCACAACCCCAAGATCAAGTCACATGCTCTACCAACTGAGCCAGCCAAGTGCCCCCTCTTCCTTATGATTTTCTTAATAACATTTTCTTTTCTCTAGCTTACTTTATTGTAAGAATATGTCATATAAAACATATACAAAGCATGTGTTAATCAATAGTTTGTTATCGGTAAAGCTTCCAGTCAACAGTAGGGTATTTGTAGTTGTTTTGGGGAGTCAAAAATTATACATGGAGTTTTTACTGTGTGGGGGCGGGGGGGGGGATCAGCACCCCTAACCCCTGCATTGTTCAAGAGTCAACTGTATAATATTAATCCCACAAGGTAGCTACACTCACCACTTTGCAGGTGGATACAGAGGCTCAAATTTGATTAACTTACCAGAGATCTTTTTCATGCATTCATTCTTGTTCATTCACTCAGCCTAGCCCTTTCTGTGGCAGGCCCTGACTGGGCAATGGTGGCAGACCCAGAGATAACTCACTCCTGGAGGCTCCAAGTCTGGCGGGACAATGTCCTATTCTAGTGACTTTGAACTCCTCTCCACCCTGTGCTTTAGGGTCCCAGGGCAAATGAACAATTAGTAAAACTGTACTAAAAGAACCACCTCCTTTTAGTTTCAATGATTAGATGTAGGTTTTCTACCTCAGGGCTTTGTGTCATCTTCTTTGTCTACCTCCAACATACAGATGCTTGCTCCTGGCCTTTATTCCCTGTCTTTATTCTCTGACCCTATTCCTTGTCTGTTCCTTTTGCCCTAAATACCATTCCCTGAGGCTGGGTCCCTTCTCTGTGCCTCTAGACTACCCCCAATGCCTGAAACTTGAGGTGCATTAATCTTGCCATTAATTCTTTGGTGATTTGGGCAATTCACCATACAGTCCTGAATCTCAGTTTCCTCATCTGTAAAATGGTTTTAGGAATATCCACAGCACAAGGTTGTCCTGGGGATTAAGTGAGGTAAAACAGCAGTGTGCCAGGTATGCAGGAGATACTCAAGACACCCTGGCTATTGTGATGAGATGTGGAAGCTATGGTCTGAACTCGTCCTGACTGAGCCTTTTCTTTTCTTTTTTTTTTTTTAATTTATTTTTTAACATTTATTCATTTTTGAGAGTGAGACAGACAGAGCATGAGCAGGGGAGGGGCAGAGAGGGAGACACAGGATCCAAAGCAGGCTCCAGGCTCCGAGCTATCCACACAGAGCCCAACGTGGGGCTTGAACTCATGGACCGCGAGATCATGACCTGAGCTGAAGTCACACACTGAACCGACTGAGCCACCCAGGCACCCCAAGACTGAGCCTTTTCTGAACTGTGTGACCTCAGCCATCACTGACCCTCTCTGAATCTATTTCTTCCTCTGTCAGTTCCAAAGCCTATCACCTTAATTTACGTGAGGAAAAGTAGAAGAATGAGTTCTTACTAGGCACGAGGAACTTTATGTACACTTTCTTATTCGATCCTCTTAATGATCTGGTGAGGTACATTTGATGGAATATATTTTACAGATAAAGAAGTTGAACAAGCATCTGAGCTTCTAGTCTTGCCTTCAATTCAGTGGGCAGTCAGTGTTTGCTGAATCGGCATTTGTCTGTAATCCAAGTAGTTGCTGCTGCTGCCGTTGAAACCTTCCAGTGTCTCCTGTCCTCCTGGTTGGTTTGCCTTGTGCCTGGACATACCTCAGAGAGGCCTGTGCCTGAAATAGCACCAATATTGTCCAGCTTTGGCCACAGTCACTGCTCCACTCCCCCTGTCCACACACACATACTAGATTCCTCAAGCTGACTGAGCATTTATTTACAGGGATGCTCCAGCCCACAGTAGCATGGAGGCAGTACAGAGGTGGGAAGCAGAAGAAAAGTGAATGTGGGATGTAGTTGTTAAGGAAAGCTTCCTGAGGCTCTGCTTCACTGGTTTCCTTGCTCTTCTAACTCTTCATCATCCTCCCCATTTACAGCCACATTGGCTCTTCTTAAAACACAGATCTGGGGGTGCCTGGGTAGCTCAGTCGGTTAAGTGTCTGACCCTTGTTTTGGCTCAGGTCATGATCTCATGGTTCGTGAGATCGAGCCCTGCATCGGGCTCTGTGCTGACAGCACAGAGCCTACTTGGGATTCTCTCTCTCTCCTTCTCTCTCTGTCCCTCCCCAGCTGATGCTTACTATCTCTGTCTCTCTCTCCCCTCTCTCTCTCTCTTTCAAAATAAATAAATAAACATTTTAAAAAACCATACAGATCGGATCATGTGCCTCTCTTGCTGCAAATTGTTTAGCAACTCCCTATGGCGTTTAGGATCAAGAGCAAATTCCTTAGTGTGGTATTCATCATCCTTCGTTATCTGGCCATCCTCTACTCTAGCAAACACATATTTTACATTCTAGCTACGCTCATTTTTTCCATGAGCTTTGCTCAACTTCCTCCTTATCTCTCCCTAAGCACCATGATTCACCCACCTCCCCACTCCACAGGAAGCATTAGAAGTCCATCACACCTTTATTAGGACTGACCACAATGTAGTGAAATTATTGTTAAGTGTCTGTTCCCCTCTCCTTCCTGGAAACCCATTTAAGGATGGAACCCTCACCTGTTCCATTTATTTCTGAATCTCTCAGCTTAGGCCAGAGATAGACACAAAGGAAGCCCAGAAAATATTTGATTGAAGGGTTGATTTAATTGAATTGGGTTTTGAAGGATGGACAGGATTTGGATGTATCAAGAAGAGATTTAGGAACTGTAAGAAAAGCCTTTGAGGAAAGACCACTGTTGTAGGGGTAGAGGCAGAATAAGCATGGCTAGGGATAGGTAAAGAGGCAAGGACGCAGTGCTAAAGATACCCGGTTTCAGGCCAAACTCTGACCCTGCCTCCTGGGCAGCCTCAGGAAAGTCTTCCAGGGTTGTTCTTTGTTCTTCCTAGAGATCTTTTTCACAGCAGAGGCATCCTCCTTGGATGACTTTAAACTATCCACCCTAGGCACACCCATCTTGCTGTAGGCCCATTCTGCCTCAAATAGTAATTAAATCTTCATTGTATATTTTGTTCTTCATTGTTCAACTTTCTCTAGCTCCCCTATTACTTCTAGGATGAAATCCTAGTTTGTACCTCTGGATATACTGAGCTCTTTCTTGGTCCTACATCTTTTTTCTCTCTGTTCCTCTGACCTAGGATGTTTTTTTTTTCCTCCATCTTGGCAAACTGTACCATAAAGGTATTGATTAATAGCACACTTAGGAATGCATATGGGAACTTCTAGGG
Source organism: Leopardus geoffroyi (assembly GCF_018350155.1). NCBI lineage: Eukaryota > Metazoa > Chordata > Mammalia > Carnivora > Felidae > Leopardus > Leopardus geoffroyi. The sequence continues at coordinate 59,927,178 of NC_059329.1, read as the reverse complement.
AGATCACTAAAATAATATAAAAAGAGAATTTAATTTCCAAGCTGGTACAGGAGGAAAAATGAAATAATCCAAAAGAATGTTAAGAAAGCAGAGATTTAGGGGTGTCTGGGTGGCTCAGTCAGTTGAGTGGCTGACTCTTGATTTTAGCTCAGTACATGATCTCAGGGTCGTGGGATTGAGCCTCATGTTGGGCTACATGTCAGCTACAATTGAAAAAAAAGGAATATAGCAAGTATTGGCAAGGATGAGGAGAAATTGGAACCCTCATCTATTGCTAATAGGAATGTAAAATAGTACAGCCACTTTGGAAAACAGTCTGGTAGTTCCTCTAAAAGTTAAACATAGAGTTACCATAGGACCCCATAAATCTACTCCTAGGTATAAACACAAGAGAACTGAAAACATATGTCCATAAAAAACTTATACACAAATGTCCATAGCAGCATTATTCATGGTAGCCACAAGGTAGAAACTCAAATGCCATCAGCTTATGAATGTATAAACAAAATATGGCATATCCATAAAATGGAATATTATTCTATCATAAAATGGAATAAAATTCTGATACACGCTATAACACATATGAACCTTGAAAACATTATGTTAAGTGAAAGAAGTCAGACACAAAGGCCACATATTGTATGATTCCATCTATAGAAAATGTTCAGATAGGCAAATTCATCAAGACAGAAAGTAGATTAGTAGTTGCTAGGGGCTGGGGGAAGAGGGAAATGGGGAATGACTGCTAATTGTCTGGGATTTCTTTTTGGGGTTATGAAAATCTTCTGGAATTAGATAGTAGTGATAGTTGCACAACTTCATGAATATAGTTGACCTTTGAACAACACAGGGGTTAGGGGCACTAGACCCACACAGTCCAAAATCCATGTATAACTTTGACTCCCCAAAACCTTAACTACTAAGAGCCTACTGTTGACCAGAAGCCTTACTGATAACATAAACAGTTAATTAACACACATTTTGTATGTTGTATGTATTATGTACTGTAGTCTTACAATAAAGTAAGCTAGAGAAAATAATGTTATTAAGAAACTCATAAGGGAGAGAAAATACATTTACAGTACTGTATTTATTGAAAAAAAATTCCTCATATAAATGGACCTGCACACTTCAAACCCATGTTGTTAAAGGGTCAACTTTACTGCAACCCTCTGAATTCTATAGTTAAAATGGGTAAATATTATATTATGTGAATTATATCTCAATTAAAACAATCTGGCAGGACTGCACCTCAAAAAATGGAGGTTATTATTACAAAAGAACTAAAATGAAAAACAAATTAAGAAAAAAACCAGAAACAGAACAGTAGGACAAATAGAAAATGTTAGATTAAATTCTGAATATACCAATAAATTCGTTAAGTGTAATAAACTAAATGCTCTAGTTTAAAGTCAAAGGTATTCACATAAGATTTATAAAAATCTAATTATATGCTATTTATAAACATCATTCCTCCCTTCAGTTGTAGAAAAAGAGGAAGGAAATCAACATTTACTGGGTGCTTACTGTGTGTCAAACATGTGCCCAGTCCATTGCAAATTCCCTTATTTGACATTTACAATCACTTTACAACATGGGAATTTTTGTGCCTTTTCATAGACAAGAAAACTGGGTCACCGAACAGTTAAATAATTTGTGCAAGGTCTAAAAAGTAGGAAGTCTGGTACTTAAACTTAGCTGTTTGACTCCAACTCTGTCACTCTTTCCTACGCACCACCTAAGAAATCTAAACCATTAGGGGGCGCCTGGGTGGCTCAGTCGGTTGAGCTTCGAACTTCGGCTCAGGTCACAATCTCATGGTTCGTGAGCTTGAGTCCCACATCTGAGCTGTCAGCACAGCCTGGAGCCTGCTTTGGATTCTGTGTCTCCCTCCCTCTCTCTCTCTCTCTCTCTGCCCCTCCCCTGCTCATGCTCTCTCGCTCTCTCTCTCAAAAATAAGTCAACATTTAAAAACATTAAAAAAAAAAAAAGAAAGAAATCTAGGCCCTCACTCTAAAAGGAAGTCTCTTGCCCTTCCCTGATTCTGCAATCTTTATGGGTCCTGTCTCCGCTCTGAGCACCAATCCTTCAAAGCTGCATAGGGTGAGTTCTCAGAGTATGTATGTGAGAGACTGGGGTTTCCCAGGAAAGCTGGACTTTCCTTTGCTTTGTTTCTCTGGGACAGAGCAGAGTGTTAAGCTGTGGACTTCTTGGGCTCCTGAAGCCCAAGAGAGGGTTTGGCTCAGCAAGTTTTTGTGAGCATGCACCAAACTTCTTTTCTTTTTTTTTTTTCTTTTTTTTTTTTTTTTATTTATTTTTGAGACAGAGAGAGACAGAGCATGAACGGGGAAGGGTCAGAGAGAGGGAGACACAGAATCTGAAACAGGCTCCAGGCTCTGAGCTGTCAGCACAGAGCCCGACACGGGGCCTGAACTCACTGACCGCGAGATCATGACCTGAGCCGAAGTCGGCCGCTTAACCGACTGAGCCACCCAGGCGCCCCAAAACTTCTTTTCTTTAGAGGTGAAGAAGGAATGAAGAGACTAGAAGGGGGTTATGAGAATTAGACAGAGTGAGAGTATGTGGTCCACAAAGTCCTTCCGAGGGCAGAAGTACCTGGGAATGATGAGCATGTGGGCCACATGCCTACCAGAGTATCTAACAAGAGGTCCTTCTATTTAGAAATCACCATGGTCATAGGAAATTGCTCCCTGTCACACTCCTCATCTAATGTCTCTTCCTCCAGTCTTCCCACAAGTATGTGGGATCCTATTTAAGGATCTCAGGGGCGCCTGGGTGGTGCAGTCAGTTAAGCGTCCGACTTCAGCCAGGTCACGATCTCGCGGTCCGTGAGTTCGAGCCCCGCGTCAGGCTCTGGGCTGATGGCTCAGAGCCTGGAGCCTGTTTCCGATTCTGTGTCTCCCTCTCTCTCTGCCCCTCCCCCGTTCATGCTCTGTCTCTCTCTGTCCCAAAAAAAATAAATAAACGTTGAAAAAAAATAAAAAAAAAAAATTAAGGATCTCAGCTCCTGCATACCTGCCAGCACTTTGACCTGAATGTATTTACTTAATTAATCACTTAAAACATATTTCTGGGAGCCATTTGTGTCAGAATTAATGTCTTAGAATAGTTAGAATGGGAATTCCTTGACATTTTTAAAGAATAGGAATAGGGGCGCCTGGGTGGCACAGTCGGTTAAGCGTCCGACTTCAGCCAGGTCACGATCTCGCGGTCCGTGAGTTCGAGCCCCGCGTCGGGCTCTGGGCTGATGGCTCAGAGCCTGGAGCCTGTTTCCGATTCTGTGTCTCCCTCTCTCTCTGCCCCTCCCCCGGTCATGCTCTGTCTCTCTCTGTCCCAAAAATAAATAAACGTTGAAAAAAAAAATTAAAAAAAAAAAAAAAAAGAATAGGAATAATTATCATTTATTGAGGGCTTACTGTATACTGGGTACCATACTAAATGCTTTATCTCATTTAATTCTCTCGACAACCTTAAAGGCAATTACAGTTGTTACCCTCATTTTACAGACAAGGAAACTGAGGCTTAGGGGTTAAAAATTTGCCCAAGTTGACATAGCTAATAAATGGTTGGGCTCAGGTTTAAACTCAGGGTTCCCTAACTCAAAAGTCTCACACTTCTACTACTATTCTACTTAAGAAAGTCATTCATCCATTCATCAAACATTTAATGTGCACCTATCCTTTGTGCCTGGGCTTAGGGACACCAGAGTAAATAAGTGGAGGAGAGGTTTAATCATATTTGGGTTTCAGGATTGGCGGGTGAGAAATCAAATGTTCTGTAGGTCAGTGAGGAAGCTATAGTAAACTATCCAGGGAGAACTAATGACTTTCCAATGTAGAACACAGGAAAGGGAGGATGAAGCGGAGGGATATTTGGTTGCAGGAGTGGGGCGAATGTGGCTGGAGTCAGATGTTTAAACTAGCTTTACTATTTGACCATCCACATATTTATTGGTTTCTTCCTTTGAGCATCTACTGAGCACCTACAATGTATCAGATTTCTACTGCTATCTTATTTCATCTTTACAAGCATTCCACTTTTGGACAAATTAGTCAATTATTTGTAATCCCTCGCTACCACTGAACACTCAGAGGGATTTAAATTTATCTACTTTTGGGCAGAGCCCACTTCAATTCTGTGTTGATGTTCCAGGAAAAAGTGGTGGTGGAGAGGTAGTCTGAATAGGTTTTGCTTTCTGAGCACAGTCCCTGCTATTCTGCATGGGACCCTCAGTCACTAGGTCTAGTTTCTAGAACATGCTCAACCTTCTCCCTTGTAATATCAAGTGTCTGTCCTGGGCTAGGCCACGGGAGAAAGAAACCCCAATGAATAAAACGCAGCTCTGACTTCTAAGAGCCTGAGCACAGAAGACAGGAAAATAATAGGATACAAAGTGACAAGGCTGTAGCAGAGGCCTGCCCAAGCATTAGCCAAACTCCCTCAGAGAGATCCGGGAATGTATCCCAGAGAAGGCAGGAACATTTGAACCAGGCCTTTAAGATAAACAGGAGTTCCTAAAGTGCAGGTGGGAAAGAAGTTCCAAGAACCCTCATTTGTAACAAATCCTATGTTGAGCCATTCCCTCACGGCATGCTCATAGCGTACATTAGAGAGATTCAAAGAAGGAAAGGTTGTGATGGGGCCGGCATGGGTTGGGAGACCAGGAGGCCAGGTTTTGGGGCCTCGTAGCAGCTGCAGGCAAGCTACACGGAGAGACAGACCTCCCAGGAGGGCCCTCCAGCTCCGCACGTGGTCTGGCCAGGAAGTGCGGGCAGGACTACGGGGAAGCCTTCCCATCACCGCCCGCGGACTGGGGCAAGGAAAGGGTAGAATAGTTACCATGCCATCGTTGGAGCCTCCCCTCTGATTGGCCCGAGCTTCAGCAGCCCGACTGTCTCGGCTCCAAGGAAGGGGGCGGAGCCTCTGTATAGCGTCACCACTCTTCTCCCATACCCCGCCCGATGCACCCCCACGCAGCCACTCACAAGCCCACTTCGAGAGGGGCCCTGTATGACGTCACGACTCCTCCAGCCAATCTCGGCAGAGAGGGGCGGGACTCCATGTCCCTCCCATCGCCCCTCCCCGCTCCTCCCCGTAACTCCTCTGTCCCTCCTCTTCCCCCTCTCCTTTTCTCCCGAAGACCGCCCTCACGTTCGGTTTCAAAAGACTCGTTGCCCAATGAATAACAGGGCGGGCCTAGAGTGGCGGCGGCTTCTGCCAATGCTCAGACAGCGAGGGCGGAGCGTCGGGAGCGAGCCTCTGACGGCGGGCGGCGTGTGACGCAGTCGGGCCCTCTGCGCGCTGCGCCCGAAGCGGCGGTCGGTGGCGGTGGTGGTAGCGGCGGCGACGGTTTCGTGGCGGCCGCGCGCTGCTCTCTGAGCGGCGGGTGGTGGACGGGCCTAGGCCTTCACTCCTGACACCTCCCTTCCCCCACCGCACCGCGGTAAGTCGGGAGCCGGGGCGGTGGCGGCCCGGGACCGACAGGCTCCTCCTCTCCTCAGGGCGGGCGGGTGCGCGGGGCGTCCCAGGCCTCCTCGCCGAAGTCTCGCGCCCCGGCGCGCACCTACTGCCCTGAGGGAGGGGGCGGGGCCCGCGACCCTGCGGCCCCAAGGCCGGGCTCCTCAGGCGCTGGGAGGGAATCGATATCGGTGGAGTATGGGCCCCGGGGTCTCCAGTTGCAGCCTGCGCTGGAGGAGCGTCCGTGTATCTGGTGGTACTCATTCATTTGCCTGGCTGTGATTAGGTGGGCGGGCCCTTTGCGGGGGCCGCGTCTTAACTCCTTGACTAGGGTCTCCCCAGCACTTTCTTGACCGTAGTGTGGGATGGGCTTCAATTTGTCTTGGCTACTTCACGGCTTGCCAAGGTTTGCCCGAGGTTTAGGGTGGGTGCGTCAGGAGTTTGTTAGCTTTTTAAAACAATATCTGAGAATTAAGGTCGGTTTAGTGGAGTAAAAGGTTATTTTTTTGCCCTCCCACGTGTTCTTTGTAAAACTAGATGAGAAAGATGGGATATCTGGATTACTGTAGCCGGAAGGACCTTAGAAATTAAGCCAGTCCTCCTACGGTACGTCACTAGCAAGTTTTATAGATGGAGAAACTGAGGCCCAGAGAAGGGACGGGATTAGTGAATACCAGATCTGACTCAGTCTAGAAAATATTCTCGTGTATCACCCTCCTTGGGTGTTCCAGCCTCCCATTATTGGCGGCAGGGGTGGGGGGGCATTCGGTAGTTGGCAGCAGTCTTCAGTAGCGTTTCCGTTCTGGTTGCTACCAGGTCTGTTCATAGTAAGGCAGAAGCTTCATATGCGGTACCCTAACCTAAACTATGAGAACTCAAAAGTTGGTTAAAGAATGCCAATGATGTAACATATTGGAAGCGAATCGATAAGACTACATACATGTCTTTGGCTAGCTTCCTGTTTCAAATCTGAAATTTTTATTTGTATCAGCTGCTGGGGACTCAGAAGAGAGTCCAGTTAGTAACTCACAGAAGCATTGGAATAGAAAGCAAGAAATATAGACAAGGCTTAGAAAGAGAGGCAGCAGTTATTTTGTAGTTCTGGTACCTCGGAACTCTTGGTTCCTTTCTGGTACAGAATTCAAAGTATTGTAGTAGAGTAAGATGAGAAAATGAAACTGTGTTCGGAAGAGGAAACTAACTGGAAGAAAAGAGCAGTGATCATGATCTCTGACAGTCTTATAAATTCAGAAAAGTGCTGGTTAACTGGGTGACAGATGGTATGTTTACTTGGAGGAAGAAGTTAGGATATCAAAAAAAAAAAAAAAAACAACGTGGACAAATTGGAGGTACTGGGAAATACTTTGATAGAATTATTTTTTGACTCTTCATTAAGATTGGATGAAATTGAATTGAAAGTTGCCACTTTGGTCTATTTACATTGGTCAGATCATCACTTTGCTCTTGTTTAGATGACGAAGCAAAAACAAAACTAGTGGATAAGAGCAGAGGAGTAGTAGTTTAAACACTGAGATGTGAACCGTGTATTTTCTGTGACATTTTCTCAGTTCAAGCGTCACCCTCTTCTGGGAAGCCTTTCCTGGCATTCTGTCTCCTGTAAGCTTCCCTAACACTTATTTGATACTTCTATTTATAGCACAAATCATTTTGTATTTTAGCTGTTTATCTTAGACTGTGGTAAATATTTTTGTCTTTGTATTCAAGTTGCTTGGCACATAGTAGGCCAAGTAGTTTTTCCTTGAAGGGATAAACAAATATGGAGCAGTTAAACCTAAAAATAGTCTATAAAAAGACTGAGTATATGTGTGCTCCTGAAATATGGGGCCTAGATAAGACGACCCATACTGTTTGTATGTTACATGGTACTTTGGTATCTGACTTCATTCATGTCTACTAGCTCATAGATAGTTAAGAGCAAATAGAACTTTTAGGGAACCAAATTTACGGCTTGGAAGAAATTGGGTATTTTTTTGTGATATTGTGATATTTTTATTGTAGCAATAAACCTAGGAAGTAAGGGATAGTAGTTCTGATGTTTAATTTCCAATAGAGAGCACATTGTATTACATAGAGCATTGTAATTATGCAATTTGTTGAAAGGTTAGAAATAAATTAATTTAACAATATAAATATTAGAGGCAAGGCATGTAAACAACGGTTTTTGAGAATTTAGTGCATTTCTTTGGGTTTGGAATTGAACCTAAGTATTTGGCATCACATGTCTCTAGAGAAGATTTTTCATCCTGAACACTGTTGAAATTTTGGGCCAGATAATTCTTTTTGTCTGGGAGCTGTGTTGTGTATTGGTGGATAGTTAGCAGCATTCCCCACCTCTACCCATTAGATATCCATAATACCCCCTCCCCAAGTTGTAACAATTAAGAAGGTTTCTAAACATTGTTAGATGTCCACTGGGAAGCACAATTGCCTGGATTGGGAGATCACTGCTCTTGAGAATACATTACCAATATTTCAGTAAAGTCATACCTTTCTCTTACCTGGTGTATGCTTGTAAAGTCAGCTGTACAGATGCTTACGTTTTGTCAAACTGTCCTTGAAAACCCCTTAAATTGTCAAAATCTGGTATCAGGCAGCTGAAAAGCTGAGAGTCCTAGAGTAACTTTCTTTAGTTTCCTTTATTTCTGTGGTAGCCTCCCTTTCTCTGGGATAGAAATCAAGGTCTTTTTGAAAGGGGATAGGCCATTGGGTAAATAAAGCAATATCTAGTTCTCTTTTTGTGGAAGAGGGCAAAAGAGCTTGTAGTTGAATTGATGCGATTAAATGTGATGCTGTGGGATTCCATTATCTTTCATATTACTGATACTGATACATTTGATGTCATATGAATATGCATTGATCAGAAGTCTTGCCCTTTTGTACTGACACTGAATTGTCATATTGAAGAGTTTGTACTTAATTCAGTGTAATGCAGTTTTGTAGTAGAGAAATGAAAATTATTTCTTAAAATATAGCTCTAATTACCTAAGTCTGATACTGAGTGAGTTTAAGCTGGTGAGGAGTAGTGTAAATTGGAAGATGCCAAACTGGAATCTGGCAAATGAATTAGAAGGAGGGTGTAGGAATATTCTAGTACAGCAGTTCTCAAAATTTGAGGTCTTTGGACTCCTTTATACTTCTAAAAATTATTGAATACTCCAGAGAGGCTTTGTTTATATGGGTTATATCTACTCTTATTTACTGTACTAGAAAATTAAAATTAAAAAAAAATTTTTTTTAATATTTATTTATTTTTGAGAGAGAGAGACAAAGAGACAGAGAGACAGGGTGAGCGGGGAAGGGGCAGAGGGAGAGGGAGACACAGAATCCGAAGCAGGCTCCTTGTTCTGAGCTGTCAGCACAGAGCCTGACACTGGGCCTGAACTCCTGAGCTGTGAGATCATGACCTGAGCCAAAGTTGGACGCATAATCGACTGAGTTACCCAGGTACCCCATAGAAATTAAAAGTTTTAAAGATTTATTGACTTAAATAATCTCATTTGTTAACAATTTCATTTAAAAAATGAACCCCAAGAGTGGGGTTTTACATGTTTGTAAATCTCTTTGATGTCAGGCTTAATAGAGGACCACTGGATTTGCAGATCTTTTGCATTAGATAATTGATAAGTGGTTTTGGTTGAAGTATGTTAAGAAAATCCTGCCTCATACAGAAAAGGGTGGAAAAGGGAGGAATGTTTTAATAACCTTTTCAAGTAATTGTAGGTATTTTCCTTTGACACTATACTTAACACGTTTCTAAAGATTTGTTGCAATATGGAATCTGAAACCATATTATTGAACTTTTGTACAGTGTTACATTAAAATTCATTGGTCTGTCTTGTACTTTGAATGTTTACCATGCATGATTTTATGACTTCATACATTGATCATTTAGAAATTATTGGTTCACTGGGTTATGTACCTCTTCCAAATGTTGACAAATTTAATTATACAGTTGTTAACATTTCCACCCATCTCATCAGCTAAGTCTTTTAAGAATTGGGAAGTTGGCAAGCTCATAGTGGTAGACATAATTCTAATTTTTTGTTTCAAGTCTGAGTAACCATAGTTTATCGTTTATTCTCTGAAGTAAAAATGGTGTTTCATGAAAAAATCAGCTGGTTCAGCTTTCTACTCAGGTAATCACACAAGTGTTTTTCTTTGAGATAGCCCTTGTGTTTCCATTTACAAGAAGTGCTTTTGAGTATTTCCCATTTCATCTCAAAGAATAATCACGGAGTATTAAAAAGATGTGAGACACTTGGGTGGCTCAGTTGGTTAAGCATCTGACTTCATCTTTAGGTCATGATCTTGCGGTCCATGAGTTCCAACCCCGAGTTGGGCTCTGTGCTGACAGAGGAGCCTGGAGCCTCCTTCAGATTCTGTGTCTCTCTCTCTGCCTCTTCCCTGCTCGTGCTCTCTCTCTCAAAAATAAACATTAAAAAAAAAGAGAAAAAAATCCGACTCTTGATTTCGGCTCATGTCATGAACTTGAGATTTGTGGGATCTGGAGCCTGCTTGGATTATCTCTCTCCATCTCTCTCCGCCCCTCCCTCACTCATTCCCACACTCTTTCTCAAAATAAATAAACATTTTTTAAAAAGATGTGTGCCGAAATATCAAGAATTAATACAATCAGTTTTTACTGCTTCATCAAAGGCATTCAAGTGAAAGTGGATTTTTTGTGTGTGCTGTAAGTGGGTGGCAGTGAAGAATTTAGTGACTATTTTAGAGCTTGGGTCATTGTCCTGATTCATGCTCAGGTTCCAGCACGAAACAGCAGGTTTGTTTTAAATATTTTTTTCAATGTTTACTTATTTTTGAGGGGGGAGTGGAGAGAGAGAGACAGAGCACAAGCAGGGGAGGGGCACAGAGAGAGGGAGACCCACAGAATCTGAAGCAGGCTCCAGGCTCTGAGCTGTCAGCACAGAGCCTGACGTGGGGCTCAAACCACAAACCAGAAGATCATGACCTGAGCTGAAGTGAGATGCTTAACTGCTTAACTGACTGAGCCACCCAGGTGCCCCGGTTCCACCAGTTTTATATATCACTGGTTTTGCAACTCAGTGCTGAGGTTAGTACAGTTTAAAAAAAGAAAGTTAATGTTTTAGTATTATTATGAAAATAGTTTTGACTTCGTGGACATCCTCGAAGAGGTCTCAGAGCCTTTTAGGGGCCTTCAGACCTCACTTTCAGAACCATTAATCTACATTTGCAACAACATGGATGGAACTAGAGTGTATTATGCTAAGTGAAATTAGAGAAAGACAAATATCATATGACTTCACTCATATATGGAATTTAAGATACAAAACAGATGAACATAAGGGAAGGGAAGCAAAATTAATATAAAAACAGGGAGGAGGACAAAACAGACTCTAAAGTACAGAGAACAAACTGAGGGTGGCTGGAGGGGTTGTGGGGTGGGGGATGGGCTAAATGGGCAAGGGGCATTAAGGAAGACACTTGTTGGGATGAGCACTGGGTGTTACACATGGGGGATGAATCACTGAATTCTACTCCTGAAATCATTATTGCGATATATGCTAACTAACTTGGATGTAAATTTAAAAAAAAAAGAACCACTAATCTAGAAAGGACAATGATTTTTCACACTGGTTCCTACAGCTCTAAGCTTCTTTGAGAGGGCTCAGCTGGTAGGGTTCTACTGTACCTATTCTTTACTTCAGCTAGAGCAGCTTCTCCTTATGTCTGTTTTATGTACTGGGTTCCATAGCTAAAAATACTTAAAAGCCACTAATCAAAGGAAGAAAGAACTGAGTGAATTAGAACTTTTTCAGGAAGGGAACAGTTCATCCTCCATGAATGCATTTTGCAGTTATAATTGCTTCATACCTTGCTTCCACATGCTGCTTTGACACAGATTTCTGATATCTACACACCTAACCCTTCTTGGTGGATTAAGCTTCTTAGGAAGAAATAGGTGAATGGATTTGTAGATTAAAGGTGTCCTGTTGGGAATAAGACTAAGGATAAGGATGTGAGTTGAGTGGAAGAGAGTGAGTGATCAGAGTGACCTCTGTGTGTGTGTGTTGTGTGTGGAGGGGGTGTTTGTTTTTGTTGTTTACAGTGATATTTTATGGTTGTATTAAATGGTCAGTAGGCGACAGTGAAGTATTGGGAAATCATTTTATGTGTGGTTTGTTTTTTTTTTTTTTTTTCAACGTTTATTTATTTTTGGGACAGAGAGAGACAGAGCATGAACGGGGGAGGGGCAGAGAGAGAGAGAGAGAGAGAGAGAGAGAGAGAGACACAGAATCGGAAACAGGCTCCAGGCTCTGAGCCATCAGCCCAGAGCCTGACGCGGGGCTCGAACTCACGGACCGCGAGATCGTGACCTGGCTGAAGTCAGACGCCCAACCGACTGTGCCACCCAGGCGCCCCATGTGTGGTTTTTTAACGAGGCATTGAGCAGTCAAGGCTTAGAGGGAGGGGAAATTAATTTACACTTTAAGAATATTGTAAAATATATTTTGAAAAGCTAAAGAAAAACCTGCTTTTGGGGCCTCTGGCTGGTTCAGTCACTGGAGCACGTGTCTTTTGGGGTTATAAGTTCAAGTCTCATTTTGGGTGTAGCGATTACTTAAAAAAAAAAAAAAAACTCTACCTTTGAGACCTAGTTTGAGACCTTTTTGTCCTTTAGTGTAGGCCAGATAATCCCTATTGTTAAATTGTAGAAATTGAGGTCTAAGAGATTGAATATTATGACAAATACAGTTACACAGTAGCAAGTGGCAGGGTGGTTTAAATTCCTTTTTTAACTTTAAATTTTGAATTAATTTTAGATTTACAGAAAATTGCAAAGATAGTAGGTGGCAGAGAGTTTTAAATACAGATTTGTCTCACTCCAAAGCTAATGTACTCTTCACTACTTTATAAAATGAATGTTATGTTAAGAGGATGAAAAATGGTGCTCAGCACTGTGAAGAAAGGAGTTGTATTAGATAATATAGACTATTTTTTAATTAATTTACAGACTAATGGAAGATATTGAGCAAAATCCAGATGCTTTTTACTAGAGCGGCAAACAACTCGTACACTCAAGTGGCAGGTATGACAACAAATATATTGCATAACTAAAAGCAGCTGGGAGGTATTAGTTTGTAATTATGTAATCAGGTTTGGAAAGGGAGAGGGGTGGTGATATGTTTTCATACTGATAAGAGTCTGAAGGGTCTAATCTAGGACAGTGTGAAGTAGGTGAGGCTTGAATGGCAATTTTTATTTAAAAAATTTTTTAAGATTTTCTTTTTTTTAAGTAATTGCTACACCCACCATGGGGCTCAAACTTAACAACTCCGAGATCAAGAGTCACATGCTCTACTGACTGAACCAGCCAGGGACCCCTGAACAGCAATTTTTAGAAAAAAAAAAAAAGGGGGGGGGACATAGTTTTTAGGGGAGAAAACGAATGTTCTAATAAAAGGAATGACTTGATCTGGGATTGATCATAGGGATACAGTAAAACAAGAAGATAGCAGATGGTTTTGCTGGGATGTGATACTAGGTGATTAAGACTACGTCAACTTCTGGAATTCTAGCTAACTCTCCATCCTTCCTCTCCCATTCAAGGCAAAAGTGAACATTTTTCCTTTCAGTTTAACTCTGGATGATAATTCCCACCAGAATATTCTAGTATTTTTGTGAAGATTAGAAGAGAGGATAAATGAAAAAGTACTTTATAAACTGAGAAGTACTAGTTCATTCATCTAACAATTATTTATTGTTTTTGCTCTTTACTGAGTTTGGTACAAAGGAACTCAGTGAAGGGGAAAGGAAAAATTACTTCCCAGTTGTGTAACTTTCTGTTGTCAGAGAGCAGCAAGCTTGCTTAGTCATTCAGATGCCACTCAAAGTTGGCAATTGCTGGGTTGTAACCATGTTTTAGGGTCTGTCCACCACTTTTCTGAAAGACGACTAAGTTTTGTCATGCCCAGAGTTCACAAAGCTCATAAAAGTTGGAGATATGTCAGGTTATTAAGCTTTATTTGGGACAGTGGGGGAATACTGGACACTGATGTCTGTTATTAAAGCTGCCTCTTTCTTGTATCTGACAGTCTGAATTATTAATTAAAAGATGTAACAGAGAGAACAAAGTAAATTTAAGGGCATTGTCTTTTTCTGTATGGCACTATTTCATTTTAATTTTTTCTTTCCAAATATGTCTTACCCAAAAAAAACCCATAATGAGTGTAGATAAATCCATCCATGAAGTAGTTAATCTTTGGAGGAAAGTTCATCTAGGTGATATAAATTGTCAATCCATAAGAGTGATTACCTTTCTGATGACCAGAAATCTCACGTTTGCCAGAGAAGTGTCTCTTTCTCCTGATAGTGCTAGATCACAATTGCCAAATTTGGGGGTTATAGCTTCTTTATTTAATGAATGCAAAGTGATTTTTCCTTTTAGTTCATTGTCTAGGAGCTCTAGGCTCTGTATGCACAGCTAATAGTCAAAAGTAGCTTTGTGGAGGGGCGCCTGGGTGGCTTAGTGGGTTAAGCGTCTGACACTTGGTTTCTGCTCAGGTCATGATCTCACAGTTCCGTGAGATCGAGCCCTGTGTTGGGCTCTGCAATGGCAGCACGGAGCCTGCTTGGGATTCTCTCCACCCCCACCCCCCCACCCCTCTCTCAGTCCCTCCCCCACCTTGTGTGCATGCTCTCTCAAAATAAAAAAAGTAGCTTTGTGGAGTCAAAAATAGCTTTGTGGTCCTTGGCAAGTGACTTCTTGTGCCTCAATTTCACCACTGTAAAATATGGATAAAAATACCTACCTCTTTGGATTCTTGGGAGGTTTATGTGAGATAATTCGTTATTTATTTGTTTGTTTATTTTTTGAGAGAGGGTGCAAGCAGGGGAGAAAGGGAGAGAAAGAGAAATTTCTAGGGAGGCTCCACGCTCAGCTCAGAGCCCAACACAGGGCTTAATCCCACGATCCTAGGATCATGACATGAGCTGAAATCAAGAGTCAGACGCTTAACCAATGAGCCACCCGGGCACCCCCTTACTTTTATTTTTTTAATGGAAAAATAGAGTTAGTGCAGATATCTGTCTACGTCATCTAGATCTTTTGTTGTTGCTTTAATAGAGGAAATAAACATGATGGAAAAGTTTGGGTCCTCCAAATTTTCTGCCCCATGTCTCATTTACCTTCCTTTCTCTAGAGGCAACCACTTTAATGTATTTTTTCTAGTCTCCCTCTTTACTTTGACTATGTATATACATATCCATAAATAACAGTGTATTGTTTTTTCTATTGTACGTAAGCTGCCAAGTGTATCTTTTTGCAGTTTGCTTTTTTCATTAAGCATCTTTTCCTTGAAATAACTCTCATAGGGGTAACTTTGTCCAAATGTTCTGGTGGTGTCCTATTCTTGATATACCATATTCTGGGTACGTATGTAGTGGAGTGCTCTGGTTTATTCCTTTAGTTGGGTAATTTAAGGTTAATTACATCACTACCTAATGAACTGATAAGTACATTATATGTTTATGCTGATCAGTATATTATATGCTTATCATATGAGGGAAGCTGGCCTTTGATATTAAAATAAAAGGCCAGATAAGATAGGTACACAAATACCCATTCTTAACCTGTGTACCTTATTTATCTGGTGCTCATTTCCCCTCTTTCTAATTCCCTATGGTCCAGTTCAGATTCTAAATACCCACAAATTTTCCCTCACATTTCCTGCTCAGATTCTGACCTAATTTAAAAAAAAAAATTTTTTTTTTCAACGTTTATTTATTTTTGGGACAGAGAGAGACAGAGCATGAACGGGGGAGGGGCAGAGAGAGAGGGAGACACAGAATCGGAAACAGGCTCCAGGCTCTGAGCCATCAGCCCAGAGCCTGACGCGGGGCTCGAACTCACAGACCGCGAGATCGTGACCTGGCTGAAGTCGGACGCTTAACCGACTGCGCCACCCAGGCGCCCTCAGATTCTGACCTAATTTTGACGACTTGTGCTTCTTGGCACTTACCTGATCTTCCAGTTTTAAATGTGTGGGTCCTTTCACAGGTTATATCAGAAGTTACAAACTCAAAATCTGTTGAGGCCAGGCAGCTGATGGAAATAAGTGATGTTGGGTAGGTATTGTGGCACATTGGAGATTAAAGATTCTATGGCTCTTACCAAAGGGGACATTTGCTACTAAAACTCCAGGCTATTATTGGATGATTACAGTTCTAGTTTGCTTAATCATTAGGTTTTTTTATGAGAGGCCCAAAATCTATTTTTCTGCCATAGCCCTGTTTTAAATGTTATCAGCTAGTTTGAGCTAATGTATACATACACACACAAACATTTCTATATACATGCATACTTAGGTATATGTGAAATATGCCATATTTATAACAGGTCAAACAAAGAATTGTCTGCCAGTCGTATCCAGCCTTTTGTGATTGCTTCCTTTTTGCAACCTCTTAATTAAATGACAGATTCTACCAAGAATCTTCCCTTCCATGGCTTTCTTTTGTTGTGAGAATTCATGAAACATGATTTTAAGTTAGAAGTTACTTCTAAAGTACCTTGATCATTCAGCCTGTGCTTAAAAAACACTAGAGGCACCTGGGTGGCCCAGTGGGTTAAGAGTCTGACTTCAGCTCAGGTCATGATCTCATGGTTCGTGAGTTCGAGCCCTGCATCCGGCTCACTACTGTCAGTCTGTTGGCGCAGAATCCGCTTTGGATCCTCATCTCCCTCTCTCTTCCCCTCCCCCTCTTGTGTTCTCTCTCTTAAAAACAAAACACAACATAAAAAACACTTAAGTGGTGATTGTCATTAATTTAGAAAATGAGTACAGTTTACCCTTGAACAAGCGTTTTAACTGCACATGTCCACTTACATGTGGCATTATTTCAATAAATATGAGAGAGTACTGTAAATGTATTTTCTCTTATGACTTTAACATTTTCTTTTCCCTAGCTCACTTTACTATAAGAATGCAGTAAGTATGGGCGCCTGGGGGACTGAGTCAGTTAAGCATCTGACTCTTGATTTTGGCTCAGGTCATGGTCTCACGGTTCGGTTCGTAAGATTGAGTCCTGAGTCAGGTTCTGCATTGGCAGCACAGAGTCTGCTTGGGATTCTCTCTTTCCCTGCCCCTCCTTTGTGTGTGTGCGCATGTGCTCTTTAGCTCTCTCTCTCAAATAAACATTTTAAAAAAAGAATGCAGTACATGATACATATAACATACAAAATATGTGTTAAACAACTGTTTGTTATTGGTAAGGCTTCCAGTCAATAGTGGGTTATTAAGTACTTAAGTTGGGGGAGTCAAAAGTTAGAACACCTACTGCATTATTTAAAGGTCAACTGTATGTTTCAGACCCTATGTTAGGTTCTGGGATAGTAAACAAATGATACTGTCCATTACCCAGACAAGTTCATTGTGTATTGGGGAGAGTTGGAGATTTCAGAAGGTGAGCTCCCTGGGCAGCAGACTCTGAACTGGAGGTAGTCCTGCATGAGTTTTATTAGACAGTGCTCTTAGGATCAGCACGTTGGGAGAGAAGAGGAAATTGAGTTGTGATACGATCTTAATGAAGGACTCAACCAATCCTGTGGAGAATGTGAAGCCAGGAAGAGCCTTTAAAGTTACCCTTAGTTGGAGTGAAGAGGCCTGATTTTGCATATGGGCTAGTCCTAGGAAGAGGATATGACATTGGGTAAGGTAGCTCTTCAGCAGAGGCAGTTCTGAACAGGACTGACAACTGAGGGTTATCTTTCGGTAGTACTTCTTAGCAGCTGGGACAACAAATCCTTCGGTCTTGAACGAAGATCTGTGTAGTTGGTATTATAACAGTGTCCACTATAGTCGGAGTCAACATGGATACTTGTAAACAAATCATTATGAGCTGTGTAAGCTCAGCAGAATGACTAATTGTTAGAGGAAGTTAAGAAAGGCTTATAGAAGAGATGACATTTGAGCTAGGTTTTGAAGAATGAATTAGGTTGTTTGGAAGGAGTAAGTGTAAGGAAGGGGGCATCTTTCATTGAGTCACTGAGATTTCATAACATAGGCAGGAAAATGATTTATTTGAAGGGCAGAGAGGTAAATTATTCAGTTTCTGCCAATTGTAATGAAAATCATGAGGTCATTTGCAAAAATCTTGGTTTGTTTCCATGGTGATAATTAAAAAAAAACCAATTTAAGTCCCAGTATGATCAGGTTTGAGATTAAGCCAAGCTCATTGTGCCCAGAACCAAAAAGATAGGCTGAGCTTGAGTGAGAAGCTTTTATTCTAGGAATCCAAATTGGATTTTGGTTCCAGCGTTGTCTCTCATCCTTGAGTCAAAAAGATAGGCTGAGCTTGAATGAGAAGCTTTTATTCTAGGAGTCTAAATTAGATTTTGTTACCGGCATTGCCCCTTATTCTTAAGTCTGGAACAGATGAATTTCCTTAACACTGAACACGTTATTGTTTATTGCTTAGTATGTTCTCTCCTAGGATTGAGGGTATCTATGGGGAGTCAGAAGATAGGTTAAACTGAGGTTTTTCCACTTTCTACTTCTTTGACCTTGGGAAATTTGGTAAACACTTAATCCTGTTTTTTTCATCCTGAAAGTACAGGTAGTGATACATAATACCATCATATTAGGATTGTTGAAATAATATATAAGAGCCTATATACTGTTATGTGTTTTCCAGGGTATTTTATTGCTACTTAAAATCCCTTTGTGAAATATATGTGTGAGGTTAGGTTTTTGTTAGGATAAGATTATTAAAAACAAATTTTGATTGTTGTGGAGCTGTGGGTTTGGTCTGTAGAATTCAGTACTATGAAACCCAAATTAACATTAAAATCTTCAACATAAGGATGAGTGTCACAGAGGAAAACTATTACTTGGCTTTTAAATCCGGACATGTCTGCTCTGTAGATGTCAGATTTACATGAACAACAGATTTCTGATTGTGGGGGTGAATAAGAAAATGGATGGCAAAATTATTGTAATAACTTTATTACAGTTCACAGTTTTTTGCTGTGCTGATGTTGGGTCAAAAAATTTATTCAACAGATACAGTAAAGTGAGTGTATAGGGGCTCTGACTCAAGACAGCAGTATGAAAGGGATTGTGGTCAAAATGGAACTGTCCAGACATCTAACCCCTAGCACAACTGTCAATTCTGAATGCACTGTTGAAAAACAAATGTATAGATAGATAGACCCATAGCCAGGTCTAGACTTCTGCTAAGCTTCCAAGAATATTTTCCCTGGAAAGGAGAGTTACCAGTTAATAGGCTGAAGGCCCAGTCTGTCACTTTGTGACATCTGTTAAATTGAGAAGAGAGGAAACTTCAAGCAGATCTCGTTACTGAAAGAGAAATGATGATTACATGAAATATAGTCTGTAGTTCCATGAGAATGCATTAGAGTCACTTGAACCTTTCAAAATACAAATGTCTACATCCTAACCCTGGACATTTTGGTCCTCATTTCTAGAATAGGGCCTGGGGGGTTTTATTTTGAAAAGCTTGTCAGCTAATTCTGATGTGGCTCTCTTGAACCACTGGTTCACTGAGCTTTGTTTAATTAGAGTTATTAAATTCATGGATGTAGATAAAGAATTAAGTGTTGGAATTTTTTTTTTGTAGGAGAGTTTAGGGGACAGAATGTTGATTTCTGTAAAACCATTAGGTATTTAGGGACAGCTTCATCTTTTCCAATGTTGCACAGAATGTTTCGGTTGTTGGAATAGCTGGAAGTACTAAAGGGACACTGGAACATTGTGGGGAGCACTTCCAAATGTTGTATTTAATTCTATTATATGAATGAGGCATGATTTTACTAGAAGAAAAAGCTGTTCCATCATGTGTATATAATAGAAAAATCATCCTACCTGTCACAGAATCCAGATAAGCACGATTGGCTGTTTTTGAGTTTTTATATTAAAAGTACATAGTTTACTCAGTATTTTCTTGTCTGCTGATATGTAAGTGGTAGCAGATATCTTAAGCTTAAGGAAAATTTATGAGGGGGACGGTGTTTACTTTGGAATAAACTATACCTTTAACTTGTTTTTTGGTCAAATCTAGGGGAGAGCAAACTTCTCTTTTGTACTTGTTGAAACACTTTGGTCCAACTCATTAAGTACATAGTTTAGATACTGCAGGGGAATCATTCATATGAGGTGGGGAGGGTTTCACCAAAGATTTTCTGTAATGTTTCCAAAGATAGAAAAGTAGGGGACCATAAAGAATGATCTTAAGAAGTAAGACTCAAAGAGAATGTCAGAGCACCAGACTCTGGCATTTGGAGATGGGGGGAGGGGTATGCATAGTTTAAGGAACATTTAATATTGTAACATTTTATATACCAAAAAATAATAATAATAAGAAGAAGAAGAAGGCAAAAAAACCTTTTTGCAATGCAAACTATAGAAAATAAAGCCTGACAAAAATTTTAATTTCTCAAGTGATTGTAATAGCAGAATATCATTGTAATTTTTAATGGATATTGTGCATAACCTCCTAGATCTGGCATAGTGGACCTGAATCCTTCATTAAAAGGGAGCTTTAAAAAAAAAGTTAAAAAACATGGTTTTAAAGGGATGGTTGATTATTGGTGGGATCTGAAGTTTAATCTCACATTATGGTACTGATAATTCAGCTCAATTTTAGAAGATCTTTTATCATTATAGAGTTTCAGGATATTGAATGAGATTAAAGATTATGTTGTAGTTTGAATGGGCCTCAACATGTAAAATGTCATATTTTTTGAAAGAATTAATTCTGTGGTCTTTAAAAAGTAATATTTTTTTCTTCTTTCAGCTATCTGAAGCAAAGACTCATTTTGAAGATGTTTAATAAGTCATTTGGAACGCCCTTTGGGGGTGGCACTGGTGGCTTTGGCACAACTTCAACATTTGGGCAGAGTAAGTTTTACAAAAGAACAAAAGAGGGGGAAAATATTAAGCTATTCTTATTAAGAACAAATCCATTCTGATGGCTGAAATAAAAAACACAAGATATAACAAATGTTGGCGAGGATATGGAGTAAAAGGAACCCTCGTGCACTGTTGGTGGTAATGCAAAATGGTGCAGCCACTGTGGAAAACAGTAGGAAGTTCCTCAAAAAATTACAAGTAAAATTACCTTAAGATCCAGTAATTCCACTGCTGGATGTTCACCCAAAGAAAACCAAAACACCCAATTTGAAAAGATATATGTACCCCTATGTTTATTGCAGTGTTATTTACTATAGCAAAGATACAGAAACAACCCAGTGTCCATCAATAAATGAATGGATAAAGAAGATGTGGTGTATATATACAATGGAAATTTAGTCATAAAGAATGAGATCTTGCCATTTGCAACAACATGGATGGACCTAGAGGTATAATGCTAAGTGAAATAAGTCAGGGAGAGACAAATACCATATGATTTCACTCATATGTGGAATTTAAGAAACAAAACAAATGAACAAAGGAGAAAGGGACAAAAGAACAGACTATTAAATACAGGGTCTGAAACGAATGAAAGTCTGAAACTAGGGTAACATTGTGTGTTAATTATACGTGAATAAATACATTATTTATTTATTTATTTATTTATTTATTTATTTATTTCAACGTTTATTTATTTTTGGGACAGAGAGAGACAGAGCATGAACGGGGGAGGGGCAGAGAGAGAGGGAGACACAGAATCGGAAACAGGCTCCAGGCTCTGAGCCATCAGCCCAGAGCCCGACGCGGGGCTCGATCTCACGGACCGCGAGATCGTGACCTGGCTGAAGTCGGACACTTAACCGACTGCGCCACCCAGGCGCCCCAACGTTTATTTATTTTTGAGACAGAGAGAGACAGAGCATGAACGGGGGAGAGGCAGAGAGAGAGGGAGACACAGAATCGGAAGCAGGCTCCAGGCTCTGAGCCATCAGCCCAGAGCCCGATGCGGGGCTCGAACTCACGGACTGCGAGATCGTGACCTGAGCTGAAGTCGGACGCTTAACCGACTGAGCCACCCGGGCGCCCCCCCAAAAAAATTTTTTTAATGTTTATTCAGTTTTGAGAGAGAGAGAGCCACATAGAGCAAGTGAGGGAGGGGCAGAGAGAGAGGGAGACACAGAATCCGAAGCAGGCTCCAGGCTTTTAGCTGTCAGCACAGAGTCCTACGCGGGGCTTGAACTTGTGAACTATGAGATCATGACCTGAGCCAAAGTCGGATGCTTAACTGACTGAGATACCCAGTTGCTCCAGGTCCTTGGTTTTTAATAAAGAGTGCCCGTCAGAGTCACTTGGGGGGTTGTTTTTGTTGGCTTTTTGTTTTTTAAATTTTTTTTAATGTTTATTTTTGAGAGGGAGTAAGCAGGGGAGGGGCAGAGAGAGGGAGACACAGAATCTGAAGCAGGTTCTAGGCTCTGAACTGTCAGCACAGAGCCCAGTGCAGGGCTGGAACCCACAAACTGCAAGATCATGACCTGAGCTGAAGTTGGACGCTTAACCGACTGAGCCACCCAGGCACCCCTGTTTGTTTGTTTGTTTGTTTGTTTGTTTTGTTTTGTTTGTTTGTTAAAGAACATATTTTCTGTCCTAGAACTATGGAATTAGACTCTCAGGTTGGAACCTGAACATGTGTATTTTGAAAACCCTTCCCAGGTCATTCTGAAGTGCTCTCCTAAATACGGACCATCCATCCCAGTGACTATGGAACGTGTGGTGACTGGAGAGAATTGAACACCTTAATTTTGATTGTTTTACTTTTGTCTGTAGCTTATAATCACTAGCTACCTTTGCATTCCTTTTGGTTTTAGTTGGCACTTTTTTTTTTAATCCATCAACATCTATAACTTTATTGAAAAGTCACACTTCTTCACTTTTTTTTTTTAACCTGAGGCAATGAATACAATGCTTAATTTCAAGACTGTAATTTGTAGTATGATGGACTTTTGAAAAAATTATTTTCAGAGAAGACCAATGATTGTATTGAAACACAGAATGTTAAGAAATATTAAAATCCTTTTTCATTGGATCACCTGATTAAGATTTTGTTTTGACCCTGGATTTTGCTTTTTCAGGTACTGGTTTTGGTACTACTAGTGGAGGGGCTTTTGGAACATCTGCATTTGGTTCTAGCAACAATACCGGAGGCCTCTTTGGAAATTCACAGACCAAACCAGGTAGGGGTTTTACTTGGAATACAGTTGGTTTATTCGTAGTTGATATAGGACTTCATATAGTGGTTCCAGTCCATCTGTTTAACTGTTTTTCCCCCTCTCCATCTCCCCAGGAGGATTATTTGGTACTAATTCATTTAGTCAGCCAGCTACTTCCACAAGCACTGGCTTTGGGTTTGGCACATCAACAGGAACATCAAATAGCTTGTTTGGAACTGCAAGTACAGGGACTAGTCTCTTCTCATCCCAAAACAATGCCTTTGCACAAAATAAACCAACTGGCTTCGGAAGTAAGTAGGATATCATTGGACTTCTGCATCCAACAATTTGATTTGCTTATTGAATATATTCTTTCTTCTTCTTTTGCCTGTGTTCATTTACCTCCTTTCTCTACCAGATGGCAAAAACATGGGGAGAGGAAATCTTCAAAATGTATCGAAAAGTTTAATAGGCTTTAAATGAGGAGGTTGGGTACATCTTCCCATGAGTGGAAATCTAAGAAGCATTATTATTTAAGGAATATGCAGAGGAAGAGGCTCCTGATATAGAATGACCAAATAGTATATGGAAAGCCAAGTCAGAGTGATGTCATAGTTGTTAAGACAGGAGAATTTCAAGGAGGAGTGTATAGTCATCCATATTGTACTGCAGAGGCACCTCCTTGCCTCTGTTTCACATTTGTTACAAGAGACTAAAGCAGGAATGACAAATACTGGAGATGACCTGGTTACTCTTCCATTCATTATCCATGGCAGATGATTTTAATTGATGGTTTCTTTCTCTTTAAGTCTAAATGTGACCTAGGGATACTTCTCCACACAGTACTTTGAGGCAACCACTATTGGTTGAACAGGTGTGCTCTGTGAGTTGATGCATTCTTAGCACAAAAGTATAGCAGAATGAATAAGTTAGCCAGCTATCAGTATTTCACAAAGGGAAAGTTTATAGGGTATTGAAATACTTAATGATGACAATGTAAAATGCAATCTAAAGTGCTAATTCACAAGAGATGTGCCTGTTGACCTTAAACCATACATTAGGACGTGTTTTTAGAAAAGAAAGAGTTTGCCAGTGAGAAATCACATTCCTCTTAAATTGGTAATTAGGATCTGACTTACTATGAAATACTGGCAGATAACTTTATTGTTTACTGACACTTCTGGCACCCTTTGTATAACTTCTTGAGAAATAATATCTCTTACTTTGAAAATATATTCCTTAGATAACAGTTAAATTCACTTTTATGGAGTTTTTTGAAACTCAGCTTTTTGGAAAAGTAAGGTAATTAGAGGATTCATTCTATAAAACAATCAAGATGCCTACTAATTTTTCTAAATTATTTTTCTGGGCAGAATTTTATATTAACCTGTTTGGTTTCCCTAATAGGACCATTTATATGTTTTGAACTTTTTGGTTTTGTGTGTGTGTTTGTATTAATGTA
Organism: Leopardus geoffroyi; assembly: GCF_018350155.1. Classification (NCBI taxonomy): domain Eukaryota; kingdom Metazoa; phylum Chordata; class Mammalia; order Carnivora; family Felidae; genus Leopardus; species Leopardus geoffroyi. Next base: position 59,903,101 of record NC_059329.1, on the reverse strand, counting down.
ATATGTATTATGTAAATAAAATATACTGTGACCCTATTGAAGTCTGTTGTGATGTTTTCAGAAAGACTGGTTCATTCAGCATGTAGTTTTAACAAGAAAGGAGAAATGAAATAAAATCTATGATGAAATAGAGCACTATTTTTTTTTCACTTTCTTCCAAATTTACCCAAGAAGAACTTTATAGACATTTAGCTGACAAAGGGATTTAGATTTTGTTTCACTTCAAAGTTTTGAGCCTAGAATTTTATCTGTGTCTATATGAAATACCTGTTTGAAGATACTAGGGAAATTTGTAAGATAGAAAATTTGAGTGTGTGAAAGTAATGCATCTATAGTGCCACAGCCCAATTCCAAGATGTCTTACAGATTCTTAAACTGTTGCCATCTTCTTTTTCTTTGTAATTTACAGATTTTGGAACAAGTACCAGCAGTGGGGGACTTTTTGGTACTACAAATACCACCTCCAATCCTTTTGGTAGTACATCTGGCTCCCTCTTTGGGCCGAGTAGTTTTACAGCTGCTCCCACTGGGACTACGATTAAGTTTAATGTAAGTATTTCTTTCCAGTCTTTGTAGAATATATTACTCTCCCATTTGTATATTTCTTTGCAGGATGAATCATAAAATTTCTCCTTTTTCCAGTTCTGCACAGCTTAGTCTCATTCTTCTAAGATGTGTTAAGAACAAAATCTGTAAATAGTTATATAGTAAATACGAAAAGTCATGAAACATAAATCTAGATTATGTGTATTTGAATTATGCTTAACCCAGTCAAATTTATATTCACAAGGTTGATTACAACAGGTAGTAATGATGTTGAACTTGTATTTATTGCATTCATAACTTGGCTCTAAAGGAATGGTTGAATGCTCAACCATTATTGAAAATAGGGCCTCTTTAAGGAGATACATGGAATAACTCCTAAATATTTTGTGTGCCAATGAAGAATAAAACTTGTTGATGAAATGGCAAAATGGGGCAATGGAGTCTTATGTTTTCTTTGGCTTTTTTAAGACTTGGGCAGAGGGTTAGAATGGAAGATTTGTTTATGAAAATGTATGGAATATTACTTGATGTAAGATACCATTTGATGCGATTGGGGAGATACTTAGGGTAGGCTGGAGGTGCAGTTAGCTTAAAGAAAATCTGGGGAAAGTAGGTCTTGACTGAACTTCTTGTTAAAAGTTACTCCAGGAAATGAAGAATTTCTCAGGCAAGGTGGTGAAGTCATAATATTGAATTTAGAAACCTAAATTTTATAAATAATAGGGAAAAATAATTCCTGGAAAGTGTAATAATTGAGGAAACTGGCAATACTAGTAGAAAACTTTGGTTATGTATTGTGCCTGTTTCTCATAAGGTTATAGGGGAAAAAAACCCGGCTTCCATGTTTCTTAAATGCAACAACAGTTACAAAGCAGAACTTCGCTTTATTTTATGTATTTCTTTCTTTCTTTCTTTCTTTCAGATACTTCAGAGCAGGGTAGGAGATAGAACTCAGAGATTCAGGTTTAAATGTACATGTTGGGTAAATTGGATGAAGTTTTCCTTATGCATACAGTGTTAAGTGTATTTTAGTATGTAATTAGATGGCTTGTTTATGGACTCAATGTCTGTGATAACTATTATTGCGATTGATTTATTTAGATAACGTAGGGGAGAGAGATCAGAAATGCAATGTATTTAATTAAGCGCCATTGAAACTCTGATTTAGCAAAAGACCTACAGGACTAGATAGTGTAGAGTTCAGTGGTTGAAGAATTGTGTCTGGAGAGTAGGGATTTAAAGTTTAGACTTAGACATTTGCTTTAGACTTTCATATTTGCTTTTATCTTCCTTTACAGCCTCCGACTGGTACAGATACTATGGTTAAAGCTGGAGTTAGCACTAACATCAGTACCAAGCACCAGTGTATTACTGCTATGAAAGAATATGAAAGCAAGTCTCTAGAGGTCAGTAAAATGCAATACAGAATATCAGCCTAACCTTCTGATTCTATTGGAAAGCAACTTTTAAAAATGTTTTTGATTATTTTTAGGATCAGTGGTTCACACTGGGTTTATGTAAAAGACTAACAACCAAATTTTTTTTAAGTAAGCTCTGTGCCCAGTGTGGGGCTTGAAGTCAAAACCCTGACCAAGATCAAGAGCCACATGCTCTACTGACTGAGCCAGCCAGGTGCTCCACAAGCAAATTATTTTTAAAAATTAATGTATTATCTATACATATCTTGTTTTAGGAAGGTCAATATTCAGCTTGTTTGTACTGGTATAGTTCTGTTAGTAGTCCATTGTGATTGTATGTTGTTCACATTATACTGGGTGACGTGTGTGTATGTGACATGCACATGATTTTAGTAAACTCATGCAAAGTCATAAGTGTACAACATACTAAGTTTTCACCAAGTGAACAGACCCATGTTACCAGGATCCAGATCAAGTCACTGAGCATTACCAGCATTCCTGATGTCCCACATGTCCCGGTCTCCCTAGGCACAATCGCCCTGCCCGCCCCACCACCTCTTCCTAAGCTAACTACTATTGTGAGTGCCCATGTTTTGCTCATTTTGAACTTTATATAGATGGAATCTTACATTACCTACTAAGTCTGCTTTTCTACACTGTGAGATTTATCCATGGCGTTGCATGAAGTTAGTTCATACTATAATATGATAGTATGTTGTATATTTTGAGTGTCATCCCTAGTTATAGCTGTTGCTTCCTCTACATCCCATACTGTACTTGATTTATTGGAGTGTACAGAAACACCCTGACGTGTGAGATAGAACTCTTAAACTGTATCCCTTTTTTTACCTAATTTTCTGAAACCCCTCATCCCGTCCCAGAAACTTTGATATTTCTAGCTAATTTTTATATTTGGGGTGGGAGTAGATAGGATTATTATATAGCCTTGTACTAAAAGAAACTATTGCTGTTTATAAAAGAAAATTAAAATTAAGATATGATTGGTCCTTTGGCCTGTGGTTTTAGTAATTATGGTATGGATTTTAGTGTCCACTCTACACTGTTGAAAGTGTTTTTCTGTAATGGTAATAAGTTCATGTTCTGTACTTCTCTGTTTTTTAGTCATGGTTCCTATGTGAACATGAACGTTGAATTCTAAATTTAAGTATTTAGTTTCCTAAATAATTTTTTTGGCTGCATATTAAGATTGGAAATACGCTTTCCCTTCCTCTAGGAACTTCGTTTAGAGGATTATCAGGCTAACCGGAAAGGCCCACAGAACCAGGTGGGAGCAGGTACCACATCTGGCTTGTTTGGGTCTTCTCCAGCCACCTCCAGTGCAACAGGACTCTTCAGCTCCTCTACCACTAACTCAGGCTTTGCATATGGTCAGAACAAAACAGCCTTTGGAACTAGTAAGCATTTGGCATCATATTGAGGAGGGACAGACAACTAAAAGTAAAACATAATTGTCATTTTTTGATAAAATAATTCAGCAATGTCAGAGGAATAGAGTGTCTGATATGTAGATGGGGATGGAGAGATACACAGTAAATGGAGATGGTTAAAAAGGGCCTCACTGATAAGGTGACATTTGGAAGGTGACCTATCTGAAGAATGTGAAGGATAAAGCTATACAGATTTCTGGAGGAACAACATTCCAGCCAGAGGAAGCTGTAAGTCTAAAAACCCTGAGTTTTTTCCAAAGATAATGAGAACCAAGGGGAAGTATTAAGGGATATAAGGACTATATTTTATAGGACATTATGGGTCATTGTCAAGATTTGAATTTTTATTTGAGTTAGGAAGCCATTAGAAGTTTTAGAAAGAGAAGTCATGTGATTATGAGTGAAGGATCATCTGAATGCTGCTATATTTAGATTGTGGTAGCTACACTTGTGAGTATAGCATAACCTAGAGACTTGTCCAATCGCTAGGTTGTACACCTGAAACTAATATAACATTGTGTTTCAACTTCAAAGACTCAAGAAAAAAAGATTGTTAAGGAGGCAAGGGTGAAGACAAATAAATTAGAAAAGCTGTTGCTTCATTCACATGAGAGATGATAGTGGCTTGACTGAATAGATGGAGGTAGTAAACGTGTCAGATTCTAGACCCAGTTTGAATATAGAACTGATGAGATTTGCCGATAGATTGCTTTTATGTGGGATGTGAAAGAGGGAAGTCTATGATGATGACTAAATTACTTTATGAAAATACTACTTTTGTGCAGGTAATACATATGTATGATAAAAGTTCACGAGACACAAAAAAGTCTGTAACCAAAGGTATCTTGTTTGCTTCCCCTAGCTATTATTTTCCTCCATAAAACACACAAAAGTTGGACTGTTTTGTGATCTTTTACAGAGATTTATACACACCTGCGAATATACAGATAAATACATATTTAAGTGGCATTTAACATTCATTTCAGACTTGGTATCCTGTGATGTAGTTTAGCCACATACTCATTATCAAATACAGTGTATCCTATGTGAAATAGAAAGCCTCTGTTCTCAAGAAAAACTTAATCTAACAAGGTTAAAATACACATATAGATTCTGAGTGTGGTGTGGTATTTTGTAAATAGAAGAAAGTTTTGGACTCAAAAAAGATTACTTAGCCCAGCCAGGGTTCTTGGAGTCAGAGTATTATTATAGGAATTGAAGTCTGAACTAAATCCAGACTTAGGTGAAAAAGGATGGGTTATCTATTTTGAGTAGTGAATGAAATTTTCCTACATCATTTAGATATGTAGATATGTAGATTTCCTACATCATTTAGTCAAGAATATTAATGTTGTTGCAGTAACTGAATAATGTGAGATTTGAGGGGGTTTTTCTTTTCTCCATTTATTTTTACTGTATTTCTTTTTTTCTAAAAGGTACAACTGGGTTTGGAACAAATCCGGGTGGTCTCTTTGGCCAACAGAATCAGCAGACTACCAGCCTCTTCAGTAAACCATTTGGCCAGGCCACAACCACCCAGAACACTGGCTTTTCCTTTGGTAATACCAGCACACTAGGACAGCCAAGTACTAATACCATGGTAAGGAAACAGACCTTTAATTAACTCCAGATCTTATTCAGAGAACTAAGTAATGAGGCTTCTAATCATATCAAAGTAGCAAGTTCTACCTCTACAGTAGTTCTTAAGGGTTGACGGTATATAGAAAGGAATATGCAAAATGTAAATAATTAAAGCCTAGATTCTAGTCCAAACTTTACTCCCTCCTCACTGAGGGGCTGTTGAGCAAGTCACTTATTCTTTCCAAGCATATTTCCTTATCACCAGGAGCTGCTTCATGTGCTAGAATTGGCCACTAAAGGTTATACTTTAGGACATTGGCTCTACTCATTCTATGGAGTATAGGAGAAAATACTTACAAATTACTAGCTATATTTCAGCATATTCTTTCAGCTTTTTCCTTAAGCGGAGTCAGGCAAAGATGTGTAGTTCGTTAAAATAAATAAGGGAGCACTAAAACTCAGAGCCATATTAGATAATTGCTATTTCTGTGCAAAAAGCAAAAGAGAAAGTCCTTAGAGTCATTACCAGTTTCTGTATTTTTTTTTTAAGTTTATTTTTTTATTTTGAGAGAGAGCGCATGTGCACTGGGGAGAGAGAGAGAGAGGGAGAAAGAGAATCCAAAGCAGGCTCTGACCTGTGAGCGCGGAGCCTGACACTGGGGGCTTGAACTCACAAACTGTGAGATCATGACCTGAGCTGAAATCAGAAGTCAGACACATAACCAGCTGAGCCACCCAGGTGCTCCTTTACCAGTTTATTTCTAAGGACTCTTTTTGGGAAGAATAAAATTAAGATTAATGAGAAGTATGATTTATTGATTAAAATTTTCAGAATTTAACTGGCCTTTAAGTTAGAGATACTGTATCTGATTAAAAAACCAGTACAGCCAGATCCCAAAAATCTTTAAAAAAATTTTTTAGTGTTTATTCATTTTTTTGAGAGAGACAGAGACAGAGACAGAGCATGAACAGGGAGGAAGCAGAGAGAGAGGGAGACAGAATCCAAGGATTCTGAGTTGTCAGCACAGAGCCCTACACGGAGCTTGAACTCACACACTGTGAGATTAATGACCTGAACCAAAGTCAGACGCTTAACCTGAGCTACCCAGGCACCCCTCAAACCCCAAAAATCTTACAAATACTTGGCAAACCAAATTCACCAACATGTGAAAAAGATGATAACCATGGCCAAGTGGGATTCATCCTGGAAGGTTGATTCAACATAGGAAAATTAATAAACATAATAAACAAAAACTACATGATCACTTCAGTAGGTGCAGAAAAAGCATTTGACACCCTTTCATGATAAAAACACTCAACAAAGAAAGGAATCCAGGCCAACTAATCTTTGACGAAGCAGGAAAAAATATCCAATGGAATAAAGACAAATGGTGCTTCAACAAATGGTGCTGAGAAAACTGGACAGTGACATGCAAAAAAAATGAACCTGGACCACTTTCTTACACCATACACAAAAATAAACTCAAAATGGATGAAAGACCTAAATGTAAGACAGGAAGCCATCAAAATCCTCGAGGAGAAAGCAGGCAAAAACCTCCTTGACCTCAGCCGCAGCAACTTCTTAACACGTCTTTAGAATCAAGGGAAACAAAAGCAAAAATGAACTATTGGGATCTCATCAAAATAAAAAGCTTCTGAACAGCGAAGGAAACTATCAGCAAAACTAAAAGGCAACCAACAGAATGGGAGAAGATATTTGCAAATGACATAATAGATAAAGGGTTAGTATCCAAAATCTATGAAGAATTGATCAAACTTGGCACCCAAAAAACAAATAATCCAGTGAAGAAATAGGCAAAAGACATGAATAGACACTTCTCCAAAGAAGACATCCAGATGGTGGACAGACACATGAAAAAATGCTCAATATCACTCCTTATCAGGGAAATACAAATCAAAACCACAATGAGATACCACCTCACACCTGTCAGAATGGCTAACATCAATAACTCAGGCGAGGATGCAGAGAAAGGATCTCTTTTGCACTGCTGGTGGGAATGCAAACTGGTGTAGCCATCCTGGAAAACAGTATGGAGGTTCCTCACAAAATTAAAAATAGAACTACCCTACGACCCACGAATTGCACTACTAGGTATTTATCCAAGGGATACAGGAATGCTGTTTCGAAGGGACACATGCACCCCAATGTTTATAGCAGTGCTATTGACAATCGCCAGAGTATGGAAAGAGCCTGAATGTCCATCGACAGATGAATGGGTAAAGATGTGGTGTATATATATACAATGGAGTGTTACTTGGCAATCAAAAAGAATGAAATCACTGTTGAATTCTCATTTCAGCAATAGTTCATTAGTGCAATATTTTTCTTTTTTTTTTTTTTAATTTTTTTTTTTTAACATTTATTTATTTTTGAGACAGAGACAGAGCATGAACGGGGGAGGGTCAGAGAGAGAGGGAGACACAGAATCTGAAACAGGCTCCAGGCTCTGAGCAGTCAGCACAGAACCCGACGCGGGGCTCGAACCCACGGACAGTGGGATTGTGACCTGAGCTGAAGTCGGACGCTTAACCTACTGAACCACCCAAGGCGCCCCGCAATATTTTTCTTTAGTAAACTAATGTATAAATAAAATATCTTCTTAAGCACTGGATGACATAAACTTTATTTGTAATTAGTATAGTTTCTCATGTCAAATTAAGACTTAACATTACACTCCTGCCTTTGTGTCCAGATTGATAATTTCAGCCAGCTGATTGTTTTCAGTTGTATGATTCAAAGTCCATTGCCCGGCTCAGCATTGATTAGTTCTTTTGGCATAACTCTCTGAAAATGAAGCATTCTGTCATATTTTGTTTTCAGTGTTACAATCCTGCTATCTCTTAGAGCGTAAGAGTTTAGTATAAAGTCTTACCGCTGCCCAGGACATTGGAACTCATTGGGCTTAGATGTAGATATGAGGGTTTTGTTTTTTGTTTTTTTTTAAATGGCCCTGCTCGTTGTTGTGAAGAAAAATAATGCTTTATGTATTTAGCATAATATCTATCTTATAAACTGTGTTTTTTAAAAACATTTTTTTTTAATGTTTTTTTTTTTATTATTTTTGAGAGAGATAGAGACAGAATGCGAGTGGGTTAGGAGCAGAGAGAGAGGGAGACACAGAATCCAAAGCAGGCTCCAGGCTCCGAGCTGTCAGCACAGAGCCCGACGCAGGGCTGGAACTCATGAGCTGTGAGATCGTGACCTCAGCCGAAGTCGGATGCTCAACCGACTGAGCCACCCAGGCTCACCCAAAATGGCAGCTATTATTAATCTTAAGATTCTTAAAACTGACTTGTAGGATATCTTTTAATGTAGATACCTTTTGCAGGGTTTATTTGGAGTAACCCAAGCCTCACAGCCTGGAGGTCTTTTTGGGACAGCTACAAACACCAGCACTGGGACAGCATTTGGAACAGGAACAGGTCTCTTTGGGCAGCCCAATACTGGATTTGGTGCTGTCGGTTCGGTAGGTTGTTATAGTTGATCTAATTTGAAGATATGTATAAATTTGTTAAAGAATTTCTAAGAAAGATTTAACTATTTTTCAAGTGTTTTTATTAGGTCTTAGACAATGCTGATAGTAATTAAAAGCTATTTGGTACAAAAATAAGTAACTTTAGTAGGTTAATTTTCAAGTAGTAAGTTCTTTTTTAAACTTCTTTGCCGCAGTGCTTATGTACAGTTTACTTATGATAGCACAGTATCACTCCAATTGGTTAAATTGTTGAGTCTAAATTGAAGTGCTTTCATTATTAAGTCAGGTAATTTTTAGTTCCTATACTCTATTCTCTTGGGTGATACGTTGGTATGATATTTGAGAATTAAGAATTCCAAGTTGCTAAAGTTGGTGATCTCATGGTTTTCCTGCAGCTGGAGGCTTAACTGAATTGTGTTCCCTGTTCAGTCATTTAAGTAAACAACTATTTAGGAGTGCGCTTGACCCTAAAAATAATAGTAAATTCTGTATTACCACTTAAACTATAAGAATCAATATAAAACAGCCAATCTGTCTTATTTACCCGTTAAAAAAAAAGCCTTGAACATGCTGTTGGTGGATAATTAAAAAAGGAAAATGAAAAAGAAAGAAAAATCCCAAAATGTGATTTTCAGGGAAATAGCAATCTGTTATTTCGTAACTTTTCTTTGGGCAGCTAATTGAGATGAGAAATTGAGAAAATTATATAATTCTTCAAAAAGTTCTTAGTGACCAGTTTATTGAGATATAATCCATATGCCATACAATTCACCCTCTTAAAGTTTATAATTGAGTGGTTTTTTGTATACCGACTGATTGTGGAACTATTACCATAGTCAGTTTGAGAACATGTTCATCACCTTAATAAAAAGAAACCTCATACTTATTAGTAGTCATTTCTCATTTCCCCCCAATTAACCTCAAGCCTGCTGTCTACAGATTTGTCTATTCTGGACATTTCATATAAATGGAATCACATAATATGTAGTCTTTTGTGACCACCTTACTTAGCATAATGTTTTAAATGCTCATCCATGTTCTAGCATGTTTAAATTTTTTATTGTAACTGTTTCTGCTGGCAAATTAAATACATGAACATTTCTGTTACCAGGTAAAAAAAAAATATTTGATTACCTTATTATTTTCTTTGCTGTACTGAAATACTGTGTTTGCTGAAGGGTTGCCATTAACTTCTCAGGCTAGAAGCATGCTCTGTAAAGTCCCATCTTGCTCAGATTAGTATATTTTTCTTATAGTCTTTATTCATCCTCCTCCTACTTTTTCATAAAGTTATGACATTCTTCTCTCACTTCCCTCACATCCAATCCAGTATACCTGAGGGGTAACCTCTGTTTACTGTTTGGAGTGTGTCTTTATACTACTTAAATTTTTCCTGTATTTTGTTCTTTTTAGACCCTGTTTGGCAATAACAAGCTTACTACATTTGGAACCAGCACAACCAGTGCTCCTTCATTTGGTACAACCAGTGGCGGGCTCTTTGGTAACAAACCAACCCTGACTTTAGGAACCAATACAAACACTTCCAATTTTGGTACATATAAAAAAGCAGGTTTGACTCTCTTAAAGTTACACTGACTATACCACACATCATTCTCCTGATTCATATGATTGGGAATATTAAAAAATTCTCAGGTAAGCTGTGGCTTGATGTGAGGTACCAGAGGGAAAGGTTTAAAATCATAGGCATGGGTTGACATACTTAGATATAAATTGCCTTACCTCATTATTAGGCTCCCAACTCCCTGCTTTGGATAAAATGGGCCATTCAACACATGCAGTATTACCTTGTAGAAAGTTGCTTCTCTAATGGAGATAGAAGTTTTTCAAAATAAGGAAATACATTTCCTTTGGATTACCTCACCAATAGTTGAGAAACCATAAATGAAACACATGCAGTTGAGATAACGCACACTTTTTTTTTTTTTTTAAGTTTATTTGTTTATTTTGAGAGACAGAGACCAGCACGAGCAGGGGAGGGGCAGAGAGAGAGGGAGAAAGCAAGAAACCCAAGTAGGCTCCATGCTACCAGCACAGAACCAGATGCGGGGCTCGAACTCACAAAACTGAGATCACGACCTGAACGAAGAAACCAAGAATTGGACACTTAACCAACGGAACAACCCAGAAGCCCCACATTCTCTTAGGCCAGGTTTCAAATAGGGAAGTAGTGTACAAATTTGATGATTTTTTTTTAAATGTTTTTTGTTGTCATTTTTGTTTTGATTTTTCTTGTTTTTTTGAGATTTCATGATTCTTATCAAAAGTTGAAGCTTTCCTTCAGCTGCAAAAGTTTATTTTTGAATATGTGTTCATTATAAAAAATTTAGAAAATACAGATAAGATTGAATAATAATTAAAATACAGCCCTAAACTAGTTTTCAGAGATAATGCTAAAAAAATTAAACTTTAATAGAACATTATGTCTTCTGTAACTACTCAATTAAGCTTTTAATCAAATTTTTAACAAATTATTAACATAATTTGCATTAGATAAGGAAAGTTCATTTTATGATCAAGGGAAATAATAGTTTAAAATCTGTTAAGGATTTTACATACCAGATACATCATTACACACTGGGGATACTTAGTGGAAGATGAGTGAAAAGACGTGGTCAGTGGAGCACCTGGCTGGCTCATTTGGAAGAGCATGCCACTCTTGATCTCAGAGTCCTGAGTTTGAGCTTGAACCTGCGAACCGTGAGATTATGACCTGAGCTGAAATCAAGAGTTGGATGCTTAACTGACTGAGCCACCCAGGAACCCCTAGACCAGTTGTTTGTTAGTTATCTTCTCATCCTATGAGATTTTAATATCACATATGTACTGTGTGTCTGTTTATGTACTGTGGCCCTTTCAAGGGCCATAAACCATTGTATATCTATTTACCCCTCATTTAACCCCTCAAGAGCCAATTTTCCCTCCCTTTGAAAATGCATGTCTTTTTTTGTAGCATGCTTCATGTTCAGAAACACTGTTTTTATTTGCTTATATAGGCTAAAATGATGAAGTGGGCTGGGCTTGATGTTTTTCCATGGTTGCAGATTTCTGATATGTTTGGAGATTTTTTTTGTTGGATATGTATATACACACACACACACTCCTATCCAGTGGTTTGAAAATGAAAGATTTCATTTTTATCTAAAATGCCTCACTAGCTTTTGTGATGAATCTGAATGGTCCTAATTTTTTTTCTTTTTTAATCCCCAGTGTTCACCTAGTGCCTGGCATAGCATTGGTGCTCACTAAAACTTGGTTAAATGATTTAAAGGGTGAACAAATGGGGCCCTAAGAGTAATGATTCCCTCTGAGTCAGATGGGAGTTGCAGGGTGGCAAGTTTTATTCTACTCTTGGGTGAATTTAAATTTCCGTTACCACCCTTGAGGAATCCAGAGCTAGGTAAGGCTTTCTTTGATTCTCTTGTTGTCTTGGGAACCTTTCAACTTTGAGTTTGTGGGCAGAAGAATCTTCCGATTTGGAAATAAGCCATATAACAAATCTGGAAATGGAATAAGGTTATACAAAGATTCAGAGTGTTGCTAAGTTATTGTTGGTCACACATTATCCATTACGGGATTTTGTTTCATTCTGATGCTGGTTAATCCACAGAGTTAAAAGTTTGGATACCTAAAGTAAGTTGGAGTACCTGCTGCCACAGTTGGTGTTGCAAGATCCTTAAATCATTCTTTAGAGTCATCAGCTCATTTTCTTAGTAAATATTCCTGGCAGGAACGAGTTTAAGATTAAGTGAGTATAAGATAAGTGTCTGAATTTCTTTTTTTTTTTTTTAATTTTTTTTAATGTTTATTTATTTTTGAGAGAGACAAAGCGTGAGTGGGGGCGGGGCAGAGAGCAAGGGAGACAGAATCTGAAGCAGGCTCCAGGCTCTGAGCTGTCAGCACAGAGCCCTGTGTGGGGCTCAACCCATGAACCATGAGATTATGACCTGAGCCAAAGTCGGACGCTTAACCGACTGAGCCACCCAGGTGCCCCTAGTGTCTGAATTTCTCAGTGAATGGAGGAATAGAATTGTTTCAGGAGAGGAATTACAGACAGAATGCCTATACGTGGGAGCAACAGTTTAAAAAGGTCGATTCTTTTTGTAATAATAAGATGATGTTGGGCAATATATCAGTGATTCTTCCATGCTGTATGGTTAAGTGGGCAGTTAAGGAGCTATTTGAATACTTAAGTCCTTAGGCTTATTTTTCTAAATTGAGATATAATTGAAATATAACATTAGTTTCAGGTATAAGGATTTGTTATTTGTGTATATTGTGAAATGATCACTGCAGTAAGTCTAGTTAATAGTTAACATCTGTCACCATACATAGTTACACATTTTTTTATGATGAGAACATTTAGGATCTACTAGTTTAGCAACTTCCACATATGCAAGACAGTATTAACTGTCATCACCATACTGTAAATAATATCCCTATGACTTATTTATTTTATAACTGGAAGTTTGTACCTTTGATCCCCTTTTACCCATCTCCCATTCCTTGCCTCTGGCAATTACCAATCTATTGTCTGTATCTATAAGCTTGTCTTTTGTTTTATGAGATTACACATATAAGTGAGATCATGCAGTTTTGTCTTTCTCTCAATGGCTTATTTCACTTAGCATAATGCTTTCAAATTCCATCCATGTTGTCACAGATGGCAATGTTTCATTCTCCTTTATGGCTGAATAATATTCATTGTATGTACATACCACATATTTATCCATTTATCCATCAGCGGATACTTAAAATACAAAATACTGTTTTCAGTATTTTGGCTATTGTAAAAAATTATTTGTGTTCGTTTATTTAGTTTGAGAGAGAGAGAGAATGCACACACAAGTGGGAGAGGGTCAGAGAGAGAGAGAGGGAGAGAATCCCAAGCAGCCTCGTGTTATCAGCACAGAGCCGGACACAGGGCTCACGCTCACAAACTTTAAGATGACTTGAGCTGAAACCAAGAGTCAGATGCTTAACCAACTGAGCCACCCAGACAGCCCTCACTGTGGTTTTGATTTGCATTTCCCTGATGATTAATGATGTTGAGCATCTTTTCATATGTCTTTGGTCCATCTGTATGTCTTCTTTGGAAAAATGTCTATTCAGATCCTCTGCCCATTTTGAAATTAATTTTTTTGCTATCATGTTGAGCTCTTTATATAGATATTAACCTCTTATCAGATGTGTGATTTACAGGTATTTTCCCTCATGCAGTAGCTTGTCTTTTCATTTTGTTGATGGTTTCCTTTGTTGTATAAAAGCCTTTTAAGTTTGATATAGTCCCAGTTGTTTATTTCTGCTTTAGTTGCCTTTGCTTTTGGTGTCACATCCAAAAAGTCATTGCCCCAACAGATGTTACATAGGAGCTCACAGCCTATATTGTCTTCTAGGGGTTTTATACTTTCAGGTCTTGCAGTTCAAGTCTTTAATTTTTGTGTATGGTGTAAGATTGTGGTCCAGTTTCATTCTTTTGCTGTCCAGTTTTCCTAGCACCATTTATTGGACAAACTGTCCTCCTTTGTATATTCTTGGCTCCTTTGTTGTAAATTAATTAACCATTAATTAATCATCTTTAATTTTACTTTAAAAATTGTTTTGAAATAACAGAGTTGATCAACATTTGTCAGTAAGAATCTGAGGAAATGTGTGGTATAAACAGTGTAAGTTGGGACTTATTTCCCTCGTGTGGGTTTGAGGTAGTTCACAAGTATCTTATTTTCTGCTATTTATGGGAATGGAAGACCCTTTCCGGTTAAATTTTAACTCAAAAAAGAATATTTCCAAGTACATTTGTTTTCTTTAAAAAAACCAAAAGCTGTGTTTGAGTAGCAGTACTGTTTTGTGGCATAGCTATTAGCACAATTGAAGAAAAGATTTAATGAGTATATGAATTAAATAGATTATGTCAGATTACATGCATTTTTTTAGTTTTTTATTTTGAGAAAAAGAGCACGTGAGCAAGGGAGGAGCAGAAAGAGAGGGAGAGAGAATCCCAGGCTCTGTGCAGAGCCTGACACAGGGCTTGATCATGAGATCATGATGACTTGAGCCAAAATCAGGAGTTGAATGCTTTACCGACTGAGCCACCAGGCACCCCTGATCACATGTATTTCTAAATGACATTAAAAATACATTTTCAAACTATTTAAATTCTTCAGCCTTTTTTCTTGGTCTTTTTCTATTGAGATAGTAATCCAAAGATTGGCATGACTAAGTATGATATTCTTATTTGGTGATAGTGTCATATATTCCAAGATACTCTTTACTAAGACTGTTATCTTTTAGAGCTGTTCCCCTCCATGATACCTTTTAAAAAGACTTCAAGTATTTCATGAACAAGGTTTGATTGATTTTTGTCTCCTCTTATCAAAAGAGATTAATGATAGGGGTACCTCGCTGGCTCAGTTGGTGGAGCATACAGTTCTTGATCTCCGGGTTGTGAAGTAGAGCCCCATGTTGAGTGTAGAGATTACTTAACAATAAAATCTTTATGAAGAAAAACAAGAGATGAATGTTATGTTCATTAGCTGTTTTGTTGATATCATCTCCAAAAGGAGTACAGAAACTTTGTGGACCTATCTGAACAAAAGGTAAATAATAGCAGTAATGCAGTATAGGTTTCTTCTGGGGAAACCTATGGATTTTCAAGGGAAATTAATAGGATTTTCTCTAAAAGATCAGTCATAGTGAAGGAAGATGGTTTAACTATCCATCATCTCTGATAATGAAACAGTTCAACCCAAGAAAAGTTATGTATACATTATTTTTAATATCAGCTAGCTGAGTCCTTGAGTGCTCCTGTGGGCTGATTTGATTATGACACCTCATAAAGGTGAAAGATGAGGATTAAAGTTCCTCATGTGTGGTCAGCCAGCCACATATTACTGCCCATGCAGGGTTTATCTGTTCAAAACCAGAGCTACTACTGTAGAAAATTTTACAGGTAAATTTCTGTTAGCAGGAACCTTTAGATTCAATAAAGTGTGTTTGTTGGCTGTCTTATTTAAAAAAAAATTTTTTTTTTTTTAAAGTTTACTTAAGTAATCTGTAGACCCAGCGTGAGGCTCGAACTCAAAACCCTGACATCAAGAGCCACATGCTCTACTGACTGAGCCAGCCAGGTGCCCTGGACTGTCTTATTTTTAGTGAAAGCTGGAGGGAATTCATTTTTCTTCCATTAATTAAACATCAAAAATAGGTTTGAGTCTTACAAAGGGAATGTATATGCTCAAGCATAGTCACTTTGCTTTAATATTTCAAGTCTGAAACATAATTAAGTAAATAGGAAGATATGGGGGTCTGTTTACAGGCATCAAAATTTTAAAAACTTTAAAAATGTTAAAGTAGCCTACCATTTAGGATTTCTAAATATTATTAACTGACAGGATACAAAGCTTAGGGTCAGACTGCCTTTTTAAAAATTCCCTTATACAGGAATTTGAGAGTTATATTAAAAGTACAGTCCACTCATTCTTTTGTCCTTCTAGGTTTCGGCACAAATACCAGTGGGAGTAGTATTTTTGGAAGTAAACCAGGACCTGGGACTCTGGGAACTGGCCTTGGTGCAGGATTTGGAACAGGTAAGGAACTGTACCACAAAATTTAGGCCTTCTAATTGTTGGAACTTAAGACAGCTCTGTTTGATCTTATGCCTGGAAATAGGGTGTAGATATGCATTTTCTCAGACTTATAAAACATTCTCAGCAGTTATGCTTTACCAGGTTTTAGAACATTTGGACATTTATCTTAGACATTTATCTTAGACATTTGGACACATATCTTATTTATGCTCCCATTCTACAAAATGTCTTATAGTCCTGGTCTATTTGGGATTTTTAGTATTTAATGTGAGACTTGTCAATATGACGGCATTATTAACTTCCCATTCCCTTGTGCTACCTTTGTAAAAGGGATTTAAGACTTTGCACTGTTTATCAAGTAAGCTTAATTACCCTAATAGGAAAACAGAGCAGTAAGAGCATAAGCTCTTTTACAAAGTCTGTGCATACTTCTCAGTTCTTTCCATCTTGATGTAGAGCTGAGATGTCACACCTGTGTCTCTGTTCCTACTGTTGATAATTAATTTTCAGTGCCTTTGAAGACACTGACCCTTCTTCTTTTATTTATTTTTTAGTTTTTTAGAAAGAGGAGAGAGAGAGAGAGAGAATGTGAGTGAGGGGAAGGGAGAAGAGGGGTGAGAGAATCTTCTAGCAGGCTCCACACTCAGCATGCAGCATGACAGAGGCCTTGATCTCACAACTCTGAGATCATGACCTGAGCTGAAATTAAGAATCAACACTTAACCAACTGAGCCACCCTGGCACCCCAGACATTGACCCTCCTGCCTGCCCAACTGCTTTAAGCAATAAGAAGTGGTAGTGGTCATAAAACAAATAAGCGCTTCAGCATGTACAGTTCAACAAGGTTGTTAGAGCATATAGTTTTGCCTGTTTCCCAAGTCATCTGAGTGTCATTTAGTTGCAGACTATTTATTTCCATGGTCTCTGCTTCCACCATCCAGTTATCTGTTGTCTTTGTATGCTGTGATCATTTATCTGCCATCTCCTTTTTAATAGTACCTAATTTTATACTCTGAGCTATTTCCTTCCATTTCTTTTTAAAATAAAAGCTGTAAGTACTTGTGAAAAAAAACCCTCAACAATACAGAAGTGTCTTAACACCTTCCAGTTTGTGAAGTAACAGCTATTTAAAGTTTGGGATTTTGTCAGACCCCTTTATGTACATTTTGTACATTTTTCTCAAATGTACGTGCACATACACATGGTTATACATGTGTGTGCTTTATATATATATTTTTATTGTATTCGTAAGTAGAAACCACATCCTACAAGAGTGTCTTTTTTAAACCAAAGGCTAAGATACGTTAGTTGGATGCAGTATTTATGTAGTGCACTGCAAGCAGCATTTAAGGGAAAAAAAAAATGAAAAAATTATTGTACAAAGCAAGGTTAAGTATTTCATTAAAAAAAATTTTTTTTAATGTTTATTTTTGAGGGAGGGGGTGCAGAGAGAGAGGGAGACACAGAATCTGAAGCAGGCTCCAGGCTCCTCTCTGTCAGCACAGAGCCTGATACAGGGCTCGAACCCACAGACTGTGAGATCATGACCTGAGCCTAAGCCGGAAGCTTAACTGACTGAGCCACCCAGGCGCCCCAAGTATCATTTAATTTTTATTTTAATTAAATATGTGTGTGTTATGGGTCTCTGTGTATTTTATATTGTGTGTTAATGGTCAAAAATGTTTCAAAATGAAAGCACCTTCATTATTCTTTATGTGATAATTCTTTATTTCATTTTTTCATTTCCCATGGTATTTGGGGCATATATTTTTTTTTTTTTTTTTTTTTCAACGTTTATTTATTTTTGGGACAGAGAGAGACAGAGCATGAACGGGGGAGGGGCAGAGAGAGAGGGAGACACAGAATTGGAAACAGGATCCAGGCTCTGAGCCATCAGCCCAGAGCCCGACGCGGGGCTCGAACTCACGGACCGCGAGATCGTGACCTGGCTGAAGTCGGACGCTTAACCGACTGCGCCACCCAGGCGCCCCGGGGCATATATTTTTTCTGTTAGTATTCCATTGTGTGTAGATGTCTGTATATATACATAAACATATACAAATACCGTAATTCAGCTTTCCCCTATTGGTAGACATTTGAGCTTTTTGATATTATTAGCAATGCAGTAATGAAGATCTTCATTACATAATTTTGTGTGTGTTAGTGTTACTATGGGATTGATACTTGGGATTGTGTCAGAGTATACACACAGTTTGAATTTTGGTCAGTCTTGCTAATTTGCCTTCCGAAAAGAATGCCAGTATGAATTTTTGTTCTCATTGTGTGAAAGTGTTCATTTTTCCCATACCCTTTCCGTATTGTTGGACTTTTTCATCTTTACATCCGTGTTAGTGGAAATTGGTGTGTTCTAGTGTGCATTTCACTAATTACTGGTGAAGGGTATCCTTAATGTATGTTTACTGGCCATTTGAATCTTTCAATTCCCTACTCAATATTTGATCATTGCTTCTTAATCTGTTTTTGAGAGTGTTTTAGATATTGTGGATATTAACTCTTTTGGGTTGTATGGTAGAGTTTTTTATTTGAACTTTTTAACTTATCCAAATTCTACCACGTATATTTAGCAAGAAATAAAAACTAAAAAGTTCTAAATTTTGTGCAGTGTAATCAGTGTTCTCTTGTAATCCTGGAGAAAAAAATTAACTTTGGTGTGGGCAAATTAAGAGCTTTTTAAAGGTAATTTTGACCCTAGACAGTTTGTGAACCATAAACCTAAGGCCCAGGTAAGATGCTTATCCTAATGTCTGTTAGATATTTCCACTAAGTCTTTAAGTTTACCGCTTAATTTTATGGTATCATCATATACAAGTTTATTTTTATGTGGGCAAAGAGCCAAAGAGGCTTCTAGGTCTTGCAGGTTATTATCAGCAGTGCCTTTTCCTATAGTGCAAGTTATAAAATATCATGTAACTTTTTCTGATGCTATCATCTTCTCTTCCACGATAATGTAATATCTCAGCCTTTTTATTTATTTGAATATGTTCAGTTATCCTTAAACAGTTCTACATCACAGACAACAGATCCTGTTTTTATTGCCATTATATATCCCCCATTCATGCTTTGTGTAAACTGAAACCCAAGTAAAATCAGTAAATAATTTTACACCCCCAAACCTTAGCAGCACTAGATCAGGTAGGAAATAAAGAGTTCTGAGAACCAACAAGCGTACGCTGTTGGAATTCTTTGATGATCACATCTGATAAAGCAGACTTGAGGCTTTGAGAGCAGTGTGTCTGGAGATGATTGTACATAAACATCCATGTTCATGAACTCTGCATTTCAAGTAGAATAGCACTGTAGCTTTGGGTGATGTCTTTTTGGGGCATTAGCTAAGTGGGTATTCCTATGCACTTTTTGTTTGGAGTAATGAAGATTCATACTTCTGTCTCAGCAGAAGTAAAATGTCCTGTAACAAATTTTCCTGTAAAATGTATTATTCCTTGACATTTGATATTCCCCACCTCCCATGTGCTCAGACCAGGGAACCCTCATTAAATCAGGGGTGTATACGTTTCTGATTTGACAGTGATATAAAGTATCATTGTCACTATCTATAATATGCCATTTTCTTGGTAGTTAGTAATATTGCTATCTTTTTTTTTTTTTTTTTTAAATGTTTATTTTTGAGAAAGAGAGAGCATGAGCTGGGGAGGGGCAGAGAGAGGGAGACACAGACTCCAAAGCCAGCTCCAGGCCCTGAGCTGTCAGCACAGAGCCTGATGTGGGGCTCGAACCCACGAACCATGAGACCATGACCTGAGCTGAATTCAAATGCTTCTTAACTGACTGAGCCACTCAGGTGCCCTGGTAGTTAGTAATATTAAGATATTTTAGTTCTTGGGGTGCCTGGGTGTCTCAGTCGGTTAAGCACCCAACTCTTGGTTGTGGCCCCAGGTCGTAATCTCACGGTTCATGAGTTAGAGCTCCACATAGGGCTCTATGCTGATGGTGCGGACCTGCTTGGGATTCTCTCCCTCTCTTCTGCCCCTCCTGCTTGCTCGTTCTCTCTCAAAATAAATAAACTTTAAAAGATTTCCAAAAAAGAGATTTTAGTTCTTAAAATTTTCCACGAAGTAGTAAGTTTAGGGTGCATCTAGTAAAGTTTATTGTAATGCTAAGGTATACACAGAAAAATTTACCCAAAGCTAATAGATACCATAGATAAAACTAACTTCTAATCTCAAAAGGAATATAACCATTTTCACTTTTTTTCTTGAGCATCCTTGGAGTTTCTAGGGCCACTATTACAACATGGTGCCCCCCATATATCTGCTTTATGACTCCTACAACTAATCGTAAATATAGCGCATTTCATAAATTGACATTATTTTCCAGAATGTCCCTCAACCTGTGGACTCTTAGGAAGTCCTTTTTATTAAGCATAAAAAGCCATTTACGTAATATGAGCTAGATCTAGATAAAATATTTATTTTTCTATTGACAAATTGCAGCAGTATGCAGGCAGGTCAATTTATGATAGTCTCTTTCCAGGTGACCTGAACCTCCCAGTGCCTTTTTTATTCTTTTATTGGTTATTGAAATACAGTGATTTTTAGACTGTTTCATGGTTCTTCATCCAGGGCTCCTACAAAGGTGAAGGAAATGCATACCCATCCAGATGAGAAATTTTTGTCTATTTTATATATTCGTTTTTCTTCTAGGTTTTTGTTCATTGGTAAGGAGGTATTTGCTACCTGGAAAAATAAAGAATTCTGAAATTTGTGCTGTAAAGTATGTCTTTCAAGGAAGTAAATTCAGGTTTTCTGTTAATTTTCACCAATTTCTGATAGTTTGGGATTTTAAAAGAAGCCATTCCCTATTCCAAAGCTGTAGCAAAGGGATTGTCTTCTTGTTACTAATTAGACAGGGAATGTTTTGTCCATTCAGTAGTTACCCTCACTAATTTATTTTGTATGGATTCTCTGAGTATAAACTTCCTAGCCTTTTTTTGATTGCAATCTCAAAACAATTTGTATTCAGTATTTTAGATCTCTAAGTATTGTATTTCTGAAGTGGTTTTTTTCTCTCTCAAGATGCATTGATGGCGTTAAAACGAACTTTAGATCTTCCGAATTTCCAATAACTTTTTGAGGAGGAGGAGGAGATGGAAATTTTAAAAAAAATTAATGCCAATAAATCATTCTAAATAAATTTCTCCCCAGTTTCACTGCTGAGAACAAGATCCATACGCAAGATTCATTAGACTTTAAAACCTAAGTTTCTGCAGTGGTTTCCCCTTGGTGAAAATAAGTTCTACTCCCTCCAGTCTGATTCATGATGAAACTTGAGACTGTTTAGTAACCTCATCACAAAGCATTTAGCTTTTTATAAAACAAAACGTTTGTCTTGGTGTAAAGTAGTTTTCATGAGATAGTACACTTGAAACTACTGCTTTTTGCTCTTCACAGATGTATTGGATTTGGTTTTCTGTAGTTTAGCCTGTATGTTAGTCAAAAAGATGACATTGTGATTGGTTCAGCTGCATATTTTGATTTGCAAATATTGATATTTAAAAATTGATTATTTTTTAATTCTTTCAAACTTCGTATTACTATAGTGTAGTAAAGAACCCTGGTTGTATTCAGATGCACCAAGATTTGAACCTCAGTTTCACCATCTACAACATTTGTGACAATTGAGCTAATTACTAAACGCTTAGTTTTCTCATCTATAAAATGCAGATAATATGTCCTATTTCAGGCTTAGGAAGATTAAGTGAGGTACTAGCTAATATTTAATGAATATTAGTATCTACCAGTCCTCTTTTAAATGCTTAGTATGTGTTTATTCATTTTAACCTTAGGATAAATATCTAAGCTATGTATTATTATCTCATGTTATAGTTGAAGAACCCGAAGCACAGAGAAGTTAAGTGTTTTGCCTATGATGTATATAATGTACTTAGCACAGTGCCTGGCATATAGTTAGCATTGACTGTATTAGCTCTTTTGTTGAAATGAGTGGTCATTATGAAGTTTCCAAATGTATTATATTTTTAAGTAACTGACCTCTGGTATAACATTCAAAGGATCTCCTGTGGCGCTTTTTCTTTCCTCTTGTCTCCGTAGCTCTTGGTGCTGGACAGGCATCTTTGTTTGGGAACAACCAACCTAAGATCGGAGGGCCTCTTGGTACAGGAGCCTTTGGGGCCCCTGGATTTAATACTACGACAGCTACTTTGGGCTTTGGAGCCCCCCAGGCCCCAGTAGGTAAGTGTCAGTCACTTTAGAAGGCTTTACTCAGCTGTATTTCTTGCTAATACTTAACTTGTTGACCTCATTTTCCACCCATTCCATCACCCTACCAAAGCAGTACACAAACACACTTAAACAGTCATGTAGTACAGAAGGGCTTGTAACGGATCTTGGCCTTCTCCACTTCCCCACTCCCAGGCTTAGTCCCCCAAAGAAGCCACTTTGTTACAGTCACTTTGTTTCCTGGTGTATAGTTAAGTTCATATCTCTAAACGATGTGCTTATGTTGATATGTTTTGCTTTATTAAGTTTTAATTTAACTTATTAATAGTAGATGAGAAATTTAGCTCACTTATCCTGTGTTCTTTATTCATTTCTAACATAGCTGTATTACTAAATTCCCTAAGTTTAGTTTTGTTTACTGAAGTGTTTTTCATACTTACTCATTTGAACACCCTTACCCAGTTTTTGCCCCCTCTGCCTACCACCTTTATTATTATTATTTTCTAACTTAAAATGAACTTTTTAGCTTAAACAGCTTTTTAAAAGAAAGCTGTTCTGTTGGAAATAAACATACCACCTGGCATACATAGGGTAACTGAGTGAATGAGACAGAATGAAAGTAAGTCTCTTTACCATTAAGTTCATCTCCTGTACTATCATGACCCATGTACCACATTTTGATAAGGCTTTTGCAAATTTAAGCTGTGTCCCTACATTGTTTTTCTTATTCTATCACCTGAGAGACAGTATTTCTTGAGTTCTCTTGGTCAAGGAAGAGTATTAGTGCCTTTTCTCACCCTTCTTTTTCCTCTTCTTTTGTCATGTTTATATTTTCATATTGATAACATTGATAATGTATTCTGTCCTATAGTTATTAATTTTTTCTTAAAGAATAAAAGTTTTAATGTGAGCGTAGCATTTTATTACAACTATGAAAGCACTGCTGCCCAGCCAAGTACACCTTTCTCATACAGCTTTTTCTTTCTCCTAGAATTTCTTTTTTCCCTTTGCATTACCAGCCCTTATCACCTTCCTGAACTGGTCCAAATTCTTAAGGTTTCAGAATTCTTTTTTACTCTGAATACATCATTCCTTGATCCCTCTGTTCTCCTGCAGAAGTATAAACTCTTATTATTCCCTGGGCCTTCAGCATTGCTCCTGATACTCCCTTCAAGTTTACTCAGTGAGAACTGTTCTGTCCTGAATGTAGGGTTTTCTTCTTTATTTCCTGGAATGTATTTTTAAGTAAATTACATATGAAAGATAAACTTTGATCACTTACAATTCTGACAGTACAGAATCTTTTTTGTTCCTCACGCTTTAATATTATGGAATTCTACTGTGAAAATAATTTATCCTCAGAACTTGGACTATATTCCTTTCATTAACCATTATTTGTTGAGAAGTCTAATGCCTTTCTGATTCTTGAGACTTGTTCCATTCCCCACAAGGACTTAGGATTGTCTCTTTGTTCGGAAATTTCACTGAATTGCTTATACCTTTTCTATCTTAATGCTTAATTTTTTTCTTTTTTTTTTTTTTTTAAAGAGAGAGAGCGCACGAGCTGGTTATAAGGGCAGAGAGAGAGAATCTTAAGCAGGCTCCATGCTCAGTGAGGAGCCCGATCATGACCGCCAAAATCAAGAGTCAGACGCACAATCTACCTAACCACCCAGGCGCCCCTCTACGTTAATGCTTGATTTTTAAACTGTGTTTCTATTTTTTTTAGATTTTTTACTGTCTTCTAAATCATTTTATTTATTTTGAGAGAGAGAAAGAGAGTGTGAGGGGCAGAGAGAGAGAGAATGCCAAGCAGGCTCTCTGCTGTCAGTGCAGAGCCCGATGGGGGCTTGATCTCAATAACCATGAGACTTAGCTTGACCTGAGCTAAGTCAAGAGTCAGACACTTAACTGACTGAGCTACCCAGGCATCCTGAATTTTTATTTTTAACTTACATGAATTCTTTCTCATTCTTCGAAACTTATTTTTTTTTAAGTATCCTGTTCTTAGATTCCGTTATTTCTTGAAACTTTGAATTTGTTAATTGGCATTAAAATTTTTTTAGGACTCTTCTGTGCCTTACCTCTTCAGGGTTATTTTTGCTTTGGTCTTATTCTTTAATGCTCCGTGATCCTTACCATTCAAGAATAAAATAATTAAAAGCTTATTGGCAACTTATGTATATGGGTAGAGCATGTTTACCAGTAAGCTTCACTTTAAGGTGCGTAGTCCAGAAACCAGCTATTGTCCAAGGGTCCTCTGATGGTTAGAATGCCACATTCTTAGCTCTGGGATGATGCAAGTACTGAAACTAGTTGCCCTTGTTCTTTCCAAGTATTAACTTTGTTTCATCAGAGGCACACTCTCTGATGTTTGGCTTATCTGTTAAGCATCAGGGATTAGGAGGATGAAGGTATAGGTGTTTTGTACATGTACTTACATTGATTTATCTCTCCTGCTTTCAGTCTCACTTCATCAAACTTGGTGTCATTGAATCCCTAATCTTTCTGGGATTCTCCAGGGCAGATAAGCTCTACGTTGGGCTGTAATCCCCTATGAATGTACTCTAAACGTAGTTTGCTGTATCCTGCTTTGTTACTCCTCTGTCCACTTCTTTCCCCTAGAAATTTGTTATATTTTATCAAATGCTCATTTGTTACTTCCCATTCTTTGTCGGTGTGGGTTATATAGATACATTTTAATTTGTTTTAAACATAGATTTTACTTAGATCTTTGGAAGGAGTGGAGGTGAATTAGAATTCCAGTTGACATCCGGGTGCCTGGGTGGCTCAGTCAGTTAAGCGTCTGACCCTGTTTCGGCTCAGGCCATGATCTCACAGTTCATGCGTTTGAGACCCGCATCGGGCTTTGCACTGGCAGCAGGGAGTCTGCTTGGTATTCTCTCCTTCTCTTCCCTCTGTCCCTCCCCCATGCATGCACGTGTACTTGCTCTCTCAAAATAAATAAATACAAACTTTAAAAAAATAAAATAGGGCGCCTGGGTGCCTCTTTTGGTTAAGCATCTGACTCTTGATTTTAGCTCAGGTTGTGATTTCACAGTTGTGAGATCCCCATGTCATGCTCTGTGCTGGGTGTGGAGCCTGCTTAAGATTCTCCTTCTCCCTCTGCCCCTCCCCCACTTGTGTGTGCAGGCACTCATCTTTCTCTCTTAAAAAAAAAAATCAGCTTTATCATTAAAAGTGATATTTTCAGTTTTATTTCTTTTCTTTAGTTTTAGTTGTTTTCACTAGAAAGGGTACCATACATATTTGTAACCTGCCATTTTTACTTGGATAGTACTGTGTTTTGAATGGTTTTTGATAATCCATCTTCTAAAATCAATTAAAAGGTCCTGACACAAGCATTTAATAGTATAGTTACATATAGTAGTGTCACCACAAACTTAAAAGTAGCTATGTTGACTTTTAGAATGTACATCTTTGCATCACAGGACACTAACTGTAAGGTGCTTTAGAGTTTATATGAGTCTGAGTCCACTCTTAACAGTGGGAGTCCCTCAGTTACAGTTTTCCAAATCAGTCTAGTCCATTGTTTTGTTCAGGTTGTTTAGAAATCAAAACATGCCTCCATAGAATTTCCACTTAGTGGTTCTAAGCTAAGCAAACCAGTTTGTTACAGTTTTTCTTGCAGTAACCCTGTTGTCTTTCCTCAAGGTAAAGTATCATCAGTTTTTTCTATTCTTGTACTTTGATTTTATACCTTTTCCTATCCCTTTAATCATTTGGTCATGATGAATCTTCTCAGTATGTTGTCAAATTATTGTGACCAGAATTGAATATTTATAACACAAATGGTAGCTTAACAAATGCTTACATGCTTGCGAGTTCTCTTATTTTTGGTAACATATTAGCTCTCTTGTCTGTATATGTAAATCATACAGTTAACTTAGAGAAGATTTCATATTTAAACCTACAAAAATAAAAATATCCTCACACACTTTCCTAATTATGTTTAGATTTGTTAAAGGAGTTCTTACTCTTTTGAGTAAGCCCAGGTGGGGTGAACTATTATACTTGTTAACAATGGGATGAGCTGGTGCAGGTCAACATTATTTTTAATGGATAATTGGCTGTCAAATACCAAACTTGACTAGTGAATATTAGAGTTCTTCTAAATTTTTTTAACGTTTGTTTGTTTGTTTGTTTGTTTGTTTTAATTTTTTTTTTTAACATTTATTTATTTTTGAGACAGAGACAGAGCATGAACGGGGGAGGGTCAGAGAGAGAGGGAGACACAGAATCTGAAACAGGCTCCAGGCTCTGAGCGGTCAGCACAGAGCCTGATGCGGGGCTCGAACTCACGGACCGTGAGATCATGACCTGAGCTAAAGTCAGACGCTTAACCGACTGAGCCACCCAGGCGCCCCTGTTTATTTTTGAGACAGAGAGAGACAGAGCATGAACGGGGGAGGGTCAGAAAGAGAGAGAGAGACACACACACACAGAATCTGAAACAGGCTCCAGGCTCTGAGCCGTCAGCACAGAGCCCGACGCGGGGCTTGAACTCAGGAACTGCAAGATCAAGACCTGAGCCGAAGTCGGACACTTAACCGACTGAGCCACCCAGGCGCCCCTAGAGTTCTTTTAAAAACATCCAGGTTTTCTTGAATTTCCTTGAATAGTCCACAGAATAACACTGTGCTGTTATTGTGTGGTACTGTGTACCAAAACTGCTTTTCTAAATCTTTTCCCTGCTGATGGTCTTAAATTGGATTTAGGAACTTTCCAGTACAGATGATTTATTATATGCTCTTAAAATGGACATCTCCTCTGGGTTTCACAATCTTGAGCAAACTTGCATTCTCTACTGATATATTAGTATACAGTGTTTTAGTATTTAATTGATAAATCTGATTTAAAAAAAATTTTTTTTTTCAACGTTTATTTATTTTTGGGACAGAGATAGACAGAGCATGAACGGGGGAGGGGCAGAGAGAGAGGGAGACACAGAATCGGAAACAGGCTCCAGGCTCTGAGCCATCAGCCCAGAGCCTGACGTGGGGCTCGAACTCACGGACCGTGAGATCGTGACCTGGCTGAAGTCGTACGCTCAACCGACTGCGCCACCCAGGCGCCCCTGATAAATCTGATTTTAAAAAAGCTTAATTTGACTAAGGTGGATCTACCCCTTTTTCATTAATTTAGCTTTAGCTGTCCTGGATTTGTTGTTGCTGCTGCTGCTGTGGTTTTTTCCTCTATTATGAGTACTAAAATTCTCCAAATGTTTTGTTTGTAGCACTTCTTTACTGTGGATTACCTAATATATTTTGGTGTTAGCCGTATTTTAAACATTTATAAAGGAAAAAAGTATTTTTATCTCTAAGATGACTTAAGTATGATTTGACTTTTTATCAGTATTTTTGAAAATACTAATTTTGTAAAGCAGTTTCTTCATCAATCAAGATATAGTACTGATAGTTGTGGGGTTTGTTTTGTTTTTACTGTGTATGATTATAGATTATCATTCCTTGTCTGTTCCCTGAATTCTCTGTGACTAATGACATGTTTTTACACTTAGAAAATTAGATTAATTGGAGTGATACTTTTTCTTTCAATTTACTTGAATGTAATAGGAATATTAAATGTAAATAATAAACATATAAGGGCACCTTAGCAACTATCTTCATTTTTTATATGCCACTTTCTTCCTCTAGTCTTAGTTATTCTGCAATTTTTACTTATTAAATCAAAGATGTTTCCTTATTTCCAATGTGAAACACATAGTCATTATTTTTAATAACTACTTAACCCACCATGTTGATGTGTCATGATTTTTACAGCTGTTAATGTTGGACATAGATTGTTCCCAAGTCTTAACTATAACAGATAATATTCATCACTTACAAACATTTCTTTATTTTATTTCTAGTTTAATGAAGTCCTTGGGTTAAATTTCCATGATGGAAACAAGTAGGTTAAAAAACATAAAAACAGTACTTGTTTTATGTACTGTCATACCGTTTCTTTTAGACAGAGTAAACCAATTTGTAATGTTTCTAGAAGTCAAAGACTGTAACTCTTTCTATACAGCTGTGGCACTGATAGATAATGACATAGGTATAATATATTTTTTCAGGGTTGTTTTAAATTTTATTTCATTGATTATTGACAGTGAACACTTAAGTAAAAATTTTTGTGTGTTATCTCTTATGAAATGTCTCTTCATATCTTTGACCCATTAGTTTATTTGATTGTTGGTTTTCTTCACAGTTTGCTCCTCTGCTTCCCACCAATAATGCTGTTGAGTGAGTCTGAATGTTTTGAAGGTGTTTCCAAAACAATTGTGTTCTCTTGCTATAAATGCATTGGATCCTTGGACTGATAATCTTGCTTTTTCTTTTCTTTTTTTAAAAAAGCTTTGACAGATCCCAATGCTTCTGCTGCCCAGCAAGCTGTTCTCCAGCAGCATATCAATAGTCTAACATACTCACCTTTTGGAGATTCTCCTCTCTTCCGGAATCCCATGTCAGACCCTAAAAAGAAAGAAGAGGTAAATTTAAGGATGCTTTTATAAAGTTTATTCTCAGGTTAGGAGAAACTAGCTGTGTAGAATGTAATTTCTTACATATATAACCTAAGCAAAGCTAGGTGTAGTTAAGTTTTTAAGACACATTATGCTTTTTTCTGGGCAAAAAATTAGGTTTGGAATTATTATTATTTGGAGGGCAGCATGGCAGTGAAATGAACACTGGACTGGAGATGAGGGCTGAGACTTTCAATAGCTCTGAACTAAGGCATGTATTATTATTCCTATTTTATAGTTGAGCAAACCTAAGGATCAGAGAGGCTGATTTTCCTAAAATAATGCTGTTAAGTGGCACATCAATATCTTTTCTCCTGGTTTCTGTAGTTAACTTTGTATTAATCTTTTATGCTCTAGTGTCAAATAATCTTTTGCTCACTGTGGTGTGGTGTTAAAAGTAGTCTTTGGTCTGTTTGATCATTGTGTTACCATGTACAACTGATGAGACCTTGAGCATGTTATTTTGCCTCTGAATGTGTTTCCTCATCTGTAAAATGGGAATGGTAATACTGTTTAGTGTTCAGAATTAAATGAGATGATGCATACCTGGCTTATAGTAAGTTGATCAGTCTATAGCTCTTCAATCATTTCTGTCATCTTATTTCTCCCTCAGCTGGCTATTGAATTAACCTTGGTTTCTTTTTTATTTATTTATTTTTAAAAAAATTTTTTTTTTTCAACGTTTATTTATTTTTGGGACAGAGAGAGACAGAGCATGAACGGGGGAGGGGCAGAGAGAGAGGGAGACACAGAATCGGAAACAGGCTCCAGGCTCTGAGCCATCAGCCCAGAGCCCGACGCGGGGCTCGAACTCACGGACCGCGAGATCGTGACCTGGCTGAAGTCGGACGCTTAACCGACTGCGCCACCCAGGCGCCCCTTTGGTTTCTTTTTAAAAAAAAAAATTTTTTTTTAATGTTTTTATTTATTTTGGGGACAGAGAGAGACAGAGCACGAGTGGGTTAGGGGCAGAGAGAGAGGGAGACAGAATCTGAAGCAGGCTCCAGGCTCTGAGCCGTCAGCACAGACCCTGACGCAGGGCTCGAACTCAGGGACTGTGAGATCATGACCTGAGCTGAAGTTGGACACTCAACCAACTGAGCCACCCAGGCGCCCCTTGAATTAACCTTGTAACTAGATATAATGAGAAGATAGGAACTTAAAGTGCTTTTTAACACGCTGTGTAAATGTAAGTTGTGCTTAGATGAACATTGTGTGTTAGTGGCGCAGCATAATTTTAGGCCTAAACATGTGCTGGTCACTGTGTTCAGTACTGAGGATACAAAATGAAAGCAAGAACTTATTCTCTGAGAACTTGGTATTTAGTGAGGAAGATCAGATCTGTTAAGGTGTTTAAATTTACTCAAGCTCAATATAGTATATACAGTCAGCTGATGAATGGATAAACAAAATGTTGTAGATCTATATGATGAATATCATTCAGTCATAAAAAGGAATGAAGTACTGATACATACTATGTATGACATGGATTGACCTTGAAAACATGCTAGGTGAAATAAACCAGACACAAGAGGCCACATGATTCCATTTATATAAAATGCCTAGAATAGGTAAATTTATACAGACAGAATAGATTCATGTTTGCTGAGTTTTAAAGGCTGGAATTGGGAGGCACAGCATTTCTTTTTGGGGTGAGGGGAATGTTTTGGACTTAGATATTGGTGGTTCTTGCACAACTTATTAAATATACTAAAACCCACTGGATTGTATGCATTAAAATGGTAAATTTTATGTTAAAGAAGAGTATGTAAAGTTTGATAAGGCTTTGCAAAAGAGGTCACATTTAACTTTTTTTGAGTATGTATGTAGAAGTTGGTAGGTCTAAGTCAAGACATTCCAAGCAAAGGCACACAATTGTGAAATATCACAAAAAATATCTAGGAAGGTTCACTGTTGCAGATAGTTTCACACTGGTGCAAACAATTTACACTGTGACGAGAACAATAAATTGTGACAGGTTTTATATGTTAGACATTGTTGTTTCCAATGGTTGTATAATCCCATGTATAATGTTTAGGAAAACAAATATAAAACATCCCGAAGATGCTATAGAAGCATAATAAAGGTGCCATCAAGTGGTTTTTTTTTGTTTGTTTAATTTAATGTTTATTTAGTTTTTGAAAGAGTGTGCGTGCACAAGCTGGGGAGGGGCAGAGAGAGAGCAGGAGACACAGAATCTGAAGCAGGCTACAGGCTCAGCACAGAGACTCACAGACTGCGAGATTATGCCCTGAGCTGAGGTCAGACGCTTAACCGATTGAGCCACCCAGGCATCCCTGAAGTCTTAATTTAGTTGTGTCTCTTCCACTAACTTGTAATTTCCTCAAAAATCAGGGGAAGTGATTTTATTATTTTTATTGTGAGTGCTTAGTGTTTGACTCATGGCAATTAGCAGTGTTTACTAAATGATGAATAAATGAAAGCTATTATTTTTTCAGAGTGATTTGGATTGCGTGGAAGTTGAATAGCAATTCATGGGCACATCTCAGTTTATTTTGAAGTGTGACATTTTTGGTTTAGTTGAAAAATAAACAGAGGTATCTAGTTGGGTGACTGGCAGATAGGAGATTTGAACTCTATTCTTACAAGTTTTTTAAGGCCAAAACAATGCCTTTGAATTAAACTAGAACTGTCCTTGATGGTTTTGTTTTTCAGAGATTGAAACCAACAAATCCAGCAGCCCAGAAGGCTCTCACTACACCCACTCATTATAAACTAACACCCCGTCCTGCCACCAGAGTTCGACCAAAGGCTTTACAGACAACAGGCACAGCGAAGTCCCATCTGTTTGATGGGCTGGATGATGATGAGCCATCCTTAGCCAATGGAGCATTCATGCCTAAGTGAGTTTACTTTTGTCAGCATAAATTAAGTGTGAATATTAATTTAAACTAAGTACAAAATAATATATAATTATTTACCTGAATGTAATAGAAATGTTGTGTTTAGGTTTTTGTTTTTAACTTGAAAAATAGAGAACATTACAGATAATAAAAGTGACCTAATCATTCCTAAGGGTGACCATGGTTAACATAAAAATATTTAGATTAATATGCTTCTAGTTTTACATATGCATGTTTTTTTATTTTGAGAATTTAGTCCTTGCATAATTTTATTTTTTTATTTAAAAAAAATTTTTTTTTTAACGTTTATTTATTTATTTTTTTTTTTTTTAATTTTTTTTTTTTTTAATTTTTTTTTCGTTTATTTATTTTTGGGACAGAGAGAGACAGAGCATGAATGGGGGAGGGGCAGAGAGAGAGGGAGACACAGAATCGGAAACAGGCTCCAGGCTCTGAGCCATCAGCCCAGAGCCCGACGTGGGGCTCGAACTCCCGGACCGCAAGATCGTGACCTGGCTGAAGTCGGACGCTTAACCGACTGCGCCACCCAGGCGCCCCCGTTTATTTATTTTTGAGACAGAGAGAGACAGAGCATGAACAGGGGAGGGTCAGAGAGAGGGAGACACAGAATCTGAAACAGGCTCCAGGCTCTGAGCTGTCACCACAGAGCCTGACGCGGGGCTCGAACTCACGGACCGTGAGATCATGACCTGAGCCGAAGTCGGACGCTTAACCGACCAAGCCACCCAGGCGCCCCTGCATAATTTTATTTTTAATCAGAAGGTACTTTTTTCTTAAAACTTAAATTGGCCAAACCAATTAAGAAGAAGCTCTCTACATATTTTTATATTTCCATACATACAGGTATTGAACCAATAATAATTACATAGGAAAAAATACACAAAGTATGTAGAAGAGCTGTTGGTAAACATTTAAAATTAAATTTAAATTATGCAGTAGAGCACATATGCCCTAGAGTGCTAACATGAACATGGAAATAAAATGAAAAATACATAGCAAATTGTTACCAGTAGTTAACATTTGGAAATGTAATTTCAGAGCATTTCATTTCTGCGTTATTTTTCTAGATACATAGTTAGACAAACAGATGCATACTCTGGCTTTTTTTTTTTTTAATTTATTTAAGTAATATCTACACCCCACATGGGACTTAACTCATGACCCCGAGTTCAAGAGTCGCATGTTTCTCTGACAGAGCCAGCCAGGTGCTTCTACACAGGTTTTGTTTTGTTTTTTGTTTTTGTTTTTTAAGTTTATTTATTTAGAGAGAGACAGAGGAGGGGCAGAGAGAGAGAATCCCAAGCAGGCTCTACGCTGCCAGTGCAGAGCCCCACATAGGGCTTGATCCCACGAACTGCGAGATCTCAAGTCAGCTGTTTAACTGGCTGAGCCACCCAGGTGCCCCTACAGATGCTTTTTTAACAGCAAGTACTTTAATCAGAAGAGTGTGGTTTTGGCCTTTTTTTTTTTTTTTAAGCTGTGGAGAAAAAGTGGAAATTCATCACGTGCAGCTCTTTATTTATGAATGTTACTAAGTTAAAAAAAATTACTCTTTCCTTAAAAATATGGTGGGCTACTGCTTCAGAAAAGATGGAACGTCCATTTTCATACAGTTCTTAGCATATCAGTGGATTATTTTGAAGGCAGGGACTGTGTATGATTCATGTTTATGTGTCAGCATTTAGCAATTTGTTTGGCACAGAAAAGATTAGGGTGGGAAGGTACACATTTTGCTGGTAATACCACCCATATCCCCTTCTTGGCTTCCACTTCTGTGTTACTGCTCTCAACTGTCTTAATGTATTAGAAATATTTTACACGATTCATCTCTCCTTCCTTTCTTTTTTTGAGAGAGAGAGGGCGCAAGTGAGTGAGGGGCAGAGAGAGACAGAGAGAGAGGCGAGGCTGGTGCTCCCCCCACGTGGGGCTCGTGCTCACAAACCATGAGATCATGACCTGAGCTGAAGTCAGGTGCCTAACTGACTGAGCCACCCAGGGACCCTCCTTCCTTGATTCTTTAATTGACTTCCAGGAACCCCACACTTGCCTAGTTTTCTTCCTACTATACTGGTTGCCCTCTGTCTCCTTGGCTCCTTCCTCCTCTACTCAACCTCTTAAAATTGGAATGCCCCTGAGCTCAGTTCTTGATCACATTTTCTTTACTGTCTCAGAGTGATTTAATTTAGTTTCATAGCTTTGTATGTCATTTATAGTCTGATGATTCCCAAACTTCTATCTCCACTCCCGACCTCTCTCCCAAACTCCGGATTTTTATATCCAGCCCTACTCAACATCTCCACTTGGATGTCTAAAAGATATTTATTTCAAAATTAACGTTTACAACACTGAACTCCTCATCTTCCACCTCAAACCTGTTACATCCAAACTTCTATCAGATAATTGCATTTCTGTCATTCTAGCTGCTCAGGCCAGAAACTTTGGAATCCTTTACTTCTTTCATATGTCCCACATCTAAACCATCAGCAAATCTTCTTTGTTGTACCTACAAAGATTACCCAGCATCTGACCAATTATTAACCACTCTACTACCACTCTACTACCCTGATCCAAGCCATCATCATCTCTTCACTGAATTATTACAATATTCTCCTGATCTTTCAGCTTTTACCCTTACCCTTCTGCATTCTATTCTGAATGTAGCTAGAGATCTATTTGAAGTGTTAAGTCATATCATGTCACTCTTCTCTTCAAAACTGTGTGGTGAT
The DNA here is from genome assembly GCF_018350155.1 of Leopardus geoffroyi. NCBI lineage: Eukaryota > Metazoa > Chordata > Mammalia > Carnivora > Felidae > Leopardus > Leopardus geoffroyi. The sequence continues at coordinate 59,868,634 of NC_059329.1, read as the reverse complement.
TGATTTTTTACTCAGAGTAAAAGCCAAATTCTGTGCAATGGTGTGTAAGGTACTGTAAGATCTGACCTTCCATTACCTGTATGAATGCGACTACTACTACTCTCCATTGTCTACTCCACTCTAATTTTACTGCCTCCTTGCCACTGTTAGGACAGAAAAGCCATGTGTTGCCTTTCAATCTTTGCCCTGCTTGTTCTTTTTGCACTGAAACACTTCTTCCGATAAATCCTTATAGTTAATCCTCAGTGTCCCCACAATGAAGATTACTTGGACCAGTCTATTGAAAATCGCACTCATCTTTTCTCTTGTCAGCATTCCCCCCACATTCTTCTCATCCTTCTTTTTCTTTCTTTCTCATACCTTCTAATATGTAATTTATTTTTAGTTTTCTTTCTGTTCTCTCGCTCTAGAACATGAGTTCTATATAGGTAGGTACCCTGGTTTTGTTCTGTCATTTAAAGTGCCTGAAATAGTTCTTGTTACTTAGTAAGTAATCAATGAATGTTGAACATCTGAATGCATCTTAGGCATAAAGGGAGCTAAATAATAGCATAGAATCCCACAACTTCACTCTTATGCCAGTTATGGGGAAGGGTCTTAGAGGTGGAAATATTCTAAGCCAAGCAATAACGGGATGGAGATCATAAAGGTCTTTCTAGTTTATGCTGTCAGCTTTCCATGATTGAGTTGTTAGAATCTAGAATGTAGTGTTAACTGTATTTAACTATCTAAAGGAAATGGCAGATGCTACTGTTCACTTCCTAAACCAAACCTTGGGCTACCACTTTATAACTCTGTAAACAGCTGCCATATAATACCACAGATGGTAAAAGATTAATGAAGGACTTTATAAGTATGGCCGCCACTAGAACAGCACTCTGCTCTGAAAGATGAATTTGATAGATTAACGGTGTGAGAACCTTTTCAGTGCCACATCTTTTTCCTTTTGCCTTTTCATTCTAGTCAGAGGAATTTACTATAGAGCAAGCCAGTAATTATATTTATTCTGAGTGACAAAAATTTGAAAATACTCTTTAAAAAAATTTTGTTTTTTTAATGTTTATTTTTCAGAGAGAGAGAGCGCACACGCGCGCGAGCTGGGGAGGGGCAGAGAGAGAGGGAGACACAGAATTCAAAGCAGGCAGGCTCTGAGCTGTTAGCACAGAGTCTGATGCAGGGCTCAAACCCATGAACCGCAAGATCATGACCTGAGACGAAGTCAGACACTTAACTGACTGAGCCACCCAGGCGCCCTGAAAATATTCTTTAATTCATGTGTATGTTCCTTCATTCAACAAACATATATCAAGTAACTACTAAATGCCAAGTGTGATGAGCACTGGGAATGCAACTAAGAACAAAATTCATTCCTCTGTCACCCAATTCATAATCTGTGAGGGGAGAGAGATGTTGACAGTATTCACAAGTGAGACAAATGACAGAAAGAAGCAGAGATTGCCACTGTAGGAGAGACTAATAGCATGATGAAAGAAAGCTGCTCTGAAGATGTGTTATTTAAATTGAGGATTGAGGGGCACCTGGCTGACTTGGTGGAGCATAGAACTTTTGATCTCCAGGTTGTGAGTTCGAGCCCCATGTTGGGCATAGAGATTACATTAAAAATAAATAAACTGAAGAGGGTTAGGGAGGACTGTCAGAGGGAATATTTTGCTGTGTTTCTGGTTTAAATATGCCTATGTTTTTTTTTTCAAGTAACAGTTTTGCTTAATTTTTTTTAATGTTTATTATTTTGAGAGAGAAAGAGAGCGCAAGTGGGGGATGGGCAAAGAGAGAGGGAGACACAGAATCTGAAGCAGGCTCCAGGCTCCAAGCTGTCAGCACAGAGCCCAACGTGGGACTCGAACCCACTAACTGTGAGATCATGACCTGAACCGAAGTTGGACGCTTAACCGATTGAGACACCCAGGCACCCCTAGTTAAGAGTTTTATTTTCCAGTATTATTTTGAATATTTGTTTTAAACATAACTTACTTGAATTCATGGTATTCTATCCTGTATTTGCCAAATCAGGGTTTTTTTCCCCCCTCTATTTACATAAAATACTAGAAGATGCAAGTCGTTGTTATGGCGATGGTAGGAAGGAGAGATTACAAGGAGTACAAGGAAACTTTTGGGTATGATGACTGTGTTTTTCTGGATTTTGATAATGGTTTCACTGGTATACACAGATGTCAAAACTTATCAAACTGTACAATTTAGTATGTGGAGTTTACGTTAGCTATGAACTAATAAATGTAGCAAGGTTTGTGGGATACAAGTTCAATGTATGAAAGTCAATTTTGGGGTGCCTGGGTGGCTCAGTCAGTTAAGCAGCTGACTTTGGCTCAAGTCATGATCTCACCGTTAGTGAGTTTGAGCTCCACATATGGCTCTCTGCTGCCAGCATGGAGCCCGGTTCAGACCCTCTGTCCTCCTCTCTGTGCCCCTCGCCAGCTTGTGCATGTGTGCACTCTCTCTCAAAAAAAAAAAAGAAAAAAGAAAGGAATGCTTGGGTGGCTCCGTTGGTTGAGCGTCTAATTTCAGCTCAGCTTGTGAACTCAAGGTTCATGGGTTCAAGCCCCTGCATTGGGCTCTGTGCTGACAGCTCAGAGCCTGGAACCTGCTTCTGATTCTGTGTCTCCCTCTGTCTCTGCCCATACCCCATTTGTGCCTCTCTCTCTCTCTCTCTCTCCCTCTCTCTCTCTCTCTCCCTCTCTCTCAAAAATGAATAAATGTTAAAAAATTTTTTTTTAATTAAAAACATAAACCTTTTAAAAAAATCAACTTTATTACTACATACCTTTCTAGCTATATTCCTATAAGCCAGTTGAGAGCAGTGACTTAACTATGGCAGAATATACATGAATCTGTCATTTGTTTTTACTTATGAAGTATTTCATTGTTGAAATAAACTTAGTCTTTGAAGTCACATAGTTTTACTTTCCCAAATTAGTTTTGCTACACTCTGTTCTTTGTACCTAACTTCATATTTCTGGTCTCAGTCCTCTTCACTTTTGCCTGGCACTGTTTTTATGTTTTATGTTTGGTTCCTTATCTTCTAGTTGAAAGTATGTTCTTCATGTGAAATATTTAATCAGTCTCCCCACCCTGGTTGCTGTGTTTCAGTCTGTTGTAGCTGGTGTTTTTTTATGATTGTCAAGTTGTCCCATCTTGGCCGGCAAAAGCGGGGTGTTCAGGAGAAGTTCTTTGCACATAGGCTCTGATAGTGTTTGATAATTTCTTTGCTTATTAGGATTCACTGTGTAAAATTTTGTCCAGGATTTCTTGCCATCTGTGTTAATGACTTAGATTGGCTTGAATTTTCCTTTCCTACATGTTTTTTTTTTTTCAAATGTTTTTATTTATTTCTGAGAGAGAGGGAGAGAGAGAGAGAGAGAGAGAGAACAAGTAGGGGAGGGGCAGAGAGAGAGGGAGAAACCGAATCCGAAGCAGGCTCCAGCCTCTCAGCACAGAGCCTAACGTGAACCAGGAGATCATGACCTGAGCCAAAGTCAGACGCTTAACTGACTGGGCCACCCAGGTGCCCCTCTTACCTAATTTTAGTATAAAGTTTTTGCTGACCTTTTAAACAAATTGGGGAGTATTTCCTCCTTCTATTGTCTGGACAAGTTTATGTAAGATAGACCTTTTTGGGTTTTGTTTATATTAAATATAGAGTACTAGTGAAGGTATATGGGCCTGAAGTTTTTTTTGTAGTAAGGCTTGGTTTTGGTTTTTTTCTTAATTATTAACTTATATAAAAGTTAATAGGGTATTGAGCTTTTTTATTTTTTGAGTCACCTTTGGCAAGTTATGTTTTTATAACATCTGTTCATTGCAACTAAAATGTCAAATTCATGGGGCGCCTGGGTGGCGCAGTCAGTTAAGCGTCCGACTTCAGCCAGGTCACGATCTCGCGGTCCGTGAGTTCGAGCCCCGCGTCAGGCTCTGGGCTGATGGCTCAGAGCCTGGAGCCTGTTTCCGATTCTGTGTCTCCCTCTCTCTCTGCCCCTCCCCCGGTCATGCTCTGTCTCTCTCTGTCCCAAAAATAAATAAACGTTGAAAAAAAAAAAATAAAAAAAAAAAATAAAATAAAATGTCAAATTCATTGGCATAAAGTTGTTAAAAAGTATCCTTATTATCTTCTTCATTTCAGTAGAATCTATGGGGATATCCCCATTTTCATTTCTGACAAAGATTTGTGTGTTCTCAGTCTGGTCATGGATCTACCAATTTTACTGATTTCAAAGAACTAACTTCTGACTTTTATTGATGCTCCCGATTCTGTGATTGTTTTCTATTTTATAAACTTTTATTTATATTTTCACTAATGTTTATTTTCATTTTGTCTTCAGTTCTTTCCTTTCTTCCTCCCCCCCTTTTTTTTGGTATTTAATTTCCTGTCCTTTTTACAAATAGACGCTTAGTTTTTTGATTTTCAGCTTTTCTTCTTTCAAATACATGTATTTAAAGATATAAATTTCCTTTTAGTTCAGCTATATTTGTGTTCTCTAAGTTTTGATATGGAGTACTCTTTATCATCCAGGTAATAATTACATATGAATCAAATGCTTCTAATTTTCATGGGGGAGGTATTTTGAGCCTTGGATTATATGAGTATGAATTCTTAACATGGAGACTTTTAAACGATTGTTTTCTTAGTGATTTCTAGTTTATGTTCAAAAAAGGTACTCCAGGTGATTTTGATTCTCTGAAATTTGTGGCTTGCTTTTATGATCCCAACATATGGCTAGTTTTTTTAATATTCCCTGTGTATTTGATAAAACTATAGGAGCATCTGGGTGGTTCAGTTGGTTAAGCGTCTGATTCTCGATTTCACCTCGGGTCATTGTCTCATGGTTCATGGGTTTGAGCCTTGCATCGGGCTTTGTGCTGACAGTGTGGAGTCTACTTGGGATTTTCTCTCTCTGTCTCTCTGCCCCTCCCACACACACACAATCTCTCTCAAAATAAATAAATAAATAAACTTAAAAAAAAAAAAAAAGAAAAGATATTTGTTGGGGTATGGTCTTAAATTAGGCTAGGCTTGCTAATCATTTGGGTCTTCAATATTCATACTGATTTTTCCTTTTTCCTTTTTTTTTTTTTTTTTAGTTTGTTACTTTATTTCCTTAACTTCCAATATCACAAAAAATGAACACATCTACAGTTCCCTAAATTTATCCATTTTAGTACTTAACAGGGTTTACAAATGTATGTCTGAATCACTTGTGTTTTACTTAAGTATTTCTTTTACTTATTAATTCTTGTTGTAAAGTATAAATAAAAATGGTTAAAATGATAAATTTTATGTTAAGTGTACAATTCAGTGGCATTAAGTACATTCATAGTATTGTGTAACCATCACAACCATTTCTAGAACTTTTTCATCATCCCAAACAGGAAAAATGCACCTGTTATGCAATAATTCTGTATTTCCTCCTCCTTTCAGTCCCTTTTAACCCCTGTATTACTTTCTGTCTGTATGAATTAGCCTATTTTCGATACTTATATAAAGGGATTCCTACAGTATTCTTTTTCATGTCTGGATTATTTTACTTGGCTTAATGTTTTTAATATTCATAATATTGTAGCATGTATCAAAGCCTCATTGAAGCTTTAAGGCTGAATATTCTGTTGTATGGATATGCCACATTTTGTTTATCCATTCATGTGTTGTTTGATGTTTGGGTTATTCCACACTTTAGCTATGTGAATAGTGCTGTTATGAACATTGGTGTACAAGTATCTGTTTTCAGATTTGGGGTGTATATCTAGGATTGAAATTGTTTGTATATATTTGTGTGTATATATTTGGGGTGTATATCTAGGATTGAAATTGTTTGGTCATTCTGTATTTAACCTTTTGAGGAACTGTCAAACTGTTTTCTACAGCACCTACACCATTTTACATTCTCAGCAGCAATGCATGTTTTCATGTTCTCCATTTGCTTGTCAGCACTTAGTATTTTCTGTTTGTGTGTGTATAGTAGCCATTCTACTGGGTGTGAAGTGGTATTTTGTGCTTATAATTTGCATTTCCTTTATAACTAGTAATGTTGAACATCTTACTTGCTTATTGGCCATTCATCTTCTTTGAAGAAATATCTTGTCTCCTTTTGTGTCTTTTTTAAAAATTATTTTATGTCTGTCATTTTCACAACTGCTTAAGGCAATAATTAGAGTTAAAAGATAATGATACTGACTTACAGAGAATTTTTGCTTTTTTATGACAAGTGCTTATTGAGATGAGTCAGAACTGAACTTGTGATTTATACTTTTTACTTTTAGTTCTCTCTTAACTCCAGAGGTAAAGACTTTCCAGGTCCCAACACAGAATAAGTGGCATTCACTAGTGCCCCTAACCTCCTGGTGGCTCCAGACTCCAGTCTCTATCTCTCTAGTCCCTCAAGACTGTCAGGCACACCATCAACCTCTTAACCTTCCCCTTGGAATCAGAGAAGTCCCAAGGAGGGGCTCCTGGCTGGCTCAGTTGGAAGAGCATGTAACTCTTAATCTCAGGGTTGTGAGTTTGAGCCCCACATGGGGTGTAGAAATCGCTTAAAATCAAAAAACAAAATTTTAGAGAAGAAAAGTCTCCAGGAGAAAAGCAATCGTAAATAACAGACACTGTTATAATAACACCTCTCTGTGCCAGTGTCCCTCCAGGTGCTGGTTCAGTCCTTTTTTACTATCTTGTTAGCTTTCCATGCCTGTAAAGAGCTCTAGCTTTTCTGATTGTTTCTCTAGGAGGATTGGTTTGTGTTACCCATTAATAGGAAGGCAAGTTTTAATTTTCATGGAAATAACAATTCTTTATTGTCAAGTGCCTATTTCATTGGCTTATTTAATACATATTTAATGACCCATTATAATAAGGACTATAGCATACACACATTTAGAACAAATGCTGCTGACAATTGTTACCATATAACTCAGTTGTTGAGATTAGAAATAGATAGATGAGTGTTATTTATATACTGCTTGCAACTTGTATTTTTATTTTTATTTTTTTCAGTTTATTTATTTGAGAGAGAGTGTGGAAGAGGGCCAGAGAGAGAAGGAGAGAGTGAGTCCCAAGAAGGCTCCACACTGTCAGCGCAGAGCCTGACGTGGGGCTGGAACTCACAAACTGTGAGATCATGACCTGAGCTGAAATCAAGAGTCTAGAGCTTAACCAACTGAACCACCAGACGCCCCTGCAGTTTGTTATTTTTAAGAGGGAGTGTAGCATATTAGTTAATCCAGTGAGTTTTTAAGTGAAGATTGATTAATATCTCTTCATATGGTTCTTTGTTTGAAGCTTATATACCACAGACGTTCTTGCCTTAAGTAAACCTTCTGTACGCAAATTTGAAATTTTGTGATTATTTGAATATCAGGGGTTTTTACTCCTATTTCTTTCTTGTCATCTTTAAAAGAAATCTTATTTAGCCAGCAAATACCTCCTTTCTATTTCTTCAAGACAGCATGCCAAGTTCTATGAAGAGACAGTCATAAATCCTGACTGTCTAAAAAGGAAGAAAATGTTTAAAGAGAGAAGACATGTAGAGAATTACTCAAAACATGAGACATACTATGATGATCTAAGTGTCTGGATAAAGTGTTCAGGATTCAGTGAAGGATGACTGTTTTCAAAGGGGATTCCCCACTTTGTTTTGAATGTGCTTAGCATATTCTTCTAAACAGCAGAGTATAATATATTTGAGACCTTAAGTCCTGGTTATATATTAAAGACTGTGAATTGAACCTCTTTGGCCACTGTTATTTATGTAAGAGCTGAACGAGGGTGCTCTTTTTGACTCTGGTTTTTAAGGTAATGCCAGTGATGTAATTATGTGCACCTGAGTTCTTTTTTTTTTTCTTTTGGTCTCTGTTTATAGGAAGAGCATTAAGAAGTTGGTTTTGAAAAACCTTAACAACAGCAATCTCTTTTCTCCTGTTAATCGTGACTCCGAAGATCTCGCTTCACCATCTGATTATCCGGAAAACGGGGAGAGGTAAGCCAGATTTTGTTTTGGGTTGTTCCTGGAAGAGAGCCCTGTTCTCATTCTGAAGAGATTCTAAGCTTGCAATTTACTCATTCTATGAAAATGTATGAAGTTTGGTGAATGTTGCATAGTATGACAGCATATGAGCATCTAGAAATTAAGTCCTGTTCTTGTTTTTTGAGTACTTTAGACCTTAAAATTATTGGAGTTCTTCTGATTCAGTTTTGCATAACTATTTTGGTATCCGTGCATGTCATTTTGAACCAGGGTTCTCACACATTTGACACCCTTCACCACCTTTAAAATGAGCGATATCTTGTTTGTGATCATTACCAAAGTGATACATGGTCACTGTAACCAAACCAAAAAAATAAGTAATAAGTATACAAGTGTATAAAGGAGGAAGTGGAAATAGTCACCCTTATAACCCTTAATAGTTTGATGTCTTTTCTTAAAATTTTGAAATTTGTTTATATAGATATTGTAGAGATAGGCATGAATGATGCAATGTTTTAAAGCTTGCTTATTTTTATTTATTTTATTATAAATACCTTTCTATATCAATATGAATATATATATGCCTCTTTTTTAATTACTTGGTGGCCATTATTGTGAATATATGATAATTAGTTCCCCATTAGAAGACATTTAGATTATTTTGATATTCCTATATTCAGAGTAATGCCTCAGTGAAAAATTCTATTTACATCTTTGCACTCCTGTTTTTGTTTTTTGTTTTTGTCTCTCGGGATAAAATTCTAGTTTGATTTTTCATGAATGAAGCATTTTCTAATACCTTGCTGATAATAATATTGAAAACCTAAAATTTTTCAATTTTTTTAGTTTGAAATTCACCACTCTTATTTGACCTTACATAGTAGAGTGCCTTTTTTTTTTTTTTAACTAAAAATTGGGAAAATTGGGATGCTCAGATCACTCATTCATGAAAATATAGGAGTTAAAGGCGTGGAATCTACAGCCAGTTTTCCTGGGTTAAAATCCCAGCTCTAGCACTTAGAACTTTTTTAATTTGGGCAAGTTACTTTCTTATTCTGTCAGTTTTCTTTCCTGTAAAAGAGAATGATAGGAACCTATTACAGAGGGTTACCACAAGTATTAAATAAAATTTTAATATATGGAATTACCTAGAATAGTCCCGGGCACTTATTAGTAAAAGCTCAGTGAAGGTTGGCTATTACCATTGTTACAAAGAGCTAAGATATTATTTGTTTTCTACCTTTTCAGGTTCAGTTTCCTGAGCAAACCTGTTGATGAGAACCATCAGCAGGATGGAGATGATGATTCTCTTGTGTCACGTTTTTATACTAACCCTATTGCCAAACCCATTCCTCAAACCCCAGAGAGTGCTGGAAATAAACACAACAGCAGTAGCAGTGTGGATGATACCATTGTTGCACTAAACATGCGTGCTGCCTTGCGAAATGGGCTGGAAGGAAGCAGTGAAGAGACCTCTTTTCATGAGGAGTCACTGCAGGATGACAGAGAAGAAATAGAAAATAATGCTTACCATATGCATCCAGCAGGTCAGATTTAGATTGGTACATGAGTAATCTTTTACTAGTCATTTAAGACCTCTTACTTGTCACAGATTTTCAACTTAGTGGAAGTCATGTATCTGAACTTTTTAATGTTTTTATTGCATTTTCTAGAAGTTAACATTTTAAACCCTTTTCACATACTCTTTGGTTGATTTTTTCTTTTTTTTAATGTTTATTTATTTTGAAAGAGAAAGTGCACTCACATGAGCAGGGGAGGGGCAGAGGGAGAGGGAGAGAATCCCAGGCAGGCTTCAGATTCAATGTGGAGCCCGACACGGGTCTTGATCTCAGGACTGTGAGATCATGACCTGAGCCGAAATTGAAAGTCGGACACTTAACTGACTGAGCCACCCAGGTGCCCCTGCTTTGGTTGATTCTTAATTCACGTACTTTCTGTATTTTTGGAGTAAATTCATGTCATTAATTATCCTGGCATAGTTTAAATATCCCAAATTTTATAGCCACAGAGACTATCCTACTTTTTCTAGCTTTATAAACTCAGATTGCTTACTAGTTTTTTAATTAAAATAATAGTGATAATTATTATCATATAAGGGTTTGAGATATGAATTAGCATAGTATATAAACCATAATGACTGAAATGTGTAGGGATTCAAATGGTATACGTTGTTATGGTTATTTATTATCACCTCAGTTCTGTGCTTTTCTTTTGTTCCCCCCAACAATTAACTGATTAGTTTTTCCGAAAACAAATAATGTAAACTACAAGATTATAGTGTCTTGATTGTTTACTTAAAGCTTGCCTTTTTTTCTTTGTTGACCTAATATCTCATTTGTTGTTGTTGTTGTTGTTGTTGTTTTAATTTTTTTTTAAATTTTTTTTTTTAATGTTTATTTATTTTTGAGACAATGCAAGAGACAGAGTGCAAGCAGTGGAGGGGCAGACGGCGGGAGACACAGAATCTGAAGCGGGCTCCAGGCTCTGAGCAGTTAGCCCAGAGCCGACACGGGGCTCAAACTCATGAACCATGAGATCATGACCTGAGCCGAAGTCTGACACTTAACTGACTGAGCCACTCAGGCGCCCCTGTTGTTGTTTTTTTTTAATGTGTATTTATTTATTTTTGAGAGAGAGTGTGGGCAGGGGAGGGGCAGAGAGAGAGGGAAAGGGAGAATCCCAATCAGACTTCATGCTGTCAGCACAGAGCTTGACACGGGGCTCAAACCTACAAACACAAGATCATAACCTGAGCCAAAATTGAGAGACGCTTAACTGACTGAGTCACACAGGCACCCCTCATTTGGGTTTTGATTAATGTAATCACATTCCTTTTTTTTTTTAACAGATACAATTTACATATACTGAAGTGCACAGATATTAAGTGTTTATTTCAATCAATTTTGACATATATATACTGAATATATATAATGGAAACTGGAAAGTTTTTATGTCCCCATCCCCAGAAGTTGACCACAGTCTGGTTTCTGTCACCTAGATTAGTTTTGCCTATTCTTGGACTTTATAGAAATGGAATAATACTATATATATTCTTTTTGACTCTATAATTTTTATCAGATTTAATCCACAATATGTCAACAGTTCATTCTTTTTTTATTGTTGAGTAGTAATCCATTACTATAAATATGCCACATTTGGTTTATCCATTCTCTGTTAGTGAACATTTGAGTTGCTTTATAGTTCATCTTGCAGTGTCTGTAACATTTTTCTGTATCTAATCATCTTACTGCCTTCACATATATTTTCTGGTCACTTGGTGCCCTGTGAAAACAATTTTATATTTTATTTGTGTGTGCATCTACATGAATTCATTATGATACTACATCGGTTTTTCAAATACCCAGTCTAGATTTTTTTTAATTGCTCTTTGTTTTCTCATTGACCTTGTTTGTCACCTCTCATTTTAAAGTTCCATCCCCAGGGATACTGTAACAACTCTCTAAACATTGCCAGTAGAGAAACACATTAAGTATACAAGTGGGCATTGCAGGAGGATGAAGTTTGATCTGATATTAGCCTTAAATTCTCTCACAAAGCAAGTTAGCCTAATTTGTACCTATAAATGGGACAAGGGGTGATTACAACAAGCATACCAGTATTCTGTTTTCTTGAATTCTTCAGAAATCTACTTAGTTAATACTTTTAAAAATAACACTAATTTAGACCTTTTTTTTTTATTTTTAAATAACACTAATTTAGATGTTTTAAGTTTCCATTTGTCCTTGGGACTTTCTTATGTAGGATTTTTCTTTTTCTTTTTTTTCTTTTCTTTTCTTTTGTTTTTTAATTTATTTTGAGAGAGAGACAGAGAGCAGGGGAGGGGCAGAGAGAGAGAATCCTAAGCAGGCTCTGCACTGCCAGCCTGGAGCCCAGCACCGCTAACATGGAGCCCAGTGTGGGGCTCGAGCCCATAAACTGTGCGATCATGACCTGAGCCTAAACTAAGAGTCAGACACTTAACTGACTAAGCCACCCATGTACCCCTCGTGTCGGATTTTTCATCTTGATTTTAGCTCTTTACTTAGGGATGTAAATTTGAAAGATAAAAGGGGTTTATGGAAGATGGGCTGTAAAATAACACGTATTGACTTTGGAGTTATAGCTCTGCCTATACCGCCGAATTACTTTGTAATCAAGGCAGGTTCTTTACACATTGGGTTTTGGAATTTTCATCTGTAGAATAAAAGTAAAGTATCTTAAGTAACCCTTTCTCAGAACTCATTTTATGGATTATGTTTCCATAGTATGTTAATGGAGGCCGTATGAAGTTTCTCTGGTTAATTAGCGTGAGAAACACTGGATTAAGTGAAGTTAAATAGACTTAATTATTTGACAAGTTCTCAGAGCCTGTAACATACTATCATGTGCATGTTTCCCAAACTTACTTGACCAGGAATCTTTAAACAAAACCACACGGTTTCTCTTAGGCACATAGTGTTCCTTAGAAAACCAGTTTGGAAAAATGCTTTATTCCTATATGTTTTCTCTTTATTTAATAATTTATTTAGTTACTGATTGTTTCAGATTATATTAGCTTTTAGATTATTATTTTTCAAAAAGGAAAAAGTGAAATATGAAAATTCCTCTACCTAAGGACAATTACGACTAATACTATATTTGCTGTTTCTTTTGTCATAGGCATTGTTCTCACTAAGGTTGGTTACTACACTATTCCATCTATGGATGACCTTGCCAAAATTACCAATGAAAAAGGAGAATGCATTGTCTCTGACTTCACTATTGGTCGTAAAGGTGAGTGTGAACGTAGAAGTTTGTAGTGTTTAAGCCAAAGATCTTCACCTTATTTTTGTAATTAAGTAAAAGAAGCTCTTGATAGCTGAATCCATTTCTTTTTTCCCTATACTTGGACCCACCTTGACCTTTATGGTAGACACTTTGACAAGTAACAAAATAAGCTTATAATCGTGTAACATTCTTTGGTAACTGTTTGGGTCATTGGAGTTTTCTACAATTAAAGAAAGTGAGCAAGAAAATACTAAGAAAATTTAGTAATAAAAGATGGAGTAGTATTTAGGTTTAACTTCATACTAAGTTAATACAGATAACTTTTTGGGGGGGAAAATCTCATCTTGCTATATTGTATTTTCAAAAGGGCTCTCAGGTACACTGAAAGCTAGGTACTAAGTAAGGGTTGTTTCAAATGTAGCAGTAGTACAGATACTTAGAAGAGATTTAAGAAGGCTGTTTTGAGGATAAGTGCTATAGAAATGTAGATGTTAAACTAGATAACTGTGTTTGATGTCACCCTCTAATACATACTATGGATGAAATAACACATTGAAAGTATTACCAGATGATTTAAAATGTTCATGTTTAGCGACATCTGGCTGGCTCAGTCGACAGAACATGTGACTCTTGTTCTCTGGGTTGTGAGTTTTAGCCCCGTGTTGAGTGTAGAGATTATTTAAAGTTGTTAAGAAAATTAAATAAAATCCTGATTAATGTTTAAAGCTGCTTGCTTCCTCTGATTATTTAGTCACTGGGAGTATAAAATAGATTATTTGCCTTCTATACAGGATGAGTTTTTAACTATTTGCTTTGACTTGTAGGTTATGGTTCAATCTATTTTGAAGGAGATGTGAATTTGACAAATCTAAATTTGGATGATATTGTGCATATTCGAAGGAAAGAAGTGATTGTCTACTTAGATGATAACCAAAAACCACCTGTGGGTGAAGGGCTAAATAGGTATGAATTTATTTATGTATTTAGAAAAATCTGCTTGGGGTGCATAGGTGGCTCGTCAGTTAAGCGTCTGACTTTGGCTCAGGTCATGATCTCACAGTTCATGGGTTCAGGCCCTGTGTTGAGCTCTGTGCTGACAGCTCAGAGCCTGGAGCCTGCTTTGGATTCTGTGTGTGTCTCTCTCTCCTTCCTCCACTCGCATTCTCTTTCTCTCAAAATAAATAAACATTGAAAAAAAAATTTTAAGGAAAAAAAAGAAAAAATAATCCACTAAATCACATTTTTTTATATTATATACATTTTCCTGCAACTTGCTTTTTTGACTTACTGTACAGTCTAAGATGATTGTTTCTTTAATTTAAAAGTAAAAATGGTAAAGAAATGCTACACTAGGACTTTTTTTTGACTCCTTTTCCCTAATATCATCAGGACCAACTGTTACTTTCCCAAAACACTTTTTAATAGTACTTTTTTTTCTTGTGTCTGCTATGATCATTTTTAACTCTCTTTATTGTCATTGGAAAAACTAGCTTCGGATACCTGTTCAGACACATGAAAGGGCCACAGGTAAAATAATTTATGTTTGGGGCGCCTGGGTGGCGCAGTCGGTTAAGCGTCCGACTTCAGCCAGGTCACGATCTCGCGGTCCGTGAGTTCGAGCCCCGCGTCGGGCTCTGGGCTGATGGCTCAGAGCCTGGAGCCTGTTTCCGATTCTGTGTCTCCCTCTCTCTCTGCCCCTCCCCCGTTCATGCTCTGTCTCTCTCTGTCCCAAAAATAAATAAACGTTGAAAAAAAAAAAAATTTAAAATAATTTATGTTCACAACCTACCAAGATTGAACTGTGAAGAAGTGGAAATTCAGAATAGCCCTATAAGTATAATAATTTTTAGATATTTCCTATTCTAGCAGTATTCTCATACAGGGAGTCGTGACCCTGAAGCTTTTCTTTCCAGGAAGCAACTTTATTTGTGCCGGCACGGCTCAGTTGGGTTCGTACACGAAGAACTGAGCCCCAAATGCCGCCTGGTATAGTTTTTAATACGTTTTCTATTTCTTTGTCTCTCTTCTATGGTAACACACAAACATGTAGTCTGATTAAGTGGTCTCATGTTACAAGGTCATGAGGGATGTTGTCACATACACATATAGCCAGGTTGCCTTGAGGGTTTTCTCTCTCTCTCTCTCTCTCTCTCTCTCTCTCTCTCTCTCTTTCCTTAGGGGACCCTACCAACCATAATAAGGAAATTGAATCAGTAATCAAAAAATACAGCCCCCCCCATGCCCCCAAAAGCCTTCAACCACATGACTTCAGACTACAGATCAATATCCTTGATGAATACCGAAGTAAATATCTTCAACAAAATATACATTTGACCTTTGAACTGTGTGAGCCCACATACATGGGTTTTTTTAATAGTACAGTACTGTAACTGCATTTTCCTTACGATTTTCTTAACACTTTCTTTTTTCTAGTTTACTTTATTATAATACAGTATATAATCACATAACATACGAAATATGTGTTAGTGGTTTATGTTATCAGTAAGGCTTCTAGTCAACTAGGCTATTAGTAGTAAAGTTTTGTGGGAGTCAGATACACAGATTTTCAACTGCACAGGGGGTTGGTACCCAACCCCAGCATTGTTCTGTCACCAGTTGTATTAGCAAATGGATTTCAGTAGTACATCGGGAGGATTTTACACCATGACCAAGTAGGATTTATTCCTGGAACACAAGGAAGGTTCAACATAGAAAAATTGATCTTGTAATACATCATGTTTGTAAAATGAATGAAGAAAATCACATGATAATCTCAACTGATGAGAAAAAGCATTTTGACAAAATACAATACCCTTTTATGAGAAAGCCACGCAACAAACTAGAGATAGAGGAAAACTATCTCAGCTTAATGGAGGCCATATTTTCAACGTCCACAGAAAATATGCTCCGTGGTGGAAGAGTGAAAGCTTTTCCTCACCACTTTTATTCAATATAACTGCCAGGGCAGTTATGCAAGGAACAGAAATACAAGGTATCATCCTGGGGGCCCTGGGTGGCTTAGTTAAGCATCCGACTCTTGATTACAGTTCGGGTTATGATCTCACAGTTGTGAGATTGAGCCCTGCGTTGGGCTCTATGCAGGTAATGGAGCCTGCTTAAGATATTCTGTGTCTCTCTCTGTCTGTCTGTCTGTCTCTCTCTCTCTCTCTCTCTCTCTCTCTCTCTCTCTCTCTCTGCACCTCCCCTGTGTGTTCCCACCATCTGTCTCAAAAGAAAAAAGGCATCATCCAGATTGGAAAGGAGGAAGTAAAATATCTCTGTTGAGAGATGACATGATCTTATGTGGGAAACCTAAAGATTCCATAAAACAGTTATAAATTCAGCAAGGTAGCAGGATACAAAATTAACTCGCAAAAATCAGTTAAGTTTCTATATACTAATAATGAACAGTCCAAAAAGGAAAGCAATTCCATCAAAAAGAATAAAATATTTAAGAATAAGATTAACCAGGGAAGCAAAAGCTGAAAGAAGACAAACAAATGGTAATTATCTCATGTTCATGGATTGGAAGACTAAATTATTAAGATGTCTATACTACCCAAAGCAATCTACAGATTTAATGTAATCCCTATGAAGATACTAGCAGCATTGTACCTCACGTATGTAGTTAAGTTATCTTTGACAAGACTGCCAAAACCATTCAGTAGGGGAAAGAACAATCTCTTTACCAAATGATTCTGGGAAACCTGTATGCAGAAGTATGAAGTTGTACTTTTATACTATATTAAAAAAAAAAAAAACCTCAAAATGGACTAAAGCCTCAACATAAGACCTAAAACTTACAACACTCTTAGAGTAAAACATGGGGGAAGTTTACATATATATATATTTATATATATGTGTATGTATATATATATGTGTGTGTGTGTGTGTGTGTGTGTGTATATATATTTTTTTTTTAAGTTTTTAGTTTACATACAGTGTATTATTTCAGGAGTACAGTATTCAACACTTCCATACATCACCAGTGCTCATCACAAGTGCACTCCTTAATCCCCATTATCCATTTAACCCAACCCCCCCCCCCAACCCCTCTGGTGACCATCATTTTGTTCTCTATGGTCAAGAGCCTGTTTTTTGGTTTGCCTCTCACTCTTTTTTCCCTCCTTTGCTTATTTGTTTTTTGAATTCCAGATATGAGTGAAATCATACAGTATTTATCTTTCTCAGAGTAATTTTGTTTAACATAATACTCTCTAGCTCCGTCCATGTTGTTGCAAATGGCAACATTTCATTCTTTTTTAAGGCTGAATAATATTTAATGGGGTGTGTGGTGTGTGTATACTTCTTTATCCATTCATCAATTGATGGACACTTGAACTGTTTCCATAATTTGGCTATTATAATTATAATACTGTAAACATTGGGGTGCATGTATCCCTTTGAATTAGTATTTTTGTGTTCTTTGGGTAAACACCTCGTAGTTCAATTGCTGCATCACAGAGTAGTTCTGTTTTTTTTTTTAATTTTTTTTTTAATGTTTGTTTATTTTTGAGAGAGAGAGAGATAGAGCACGAGTGGGGGAGGGACAGAGAGAGAGGGAGACACAGAATCCAAAGCAGTCTCCAGGCTTCAAGCTGTCAGCACAGAGCCAGACAAGGGGCTCGAACTCATGAACTGTGAGATCATGACCTGAGCTGAAGTCAGACGCTCAACCGACTGAGCCACCCAGGCGCCCCAGAGTAGTTCTATTTTTAACTTTTTGAGGAATCTCCATACTATTTCCCACAGTGGCTGCACCAGTTTGCATTCCCACCAACAGTGCAAACAGGTTCCTTTTTTCTCCACATCCTCGCCAATACCTGTTGTTGTTTCCTGTGTTGTTGATTTTAGCTATTCTGACAGGTGTGAGTGATATCTCATTGTAGTTTTGATTTGCATTTCCCTGTTGATGAGTGATACTGAGCATCTTTTCATGTGTTTTGGCCATCTGTACGTCTTCTTTGGAAAACTGTCTATTCATGTCTTCTGTCCGTTTTTAATTGGATTATTCATTTTTTGGGTATTGAGTATTATAAGGTCTTTGTGTATTGTGGATACTAGCCCTTTATCAGATATGTCATTTGCAAATACCGTCTTCCATTTCTTAGGTTGCCTTTTGGTTTTGTTGATTGATTCCTTCATTGTGTAGAAGTTTGTTATTTTAGTATAGTCCCAATAGTTTATTTTTTATTTTTTTTCCCTTGCCTCTGGAGACATACCTAGAAAGAAGTTGCTGTGGCCAGTGTTAAAGAAGTTAACTGCCTGTGTTCTCTCCTAAGATTTTTATGGTTTCAGGTCTCACATTTAGGTCTTTAATCCATTTTGAATTTATTTTTGTGTATGGTGTAAGAAAGTGGTCCAGTTTTATTCTTTAGCATGTTACCGTCCAGTTTTCCCAACACCATTTTTTGAAGAGACGTTCTTTTTTTAAATGGTTGTTTATTTTTAAGAGAGAGGGAATGGGGGGAAGGGCAGAAAGAACGGGAGACAGAAAATTCCAAGCAGACTCCTTGTTCCCAGCACAGAGCCTGATGTGTGGTTCAAACTCACTAACCATGAGATCATGATCTGAGCTGATGGAAATCAAGAGTTGGGACAGTTAACCAACTGAGCCACCCAGGTGCCCCAAGGCCTTCTTTTTACCACGTCATTATATTTTGACAAGGATTTACTGAATACAACACTAAAAGCATAGGCAACAATAGTAAAAATGAACAAATTAGACTACATTAAAATATAAGAACTCTGTACATCTAAGAACACATGCAACAGAATGAAAAGCCAACCTGCAGAATGGGAGCAAATATTTACAAATCATATTTCTGATAAGTGGTTAATATGAAGAACTATATCTCAACAGCAACAAAAATACCAAAAAAAAAAAAAAAAATGGACAAAGGACTTCAGTACACATGTCTCCAGAGATACAGATGGCCAGCAAACATATAAAAAGGTACTCAACATTGCTAATAATTAGAGAAATGCAAATCAAAACCACAGTGAGCTATCATACCATCAGGATCGTTACTAAGTTTAAAAAAGAAAAGTTTTGGCAAGAATATGGAGAAATTGGAACCTTTGCATATCTTGGTGGGAATGTAAAATCATTCAGTTACTATGGAAAAGAGTATGGTGATTCCTCAGAAAATTAAAAATGACCCATCAGTTTCTAAAGAATTGGAAGCAATATACACATATATGTGTATATATGTGTGTGTGTATGTATTTAGATATATACGTATATCTATATATGAGTATAGATAGAGATATGTAGATGTGCATATAGATATAGATATATAGATGTATATATAGATACATATCCTGGAGATATATCCAGATGGATTGGCAGCAGGATCTCACAACCATGAGTGATTACACAACCATGTTCATAACAGTGTTCATAATAGCAAAGAAGTAGAAGCAACCCAAATATTCATTGACAGATGAATGGATAAACAAAATCTTTTTACACACAATGGAATATTATATAGCCTTAAAAAGGAAGGAAGTTCTGACACATGCTAAAGCACGGATGAGCCTTGAGGACATAAATAAACTGGTCATAAAACATCGAATACTGTATGATTCCACTTATTTAAGGCCATCTAAAGAGACAGATTCATAGAAACAAACAATAGAATAGTGGTTGCCAGTGGGTAGAGGTAGGGGAGTTGTTTTCTAAAGATAGAGTTTTACTTAGGAAAGGTAAGTTTTGGAAATTGGTTGCACAACAGTGTGGACATACTTAACACTACTGAATGGTATAAAAAGGAAAGGGTTAAGGTGGTAAATTTCTTTTTAAGATGTAAATTTTGTGTTATATCTTTTATCACACTAAAAAGAATAATGTTTTAAAAAGTCACCTATTAAATATTGTGATTTAATTGTGTTCTATCTGGGGCCACTTGGCTGGCTTAGTTGGTGGAACCATGTGACTCTTGATCTCGGGGTTGTAGGTTCAAGCCCCCACATTGGGCATAGAGATTACTTAATAAAAGTTTTTTTTCTCTTTAAGTCATCTATTATTATGTACTAGTGACTGTACTAGGTGTAAGTCATACAGAATGAATAGAACACAGTCCTTGATCTCACATATTGATATTAGAAGGTGTACCTTACTGCAGTTATACATGCATCTTCCCACTCAATATTTAATGGTTAATATTATGGTGTTCCTGATAGCTCATTCTGGAAGCATTTGTTAGTGGTAGTTGCTGCTATTATTAATGTTGTTAAGTACAACACCACTTTAAGACCTTCACCAAGAGTTAAGTCCTAGATCTGGACTTTTAGCACTGAGTTTGATAAAGGATGCATAGCTTAAGTGTCAAAATTTTATTGGAAATAATTGATGTGTCGTGGTAGTTTAAAGTAAATGGAGTTTGACTCTTCAACCAGATATTGAGTTAGGTGATGTGGGGGTGATTCCTTGCTTTTAAGCTTATCTACCCTAAGAGGCAGGACACAAGTTTATGTAACACCTGCAGAGTAATTCCAAAGTAACACAGGTACCTTTATATAGATGTTACTTGGCTTTCTGGTCTTAAGTATGGAACATTTACACTTCACTTGGTTGTACATTACAGGAAGGCCGAAGTTACACTGGATGGAGTTTGGCCAACAGATAAAACATCTCGCTGTTTAATAAAGAGCCCAGATCGACTTGCTGATATGAACTATGAGGGCAGATTGGAAGCAGTTTCAAGGAAACAGGGAGCTCAATTCAAAGAGTACCGTCCCGAAACAGGTTCTTGGGTGTTTAAGGTATATAGTCAACTTAACCTAGTTCTTGTAAACTGTAGTTACACTGACAAAATGTGTTAGAAGAGTCTCTCTTAAATTCTTTTCATTTTTACAAATTAGGAAACAGATGTAGAGGTACATTATGATTTGCTCTAAATTACATATGTTAGTTAAACACCAGAACAATAAGGAGCTATTAAAAACTTTTATGCTGATGATTCACATCCTCTACCCCATCCTGTGAGCATGTAGATACACTTCTAAGGAGTGGTTTTTCTAATGTGTGACATCCTTAGAGACATGAGGCAGAATTTTTGTTTCTTGATACCAACTCTTCCTAAATTGTCATTCATTTAAAGATTTTTGGGGATGAAGGCATTGACTTCCTCCCTTCCTTGATAGTTTAACCCAGTGGTTTCTTTTCTTCTAGGCCAGTTGGATTATTTAACTAGTTGAAGGTCCTTGTGTAGGTAGTGAACAACTAGGCAACTAGGCAGCATATAGAAATGAAAATAGGAGCAGTGTTTCTGGATTCGGTTTCCTGTATTAATAATTTAGTAATTGTATATGAGCAACTAGTACATGTACTAATCATCTAAATCTAGGGACAATAGTAAAGTATGATAGATGACATTGTGCCTTAAATATTATGATCTCTCTCTCTTTTTTTTAAAGCTAATTCTGCAAGATTGTAAGGACAAGTATTGTGGAAGCTCTTAGGAATATAAGTGTTAAAATTGATTTTGTTGATTCTGAGGCGCTTGGCTGGCTCAGTCAGTGGAGCATGTGGCTCTTGATCTTGGGGTTGTAAGTTTGAGCCCCACACTGGGTGTAGAGATTACTTAAAAATAAAATCTTTAAAACATTTCTTTTGATTTTGTTGGATTCTTCTCTTCCTTAGGTCTCCCATTTCTCTAAGTATGGCCTTCAGGATTCTGATGAAGAAGAGGAGGAACGGCCATCCAAAACTAGTACAAAGAAGTTGAAGACTGCCCCTTTGCCTCCTGCAGGCCAGGCCACCCCATTCCAGATGGCTCTTAATGGCAAGCCAGCACCTCCACCCCAGGTAGAGACAGGACAGTGAATTTGAATGGAATCCGTGATACAGAAGTTGAAAGCAAGTCATTCAGCTAGTACAAAGCTGTTTTATGACCCCTGGAACTTTGAAGAGTACAAATGTATTGGCAGTCACGTTGAGACAAGTACAAGGGAGGGCATGGTGTGGTCCTGACATCTTTTTTTAAATTGAGAGATTTAAGGAATTTTCATGCTGTTTGGATCATTCCTTCTACAGATTATCATTCTTAAACACCTCCCTCTCTTTCATTTGGACTTGCTGAATTCTCTGCTCAGTGATAAACTTAAGATAGCATTTTGCTTGTGTGGGTTGATACAAAGTAAATTCTACTTTTGTTGACGATCTGATGTGCAGTTTAATCTTGTTCTTTACCTCTGTGGTTTTTTAAAAGTTCAATTCGCTTTCTGCAAGGGTTTTTTAACTCCATTTTTCTCAAGTTGTTTGCTTATACTTCAGGTAACCTCTTAATATTTGTATTTTAACAATACATAATCTTTCTGAATATAGATCAAGTTTTAGAATATAAATGAATTATTTGGCGTGGGGAGAGTAGGGGCTACATTGTTTATTGCAATTACTTGTATCATACTCCTTTTCAGTATTGTTAAGCCAGTATAAACCTTTTGTCCATCTAGGGAAAGGTTTGTAATTTAAATATCAGGTAGTTTCTTTGCCAGTTCATGAAGAGTTTTACTTTCCTTTGGATGTCATTTATATTCAATCAAGTTACAAAAAATTTTTTTTCTTTGCTGCCATACTCCCTCAAAAAAGAGAACTTAATATAGAATTTCTTTGTAAAGCATCCTCTACCTCTCAGCTGCTAAAAGCAGGGCCTTTGGAATTTTTTGTGCTACAATTCTTATGGCTGCTGAAATGTGCGATTTTTATGATTTATTAAATAATTTCTTGGGAGGCATTTTCTGGAGATTGTTGTGTATGTATGTTCATATTTGCGCGTACAAGGTGAGGGGGAGGGTATGATAAAAGTGGGAAATGGGAAATATATTGACTTTTATATTTATAATCTTTGTAGCATAAAACCCCTAAGAAATCTCTTCTGAACTAAAGAAATGCTGTAAATGGACTTGGTTTTCCAGTTTTCCATGTTCATTTTTTCTGAATCATATGCTTTGTATAATCTCTTTCATTCCAAAGTGTTTTTTCATCTTACATTATATGTATTTCTAGAATAAGAGTCAGGTAGCCTTCTTTTCTGCTAATAAAAGTAATTGTTAAGATCCTAAAGATGCAGCTGAGAAAAAAAAACTTCATCCGTGGATAGAGCAAATTTACGTAATGTGTCTTGACAACCAGTGATTTTTAGGCTGTTTAATTTCCAGAATACAAATAGTAAGAGAAAACTATACATTTCTATGATGACACTTTCATAGGTGAGAATTTTTAAGAAACTGAGTACCATATAATTTCACAAGAACCAGGTTGTAGGAAAAAGAAACTTCATAAGGATCAAAATGGGCAAAGAGAATACAGTGAATGGGATCTGTTTCAGATATCTCCTTTGATTGAAGAGAAGTGGGTGGTCTTTGGATGGCGAAAACAGAAATGGGAATAGTGGGTAGAGCTGTTTAGATATTAGGCTAACGTATTGGAACAGTAATGAAGGACTTCCTTCGTATTGCCCAGTGAGATAGGTAGGAAATGGTAGTGGTTGCATAGCTTTTAGTAATTTGCACCAAGACCTACATCTTACTGGGCACGAGGAAAACACTTGAGCCATCTGGACGAACTGGGAACAGACTGCACTGTCTTTTCATCCTAGTGTCAAGATGATTCTCTACACAGTGTCACCTGGCCCCCTGGGCAGCTTGATTTCAGGGACATGGTGTTCCTCCACCTCCAGTCTGCCATAGCAGTTTTTTTTCCTCCTGTGTACAATTTCAGGTTCTCAGAATTGGGGGTTAGGGGTTTTTTGGGTATTAGGAAGATTTACATTTTTGTTTAATGGTCACTTTATCCCACTGCCTCGTGTATAATATCATTCGTGTCTTTGTAGTTTGTTCTTAAAGCTTTGATTTGCTTCTAAATAGGTAAATCAAAGCAACCAGAAAACATTAAAGTAACTAAATCTTCATGTAGTCTCTTCTGTGCCTTTGAAGTTACAGAAAGTGTTGGCATAAAAACCTTCATCACACAGATAAATTAGGGCAGTTGCAGAAACATTTGGTAGTTAGAACATTATTTCCAAAATGCTGATCTGAGATTTAGTTTTCAGCTGACTGGATCACTCCTTTGGTGACCTTTGATTCCATAGATAGGCATGGGGCTCAGGCATATTTGTGTTTTAAATGGTTTCCCCCAGGTGATTGAAATATGCATCGAGGCTTCAGAACCATTTGTGTAAAGACCTCAGATAGCACTCAGGGAGAGAGATTTTACCTATAGCTTTTTACCTCCACCTCATACTGAACTGTAACTTGTGTTCAGTATCAACACTGAGTAGTTGACTTGCTCAGAAACTTAGCATTGTTCATTCAGTGAGTACCTTCAAATGAGTTAGGAATTTTTTTCAAGGGAAAAAGTGATTAGGATTTAGAAGAAAATTAACATTTCATCTTGTGTATACTTTTTAAAATTAGTCAATTTTATTTTGGGAGAGAGAGCACCCACGTGCCAAGTAGGGGAGAGGCAAAGGGAGAGGGATGGAGAGAATCTTAACCAGGCTCCACGCTCAGCACAGAGCCTGACGCAGGGCTTGATCTCACAACTGTGAGATCATGACCTGAGCTGAAATCAAGAGTCAGACGCTTAACCCACTAAACCACCCAGGTGCCCCTTTCTTGTGTATACTTTTTAAAAGTAAAGTGGCAGCTGTCTATATTTATCCACTAAGTAAATGTATATGTGATTATCCATTTTATATTTTTATATAATATATGATATATATATACATAAAATAATTGTATACCAGAAGTCTTTTTGCTTCAGATATTAATATTGTCATGTCTTATATTTAATTGTAATATCCCTGAATGTACGTGTAGAAACATACACACTTATTTTGGTGGGCCCTTGAAACCACGACATGGAATCTTTCCTGAGAACACAATAATGGTGACAAGGCTGATTTTCCAGCCAAATGAATATAAAACATTCTTTGCAGTTAGAAAACAAGTTATTCTGGGGGCGCCTGGGTGGCTCAGTTGGTTAAACATTTGACTTTGGCTCAGGTCATGATCTCACTGTTCATGGGTTTGAGCCCCATGTTGGGCTCTGTGCTGACAGTTCAGAGCCTGGAGCCTACTTCAGATTCTGTGTCTCCCATTCTCTCTGTCTCTCTCTCAAAAATAAATTAAAAAAACATTAAAAAAAATAAAAGCTATTTTGGAAGCTGGCAATGGTAATAGGTATACTATATTAAACTATTTGGCGAGGACAGTATGAATTATTTAAATACCTGTTTGACCATGGATTGGTTGTTTACCCTTTGTTGAATAAAAGGTGTCATGATTTACTTTACCTACTTGAATTACTTTATCTACTGGATTAAGACATGTTTTATCTTTAGGGTATTGGCAGCTTTGTTTGTATGAGAAAGATTCTCTTGAGGTGGAAAGTGGAGGTTTCTAAAATCCCTGAAGGTTTCAGTGATGAAATCTCACCTTCCATGTATCTAAAAAGACAGTTATTTTACAGAAATTATCTGTGTACTTAGGATTTATAATGTACTGTGCTGGTATTTAGACATAAATAAGATCTACTTTCAAGAGATTACAGTATATGAAAGGAATATTCCATTTAGCTGCTTTTCCCAATATTTGCCTTTCTTTTCCATAGATCTCACAAGGACTCCCTATTTTTTTTTTAACTTCCTCAATTTCTTCTGAGCCATCTTTATTATTATTATTATTATTATTATTATTATTATTATTAGTCTACTTTTCTTTCCAGGACTGATTTTGAAGAAGCACCTGATCTCCCAAGATCGATCAGAAAATAAGTACACAGGCATCTTTTACCGCAGTTGCTTAGATACACTTTAACAACATTCACTAATGGTTCTAAGAGCTTCCCAGCTCCTCTTAGTTTCTAGTAATTCACTTCTCCCTTACTTATTACACAATGCCTCAGAGCTTTAAAGTCTATGCATGAGAGTGGAGCAAATAAAACCTTGATCCTTACTTAGCATACTTCTGAAAAATATGCTGGGTCCCCTAGGTCTCCATTTGAGTTACTTGATGAAATACCTTCGTTTTGCCTTAAAGTGTTCTAAGTGAACATCTCTTGCTGCTGTTATTTCTTCGTTGAGTAGTGTAAGTTGAAACCATTCTCTCCTTTTTTCCTTTTCTCCCACCCATCCTCACTCCTTGTTCTTTCATGGTTATTAACTGCCCTTTCTGCTGTATGCCAGGCACTACACTAGGCAGTAGATTTGACAAAATGATGAATGTTGAATTTAAAATGTGCTTGGTGATAGATACAGAAAACAGTAGGCCGTAATCTCTGTTTTCAAGCCTTGACAATATGGTGGGACAGACATCCCATATGCAAGAATTTATAGTATATCATGATAGATCATAAAAAACAGGTTTAGACAGAATGTAATGGGAACCCAACAGTGGGAGGGTATTCTAACTGATAGGTTGACACACAGGATATGGAGTAGTTTAATAGCTTCCTAAAGTGAATTGGTTAAAAACTCTAATATACTAGGGAGCCTTTGGAGTTAGAGTGTTCCCATAATTCTTGTAAATAAAATGGGAGCATTGTGACCAGGGCTACTTTTTATTTTATTTTTTTCCAGAATTGTAGAGCATAAAGGTAGTCGCACTTGCCTTTAGCCTCTACAGTAGGTAAAAAAGAGTATCATTTTTGCCTTTCATCCTTATCTAGTTTTCTTAGAGCTGTCCTTTGGGAATGTTCATATCTTCAGTTGCAATTCCCTATGCATCCAACAGTTCAGTTTTTCTACACTTATAAATGAGAGCAGTCATTCTTTCAGTAAGGATAAGTGTTAAAGGAATGCAAGGGAATAGCTAATAGACCATTAAAAATAAAGTTGAAAAAGTTACACTAATGATTGTTTCTTTGTTCAAAGTAATCAAGAAATTATTTATTTACTTTTAATGTCTATTGATTTATTTTGAGAGAGAGCACGAGCAGGGAAGGGGCAGAGAGACAGAATCCCAAGCAGGCTCTGTGCTCCTAGCACAGAGCCTGACATGGGGCTCAGTCCCACAAACCGTGAGACCATGACCCAATCCGAAATCAAGAATCAGACACACAATTGACCCAAGTGCCCCATGAAATTATTTTTTTAAACTACCTTTTACACATTAGCAT
The DNA here is from genome assembly GCF_018350155.1 of Leopardus geoffroyi. Classification (NCBI taxonomy): domain Eukaryota; kingdom Metazoa; phylum Chordata; class Mammalia; order Carnivora; family Felidae; genus Leopardus; species Leopardus geoffroyi. Next base: position 59,841,733 of record NC_059329.1, on the reverse strand, counting down.
CTATTTGAGGGTTAGCACGAAATAGGCCACTTAGGAAGATAAGCCAAAAATTTTGGAAGATTAATAATCTATAAATGATACCATGATAAGAAAAATAAGTGGTAAAACTTTTTGATTTTGAGAATGTTTCGTAAGTTGGCTTAGCCACTTGTCACCATTTTACCAGGTAATATGCAAATTCAGGACATACTTAATTTGTACTGAAATGGTTATTTTACAGTGGGCTTCAGGTTGATGAGTTATTTACCTTTTCAAATCATAAACTGTTAGTCATGGGTATATCTTGAAAACTCCTTAATAAATGTAAATATAACTCTTGGAACTTGAACATAAAGGAATTATTCCTAAATTAAAATTGTTTCTAAGAGGCTACCTGGCTGGCTCAGTTGGTAGAGCGTGGAACTTTTGATCTCAGGGTTGTGAGTTCAAGCCCCACGTTGGGTGTGGAGCCTACTTTATTTAAAAAAAATTTTTTTTAATGTTTGTTTATTTTTGAGAAATAGCCCGAGACACAGTGCAAACAAGGGAGAGGCAGAGAGAGAGGGAGATACAGAATCTGAAGCAAACTCCAGGCTCTGAGCTGTCAGCACAGAGCCCATTGCAGGGCTCTAACTCAAAAACTATGAGATCATGACCTGAGCTGAAGTCAGACACTTAACCAACTGAGCCACCCAGGCGCCCTGGTGTGGAGCCTACTTTAAAAAAAAAAAAAAAATGTTTCTAATATTACTTTGTTTTTTCCTTTTGGGAAATTAGGGTAGACATTCCTCATATGTTACATGGTACTGCATATGTAGATTCCAGCTAACCTTTAGGATTTAGTCATAGAAAAGATAAAAAAAATGGAAAATTACTTGAGACTTTGATATTTGTACCTTTTATTCTCTTTTCCCAATGGCTTCTGGCTACAAGGCAATGTGAGGGCAGGGTCACCCTGTGTATATCAGAAAATTATATTTGTTAGCTGTATCAGGTAAGGCATAATCTTTGTCTGAAGACCACCATTTGTTCAGTATGGGGCTTACGTTCCAGACACCAGACCTTAACATATTACAAAAGGGTGATTTCATGTATCCATATTTGGATCTCAAGTACGTATAGGGGGATTTGGGGTAATTATTCCTAAATCCTCTTTAGCAAATATGTTACCTCACACTGTCTTAGAATGGACAGAATCTAGTATTACAATATCATATTCTGAATAACTATAGAAGCTCTGTGTCTATTTGGTATAATTTAATGCTGCTTCCCTGATCTTTCTGCTGTCTACAGAGCCAGAGCCCAGAGGTGGAGCAGTTAGGGAGGGTTGTGGAACTGGACAGTGACATGGTAGATATCACCCAGGAGCCAGTTTTGGATTCCATGTTAGAAGAGTGCGTGCCTGAGGATCAGGAACCTGTGTCTGCCTCAACACACATTGCATCTTCACTGGGAATTAATCCACATGTCTTACAGGTGAAGTCCTAACCCACCCTTACTACAACAGGAAGCCAAACTAATGTTTATCTCCCTTGCATCTAATCAGGCCTCTTCCTTGATTATTTACTGAAGAGCATTGAGTGGTCATTGGAATGAAGAAAAACCAGAATATGGTCCATATTTGGGCCTCATTTTTCCGTTCTGGGAGGGAAAGCTATATTGAGATTCAGAACACGTGGATTCTAATCCGAGTTCTATAACTATTACTATGTGACTTTAGGCGAGTCATTTAACATCTGTGAGCACAGATTTTTCTCTGTAGGGTGGTTTTGAGGCTCTCAAAAGTGCTCCATAAAAGTTTTAATAGCCTAGTAGATAACAGGTTTCTTTAAACTCTGTCTCAATTTCTTTTGCCTATGCCTTTTGGCATGTTATAAGTTTAGCCTTTGTCTTATTTTCAAAGTTAATCATCCTGTAAACAGGTGAGCAATTGCTGTGTGCCAGACTTTGGTGGGACTCTAGATATAAGAGGAATGTTCTATAACTTAAATTCCTCAGGCACATGCAGCCACACCGATATTATAGTAGCTCTGGACACAGCCTTCAGGCAGAGCAATTTACTGGTTGTTGTAAACTACATTTTTCTTTTATGGCCTTTGGATTCCAGGGAACACATTCATTCTATAGATATTGCCTTTTTAGATCATGAAAGCATCATTGCTTGCTGATGAAGAAGATGTAGATACGGTCATGGATCAACGCTTCAGTCACCTTCCTTCTAAAACAGATACTTCTCAAGAAATCTGTTCTCCCAGACTCCCCATTTCAGCATCCCACTCGTCAAAATCCCGTTCTTTAGGTACTGTAAGTGATGCTATTTTACAAGAAAGCTGTAAAGTCCTGCTTTTCACATATCTTCTTCTAAGCTGAGTCAACTTCTCTAGCAAATATCCCCCTAAAGGCATATGACATAAGGATGCCAAGAGGAAATGTACTCTTCTAAATATGTTAGGTGGGGCCAGTTTTTAAAAACCGTAATGTGCTTTATTGTTGCAGATGTAGAAGTTGTATGGAGAACAAAGCATTTGTGTTTTGTTTAGGTTATGTTTTTATTTGCTTATGAATGTGGACTCGATCAGATTTCCTAATTTTTATCACATCTTAGAAGAATGAGCAAGTTGTCCTGCACTGTCCAATTTTGTGCAGTCCTCATACTGTCCTTATTTTATTGCCTCCTGGGGGCAAATGTTGCTTCTTACAATGCATAAAACTGGTCAGATTTCTACTTTTTCCTAAACCTTGCCAAATACCTAGGAAAGTGATACTTGATTTTAAAGCTTTCCCTTTTTTCCTTCTTGTGGGATTGGAAGTAAGAGTATCAATATGAACAAAGGACATAAGCACATGTAATCTCAAAATGTTTTAAAAGCCAGAGGAACTACTAGGAAGAGATTTGTTTATATTGCCTTAAAAACTTTATTTTTCACTTCTTTCAAGTGCCCTTAATAACCCGTTTTAAAAATATGTTAACTAATAAAGCAATTAAACATAACAACCTTTTCTCTAATGGGCACTTGTACTTCAATAACTACCTCTACCTCTTAGAAAACAGGCAATATAATAGTAATAAGAACTGTCCTTCTGAAAGGCACAAGGTACCTCCATGGGTTTTTGTTTCATGGAGTCTAGCATGAGCATTGGAGTGGTAGCAATTTGTATTTTTATCTTATTAAGCTTTTTCTTTGGACTAAGAAATGTTTACATTTGGCATTCTGAAAAGGGCATGACCATTGATGTCAGACCTGGCTTATCTCTCAATCCTGCCATTAGTAGCTTTGTGGATTTGGACTAATCACTTTTCAAAGCCCAGTTTTCCTACCTATAAAATGGGATAATAGTGTTGTTTGTATGAAGTTATTGAAGGGTGAAATGAAACTGTGTATACAAATGACTTATACAGAGTCTTTCACAAAATAAGTGTTAATTTTTTTTTTTTTTAAGTAGTAGTGATAGTGTTTGTTATTAATGTTAATATTGTTGTGGCATCATCATCACAAATTCCTGCCTTGGTTTCCTGGTGAAACAGTATTCCACAGATTATGACTTGCCTCTTGTCATCTATATCTGATTTAATTGGTTTGGAAAAACTGTAATTTCAGCCTCACTGATGATTGCTGTTCAAGAAGCAATAGAGACTGTATTTTCTAATAGTTTTTTTTTTCCCCCTATTTCAGTTGGTGGGTTACTACAATCAAAGTTTACTAGTGGAGCTTTTCTTTCACCAAGTGCCTCTGTACAAGAATGTCGCACCCCCAGAGCATCGTCTTTGATGAATATTCCATCCACATGCCCTTGGTCTGTCCCTCCACCCCTCACCTCTGTGTTTACGGTGCCCAGCCCAGCCCCTGAAGTTCAGTTGAAAACCGTGGGTACACGTAGACAACCAGGCCTAGTCCCTCTTGAAAAGTCTGTCACCTATGGCAAGGGGAAACTCTTGATGGATATGGCTCTGTTTATGGGACGCTCATTTCGAGTTGGTTGGGGCCCCAACTGGACTCTTGCTAATAGTGGAGAACAGCTGAGTGGCTGTCATGAACTGGAAAATCATCAAAATGCCGATTCTATGGAATATGGATTCCTGCCTAATCCAGTAGCTGTTAAATCGTGAGTCACATTTTCTTTATGGTTTTTGAGAAAAGCAACTTGGTAGGTGAGAAAAAATTTTTCATTATCAGAAGACCCAAAGTCTCTAGACCTTGGTGATCTTTCTAGATATGCTCTTAGTACAGTTTTTTTTTAATTTATTTTTTTTTAATGTTTGTTTATTTTTGAGAGAGCACATGGAGGGCAGGGAGCAGAGAGAAAGGGGACAAAAGATCCAAAGTGGGCTTTGGGCTGACAGCAGTAAGCCCAATGCGGGGCTCAAACTCACAAACCATGAGATCATGACCTGAGCCAAAGTTGGATGCTCAACTGACTGAGCCACCCAGGTACCCCTGTTTTTAGTACAGTTTTAGATAGCAGAAGATCTTTGTATAATTAAAAACCAAACTGATTAATAAGATAACTCCATTTGTAACATCAAGGTATGAAGAGTATAATACTTAGTGGTTAAACTTTAATTGGAAATTTAACAGACCCAAAGCTGATGCTGCAGCATTCCTTGGGTTTTATTCTTTTTATTGCATTAGTCATTTTTTCCTATTTTCTCACTTAGATATTTGTGATTTATATATATACATATGTAATATGTGTATATATATTATATATATTATATGTAATACATATTATATATATATTATATATAATATATATAATATATATATGTATGGGGTATTTTCTCAACTAAGCACATTTCCCATATCTTGGACCTGGTAAGGTGAATGTATAAACTGGGTATAATTCATACATAAGTATCTGGAAATAAGATGACATCTGATAGAGGCATCTGGCTGGCTCAGTCAGTAGAGCATACAGCTCTTGATCTCGGCTTCATGAGTTGAAGCCCCACATTGGGCATAGAGCTTACTTAAAAAAAGACATCTGGTATCTATGTATGCTATGTTATTACTACATAATCCCCACTATTAACGTTTATGTGTGTGTACTTCTAGTTCTGTATACTTTATATATGTGTTGAGTATACATATACACATATATAATCTATACACATACATACGTGCACACACACATATATAATCTATACACATACATACATACATATGTATACACAGTTCTGGTAGTTATTAACCAATATGCATACAGTTGTTTTGTGCAAAATATGTAACATTTTCCTGTTTACTCTTTATAACAAATTGTGCTGTCTTTACTACAGATTAAATGACTGTGATCACCTATAATGCTTGGTATTTAAAGTTAACTTTGAAGAAATACAAAACAATAGCTCTCTTGAACCTCACAATTAGTAATGTTGATCCTAATCTAGGTTATACATGATGTCATGTTTTGAAAGTTATTAATATCAATCTTAAAATGGGATCAAGGTGAGATTGATTATATGCTCATCTTAATTTAGAGTCAGTTTTACAGTATCTATAACCTTAGCCTCACAACTTTTGATCCCTCACTGTGTATAATTTGAGAAATCAGTGTCCCAACAATGGCTTTTGGTCCTTGGATTTCATAATAGGTAGATACATGTTGAAGCCAGCTCAAAGTCTAACTGCATTGATTCCCATGCTTGTTACAACCTGGCCTTAAGAAGCCTTTGGATTCTGAATGCATGGGCCAGATAATTTGTTTACTCATTCTACAGCAGATAAGTTCATTATAGTTTGACATTAGGGAACACAGTTACTTTAAAATCACAGGTGAATGTTTTGCATTCTCTTTGAATCATAAAAATAAAGGTTTATTTGTAGGAAAATTCTAGCATCTGTCTTATCTTCATTTTCTGTCTTGTCATTTGCTCTTGTAGCCTAACAGAGTCTCCATTCAAAGTTCGTTTAGAAAAACTCAGTTTGAGACAAAAGCCAGATGAAGACCTGCAGTTATACCAAATACCTCTGGAGCTCAAATTAAAGCACAGCACTGTCCATGTAGATGAGCTGTGTCCTCTCATTGTCCCTAATCCAGGAGTTGCTGTCATTCATGACTATGCAAATTGGGTTAAGAAAGCATCTGGAGACTTTTTGGAAGCACAAAGTGAGTATGGACTATGTCTATCTAACCTTTGATGTTTCAGGAACTGGAGTAGAAGCATGTGTTCATAGGAGGACAGATTTCCTTATGCCAATGTAGTGGGCGGATGCCTGAGCTCACACTTGTGTGTAGTTGAGTTGCAAAGAGCAAAATCCCAAGGAAGAAGAAATGATAACATTTTTTACAGTTACTCTTCTGCTTTTTAATATATGAGTCCTTGTTCACAGGAACTGCAGCCAAATTCTTTGGATTTTTGAAATTCCATTCCTTTCTCCATTCTGAGAACATAGGGAGAGAAAGCCATTCCTTCTTTCTTTCTTTTTTTTTTTTTTTTTTTTAAGTGTATTTGTTTATTTTGAGAGAGAGAGAGCACAGTGCATGCCAGCAGGGGAGGGTCAAAGAGAAAATCCCAAGCAGGCTCTGCGCTGCCAGCACAGAGCCTGACGTGGGGATTGACCCCACAAACCACAAGATCATGACCTGAGCCAAGGTCAAGAGTCAGACGTTTAACTGAGCCACCCAGGTGCCCTTCCTTCTTGCTTTTCTAATTTCTACCCATTCTTCCATGTCCAGCTTAAGTCCCTTTTGTTCTTCCCAACAATTTTAGTGTTCATAAATTCCCTCTTAACCTCTCTTTTCTATAACTATTGTGACCATGGTTTTCTAAACCAATACTTTGATAACAGGCTTTTCTAATTTGGGAACCTACTATTTCAAATAGTAGAAAAATTATACTTAATTACATGTTTGATAACATTTCAACATGTAAAAATGTTGAAAAATGGCAACTATTTTAGACTGTCATATGCCACAAATTCTGAGAATTGTGTATGTTAATTTCTTTGTGTTTGCTTCAGTTGTCTCATCATCATTTCAAACATGTGAGACATCTTCCCAGTGCATACTTGTATTTGGCTTAGTGGTAAACAGTGCTTCCGTCTTGTTTTCCTTCTTGAGGAGCAATATGAATAGTAGTTAAGAGTACAGAGCTGGATTTATTACTTGGGTTCAAATCTTGGCTCTACTACATTTTGCCTATAACTTTGAGCAAGTTACTTCAATTTCCTCATCTGTAAAATGAAGATGATAACCACTGTGGATAGTGAAGTTCAGAGTTGGCTTTACTCTTAAGTGTTTTCGAATAGTGTCATTTTAGGCTCTGTAAATGTTAGGCTGTGCCTCTTACAGGAGAGAATACGCTCTCACAAGTTTTTAGAGCACTTCATATTTTTTAATAAAAAATTTTTTTTCTTGGGGTGCCTGGGCAGCACAGTTGGTTAAGTGGCTGACTTCAGCTCAGGTCATGATCTCACAGTCTGTGAGTTTGAGTTCGCGTCGGGCTCTGTGCTGACAGCTCAGAGCCTGGAGCCTGCTTTGGATTCTGTGTCTCCCTCTCTCTCTCTCTGTCCTCCCCTGCTTGTGCTCTCTCTGTCTCTCAAAAATAAATAAATGTTAAAAATTTTTTAAAAATGTTTTTTTCTTTATTTTAGAGAGAGAGCACAAGTGACAGAGGAGAGGGGAGAGGGACAGAGTGAGGGAGGGAGAGAAGGAGAAAGCGAGAGAGAAAGAATATCTCAAGTAAGCTCCACGGTCAGCCCAGAGCCGAAATCAAGAGTTGGACACTGAACTGACTGAGCCACCCAGGCACCCCAGCACTTATTTCTTAAAGCATTTTGTAAACAGAATTTAATCAAGTTACAGGACTTTTCTCTGTCATTTGAGATTATATTAGCCATAATTGAGCTAGAGGAACTGGTTTAAAAGAGCATAGAGTTACATATGTTATAACAAGTACGACAGGAACATGGAGTGAACAAGCAGTTACACTACAGACCTCTGGGACTTGTAAAACACAGCAGAGTGAGCCAGAAACAGATTCAGGGAAATCAGCTTGAGTGGTTGTTTGGGGTATTTATTAATTTATGTGTTTTTATGCCACCATTAGAGTGATGTCCTCTCTGTAGTTACTTTGACTTTATGTCATATTATTATTTTCCTGTCCCATCTTTAGTTGTGAAGCACTGGAGCCTAGCATGGACATTATGTGAAGCCTTATGGGGCCACTTGAAGGAGACTGACAGCCAGCTGGATGAACCCAATGAATACATTCAGATTCTGGAGCGAAGAAGAACTTTCTCTCGCTGGCTATCCTATACTGCCGCACCTCAAATTGAGGAGGAAGTCTCCTTAACCCGAAAAGACAAGCCTGTGGAGGCTGTCTTCAGCTACCTCACAGGCAAGAGGATCAGTGAGGCCTGCTCTCTGGCCCAGCAGTCAGGTAGGGCATATGGTCCCTCTCTGCACCCCTGTCTGTGCTACTCACTGTCCCTACCCCTTAATTGTAGATTTGCCTTTGTCTTCTAACCTGAATTAATAATAAACTTCCCAGGAATATTGCTGGTTCCTCAAGAATAGGGATTGTGTTTTCTAGTTTTTTTTATAGAACCTTAAACATTAAGTTACGAAATTAAAGTTATTTTAATTTTGTATGCTACAAATGGATTTACAGATGCAGATAAGCAAAAAGCAATAAATACAAATCACCTGCATCCTTTAGCATTTAGTAGACATTTCAGTATACAGCTTGTACTTGGACTATTTACTTTGTAATATATTAGGTATATTAGAATTTGTGTACACAAAGCATATATGAATGTAAACTTTTCAAAGGTGGTACCCCGCTACATACACACACACACACACACACACATATAATATGTGTATATATACACATTATAGTATATACATATGCTATATATAATATACACATACATACACACACTGTATTCTTTTCATCTCCTATAATATAGGCATTATAGTCAAATGCTTCTCAGCATTCATTTATGTATGGATGTTAGGGAACTCCTTTTTTTGACATTTAGGCTTTTTCTTCCCCACAATAAGCAGTACTCTGAACTTTTGAAACATACGCATTTTGGATTAATTCACTTTATTTCATTCAGGTAAATATTAAATTTAATTTCTGGGTTTTTTTTTTTTTTTTTTTTTTTAAGGTCTTCCCATTATATATTTCTGCTTTTCCTCTTGCACTAATGAGAGGCATTCAGCAAGTACTTCAGACACAAATCTTGGTAAAAGTAAAGGATGGCATAGTTCAATTTAATATAAGTAGATCTCTGATCAGACTTTGTTACTGAAACCTATCTTACGTGAAACCAACTAATTGGAGCCATCAACTGGATTTATTCTGGGGGGGACTTGGCCAGTTTGGGGATTATAAGGAATAAATCATAGGAAAAGCTAGAATCAAGAACTTATATACATGGCCAGTTGCATTCCACTGTCACTACATGTTTAGCTCAGTGCCTTTGTTGTCTTCATATATTTTTGTACAGAGAGAATTTGTCTTTAGGATTGGCCTTCTATAAAGCTAAAAAGATTATGAATCATTAAAGAGACAAAGTTATGCTTACCAATGCATATGTGTATAGCAGAAGAGGATCTTAAGGACTGCCGGAAGTCATGTCCTTAGATTTATTTGTTCATAAACTCTACTTTTTCCTCCTTTTTTTTTTCTTACTTTAAGGTTAAACTTTTGACAAGGCAGTACCTTTCAGCTTACTAAAAACTTTCGCTTTACTACCTCCACTTTTAATAATTGATAGAACAATTAAACAATATCAAGAACATAAAATTTGTGAACATTATCAATGTTATCTGATATATACCCAACAAGAAGACCTCAAATCAATAACCTAAGCTTCTACCTTAAGAAATCAGCTGGGGCGCCTGGGTGGCGCAGTCGGTTAAGCGTCCGACTTCAGCCAGGTCACGATCTCGCGGTCCGTGAGTTCGAGCCCCGCGTCAGGCTCTGGGCTGATGGCTCAGAGCCTGGAGCCTGTTTCCGATTCTGTGTCTCCCTCTCTCTCTTCCCCTCCCCCGTTCATGCTCTGTCTCTCTCTGTCCCAAAAATAAATAAACGTTGAAAAAAAAAAAAAAAAAAGAAATCAGCAAAATAAGAAATAAACCAAAAGGTAGAAGAAGAGAGGAAATACTAGATTAGAACAGAAATCAATGAAAATGGCAACATAAAAAGAAAAAAACAGTAATCAGTAACATCAAAAATTAGTTCTTTGAGAAGATTAAGAAAGTTTACAAACCTTTAACTACACTGATCATGGGGGGGCGGGGAGGGAGACAAATTACCAACAAATAGGAATGAAAATAAAAAACAAACAAAAATGCTACTAACCCTACAGAAAAGGGAATACTATGAGAAATTCTGTGTCAACAAATTAAACAACTTAGGTGACATTGACAAATTCCGAGGAAGATATAAATTACCAAAACTAATTCAAGAAAAAGTAGAAAATCTAAATATATCTGTAACAAATAAAGAAGTTGAATTAGTAATTAAAAATCTTCACTCAGAAAAGCTAATCCAGATGTCTTCACTGGTGAACACTATCATGTGTTTGAAGAAGAAGTCATATCAATCCTCTGTAACTCTTTTCAGCAAATAGAGGGGAGCACTTTCCAACTCATTCCATGATGACATTATTACCCAGATGTCAAAGCACACGTACAAAAAAACTATAGCTAACATCATACTTAATGTTGAAAGACTGAACAATTTCACCCTAAGATTGGGAACACCATTTCTGTACAACATTGTAGTGAATATTGTAGCCAGTGTAATCACATAAGGAAAAGAAGCAAAAAAGTCATACATATGAGGAAGGAAGGGATGAAACTGTCTTTATTAAAAGATGGCATGATTCTGTATGTATATAGTTCAGTCCTAAGTAATCCACAGAAAAGGTAATGGGACTAAATAAACTAGTTCAGCATGACCTCAGGATTCAAGATTAGTATACAAAATACAGTTTATTTCTATGTATTAGCAACAGGCAATCCAAAAATGAAGTGAGAAAAACAGTTGCATTCACAATAATATCAGAAAGAATAAAATACTTAAGGAATAAATGTAACAAAAATGAGACTTGTACTATAATTATAAAACATTGCTGAGGAAATAAAGATCTAAATAAATGGGGAAACACATTCCGCATTTATGGAATACATCTCGGTTCAGCACTCTTGTCATTTTTGGCTGGTAATTTTTGGTAATTTTTTGTTGTGGAGGCTGTCCGGGCATTTCAAGATACCTAACAGCATCCCTGCCCTCTACCCATAAGAGTACTTTACCCTTGGTTGTGACAACTAAAAATATCTCTAGACATTGCCAGGTGTTCCCTGGAGAGCAGAACCACTCAGATTGAGAACCACTGGTAGATTGGGAACCTCAGTGTTGCTAAGATGTCTGTTATCTGCAAATTAATTTGTACATTCAGTGCATTTTCTATCAAAATCCACAACTGGCATTTTTGCAAAAATTAACAGGCTGATTCTTATTTGGAAATGTAAAAGACCTAAACAGTCTTTCAAAAGAAGAACAAAATCAGAGAACTCAACACTTTTCTAATTTCAAAACTTCTATAAAGCTGCAGCAGCCAGGACAATGTGGTACTGGTATAAGAATGAACATAGAACAACAGAGTAGAATAGAAGTGAGACTTGAATATAAAACCCTTCCACTTAGATTCAGTTGATTTTTGACAAAGGTGCCAAGATGATTTAAATGTGGAAAGTATGGTCTTTTCAATAGATAATGCTGTGATAGTTGGATATTCACATGCAAAAGATTAATTTGTATTCTTACCTTGCACCATACACTAAAATTGACTTGAGGAAGTACCCTAGGATCCTGCTACGTGCTTCGTATTCATATATGTTCTCATCAATGGGAAAATCTATGTGAAAAGTCAGGGATGGGCAGAAGCTGATTGGTTGGTTGTGTGATGGAAGCAAAGAGAGGATCTAAATGAATGGATTATATCAAGCTTTGAACTTGACCATCTCTGGTGACCCAGAATATTTATAAATCCTGGCCAGTAAATCCTCTCTTTGGGATTCTGTAGATACACAGAAATAATCTTTTCTTTTTCCCTTTTAGTATTTTTCACCTAGAATACTAGCAGCTCATGGTCAAGTGAGCTACAGCACTTACTGCCTGAATCATAGTCCAGTCATGCCTTGATTACCTATATACAGAGAGACCACTTGGCCTGGCACGTTTCCAATGTATTCCTGATGCATGATTTTTTTTCCTTCAGGCCCCTCTCGTTTGTGAAGGAAACTCTTTTGAGATGAGAGCCTCAGTTTCTGATAGAATGGTAGTTTATATAGACATGTAAGCACTGACTCATATGTACAAATGAAAGGAGAAAGATTGTTGACTTTACCAGGTTTGTCAGAAGGGGTGAAACAAAGCATTTTTCTCTTAACTTACATCTTAACTGGAAGTTTTCATAAACTAGAATTTCTATCCCCTCACATTCTGGTTAATTAGAATCGTTTTATTGCCTCAGCCCTTTGTACTTAATTTTTAGTAAAAAAGATTATTGGACCTATGAGAGTGAAAGACTCAGCGATTCTTTTTATACCACACACATATGCTTTTCCTCTAGCTTTCAGTTGGCCATTCCTCAGTGCCATTCTAGTTGGGCATGTTTTCAATTATGTCATCTCAGTTTTCACTGTAAGCCTTTGAATCAGATGATACTTTCCTCCATTTTACAGATGAAGGGTCACAGAAGTAATAGTAGATCTATAATTGAACTCTGTATACTGTACAGTCTATGTAATTTAGGTTAAAGTACTCTGAATATTTTCTGCCCAGGCGGAAAATGGTGTGGTGGTGGTCAGTATTTTGTTACTACTGCAGAAAGCAGTCACTGTGTCAAGTTCTCCCTCCTGAGGGCTAGAAGAAATAAGATAATACCCAAGTCTGTAAATCCTCAGTGATCACTAGAGTTCTGTTTCTCTTGTAGGTGATCATCGTCTTGCCCTTCTTTTATCCCAGTTGGTGGGCAGCCAGTCGATCCGGGAGCTGCTTACCATGCAGCTGGTGGATTGGCATCAGCTCCAGGCTAACTCTTTCATCCAGGACGAGAGACTGCGGATCTTTGCCTTGTTGGCTGGAAAACCGGTACTTTCCTCTTTTCTCGTACATTTGCATAAATTTTCTCATAAATTCAAGATGGCTTGAGGTTAAGGGAAAGAGCTATCTTTGTAAATTTTACACTGTTACACATATAACTAAGCAACTTGTTTTTAAATTTTAGTGAAGTATTTTCAGATTACAAAGGTACAACATGTACAAAACCAAAAACTGGTTATATTGAAATTAAAACATTAAAATTCACCTTATCCCTTATCATAGTGGTAAACAAGGTAAATAATTTGTAGTCTGTCTTTCCAGACATATTTTAACTCTCTATCAACATATATGTGTGTATATATGTGTGTATTTACACATGTGTGTACATTCAAATAAAATCAATTATACATAGCAGTACACTTATGTATATGGACATTTTTCCATGTTGTGTAGCATCACTCTTTTTATAAGCCACTTCTGTTCATTTTGTGGATGATATACCATAATTATTTTAAGCCAGTTCTCCATTTGCTGCCTGCCTGGTTGACATCTTGATAATCACTTTCCAAAAATGAAATAGCTGGTCAGAATTTATGCACATCTTAAAGTTTTATAAGACATCAGCTGTGGGCATGAGAAGACCTCCTCTTCACTCTCTGGTTTTCATCTCAGAGCACCTGTTGTCTAAATCCACCCTGCCCCCAAAGAACTGTGTATTTTATATTTGGATCATTAACACTGCTAATCTAGTTCATTTAAAATGTTACTTAAATAGGGGTGCCTGGTTGGTCCAGTTGGTAAAGCATGTAACTCTTGATCTTGGGGTGGTGAGTTTGAGCCCCACATTGGTCATGGAGATTACTTAAAAAATAAAGTGTTACTGGAATAAGTGAGTGACTTGCAGATCTGAGTAACAAGATGATGTATAACACATAGCTATGATGATGATTTTGTTTCCTGCAGGTATGGCAGGTCTCCGAGGAGAGACAAATCAACGTGTGCTCACAGTTGGACTGGAAACGCTCCCTGGCTGTCCATCTTTGGTATTTGCTTCCACCGACAGCCTCCATTTCCAGGGCACTCAGCATGTATGAAGAAGCATTTCAGGTATTTGTGTCCAGTAGAGCCAACCAAGTGTCATGGGGGGCATTCTCATTTTGCCAGAAAAGTACTGCAGAGAAAAAATCCATCAAGTTACACTTCATAATACTTTTTCTTAACTCCTTTTTTTGAAAGGACTCTAAAATTGAAATGGACCCAGGAAATCTGATGGGAAACTTTCCTTTTCTCCTGCCTCTAGACAGGGTTACTTTTAAACTTCTCCAAGTGTCTGCTTCTACTTTATTTAGTATGATGTTTCCACAGTTGACTCTTTCTTTTCTTTCTTTGTTTTATAATTTTAATTTTATTTTTTTAATTTACATCCAAATTAGTGTATAGTGCAATGATTTCAGTAGATTCCTTAATGCTCCTTACCATTTAGCCCATCTCCACTCCCACACCTCCTCCAGTAACTCTGTCTGTTCTCCATATTTATGAGTCTCTTATACTTTGTCCCCCTCTCTGTTTTTATATTATTTTTACTACCCTTCCCTTATGTTCAACTGTTTTGTATCTTAAAGTCCTCACATGAGTGAAGTCATATGATATTTGTCTTTCTCTGACTAATTTCACTTAGCATAATACCCTCCAGTTCCATCCACGTAGTTGCAAATGGCAAGAGTTCATTCTTTTTGATTGCCGAGTAATACTCCATTGTGTATATATATACCACATCTTCTTTATCCATTCATCCACCAATGGACATTTGGGCTCTTTCCATACTTTGGCTATTGTCAATAGCGCTGCTGTAAACGTTGGGGTGCATGTGCCCCTTCGACACAGCATACGTGTATCCCTTGGACAAATACCTAGTAGTGCAATTGCTGGGTCGTAGGGTAGTTCTATTTTTAATTTTGTGAGGAACCTCCATACTGGTTTCCAGAGTGGCTGCACCAGCTTGCATTCCCATCCACAGTTGACTTTCTTAAAGCTGTTTTCCTGTCCCCAGATGAGAGCGGGTTTTTCTTTATTCCTAATGCTGTCTTATTCCTTTGGGAATTCCTTGAGATACAGCCCAACCTCAAGTTGGTATAGTCCTAAATCACCAGGCCTGAAAAATTTGCCTCTGAATATCATCATATTTTATATGCCTTGACAGTGTTGGAGTTAAAATATTATTAATGTTTTTATATATTTTTTTAATGTTTATTTACTTATTTTGAGAGGGAGCACGCGAACAGGAGTGGGGCAGAGAGAAGGGGAGAGAGAATCCCAAGCAGCCTCCACACTGTCAATGCAGAGCTCTACTTGAGACTTGAACCCATGAACCGTGAGATCATGACCTGAGCCAAAACCAAGAGTCGGACTCTTAACTGACTGCACCACCCAGGCAGGCACCCCATTATTAATGTTTTTAAAGCCATAATTTCTTCAGCTTTTTTTTCTTACTGTCCATGTTTATTGTCTTTGATAAACATGTCAGGAGAAAGAGAACACTAAAGAAACTGAATGTAATAAGAATTGTGACAAGAAAGGTAGGAGGATTAGTGAGAGCTATCCAAAGTCTTTGATAGTCCCTTGAAGACAGGTGGGCTATGTCACCACTCAAAATTAAGTTTAAGATCCTTGACACATTCCATTAGGGTGTTACTATCCTTAAATTTTTTTTTCTTAATGTGTATTCATTTTTGAGAGAGAGCACAAGCGGGGGTGAGGCAGAGAGAGAGGGAGACACATAATCCAGAGCAGGCTCTAGGCTCTGAGTTGTCAGCACAGAGCCTAACTTGGGGTTCAAACTCATGAACTGCGAGATCATAACCTGAGCCAAAAGTCAGATGCTTAACCAGCTGAGCCACCCAGGCGTCCCAGGGTGTCATCATTCTTAATACATGTGTGTAAGTAGTATAATTGAGACAGGATCACATCTAATGAAACACAGTAGCAGCTGATGTACTGTTGTATCAAATTCTTCCCTTCAGAATTCTTCTGAGGCTGAGAGTTATGCCTGCTCCCCACTTCCTTCATACCTAGAAGGCTCTGGCTGTGTGATAGAGGAGGAGAAAAACTCACAGAGACCACTTCAAGATGTCTGCTTTCACCTTCTAAAACTCTACAGTGACAGGTAAATCAGAGAGCCACTCATGATAGTCACTTGAGGGCTTAATCAGCCCTAGGAAGTTCTATCCTGAGTCTTTTCCTTTTGATGTGAGGCCAAATTGCCTAAGTTTGTATAAATTAACAAAGTATAATTTATAGTAGTTGAATGCAAAAAACATTGGAACTAGAATTAGAAATCTAAAAATTAATCAACTTTAAGAAGATACAATTTACAAATAATGAAGTGTTCATTTTAACATAATGTAACTGTCATCACAATCAAGATAATAATTACATTAACCCCAAAAAGTTCCCTCATGCCCCTTTGCAATCAATCCCCAACATCCAGACAACGAACTGAGTTTTTGTTACGATAAATTTTGCTCTTCTAGAATTTTATATAATTGGGATCATTCTGTTATCTTTTCACTCATATAATGGTTTTGAGATTTATCTATGTTAATATGTGTATCAGAAGGATTTTTGTTGCATAATTTATTTATTTGTGGATGGATAGTTTTTCTTGATTTGGGTTATTATGTATAAAGATGCCATGAACATTTGTATCCATAAGTGTTCACATAATTTTACATTCCCACTAAGATCTCTGGGTGCTCCATATCCTCTTCAAAATTTGGTATTGTCAAGGCACCTGGGTGGCCCAGTGCGTTAAGTGTTCCAACTTTTGATTTGGGCTGAGGTCATGATCTCGCAGTTCGTGAGATCAAGCCCCGCATCAGGCTCTGCGTCTCTCTCTCTCTCTCTCTCTCTCTCTCTCTCTCTCTCTCACTCAGAATAAATAAATAAACTTAAAATTTTTTTTTCTTGTGAATTTTTTAAAGTTTTTTTTTGTTTGTTTTTATGAGAGAGAACGGGGTGACACAGAGGGGCAGAGAGAGAATCCCAAGCTTTGCGCCCTCAGCATGAAACCTGATGCAGGGCCCACAGGGCCCAATCCATGAATGGACCTGAATTGAAATAGTCAGATGCTTAACTGACTGAACAACCCAAGCACCCCTGGTATTGTTATTTTTTTTAATTTTGCCATTTTGGTGGGTATATAGTGGCATCTCATTATGTGTGTGTTGTTATTGATGTTTGTTTTTGTTTTGTTTTTGAGAGAAAGTGGAAGTGGGGGAGGGGAGAGAGAAAATCTTAAGCAGTCTCCACACCCAGCTCTGGAGCCTGACCCTGACCCTGACCCTGACCCTGACCCTGACCCTGATGCAGGGCTCCATCTCACCATTGTGAGATTATGACCTGAGCCAAAATCAAGGCTTGGATGCTTTAACCAGCTGAGCCACGCAGGTGCCCCAGTGTTGTTTTTAAACAAGAAACAGTAGTTTATTTATCCTCCAGCAGTATATAAACACTTGCTATTATTATAGATAATCAGTTAATTAAAACTCTCTCAGCAGACCTATCTTGGCACACATGCTCAGAAACACTACAGGATTTTTTTTCCATCACAACTAATCACTCATATCTCATTTCAATTCATTAAATACTTTTAGGTATTAGGTGAGTAACTGTGTTAATTAGAGGATCATATAGGTTTATATTGTGGTAAAATGGAAATAACTGAAGTAGTGCTTTAATTTGCATTTCCCTAGTGACTAATGATTTTGAGCATTTTTTTCATGTGCTTATTTACCATCTATATATTTTATTGCTAAAGTATCTCTTCACATTTTTTTTTGCCTGTTTTTTAAAAGAGTTCCTGTATTGCAATATTTCTTTATATATTCTGGATATTAGTCCTTTATCATTAATTTTTTTTAATCATCCTAATATAAAGGCTTGTTTTTTCATTTTCTTTTTCTTTATTTTGAGAGAGAGAGTGTGCACACACATGTACCTACATGAGCAGGGGTGGGGGAGAGAGAGATGGAGAGAGAATGCCAAGCAGGCTCTGCACTGTCAGCACAGAGCGCAATACGGGGCTCGATCTCACAAACCATGAGATCATGACCTGAGCCAAAATCAAAAGTCAGACACTTAACCGACTGAGCCACTCTGCGCCCGTCATTTTCTTAATAAAATGAAGAGCAGAAGTTTTCCATTTTTATTAAGTTTAATTAAAGTTTTTAAACTATAAAATAAGGGTGCCTGGGTGGCTCAGTTGGTTAAGCGTCCAACTTCGGCTCAGAGTATGATTGCACAACTCGTGGATTTGAGCCCCGCATCAGGCTGTGTGCTGACAACTCAAAATCTGCTTCAGATTCTGTGTCTCCCTCTCTCTCTGACCCTCCCCCACTCAGTGCTCTGTCTCTCAAAAAATAAACAGGCGCCTGGGTGGCTCAGCTGGTTGAGCGACTGACTTCGGCTCAGGTCATGATCTCACGGTTTGTGGGTTCGAGCCCCGCATCGGGCTCTGTGCGGGAGCCTGGAGCCTGCTTCGGATTCTGGGTCTCCCCCTCTGTCTGCCCCTCCCCCCCTCATGCTCTGTCTCTCTCTGTCTCAGAAATAAACATTAAAAAATTAAAAAATAAAATAAACACTAAAAAATTTTTAAACTATGAAATCAACTTCTTTACTAGGCTGTTGAGGCTTTCTGCTTATTCTTGAGTCAGTTTTGATCATTTGCTTCTTCTAAGGAATTTGTTTCATTGAAGTCACCAAGTTTATTGGCATAAACTTATTCATAACATTTTTCCTTATTAACCTTTTAAAATGTATGTATGATCTGTGTCTCTCTCCTGCTTGATATTGGTAATATGTGTCTTTTCTCTTTTTTTTTCTTGATAGTCTACTAGCTTTTGGTTTTACTGCTTATTTCTATTGTGTGTCCAGTTCAAAATGAATCAGAAACCTAAATTTCAAACTTAAAGCAGAAAAGAAACCAGAAAATCTTTACAACTGTGAGTTAGGCAAAGATTTTTTTGACACTAAATATACAGTCTGTAGAGGAAAAAAATGGTAAACTGGACTTCAGCAAAATTAAAAACTGCAAGTCACTGGGGGCGCCTGGGCGGCTCAGTCCGTTGAGCGTCCACCTGTTGGTTTTGGCTCAGGTCATGATCTCACGGTTCATGAGATTGAGCCCCGTGTTGGGTTCTGTGCTGGCAGTGCAGAGTCTGCTTGGGATATTTTCTCTCTCTCTCTCTGTCTCTCTCTCTCTCTCTCTACTCCCCCCTTCCTGCTTATGCGCACGCACACACATTTTCTCCCTTTGTCTCTCTCAAACATAAAATAAACTTTTTAAAAAAACTGCTAGTGTTCATTTTCATAAGAGAATGAAAAGACAAGCCACAGATTGCAGGAAGATACTTGCAATTCATATATCTGATAAAGAACTTGTATCCAGATCATATAAAGAACTCTTAAAACTCTGTAATAGTAGGGATGCCTGGGTGGCTCAGTCAGTTAAGCATCTCACTCTTGATTTTGGCTCAGGTCATGATCCCAGGGTCATGGGATCAAGCCCCACATCAGGCTCTGCACTGGGTGTGGAGCCTGCTTGGGATTGATTCTCTCAGACACTCACTCTCTCTCTCTCTCTCAAATAAATAAATAAGCAAATAAATAAATAAAACAATAAGAACCTCAATAATAACCCAATTTTAAAACAACCCAATTTTAAAAATAGGCAAAATATTTAAACAGTTCCTTTACCAAAGAAGACCTGGATGTCAAGCACACGAAAAAATGTTCAGCATCAGTAGCTAACAGGGAAATGCAAGTTAAAACCGTCATGGGATACCACTACCCACCTATTAGAATGACTGCAAATTAAAAAGACGTACACTACCCAATGTTGTCATAGATGTGGAGCAACTGGAATTCTCATACACTGCTGGTAAAAATGTAAAATGATATTGGCACTGTGGTAAACAATTTGGCTTAAAAAGTTAGACATACCTGCATGCATATGGTCCAGTCATGCCACTCCTAGGTATTAACCCAAAAGAAATGAAAACATGTTTGCATACAGATGTTTATAGCAGTTTTGTTTATAATGGTCCAGACCTGGAAACAAGCCAAATTTCCACCAACAGCTGAATAGGGAAACAAGATGTGGTATATTTATGTAATGGAATGCTACTCAGCAATTGATACACATAATTAGCGTAGTGAATCGCAGGATAATTTTACTTGGTTTTGGAAGAGGTGAGACAAAAAAGTACCTGGAAGCATACCTACTCTGTGATTCTAATCTATATAAAATTCTGGAAAATGCAAACTGATTAATCACAGAAAGCTGATTGCCCAGGAAGAGAGGGTGTAAGGAGAGGCAGGAAGAGAGGGATTACAAAGGGGCATAAAGAAATTTTTGGAGGTGATGAGTGTGTTTGTTATCTTGACCTTGGTGGTAAATTCGCAGTGTGTGCATATATTGAAACTTAATGAAAATTGTGCATTGTAAATATGTTATGTTTACTGTATGTCAGTTTTTTTTATGTCAAAAAAAGAAAAAAAGGATATCTCAAGGTGCCAGAAATAGAGAAACCAGCGCCAGAAGGAGATAGTAAATCTTGTTCTCAGGAAAGATAGAATTGCTGTGGACTAAGACCTTACATAAAAGCCACACTCTGTCCTTCACAAATAGTCTAAACTACACTGTCCAATATAATAGCTGCTATTCACATATGAATATTTAAGTAAAACTTAAAATTAAGTTATTTATAGTATCCACATTTCAAGTGTCTGATAGGCACCTGTATTGACTATTGGCTATCATTGATCAGGACAGATTACAGAGCATTTCCATCATCCCACAAAGTTCAGTTTGACAACACTGGTCTAGAAAAATTCTGTTCATTACCTGAGAAGTGTTAAAAAGTTATAAAATGTCTGGATCTTAGGTGAAAAGGAAAATTATTGATTGGTAGTCTAAGCTCTAAAACTTAGAAGCATGAGATCTTACTTTCTACTATTCTTATGATCTGGAATTGCAAGCTAAGAACTTTACACATTAACTAGTCTAGGACCATTGAAATCTTTGGGCTCCCAGCAGAAGAAAAGGTAAAAGTCTGTATAGGGACACTTTAAAAACCCAGGACACCTGAATGTCCTTATATAAAAAATACTCCCCACTGTAGACAAAATCAGGGGCAAAAATTATAAACCATAGAAGGAAATAACCATCATGAAGACTAGTTAGCTGTTGGAGAGTTAGCACTCCGACAGCTCCATCTAATAGAGAAGTTTGAAAGATCCTAAGATAACTATGTGTTTTTTTTTGTTTTTTTTTTTTTTAATTTTTTTTTTTTTTCAACGTTTATTTATTTTTGGGACAGAGAGAGACAGAGCATGAACGGGGGAGGGTCAGAGAGAGAGGGAGACACAGAATTGGAAACAGGCTCCAGGCTCTGAGCCATCAGCCCAGAGCCTGACACGGGGCTCGAACTCACGGGCTGCGAGATCGTGACCTGGCTGAAGTCGGACGCTTAACCGACTGCGCCACCCAGGCGCCCCAACTATGTGTTTTAAATGGTTAAGAAAGGTATCAACACTAAAGCAAAGGAATGAAGAGTAAGAGTTACGAAGACTCTGTGTACCAGGACAATAAATATCTAGGCCAAACAAATACCAGCATACCTGTCAGATCCCACAGCCACAGAAGAGGAGCTGCCTTCATTTTTGGTAGGCTCTGTAATCTGGCTGAACCTAGAAGTAGATTGATACAGCACAATCTCAGAAGGAGACCATGTGGTCTATAACGCTTCTGTTCTAGGGTGCCTGCCTTTATTATCTCCTAAGCCATAGCCAGAACAGTTGATTTGTTCAGTGCAGGTGGTCTGCTGCCCTGATGTGGTAACACTCCGCACATTCTCCTTTGCAGACATTATGATCTCAACCAGCTGTTGGAGCCTCGAAGCGTAACAGCAGATCCTTTGGATTACCGCCTAAGCTGGCACTTGTGGGAGGTGCTGCGGGCTCTTAACTATACTCATCTCTCAGACCAGTGTGAGGGTGTGCTGCAGGCCAGTTTTGCTGGCCAACTGGAAAGTGAGGGCCTCTGGGAGTGGGCCATCTTTGTCTTCCTGCATATTGACAACTCAAGGTGAGTGAGATGTCATGAACCCATGAGGTACACCTAGGGCTACAGGGGCAAAGAATCAGTCTCTTAGAGTTTAATTCATTAAGTAAGCGTCTAGAATGTATTTTCGGTCCAGCCTTGTGATAAACCTTAAGACTGTTCAGTCCACAGCTGTCTCTGTATTCACATGAACAAGTTAGAAGTGAGACTGTCTTGAGTTTAGTGCCAAATAATGCTGTTTCTCAGGAGAGATCTCTGTGAACTGCAGTGATCATGGAAAACTTTAGACAAGAACAGGAAATAATTAAGTAGAAGAGGAAGGGTATATCCACATGGGGCAACCCATTAACACAGACATAGATTCAGTTGAATGTGACATGTTTAGGTATGCAGAAATAATACTTGCTGAGCTGCCTCAGTGGATCTGTGAAGTGATATAATGAGTTGGCAGGGAGCGCCCCTGACTTTTTCTCTCTGTTGCCTTTCTCCCTCTCTGGCCTTCCCTTGCCATCCACCCACGCCTACCCCTCAAGTTTGGTAGCATCATATTTACCAATATATCCTTACTTAGGTGTGTTAGGATTTGGTTCTCCATCCTGAAATCGCCTTTTCCCCATGGTGTGAATGAGATAAATTGATGGAGATTTTTTTTCTGTTAATGGTAGTAGCATGGCATTACACTAGTAACAAAAACATTTATATAGTACTTTGTTGCATAGTACTTTTATATGGATATACACTCTGTTGTAAATACTTTATATCAAAATTAGTGCTCATAATGGCTTTATAAGGTAACACTCTTACAATCTCTGTTTTACAGATGAGCAGCCCAAGGCAGGGAGAGAGTAACTTTTGCTCAAGGTCACATAGCTAGTAAATGGCAGTCTTCCAACTCAAGACATCCAGAGTCTGTGCTCTTAATCATTATACTGCATTAACTGTCATGTGATACAGTGTGAAAAGGAGTTGAGTTTTGTAGTCAGACTTGCCTCAGTTCTAGATCCATCATGTACTCACTTTGACCTGGAGTAAAGCTTACTCTTTATCTATAAAATCATAATGTTAATCTGTATCTAATCAAAGGTGGTTGTGGGATTAAAGGAGGAAAAGTTGGGGCACCTGGCTGACTTAGCCAAGTGTGTGACTCTTGATCTTCATTTGGGTCATGAGTTTGAGCCCCATGATGGGCATTGAGATTGCTTAATTCAATTTTTTTTTTTTTTTTTTTTTTTTTTTTTTTTTTTTTTACAGAAAGAGAGTAGAAGTATAAAGCATCTAGCACAGCCTTCCCTTAAAGGGATTTCTCCTCTTCTCCCTTACCAGGAAGCAAAATTATTTCATACTTTTCCTTTGAGTTTATTTAAATTCATGGGGAATTTCAGAGGTTAAAAGTCTGGCTAATAAAACTGATGATTCAGAGTAGGCTCAAGCAGATCCTATTTCTGTTTATTTATTTAATTTATTCAAGTTATCTCTGTATCCAATATGGGGCTCAAACTCACCACCCCCTACTGAGCCAGCCAGGTGCCCCTGATAAAGAATTTTTAAAAGAAACAGTTAAGATGAGATTGGGGGGTCCTCGAAAAGCCTTGAAAGGTGTTCAGAAAAGAATCTAAAATGAGAATACTTGTTTTGATTTGAAATTTAAATGGCTGGTCCTTTGGCCCAGATAGATAAGGACTCTAAGGGGACTTGAGGTCAGAAAGAATGAGGGTAGCCTAAATCTAGAGGTAGAGAGAAATGAATTAGGAAAGTTGGTAGTTTTGAAGGGGAAAAAAAAGCAAACAAGGACCTGGAAGAGGCCTTACCTTTAAAAACTACTTCGTTTACTTGTACTGACTGTATGGGAGAAAAGGAAGGAAGAAGGTTGGGAATGAACTGCAAACAACTGCTCTGTGCAGAATAGCATTCTCCTATCCTAGTCCTTGATCTCCTGTTACAAGAAAGAAAATAAGGAAAAGAAAGGGAAAGCCTTTTCTTAGCCCTAGACAACCTTCCCTAGAGTATTAGTTTTCAGACTTTTTTGATCATGAAAATATAACGTGCTTAGATACTATTTCATTTAAAAAATAAATGTAGATATGGTGACTTTTTTTTTTTTTTAAGTGAAGTTTGAAGTCCAGTAAGGGTTAAGACTTGCAGTTTGAGAGACTATCCCATGGATCACTCTGCGTTGTCTGAGGCAGTCTTCTCCATCAATGAAGATAGAATTTATTCAGCATTGTCTTTCTTCTTACAGCGTGCGTGAGAATGCTGTTCGAGAGCTGCTTACCCGGCACTGCCAACTATTGGAGACCCCTGAGTCTTGGGCTAAGGAGACTTTCCTGACCCAAAAGCTTTGTGTGCCTGCTGAGTGGATTAATGAGGCCAAAGCAGTGAGAGCACACATGGAATCTGACAAGCATTTGGAGGCCCTCTATTTGTTTAAAGCTGGACACTGGAACCGCTGCCACAAACTCATCATCCGGCACTTAGCTTCTGGTGAGTCCTTCTAGGGCCCGTGTCTCCTGAAATTACCCCAAATTCTTCCAGTCTCTGAATGCCATGATTAGTCTGGCCAGAGATGATATTCTCTATGGGACTTTGAGGTCTTGCATCAGATTACACTTTGCAAGAGTTCTCTGTGCAGAGGAAACGTGGCCTGGAGGGGCTAGAGGGACAGGTTGACAGCAATATTGTTACGTCACCATTTGCCAAGGATATGCTTGATATGCATGAATTATGTTAAACTCTTCGTGTACTCAGGGAATTTTATTCACCAAAATTAAAAAAGAGATATTATAACTGATACCATAGAAATACCAAGGATCATTAGAGACTACTGTGAACAGGTACATACCAACAAATTGGACAATCTTGAAGAATTGGATAAATTCCTAGAAACATATAGCCTTCTAAGACTGAATCATGAAGAAATAGAAAATCTGAACAGACCAGTTACTAGTAAAACAGATTGAATTGGTAATCAAAAAACTCCCTTGGGGTGCCTGGGTGGCTTGGTCGGTTAAGCGTCCGACTTCGGCTCAGGTCATGATCTCACGGTCCGTGAGTTCGAGCCCCGCGTCAGGCTCTGTGCTGACAGCTCAGAGCCTGGAGCCTTTTTCAGATTCTGTGTCTCCCTCTCTCTCTGCCCCTCCCCTGTTCATGCTCTGTCGTCTCTCTCTGTCTCAAAAATAAATAAATGTTAAAAAAAAAAAAAAAAACAACTCCCTACAAATAAAAGTCCTGGACCAGATGGCTTCACTAGTGAATTCTACATAGAATTAATACCAATCCTTCTCAAACTCTTCCAAAAAATAGAAGAGGGGAGAATACTTCCAAACTCATTTTATAAGGTCAGCATTATCCTAATATCAAACCAGACAAGGATATCATAAGAAAAACCATATTGGTACAGACCAATATTCCTGATGAACATAGATGTAAAAATTCTCAGCATATTATTAGCAAACAATACATTAAAAGGATTATACACCATGATCAAATGGGATTTATAACAGGGATGGTTTAACCAAACAGTGTGATACACCATATTAATAAAATGAAAGATAAAAATCCTATGATTGTCTCAAGAGATGCAGGAAAAGTATTTGACAAATTCAGCATCCATTTATGATAAAAACTAGTTGGCATAGAAGGAGCATACCTCAATAATAAAGGCCATATATGACAAACACAGCTAACATCATATTCAATGGTGAAAAGCTTTCAGCTTTTCCTCTAAGATCAGGAAGAAGACAAGGATGCCCACTTTCACCACATTTGTTCAACATAATATTGGAAGTCCTAGTCAGAGCAGTTAGTCAAGAAAAATAAATAAGAGGCATCCAAACTGGAAAGGAAGAAATAAAACTGTATTGTTTGCAGATGACATGATGATTATATATAGAAAACCCTGAAGACTCCACCAAAAAAACTCTTGGAATAAATGAATTCAGTAAATTGCAGGATACAAAATCAATATATAGAAATCTGTTGCAATTCCATATACTAATAATGAACTATCAGAGAAATTAAGAAAACAATCCTATTTTCAGTTGCATCTAAAAGAATAAAATACCTAGGAATAAATTTAACCAAAGAGATCAAAGACCTATACCCTAAAAACTATGACAGTGATTAAAGGAAATTAAAGACACAAAGAAATGGAAAGATATTCCATGCTTGTAGATTGGAAGAATTGATATTGTTAAAATATCAATCTACTAAAACAGTCTACAGATTCAGTGCAATTTCTGCCAAAATTCCAGTGGCATTTTTCACAAAAGTAGAACAAACAACTCTAAAATATGCGTGGAACCACAAAAGACCTCTAGTAGCCAAAGTGATCTTGAGAACGAAGAACAAAGCTGGAGACATCACACTCCCTGATTTCAAATTCAGTTACAAAGCTGTAAGAAACTAAAACAGTATGGTATAGGCCTGAAAACAGACACATAGATCATTGGAACAGAGTAGAGAGACCAGGGGGTGCCTGGGTGGCTCAGTCAATTAAGTGTCCGCTCCTGATTTCAACTCAGGTCATGATCCCACATTCATGAGTTCAAGCCCCATGTTGGGCTCTGCTTAGGATTCTCTTCCCCGCCCCTCCCCTCTCTGCTTGTGCTGTGTCTTAAATCTAAAAAATAAACTTTAAAATCAAGAGTAGAAAGCCCAGAAATAAACCCACACGTATGTGGTCAATTAATTTATGACAAAAGAGCCAAGAATATACATCTTCAATAAATGGCATTGGGAAGACTGGACAGCCATATGCAAAATAATGAAACTGGACCATCGTCTTACACCATATACAAAAGTTAACTCAAAATGGATAAAGACTTGGACTGTAAGACCTGAAGGCATAAAACTAGAAGAAAACATAGGTAGTAAGCTCCTTGACATCCATCTTGATGATGATTTTTTTTTTTTTTTGGATGTGACACCAAAAGCAAAGGCAACAAAAGCAGAAATAAATGGGACTACATCAAGCTAAAAGCAGCACCTGGATGGCTCAGTCAGTTGGGTGTCTGACTTCAGCTCAGGTCATAATCTCGTGGTTTGTGAGTTCAAGCCCTGCTTCAGGCTGTGTGCTGACAGCTCAGAGCCTGGAGCCTGCTTCAGATTCTGTGTCTCCCTCTCTCTCTGCCCCTCCCCTACTAACGCTCTGTCTCTCAAAAATAAATAAATGTTTAAAAAAAAAATTTAAAGAACTCCTAAAAATAACCAAAAAAAACTGATTGAAAAATAGGCAGAGGAAAATGCCTGGGTGGCTCAGTTGGTTGAGCATCTGACTACAGCTCAGGTCATGATCTCACGGTTCGTGAGTTCGAGCCCCACATCAGGCTCTGTGCTGACAGTTCGGAGCCTAGAACCTGCTTTGGATTCTGTGTCTCCCTCTCTCTCTGTTTCTCCCCTGCTCGCTCGCTCGTTCTCTCTCTCTCTCTCAAAAATAAGTAAAGATTAAAAAAAAAAAAAAAAATAGGCAGAGTATCGAGTAGACATTTTCCTAAATAAGATATATATAGATGGCTCACAGTTACATGAAATGATGTGTGCCACTAATCAGAAATGCGTATCAAAACCACAGTGAGATACCACCTCATCCCTGTTAAAATTGCTGTTGTCAAAAAAATAAATAAATAAGGCTGGTGAGGATGTGGAGAAAAGGGAACCCTTGTGCACTGTTAGTGGACATGTAAATTGGTGCAGCCGCTATGGAAAACAATATGGAGGTTCCTTAGAAAATTAAGAATAGGGGCACCTGGGCCCCTCAGTCTGTTAAGCCTTCAACTTTGGCTCAGGTCGTGATCTCGCGGTTTGTGAGTTCAAGCCCCACATCGGGCTCTGTACTGACAGTCCAGGGCCTTGGAGCCTACTTCAGATTCTGTGTCTCCCCCTCTCTCTGCCTCTCCCCACTCACACTGTGTCTCTTGCTCTCTCAAAAAGTAAATAAAATAAACATTGGGGTGCCTGGGTGGCCGAGTCGGTTAAGCATTTGACTTTGGCTCGGGTCAGGATCTCACGATTTATGAGTTTGGGTCCACGTCAGGCTCTGTGCTGACAGCTCAGAGCCTGGAAGCCTGCTTCGGATTCTGTCTCCTCCTCTCTCTGCCCCTCCCCCACTTGTGCTCGGTCTCTCTCTGTCTCTCAAAACTAAATAAATGTAAAAACAATTTTTTAAATAAAAAAGTTAATAAACATTAAAAAAGAAAAAAGAAAAGAAAGTTAAAAATAGAACTACCTACCATATGATTCAGTCATTCCATTTCCAGGTAGCTATCCAAAAGAAAAAATGAAAACAACCCGAAAAGATACATGAAACTCCATATTCATTGCAGCATTATTTACAGTAGCCAAGTTAGGGAAACAACCTAAGTGTCTATCAGTGGATGGATAACGAAAACTGTGTGTGTGTGTGTGTGTGTGTGTATGTATTGTATGTATAGGCAATGGATTATTATTCAGCCATAAATAAGAATGAAATCTTAGTATTTGCAACAATATGGATGGACCTCAAGGCATTATGCTAAGTCAGAGAAAGACAAATACTGCATGATATCACATTATATGGGGAATCTTTAAAATAAGAAAAAAATAAAAAGGCTTATAGATACAGAGAACAGATTGGTGGTTGCCAGAGAGGTGGGAGGTGGAAGTGAGCAAAATGAATAAGGGAGTCAAAAGGTACAAACTTCCAATTACAAAATAAATAAGTCATGAGGATGAAGTACACAGCATGGCAACCATAGTTAATAATACTGTGTTGCATATTTGCAAGTTGCTAATAATAGAGGGGGAGCCAGGCTGACTCAGTCAGTGGAGCATGCAACTCTTGGTCTTGGGGTTGTGAGTTCAAGCCCCACAATGGGTGTAGAGGTTACTTAGAAATAAAATCTTTAAAAAAAAGAAAGTTGCTAATAGAGTAAATCTTAAAAGTTCTCATCAGAAGAAAAAAATAATTCTGTATGGTAACATAACCAGACATTGTGGTTGATCATTTTGCGATATATGCAAGTATTGAATTGTTATGTTGTGTATCTGAAACTAACATAATGTTATAGGTCAATTATGTCTCAAGAAAGAAAACAGAGGGGTGCCTGGGTGACTCAGTTGGTTAAGCATCCGACTGTTGATTTCAGCTCAGGTCATGATCTCACAGTTTTGTGAGTTCTAGCCTCATGTCAGACTCTGCACTGACAGCTCAGAGCCTGCTTGAGATTCTCCCTTCCTCTCTGCCCCTCCCTGGCTCATACCCTCTTCTTCTCAAAAATAAATAATAAATTAAAGAAAAAAAAAAAAAAGAAGAAAAAGAAAACAGAAAAAAACACCCAGATGTCTCTGTTTGGGGAACTGAAGCAAGAACTTTTACACATTTTTCTTTGGAGAATTTCAGGATATCTACTTGAAATATCTATGCAATTCTCTAGTTTGACCCAACATTATTTCCCCTTCCTTCCTGTTTTGGATTTCTGTCATGTCATCTGTGTACTTTTGAGAACCTATACTTGTGCAGACATAGTGCTTAATATTTTGTTTCTTCAGATGCCATCATTAATGAGAACTATGACTACCTGAAGGGGTTCTTGGAAGACCTGGCACCTCCAGAGCGCAGCAGCCTAATCCAGGACTGGGAAACATCAGGACTTGTTTACTTGGACTATATTCGGGTCATGGAGATGCTTCACCAGATACAGCAGGTACCTGAGTCTTTGAACTACTGCTTGGTTTTCCTTTTCCCTGGCCGTTAAAGCCACAGAGACCTCAAAAGGCCTGAGCGACCACTTGAAAAACTTAATGGCAAAGATAGAATGGTCAGTGCAAAAGGGATGTTTTGATGAGGCTAATTTGCTGTAATCACTATGACAGCTGTATCAAAACTTAAAAAAAAAACTTCTGTTTTGTACTTATTACCAGTGGTACGTACAGTAGACATGCCCGAGGCTTGTCCATAGTCTCCCCTTGTCTAGCCCTAGTTTGAGTGAACAACTCAGGGATGAAAGAGATAGGAAGGTCAGAGATTTGATGAAGGTAGTTTCATACATCATTTGGCATGTTTAAAATTGCAAATATTGGGGCGCCTGGGTGGCGCAGTCGGTTAAGCGTATGACTTCAGCCAGGTCACGATCTCGCGGTCCGTGAGTTCGAGCCCCGCGTCGGGCTCTGGGCTGATGGCTCAGAGCCTGGAGCCTGTTTCCGATTCTGTGTCTCCCTCTCTCTCTGC
Source organism: Leopardus geoffroyi (assembly GCF_018350155.1). Lineage (NCBI taxonomy): Eukaryota > Metazoa > Chordata > Mammalia > Carnivora > Felidae > Leopardus > Leopardus geoffroyi. Next base: position 59,811,364 of record NC_059329.1, on the reverse strand, counting down.
CCCTCCCCCGTTCATGCTCTGTCTCTCTCTGTCCCAAAAATAAATAAAAATAAACGTTGAAAAAAAATAAAATTGCAAATATTAACAGTTTTTTTAGTCTTCATTAAAATGTATTGGGGTCAGTCTTGATAAGATCATAATAAAGACCTCCATTGCTTATAGCACGAAGACCAAACTCTGGAATATAGAATTAAAGCCCGTATAAAGGCTTTTACCTTTCACTCCTGCTTATTCCTACTAGTGTTACCCCCACATTCCAGATGCCACCTTCTCTAATCACACTAAATTACTCATGGATTTTCCAGCAGAATTTGTTTTATTTCACTCTTGAGCACACATACGTTCATCCTTTAAGATCTGCATTGCTGGGGGCACCTGGGTGGCTCAGTCAGTTAAGCATCTGACTCTTGGTTTCTGCTCAGGTCATGATCTCTTGGTTCCTGGGATGGAGCCCTCCCTACATGGGGCTGTGTGGTCACAGCACAGAGCCTGCTTGGGATTTTCTGTCTCCCTCTACCTCTATGCCCATAGCCCCCTCTCTCTCAAAATAACCTTAAAAAAAAAAATCTACATTGCTGTAAGCTCTACTTTGTTCTCGTTTTCCCCAAGAAATGTTTATTGCACTTTATTTTTTACTACTAAAGCACTTGGTACATTAGTCTACTAACTTTATTTTAGTTACTTATCTACATCTGTCTTGCAGTTATCATGAGCACCTTTTGGGGAGATCTTCTTTAAGATTAAAGGTAACAGAACATAGAGGTTAAGAATCGAGTTCTAGAGCCAAACTGTTAGATTCAATTAATGGTTCTCTCACTCATTAGCTATGTGACCTTAAGCAAATAAGTTAATGGCACAGATTATCATAGATATCTGACAGTTGTCACAAAGCTTAAACAAAATACTGTGTTTTAGTAGACTACTTTATATATACTAAGTGCTTAGTAATTATTATCTGTTACCCTTATCAGAATCCCCACTACTAGCATAGTGCCTGGCACATAATATGCATAACTTATTTGCTACATGTTTAAGATGGATTAAGAGCATCATCCCTAAATTATCACTGAAGAAAACTCTTTTCTAGTTGAACATTAATACTTTAACACAATCTAGTTATTGAGAACTTACTATGTCCCAAGCACTGGTGGATTTGGGGGATATGAAAGTAAGCAGTAGTGTATGTTTTACCCTTACCAAAGTAATAATTTTGTTGAGGAAGATATTTCCAGGTAAACCAACAGTTACTGTAGAATGATACGTGTAAGGATTAAGCACAGAGTATCTTACAGCAACACATAAATTGAGTACCTAACCCAGTCTGAGGGTTATAGTAAGGCTTTCTAGAAGTGAGTCTCATTTCTTTCAGATGAAAAAGAAGGATGGGTGGGACAGAATGCTTTAGCAGAGAGAATAGCGGAAGTATGAGTCTAGAGATCAGAGAGATCGTAGTGCTTCCAGCGAACTTTTAATAAGAGTAAGTATTGGTGTGTGGAGTGGAAAGGGAAACCGTGTAGGTGTAGTAAAATCACAAAATCTCTCACCTGGACTGCTGTAGTAGACACCTAATTGGCCTCCCTGGTTCTACACTTGTTCCTTTACAATTTATTTCCACACAGCAACCAAAGTGATCCTCTTTTTTTTTTTTTTTTTTTTTTAATTTTTATTTTAACGTTTATTTATTTTGAGAGAGTGAATGAGTGGAGGAGGCGCAGAGAAAGAGAATCCCAAGCAGGCCTCAGCGCTGTCAGCACAAAGCCCAATGCAGGGCTCGATCTCCTGACCAGGAGATCATGATCTGAGCTGAAATCAAGAGTCAGATGCTTAACTGGCTAAGCCACCCAGGTGCCCCAGAGTGATCTAATATACAAATCATATAATCTCACTCTAAAATCATTCCAGGGGCTTGTCATTTCACTTAGAATAAAGTGCTCCTTAGGAAGTCTTAAAAGCTCTGCATGAATAATTCTTACCTTTTTCGTGCCATGGACCTCCTTGACAGTCTGGTAAAGCCCATGGATGGCTGTCTAATGTGTTTTGTTGCAAAAATTTGAATACATGGGATTACAAAAGAAACCAGTTATGTTAAAATATAGTTACCAAATATTAAGAACTTATAGTAAGTAATAAGTGCTTTATTAAGATCTTTTTTTTTAAATTTTTTTTTTCAACGTTTTATTTATTTTTGGGACAGAGAGAGACAGAGCATGAACGGGGGAGGGGCAGAGAGAGAGGGAGACACAGAATCGGAAACAGGCTCCAGGCTCTGAGCCATCAGCCCAGAGCCCGACGCGGGGCTCGAACTCACGGACCGCGAGATCGTGACCTGGCTGAAGTCGGACGCTCAACCGACTGAGCCACCCAGGCGCCCCTATTAAGATCTTAAATAACAAGCTCAGCAGTGGATCTTCTAACTACTCTAATTTTGAAATACTACATTTAAAAATCACTAACAACTGTAATGTAATATGAAAATAGCTGTGATTTCTGCTGATGACAAAGTCACCGTTATTGCTTGACATCCACATTAATAATTAAATGCTAATTTTTAGTAAAAAAAAATTTTAGTAAAAATTTTTCCCAGTCCAAGTTCACAGACTTTCAAAATTCTAAGGACCCCAGTTATGATCCACTGGTATATAAAATCTCTCCAGTTTTATCTTTTTCTATTCTCCTCTTTAAACTCTGCATTTTAAACTGCTTTTAAACTCTGCACCCAGGTACCTGGATAGCGCTCAGTTGGTTGAGCGTCTGACTTCAGCTCAGGGCATGATCTCGCAGTTCATGAGTTCGAGCCCTGTGTTAGGCTCTGTGCTGGTAGCTAGGAACCTGGAACTTGCTTCGGATTCTGTGTCTCCCTCTTTCTGTCCCTCCCCCCACTTGCTGTCTTTCTCAAAAATAGACATTAAAAAAATTTTTTTTTAAACTGCATTTTACCATTCTTTGCATTCCCATCTTGTAGTTTTAGCTGTTCTCTTGGCCTAGAAAGCTTGACCCTCTCGTTATTAAGGTCTCTAGTTAGATATGACCTTCCTCAAGGAAGCCTTTCCTGATCCCCCAATCTGAAGTAGCCATCCAGTTTTTCTACCACATTACCCTCTTTGAATCATCTGCATAGCTTATGATTCTTTAAGATTTATTTCCAACAGTTTCTTTATTTTCTATGAATTTCTTGAGAGCAAAGACCTCATTTTATTTACCACCTTTAAAAGTCCAGTTGAAGACTGGATTATTTTGGATAAAAAAGTACTTGTAGAGGTGTTAAATGGTAGATTCTGCAAAGCCCAAAAATAGATTCAATGAGAGAGATACTTCGTGGAAGGGTTGAAGGAGCATTTGGTGAAGGAGGAGGTATTAGTATAGTTAATGTAAGAGTTTGAGAGAGGAGGGCTAACCAAGAGTCACATGTGAGACAAACAGGAATAAGATGCTGCTGGAAAGTATTCAGAACATAATAAAGAATAAAAAATACAGGGTTCCTGGCTGGCTGAGTTGGAAGAGCATGCAACTCTTGATCTCAGGGTCATGAGTTGGAGCCCCACACTGGGGGTAGAGTTTACTTAAATAAATGAACTAAAAAAAAAATTTTTTTTTTTAAAGAATAAAAATACAGGGGTTCCTGAGTGGCTCAGTTGGTTAAGCAATTGACTTCGGCCCAGGTCATGATCACCCGGTTCGTGGGTTCAAGCCCCACATTGGGCTCTCTGCTGACAGCTCAGACTCTGAATCTCCCTCTCTGTCTTCCCTTCCCCTGCTCACGCTCTGTCTCTTTCCGTCTCTCAAAAATAAATAAACGTTAACAAAAATAAAAAGAGTAAAAATACAGACTTGCTTTTTACAAAGGTCACTCTGGCTACCAGATAGATGGTAGGGAAAAGGATGTAATGGGGATGACACTGAAGATAGTGATCAAGGTCTTAAGTAATGATAACCTCAGCTAGGGTAAGTGGCCCTGGAAAGGGGAGTGGAAAATTGGAATATTAAGCTAGAGATTTAGTAATCATCAGCACATTAATCATAATTGAAGCCATAGGAATGGATCACGGCACATAGAGGGCATACAGTGAGAAGAGGGCCCTGTGGTATTTTAGAGAGGGTTGTGAACTTGGAGTTAGGATACCTAAATTAAATACTAGTTTGGGCTCCACTTTTTACTTACTGTGCATTCTTAAGAAGTCATACAATTTCTCTGAGCCCAGATTTATCAGTATTTTTGGTGCCATGTTAAAGCTTGCTAGTTAAAATGGTTCATGAATGCTAATCTCCAGACTTGCCCAATCTGGGGCTCTATGTACTATATGTTACTTTCCTCTGGTGGATTACTGCTGAGGTTGCGCCTTGTCCCGCGGGTTTTCTCTGTTGTTTCAGAGCATTGCATAGTCTAGAATTGGGTGAGGGGACCTCCTCTTGGCCTAACTGGTTTCTTCTTCCATCTTTGTAGATGGATTGCTCGGTTTATGAGATGGAGCAGTTACACACCAAAGTGACCTCACTGTGCAACCGCATACAGCAGATCCAGTGTTACAATGCCAAGGATCGCCTGGCCCAGTCAGGTAAGCCTCCATCCTTTCCCTGCTTCCTGCCTGCATATTTCCTGTCTTTATGATTATTATACCTCTGCCCTGATGCCCTCCCTTCCCACCCCTCATCCTTGGTCCCCACTCCATTTTTTTTCTCTCCAGACATGGCCAAACGTGTAGCCAACCTGCTGCGGGTGGTATGGAGCCTTCGGCATGCCCCTGATGCAACCTCCGACTCAACACCAGACCCTCAGCGAGTCCCTTTGCGTCTCTTGGCTCCCCACGTTGGCCGACTCCCCATGCCTGAGGACTATGCCTTGGAGGAACTGCGTGGTCTCACACAGTCCTACCTGCGAGAATTGACTGTTGGAAGCCAGTGAACCCCAAGTTCCTCCCAACACACTCACATGCTCATTCACACTCACCACACAAAGATCCTTTGCATTGAGTTGATTGGCACTGTTTGCCATTCTCTTGGTTAGCTGTGGAATCCATCCTGTTTTCCTGCTGCCCCAAGCAGCAGCCTCCATTTGTTCAGGGCTTTTCTTAATACTGAACAAAATGTAAGGGCTTTTGGAACCCAAAAAGGAGTCAAGCCTCTTTTTACCATCCTTAAAAAACCGTTCTTTTTTTTTTTTCTTTTTTTTTTTTCTTCCTTTTGAAAAATGATCAATAAAACACCTTTGGCAGAATCCCCCCCAGAGAACCAGGGAATCCTTTTCCACTGTCAGCCATTCTGGATCTTGTGGCCCTCCATGCCAGCCTGCTACCCTACTCCTACCTCAGCCCTTTTATACTAGGACAAATGTGTTCATCAAAGACTGTCCTTCCTTAACAGATGAACTATCCACACAAGGAAGGAGAATCTGTCTCTTAAGTAGGTTGGTGACTTAACACTGTTTTAGAGTCCAAAGAGGGTTGGACTGAGTTAGGAAGCAGTAACAGGGTCTTTCTGACTCATTTAGGGTAGAAGTCAGTGCCTGCCGTGGAGGGATGAATCTTCAAGGCTTGTTTGTTCTGCCTTGAATGTTGCATGAACACCAAACCTTTCCTGCTACCATGTGCAGGAACTCTTAGTCACAGACCCCATGTCTCTGGGAAGCTCCAGAACTCAGTTTGATCCCTGGTTTTCAGTCATCTTGCTAGGCCTCCATTCTGGATTTCCCTCAAGAGTTTGGATAAAACATGGCAGGTTGGGTAGCCCTCCTCATCCTTTCTCTTCTAGCCCAAAGCATTTCCTAACCATTGTCTACAGTCCTAGAACATAAAACCATTACTGAGGCAGGCAAGGAGCTTGGCTTTAGGGGCTTTAGTGGAGGGCCTTTGCTACACTGCTGCCAGCTATGTGGAGTCCCAGGTAAAGACCTGTGACAGCTGGTATTAGGTCTGTCACAGACAACATGGCCACCTCTAGGTCTTTATGCATGAAGATTATGTAAAGGTTTTTATTAAAAAGTATATATATATATATATATATATAAATAAATGATCTAGATTATTTTCTTCTTTTTCTGAAGCTACTTTTCTTAAAAAAAATAAATAAAATGAAATGTTTATAGCATTCCTGCTATTGGCCTTTTCCCTTTGTGTTTTTTGAGCCTTCTTACCCCAAGGAGCTTTATAGTAGCCTCAGTTGATCTGCAATCTAAACGGAGATGGGGCATGGGTTAAAGAAAGAACAATCAAAGGCTAAATTTATGAGCAAATTTAGGGGTGAGTGGGTTGAGATTATTAATCCTGTTTATATAAAAATATTTATAAGCATTTTTTTATGTGCTTGGATTCCCAGTGAGGGATCAGGGAAGAGTCTCATTGCCTTTAGGGTTCAAAGCCTCCTGGCTTTTCTGCTCTGGATGTTTTGTTTGTTTTTAAAACTTGGATCGTACTCATGTTCCATTGTGTAATGGGGTTAATGATCTTTTATGTTGCTGCTAAACAGACCTGTTTTGCAGAGGGAGCAAATGGGTCTGATGAGTACTATTTGTGGTGGGGTGGAGGTTGTTTGTTTGTTTTTTGGTCTGTTAAACTGAAGGTGTCAGCAAATTCCAATAGGATTAGGCCAAAGACACTGGGACATGGAGGAATTTGGAATTTGGAGCTAAAGCAGAGTAGGTCTGGGGCTTCCCTTTAATTTAGACCCGCAAGAACAAGGGTAACTCAGCTGGGAATCTCCGTTACTGACTGTGAACCTGAGTCACAGAGCATTACTGGGCCTCTAGCAAAGAATTCCTGTTCTGGTTTCCTTGTGAGAGAGGTGTTGTGTGAAAAGTATATGTACCTTAGAAATGGTTAGCCTTTAGAAGTGTTAAAGAATTGTGAATATGTGCAGTGTTTCCTCTTAGGACAAGTATTTCATATCCATGTATTTTTTAAAGGCTGTATGTCAGATGTTTATCATAGCAGCTATGTTACATCACAGACAACAGACTTACAGTTCAAAGTGAATGATAAGATGAAGCTCTTCTACATTTCAAAACTCCATGTTAAGTTTCTCAAAAACATAAAAACGGGAATCAGTTTTCTCAAAACTCTTAACAAAGAGTTATGGAATCTGCAACCTCATGTAATACCTAAAATAAGTGTATTTCCTTGGCAGAATGCCGAAGTCAAAGTCAGGAAAGGTCTGGAGATTAAATGTTGGATTAGCCAAACCAAGGCCTGCAGGAGCTGCTCTTTTGAGATGCAGTAGTAGACTCAGCTGCTACTTCGTATTAACTGAAAATTACTTGAGATTTTTTGTTTTTCAAAAAACCAGCTCTTCAACTTATCAATTTTACCAAAGTTCTGTATTGTAATACAGTAAAACCTTGGATTACAAGTAACTTGTTCTGCGAGTGTCCCACAAGACAATCAAACATTTCTAATAAATTTTAACTGGATAAACGAGTGACGTCTTGCAATATGAGTAGTATGTGATGCTGAACGTCACATCACAACTGAGCCAATGGTTTTCTTTCTCCTCTCTCAGTGGGATTGTGTGTGATCACCCCCCATGCTTGGATGCTCAGTCTCAGGCCATGGTGTTTGGCAGAAATCAGTAATTTTTCAGAACGTTGTAAGGTGCCCACAACTGGCATTAGTGTATTTTTTGTCACTGCAAAGCACCTATGGACACTGCTTTGCTTTTCCATACAAGAGTAAGCTTAGGAATGCTTCGCTTCATTCTAGGTCAGGTTGCCTGCAGATAGAGACCCTTGCCTCTGCTGCCTTATTGCCAGTTATGTTAAATACAGTAGACAGGAGTTTGTTAACACTGTACTGTAGTTAATATCCGCGAGAATGTATACAATGGCAATGGTACAGAAAAAGATGCCATTAACCCAATAGATAGTAGTGATTCTGTTAGTGCTAGTGAAAGTCATCCTAACAATCGTCCTCTCATCTCCCTCACACCAGCCACAAAGGTTTTCAAAGGTAAGTACAGGTCGGTTTTTTGTTTTTTGGTTTTTTTTTTTTTGTATTTTCTTATATTACAGTATTGTTATCATTTTTATATGAATATTTTTGGGTTGTGGAACAAATCATCTGAGTTTCCATTATTTCTTATGGGGGAATTCGCTTTGATATACAAGTGCTTTGGATTACAAGCATGTTTCCGGAATGAATTATGCTCGCAAACCAAGGTTTTACTGTATATTGATTTCTGCTTTAAACCTTCATTTCTTATGTTTTCCTGAGGGTTTTTTGTTGTTTTTTTTTTTATTTTTTTTTCAACGTTTATTTATTTTTGGGACAGAGAGAGACAGAGCATGAACGGGGGAGGGGCAGAGAGAGAGGGAGACACAGAATCGGAAACAGGCTCCAGGCTCTGAGCCATCAGCCCAGAGCCCGACGCGGGGCTCGAACTCACGGACCGCGAGATCGTGACCTGGCTGAAGTCGGACGCTTAACCGACTGCGCCACCCAGGCGCCCCTCCTGAGGGTTTTTTATTAACCTATTACTGTAGAGATTTTCACCTATGCAAGAGTAAGATGCTGTCATGAATCTACACGCAACATTTGTCAAAATCCTTTCCTCTTTACCTCCATTATATTCTGCCCATCCCACAATAGTATTTCTAAGGTAGATCATCATTTCCTCAATACCTAAGAATTTATAACAAGTAAATTTTTATAAACATAATCACAACACTTTTGTCACACCTAACAAAATTAATAATTCCTAGATAGGAACTGACATCCACTGCATTTTCAAATTTTCCCAGCTGTCTCAAAGGTCAAGTTTTACTGTTGAATTGTTTGAATTAGGATCTCAACAGGGTCCATACTTTGCATTTGGTTGATAAATCTCAAGTATCATATTATCAACTCTCTTCCCCCTCTTTTTTTTTTTTTTTTTTTAATGTCCTTTATTTGTTGAAGTAGGTGGATCATTTGTCCATTAGGGTTTTTTTTGTTGTTGTTTCCATGATTTATATTATTTATTTTTTTAATTTACATCCAAGTTAGCATATTGTGCAACAGTGATTTCAGGAGTAGATATCTTAATGCCCCTTACCCATTTAGACCATCCCCCCTCCCGCAGCCCCTCCAGTAACCCTCTGATTGTCCTCCATATTTAAGAATCTCTTATGTTTTGTGCCCCTCCCTGTTTTTATATTATTTTTGCTTCCCTTCCCTTATGTTCATCTGTTTTGTATCTTAAAGTCCTCATAGGAGTGAAGTCATATGATATTTTTCTCCGTCTAATTTCACTTAGCATAATACCCTCTAGTTCCATCCACGTAGTTGCAAATGACAGGATTTCATTCTTTTTGATTGCTGAGTAATACTCCATTGCACATATATACAACATCTTCTTTATCCATTCATCCATCAGTGGACATTTGGGCTCTTTCCATACTTAGGCTATTGTTGATAGTGCTGCTGTAAACATTGGGGTGCATGTGCCCTTCGAAACAGCACACCTGTATCCCTTGGATAAATACCTAGTAGTGCAATTGCTGGGTCATAAGGTAGTTCTATTTTTAATTTTTTGAGGAACCTCCATACTGTTTTCCAGAGTGGCTGCACCAGTTTGCATTCCCATTAGCAGTGCAAAAGAGATCCTCTTTCTCCACATCCTCGCCAACATCTGTTGTTGCCTGAGTTGTTAATGTTAGCCATTCTGACAGGTGTGAGGTGGTATCTCAGTGTGGTTTTGATTTGTATTTCCCTGATGATGAGTGATGTTGAGTATTTTTTCATGTGTCGGTTGGCCATCTGGATATCATCTTTGGAGAAGTGTCTGTTCATGTCTTTTGCCCATTTCTTCACTGGATTATTTGTTTTTTGGGTGTTGAGTTTGATAAGTTCTTCATAGATTTTGGATACTAACCCTTTATCTGATATGTCGTTTGCAAATATCTTCTCCCATTCTGTTGGTTGCCTTTTAGTTTTGCTGATTGTTTACTTTGCTGTGCAGAAGCTTTTTATTTTGGTCCCAATAGTTCATTTTTGACTTTGTTTCCCTTGCTTTGGGAGACATGTTGAGTAAGAAGTTTCTGTGGCCAAGGTCAAAGAGGTTTTTGCCTGCTTTCTCCTCGAGGATTTTGATGGCTTCCTGTCTTACATTGAGGTCTTTCATCCATTTTGAGTTTATTTTTGTGTATGGTGTAAGGAAGGGGTTGAGGTTCATTTTCTGCATGTCGCTGTCCAGTTTTCCCAGCACCACTTGCTGAAGAGACTATTTTTATTCCATTGGATATTCTTTCCTGCTTTGTCAAAGATTAGTTGGGGGGCGCCTGGGTGGCGCAGTCGGTTAAGCGTCCGACTTCAGCCAGGTCATGATCTCGCGGTCCGTGAGTTCGAGCCCCGCGTCGGGCTCTGGGCTGATGGCTCGGAGCCTGGAGCCTGTTTCCGATTCTGTGTCTCCCTCTCTCTCTGCCCCGCCCCCGTTCATGCTCTGTCTCTCTCTGTCCCAAAAATAAATAAACGTTGAAAAAAATAAATTTAAAAAAAAAAAAAAAATTTTAAAAAAAAAAAGATTAGTTGGCCATACATTTGTGAGCCCATTTCTGGGTTCTCTATTCTTTTCCATTGATGTGAGTGTCTGTTTTTGTGCCAGTACCATACTGTCTTGATGATTCAAGCTTTGTAATACAGCTTGTGGTCTGGGATTCTTATGCTTCCTGCTTTGGTTTTCTTTTTCAAGATTGCTTTGGCTATTTGGGGTCTTTTGTGGTTCCATACAAATTTTAGGATTGTTTGTTCTAGCTCTGTGAAGAATGCTGGTGTTATTGTGATAGGGATTGCTAAAAAAAATTTTTTAATGTTTATTTCTGAGAGAGAGAGAGAGGGAGAGAACACGCAAATGTGGGGGAGGGAAAGAGAGAGAAAGGAGACAGAGAATCCGAATGAGGCTCTAGGCTTTGAGCAGTCAGTGCAGAACCCAACACGGGGCTCAAACCTACAATCTGTGAGATCATGACCCAAGCTGAAGTTGGCTGCTCAACCAGCTGAGCCACCGAGGAGCCCCTATGTGGTTACTTTTTGAGAGTGCTCTTATTTTGTTAATAAATTTCCAATCCTTTTTATTTAAATCATATTATGCATATATCTATTTTGTTTTTAAAAGGGGCCATATAGTTGCAGCATAGAAAGGCATGGATTCCCTACTCCTAATATCTTACTTTCAAATCCCGAGTCCATTTGGTATATGTTATGGAATCTTGACTAAGTTATTCCTGTGCCTCAGTTACCTCATTTATAAAATGGAAACAATAATAGTATTTACCTTATAGGGTATTGTAAGAATTATGAATTAATACATATTATGGTGCTTAGAGCAATACCCAGAATACATTACTCAAATTATTATTATTTAATATGTCCAATACCTGTGAACTTTCTTGTTTCTATGATTATTTTCTTGTTTCAGCTCTCATTTGTGATTGTTTATGAGATTTTTGGTAACAGCTTTATTGAGATATAATTCACATACTTTACACTTAGCTATTTAAAGATTTTATTTTGGGGGCGCCTGGGTGGCTCAGTCATTTGAGGATCTGACTCTGGTTCAGGTCAAGATCTCGCAGTTTGGGAGTTCAAGCCCTGCGTCGGGCTCTGTGCTGACAGCTCGGAGCCTGGAGCCTGCTTCAGATTCTGTGTCTCCCTTTCTCTCTGCCCCTCCCCTGCTCGTTTCTCTCTCTCAAAAATAAACATTAAAATTTTTTTTTTAATTTTTTAATGAAAAAAAAGATTTTATTTTTAAGTAATCTCTACTCCCAGCATGAGGGCAAACTTACAACCCCAAGATCAAGAGTCATGTGCTCTACCAACTTAGCCAGCCAGGCACCCCTACCTACAGTTGCCCATTTAATGTATACAATTACTCTTATACCAAAGCTAGACAAAGACACTAAAAGAAAATTACAGCCCAATTCTTTTATGAACATTGATACAAAAATCTTCAACAGAATATCAGCAAATTGAATTCAGCAAATCAGAAGGATTACACACCAGGACCAAGTGGGATTTCTTTCTTTCTTTCTTTTTTTTTTTTTTTTTTTAATTTCTTAAAATGTTTATTTTAGAGAGAGAGAGAGACAGAGTGTATGCAGGGGAGTGGCAGAGAGGGAGACAGAATCTGAAGTAGGCTTCAGGCTCTGAGCTGTCAGCACAGAGCCCAATGCAGGGCTGAAACTCACAGACTGTGAGACCATGACCTGAGCCAAAGTCGGACGCTTAACTGACTGAGACACCCAGGTGCCCCAGGTGGGATTTATTTCTGAAATGCAAGGATGGTTCAACATGTGAAAATCAGTGTATACATCACACTAACAGAATGGGGGTTGGGAGAAGAACATGATCATCTCAATGGATACAGAAAAAGCATTTGACAGAATTCAATACTCTTTCATGGTAGACACTCAACAAAGTAGGACGATAAACACCCAACACTCTTACAAACTAAGCCATATATGAAAAACCCACAACAAACATTGTACTCAATGGTAAAAGAGTGAAACCTTTTCCTCTAAGATCAGGAACATGGCAAGGACATCTTCTTTCACCACTTCTATTCAACATAATACTGGAAGATCTAGCCAGAACAATTAGGCAAGAAAGACAAATAAGAGACATCCAAATTGGAAAAGAAGAAGTAAAATCTGTTTGCAGATGATATGATCTTTTATGTAGAAAACCCTAAAGATTACACCAAATAACAATGATGATGATGACAGGGTTCAACAGCAGCACTGTTAGAATAGCTGAATAGATTAATTCAAAGCAGTATACAAAATCAACATGCAAAAATCCATTGCATTCTATACGCTAACAATGAACAATCCAAAAAGGAAATTACAAAATTAATTCCATTTTCAATAGCATCAAAAAGAAAATAGGAATGAACATAGTCAAGGTGGCAAAAGTCATGTACACTGAAAACTAAAATATTGCTTAAAGAAACTAAAGACAAATGGAAAGACATCATATTCATGGAATGGAAGATTTAAAATATCCATACTAACCAAAGCAATCTACAGATTTAGTGCAATTCCTACCAAAATCCCAGTGGCATTTTTTTTTTTTTCAGAAATAAGAAAATCCATCCTAAAATTCATATGGAATCTCAAGGGACTCTGAATAACCAACACAATCTTGGAAAAGAACAGAGCTGGGGGACTCACACTTCCTGGTTTCAAAACTTATTACATAGGTACAGTAATCAAAACAGTGTGGTATGGGCATAAAAACAGACATCTAGACTAATGGGTTAAAATAGCCAGGAATAAACCCTCACATGAGGGTCAAATGATTTTTGATGAGGGAGCCAAGACCATTCAATGGAAGAATTTGTCTTTTCAACAAATGGTGCTGGGATAACTGGATATCCACATGCAAAGAGATAAAGTTGTACCTTTATCTAAACACCATACCTAAAATTTTAAAATGGATCAAATACTTAAATATAGGAACTAAAACTATAAACTCTTAGAAGAAAATACAGGGCAAAAGCTTCACAACATTGGATTTGGCAATGATTTATTGGATATGACTTCAAAGTGCAGGCAAAAAAAATAATACAGTCAAACGGGACTTCATAAAATATTTAAAATATTGTTCACCAAAAGAATATATCAACTGACTAAAAAAGCAGCCCATAGAATGGAAGAAAATATTTACAAATTATATACCCTATAAGGGCTTAATATCCAGAATATAGAGAGAACTCCTAGAACACAACAACAAAAAAACAATTTAAAAATGGACAAAAGGCTCGAATAGACACTTCTTCAAAGAAGACATATAAATGGCCAATAAGCACATGAAACCATGCTCAACATCACTAATCATTAGGGAAATGCAAATCAAAACTATAGTGAGATACCAACTTATACCCATTACGATGGCTACTATTTAAAAAAAAGAAAAAATAATAAATGTTGATGAGGATGTGGAGAAATTGGAACCCTTGTACCCTGTTTGGTGGGGATGTAAAATGTTATGGCTATTATAGAAAGTAGTATGGCGATTTCTGAAAAAAAAAAATTGAATTACCATATGACCTAGCAATTCCATTTCTGGGTATATATCCAAAAGAACTGAAAACAAAGTCTTGAAGAGATATTTCTATTTTCATATTCAGCAGGATTATTCATACTACCCAAAATGTGTAAGCAAGCCAAGTATTCCTCAAGGAATGAATAGATAAGCAAAATGTAGCATATGCATACAATAGAATATATATAGCCCTAAAATAAGAAAGTTCTGACATATGTAACAAAATGGATCAATCTTGAGGATATTATGCAAAGTGAATCAACTGATCTCAAAAAGACAACTACTGTGTGACTCCACTTACATGAGGTACTTAAGTCAAAATTATGGAGACAGAAAGTTTAGAACTGTGGTTGCCAGGGGCTGGAGACTTGTGAATCTAAGTGTGTGTTCCTGAAGATATCACTGAGATTATAGTTGGTTGACTACTGTGCATCAGACAATATGCTGGGCACTTGCCTTGCATTATTGCTTGTCTCATTTAATCCTTTCAAAGTGAGGACTGTTAATCCCATTATCCTGTATGAGAAAACCGAAACCCAGAGAGTTTCAGTAGCTTGCCCATGTCAGACAACTCATAAGACAGAGCTGAAAGTGACTCTAAAGCCTGTGTTTTCCCTGCTACCCCATATCACCTATGGTGTTTGGGCATGGGGAAAACACTGAGGCTCCGATTGGGATGGCTGTAGGGAGCTGGAGGTGAGGATGTGAACTGCATCCCCTGCTCTGTGGGGCCACCTGGAGGAGCCTGAGGCTCAGTTCCCATTCCCACCAGGAGGGGAGAGCTGGATTGGCACAAAGTGCCTACCTAGCCTGGACAGATGTGTTCGATCTCTCACTGGAGGCAGAGCTGACAGTTTAAAGGAGGCTTCAAGAATTCAGTAATGGTGGTAGAACTCGGAGGACAGCATCATCCATGGGTCCTGCTCCCTCACACCCCTGACCCTAGGATCTCTGTGCCCTCCAATACCCCAGGCTGGGCTTCAGCTGAGCCTGGGTGCTGACTTACAGAATTTGAATAATTCAGGGCCCGGTAACCTGAGGTGTCAGTTTCAATTACTCTGTTCCCATGGGCACAGGTGTCCCAACCCTATAATTAAGCTAATGAAAACAGCAAAGGGGGAGGGGCCTGCAGCCCTATGCCTCAGAGGGCTCAGGGCTGATGGAGTCCCTGCCCCGTTCTGCTGAGAATGTGCCAGGCTCATCCGGAGTCCAGGTATGGAGAACAGAGAAAGGAAGTTAGGGGGCTGAAATAGAAGGAGACAGGAAGAATGAGTGGAAGGAGGAAGACCAAAGTCAAAGAGGCAGAGGCCAAGAAAGAGTTACAGAAGAAAAGACAAAAGGAAGTGGAGACGGAGATGCTGAGTGAGAGAGGTAAAGGGGGGTGGGGGGGCAGAGACAAATGCAGGGGCAGAGGCCAGAACAGGAAAGGACTAACAGAGGAGAAAGAGCAGATGCCAAGATCCAAGTACTTAAATCCAAGGGCAGGTACAAATAGGAGGGTGAGAGAACTGGAAGAGCCGCAGGGCTCCCCAGAGGGTAGCTGGACCCAGCAGAGATTTCAGTCTTATTTCTGACTTGCAGGTATCGTCCACACCATCCCTGCCAGCAGAGCCTGATGCTGCCCTCAGTGGGGCCAAGAGGCTCACACCCAGAGACCTGCCCCACCTCTTGCTGTGGCAGGGCCATGGGGCCCCGGAGCCACCATCTCAGCCTAAGCTTCTCTGTCTCCGGCCTGGGCTTTCTCCTCCTGCTCTCGCTGCTTCCAGGTGTGAAGCTCAGTAAACCAGCCCTGCCTCTCTGGGCACTGCTGCTGTTGCCTTCCTCCCCAAATCTCTCTCCACACCCTATTTCTCTTCACTACTGTGTGGGGAACAAGTGTTCTATCTGGGTATCATGGAGGACAAAGGTGCTGAAGGGGACAAGAGAAGACCTGCCTGGCCGGGGTGGGAGCAGTGATGGAAAAGCCAGGGTGAGGGGGCCAGATCATGAAGGGCCTTGAATGCCAAGCTGAGTTTAGACTTTATTAGCAGGCAACAGAGAGAGATATTGAACACTTTTAAGCAGCTACTGGCCTGGTCAAACTTGAGTGCTTAATAACCTGATCTCAGAAATGTGAAGGTTGGTTAGAGAGACTAAACTTGCAGCAGGGGCAGTGAGAAGTCCTCTCAGCTTCAGAGGTGAGTAGACATTCAAAAGATGCCCAGTAGCATGGCTGGCAGGACTCGGGTACTGGTTGGATTGCAGGGGGAGGGGGCAGAAAGGAGGGATAATTCCCAGATTTCTGGCTGAAATCACTGGGGGATCAGTGTTGTTTGCTGAGATGGGGAACACAGAATAAAGAATAGGTTTCAGAGCATGGGAGGAGGAAATGAGTTCATATTTTGGACCTATAGCCTTAAAGGTGCCAATAGGACATTCGGGAATGAATTGTATTTATGGGTCTGGAGCTCAGGAGAAAAATCTGGGCTGAAAAAAAAAAAAGCCAAGAGCAGGATTCTGGGGAACAATACTTGAGTCAGAGGCTGAAGACAATGTGGTATGTCACAGAAGTCTAGAGAAGAGAGGATTTTCAGAAGGAGGGATAGCCCACAGCATCAGAAACTTCAAAGAAATCCACAGAAGTGCAGCTGGATAAGTGGAGACAGGTTTGAGAGACTGGAGCGGGGCGGGGGGGGGGGGGGGAGGCGGGGGGGGGGGGGGGAGGGGGGAGTGGCAATGGGGTTAACAACACCTGGGTGAGAGATGAGACTCCTATCGTCTGTTTAGGCCCCTGTTGCATTTGCAGTAGGGCAAGCAGAATCCAGGTCCTTAGGAAGGGAAAGGGTGGGAGAAAAAAAGTCAGCGTGCTCCAGAAGACAGTACCAATTTAGTCCTCAGCCTTCACCTCACTCATCCCTGGAAGCAGTCCAGGGAGGAACTAGAACCACAGCTAGATGGACAGAGAAGACGTCAGGAGGACCAGTCAGATGGCCAGGAGATAGCACAGCAGGTGACAGGTGCCAGCCTTGTGGGGATAGAGGGTGTGAGCAGAGGGCCCTGGACAACGGTCTCAGATGCACAACCCTGTTTCCTGGTCCCCCAGAATGCTTGGGAGCTGAGGGCAGACTGGCTCACAAGCTGTTCCGTGACCTCTTCGCGAACTACACAAGTGCCCTGAGACCTGTGGCAGACACAGACCAGGCTCTGAACGTGACCCTGGAGGTGACATTGTCCCAGATCATTGATATGGTGTGTTGTGGTGCAACCTTGGAGCATGCCTGTGGCAGTGTCAAGGAATTGGAGGGGGGTCGGGGGGAGGGAGTGAGAATGGGATTATTCTCCAAATAATTCTTATCTATAAACATTAATATTAACAATAATAACAGCTACTAACTGTTGGATACTAACTGCTGGGTGCCCACAGTGTGTCCACTACTTTGCACACTTGGATTCCTGCCCAGCAGGGATTATCACCCATGTAACTACTGAGGAAACTGAGACCTAAAGAAGAGTGGAAAACTGTCAAGGTCACATAGCAAGGTCAGGCCTGGGTAGGAACTGGACTGTGAGCCAGCTGCGTTTGTGGGTGCCGTCCAGAACTCTGTAGGTGAGTGTGTACACACAGGGGAGGGTGTGCATATATGTGTGCCCACACCTGTGCCTACTCCCTGCCACCCACTAGGATGAGCGGAACCAGGTGCTGACCCTGTACCTGTGGATTCGACAGGAGTGGACAGATGCCTACCTACGATGGGACCCCGATGCCTATGGTGGCCTGGATGCTATCCGCATCCCCAGCAGTCTCGTGTGGCGTCCAGATATCGTACTCTATAACAAGTACTGCCTGCCTGGGCCCCTCCCCCTTCCATCTGTTGCCCTTGGCTCTAGGTTTGCACTGATTCCCCATCCCCACAACCTAACTTGGTTCCTATGCTGCCCTGGAAGCTTTTCCCCCAGGACCCTTCTAAGCTGCCAGCCCCTCCATGATATGCCCCACTTTAGACTCTCCCAAGCCAATCCAGGCTGAATGTCTCCTGGGAACCCACTGTGTGGTCTAGGGGCCATTTCTGTATCTCTCACAGAGAGGGTTCTGGGGTACAAGTGCCTCCTGATGGCATACTCCACCCTTCCAGGCCCGCTCCAAGTCTCCCAGGACTCCCCGACGGCCTACCTAGGGACTTCCTCTAGGGCCTAACCCTCTGGAGCATTCCTTTATGCCACCTAAACCAGTTGTGTTTCCCAGACAACACATGGCTCTGCATATTTTCCCCCAGGGGCCCCCTAGGAGATTTGCAGATAACACAATGCAGCCAGGTGCCATCTTTTGCAGATGTGTTTTCACCCTGCCCTGGCCTAGATCCGTGTCTCCTCTAGAGTCTGCAGGCGCCACCCCTTCTGAGCCTCCAAAGGCACGCAGGGCCCTCTCTGCCGCCCCCTCCACCCTCCAGGCGATCCCTGGTAACCACAGGGCCCCGCGGGTTACAGAGCTGCTGCAGGAGTCTGCCTCCCAGCAGCCTCCTCAGGTAGCCCAACCCCGTCCGCCCACAGGGCTGACGCACAGCCGCCGGCCTCGGCCAGCACCAACGTGGTTCTGCGGCACGACGGCGCCGTGCGCTGGGACGCGCCGGCCATCACGCGCAGCTCATGCCGCGTGGACGTGTCGGCCTTCCCGTTCGACGCGCAGCGCTGTGGCCTGACGTTCGGCTCGTGGACGCACGGCGGGCACCAGCTGGACGTGCGGCCGCGCGGTACCGCCGCCAGCCTGGCCGACTTCGTGGAGAACGTGGAGTGGCACGTGCTGGGCATGCCGGCACGGCGGCGCGTGCTCACCTACGGCTGCTGCTCAGAGCCCTACCCGGACGTGACCTTCACGCTGCTGCTGCGCCGCCGCGCCGCCGCCTACGTGTGCAACCTGCTGCTGCCCTGCGTGCTCATCTCGCTGCTCGCGCCGCTCGCCTTCCACCTGCCCGCCGACTCGGGCGAGAAGGTGTCGCTCGGCGTCACCGTGCTGCTGGCGCTCACCGTCTTCCAGCTGCTCCTGGCCGAGAGCATGCCACCGGCCGAGAGCGTGCCGCTCATCGGTGAGCCACGAGGGCGCGGGTCGAGGGTGGTGAGGGGGCGGGGAGTGAGCCGTCCCCTCCGTGAGACCGGCCCCCGCCCATCCCCAGCCCAGCCGTGCCGGCCCAATTCGGTGCGGGAGTTGGGGGTGAGGGTGGGGGCGTTCCGGGAGCATGCCTCATTCTGAGATTGAGGGGAGAGGGGTAGGCCCCTTCCGGGAAGACATCCTTCCCCTCACCCGTCGTAACAGGCAGTTTGCATTGAGTGCTGGCTGTGTGCCAGGTCCTCTCCTAAGCGCTTGTCATTTATTAACTCAGGGAGCCCTCACCACAGACCTGTGAGGTAAGTTCTGTTGTTATCCCAGTTGTACCAAAAGAATCAATAACTTGCCCCAGATGGTGCTTCTACATTTGAGAGCGTGGCTTTCATGGATTGTGAGGGAGTGCAGAGTCCAGCAGTGAGAACTAGGGAGCACATGGCTTGTGAGAACTCACTTGTAGGAATAGGGGATGAGGAGACCTTGGCTCTTATGTCCTTCCTGGCTCCATCCATTGGGATTGGAGGGTCCTGAGAGCCTCATGGTGGATGAGCTGGTGCCTATTTGTGTTGAGGCAGTGGGCAGACTCAGGCACCCTGAGTTCTTGTTTTGGGCCCCAGCTCACTCTCTCTCTTTCAGGGAAGTACTACATGGCCACCATGACCATGGTCACATTCTCCACAGCGCTCACCATCCTTATCATGAACCTGCATTACTGTGGTCCCAGTGCCCGACCAGTGCCAGCCTGGGCTCGGGCCCTCCTCCTGGGACGCCTGGCACGGGGCTTGTGCGTGCGGGAACGAGGGGAGCCCTGTGGGCAGTCTAGACCACCTGAGTCACCCCCCAGTCCCCAGCCTTCTGATGAAGGGGTTCACCCTCCAGCAGTTCCTTGCCATGAGCCACGGTGTCTGTGCCATCAAGAAGCCTTGCTGCATCACGTAGCTACCATTGCTAACACCTTCCACAGCCACCGGGCTGCCCAGCGCCGCCATGAGGACTGGAAGCGGCTGGCCCGTGTGATGGATCGCTTCTTCCTGGGGATCTTCTTCTCCATGGCCCTGGTCATGAGCCTCCTGGTGCTGGTGCAGGCCCTGTGAGTCCCAGGGGTCTGATGCAGCCACAGCACCCCCAGACAGAGATGGAAAGGCCAGGTGGTTGTTGGCTCTCAGGCCACCCAGTCTCTCCCCACTGTGCCTAAGAGTCTGGGACACCCTTTCTTCAGGATCAGCACTGCCGATTTCACAAACCACAGGGATCACATGTCTACATACCTTAACCACTAAGGGAAATCCAGAGTTTGCCACTCCCTTAATCCCTATGGAAGAGAAATTCTAAGAAGGGTCAAAATCAAAATGCAGTCCTGGAGGAACAGAATTGAACTTTGAAGCTGAGTGTTAGAAATGTTAGAGTGGCAAGGGTGCAGGTTATATGAGAAACAGAACTACCATGTTTCTTTGTCTTCTCTTACTTCCTTGGTGGCTATTATTTTAGGAACTTGGTCTTGCCAGTCCCTGCCTAGGACTCAGGGTAAAGGATTCAGGATTCTAGTTTCCAGAGCAGGAGGCCACACCAGAATTTTGGCCCCAAAGCCCCAACTCATAATAAAGTAAGTGTGTGCCTAGCACCTCTTCAGTGTCCTGTCTTAACCCTTGGGACCCGTGGTAGTGGAAGTTGGGGATCCAGGATTGTCTCTCTAGAGACGGGAACCTTAGGACACATAGATCAGAGCAGAAATTATATGTCTTTGCTGACAAGAATTCAATTGCGCATTCAGTTGAGACCCTGGCAGAGAACCTAATGCTGTCTCTGCTATTTCTCCTGCTCTCTACTGTCTGGAGCTAGAGCCAGTCCACATCATTCCTACACACTGACATTCAGAGAGCTTGAAAATGTCCAGAGCAGGGCACTGCAGAGATGAGCCACTCGCAAGATGTTTGTTCCTTTTTGACTTACACGTTTTCTAGCACCACCTCTGTGCTTTAGACCCAGTCCCTGCCGTCAGGAAGCTCACCATCTGATACAGGAGGCAAACATGAACATGTGGTGTAGAGAAGCATCTAAGGACCTGTGGGAGCAGAGAGGCAGGACCCCTAGCCCAGCCAGGTGGGAGAAGTCAGAGAAGGCTTCTTGGGAGAGTGAATAGGAGCTTTCCAGGTGCACATGTGAGGCATTTGAGTAATACCAGCAAATGCTCTGGCCAAGTGCTTTCCTCCCCATTCCCCCCCAAACTAGTTTAATCTCTAACCTCCAAGTGAGTTGTTGCCTGTTGTAGAGACCCCCGTGTCTATTCAGTGTCTCATTCTTAGAGCCTTGGCTAAGGCTCAGTCCTCTGATTCCCTTATTTCTCCATCAGCAGGCCTGGCAGCTACCAACGTCCCAGAGTTCCCAGCAGATGGAGTTACCATGGATCCTGGCTGCCTTTAAAGCACACATGTGGCCAACATCCCCATGTTGGGTAGAGGCAGCAGGCAGGGCTGTTCAGTGTTGGAAGGATGATGGGAGGCCTGGAGTCTATGGAAAGGTTCCTCTGACAAGGAGCCAGAGTGGCAGTAGGAGGGACCAGACTGCAGAAATGGGGCCTTGACTCATGGCTGTGGGAAAAACAGAGGCAGAGAGAGAAGTTTTCAGGGTAAAATGAGGTACATAAATAAGACGAAGAGGAGCGAGCAGAGTGAGCTGGAAACACAGACACACAAAGTGTGATGGGAGCCAGAGATGCAGAGCATGGATTCAGGGAGGAGGGTAGGCAGATGAAAGACCCCCAGTTCCCCTTCCAGAGGTCACTAGGTTGGTCTATGCCCCTGCCCCCTACTGAGACAAATGAGGCATCACAGAGTGGGTTGAACAAGGGGAAGAGATATGATGAGAGCTCTAGTGATGCTCATCTTTGCCCCTCTGCCCAACCCCTGATAGAAGTACTGATGGACCAGGGGAATCCTTAACTTGTCCAGTGCTTGAAATGACATTACCAGAACTCAAGTTGGTTGGAGCCTGGAGATCTGGCTTCTGACCCTGGCTCTGCCACTGACTCCTTCTGTCACCTTGGGCAAGTCATTTCTGTCTCTGGGTCTCCTTTACTATATAATGAAGGTAATACTCCCTGTTCTTCCTCCTTCCAATAGTTTATTGTACAGTAAGGATAAAATAAGATGGTGTCTGGAGAGAAATGAGGACCAGGTAGTGTGGTGGTTCAGAGTGTGGCTCTAGAGCTGGGCTCTCTGGACCCCACCCCTTATTAGCTGTGTGTGTAGGACTGGTTGCTTCACTTCTCTGGGACTTAGTTCCCTCATCTGTAGAACAAGGGTGATGATAGTACCTACCCCACTGGGTCATGGTGAGGATTCATGGCGTGGTGTGCCTGGAGCATGGTGTGGGACTGTGTAGTGGAGAATGGTGGGAATAAAGTAGATGCTAGGGCCCCCTCCTTCCCACTGTTCACAGAGCCCTGGAGGAGGGAAGAGGGACCTGAGGGGGATAAGTGGCTAGAGTTTCTTTCTTGGGAAGGGCCTATTCTAGTTGGTTCCTCTGGAAAAGCCCCTTCCCACCTAGAGAAGTGGTGGCTTAGGCAGGCCCTGGAATAGTGGGTATTCAAGGGAAGAAGAGTCACAACTGAAAGGGACCTGGGGATCATCTAGTCTAATATGCTTATTATACAGATAGGAAAACTGAGGCCCAAAGAAAGATCGAGTGATCACAAAGAAAGGGCAGAGCCCAGATGAGATCCCAGGTCTCCAGCACCCAAGACCTGACCTCAACCTTGGAAGGTGGTCTACAGGAGCCCTGAGGTTAGTAATAGAAACAGTGGGTTCTACAGCTGAAGGAGAAGGCCCAGAGAGGACTGTGGGAGTGGGCCCTTCCCTTCATCCCCTCACTGAAACCTGGATCTCTCTGGTGCATGATCAGTGACCTTCTGTGAAGGAGAGGGCCCCATACTTGGGGGCAGGTGTTATCAGCTTGCATGACTACTGTCCCATACACACATCTATGTTCTCTAAGAGAGGTTAGCAACCCCCACAGGTGTCTGCTTAAGAGAGTTTACTTGTTTTGATTAAAAGAGGGTTGTTTTCCTTTCAAGAGTGACATGCATTCAGGAGGGGAGTCCAACCCCAGGGCACCCTGCTCATCCTTGAGCTGAGGCCCACATAGGCTTGCAGCTCTTACCTGAGTTATCCAGACGGCAGGGCCCAGACTTGCACTGCTTATCTGTAGGGAAGAAACAGTAAATAATCAAAGTCTCAATAGCTCTCAGGTCAGGAAAGAACCCCCAAA
This sequence comes from Leopardus geoffroyi, assembly GCF_018350155.1. NCBI lineage: Eukaryota > Metazoa > Chordata > Mammalia > Carnivora > Felidae > Leopardus > Leopardus geoffroyi. The sequence goes on along the minus strand of NC_059329.1, from coordinate 59,788,015 downwards.
CCCTGTGGTCCATCCCCAACCCATTCAAGGAGAAGCTGATACATTTTCTTCTAACTCTGCTTCCTTATGGTGGGACCTCCTTTGCCTACATTTGACTTGACCCATGAGCAGCAGAGCCAGAAGGGAGCCAGCCCTCAAACCCAGGGTCTATTCTGGGTACCCTCCTGCTTCCTTGGCCTGTAGCTTTGCCTCACCTCTCCCTCTCCCATGCCTTGTCCCAGCCAAGGAGGCACTAGTTTATGTATTTTGCATGTCTTTTTCACCTTCCATTAACTCATGCAAGCTCGTGGTGCTGTCCAAGGTGAGAATGGTAGCCATACTGGACTTTCTCCTATCTTAGATGTGGTCCACAGTTCCAGGCAACAACCTGCTTCTAATTATGCAAATTAGGCCTCACAAGCCCCTGGGCATCATTCGGCCAGGACCAGCAACCCCCAACCCCTTCAGATATTAAGAACCAGAGGCTGGCCTCATGATTCCATCTCTGGCCAGTCCTGGAGGATAGACAGGAAGAGTATCCGAGACCTGCCACAGCCTGAGCTGGAACTTTGGGGCACAGCCCCTAACGGCTATCTCACCACCCACCTGCACCCCTACCCAGCACACATGACAGCACAGGATTTCCATTCAGCTGAATACATGTGCTCCTCTTAGAAGCTGAGGTTGGGGCTCTTAATCGGACCCGGCATCAATGGTCTGGGTGTCAGTGCTATGGCCAGAAATTAATTGCCTTCCAGCTTCCAGCTGGGAGAAAAGCCTGACCAGTTCTGTTTGGCTCTCAAATGTCCATAGACACCTGTCTTGGTCAGAAAACCCTCTTCAACCTCCCAGCAGGCAAGTGGCCAGCTCTGACTTAAGCACCTCCAGGGACAAGCGTCCTACTACCTCAGAAGCTTGTCTCCCCTTAGATGCAAGGGGGTGGAGGGGCAGAGGGACAGGACTGGGTCCCCCTTACTATTAATTTATTTGTAATATTTGTGTATGTATCCCCTGAAAACAGAAGGGGAGGCCCATCTTCTGCATAGATGCTGACCAGTGCATCCCCTGCTCACCTTTAATGTACTCACAGTTGTATGTGCTGCGCTTGCCCAGGGCCCGGAGGTAAATGCGGGCAGGGCCCTGGGCTGGTCTGCTGGCATTGATTACCTGGAAGGTCTCAAAGGGGGGGATCAGCACCTCATCCTCCCCAGGGAAGAAGGAGTAGCCCTTGATAGGTGCCCCAAGGCAAGTCCAGATGCCAAAGAAGGTGTCCTCCCCAAACTGCTGGGCTGCAACATTCTGTAGGGAGGCGGAGGCAAATCCTCCCAGCCTTACGGTGGCTCCAGGTGCTGCTGGCCGGAAGCGCAGGCCATGCACCCCTCGGAACACCTGGCGGCACTGGGGTGAACGCTGGCCCCTACCCAGCAGCTGCAGGGCCTCGGTCAGCAGGAAATGGAGTGTCTTGAAGGAGAAGTGGTGGAGGTAGGAGGCTCGGGAGCGGCCCGCCTCCCGCACGGCTGCGTTGAACTGCTTGTGCAAGGGGCTGTTGGCTGTGTAGGCCAGGAGGGCCACCCCATGCTCATCGCGGAAGCCAGGGGGTGGCAGGGGCAACCGGGTAGGACTGGGGCCCCACTCTGGTCCCCAGGCCTGGCGCTCCTGCCACTGGCTGCTTGCCAGTGCCCAGCCGTCAGCATACACTTTGTTGGCCTGGAACTCTGTTTGGTTGAGATCCGGGAGGGCAGCTGTCATGGCTGCTGCACAGCCAGCATACTGGTCATCAAAGGAGGCTGGGGCCATATCCAGGGGCATTTCTTGAGAGAAGAGGTCTCGTTGAGTGATGGGGTGGCTCTGGGCCTGAGGGAGAGGGAGCAGTAAGGACTGAGAGGATGAGCCTCAGGAGAATGGGAGCCTGTCACCAAATTTCTCCACTTAGATGATGACACTGAGAGCCCCAAACACACCTGGAGGGGAAGGGGATTGGGAACGACTAGCTGCAGAGACCAGGGTCTGGGACTGTCCCCTCAGGCTGGGCAAGCCCCAAAGGAAGCATCAGTCATTCTCTCCTCCCATGGCTCCTCACAGGAAGCCGACAACTCAGCCGACAACTCCCTGCTGACATGGGGACAGTGGAGGATAACCATACCTGAAGTGCTTCCATGAGGCCCATGGACACAAGCAGCAGAGACACCATGGCAGGAGGCTGCATGTTGGAGGTAGCCCTAGACAAGTTACTATCTCTCTTTGGGTCTCAGTTTCTTCATCTAGAAAATGAGAATGTTAATATGTAATTTCATAAACATTAATTGACACCTAATCTGTGCCACTCCCAGTGCTTGGCACAGAGTCACAACATAGAAATGAAGGCTCGAGAGAGAGTAGACCCTTCTTGCTGGAACATAGGAATATGGGAGACTTCCTGGAGGAGGTGTTACCTGAACAAGGTCTTTCAGATAAATAGGAGAATAAGGCTTCAATCAGTGGAGACTGGGGTAGGAAGATTGGCATTTGGGGTGGGAAAGGAGTCGTGGGTAGCAGAAATGAGAAGAGCAAAGGTGTTGAATGTAAAAAGTGAAAGACATTTTATCCAGCACGGCACAGCTTGCAGTGTGGGAATGTTGGGGCCGTTCGTGAAAGGTCCTGACTACTACAGTAAGAGGTCTGGGCTTCACCCAGTGGGGGATGTGAGGCTGGAACAGGGCAGATCCAGGACTGGTCACGTGGTGGGACCATGGCAGTACTCCAGGTATAAGATCCAGCCATCCTCCCCTCCTGCAGTCCTGGTGCCAACTGAGCCCTCCTGCCCTAAGCCCTCGATTGCTTCCAGGGCAGGGACAGAGGTAGAACCCCCAGGTGGTAAAGAAGAGGGGCTGGGAGTTGGGGAGAGGATGAGATGGGGAGTGAGGCTCCAAGAAGGCAGAGTCCAGCTTGGGGTAAGGATTGGAACAGACAGTCTCTCCGTGTCCTCTCTCACTCTTAACTGTGCTTGCTGTTACCGTGACAGTAGTATCCTTTCGGACCTTTTTCTGTGCACATGCAAGTAATTTAATATTTAAATATGCATACACACCTAGTTTTCTGTACACAGGCTGCTTTTGGTTTTTATTTTCTTTTTTTCAAAAAGGAAAAGGAACATGCCTTTTCATGTTTCACATACATCTCCTGTAACCTTTTTTCCAGGAAACAATGTATCAAGGACTTCCTTCCACATCATACATTCATATCTACCTTATTCATTATAATGGCAGCACGGGATTTCATAATATAGCTAAACCATAGTTTGTTCAACTATTTTCTTCTGGGCACACATTTTTTTTGTAACTTTTTGACATTTTTGACATTACACATAATATTTTATGAACATCCATGTATGTAAATGCTTATCTACTTATGGGCATATTTTTATAGGAAAGATCAAGAAGTGATATAATGTTGAAAGGATATGAATTATTGTTTATTTGGCACTGCTAAATTACCACCCAGAGGTACTAGTTTGCCCTTCTGCAACAGTGAATGAGAGTGGCCTTTTCTCTATGTCTTTGCCAGTTCTAGTTATTATGATCTCTCTCTTTTTTTTTTTTTTTTTTTTTGAGAGCGAGAATCCCAAGAGCACTCCATGCTCAGTGCAGAGCCCAACAGGGTCTTGATCCCAAGACCCTGGGTTCATGACCTGAGCCGAAATCAAGAGTCAGCCTCTCAGCTGACTGAGGATATCTATTTTCTTTTTTTTTTTTAATTTTTTTTTAACGTTTATTTATTTTTGAGACAGAGAGAGATAGAGCATGAACAGGGGAGGGGCAGAGAGAGAGGGAGACACAGAATCCAAAACAGGCTCCAGGCTCTGAGCTGTCAGCCCAGAGCCCGATGCGGGGCTCGAACTCACGGACCGCGAGATCGTGACCTGAGCTGAAGTCGGACGCCCAACCGACTGAGCCACCCAGGCGCCCCAGGATATCTATTTTCTGATTCACATTTCTGCTTACTAACAGGATCAATCGTGACTTTAATGTTTAATGTTTTAAAGGTTTAAGTTTTTTAAATCTTTTAAAAAAATATTTAAGAGAGAGAGAGAGAAAGAGAGAGAGAGAGAGAGAGAGAGAGAGAGCAAGCCAGGGGAGGGGCAGAGAGGGAGAGAGAGAATCCCAAGCATGGAGCCTGATGTGGGGCTCAACCTTACGAACTGTGAGATCATGACCTGAGCCAAGATAAAGAGCCAAACGCTTAACTGACTGAGCCACCCAGGTGCCTCTAAAGGTTTAATTTTTTTTTTTAAGTAATACATTTTCATTGTTCAGAATTTAAATAGTCCAAAAGGCACACAATAAAATATCTTTCTCTTGCTAATTCCTCACTCCATCTCCCCAGAGGCAACCAACATTCCCATTTTCTGTGTATCCTTCTAAAGATACTCTATGCACATATAAGCAAATTCAAAGGTATTTCTATTTTCCTTCTTATACACAAATGGTAAAACAGTCAGTGGTTCTTGGAGAATCTGATGAAAGGTGAAACGTCTCCTCAGAAAATGGAGGGGCATCTGGGTGGCTCAGTCGGTTAAGTGTCCAACTTCTGCTCAGGTCATGATCTCACAGCTCATGGGTTCAAGCCCTGCACCGGGCTCTGTACTGACAGCTCAGAGCCTGGAGCCTGCTTCATATTCTGTGTCTCCCCCTCTCTCTGCCCTTCCCCTACTCATGCTCTGTCTCTCTCTCTCTCTCAAAAATAAACATTAAAATTTTAAAAAAGCAAATGGATGTATGTACCCTCACCCAATGTTACATACATTTCAGGTGGTTATGTCTCTGCCCCCAGTCTCATTCAGGTTAAGCATCCCTGTTCCATAATCTGCTGGGTGGGAGGAGGCTAAACTTTGATGGTTCAGCCCACCCACAAGTCCACACACAGGGGCAGTGGATAGTTCTCGTGCATGCTGATACCTCAGCTTATGCTGAGCTTCCCACCTCTAGTTTTCCATGTTATTTTTGTGCCCAAGACTTTCTCCATCACCCTGTAAACTTGCTCAGGGCAACCCAAAAGTGCAGGGGATTTAATGTTCCCAGGGACAACCCTTAACCAAGGAAGAATGGTAGTCAGATTCCCTTTCCCACAGAGGGTACCCAGTGGGATTAAGCCCCAGTTGACCACAGTTCTCACAGTGTGCTCATTAACGCACTTTTTTTTTGGGAGGGGGCGCTTTTCTCTTCTCCATCCCACTTTGCCACTTTTTAAATTTTATTTAATGTAATTTATTGTCAAATTGGCTTACATAGTGCTTACATAGTAAGCAAATGGGCTTACCAGTGCTCATCCCAACAAGTGCCCTCCTCAATGCCCATCACCCACTTTCCCCTCTCCCCCACCCCCCATCAACCCTTAGTTTGTTCTCTGTACTTAAGAGTCTCTTATGGTTTGCCTTCTTCCCTCTCTGTTTGTAACTATTTTCCCCCTTCCCTTCCCCCATGGTCTTCTGTTAAGTTTCTCAAGATCCACATATGAGTGAAAACATATGATATCTGTCTTTCTCTGACTGACTTATTTCACTTAGCATAATACTTTATCCATTCATCAGTTGATGGACATTTAGGCTCTTTCCATAATTTGGCTATTGTTGAAAGCGCTGCTATAAACATTGGGGTACATGTGCCCCATCCACTTTGCCACTTTTAAACTTGTACTTTCTGGGATCAACTTACAAATAAGCTCACTACACCCAAGTCCTTGCCTCTGGATTGGCTTTTGGGAGACTCTAAACCAAGAGAGGGGGTCTTTTGGGGTCACAAATCATCAGAATGTGGCCCAGAACTGTTCTATTAGCTTGGACCCTAGAATGATCATATAAGCAGCAGACCTGAGCCCAGCCAGCAAAAAGCTGAGGCAGACTGGCAGCTTGAAGCAGAGCAGCCCAAGCAAACCCACTTTAGATTAGACAATCTATAGTCAGCCCAAAAACCTGTGAACATGTGAATAAACCTTTGCGTGCCATGAGATTTTATGGTAGAGCAAAATGGTTATGCAGCAAAACCTCACTAGGCCAACTGTATCTCTTGCCATCTCTCTGTTGCCCTTGTTTCTATCCTCATCTCTACCCTGCAGAGACAAGGCAAGAAAAGAGAGAGTTCATAGGCTTGGGATAGGGAAGTCTGAGTTCTGAAGTGAGAGTGAGGACCTTGAATCATTTGGCCTAAGATACTAGCAGTGAGGATGGACCCAGAGTCATTAGGTATAATTTACTAGACATGGTGTCTGATGGGATATAGGGGGTGCAACAGAGGGAAAAATCAAGGATGACATACAGATTCCATACTCCAGTCTGCTAACAGAGGAGGAGCAGAGACACTTTAAAAGCTCATTTTGCCCATCCCAGCACATGATAGGTGCTCAATACAAAATGAATGAATAATCAGGTTTAGAGGAAAAACGGTGAGTTCAGTTTGGCATGTGTGGACTCTCAAGGGGCAAATGTCCAAGGGATAGAAGAATGGACAATAAGATGAGACATTTGAGAGTCATGGGTATATTGAAGTCAGAGAAGACATAAGATCCCCAGGGAAAGGAAAAAGAGGGCTGAGAAGCAAAGAAAAAGCTGCCTGAAGCCAAAGCACAGGCAGACCAAGACATCTTGGGTTTCTAGAGGCTCTTCACTTGGGTCTCATGAAGTACCCTGGTATTCTTGTGATAATTTCCTCTTTAAAATTTTTTTTAATTTTTATTAATGTTTATTTATTTTTGAGAGAAAGAGAGAGAGGCAGGCAGAGAGAGAGGGAGACACAGAATCAGAAGCAGGCTCCAGGTTCTGAGCCGTCAGCACAGAGATGGATGCGGGGCTTGAACTCATGAGCCATGAGATCATAACCTGAGCCAAAGTCGGACGCTCAACTGACTGAGCCACCCAGGCACCCCCATAATTTCCTCTTTAGGTTTTATCTAGCTTGCCATTGAAAGAGTCTCATATAATATACCATCTCTATTATTCACCCAGTCACCCAAAATGGTCACTTGGATATCCATTCATTTGATCATTCATCAAACACTAAATTAGTTGCCATCTAATCACCATATGGATCCATCCTAGAAACTCCTTTTCTTTTCCCACCCCCACATCCCTTGCCATGGCTGAGGTCTGCCCCTGCCTCCTCCCTGATCTCCCTGCCTCAGCTGTCACCCCTGCTAATCCACCCTCCACAGAGCAGGGAGAACAGTGTTTCTAAAGCACAGCTGGTCAGGTTGCTTACCTGCTTAAAAACCTTGTGTGCCAAACCTAGCTGGAAGAAATATTTCAAAATACAGAGTAAAAATGCAGAGATGAAAATTATGAGGGAATACATGAGAACACATCTAGAAAGGAAAAAAAGCAACAAACACAACTTCCTTCCTTACCCTCAGGACAGAATCCTCCTCATGCTGGCATTTGAGGTGCTCTGTGACCTAGCCCTCCGTGACGTCTTCAGCCTCGTGCTTGGCTTCTCCAGTACAGAACAAAGTTCCAGGTGAGGCTCCACTTCTTCCCTCCCCGTGGCTCTGCACACATTGCCATCTGCTGGGGATACCCTTCTCCTGCTACCCACCTTTCAAGGCTTAACTCAGGGTTCCCCTTCACCAGGGAGTCTTCTGATGACTCTGTGCTCTTAAATCACCCTGTGCTTCCCTCTGTCACTGTCCTAATCGTACTGTGTTGCCCTTATGTGTCTGTTTCCCTTCCTGGCCTGTGAGTTTCTTGAGGGCAGGGACCAGCTATGACCTGTTCTGTGTCCCCAGAGCTTAGCCCAAGGCAGCCACAGATGAGGCCACCTGGAATGTTTGCTGAGAGTCTGAGAGGCTTTCTGGGTGCAGCTAACAGTGTAGACCACTGCAGAACAGGTAGTTTGATGACTTTGGTGAGCAGTGTTTGGGGGAATGGGGTGGGGCCAGAATGATGGGGAGGTCATGGGAGGCAAGGAAGTGGAGGCACTGGGCAACCCCTTATATCCCACCTGCCCTTCTGTTTTTCCTCTCATCCTGTTCAGGGCACTTGTCATTTCTCCTTATCCAGACCCTCACTGAACATTTCCTTTTGGGGATGTGACTCTTAAGTCCCTTCCCAGGAACCCCTAAGTTTCTCAATGCCCCAAGCCTCCCTAGGTATCCTAAACCTCTCCATAAAAGGGGCTACGGTCTGAATATCTGTGTTCCCCCCAAATTCATATGTTGAAATCCTAATACCTGCTGTGATGGCTTTAGAAGGTGGATCTTTTAGGATGTAATAAGTTCATGAGGGCGGAGCCCTCATGAATGGGATTAATGTTCTTTATCAAAGAGACCCCACAGAGCTCCCTAGCCCCTTTTACCGTATGAAGATATAGTAAGAAGGTGCCAGTTATGAGCCAGAAAGAGAGTCTTCACCCGACCATGCTGGCACCCTGGTCTCAGACTTTCAGCCTCCATAACTATGAGAAATGTTTGTTTATAAGTTACGCAGTCTGGGATATTTTATAGCAACCTGAACAGACTAAAAGTTTCCCTGAAACTGTTCCTAACTCCTGAAACTCCACCATCAATACCCCAAATTTCCCCTTTAAAAGAGTCTTTCCCTGCCCTGTGCCCAGGAGGAGGGCGGTGTGCCCCTTACCTAGGCCTTCTCCAGGGAAGCTGGTGTTGGTCTTCTGCGATGGCCACCAGGGGAGAGGGAAGGCAGGTTTCTCCTTTATACTGTCAGTCTCTCACCCCCTGTCCCCACACAGCTGCTCAGAAATGTGACACTCCCCCATCTATTTCTGGATGTCTCCTCAAGGCTTGGGAACACTAGCCTCTGCCCAGTCTGCCCTGGGCCTGTGCTCCTCCCATGTAAAAGGGAACCCCTGAAGCCAGAGAGAAGGTGGGCTGAGGCATCGAGGATCCAGGCTGGAATGACTGTCTCCCCATTGGGTTTGGTCCTGCGCACAGCACCCCTGTCCTCGGTATCTTTTACATTTGCATTTTGTTCCTTTTATGTGAGCATGGAGACTCACCTAACATGCCAGGAGAGATTCCCAGATTAAGGTGGCTGGGTCTGGCCAGCACCGATTTGCTAGGTGATCTTAAAGGACTTTCTGCTTCTGCCTTAGGGCCTCTGCTTAGTGACTAGATTTGATTCCATCTCTTGGGGCCTTTCTTGGATTTCCATATTTGGGGATGGGGGAAGCACTTGCATCAGAGAGGACAAAACTCTGATCCACTAGGTCTGATACCAAGGACTTGTTTCAGCAAGCCTACCTGTCCCAGACAGTATCTTCTGTTCCAACAGCAAATGCTGAGGGTCCTCCAGGGACAGAGGCAGCCAGGATACACAGGCAAGATGCTGTTTTTCATAGTCATGGTAAACAATAGAGAAACTCCTGATTTTCTAATCTAGTTGAGCTTTGGGATAGTCGGTCTCATTGGAAGGGGACAAGAGTACTTGTCTTTTTTTTTTTTTTTTTATTTAAGTTTATTTATTTTGAGAGAGAGAATGTGCACAAGCAGCGGCGGGGGATGGGCAGAGAGAAAGGGAGAGAGAGAATCCCAAGCAGGCTCCATGCTGTCAGCGTAGAGCCCAACATAGGGCTTGAACTGGTGAATGGTGAGATCATGACCTGAGCTGAAAAAGAGTCGGATGCTTAACTGACTGAGCCACCCAGGTGCCCCAAGAGTAGTTGTCTGGCAGCTGTGTTTGCCTGACAAGTGTTCTAGTTTTTTGGGATGCCACTCCTTCCATCTACCTCCCCACATCTCTCCAACCTGTATACACAGTTTGTCTATTTGGGGCTATAGGAAGGAATTTGGGAGAAAGCAGGATTCTTGATGAAGGAAATTCTTTATTTGGCAGGCAGCCTGAGGGGATGGGGCAGCAGGGATGGGGCTAGGTGAGTGAGCCAGACCAGGATGGAGGCCTTGTGGTTAAGTCTAACCTTGTAGGCCCACTTTCGCCCCCGCAAGCAGCAGGAAGCATCTCTTTAAATCTTGACATTTGAGACCCCCCCCCCCCCCACCAATTCCCATGGCCACTGTGAGAGTAACCCTCCCACCCCCAGTGGCTCAGGCTGCCAGAAAGCTGTCCCCAGAGCTGCTTACTGATTCCTCAGCTGGCCACTTCTCCCATTACCTATGATTTGGCATCCAAAACTCAGAGCCAGGTTATTTATAGACAGGCCCGCAGCAGGGGAGGGGAAAGGCTAGTGTTTATAAACATGGGGTCACCTGAGTCTAAGAGGTCCAGAGAAGGAGGGTCTGGGGAGAAGTGGTACTGGCCCTTGAGGCTGTGAGATAGCTCTGCATCTGGTCCCACCCCACTAAAGGGAAGGGGAACGATGGGTGCCGCTCAGAGGTCCGACCACAAACGCTCCAACGTTTGGGCCATATGCAAATATCATGCAAATCAGCAAATGCACCAGCGGAGACTTTCTGGTGGGCGGGACCCTCGTGGGCATCCCCGGCGTAGTGGTCTGGGAGGTGGGGCCCAGCCAGGTCAGGGCCCACCTGAGGAAGAGGCAAGTCTCACAAGTCTCACAAGTCCCTCCCTCATCCCTGGCCTCGCTCGGAGCCAAAGTGGATTCTGGAGAAAGACCTCGCAGTCCTAGGGGTAGGGAGGTACGCCCCTCGGCCCCTTCCCGCGCCACACCCGCTGCCCCCACCCCGTGTCCGTTGTTGGAGAAGAGAGGTGTCAGGTTACCGCCGCGGGGGCTATAGTTAGCCGCGGGACTTTGTTGATCGGCTGGACTCCCGGGACAGCGCAGCGCCCGCCCGGACTTGAGCCCCCTGCCTCCTGCCCGAGCTATCAGCGCCCCTTCCCGCTCTCGCCCCTGCAACTTCCAGGTGGGTTCCCCGGCCTCCCTCCCCCTCCCTTGTCCGGGCGAAGCCAAATAACGGCTCCACCTTTACCATCGCAAGAAGGTCCCCGAGCAGAAGACGCTGAGCTTGGGGGACTGGGAACTTGGGGAGCGGAGCCCTGGGGTTTTGCGGAGGACAATTAAATCTAAAGCCCCGCCCACTCCCTTAGGCCCGCCCTTAGCCCCGCCCACGCCCTCCTGGACTGTATCCTGAACAGGGGCACTTCACACCCGAGGAACGGACCCAGGTCTTTGTCCCCCAGCCCATCGCCAATGGTGCCCTCGACATCTGGACCTCGCTTTCCTGAGTCTCCCCCAAAAACGATGCTGGTGGCTCTGCTGATGGCTCTCCATGCCCTCTGGCAGGTAACTGGGGGAAGCTTCTCCCACCACAAGGGGAACAAACAGTTCAGGGGCAGACCAAAAAGAGGTGGACTGGGGGGCTGACTCTTCAAAAATCTCTCCCAGGGACTCTTCTCTAGGATCCCAGTCCTCTTAATCTTCTTCTTCTTCTCGGGAACCTCCATCCCTGTAGGCAGCCCCAAGTTCCCATTCTCTCTCCCAGAATCCTCACCTCCACCCACTGGTCCTCCTAGGATCCTCCTTCCTTCATATCATTCCTCCCCACTTCCTGTCTGCCACCACAGGCGCAGCCCAGGCAAAGCGGCTTGGGCTACCTGTGTGCTGCCCTCCTGCAGCTCCTCCTAGACCAGGGCTTGACCTCCTCCACACACCCCACCGCATGTTTGGAAAAATGGGCTTCTAAAGCAGGAGAAGACTCAGGAGTCTCAGAGCTGACAGTGTCTTGGTGTTGTGGCATGAGGGGGGAAGAGAATCTAAGGATGGAGGCAGGGTCAGGTCACTGGACATTGGCTGTATATTTGTTTGTCACCTGAATATTGATCTTAGATCCAGAACAGTGCTTGGAAGTCATCTAGCCCCACTTCCTACCAGGTACAAGAACTTCTCTAATGACAAAATGACCCCATCATGTTGTACAGAAGTGAAGATCTATATGCTGTCCTCACAATATCCCTGTGAGGTAGAAAGTATCCTCAGTTTATACATGGAGAGCCCATAAAAGTTAAAGAGACATACACAAGATCCCACAGCTAGTAAATGGGGAAGTCTGCATTTGAACCCATGTCTGTCGACTGCAGTGGCTGTGCTATTTAAGCCCTTGAGCTCTTGCCAAATTGCATATACTATATATCTGGTCATAGAAATGAGATACTGTGTTTCTGAATTGATCTGCCACCAGGGCCCCCGTCCAGTGCTCTGAACTTCTATCCTTTCCTATGTGGCTCCTCTCTTTCCTACATCCATAGGCCCGGGCTGTTCCCATCCTGCCCCTGGGCCTGGCTCCAGACACCTTTGATGATGCTTACGTGGGCTGCGCAGAGGAGATGGAAGAAAAGGCAGCCCCTCTGCTGAAGGAGGAGATGGCTGGCCACGCCCTGCTGCGGGAGTCCTGGGAGGCAGCACGGGAGGCCTGGGAGCACAGGCGTCGAGGGCTCACCCTGCCCCCTGGCTTCAAAGCCCAGCACGGAATCGCCGTCATGGTCTATACCAACTCATCTAACACTTTATACTGGGAGCTGAACCAGGCTGTGCGAACAGGCGGTGGCTCCCGGGAATTCTACATGAAGTACTTCCCCTTCAAGGCCCTGCATTTCTACTTGACCCGGGCCCTGCAGCTGCTGCAGGGCAGTGGGGGCTGCAGCAGGGGACCTGGGAAGGTGGTGTTCCGAGGCGTGGGCACCCTTCACTTTGAACCCAAGAGGCTGGGGGACTCTGTCCGCTTGGGCCAGTTTGCTTCCAGCTCCCTGGATGAGGCAGTGGCCCGCAGATTTGGTAATGCCACCTTCTTCTCTCTAAGGACTTGCTTTGGGGCCCCTATCCAGGCCTTATCTGTCTTTCCTGAGGAGCGCGAGGTGCTGATCCCCCCACATGAAGTCTTCTTGGTCACCAGGTTCTCCCAGGAAGGAGCCCAGAGCCTGGTGACTCTCTGGAGCTATAATCAGACCTGCAGCCACTTTAACTGTGCCTATCTGGGTGGTAAGCCATGCACGAGGGAAGCAGGACTGGTGGGATGGGTGAAATAAACCAGGATGCCCTTTCAGGAGACCCACTTGGTTAATGGGAAAGCTGAGGGCCAGAAGTCAGCTGTAATTACTATTCTCTGTGACTTGGGTTCTGCCAGCTCTTAAAAGGTCTTATAAGTGTTTTCTGGATCTATGAACATTCTCAGGTGATTCTGTAAATATTCTCAAAAGGTTCTATCTGCTGTATAGTCTGATCAATAGAATCTGGTTAAGGAGATTGATAAGCAGAGGAAAGCGACGGGTGCTTCTTCAGATCTCAAGAGGCCCTGGGCTTAATGGGTTTGACAGGACACATATATGATGCTGTTCCTAAGTACTGAGGCAAGGACAGCATGGAGGAGTGGCTGGGGTCAGGGTGGGAGCAGGGACGGATAAGCAAGCTGGAAAGATTTTCCAGGGGAAGAAAGAGGCAAGAAAGTCAGAAGTCAGCATTTTGGAGAAGGGAAAGCTGGATTGAGAAGGGGGGAATGGCCCACGCGAGGACCTGGTAGGAAGGGAAGCTTGGCGTGTGAGGGTCTGTATCTACATGGAGGCCTCTCATGGTGCTATCTGTTGCAGGGGAGAAGAGGCGGGGCTGTGTATCTGTACAAAGTGAGTACTCTTTGCCCCCTCCCTCAGCTGCTTCAACTCCCCCTGGCCCTACTGACCCTTCACCTTCTTTTCTTCTCTCTTCAGTAGGAGGACAGCCAGACTCCACCTCCCAGGGGGACTTCTCTCTACTCTCCTGGAAGACCCTGTTCTTGGCACCTAGGGGCTTCCAGATCTCAGGAGTTGGGCCCTGAAAGTTCAATATATGCCACTTAGGAGTTCTGGGAACTGGTGACCTTCATATGAAGAAGGGAGCTTCGAACAGCCTCGAAGCGAGAAAGTGGTTTCGGACACAGCCCTAGCAGCCACTTCCCCAGGGATGGGGACCCACCCAGCCATCTCTCTATCCAGCCATCTCCCCTCCCAACCAGGATGTGGGGGGATCTGAGGCCACGGCAGGGTGGAGGGAGCCCTGCTGTGTGGTGGTAGGGACTCCCTGGGACAAGCACGGGTAGTACTATGACGATCACTCAATTAAACAGTATTGCAGTGTGGTGACATCAAATTTCACGATTGGTTTATTCCATGAGACCAGACCATCTACTCTGCTCTAGCCTTGCCAGACTCAGAAACTGAGGGACTAAAAGGATGACTTCTTGATCCCTCCTAGACATGGTCTCCTATGCAGACCCCTGTCACATACCACAACTTGCAAACCAGAAACTTTAAGAGTCAGAGATTCCCCACAACCTCCAGGAAGGAAGGCAGAAAGGGAGAAAGGGAGGGAGGGAGGAAGGAAGGAAGGAAAGGGAGGGGAGGGAAGGAAAGGGGAGGGAAGGAAAGGAAGGAAGGGAGATGGATTCATCGCCCATTTGTCAGATGAGGAATGCAAAGCTAAGGAAAGAAGCAACTTGCTCAAGATCAAAGAGTTAGTATTAAAACCAGGCTCCCTGCCTCCCAGTCCAGAATCCTTTCCACTAATGATGTGAAGGAACTCAAGTAGGAGCCTAAACCCAAGATACCTGGGACCCCATAGCAAGACATTTCTGTCTGTCCTGCTCCCACAAGAGTCCATTTCAGGGACAAGGGAAAGGGATCTCAAAACGTGAAGAGACAGAGATCCTTACACTCTCTGGAGGCATCTGACATCCAGAACAGAAACTTTATTGAGGCAAGTAAAGCAGCACAGGCTTCTACTAAGTGACCCCTACCCTCACTTATCTAGGCTTCTCTACCTAGTAACAGAAGAAGGGACCCTCCCACTGCATCAGGACCCCCCTTAGATTCCCAAATCTTCCTCCTGGGGCAGGTCCCCAGCCGTCTCTGATTCTTGCTCCCTGTGCACTAACACGTGAGCTGGGGAGGAAGGGCCAGACCCTCCAGAAGCTGGAGTCCTAGCCCCTCCAGCATCCTGAAGCCCAGTTTCTGAAGATACCTGGGTCCCCACAAGCCCTGGCACTGTCAGCTCTGGGGTTTCAGGGATGGGGGGGCCCAGATTCTGGAAGCTGTTGCGCACTCGGGTGATGTAGCGACTGAGGACGCTGGCACCTCCGGGTGGTCGGGGTGTCCCTCCCTCTTCCAGAGTCCGCCGCACACCAGCCACCTCACTTTGCAGTCGAGACACAGTCTTGGTCAGCTCTGTCAGTCTGTTTCCCAGGTCTGGGGGTGTGGGGGAAGGTATTGATGGGGATCATCTCAGAAGATGAACCTGCCCTGAACCACTTCTACCCTCAACAGAATCTCAGGGGACATATGCCTGTGGGTCCTGAGGGAGGAAAACTGGAGAAAGTGAGAGACTGGCTCGTGGGCTGGGGATCAGGAGCCGGCAGAGTCTGGGGCAGATGAATCTGAGTGGGGCTGAGGTGGCCATGAGTTTGGAAGATACAAAGAAGGAAAGGGATCCTCTCCCCAGAGAAGGGGTCAGGAATCACAGGGATGGGAAAGTTTTAATGGGTAGAGATTTGTGCCTCTGCCCCTGTCAGCCCTGTTCCCATCTAACCATCCTCAGGGCCCAGTTTCAATTACACCTCTGCTTTCTCCCATTTCTGGTCCTCTATTCTTCTACCTTCCCAATAGCCTGTCAAAATAATAGGTGCTGTCTCTCTCTCTCTCTCTCTCTCTCTCTCTCTCTCTCTCTCTCTCTCCCCCTTGGGCTCCCATGGCAATTTGGGTCTCTCCTAGCTAAGCACTATCTGCCTACAAAGATGGTTTCTCTTTCTCACCAGACTGAAAGTTTCCCCTGTGTCTCTGCTTGACATAGTACGCCCTCCCTCCAAGATGAGGCTGGAACAAATGGAATGTAGTGGTGAATGGTGGTTGAGTGAGTGAATAAGTGAATGAGTGAATAATGAGTTAAGTGAGTGAGTGAATGGGTAAGAGAGTGAATGAATCAACAAACACATGAAGGATTAAATGAAATGAATGGAATAAATGAATGGCTCAGAGAGTCATTGAGTAGAAAGGCCACACTGCAGGGTGTGTTTGGGTGTGTGGTATTTATATGAGCAAGGACTGGCAATGGGGAAGGTTTGGGGGCAAGCCACTAACCTTTCCGACGGGTCTCCTCAAACTCCCGCCGGGCTGTCTCTATGTAGCGCTGTACCAGGGCCTTGATGACTCGGAGGCGGTAGGATCCACGTTCTCCCTCCCCAGGCCCTGCCCCTGCCCCAGGATTGGCCTGCGATGGGAACACCAGAGGGTGAGAGAGACCCCCACCCCAAGCCATTCTCTAATTCTTGTGCCCTCCCCCAGATGATAAAGGTTGGAGGCCAAGTCTGTGCAGACTTTGCTGCCCCTGAAGGCCACATAGTTAGACCCTGATGCAGTCCTAGAAGACAGGAGGCAGATGCTGAGGAATGGCCAAGGGTAAGAGAACCAGGGTAGGGGGGCGAGGGGTCGGTAGGGGTGCAGGGGGTGGGTGGGGCAGGGCAAAGACAAAAATGTTGAGCCAGGCACAGTTGAGTTCTCTCTCCTGCCACCAACCCCATCTTGGTTTTCTTGAGTTAGTCCAAGCTAACTCTGCCTTTCAAATTCTGCACAGGGGGAGACTAGGGGCTGGGGGGAGGCACCCACAGGTACCTGCTCATGCTTATGAGATGGATATCATCATGCCAATTAGAATGATTGGTTTGGGGTCCAGTTATAGGCCTCAGGACGGTATCAGAAGGGCAAGCAGGGCATATGGATGAAGCAGACAGTGGAGAGAGAACAGAGGTGTAGTAGGCAAAGCGCTAGACTGGGATGACTTAGGTTCAAATCCCAGCTCCGTCATTTAGCAACTTTGTGCCTCAGGCAAGCTACTCAATTTCTTCAGGCCTGAGTGTCTCCAAATTTAAGACAGAAATGGTAATAATGTCTACTTCCCAGGTTAGTACTTCACTGGGACATAGAGTAAGGGCTCTCTACATGCTTAGGAAATAATTGTTTTTATCTAGTTTTATCTTCTCTCTAGATATTTTAGAGTTAGCATATGTACTTTTATAATATAACAAAAGCAAAACATTTTTTAAATATATTCAGGGAAAAGATGGGATTGACCAAGATGGGCAGGCAGAAGCATGAGAGAGAATGATAGGTCTTTTACAGCTACAGAGTTATGTAAAGCATTTTTCTTATTAAATAATCAGTAAAGACTTAGGGACGCCATTTCCTAAGGATGTGGGATAGGTGGGAAAAGGACACCTGATTGGATCATCAAAGAATAAGTGAGGTGGGGGCAGCTGGGAGAAGGGTGGGACTCCCATGGGGGTGCACTGGAGGACTGGGTGATCCCAGCTGGCTAGTGTGGGGGGTTGGTCCAGCAGGACACACTGCTTATGCCCATTCAGGACTGGCGCATGCCCAGAGAATGGGGTTCAAGCCCAGGCAAAGAGGCAGAGTCTCACCCTAGGGTGGAGGAGTCTTGACACATGGTCTGCAAATATGCATCAGGCAGCCTGGACAGGAACAGGAAGTGGCAGGGGGAATAGGGTGATAATTCCAGAATTTGGAGTCAAAAGTCCATTAAGGTAAAGGAGGTGTCTACACAGGAACTCCTGGAGCCAGGAAGTGGTGGGAACAGGGAACCCTGGGTGTTTAGTTTCTTGTAAGCATCCTGTTTTCCCCATGCTGAACACATGCAGTTTACTGTGCCTAGAACTCCCATGTCCACTGTATCTGCCCATCAACCTCCTGTTTACCCTTCAGGATACTGTTCTGCCCTCAAGACTCCGGGAAACTCCTGGATTCCTGGGTCTGGGGCCTGTCCTCTGTGCTTCTTTCTACCATAGGCTGGCTGTGCTGTGCAATTACAGTCCATCTCCTTCCTACTCTAGACCTTGAGGGACCACCATTATGCATATCTTTATTTCCAGAATAGGTGTGCTTTGGTAAGTACTTGTTGAACAAACTATTGACCAATCAGGAAGAGCCTTCTTCACCTGGGGATCTGGCTTGGCGACCCTGGCCTGGAGAGATCCTCAGGTAACAAGTTTTAAAGGGAACAGATAGAACCCCCTACAGACCTGGCAGTAACGCTGGTCTGAATTAGGATGGGGCGCCCATGCCTGGGTTAGGGAACAGATAACAAGAGATAAGGGAGCCCCTTGGAGGCTCAGCCTCCTCTCTCAGGCCTCTATCAGCCATTTAATTTCCTAGTTTGTGGGGCATTTGTCCCTTGGTTTCTTAACTTTTTTTTTTTTTTTTTAAATGTTCATCTGTGTCTTGGCTCAGTTTAGGGCCAAGAGGTTTGTCTGAAGGCTGGGAGCTTTTTTTTTTTTTTTTTTTCTTTCTGATGGCAAAAAGATTATGTAAAAATAGTAATAAAAATACAATACTGAAAAGGATTATTGGGGAAGTAGGGGTTTCTTGATCCTTCTGTGGCTCAGCAGAGGCTCCGGTGGCCACTTAAGGTTATAGGATGTGCCTGAGCTGAACAGGGTGTCAGTGGCTTGGGAGCAAGGTGGCATGGATTTCTGTTTAAGCTGGGTGACCCATGGTTGGAAATCTAGAAAATGGCCAGAGTCAGGAAGAAGGAAAGGCAGTCATATGCTAGAGGAGGACCTAGGAGCTGGCCTTCTGGAGAACATGTCCAGAAAGACAGACGAGGGTGTGCAAACAGATGGTATAGATAATACCATTGAAGGTCTGTTGTGATGAAGACCACGGACAAGCAAATGAGGTACTCACAAAAGTGGGGATTGGCGGGTAGTCTGGCTTCTTGGTTTTACAGCAGGAACAGCAACAGCAGATGAAGCGGAATATTCTCCTGAGAGATTCAGAGGACCCACAGCGATTAATCAGGGGACAGGGTGTAAGGAATTGGGCAGGAGCTGGGCTAGGGGTGCTGGGTGCTTGGGGGGTTGGGAGCGAAAGCTCTGAGGTCATTACCTGAGAAGGTAGAAGAGGGCCTTGGGGGAGGGCAGGATGTTGAAGGGCACAGGCAGCGTCAGGCCTTCCCGGAAGTAGGACAGGTAGAGCTTGGAGCGAGCAAACTTCCACTCCACATCGGCGTCGTCCTGAGGCCGGAGGCAGAGGCTGTGCAAGGACTGCTTTGGCCCCTCGCCCTCCTGCCCGCGCAGTCTGCTCCCCCTGGTCTCCATGTCTCTCCTGCAGTGTGCCAAGCGCCGCCTTCTCCCCATTCCCATTTATCACTCACATTTCCCCCACCTGGCTCCCCCCTTCCTTTCTTCCTCACCACTGTCTTTCATCCTCTGACATCCAATTCCTGCCCAGGCTGTTCTCCAGCCACAAACCTGACCCCATCCATCTTCCCTCTCCCGTCCCATGTTCCCATCTACATTTCCACAACACACCCTTCCTCCCCACCATGAAGCGTCTTGTGTCTGGAGAAACGAATAGCATTATTAAAGAGCCTCATTTTAGAGATGAAGAAAATGAGGCCTGGTAAGGAAAACTTGCCCCAAGCCACAAAACAAAACAGGAGGGGAGCCAGAGGAGGAACCCAAGTGTCTGGACTCCTTGCATCCATTTCCTCTCCATCTCTGTGTCCCTTCTTTTCCCTGGCCACAGGTGGCCTCAGCCCACACACCTCAATCTTCTGGAAGGAGTTGGTAATCATGGCAATGAGCATGTTGAGCAGCACAATGACCATGACGATGGTAAAGATGCCGTAGAGGGCCCGACCCACGAATTCAGGCACCAGAAACTGAGGCATGTCTACAACGCTGTGCTCCTCCATGCCAAACATGGTCCAGAACAGAAACTGGAATGTCTCGTTGAAACTGGTGTGCCGGGCCAAGCAAAGGATAGGATGTGAGGGGTGGGAGAAGAGCCTGAGCACCACCCAGACACACTCCTCCTCACCCTCCGGGACCCAGCCAGACACACTCCTCCTCACCCTCCAGGACCCAGCTAAGGGCGATCTGCTTCTATGAAGCCCTTTGGACCACAATGACCCATACCTACTCTTGTCATTTCTGAGCTCTCACTTTATTCTTTCAGTAAGCCAATATTTATAGAGCATGTTACTACGAGCCAAATGTACTAAGGATACAGCTATGAGAGAGAGAGTAGGGGCATGAAGACCAGTTAAGAAACTTGTCATGGTCTGGGTGAGAGAGGATGGTGATTTGGACCACTCTGATAGCAAAGCCAGTGCCACCTCTTCCGGGAAGCCCTTCCTGAACTCCCTTCTCGACCCCCAGCAGAATGTGCTTGTCTGTTAGTCACTCACAGACCTGATCACGTTATCTGTGAAT
Organism: Leopardus geoffroyi; assembly: GCF_018350155.1. Taxonomy (NCBI): domain Eukaryota; kingdom Metazoa; phylum Chordata; class Mammalia; order Carnivora; family Felidae; genus Leopardus; species Leopardus geoffroyi. Next base: position 59,767,888 of record NC_059329.1, on the reverse strand, counting down.
CCATCTTACTCCCTCCATCTCAGTGCCAGTTCAGGCCTAGATTACTGCAACAGCCCCTGCATCTGGTCTCTGGCTTCAATCTCTTGTTATTCTGTCCTCTACATTGCATCCAAGGTGTCCTTCCTTCCTTCCTCCCTCCCTCCCTCCCTCTCTTCTTTCTTTCTTTCTTTCTTTCTTTCTTTCTTTCTTTCTCTCTTTCTTTCTTTTAGAAAGAGAGAGTGAATGGGGCGGGGAGGGGGAAAGAAAGAGAGAGAGAGAGAGAGAGAGAGAGAGAGAGAGAGAGAGAGAATCTTAAGCAGGCTTCACGTTCAGCATGGAGCCCAATACTGGGCTCAATCTCACAACCCTGGGATCACTACCTGAGTTGGCTCAACCAACTGAGCCACCCAGGCACTCCCCCCTCCCCTGCCCCATCTAGGTGTTCTTTTTAATTGCTGATTTGAGGTTTGTCAAACCTTAAATGCTCCTAATCACTCTCAGTTCATATGCCTACCATGCAACTTACCTGAGATTGTTGGCAGAAATATTTTTTTTTACTTAATAAGGTGTCATCTGTGAACGAACAGCACAGGAGGGCTCAGGCTGCCTGTGCCACTGTGGAGTGACTGATACCACCAGGACCTATGAAGCAAGCTGGAATGAATGGTTGCTGCCTCTGGTGCTACAGTTCACGGTTTCAGCTGTCTAAGCTCAGTTCCTTTAAGTTAACATCCTGAAGGTTGCATGTGAACAAAAGTTCTTAGTAAGAGGATTGGTCTCCATTTATACTGGAATAAAGCCTCCATTTATACTGGAACCAATGACAAAGCCTTGACCAATATCCACAGGCCCAAGTGTAGCTCCTTCAGCATCATTGATAAAACCATGTAGTTGCACTCATGAAGAATTTATAACAGAATCATTGCTGCGAAGGCCCCCCCGGAGCTCCCTGGCATGCTGGAAACAGCCCAAGCTTCTTAGGAGGACATTCGTGGGCTCCATGACCTGGCTCCTCTACCCTCTCCAGCTCTTCTCTCAGAACTCCCTCTACATGCCAACCATGGAAGACATCTTGCTATTCTACAGCCATACCTCCCTGCTTTGGTACATGTTCCCTTTCTGCCCAGGATGCCCTGCACCTTCTCTGAAGTCCATAATCCTTGTAGGTGGAGTCCAGATAATTCCTTCCTGGTGAAGTCTTTCCTGATTACCCAAGCTGGCTGGAATGAATGGTTGCCACCCCTAGGGGTTTCCCCCGGAAGGAGCTTTCCCCTGTGGGTCTCCTCAACAGAAGTCCTCCTTCCTCACAGCACTTATCACCACAAATTGAGCTTATTTGTGCACACTGGGTATCTTCTTCATGAGACTGAGCCTGGTTCGGTTCATTTCCTCTATCTGTGCTTCCAGTGCCAGGGATAGGACTTACTGCAAAGGTGTCAGTAAATGGGTGTGGGCCCGACAACAATTATAAAAAGCCCACCACAACTGAATGATGAAGTGAATAAACTTAAAAAGTGGGCAAATGAATGAATGGACAATGAATGAGTGAGTGAATAAACAGACACAAGAATTATTGGCTATGTTTTGGAAGAACTGAGCATCAAAAAGAAATAATGACTATAATGGATTCTTATATTTTAAAAAATCTTTGAATCCCATAGTGATTTTTAAAAAATAAGACAGCACTTCTTTAGAGAAGAATGCCAGCAAAGAAATATAGAAAGAGAGGCGCCTTGGTGGCTCACTCAGTTGAGCGTCTGACTTCGGCTCAGGTCATGATCTCACATTCATGGGTTCAAGTCCTGCATCAGGCTCTGTACTGACAGCTCAGAGTCTGGAGCCTGCTTTAGATTCTGTGCTCCTCTCTCTCTCTCTCTCTCTGCCTTTCCCCTGCTCATGTTCTGTCTCTTTCTCTGTCTCTCAAAAATAAATAAATAAATAAATAAATAAATAAATAAATAAATAAAATGTTAAAAAATTAAAAAAAAATATATAGAAAGAATGGCAGTAGTAGAAGATCACCATCTTGAAACCACTATTATAATAACTGATTCATGGATGCTAAAGCCACTGAGTGAAAGGTTGCAAGGGAACAGGTTAGTCACACGGTCTCAGCATATCTTTATATTACTAAAGGGCATCCTTAGTACCTTTACAGTGAAGAGGTTTGCCATTGGGCCTCCCAATGGGCTACATTGACATCTTCTGTCTCCTGATGTGATGCAGTGGAAAATACACATCATCAGCCAAGTTGTGTTCTTGACAAAACTGCTTAACTTTAATCTTATCATGAGGAACTAGTCAGATAAATCCCAACTGTAGAATACTCTACAGTATACTTTGATCTGTACTCTTCAAAAAAGTTCATTTGTTATGAAAGACAAAGAAAAGGTAGAGGGCATGTTGCAGATTAAAGGAGGCTAAAGAGAGGGGCCCCTGGGTGGCTCAGTCGGTTGGCATCCGACTTCGGCTTAAGTCATGATCTTGCCGTCTGTGAGTTTGAGCCTCGCGTTGGGCTCTGTGCTGACAGCTCAGAGCCTGGAGCCTGTTTCGGATTCTGTGTCTCCTTCTCTCTCTGCCCCTCCCCCGCTCATGCTCTGTCTCTCTCTCTCTCTCTCTCTGTCAAAAATAAATAAACATTAAAAAAATTTTTTTTAAATAAAGGAGACTAAAGAGATATGATAACAAAATGAAACACATGACCCCAGATAGGTTCTCAGAGTTTTAAAAGGGTAGAAAGACTTTTGGTGGTGGTGGGGGGGGGGGGGGTCAACTGGAGAAACTTGAATAAGAACTATACAGAAAATAATAATTTGGGTTCAATATTAATTAATTAATTAAACAATTTTTAAAGTAAGCTCTACATTCAATGTGGGGCTTGAACTCACAACCCCCGGATCAAGAGACACATGCTCTACTGACTGACCTAGCCAGGTGCCCCTTGATATTAAATTTTTTGAGGGTGGGAGTGCCTGGCTGGCTCAGTCAGTAGAGCATGTGACTCTTGATCTTGGAGTCATGAGCCCCACATTGGGCATAGAGCTTACTTAAGAAAAGAAAAAAGAAAAAGCATCCAACTTCATCTCAGGTCATGATCTCATGATTCATGGGTTAGAGCCTGCTTTGGATTCTCTGTCTCCCTCTCTCTCTGCCCCTTGTGCATGCTCTCTCTCTCTCTCAAAAATTAAATAAACATTTAAAAAAAAAAGAAAAGGAAGAAGAAATAAATTTTTTTAGTGTGATAATCGTTTTGTGGTTATGCTCTTAGGAAATCTCCTGAAATATTTAGGGATGAAGTGTCATGATGTTCGCAACGTACTTTTAAATGTTTCAAGGAAAATAAAATAAGAAGAGCAATAGATAGAGCAAAGTGTGGTAAAATATTAACAACTGATGAAGCTAGGTGAAGGGTATATGGGCAACCACTGTGCTTTTAACTTTTTCATAGGATTGACATTTTTCAAAATAAAAAGTTTGGGGAAAAAGTGAATGAGTAAATGAGTTAATGAACAAATGAATGAGTAGGAATCAATGAGAGAGTGAATTATTGCGCAAACAAGAGATTAATTATGAATGAAGAGATGAGAAGGGAGAGGGAAGGCAGTGGTGATCACTAAGTTCCAGACCGATCAGCCCCAGACTCCCACCTACCCACCCTGCCTCCCCCCCAGCATACTTGCCCAGACGCTCTGTCTCCTGGTAGGGCACGTAGATGTTGTTGAGGCCACAGAGGAAGGCAGTCAGGATGATCATGAGGATGAACATAAACCTGGCAGGGGGTGGGATGGGGAAAGGTCAGAGAAGGTTTCTATGTTGGGAGAAGTCAGGTTCTGGGAAGAGGGATCAGGCGATGGCCTCCCAGACTCAGCGTCTCTTGACAAGTATTCAAATTTGGTGATTATTAAGAACAGAGAAAGTAAAGATGGGAAAGGAGAAGTCATTTAAAATGGTGCCAAAGCAGGAGCTCTTCCTTGAGAATAAAGGATACTTAGTTGAAGTGATCCAAGCTGGGGATGGGCCAGTCTCCCAGGGAGGGACTGAAACGCTAAGAGGTGGTTCAAGGAAGAGTGAGGCAGACAGTCCTACTGGACAGGATTTATCAGCAGCAGTGGTAAAGCTACCTGTGAGAATGGGTCAGCCTGCAACAGGGGCTGGGTGGGGGGCATGCGGGTAGAAGAGTCTCAGGGGTGGGGTGGGAGATTCTCCTCAAGCTGAGCTGAGCTGAAGATGTTTGTAGATGTAACCAGGGCTTCAGGCAGGGGATTCCCTGGGCAGCAGGCACTAACTATGGGCTCTGCTTAGCGGGAGAGTCCAGGTTTGGCTGCCAATTATTAGGTGATAAGCACCAAGAATACCAGATAATGCCACGAGTTCAAAGAGCTGTTGCAGAGTGGGAACGATCCAAAGGGACCCCTGACTCCAGTGCCCTTACCACAAAGATGGGAAAACTGAGGCCCTGAGAGGGTCATGAGGAGCAACAGAACTGGGGCTGGAACTCCCATCCAAGGGCTAGTCCTGCTCTCAGTGGTTCCTAATCTTTTCAGGGGTCATGGGCCTCTTTGAGAATTAGATGAAAGTTATAGACCCTTGCTGCAGAGAAATGTGCATTTACGTCTACATCCCTAGTTTTGTCTGTAATTTCAGGACCTCAGAGGTCTCTGGAGTCTCTGCAAGGAAGCGAGGTTAAGAACCCCTGTGCCAACTAGAGGTGAGGACTTTTACAAGGAGGTCAAGTGGAGTCTATCACAGTGGAGGATGCTCTGAGCAGGTACAGTACTCACCGGATCATGTCGTCAATCATCCTGCCAATAGAAATCTGCAGAGTGCCCAGGGACTCATGGGCCGGCAGGATGTAGGCCAGGCGGGTGAAACTGAGCATGCTGGTGATGGCAAACAACACCTCCGCCAGGAACTGGGGATCCTCAGTGCGCCACTCACTTCGCTCTGTGCAGGGTGGAATGAGGCTGAGGCTGACATCCAAAGGAGAGAAGGGCCTGGGGGACCCCAACTGAGTTGGGGGGCACTCACCAGCCGTGGTGAAATAGTGGCAGGCAGCCCCGTTGGGGGCATCCCGGCAGTGCACGTGGGCAAGCCCAGCCAGAAGGAGGCGCAGCGCAAAGGCCGCCAGGTACAGGGACAGGATGACCACATCCAAGAAGTTCCACCAGTCCAGGAGGTAACTGCGCAGGCCCTCAATCCACACTTCCTTGCACTCAAACCACAGAAAGCCTGAAGGTAGGAGGCAGGGACAGGACGAGGCAGAACTGTCCTGCTTCCAGGTCAGAGCTAGGTTGTGGTGTGGGGGCACCTATCCGTGGGGCGGGGGAGCTAAAACATCACAGGGACGAAGGTGATTAAACATAACCATGCAATCTATGTAACTACAAAGTGATCTGTGAAAATAAAAAAGACTACCAGCTGATGTGGACTCCTCTACCGTGGGGCCTGCACCGATGATCTCAGTTGGCTTATATGCATAAACTAACACCTGGGAGAGATTGGTACTGGGAGGGAATGGTTTAAATCTGTTTCTCCCTGCCCTCCACTGAATAAATGCTGGACAAATATTTCTAGAATATTGACTTGAAGGGGCTCCAAACTATTTGCCTGCTCTGAGTGCCCATGTCTCAGTGGGGAAAAGTGCCAGACCTAGGGATGGGGGCGTTGGGTCTTGGACCCCATTAGCCAGGTAACCCTGCCGCATTGTACCCTTCTGCATTCCCTGGATACACGTTGTGTGCTTTTTCTGTCTGCCTAGAATGCCCTTCCACACCCATTTGAAGCTAGGCTCGCCTATATGGCCCAGGTCAAATACTGCCTTGTCTGCAAAACCTTCCCTGAGCAGGTGCAGTGAGTTGCTCCCTGAACTCTGCTCTCACAGCTCCATTCAGATCTCTGTGATGCCATCAACCACGGGGCCCTATGGGGTATCTCTTCCTGGGTCTGTCTCCCCTCACTGCCCCTAAACTCTGAACTCCTTAAGGGCAGGGACCATGTCTGATTCATCTCCTTGTCCCCAGTGCCCAGAACAAGGCCGAGTAGTCACTATTAAACTAACATTTATTAAGCTACCACCATATGCCAGTGGGACCCTGGCACAAATATGGTCCCCGGCCTTCCAGGATTCTAGTGAGGGAGATGGGCAAGTAGCCAAGTGGTTACATTCAGTATGGTGAATGCAAAGATTGAGGAGCAGGGAAACAGGTTGTTTTGGGAGTATTTAGGAAGGGACCCTCACCCTGATTTGGGGGCCAGGGAAAGCTTCTCAAAGAAAGTGACATTTAAGCTGAGATTTGAAGGAAGAAGGGGAGCCAGCCAGGTGATGGGGTCATGTGGGAAGGGGACAGGACTGGAGAAAAAGAATGAGCATAGGCCTGGGACAAGTGGGAACATGGTGTGGTCAGGAACTGAATCAATTCTGACAGCAGCAGACTATCTTGTGAACCTGGGATGGATGTTCAGTCCTATATGTTGTTGCATGGATGGATGGATGGAACCATATTTAATTTATCCGTGCATTATCAGGGCTTCACTCACAGTGAACAACAAGCATTTATTAGGAGTTTGCTGACTAAGCTAGGGCTGAGGGGAGGGCAGCTGAGGAAGGGGGCCTATGGCCCAACCCGCTGAGCTGCCCAGCCAGAAGCTAGATAGAGCTCTGGGGGGTTCTTGTAATTGCTTTTGCTGAATTGTTCAAGAACACTTGATTTCTGCTATAGAAGAAAACCAATGGAATGCATGAAACTTACATGTTGAGCATAGATAAGTTAGCTATTTGGGTGGCATGTTGAATAAATAAAACGAGTGGAGCATTTGTGTGTGAATACATAGAAAGGGATTAAGTATTCATAATATACTGAATATACATGAGGCAGCTGAAGCCCTCAGGATTCATCAGCTCTTAAGTCAGCTACCCACTGTTGATACCCTTTCTGGCCCTATGTGTCTTTTGCACAAGAATTGCTTGGGGTGCCTGGGTGGCTCAGTTGGTTAAGCATTAGACTTCAGTTCAGGTCATGATCTCATGGCTTGTGAGTTCAAGCCCCATGTTGGGTTCCTGTGCTGACAGCTCAGAGCCTGGATCCTGCTTCAGATTCTGTGTCTCCCTCTCTCTCTGCCCCTTCGCTGCTTGAGTGCTCTCTCTCAAAAATAAATAAATTGGGGCACCTGGGTGGCTCAGTCAATTAAGCATTAGACTTCAGATCAGGTCATGATCTTACGGTTCGTGAATTTGAGCCCTGCGTCGGGCTCTGTGCTGACAGCTCAGAGCCTGGAGTCTGCTTCCGATTCTCTGTCTCCCTCTCCCTCTCTGCCCTTCCCCCACTGGCGCTCTCTCCCTCTCTGTCTCTCAAAAATAAATAAACATTAAAAAAATAAATAATAAAATAAGTAAACATTAAAAAAAAAAAAAGAATTGTGAAGGAAATTCCTAGCTGCTCATCAGGATGATTAGCAAGCTTCAGCTGTGGCCAGACATACTTGCCCCCATGTCTCTCCTATAGACCAAGTGTTGGGGCAAGGCAACTTCTGGCTCTCGCAGCCCCTGCTTAAACTTTAACTCTGGTTCTCATAACAGCACCACCATTTATGGATTTAGTAAACTGTATGATTGAAGCATCTCAGTTTGGTCTGTGAGCCTTTCTGTTCCATGACTTTCGGGATAGACTGCCTGGTGTCCTGGCAGGTTACCATTATGCCAGGGTCATTTCCCACCTGAAGCTATGGACCAGTGTCTTATTTGTGAAAGGATAGGAACCTCTGGAGTGGGGTAACAATGGGGCCCCTGCTCAGGGAGTCTTATCACAGGGCTAGATCCTCTAACTAGGGGTGAATAGAAACGGTCCCTTGGAGTGCTGGAGCCTAGAGGGGTTTGGTTCTATGTTTGCGGGCATCTACAGGCAGAGGGTACCCCCCACCCCGCCTCTACTGGAGTACTTACTTTGAAGAACAGTGAGGGAGCCCACAAGGGGGACCACTACAAATAAAGGGCCCCACACACGTACCTGTGACCCAAACCATGTGTAGGGAAGTCTCCCAGACGCTCTGGCTGCGGCCGTGGAAGGTGCTCAGCTGTGTCTCCATGGCCAGGGACTCACCCAGCAGGAAGATGAGGAACCACAGATAGGAGGCGGAGTGCAGCAAGAACTTCAGCACTGGGATCTTCAGCAGACGGCCCAGCTTGCAGGGAGAGGGAGGAAAGCATGGCTCTCAGAGGCCTGTCACACCACCCCTTCCTTGGAGAGCTTCCAGACCCCTCCTTTGACTTGCACACTTATCCAGACATTTATTGAGAAGGTGCTCTATTTCACATCTATTTCCTTCACAGCTGTGTGAGATGAGTAGTACTATTCCCATGTGTTTCAGCTAAGGAATTGAGGATCACAGAGTAAAACAACTTATCCTTGGAGGTCCCACAGGCTCTTCAGTCTCAACCAAATTAAAAAATAAATTCATCATCTTCCATCCTAAACTGGTTCCTTCTCTTCCTCCTCCTGTGTCCCCATCTCAGACAACGACCATCTCCCTAACTCCTACCCTCTCCCCAACCCATCCTCATGCCTCTAGTAGAGAGAACTTTCTAAAGCACATAACTAAAGGGATCACTCACTCCATTAAAATCCTACAATGGCTTCTATCACTGCTTATAAAGCACTGCTAGATCTGGCCCCTGCCTGCTCCCCATCACTCACTATTTGTACGTATGCTTCAGAAACCAGAAATTCTTTCCGTCTCACTGATACTTTATGTTCTCCCTCCCCTGGGCCTGCAGACAAGCTGCTTCTGCTCCCTGGGACACCACTCTCCCTGTTTCTCACCTGGTTAACATTATATCCCCCGGATCAGGCATAACACCCAGCTCACAGCAGGGTTTCAAGGAAATGCTTGTTGAAATGAAGGAATAAAGATAGCTAGGTCCATACAGGCTCTCAAATAATTTGTAGGTTGGGGCGGGGGTGTCTTTAGGAGATTTTGGGTCGTACATAAGATTCAGGCTTTGGAGGCAGAGAGACCTCAGTTTAAATCAGGACTGGGCTATTTACTGCGTCCCCTGGACAAAAAGAGCACTTCTGTTCCCCATGCCTCCTCTATAAAATGAAAGTGTAATACCTACTTTCCAGGGCCACTTCAAGTGACTTCATGGGAACATTAGCAAAGTGCGCAATAAGTGACAGTTATCATTAACTTTTTTCTTAGTACCCGGGACTTGGGTGCCAGCCAGTAGCCGAGGCAGAGGAAGGGCATGGTGAGGAAGATGAGGAAGGCGACAAAGAGCTTCCAGATGGTGGTGCTTCCACGCCAGCCAGCCAGGTTCCCACACCAGATGGAAGACAGGACTTGCTGGCAGATGGGGTGTGCTACAAACTAAGCAGAGATGGCGCGTGAGCAGCGTGGGTGGTTACCAGGCAGGGAAGGGAGGGGGAGCCAATTGTGTGCACAGTCCTGCCTTCCCTGCCCCAGAGATGAACCATATTTCTTCTCAGGCCAGCCAGCTCAGAAGAGAGGCAACTCATTTGCCATGTGACCTTGGGCAGACCCCACCCTTAGGCCTTGGTTTCCTAGTCTGTGAGGGAGAAGCTTAACTCAAAAGATTTTTCTGGACTCTCTGGATTCCTCTTTCTTTCTTGAGTCTAAGCCAGGTAGTGGTGGGTGGAACTAGGTACCAGAGTCCCAGAACCCACAGGGTTTTCTGCCTTCTTAGAGATGTGGGGCACCAGTCTTGAGGAGGGGAGGAACAGGGAGAGTAGGATTTGATGTTTTGGGAGGCAGGGCCAGGGGAGCCATTATGAAGGAAAGTTTTTGGTTAAGCTACTGGTGAGATAGGATATCTGAAGATGGGTGAGATGGAGGAGTAAGGGGTGGGAGAGGCTAGAAAGGGAGCATGTCTTCAGCTTATGGGGGCAGGCATCTAATAAGGTAAGGAATAATGGAATCACTTGGTATGTAAGCCCTGAGAGATCTAGTCTACTCTTGGTGAATACAGAGAGATACCGAAGTTTAACAACAGAAGAAGACTGGACCAAACTAACTCAATAGGCCAGAGGCAGAGCTGAATAAAACCCAGATGTCTGGTCTGAAGGTAGAGTCCTGGTGGGTAATGGGACTTCCAAGGCCTGGGGAGAGGTTAGGGGCTTAGACTGAAGGTAAGAAGGGGGTTGGGGAGGCCCACAGGACCAGGGCCTAGCTAGAAGGGTGCTCAGGATCAGGTCTCAGAGGGCAGGGGGAGGACTTATTTAAGCTGGACTGGGGAATACCTAGCCATGGCAAGGCAGGGATTAGGGCAGGGGTGGGGGAGGTAGGTAGGGCCCAGCTGACCCGCTTCTGGTTGTAGTTGACGGCCAGTCTCAGCCTCGCCAGGTTGGGGATGCCTTCCTCAAAGGCCTGGCCCAGGCCCTCAGCCTCGGGTTCAGTCTCGTTGTCTTGGCCCAGGTCATTGAGTACTGCGGTGACCTCACTCTGGTTCCGGCACATGCCCAGCAATTCAAAGCCATAGTCCTGGCTCAGCGACTCCAGGGCAATGTACTCAGGCTGTAGGGAAGCAGATCTGTGTATGCCCACCGCCCTGCGGACACAGCTCTGGTAAGTCAGCTCCACCCTCCCAACAGTGGGCCTGGCTACCTCTGTGCTGCCTCAGGCCATCACCTCCCCACATATGATGTCACCCTGAGTCCTCCGTTCCTTCTCTGCCACCTCAGCTCTCCTCCTTGTTATAATTAGGGGCCTCTTGTGTCAACTTTGCTTCTCTGGTGCTCCATCGACCTCATCACTAAGTCACTGCAACCCAAACCCCTCTACCACCTTTGCCAGTCCCTTGTACCTCCTTTCCTGGTCCCTGTTTCCTGTTCCACTTCTCATCCTCTTCTTTATGCCTTTCTTGTGTTCATTTCATTGAGTTTTTTGAGCACCTACCTTACATGAGAATCCGTACCAGCAATGTTAGAAGCAGACATGAGTAAGGCAGTTCTCGCTCCACTTTACCCAATCTATTCTCGCTTTTACTCAGGGCCCCAATCCCAGAGAGAATGCAGGCAAGAATTTGGGGAGGCTAGACCTGCACCCAGCACTGTCCCTCAGGTGGAATTACATTGGGCCAGGTGCTTCCCCTAGGCAGGCCTTAGCTCCCTGGCTTGGAGGGTGGGGATGACAATCGGTGCTGCCTCCCTCAGTGGGCCACTGTGAGCACAGAGGGAAAGTCCTTCAGAGGAACCACTCTTTCCTGCTACCTGTGAGGTGGGAGCTCTGATCCCTCCATAACTCTGGTGAAACAGCATGCTGTTTCCCCAGTGCACCTGGCATGGGCCACATCCTGCCTCAGAACTCTGTTTCCCCACCTAATGGTAATCTCGAGCCTGGGGACCAAGTGTGCCTGGCACAGAGGGGGTGCTGGTGGATGAGTAAGGGACAGGACTGGGCTGGTGGTATTTAAGGCTCCTGACCAGTCCCCACTTCCAGGCCTCCCCCGCTCCCCTTCACTCCTTCTCTGTCCCAAGCAGCCCCTTGTACTCATCACCATGTGTACTTTTCCTACCCAACAGCCTTGCTTGGATTGCACCCCCTACTGCAAATATCCTCCCTACTCCTCCTCCTCCTCACTTGTTATTAAACCTCCTGGCTGTGCAGCCAAGATTAATTTTGCTTCTTTGAAGGAGTCTGCATGGAACACAACAGCTGTAGCTTCCTGACCTCCCTTTTCTGGGTTTTGGAAACCATGGAGCACCCTCCACAGAGGCACTCCAATGAAGCTGAGCATCCTAGGAGTGGCTTGTCCACCTCACTCTTGCCGATCACAAGCTCGAGGCTCCAACTCACGGTGCTCAATATGGGGCCGCACAGGTTTTCAGAAAGGATGGGTCCCAGGGGCACCTGGGTGACTCAGTCAGTTAAGCATTTGACTTTGGCTCAGGTCATGATCTCTCAGTTTATGAGTTCGAGCCCAGCGTTGCCCTCTGTGCTGACAGCTCAGAGCCTGGAGCCTGCTTTAGATTCTGTCTCTCTCTCTCTCTCTCTCTCTCTGCCCCTCCCCCACTCATGCTCTCTCTGTCTCAAAAATAAACATTAAAAAAATTTTTAAAAAGAAGGGATGGGTCCCACTGAATGTCATCTCTAAGTCTGTCTAGCTGCTTTTCTATCTGTGCTTTCCCTCCTTCCTCAGACAGACCCAGGGCATCCCTAGGGTGGGGTTTGTGCTGCCCCATAAATCTAGGTGGCCCTAGAGTGATGGCTCTCTTCCCATATAAATGGAGATTTACTGAGAACAGAACTAGGTCTCATTATCTTTCTGTTGTTTTCCACTTCCTGGAACACCCACCACGAGCCTACCCCTGACCATGTGGAAGGACAGATGCAGGGGACCAAGGGCAGGAGAAAGTATGAGAAACCAACCTTAAACTCAGGTTCCTTGCGTGCAAGGCGCCTGAGCTCCCGGCTGAGCTGGAAGGCAGCCAGCATGGCATCCTCACTGGCCAGCGAGAGGTGGGCCCTGCTGGCAATGCCGCGGTAGGTGTTGATGCGGGACAGGGAGAACTTCAGCAGGTCGTAGCGGCGGGCATTGCTGCACTCTAGGCAGGCACAGGAGACCGGGTGGGGCCGGGCAATGGTGTGGCCCTGGTCCATGAGCAACTGTGCGATCTCATACAGATCCTTCTGGCAGGCCAGGGTGAGTGGAGTGACACCAGGGGCAAAGCGTGAGCCATCAATTGAGGAGTCAAAGAAAGCCAGTGAGAAAGACCTAGTGTCCACTTTGCGGCCCTTCTCCCGTTCCAGCCGGGCCAGCAGGCGACGCACCGCTGCTGGCTGGTTTGTGTCCACTGCCACTAGCAGTGCCTCATGGATCTGCCGGAAGTCAAACTTGACATTGGCCAACAGCACATCGGTGATGGCCTCGTGGCCCAGCCGGATGGCCAGATTGAGAGCTTCCCTCCAGGAGCGGTCCTCGGCCTCCTCCACATTCCTCAGGGGCCCGCCTGGCCCGCTGCCTGAAGCCTCCACCCCGGACTCCAGCAGGTGCTGCACTAGGCCCAGGTGGCCCTCCTGGATGGCAGTCAGGAGCGGAGGTGGGAACTTTAGCTTTTTGTTGACAATCTCCGTCCAGTTGGGCTGTGGCTGGATAAAGGATGGAGAGGGTGGGATCCCCAGTCTCCAACCCCCTTTGCTCTGAGGCCTCCCTCACCCTTCCATCTTTAAGCCCTCAACCCAGCCACTGTTCTATTTTGCTTTAGCCCAAACACATACTAACAGTGTTGCTTTCAAAGGACATTTAGTGTAGTGCCTATATATGCTCATTATCTGAGCACTTCACAAGTACAGTAACTATCCTTACAATAACCCTGTAAGTTAGGAGTGATCACACCCCCTTCAACAGGAGAGGAAACTGACATACAGACATGCTAAGCCACTTTGATGAGATACGGACCCAGGTAGTCTGGCTTAGGAGTTAGTGTTCTTAACTACTTTTATGATACTTCTCAACTCAAATAGGAATTATTGTTACTAGTTTTGGATTTCTGGAATCTTTACTTATTTGAAACATCGAAAATGTGGGATGTAATAATACAAATAAATGATTTCACTTTCTTCTTTTAAGAAGGAAATTAACAATGCTACCACCTTTATCTGAAATTAAACACTATATCAAATGTACATCCTACACTTTAGTATATATGTTTTATCCAATGTAATCATCTTATATAATGACATGAATGTCCCCCCAAAATTGTCTGTGTAGGGGATAAATTTCATTTCCATGTTTTTTGGGAATCAATCATTTTAGAAATACCCTTTCATACCATAGTAGTTTCTTGTATAGATTTTGAATTTTTTTTTAATGTTTATTTATTTTTGAGACAGAGAGAGACAGAGCATGAACGGGGGAGGGGCAGAGAGAGAGACACAGAATCGGAAGCAGGCTCCAGGCTCTGAGCCATCAGCCCAGAGCCTGATGCGGGGCTCGAACTCACGAACCGTGAGATCGTGACCTGAGCTGAAGTCGGACGCTCAACCGACTGAGCCACCCAGGCGCCCCATAGATTTTGTAAGCTTTTAGTAAATAATCTCATTTACTGAAATACTGATATTAAGAAAATTGGTCTTGCTTGAAAAAAGCATCTTTCTCTTTTTAAAAACCATTAGCTTAAAACTATACAAATTTATTCTTACAGTTCTAGAGGTCAGAATTCAGAAATTGGTATCATTGGGCTAAAAAGTCCAGGTATTGGCAGGAGAGGGTGGCTCTAAGGGAAAATCCCATTCCAGCTTCTAGAGCTATGTTCCCTTCATTCCTTAGTTTACGGCTACCTGCCTCCATCTTAAAGGCCAGCAGCACTGAAGATTACCAATTTTCTTAGTCACCACTTTATTGTGTAGATCCTTAAAGGCAGTGCCAGGCCTGGGTCTGGCTGGGGATCCCTTCCCCAGCACAACTTCTACCCTCACAGGAACCTGCACACATTGGGCTAGCATGGGCACCCTGAAAAAGGGTAGGTTAAAGCAGGTGGACGGGGCCATGCTCGGAATCTACCACAGGATCTGCCCAGGACCCAGCTCCCATCTTGTTGACTTCATCTTCCAGCTGCTCATCCCTCTGAGAGTCCCAGAGCCTCCGAAGGACAGGTCCAGACATGTCCACACAGGAGGGTCTTTGAACTGGGCTTTCTCCAAGCCCCTCAGCTCTGTCCTGGCCTCCTAGAACATCCCAATGCTCCTTCCCCACCAACCTACCTTGGCGTTGCCCAATCCTGCTTTCGGTAGCATTTCTCCCTCAGTGCTGCCTTGTCCTTCTCTTGTACCAGGCCTAGCCCACCCCCAGAGCTCCTCTCTGGGCCCAGGCTCGGGACTCCAAGGGCTCTCCTCCACCAACATGGCAATGTTCATCACCTCCATGGCAGCTAGGATATCCTTACTGTCCCTGTGGCTCAATCTACTGTTTTAATTTTTTTTTTCAACGTTTATTTATTTTTGAGACAGAGAGAGACAGAGCATGAACGGGGGAGGGGCAGAGAGAGAGGGAGACACAGAATCAGAAACAGGCTCCAGGCTCTGAGCCATCAGCCCAGAGCCTGACGCGGGGTTCGAACTCACGGACCGCGAGATCGTGACCTGGCTGAAGTCGGACGCTTAACCGACTGCGCCACCCAGGCACCCCTCAATCTACTGTTTTAATCATGGTCAGAAATGGGACCAGGATGAGGGATGGTAGGAGAACAGGCCTCTTACCGTGAGGAGGTCCATGGCTGCACCCACCTAGGCTGGCAGGGACCGAAGGACTGAACTGCTCTGGCTACTCCCCTGACTGTGCCCAGCTTCCTCTTTCCTACACTTGAGTTCAAAACCCCGCCCTTGGCCCTCCCTTTGCCAGGACCAGCTGCTCCCTCTTTGCCCTGTACCCTGGAGACCGGAGGAACTGATGAATACCACACAGTGAAAACTTCTGGGAAAGGGGAGAGGACACAGTTGCTCAAGGAAGGTGTGGGAATAGAATTTAGAATGTTATAGGTGGAGGGGACCTTAGAGACCCTCTGGTCCAACTGCCTCATTGTACAGGTGGGGACTGGATTTTGTCCAAGGTTCCATAGCCAAGCCTAGAACTATTCCTTAGTCATTAACCCATCTGATCTCTGGAATTGCTCTGCAAGCAGGATGCTTAATTGAGTCCAAGATGAAGAACTCAAGTTGCTTAAGGTCATACAGCAACACTGTTACTTGATTGTATGTAGGGAGGGAACCCACCAAGGATACTGGGAGTTAAGCTCAAAAAGCACTCAACTTCCCAGTATACCACAGGGTCCCATCTGTTTTCACTGGGTCCAGTTTTCCTTTCAGGAAAATGGGCATGAGGATGTTCATCACTCACTGAGAGGAAGATGTTCTGGATTATGCCCCAAAGCCCCAGAGAGATCATCAATTCTATCCCAGAAGTTCCAAAGGGGAAAAGGATGGAACTGTCTTTGGGAGAACAGGGTGCCATGGTGACAGAAGCCTTGACAACTGGGAGTGGAGAGCAGGCTGGGCCCAGAGGTACCCTGAGGCAGAGTCCTGGGGGAATGAGTGGAGAGAAGGAGAGAGGGCAGCCTGGCCTTATTAGCTCTTCTCCGCGGTCAAGAGATCCACTCCCCAGTTTGTCACTGAGGGAAGAGGGGCCAAAACCACAGGACCTCATGGCTCATGCCTGAGGGAACTCCCCACACATGCTGGCATGTTCTTCTACTTCTCCTGCTGAGAAGTCCAACTGGCATAAAGGGCACTGGACCCAGGAAGTGGGTGGTGAGCTGTCCGGGGAGGACACCCACAGTACAGACTGCGATGAAGATGGTGATGAGGAGGGAGAGGCTGGGTGAGGTGGGGAGGTCTCTCCACAAGTCGCAGCATGCCAGGGAAGAACCTTGATGCTGAAGGAGCCTAAGGGGGAGAGAAGGAGGTTAGCAAAGCTGGGCCTGCTCCCAGTGCGGGCTGTTTTTGTAGGAAGTTTACTCTGGCTGGATAGTCTACTCCTGACATTATCTGCTCATGAATCCACCAAACATTTATCAAGGGTTTACTGTATGCCTTACACTGTGCCAGGAGCTGAGGGGTGTAAACCCAGGCCTGTCCTTCTGGACTGTAGAGGTCAAGGGTAAAGATAAGCTAAGGCCACAAGCAACTGTGACACAAAGCAGAAGGGAGAAGTGCTAAGCGCTGGGGAATCAGAGAATGCTGCAGGGTTGCAGGTTGGGACAGATTATCTAAGATGAGACAAGACTTGGCAAATAAGTACCATTTGAACAGGGACTTAGAAAACTGGGACATGGAGAAAAAAAGCTGTGAAGGAAATGCTAGGCCCTCTCTGCTAGTATTTTATATTGTTTTGTTTCATGTTTCTCCTGGGGACAGGGCCTGTGTCCCTGCCTCAGCTGGGCCAACACAATGTGAGCATGTCCTCAATATAGACTTGTATGTGTGTGGAGAAGAGCAGGAGTCCCAGCTCGAATGTTCCCTGGCAGCATTCCCAGGTCTCCTAGTCCTGCCTCAAGGGATACCTAGCAGTCCCACAATAACCCCTATGCCCCAGCAGCTCACCTGAGCAGATGGGGCACAGCGCACTATCCTGGACCCCACTGCTTTGGGCCTGGGGTCGCTGGTGTTCTCTCTGCCCTGCCTTTGCTATCCCCCTCTGGTTTGGCCGAGAGTTCGAGCTGGATAAAGGCCTGTGGCAGAGAATAAAGACCAGCTATTAATAATAGGCCATAGGGGCGCCTGGGTGGCGCAGTCGGTTAAGCGTCCGACTTCAGCCAGGTCACGATCTCGCGGTCCGTGAGTTCGAGCCCCGCGTCGGGCTCTGGGCTGATGGCTCAGAGCCTGGAGCCTGTTTCCGATTCTGTGTCTCCCTCTCTCTCTGCCCCTCCCCCGTTCATGCTCTGTCTCTCTCTGTCCCCAAAAAAATAAGTAAACGTTGAAAAAAAAAAATTAAAAAAAAAAAAAATAATAATAGGCCACAAAGGCTAAAGGAGCCTCCAGTTAGGACAGAAGAGTGTGGATTCATTGATGTGGAGCCAAAAGCCCTGGTCGGAGTCCTGGTTTTCCCACTTGATGTACCCAACTTGAGGGAGGTCACTTAACCTTGACCATCTGAGAACAGAAGTTCTATTATTTCTCTCAGGTTTTTAAAATTATTTTTTCTTATTCAGATATAATGCACAGCCCATAAAATTCATCCTATTATACTATTCAACATTTTTAGGATATTCACAGGGTTGTGTCACCATGACTATCGGATTCCAGAACATTTTTATCACCCCCAAAAGAACCCCTAAACCCGTTAGTAGTCACTCCCACACCCACCCTTACCAGGACCCTGGCAACCACTCATCTACTTTCTATCTGTATGGATTTGTCTATTCTGGACATTTCACGTAAATGCAATCATATAATGTGTGGTCTTTTCTGACTACTTTCACTTAGCATGTTTTAAGGTTTATCCATATTGTGTGTTGGTACTTCATTCTTTTTTAATGGTTGAACAATATTCTATTGTATAAATACACCACATTTGGCTTATCTATTCATCAGTTGATGGACATTTGGGTTGTTTCCACTTTTTGGCTATTATGAATAATGCCGCTGTGAACATTTGACTATACGTTTTTGTGTGGACACCTGCTACCAGTTCTTTGGGGTCTATTCCTAGGAGCGGAATTGTCGGGTCCTATGGTAACTCTATATTCAGGTTTTTGAAGAATTGTTTATGAAGGTGGCTGCACCATTTTACATTTTCACCAGCAATGTATGAAAGTTCCAGTTTCTCCACATCTTTGCCAACATGTTATTGTCTTCTTCTTCTTCTTCTTCTTTTTTGTAATGTATTTTTAAAGTAAATTCTACACCCGGTATAGGGCTTGAACTCAAAGCCTTGAGACCAAGAGTTGCATGCTCCACCGACTGAGCCAGCCAGGCACCCCTGCTATTGTCGTTTTGATTACAGCTATCCTAGTGGGTGTGATCACTGTGGTTTTGATTTGCTCTTCTCTAATGGCTAAAGATATTAAGCATTTTTTCATGTGCTTATTGGCCATTTGTTTACCTTCTTTGGAGGAAAGTTTATTCAGATCTTTTGTCCATTAAAAAATTAGGTTATTTTTTATTGTTGAGCTGTAAGCTTTCTCTATTATTCTAGAAACAAGTCCCTTATTGGATATATGATATGCAAATATCTTCTCACATATTCTGTCACTTGTCTTTTTATTTTCTTGGTAGTGTTCTTTAAAGCAGAAAAAGATTTCAATTTTAATGAAGTCCATGAGATACAGAGTACCCATCTTCAGATTCTGATTTACTACAGAGCTACCTCCTTGCTTAGTTGACAACATGTGGACAAGGACATCTTTTCTCTACTACCCTCTGGGTCTAGACCATGAGATCAAGACACAATGGTACTCGGTGATCTAACTAAGACACAAGTGGGGGAAGGACAGGTGTAGGTGGACAATAAGGTTTGGGGAGGTGATTTGGCTCTTTCAGGTTGATCTACTCACCTGTGAGCTTGCACTTTCCGTCTCTTCGTCCTGCCCACATTATTCTCTGAGTTTTGCTCTTCTGGTCTGAGCTCTGTGTTAGAAATACTCATTAAATCTAGCTCATTAACAAAAAGCCCTTCACATATGATGTTCCTTCTTTTTTCTTTTTTTGTTGCTTTTAAATGTTTATTTTTGAGAGAGAGAGAGAAAGAGAGAAAAAAAGAGAGACAGAGGGGGAGGGGCAGAGAGAGAGGGAGATACAGAATCTGAAGCAGGCTCTAGGCTCTGAGCTGTCAGCACAGAGCCAGACACGGGGCTCAAACTCACAGATGCTCAACTGAATGAGCCACCCAGGTGCCCCTTTTTCCTTTTTTAACGTTTATTTATTTTTGAGAAAGAGCACACATGCATACAGGAGGGATAGAGAGAGAGGGAGAGAGAGAGAATCCCAAGGAGGCCTCGCACTGTCAGCAAGAAGTCAGACTCAGGGCTGGAACCCATGAACCGTGAGATCATGACCTGAGCTGACCAAGAATTGGATGCTTAATGCAGTGAGCCACCCAGGCGCCCCATGATGATCTTTCTTTTAAGAATAGTCTTTCTATCCATTTTTCCTGGTTAATTCTTTCTCACTCTTCAAGTCTCACATGATATACTAATTCCTGTGAGGCACTTTCCCTGAATTCTCTAATCTAAATCCGATCATCCTATTATGCTTTGCCTTTGAAGTACTCATCACAGTTTGCAGTTGTAGACTTACTTATATTACATGGAGATGCCTCTCCATTAGGGTAGGAGAACTGCTATTTTCTGTGCTGTGGAATCCCTGACACCTAGCATGGAGCCTTGAACACAGAGATGTTCAGATATCTGTCAAATGAGTGGCAACAAAATCCAGCAACAACCATTTGTCTAGCTATTCAGAACTTATGAAACACTTTATATAGGAGTTAGGAGTTATATATAGGAGTTATATAGAAAGTTTGTAGGTACTTTCATAGCTCCAGTGTCCAGCTGACTGGGTGCCCCCAAAAGGTTAGCTCCTTCCCATTTTCTGTCTCTTAAAATAATAAACTACATCCTTCCTTATGTGGTAGACAGCTTCTGAAAGGACTCCTATTGATTCCTGCCTCCTGGTAGTCATGCCTCCCCTTGAATTTAGGCAGAACCTAGTAATTTGCTTCTAATGAATAAAATATGGCAAAAGTGATGGGATGCCACTCCTGGGATCAGGTTATAAAAGACCGACTTGTTTCTTTTTTCTTTGTTTAGTTAGTTTATTTATTTTTAGTAATCTCTATACCCAACATAGGGCTTGAACTCTCGACCCCAAGATCAAGAGTCACATGCTCTTCTGAGCCAGCCAGGCGCCCCGGACTGACTTCTTTCTTACTAGCATGCTCTCTCTTGCCCTCTAGCTTGTTCACTCTGATGAAGCAAGCTTCCACATTGTGAGATGCTCCTGGGAGAGGCTCTCAGGGCAAAGAAATTGAGGGAAGCCTTAGTCCCACCACCACCCATGAGGAAGTAAATCCTACTAACAACCATGTGACTGAGTTCGGAAGCAGATCATTTCCAGTGGAGCCTTGAAAGGACTATAGCTTTGTGTCAGATCTGGAGCTGGAAGATGCTGTTAAGTCATGCCCGGATTCTTAACCATGAGTAACTGAAATGATAAATACTATCATAAGCTACCAAGTTTTGGGGTAATTCATCGTGCAACAGTAGACAAACAATGTACCCTATTTCTGCCATGAGATAATATCCTTACTATTTCAGTAATTTTGGTCAGTTCTTTGAAATGACAAATCACCTGTTTCCTTTTTAAAAATTTTCCCAGTGAAGCAATGAGTGAAACCAAAGGTTTTCAGTGAGAACTCTACTTGTTTTCTCTTTTGCTATCTAGAACAGTAAAAAGAACAAGAACTCTGGGGTTCAAATCCTGGTTTTGCCACTTATTAGCTGTGTGATTCAGAAATACCTCAGATTCTTTTGTAAAATGAGTATAACAGTATTTACTTCACAATTTGTTATGAACATTAAATAGTTAAGTTAGTAGAAGTGTGTTAGCAATGTCTAGAGCTAAGTAGGAGCTCCAAAATGCTGAATCTTTTCTTCCTCTGTGATAAAACCATGCTATTCCCCTACTTTATTTCCCCAACAAGCTCCATACACCATCACCCTGACTTAACTGTCTTTCTGAAGTGATCACAAAACATTAATACTGCAAAAGGCCGAAATACTATTTGGTTTAATTCCTTCATTGTGAATATGGGGGAATTGAGGCCCGAAGAAATAAGGATTCCTGATTTCAATTACTATATAGTATTTGATTTCTCCTCTGGTAACAAGACACTGACAATGGTCTTTTCTCCCACAGGAAGTCCCATTTGTAAGCCACCCTTCTATAGCAGCAGTGGATTCAGGGAGGAAGGATGGTGCCAGGGAGAGCAAGGAGCCAAAGGTAGGTCACGGGGACTCACCTGTGCTGGCTGGATGACTGGGACCTGGTTCTGCCTGGATGTTTTTTGTGCTTGCCATACTCACGGGGGGCACCCTGCGGGCAGCTGAAAGTACCATGCAGGCTGAACGTCCCAAAGCCCCTGGCTGCAGCTGCTTTAGGATATTCCTAAGCTCTGAAATTTCCTTGGTGCTCCTGCAGGGAAACAGAGAGCACTCGGTTTCACTCAGAAAAGAGACTCCATTCCTCTTACCTAAGTCAGTGACCTCTAACCAAGAAAGCCAGTTTGATACACAGATAGGGTTAGGTCTCGAGGTTGTGATTAAGTGGGGGGAAACCAGGCAGGGCTTGTGTGCCTGTGAGTGACTTGGTAGCCTTTCTCTTTTTGGGAGAAAGAACTGAGAAGTGGACAAGGACCTCCGTTCTGGTAGCTACATACGTTTGGGGATCTGGGAAGAACGTCCTCCGAATGGAAGGATTAGCCAGCCAGGGGCTTGGACCAGACTCCTGAGCATCAGAACCCTGAGAAGAAAATGGAGCAATATGAACTACAGACATTCACCACCAGGGGACGCTGCCACCTGTACCAGGGCTATTCCCAAACCTGAGGACTTCAGCTTAATGACTAAGCATGTTTTCTATAACTTTACACAGTACCTTTGCTTGTGTGCACACTCTCTTCCAGCTCTAAGATACGAGATTCAGTAATGTTGTATAGTTAGTTCCTCAATGCTGAGGTTTTTGTCATGATCCTGAAAGTCCCCAGAATCAAATATATGCTGTTGGGAAAAACGGGGTCATGAAACTAATAATCATTCGCGAACTTTTGAAAGCGTATACGCTGTAGTTTAAATCTGTACATATATAAAATTCGCTCATGTAGGTACAAAACTCCAATCACTTATCTCTTTATACACCTACATGAAAGAAATAAAGCATACCCATATATTTCTCCGTAGTTAAGAATAGTTCCATTCTTGGGGCGCCTGGGTGGCGCAGTGGTTGGGCGTCTGACTTCAGCCAGGTCACGATCTCGCGGTCCGTGAGTTCGAGCCCCGCGTCAGGCTCTGGACTGATGGCTCGGAGCCTGGAGCCTGTTTCCGATTCTGTGTCTCCCTCTCTCTCTGCCCCTCCCCCGTTCATGCTCTGTCTCTCTCTGTCCCAAAAATAAATAAACGTTGAAAAAAAGTTAAAAAAAAAAAAAAAAAAAGAATAGTTCTATTCTGAACTCTTTGGGGACATTTTTATCATTTTTTTCTTCTAAATATTAATAATATTATTTAATTTCCAGTATGATTTATTTTGTGAAAATTTTGTTCACCTACAACTAAAAACCTACCAATTTAAGCCACCATTTCTAGCCATTTATAGAAAGAGATGTGTATGTGTGTATGTATGTATGGATACCTCAAGTCTCTTTTCTACCATTAGCCTCTCCATGTAACTATCACAGGCATTTTATAAACCTCTCTACTTCTAACTCCAAAAATTTCTATGTGCGATAATCATGCAAGAGATCATTTCTACCTAGATTTTATTTATGTGCTTTGTGCTACGGTTTCTATTTTGTCTATTCAATTTATCTGTCAATTCACTGCACCTATTTCCTTTTTTATTTTTCCAAATTTCCTTTTTCCCTTGAATTTAAAAAAATGAAAAAACTTTGCCTTTAATTTACAGTTGATTCTTCTATTGGAGATTCTTTTATTTTTAAAATATGTATTTATTTTTGATAGAGACAGCATGAACAGGGGATGGGCAGAGAGAGGGGGAGACACAGAATCTGAAGCAGGCTCCAGGATCTGAGCTGTCATCACAGAGCCTGACGCGGGGCTTGAACTCACAAACCATGAGATCATGACCTGAGCAGAAGTCAATCGTTTAACCAACTGAGCAACCCAGGCGCCCCTATCAGATTCTTTTATTTTTTTAAAAAAAATTTTTTTTTAACATTTATTTATTTTTGAGACAGAGAGAGACACAGCATGAGCAGGGGAGGGTCAGAGAGAGAGGGAGACACAGAATCCGAAACAGGCTCCAGGCTCTGAGCTGTCAGCCCAGAGCCCGATGCGGGGCTCGAACTCACAGACCGCGAGATCATGACCTGAGCCGAAGTTGGACGCCCAACCGACTGAGCCACCCAGGCGCCCCTCAGAAATTCTTTTAAAGGTAAACATCTTTCTTGTAAAGCATGATTTTGGCCTCATTCTGCAAACATGAGAAGTAGTATTTTTACTCACATTCACAGCTTGTTTACGTATGTATGTATGTAATCACATTTACCGTTTAATATTTAAAAAAAATTTTTTATTTAATGTTTATTTATTTTGAGAGAGAGAGAGACAGAGACAGAGCATGAGTAGGGGAGAGGCAAAGAGAGAGGAAGACAGAATCTGAAGCAGGCTGCAGGTTCTGAGCTGTCAGCACAGAGCCCGATGTGGGGCTTGGACTCAAGAGCTGCAAGATTATGACCTGAGCCGAAGTCGGATGCTCAACCGACTGAGCCACCCAGGTGCCCCTACCATTTAATATTTTTTAATTGCCATTACAATCTCATCTTGGATGCAGCATTAATTTAGAAATATTTTAATTTTCCTGGGCTTCTATTTTTTCTTTACTTTGTCTCATATACTTTAGAGCAAATACCACTAGAAAGGGTAACTAGATGGGTGTGGAGAATTTATGGTTTATTTAATTCTAAGTGAGATTAATCATTAGGAACTGAGCTTCCAAGCACAGGTTACATGGAGTCAGGTGGCCTGGATTCAAATCCACTCTAAGACTTATTTAGCAGTGTGACCTGGAACATCTCACTAAAGTTCTTTGTGCTTTGGTTTCCTAACTGGAAAACCAGTGCCATAAAAGACCCTATGTCACGGGGTTAAAAGCCCGTATGTTTTGCTTTCACTATAATATACCATTAGAACAATACACCTTAAATTTTAGACATTTTAAATTATAAAATTGAGTGCCATCAATCTGTTTCCATGCATCAACCCTCTCTTGTAGACACATTTTAGAATTTCTTTCCCTGTGGTTTCACTGAGGTATGTGCAATACATTTCACTCTGCTGTTGATGTTCAAGGTCCTTCTAACATTATGGCTCTAGAGTTGCTGACTCCCTCCTTGGTCTTAAAGGTGCAGAGTAATTTAGATGGCCAAAAGAAGCCCTTATTTAGCCTATAATTAGAGAGACCGTATGTCCTGGTTTGCCTGGGACAATACTGTTGTCTCCATGTAATTAATAGCACTCTTTTTCCTCTCCAAATGTCTCAGTTTGGATGGTAAACTTTATGGTGGTGATCCTATCTACAACTTGCCCCTGAAAGGTAAGTTATTCTAAAAGCCTACTTTGTTCTAGGCACTGTTCCAGCTGCCAGGACTCAGTATGGAACAAGACAAACAGGTCCCTAATCTCACAAAGCTTCCATTTTATTGAGGCCAGGCCCACAGGGCTGTAGCTCCATTCGTGTCAGCCCCCTGGCACCACAATACTGGAACCTGGCAGAGCACACGGAGCGGCTTCCACTGGTCCTGCTGCATTTTTTAGCCCTTCCCATGAAGGAGGAGTAAATCTCAGACCAGGCTTTCCTAGTCTCCGTTCTCTGGGTCTCTCCCGAGGCTGTACTACAGAAGCATCTCCTCTTCCTCCTCCATTTTGTCTTCTGATGCTCGGTCTGTTTTTCTCAGTAACCTCAACAAGAGTGACACTTGTAATGTTCACTCCTGGAACTGAACTTCTTTTGGTTATGTCAGATGTTTGGAACTTCATTTTTTTTACAGTTATTTATTTATTTTGAGAGAAAGAGAGAGAGAGAGAGAGAGAGAGGGAGACAGAGAATCCCAAGCAGGCTCTGAGCTGTCAGCACAGAGCCCAACGTGGGGCTCAATCCCACAAACCATGAGATCACGACCT
The DNA here is from genome assembly GCF_018350155.1 of Leopardus geoffroyi. NCBI lineage: Eukaryota > Metazoa > Chordata > Mammalia > Carnivora > Felidae > Leopardus > Leopardus geoffroyi. Next base: position 59,742,548 of record NC_059329.1, on the reverse strand, counting down.
GAGCCGAAACCAGGAGTTAGACACCTAAACGACTGAGCCACTAGGTGCCCCGGATGTTTGGAGCTTCTAGAGGTGTATTACGTGCATAGGAAGCACTGTAGTATAATGACAGATGACCTGATTTCTGGTCCGTCTTCTGCTCTGGTTCACCGTGTGAATCTGAATATGCAAGTGTCCCTAGCTGACACACAAAATGAGGTGGCTGGGGCTTGATGATCTCTAAGTATTTTTGACCTCTAGAATTGTACAACTCTTGCTTTGTGTGATTCCATCTTTGTATTTGTTTGTGAGTGAATTATGGTAGAGGGTACTGGAAAGATAAATGAAGACACAGTGACAAGAAAGCAGGAGGATTCAGAATAGGCTGAGGAATAAAAAATAACTAGAAAACTGGCTGAGAAGAGGGGAGGTAAACTGACCAGATACCTATCCATCTTCTCTTAGCAGCATGTGTGTGTTGTACAGGGAGAGAAAGCAGGAAAACAAATGAAATTGCAGAACACATATCTAACATTGTAACTGGCTTTCCTGGCAGGTGGGTCAGGCAACAACAAGGACAGAGAGATAGTAAGCTCTGGGACTTTCAGGTGCTAGAAGGAAAAGTCTGATGAAAGCTGTAGCCCACGGGAACCTAAACGTAAAGTGGATTAAGTCTGAATCCAAAAAGAAATTTCATTCTTGCTAAAGAACCAATGGCCCTACAGCTTTGTGTACACTGCACTGAAGGTTCACTGCCTTGAACCTCCCAAGGGCAAAAGGGATGGAGAGGCATTCACTCTTAGCTGTAAGGAAAGGTAGCAAGCCCATTTCTGTTTTTACTTGAATGTGTGTGTGTGGTGGGGAGGAAGGTGGGTTTCTGTGTTTATCCCTCAATCAAGCCCCAGTCTTCTAACCTGAAACTGAGAAAAGTGGGAAAATATGAAGTCCTTGTTCCACCATTGTACATACCTGGCTTAGCCTAGTGCTCCCAGGAGCAGAGAGATCCCCCACAGGGTCATCTGAGGAGTCCAGGGAGGAACACACCCGGAGGAAGGCCAGACCAAAAGACTGCTGACGTGTGAAGGGTTGGGAGCAGGTCAGGCGAAGTCGATCCCAGGGCTCACCTGAGGCCACAGCCAGGAAATCTTCTGAAGGCAAAAAGAAAGAAAATGAGAGGCAGAGGAAATGTGTGAATGGGAGAGACAAAGAAAGAGAAGGTCAATACTGAGGAGACGAAAGACAGGGACTATACAGATTAAACTCCAACAAAAGGAATGGAGGCCATCAGTAACTGTCCCCTTAGGCTTTGGTGCTCAGGGTTTGGCAGTGCTAAGGCCAGTTAAGGTGCACTCAGACCTGGTGCCTTGCCTTCCCACCATCGCCCCTCTGTCACGGTTCCACACTGTTCGCAGCACATCCTCATTCTATACCTCTCTAGGGACCTTGCCAATGTGTCAATTTACTTATGAAAGTTTTTTTTTTTAACTTTATTTATTTTATTTTTTAATGTTTATTTAGTTTTGAAGGAGAGAGAGAGACAGAGCATGACCTGGGGAGGGGCAGAGAGAAAGACACAGAATCTGAAGCAGGCTCTAGGCTCTGAGCTGTCAGCACAGAGCCTGATGTGAGGCTCGAACCCACAAGCTATGAGATCATGACCTGAGTCAAAGTTGGACGCTTAACTGACTGAGCCACCCAGGCACCCCAGTTTATTTATTTATTTTGACAGAGAGAGAGAGCGCACAAGTGAGGGAGGGACTGAGAGAGAGGGAGAGAGACAGAATCCCAAGCAGGCTCCACACTGTCAGTGCAGAATCCAATGCAGAACCTGAACTCACAAACTGTAAGATCATGACCTGAGCCGACATTGAGTCAGACACTTAACCGACTGAGCCACCCAAGTGCCCCCAATGTCTCATTTTAAACAGGAGGTACCTGTAGTGTTGGGGTCTGAGGTGACCACTCGCCCAGTGGATCAGATGAGCTACATCTGCTCTTCCTGGACCATGAGATCTCCACCTCCCTCACAACACTCCATGGCCTCCATAGTCACTGTGTGACATGGCAATACTGCAAACCCTTCTCACCTTTACTTCCCAGCACTCTGTGGTAGCACCTCATCCCCTGCACCTCGTATGCCCCTCCCATATCATGGTTCCTTCACAACATTACAAACACCTCAGCTCCAACACAGACAAATCCTTATTAGACTGTAAGTCCCCAAAGTCCAGGAATCAGATCTTATGTCTGTTCTGCAGTGCCTAGTGAACACAGAAATTTGCATGGATTGGAACTCAGGAAGCACTATATACTATCTAACCATATCCATCCTGTAGCCTTCCATCACTTATATAAACATTTATTCTACACTAACACTTACACAGTTGTCCCTCCTCATCTGTGGGGGATATGTTCAAAGCCCCCAGTGGATACCCGAAACCACAGATAGCACCGAACCTCGTATATACTATGTTTTTTCCTATACGTGCATACCTACGATAAAGCTTAATTTATGAGTTAGGCACAGGAAGAGATTAATAACAATAATAAAACAGAGCAATTATAACAACAGGCTATAATAAAAGTTACGTGAATGTGGTCTCTCTCTCTCTTGCTCTCTCAAAATATCTTACTGTACTCTGCTCACCTTTCTTCTTGGGGTGACGTGAGATGATAAAATGCCTACGTGATGAGATGAAGTGAGGTGAATGACGTAGCCATTGTGACACAGGGAGGCTACTACTATTGACCTTCTAATAATATGTTAGAAGGAACATCATCTGCTTTTGGGCTGTGGTGGACTGTAGGTAACTGAAACCATGGAAAGTGAAACCATGGATAAAGGGCGACTACCGTACTCACACCAATGTACATTTATACAAATAAAAACACTACTCACAAATACGGGCTCAACATCAGGCTCCACCGAATCATGTTATGTGTAAATATAAATCATAGTGCATAAATGTTCTCGGTTCCCATATACTGTCATCACAGAGAACTCACACAAACATACCAGTAGTTGTTCACTCACCACCTACCCCATACCCCCACAGATACGACCAAGCCCCTTCACAGGCCCCTCCCACCATTCCACCTAACAGCTCCATGGCCCTCTCTAGTGGGTTGTCTAGCTTAGCATGACTGCATCTCTTTCTCATAGTCTCTCTCGCTGTCCATTTCCCATTTCTGTTTTTGTCTTCCTTACCATCTTTAAACATGCGGACCCCTGAGCGGTTTTTCCCCTGCTTTGAATCAGCCAGGGACATAAGCATGGTTGCAGGGAGCAAGGTGACAAAAGGTCTGTCCAGGGACCAGGAAGAACGGCCCACATCAATTTGCAGGAAAGCACAGCCACAGTTACCTGAGGACAAAAGGTTGAGAGAAGGATTTAAGGGTGATGGGAAGACAGATGCTCTCCTGATTGCACACAAGGTATCGGGTGGGAAAAGGACATTCTTCCATTCTAGAGCTGGCTGGAAGCCCAGAAAGGTCAAGGAACACAGTGAACTGGCAACTGAAATGGATAAGACCTCAGTCCACAAAATGACAGTATGAAGGTTCACAGTGGTCCTCCCAGCTAGAAACCTTCCCTGACTCAATAGACTTGCTGCTTCCCTGTCCTCTGGCTCTGGCAGGCAGTGCTAATCTCTGTCACTATTAGACCCCTGCTAGGGAGCCCTACAGAGCTGAGGCCAATGGTCTTTGTTAGTTCTCTACTCCAGAGAATGCTAAGGCCAACCTTCTCAACCGCAAATTCCTATGGAGACTTCCCAGATTAGTCTGCAGAGCCCATCCCCCAGCATCCTATTGACAATGATATTTATAGGTGCTTACAGGTTCTATTTGTTGGCATTTGTAATTATGTCAGCATCCTAAGGCTTCACCCAGACTATTCAGATCAAAGCAGGGCACGTACGTTAAATAATTCAGGGAATACCATTCCCACTACTTTTTTTTTCAAATTTTATTTTTCAGTAATCTCTCCACCCAATGTGGGGCTCGAACCTACAACCCGAAGATCAAGAGTCACATGCTCTACCCACTAAAACCAGCCAGGTGCCCCTCCCATTGCATTCTATGTGAACGGAAACCTCAGAGTTTGCCAACACCATACACCTGAGAAGGGCACCTGGGCCACATCTCACCTTCAGACCAGGAAGGGCTTATTCCATGAAGAGTGCTCAGCTAGACCAAGTTGAGACATTATGGAGCACTTGGAGGGGAATGTGACTCCTGCATCTCCCGCACAGATTCCTAGACCTCAGAGAACTCACTCACCTACATCAATGTAGCCAATGGGCACTGCCCTCTCCAGCTGGAGTTCCACTTTCAGCTGCCCACTCTTGTCCTGAGGGCAGCTGAGCCAAGGTCCCTTCTGACAGTCTGGATTCAGCAAGTTCTCCACAGGATACTTGGGATCCTAAGTCAGAGAGAGAAGGAGTAATCAGGAACCTCACCGAACTGAAAGGTAAAAAGGATGCCCATGAATGAGGGATTCCTACATTCCCAAACCTTTCCAGGCATTTTACCATGATAGAAGAACCACTAGATGGGAGTCCATAAAAGTACAGCTATCATGTGCCAGGGATTTACAGACCATTTACCTCTCCTTCATTTACCAAACCACCTCATTTAATCCTCCTAACACTTTACTATTTAGTTTAGTTGCTATTATTGCTTCTTACTTAACAGATCAATACATTGAAGCTTAGGTTCAGAAACTTACCCAAGGCCACAAAGCCAAATAACCAACCAAAATCAGAACATCTAGCTTTCTGAATCCAGGCTTTTAACTGCCACACTATGCTATTTCACTTCATTTACAAGGTAATTTCACAGACATTTATTTATCTTCAAAGTAGCCCTATGAGAAAAGAAAGGCAAGGATTTTTATTCTGAGTTTACAACTAATGGGTAGGAATAAAGTGATTTGTTCCAAGGCAACAATAGCAATACCGAGAGAGAAAAATTTTTAAAAACTATTTTTGAGAGAGAGAGAGAGAGAGAGAGAGAGAGAGAAAGAGCACAAGCAGGGGAGGGGCAGAGGAGGAGACAGAGGATCTGGAGTGGGCTCTGTGTTGACAGCAGCAAGCCCAGTGTGGGGCTCGAACTCATCAACTGTGAGATCATGACATGAGCCAAAGTCAGATGCACAACTGACTAAGCCACCCAGGCACCCACCGAGAGAAATTCTTGGTTCTAACCCACAGTTAGATATTTTTTGGTGGCAAGGCCCTGAGCAAACTACTTTCTCTCTCTGGATCTAAATTCTTTCATCCATAAGTAAAGGGGAGGGAGTCTATACTCATGGTTTTCAATCTTGTTTTTTGTTTTAGCAATAAAATCCTTCCTTTTAGCTGAAATCTTACACTAAAATGTGTGTGTGTGTGTGTGTGTGTGTGTGTGTGTGTATTTTCAGCAAAAAAAACCAGAGCTCTGGTTAAAACACAGGTTGGGGGGTCTAGAGACATACATGCACCACCTCACTTCAATTAGAAGTGGGTGCCCATAGAACAGTTTGAAAACCTCAGTGTTAGATGATAAGTAACATTCTCTAGCATTTTATAAGGCTCAATCTTTGAAGAAAACCATTTAGGCTGACTATGTAGGTAAGAAGGATATGGGCAATTTTCATTTTCTTTCACTTAGGAGTTGATATATTAGTTCCAAAAGGCTCTCTAAGAGTCTTTCTGAAATGAGTGGGGATGTTTTTGACTGTCATCATGACCAGGGAGCATTACTGTCATTAGGGTCTGAAGGCCATGGATGCTAAATACCTCATCAGGTAAATGATACTGCTATAAATGCAGATTTATCCCACCCAAAATGCCAATGGCATCCTTTGAGAAAGACTAGGGCAACAGAAGGTGAAGAAGAGTGTGGAGAAAAGGTATGGATAGAAATGACAGCAAAGGAAAGGGTGGGAAGTTCTTAAGAATCACCACATGGTATAAATCCTGGGCTTAGGCCTCAGCATCTAGATCTAATCTGGATAATTGGAATTTCTCAAAAGTGAACTTTTAGGGAGGAGGTTGAGATCACTTTTGATGGTGGGGGTGATGTCCTCACAGGTCAGGAATGACCTTGAATGTCCCGGTGTGCTCTCAATGACAGAGTAACTAAACTGCCCTTCTAGGAACCCTGGTACAGACTTTGGGCCTATGGGTTTGCCAGTTCCCTTCAAACTAAGGGTGGAATCCTGAAGTTGTTTCCTCTCTACCTTCAATTCCCAGGAACACTTCTTTTATGCACCCTGCGTTGCTCTGGGAACAACCTGAGGGCAAGAGCTGTGTGTCCTCCTTTGACTTTGGATTCCCAAAGAAGGGACGATGTCTCTTCTATTAAACTGGGAGTTTCCTGAAAGCGCAGCCAAGTCTCCTACTTTTGTCACTTCTTTCAGTTGCCAAGAAAAAAATCACAACTGCTAATTAACATACCTGAGAGGAAAATGATACGATGTGGCTAATCTTTACAGGAGCCATTGTGGGCCCAGCAGCTATCCCAAGTACAAGGCAAAAATACTTTCTCCTAAGATCTCTTCTGTCACCACTTTGGCACTGCCTTTTTTGGTCCTGTCAGCTTCCAGAAGAGAAAGAATCCTCATGCTACTCCTGAAGGAGAGAACAAAAGAAAAACAAACTAGCCATGGCTGGTTCTCTGGAAATCTTTGCAGGAAGTCAGACTGTTTCTGATGCCCTTGATGGGCTTGTGGGGGCAGTGGGCAGGGAACGGATCTGGACCAGGTGGTGAGATTCCAACAAACACGTGAAACAACTAGAATGCAACCACAGGGCAACGGAGCATCAAGTACAAAATAGGTTAGTACGGGAACGTTGGATGCTCCCCAGGGCATGAGTGGTGCCTTAAATCATTCACCTTTATACACCTAGAGCCCACCACGTAGTAAAGACGCAACAAATGTTCAACTAAATATACAAGTCTCTTGATTTGTTCTCCCCTCTCAAATCAATCTCTTAAATTTGTTTCTCGTTGTTACTCCTCTATTAGGAATCATCAATGGCTTCCTGATGTACGCAAAACCCTTTTTACATGGTGGGTACTTAGTAAATATTAATTCAGCTTGGCCCCTCAAAGCACCTACTAGGTGCGAGACTCTTCAGCTCTCAGCTTCGGGAGACTAAACCGTGCAGGCACTTCCCCCTCTCGGAACGCGCTGTTCTGTACATTCCTTGACCGCTACCCATTCTCTGCAACTGCCGCCCCCCCTCCCCCCCATACAACCCTCAAAGCCCCTCACCCGGAACAACGGACCTGGAAGAGCCATCGCAGCCTCAGATCGCGGACCACAAAATCCTTTCTCCCGCCAATTTGGCCCTCTGACCTCCGACTTCTGATTCGTAGCACTACTCTCCGCCTCCGGAATTCCGGGAATTTGTCCTGGGGCCTCAAGAAGCCGCTGTTTTTGAAAAATGATTCCCACCGAGGCAAGAAGACATGTGATATAGCCAGTAAAATGCATTAGTGTGCATCTATGTATGTTTTATATCTATTTTAAAGGTATATTTTTAGTTATATTTTATGCAAATTTCCACTCACTATAAATCTGTCCACAGCGCGGAACCTAAACTTCCGGGTCAGAGTCAATGTATTCTGGGAAATGTAGTCCTTAGCCTCCACGCTTCTCTCGTTGGAGCTTAGAGTGAGGGAGCGTCGCAAAAGTTGACGATGTAGAGACCCTTCTTTTTGGCGCTCCCAAGGGGAGAATTGGTGAAATATTTGCACTGAAAAGATCCAAGCCAAATTTCTCATTTTCCAAGAATCCTCCCCCAGGGAAGCTTAGAAGCGCATGGAAACCGTCCCTCCTTGACCTTTAAGTGAGCAGCAGGTAGATAGTCTCTTAGTACCGCTCAAGACTCGGCCTGACTTGTTGCCCTGCCCCCTGCCGGAGCCTGCGCCGCCGATTGGCTAGGAGCACTTGAGCGGCGGAAGCAGCTGGCTCGCGCGGGGACCGGAGGGAGGGGGAGAGCTGTGAAGATGGCGGCAGTGGTAGAGGTGGAGGTTGGAGGAGGTGCTGCCGGGGAACGGGAGCTAGATGAGGTAAGAAATGTTGAGAGTCAAGGAGAGAAGAGGCTCAGCCTGAACCTGAAGGGAGGGGGAGGAGAGGTTATCGGGAGTGGGGTCCTAGGGGAGGCGGGACCCTGAGAAGGAAGGAGCCAACTGGGGGGCGGGTGCGCGGAGAGGGAAATCAGAGGTAACCTGCACTCCGGCACTGAAAGGCGGTTATGAGGATAGAAGACTTGCAGTAACCTCAAGGGTGGAGATTGAGGACAGGGAGAGAAGCCAAAGAAGTGAGGGCGTTAGATTTGAGATTATTAACTGGGGGTCGTAGGGGTAGGACTGAAGGGCTGAGGGGTAGCTTGAGTTGGAGGGGCGTGGACTTCTGCGTGGGAAGGCCGGACTTTCGCTGTAGGAGAAGACCGGCTTGGTTTGGGGTGGGGGTTGGGGACCCACACCAGGGAAGAGTGCTAATCTAGTATTACAGTGTTGAGAGTTATTTTTATGTAAGAACTGTTTTTTTTATCATTACACTCTAGGACTTGGTACATAATGTGTCATAAAGTTTTGTGCACCTAATGGAAGAATGAATGATTGTATACCGGAATTCATCGTTTCACTCATTTAACAAACATTACATATGTTTGTGCTGAGTCCTGGGTTAAGTGCTAGAGACATAGGGGCCCTTCCATAGAAGAGTCCACAGCCTAGTGGTGGGAGACACAGAAGGAAAACTAGTCGTAGCATCAGAGGTATAATGGTGGCACTGAGAAGAGGGGGCCAGTTCAATTTGAGCTAGGGAAGGCTTCCCAGAGGAGCTGAGTCTAATGGGGTAAATGATTCTCTATTTCTGGCTCTTTCTAGACCTCTGAGCTCTTTGAGGGTGAGCTCCTTGAGGGTGTATGTCCCCTTTACCTGTCTAATGGACATTTAACAACTGATGTATTGAATTACCGGTGGTCCTTGAATCACTAGGAGGAAAGAGACATTGAGTTTAAAGGGAATGAAGGGATAGCGCTGAGAAGTAAATAGAAGGTAAGAAAGGAAAGGGAGATTATTGTGAGGCCAAAGGTACATTCATAGCAAGGGTTGCTTATAGCCTTGCATAGGACAGCATATGGACAACTCAGAGGGATAGGAGGAAGGGGGTTGATTGTCAGGGGTCCACCCACCACCAGTGGGATCTCTGAGGGATCAGAATCTAAGAGGCTCTGGCTGTGTATTGGAGGTGGGTGACTGGGGACAATTGGGGGTGAGGCTCAGAGAAAGGGAGTAGAAGTGTACTTGAGAAGCTAAGACTGTTGCTTGGTGGTAGGATGACTTGGTGGATTTGGTTTACTTGATTGGGGTTATTAATGTGGCAGGAAGAGACTGAGAAACCTGACAGGTGGTTAGAGCAGGGGGAGATTTTTAAGGAAACATTTTAGACCCATACCTCTCAACCACTAGAGGTGTTTGGATACCACTTGGTTGGTGATATGGGGTGGTTGTGGAAATGACCTCCAAGGCCCCATCCAGTTTTAAGTTTCTGTGATTACGGTTGACTGTGGTTCAGTGAGATATAGTTGAAAGTGCCCTGGAAAAAATAAATACAGTATTGAAGTTATTACGTATGGTTTGTTAGTCATGAGCCCTCCTTTGAGGGAGCCTGATTTCAATTACATATATCAGGGTTCATTGAGATAAAGAGCAAAAAAGAATTGGCAGAGGGGAAAAGAACTTAAAGTTTTGATGTAAGACAGTTTTTATTTTTGCTTCTTCGCTTTTCTTCCCTTATTGTTTTAAGAACTTGAGAGCTTCTAGTTGTATAATATGCTTATACTACAGACTTATTAGAGTGTTGTGTCTAGAGGTCAACTTTATATGTAACCACTAGCATCCATCCCAGAAACTTCTGTTACTTGTTTTATTTACGTGGAAAGATATAATCTGTGGTCTGGAAATTCTGTATGGACTGGTTCTATCTTTTGTGTGTTTGAGAAAATAACTCTGAGAAGCTGGAACAGCTAGTAATCCCTTCAAGCTCCCTTCTCCCAGACAAACAAACACACAAACAAAAACCAGGGGTCTGGTCTGGTAGACTTAGTTTATGTGAGTTTCTACTAAAGTCTACCCAGCTGTCTCTTAGCAGCCTTAGTTAGTGAAAAAGAAGGTGAAATCCATCCTTGTAATTTGCAATTATGGAGGTCTATGTGTTAAGCACTGGCAATGTAAGATAGGATCTTTACCAACTTAGAGTGTAGGGAAGAGGCATGCAAATAGCTCTACTCTATTAGGTAATTGTTATATTGGAAGTGTGTAAAAAATTCAGTGGGGCAAGTGGTTGAGTCTGCTAGGAGGAGTCAGTGAAATCCTTATAATAGAGATGAGCTTGAGCTGAAAAAATAAAGGTTGGGTTTACAAAGAAGTAGTGATTTGCATGTGGCATCAGAGTTGCCTTCCTGTAGCTCTTTCTGCTTGGTAAACTACTGTAGGGCCCGAATTATAAAAGGGTAGTGGATAGCCTAACTAAGACACAATTGGTGCTCTTTGCCACTTTTTTGGAAAGATTGCGTATGCTGTGGTTTTGTTCTTCAGGATATTGTACCTGTGTTTTCCAATATCAGATGTCATTAGCATGATAAGTTGTCTGGAATAGCAACCATCATTCCTTTCCTCTTCTTTTGTCTTTTCATTATTTGTTGAAGTAATTTAGGCTTTGCTAAGTGCTTCTCTAGTTTTGGAGAGGTGTAGAGAAAATAGGGTTTAGGAAATGAGCTACCGACAGAAAAACTTACTATTTATTGAGTCCTTACCGTAAATCAGCTCCTGTTTAAAGCCCTTTACTTGCATTATCTCATTCATTACTAATAGCAGCCCTGTTAGATTAGCTGCACTTTGTACTTGAGGAGACTGAGGCTAGAGAGGTTGAGTAACTTTTCTAGGATTCCAGTTTGTGAGGGAGGGGGCGGTGGCAGGGGCTGTGTGCAGATTCCAACCCAGGTCTGCCTACGCTATCCTGAACTCAGCCCATGCTGTACTGAGCACCTTGGTTCCATTTCTCCATTATTTGTGCTATAGGGATAGGTAATTTAAAACTGTATGGTTTTAATGATCTCATGTGAAAATTGATATGGTACATTTGATAAGTGACTGTGATTCGAAAGAGCATTGTGAGTCTCACGTTTGTGATGGTAATTTTATTAGTATTCCCTATTTATTGTCGAGGAAGTTGAGGTTCAGAGTATTTGAGAATGCCGAGGATATTGCAACTACTAAGTGGTATCACTAAGATTTAAACCCATTTTTTTTTTCCAGATTCCAAAGCGTTTGTTTTCTCTCAGTTTAAAGACCTAAACTGCAGGCTCATCTTACCAAAGTAAACTACCCCTTTCTATATATACAAAAGTTTAATCTCCAAATTATGAAGCAGGTTTCATTCTTGAGAGGTGTTAAGTAGGGGTTAACCAGAGGAATATTGGTTTTTCCATATAGGTCCTTTAATTTACTGATAACCTGATTCTGCTAAACCCCTGGTTGGGAGGAGTGATTAGCTTAGTGGTAGTTAGGAAGATGAGAGATGGGTCTAGCCAGCTCAGGGTAGGTATTAAACAGGCTGTGATAACTGGTTAAACTCAGTTCTTGCTCTCAACTTGCCAAACTACATGGTGCTTGAGGATATTAGTAGTATAAAGCATGGGTACCAGATAGGTGGCCCAGAAGCAGACCTACTCCTGGAGCCAGTGAGTTCCTCCTGGAAGGTGTAGCTGGTCAACCATAGAGAGGAATTGGAGGCATCATTTTGACACAGAGACCCAGCTTGAGACCTAAAGTAGAAAAGCGCATCAACATCCAATCAGGGCCAGACTGCCTGCCTGGCCAGTGCCTGTGAATTCTGGATGCATCTACTCCCAGTGCTTGTTCATCTGCCAGAATGATGTGACATACAGATCAGTGGGTAGTTTCCAGCTCAAGTTCAAAGCAAGTATCCCAGTCTACAACTAACTTGAGGTATTATTGCCTCAAGTATGTAATTTACCTCATCTGGACCCTGTTTTATTCTTTTTTTTTTTTTTTTTTTAATGTTTATTTTTGAGAGAGAGAGAGAGAGAGAACAGGGGAGGGGCAGAGAGAGAGGGAGGCACAGAATCCAAAGTAGGCTCCAAGCTCAGCTGTCAGCATAGACAGACATAGAATTCAGTGCAGGGCTTGAACTCATGAACTGTGAAATCATGGCCTGAGCCGAAGCTGGACACTTACCCAACTGAGCCACCGCCCTGTTTTATTCTTATTAAAAGAGGAAATTGGACTAGATTGGTGGTTTTTAAATCTTTATTTAGCCACAAAAGCCTTTATTCAAACAAAATCTCACTTTGAAACTTTGGGGTACTTAAGGGGACTCAGAACTCCTGATGTGTCTTAAGACACACTTTGAGACACACACAGTTCTCTCTTACTGCCCATTGATTGGATGACCCTACTCTTTCTTCTTTCAGCCCCTCACGTACTTCCTCCTAGCCCAGGTCTACCAAAGATTATTTTGTCTGTCTTCCTCACTAGACTCTTAGCTACATTAGAGAGCAGAATTCAAGTCTGTCTTGCTCGTTGTTATAGTCCCTTCCCTCAGCATGCTGCTTAGCATACAGCAGGTACCTGCTAAGTGTTTGATAATTATTATTTTTGAGTAATAGTAATAATAGCTACCAGTTAGTGAATGTTTGTGATATGCCAGCTCCTCTGCTTAGTAGTACATGCTTTTTAATGGAATGTTTACAACATCCCTATAAAAATTGGACTGTTGGACTAAATCGTGTTTAAAACTTTCTGGTTCTAACATATGGTGCATCATGTTTCTGGTTACTGCCAGGTCTTTGTTGATGCTGTCCTGTCTGTATGTTTCAAATCCCACCTGTATTTTAAGGTTCTAGCCCAAGGCTGTCTTGACTTCTGGAACTATTCTGATCTACACTGATGTCTTCTTTCCCTGCTTTTGATAGTTTTCTCTGTGTTCATTTATCAATTCATCAAATTTCTGAAGCACCTTCTATGTGCCAGGCACTGTGCTATTCTTGGTAATACCAAGATGGAGAAGGTGTGATAATTGCCTTCAGGGAGTTCACAGACTAACATGAGAAGAGAAACACTGATAAATAAGTACAAAAACATGTCACAGGTGCTGTGCTAGGGAGTAGGTGGGATGGGTATATCAAAGAGGAAGTGGTGATTCATGTCTTATCTCCTCTTCTCCGCTAGACTGGTAAAGCTCTAACAGGCAGGGTATAGAAATCCCTTGCTTCTTCAAAGGAGTAATCACTGCCTTCCCTCCCCCCGCCCCCCCTTTTCCTGTGGGTCTCTCCTGATAGACATTTGATAAATGTCTCTTGTTTCCAGGAGTTTCTTCTCTAGAGACTCTTGGTCAAAGCCAAGATTTTACTGGGGGATTGAGGTATGTGTGATTGAAGTTTAATCTTGGATATTTAACTATTTATCTTTGGATTTTTTTTGGGGGGGGGGGGTTTAAATGTTTATTTTTTAGAGAGCGAGAGACAGAGTGTGAGTGGGGGAGGGGCAGAGAGAGAGCGAGACACAGAATCTGAAGCAGGCTCCAGACTCTGAGCTGTCAGCTCAGAGCCCAACATGGGGCTCGAACCCATGAAGTGTGAGATCATGACCTGGGCCAAAGTCAGATGCTTAACTGACTAAGCTACCCAGATGCCTCTATGGATTATTTTTAAGGTATGTAAACTGAGTAATAGCATAGTGTAGTGGGAAAAAAACAGAGTAGTAAAAAGTACTCCTGGGTTCTAGACTAGGAATAGCAGATTTGTTTTATCTCAGAGAGAGTCAAATGATAATAGATGCTTAAAAGGCTGTATTGAGATTCTGAGGCCTGAGCTCAGGAGGAGAATGCTGAGGCAGAGTGCTGAAGGTGAAATAAGATAGAGTACTTACTCTGTGCCAAGTGTTTCGTATGCATTTTCTAATTTAATACCAAAATCTTACAAGGTAGGTACTATTATGGTTATCCCCATTCTATAGATGTGGAAACTGAGATGTAGAGAATTTATGTAATTTGCCCAATGTTATATAGCTAAGTAAGTGACAGAGCTGGAGTTCAAATCCAAGATGACTCCAGCACCTGTGCTTTTAACTATTTTGGGCAGTGTGAGTACTGTATACTTCTAATACTGTCCTACAGTGGACATTTCTACTATGTAAGTATATGACTTCATTTATAGAGGTAATTTGACTGGAATCATGCTGTTGGTCTCCCATGAGATTAGGCTCTCCTTGAAAGCCTTGTGTCCCTGGTGTCTGGCAAAGAGTATGATTCAATAAATGAATGAAAATGTGAATTCATGAAAGATTTCAATCTCTCTGTACCTCACTTCTTCATCTGTGAATTGATAGGTTTGGACTAGATGACGTTCTAAAGGTCTCTTGCAGCTTTGAAAGTCCTGGATCCCAGTATTTTACTCTGCCTGTATTTCATACAGTTCCTGTCAGGTACTTTGGTACTGTTTTCTATCAGGTAAATACTAGTGAATGAGTGAGTGAATGTATAATAATTGTTAATAACCCGTGCTAATAACATTAAGTTGAGAGAAGAAAAAAATGGTGATAGAGAAGTTATAGACAAAAAGGCCTACATATAACCTTGACTTTTTATACAGTCAGAGTTTCATACTTTGGCAGATAGCCTGTCTGCAGAGAATCTTTCCCATTTGGTTTCTCATCATACCTTTATACCTCCCATCCCCAGCTCACTCTTGTTTTTTGCAAGTCACTTTTTTATTAAGCTTATGTCTTGTTTTTGTTTGTTTGTTTGTTTGTTTAAGATTTTAAGTAATCTCTACGTCCAATGTGGAGGTCACACTCACAACCCCAAGATCAAGAGTTGCATGCTCCACCAACTGAGCTAGCCAGGTGCCTCCAATTAAGCTTATGTCTTAATAACTCTTCTACTTCCAGGAGGAATTTAAGGTGTTATCTGGTCAATAAAGGGGGATAGGAGAGAGAGAGGAGGAAAACTCCTCTATGTTCTAACTCCTTGAATGCTGGGACTTTCTCATCTCTATACATTCTTCAGTGCTTTGCCTGGTACTTGGCATGTAGCAGACATCAGTATATTGTGGGTTTGGCTCAGGATGAAAGAAATGTTGACCTAATAGCAAAGGTTAGCTGACACACTTAACTATCTGTTCTGGAAATAACACAATATCACCTGACAGCATTTGCTTATAAACTGCTTTTGAAGCATTTCCATTTTTAATTAATGCCATATTGCACCTTACCAGTGAGTCATAGGCACACAATCTGAGGATTTGCTCTCTGCCCCATGGTACCTTATATGGATTTCTGTCAGCACTTACCATGTTGTATTGCCCCCCTGATTAGGTGGTGAACTCTGGGAGGGGACAACCGTATCATTTTTTATCTCTGTGTTCCTAGCACCTAATCTCTCACAATGGCTAGCGTAGAAATTCAAATGTTTATTGAACTTGAATCTTAAAGGGATGTTGAACATCCCCAGTAAGTGATCACTCCCAGTCTGTGTTTAAACCCCTCTAATGGTAGGGAGCTATCTTTTGGGTCATCCTATTACCTCTTTGAATACCTCTGTTGCAGTATTCTTCAAATTGGGCTAGAATTTTTATTTCTGTAGTTTCAGCTTAAAAAAAATTGTTTTTAATGTTTATTTTTGAGAGAGGAAGAGAGACGAAGCATGAGTGGGGAAGAGGCAGAGAGAGGGAGACACAGAATTTGAAGCAGGCTCCAGGCTCTGTGCTGACAGCAGAGAGCTCCATGTGGGGCATGAACTCATGAACTGTGAGATTGTGACCTGAGCCAAAGTTGGACGCTTAACTGACTGAGCCACCCAGGTGCCTCTGTAGCTTCATCTTTTTAGTCCTTGTTCCTTTTTCCAGATCCTGCTTTTGCAGGATGCAGATGCTTTCTTTGCATCTTTGACCATGGAAGCACATGCAAGCACTGGCACTGCCAGAGGATGCCTCTGAGGAGTGTAGGCTCAATTCACCTGGGACTATTTGTCCTGAAAGCCAACCCACTGTAATCCATCTGATGTCATTCCTTATCTCCACTTTATTTCTTTGTGTTTTTCCTTCTTGAAGTCCTTTGTTATCTCTTTGCTCCTCAGAGGAAAATCTGGTAGGTAAATGTAAACTCATTAGTTCTCTCTAAAGTGCAGCTTTCCCAAGGGGATGCTGAGTTGTGGCCATGGGGCTTTTGGCCCTGGGCAACTAGGGAGAAACTGTGGGGAAAGAAGAAGCAGGGAACTGGAGGCAGAGAGCATAAGCATAAGCCATAAACCAAGGTTTGTGGTCCCTCTGTTCTCCTTCCCCTTTCCCAGTAGGGTGTTCTCAATAACTTAATGTGTCTGTTACTTTTTTTTTTTTTAATATTTATTTATTTTGAAAGAGAGAAAGAGAACGGGGGAGGGACAGAAAGAGGGAGAGAGGGAATCCCAAGCAGGCTTTGCCCTGTCAGTACAGAGCCCGACTCAGGGGTCAAATCCCATGAAGCATGAGATCATGACCTGAACTGAGATCAAGAGTTGGACACTCAACTGACTGAGCCACCGAAGCACCCCAATGTGCCTGTTACTTAAGAGGACTCTAGTGACATTTTACTCTCCATTGCCCATTGCTTAACCTCTTCTTGAGTCTGTCAGCACCCTCCAGAAACAGTTTTTTCTCCCTCTATTCTTATGGTAACAATAGCTAATTTTTTAGTGCATACTGTGTACCTGGCACTGTAGTAAGCATTTTACATGACATTAGCTCTATTAATTCTATTTTAATACTATTATTATGTTCAATTTCTACGTGAGAAAAACCAAGACACAGCTAAGTAATTTTAATTTATTCAAGATTGCATAGGTTGTAAGTGGAGGTGGGATTTGAACTTGGTGATAGGATTCCATGATCTCTGTTGCTGGTGTACTCTATAACACGGACTCACTGTTTTCAAAATTCACCACGTTTTTATTGAACATTTAATTATACCAGATACTTTTTTGGTCTTGGGAACTCCTAAATGGATAATGAGACTATCTCTGCTCCAAAAGAGGTCACAGTCTAGTAGGGAGAGGAAGTGATAATGACATAAAGTATTATGAGTAGAGTTATGCACAAGGTACCACAGGTACATGGATGGAGTGCATAATTGTATTTGGGAGTGTTAGGGAAGACTTCAGAGAGGATAGGACATTGGATTGATTTTTTTTTTTTTTTTTTATGAGTTCATTTGTTTTGAGGGAGAGAGAGAGCCAGAACCAGGGATGGGGCAAACCGAGAGAGAGAGTCCCAAGCAGGCTCTGAACCCCCATCACAGAGCCCAACAAGGGGCTCAAACTCTCGAACCTTGAGATCATGACCAGAGCCAAAATCAAGAGCTGGACCCTCAACCGATGAGCCATCCACATGCCCCATCATTGGGCTGATTCTTGAGGGGTAAAAGTTTACCATGTGAAGGAATGGAAGCATGAAATCTCGAATCCTTAAGCATATTATTCTTCACTAATAAAATATTTGTTGATGATTGCTTTTTGTGCAAGGGGCTATGTTAGGCACTTGGGTTGAGAGAGAAGATGCTAAATCATGTTTCAAGGAGCTTGTAGTTCTGTTAGAAAATGGGACATGTAGTCCAGTTGGAAATGCAGTGGCTATAATTATAAAATAAAAGGTCCAGTGGGGCACCTGGGTGGCTCAGTCAGTTAAGCGTCTGACTTTGGATTCAGTCAAGATCTCATGGTTTGTGGGTTTAAGCCCTGCGTTGGGCTCTGCGCTGACAGCTCAGAGCCTGGAGCCTGCTTCGGATTCTGTGTCTCCCTCCCTCACTTGTGCTCTCTCTCTCTCTCAAAAATAAATATATATACTTTAAAAAAAAAAAAAAAAAGGTCCTAATTACCTTATCAGTAGAAAAAACAAAATACTATGGGGGAAGTAAATCCCTTCTCATTGATAGGGTTAAGGAAGTCTTCTTTGAGAAGGAGCCTTCTGACCTGGACCTTAATGGATGTTCTAAATTTCACTAGAGAGCATCAGGAATAAAGGCCCCAAGTAAATGTGAAAAAGAAGGATGTATTTGTGGAGATCATCAAGTAGCTGAGGACTAAGTGCTAAATCTAGAAATATAAGTTGGGGCCCATACAAGGTTGATTTTGAATGCCAGGCTGAGGAGTTAAGGTATGTTTTAACTCAGTCATCAGTTATTGAGTGCTTATATATGCCAAATACTATGCAAGGAGGACACAAAGATGAACGCCTGGCTCCTATTCTCAGGGGATTAATAGTCATATAGGGGAAGACAGACATGGAAACAAATAATTGTGGTATAGTGTAAGTTGTGTGTTATATACTGTGGTGACACAAAGGAAGGAGTGATTAACTCTGCTTAGGGGGATCATTAAAGACTTAACAGAGAAGAAGCTTGCGTTTGTTCTTAAGGATTAAACTTGAGTTCAATAGATAGTCTATGAGGTAGGGAAGAGTGGTCCAGCAAAGTGAAAAGATCTGCAAAGGTTTGGAGGCAGATCCTGGGAACTTTAAGAATTTCTGTAAAACTGAGTACAGGCTAAATGTAAGGGGATAACAATGAGCAGTAAGGTTGGAGAGACCTTTTTAACAATATGCTAAGAAGCTTGGGTTTAAAACATGTTCAGATCTATGTCTCAGAGTGATCAAGTCTGATAGAAGTGTAGAAGCTATTTTGGAGGGATCCAGTTGGGGAAAGAAGAAATTAGTTGGGAGTACTTTGGTAGCTAAGAGATAATGAGGATCTGAGCAGAAGCAAAGGCAGTGAAGGTGGAGAAAAGTGAGCAGCTATAAAAATATCAAGTAACAGTGCTTCCACTTATTTTTGTGTGCTTTTCATTCCTCCCCCTAATTCATTCACTCACGCATTCATGAAACATTTATTAAATATGTAATCTGGATTGTTAATTCAATCTTTCCTTCCTCAGTACTTGTACCTTCAACATGTCATGCATTTTCCTAGGTCCCAGTAACTCAGCAATGAACAAGACAACGAAGGTCCTTGCTCTTGTGAAGTTTACTTTCTAATGGGGGCATGCAGGTAACAAGTAGCAAACAGGATAACTCCAAATGGTGACAAGTGCTCTGAGGAGTGTAGGGTGATATGATAGAGAACAACTAGGAAAGGTTATGAACAGCCTATGAGGTGATATTTGAACCAACACCTGAGTGAAGATCTGGCAATTGGAAGATTGGAGGCAATTGGAGGCAGACATGTGTCAAGTGGAGGGAGAAGTATAAATCAGTGGGAATGAGTTAGGCATGTCTTGGGACCAAAGAGAAAGCCAGTGTGTGTGAATCATAGTGAGCAAGGAAAAAATAATACCAGTCAGGTCAGGGAGTTTGGCACAGTCAGATCTGTAAGGCCTCATCGATGCTGCTAAACATGTTGAATTTTCCTGAGAGTACAATGAAAAGATTTTGGATGGTTTGAAAGATAGGAGTGAGGTGAGCTGGTTTGCATTTTTTTTTAATTTTTTTTTTTTAATGTTTATTTCTGAGGCAGAGAGAGACAGAGCATGAGTGGGGGAGGGTCAGAGAGAGAGGGAGACACAGAATCAGAAGCAGGCTCCAGGCTCTGAGCTGGCAGCACAGAGCCCGACGTGGGGCTCGAACTCACAAACCATGAGATCATGACCTGAGCCGAAGTCGGTCACTCAACCGACTGAGCCACCCAGGCACCCCTGGTTTGCATTTTTAAAACAATCTTTCTGGCTGCTTTAAGGAGAATGCATTGTAAGGGGCATTCAAGAAGAGCTGTTAGGAGATTTGCAGTAGTTCAGGTGAGACCTGATAGTGTTGGGGGTGCGGTAGCATAGATGATGGGGAGAAGTGGATGAATTTAGAATATGTTTTGAAGTAGAGCCTACAGGACTTGCTGGTGGATTGGATATCAGATAGAAGGGAAGGAAAATAAGCTTGACTTCCAGGTTTTGGGATTTGTTTTGCTTTAAGTAATTGGCAACGCCATGGTTGATGGTATGTGTATTGAAATAGGAAGGACCAAAGGAGAAGTCTTAGGTGGGGGAGAAGAAATGTGAAAAATTCTGTTTGGCTATTTTATTTGACATCATCCCCACTGTTTGTTCGAGACTGTTACTCAGTCTCTGTTTATTTCCGAAGCATGTGCTTTGTTTGTGTCTAGTGCTAGGTGTGAAGTAAGAGGGGGATGCTGAACGTGTAAGGCATAACATCCATCTAACATTTATTGAACACATACATTGTACCAGATTACAGGCTAGTTCTTTGAAACAAAGGAAAGTAAGATTCAAGTGATGCTCACACCCAGTTCACATCCAGTAAGATTGCTAAATAGGAGAAAATATTTGCAAATAGTATATCTGATGAAGAACTTACATTCAGGATATATAAAGACCTCTCACAACTCAACAAGAGAGAGATAAATAACCCAATAAGAAATGGACAAATGATCTGAATTGATTTTTCTCCAAAGAAAGTATACAAATGGCCAATAAGTGCCTGAAAAGAAGTTAAATATCATTAGTCATCAGAGAAATGCAAATCAAAACCACAACGAGGGGCGCCTGGATGGCTCAGTCAGTTGAGCGTCCAACTTCAGCTCAGGCCATGATCTCGTGGTTTGTGAGTTTGAGCCCTGCGTCAGACTCTGTGCTGACAGCTTGGAGCCTGGA
This sequence comes from Leopardus geoffroyi, assembly GCF_018350155.1. Lineage (NCBI taxonomy): Eukaryota > Metazoa > Chordata > Mammalia > Carnivora > Felidae > Leopardus > Leopardus geoffroyi. The sequence goes on along the minus strand of NC_059329.1, from coordinate 59,721,862 downwards.
GCCTGCTTCAGATTCTGTGTCTCCCTGTCTGTCTGCCCCTCCCATGCTCATGCTCTGTCTCTCTCTGTCTCTCAATAATAAATAAACATTAAAAAAAATTTTTTTTTAAAAACACAATGAGATACCACTTCATATTCACCATGATACTATAATAAAAAAAGACATAATAACAAGTGTTGTCAAGGAGGTGGAGGTACTGGCACCTTCATGCACTGCTAGTAGAAATGTAAAGGGGTGCAACAGCTGTGGAAAACAGTTTCATGGTTCCTCAAAAGGTTAAGCATAGAAGTACCATATGACCCAGCAATTCCTCTCCTAAGATATATACTTTAGAAATAAAAACATGTGTCCACACAAAAGCTTGTACACAAATGTTCTTAGCAATATTTTCATAATAGCCCAAAAGTAGAAACAACTGAAATGTCCCTCAGTTGCTGAATGATGAATAAAATGTATATCCATATGGTGGAATATTACTTGGCGAGAAAAAGGAGTGAGCTACTGATACATGCTAGAACATGGATGATCCTTAAAACATTATGGTGTCTGAAAGAAGCCAGTCAGAACTGCATTTTGTATGATTTCATTTATATGAAAGGTCCAAAAGAGGCAAATCTATAGAGAAATAAAGTAGATTAGTGGTTGATTAGGTCTGGGGGTGTTGCAGATGAGATGAACATGAGGTTTGTTTTTAAAGTGATAGAAATGATTTAAAATAAGATGGTTGCACGGGGGTGCCTGGGTGGCTCAGTTGGTTAAGTGTCTGACTCTTGGCTTCAGATCAGGTTTTGATCTCACAGTTTGTAGGTTCAAGCCCCACATCAGGCTCTGTGCTGACACAGTGCAGCCTATTGGGATTCTCTCTCTCCCTCTCTCTTAGCCCCTCCCCCCATTTGCTCTCTGTCTCTCTCTCAAAATAAAACTAAAGTTAAAATTAAAAAATAGATTAAAAAAGATGGTTGCACAACCCTGTAAATATACGAACATTCAATTGTCCACCTAAAATGGATGCTGTTCCTCAACAAAGCTTTTAAAAAAAGAGAAAAGATCCTTGACCTGAAGATGGTTAGAGTTTAGTTATGGAAACAGACTCAGAAACAAGTATAAAAAGTAATAAATGTGGCCTTGGAGATAATGTACAAATTGCAAATTTCTGCAGAAGAGGAATACTTCACCTGAGGAAATCTATTAGACTCTTAAGTATCTTGAGAGTGAGAGCTGTTATTTATTATTGTATTTCCAGTCTAGAGTTCAACATATGCTCACCTAACAGTTGTTGAATGCAGTGTGAATGTATAAAGTTGGAGAATATCTTTTGAAGGAGGTAATACTTGAACTGCATCTTTGAGAGTGAATAGAGATGGACAGTGAAGATGAGGAAAGAATTCTAAGGAGAGAAGATGGCACTGGCCAAAGCACCAAGGTATAAAAGGGAAGAGCATGTTAGAATGGTAGGTGGTTCATTCCTGGATTGTGGCTGGAGTACAAGCCATTTGGGGGAGACTGGTGAGATAAATAGCTGGTTGGACCAGATTATGAAGTACCTTATATGTCATACAAAGGAGTTTGGGCTTTAATCCAAAGACAATAGAAAGTCATTAAGGTCTCTTTAAGTAGGGGGCTGATATACTCAGTTGTGTGTCTAATAAAGATCACTGTGGCTGCTCTTATGTTATGAATCTGTTCTGGCAAGATTAGAGTCAGGGAGATGATCTTGGAGGTCACTACAATATCTTAGGAAAGAGCAAGGGATAAAGTCTGAACTTTAGGAGGTGTGGCAATGAAAAATTCAAGGGAGATTCCATAGGTGGGTAGATGTGGCTAGCAAGTAAAGGCTTTCAGGAGTTTGTAGGAAGGATAGTTCTGCTCTGGAAGGGTTTCTGGAAGAGGTGGCATATGGATTGGGTTTTAAAAGAATGGGTAGAAAGGTTTAGAGTATGTAGGAGGCTGGAATGTGTGTAGGAAAGAGTGAGAGAGGGAGGAGGCTAGTCTGAGAAGTATGAATTTGATGGGAAAGGAATTTAAGAACCGAAGAATGATAGGTTCCCCCAAGTTTGATAATTGTTGAATGAGAAAGAGGTCATTAAACTATTCCTTCTACTTTTATATATATTTAAAAAGTTTCACTGAAAAAGCTTCCCAACTCAGCTGGCCTGCAAGATATACTTTCTGGTGATGGTAGGAGGGGTGGGGGTGATGAGCAGATAGCAGCCATAGCAGTTGTTACAACCAACACCTACTTCCACTTTCTTGCTCAAAGTGTGCTGTCTATATCAGGCCTTACAGTTTGCCTAAGTAGATCCAATGTCTGCATGATTTCCAGCTGATTTATGAGGTCTGTTTTAAAAGTGAGGTAGTTGCACTTTGATTTATTGGCCTTGAATTCTTGACAAGGCTATGGAGTTTAAGAAGATTGTGAATGAGAAGAGAATGGAGAGCTACAAATATGGAGAGCCTGTGTGAACCTTGGTATTTCACTTGTCCTAATTACCCATCAGACCAGAGCATCTGTCCCTACAAGATAGAAGAGGCAGCCCTCCTGGTATGTTGTATTCATATCAGGTTCAGGAGCTAGCTAATATCTCTTTTCTCTGCACTTAAGTAGCACTTTGTTTAAATGTCAGTGGTTGTCCTTATCATACTATGTTATGTTTAATAGTCTGTTGTGTCCTGTCTCCTCCCCACCGCCCCCCCCAACTGAATACCTCAAGGGCAAAGGTTGGGCTTACTCGTCTCTAGTTTTTGCGAAAGAATGAAGTCTTTAGCTGCATGGTTAATCCGTCTCTAACTTGAAAGGATCAACTGAGACCTCTGAAATACCAAGTTTGTCCTGGTGGATGGGGTTCCAGAGGTTAGGGCCCTTTACAGTTAGCAGGTACTTGAAGCCAGGACAAGAAGCCATCCCCTGGTGATGGATATTCCTGATGCATGCCTGTGGTAATCATTTGTTAAAGTTTCATTGATGTAATTTGGTAGCATCCTGTTAAATTACAGCTCACCACACTGAAGGCATTTTGTTTTTAGTTGTATGGTAACTAAAGGAAACTGTGGCAGTTTGGAAAGTCAAAATATTAGAGCTGACTCTGAAGCTTTGGAGTTAGATTTGGTAGAATTATTACAGCATTTTAGCTTTAAAGGACCTCAAAAATCTCCTAAGCCAACCCCCTCATTGTATATATGGGGAAATTGAGTCACTGAGGAAGTTTCCTATTCATTAACATATAGCACCTGTGGTGACATATCCACCTGTGGTGGATTAGTAGGACCTACAAATGTTTTTCTCTTCACTGAGAAAGGTAGTTGTTGCCCTAAAGCCATTTCTTGGGGTGAAAAGTGGGAATGAGATAAAACCCAAGGAAATAAGACCTACCACATGGGCTAAGTATAACGGCTGTCTCACCCAGCATGTTCTCTTGTTGTTGGAAACCTTTTGGGGGAAGCGAGTATCTACAATGTAGTCAACAAAACAGTCTCCTTTTTCACTTTCTTCTCTTTTCCTGCTTTATTTTCCTTCATAACACTACCAGAATTTATTTTATATATATATATATATATATATATATATATATATATATTCACATATATGTACATATATATGTATACATATGTGTGTGTGTATATATGCTTATATGTGTTTATTATCTGTCTTATTAGAAGGTAAGTTTTATAAAGGAATAGACTTTGTTTTATGCTTGTCTTTTGATTGAATGAATGAATAAACATTTATTGGCTACTTTCAAGATGCCAGCTATGTGCTTCCCATGACTTTGGTGTTTGCAGGTCAATGACATGTCTTTCTTTTTTGGGGTATGATCATTCATGAATGTATCTGAACCTTTTTTGAACACAGAATACACATTATTGTCAAGTGATTTTTCAGTGACTTTATAGTGCTCATACCAGTGGAGTGAGGTTACCTTTTATTGTGGATTTAGGCAGTGTGTAAGATTTAGTGTGAACTTCAAACTCAGGCTGATTGATCAGATAGGCTCGATAGAGGAGAAAATCTTACAAGCAGTAGAGCAAAGACTTGGCAGCTGGGGAGAAAACACTTGGTCCATAGCTATGGGGTTACAGCAGGACCCACAACTGACTTATCCATTAGGGACAGTGCCCAGGGACCCACAAAAATGTCTTAATTTCCTTTAATAATAAGAAAAAAAATGAATACAGTCCAGCTTGGATTATACATCTTTATAGTAATGCAGTCATAAAATATATTTTTCTTGTGCAGGGGCCATGCTACTCTTCTCTGTATTCCAGTTTCAGTATATGTGCTGCTGAAGTGAGCATTTTTAAATATTTTTTTTTAATGGAGGAAGGAGCCCACAAAGGCAGAAGTACTTGGGGCCCATGACAATCATAATGTGACCGTAGGAGGACTTTGTGACTAGTCATTGATTTGGTCATTTGAGGCCCTAAGCTCTGTCTCTGATTTCTCCCATAAGCTCTGTGACCCTTTCCCCATCACTCTTGGCAACTATGATATTCAGTGAGTCATTACTCTCCTTTATATCTTATCTGTGCCTTCTGTAGAGTGGAAACAATTGTGCTCCCTGGGCTAAGTAAATTCATACTTTTAAAACAGCCTAATTATTTTTTTATCTGTCTTCTCAACGGCAAGAAAAAAGTCTGGTTCATCTGTACATCCCCATGCCTAGCCCTGGACCTGCACATTTAGAACAGGAGTACCTCAAATGAGAATTGAATAAATGAATAAATGTCTCAGATCTCACAGATAGCTTTGAGGCCTTATTTGTTTGCTTATTTTTTTACTTATTTATTTATGGTATTATATACAGTTCATCAGCTATCTTTTGGACTTTTCTGAGGTTCTGTCAGCAAAGTTTATAGAGCTGTGGGGACACTTGAGAAAATGATGTGGAAAACAAGGGTGTTGCACCATCTTCCAGAATTAAGAGCCAGTATGAAGAATTAGGTGCACATTAGGAATTAATTGTCCTTTCAACAAATGGTGCTGAGACAGTTAGCTAGCCACATGTAAAAGAATGAAGTTGACTCCTATCTCATACCATATAAAAAAATTAACTCAAAATGGACCAGTGATCTAAATATAAATAAAACTATAAAAATTTTAGAAGAAAACCTAGTCATAAATCATGACCAAATCATGAAATCTTCTTAGATATGATACCAAAAGCATAAGCAGTTAAAGAAAAAGTAAATAAGTTGGACTTACCAAAGTGAGAAACTTTTGTGTTGCAAAGGATGCTATCAAGAAAGTAAAAAGACACACCACAGAATGGGAGACAATATTTGGAAGTCATATATCAGATAAGAGACTTATCTGACTTATAAGTCATACATCAGATAAGTATCCAGAAAATATATAAAGAACTTTTACAGCCCAACAATAAAAATATAAATAATTCAGGGGCTCCTGGATAGCTTAGTTGGTTGAGCATCCAATTTTTGGTTTCAGCTCAGGTCATGGTATCACGGTTCGTGAGTTCAGGCTTCGCATCGGGCTCTATGCTGACAGTGTGGACCCTGCTTGGAATTCTCTCTCTCTGTTCCTCCCATACTCTCTCTCTCAAAATAAATAAACTTAAACATATATGTGTATATGAACACGCACACGTGAGCGCACGCACACACACACACACGTAATTCTGGGGTGCCTGGGTGGCTCAGTTGGTTACATGTCTGACTCTTGATTTTAGCTCCGTCATGATCTCAAGGTTCATGGGTTCGAGCCCTGAGTTGGGTTCTGTGCTGATGTCATGAAGCCTGCTTGGGGTTCTCTCTCCCTCTCTCTGCCCCTCTCCTGCTCACATGTGCACACTCTCTCAAATAAGCTTAAAAAAATGCACCAACTGAAAGATTGTCATAGTGGATGAAAAAAAAGATCTGCTATATATTGCCTACAAGAAGCCCCTTTTTAAGTAAAAGGATACATATAAAATTAAATGAATAAAGAGAAATATAGCATACTAATACTAATCAAAAGAAGGTAAGACTAGCTATATTAATTTCAGACAGAGCAGACCTCAGAGCAAGGAAAGTTATTGGGGATCAAGAGGGGCATTATGTAGTGATAAAAGTCCATCCTCCAAGAAGACGTAACAGTCCTCAATGTGTGTATACCTAACAGCAGCTTGTCAAAACATGTGAAGTGAAAGCTGATAGAACTGCAACCGGAAGTAGACAAATCCAGATTATAGTTACAGGGCTTAGCATTCCTCTGTCAGAAATGGACAGATTCAGCCATCAGAAAGTCTGTAAGTACATAGCTAAATTCAGTTAACACTATCAATCAACTGGACATAATGGACATCTGTAGACTGCTTCATTTAACAACAGCAGAATAGATTGACCTTCTCAAGTTTTCATGAAACATTCACCAAGGTAGACCACAAAGTTTCTATAAAACACAACAAATTTAAAAGAATAGGAACACATTGTCAGAGCACAGTGGAATTCAGCTAGAATTCAAGAAGAGAAAGAAAATCCACAAATACTTGGGGTGCCTGGCTGGCTCAGTTAACCATCTGACTTCAGCTCAGGTCATGATCTCACAGTTTATGAGTTCGAGCCCTGCATCAGTCTCTGTGCTGACAGCTTAGAGCCTGGAACCTGCTCCAGATTCTGCATTTCCCTCCCTCTCTCTACCCCATCCCTCTCTTGTGCTTTCTCTCTCTCAAAAAATAAACATTAAAAAAAAATCCACAAATATTTGAAGATTATACAACACACTTCTAAATAACACATGGATCGAAGAAGAAATCTCGGGAGAAATTTAAGTATATTTGAACTAAATGAAAATGGAAACTCAACTTACCAAAATTTGTGGGATGCAGTAAAAGCATGCTTAGAGGAAAGAAAGATCTAGAATCAATCACCTATGGATTCATCTTTGGAACCTAGAAAAAAGTGCTAATTAAAACCAAAGTAAGCAGGAGAAAAGAAATAATGAAAAACAGGGTAGAAATCAATGAATTGAAAATAGGAAATCAGTAGAGAAGATCAACAAAATCAAAATCTGATTCTTTGAAAAAATTGATACAACTGGTAGGTCTGTAACCAGGCTAACTATGAAAAAAAGAGGACACAAGTTACTAGTATTATAAATGAATGAGGGGACAATTCAAGAAAGTACAGACCAATGTCTCTTACGAACATCAATTTAAAAACCATCAATAAAATATTAACAAATCTGACAGTGTATAAAAAGAATCATACACCATGACCGAGTGGGATTTATCCCACGTGTGCAAGTTGATTCAGCATTTGAGAATCATTTAATGTAATCCATCACATTGATAGGCTAAAGAAGAAAAATTGCATAAATATATGAATAGATACAGAAAAAGCTCTTGACAAAATCCCATACCCACTTAAGATAAAAATTCTCAGTGGCACAAGAACAGACACTCAGATCAATGGAAGAGAATAGAGAACCCAGAAATGGACCCACAAACATATGGCCAGCTAATCTTTGACAAAGCAGGAAAGAATATCCAGTGGAATAAAGACAGTCTCTTCAGCAAGTGGTGCTGGGAAAACTGGACAGCGACATTCAGAAGAATGAACCTGGACCACTTTCTTACACCATACACAAAAATAAACTCAAAATGGATGAAAGACCTCAATGTAAGACAGGAAGCCATCAAAATCCTCAAGGAGAAAGCAGGATCTTGCCTGCAGCAACTTCTTACTCAACACATCTCTAGAGGCAAGGGAAACAAAAGCAAAAATGAACTACTGGGACCTCATCAAAATAAAAAGCTTCTGCACAGCAAAGGAAACAATCAGCAAAACTAAAAGGCATCTGACAGAATGGGAGAAGATATTTGCAAATGACATATCAGATAAAGGGTTAGTATCCAAAATCTATGAAGAATTTATCAAACTCAACACCCAAAAAACAATCCAGTGAAGAAATGGGTGAAAGACATGAATAGACACTTCTTCAAGGAAGACATCCAGATGGCCAACCGACACATGAAAAAATGCTCCACATCACTCATCATCAGGGAAATACAAATCAAAACCACAATGAGATACCACCTCACACCTGTCAGAATGACTAACATTAACAACTCAGGCAGCAACAGATGTTGGCGAGAATGTGGAGAAAGAGGATCTCTTTTGCATTGTTGGTGGCAATGCAAGCTGGTGCAGCCACTCTGGAAAACAGTATGGAGGTTCCTCAAAAAACTAAAAATAGAACTACCTTGTGACCCAGCAATTGCACTACTAGACATTTATCCAAGGGATACAGGTGTGCTGTTTTGAAGGGACACATGCACCCCCATGTTTATAGCAGCACTATCAGCAAGAGCCAAAGTGTGAAAAGAGCCCAAATGTCCATCGATGGCTGAATGGATAAAGAAGATGTGGTATATATATACAATGGAGTATTACTCGGCAATCCAAAAGAATGAAATCTTGCCATTTGCAACTACGTGGATGGAACTGGAGGGTATTATGCTAAGTGAAATTAGAGAAAGACAAAGATCAACAGATGAACATAAGGGAAGGGAAACAAAGATAATATAAAAACAGGGAGGGGGACAAAACAGAAGAGACTCATAAATATGGAGAACAAACTGAGGGTTACTGGAGTGGTTGTGGGAGTAGGAGATGGTCTAAATGGTTAAGGGGCACTAAGGAATCTACTCCTGAAATCATTGTTGCAGTATATGCTAACTAATTTGGATGTAAATTTTAAAAAATTAAAAAGAAATCTGCATCTACAGAAAAAAAGATAAAAATTCTCAGAAAACTAAAAATAGAGAGTAACTTCATCAAATTGATAAAGAATATCTACAAAAAAATTTGCAGCTAACATCATACTTGATGGTGAGAAACTTGAAGCTTTCCTAGTAAGGTTAAGAGCAACGTAAATGGTGTCTCCTCTCACCATGCTTTTCAACATCATACTGTATGGAAGGCCTAGTTAACACAGTAAGATAAGGGAGTAAAATGTATACAGATTTGGAGGGAAGAAATAAAACCATCTTTGTTCACAGATGACATAACTGTCTATGTAGAAAATCCAAAAATGTCAACAAAAAATCTGGAACTATTATAGCAAGGTTTCAGGATGATATAAATCCAGCAAGGTTAATATAAAAAGAGCCAATTGCTTTCCTATATATATATATCAGCAATGAACAAGTGGAATTTGAAATTAAAAACACAATACCGGCGCGTCTGAGTGGCTCAGTTGGTTGGGAGGCCGACTTCAGCTCAGGTCATGATCTCACGGGTTCGTGAGTTCGAGGCCCGTGTCGGGCTCTGTGCTGATGGCTCAGAGCCTGGAGCCTTCTTCAGATTCGCTGTCTCCCTCTCTCTCTCTGCTCCTCCCCCTCTCATGCTCTGCCTCTCTCTGTCTCTCAGAAATAAATAAACGTTAAAATTAAAAAAAAAAAAAACAATACCATTTACTTTAGCTCCATGAAAATGACATCCTAGCATAAATACTAGTATAAATCTAGCAAAATGTTTATAGGATCTATATGAGAAAAACTATGAAGCTCTGATCAAAATATTAAAGAAGAACTATTTAAGTGGAGTGATATTCCACGTTTAGGTATAGGAAGATTCAATGTTGTCAAGATGTCAGTTCTTCCCAGCTTGATTTACAGATTTAGTGCAATGCCTGTCAGAATCCCAGCAAGTTACCTTGTGGATATTGACAAACTGATTCTAAACTTTATATGGAGAGGCAAAAGACCCAGAATAGCCAATACTGTATTAAAGGAGAAGAACAAAATTAAACACACTATTATGTCCACACAGTTGTTTATAGCAGCTTTATTCGTAGTTGCCAAATGTTGGAAGTAACCAAGATATCCTTCAGTAGGTGAGTGGATAAATAAACTGTGGTACATCCAGACAATGGAATATTATTCATTAAGAAGAAATGAGCAATCAAACCATGAAAAAACAGAGGAGTCTTAAATGCATATTACTAAGTGAAAGAAGCCAATGTAAAAAGGCTACATATGATTTTAACTATATGACACTCTAGAAAAGGCAAAACCATAGAGACAGTAAAAAGATACGTATTTGCTAGGGATTAGGGGAGGATGGAATGATAAATAAGCAGAACACAGAATTTTTAGGACAGTGAAACTACTCTGTATACTTAAATGTTGTGTACATGTCCTTATAGGTTATATGTTTGTTAAGGTAAACTGAACTTTGGGTGAAATGATGTGTCAGTGTAGATTCATCAGTTGGGACAAATGTACTACTCTGGTGGGGGATGTTGATAATGGGGGAGGCTATGTGTATTTGGGTGGAGGGGATATATGGCATACTCTGTATTTTTTGTTCAGTTTTGCTGTGAGCCTAAAAATCCTCCAAAAAAGTCTATTTTTAAAAAATGGACAAAGGTCTGAATAACCTTTTCTCCAAAGTTAAGATATATAAATGGCCAATAAACATATGAAAAGATGCTCAGCGTCATTATCCATTAGGGAAATGCAAAATTGAAATCACGTAGCGAAACCATTTCCCACCCACTTGGATGCATTTATGAAAAAGAGAATAACAAGTATTGTTGAGGATGTGGAGAAATTGGAACGTTCACGCAGTGCTGGTGGGAATGTAAAATGGTGCAGCTGCTGTGGAAAACAGTTTGGCAGTTCTTCAAAAGGTTAAGCATAGAGTTACCATATGACCTAACAGTTTCACTCCTAGGTATATATCCTCAAGAGAAATGAAAACATGTCTACGCAAAAGCTTGTAAATGAATGTTGTAACAGCATTATTTTTAATAGCCAGAAAGTATAAACAACCCAAATGTCCATTAACTGTTGAGTGGATAGATATAATGTAGTATATCCATACAATGCAGTGTTATTTGGCAATAAAAAGGAATTAACTACAATACATGCTACAACCTGATGAACATTGAAAACATGCTAAGTGAAAGAAGCCAATCTCAAAAGACCACATACTGTATGATCCCATTTTTATGAAATGTCTAGAATAGGCAATCTATAGATAGAGACAGAAAGTAAATGAGTGTCTTCTTGGGCTGGGGGAGGATGGAGAGTGACTGCTAACTGGTATGTGGTTTCTTCTTGTGGTGGTAAAATGTTTCAAACTTACACAATGGTGATGGTGGCACAACTCTGTGAATATACCGAAAAGGACTGTGGATGAATTTATGGTATGTGAATTAGATCTCGGAAGAGTTGTTATTAGAATAATCAGGTGCGTAGAAGTATATGTCTTTGGACACATTGTGGACTGTGAGTGCTGGGATGCAATAGCAGCAGTAGCAATGCTTTAATGGGCGTATGAATTATCTGGCTATCTTATTAAGTGTAGATTCTGATTCAGGAGGTCTGGGATGGAGTCTTGAGATTCTGTTTCTTAATAACCTCTCACAGTGCTGATGCTGCTGGACTGTGCCCCATGCTTAGCAAGGCAGTAGAGGATATTTGTTTCTTCATTGAATGGGGTCAGTCTAAAGAGCCTTCCTGGAGCCAGGAGGATTTGGCCAGCATTTTGTACCAAGGCAGAATTGGTTTGGTGGAACAGAGGGCATTAATGGACAAAGTAACCAGCCTGTGTAAAGACTCAGAGACCAGAGGGAATCTGATACTTGAGGGGGTGGGACAGGAGGCCTATTTGTGGGGTTACATGGGTGGGTTCCTGAGTCTTTTACACCTGAGCATTTTCCATTTTTATGAAATTTTCTCTTGCCCTCTGCCTGACATTTTGGTTTATTCTTTCAAATCTGGACTTAGGTAGATTGGCATAACTAGGTGCCTTGTGAGCTTCTAGGAGGGGGGTGATTGGTTGGCAAGAAAACATTCTGTATGTGGGTCTTGGGAGTTCGATGTGAGCCCATCAATCAGTAACCATGCCTAGAGAGCCTCCCTAGTTAGCTAACCTGAGCTCTGGACAGGGCACAATCAAGACTGTCTTCTTGGACCCAGATGAATAAACTCATTAATGAGGAAGCAAATAAAGCTGTATTTCCAGATGGTACAGGTTAATTATAGTTGTAGTTTAGAGCTTTCCTTGTCTTTCCACTTGCACTTGAAGACCAGTTTGTATGTAATGTAAATAATCGCTTGGTTCAGGAGGCAAATATTAAAGCCAAATCATATCTTTACTCTTAGGATTCGCAGTACTCCATGAAGTGCTAAATGGTCCTGTAAGTCCAAGTCCAATCTCAGCCTTAGTGTTTGCCTTTCTGAGCTGTTTTCTCTGAGGCTCTGAAAGCATTACTGTTCTGTGCTTCACCAGCATTTGGTTCCCCAGCCTCTCCTGTTACTTTATAAAGTACTTCCACTCTCCCAGGAGGAAAGGCAATGAAATTGCATGGTGATCTGGAATGTTCTTACGTTCACAGCCCCACAATGAAATCAGAAGTCTTATTCTTTATTTTCCAGATGGAGAGACAGTATAGACTATATGGACAGTAGCATGCTTGACCACTATCTCATGGAGAGGCACCCCTGTGTCTGGCCTAGTTCTTTGGATCTTCCTTAGTTTTTCCTTCAATAGACTTGTCTGGCTTCTTTGAACATGTAGTTATGTTGTCTTGGTTTTGTCTTGTCTTGTTTTGTTTTGACATAGAGTTTTTTAAACATGATTTTCTGGGTGCTTCCTGGTGTCAAATGAATACTTCTTTCCCAGATGCTTATTAAGTACTTTTCAAGTGTTTGTTTATACTCCCATTTAAGCATCTCCAGGTAAGGTGCTGGTTTGTCAGCATACTTATTATCATATTGTAGAGAATTGTGTTCAATTCCTTTAGTACTCACTGAGTGCTTAATATATGCTCAGCTCTGTTCTGTTCTCCTTGAAAGACACAAAGCTGTGTATTCTCCTTGGCACTGTGGGATCTTCCAGGTTTATGGGATGGGAGCAAGTTACACAAAAGCAGGCTAGGAATAGAGTGAAGCAAACGAGGCACTTAGGGTGCAAACTTTAAGGAGACACTCACTTTCAGGGTCATGCAAGTGGAGGATTAGTACCTGACAGTGAGTGCCTCCTTAAATTTTGAGCCCTAGGTCCCTTGCTTACCCCGACCTTAATGCTGGTCCTGCTTTAAGAAGCAGATCACTTGGCAATCATGTCTAAGATAACATAAGACTATGAATGAATGGCATGGAACAGTGCTTCTAAAATTTAATGTGCATACAGATCATCTGGAGATCTTATTAAAAGGAGGATTCTGGGGGTGCCTGGGTGGCTCAGTCAGTTAAGCATCCAACTCTTCATTCGGCTCAGGTCATGATTTCATGGTTTGTGGGATCAAGCCCTGTGTCAGGCTCTGCACTGACAGCACAGAGCCTGCTTTGGGTTCTCTCTCTCTCTACTCTCTTTGCCTCTCCCCATGCTCATGCACTCACGCTTATAATAAACTTTTTTTTTTTTTTTTTTTTTTTTTTTAAGAATTCTGATTCAGTGGGTCTGGAGTGATGCCTGAGATTCTGCATTTCTAACAAGCACCCAGATAAAGTTGACACTAGCCTTTGTACCACAGTTTGAGTGAGAAGGAGAAAAATCCATGCTTGAGAAAACCAGAGGGCCAAATTCACTAAGCTAGACGATCAGGGAAGGCTTCTCCAGAGAAGGTGAAATTGCAGCTGGTTCCTCAAAGGACAAGTTGGACTTGGATGGGAAAAAAGAGAGGGAGACATGGCAATCAAAAGGAAGGATATGCAAAGGCTAGAGACAGGAATGAGACCCATGTGTTTTGGGACAATGAACAGACTGGTTTGGCAAGATGCAGGTTCAAGTTGGAAAAAAGGAAAAGAGTTTTGATACGTAGTGTGAAACCATATGGATTGTTTCTTTAGAAATATGGTCCTTAATTGTCTGCTCAGGTATTGCCCAAATGAGTATTTCCATTTCTTTTCTTTTTTTTTTTTTTAATTTTTTAAAATGTTTATTCACTTTTTGAGAGACAGAGACAGAGTGTGAGCAGGGCAGGAGCAGAGAGAGAGGGAAACACAGAATCCGAAGCAGGCTCCAGGCTCTGAGCTGTCAGCACAGAGCCCGATGTGGGACTCGAACTCATGAACCGTGAGATCATGACCTGAGCCAAAGTCAGACACTTAACTGACTGAGCCACCCAGGCACCCCGGGCATTTCCATTTCTTATATCCACTTGTCCTTCTGGGATACTCTGGGGCCTCTTTTTTTCTGGGGGAGATGAAAACCTGAGTCAGGACACCTGAATATATTCTGTGAGGCATTGTGTGAATTAGGAAAAGAGAGGAGGTGGTTGACTTCATTATCCTGATTGGCTGGGTGAAGCCTTGAGATGTTGTTGTTGTTTTTGTTTTGTTTTGTTTTGTTTTAACTTAGCTGGGACATGTAGAAATCAGAAAGCCCTCCCTAAAGAGGGATGGGAGTACACAATACACACACATAAAAGGATGCCTGGTAAATATGTGCTGATTTGACTCAGTAGGAGAGTTCTGCCCATTTTAAATCAAACATTCCATGTAAAGTACTTTTCTGAAATTATCATAGGAACAGTGGGAAATTGGGCCTTGAACATCATAGGTACTAAAAGAATATTTGTTGATTGATACATTTGAGAATTGTCTCTCCTCTCGACATCAAGAAACATTTTCAGCTCAGGTCAGTAAAAGAATGTATGAAAGTAATGTTTTTGACTTATGTACTGACACTTGGGTATGCTTTTGTGTGGCTGCAAGGAAGCAGAAGACTTGAGTCCTGAACTCAAAGAGTCTATTTTTGGGCAGTGGTTTTCAACTGGAGGCAGTTTTCTTTCCACAGGGGACATTTTACAATGTCTGTAGACATTGTTGCTTCTGTGGAGATGCTATTGGCATCTAGAGGGTGGAGGCCAGGGATGCTGCTAAAACATCCTACAGTGTACAGAGAACTCCCCACCCCACCAAAAAAATGAACCAGTCTCAAATATCCCTAATGTCAAGGTTGAGAAACCCTGTTCTAAAAGGACAAGACTAACAAATAGAACCAGAACTTTGAAGTTGGAAGGCCATAGTACTAGTTAATAACAGAGCAGAGACTGAAGCTTAGTTCACCCTGGTCTAATGTTTTGCCTGATGCCATAAAGCCATTTAGACTCAAACAGCATTATATGACAAAATATTTTATTTAGCTTCATCTCCCACTAATTCTGATTCATACTTTTTGCTCTAGCCATACTCATTTATTTGTATGCTGTGCAACTTTATTCCTTCATGTTTATGTTAGTCCCTTTGCCTGGAACATTTATTTCTCTTATTTTTTCATCTGGATGATATTTCATGTCTCCTCTGGGAAGTCTTGCCAATCTATAACACCCCAGATTGGATCAGAAGCCATTTCTTTATTCTTCTCTAACTAGTCCTCAGCATATAATAAAGAAATTTTCTGTATATATGTGTGACTTCCTGACAAGGCTGTGAACATCTTAGGGGTTAGAGTTACTCTCCTATCCTCATTGCCTTGCATATACATACAATATACTGTCAGTCATAGACATGAGACAAAGTAAGTGGTTAGAGAAGGGAGAGATCAGTGGGAAATAGAGTATTGGGGAAGGTTCCATACAGATTACGACACTTGAAAGCTTCTTGTAATTCCTTGAAGATAATGATGAATGTATGAGCACCTTATGTTGGGCAGGGATAGTTCTTAGACAGTAATGGATTTTTCTTGTGGTGTCTTTCTACAGGTTGATATGTCGGACCTCTCCCCAGAGGAGCAATGGAGGTAAGTGTGACAGTGTGGGCCCCTTAGGCTGGAAACTATAAATTAATCCTACTAATAGAGTTGTATATCTTCCCTTTTGCTAACTTGGCTGTGGGGAGGCAGTGACTCTTGACCAGTAAGACAGGTCATTTGGGATCTTTCCCAGTACTTGGGTCACTCCTGAGTAGCTCCTTCAGTCCTGGGGAGTAAACAGGTAATTGCACCAAACCATTTATTTGGGTTTGAACACTACTAGTTCTGCCATTTCCTAGCTGTGCGATCTTCGGCAAGTTGCTTAGTTTCTTACTACCTTAATTTTACCAGTTTGCACAATGAAGATTACGACAGTACCTATACCGCATAGAGTAGTTGTGGGGATTAATATATGTGAAAATCTTAGAACAATGCCTGGCATGTGGTAAGCTTCCAGTAAGTGTTCACCTGCTTTCCAGTTGATTATCGTCATTAATATCATTATCCATGAACAGGGCAGAGAGCTCTGGCTGAAAAATGAGAGATGTGTCTTCTGATCTCAACTCTGCTACTAACATGTTTTGTAACCAGAGTGAGTCAACAAATATTGTCATGATTACTCATCAGTAAAGAACTTTCAGAGTGCTTACCCCACAAACTTCACAAGGTAGCTGACCAATGAGCTGAAATCAACCATGTAGACTTTATTAATAGTGCAAAACCCCCCTTCATTTAGATTATAAAAATGGAGAATTGCAAAGATATCAACTTATATGACAAACCCAGCAAGATTTTAGGTGACTGTAAGCTTAATATGTACTAGTTTTGTACCTCAGCTATCAAAACATTCCAAAATTTGGAAGATGTTTCTAAAAATATATTATCTGCTTTAGGGTGGTGATAGTTCCACCGTGCTCTGCTTCACTGAGTCCACATTGATTTTGTTGTAAACTGTATATTAAGAAGATCTTTAGCTAGATAATGTCTAGAAGAAGGCAACCAGGTTTAATGGTTTTCACATTATATTATATGAATAGTGTTGAAAAGAACCGTTAGCCTAAAAGGGCACAGAAAAGTGATAGTAGGAAGAGGATAGTTTTTGTTTTTGTTTTTGTTTTTAAATAAGATCATGACAAATCTTTGAAAGAGCAGCGCTGGGTAAGAAGAGTGAAAATATCCTTTGTTGTTCCAGAGTATAAGTAGGTCCAACGGATTGAAGCTATAGATAGATATTTTGTCTTGTTATCAGAGACAGCTTTTTTTTTTTAATTTTTTTTTTTTAACGTTTTACTTATTTTTGAGACAGAGAGAGACAGAGCATGAACGGGGGAGGGGCAGAGAGAGAGGGCGACACAGAATTGGAAACAGGCTCCAGGCTCTGAGCCATCAGCCCAGAGCCCGACGCAGGGCTCGAACTCACGGACCGCGAGATCGTGACCTGAGCTGAAGTCGGACGCTTTAACTGACTGAGCCACCCAGGCGCCCCAATACAGCTTTAATAATTGTGGTATAGTGAACTTCTGCCCTTAAAACATTGGAATTTTATTTCTTCATAACACATGTGAACACCTACAGTGTTCCAGACACATAGTTCCCTAACTACTTTAAGAGACAGATGTTCTCAGCCAGTGGAAGTATTCAAACAAATATTATAAAGATAATGTTTGCATTGGATGGGAACCTGAACTAGATCTTCTCCGGTATTTTCTAGATATTTCTTTGATTTTTTGTTGTGTACATCCATTCAGTCATATACTGTCTGCGAATGAGAAACTTATGTCTTGTTATCTTTATAACTCCCCACAGTCTTTAGGTTTTTAAAATGCCCTTTGCCCTTTTAGTTTAGCTTATCCTCACAACAACCCTATGAGGGAAGCAGCAAAGATATGGACTCCTTTTGACAAATGAAGAAATTGTGGTGTAGAGATGTGAATTTTCTTGGCCAAGGCCACATGGATGTCTGAACCTAAGTTTTTCTGACTTATACTCCATATTTTCTTTTTGTCAGATTCTCCCACCTAGGATAAACCCTTAGGTGCTGTGGCTGGCTGCTGACATTTGGCTGCCCACTCCCCTACCATGTTTCTTCCCTAACATTTTATTATGAAAAACCTCAGAAAAATGGAAAGAATTACACAGTAAACACCTTTATACCCACCATCTAGATTGTACAATTAACTTTTTGCTTTATCATTTGTCTCTTATGTAATTCATCCCATTGGGTTCTTCTTGCATAGTCTCTCATTGCTCCTGGGAACTCTATGAAGATACCATTTATGTTGTCCTATCCCTCTCTCCCTAATATCCCCATGCATGGAGAATTTGCATAAAAGCTCCTGACTACAGGCTGTATTTATATTTAGTTTTCTAACTCCTTCCTTATTTCTCTCTGTTGGCTGACTCTGACCCAGAATGGTAGGATTGACTCTTTTGCATTCTTAGAGGAAGCTCTTTGCCTATATTGGCCAAGGGAATCACTTGTTGCCAGTCCTCTGGACCAGAGAATGCCTGCCTTAGATTATATGAGTTTTCGGTTGTACTCTTCCTTGAGCCCTTGAGGAGGCTATTTACCTGTGGACACTGATGGTGTAGTCACTGTTGAATTAGTATAAAGTTGAAGCAGTCCAGATTTTTCAGGCATTAACTAGCTTTCAGAATCCCTGGTCCTGACAGAGAGGGTAGGACAAATAAAGCAAGACTTTAACCCTGGAATTAGTACACATCTGCAGTATTACTTCTTAATTGGTGTCATAATATCACTGAGTAGCATTATGAGACTTTATAGCTATAAACTTTTCTCTGGGTTACTTTCTCCTTCCAGTGACAGGTTGAAATAGGACTGAAATGGGCAGTGACTACAGGCTTCACCTGGGACCTCTTTCCTACAGGAAAGGTGTCAGCTGTTTCTGCTCTTGCAGGTGGGCAGCAGACAACCCACCTTTAACTCCAGTAGCCGAGTTTTTGACTGGGGCCCACAGAGCTCTGGTTCTATCCCCCAATGCCTGTTCTCTAAGATGTGTATTTTTCTATCCTCTAATTTGTACAGTACCTTGCAGCTGCAAAGCACAAGAATATGTTCTGAGCTATGGGATGGTGGGATATCCCTGGAAAGCATTGCTATTTTACCCTCACACCATCCCTGACCTGCCTTACCTCATCTGTTTGGCTTTCAGGGTTGAGCACGCACGCATGCATGCCAAGCACCGTGGCCATGAAGCCATGCACGCTGAAATGGTCCTCATCCTCATCGCTACTTTGGTGGTGGCCCAGCTGCTCCTGGTACAGTGGAAACAGAGGCACCCCCGCTCCTACAATGTAAGCTACTTTGCCTCTCACTTCTTTGTATGACATTCATCAAAAGACCCTTAGTATTCTGGGGTCCAGCCTAACCCAGGCCACATATAGGTGGGGAATGGACAATAGTAATAAACTTTATATATGAATGGTGAAGAGTGTATGGCAAATGTGTGTTGAAGAGGCAAGTAATCCAGATTGTGAAAATAGGGATAGAACCTAAGGCTACTTCCATGGCCAGAAAAGGTAGGTCTTCCCTTGTAAACATTTTGGGACAGATTCATGAGGAGGTGTTCATCAGAAACTATTCAAATAGAGGGAGAGGTGATCGCTTTATTGGGAAGACCAAGCCTCCGAGTAAATACTACAGGTAGGATTTAGATTAAAAAAAAAAAAAAGTAATAATTGAGGAAATGAACAAAACATATAAAACATATAGAAAATGTATAGCTGAATGGCAGAAGGAAATCCTCCCTTATTGGTAATTACTTTAAATGGTTTAAATTCTTCTAGTAAAAGGCAGAGATTGTCAGACTGGTTTAAAAAACCCCATGAGAGGGGTGCCTGGGTGGTATAATAAGAGTCAGTTATGTGTCCGACGTTTGATTTTGGCTCAGGTCATGATCTCATTGTGAGATTGAGCTCTACATCAGGCTCTGTGCTTACAGTGCAGAGCCTGCTTAGGATTCTCTCTCTCTCCCTCTCCCTCTGCCCCTCCCCTGCTCATATGTGCATGCTATCTCTCTCTCAAAATAAATAAATAAACTTAAAAACAAAACAAAACAAAACCTGGGTGCCTGGGTGGCTCGGTCAGTTAAGTGTCCAACTTTGGCTCAGGTCATGATCTCACAGTTTGTGAGTTTGAGCCCCGGGTCAGGCTCTGCACTGACAACTCAGAACCTGGAGCCTGCTTCAGATTCTGTGTCTTCCTCTATCTCTGCCCCTCCCCCGCTTGTGTCTTCTCTTCCTCTCCCTCCCTACCTCCCTGTCTCTTTCTCTTTCTCAAAAAATAAATAAATAAACATTAAAAAAAAAAAAACCAACCATAAGAGACTCATAAGACACAGATATTAAACATAAAGGGATGGAGAAAGATATTCCATGCACATGATAATCAAAAGAGAGCTGGGGTGGCTATTAAATATCAGACCAACAGACTTTAAATCAAAAAAATTTACAAGACATAGAAGACATTATATATCGATAAAAGGTTCAATCCAACAAGAAGATACAATAATTATAAACACATACATACCTAACAAAGGAGCCCCAACATATGTGAAGCAAAAATTGACAGAATTGAAGGGAGAGATGGACAGTTGTACAATAATTGTTGAAGAGTTCAGTACCTTACTTTTGGTAATGGAAAGAGCAACCAAATAGAATATCAATACTTAATAGTGGACTTGAGCAGCATTAAAAACTAATTAGACCTAACAGACCCAAAGGGCACACTCTAACCAACAACAGCAGAATACATACTCTTTTCAAGGGCGCATTGACTGTACTACAGGATAGGACAGATGTTAGGCCACAAAACAAGTCTCAATAGGTTTGAAAAGATTAAAATCATAGATTTAACTACTGTGGATTAGAACATGGCAGGTGTAGTGTACTGGATTTTTTTCTTAGAAGTTTGTAATCTTTTCATGGGCAACCCTTTTTTAACATAAAAACTTGGCAAACACCCACATGATAATACTTTGTAAAGAATATACAATCACATGTATAATAGTAACAATAGCTAGTATTTATTGAATTCTTACTATGCCAGCCACATTCTAAGTATTTTAGGTGCATAGATTTAGCTAATCCCCATAATAATCCAGTAAGGTAATTTTTTCTCCATTTACAAATGAGGAACTGAAACAAAGGCTAAGTAACTTGCTCTAGTGATAAAACCATTATTTGAACCCAAACAATTTTACTCCAGGGTTTTTAATCTTAATACCTAGTGGTTCTTTTGCTCAATTATATGCTTTTTCATACCTCTGGTATTATGGCCAGACATGCCCACGGGTCTGTAGCTCACATGATATGAACTGCTCTATCTCATTTAATCCTCCTAATAGCCCATGAGGTAAGTACCATGAACAAACTGAGGCCCAGAGAATTGAGACATGAAGGGAATACTAATAGAGCCAGGATTTGAATCCAGGTCTTTTATTTCCTGTTTCATAATTTCTGCTGTACTATAGGTTGCTTGAAGCAAAAAGCAACCAGGGAACTGAGGGGTCACCTAGAGCATAGGAGGAAGAGAGGCTAATCTTTGCCCTCGAACAGACACAGGTTCTGAACCTTACTGGCCTATAGCCAGCTCAAGTGTTACATGTACCACAAATAGAGACATCTGTACCTTCAGGTCACAGTGCATTAAGTGACCACATGACACCAAGGCTTTTTGAACTGGAGACCATCCAGCAGGCTAAGCCACCTAGGTGTGGCTCCATGTCTGGACACTGGTCATACTTTGCCCTGATACCTGAGACAAGTCACTTGTTTGTCAGTGTATGATTATAGTGCCTTCTCTATAAAATGGGGATTACCAAGATGGTTGAAATGAGCCGGGAAAAATAAGACCACTCATAAACTAAGTGTAGAATGAAAACCCCCTTGGTGTTTCTATGCTGGTATTTAAAGATAATCTTAATTATGTAATGCTGGCTAATCTGCAGAGATTTTTAAAAACCTCTAAAGGAAGTGAGAATACATGTATGTACTATAGTGGTTTTCAGTAAGTACTTTTTTTTAAAGCTGTGGAATCCTGTCTTCAAATAATATCTTAAGGAACAACCCAGTATGGAAAACAATTAAGAGGCTGCTCTGCTTGATACAGGGTTGGGTAACCCTCTGCTTCTCAGGAACAAACATAGGACTCAGCAGTGTTAGAAAACCACTGATGTCATTCATTAGTTAATCCTTAAAGGAAATGTGACTAATTTAACGAAGTCATTTGTATAAGGAACATGCACAGTTATTTCATTACTGCCATACCTTGTAAACTGAACTTCACTGGTGAGCGACATGCTAACATTATAAAACATCTTGGGGGTGCCTGGGTGGCTCAGTCAGTTAAGCATCTGATTTTGGCTCAGGTCATGATCTCGCGGTTTGTGAGTTCAAGCCCTGCATCAGGCTCTGTGCTGACAGCTCAGAGCCTGGAGCCTGCTTCCGATTCTGTGTCTTCCTCCCTCTCTGCCCCTTCCCTGCTCGCACTCTGTCTCTCTCAAAAATAAAAATAATAAAAACATTGAAAAAATTAAAAAAAATAAAATATCTTGAACTGAGAAACTTAAACCCTTATTTTTCAAAAATTAGAAAAGGAAATCTGCAATGTCCTGCTTTATGCTGCTGTTACACAGTAATCTAGATTGTTTTTTGAAAAACTTTTATTAACTTGTGTACAGTGGATATTCTTACGCTTTAATTAAAATACTAACTTTGGGGGTTCCTGGGTGGCTCCGTTGGTTAAGGGTCTGACTTTTTATTTCAGCTCAGGTCATGATCTCATGGTTCGTGGGTTTGAGCCCCACATTTAGCTGTGTGCTGACAGTGCAGAGCCTGCTTGGGAATCTCTTTCCCTCTCTGTCCCTTCCCAGCTCGCATCCACTCTCTCTCTCTCTCAAAATAAATAAACTTAAAAAAATAGTAAAAAAAAAAACAAACTAACTTTGGAAGAAGAAAATTGCCCAAGAACGTTGTACACAGTGACATCTCCTGTCCTTTTTCAAGCTTATCAGAAGTTGGAGCTGTCTGCCATGGAGGCAGTTAATAAAATGGAATCATCCCAGTCTGACTTGAGTAGTCAGCTCTCTCACTTCTTTTTTTTATTTTATTTATTTTATTTATTTTAGCTCTCTCACTTCTTAGCTCTATGATTTTCTATCTCTCTGAGCCTGTATAAGTTGGAGTGATAGCTACCTCATGGGTTGTGAAAGTTATATAAAATTGTATGGTAAAGTGTTTTGTAAACTCTAAAGCTAATGTTGTTAGTGGCTATTGTTGGTTCCACTCCTAAGAGAAGAGCTCAAGACATAAAAATGTTTTCAGATACTATTTCATATAGAAGAGGGATAGAATTGTATTTTTGTTGAGAATAATTTCATATAACAAAATTCACTGTTCTAACCATTTTATTTTATTTTATTTTATTTTTAAAAATTTTTTTTTTTCAACGTTTATTTATTTTTGGGACAGAGAGAGACAGAGCATGAACGGGGGAGGGGCAGAGAGAGAGGGAGACACAGAATCGGAAACAGGCTCCAGGCTCTGAGCCATCAGCCCAGAGCCCGACGCGGGGCTCGAACTCACGGACTGCGAGATCGTGACCTGGCTGAAGTCGGACGCTTAACCGACTGCGCCACCCAGGCGCCCCTCTAACCATTTTAAAGTATATAATTCAGTAGTTTTTAGTACATCCACAGTGTTGGGCAGCCATTGCTGCTATTCTAGAGCATTTGCATTACCCCAAAAGGAAACCCCATATCCATTAAGCAATCACTTCCTATTTCCCCCTCCCACCAGGCCCTGGCAACCACTAATCTGTTTTCTATGTATTTGCCTATTCTGGATATTCATACAAATGGACTTATACAATATGTAGCCCTTTGTCTGGTTCCTTTCATATAGCATAATAGTTTCAAGGTTCAACAATGTTCTAGTATCAGTACTTTATTCCTTTTTATGGCTGAATAATATTCTATTGTATGGGCATGCCACATTTTGTTTATCCGTTCATCATTTGATAGACATTTGGGTTCTTTCTACCCTTTGGCTATTGTGAATAGTGTTGCTACAAGCATTCATTATAAACTTTTATTTGAACACCTGTATTCAATTCTTGGGTATGCCCCTGCAGTAGAATTGCTGGAGTAGAAGTGCAGGGTATACCCTGGAGTAGAACTATTTAACTTTTTGAGAACTGCCAAACATTTTTCCATAGCAGCTATACCATTTAACATTCTAACCCACAGTGCATTGGGTTCCAATTCCTCCACATTCTTTTCTTTTTTTTTTTTTTAAGTGTATTTATTTATTTTGAGTGGGGGAGGAGCAGAGAGGGGGAGAGAATCCCAAGCAGACTCCACAGAGTCCAATACAGGGCTGAATCCCACAAACTGTGAGATCAGGATCTGAGCAGTTATCAAGAGTCAAGTGCTTAACCGACTGAGCCAACCAGTTTCTCCACATTCTCGCAACACTTGTTCTTTTTTCTTTTCTTTTCTTTTTTCGTTTTTATTATAGTCACCCCAGTGGGCATGAAGTAGTATCTCATTGTGGTTTGGTTTGTGTTTCCCTAATGACAAATGATGTTGAGGATAATTTGAGGTATTTATTGGCCACATGTACATCTGCCATGGAGAAATCTCTTTGCCTATTTTTAACTGGGTTTTTGTTTTTCCTTTTTGTCTTTTTATTATTGAGTTGTAAGAGTTCTTTATATAGTTTGTATACTAGACCGTTATTAGATATGTGATTTATAAATATTTTCTCCCATTCTGTGGGTTGCATTTTTACTGTTTTGATAGTGCCCTTTGATGCATAAACATTTTAAAGTTTGATGTCCAATTTATTTATTTTTCCTTTTTGAATGAATATATTTGACATGTAATATTGGTTACATTTAAGGTGTTCAACATGTTAATTGATACATTTATCTATTGTAATATGATTCCTATTATAACAACATTTAGCATCTCTATCACATCATGTAATTATCCTTGTTTTTAGTGGTTGAAATAAGGTTGAGTCTCTTAGCAGGTTTGATGATTATATTACAATATTGTTATCCATATGCATTATACTTTGCATTAGATCTCTGTGGTTTTTTTACTGCTTGTTCCAAGTTTGCACCCTTAAGTCTATTTTTTTGTTTATTTTTAAGAGAGACAGAGAGGGACAGAGTGCAAGCAGGGGAGGGGCAGAGAGAAATGGGGAGACACAGAATCTGATGCAGGCTCCAGGCTCTGAGCTGTCAGCATACAGCCCAATATAGGGTTTGAACTCACAAACCATGAGGTGATGACTTGAGCCAAAGTCGGATGCTTAACCGACTGGCCACTAGGTGCTCCATTAAACCTATTTTTTTATTTTGTTGCTTGTGCTTTTAGTGTTATATCTAAGAATCCATTGCCAAATCCAAGATTACTAAGTAAGCTTTTATCTTTATGTGCTTTTTGAGGAGTTTTATACTTTTAGCTCTTACTTTTAGGTCTTTGGTCTCTTTTGAGTTTTTGTAAATAGTATGAGGTAAGGGTCTAACTTCATGTTTTTGCATATGGATATCCAGGAAATCATACGATATTTATCATTCTAAAACTGACTTATTTCACTTAGCATTATACTCTCTAGATACATCCATGTTGTTGCAAATGGCAGGGTCCCATTCTTTTTTTATGGTTGAGTAATATTCCTGTGTGTGTGTGTGTGTGTGTGTACACCACATCTTCTTTTTTCATCTTTTGATCAACACTAGAGTTGCTTCCACAATGTGGCTATTGTAAATAATGCTGCAATAAACATAGTGGTGCATATACCATTTTTTTTTAAGTTTATTTATTTTGAGAGAGAATGAGAACATGCACAAGCAGAAGAGGAGCAGAGAGGGAGAGACAGAATCCTAAGCAGGCTTCATGTTGTCAGTGCAGAGCCTGACACAGGGTTTGATCCCATGAATCGTGAGACCATGACCTGATCCAAAACCCGGAGTCAGACACTTAACTGACTGAGCCAACCAGGCACCCCTGGGTATATCTTTTTAAATTAGTGTTTTGTATTCTTTGGGTAAATACTCAGGGGTGGAATTACTGGATCATATAGTAATTCTATTTTTAACTTTTTGAGAAACTTCCATATTGTTTTCCACAGTGGCTACACCAGTTTGCCTTCCCACCAACAGTGTGCAAGGGTTCCTTTTTCTCCACATTCTCATCAACACTTATTACTTGTTTTATGGTTGTTTTTGTATTTCCTCTCTGTTCCTTTCTTCTCTTGTTCTTTTCTCTTATGACTTGTTGGCTTTCTTTAGTGATATTCTTGGATTCCTTTCTCTTAATTTTTTGCATATCTATTACTGGTTTTTGATTTGTGGTACCATTAGGTTTATATATAACATCTTATGCATATAGCAGTCTAAGTTAAGTTGATGGTCGCTTAAGTTTCAACCCATTCTTTATTCCTCCTCCCCCCCACATTTTAGGTATATGGTGTCATACTGTATATCCTTTTGTTTTGTGAATCCACTGACTGATTTTTATAGATGTATTAATTTTATTACTTTTGTGTTTCCTACTTTTCTTATTTTTTCTTATGGTTTTTCCTTTCTACTCAAAGAATCCTCTTTAACTTTTGTTGTAGGGCTGGTTTAGTGGTGATGAATTTCTTTAACTTTTGTTTGTGTAGGAAAGTCTTTATCTCTCATTTTATTCTGAATGATAGCCTCGCTGAATATTCTCATTTGCAAGGTTTTGTTTTTTTTTTTTTCCTTTCTTTCTTCCAGTACTATGAATATATCATGCCATTCCTTCCTGGCCTACAAAGTGTGTGCTGAAAAATCAGCTGATAGCCTTATGGGTTTCCCTTGTATGTAACTATTTTCTCTTGGTGCTTTTAAAATTCTCTCTTTATCACTACTTTTTGCTATCTTAATTGCTATGTGTCTTGGTTGTGGACCTTCTTTGCTTGGTTTTGTTGGGGGATGTCTGTGCCTCCTGTATCTGGATTTCTGTTCCTTCCCCAGGTATGGGAAATTTTCAGCTATTATTAAATAGCTGAAATAAATTTTCTGTCCCCTTTTCTGTCTCTTCTCCCTATGGGATCCCTAGAGTGAAAATGTTATTATATTTGAAGGTGTTGCTGAATTTCTTAAGTCTCTTCATTTTTTTTTTTTTTCCTACTCTCCTGCTCAGCTTGATTGCTTTCCAACACTCTCTCCTCCAGGTTGCTAATACATTGTTCTGTTTCCTCTAGTCTACTATTTACTCCATCTAGTATATTTTAGTATCAGTTATTGAGTTCTTCATCTCTAATAGTTCTTTTTTTATGTTTTTTATTTTTTTGTTAAGGGTCTCACTGACATCTCCACTCTTTCTCAAGTCCGATGAGTATCTTTATGACCATTACTGTAAATTATCAGACATATTACTTATCTCCACTGCATTTAGCTCTTTTGCTGTGATTTTGTCTCATTTGAGACATATTCTTTGGTGTCCTCATTTTGTCTAACTCTCTGTGTCTGTTTCTGTGTGTTAGAAAAGTCAGCTATATCTCTTGATCTTGAAGAGATCAAGTAGTGGCTTCATGATGAAGAGGTTCTGGAGTACCCTGCAGTGCAGCGTACCCTGTTCACCAGAACCTGTTGCTTCAGGAGTGTCTCCAGTGTATGTTGCATGCACCGCACTGTTGTGGCTAGGCCACATTTGTCTTTAGTCCAGTCATCTGCAATGGGTCTCTTGGCCTGTTTTGGGCAGGGTTTGGTCTCTGTGTTAGTGGGCCAGTCTGGGGCTGCCTTTGGTTTGAGATGAGTCAGACGAAGCATTTGCCAGAGATGTAGTAGCACCAAACTGCAGGGTGCTTTCTCTGTGCTGTCCCCTGAGAAGCTTTCGTTGATAAGCGGGACCTGCAGTCAAACCAAATGTCTGCCCTCAGCCCACTGTTTGGGTTGCAGTTGGACTGGTACATACAGTTATCTTCCCCTCTCTCTGAGGCAGGAATCACTTTGGAGTGGTGCTCACTCTTGTTGGGCCTGCTTGTACACTGCTGAGCTTATAGCACTACTTTGGATGGGATCCAGCCAGGGAAGTACTGGATGGGGGCATTTCCTCAGGAGAACATGAGGTGAAGTACAAGGCAAGGCCCACATAGTTTTGCTGTGGGAGGGGACCTAGACCTGAGACCTGGCTGGAAGGCGCATGTCCACAAGAGAGCACAGGACAGGGGCCGCTGTTAGCAAGTTGAGTGAGTTTTGGCCACTGTGCTGGTTCCTGCAGGTGTCTATGTGTCTAGGCTAGAGGGTGGAGGAGAGAAATGGTGCCAGCAAGCTCCTTTGTTCCTGAAGAAGTCTCCTAAAGATCCCTGCCCTCCAGCAAGTACTCTGAGATTAATAAATAAATCTCCTTCCTGTATACCACAGGTGTTTTTCAAATTGCTACTTCTGTGCTATATTTCTGCAGGGCTGTTTGTTGTGCTGTCTCTTTAAGGGCAGGGACTCGGTTTCCTATCACCCTCCTGGCTCTGCTGAGCCCTCTGATTTTTAAAGTTCCAGGTGTTAAGCCTGGCTGGTTGTAAGAACTCACGAGAGTAGGACCCTCTGATTTTCAAAACCAAATGTTACAGCGATTCATCTTCCCTATGCAGGTTCTCCATGCCTGCGGTGCTTGGTGTGAGGATCTGTTTCTCTCCCCGCTCTGGGCTCCCTGTGTCTGTTCGTCCCAATGGATAATCCCATAGGTCCATTTAGCTCCCTACCTTGTCTCCACCCTTCCTACCCTGTTCAGTGTGGCCTCTTTCTCTACATGTAGCTCTGGAGAGTCCATTCTGCCAGTCTTTGGATCATTCTGGGTTATTTACACTGATAAGGGTTTTATGTAGTTGTATCTGTGGGATGAGGTGAGCTTGGGATCTTTCTATTCCATCTTCCCTGGAAGTCTCAGCACCACACTTTTGATTACTATAGCAACCTGGTAAGTTCTGAAATTGGGAAGTGTGAGTCCTCTTAATTTGTTCTTTTTCCAGATTGTTTTGATTGTGTCCCTTGAAATTTCTTATTAATTTTTAAGATGAGTTTTGCCATTTCTGCAAAAAGGGAGTTGTGATTTTGATAAGGATTGCAACTGAATCTGTAGATTACTTTGGGGAGTATTGCCATTTGTGACTATGAATTGTCTTTTTATGTATTTAGATCCTCCTTAATTTCATTGTTTTGTGGTTTCCAACATATAAGTTTTGTACCTCCTTTGTTAAATGTATTCCTAATATTTTGTTTTGGATACTATTGTGATTGGAATTGTTTTCTTAATTTTCTTTTTGAATTCATTGTTAATATATGGAAATATAGCTGGCTGTTGTGTGTTGATTTTGTGTCTTGCAACTTGGCTGAAATTGTTTATTAATTTTAATAGTTTTTTTGTGGATTTGTTAGGATTTTCTATATATGACTTCTTTTCCAGTTGGATTTTTTTTTTTCTTATCTTGCTTAATTGCTCTGGATAGAACTCCAGTACAATGTTGAATAGCAGTGGTGAAATGGGCATCCTTCTCTTTTTCCTGATCTTAGAGGGAAAGTTTTTTGTTTTTTTTTTTAATTAATGTTTATTTATTTATTTTGAAAAAAAAATTTTTTTTTCAACGTTTATTTATTTTTGGGACAGAGAGAGACAGAGCATGAACGGGGGAGGGGCAGAGAGAGAGGGAGACACAGAATCGGAAACAGGCTCCAGGCTCTGAGCCTTCAGCCCAGAGCCTGACGCGGGGCTTGAACTCCTGGACTGAGAGATCGTGACCTGGCTGAAGTCGGACGCTTAACCGACTGCGCCACCCAGGCGCCCCTATTTATTTATTTTGAGAGAGAGAAAGAGAAAGCATGTGTGCATGAGCAGGGGAGGGGCATAGAGAGTGAGAGAGAGAATCCCAAACAGGCTTCGCCCTGTCAGGCGTAGTGAACCATGAGATCATGACCTGAACCAATATCAAGAGTTGGATACTTAACTGAGCCACCCAGGTGCCCTTCAGAGGGAAAGCTTTTAGTCCTTAATCTTTAAATGTGTGAGCTGTGGGTATTTCGTAAGTGCCCTTTATCATAATGAGTAAGTTCCCTTCTGTTTCTAGTTTGTTGAGTGTTTTTATCATGAATGAGTGTTGGATTTCTCAGATCCTTTTTCTACATCAGTTGAGAGGATCATGTGGTGCATTCTTGGTATAAATCCCACTTGGTCATGGTGTATAATCCTTTTCATATGCTGCAGCATTCAGTTTGCTAGTTATTTTGTTAAGAATTGTTATCTCTATCTTCATGAGGGATGTTTGTTTGTAGTTTTATTGTCATGTGTGTGTCCCTTCATGTGTTTGTCTTCCTTTGATATCAAGGTAATGCTGGCCTCATAGGATGAGTTAGGAAGTGTTACCTTCTTTTGCTTTTTGAACAATAGAATTTTGGTGTAGTTTAAAATGCCTTGAAGTGGGAGTCAGGTGATATAAGATCTATTTCTAATGCTGTTGTTAATTAGCACTGGACCATGGGCACATTACTCTAAGCCTCTGTTTCCTCATGCCCGTGTTTCATCTTTAAAGTGAGTAGTTAAGAATACATGATTGCTAAAGTCTTTTCAAGCTTTAACATATTTTTCTGTTGTTATTTTATGTAATTCCAAAGGCCCAGATTAAAGCTATGTAATGAGTTTTTAGGGATGTAGATATCAGCTAAATATTATTTAAAAATTTTCAGTGCGCCTGGGTGGCTCAGTTGGTTAAGGGTCTGACTCTTATTAGTTCAGGTCTTGATCTCAGGGTCATGAATTCAAGTTCTGTATTAGGCTCCACTTTGGGTGTGGAGCCTACTTAAAAAAAAATTTTTTTTTCCAGCAGTGGGAGCTGTTCTACAGTAAAATGAACTGTCTTAGGAATGATTTTCCTACCACAAGCAGCTGTATGGGCTTTTTTTGTTGTTTTGTTTTGTTTTTTGTTTTTTTAATTTTTTTTAGAAGGTGGTAAGAGTGCACGCAAGTTGGGAGAGGGGTAGAGGGAGAGAAAAATCTTTTTTTTTTTTTTTTTAATTTTTTTAAACTTAAAAAAAAAATTTTTTTTTAACGTTTTATTTATTTTTGAGACAGGGAGAGACAGAGCATGAACAGGGGAGGGTCAGAGAGAGGGAGACACAGAATCTGAAACAGGCTCCAGGCTCTGAGCTGGCAGCACAGAGCCCGACGTGGAGCTCGAACTCACGGACCTTGAGATCATGACCTGAGCCGAAATCGGCCGCTTAACCAACTGAGCCACCCAGGCGCCCCAAACTTTTTTTTTTTTTTTAACTCATTTTTGAGAGACAGAGTGCAAGCAGGGGAGGGGCAGAGAGGGAGACACAGAATCCGAAGCAGGTTCCAGGCTCTGAGCTGTCAGCACAGAGCCCGATGCGGGGCTTGAACCCATGAACTTTGAGATCATGACCTGAGCCGAAGTCAGCTGCTTAACTGACTGAGCCACCCAGGTGCCCCAAGAGAGAAAATCTTAAGCAAGCGCCATGCTGAGCCCTATGTGGGACTCAATCCCACAACCCTAGGATTGTGATCTGAGCTGAAATCAAGAGTTGTACGCTCAACCAACTAAGCCTCCCAGGTGTCCCACAGGCTATGTTTTGGGAGGGTTTAGACAACCTCCTGTCAGGGATGTTGAGTAAGGGATTTTTGTGATTTTATTTTTCTTTTTATGGAATAGCTGACTGGGCTTCTTTTAAGTTTTCCCTCTCAGCTATCTAATTATCAAATTAGATATCTAATTTAATAATTATCTAAATAATTAGGGGCCTCATAGGATGATAAGAGATAGAGATCTCCCTATCTAATTATCAAAAAAGATGAAGGCTTGTTTTGTTCTTAGAGGATAAAACCAAGCTGTCTAGAGGCAGGGTGAGGTTTTGTTCTGTTTTTATTTTGGTTTTGTTCTGATTATAAATGTTATACGTGTTATAAAAAATCCAAACAATATATATGTGACATAGAAATCGAAAGTGTCCAGAGAGAACTGCTGTTAACACTTTGTTATGTTTATAGATTTTTTCTATGCATATAATGTTTATGACATCCATTAGGTTCTGCAGTATTTTCACCTAATACTGTTTCTCAAATACCTATCTATATTAGCATGTCATCCACTTAAATTAGTAATGCATGGTATTCTTTTTTTTTTTTTTTTAAAGACAGGCAATTAGGGGCGCCTGGGTGGCGCAGTCGGTTAAGCGTCCGACTTCAGCCAGGTCACGATCTCGCGGTCCGTGAGTTCGAGCCCCGCGTCAAGCTCTGGGCTGATGGCTCAGAGCCTGGAGCCTGTTTCTGATTCTGTGTCTCCCTCTCTCTCTGCCCCTCCCCCGTTCATGCTCTGTCTCTCTCTGTCCCCAAAAAAATAAATAAACGTTGAAAAAAAAAAAAATTAAAAAAAAAAAAAAAAAGACAGGCAATTAAAAAAATTTTTTTTTATGTTTATTTTTGAGAGAGCGAGAAAGACAGCGTGAGCAGGGGAGGAGCAGAGAGAGACAAAGACAGAGAATCTGAAGCAGGCTCCAGGCTCCGAGCTGTCAGCACAGAGCCCAATGTGGGGCTTCAACTTGTGAGCCACGAGATAATGACCTGAGCCAAAGTCGGGCGCTCAACCAACTGAGCTACCCAGGCTGATAGCATTCTTTTAAATAGATTTTTTTTTTTATGTTTATTTATTTTTGAGAGAGGGAGCGCAAGTGGAGGAGGGGCAGAGAGGGAGGGGAACAGAGAATCTGAAGTGGTCTATGCACTGACAGTAGTGAGCCCGATGTGGGGCGTGAACTCACAAACTGTGAGATCATGACCTGAGCCAAAGTCTGGAGCTCAACCGACTGAACCACCCAGGTAGCCCTCTTTTAAATAGATTTAAAAAAAAATTTTAACCTACCTCTGCTGATAGACACCTTTTAATTAAGTTTATCACAGTTACAACAATTCACTTATTACATACACATTTTATCTTACATATGTATCTTACGTATATAACAATATACATGATAAACTTTTTACATATATAATATGCATAGCTGTGTAAGCATTTCTGAAAATGAATTCCTAGAAATCGAATTGCCTAGTCAAAAGATAGACACATTTTAATTATTAATGGATCTTGTCGGATTGCCTTCCCAAAAAGTTATAGCAATTTACAGTCCCACCAACAGAAGTTAATGGTGCTGTTACCCAGTATTAAAGAGAATATAGGGAATCATCAGTATTTTTAATAATCTTTGTCAGTCTAATAGGGTAAAAATATCTAATTAATCATTTCTTTATTAGTGAGGTTGAGTGTTTTTTTCTTACTAGTCATTTGGTTTCTTCTATCAATTGTTCATATTATTGACTAGTTTTTATATTTGATATTTCAATTACCTTAAAATTTTTATTGAAGTATGGTTGACACAGAATGTTATATTATTTTCAGATGTTCAACATAGTCATTCGACAGTTGCATACATTACACAGTGCTTATCATGATAAGTATATTTGTATATAAGTATATAATGTCACCATACAACATTATTACAATCTTATTAACTGTATTCCCTGTGTTGTACTTTTATTTATTTATTTATAAATGTTTATTTTGAGAGAGAGAGAGAGAGAGAGAGAGAGAGAGAGAATGCAAGTGGGGGAGGGGCAGAGAGAGGGAGACAGTGAATCCCAAGGAGGCTCCACACTGTCAGCACAGAGCCTGATGTGGGGCTTGATTTCACAAACTGTGAAATCACGACCCTAGCCGAAAGCAGGAGTCAGTCGCTTAACTGACTGAGCTACCCAGGTGCCTCTAAGTTTATTTATATATTTTGAGAGGGAGAAAGAGAGACAGAGCATGTGTGCAAGATGGGGAGGAGCAGAAAGAGGGAGAGAGAGAGAGAGAGAGAGAGAGAGAGAGAGAGAGAGAGAGAATGAATCCTAACCAGGCTCCGTGTTGTCATCAGAGAGCCTGACATGGAGCTCAGTCCCAGGAACTGTGAGATCATGACCTTAGCAAAATCGAGAGTTGCCCCATTAAACAACTGAGCCACCCAGGTGCCCCTGTTCTACTTTTCAATCTCCTGACTTATTTATTTTATAACTGAAAGTTTGTACCTGTTAATCCCCTTCATCTATTTTACCCATCCCCCCATTCTTCTTTCCTCTGGCAACCACCAGTTTATTCTCTGTATTTATTATTTATGAGTCTCTTTCTTTTTTGTTTGTTCATTTGTTTTGTTTGTTTTTTAGATTCCACATGTAAGTGAAATTATATGGTATTTGTCTTTCTCTGTCTGACTTACTTCACTAAGCATGATACCCTCAAGGTCCATCCATGTTGTCACAAATGGTAAGGGTTCATTATTTTTGAATGGCTGCATAATATTAAACACACACCACACAGTGCATCTCCTTTATTCATTTGTCTATCACTGGACACTTAAGTTCCTTCCATATCTTAACTGCTGTGAATAATGCTGCAATAAACTTAGATGTTGCACATATCTTTCCAAATTACTGGTTTCTTTTTTAGGGGGTGGGTGGGTGAGAAACCAATAGTGGAATCACTGGATCATGTGGTATTTCTATTTTAAATTATTTTAGGACCCTCCACACTGTTTTCCACAGTGGCTGCACCTAGTTACAGTGCACTAGGCTTCCCTTTTTTTTTTTTTTTTTTCACATTCCTTGTTATTTCTTTTTGATACTAGCCATTCTGACTGTGTGAGGTGATATCTCACTTTGGTTTTGATTTGCATTTCCCTGATGACTAGTGATGTTGAACATCTTTTCATGTACTTGTTGGCCATCTGTGTGTCTTCTTGGGAAAAATGTCTGTTTGGGTCTTCTGCCCATTTTTTTTTTTTTTAATTTTTTTTTTCAACGTTTATTTATTTTTGGGACAGAGAGAGACAGAGCATGAACGGGGGAGGGGCAGAGAGAGAGAGGGAGACACAGAATCGGAAGCAGGCTCCAGGCTCTGAGCCATCAGCCCAGAGCCCGATGCAGGGCTCGAACCCACGGACCGCGAGATCGTGACCTGAGCTGAAGTCGGATGCTTAACCGACTGAGCCACCCAGGCGCCCCTCTTCTGCCCATTTTTAATCAGATTACTTTATTCTCCCCCTCCCCCTCCACCTCTGTGTTGAGCTGTATACGTTCTTTATATATCTTGGGTATTAACCCCTTATCAGATATATCATTTGCAAATATCTTCTCCTATATAATAAGTTGCCTTTTCATTTTGTTGATGGTTTCCTTTGCTGTGTAAAACCTTTTTATTTTGTTGTAGCCCAAATAGTTTATTTTTGCTCTTGCTTCCTTGCCTGAGGAGACATATCTAGAAAAATGTTGCTAAAGCTGATGTCTAAGAGATTACTATCTATGTTTTGTTTTTGGGTTTGTTTTTTTTTTTAGGAGTATTACGGTTTTCAGGTCTCACATTTAGGTCCTTAGTAATTAGAAAAACACGTGTTGAAACAGCAGTGAGATATCACTGTACACCTATTAGATTGGCTAAAAACTAGAAAGCTGGATATGTCCAACTATTGGCAGGTATCAGAGACTTTAGGAACTTTTGTGTGTTCTTTATAGGTCTGAAGACTAGGGCAGGCATCATGGAGAGCACTGTGGCACTATTCAGTCAGCTGGAATATATACCTACCTGTGGCATAGCCTCAAGGGACACGTGAGAAGGTGTTCATTTAAATGTTAATTATGGCAGTTAATTGAAGAGTTGAAGGCAATCTGGGTATATGTGTCTGAATAAAAAGGTAAAATGTGGTGGATCCAAATCATGATGCTGCCTTGCAGCACATAAGATTTACCCATAAGGGCTTGTGGATCTTAAAAGCAGAGTACTGAGTGGAAAATGTAACAAACAGAAACAAATTTATTAGTGCCAACTAATAAATCAAAAGACATGCACAAAAAATAGTTTGTAAGAACAAAAAAATATACATGTTAAACACATTAGAATGTTTGTGGGACGAAGAATGGGAATAAAAAAGAATCAAAACAACTCCCCAGAGAATGTTGTGTAAAGGAGAGGGACGTAGAAACATGAACTGTTTGAGCTTAGCTGTCAGAGCTTTAAAAAAAAAAAAAAAAAAAAATGGTTCTTATGGCATGTTGAGGAATGATGGAATTAATTGATAAGTCTCCGTTTCTCTCAAATGAATGAAATATTCTGTTCTTCACTGGTGCTAGTTGGCAGCCCACCCTTTCAGTGGGCACACATGACCATGGAGTGGAAAAACACTAGCTCTGTTCTCCTAGACCAGGTCTCTCAATAGGGAAATTATTCACATTTTGGGCCAGATGATTCTTTATTTTGTGGGGGACTGTCATGTGCACTGTAGGATGTTTAGCAGCATGCCTGGCCTCTACCTACTAGATGCCACTGGCATTTCCTCCCCCAATAATGACAACCAAAAATGTCTCCAGACTTTGCCAAATGTCACCTGGGGAGGAAATTCACCCCTTATGAGAAGCGCTGTCCTAGAGCAGCATGGATGTTGCCAGTCATTAGGCTGATTATGAGCAAGTATGCCAATCGACTGGTTTCACTGTGAAAAGTATCAAACATCTCCTTGTAACTTAGGAGTTCAAGTCCATCCTTTAAGTTAAAAGAAGAAAAACTTCGTCAAAATTACCTGCTATTTGGGAACAAAAGGTCCTACTGTTCTCTGTATTTCAATGTCAGAGTACTGTTCTTTTCTATAACAGCAGCAGTATTAATACTACCTTAAGCTGCGTATAGTTTCAATTTGTTGGTATTTTAAAAAATACTTTTCTCATCTGATATCTCATTGGAACCTCATGACAGCTTTATATGATAGTGAGGACAGGGATATATCTCCCTTTTTCAGATTAGTAAACGAGAGGGTAAAATCCTGAAGAGATTTGCCAGGAGCACATAACCATTAAATTGGGGAGCTGGATATAAAACCAAAATCTTATTCTTGGTTAAGCACTCTTTTCATGAGAGCACTCAGCCAATTTTTGAAGTTTCTCAAAAACTTCAGCAAATTGTCAGTTTCTGCCATGGTCATTTCTGTTTTTAACTCCCTTGATTTTTCCTTGATTTTTCCCTTTTGCCCAAATCCATCCTTCCCCATCCCCTTTACTGGCTACATCATATTGCCTCCTCAGCCTTTCCAGCGTTTTATCACAAACTCAGAAGTGAATGGTACCAGGGAGGCAGGACTTGGGAGACAGAAGATCGGGACTGGAAACCTAGCCCAGGCCCAGCTTGCTTTTTGGCTTCTCTCTAGCTCAGTTTTCATCATCTGTTCAGAGTCTAATATTACTTAGTCCTTAGCTCCCTCAGGGAGGTCAGGGGAAGGAGTAAGTTTATGCCTGGAAAAGTATCTATCCTATTTTTAAAGATCTCCAAGGAGAAGCTTTCATCATCTCTATTACTAAACACAGTATCTTTTCAAACTCCTATCCCCTGAACTGCTATTCCCTCCTGGGATGGAGGAGTGGCAAAATCTCCTACGTAGAAATCTTTAAAGTACTATAGATTTGGGGCGCCTGGGTAGCTCAGTCCGTTGAGCATCCAACTTCGGCTCAGGTCATGATCTTGCTCAGGTCATGATCAGGTTTGTGAGTTCGGGCCACACGTCAGGCTCTGTGCTGACAGCTCGGAGCCTGCAGCCTGCTTCGAATTTTGTGTCTCCCTCTCTTTCTGTCCCTCCCCTGCTCATACTCTGCCTCTCTCTGTCTCTCAAAAGTAAATGTTAAAAATTTTTTTAAAGTACTATAGATTTTTATCAGACCAACACATTAAGAGAGTGAATACAATGTGGCTAGAGAATGTGGACTAAGATGGGGAAGGGTGGTGCTAATCCGCTTTCTATGAGAAGGAAAAACTTTCCTTCTCCGACTGTAATAAAAACTTCCTAAGTGTGATGCATACATCAGCTTTCTCTGAGCCTTGCCTACTCTTTAGGCTCATTTCTCACACCTCCCTCAAACATTAGTTGCATTTTCTCAAATATACCACGTTTCCTTGTCTTAGAACACTCATCATGATGCCTTTCTCTACTTACACCTACTAGGCCATTAGGACAGAGATCCAAGGTTGCTTTCTTCAGGAAGACTTCCTTGATTCCCCCATGTTGAGTGAAAGCTTCTCCTCTACTTTCTTGGCCACCAGGGCTTAATGCATTATAGCACTTATCATACTGCATTATAATTGTTTTTTTCTCCTCAGTAGATTTAAGTTCTTGAGGAAGTTTTGTTTTTTATCTCTGGATTCTGCAGTCCTTACTTAGCATGGTGTACAGTAAGTGCTCAGTAAGTGTTAAATTACTGCTTGACTGACTCTTGGTGGGAGAGAAGACGACTTGGGGGAAAAGATGAAATTTTAGTTATTAGAAGAGTAGTTGTAAGAAATAGGAAGTAGGGCGGGCGCCTGGGTGGCTCAGTTGGTTAGGCGTTGATCTTAGCTCAGGTCTTGATCTCAGGGTTATGAGTTCAGGCCCTGTGTTGGACTCTGCCCTGTTTGTGAAACCTACTTAAAAAAAAAAGAAAGAAAGAAAGAAACAGGAAGTAAATGTACTGCGTGGCACTCTAAAGGACAAGAGTTGGACCCAGAGGCAGAAGGTACACAAAGGCAGATTTTTCAGGTTGGCATCAGGGAAGAATTATCTAGCACATCTATTAGCAATGGAACGGTCTGCCTCATGTGGTAAGGTTGACTGTGCCAGGGCTGTGGTAGGAGGCAATTGCCAACTAAGTTTCTGCCCTGTAGAGTATTCTAGCAATGTGTGGAGTCATACTTGATCACAGAACTACACTGAATATTTGAGCTTACTGGGCCTCTGGATAGTCTTCAGGTAACTGAAAGTAATAGCTGTGCCTTCCTGTAGTTCCCCAGGCCTGTTATCCTAGGCTTTCAGCTGGTCTTTATGTAATTTGGTTTCTAGACCAAATCCTGGCTGCTCCCTTATGGCCACTTTTCTTTGTCGTATTCTTTGTACATTGTGGTCTCAAGACCTAATCCCAGGGCCCTAAGGATGCTTTGACAGAGCAGAGAACAGTAGAGTTTCTTGCTGCCTCGTTCATTCTGGACATACTCCTAGTTAAAAAGCGTAAGGTTGCCTTGGCTCTTTTGGCGGCAGCCCTTTTGGCATATATTCCCTGGCAATTTGTGGTCAACTGAAACCCCTAGATCTGTTCCACATGAACTGCTATTAAGCCATTCCTTTTCCATCCTATACTTGGTAGTTGGTTCGGTTTCATTATATGGTTTTTGTTCTTCATTTTGACTTATTAGCCCTTAGAATCTTAGAGCTAGAAGAACTCTAGAAACAAGCTTTATTCATTTTGGACCTTGCTTGTTTCTTCCATGTTCACTATCTTGTTCTTCCCAGCTCTTAAACGTTATGCTGTCCACAGTTTGGTAAGCAGGTCCTCTGCATTTTCATCCAAATCATTCATGAAATTATTGATCAGAGCTGTGAAGCATATCCCAGACACCTTCCTCCAATTGACCTCTCTCCATTTATCAGCATTTTTTTCAAGCTGATTGTTCTGTTAGCTGTGAGTCTCGTGCTTTGCTCTACTAGCTGGCTATGTAGTTTTCAATTCATCCTTTATATTCCTTTTCAGCCAAGCATGGTAGATAATCACTACCCCCACAACATAAGGAAATACAGACGTGATAAGAATCCCGAAAGCCAAAAGCACCACGCATGAGAAGATTGGAAAGGCAGCTGGTGCCCAGGGGAGGATTGATCTGGGAGCTCTTTTCTGATTTTTCATGAATTATAGCTTCTGAGATGAAAAAAATCTAAAAGTCCATTTAAATATCATCTAGCTCTTTTTTTTTTTTTTTTTTTTAATTTACATCCAAATTAGCATATAGTGCAACAATGATTTCAGGAGTAAACTCCTTCGTGCCCCTTACTCATTTAGCCCATTCCCCCCTCCCGCACCCCCTCCTGTAACCCTCTGTTCTCCATATTTATGAGTCTCTTCTGTTTTGTCCCCCTCCCTGTTTTTATATTGTTTCCCTTCCCTTATGTTCATCTGTTTTGTCTCTTAAAGTCCTCATATGAGTGAAGTCATATGATTTTTGTCTTTCTCTGACTAATTTCACTTAGCATAATACCCTCCAGTTCCATGCACGTAGTTGCAAATGGCGAGATTTCATTCTTTTGGATTGCCGAGTAATACTCTAGTGTGTGTGTGTGTGTGTGTGTGTGTGTGTACACACACCACATTTTCTTTATCCATTCATCCATCAATGGACATTTGGGCTTTTTCCATACTTGGGCTATTGTTAATAGCGCTGCTGTAAACATGGGTGTGCATGTGTCCCTTCGAAACAGCACACCTGTATCCCTTGGATAAATGCCTAGTAGTGCAATTACTGGATCGTAGGGTAGTTCTGTTTTTAGTTTTTTGAGGAACCTCCATATTGTTTTCTAGAGTGGCTGCACCAGCTTGCCTTCCCAAAATATCATGTAGCTCTTATTGTTAGCATCTAACATCAGCATTTCAACTGTATAGCCTTGTGGAGAGATAGGTGAGATAGAGCTATTCTTATTTTCCAGATTGGAGAAGCTGGGATTGTCCCTCAGTAAATGTTTGCAGAATGGATCAATGAATAGGTTTCAGGTTAGTCTTCACTTCAGTTTTGTATTTGTAGACTCAGGGAAAGAAAAGTAAATGGCTTTCAGTTTTCCCCTCCAGCTGGTCAAATCCAAGCCCCTTCAGAACTAGACATGAGCTCTGCCTCTTCCAGGCAGTCTTCCTGATGGCTCTTGCCCACAGTGCTACATCTTTCCTCTGAACTCTCATGTTAGTAATTGATGCTTTGCTGATTGTGCTTGATGGCTGCTCAATTCATGTATTTGTCTCATTATCCCAAATCCTGGAAGAGAAATTAGGGGCAAAAGCTTTCCATTACTTCGTGCACTTGAACAAATGATTTAACCTAATGTGTCTGTGTAAAGTATTGCCAGCAGGTGGCACCAGAGTCCCTGACAGTGTTCTGAAAATCTTGGGTAACTCCATCATTTACATATTGCCAAGCTGCCACTAAAAATGCCTTCCTTAATGAAGAAGCTTCAGTTTACTTATTAAATTAAGCAAAATGCTAATAAATACTATAGTAGAAATCAACTAGGCAAAATTGTAACCTAACAGTTTTGTCATGGGAGGCTATTCTGTTTACTCAGCTGCTTTGCTTTGCCGCTTATCAGGTACTGCTGTCTAGGCCCTGAACAGAATCTGGCTTTCAGTCTTCCCAGAGAGTGTCCGGGTACCTGAAAGTAGCCTCAAATCCTTGGTTTATGTTTTTAGATAATTTATTTTTCCTGGAAAGGAAAATTAAGAATTATAAAGAAATTGCTATGACCCTACCACTTGTTTTCCTCCTGGAGGTTTTGGTGATTTTTAATATATTGTTTATTGCAGTATATAAGTTGACACATACTTTACATCAGTTTCAGGTTGTACAACATAGTGATTCCACAAGTCTATATGTTACGCTATGCTCGCTACAAGTGTGAGCGTAGTATCCATCTATCACCATACAACACCATTACAATACCATTGACTATATTCCATATGGTGTACCTTTTATCCCTGTGACTTACTCATTCCATAATTGGAATTCTGTATCTCCTACTCGCCTTCATCCATTTGCCCATCCCCCTATCTCCTTCCCCCCTGGCAGTCTTCAATTGGTTCTCTCTGTT
Source organism: Leopardus geoffroyi (assembly GCF_018350155.1). Classification (NCBI taxonomy): domain Eukaryota; kingdom Metazoa; phylum Chordata; class Mammalia; order Carnivora; family Felidae; genus Leopardus; species Leopardus geoffroyi. The sequence continues at coordinate 59,680,488 of NC_059329.1, read as the reverse complement.
TGAGTCTGTTTCTGCTTTTCGTTTGTTCATTTGTTTTGTTGGTTTTTTTTTTTTTTTTTGATTCTATATATAAGTGAAATCATATGGTATTTGTCTTTCTGTGTTTGAGTTCGCTTAGCATAATACCCTCTAGGTGTATCCATGTTGTCACAAATGGCAAGATCCCCCCTCCCCCATTTTTTTTGTTTTTTGTTTTTTTTGTTTTTTTTTTGAGAGAGACAGCACGAGCAGTAGAGGGAGATAGAATCTTAAGCAGGCTCCATGCCCAGCTCACAGGCCGACTCAGGCTCAGTCGCAAGACTCTGAGATTATGATCTGAGCCGAAATCAAGAGTCAGAAGCTTAACCACCTGAGCCACCCAGGTGCCCCAAGATCTCCCTTTTTATGGCTGAATAATATTCCATTGTGTATATGTATGTATATGTATATATATATATACACACACATATCTATATAGATATAGATATAGATATATAGATATAGATAAAAAGATATATATACACCACATCTTCTTTATCCATTCTTCTACCAGTGAACACTTGGGTTACTTCCATATCTTCGCTACTGTAAGTACTCCTGCACTAAATATAGGGGTGCAGATATCTTTTCAAATTAGTGTTTTGGGTTTTTTTGGGTAAATATCTAGGAGTGGAATTACTGGTATTTCTATTTTGAATTTTTTGAGGAACTTCCATCTTGTTTTTAACAGTGGCTGCACCAATTTATATTCCACCAAGAGTGTAAGAGGGTTCCTTTTCCTTTTCTTTTCTATTTTTGGGGGGGGGGGAGCAAGTGAGTGAGGGGCAGAGAGGGAGAGAGAGAGAGGGGTGGGGCTTACCCGAAGCGGGGCTCAAGCTCACCCGATGCGTGACTCAAACTCACGAACCATGAGATCATGACCTGAGCCAAAGTCAGATGCTTAACTGACCGAGCTACCCAGGCGCCTCCTCTTCTTTCTTTCTCTCTTTCTTTAATTTATTTAAATGTTTATTTATTTATTTATTTATTTATTTTGAGAGAGGGGGAGGGGCAGAGAGAGTGAGAGACAGAGAGAGAGAGAGAGAGTGAGAGAGTTAGTCCCAAGCAGGCTCTGTGCTGTGCTGTCAGCGCAGAGCATGAAGCAGGGCTCAAACTCACAAACTGTGAGATCATGACCTGAGCCAAAACCAAGAGTCTGATGCTTAACTGAGCCACCCAGGTGCCCCTTCTGTCCATTTCTAATCAGATTGTTTTTTTGCTGTTGAGTTGTATAAGTGCTTTGTATATTTTGAATATTAGCCCCTTATCAGATATATCATTTGCAAATTCCCTCTCCCTTTCAGTAGGTTGCCTTTTCATTTTATTGATGGTTTTATTTGCTGTACAGAAGTTTTCTATTTTGATGTAGTCTAAATAGTTTAATTTTGCTTTTGTTTCTCTTGGCTGACGAGACATATGTAGAAACACATTTCTGAGGTTGATGTCAGAGAATTTACTGTCTGTGTTTTCTTTTAGGAGGTTTATGGTTTCAATTCTCACATGTAGGTCTTTAATCCATTTTGAGTTTATTTTTGTGTATGGTATAAGAAAATGGTCCAATTTCATTCATTCTTTTGCATGTAAGCTGTCCAGTTTTCCCAGCACCAATTTTTTTCATATTTCTTTATTTAAAAAAATTTTTTTAATGTTTATTTCTGAGAGAGACAGAGACAGAGTGTGAGCAGGGGAGGGCAGAGAGAGAGGGAGGCACAGAATCTGAGGCAAGCTCTAGGCTCTGAGCTGTCAGCACAGAGCCTGACACGGGGCTTGAACTCACAAAGTGTGAGATCATGACCTGAGCCGAAGTCTGATGCTTAACCAACTGAGCCACCCAGGCACCTCCCCCCAGCTTTTTTTTTTTTTTTTTTTAATTTACATCCAAGTTAGTTAGCATATAGTGCAATAATGATTTCAGGAGTAGAATCCAGTGATTCATCCCCTATATGTAACACCGAGTGCTCATCCCAACAAGTGCCCTCCTTAATGACCCTTGCCCATTTAGCCCATCCCCCACCCCACAACCTGTTTGTTCTCTATAAGAGTCTCTTATGTTTTGTCCCCCTCCCTGTTTTTATATTATTTTTGCTTCCCTTATGTTCATCTGTTTTCTATCTTTTTATTTATTTATTTATTTATTTTATTTATTTATTTATTTTTAATTTTTTTCTTTTTCAACGTTTATTTATTTTTGGGACAGAGAGAGACAGAGCATGAACGGGGGAGGGGCAGAGAGAGAGGGAGACACAGAATCGGAAACAGGCTCCAGGCTCTGAGCCATCAGCCCAGAGCCCGACGCGGGGCTCGAACTCACGGACCGCGAGATCATGACCTGGCTGAAGTCGGACGCTTAACCGACTGCGCCACCCAGGCGCCCCTGTTTTCTATCTTAAATTCCACACATGAGTGAAGTTACACGATATTTGTCTTTCTCTAATTTCACTTAGCATAATACACTCTAGTTCCATCCATGTTGTTGCAAATGGCAAGATTTTATTCTTTTTGATTGCTGAGTAGTACTCCATTGTATATATATACCACATTTTCTTTATCCATTCATCTGTCGATTGGCATTTGGGCTCTTTCCATACTTTGGCTATTGTCAATAGTGCTGCTATAAACATTGGGGTGCATGTGCCCCTTCAAAACAGCACACCTGTATCCTTTGGATACCCAGCACCAAATATTGAAAAGACTGTCTTCACCCCATTGAATATTCTTGCCTTCTTTGTCATAGATTAATTGACTATACAAGCATGGGTTTATTTGGGTACTCTTTCTTTTGTTCTGTTGATTTATGTGTCTGCTGTGCTTGCTTCAGGAGCACATATACTGAAATTGGAACAATTTGTATGTTTGTTTTTGTGCCACTACCATACTGTTTTGATTAATGTAGCTTTATAGTATATCTTGAAACCTGGGATTGTGAAGCCTCCAGCTTTGTTTTTCTTTCTCAAGATTGCTTTGGCTATTTGGTGTCTTTGCAATTCCATACAAATTTTATTTTGGCTGTTTGGTGTCTTTGCATTCTAGTTTTGTGAAAAATGCTATTGGTGTTTTGGTACAGATTATGTTGAATCTGTAGATTGCTTTGGTTGGTATGGACATTTTAACAATATTCTTCCAATCTATGAGCATGGAATATTTTTCCATTTGTGTTGTCTTCAGTTTGTTTCATCAGTGTCTTATAGTTTTCATAGTACAGGTATTTCACCTCCTTAATTAAATTTATTCCTAGGTATTTTATTCTTTTGGTGCAATTGTGAATGGAATTTTTTCTTATTTTCTCTTTCTTCTTCATTACTAGTATATAGAAAGGCAACAGATTTCTGTATATTTAATTTTTATCCTGAAACTTTACTGAATTCATATATTACTTCTAACAGTTTTTTATGTATACTATCATGTCATCTACAAATAGTGTTGGTTTAACTTCTTCCTTACCAATCTAGATGCCTTCTATTTCTTTTTCTTGTCTGATAGCTATGGCTAGGACTTCAAGTACTATGTTGAATAAAAGTGGCAAGAGTGGATATTCTTGTCGTGTTCCTGATCTTAGAGAAAAAGCTTTTGTTTTTTCACCATTGAGTATGATGTTGGCTGTGGGTTTGTCATATATGGCCTTTACTATGTTGAGGTATGTTTTCTGTATCCCTACTTTGTTGAGTTTTTATCATGAATAGATATTGAATTTTGTCACATGCTTTTTCTGCATCTATTGAGATGATCCTATGATTTTTATCCTTTATTTTGTTAATGTGGAATATGATTTGTGCATATTTAATCATCCTTGTATGCCCAGAATAAGTCCCACCAGATCATGGTGCACTGTCCTTTGGTCGTTGAATGTGGTTGCTAAGATTTTGTTGAGTTTTTACATCTGTGTGCATTCAGGATATTGGCCTATTGGTGGGTTTTTCTTGTTTGTTTGTTTGGTGGAGGTTTTTTTGTTTGTTTGTTTGGTTGGTTGGTTGGTTTTTGTAGCATCTTTGTATGGTTTTGGTATCAAGGTAATGCTGGCCTCATAGAGAAGCTTTCTTTCCTTTTCTTATCTTTCAAATAGTTTGAGGAAGATAGGTATTAACTTGTCTTTAAATGGTAGAATTTACCTGTGAAGCCATCTGGTCCTTGGTTTTTGTTTTATGGTAGGTTTTTGATTACTGATTCAATTTCATTACTAGTAATCGGTCTCAGATTTTCTGTTTGTGCCAGGTTCAATATGGGATGATTGTATGTTTCTGGGAGTTTATCCAGTTTTTCTAGGTTGTCCAGTTTTTTTGGTATATAATTTTTTTGTAGTGGTCTCTTAAGTTCTTTGTATTTCTGTGGTGTCGGTTGTTATTTCTTTTTTGTTTCTGATTTTATTTGGGTCCTTTTTTTTTTCTTGATGTTTCTGGCTAAAGGTTTATTCAAACAACCAGCTCTTGTTTCATTGATCTTTTCTATTGTTTGTTTGTTTCTTTTGTCCCTCTCTCATTATAACCCCACCACTTTCAATATGTTGATTATTTTGGTTGCCAACTGCAGTCTTTGCTCCCTTATGACAGTTGACTTTATGCAGTTTTGATAATGTGAAGCCATAATAAGAGCTCTCATTTATTGAATGCTTACTATGAATTATGCACTCTACTTGTTTTTTTATATAAGAGCTATTATATTGAATACTTACATTGTATTTATTACATTACCTATATTAAATGCTTACTTTGTTGGGCCTTGTTCCAAGAACTGTCCATGAATTAATTCACTTAACCTATACAATCTTTTGAGAGTAGATGCTGTTAATCCCATTTTACAGTTCAGAAAACTGAGACTTATCAGGGTTAAGTGACTTGCCTAAGGTAATACAGTAAATAGCTGTATTGACATTCATATCTAGATCTCTTTAATTCTAAAATCTCTGGTCATTTCAGTGTATTATTCTACCTTGTTTTTCATTCTTTTTTATTTATTTTTTATTTTTTTAAGTTTTTTTTAATGTTTATTTATTTTTAAGAGAGAGAGAGACAGACAGACAAACCATGAGCAGGGGAGGGGCAGAGAGAGAAGAGACACAGAATCTGAAGCAGGGTCCAGGCTCTGAGCTGTCAGCACAGAGCCCATCGCAGGGCTCAAACTCACGAACCATGAGATCATGACCTGAGCCAAAGTCGGACACTTAACCAACTGAACCATCTGGGCACCCCTCGTTCTTTTTTTTTTTTTTAATTTTTTAATGTTTATTTTTGAGAGAGACAGAGACAGAGTGTGCAAGTGGGGGAGGGGCAGAGAGAGAGGGAGATAACAGAATCCAAAGCAGGCTCCAGGCTCTGAGCTGTCAGCACAGAGCCTGAAGCAGGGCTTGAACTTGGGAATGACGAGATCATGACCTGAGCCCATCTCATGCTTAACTGACTGAGTCACCCAGGTGCCCATGTTTAGTCATTCTTTAATGGTTTCTATTTGAACTTTAAAAATTTTTTTTTAATGTTTATTTTTGAGAGAGAGAGACAAAGAGAGACAGAGCACAAGTGGGGGAGGGACAGAGAAATAGGGAGAGACAGAATTTGAAGCAGGCTCCAGGCTTCCAGCTGTCAGTACAGAGCCCAATATAGGGCTCGAATTCACGATCTATAAGATCATGACCTGAGCTGAAATTGGACGATCAACCGACTGAGCCACCCAGGCACCCCTCTATTTGAACTTCTAAAAAGCATCTAAAGATTAATAGAATCATTAATCAAAGGTTTGATTTATATTTTTCTCTTGCTGCTAGACTATTAGCTCCTTGAGAACAGGGACTAAGGGTCATGTTTATTTCTGCATTTCTCTTTCCATTAAATGCAAACTAAATTCTTGATGTACTTACTGAACGCTGCCTTTGCTCTCCCAGGAGATCTGAGATACAAGGCTGCTTAACAGAAGAACCTTAGCATGTTAGAACTTGAAGGGGTTTGAAAAATCAAGTCAAGCCTTTCCCCCAAGGAGGAAGAACCTTCCTGGGTGACCCAGTGAGTTGGAGGCAGACAGAATTAGAATCTAGGTCTTTTGGGGTTCTTCTGGGCCATCTGGTTTAAAGGGTCTAACCCTGTCCCTAAATTGCTCCCTCTCTCTGTTTCTTCCTTCTTCCTTTTCTTTCCTTTTTCCTTTCTCTCTTTCGTTCATGATGTGAGATGAGTAGCTTTACACCCTTATAGCTTTAAGCCCAAGAGTTACAAAGCAAGGCAATATTTTTTCATTTCTTTTACACTGATGCCTAGACTTATTCCTGATTATGCCTTTGTTCAATCCAGAATAGTAGGGTAGTGGGGATTTGACTGCCTAAGGATGTTGGGTGTTACCCTGTATGTAGGGGACCATTAGAGGGTTGTAAGCAAGGGAATGACATGTTCAAGACTATATGTTAGACACTTGGGTGGCTCAGTCACTTAAGCGTCTGACTCTTGATCTCAGCTCAGGTCTTGATCTCAGAGTCGTGAGTTCAGGCCCCACGTTGGGCCATGCACTGGGTGTGAAGCGTACTTAAAAAAGAAAGAAAGAGAGAGTGGGAGGGAGAGAAAAAGAAAGAAAGGGAGGGAGGGAGGAAGGAAGAAGAGAAAGAAAGAAAAGGAAAGAGAAGAAAAGAAAAGAAAGACTGTATGTTAGAATTACCATTCCAGACTCCTGGAAATGGTAGATTGGAGAGGGAGACACTGAATGCAGGGAGATTGAATAAAGAGGTCATTGCAGTGAGGCAGGCAAGGGCTGGCAAGGGCTGGCAAGAGCTGGCAAGGGCTCACCTGGAAAGGAAAGAATATATACAACAGTTAGGTGAGGGATGAAAGAGAGGTGTCAGGCATGGTCCTAGGTTTCTAAGTTGGATCACTAAGAGGTGCCTCTGTCCAAATTTGGAAATCTAGGAGAGGATCAGGCTGAAATGGACTCGTGGATAGAGCTACAGAGGGAGCTGGCTAGAGCTGAAGTGCTTGTGTTTGTGTTTCAGATGGTGACCCTCTTTCAGATGTGGGTTGTTCCCCTCTATTTCACAGTGAAGCTGCACTGGTGGAGGTTCCTAGTGATCTGGATCTTGTTCTCTGCTGTCACAGCTTTTGTCACCTTCCGAGCCACCCGAAAACCTCTAGTACAGACAACCCCAAGGTGAGAGATTAGGTAGTGGGGAAGAGGAGCTAGGTTTCCTGAAGCTAATGGGTTGGAATGCATTGGGGTTGGAATGGGTTTAGACTGAAAAAATTGTAACTTTTATTTGCCAAGATTACTTGGCATGGGGTTCTACCAAAACAAGCTGATTGGGAGAACTATACCCCCTTCACAGATTAAAAATCATAAAATATTTCCCTGTAGCTTACCTTAGAGTTTATATCAAGGTTTATTTATATTAAAAGCAACCAAAATAAGTAAGCAAATTCTGGTGATCATTGTCTCATTTTAAATGTTTTTGTGTGTGTGTGTGAACCCTTCTCTAATCTCTAAATTAGATTTTCTATTGTATTCTTTTATAGGCTCTGTAGTTTTCCAACATAGAACTTATCACAAAATATTGAGTGTCTATCTCCCCCACTAAACTATAATTGTGAGATCAGGAACCACATGTATTTTGGTTGTCACTGTATATCCAGGCCCTACCACAGGGCCTGGCACATAGGAGCCTACTCTGTAAATTTTTGTTGAATGAATGAATCTCAGCAAATGTGCAATTTTTCAACAAATAATACTTCCTTCTTGGGTCACAAAGCAGCCCCTGCCTGTATTATTCTTTGCATTTTATCCAAATGCATTTCTAGTTTGATCCTCCCAACCAGCTTGTGAGGTCATTTAATATCTGTACTTGACAGAGAGATTTTCTCATTCATTCATTCATTCAACAAGCACCTGCTATGTGTCAGGCCCTGTGCTGAGCGCTGGGGATACAGAACTGGATAAGACATGGTCCCTGCCCTCAAGGAATGCTCGGTTTAATGGAGGAGATGGACAAGAAAGCAGCTGTTTCAGTGCAGTTGGTAAGTGCTGTGAGAGATGTGTGTACGGATCCAGGAGAGCCTAGCAGAGGAAATAGCCAGCCTCAAAGTTGTAACTACCTGAACCAAAGTCTTCCAAATTGCAAGTTGCTCTTTTCCCCATGCATTTTATGTTCTGCTTTACTATAGGTCTTCCTTTGGCCTTCTGAGTATCATTTTATATGGTAAAATTGATCTTCAAGGTGAAGTTGGTGATTGAGAAGCTCCTCTCTGGCTATGGTAGTTTACATTAAGGACTGTTAGAAAAGATAGAGGCTCTGGAGCCAGATGGATGTGGATGGGAAACCCCAGCCCTGCCAATTGTTAATTATATGACTTGTTTGGCTTCACCTTTCTGAGCCTTGAATTTTTTATCCTTACAAATGTGATGATAATTGCTACCTCATATAGGGTGATATGAAGACAAAGTGTGAAAAAGCACTTTAAGAATCACTAAGTAACAAACAGTATCAACTTGTAGATAAAATGACTGAAAATGTGTCTATAACATGGGAAGTTTTTTATCACGATAACTAACATTTGATAGTGCTTTATAATTTCAGAGCACTTTCATAAACATTCACGTTTATTCATGTAGCAGTTATTGAGCGTGTATTATATACACCAGGAAATGGGTTCTGTACAATCCATTGAGGAAGGCATCATGGTTTTCCCCTGTAATACAAAAAATAAACTTGTCTTAGAGTGGTGATTTGACTTACCTGGAATTACTCCGCTAATAATACTTACTTAATCCAGATTCCACCTAAAATTCCACATCCTTCCCACTATCTCACTCCCATCTGATCAGTGCAAACCCTGGGTAATGGAGCTCTGTGTGGGTTTTGCTTTGTGTAAAATGTTTGGGGCCTTTCCCTTTCCTGAGAACTGATCACCACTTGCTTAGCTGTAGCAGGGAGGCATAGGCAGGGACCTTGAGTTTCTTCCCTGAGGCGGAGCACAGTTGGCAGTAACTTGGCCTCAGTAGCCAGGCAAACTTGAGTTGTTTATTCAAGCAAATTGTTCCTTTGCTCCCACCACAGATAGAGTAGTTGCTCCTGATACCAGGGACCTGCCTCCAAAGCATTTAAAAAGGCCCTGCTACGTTCAGGGAACCATCTTTCCTCTCTGAACCTGGCTGGGGTCAGCCAACCAGATTTCACACTCCTTTTTGTAGGGTTCTAGAGAGCACTGCTCCTCCTCCTTCACTAGCATTGTACAGCCCCACTCCACCCCACCCCCCCACCACCACCACCACCACACACATCCAGTTCAAAGGTATTCTTTGAGTGCCTTCTTCCTTATCCCTTCTTCTCCAGAAAATCATTTCAGAAGCAAATCCATTAGACACCATTTCATTATTGGCCTCTGGAAAGGAGCAAAGCAGTATTCAGGTTAACCATGCCCAACTGGAAAAGCCTATAGCTGATTCTACTTACTCATCTTCCCTTGAATTCTCTTTTCTGACGAGAACAACTAGCCTTCCCCACCTATTGCCTTCTGAGCATAGCTGTAGTTAGTAGTTTTCACTTCCTTATCCAACTAATCTGAATTTGAGATGACATAGCTGTCTGAGGTCAGCTGTGCTCTTTGTTTGAGGCCAAAACCTCCTTTTAAGGCTCTCTTTTCTTTGCTTGGTCTGGGACTAGGAAAATAGCACTGGCTCCCTGGTATGTGGAGGTGTTTCTACCATTAAGGGAGTGACCAGCTCCATTACAGTAACTAAAGTTGCTCAGTAAGTCCTAACCAAAGAACCTGCTCTCTCCATTGATGTGTGAGTAAGAGGTTCTGGTAATCCAGAGGCCCCTAGGCCAGAGTTTCTGTGTCAGCTGTGCTAATATTCTTTCCTTTCTCCAGGTTGGTTTATAAGTGGTTCCTGTTGATCTATAAAATCAGCTATGCCACAGGCATTGTTGGCTACATGGCTGTCATGTTTACCCTCTTTGGTCTCAATTTATTATTCAAGTAAGTATCCTTTGCTTTTGTTTTTGCTTGTGTTTGGGGAGGAGGGGCCAGTATGGTGTACCTTTCTTCCTGGAGCAAGTCCTAGATATTAACAAGGGGGACATGGCACCAAGGATAGGACACTTGGGCTTTGGGGAATAGGGGAGGGTGAGCCCTCCCTGATTTGCACTGGCCAAGAGAAAGGAGTGTCTGGACATACAGAGTTAGAGTCCCAAATCATTGGTGATATTTTCCAAGAATCTATATTGTAATGAAAAAGTATTAAAAAAAGTAAGCATAATAATGATTATAGCCAGTTACCATTACTCCATTCATCACTGTAACAGAGCCATTTTCCTTGTCCATGTTTGTACTATCTATTGCAGCGTCCACTCTACCTGAGTGGTCTTATGTTCAGGGAGACTAGGAGTTGGCAAACTGTCCTGTGGGCCAAATTGGTCTACCTCCTGTTTTTTTCTAAGGTAAAGAAAGTTTTTATTGTAACACAGCGATACTCATTTGTTTATGCATTGTCTATGGCTGTTTTTGCAATAAAACTATAGCAGCAGAGTTTAATATTTGTGGCAAATACTGTTTAGGTCACAAACCTTAAATACTATCTAGTCCTTTACACAAAACGTTTTTTGTCAACCCCTAGACAAACTCATGTGACACAGTTGGAACCTGGCAGTAGGTTCATCCAGAAGTACACAGGGCGGGAAACAGCAGAGCGGTGTCCATAACCGTCCTTACAGTAGTTCCAGGGCTGGGATGTGAGGGAATGAGACCACCCAGATGGCTGTGGGAAACACCCTACCTCAAAAGCTTTCCCTCGCCAGTTTTAAGAATCTCCCAATTTAGATGCAGTATACTAATAAAATTGCTGCCTTGTAACGTAGCTGACATTCCACTTTTATCAGATTTCTAAGGACACACTTTTTTAGAAAGTTAACCTGTGGGCATTTAACTCCCGCTCCATTGTTGGGCACTTAGGGTGTTTTTCAGTTTCAGATAACATTGTTTTGTTGCTTCCTAAGGATATATTACCAGGAGTCAAATTCTGGCTGTTACTCCATATTGTCATAAGATTTCAAAAAGATTCGTGTCAGCGTACAAGCCCCCTCACTCCCAATTGAGGCAGAAGCCAAGAAATCCTGGACTCTGAGACTGTAGGGTACAGTAAGTAAAGGCAGAAGAGAGTAGAAATGTGGTCTCATGGCTGAGGTGATGGGACTGTGGGCTGTGGATCATGAGGAATCCTAAGCCTAGGACAGTGCACTTGAAGTTACAGATTTAGGATTCAGATTTAAAGTCAGCACCACTGGACTCTTTCCCAAATTTGGCACACTGTAGGCAGGAGCCTTTTTTTTTTTTTTAAGTTTATTTATCTACTTAGAGAGCTGGAGAGGGGCAGAGAGCAGAGAGAAGGAGAAAGAGAGAGGATCCCAAGCAGGGCTCAAACCCACGCACTGTGAGATCACAACCAGAGCCAAAATCCAGTGTCAGACGCCTAACCGACTGAGCCATCCAGGTGCTCCAGGAGCCTTTTTGAAACTGAAAGGAGTAAGACCTACTTTATATAGTGAGAGGATACTGTGGAATTCTTTCTTCCAGGGGTAGTACAGGCTGCAAGCAATAACAGGCTCCACAAGGATTTATAGGAACTCATTGGAATAGAGTCTAACATGTCCTATCAAAGAAAACCAAGATATTTCCAGATATCTTCCTAACCTGTGTGGTTAAAAAAACAAAAATCAAGATTCTGCATTGTACTAAAGATGGCTATTCTTAAAAAAATTTTTTTAAATGTTTGTTTATTTTAGAGAGCACGTGTGAGCGGGTAGAAGGGCAGAGAGAGAGGGCTCTGCTTGAAGCAGGCTCCAGGGTCTGAGCTGTGAGCACAGAGCCTGATGTGGGGCTCGAACTCACAAACCACGAGATCATGACCTGAGGCCAAAGTCGATGCTTAACCGACTGAGCCACCCAGGCTCCCCAAGATGGCTGTTCTTTAAAAAAAATTTTTTTTAACGTTTATTCATTTTTTTGAGAGACAGAGAGTGAGTGGGGGAGGGGCAGAAAGAGAGGGAGACACAGAATCTGAAGGAGGCTCTAGGCTCTGAACTGACAGCACAGAGCCCGATGCGGGGCTCCAACCCACGGACTGTGAGATCATGACCTGAGCCTACGTCGGACGCTTAACCTACTGAGCCACCCAGGCGCCCCGGCTGTTCTTTTAATTACAGTTCTTTTTTATTTGCATAAACTATACCAGGAAGAAAACAGAATTGAGAGGCTTGACCATTTTTATGCTACTAATCGAGTTAATTGGTATAAGATCATGATGTCTAGTTACTAGGTTAAATATTACATGATTCATGAGTAAACTCAACTTTTTAAGATAAATATAATTTACGACTTTAAGTGAACACATACAGTTCCTGGTACAAATATTTTTAAAAAGGTTGTTTTCTATAATAAACATTTAAAGACTGAAGGTTGCAAATTATTAGTCCTTGGAATTATTAAAACAAGCCTCCTAATATACAGATAAGATCTTTGTCCTTCTTAGGAAGTAGACTTGGACCAAAATTTAACTTTGATGACATGATACAGAATATGTATAGATACAACCTAAAATTTTATGGTAACTGGTATGTATGTATTTACTAACTGACTGACTTTATCTTTATTTCTAAAGCTGTGGATGGCAAGCTTTTTCTGTAAAGGGCCAAATCATATTTTAGACTTTATGGACAAAAGGCAAAGTCTAGGATAATATGTAGTATAACAAGAGGGGAAACTCTTCCCTTGCCCTACCTTGTTTGAGGGATGGGCTGTCTCAGATGGTGGGCATGCTTTGTGCCCACTTGCCATCAGATGAGACATTCTCAGAAGGAGGGGCCTTACAAGGGGGTGTGTGACCACTGGGATCGTTTTCACTCTCTGTTCCAGTGACAACCCAGGTCCTGGTGTGCCCTTGCTCAGTCATTTCAACTTAGGCAGCTGGCTGGAGGTGAGGCAATTTGGTGAGTTGCCAACTTCCTGACTGAAATTCCACTGGTTGGTGTCCAGTGATTGCCAGCAGTGGAGTCCCCAACATGTAGGTGCCAACCAGAGTGGGCCCTAGGCAGCTGTAAGGCATGGTTGCCAGTTGGAGGAGACAGGCACTGGGAACAGAGTGGGGAAGAGGGGCACTAGGGAATACCTTGGCTTGGTCTTTGTAGCTCACAGTGCTAGCCTGTTCAGATGGTGCCAGCAAGCCATATAAAAACAGGTAGCAGGCTGGATTTGTTCTTAGTGTGCCAACGCTTGCTTTAGCCCTTAAAGCCTACCACTTTAGTTGCTGCCTTATGTGTCCCACAGTAGTAATCCAAAGCAGTTGCATCTTAGGGTGGGCCTTACAGGCCATGCTGCTTCCCTTACAGGATCAAACCAGAAGATGCTATGGACTTTGGCATTTCTCTCCTCTTCTATGGCCTCTACTATGGAGTTCTTGAGCGAGACTTTGCAGAAATGTGTGCAGACTATATGGCGTCTACCATAGGGGTAAGTTCACGTGGGCTTTGTTTTTTCTTTTTTTAGAGAGAGCATGTACACACACACACACACAAGTTGGGGAGGGGCAGAGAGAGAGGGAGAGAGAATCCCAAGCAGGCCCTGCACTGTTGTTGCAGACCCTGATATGGGGCTCCATCTCACAAACCATGAGATCATGACCTGAGCTGAAATCAAGAGTCAGATCTTAACCGACTGAGCCACCCAGGTGTCCCCACATGGGCTTTTAACTGTCTCCTGACATCTCCAGACAGTTCAGGATAGCATCGCTTGTTTGATGGAAGAGATAAACCATAAAAAAAAAAAAAATCTTTCAAGATATAAGTAGTATGGTATGGAGATTCCTTCCTTAAAATTTGGAAAGCCAGATCTCAGTTGTACCTTGGAATTTTTAACTTTAGAGCCATTGTAGGAAAGAACCACTTTACCATTCAGGAAGTTAACATTCATTTAATAGATATTTATTTAATGGTTCCTACGTGCCAGGGCACTGGACTTATGCTGGAATTACAAAGGTGTACATGGTCCTTGTCCAAAAGGAGTTTACGCCCTAGTGACAGAGATGGGTATTAAAGTAATAAATACACAAATAAATATAAAATTATAACCTCAATAAATACTATGAAGGAAAGGTTCATAATGGTGTGAACAAATGCAATAGTGACATTTGACCTAGTCTCAGGACTCCGAGATGGCCTCCCTGAAGAAGGGACTATTGAGCTGATGCATAGGAGTTAACTAGATGAAGTGGGAAGTGATGTGAGTGGCAGCTTCACCAAGAGACCTAGTGGGAGAATTTCTCACTAGGGTGGGGAGTGCCTCAAGCCCCAGCTCTTGACCCCTCTTAAACCCACATGTCTTTCAATACCTCTTAATAGCACAAGAACATAAGGATCAAACAGTGACATTGAACTTTATTAAAAGGTTGGGGTTGATAGCAGGAAAATAGATATGAGTTTGAATGAGGTTAGTCTGACGAAGCAGGGTATCTCCTTTCCCAGACTTTCAGACCCTGCCCCATCCAACTCTCAGCCTATCTCTGTGTATCAGGTGCCATCTTAGCACCCACGACCTAGAATCCACATCTAGACAACTATCCTTCAAGTGTCTAGACCCAGAGCCCATGTCTGACAAAAAATATGCCTATACCTCAGGCCAGCCATCTGCATCCTGGTTTCTTCTATGATGATCCACATCTTCCCTAGGTAATTGACACTGAGAATGCCTATCCCTTTCAGGGGAGCTACTCTGCCTAGCTCTTGTCCAACAGAATGTGACCTTGCTGACCTCAACGATAATAACAGTTTGCTGTTTCCCCAGGCCCCCATCTCTGGGGGCAGGGAGCAGGTCATAGGAAGACTAACATGGCTTGTGACAGTACTGGGTGAGTCACCAGGAGTTCATTCATTCATAGTTTCCCCACAGCAAATGTTGCGGAGACTTAGTGGCAGGTTAATTGCTAGGGCTCAGGATGCCAACAGATGAGACTAGGCAGGGATATGGGAGAAGGGACTCTAACTCCAACTTGGGATAAAGGGATAGACTGCCCTACCTTTACAGTTCTTTTCACCCTGAGAATTCCAGGATTTTCCTATATCTGCCCCAGTCTTTAGTCAAATGGGCTGTGGTCTGCTTAGGAACACGTGGGCCCCTGAGCCACAGCAACCTGAATTTCAAGAATATCCCTGGCCTTGAAGCCAGAACCTGATGAATGGTTTGGGGAAGGCAGTTTAAGAAAGCTAGGAAATTCCAGCCATGCATTTGTTAGCCAACTCATTCTTTCATTTATTCAAGAAACAGTTATTTGTCAACCATTTATAGTGTGCCAGGTATGACCAACTGCAACCTTTACTAGCACCACCACTGCTCACTTCCAAGTAGCAGACCGAGTCATTTTTTTAAATTGTGGTAAAGTACACATAAAATTTACCATCTTAGCCATTGTTAAGTCTGCGGTGGCACTAACTACATTTACATTGTTTTGCAGCCATTACCATATCCATCCATAGAACTCTTCATTTTGCAAAATTGAAGCTCTGAACCCCTTAAATAATAACTCCACAGTCCATCTTCCCCACAAGCCCTGGCAACAACCATTTTACTTTCTGCTTCTATAAATTTGACCACTCTAGGTGTACCTCATGTAAATGGACCCATGCAATATTTGTCCTTTGTGATGGCTTATTTCACTTAGCATAATGTCTTCAAGGCTCACCCATGTTGTTGCATGTGTGTCAGAATTTTCTCCCCTTTT
Organism: Leopardus geoffroyi; assembly: GCF_018350155.1. Classification (NCBI taxonomy): domain Eukaryota; kingdom Metazoa; phylum Chordata; class Mammalia; order Carnivora; family Felidae; genus Leopardus; species Leopardus geoffroyi. The sequence goes on along the minus strand of NC_059329.1, from coordinate 59,664,747 downwards.
CAGGCTGAATAGTATTCCATTGTGTACCTCAATTTTTAAAAGACTAAATAAATAAATAAACATGTGTGTGTAGCCGCTGAGATAATAAAATTCCATTGTGTGCCTATGCCACATCTCAGTCCCAGTTGTTTTCATAGTCTTTTGTACATTCTGTGATCACAGCTCTAATCCCAGAGAGTCATAGTTGATTTTGAAGCTGTTCCATCTACCAGGTCCGGAACTATGCTGACTCGTCTTTTGGTCCCCCTTGAGAGTGGTTTGACCTACAAAGATCTGTGATTAATTAACTTAAGGCATGCTAGAAATGAAACCATAAGGTTTACAATTGTATTAACATGCATTCTCAATTCCTTTTTACTATTCTGGACTACTCTTGTTTAGTGCAGAATAGCTGTTTTGCCTCACATGGAGTAATTGTAGTATGAACTAAAGTAACTCTTGTGTCAAGGAAACCTTGGATGGTGTTTTTTTGTTTTGTTTTTTTCCCCAGCTGGTCACTGTGAGGTCATGAGCTTGTGATAATCAGTCATATAGTTTCCATTCATACCCAAAGTCATGTTGGGTGGGGGTAGGGGGACAGAGGATTGTGAAATAGGCAAGCCTGTTTTTCTGGGGCTCAAAAGAGATAACTGTTGGGCAGGCAGGGTAGTGGCACATTATTTCTGCTCCATTAGGCCATGAGTCCTGCCTCATGCTTTCTTCTCAACAAGTTTCTGTGCCCCAGACAACATTAGGACAGGACTGGCTGTCCATTCATCTGTCTGAAGTAGTGGAAAGAGCTAGGGGGTTAGAGTCAGACCTCATTTCAAATTCTAATCCACTTTTTTTTTTTTTTTCAACGTTTATTTATTTTTGGGACAGAGAGAGAGCATGAATGGGGGAGGGGCAGAGAGAGGGAGACACAGAATTGGAAACAGGCTCCAGGCTCTGAGCCATCAGCCCAGAGCCCGACGCGGGGCTCGAACCCACGGACCGCGAGATCGTGACCTGGCTGAAGTCGGACGCTTAACCAACTGCGCCACCCAGGCGCCCCATCAAATTCTAATCCACTTTTAATTAGCTATGTATTCTTGAGCAGGTTACTTTACCTCTCCGATCTTGTTTTCTCAGATGTAATAATATTACCAGACATAAAGAATTGTAAGGAACAAACAGGTTAATGCACAGCATTTTGCAGTGTAGCTTGGCCCATGGCACGTAGTAGAGGATGATGATGGTAGCTGTCATTTGTCCAGTGTACCTAGCATACACTAGTGCTTGCTAGAAAGCTACCTGTTTTGTATATGTGATCACCTGGAGCAGAGAGACCCTGTAGAATTTGTCTTTGTATCTTCATTACCCAACACACAGATCAAGACACAGAACAGACCAATCCTAAATCATGAGCATATGCCAGTTGTCTCTTGGATGCCATCTATTGTCTGAAGTCCTCTCAGACCATTCTGTCACATGGAATCTCTTCTATAACCCTGAGAAATGGATATTTTATTCAGTGCTTCACCAAGTTTCAACTGACCAGGCACCAGCTCAGCTTTGCCACCAGCTCTCTCTGACTTCAGACGAGGCCCTCCTCCTTGGGCATCAGTCTCCTCACCTGTCGAGAAGCGGTCAGACTGGGTGAGCTCACAGGGCTTTCATGGTGTATACATTCTTCACTGGTGTGGCATGCAACTCCTCTTTGTTTCCTGAGCCCCTGCTGTGCACAAGCGCCTGTGTTGGGTTTTCTACTCACAGATTTGCACCCATCTTTCCTCCTTCCCTCTAGTTACAGTGGAGAAAATGTCCTTTCTCCCATCACAAGCCAGCCATGCCTACACTGTGGATTCCATACCCTCTTCCCTTCTCAGGGACCCATTGTGCTATCAACTTCCTTTCTCACTCATGACTTCAACTTCTCCTTCTCTGCTAGGCTCTTCCCATTAACTTTTGAAGCATTCTTTTTCAAAAACATCCTTTCTTTGACCTACTTTCTCCTCTAACAACTGACCCATTTCCTGTCCTTCACAGCTAAACTTAGAGAAAGTTCCTTTCTCCTTTTGATTGCTTTCCACATACTCCTTAGTTCATTCTAATCTGGCCTCAGCTTAAACCCTTCCTCTGAAATGACCTTTTTATTCAGGTCACCAGTGACTGTGTCACTAATTCTGACCTCAGCAGCCATCAGTTGCTCAGCCAACTATAGAGTTGACTCAGCCACTCTATACTTCTTAAAAGGGTCTTTTCTCCTTGGCTTTTGTGATGCATCTCTATCCTGCTTTTCCTTCGCTGTCTTCTGTAGCTTGTCCTCCGTGGAGTGTCACTATTCCCTGAGCTCATACCTAAGGCATCTTCAATGCACTTCACCTAGGCATACCCCTTTTCTTTTTCTCTAACTTTCTGGACCTCTAACCCAGCACTTTTTTCAGTACCATATCTTTAGTCTTCTGCTATCTATTTGTCATCACCAGTCTGTCCACTCTCAGTTTTTACTGCCATCAAATTAGCCCAGACGTCCCCTTAGCGCAGGTCTCCAGCATCTCTTGCTTTTAAAGAATTGTCCCTTAGGTGGCCTCTGAATTCATGTTGGCCTCCTCTCCACTCCATTTTCCACGCAGGAGACAGAGTAATCTTAAAAATTCGCGTCTGATCAAATGCCTTAGATGACTTTCCATTTCAAGTCCAGAATTCTTCACGTGGCTGAGAAGGTGTCACAGTTTTCCTCTTTCTCACAACTCTAGCCACATTGGGTTCGTTTTAGTTTCTCAAGTGCACCGGGCTCCTTTCCACCTCAAGGCCTCTTCCCTCTTCTGCCTTTCTTCCTCTCCTAATGCCCACCACCCATTACCTCTCAGCCTCAAGAAACTTCTTGTCACTCTCTCAAGGAAACCTCCTCACGTGACCTAGGCCTAGTTAGGAACCTCTTTCTTACCCCTGTACTGCCTTTTTAATTCTTACTTTAGCCTACTTAGTAGTTCTTATTTTCTATAAGTATTTAAAAATTTTAAGTTTGTTTATTTTGAGAGAGATAGCAAGCAGGGTGAGGCAGAGAAAGAGGGAGAGAAAGAATCTAAAGCAGGCTCTGCCCTGTCAGTGTGAAGCCCGATGCAAGGCTTGAACCCATAAATCGCGAGGCCATGACTTGAGCTGAAATCAAGTCTGACACTTAACTGACTGAACCAACCAGTCGCCCCAGTATTTATTTTTTTAACGTCATTCTCTTGTAGCTGTAGGTTCCATGAGGTTAGAGGTCAGGTTTATGCTCTTCTAGCATTATATCCCCAGGATATAATGGTCCAGTGGCTGGTACTTGAGTAGGTACCCAATATATTTTGATGGAAGAGGGAAAGGTTTGGAAGGCTTGCTCAAGTTCATCAAGGTGGTAAGTGACAGAAGACTGTACTTAGGTCTGTCTAATCCTAATAAACCATTGGTCCCCCTGAGTCTATTCTAGCAAGGGATCAGGCTCTTAAGGTTAAACTGAAATCTGCCTTTCTGTATTTTACCCAACCCCACTTCAGTGCCTCCTGATACAGTCTCCTGTGTGGTCTCTGTGAGCCATGGGGGTGTTGGGCCTTCCTGGTTTGACAGCTTACCTGAGGGCTTTGTTGAAACACTGTAGTATTTGACTCTGCCTGCCTGTTTCCACATTAGCCTTGTGGGAAGAACTCCAGAAATGAGGAGCCTAAGACAGATACTTTTGTGACCTTCCTTCTTTCTGTCTTCACCTCATCCAAGTTCTCTTTGATCCTTCATCCTTTATTTTTTTTCTTTTTTGAGATTGAGACAGAGACAGCGCAAGCAGAGAAGGAGTAGACAGAGAGGGAAAGAGAATCCCAAGCAGGCTCCGTGCTGTCAGCACAGAGTCTAATATGGGCTCGAACCCACAAAACTGTGAGATCACGACCTTAGCTAAAACCAAGAGTAAGTCAGATGCTTAACCGACTGAGCCACCCAGGCACCCTGATCTTGCACCCTTGGCCCCGGTGCTCTGGGGGCAGAACTCTGGGGTGATTTGAGGTTAAGCTCTTCCTCAGAGCTCTAAACCATCTCCTGAGTTGCAGCATTCTTAGTTCTCTTATTGCCAATGTTGTGGGCCAGAGTGAGTGGCCATATTCCTATGCCACATGATTGTACAAGGACTCAGTGCCAAGCTGAACCCAGACCTCTTGGTCTCCCCTCTCTGTTTAGTTGATGTGCCTAGAAATTCTAAGCCAGAACACATTTCAGAGCCATCAGCCTGTCAAGCTTTGGGGAAGTGTTTCTCAGAGGTGCCCCCCAACACTAACATTATGAGATTCCAGCTTTTGAGAGTTGCACAGGTTTGACCTTGCGTTCTGACTCTAGCTTATCCTTTTCCACTGCCTTTTGTACTCTGGATAAACAAATTGTAATTATTTGGATAACTGGCCTTCGGCAAGTTAAGTAGCTGATCATTCTGCAGATGTTACTTGGATGGGAACTTGGGTAGGAGTCAAAGGGCCTGGGTTCTAGTACCCTCTTGTTTATTTCCTCTTCTGCGCTTTGGTTTCCCCATTGTTAGGGCTGCTCTAGTATTCTGTGATAATAAGCGCACTCACCTTGAGCTACTTCAGAGAGTTTTACAAGGGAGGGAGGTGGGAGTGAAGGCAAGAAGCTCTGTATTCATGGACTCTTGGGGACAGTGTGTTATCTCTGCCTTCTGTCCTGGAGGAGTCTTGGGTTTGGATAGCAGTTCTGATGTCTGACAGAGGCTGTTCTTCAGGAGGACAGCTTGGAGCGAGGGAAGCTTCCATGTCAAGCAGAAGTTCTGGCAGGCACCTGGTGTCACCCTCTCATACTCCCTGTCCCAGCACCTGGGTGCCATCTCCTCTCTCACCCAGCCTCAGGGCTTTGCTTTTTCAGAAGACATTTGTTTGCAAACAGAAGAAAAGAGCAAACTCAAGTTTAAGGACATACAAATGGCTAGGTATAGTAAACTATCTTACAGGTCCAGATGAATTGTAATAACAAACTCCAAAGTCTTTTTCACAGTCCATTATAGAGTCTAGCAAAATGTTTAAAAGTTCTGGAGATTAGTTGCACAGTGTGAATAGACTGAACACTGATCAACTTACATTTAGAAGTAGTTAAGATATGTATATTCTATATTATGTGGTTTTTACCACAGTTTTTAAGGCAAAGGAAAGGAAAAAAACAATACATCTTAGAAAATGTCAAAAAAATAAATTTCAAGTCTTTTCTCTTTGGGGTCAGGGGGGAATGCTATTTAACTATTTAAGAATAGGGGCACCTGGGTGGTTCAATCAGTTGAGCATCCAACTTCATGATCTCAGGGTTCCTGAGTTCGAGCCCCGCATTGGGCTCTCCGCTTGTCAGCATGGAGCCCGCTGTGGATGCTTTCTCTTCTCTCTGCCCCTCCCCCACTTGTGCTCCCTGTCTCTCTGTCTCAAAAATAAACCTTTAAAAAAAAAAAAAAGAAAGAAGGAATAAACCACATGGAAAGTGTACAAAATTTGGAGTTTGTTTTTGGAGCATGGAATTGGTTATTGTAATTCACCATGGTAATAAATAATCTTTAATCTAAAAGTAATGTATGTTCATTAAGGAAAATTTGAGTACAGAAAAGTAGACAAAAGAAAAATACCACCTATGGAGGGGCGCTTGAGTGGCTCAATTGGTTAAGCATCCGACTTTGGCTCAGGTCATGATCTCACAGTTCGTGAATTTGAGTCCCACGTCAGGCTCTGTGCTGACAGCTCAGAGCCTGGAGCCTGCTTTGGATTCTGTATCTCCCTCTCGCTCTCTGCCCCTCCCCCACTCACCCTTTTTCTCTGTCTTTCTCAAAAATAAACATTTAAAAAAATTAAAAAAAAAAAGAAAAGTACCACCTGTGATGCTACTACCAAACCATCACTGGTGTGAGCATTGTGACATATTTCCTTCTGATCTTTTCTCTTTGTATAGATTTGGGCTTGTCTTTACATATGGTACCAATTATACTGTGCCATCAATTTTTGACACTTACTGTTACACCTCAGGTTTCAGTTGACTCGCTGCCTGTTCAGTCCCTTGAGTGTGTACCAAACTTATTTAGGCATTCTCCTATTCTGAGTCATGCATGGTTATTTCCATTTCTTTGCTTGTTTTTATTATTTTATGGTATTTTTTACGGTGGTAAAGTATATGTAACTTAAAACTTCACTATTTTAGCTATTTTTAAGTGTACAGTTCAGTGCATTAATTACATTCACAGTGTTGTGCAACTATCACCACTATTTCCAAAACTTTTCATCACCCCAAACAGAAATTCAGTGCCCATTAAGCAATAACGCCCCATTCCCTTCCCCCAGCCCTTGGCTACCTCTAACCTACATTGTGTCTCTGTGAATTTGCCTATTCTAGATATTTTATCATATAAATGGAATCATAATATTTGACCTTTGGTGTCTGACATTTCACTTAGGATGCTTTCAGGGTTCATGCCTGTTGTAGCATGGATCAGAACTTCATTATTTTTATGACTGAATCATATTCCACTGTACGCATATACCACATTTGGTTTTATCCATTCATCTTTTGATGGACACTTGAGTGGTTTCCACCTTTTGGATATTGTGAATAATGCTGCCTTGAGTATTGGCTTACAAATGTGTGTTTAGTTTTTGTTTTCATTTTTGGGGGGTGGGTACATGTAAGAATGGACTTGCTGTGTCATATGGTAACTCTATTTAACTTTTTACAGAATTGCAAAACTCTTTGCTTCTTTAATTATAAATAATGCTTAAATGAATATCTGTATACATGAGGCTTTTTTGATATTTTTACTTCTTTACCTTACTTGAAGTGACATCAGTGGGCTAAAGGGCATGGCAGTTTGAGATGCTGTCCGAATGCTGTCCAAAAGGAGTAAGCCTCTTTTGCTGCTGCCACAAGTGTCTGGGAATGCCCTCATCACCATACCAACATTGCACCAAAGATACTTGACTGTTTTTAATCTTAGAGAAGAGATGCTGTCCATCTCTAGTGGAAGTATAGTCTGGCCACAGAGCGGCTTACCTGACACAGCTCTGGATCGCCAGCCCTGAGTCCTCCTACCTCTGATTTCCTTGTCCCTGATGCTGACTAGACCAGTGTTCAGGTCCTACTGGGTCTGACTTCCCAACCCATCTCTGGTGTCCCTTTCTCCCCATCGACCTCGCAAAGATGAGGTGAGTTTGGCATATAAAAGATGTTCTCTAGCTGTGGGACCTCCCCCTGGCACTTTGCCTCCTCTTCAGAAGACCTAAGTCCTCTGTGGTACCTTCCTACTTGGGCTGATTCTCACACCTTTCCTGTCTTTTCCTCTTGTTCTTCTCTCCCAGTTCTACAGCGAGTCGGGCATGCCTACCAAACACCTCTCGGACAGTGTGTGTGCCGTGTGTGGGCAGCAGATCTTTGTGGATGTCAGTGAAGAGGGCATCATCGAGAACACATATAGGCTGTCTTGCAATCATGTGTATCCTGTCTGGAGCCCCTGGGCCACATCTCTCCTGCCACATGGCATTCTAGTCAGGGAGAGGAGGGGGTGGTCATGACCCTGGCATATTGTCCAAACCTTGAAGTGCGAGAGAGTCACAAAAGGGCAGACATTTGGGTGGCGTTCTTTGCTAGAGAAACTGACGCCCAGGAGTGGAAATCGCAGCCTTCCTCACTCTTTTCCACAGCTGGGGGCCACCTATGTAAACAATGTTTATAGCCTGGCTGGATCAGAAAGGAGCCTGAGGCTGCACTAGCTGCCTTGAGGTTGGCTCAGTCACAGAGAGGAGCATCCTCTAGCTGGATCACTCAGTATCAGAATCTAGTCTCCCTGAATGACACTTCCAGTATTTATCATGTGCTTACTCAGCGCCCATTCTGTGCCATGTATTCTCTCCATTTTGCCCCACTACAACGCTGTAAAATAAAGATCATTTTCCTCTCTTCACATGAGAGGAAACAGGGTCAGAGAGAAAGGATGTGTCCATGGTTATACAGCTAATAAGAGGTGAAGCCAGGATTTGAACCTTTCTCCAGGGCTAGTGCATGGGCATGGGGCTCCAGTGCCATCCCGGCTGCCTACCATTTCCCTTGACCAGTGGTACTCAGATTCCACGAGTTCTGCATCCGCGGCTGGTGCATTGTGGGAAAGAAGCAGACATGTCCTTACTGCAAAGAGAAGGTGGATCTCAAGAGGATGTTCAGCAATCCGTATCCTTTGTTTGGGTTCTTGCTGGGAATGGGCAGTGGGAAGAAAGTCCTGGCCAGCCCTCTGCATTTGTGTCCTTCTGTGGCCTTTCCTCCTGCCCCCAACCTGGTACATACCCACCATTCCATTTGGCTCGTGATCTAGGAAAGTAGGAGGTGGAACATGGGACAGGACCAGCAGCTCAGATTCTCATCATAGTTCTAGATCCCCCAACAGTAAATTGATGGCAGTAGCAGCCCAACTTACTGTTTGCTCACTGTGTGGTTGGCACTTCAACAAAGTGCTCTGCTCACATTATCTCATTTGATTCTCTGGCAACTTGGTGACCTTCCTCATTTTACAAATGAAATGGTTTGGAGGTTGAATAACCTGCTCAAGGTTATATAGCTAATGAGTAATGCCCTACCTGTGAGATGTGAGGCTAGAGACAGGCTCTGTGCCTCTGCAGGGCCTGCAAGATGCAAGGATGGCTGAGGGACTCCTTGTTCCCATCCACTTTCAGCCCGGGACCACTGCTCCTCTGAGCTATGTCCTGTACCCTCTTGGCCTTCCCCACTTTGCCCTCACCTTCCTCTTCCTCCTCTCTGCCTGTCTGTTGGAAATTTCCCAGTCACTACTCTGCCCCTGCCCCTCCCCCCACTTCACTTCCTCCGGGATCCAGGGGCCCAGGTTTCTCCCTTCTCCCTACCCTGGCTGCTCGCTCACTTGCTCTGTCCTTCCCCTCTCTCCTCCCTCTCTCTCCTCCCTCTCGCTCTTCCCTCTCTCTCCTCCCTCTCTCCCTCTTTCCCCTTCTTCCCCCCCTCTCTCCCTCTCTCCCTTTCCTTCCATACCAGGTTTCCCTATCCCCTGGTCACTGGCTGGGCTGGGCAGGGGCCACTGCATTCCCACCTAGCACATTCCCACAGCCCCTGAACAGGAGGCTCTGGCCTGTCCCCATAAGGTTTCTTGTTTGGTTATTCCAGGGTCTAGTTCAGGAACAGTTAAGTAACTCCATGGTAGAGCTGAGACTTGGGGCTTCCCTTAGTTCCCAGGGATTGGGCCAGGCTGCTCTTTCTAATGCTATTGGAGGGGTTCCCTCACAGTGTCGTGATGTTCCTTTTCTGCTTTCCCCAGAGCTGGATTCCCAGACTTCCTCTCTAGATGTCTGGCCCAGCATTTAGTTATAAAGTTAAAGGAACGGAACTGATCTCTGGGGCCTCTTGGCCTCAGTAGGGCCTGGTGTTTAGTGGTGGGTGGGGATTCCTTAGAGCCTCTGCCCAGGGTTATCCCATGACTAACTTGTTCCCTGCTCTCTTCCAACTCGGTCCCTAGACTCAGCCCCTTCCTTGACCTAGAAAGCCTTCATTGTGGACATTACAAGAACCTTTGGGGTTACTTTATCGCATTGGCACAGATGCACTTACAGCAGTCTCAGACTGTGTATTCTTACTTAACACCAATGGGTCCATCTTCGAGAAGGTGTTACACGGGAGGCCCTCTTCTGCATGTTGGTCTTAGTTTAGTTTCACCTTTCTACCCTTCTCCCATGTCTGTCCTGTCTTCTGCATTGGTTCCCTGTTCTCTCCTTCCCCCATTCTCTGGGTTTAGCCCTTTCTTCTGACATGGAGAGGCTGGCTGGGGCTTCCTCTCCTTGTAGGCTCATTTCTGTGGAGCAGCTGAAAGTGTGGGCAGACCCTCTCACCCATCCCCTAGTCCAACCTTAGCAGCTCTCACACATAGCCTCTTTAACACACTGACAGCTGGGAGAGGCCTCACGTCATGTACGGGCAACTGCTGGATTGGCTTCGATACTTGGTAGCCTGGCAGCCTGTCATCATTGGCCTGGTGCAAGGCATCAACTACATCCTGGGCCTGGAATAGTCAGGAAGAAGAGCATCCACCCACTATGGACCTCAGGGCACTCTCCTCCCTGCCCTCCAAGACCTCCTGGGTGGGAAAGACTCAGAGGGGCACTTGGGCCACTCAGGACCCCTCCGGCTGTGTCCGGGCTGGGGAGGGAGACGATGGAGAGCCAGCCAGTGGGGCTGTCAGCAGTGGGGGCTTTTTAAAAGAATACTATTTTGATGAATATATTTAAAAACCTTTTTTATTGTGGAGCATAGGAATTGCCCCAACTCCTCCAGGCCTTACCCTCCTTGCTTGAGCAGGGTGGGAGCAGAGACACAACATTTTTGGTTTAAAGGAGCCTTCTCATCTCTGGCTGAGAGCCTCAGCCAATCCCACCCCCATCTTTCCTTCCTTCTGTGGGGCTCCAGTCTGGTTCGCTCAGTGTGGGAGAGCCAATGGGCTCTGCCTGGTGCCACAGATGTGCACTGAGGGGTGAGGTATCTTCCCTCCTCCCTGTCTGGGCCTGGGATCGGTATTGTGTCTGACTCTGTCTTCCCTTGTCCAGGTCCCATAGACTGGTTGAGGCAAGTGGAACCTTGTGACTTTTCTAGTGAGAGAAGCCCTGGAACCTCGTAATCCATTGAGGATGTGTTTGGGGGCAACCAGAAACAGCAGCAGCTTGGGTAACCTGCCCCCAAGCTGGGCTGTACTCAGCCAAGGACAGAGTCTATCCATATGTAGTTGGACCACGGGGACTGCTATGGGTGGCAGTGATTGAAGGCCCCTTATGTGAACAGAACCTTTAGCCCGGAAGTGGTGACACGTGCCAAAGGCTACCCTGCCACATCACTCACTTCCTTCCCTGAAAGCCTGAGAGAGAGTATGTGCGTCTGTTTGTGTGTAGCAGAAGGACTATGACAGTTAAGACTCCTCCCTGTCGTCAGACAGTGTTCCCTTGAAGCAGCCAGGGGATTCCCAGCCCAGGGAATGTCCCTCTGTCAGCTTCCACATTCATGGGGCCTACCCGGGCCTGGCAACAGGAGTGGTGGTGGGTGGGAAGAGAAGCAGGCCAAGGCCCAGGCAAGGGATCTAAAAACAGGTTCCAGGTAGGCCCCAGCTCTGGCCCTAGGAGTTCTGAAGGAAGTGGGAGGGTAAACATGGGCCCTCAGCACTGGGTTCCTAGGGAATATGGCCCAGCTGGGCTTGCATCTTCAAGCACAGCAAGAGCCAAGCAGGATCTTGTCACTCCATTCTGAATAAAGCTCCGTGAGCTGGGTTGGAAAGCTGAACATCCATCTTGCTTTATTCTTCCCTGGGGTCCCTGGGAGTACCTTGTCTTTGCTGCCTTTTGCTATTCCCATTCGAGAGCTGGATCCTAGGGGTAGTTGGCCCCACCCCTTATCCCTGGGAATAGTGTGATGCCAGGCTCCTGTCCTGTGGCAGAAGGGCCCTGGGGCATCACTGGGTGACTCTCTTCCTCACCTCCTGAGGTCAGTGCCCTGTTGCCAGCACCTCTTCTCATGAGCCACTCTCAACTTTGGCTTCTCTCACCCAGCTGTGTTTTCCCATAGTCCCCCACTGCTCATGCTGGTGCGCCCAGTTGAAGGGTCCAGGGATCATTCTTTCACTTTTGTTCCCCCTATACTTCAGGCTCATGTGAGAAGCCAAGACCAGGTTGTCCAAGGCTCTCTTTTCATACTTCAGCAAGCCTGAGTCCCATGACCTCCCGGTGGCCCAACTTTTGTCTTGGTTCCACTCTAAGGTAGAGTCCTGTCTCCTCTTCCTCCATCCCCACCCCACCCCCAAAGGACTGTCTCAGAAGCCCCAGGCAGCCTTGCCTCCTGACCTGATGGCTAGACATAGGGGCACTCCTAGGAGGAGTTTCATGAACTCCAAACCTAGTTCCATCTCCTGGCTTCCCTGGTTCTGTTCTGGGCATCCCATCACAGAGAACACAGAGACCACAAACCTCAGACACTTGGGTCTTGTCCTTCATGCTTAATCACCAGTCCTGGTCTTTCTGCCTCTGCAGACACTGGCGAGACCCTGATAGTGAATGCTTACTCCAGTTTTGCATCCCGGGTGCCTCACTTAACCTCACCCTAGTCCTGGCCCTGCCCCAGCTCCATTTGTCCCATCAGCCACCAGACTGGTGCATTCATATAGCTCTGTTGTTGTTGAAGCCAGCGCTGGGCTGCTTGCTCCCCTACTTCCCTGGGAGGCGCCCTCTCCTTTTTAGGGCCAAAGCTCCAGTTTATGTTCCAAGTCCTCAGCTTGACTCTGAGAGGTTCCTGCACACAAGGCTGGAGAGTGCTGTCAGCATAGTTCCTGTGTCATGGCTCATGTGGGTCTGGACACAGCTGGACTGAGTGTTGAGCTTTGAAGGGGGGGGATTCTGAAAAAGAGGACTCTTTGGGGCTTCTTGGGAGCCAGGTAGGGGGAAATTTAGACTTCCTAGTAAACCTAGACCTATAGTTCTGGCCATATAGTTTGTGGGGTGGTGGGTGGGGGCAGGGTTGGTGGTTGGAGGAAGTGGAGAGCCTGAGAAAGGCCAGGATGATGGGCTGGTGTGACATTGAGCCTGGAGTGGTCAAAGCGATCCAATATGGGGCCCCCAGTGCCAAGGAGAGCTAACCCCTTGAATATCAGTGTGAATGTGAAAGAAGCATGAAGTCTGCTCGTGTAGAAGCAAAGGCTGGTTCCGAAGAGCAAAGGTGGATGCCAGAGTCCTAACCCTTGACTGGGACAGAAGAATCCATCTGCGGGAGACTCATAAGTTCATACCGTATGTGCCCCTGGGAGGGTGAAGCTGAGCAGGGACGAAAGATCCAGTCTGATGCCACTTGGAGAGTAGGGGGGCGGGGGTCTGTGAGTTAGCAGGAAGGTTCTGGGCCATCATGAACTTCGGCTCCCAGAAGAGGTGCTGTGTACAGACTGGACCCAGACTGGCATTATGTGTGTGCCCTCTGTTAATAACTCAGAGCCTACTCTGGATTCCATGGTTAGAACAAAAGTGAAAGTGAAATAGAGGGGAGTGGAGAATGTTTTCCCAGAAGGATTTCACTAATCCTGTCCTTCCCGGAACCAGCTCCAGTGAAGAGAGCTTTGCCTCTCTTTGTGACGGGGTAAGTCCTTGGCCCCTCTTTGGGTCTGTTTCTCCATCCTTATAATGAAGGGGTTAGAATGGACACATAACCACATAATGTTAATGGTAATAAGAGCTAGAGTGGGGAAAGACGGTTACTAGATGATCTTCAGCTTTGTTGCTACATTCTGAAAGAGCTCCAGCCTGTGCTGGATGGGATGCCTGGAGTAAATAAATAGCATTGCCTGGCAACCCACTCAGTTCAGACCGAGGGACAGCTGTGGAGTCTACAGGAAGGACAGGCCCATACAAATGGCTGGGATCCAGACAAGCCACTGAGAAGATGTGAGAGAAGTAGTTTACTCCCATTCTCCTCCCCCACCAGCCCCAGAGAGGAGGAAGTTGTCACAGTTAAATAGAGCCAGGCACGCCAGCTCCTTACACATCCGTCAAGACCATGAGACAGAACCGGACACCAGGTAGGACCTAGGGGCTGGCAAGGGCGGGTGGGGTAGGGCCTGAGAACAGAAGGGAGTGGAGCAGGCACACACACACCACCCCCTCCGCCAGGGGAGCTCCACCCTGCTGTTGTGCTCTCCCTTTCAGCCTCTGTCCAGCCTCTCTCCATTCAGAAAGGGCCAAGAGGTGGGGCCCGAGGAGTCCTTCTGCCCCTCTGATTCCCTGGGCAGAGCCCAGGAATCTCGGCCAGAGCTGCATCCAGGCAGCTCCCTCTCCAGCCAAGATCCAAGCCAGGATGTTGAGCATTTCCAGGCAGTCAGACAGCAGTTGACCTCTGTGACTGTCCTGCCCTCAGATCCCAGGCCTTTGCCTGTCCTGCTCCTATGTGCCCACCTAGTTTCTCACCTGGCTGGAGCCACACCTCCACCTCAGGCCACCACCGCTTTCATTGGCTCATCTGGGATCACAAAGGACCCCTGCCCCTCCGGGCTCCCAACAGCTAAGCAGTGCCCAGCAATGGAGGTGACCTGGCCGGAACTGGAAGTCCCACTGAGTAAGGAGCAATTCTGATGGGAGCCTAAAAGGGCACGGTGGTCAGGGGGTGAGCTGTGGGCACAGAGGGCCCAAAGGTGGGATTGACTCCTGAGCTGCCCCCTTCCACTGCCTTCTGCCATGTAGCCCCACCAGCCAGGGCAGCTTGCCAGAGCACTCGGCATCCCCTTTCCCACCCAGCATCATGAGTGTGGGTGCAGGGCCCAGCTCCCAAGATGGGATGGAGAGAATTCAGATGTAAGGATGGTCAGAGGACTCCCAGAGCCTTGACTGCAATATGCTCCGAGGCCCAGCCTGCGCCCCACCCAAGCCCACTTGCCCTCTGGCCATCTTAGAGAAGCAGTGGCCTACTGCCTCCTTGACCAGGGGTCCTAGAGTCCCCAAAGCTGAGCACTGGAAAAGGCCATCTTGAAGAAACAGGGTCAGGAGTCGTCATCTGAACCAAGGACCCGTACCCATCCATATTCCTCTTGTTCAGCCCCAGGCCTGCCTTGTAGACAACCACACTTCCCCATTAACGGACTTTCCCACCTGGGTGGTGTGTACAGCAGTAATCCAGTTCCTGAATTGTGGGAGCCAGGGAGGAGGGCAGCATGGTGGAGGGGAGGGTGTGCTCTCCAGAAGGGCTAACAGCCACATGTGTCCCTAGATGGAATGCTGACCTTGTCCTGTACCGCCTGTAGCCGCTTCCCCCACTTTAGCATCCTGTACTGGCTGGGCAATGGTTCTTTCATCGAACACCTCCCAGGTCGGCTGAGGGAGGGCAGCATCAGGTGAGGGATGCAGTGGCAAGGCTGGCAGGCGGGGGGGGGGGGGGGGGGGTGTGGTTGGGGTTCCTCCTATGGTCTGCTCATGGCCTTTCCTCCTCTGCTTCAGTCGGGAGCGCCGGGGCCCACGCACCCAGCTGCAGACGACCCTCATGCTAGAGGAGCTGAGCCCCACCCTGCGCAATACCAACTTCTCCTGTGTTTTTGCCGATCCTGAGCAGACTGCCCAGCGTCACATCGTCGTGGCCCAGCTCTGGGTGAGAAACCTGAGTGGAGGTTTCCACGGACAGGAGGAGTAGTATGGGGAGGATAGGGTGGGCTCTGCCCGGAGTGGCCTCCATTAACATCCACTGTGCTCCCAAGCGGAACTTAGGATGCAGGCAGGGGAGGCATGGCCTGAAAAAAGGTTATGAGAGATGTCCCCACCCTTGGCCCTGAGCCTTGTCTGCCTTCGCTTCCCCAGGCTGGGCCGAGGACAGTTGCGCCCTGCACTCAAGAAACCTCACCCTCCAGCGGGTCCCCTCTGCCTCACCATCAAGACAGGTGAACTCCAGAACCTGGATGAACATCCTTACCTGAGCTGCCCTTGCAGCTCTGGCCTTCTTCTGCATCGACTTAATATTGTATTCTTTCTTTTTTCCCTTTAATGGACTGTCCCAGGGAAGGGTGGGGGTAGATGCTGTTTCTGATCCACAGCTGCCTGGGTCCACAATGGGTACTCATAAATGATTTTTCAGTGGAGGCATGATGACATCTGCTCTGTCATTTAAGTCCTCATTCCACTTACAGAACTTGGCCCGTCCCAGGAGGGAGTGTGGGAAGAGGGGGACTATCACTCAGAAGCTAAAGACAAAATTAAAGTCCGGGAACACAGGCCCTCAAAAAAGTGTGGGAAGATCCTGTGGCCCCAGAAAGGCCAGGAGAAGGGATTTGAGAGAAGGCAGGTAGTCTGGGACACTCGGCAGGGACAAAGATATAAATACCCTAATGAACCTAAACTTCCCTTTTCCCACACGAATCAAGACAGCTCAGCACTTAAGGGAGAAAAATAGACTTTATTTACAAGTAATAACATTTAGAAAAAGATCCATCCCTGGCCCTTAAAAACCTTCCCATCACTCCAAAATCCCACCCCACTTTTAAGTCTGGAGAAGGGGGGATGAGGTGCAGCTGAAGACTGCTCCCCTCCCACTCCCAGGCATGGGGCCTATCTGTTCTGGAAAAGAGCATCTTCTGGGCAGCTGAACCCTTGGGTGGATGGGAGCCATCTCTAGGTGCACCCACTAGGTCAATGTCCAGTCCTGGACTTCAAAAGCAAGGGCCCTGCTAGGCCCAGCCACCACGAGCAGCAGGGACCAGGGCCTGCTCCTCCAATGGTCCCTTCTGGATTCAGAGGCTGAGGAGGACGAGGCCCTTGGGCCCAGCCACTCAAAGCCAGCCTCAAGTCTGGTTGTGATGGAGAAGTGACTTTGTTCTAAGAAAACGTCAGGAGGCAAGGTAGGGAGAAGACCCAGACACTCCAGGCCTCTGGGGACAACTCTGAGAACACCTCAGTTCACCTAGCAAAGGCTCCTGTGAAGATCCAGGTACCAGGCCGGGGATGTGGGCAGGCATCACTGTCTGTAGGGGTTTGGCCACTGCTGGCCCGGGAGCTGAGAGAAGGCACTGAAAGGGACAGTAGAAGGAAAAGGACCAGGCGAGGTCGGCACTGAGGACACAGGTGGGGCCTCTCACTGGTCCTGGCCCTTCAGTGCTTTGCCTGAAAGAGAGAGAGACAGTCACTTGGCGGGAGACTTGTGATGCCAGCAGATACAGCTGGCCTTGAGGCCTCTTTTAGCTCCAAACCCCTCTGACTAGGATCCTTTCCTTGGTGTGACCTGGACACATCTAGCTCCAGGTTATCAGTTGCTGGCTGTGCTGAGTTGCCCTGTGTCTCCTGTCCTCAGGGAGCAGCTAGTAAGAGAGCACCTTCTCTTAGCCCACCCCCAGTGGCCTAGCTGGGCCACACAGTGGAAGCCTCCCAAGGGGTGGCCTGAGGGAGTACCCTGCTTCCACCCACTCTTAAGAGTCCATCCACCCCCTTCCTTTCCCCGTCAGTGCTTCCACCTTGCCCTTGGCCCGAGGGGTGGCAGTGGCGGCAGCTATGGCAGCAGCAGTGGCAGCGCTGGCTGCGGTGGTGGCAATGCGAGGAGAGCGGCGGGTCCCGCTGCGGGTGTTGGGAGAGGCCTTGGATGGGGCTTTCTTGGAGGCTCCCCTCCGCAACAGGCTATTCCCGAGCTTCTTGGGTGTGTTGAGGATGTTAAAAGCCATCGACTGGCGGCGGTCAGCCTGTCGGGGAGGGGAGGGCTGTCAAACTGGGCTGCACTTGGGCCCTGCCAGCAAGGTCCCTCTAGGATCTCCCTTCAGCCCCCACTGACCTGTTTAACAGCCGGAGCTGCTCTCTTCTGGGCCTCATTAGTGCTCTGTTTGCGCCCTTCGTGTCGGTCCCGGGGAGTCATGGGGCGTGGGAAACAGCTGGTGGCCTTCTTAGACTACGGGGAAGAAGAGTTCACATCCAAAACCAGTTGTGTGTCTCAGAGCCAAGTGGACCTTGTAAGTCAACACCACTTCCCTCCGGAAACCTCCCTTCCCAACAGTCCCTGTCCCCGCATCAAACTCTTAGAGAGAGAAACCTGCTAGATGGAACAAAACAGGAATCAGGGTCACCTACCTCAGGGGTACCAGGGCCCTGGTGGGGCTCTGAGGAGACCCGTTTGCGCTGCTGCCGGGTAGTGATCCCCATGCCCTCGGCTATCTGGGCTGGCTGCATGCTGGCTCGGCGCAGGGTCTCCTGGGGGTCACCAGTTTTCATCTCCTCATCCGTGATGGTAGCCAGGCTCAGGGAAGGCTGGATGGGATGGAAGGAGGGGATCAGTGCAGCAGGACCACCCTAGAACTCTTCACGGGCCCGGCCTGTGCAGCAGCTAAAGCCTTCCTGTTGCGGAAGGTCTCCCTTCCCATTGTCTTCTCTACTCAGGCCCTGCATGGTGGTCAGAGCAGAGCAGTCCCAAGTAGACCTCCTCCACAGACTCAGGCCCACCCACAGTGATTTCACCCCGAACCCCTCTCTGCCAGCTATTCCACCAGAAGCATAAGGTCACTCTGCAGCAGGCCAAAGAGCCAGGCAGGGCACTAGGGCTCGGTCAGCATGGAGCGCTGAGGGAGGAGGAGAAGAGCCAGTGTGGGTCCCGTGCAGGTGACCCCGGAGCTCACCCGGGACTCCAGGGGATAGCAGGTCTTCAAGTGTGGGGGGCATACTCGATTGCGCTGCTGCAGCTCTGCAATGCGATTCCAGTCATCCAGCTGCTCAGGCTCATCCTGGCAGGTGCCCATGTAGAAGCTATTCCTTCCTGTGGAAGGCAGGGAAACTGTAGCAGGTGGGGCTAGGAAGTAGGAAGGCCAGGAAGAGTGAGGGTAGAGGCAGCAGGTCTCCCACGGGTCCTGGCCTCTTGCCAACTTTTGTGGCCACCACTCCTGTCCACCTGTCCCGTGGACTTCAAGCCCAGTAACCCAGAATCCTGCTCTGCTCCGCGTGCTCTCCCTGGGGAGGTCAAAAGAAGTCATATACCGTATGCGGAGGCTGTGACACCCTAGAGAAACTAAATGAGGACCAGGAATTGATGACCAAAGGTCCCTGAGGCGCCCTTCTGGCACCCCTTACCACCTGAGACAGTAATGGAGGACTCCAGGCAGCAGCTGAGCATCACTGTTCCACTGGGAGTCCCAGGCTCCCTTGTGTAACCATTTCCCATTCACCCTGGCTGAGATGAACATCAGCCTGATTGCCCAGCACAGCCCTGAGGCTGCAGGGAGGAGGGGTCGGTGAGGTGCCGGAAGACAGACAGCCTGGGGTTTTCTTTGTGTGTGTTCTGTCCCTGTGGCCCCCTCACCTGGAGGGGCCCCGCTGGATACCCCAGCCTGGGAGCGGCGAGCAGAGCTGCGAGTGGTGGGCCGGTAGCCAGGCAGGCTGAGCAGAGCGGAGTTGCCATCGTCAGGAGAGCCCAGGCGGGCTAGAGACTGGGTGGAAGAGGTGGCTCGTGGGCCAGCCTGGGAAGCAGGGGCCGACTGTGTGCTATAGAAGGATGAATTGGCGCTGTCCGGCTCTTCCACGTCTAGCTTCTGGAAGAGAGAATGGATCTGGTGGAATGGGGCCCTAACAATCCATAAAGGTGCCTCCTGTTCACTTTCCTAAATGGGGCCTCGGATCCCGCAGCAGCATGTATTCCCACTGCTTTGCAGGAATCCTTAGCTGCACATCTACAAGGAATGGGCCCTGTTGCTAAGAATCCTGCACAAGGTGCCAAGGCTATCCCATTTTCATTTGAGTCTGTTAACAATGCTTTGAAAGAGGGAAGAGAGTGTATTATCAGACAATCTTAGAATCAAGGTGCAAAAAAGTAAAGTGACCAACCCACAGGTAACAGCTAGGGAGTGGCAGAGCTGGGGCTAGAATACCAGTCTCCTGAGCTAGTCATAGTCAGGCTCATCCCACAGCCTCCACTGACCCTCAGCCCAAGCTTGCCAGGGCCCTGCCCATCTTTTAGAACTTCTGCAGCTTCTTGGTAGCCAAAGGCAGCCCACACCAAACGAACCTTCCTCACCCCCCATCCTCCTCAGAATATGGAAAACAAGGGCCAACCAGGGACCCCAACCTAGCAGGCAGCCCTCTGGGTGGCCACAATGCATCTCAGCCACCCAGGAGGTATGCTGCAGGCACAGGGCTGGGCTGCAACTTCTCCATCTTCTCTCCTTTCGGTCTGCACGGAGTCAGTACCACACATGGAAAGAAACCAGCCTTAGATCCTTTAGGCATCCAATTCCAGCCCTGCCCCTTTCTACACAAGAGGCTGTGCTTCTTTGTAACACATGAACTAGTCAGCCCTGCCTGCCTCCAGAGGCACCCGATGGGAAAGATGCCCTTAAGAGCAAGTGAGCATCACTTGGGTCCTACAGGCCCACTCCCAGCAGCCTGACCTTGGTCATGGTGATGTTGATGATCTGAGTGGTGCGCCGACGGGCGGAGCGGGTCTTCCGGCCTGAATCCAGGAAGACGTCCCCCAGGGAGTCCAAGCTGCTCTCCAGTGGGGCCTGACCCCGAGCAGGGATGGGGGTGAAGTAGAGGCTCTCAAGGGATTCTACCTTGGGGGGCAGGCGCTGGGAGATGGGGGAAGCTGGCTCTCCAGGGATGCTGGTGCCATCTGGCTGGGTTCGAGGCAGCTTGCTGTAGGAAAGAGACTTGCTGAGGTGCCATGCCTGGGGCTAAAAGGCAATTTTGTTCATCCCTTTGCTCCAAAATGACCCAATTCCTACATTTATTACAAGCAGACCAGGTCAAGCACCCCATTCTCTGATTTTTGAAAGGCATCAAGGAGAGCCCTTGCTTGACCTGGGTCCTCCCTTCACTCTCCATTTCTGGTCAGCCCATCTATCTCCATGGCTATCTGAGCTCCTTAACACTGGTAACTCTCAGCTCCACGGTGAGCATGTCCAAATGAAGTCCATCCATCTGGATCTCCTGCTTCAGGAAATGGGAGCAGCCTCCACCTGGGTCCCCTAGCCATGAACATGAGCTCAATCCTACCTCTTCCCTCCAGCCCAATGCAATGGACAAGTCCAGGAGCTCACTTAACCACTCGCCACTCCATTTGCATGTCCTTCCACGGTCTGCCTCCTCTCCTCTCACCTAGATTTAATGGTACTTGAGGGGAGGTGCCAGCCTGGTGACAAGCAAGGACTCAAACCAGGCTGCCCGGGCTCAAGCCTGCCTCTGCCACTGTGGGACCTTGGGCAAAGGACTGCCCCTCTATGCCCCAGTTTCATCTGTTAAAGGAGATAATCACAGAACCTACCTCAGAGGATGCTGAGGAGTAAATAAATGCATTACTACTTTTTAAGTGTTTTTGTAACAGTATGGGCACATCTCAGCTTCTACATTGGTTATCAGAAAAACTTTCTAGGGGCACCTGGGAGGCTCAATCAGTTGGGTGGCCCGACTCTTGATTTCAGCTCGGGTCATGACCCCAGATTCATGGGATCAAGCCCAGCATCAGGCTCCAACCTGAGTGTGCTGGAGATTTTCTCTCTCCCTCTATCTGTCTCCCTCGCTCGTGCCCTCTCTAAAACAGAAATTAAAAAAAAAAAAAAAAAAAAAAATCAAACTGGACCACATCTACCTTAATTTCAAGCCTTTCCAAGATCCCTCAGTGCCTTCAGGATCAAATCTAAACTTCAATGAGGAGTCTAGCCAGCCCCACCCAACCTCACTTGCCAGCCCAGCCAGGCTCTTTCTCAGCCTTTGCTCTCCTCTGTTCACGGAGCACACACACCTTCAGCTCCTCTGCAGACTCAGCAGGAGTGACAGCCTCCATGAAACCCTCTCTGAGCACTCATTTCTTTTTACTCCCAGTGTGCCCTACACAAACATCTGGCCAAACACCTCGGACAGTTTCCTTAGTCTTCTCCTCTAAGAAAAAGCTCCCAGAGGGCAAAGAGACATCTTCTCAATCTCACTAGCCCCAGTGCCCAAGACACAGCCTGATACAACGGTGGGCACTCAGTGAACAAGACAGAGACAGGGCACCTCCTCACCTGGTGATGGTAAGGGGAGTCCCCTCCTCGCAGCTCAAATCCAAGCTGTCAATGCTCAAGTCCAGCTGAGGCTTCGCCTGGGGCTCCCGGCTCTTCAGGGCATCAGTTGCCACCTGGAACTTGCCCAGGTCTCGAAGCTGCTGGTCAGCGTGGGCAACCTGAGGAGAAGAGGGACAGGGAGAGTGAAGAGAAGCCTCGGGCAGGGGCAGCCTGGGAGAGGAGGGCACAGGGGTCCGACATGACAGGGTGGAGTCCATCTGACCCGATACGCACCTGTGCCTCCAGGCTGCGCACCTGGGCAGTAAGGTGGCGGCAGGTCTGCTCAGCCTCCTTGGTCTTCAGCCCAGCCTGCTGCAGCTCCCGACCCAGCCGTTCGGCTTCAGCCCGCAGCTCCTTGTTCTCCTTCTGTAGCTGCTCCAGGCCCCGTAGCTGCTCCTGCAGCTCTTGGTTCTGCTGCTTCTTGGCATCATAGTGGGTCTTAGCTTTCTCCATCTACGCGGGCACACAGAACGAGTGGGGCGGTGGGGGTGGGGGGGAGGGAGGGACTGGAGGGCAGTAGGGCAAGGAAGCAGTGGGCCAGGGCTGGGGGCACCTCACCTGCAGCTTATAGTGCTCAGCTGCCTGCTCCTTCTGGTTCAGCTGGGCCTGCAGCTCGTTCAGCTGGGCCTGGAGGCGTTGAGCCTCTTGCTGGCTCTCCCCTCCCTGGGCCTGGAATGCATGACAGCGCTGATCAGGGTGGCTGGTCTGGCTAGTGCACCCAAATCCACAGACCTGCCCTAACCTCCTGGGTTCCATGGTGTTTTCAGACTCCTGCAGACCCTCTCAGGACTCGCACAAAAAATCCTTTTACCCCCGCCCCTAGCACCTACTCTACTGGCATACCACACACCCTTCAAGGTCCACATTCTGCAGAAGCTTTCCCTGTCTGGCTAATGCCATTTCTGGCAGAGTTCTGACAGCTCTATCTTTGCCTTCTTTGCACCCAGGAACAAACTGTCTCATTCTCTCTCCATGAGTAGTCTCCCCAAGGAGGAAGGGGGCTGATCCTCAGGGAACACTTGGGTGCAAAGCTAGGCACTTGGCACATGAGCTCTCAGAGGACACAGGAACTCTTATTCTCCTCACAACTGCTCCGGGAAGTAACTTCATCTGTTTCAGAGGTGAAGAAACTGAGCTCAGAGATTTAAACAAATTGACCGGGGTCATAGCAGAGTAAGTTTCCACCCAACTTCAAAGGCTGTGTGGGCTTTTATGATGCTGCACTGCCTCCTATGCAGACCACAGACTCCTTGGGAGCAGGGGCCATGTCCGGTTCTCGGTCCCCCCTGTGATGCTAGTGAGCAGAGCACTTAGCTTGTAGAAGACAATGGACTACCCGGCCTTCTCTCTCCTACATCTCCTAGCACCGAGAAGGCCCCGAAATGGAGAAGCAGCATCTGTTTATCACACGATTATGGCATGGAAATGAAGTTCTGCTCCCAGCTCCTGTGACCCACCACGGGGCTTTAGTGCCACAGGTGCCTAATTCCTCTGCCCCTAAGTAAAAGCTGTGAAGACTGAACTGCAGAAAAGCAGGTATTAAACCAAAAAGGTGATGCTGTTGAAAGCATGACAAATATTAAGTTACAGTGCAGTATTAAACATTGTTGACAATCCTCAAAGCTAGGCTGTCTAGAGCAGCACTATCCAAAGAACTTTCCACAGGAATAGAAACGTTCTGTATCTGCCCTATCCGATACGGTAGCCACTAGCCGTACGTAGCTACTAAGCAAGGGAAATGTGGCTAGCGTGACTGAGGAACTCAATTTTTAATTTAGTTTAAATAACCACACATGACTAGGGGCAACTAGTGGACAGCGAAGGCCTGAGCGATGGGAGCCACCCCAGTCTTCCCTTGAAAGCTCTAAGAAGGCACATACAGGGGCTCCTGAGCCACAGGCAGGTGTAAAGCTGCCATGCCAGGCCCGCCTCTGCCCCCATACCCACTACAGCCCAAGGGCTCACAGAGCCCCTTCCCTCCCCGATTCTCGCTCTGAGGCTGACAAGATGGCCCATCCCCCACTGTCCCACCTTCAACTTCTGTTGCTGCACCTTACTGGCTTGGTCATGGTCAGCTAACTTCTTACTCAGTTCTTCCACCTGGAACAGGGGAGGAAGAGAAGAGAAAACTCAGGAGGCCTTCCCCTCGATATTCAGAGAAATTAGAGGTTTTCCCCAGATAAATCCCCTTCTTCTAGAAGAAGAAACTCTGGTCCTTTCTCTGGCCTCCATTTAGGGATTTATCCCTGCGGTGCAGGCTGGTTGGCAGGACCTAAGGGAGGTGACCCAACACACAGGTGCTGCCAGAGCCACTGCCCATGCTCACCTCCACCCCGGCCTGCAGAGACAGGCCTGCCAGAGCCCCACAGCCTCCAGATTCAACAGAATTGACTCTGGGGAACTGACACCTCACTACCACCCTACTACTTACTGCCACCATTCACAGCCCCAAGCTTCCCAGGCTGGGGACAGGAACAAGGGACCAAGTCTATAACTAGCAGACAAGGATGAATACCCAACACTCCTCCCCAAAAGTGCCAAGGCGCACAGATGCTCAGACCTCTTCCCAATATCCACAGGCTGTGAGGGCTGGTGCTAGCAATGTAGCTGTTGTGGTTAGCACTGGGAAGCAGACAAGGGCAGCCCTCAGACCCAAAGCCCACCCCACTCCCACAGAGAAGAGAAAAGGGAGTGGGGTGGAGAGGGAGCAGAACAGCCCAAGCCCTGCTGGCTCCTCCAGGCATTCCAGGAGCTCAAGCATGAACAGCAAAGACAAGAGGCAGGAGCTCCATTGCTGACTGTTTGCTATTCGGTCTGACTGTCCCCATCATCTCAGGCTCCCTGGAGGAGGCGGGCAATGGAAGGTGAGGAGGGCCCGATTCCTCAGCAGGCCTGAGGTGACAGGAGTAGGAGGGATGGTGGAGAAACCAGTGTGATAGCCTTGACGTCTAGGGCAGCACAGGGAGATCCTTGTGAGGGCCAGGCAGCCAGACCATGCCACCTCCTGTCTCTCATCAAGCTTGGCCTTCCTGCTCCCAGGCAGCTCTATTTCATGCTCCAGGTTAAAGCCCCAGAGGGTGATGGGCAGGTGTCCTGAGCTCACAACCCTCCCTGACCTGTGAGGGCTGCTTTCATGTCACCTTTACGGCTTCTGCAGGAAAGAAGGGGGCTGTATGTTAAGCAAGGCCCACGGTCACTCTGCTGTTACTCTTAGTTCGGCATCCAAACTGGGAACAGGACTTGGAGATTTGGGAATCCCAAGGACTGCCGGTCACCAGTTCGGACATGGGAAAGATGAAGCCTACCCTACCCCTCATCCCTGACAGACAGATGAGAGAAAAGGACAGGAGAAGGATGGAGAGGCCGACCTGGGATGGGTGGAATGAGGCCCAAGAGAGGGCCCAGCACACCACACTCCTGGGCAGCCCGGGCCTGGACTCCATGGCTTGACCCTGCCCCCTTCACAAACAGTTCACAACAGGAGCAGGCGGAGGCAAGCTGCAGCCGGGGTCATGCACTGAGATGGGTCACCGCTTAAGCAGCCAGCATTTAGCGGGGACCCCAGGCATTACCTGCTTAGTTTGCTCTCTCTGAAATACCTCTAGCTGTTCCACCTGTGCATGGGGGAGGAGCAACGAAGACAGAGTGAGATGGGGGCCAAAAAGACACTAGCCCTGCTGCCAGGCTGACCTCGCTGTGGCTCTGATACTTTCCTTCAAGGAATTAGATTTCTAGTAATCGTTTTTAAATGCCAGTTTGTCTCATTAGTCCCCAGTGGCTCCTGGATCCTCCACTGCAGGTACGCCTCCCTAGCATAGTGTGCCTCTAGAATGGGCTGATGGCCTTCACAGCTGGACTCTCAAAGGACGGAGCCTTCAAGGAAGGGGAAGCTATTGATGTCTTCTTTAGGACGGTAGGGGGCAACATACTTCAACTCTGCCAGCCACCCGGTAAGGGAGGGGAGACCAGAGGGAACATTGTTCCCTCTCTCAGGTCCAATCTTTGCAGGCAAGTTTGAGCTGGGTATCTTACCTGGGCAGTGAGTTTCTGCCTCTCATCCTGGAACCGCTGCCTCTCCTCCAGGACCTTGACCTTGGCACTCTCGTACTTGGCAGTCATCACCTCCAGCTCCCGGGCCGTGTTTTGTGCTTCCCGCTGCATCTCAGCCAGACGGGTCTCGGCATCAGCACGCACGGCTGCCAGCTCTTGGCCATGCTTCTCCCTGGCCTGGTCCAGCTCCACTTCCAAAAATTGCCGGCCAAGGCTGGCCCGCTCGCCCAGCCCCCGGTTCTCCTCTGCCAGCAGGCCATGAGCCTTCTTCAGCATGCTCAGCTGCTCTGCATAGCTGGCCTTCTCAGCCCGCAGCTGCTGAGCTGCTCGCTCTTGCTCCGCCAACTTCTGCCGCAGGGGCACCAGCTCCCCGAGCTCCCGCTGGGCTCGCATCAGCTCTGCCCGCAGCCCGCCGGCCGCCTGCTTGCTTTGCTCCAGCTCCTCACGATGGCGTTTCTCAGCGGCTGCCTGCTCAGCCTGCAGCTGCTGGCACAGGTGCTTGGCGGGCAGCAGCTCGCTCACCAGAGCCTGAGTGCTGGTGTGCTCAAGCTGTAGGGCAGAAAGGGCCTGCTCCTTCTGGAAGAACTTCTCCTGCCATGCCTTTAATTCTTGGCCCAGCTCCTCTGCTCGCTCTGCCTGTGAGGCCAGCTCCTGCCGCAGGCTCTCTGAAGCCACCCGCTGTTTCTCTGCCTCCTCCCGGAGGGTCTGGACCTCCTCCCGCAGAGCAGAGCTGCGTTCGGCGGCCCTGGCGCTGTTGCTGGCCGTCTCTGCCTGGAGCAGACGCAGCCTCTCCTCTAGCTTCTGGCTCTTCTCGGACTCAGCTATGACCAGCCGCTTCAACTCCTTGCTCTCACCCTCTTTCTCCAGGACCTGGCGGTTCAGGATAGAGACCTCCTCTTCCAAGCTGCTGATGAGGCTGTTTTTCCTCTCCGCCTCCTGCTGGCCCCGGGTCACTTGAGCCTTCCACTCATCCTCAGCCTTGCTGTGGTCTTGGGCCTTGGCGCGGAGGGTGGCCAGCTCCCTTTGGGCTGCAGCTAAGGTGTCCTGACTGCGCCCCAGCTCCTGGGCCTTCTCCTCTAACCGGCCCTGCAAGGCCTCCAGAGCACCAGCCTGCTCAGCGCGGGAGGTGCGCTCACGCTCCAGGCTGCGCTCCAGGCCGGAGGCCTTCTCCTGGTGCTCCCGGCACTGCTGCTCCAGCTTGCTCACCTCTGCCTGCAGAACCTGCAGCTCAGGACCTTTTCGCTTGCTCTCTCCAGTAGCCTCAGACTGTGCTCCTGACCCAGAAGGGTCTTTTCCGCTGGCCATCCCTAAAGACTGTTGGCGCTCCTCCTCTTTCTTAGCCAGCTGTTCCTTCAGTCGCTCCACAGTCTGCTGAAGCTCCCCAAGCTCTGTTCTCTGGGCTGCCTCCTGCCCACGAAGCTTGGCCAGCTCCTGATCCTTTCCTTCCTTTTCCATCAGGGCGTGGGCCAGGGCTTCCTGCAGGGTAGCAAACTCCACACGCTGTTCATTGAGGGCATTCTGCAGCCGCATCTCCAGCTCCGCCTTGGCGGCCTTCTCCAGGGCCAGATCGGCTTGGGCCCTGCCCCGCTCCTGGGTCAGACGGGCCACCTCCCTCTCCTGCTGCCCACGCTCCTCCTGCTGCTGGCCCTGGCTCTCCATCAGTGCAGCCCGCAGTCTCTCCAGTTCACTGCCCATTTGCTCTGCCTCCCGCTCCATGGCCTGCAGTGCAGCCTGCGTGCTGCAGAACGGGCGTCCCTGCCGCTCTTCTGGCCACTCTGACTCTCTGTCTCCTGCCCTCAGCGGCTCCTTGAGTACCTCGTGGGAGGCTGATTCCTGCTGCTCCCCTGTCTTGCGCACTAAAGCCTCCAGGCGGGCCACCTCCTTGCTGGTGGCGGCCATCTTCTCTTGCAGAGCGGAGAGGTCGTCTGCAAGCTTCTGGGCCCTGACCTCCTTCTCCTGGACCTGCTGGAGAGCCCTGGCCAGGTTGGCGTGGAGCTGAGCTACTTCACTCTGCTGCCGGCTTATCTGGAGCTCACTTTGGGCCTCTATCCCTGCCACCTTCTCCTTGGCCTCCTGTAGTTCCTGGCGGGCCTTCTCACATTCCTCCTTCAGGGTCATCAGCTGCTCCTGGAACATGGCACCGTACTGTGCCTCCTCCTGCTGGCTGTCCTCGTACCGCTCGCGCCAGGTGGCCACCTCCTTGGCAAGCTGTTCACACTCCCCCTCAGCTTCGCGCTGGGAGGCTATGGCCTCTGCCAGTTCCTGCCGCAGGGCTTCCGCCTCGGCCTGATGGGCCTCCCCAAGCTGCCGTAATCGGGCCTCCAGCCCCTTGCGCCCAGCCCGCTCTTCTTCTAGCTCCTTCCGCTCCTGCTTATGCTGTTCCACCAGGCACCGGGTCTCCAACTCCAGCTTGGAGATGTGACGCTGCTGCTCCTCCAGGGCGTCTGCAGCCCTGCGCTTCTCCTCTTCCAGGCTGCCCTTGGTGATCTTCAAGGACTCCTCAAGAGCCCGGACCTGCTCCTGGAACTGGCCCTTCTCCTGGGCCACCCTTTCTCGCTCAGCTGCTTTTTGTTGCTCAGACCTTAGTTGGGCCTTTAGCTCTACCACCTGGGCCTGGGTCTCACTCTGCTCCTGGCGGGCTGCCTCAACACAGGCATGGAGTTCCTCCACTTTCTGGCTCAGCTCTGCCTTCTCCTGCTGGGCCTGAGTCACCGAGGACTGGGCACTGTCCCGGGCTTCCTTAGCAGCCTGAAGTTGCTGTTGCAGGACCTCTAGCTTGGCAGTCTTCTCCTTCTCCAATACTTCCAGCTGCTGGAGGGCCGAATCCCTCTCCCTTAAAGAGGCCTGCCGCTCCTCAGCTGCAGCGGCCAGTCGCTGGGCATGGTCTCGCCTGGTTGCCTCCTGCTCCTGGGCAGCTTCCTCTAACAGCTTCTCCTTTTGCTTCAGGCTGCTGCTCAGCTGCTCCACCTGCTGGCGGAGGCCCTGAGAGGCCTGTTCTTGCTGCTGGAGGCTCTGCGCTAGCTGGGCCTGCTCCTTTTTGGCCTGCTGCTTCAGGCCAGCCAGTTCTTGATCCTGCTGCTGGAGAGTGGCTTTGAGGGTGGTGAGCTCAGCAGTCAGCGTGGTCACCCGGGCAGACAACCGAGCCTCCTGAGCCTGAGAGGCCTGCTCCACGTCTTCTTTGGCCTGGCTGAGGTTGGACAGGGAGCCCTGCAGCTCGGCAATCAGGCCAGCCAGCTGCTGCTTTTCTTCTTCAAAGTGGCCCCGCTCAGCAAGCAGCTTGGCTTCCCGCTGGCCCTGCTCGGTCTCTAGAGCCTCCACCCTGGCTCGGAGCTGGGTGTTGTCCGCAGCGAGAGAGGCTGCCTCCTGCTTCAGGGTTTCCAGCTGGTGAGATAAAGAGACCAAGAGGATGAACACGACTCCTCAATCACCGTGGCCCCCGTGAGAACTAAGGAACAGGAACCTGAATGTACCAAGCACGGGTCCACACGAGCCCTGGCACACAGGTCCTACTGCTACTCCTGTGCATTCCTACCTGCAAGACGTCACCCAGCACTTCGCCCTTCTCCCGGGGTGGGTTCTCCCGCAGCTGGGCCAAATGTTCTTCCAGCTGTGAAAGTTTTCCCTGAAGGATTTCATTCTTTTCTTCAAGGCATTTCTGAGAGTAAACAAGAGCCTCATGTGAACAGAGGTGGGACAGGCACCATGTTACCAACAAATTATGGAGCCCTATCACCCTGTTATCAAGATCTCTTAGGGCACCTGGGTGGCTCAGTCGATTAAGTGTATGACTTCGGCTTAGGTGGTGATCTTGTTTGTGGGTTTGAGCACGTTGGGGTCTGCGCTGACAGCTCAGAGCCTGCTTGGAATCCTCTATCCCCCCTCTCTCTCTGCCCCTCCCCTACTTGTGCTCTTGCCCTCTCTCAAAAATAAACAAACATTAAAAAAAAAAAAAAATTCTCCCAGGACACCTGGGTGGCTCAGTCAGTTGAGCGTCTGACTTCAGCTCGGTCATGATCTCACATCTCATGAGTTCGATCCCCCCCATTGAGCTCTGCACTGACAGCCTGGAGCCTGCTTAGAATTCTATGTCTCCTTCTCTCTCTGTCCCTCCCCCACGTGTGTGCTGTCTCTCTCAAAAATAAACAAACACTGAAAACAAAAAACTCCTGTTCCCCTGACCTAGGAACATGGACCTGGGATCATGAGGGACCTGATTTTCTAACCCTAATTTCAGGGCTGAATTAAATCATGTGACTTGCTAATAGTTTCTTCTGCCAGGCCACTGAGTTCACTTCACATTTCCTTACTTTAAAAAAAAAAATCCTTTTTTTCCTTACTATATACCCTTCCTTAGACAAGTCTGGGCTCCCAGATTATCCAGACACTCACCAGCTTAAAAATATCCCCAGCCTTCCTGGGCATGAACAGCAGCAACCATAGCACCTCCCACCCTCAGCCCCTCTTCCTCCCACTGCTCACTAAGCAGCCGCCAGGACTATGCTAGGTCCTCTCTGAATTCATAATCCACCTGACAGAGATGGGAGGCAGCTATTGCTGTCCCTCTTTTGCAGATCAAGATCTGAAGCTCAGATATTAAGTGCCTTCCCCTAGGGCTACAGGGTTAATAAATGGTAGATTTGGGTTCTTAAAAATAGCAGTAAAAATAATAGTGGGGCACCTGGCTGGCTCAGTTGGTAGAGCATGCAACTCTTGACATTAGGGTTGTCAGTTCAAGCCCCACACTGGGTGTAGAGATTACTTAAAAATAAAATTAAAAAAAAAAATAGTAACTAATTCACTGGTAACTTACTTCGCATCACACAATAAATGCAGTATCTTACAATGGTTGATGAGGCAGCTACTTGTTATCCTTCCCATTTTACACAAAGCATGCTTAGAGAGAAAAGAGATCAAATAACTTGTCCAAGAACCACACCTTGTAAACAGCAAAGATAAGACTCAAAGGTGGTACATTGGACTTAAGCTCACATCTTCCCAATACGGCGCACTATTAACCTTCAAGAGGAGACAGCTTAATTCCCAAAGGCCCCAAAGAATAGAGCGGTAAATGGAACTTTGAACAGGTAGCCAAGATTGTGGCCCTGACACCCCAAAGCAGAAGGTTACCTTGTCCTGCAGGGCTGTGCTGAGCTCCTTCTCAAGGTGGGCCTGTTTCTCCACCCACTCTCGAGTGGCTTTGCTGTGCTCTTCTGTCAGCTCATTGAGGGCACCCTGTAGTTGCTGCAGGTGACTGGCAAACTCCCGCAGCTGGGACAGACAAGTGGGAGTCCCCATCACCCAAGGTCAAAACTAGTACCACCACTGCTGTTTGTTTCCCAAACTCCAGGGGCTGTAGGTGTCCGACTATCTAACCCTGCCCAAACCAATTACAACCAACCATATCTTTAACTCAAGACTCAAAATTTAGGGCCACAACCCCGTCCCTGGCAGCAGCCAATTATGGGACAAGGAAAGGGCCAAAGTATGCAGGTCTCTGCAGAGACTGGAGCATAGGACAGATGCCAGGACATTCTTTTCAACCCTCTCTTCGAGAATCCTCGAGACTAACTCAGCCCCACGGACCGTCAAGTGGGGACTACACCCCCCAACCCTCACCTTAAAGGAAAGGTCCCCATTCTCCTCAGAAAGCTGGTTAATTTTGCGATCCATCTGGCTCTTCTCTGTCTTCAGGTCCTGACACTGCTTCAGAGTCTCATGGAGACGCACAGTGAGGCTGTGAGGAAGTGGGGCAGTTAGAAAAGACGGTAGCACCCTCACTGCCACCCCATGGGTACAGAGTGGGGTGTGGAGCTGGAAAGGAAGCAGGCAGAATTATACCTCTCATTCTTGCCGCGGAGCTCCTCAAGCTCCCTGGGCTCCGACGGGCTGGCCGCCTGCTTCTCGTTGAGCAGCGCCAGGCGGTCAATGCGCTGCTGCATCACAGCTATCTGCGCATCTGCTCCCGAGGAGGGGAAAGGAGGAGAGTGGAGAGTCAGCAAAGAACTAAGGGGAAGAGAGAAGGAGGAGGTGGCATCCAATCTAAGGGAAGGGGAGGATGAGGCCAAGGGCAGCACCAGATTCCAGGTCAGCCTGACTGGCCCATGGCTGAGCCCTAAGCTCCAGAGCCAGCAGAACAAACAGAGAACAGAGGGGCCGTTCCTCACACAAGCCCAGCACTTCCCCGGATGAAAATCCCCAATGCTGCCCATTCACACACCACCTGCCAGCGTGCCAGGCGCCTACCCTTCTCAGTAAGGAGCTTGCGGTTCTCAGCCAGCTCCAGCTCCAGCTCATCTCTATTATTTCTCTCATCGGCGAGCTGCTTCTTCAGCCGTCTCATCTGGAATTGTGGGGTTTGCAGAATGTCGCCCATAGGGGAGGCTGGAGAACCTGAGAGGAAGCTGAAGAAGGAGACGCCATGGTCAGAGCCTGAAGTGAAGAGCAACAGGCAGGGATGGGCAAGCAGGGCTCTAGGGATGTGAGCACTGGCTGGGAAGCTAAGCACCTCCGCTGTGTTGATAGTGCTATCTCATGCCTCATGACTGACCTCGAGAAAGCTTTTCTTCTCCCTTCTCCTAGCCTCAATTTCAATTTCCTTGTCCCAAAAAAAAAAAAAAAAAAAAAAAAAATTACCCTCACCTCTGCAGAGCTGCACTGAGAAAAGGGACTTTAGCATCGTCTCCAAGGAAGAAAGGAATTCCATAAACAGGGAACACAGCCTTTGAGGCCTTCTGCTAAAAATGGATGCCAACCAATTCCCCTAATTAATACTGGGGCAGGTGAGAACATCTACAGCATACTCTAAGTGCTGTCTGATGACGTAACAGGTTGGTGAACAGCGTTAGCTTCTAGAATGCAGGGATTTGAAGACTGGATGTTGAGGCCCCACCCCAGGAGAGGAGGCCCAGCACATACTTGTTCCCACTGGAAGAGGCAACCTTCTGAAGCTCTAGGAAGCGAATCTCCCTTTTGGCCTGGTGGCTGGGTGGGGACAGCTCTTCGGAGATGGTGCTGGAGCAGGTGGAAGGGACAGGAGCTAGGGCAAGGAGCAAACCAACCATATAGAGGTTAATAGAGGGAAAAGATTTGCATCTTTATACAAGTTGAGAACTTGCCTTAGTGGAAGTGGATCCACAGACAATTATATGTAAGCTATAGAAGGAGGCCACCAGGCAGAATCTGAAACCTGGCGTCTGAGTTAGCCAGAGGTCAGTGTCCCTAAGCCCAGTCAAGCAAGTGGCTTCCATTTCCACAGCTCAGCAAGTGCTCAAGGAGAGCAAAGGAGAGTGAGGGTGTCCTCCCTGCTTAGCGACTGGACCAAGTGCTCATGCTTTCCCCCCCATCCAACACTGCAGAGGCAGCTTGGGAGCCTTGAGCAGGATCTCCTCTTCTCAGCCCACCAACCCTCTCAGATGAGAGCCGATGGCCTTTCTCAACTCCTCCACTCTAAAATCTTGTCCTGCCAACAAAACCCCTTTCTCAAAACCTCCTCCCCTCCCATGGCTCCCACGACTACCTTCACATGGCTCTCCTACCCCTAAACACCCATTCCTAGTCTCCCTATCTGCCCCTCCCTCCTACACCCACAATCTAAGCTCCCAGAGTTCTGATGACGCCTCCCTGTGCTGCCCACAGTGCCCATGGTTTCAATGGTCATCCACACACTGACCTGTACACCCATAACCTGGCCCAGAGCCCTCACCTACATTCTAGACTCATACTTCCAACATCTCCATCTGAAGGGCTGAAGAGGAACGTGAATATGAGGAACATCAAATTCAGTGGCTGGAAGAGACCTGCCTGGACCCACTTCTTACATCCCATTGTCATTAGATACCCTCTTCACCAGAAGACAGGGGGAGCTCTCACCCTTTCTACCGTACTTCCAGAAGGCATTTGGTAGATCACGTACCTCTCTGTTCTAGCACTCACTCTTCATCATACTTACTGATTTATGCATCTGCCTTCCCACCTAGAACATGAACTTCATAGGGGGAAAAGCCATTTTTTTTAGGCATTACTCCCAGCTTCTAAGCCTAGAGTAGCAACTGCTTAAAAAATAAAAAACAGGGATGGCTGGGTGGCTCCAGTGGGTTGAGTGTCCGACTCTGGCTCAGGTCATAGTCTCACAATTCGTGGGTTTGAGCCCCGCATCAGGCTCTGTGCTGACAGCTCAGACCCTGGAGCCTGCTTCGGATTCTGTGTCTCCCTCTCTCTCTGCCCCTTGCGCATGCTCTCTCTCTCTCTCTCTCTCTCAAAAATAAACATTAAAAAAATTTTTTTTAATAAAATAAAAGGTATGTGTGAAGTGCTCAAGGACAACCTAACAGAGACGAGATCACATGTAACGTCCTGCTCAGGCACCGCCAGGCAGCAGGAGAAGCTCGGTAGGAACTGGGATGGTGGCAATGTGGCCCAGAAATCAACCTATTCCAATTACACACACTTTTCCTGAGCACAAACTCTGCCTGGTTGGGACCTGAAACAAACCCCCACGGCGTTTCTCAACAATTTGGGGTCCTAGCAGTGCCTAGCTCAGACAGGGCATCCCAGGAATGGGCCCTACTTACCTTTCTGCAAGAAGTTCTCTAGGTCCTCATTCAGGTTTAGCCCATCCTCATGGTCCAGCACAAATTTGAGAATGACTGCTAACTCAGCCTGGACCAGAGAGAGAGAAGAAGAGCATCACTTTAGGTGCTAGGGAGGTTTGAAGAGATGGAGGGCACCACACCAGCAGTGTCAGCCCCAGGAGCTGCTGGAGCCCAGTCTTCCTCTCAAAGCCTAAAGCCCCCCGAGTCCAGCTGAGAACATTCTACTAGAGACACATTGCCCTGCTGGCTCCCGCCCTCTCGGTTCCCCTGAAGATGACCCAGGGTCAGAAAGAGTTCCCACCTGACCTCACTCCTGACCACAAAAAAGAAAATGGGCAAAGACAGTAGTGCAGACATAAAGTTTTTATACGTAACTATGTTGCCCTCTTCCAAATGACCCTCACTATTGTTCTCTGAGTGAGAACACCTCCAGGGCTCATCCAAAGTTTACCCACCAGCTCAGCTGTAAAATCTGCTCTTCTCTGAGTTCCAAAGCTACAGAGTTGATTGGACTTTTCTGGCCAGCCTGCTATATAGTTCCTTATCTTTTAGAATTTCTGTTTCTGAGGCATCTGGGTGGCTCAGTCCGTTAAGGGTCTGACTCCTGATTTTGGCTCAGGTTATGACCTCACAGTTCGTGGAATCAAGCCCCGTGCTGGGCTCTGCGTTGACAGCACGGAGCCTGCTTGGGATTCTCTCTCCCCCCTCTCTCGGCCCCTCCCCTGCTCATACACACTCTCTCCCAAAATAAATAAATGGACTTTAAAAACAAACAAAAAAGAATTTGTTTCTACCAGGCCCGTGGCCAGCTTGCAGCAGAGAAAAGGTTAAACGAAGGAGACACCCATCCTTCCCATGCCACAACAACCTCAACCTCAGAGGAGAGCCATGAGCTAAATGAGTATAAAATGAGATGATTCAACATTTTTACCACTACGTGAAAGGCCACAGCTCTCTAGGCACTGCCCATGCCGCCTCCCCTCCCCCCCCCCCCGCCCCGCCCCAGTCACCTATATTACCCACTGTGGAATCCCAGCTCCTCCTGCTCTGGGAAATAAAGGACAGCTGCTCATACAGGAAGCAAAGCCAACATCAGACCCTTCCAGGCAGGTAGTTCCTGGAAACCAGGTCATTCCCTCTATAGTGAAGCAAATGCACTTAGGGACCAAGTAGAGGAGGGGAGAGAAGGTAACAGCTCTGAGCTAGACGGTCATGATGGACAAAGATATTCTCTCTCACTAATCCCTCCCATTAGAGGAAAGGAGGAGACACATGGAATGACAGTTTGTGTAAAAATATACACTCACAATTTCTACATATTATCCCAACACAGGAGAGTTACCACTAGAGTTTACAACCACAGTTAAATATATGAACATGAATGGGGCACCTGGGTGGCTCAGTGGGTTAAGCATCTGACTCTGAGCTTCGGCTCAGGTCATGATCTCATGGTTTAGAAGTTCATGGGGCGCCTGGGTGGCTCAGTCAGTCGGTTAAACATCAGACTTCGGCTCAGGTCATGATCTCGCGGTCCGTGAGTTCGAGCCCTGCGTCGGGCTGTGCTGACCGCACAGAGCCTGGAGCCTGTTTCAGATTCTGTGTCTCCCTCTCTCTCTGACCCTCCCCTGTTCATGCTCTGTCTCTGTCTCAAAAATAAATAAACGTTAAAAAAAAAAAATTAAAAAAAAAAAAAAAAAAAAAAAAGAAGTTCAAATCTGATAGCACAGAGCCTGCTTGGGATTGTCTCTCTCCCTCTCACTCTCTGCCCCTCCACTACTCATACTCTTGCTCTCTCAAAATAAATAAACATTAAACACACACACACACAAAAGGACTTGGAAGTATATCCCTTAAAAGTTAGCAGTTAGTTGTCTCTGGAAATGAGATTAGAAGCAATTGTTATTTCCCTCTTTTGTGCTTTTCAATATTTTCCAGACATCCTAAAGAATGGCTGGAATTGCTACAACCTAATTTTTTAAAAGAACAATATACATTGTTGAAAGAAAACCAATGGAGTAGGGTGAAGCACGAGCTAGGCCCACCAGGTGTGGTGGAGACACAGGGCTTACCTGAATCTTATATTCAAATTGTTCCCAGTCCCTGGGACTTTTGGAGCTCATGGTGGAGTGGTATAACAGCAGCATGGTCATCTAGAAGCCAAACAGAAGACAGTCACTGAGCAGGACTGTCTCTCTTCTCAGTGCTCCCCTCTCTGGAATGTTCTTGGGACTCTGAACTATTCCAGAGGCTCTTCCAAAGCTCCTAGAACTCAGTAGCCCCAGGTCCCTGCCCTTAACTGCACCAGGAAACACCTGATTGAGGACTTACTGCCCACTGTACAAAAAGCCTGGTGTACAACTGAATTCCTGGACTCATGGAACCTAACTACAAAGCTTAAACTGCCCTCTATGGGCCAGCACCCAGAAACAGGAAGTGGAGGGAATGAAAGAGACTGAGCTAAAAAGAAGACTATGACACCTGGGTGAGGCCCAATTCCTGCCACGTCTTCACTGAGGCTATTACTAGACAGTAATAGTCTAGTAATCTCTGTCATAGGGCATGGGCTCTGAGATTCCTTGGGCTAAATCAGCCTCTGCCTCAGCCAGATGGCTGACCTCTAACCTCCATGAGCCCCAGAAATAAAGTACTCATCACCAAGAGAAGGCCTGGCAGGTCCAATTGGTGCCACCCTCCCACCCCCACATCCGATATCCCATAGATACCTTGGCCAATTCCAGCTCTGACCCTTCCATCACCTTCTGCACAGACACCAGGCATTCTGGAGAAGAGGGATGTTTTCGGTTTTCTGTAAAGAGGACAATGTAGAAAAGTCCAGGGTGAACTTCCTGGACACAATTCCTGAGATCATGAAAATACCTCAAAGTAGAACAAAATCACCGTCTCTGGTGGGGCTAGGAGACATAAGTCTCCTTGCTCCTATGTCCTCTCTCCCCCAACATACACATTTCCACTTGAAGTTAGTTCTATCGTAGGTCAGCCCAAGGACTACAGGGATAGTTCAAGAAAAAAGCAGGCTAGGAATTCACAGCAGCACTGGGACATGACGTTGCACTCACCCACCCAATGCATCAACTCCTGCTCAGCACCACAGAGAAGGAACCAGAGATTCCAGGTCACTCTAGGGTCTTATTCCAAGTAAGGTCGTAGAGGAAGCCTGAAGCTGAGTTAGATCAGGAGGACTAGGGACACCTGGTTCTTCTGCTGTTATGCCAACTATTAATTAACCTTTGCTTTATCTAAATCTATTATCACCTTTCCCATAACTCTCCTGAGGGGGTGATGGCTGATAGCTCCTGTGTCAAAGAGGAGGACTCTGTGTCCATGACTGTACAAGGGAGGGGAACTGACACTGTGCTAACTTTACATCTGTTCTTACTACCTATCAACCTTAAGAGCAATTATTCCATCTTATAGACAAAAAACCTACGTCCAGAAAGGCCATACAAGCTGTGAGTAGAAGAGCCAAGACCTCAACCTAAATCTGCCTCTGCCCCATCTATTGCCTAGGTAATTAATTCAAAATCATCCAGGGGAATGTTTTTCTTACAAGGGAAAGAGGATAACATGGATCCATCCCTCTCCTCCAACTCCTTGCAAGTCGGGGGGCGGCGGGGAGCCCAAGGTGATGAGTCCTAAAAAACTGACTCTCTGGCTCTACCTGGATCTTAGAGATGGGCTCTGGGACTGAAGGGACGCTCTTCTTCCCTGACGGCATAAGCATCACCAGACCCAGGGAAACAGTTATATTCATCTCTGTGGTACAGAGTCAGCAGCCTTGAGCCTCTGCACCTCCAGACACCTGTGAGCTGGTTCCTCTGGACTCCCAAAGTCCTGGGAGTTGAGGAAGCAGCTCCTTCTCAGCTAGGTAAGAAAGGTGCTTACTTTGCAAAAAACTGCACACAAAGTCCAGTCTCTCTGGTACCGGCTGTTGCAGGATTTGCTGCCCCTCATCAGTGCCGTGGCTAGAAAAAGAACAAGTATCAGGACCAGAGTACTTAGCAATCCTTCCCCCCTCACTACTCCATTCCATGCCACCTGCCCCTTCCTTCAGGTTTGGTCTGCACTGGATCTGGGAGAGATGCTGGTGGCAGGGGAGAAGATACCAAGACACCATTTGGTCAGAAGGAACTGTGTGGTGGGTGAGAAGTGGGAACTTGAGGCAGGAGGTCCTTTTGGAAAAAACTCTGCCACCCTCTTCATGAATATGAAAGACTCTGTGGGAAGGGGGCCGAGGGGAGAGGACGAAGATGACAGAGACGAAGGGGAAGCTAGGTTCAGTAGTCTGGAATGGCTTAACTGTAAAAGGTCAGAAAGCCTGGGAAACACAGTGAGAGTAAGACAAATGATGGAAAGGGAAAAACAAATCAAAGAACTGAAAGAACAGGAGGGAATTCCCAAGGCTCTGAAGGGACAGGGTAAAGTTCAACACAACAGATCAAAGGCTGAGATGGCTAAGGCCAAGGGACAACACTCAAGTGGCTGGGTATTGCTGCGTTGGTCTGTTTAACTGGAAGGGCAGGCTACATGCTGAGAGAGCTATGGGGAGAGGGAGGCAGCAGGGGGAGCCCTCACACAGCCCGGGCCCCTGGTGCTCAGGCTAACTGCCCTGTCAACCTCACTGGGAAATAGCTTCACTAGAAGTCAGAAAGCAGACTTTTCTCCTTGGGCTTCTATGGCTGGAGATACTAATTAAAGGGGCCCTTGTTCCTCAACCTCCAGATTCTACTGAATGTTCGAGGTTTCAGTCAACTTTCTGGAGGGCAGGGAGGGCCTGAGAACCAGAGAACTTAGCAGTGCCGGACATCCTGCAAAGCATAAGCAGCACCCAAGCCAAGACCACGAATGTACCTCCCTCCCTCTCCCACGTGATTACAAAGGATTCTTCCAAGTGAATCCCCCACGAGCCATTTTCTGGATAGCTGGTGTGTGATTAGGGACTCCTACAAAGCCATCAGGAGATGCCAATCTCCTCCCAGGCTCCTAAAAGAGCCATCTTCCCTACCTACCCACAATCTGGAACATTGTGACTCCTTGCCTCAGCACAGAGCAGTAATTTCCCTAAGTGTACTCCATTAGATAAAAAACAAAGAGCGTTCTCAGGTTAAATGTTTGAGAAACGCTGGGTTAAACCAAACCGAGCATTTTCTAAAGAAAAGGATATAATGTGAATTATTTCCTAAACCTGTCTGACCACAAAACCTCTTTTTCCCCCCACTAAGCCCCTAGGATAAGTAAAGTTACATGGAATATGCTTTAAACATGCTGGACCTGGAACAATCCAGCCCATCCTTTAAAAGTGAGTTCAGGGGCGCCTGGGTGGCTCAGTCAGTTAAGCGTCCAACTTCAGCTCAGATTATGATCCCGTGGTTTGTGGGTTTGAGTCCCGCTTTGGGCTCTGTGCTGACAGCTCAGAGCCTGGAGCCTGCTTCAGATCCTGGGTCTCCCTCTCTCTCTGACCCTCACTTGCATGCTCTCTCTCTCAAAAGTAAACATTAGAAAAATGTTTTTTAAAAAGTGAGTTCAAGTCTTATCCACAACCACTACCAGTCATGACTCCTTCCTCCCCCTCAGGACTTTCTACAGCACTGATTGATACAACAGCATCACTTACAAATGACCCCTCTAACTGTGTGACCTGAAAGCTAGGGTACAGGAGGTACTCAATACATATGGGTTGACTAACAGATGAAGGATGCTTTGTAACAGGAAGAGGAGAGGTCAAGGTCAGTAACACAAATGTCAGAGCTTTAGGTTTTCTGGCAAAATGACTCTACTACACTTTGCTAGTCAAGTCTCACAGGTATCAGAGATGGGACAGCCTTTTTGCTTCAGGCTATTCTCACACAGAACAGAAAGGGAAACTTGATAGAGGGGCTGATGTCAATGTATTTTCCCAGAGAGAAGGCCAAGTGGCCAAAGAACAAGACCTGTTCAAGCCCCACAGCTGCTATCTGCCACCAACCCTGCCATCCTCCACAGCCTTCCCTGGAGAACCAGCATCTGATTTAGGTTAGCAACAGTAGCATCATCCACAATGAAAAAGCCAGAACACGTTCACCAAGAACACATCTGTCTTCCCAAAGGAAGTTGATTTGCACTGGCCTGGATCCGAGATGGAGATTAGGATTAACGTGGTATTTCAAAAGCCCCTCCCCTCCACCGCGCGCGCGTGCACACACGCACACACATGTATTTGTGTTCTCTCTCCCTCCTCTCTTACCCTCCCTACACCTTCACTTCTCCTAGTCTAAGGCTCAGGCAGTGCATTAGAAGACAACTTGGAAAATGTGCATCTTGAATTTATAACCCTCCCAGTGAAAATTTCCCACCAGGTTACCAAGCTACAGTTGCTAAACCAAGGATACACATGCTTACCTCTTGGACATTTCTACTGCTCTTGTCATTAAGCCAAGGAAATTGATCTCCTCAAAAACAAATGTTCCTTGATCTATTTTTTCCCCAAGATTTTATTTTTTTAAGTAATCTCTACCCCCAAAGTGGGACTCAAACTCATGACCCCGAAATCAAGAGTTGCATGTTCCAATGACTGAGCCAACCAAGCATCCCACCTTGATCTATTCTTAAGTCAAAAACAAAAACAAACACACATACCAAAAACCATGCTACACCCTACTGTACTTTTACAACACAAAGAGCATCACACCTGGCTGCCCATATTTTCGTGACGTTAAAATTAAATAGTAGGCTTAGGTATCGTCAGCCTAATGATTTGACCAGCCACTGATGTTAACTGTGTATATCTACCACTTCATTAGGGTTTGAAAGATAATTCCTTTCACTAAGAACTGCAAAAGGCTATATTACTCGGCAATCAAAAAGAATGAAATCTTGCCATGTGCAACTACGTGGATGGAACCGGAAGGTATTATGCTAAGTGAAATTAGTCAGAGAAAGACAAATATCATATGACTTCACTCATATGAGGACTTTAAGAGACAAAACAGAAGAACATAAGGGAAGGGAAACAAAAATAATATAAAAACAGAGAGGTAGACAAAACAGAAGAGACTCATGGAGAACAAACAGAGGGTTACTGGAGGGGTTGTGGGAGGGGGAATGGGATAAATGGGTAAGGGGCACTAAGGAATCTACTCCTAAAATCATTGTTGCACTATATGCTAACTAATTTGGATGTAAATTAAAAAAAATAAAATTTAAATTAAAAAAAAAAGAATTGCAAAATGCTAACTTATAGGTGGTACATAATTCTCCTATGAAGAATCTGTGCAAAAACAAGAAAACAACAACAAAAAACCCTTCAGCTAATCAAGCTTGGATCTAATTACCAGTTTACAGGCAACAAGGTTGGGTTGGGGGTGGAGGTGGCAGGGGTGGGGGAGGGGGGCGACGGTGGGGAGAACAAGTTGAGCAGTACCATGATACAATTAATAAAATCAAGGGATGCCTGAGTGGCTCAACTGGTTAAGTGTCCGACTTCGTCTCAGGCCAGGATTGTGGTTTGTGGGTTCGAACCCCACATCGGGCTCTGTGCTGACAGCGCAGAGCCTGGAGCCTGCTTTGGTTTCTCTGTCTCCCTCCCTCTGCCCCTCGCCTGCTCGCTCACTCGCTCGCTCTCTCCCTTCCTCCTTCCCTCCCTCAAAAATAAACATTAAAAAAATTTTTTTAGGGGTGCCTGGGTGGCTCAGTCAGTTTAGTGTCCGACTTCAGCTCAGGTCATGATCTTACAGTTCATGAGCTCGAGTCCTGTGTCAGGCTCTGTGTTGATAGCTCAGAGCCTAGAGCCTGCTTCAGATTTTGTGTCTCCCTGTCTCTGGGCCTCCCCCGCTAATTTTCTCTCTCTCTCAAAAATAATAAGCATTAAAAAAAAAATTAAATTTTTTTAATAAAAAATAAAATAAAATCCAGAACTTAGGAAATTCTACAGGATCCGGGAAGAAAAAAAATAGGGTAGGTATGGAGTTAGAAATGAGTAGGAAACAAGACTGGTGGGAGGAGATGAGTCCCTGATCAAAGTTCTTCAATGCCAAGGCTGGAGATTTTAGATTTCAACCTCCTGGCAATAAAGAGTCCATCCCTGAGGTCCACCAGCTGTGGGGCACCACAATGAAAGAAGGACTGGAGGAAGAAGGTTCCTGAGGTCACATGAACAGGAATGCCCTGGGAATATGCACAGATTAGAGCAGAACCAAGCCACGAGGGCCAGGTATCTAGAGTGAGGCAGAGGCAGAGATGTGAGAAGTCTTCTAAAGGACAAAATGAGAGGAAGATGACCTAGTAGAATCACTGCCAAGGAGAGGGAGGAATTCAAGATGATGTTGAAAAGTCCTGCCTGGGTAACTGGGAAAGAAAATGGTACTGTCTGTATCAAAGTAAGAAAATAGTGACCTCTTTCAGAGGCACTAAAGCAGGTGCTACTTAGAGCCACAGGGACTTTAAAAAAACCTTATAAGACATCCCACCACCAACATACACTTCAAAAAACACATTCAAAAAATTAAAACCAAAAACCATTCTTGCTGAATCCATCTGTTCTAGGCTACTCAGCCCCACTAGACTTCGGTGATGAACAGTATCAACTACATTTTTGTTCACTTACTCAACAAACATTAATCAAAACCGAATCAATATACTGTCCCAAGCTAGGCGCAGAGGAACTCAAGGTGAATCAGATCCAGCCCCTGCCTCTGACAAGCTCAGTTCTGCCTCCTTTCCCTATGAAGGGGTAGCCAAACTGCTTCACAGAGATACTGAAGCCCCCACCCCAGTTCTTACCTGCTACGTGTGGAACAAGAACACTCTCAGTCAACACTTCAGACTATCCCTGACCTGGGGGCTGTCTACCGTGCTTTTCTTTGAAAAGGGATGGTCCTCTCTGTCCCCTCAATTCTCTACATTATGGCTGACCTCTACTTCTGCCCACAGCACAAAGATGTGAAAGAAGGTCAGTTTTGCCCTAATTTCTGAAGGCTTGATGACAGAGGAAAAAGAATGAACTATATGAGCCTTAAAAAATGACTGTAGGTTACAGCTTGACCCTTGTAACTGTAGGTTACATCTTTGCTTGGTTCCAGAGAGGGAAGAGTGGGGGGAGGCCCACTCCGCTGATTTCCCAGATAATTGAGACGTTCAAAGACAGATGTAAAAAAAAAAAAAAAACTCACTAGAATCCTGGCTAGGGGACAACAAGCAGCTTATCAAATGCTAATCGACCTCACAAAGCAAGTTAATGAGGCAGGCAAAACCCCCAGAAAAGCTCTAATGGTTTAGAAAGGGGCAGATCTGTGGCACACTAACAAGTTAGAGATAAGATTTCTAGGTGCTGCTTATTTCCCTTAAGTGCAAGAGCTTCCCCTTTCTTCCTCCTGGCCTTACAGGTTGCCAGGAGGGCTTGTGAGGTAAGGACAGGCCAGAGCCACGAGAAGGTATGGAAGACTCTCAGTGAGACAAGAGGACAGGGAGCCCCAGAGCAGACTCTCAAAATCCTGTGAAAGCACAGAGACCTGCAGGCTCTCCTGTGCAAGAGTGAGGAAGCCATGGGATGGGACCAGAGCGAAACCTCTTCCCATAGAGAGAGAGAGTGACTAGGCAATGAGCTCAGTGTGCTCCTGCCTCGGGGCCCCACGCTGGCAATCCTGCCCATGCTTTCTGGTCACAGCTGTCGGCAAGGAAAGGGAGTAAATGTGGTCCCCAGCCCAACATTCAGCCTCACGTGGGAGGC
Source organism: Leopardus geoffroyi (assembly GCF_018350155.1). Taxonomy (NCBI): domain Eukaryota; kingdom Metazoa; phylum Chordata; class Mammalia; order Carnivora; family Felidae; genus Leopardus; species Leopardus geoffroyi. The sequence goes on along the minus strand of NC_059329.1, from coordinate 59,620,847 downwards.
TGGAGAGGGGTGTGGTGTATACTCACATGCCGTCAATGATCTTGAGGAAGACACTGCAGTCCTGGAGCTGCAGCACGGCCTCCACGGGGCTGGCTACGTGCAGACTGTTCACCTGTGAAACAAAGGGGAGAGCCTGGTGACCCACTGCGAGTGTGAGGAGCACTGCGTTGGCCGTGCTCCCCAGATGCTGACAATGAGCCTGCTCACAGTGGGTGCCCACAGCTGCAGGCCGCAGGCGCGAAGAACAGCTGGTCCTCGGAGCTTGCACTTCAGCGGAGAGAAGCTGCTGCAGCCACGTGCCCAGTAACAGCCACCTGCGTGCAGCCTCAGACCCCCTTCCTCTGGCTTCAACTAAATGAGAGCCAAAATTCTCCAAAGATGCTCCAGCCCTAGGGATATAATTTAACTATAACTAGGCATAAAATGGCTCTGGAAGAACACACAAGAAACTGTCCTGTACCACCACTGCCTCTAGGGACAGGGGAGTCAGAAGCGGGTTAAAAGAAAGGTTTTTTGTATTATTGCTCTTTGTATCTCTTGAATATTTACATTATAACCCTCCATAGCTCAAATTTTCACATTATAGCCCTTTCTATCTCGTGGACTTTGAAATATCTATTCAAAACTTACATTAAATACTACGTATGTTTTATATACTATCACACAGATACAAAATTTTGCTAATGCATTTTTTAAAAATTTAACGTTGGGGCACCTGGGTAGCTCAGTCGGTTAAGTGTCTGACTTCAGCTCAGGTCATGATCTCGCGGTTTGTGAGTTCGAGCCCTGCATCGGGCTCTGTGCGACAGCTCAGAGCCTGGAGCCTGCTTCGGATTCTGTGTCTCCCTCTCTCCCTGCCCCTCCCCCCCATTCACACTCTGTCTCTCAAAAATGAATAAATGTTAAAAATTTTTTATAATAATAAAATTTATTTAATGTTTATTTATTTGGGGGCGGGGGGGGGGGGGGTTGGAGGCAGAGAGAGACAGACAGACACAGAATCCAAAGCAGGCTCCAGGCTCTGAGCTGTCAGCACCAAGCCCGATGCGGGGCTCGAACTTAGGAACTGTGAGATCATGACCTGAGCTGAAGTCAGATGCTTAACCGACTGAGCCACCCAGGTACCCCTGTTATTTACACATTTTAAAAATCCTTCCCAGACATAAACCTTTGGCTGACACAGGGAGAAATGATGAGAGAACAAGATAACAAAGAAAAAATAAGGGAGGAAAAGAAGAGCTGGGAACCCCAGAGAGAAACTTGGCAATCCTGATTCAATTGCCTTTTTCTCTTCTTGGCCTTTAGGCAGGCATCCACCTAAATCAGTCTTTACAACCAGAAAACTCACCAGCAGTCAGTCACCTGCGAATGAGTTAGGTACACAGGTTATTCAACAAGCATACACAGTCAACTTCTCCAGGAAAACCTCAGAAATTCCAAAGGCATCAAGTTCAGAAGAAGCCTGGGCTGAACTCCACCTTTGTTACTACCAGAGGAACAAAGGGTTTGCTAAGTCAGTCAATCACACATGCAAGACTGAGGTAAGCGGGAACTTAGGCTGCTTATTAACAAGGTATTTTTAAGAACTTCAGCACAGTGGTTATTATGTGCAATGAGTAGTTTCTGTTTACAAATGTGCTCTTTAAAAGATACTGGGCTATGGGGCGCCTGGCTGGCTCCATCGGAAGCACATGCTACTCTTGATCTCAGGGTCATGAGTTCGAGCCCCACAATGGGTGTAGAGATTACTAGATAATCTGACAGAAAGAAAGGTAGATAAATGAAGAAATGAATGAATTGGTACTGGGATGAGAGCTCACAGATAAAGATTTTGGGTGCAGGTCTTCCACGAACTTGCCAGGAACCCTTGTTATCAACTTATTTCTCTCCGTACCTACTTTCTCACTTGCCCAATGGATGGAATTCCTACGCTGTTTGCTGTTTACTTTAGGGGACTGGTGTGCGTTCAAATGGAATTATGGGTGCAAGAATATGTAACAAAATACAAGTGCTAAATGCAAAGCACTATTATTATTAATAATATTAAAATAATGAAGTAGATGTAGCAAAACTTTTACTTCTCAGTAGTTAAACAGACTGACTGCACTAGAGAATCAAGAGTATTAAATAAAAAGAAACAATAACTCAGCCACAGAAATGATACTATTTATTCAGTTAAATATTTTTATGTTAAAAACAACTTTTAGGGGCACCTGGGTGGCTAAGTCGGTGAAGTGTCTGACTTTGGCTCAGGTCATGATCTCACGGTTCATGGGTTCCAGCCCCGAGTCAAGCTCTGTGCTGAGAGCTCAGAGCCTGTAGCCTGCTTCAGCATCTGTGTCTCCCTCTCTCTGCCCCTCCCCCGCTCATGCTCTGTCTCTCTCTCTCTCAAAAATAAACATTAAAAAATTTTTTTAAATGTATGTTTAAAAATAAAAGGCAGGGGGGCACCTGGGTGGCTCAGTCAGCTAAGTGTCCAACTCTTGGTTTTGGCTCAGGTCATGAACTTGCACTTTGTGAGTTTGAGTCCCACGTCAGGTTCTGTGCTGACAATGCAGAACCTGCTTGGAATTCTCTCTCTGCCCCTTCCCCACTCTCTCTCAAAATAAATAAACTTAAAAAATATAAACAACTTCTAGGGGCGCCTAGGTGGCTCAGTCAGTTAAGCATCCGACTTCAGATCAAATCATGACCTCACAGTTTATGAGTTTGAGCCCCACATCGGGTTCTGTGTTGACAGCTCAGAGCCTGGAGCTTGCTTCAGATGTGGTATCTCCCTCTCTCTCTGCCCCTCCCCTGCTCATGCTCTGTCTCTCTCTCAAAAATAAATATAAAAAAAAGTTTTAAAAAAACAACTTCTAGATGGATCTAAATTAGGCTAAAAGTTAAGGGGGAAAAAAAGAGTAGAACATAAAATATGACCTCTCTTTGAAGCCTTAAAGACAATACATTTATACCATCTTGTCACGCTTGATCTAATTAGTCAGGAAAGGCGAGTATAAATTTTCGAAGATTTTGAAGAAGATTTGAAGGACCAGGCCAAGGTCCTTTTCCATCAGCTGAAAATGAAGAGAGTGCCAAGACTTAAGCACCCAAAACAGCCTCCTTTTAATACCTGTAATCTAAGAAAAACATTCAAGGACTGTGTCACTAACAAGACTGAAAAATCACACCAGTTAGCGGATTTAAAGTCACTTAAGGAATCTGGATTCATCCCACACCAATTAAGTAAGAATCCAGCAACAGTTTCTTTCATGGATATAAAAATGTATTTTCTTCCATGCATTATTTTGCTCTCAAATGAGAAATTGTTGGAAAGCTGAGGAAGTGGAGAAGCTCATTAGTCTGGTTCAAAACACAAGAGTGAGGGCCGAGCTCACTAAACAATAACCCAAGAGCTGCCTGTAAGGTTTTCAGAGTTACTTAAGGTTGTCGAATCTTAAAAAGTTCCCTATTCCCTATAACAGTTTATTCATGGTAACTTCTGGGTAGGGAACAATTTCAAGATACACTTCAAGCAAACTATAAATTCATTTTGACACAATAAAATAAATTACTGAAAACCTGGCGGGGAGGGAACCCACTCATTCTAGTATTTTAATCCATGCATTTTTAGTATTTTGAAGTATTTCCTTCCAGTCTTTTTTCCTACGTTGTTTTTTGCTAAACCACAACTATAATTGTCACATGTGTGTTCTATGCCACTCTTCCCCCTAATGTAACAAGTATTATTTGATGCTGCTACAGTATCATAAAATCCACTTTAGCTGCCTTGTGTGTGTGTATGTATGTGTGTGTGTGTGTATATATGTATTTATTTATTTATTTTTGAGAGAGAGAGAGAGAGAATGAATGAATCCCAGGAGGAGCGGGGGGGGGGGGGGGGGGGGTGTTGAGAGAGAGAAGAGGGGCTCACCTAAGGTGGTGTTTTGTGTTCACCCAAAGTAGGGCTTGGGCTCAAGAACCAGGATATCACAACCTGAGCCAAAGTCAGATGCTTAACAAAATGACCCACCAAGATGCCCCAATCTTTTGTTTAAATTGAAAATTTCTATGTAACTATATATTAATAATTTTAATGCATGTTCATTCTGACTCTTGAAAAAAGTATGCAAGTATCTGCTGTTAAATAAGACTAACCGTATGTCTGTTCTCTGTAATGGTAGCACTCACCATAAAACCAAACCTAGGACCTAAATAAATAAACTGATGAACTTAAAACAATGTGGCTAGGGGCATCTGGGTGGCTCTTGGTTAAGCATCGGATTTTGGCTCAGGTCATGACCTCACAGTTGGTGGGTTCAAGCCTCATGTCAGGCACTGTGCTGACAGCTTGGAGCCTAGAGCCTGCTTCAGATTCTGTCTCCCTCTCTTTCTGTCCCTCCCCTGTTCACCTTCTGCCTCTCTCTCTCTCAAAAATAAACATTAAAAAAAATAAAAATAAAAAAATAAAAGAATGTGGCTGAAGGATCCCCCAATATTCAGTTAATCTGCTGAACTAGAGACATAGCTCACAACCAGCCCCTTCCTGGGGATGAGGGGCGGAAAAGGAAGAGACAATGTTTCTAACATAGATATAAAACACTGAGCTCTCCTCTTCTCCGCTACTGCCATTGTGCCGTGTGGTGCGGTTTCTCAGTATGTCTTCTCACAAGACTTTCAGGATCAAGCAATTCCTGGCCAAGAAACAAAAGCAGAATCGTCCCATTCTCCAGTGGATTCGGATAAAAACTGGTAATAAAATCTGATACAACTCCAAGAGGCAGCTCTGGAGAAGAACGACGCTGGGTCTACAAGGGATCATACATGAGATGGCACACACTTATGCCGCCTGAAAGTCGTATGTTCCTATTCCATTACATCCTACTCCATCACCTCCCCACTACCTGAACAGCAGATCTGTTTTATCAAGGAAATGACTTTTCTCTGTCATTATGCTTCTGCACCAGTAGGTTGGTTCAGTAATAAACATGAGACCTTTTGATTGAAAAATAAACTGAAATGTAATGGAAATATAAAATAAGTAAACTATAAATATAAAAATACCCATTTTAAACTGTACAACTAAAATTCACATTTACTTCAGAAACTGAAGACTAAGAATGTACGTTTTGTTATTTTTTTTTTTTCTTTTTAAAGTAGGCTTCACACCCAGCACAGAGCCCAACATGGGGCTTGAACTCATGACCCTAGATCAAGACCTGAGCAGACATCAAGAGTCAGACACTAACCGATTAAGCCACTCAGGCACCCTTGTACATCCTGTATATTAAACACATTTCTTGACTAGAGATTTACAGCAATTAAAGACAATGTCTTATTAAGCCCACCCTACTTGGAAATTAAAAATTCATGTCCTTCAAACTATTCTGTAATTTTTTTGATTGGCTTTTCACTTGGCCCTAATTGATCAGTAGTCAGGGTGACTACTAAAATACCCTGTACCATATAGCATGCCCTGGCAATATTTTAAGTATCAAGAATTATTATTTATTCAGATACTGTGCTTAATGCTTTTTGCAAACATTATTTCATTGTCCTCATAATAACTCTATGATGTATTTTTATTTCAACTTAAAAAATATGGTGCTGAGAGGCTAAGTAACTTGCCCTGGGTCACGCACACAGGTGAGAGTGCTGATTCTATCAGGCTCTCTGACTCCAAGGTCCATGCTTGTCATCACTACACTCTGTGGCCTCCTCTGTTTCTCTGTACCTTTATGTTCCCAGTGCTCGGTATTACTCCTTCATTTGCCATTGTTTGTCTTGGACAAATGTATGAAAAGATCTAGCACAAGGATTTAAGTAATCAAGAAGGCAACAGGAAAACAGTGGAAACAGAAGCATGGTAAAGAAGCAAGGAGAACCTTGCCCTACAATAAAAGGCCTTTCAAGACCAAAGTCCCTGCATGTTACTGAAGTTCAGCATAAACCCTTCTAGTTAGGAAAATGCACAGGAAGCAAATGAAGATGGGTCTCTATGCCGTGCTGCAGCCAACCGTCCCATGAGAAAAGAAATTTATACTTCTCCTAAGAGGTACAGAAGCTTAGAAGATAATACTCTTCTAAGCCACACAAGCAGAGTTATGGACCATTGTCAGCAGCAACATCACCAGGGATAATAAAAGTTAAAAACTAAGGAGAAAGGCAAAGGAAAACTGTTATTTCCTTAATCTGGAGATGAGAAGACGTTACATAGCCCTGGTTCCCTCTCGCACCCCACCAAACTTTCTGGGAAAATTCTCAACAAAAAGAGAGGAAGACTACTCACCCAAGAGAGAAGTGCCGCTGCCCGGGTGGCATGGAGTGTCATCTTGGTGACACCAAACAGTCACCCCAATGCACCTGAAAACCAAAAGAAGAGCAGTTAATTATATCAGATATCCATGATGAACGATGAAGGGGGAAGTGGTTAAATTTACTGGCTCTTAATATTTAAATAAATCTCTCTTCACGCAGCACTTAAATCTACCAAGGCACCATGGGAATTTTGAGAAAGAAGCTCAAAGTACACATTAAAATTACTATAGGGGCGCCTGGGTGGCTCAGTCAGTTGAGCGTCCGACTTCAGCTCAGGTCGTGGTCTCACGGCTCATGGGTTTGAGCCCCATGTCAGGCTCTGTGCCGACAGCTCAGAGCCTGGAGCCTGCTTTGGATTCTGTGTCTCCCTTTCTCTCTGCCCCTCTCCCACTCGTGCTTTCTCTCTCAAAAATAAATAAACATTAACAAAATTTAAAAAATAATAAAATAAAATAAAATAACTATAAAACTTCGGGCGCTGGGTGGCTCAGTCAGTTAGGTATCCGACTTTGGCTCAGGTCATGATCTCATGGTTTGTGGGTTCGAGCACCACATTGGGCTCTGTACTGACAGTTCCGAGCCTGGAGCCTGCTTCAGATTCTGTGTCTCCCTCTCTCTCTGCCCCTCCCCCACCCATGCTCTGTCTCTCTCTCAAAAATAAACAAACATCAAAAAAAATTTTTAATAAAATAAAATTACTGTAAAACTTGTAACAGTAAAGAATCCTGCATTTAATTCAATGTCCACAAGCTCTACATGCAATCTTTCTGTTCCACAGCAAATATAACATTCAAGGCTGTTCTTCAACCCTCCTCTTTGGGACATGGTGCCCTTAAAACATAGAACATGGGTGCCTGAGTGGCTCAGTCAGTTAAGCATCCGACTTCAGGTCATGATCTCACAGCTCATGAGTTTGAGCTCTGCATTGGGTTCTGTACTGACAGCTCACAGCCTTGGAGCCTGCTTCGGATTCTATCCCTCTCTCTCTGCCCCTCCTATCCTCGAGCTCTCTCTCTCTCAAAAATAAACATTTAAAAAATAAAAAAATAAAACATACAACAAACATGGCTTTTCAGACAGGCATGGGTCTGAATGGTGATCCCATGTGACCTTGGTCTTGTGACCTTGGACAAGTAGCGTAAGTTCTTTCTGTCTCAGTTTCCTCTCTACAAAACGGGAATCACAAACACTTCCCTGGGTTACTGTGATGCTTCAAGACCAAGCAGATAACACAAATAGCATAGTGCCTGGTATATGGTAGGTATACAATACACAATCACTAATCTTAAGCAGAAAGGTTGATTTCTGGCTCGTTCTGCAGGTATCCAAATTCTACCTAACAAGTCCTTAAAGGGAAAACTCTCCAAATTCTGGATTTGTATATCTCCCACAGAAATGTCAAAGACATGGTTCAAATGAGGGACTGGATGATGCCACATCCAATTCTGGCAGAGATCTCACGGGACATTTAATGAAGGATTAGGTACCTGTCCTGGTATTCCTGCTTCCAATTTCCCTTCCCATTGAGAATCAGCCAACTGCCTGCCAACCTGCCCAAGAGACCACATACCTGGTGACTAAATATTCCTCAACACCTCCCAGGAGCTCCCAGAATTCCCACAAATCATGGGGGCAATCAGTCCCATCCCCCACCTCCTGTCACAGGCACTCAGTCTGTCACTATTCCAAGAAGAACAAGAGTGGTTAAGAGTCACATCACCTGTAACTTTCCCCACATATTAGTATCCCCTAAGGTGTGGGTTCTTTGGAAACATTTGCTAGGCACCTTCTGTGTTCAATGTGTTGGGACTCCATTCTTGTCCATAAGGTGCCCACTGTCTAGCAGGGGAAAGATATACATAAATCTGATGGTAATCCACTCCCTATCATTTCTTATTCCTTCCTATGCAAGTGTATAGTGCTTATCAAACAAGCAAAAAGGTTATTTTCTTGCTCCATACATATGTTCATCCTGTGCTGGAAGACACATGGGAAATGGGAGACAATGACATGGCCCCTACCTCTGAGGAGCTTACAGCAGGATGAGGAATGATATTAAACATACATGAAGCATTAAAATATTGAAAATAATTAAATGCTAAATATAACTGTTAATTATAATTAAGTGCTTCCTGACCCCGCAAAAGCCAATAATACCCACCTGTAATACCAACATCACAGTTTTGGAAATGAGCCAATTCACCTGGGCTTTGGTAAGACCCAAGTGAAGTGGTAAAGGGAACTCTCAGGAGGGCAAAGAAGCTAAAGGGCCTAAATGTTCTTCAGTCTTGGATGATTTTCATCCAGCATGGCCTATCCATCAGCACTGAATGCCTAGCACCCTGGGGCCAAGCAAGGATGAAGACAGATGGTCTCAACTATTGCACCACAAAAAGACTCTTCTAGTGCTTGGCCAGCCTAAAGTTAGAGGGACCATGCCTGGTCCTGGTGAAGGCAGCAATGGCCATGTTCTATTGGGGCTTCTTAAAAAAAAAAAAAAAAAAAAAAAGTCTAAGCTATTTAGGAACAAGGGAAATGAGGCCCAGATCACCTCCCCCTCATCCCCACTGTTGCCTCTAGACTTGCTGTCTGGAGAGGTCCAAAATTTCAGTCAGAAATTTTATTTGCAACCGGAGGTAGATCTTGCCCCCTCTGAGAGATTCCACAGCTGTGCTGCTAAAAATGACCTGAGGTTTAACCAACCTCTTCCCTTCATCTCAGAGGCAAAACATACAACCCTTATGTCCTCCTTGGGGGAGCCTGTCTAAAACTAGTTCCACTGCTCAGGAAAACTGGTGTCAAGGCCAAATGCCTTCTTCTGGGCTCCCCAGGCAAGGAAACAGGAAGAATCCAATACTCAACATGAGGCACTCCAGAATGACCTTGTCGCCTCAAAGCCCATAAAGAAGCACTTTTCCAGAGACAGGACACTGAGGTGGGAGCTGTTAGGACAGACAGCCACTCATTTCTCTGGTTAACGAATGACTGAAGCCAGTGGCATGGCTAGTCTTCGGACTGGGACTATAGCTTTAAGCAGGCCTTGGCTTAGAACCCGAGGGCTCCCAGCCAAAGCACCATCCTCCCCACCCTCCCCCTGAAATCTGAGGCAAGCCCCACCCAGAAGACTGGGTGATGGTCATGGTGATGGAAAAACAGATCCCCGCATTGTAGCTCAGAACCATTTCACAAAAGGATCTGAGATCCACCCAACGTGATCAGGTACCACCCACCCACAATCCCCAAATAACAAACAAACCAAGGCTTCTCAAGGCACCTTCAGAGTTCCCACCTACCCATTTATGTGAAAAGAAGTACCCTCAGAATCTCAGAGACTTCACAGACCTGATAAGGTGCCCTCTCTTCCCTGAGTTCAAGAAGGAACCAAGACACAAGACACAGAAGAAGCTACCTTATAAACTTATGGCCTTGCATCCTCTTTACATTTTCAAAACTGATATAATGTAAATTCCTACATCAGGACCAAGCCCCACATTTACAGGAATCCCTCTGTTTCTAGAAAAGATATATCAGGACAAGGAAAAGGACACTCAAAGACACATAGCCACCTGGCCTGTACCCTCTCTGGGTCTTAAAGAGTTAAAACCTAGCCATGGTTTCCTACCAGGACTAATGCAAACCACCTGCTCAGATGCAAGGACCAAGACCAGAGGGTCAGGTTGCTAAGCTTTGGGGTCTGTTCAAGAAAAGTTTCAGTTCCAAGGGTTTAACCAAGTGATAGGTCAAATGCCAGAGGGTCTGAGTTGTGTTGTGGCAGCACTGCTCTCCTTACCCCAAGCCCCCGCCAGCTCCTTTTGAGACCATCTTTAACTCACTTACTGCCTGCCAGAACACCAGCCCTACCTCAAGATAACACCAAAGTGAAATTTGGTCCCAGAAAACTACAAAATTGTACTGATCACAAGCCCTTGCCTCCACTGAAAGCTCATTCTCTTAGGTGATAGCTCCCACTCCCAGAATTTCTTGGCCCAAATCCCACACAAACTCCCACCTCAAGGCATCCTTTCCCAAGCCCCACCCCCTCTCTATCCCTTATTTCCAAAGGCTCACAGGCTCGGAGCTCACAAGGGAAATGTCTGAGTGCACGTGGGTGGCTCAGTCGGTTAAGCATCCAACTCTTGGTCTCAGCTCAGGTCCTTGATCTCAGGGTCTTGAGTTCAAGTCCTGCACTGGGATCCACACTATGTGTGGAGCCTATTTTAAAAAAATAAGGACACCTGGGTAGCTCAACTGGTTAGGCTCTTCATTCCAGCTCAGGTCATAATCTCAAGGTTTGTGAGTTTGAGCCCCACATGGGGCTCAGAGCTGACTGACAGTGGGGAGCCTGCCTGGAATTCTCTATCTCTGCCCTTCCCACCACCCCGCCCCCCACCCCCTGCTCTCTTTCTCAAAAATAATAAACATTTATTTAAAACAAAACAAAATGCCTGTCCTATCTATAAGCCCATGTTCAATGGCAAGATTTGCCACTACTTACTCTGACAGCCTGCCTGCCTGCAGCCATAAAAATTCCATGCTCTGTACACCTTTCTAAGAGATATCCCACCATCGAATAACCCCCACATCCAAAGAGTAAACACCCTGATCTTGAGGGAGGTCCTCCTCCTCTAACTCTGGGAGGAATAGGTCAGGAGGCACCAGCAAGCAAGCACCCAGACCTCACCTGGTAGGTTACCCCAGAGAGGGCCAGCAAAGGCCAAGCTATGTCACCATCAACTAATTCATCATAAAGAACAGAATAGGAAATATCTTGCCGGTGCATCTCTTGGCCTGGAGGACATAAAAGGCTTAAGGACCAGTGGCTCCAAGAGCAGCCCAGGTGGAAAAAATACAATCCTTTTCAACTCCTGTGGTGTCCAGGATAGGCTGTCCTGTCTAACTCCACAGGGTTTCTCTGCATTCCTGAGATCAGGGCAAACCAGCTTGCTGGGTATATTTCCTGGGTCCCCTAAAAGGGACTCACTCTGGACTCAGGCCTCCCCCTCTTCACACAGACCAACACTTCTATGTAGCCTAGAATTTGGCCCAGAGCTCTGGTGAGGAACAAGAGAAGGAATGCAAGGGAAACCAAGATTTCCCTGGTTTCTTCAAAAGTGGCTTACTGATATCTGCCCCTCCCCCCCCCCCCCCCCCCCCATGCTCTGCAACGTCCAGATCAGAAGGATGTGGGCAAAAGGGTTGCCATCACGAAGCAGACCTGGGGCCTATAGCCATATACTGCACATACACACCCAAGGCCCCTTCAGCAGTTCATCAGCACCTGCCCCCACTGCTGTATTCACACACCCTGGTCGCTACCCGCGGCCAAAATGAACCTTTTTCACTCCCCACCACTGCGTACACACCCAGGCCTCACTCAGGAACGGAGAAGCTCTCTTGAGCTGTCTCTACAGCTCAATGTGCAGGCGCACGCTTTCCCCCTCTTAACAAAAACACGCTGACATCTATCTACGCGAGGGGGAAAGAAAGCAACCCTTTGCTCTCAAAGGCGCCAACTCCCGGATGTTGGCAAGCTCTGCTCCCAGCGCCTGTTTCTGAGTGTTTACTTGCGCTCCCTCTCCTCTCCCTCCCCTTTAAGGATGGCGCAGGAAAGCGGAGGGGGGGGGGGGGCTCCACCGCACCCCCTCGTCCATGTTTGAACAAAAACCCAGAGAAAGAGGGAGGGAGAATAAGTCTCAGTGCAGGGGAGGGGGGGGGGCCTTACCAGACTCCCAAAGCCAAACGTATCTACAGGTTTTAATCCGCCATTAGCATTTAAATCTTGAAAGGAGAGGAGGAAGGGGGGGCTAGTGGAAAGTAACCCCACACACAAAAGAAAAGTTGTTGGTTTTCTTCTCAGTCAGCCTGGCAGGAGCGATCTTCCTGGCTGACAGCCAGAAGTGCGTCACAGCCAGGAGTCTGCTTTCTTTAAAGGCACAGCAAGCTTCCGCGATCTGGGAGTACAGCGAAAGCAGGGAACTCTCGGGAAGGGGGGGGGGGGGGGGGGGGGGAGGGGCGCCAGTCGGGGGCAAGGAGAGGAGGGGCGCACTGGAGAGGAGGGGCCGCGAAGGCTGGGCCCACGAACGAAAGACTAGGACGCACGGGAGGGGGGAGGGGGGTGCAGGAGCCAGCAGACAAAAAAATCCTGAACGGCAACAGTGGCAAGAGCCAAGGCAAACTGTGGCATAAATACACAAAACACATCTCACAGTGGCCTGCCTGACAAACCTGGTATCACCCGGACACTCCCCCTTCGCTCTCTTAACACAGCAGTGACAGCCTGTCCATCTCTCTGGCCAGCGACGGACTGCCCTGATGATTAGCTCAGCCCCTGCCTGGCGGCGCGCGGGGCAGGGAGGAAGAGCCGGGAACAGAGGCTTTGGAGGGGGAGCAGGACACAGGCCCTTTCACGCGGGGCTGCTTCCTGCCGGCTCCAGGGCGGGGCGGCTGTGTCTTTAAGCACACACATGCCGCTCACACACAAAGCGCCGGCCTCCTTTCGCGAGCGCCGCCTGCCCTGGGACAAGGCCACCCCCCAAGCCCATTCCCAGAGGGAATCTCTCCAGCCCGTACCTTCTGCGTGGCAAGGCCAGGACTCCGCGCTCTGCCCGCTCCTCCCCCTCGGCCACCCAAACAAGAAGCCCAGGCAGACTGTGGCCTTGGAGTGCAGGCCTGCGCGGTCCTGTCCGGGTGGCTGCGTGCTATTGTCGACTGTGGAATGGCCGCCAAAATCCCAGCTGTGCTGCCAGAACCTAATCCCCTGTTCCGCTGAGCATTTGTGGGGAGGGGCCGAGGGGCCAAGGCACGGGACCTAGTACGGCAGGCACTGGCTAGAGCCCCTTCACAGTTACCGGCACTGGGACCCATGGGCAGAGCCTACAGGCTCTGCCTCTCCTCCATGGCGGGTAAGAAAAGATGTCGGACTCTTAGAAAACAAAACCACAGCATTTCCACCCACTGAACAGTGACTCTCACCAAGACTCCAAGAGAAGCTCACCAGGCAGTTATGAGGACACCTCCCCATCTTTTATTTAGACCAAAAATATTAAGCACCTACTATGTGCAAGGCACTGCTATAGGACATTGAGGGCGAATACAAATATGAATTAAACCCAGCCTCTACACTGATCTAGGTTATAATTACACAGAAAATAAGAAATGTGCCTTGAAAATTATATTTCAAGACAGTATGTGCTAACTCCCACAAAAGAATATAAAAATTCTAAAAAGAGTAGGTAAAAAGACTAAGAAAACGAAGTGATATTTCAATTTGGATCTTGTAACAGGTAGGTAAAATTTCCCCAGACAGAAGTAGATAGAGGAGGGTGGGGGGAAGGAAAAGCAGAGAGGACTTGTGGAAGTAGTCTGGGAACAGACTTAAAGGGTGAGGTGGGGTCAGAATTAAAGAATCTTGAACTTGAAACCAAGAAACTGAATAAAGATGTGAATGTTTATTTTTAACACAGAGATGTGATACGATGAGAACTGAACTTTCAGAAATGATTCTGGTATAAAAAAGAATGAAGCTAACAGCAGGGAGGCAGGTCAGAGGCTACCACAACAGGAGACAGGTGATAAGGCCACAAAAGAGGGTAAAATGAGGGAAAATGGAAAGAGGAATGAAGCACTGCAGAGACAGGATGAAGACAAGGCAATGGTTGGAAGCAGAGAGAGAAACTGTAAAGGAGAGAAAAGTGTGAGGGATGACTGGGAGGACAGAAAGGCCATCTATAGATTTAAGTGGGGGAGATGACACAAATCATGTAAGAAGAGAGAAAACAAGGTATAGTAAATAGCTACTGCTTACTGAGTGCATACTATGTGCCACACACCCACTGTTCCACTGGCCTAATGTGTATTAACTCATTCATCTGAAAACTCCTGGTGAAGCAGATACTGTTACCACTCAACTCTACAAATGAGAATGAGCCACAGAGATGAAATAATTGGCCCAAGATCACATGCCTAGCAAATAGCAGAACTCTATACCGCTTGCTGCTGTAGGACCCTGGCAGGTAACCTCTGAGCCTCCATATCCCTATTTATAAAACAAAAATAAAGATATCTATTTTACAACAAAAATATACATGAAAAAAAATCTACTTTACAAAGGTTATAATGAGAATTAATTCAATAACATCTCTAAGATGCCCCACACACTGGCTAGCACATAAGGCACAAGGTGGTGCATAACAAAGGCTAATTCCAGCTGGGCACTTTGGCACCTTGTAACCAAGGTGTCCATGCAGAAGTTGGCTCTTTGTCAGGGAAGCTAGTAAGGGTGCTCCTCCCTGGAGTGGGAGCATGGATCCTTAGGATGCCTGCTTTCCTTCCATCAGTCTGCCTCTCTGGATTTTACTTTAAGGTCCAGCTCAAATGTCAACACCTCAAATACTCCTTAACAGGTATCAGTGATTATCTTAAGGAGGAGTCAGACTATGAGGAACTTTCTACACTGTATATTTCTTTCCTATTTGAACTTATTTTTAATAAACATGTATTCCATTGGTAATCAGAAAAACGTGTCTACCTTCTGCATTTGGTACTTGTACTGCCTTAACCGTAGACGCATGGAAGTCTTATCCTCACATCTAGAATGTAAACTCAAGAGCATAACTAGTTCCATCTCTCTATGATCCCCCACAGTATCTAGCACACAAGGGGTCCATGTTATCTATCCCACTGAAATACATCTGGATGATAGCTTTCCAAATTTAACCTTCTCAGCACCAGAGAATGACTGTGGTGAGTGGTGGGGGTCAGACCAAGGCCCACTACTGCAGAGACTCCCATCACCCTGCTTCTCCCAGCCCTGCAACTTATTCCCACAGGATCACTCGCAGTCTGTGGTTGGCAATTGCTATTGGTAGAAAGGAAAGTTCTTATTCAAAGAAGGACCAGGAAAGCCAAACCAAAGCAAAATCCAAAGCTTTTATAAAAAAGCCAAGTGGCAAACATAATTTAATAACTGGCACAATCAACACTCCAGAATATGTATGAGGTGAAAATAGGGGGCAGGCCTGCTAAAACTGTCCTGGCCACATGTGGCACTGTGCTAACCCTGAAGCTCCCTAGCACATTAAAGAGTTGATACTGTGTCTCAAAAGAATTCAAGAGATTCTCACCCCCCTCCCGCTCCGCAGCTCTAAACTCCAGGCAACAGCTTCCAGCTGTGCAGACTCAGAGGGCTGAACTCTCCTCTGGAACCTCTCCACCAAAATTGCCAAGCTTCCGGGCCTGCTCTTCAGGACAGCCCAAGGAGCTGGGCCAGTTTCTCCAGCCTCTCCCTCCCCCACCACAGTGCTGCCACTCCCCTCCTGTGTCCCCACCCTCCTCCTGGCCTAGCCAGGCGACAGGCAGGCCATATTGCTCCTGCCTGATTCCACAGCCCCTGTTCAGTGTCTTCAAAAGACCAAGATAGAAATGGTAAAACCATTTTTAAAAGAAATGAGAGAGGAAGGAAGGAAAATGATACATGGCTAACACAAGATTCAGGAGAGCATTCAGGTAGAGGTTGGTGATGGGTATGGAGCACACAGGATGTTTCAAAGGGTCCAGTAATATCACATCTCCTGAGCTGGGTGGCAGGTGCATTGGTGTTTTATTATTTTTGTTTAAAATGTAAACGTGGGGCGCCTGGGTGGCGCAGTCGGTTGAGCGTCCGACTTCAGCCAGGTCACGATCTCGCGGTCCGTGGGTTCGAGCCCCGCGTCGGGCTCTGGGCTGATGGCTCGGAGCCTGGAGCCTGTTTCCGATTCTGTGTCTCCCTCTCTCTCTGCCCCTCCCCCGTTCATGCTCTGTCTCTCTCTGTCCCAAAAATAAAATAAACT
Source organism: Leopardus geoffroyi (assembly GCF_018350155.1). Classification (NCBI taxonomy): domain Eukaryota; kingdom Metazoa; phylum Chordata; class Mammalia; order Carnivora; family Felidae; genus Leopardus; species Leopardus geoffroyi. Next base: position 59,604,720 of record NC_059329.1, on the reverse strand, counting down.
TTAAAAAAAAAAAATAAAAAAAAAAAATAAAATAAAATGTAAACGTTACAGTTTTTAATGTATATTACCATTATAAAAAGCTTAAAGGAAAGACTGCAAGAGAGCAATTCCCCTGAGATGACCCAGGGTAGGGTGGCTCTAATACAAACAATTCACCTGACATTCATGGCCCTCCATGACCTGGACCCAGTTTTACCTTCTACTAGAGTTACTTTTGCCCTTACCCAAACGCTCCACCCTGCCAGACTGGTCTTCTCACTGTCCTCTGAAGTCCCTCTGAACCTCCTATCTCAACCTTCTAGCCTGGAAGAGAATACTTCACTGTAGGAAGCCATAGGCCAGGGTCCAATGAGAGCCTCTCAGTCCCTTCAGGCCCTCTCACTAGGAAAGTTGGCAAGGGCAAATGCTCTTATAGATCCACTGCCCTATGTAATGCCTTCTAGTCTTTCCTCTGCCACTTGATGTCCTAGCATAATAAATACCTAAAGACTATCATTATTGTTTTTGCTGTTACTGTTGTAATTAATAGCTAACACTTAATGAGCACTTAGTACGCACGAGGCACAATGCTAAACACTTCCCTGCTTTATTTTGCTTAATCCTCACAATAACCCAATGACACAATAACAAATACTATGATTACCCATCTCTATTTTACAGAAAAGTAAACTGAGAAAGATTAAATAACTTGCCTAAGGTCACACAGTTGGTAGGTGTCGGAGCCAAAATTTGAGTCCAAATGGGTTTCTCCAGAGCCCATCCTCTTACATGGTCATCTCATCTAGTTCTCTCAACAATCTATAAGGTAGGTTTTATTTCTATCTTAAAGATGAAGAAATCTGAGTCTCAGGAATTAAGTGACTTAGTCACATAAGTAGCAAATTGTCTCTGTGGTCTCTACATTATTCTCTCCAATGCTCTTAAATAAACAATCATTGAATGAATAAATAAAAGCTAGTACATAGCACATTCTCAGAGGCTCCAAGAAGCCTTGTGCCTCTATACCTCCTCATAAAAATCAACTCTTTGATCAAAACAATCAAACTTTTAACTTTATTATTTTTTAATGTTTTTATTTTTGAGAGCGTGCACATGTGTGCGCACACACACTCATGTGGGAGGGAGGGGCAGAGTGAGAGAGACACAGAATCCGAAGCAGGCTCCAGGCTCCTCTCTGCCAACACAGAGCCGAACGTGGAGCTCAAACTCACAGACCGCAAGATCATGACCTGAGCCAAAGTCGGACACTTAACTGACTGAGCCACCCAGGCACCCCTCAAAGCAGTTCTAATCTTAAAAGTAACCACTAAAGAGCTTTTTTCTGAAGATACAAGAGCTTTACAAACATTAAAGGACCAAAACTACTCTGAAGAGGCAAGAATAGAAGAATTTTCTATTGGGAGGGATGTTGGACATATCTCTAGGGTGAGAAGCCACGGAGAAAGAAGGCTGGAGGAAACACCGTTGGCTGGAGGGAAGGACTGCTGTTTCAGAACCCTGACCTCGAGCTTATTTACCAAGCCTCACCCTCCCTCTCCAGAGGGTAGTGCTGAGTAATGAAGCAGTGTTGGTAAGCCTGTAACTTCCAGAGGAGAAAAGCAGAGGGCAAATCAAAACCCGGAGAGGATTCATTATAACATCCAAGAGGCCCTATTTGGTTCTCCCTGAAGAAGGGCTTTTCTACAAAACACCTAAGAACCTGTTCACCCTGTTTCATTGTCACAGAGGAGTAAACGGATCTGTCCCTACAGGCAACATATCTAGCACAATGTTTGTGCACAAACACAGAACTGATGATGAGAAAGCTAAAAGAAACGGAAGGAGGAACAGTTTCAACGTAAAGACTTGCAACTACTCCTGGAAACAGCCACGCCAGTGGTAAAAACACACTAGATTTGGTATTGGAAGCCCCTGGAGGTTAAGTTCCCAATGGACTACCTACTAAATTTATGACTTTAGGAAAGTCACTGCCCTAGCTTGGGTCTCAATAAAAGAAGGTTATTGGTATTAGATAGATCATATCTAAAGCACTCTAAAAATTTCCCATGATTCTTTCTGCAGGACAGCATTCTCAACAAGAACAACAACAAAAATCTTTGTAATAGAACTAATCTCAGAATCTGCTCAAAACTTCACCAGTTAGGGCTTCCTTTGCAAAAAAAAAAAAAAAAAAAAAGCAAATCCCCTAGAAACAAGCATTTTGTTTTTTACCCTACTGGGTCCCACCCCAAAGGAAGGCACGTGTGGGTGCTTTACTAATTCAGATGACAGAAGGTGGTCCTTGGAAACTGGTAGCACCAATTTTGCATGGGGCACAAGCTGATTGGAGCTATACTCAAGGTATTTACAAGGTTTTGTAAATAAAAGTCACAGACAAAAGTGCAATTTATAATTACATTGGTCTAGAACGCCTAAATAAGAACAGCTTTCTATACTTGGTCAACAAATCACAGAATCTCAAAGTTGACAGACCTTAAAGGTCATCTAGTCCCAACCTACATTCATAGTGGAATACATGTGACAACTCCTGAAGATTTGCTATCTCCTGCCTGAGACAGAAATTTTACAACCTATTTGTATGTCTGAGCAAGGTCTGCTGATTTGACACAACTTATGATTTCAGCTGGAGAATGAGGATTCTGCCCAGGATCTGGTTTGTTTAAAATAGGCTTTAAGTAACTAAAAAACTCAGATGACACCTCTCTCTTCTCCCCTCCTCCCCCTCTCCTCCCACCCCCTCTGCTTTATCTTCCATGTCTCCACCTCCTACACAGCACTGAATCCCCTGTCTCTGGTTCCAAATCTACTTCTCCTATCACACCAGGATGCCTTTAATACCCAAAGAAATGAACAAACACAAATATTAGTAAGGGCTGGATTTCTAAATAGGATGCTAGATTGCCTCAAAAACCAAACTTGTTAATATGCTCCTAGTAAGTAAAATGAATGGGAATGGTGTCTAACGTGGCCATGATTAAAAAAAAAAAAAAAAAAAAAGACAACAACAAACCTAACATTTTAACAGACTTTAAAAATGTAAGGAAGGCTATGTCTCACATCTTAATTAATCCCCCCCTGAAAAACCCTAAGAAACAAACAGGTTTATTCCAATTTTAGAGAATAGAAGAAAATACCTGCTTCAATGTCAACCTGCAAGATTGCAGAGCCAGAACTCAAGTCTTCTAAAACCAGGGCTCTCTCCAGCACACCTCAACTACAACTTATACTTTTCTTATCAGTATAATCCTTTAGGTGTACAAAGCACTTACACATTCCTTGATCAAATGGTTTCTGCTACAACTAACTCATGGTATGGGCAAGTCTTAGGTGTCATTTTCTCCATTTTTAAAGATGCTAAGTAACTTGAACATCATTAGATAAAACAACATCCCCATGAATCTGGCATCATTGTGAAGGATGAGAGTTCCTCACCAGCAATTTTCCTAAAACTGAAATCCTCCCTCCACTTTATGACCAAATTTTTAAAACAAACAAAAACAACAAAACAAAAAATACTATTTGCAATACAAATTCTTCAAAATATATAAGATGGGTTACTCCTTATTTGGGACTAATGAAATTTAATCAGGGACATTCAACCATAAACATGAAATAAACACCTGTAAATACTGTGTTGGAGACTCAAACATGAACTAGACAGGTTTACAATTCTGTGGAGAAAGAAACATACCTATAACTCACCTTAATACAAGGTGAAAGGACACAGACTTGGACAGTGCCAACGGGAAGGTGAGAGAACACTGGGAAGTCTAGACTTCTAGGGGACACACCAGAAAGGCAGTGTCCTGAGCAGAAGGCTTACTTGTGTGCACTTTTTCAAAAGATGAATCTGGCATAACATTGAGTCCAGGGGCAGAACAGTGAGGTGGCAATTGCAGCAGCAGAGATAAAAGTGCTGCTGCCAGGGCAGGGGCAGCAGGAATGAAAAAGAATGGTGTTACTTGAAGGGCACTGTGGAGGTAGACCCAGAGCTCTTAGGAACACAGGTGTGGGAAGGAAAAGACCTAGGATTCCTGTTTCACTGAAAAGATATCAGAACAGGAACACAGAAGTTACTGTTTTAGAGGACATGTGACGGCCTGATTGACTCGGGATGGATGATTAGAAAAGTTTTACCAAGGAAGTAACATTTAAGCCCAGTACTTAAAGTATGAGTAGGATGAGTAGGGTTTCACCCAAAGAGAAGAAAAAAAGAGCATTCTAGGCAGAGAGAACAGCATGTGCAAAGACAGAGCTTATTACATTTGAACAATGGCATGCGGTTTTAGGAAGGTGTAGCAGATGATGAGGATAAGTGGTACTAAACTGTGAGGCACTTACATCATACTAAGGAATTCAGATTTTATCCTGTAGGTGATAGGAAACGATCAAGGTTTGTAAAGAGACAGTAAATGGGAGTAACAGATCAGATCTATGTTTCACTCTGTATGACATACAAGCTAGAATTGTAAGAAACAAGAGGAAGGCAACATAGCACAGTAGCTAAGAGCATGGGGTCTAGAGTTAGACTGCCTAATTAAAATCCTGGCTCCAGAGCTTATTAGCTGTGCAACCTTAGGCAGGTTATTTAACCTCTCTGTGTCCCATTTCCCCATCTGTAAAATAGGAATAGTGATAGTACTTTCTTAGAGGGTCATTGTAAGGAATTAAGACAATAGTTGTAAAGCGCTTAGCACAACACCTAGCACAGAGAATGCTAGCTGCTATTAGAGTCTGAAAATCCATTACTAGAAAGTTCTATCTGCATATGGTTTAGCGTTGTCCACACTCTTCCTTCTACCCAAAGCTTTCTTTTCCTGCCTCTTCATCTAGTTAATTCTAACTTATCCTTCATATTTCAGCTCAAATGTTACTTCCCTCATGTAAATTCTCCCTACCCACCTAGTTCCTAGTTCCCAGTTCCATACCAGGTCAAGTTCCTACTATGCATAGCACCATAGTACTTTCCTTCACAGCACTCAGTTTCTAATTATGCCTTTTTGCATTTCATTAATTCCTTTCTCCTACCATCATATGTTCCATGAAATCACAGATGGTGTGCTTGCCACTGAATTCTTAGAACTCAGCACAATGCCTGGCACATAGAACACACTTGATAAGCATTTCTTAAATGAATGAAAGGTTTCAAAATATATTTTAAAAGTGAAGCCTCCAGACTCAATCTTCATATAGAACGCAAGATACAGAGGGATACCTGGGTGAGTTCAAGCCTGAAGTCAGACTCTGCGCTAACAGTCAGGGTCTGCTTGAAATTCTCTCTCTCTCTCAGCTCCTCCCTTGCTTCTGCTTGCTCTCTTTCTCTCTCGAAAATAAACTTAAAAAAAAAAAAAAAAAAAACCCAAGATACAGATAAAAGTAGTTGGTTTGAAGTAAAGGATGTTTGGAGCCCTGTCCCCTTTGCTTCCACCTGGTTCCTGAGTCTGTTCTGTAATTCTTTTTTTTCTTTTCGTTGTTCTGTAATTCTATTAAGCTTTGCACAATGCAGAGCAAAACCACTGCTTGTTCCAAGCAAGTAGGGATACATGTCTGAAGTAAAGCAGTGATTAAAAAAAAGAGGAAGCACAGGCACCTGGGTGGCTCAGTTGGTTAAGTGCCCGACTCTTGATTTCTGCTCGGGTCATGACCTTGCAGTTCGTGGAATGAGCCCCAAGTCGGGCTCTGTGCTGACAGTGTGGCACCTGCTTGGGATTCTCTCTCCCTCTCTCTCTGCCCCTCCCCCACCTGTGGGTGGTCTCTCTCACTCAAAATAATTTAAAAAATTAAAAATAGATAAAAATAAATTTTAAAAAAGCAACAGTTTGAGAACTACTTGACAGGCCCCGATAATCAACTGTAAGCAAAGCAAAGAAAAAGGAAAATTCTAGAAGCACCTCTGATTTCCTAGCTTGAATGAGCAGATGAGCATGTGTGCCAAAAACAAAAAGAATGCAAAAGCAGTAACTTCATTAATTGAGCACTAGTATCAACCCTATCAGGCAAGTGCTATTAATACTCTCTTTCAAGATGTTTCAAGATGTTTTTCTCTTTCAAGAAGTTTCAAGATGTTAAACAACCTATCCAAGATCATGATGCTAACGAGTAGCAGAATTAAGATTCAAACCCAGGTCAGGCGCCTGGGTGGCTCAGTTGGTTAAGCCAACTGAGTCAGTTTGGTTCAGGGTTCAGGTCATGATCTCAGGGGCTGTAAGGTTGAGCCCCACACTGGGATCTCTGTTGTCAGCGCAGAGCCCCCTTCAGATCCTGTCTACCTCTCTCTCTGTCCCTCCCCTTTTTGCACACACTCTCTCTCAAAAATAAACAAACTTAAAAAAAAAATTCAAACCCAGGTCTATTTCACTCCAAAGTTCATAATCTAAACCATCATGCTATCTGGCAGGTGGCTTGAAAATTTGGATTTAGACATGAGGTATCTACTGGACATACGATCAGGAAAATACAGTAGCTGGTGAAAAATATGATTTGGGGCTAGAGATACAGATTTGGGTCACCTTTAGAACAGTGTGACATAATCAGAAGAGGGCTGGCTTATTAGGCCTGTAAAGAGGTAATGCATACATTTGCTACTGAAACGTATTAATCTTCTGCCAAAGTCTCTGCCTTGCACAGCTCTGGGGGCACCCACATTGACAGCAAGTGACAGACTGGGTGAAATTCCAAATCTCTGGGGATTCCTTTTAGACCCTTTATATTATTTTCATTTGAGGAAATTTTAACAGAAAGTCAAGGACCACACCAATATCAATTTAAAAGGAAGGCAATACAGGTGGTTAAGAGAATGGATTTTGTGATCAAACTTCTTCATTTTCTCTCCTTACATTAGGTTCACATCATCTCCTGCTTGGGATTCTACCTCCCTTTAACGGCTTTTTAACACTGACAGTGTGTCCCATCTATAAAGTATTTCACATGATCCTCACAACAGCTCCGCAAAGTAAACACTGTTTTCATTTTATCGAAGAGGAATGAAGTTCAGAACAGTACTTTGCCTAAGGTCACACAACTACAAAATAACAGGACCACAATGCAACTCTGATCTTCTGGCTCCAAACCTGAAGCTCTTTCCAGCAGATTCGCCCCCAAGATAACCATGAGCCACACACTCACCTGTGAACCAACAGAGTGTCACCATCCCTATGTATACTTTCATTGCATTTAAGAAGAAAACAGATGGTAACTAGAAAGGGCTAATGGGATGCTGGTAATGTTGTTTCTTAAAACAACACTAGTTACGTGTTCACTTTGTGAAAACTCATGAGCTACATTACTTTATGCATTTTTCTGTATGTATGTTACACTTTAATTAAAAAAACAACAGACAGGGGACACCTGGGTGGCTCAGTGGGTTGGGTGTCTGACTTCAGCTCAGGTCATGATCTCACAGCTGGTGGGTTTGAGCCCTGCGTCAGGCTCTGTGCTGACAGCCTGGAGCCTGCTTCAGATTCTGTATCTTTCCCCCCCACCTTCCCCACTCACACTCTCTCAAAAATAAATATTAAAAAAAAATTTTTTTAAACCACTAGGCAAAATTAAGACAGACTAATCAAAATCAGGAGCACTAAGTTGGATGCCTCAGGGCTACATATATATTTACCTGGCTTCTCAAGCAGCAGGTACGTGTAGGACATGTATCAGTTAAGTAAGGATGCACAAAATCCTTGCACACTCAAATAATATGTTCACTCACTTGTCCCTACCCATAATGTCTAGGTGATGTGATTCTGATGAGGTTAGGAGCAAGAGAAGCCCAGAAAGGGGCCAAGATTACAGTTAATGGAAAAAAAAAAAAAATTGGCATTGAAAAGTGGAACCATCAGGGGCACCTGGATGGCTGGCTCAGTTGGTTAAGCGTCTAACTTCGGCTCAGGTCATAATCTCTTGGTTCATGAATTCGAGCCCCAAGTCAGGCTCTGTGCTGATAGCTCAGAACTTGGAGCCTGCTTCAGACTCTGTGCCTCCCTCTCTTTCTCTCTGCCCCTCCCCCACTGTTTTCTCTCCCTCCCTCTCTCTCTCTCAAAAATAAACATTAAAAAAAATGTTTTTAAAAAGGAAAGTGGAACTATACTATCAATAGTAAGATATCTCAATTTCAGAGAAAATGAAAACGTGAAAAAAAATAGCCAACAATTGAAAGATGTCACCAATTATAAATGCATTCTAATTTCAGGGTGTTAAAATGTAAAAACAGCAGCAAAGCATTTAAAAATAAATAAAATACAGGGGTGCCTGGTGGCTTAGTCAGTTGAGTTGCCAACTCTTGATTTTGGCTCAGGTCATGATCGCACCATTGTGAGACCATGCCCTGCACTGGACTCCATGACCAGTGTGGATTCCCTTAATTCTTTGTTGTTGTTTTATTTAAACTTCTGCTCTGCAAAGACACTTTTTTTTTTTTAACGTTTATTTATTTTTGAGACAGAGAGAGACAGAGCATGAACGGGGGAGGGTCAGAGAGAGAGGGAGACACAGAATCTGAAACAGGCTCCAGGCTCTGAGCCGTCAGCACAGAGCCCGACTGGGGGCTCAAACTCACAGACCGTGAGATCATGACCTGAGCCGAAGTCGGACGCCTAACCGACTGAGCCACCCAGGCGCCCCACAAAGACACTTTTTAAAAAAAGTTTATTTATTTTGAGAGAGAGAGAGAGAGAGAACAAGTGGTGCATGAAAGAGAGGTGGGGGGCGGGGCAGGGGACAGTGGATCCAAAGCAGGCTCCATACTGACAGCAGAGAGACCTATGTGGGGCTCAAACCCACAAACTGTGAGATCATGACCTGAGCCAAAGTCAGACAACCAACTGAGCCACCCAAGTGCCCAGATTCTCTTAAGAATTCTTAAGAGATGCTCTCTCTTCTCTGCTTCTTTTATTTCTGCTTTTTTAAAAAAAAAAAAAAATTTTTTTAATGCTTATTTATTTTTGAGACAGAGAAAGAAAGAGCACAAGCAGGGGAGGGGCAGAGAGAAAGGGAGACACAGAATCCAAAGCAGGCTCCAGGCTCTGACCTGAGCTGACGTAGGAGGCTTAACTGACTGAGCCACCCAGGCGCCCCTATTTCTGCTCAAGATTCTTTCTCTCTCTCTCCCTCTGCCCTTCTCCCCACTTGTGCTCTCTCTCAAAAAGCAAAACAAAACAAAAAAAACCAAAACCCACAAATCCGTAATCTCTCAGCCCCTTTTTGTTCCCCTCCAGGCCCTCCCACAAGATAAGAAATGTTAACAGATTTTTCCATGCCCTGAAACACATAAGCACAAATATATTTTTATATTTAAGAGGATTTTTTTATTTTTCTCTATTTTTAAAAAACTAGGTTTATACTTTAACATTGCTCTGCAACTTGTTTTTCTCACTTAATAATTTATCATGAACATCCCCCCACCCATGTCAATAAATAAAATTTCAACTCACACTTTAAAAAAGCTGTATAATAACAGTCTGCATAAAGGATATAACATAACATGTTCACATATTTTTCAATTGATAGACATGACTATTTTCAATCAGTTACCATGTTAAACAATGCCATAATGCATATCCTTGTACATATTTCTTTCTAAATTCTTTAAAAATATTCTTTAATTCTTTAAATTCTTTTACAAAAAGAAAAATTTTTCTATCCCCACTTCCTCGTTGTCCAATGTTTTGATTGCTTCCTTTCCTATCATCATCCCTGCCTTACTTGCTCATAGAATTTTCCTCAGGGCCCAGTGTGATAAAGGAAGGCAAAGCAACTTGGAGAATGTCAAGACATGACATGTGATACTTACTGTTGGTAAATTAGAATTGGCCTGTCTTGGCCGCCTCTCCCAGCCACCTGCACATTCTGCCCCCCCACCCCCATACATGTGCTCCTTGTTCTAGTCTCAGCAGCTGCTTCCCACTCAACTGACGTGGCAGAACTAGGAAATTAGTCCTACTCTGTCACACTCCTGACCCTGGCCAGTGGAGATAGGCCCACCAGCTATCCAAACAAGTAGGAAGGAGAAAGAACACATTATCAACTATGAAATATTGTAATACGGAAGTATACGGAGTAAAATGTAAAACTCCCCATTCACCAAACCTTAACTCACATTTACCAATGGCACTTCCCTCCTTGGAGTGACCACTGTTACAAGTCTGTTGTAACCTTTCAGACTTTTCTGTACACGTGTGTATGTATAAAGATATATGTGTATATGTACATGTACATATATGTAAATAAAAAAACAAAGAGTGTGAATGTGTTTGATCTACATACCTGTAATCATACTGTTATAATTTGTTCTGCAACTTTCCTTTTTCACTTAAAAATCTGACATGTTTCCATTTTAATATATAATGGACTCCTCATACTTTTTCATGTTTATTTCTGAGAGAGAGAGAGAAAGAGAGCGCGAGTGCATGCGCAAGCGTGAGAGGGGCAGAGAGAGAAGGAGACACAGAATCCGAAGCAGGCTCCAAACTGTGAGCTGTCAGCACAGAGCCCTACATGGGGCTCGAACCCACAATCTGGAAGATTGTGACCTGAGGCAAAGTCAGATGCTCGACTGAGCCACCCAGGCGCCCCTATTTCCTCACACCTTTAAAAGCTTGAGAAAAATGCTATAGTTTTTGGATGGCTAGGCCTTCTAATATATTTCCCACTACCCAAAGGTCAACAAACTATGATCTGCAGAGGTAAGTAGAGCAGACCCTTGAACAATGTAAAGGTTGGGGCACCAAACCGCTCCACCCCCACCACCCCACCCCCACCACCCCATGCGGTTGAAAATCCACGTATAACTTCTGACATCCCAAAAACTTAACTACTAATAGCCTACTGTTGACTGGAAGCTTTACTAATAACATAAACAAATGATTAACACGTATCTTTCAAGTTATAAGTATTAATACTATAATCGAACAATAAAGCTAGAAAAAAGAAAACATTACTGAGAAAAATCATAAGGGAGAGATAATACATTTACAGTACTGTACCGTATTTATTGAAAAAATCCACATATAAGGGGACCCATGCAATTCAAACCCACGTTTTTCAAGGGTCAACTGTAGTTGCAACTACACAGCCTGCAAAGCCTGAAATATTTACTACCTGGGCCTAAACAAAATAATTCACATTTAACATCTAAAGAGCAGTTTCTTGGGGCGCCTGGGTGGCGCAGTCGGTTAAGCGTCCGACTTCAGCCAGGTCACGATCTCGCGGTCCGGGAGTTCGAGCCCCGCGTCAGGCTCTGGGCTGATGGCTCAGAGCCTGGAGCCTGTTTCCGATTCTGTGTCTCCCTCTCTCTCTGCCCCTCCCCCATTCATGCTCTGTCTCTCTCTGTCCCAAAAATAAATAAATGTTGGGAAAAAAAAATAAATTAAAAAAATAAAATAAAATAAAATAAAATAAAATAAAATAAAATAAAGAGCAGTTTCTTAATGGAGATTAATTCTTTTTTTTTTAATTTTTTTTTTCAATGTTTATTTATTTTTGGGACAGAGAGAGACAGAGCATGAACGGGGGAGGGGCAGAGAGAGAGGGAGACACAGAATCGGAAACAGGCTCCAGGCTCTGAGCCATCAGCCCAGAGCCTGACGCGGGGCTCGAACTCCCGGACCGCGAGATCGTGACCTGGCTGAAGTTGGACGCTTAACCGACTGCGTCACCCAGGCGCCCCAATGGAGATTAATTCTTATCCAACTGACCAGAGTATGGCTACGTTAGACTGATTTTAAATGAAATTTATATGCAAAAATAGGTCTGGTATGTAATATTGAAGAAACAAGTCTAAAACACTCAAAGGACACCTGGGTGGCTCAGTCGGTTGAGTATTCGAGTCTTGATTTCAGCTCAGGTCATGATCCTAGGGTCGTGGGATCGAGCCCCGCCCTGGCCTCTGTGCTGAACCTGGAGCCTGCTTGAGGTTCTCTCTCCCTCTGCCCCTCTTCCCAGCTCACATGTGCCCTCTAAAATTAAAAATATACATATATTAAAAAATAAAACAAAACACTCAAATGAGGTCCAAAGACATCCCCCTACTTCTGGGTTGAGTACGACTCTAATGAATTTCCAATGTGCTATTCTTCATCTTCTTTTTCTCTTTGATTTCAACTAATGGGAAACAGACCGGGTTCCTAATGTCCTTCAGTGATGCTGATGAGCAATGCAGCTCTCACTCACACACTACAATAATAGTATGAAATTAAAGTAAGCTCCCTCATCTCTGCTGAATATCCCCAACAAAGCCCCTCCAACACAACACGACACAGGTGTCTGTCCTTCTCTTTTGCTTGCAGAAGATTCACTATGAAGCAGCTAAGCATTTCTAGAATGTCTAGCCAACCGTTAAGAGCTAGGGTCCTGACCTTTGTGGGAAAGGAAGACCAATTCTCTCCTTCAGAGTCTACCCTTCTGAAGATCTGAGGCATGAAATGAAAGCATTTCTATGAGAAATTTTAGGTCATCCGATTTCTGTAGTACAGAAGGGGAAGGTGCTATCACCCCAATTTTATAAATGGAGAATTAAGAGTAACATGTCTCCTTTTCCATTTCTAGAAGTCACGTCAGCAAATAGGGCTTAATAACAGTGACCACCCCCCAACACACACACATACTTTCTCCTTCCATCCTCTCCCAAATTTTGCTTTTATATAATAATGGCAAAGAAATTATCATACCCTTCAGGGAAGTTAACTTAATCTAGTACTTTGAGTGGAAAATTATCAAAGAAAGAATAATATATTTTCCTCATGCAAGTGAGGCTTTAAGTGATTCTCTAGAAAGGAATTTGGCAATATATGTTAAAAGCCTAAAAGATGTTCATATTCAGGGGCACCTGGGTGGCTCAGTTGCTTGAGCATCAGACTCTTGGTTTTGGCTCAGATCATGATCTCACAGTTTGTGGGTTCAAGCACTGGCCCTGCAGAGCCTGCTTGGGATTCTCTCTCCCTCTCTCTCTCTCCCTCCCTCCCTCCCTCCCTCCCTCTCTCTCTCTCTCTCTGCCCCTCCCCAGCTCACACTGCCTCTCTCAAGATAAATACTTAAAAATTTTATTTAAAAAAAGTATTACAATACTGTTTAAAATAGAAAAAACTGAAAGCACTATACAAATCCTGTATGATAGACTACTATACAGTCATTAGGAATATTTATAGTTTCAGCCGCATTTTAAATTCATATGAATTTACACAATGAAAATAATGGTAATTGGGAAAAAAGCAGAATACAAAATTATAGGTAGTGTATGACACTGGACTATGCAAAACAGAAATATGCATAGATAGAAAACATTGAAAGGAAATACTAAATAAAACTATACATTAGGTTTCTTCTTTATACTTACCTGTATTTTTCCTGTTTCCTATAATGAATATACACTACTTTTCAATCAGATTCGATAAATGTTTTTGGTTTCCGCTGTAGAATCAAAAGCTCACCCTTTGTGAGAAATTTTATCCTCAAAGGATTAGCAGAAGTAAGGAACTCCCCTCCCCCCAAAACAACAACAACAACAAAAAAGAAGTAAGCAACTCACTAGTAGGAAGACTGCATAATGTACATGCCTAAGAAAACCATCTGGAGGTGTGGAGAAGCTCAGTCTAAAGGCACACTGCTGGGATGCCTGCGGGGTTCAGTAGGTTAAGTGTCTATTGATTTTGGCTCAGGTCATGATCTCGCGGTGCATGGGATTGAGCCCCATGTCAGGCTCTGCACTGACAGCATATAGCATGCTTGGGATCCTCTCTCCCCCTCTCTCTCTGCCCCTCCCCTGCTCATTCACGCTCTCTCTAAAAATAAATAAATACACTTTAAAAAATAAATAAAGGTACATTGCTGACCATTTCCTGCCTTCTTGCTTCTGGAGCTGCCTTAGTAAATGTAACTGGGAAATCAAGTAATATTGAGATGCCTACAAACCTTATTTATACTCTAGACCCAGGACCATCACCTTCTCAACCCTAAGATCTAAGACCTTACACTTAAAGAAAACAGACCAAGACCTAAATAACATGGATTGGATTGTGTTCTTCCTCACATCATAAACATTCAGGGGGTGCCTGCCTGGCTCAGTTGGAACAGCATGTGACTCCTGATCGTGGGGTCATGACATTGAGCCCCACATTGGGTATAGAGATTACTAAAAATAATTAATTAAAATATCTTCTATCTCAAGAACACATTTCCCAAACATGCCAGGCATTTTCCAAGCTCTGTGCCTTTGCCCATGTGTAACCTCCTTCAAAATGCTTTCTTCCAAGCCTACTGAAGTCCAAGTTCATCTTTTATAAGCTGGTTCAAATGCCTTCTCTCTTCAGATGCTCTCCTTGTTCCCCCAATTCAAAAACAACTGTTCTTTCCTCCATATATCCCAATATTTCTTGTTCTTCTGCACATTTTATTCCATTCCTCTTTGGGTCTACACTAGCTGCAGATATGTTTCACTTGACTAAGTTTCTAGAGAGCAGAAATCATCTCATCCAGCTCCATTTCAGCACAATGCTTCCACACAGTAGGTGCCAAATAATGTTGCCTGACTGAATGACAGCCAACTGGCCCTAATCTAATGGATTCTTTCAGTGAAGCAGGCCAGTGAAGCCAAACTGTCAAAGAGGACAATCTCTCCAATTTACAGTCACATACCTTGCGTGAGTGAACAGCCAAAAATGTCATGGGCCTGCCACTTTAAGGGGACTGGCAAGCTGTGTTTACACAATCTTAATTAAAACTAAAGGGCACTAAAGGAAAGAAGAGAAATAGGGAGATTAAGAAGTGTGGATTCTTCAGGTCACCTCCTCCTCTGTTTAGAGCCCAAATCTCCCAGCCTAGTGCCTAGTGAGCTCACCAAACAGCCGATTCTCTCCTTGGGGTCTCTATAGGATGTAAGTGTCAAAAAGCAACTGATTAGGGCACTTTCTGTCCAGCAAATGGCTCTACTCTTGGCCATTCAACTCTAATTGTGGTTACCTGGGGCTTCTTCTCTAAATGAATCCCATTGCACCAATCATTAAGAGAATCCCTTTAAAGATAGGCTTGAAATTAACCACAGCAGGGAACAAAGTCTCTAAATCTCCTAAATCACGATATCCACACTGTCCATTTTGATGAAATTCACCCCCACCTCTTTCAAACAATAGGTCCTACCAGGCAATGACTTCTCCCAGACCAGCATGTCCTGTGATTGTTTTTCAGGAGAAAGCTCCTAGTGCCTGCTTCCCATTAAACAGCTACTTGATGTTTGATCACTCAGCTATGACTGCACGTAGAGAGTAAAACCACTGTAACTTAGGGGCTAAAAAGGAATTCCACTCCTACCCCTAATCCAAAAGTCAAGCAACTTAGAACAAGTAGATACTTTCCCAGCTCAAATTTCCTTAGGCTTACCTGTTTTCAGATCTAGAACTCTTAGCATGTAAATTTTTCAATATCAAAATGAGGAAAACAAGGCCTAGAGTAAAAAAGAATTACAGGGGCACCTGGGTGGCTCAGTCAGTTGAGTGTTCGACTTCAGCTCAGGTCACAATCTCACGGTTCCATGAGTTTGAGCCCTGCACTGGGCTCTCTGCTATCAGCACAGAGACCGCTTTGGATTCTCTGTTCCCTCTCTCTCTGTCCCTCCCCTACCTGTTCTGTCTCTCTCTCTTTCAAAATAAAAAAATATAGGGGTGCCTGGGTGACTCAGTCGGTTGAACATCTGCCTTTGGCTCAGGTCATGATCTCATGGTTCATGGGTTTGAGCCCCACATCGGGCTCCGTGCTGACAGCTCAAAGCCTGGAGCCTGCTTCCAATTCTGTGTCTCCCTCTCTGCCCCTCTCCCACTCACGCCCTGTCTCTGTCTCTCAAAAATGAAAACATTAGGGGCGCCTGGGTGGCGCAGTCGGTTAAGCGTCCGACTTCAGCCAGGTCACGATCTCGCGGTCCGGGAGTTCGAGCCCCGCGTCGGGCTCTGGGCTGATGGCTCAGAGCCTGGAGCCTGTTTCCGATTCTGTGTCTCCCTCTCTCTCTGACCCTCCCCCGTTCATGCTCTCTCTCTGTCCCAAAAATAAATAAACGTTGAAAAAAAAAATTAAAAAAAAAAAATGAAAACATTAAAAAAAATTTTTTTAATAAAAAATTAAAAAAATAAAAACATATACATACATTAAAAAAGAAAGAGAATTGCAAATGATCATACAGCGACAGAATGTTTTGTTGACCCTGCTGCCTAACACCTTAATTTACTGACTAGTTATTAACAAAACCACCAACAAGATTCCAGGCCTTCAATCAATCAGCCTAATCGAAATCAGCTCAAGATAGGCTGCTTTCCCTCTTCCCATCCCCCTGCCTATCCTCACCCTTTCTCAAACCCAAATGCTGACAAAAAAATAAAAAATAAAGATCAATGGAGTAGCCTGATCTATCATTTTTCCCAGAAAAAGACTATCTGCTTCCACTCTACCACGCCACCTGATGGATTCTGACATACTGGTGAGCAGAGGGTGCTACAGTCTGAAGAACTTGTGACTGATTCTGGAGATGGGACTGCAATGGCTCCTCAGCTACAGTGTCCTACAGCGGCATGTTCCAATCCTTTCTGGCCCCCAATACATTTGTGATTTGGGAGGACTACACGAGAAAGGCTAATTTTCTCACACTATCTAGTCACCTTGACCTAGAAGCAAGCATACATGCACAGTGAATATAAAGGAAGTGACAGGGAGGGACACCTGGGTGGCTCAGTCGGTTAAGTGTCTGACTCTTGATTTCGGCTCAGGACATGATCTTGCAGTTGTGAGCTCAAGCCCTGCATCAGGCTCTGCGCTGACAGCATGGAGCCTGTTTGGGATTCTTTCTCTTTCTCTTTCCTTCTCTCTCTCTCTCTCTCTCTCTGCCCCTCCCGTGCTTGAGCTCACTTTCTCTCTCTCAAAAATAAATAATTAGGGGCGCCTGGGTGGCGCAGTCGGTTAAGCGTCCGACTTCAGCCAGGTCACGATCTCGCGGTCCGGGAGTTCGAGCCCCGCGTCAGGCTCTGGGCTGATGGCTCAGAACCTGGAGCCTGTTTCCGATTCTGTGTCTCCCTCTCTCTCTGCCCCTACCCCGTTCATGCTGTCTCTCTCTGTCCCAAAAATAAATAAACATTGAAAAAAAAAATTTAAAAAAAAAAAATAAAAATAAAATAAATAATTAAAACTTAAAAAAAAAAAAAAAAGAAAGGGCGCCTAGGTGGCTCAGTCAGTTAAGTGTCTCACTTTAGCTCGGGTCATGATCTTGCGTTTTTGAGTTTGAGCCCCACATTGGGCTCTGTGCTTCAGCTCAGTCTGGAGCCTGCTTCAGATTCTGTGTCTCCCTCTCTCCGTCTGGCCCTCTCAAGGGTAAACATTTAAAAAAAATTTTTTTTCATTAAAAAAAAAACGACAAGGCACCTGTGTGGCTCAGTGGGTTAAGCACCTAACTCTTAATTTCTGCTCAGGTCATGATCTCAGGGCTCGTAAGTTCAAGCCCCACATCAGGCTCCGCTCTAACAACACAGAGCTTGCTTGGGATTCTTTCTCTTCCCCTCTCTCTACCCCTCCCTGGCTCAAGCTCGCACTCTCAAAATAAATAAATAAATAAAAATTAACAAAAATAAAAAAAAATTAAGTGACACCTTTTTATTTATTTATTTTTTTTAATTTTTTTTTCAACGTTTATTTATTTTTGGGACAGAGAGAGACAGAGCATGAACGGGGGAGGGGCAGAGAGAGAGGGAGACACAGAATCGGAAACAGGCTCCAGGCTCTGAGCCATCAGCCCAGAGCCCGACGCGGGGCTCGAACTCCCGGACCGCGAGATCGTGACCTGGCTGAAGTCGGACGCTTAACCGACTGCACCACCCAGGCGCCCCAAGTGACACCTTTTTAAACAAAATTTCCAATCTTATTAAATCAAATGAAAACTGCAGTCAAAATAGTCTCTGTAGGAAGTTATTTATTTATTCTAACAATATAATCATTGCTCAAAATATATATGAAACACTCTTTTGGATACTGCCTTTAAAGTCTACTCTGTGAGATGCACAAAAATTAAATCTTACTGTTTTGCAGTCACACCTCATTTTTCACCAAAAAATGTACTGCCTTGCTTGACTCTTTGGCTTATAGTATCTTTTGGCTGTGAACCCACCAAGCAAGGTTCAGTGAAGATTTGCTACTTCTGAGGACATTCAAAAGATTGGCTTAGAAGCCAAAAATATTCTGAGCATTGGCAGCATCACCAGAATAAATATAAAGTCTGAGAACACAATTACTTTGAAGAGGACAAACTTACAAATACTGTTAAGTGTCCTACAACTACAACAAAGAGGACAAGATATGTGCAATATATGTCACGTGTTAAGCTATTACGTTACTTTACTGTTTATTTTTTTAAGTTATTTATTTTGAGAGAGACAGAGACAGCGTGAGTGGGGGAGGGGCAGAGAATGCGGGAGAGAGAATCCCAAGCAGGCTCTGCACTGTCAGCACAGAGCCCAATGCGTGGCTCAAACTCATGAAATCATGAGATCATGACCTGAACCTAAACCAAGAGTTGGATGCTTAACCAACAGAGCCACCCAGGTGTCCCTACTGTTTATTTTTGAGAGAGAGCGCACGCACGTGCACAAATGGGGGAGGGGCAGAGAAAGCGAGAGACAGAATCCTAAACAGACTCCAGGCTCTGAGCAGTCAGCACAGAGCCCAACACAGGGCTTGAACCCACGAACCACGAGATCATGACCTGAGCTGAAGTCAGATGCTTAACCAACTATGCCACCTAGGCGACCCTATGTTACTTTACAATCACACATTACGTAGTCATAAATTTTGGCCCTGGAAGAAATCTTCCATATCATATAATCCAAACTGTTTATGTTTATATATGAAAAAACTTCAGTCCAGAGGTTATGTAATTTGTCCCTGGTCACACAGCTGGTCAGCAACAGTCAGGACTAGCAACCCGGTCACCCTGACTTCTAGCATAATCCACAAACATATCCTAATCCATATTCCTCCCATTTCTGTGTTCTTCACTGCTGTCTTTCAAAGGGAAAGGAAATAACTTGAGACACTAAAGCATACCAGAATGGTTCTGAAACTCAGTAGCTGAGAAAGATCGACTTAACACCAGTTATCTCTCTATAATCGCCCCTACAGGTATAAGTCATTGTTTAGTATGTAGTTCACAAGAGTTCTGGATAAAGGGAAACCTATGATCACTTCCCCCCAAAGCAAGAATATGTTTATTAAACCTCTCTCCCTGGGTGGCTCAGTAGGTTGAGCATCCGACTTCGGCTCAGGTCATGATCTCAAGGTTAGAGAGTCTGAGCCCCACATCGGGCTCCCTGGTGTCAGCCTGTCAGTGCAGAGCCCGCTTCAGATCCTCCGTTCCCCTCTTTGCCCCTCCTCCACTTGTGCTCTCCCCAAAATATTTAAACAAACAAACAAAAAACTCTCTTCCTACCTCCTGCAGTAACCCATGTGCTTCAAGTAATTGAAAGGTCACTATGAAGAACATGAATCAGAGAAAAAGAAAATAATAAAGCTTCTGTTCAGGAAAAGGCTGATCTATGAAAAAGCAAGAAAGGACAGTAACCATCTTGAACTTACCTCCTGGTGGACAGCTTCCCCAGGCCTGGACAAGATCCCTGACAGACTGGCTTAGAATTAGCCTCTACCCAGGGAAGGGGCAAAGGGGCAGGAATGCTTGTTCATTCTCCCATCCCACCCACTGTTGGTCAGCTCAGCTTCATATCATCTTGGGCAGCCCCAGCATTCTGTAGATCAGACAGCAAACGGAAGGGAAGCCACGCAGCCTAGGTCAATGGGGTGAGTCAGTGGCAGAGCAGGAAGAGTCACTGGGGCAGAAATTCTGGCCTCCTGTGGCAAGATTGCCAAACCACACCACACCCCTACCCCCACCCCCACGCCTTGGTCAGCACTGGGAAGGCCCTATTAGGATTCTGGTCTCCAAACCAAGAGAAGTCCTTCCTCAGGAGGCTCCATATCACTAATTTCCAAGTGTGTTTCTCCTCAAAAACCTTCCATGGCTTTCTTCTGTCTAAAGCATTATATCTAACTTATTTGGCTTCATTTTCAAAGCCCTCCATTATATGGCCTCAAGTCATTTATTCAACCTTACTTCCCACTATTCCACAGCATACACTCTGAACTAATCAAGCCAGTCTTCCCACTTCTCTCTGCATAGGACTCTATTTCTCATTCCCACGCCTTGAGTTATCCAGCAGTGGTAAATTCAAATACCTGAGTCAGGCAGGTAAAAGAAATGGATTCTCCAGTGGAGCGTATGGCAGAACTATGGAGTGTTGTCCCCACCTAAAGGCATTCAAATATTTTATTATTTTTTTAATTATTTTATTTTTTTAATGTTTATTTATTTTTGAGAGAGACTGAGAAAGAGAGGGAGGGGCAGAGAGAGAGGAAGACAGAAGATGTGTGGGCTCTGTGCGGACAGTAGAGAGCCCAATGAGGGGCTCGAACTCACGAACTGGGAGATCATGACCTCAGCCAAAGCTGGATGCTTAACCTACCAAGCCACCCAGGCGCCCCAAGGCATTCAAATATTTTGATTCAAATATTTATGCAGTTCTTCACTTTGAGCATCACAATAACTTATTAAATAGTTATTAATACTCTTTCTAACTTGCAAGTGAAGAAACTTTCCCAAGGTTAGGCAGCTGGCAAAATCCTGGGCATCACCTCTGAAGCCAAAGCAAGAGCTCTAAAGTAAACGCTTCCCAGTAGTACAAACACCATAGAAGATACAGCACTCTAAATCTGAAGAGGAAATTCATTTTTCATGATATACATGCAACTTTATTAGTAGGATGGAGGGGCGCCTGGGTGGCTCAGTCAGTTGGGTGTCCAACTTCGGCTCAGGTCACGATCTCACGGTTTGTGAGTTCAAGCCCTACATCGGGCTCTGTGCTGAGAGCTCAGAGCCTGGAGCCTGCTTCGGATTCTGTGTCTCCTTCTCTCTCTGCCCCTCCCCAACTTGTGCTCTGTGTCTCTGTCTCTCAAAAAATAGATAAATGTAAAAAACAATTTTTTTTTTAAATAGTGGGATGTAAAACCCAAAGAGCAGCTTATCTAACCATATACTCCAACTATCTCAAATTCTATTCATGTTCCTGGCAAAGTCTCTCCTAGTTATTCCAGGCCCTACTGAGTTCCCTCTTCTCTCAATTCCTATAGAGCTTACAGACTAGACAACACAGTCGAGTGCTAAATTATATACAGTCATGCAAAACTGAATAGTGAGTCCATGTGTTTTCTAGCTTCACTAATCATACTACTGTATTAACCTATCTAGTTCCACTAAAAATGTTTAACCTGAATCTAATGAAGAGGAGATAATCATACAAATCCAAATTAAGAAATATTCTAGGGGTGCCCAGGTGGCTCAGTTGGTTAAGCATCCAAATCTTGGTTTTGACTCAGGTCATAATCTCACAATTCGTGAGATAGAGCCCCATGTCGGGGTCCACACTGACAGCATGGAGCCTGCTTGGGATTCTCTCTCTCCCTCTCACTCTCTGCCCCTCACCCCAATCACTCTCTCTCAAAATAAATAAATACACTTAAAAAAATTCTGCAAAAATCTACCTAACCTCTCAAAGAATGTCAATGTTGCGACAGATAAAAAAGCATTCAAGATTGAGAGATTAGGGAATTGCTCAAGGGGCATGACAAAATTATCACAACTAAATGCATGAATGACCCTTCACTGAAGGCTGATTTGAAAACAAAATCTATAAAAGACATTACTGGGAAAATGTGAGATGTCTGAACAAGTATTATACACTGGATGTACGGAATCAATCTTAAATTTCCTGAGACCTAGCTGTATTGTTATTATATAGGCAGATACTCGTTTTCAGGAAACACTGCTGAATTATATTTAGGATGAAGTAACATGATGTTTGCATCTAATAGTCCAAAGGTTCAGAATATGAAGAACGGAGAGCAAACGCAGCAAAATGTTAACTGGCAAATGTAGGCAAAGAGTTTGTTATATTTTTCTTATAAAGTATCGATAGATTTGAACACACACAAGAGTATATAAATATTTATGATTCCTATAAAGAATCTACAGGTTTGAACAGTTGGTGAGGAGGGAAATCCTGTATTGTACATTTCTTTATACACTCAGCTCTCTGAGAGATAAAACAGGCACTCATTGTTTATTTGCTCACTGCCTAAGGAAACTGGGCTTTGGAGGTCAGCAACCAGAGTCCACTTTGCAGCAATTCATGAGGGGTACAGTAGCAAACTCCTAAGGAACAAGAGGTTTCCCTCAAACTCACACCATGCACACCACTTGGAAGATAGAAAAGTAGGTAATCAAAGCTATTGTTATCTCGCCCCTCACTGAAGCCATCCAGAAGTGAGACACTTGACAAACGCCCACTTACAGGGCAAAACAGTTGCTACCCACACAAAGGACCAAGATCCAGGGTCACATTGCACCCACCTTGTCATCGGGTACCAAAAACTTGATAGCCTGCAAAAGAAGTGTGTCTGACCAGTCACAGGAAGGCACTCAAGTGGTCAAATAAATAAGCCTGAAATATACAGTCTTTACTCCTCACCATATAAAACCTGTCCTCAATTGCAATAAGGCAGAAGAAATCTGCCAGCCTCAATCACTGGCATTTCCTGCACTGGCTTCAAAGAAATCAGCCCTTAAATAGGACAGAAAGGGCAGCTGACACAGCTGTCTACTGAGGCCTCAACCCAGGAGCATGCTGTGCAATATGCCCTCTTCCCCTTCTACAGCCACCAGATCATTTTACTTCTGCCAAGTGGTCCCTTATTAGGATGACTGATTGCCCAACGGCCAACCCTTAACCTTGATTCTCTCCTCCCCTCACTGACAGCCAAGATATCTTTCCAGATAGCTCCTCCTCCAATTTAGCAGAAAGAACAGCCAAAACTATTCCCCCTCAAACCTCTGTCAACTGAAGTAAGACCTATAGTAGTATTACACACAGCTTATTTCTCAAACCTACCATTTTTAGCGTTTTTACCAAAGACAGAATGAAAACATATAAAGCCCGCTTGTCAAGCTTTCGCATTATAAACTATGAAGGAGAGAAAATACAATGCTTTTAGATGTGATCTGGCAAAAAAGCTCTCAACAGTTCTTATGCTACCAAAAGTAACAAGATACAATTTAACATGATTAAATATGAAGGTTTGCATTCACTAAACTAATACAAGATGGTAGAGACTTGGTACAGCAGTTTATATTAAAAAGGCTGCCTTTGGGCCCTTGGGGTAGGGGAGGGAGCAGGCTGCATATGGTGGGAGGCAGAAGAGAGGATGTCACACTCTCAGTGAACCATGAATGTAACACAGCTGCCCAAAACACCAGCGCAGGCTTGGGTTGTGTTAGAAGACAACTCTGTGCACCGCTTTTAAAAAGCAAAGTCAGAGTCCATGCAGCTAAAGAATGAAACAACTGTGGTGAAAAGTCTAAAAGTCATATATCCTAGCAAATGTGAGGGAAGAACTACAGATGTTTAGTGAGGGAGAACACGAAAATGTGTTCAAATATATGCACACTTGTCATGCAGGTGAAGAGAAAAATGTATGTGTTCTGCAGGAAGACAAAACCAGAACTAGTGAGTAGAAATTACAGAAAGATAGAGTTCGGTTTGACATAGGGAAAAACTTTCAGCATAGTAAGAAAGTTAAGAATGTGGGTTATGGAACCCAGAATGCTTGGAGTAGAACACCAACTCCACTTACACTGTATGGCTTTGAATAGACTACTTAATTTATTTGTGTCTCAGTTTCCTTGCCTGTTAAAGGGAATAGTAATAATGACAGTATTTACCTCATAGAACTTTGGGAAGCGGTTCACGTAAAGCACTTGGAACAGAGCCTGCTCACAGTATATCCTGAAGAAAAAAACAATGCTAACTATTGCTATGACTGTTGATATAATAGATGAGATAACCTGAGAATCTTCCCACTAAATACACCTGGAAATGCTTAGAAAAATATCCTTTTAGAGTATGCCAATTAAGTTACTATCTCTCAGCTCCACACCTACCCTGTTACACTCTGCTCTGTGACACTGGGGCTTGGACTCCGCCAACCCTATCACACCTTTGCCAGCTGGCTCCCTGTTAAGCTCTGTAGGAGGTGCTAGAGGGAAAATGGAAGGCAGGAACTTCCTCCTTCGTATGGCCTGCTGTTTCTTGACAACAGCAGTTGGTTCCTTCCCACTTCTTGCTAAACTCCCAGAACCAGCCTCAATGCGCCCCCCTCAGAGGCACCAGCACCAGCTGGGCAGAACTCAACCAAACCTGGCTCCTCCAGGCCCTTCCTGCGAACACCTGAGAAACCAGCAGCACCAGGAGACGCCCTCTCCTCAGAGAATCAGGGCGTAGTTCCTCCAGATCCCTTCAGACTTACAGGATCTGAGAACTCCAACCTTTCTTCCCTTTGTTTTTCAGCCCTAGATGAAGTAGCTGCTTAATGCAGTTATTAATCAAAGATACCCTTTTTGCTTGTCCAGCCCTCCAGCAAGGCTTTAAACTAATTCCCTTTACTGAGTTCACTTTTAAAATAGCTATGTGTGGTTTCTATTTTCCTGACTGGATCCTGATACATAGATAAACTGAGCTCACAAGAAAGTAAGGAAGTCCCAGGAAAAGCAACCTGACAGCACAGCTATCCTAGCAGTGTAAAGAATTTATAACCACCTCTTTGTCCAGGAGACAGATTCTGAGCCTACAAAGAGCAGTTGAGATCCCTATACAAAGACTAAGACATTCATTAAGACAGATCAGGGGGAAAAAATCTATCCACAGGGAAATAAGGAAGATTGTCTTGCTCACCTAGTGAAGTGGGAGGAAAAAACCCTCCTAGGAATTCAAAACCATAGTCATTTTGCGGCCTAAGCTCGTGGCCTGAAAATCTACAAGTAGAGAAAAATTACATACATTTTGGTCCCAGATTGGGACTAGCCATGAGTGCCCAACAGAAGCAACCACAAAGTTGCTCCAGAAGATATATGAATGGCCAATAAATATGTGAAAAGATGTTCAACATCATCTGTCATTAGGAAAATGCAAATTAAAACCACAGTGAGATACTATTACACCTCCATGAGAATGGCTAAAATTAAAAAGGCCGACCATACCAGGGTGCCTGAATGGCTCAGTCAGTTAAGCATCCAACTCTTGATTCCCCCTCAGGTCATGATCTCATGGTAGGTGGAACTGGGCCTCATGTCAGGCTCCATGCTAATGGCATAGAGCCTGCTTGGGATTCTCTCTCTCTCCACCCCTCCCCTACTTGCACTGTCTCAAATAAAATAAACTTGAAAAAAAAAAGCCAACAATACCAAGTACTCTCACATACTGCTTAAATAGTGTCACCACTTCAGAAAACTGGTAATTTCTTAAAAAATTAAACATATACTGACATACAACCCAGCCATTCCACTCTGAAAAGGAAAGTATACAAACACTCAAAGATTTATACATGAATGCGCATAGCAATTTCATTTATAACATCCAAAACCTGGAAACAACTCAAATGTCCATGAACAGTGAATAAGCAAAATTACCTGATACAACCATATAACAGAATACTACTAACAAATTACTGATATATGCAACTAAATGGATAAATCTCACATGCATTATGCTATGTGAAAGGAACTAAGCCCAAAAATACAACTGTATGATTTAACTTATATAAAATTCTAGGAAACACAAATTAATCTACAATAGTTCCTGAGCCAATGTGAAGGGAAACATGGAAGAAGCACACAGAAATTTTGGGGAGTGATGGTACTGCTCTATAATTTGATTGTGGCAGCTTTTGATAAGTGTATATACATCTTTCAAAACTTTTCACTACAAATAAAGTTTACTGTACATAAATTATCCATAAGCAAAGTTGACTTAGACTGAGGGACAGAGCACAGTGGGGGAGGGGCAGAGCGGAAATCTGAAGCTGGCTCCAGGCTCTGAGCTGTCAGCAGAGCCCGACACTGGATCGAACTCACCATGAGATCGTGACCTGAGCCAGAGTCGGACACTCAACCAACTGAGCCACCCAGCTGTCCCATGACCGCAAATTTTTTTACAAAACTTATGCAAGATATGAAATCCCAGACTGAGGAATCACTATAAACCCCCAGTAGGATAAAATTAAATCCACACCATGTAATGAAACTGTAGAACACAAACAACATGGGAAGATCTTTAAAACAGAGAAAAATACAGGTTACCTAAAAAAATGATAGTTAAATTGTGAACACATTCTCAAAAGTAACAAAAAAACCCAGAATTTCAGTAAAATAACATTTTCAACATGCTGAGAGAAAATATTTGGAAGCCTAGTACCCAGCTAAACTATCAAGACTAAAGACTTAAAGATAGTAAACTATCAAGACTAAAGAGTAAATACTAAAGAGTAAATAGGGGCGCCTGGGTGGCTTGGTCGGTTAAGCGTCCGACTTCGGCTCAGGTCATGATCTCATGGTCCGTGGGTTCAAGCCACGTCGGGCTCTGTGCTGACGGCTCGGAGCCTGGAGCCTGTTTCAGATTCTGTGTCTCCCTCTCTCTGTGACCCTCCCCCGTTCATGCTCTCTCTGTCTCAAAAATAAATAAACGTTAAAAAAAAAAAAAAAAGAGTAAATAAAGATGTTTCCCAGAAGAATGTTTACCACTAACTGACCCTCACTGAAGAAAACATCTGAAAGGTACATTCATCTCTTTAACAAAAATGGAACAATGTGCAAGAAAGAATTGTGACAAAACAAATAGTAAACATATAAGGGTAAAATGAAAAACTCACTGCAGCACAAAACATAATACTGTTGGGGCGCCTAGGTGGCTGAGCTGGTTAAGCACTGACTTCGGCTCAGGTCATGAGTTCACGGTTCATGAGTTCAAGCCCCACATCTGGCTCTGTGCTAACAGGTCAGAGCCTGAAGCCTGCTTTGGATCCTGTGTCTCCTCTCTCTGCGCCTCCCCCGCCCCTCTTTCTCTCTCTCTCAAAAATAAAATAAACATTAAAAAAAATTTAACATAATGCTATTACAATACAGTAACAATTATTATCACTTAGAATTGTTCAATATTGAAATAGACTGCCTTTGGGAGTTGTCTCATTCTTGGAAGTGATCATTTTTGAGTTCAGACAACACCTTTTGAGAAGTTTGGTATACACTGGAGAAGAGGCTTAAATAAATGACCCCCAATACAGCTACTGACCACAGGGTGTTACCAATTAGACACAGCTGTCAAAACATTCCCTGATCAGTTCTGTGTAGCCACCTGTCGCAGGGCTTGCCCCCTATCCTAACAGTTCTAGAATTCAAGTATTAGTTCAAAGCATTCTTCTCGCTCCCATATTCCATAAGTAAAGAAGAACACTCTAGATAGAAATGTTTCTTATATGAGCTTTCAGGTAATATCTTCTAGCTTTGGGGAAGTACAGCTTTGGCTTTTGATTAAGATTAAGGAATTACAATTAGTCATCATTTGCTTAAACTTGGGCCAAGAAAAGAGTACTTTAGGGGCTTTTACAGACAAGTACGTGCTTCTTCCTCTAACAAGGAAATACCATACAGGAACAGAGAGGGAAGGAGTACATACACTAATCCCTGCTGACTGAAAGCTACCTTGCTTGATCTGAATGTTCTCTCCAGGTTCCCGTATATTCACAACAGTAAAGATCTCCACAAGGTAGCCCCAATTCCCTTCCCAACAAGGTTTCTGCCCACCACAAAGTAACACACATGACGGTCCAGAACTTTGGAAAGACAGGACCAGGCAACAGACACCAGAGAGAGGAAAACACGGATCAAAGCAAGTATCACATTTTTAGAAGGCAGCCCCATTCCCCACAAAAACACAGCAGTTCAAAAGCCACTAAATGAAGATGGGAAAGCCAGGCTCCTATTTCCTTTCAGTCCATGAAAGCTCATTCATTTCAAAGCATACATTAATGGCCATGACATGTCTCACTCATAGCTGTCTAGGCATCAGGATAAAGGGACAAAAGACACTGTCTCCACCCAGAAGGACAAACGTGCAGACACTCTTCCAATGCAAGATGAGAAGTACTCTTCCAGAGGTAATGAAGACGGCGCACCCAGAGGAGGGAGCATCAAGCCAGTTAGGTTCTTTCCCACCCACAACCTTCACACACTTAGTCATAAATTTGTACTTTCTAAGATGTTTCCATGAAACAACCTACCTGATTTGACCCTAAGAACAACTCACACACAGCCCCCACACGGCCCCTCCCCCTCCCCCCCTCAAGCCAACCCTCAAACACCCCAGTACAGCCAACCACGCACTAGCTATGTAATCCTGGCCAAGAAAACATTATAAAATACCGCCGGTTCCCTATCTCTAATAAAGTATAACAGGAAAATTAGGAATATTAAAAAGATGATCCATATAAAGGGTGTGGCACAGTGTCTGAAACGTAGTTGGTGCTCTGAAAACGTTTACTACCAATATTACTACTGCTATTGTTAACAATAATAGGCGGAGACTTTCCTGGAACCTCTCGCTCACAAGCCTTTCAGGAACAGGGACTACCCCGCACCCCGGTCGTCCTCAGACAAAATTCCACGGACACACCCCCAAACAGACCCTCCCACTATGCACGCCGGCACCTCCCCTCGAAACAGGCGCCCCTCCTCACACACCTCACCCCCGATAAATCTCCCCAGAGTAGGTTACTAAGGAGGCTCTCGGCTCGCACCCGCCTCTCCAGCACCCCCTCCAGCACCGCATCCCTGCGGGCGCCCAGACCGAACAGCAGCCGCGGGCCCGCGCCGATTACCTGGCTGCGCGCTCCCGCAGCGCCTCACACTCCCCCGGGATCGTCTTCGTTGCGGACTCGCGCCAGCGCTCCGAGCGCACAATTAGTTTAAACTATGGCCCCGCCCCCTCGCACCACCCTCTGATTGGCCCCTGTCGGCTGGAGTTTCACGCAAGGGCACGCTTCAGGACCCGGGAAAAGGAAGTGTGAAGACCACTGGGAAGAGAGAAGCGGTGTCACTACTTCCGGAAGCCGGCCGCGACTTGAAAGCAAAGAAAACCACAAATCCCAGCACCTCCCGCGGCTTCGGAGGCCCGCCCCCCGGCGAACTACAACTCCCGGTAGGCATCAGGCAGCACTTTCGGCGCTTAGCCGAGTCGCGGTGGCGAAGGTAGTTACTATGGAGTTGGGCTGAGGAAGCAAGGGGTAGTGGGACGCCGAGCTGGAGGGAAGGCAACGGCGGGTGAGTCGGGCGGGAAAACAGGAAATTCACTCAAAGGAACAATTCGCTCTCTATAGAGAGGAGAGGAACACACAGAAAGATTAAGGAATTTCCTTTCTCGGGGACCTGAGATACCCCCGCACACACCCTTTACCCCTTTAACAACAAACAAGACACAACGTCCATATGGAATAGACCGGAGCGGGGAAGGGAGGAAAGGGCGCCGAGATACATACCCATACAGATTTACAGATTTGGGGGCGCTTAAGAACATCCCCCATCACAAACCTAGGTCCCCGCTCCCCAATACGAATGCTTCAAATCCCTGACACTGGGAGATCTGAAACGCCCTCAGAAAATGGGTTGATTTTTCCTTTGATGAACTGAGACCTCTTCAGGACATGAGTAAACTACAGGCCCTAATACTGGAGCTGTATAAGGCTTGAAGTGTCTCTTTCCTTACAAGCAGGAAAATCCTAGAATACAGCCTCCTTCTGAGTCAGCAGCATCTTCCCACACAGAGTCATTGGGGGGCGGGGGGGGGGGGTCCTGTCCCTAAATTATCTCTTCTCTCTTTACCTCCACTATGGTCTGTTTCTCGGAGCTCTACTGTTAGAGTTTCATTCCTTTTACAGTCTTCATGATGGATTACCTTTGGCAACTTACCAGCACTTTCACATCCAGTCTCTTTTGAATTTTGTGAGTCAAGGATATTTATTCCCATTTTACAGATTGGAAAACTGAAACCCAAAGAGGAGCAGTAACTTGCCTGAGGCCACACAAGTCAGTGACAGCTAAGACTAGATAGATCCCCAGTTCTCCAACTTCCAGCTGGAGTAGATTGAACTGCCTCAGAGAAAAGAAGCCTTTATGGCCTACATTGGGGTATTTACACTTCAGGCAGAATGAGTCCAAATCTTCCTTGAGAGCTTAAATGGGGAAAAGGAACTAGAAAGACTGAAGACAATGGGAATCAAACAGATTTAACAAAACTAAACAGGAAATTATCTGGCTAATGCAACATCCACATCTGATGCTGCCATGAATAGCTGGCTTCTGGCTGGCTTCTAGGTGGCTGGTCCACTTACTATCTTACAGTCCCTCCAGGCTTGGTTCTAGGCCCACTTCACACCTCCGTATTCTCTTTGGTATTCTAATCCACCTCATTCACCACCTGTACACAGATGTACACAAGTATGTGTCCCCAGCCCAGCACTCATCTCTAAGCTCCAGGTCTATCTAGCCAATTGCTTCTTCCAACATCTTCGTGTATCTCACAGACAATCAAACTCAACACATCTGCAACGGATCATCTCTATGTACTCCAAGCCTGGATTTCTTACCATGTTCTCACCTCTGTCCAACATTATGGAAGCCAAAAACCCAAGAGCTATCCTTAATACAACTTCTATTTTGCATCCATCTCAAAGTTCTGTCAGCTTTACTTCTTAAATAGGACTTCTCTCTGGTCCTAGCTACCATCACATCCTTCCTGCCTTCCTTCCCAGCCATTTTGCATGCTGCAGCCAGAGTAGTCCTTCAAACCACAAATGTGATTTTGTTCACTACCCCCAGCCCCATTTAAAAATATACCTGTGCCTTCCTATTGGTCTTAGCATCAAGCAACATCTCAGCCAGGCTCCTGTCTACCTCTCCAGCCCCCAGTCTAATATATATCCTTCCCTTTCTCCTCTCTAGTTATATAGCCTTCTTTGAGGTCTTCAACGTTGATTTCCAGGTAATCTTTCACCATAGAGCTTTTGCACATGCTGTTTTTTTCTGCCTGGAATGTTCATCTTTTCTCCCTGCTATAATTTATACTTATCCTTCAGTTTTCTCAATCACTTCTTTGGAAGGTCTTCTCTGACTGCTCAGACCAGGGTCAAATCCTTCAATTATACAAGCTCATGTCCCTCTCCGTTATAGTATTATTACTGTTGCATTTTTAAAAATTTTTTAAATGCTTGTTTTTGAGAGGAGAGAGAATGAGTGGAGGAGGGGCAGAGAAGGGAAGAAACAGAGGATCTGAAATGGGCTCTGTGCTGACAGCAGAGAGCCCGATGTAAAGCTCAAACTAACAGACCATGAGATCATGACCTGAGATGAAGTCAGATGCTTAACCAACTGAGCCACCCAGGTGCCCTGCAATTTTTTTAAGTGTTTATTATTTAGAGAGAGCACACATCCGTGCACAGGGGAGGGACAGAGAGAGAGGGAGAGAAAGAATTCCAAGCAGGCTTCATGCTATCAGTGCAGAGCCCTATGAGGGGTGCAAACCCATGAACTGTGAGATCATGTCCTGAGCCAAAATCAAGAGCCAGATGCTTAACCGACTAAGCCACCCAGGCGACCCATCGTTGTTATGATTTTTACGTACTGATTAAGCACCTACTACTTGCCACCACTTTGGCATATGACAAAAACATGGTTCCTGCCCTGGTGGAGTTTATGGACATACAGATGGTAAACAGATAATCTTAGGAGTGCTACCATGGCAGTAAGTATACGAGTCCAGAAGAGAAGTTCCACATCCAGATTGGGGCGTATATATAGGCTCAAAAGGTGATACCTCAACTGAGCCATAAAAGAAGTAGCAAGGCAAAAGGAGAGAGAAACTGTATTCCAAGCAGAGGAAGGTAGATGTGTGGCAACCCAGTGGCAGGTGCAAGGAACTTAATTCAAGTAGGTGTATTAGCTGGGCTGCAGAATTAGAGATGAGGAGAAGCGATGGCAGTAGAGAGGTAGGCAGGAGCTAGGTTGAATCTTGGACTTCCCTATGGCACCTGGAAGTATAACCTCCCACTAGAGTATGTGGTAGACTTTTCATGCCATTCTTTGACTTTTCTTCCACCTGTAGTCCCTGACCAGAAACCCTCTCTAGGCCAGGCCATTTAGTCTCTTACCAGATCTCCTCTGATTATTCCCAAAGCTTCTTATGCCATTGTGTTGCTACTTACCTGAGAGGGATGGAATAGGCTATCAACAAATCAAACTCCAATTGTTGTAATTTCCAGAAACTGAAAACAAATTTCCATCAACCTAGGATTGGTTAAAGTTAAATTAAGTAAATAAAGTAGGATACACACAAATTCTGTGAAATACTCTACAGTTATTAAAAGGGTGAGAGTCTACAACATTTTTTTAAGTTTATTTATTTTGAAAGAGAGAGTGGGGGAGAGACAGAGACAGAGAGAGAGAGAGAGAGAGAGAGAGAATATCCCAAGTAGGCTCCACGCTGTCAGTGCAGAGCCCAATGCAGGACTCGATTTCATGAACCATGAGATCATGACTTGAGCTGGAACCAAGAGTCAGATGCTTAACAGACTGAGCCACCCAGGCACCCATAGAGTCTACAATAATTTAAAGAGAAAAAAATACATTGTTAGCTAACACTACAAGGACAACCATATTTCAGTATAAAATCAGTATGCATCAAATCATAGACTTTTAGTTTCTACTTGATGCACTTCTCTATGTTGTTTGACTTTATTCAGCTATCATGTTAACTTTTAAAATTAAAGTAAAAGATTTTTCTATTTTGGAAGAGAAAAATTCCAAAACAAGACAAGTATTCCTCTAAAACTGTCATTTGTCAAGTTAACCTGGATAAATGAGGAAGGCACTGTGATCTGACTGGTTATGAGGCAGAATAGCAGCTGGGAAAGACAGACTCCAAAAACGCAGCCACTGAAGTGAGCAAGGCAGCCTCAGGTTTTTGTCAGTTTGGGTATACCTACCCAGCAGCCAGATTTACCATGTGACACCTGAAGACGCAATTCATTTCTTCCTTCATTTTTCCATTATCCATTTGTTCATCAAGCCTTTAGTGAATACTCATTCTTTGCTAGGCTCAGTGCAGAGTAATGGTGGGAAGAGAGAAAGAAGTCTGATTTCTGTCCCTGCCCTTGAGCTTACAAGGAAGGAATAGGAAGTAGTTTATAAAGAAATGTACAGAGAATACAACTGCTTCAATGCATTAAGCACCTGCTGCACAGGACATAGAACAGCACTCAAAATAGGTTTGTCTCCATTTTACAGATGAGGAAACAGGCTGCGATAAAATTTTGTTCAAAGTATAATACAGGTATGTATCAGTTAGCTATTGCTGTATAGCAAACTATCCAAAACCATACTTTAAAACATATAGCTTAAAACAATACACATTTATTATTGCTTCCAAGTCTTTCAGTCAGCTGTTTCTTCTGGTCTTGGCTCAGCTCATTAGTGTGTCTGCAGGCACCTGTGGGTTGTGTGACTATCCTGAACTTGACTTGGTATAAGCTGGCTATTGGCTAGTCTAGGATGGCCTCAGGTGGGAACACTAGCTCTCTGCATGTATCTCACCTGCACATTTCTCACATCCCTCCAGTAGGCTAGCCATTTTCTCTTAGCACAGGTAAAGAGCAAGAGGGCATGCCCTCTCTGTAAGCTTCTGTTAGTTTCATATTTACCAACATCCCATTGGTCAAGGCAAGTCATATGGCTGAGCCCAGCATGAAAGTGGATAGAATTACAGAGTTATAGGGCAAAAAGGACAGATACTAGGAAGACCATGAATAGGAACAATCAAGGGAATCAATCTATAGGACACATTGATCATTTTTTTTTCTGGAAAAACAGGCTTCATCAGAGGGTACACTAGGCTTGGGAACTGAAACATGATTAACATTCACTAAATAGGCAGCTATTTCTTAGAACTTGATGTGGGCTGGTTTGCCACAATCGATGGAATCCTAGCAGGCTTTTCTGTGCCCATGACAGACAGGGTTCTGTTATTTACTATCTTGGCTTCATTCCTTCTGGTCAGGTACAGGGCAGCAGCCACTCCACAAATGTTTGCAGAATTGAATCGAGTTTCTTACTGTGAACGAGGTGTGGACTGAAATAGCTGAACCTGGGAGCCAATTGTTAGAAAGAACAGCTTAGCATCAACACTCCCAAAACAGAAATCCTTGTGTTTGGCAGTTTCTCATTCATTCCTCCCACGAATATTTCTCGAGCGCCTGTTGTAAGCCAGGTTCTGTGTCAGATGATGAACAAAATTTAGTGCCAGCTCACAGCCTGGGCTACTATTTAAATGGAGAAGAGTAATAACCCTCTCCACCTGGCAATTTACCTAACTACTTGGGGCCCCATGTTTAATACTAACGCATCCAGAAAAACGCATCAGGAGCTGGTGCAACACAAAATTCTGAGTGAGGTTCTCGATGGTCAAGGAAACTAATGACAAAATTCTGCCCTTAAATGTTCTAAGCTAAAATCCACGTCCAGTAGTGCAGAACTCTGGGGTCCCAACCCAGGACTTTGAGAAAATTATCCAATCTCTCAACGGCATCGAACCTGTTGTAGGTGCTCAAGTGGAATGGGCTTCTCTGTCTCAGTGAGAACACAAGCCAGGTTCCTGTGTCTGGAAAAACATGTGTTCTTTGTTGTCTGTCTGTTGATTTGATACCTAAAAGATTCTGGTCTCCCTAATCAACAGTCTGTGCCCACCAGTTCCAATTTAACAAGAGAATTCAACTGTGAAGTGACTCAAGGTGGCACTTCCACGAAGCTCAGTTGAGACTGCTGCTTTTTGAGAGGAAGACATCATTCAGTTTCCATTCTTCTACACATGTGAAATCACCAAAAAAAGGAATTTACTTGAACTGTATTAAGTTGAATTATGAGCTATCAAGTCCATGGTTTTTAAGGGAAATTTCATTTTAAGAGAATGCACGGATTTCATTTTCTGCGTACAACCTGTTTGCTTCTTTGAATCAAATGATGAGAACTCCATATCCTAAGGTTTCCCTTTTTACTTTGGCTGCCAGGAATTTCAGAGATAACATAGGCCGTTTCCTAATTGTTAGATACATCTCTATCCTTTCTTCTTTAATTTGCCTTCTAACCTTTCTCTTCCATGTTTCCATTTGCCACTAGTCATCCGTGGCTGTTGAGCACTTGACAGGTAGCATGTCCACACCAGGACGTGCTATGTTAAGTGTAAAATGTCTCAATTATTAATATCAATTATATGTTGAATATTTTGGATATATTGGATTAAATAGATTAAGCTTCATCTGTTTCTCTTGACTTTTCATGGCTACTAGAAAATTTTAAACTATATACTTGAAAAAAATTATGTATGTGGCCTGCATTTGCAGTGTTCGTTATATTTCAGTTGAACAGCTCTGTTCCGTAAATCATCCCGTTTTATGCATGTATTGTTGTTGTAAACTACCTCAAATCCTTCTGGAAAGCAGATGAAGTATAGTAACTGCAAAGGCGATGATGGCAGTGGAAGCAATGAGGAAGGGGAGGCTGACTGGGACGTGCACTTGTTGGTCTATTTGTCTTTTGTTTGTATGTGTCACATTCAAAACCCCTTGGTGTAAAGTGTGTTCAGCTCTCTTCTTCCCAGGTGAGTAGTATTCTCATGGCTCTCTCCAGTCTCTTGAAAATTTCTCTGTTTGAGTTCATTGGAATTGGAAAGGATCTAATAAAACAATTCACACCACACTGTAAATGACTGATAACACTGTGTTCACCCCTCTCAAGGGGTATTTCCATTTTAACAGGGAACAATCCCTGAACCCAAAGGAATGAATCCCTAATGGTGGAGTTTCAGGCATCAGTGACAGGTGAGTGACTGAAGTAGACTCTGGTTTTATGTGTGTTTATATACATATGACTGTATTCGGGATGTGGCTGAAAATAGAGTCTATGGAAAGGAAATGGGGCTGACAGACAAGCTGAGCAGAGGTAACAAGTCCCCAGCTGGTCAGATTGCAAAGGGCTGTCAGACACCTGATCCAATGCAGGTGCTCAGGAGTTTGTTAAGCAATAGAATAGCCCAGTTGATGTCACCAGAGTGTAGGTACCAAGACAGCCTCCATGGTAACTACTATGGAGTAGCACAAAGCGGGGCTCAGAGTAGGATGCAGGAGGCTATGATTGCAGTCCACACTGACTCATTGGCTTAACTTTCGGCAAGTGCTTTCATCCTGGGGTCTCAGTTTCTTTGTGTAGAAAGAGAAATGGGTGTTACAATTATCAATGAGCTCTAAGGGATGTAAAAGTTCTCTGAGAAGTAGGAAGGTGCCCTACAAATGCAAGGAACCATGCTTAATATCTTAAAATAGAAATGCAGCCAGGCAAGCCTTGAGTGGTAGAGGATAGAAAGGAAGGGTGGAAGGCTATGGGGATACCAGAAGGCCTATGCCCCTTGTACCTGCAACACCAGTCCTTCTCTGTCCTCCCAGGCTGAACCCGGACTCCCAGGGCCAGTGCTTACACCTGACAAACGATGGCCTGAGCTATGAGCAAAGAGGACTATATGAACACTTCAGTGCAAGAGCCCCCTCTTGACTACTCCTTCCGAAGCATCCATGTGATCCAAGGTCAGCCCACAGAGTACAGCACTCCACTCACCATAGCAACAGGCTGGGTATGGTCCCCAGGGAGAAACCAGTTTTCTACTTAAAAGCCTAAATTCCTGTATGCTTGCAATTTTGTTGTTTTGGGGAGGAGTAGGGGTAGGGAGGTGGTAGGAAGAGGTGGTAGGAGTGGGAGGGATAATTGATCCTCTTTGAAAGAAGCCAGCCTACAAGAGTAAAGTCAGGTGGAAGAAAATTGGGAAACCAGTCTATCAGCCAATGGTTTTATTCTCCTGTTTTTACCTGTAGAGACGAAAAAACTAATGAAAACACAAGCAGAACCCTCTCTCCTCTAAGGACACAAGCCTATTCTGATCACTGGTAAAACATGCAAGGTCTCGTTATTAACAATGGGCATGTTTCCAGTTTAAATATTTATTGACAAATATCTTATATTCATTCCAGTCATATCCAAGTTTATTCCATCATCACCCACACTTATTTCAGGTTTCAGCACTGCCCATGCTCATTCCCATTTTGTTATTCAATGTCCTTGTAAATAGGTGGCTCATACTCTTCAGGAAGGGACAGAAAGAGAGAGAGAGAGAGAGAGAATCATATTCTCAGGAGAATATGCTTCTTCCCAAGGGAATTCTGCTGTCCCTATACTTTGCCATCTGCCCTCACAGAATACATGCTGGCACCCACATATCCTAGCCCCAGTATCTGGCTTTGGTTTTCTCACATAGGCAATTGGTGACTAATTTTAAGCTCAGAAAAAAGGCAAATAGTTATCCAGGAGGTACTAGCCTTGGCTTGTGTTTAGGGCACTACTGGGCTCCCACCAGCCACAGTGGTAACTCATGTTCTGTCATGGACATACACTCACCTACCATGATCTTTATTGGGCACTGCATCACTCTTAATTGATATAGTCTGTTTCACAAGGGTTTGAGCTGTAATGGTCATGTACAAGATAGCTGAGGTGACAAATAAGGGAATAGCTGAGTGGGGAATAGCTTTGTCCTCTATGGAACCCTCAGAATAAGGGGACAATCTACTACAACCAAGAATAACCACACAGCACAAACCATGATCTGTACAGATGCCCTTTCATTGAATCACTAATATTTACTGAGCACCTATTTAGTAAGCACATGTGTATACACACATGCCAGGCATTGTGCTCCTTGCTGTGTGTTGTAAGGAGGAGAAAAAGACAGGTGCATCCAAGCCCCAAAGGCCCTCTGGTTCCACAGAACTTGTGGAAAGAGTTTAGGAGTACTTGATAAACTATTTGCTTGAAGTAATCGATAGATGGATTATAGACTCTGAAATAGCAGGGACTTTAGACCATATCCAACCCAAAGTCCTCTAACTTCTGCTTGCTCATGAACCTACAGTGGTAAGGGAGTCCCCTATGACACCCACTTACCAACCCCTCCCATTATGAGGTGAGGAATGATGCAAAGAAGTTATCATCAAACTAGCTCCCACCCTCTAGAGACACGTGGAAAAGTTGCACAGCAATCTTTCAGAGATATGAAGACAGGATCACATTTTCCCCAGTCTTCCTGGGGCTGAACACTCCACAGTTCTTTGGGCACTGATATTTGTGGTCTGTTTTCCAGACCTGCCTTGGCCTACTCTGAACAAGGCAGCTTCAACAGATCCTCAAGCAGTGCACTACCCTGGTGGAGTCTAAGGGAACAGAAGTATGTAGCAGCGGGATACCCCATTCCACCCTTGATACCAGCAGCCCCAATAGGAGCCTCAAGTTTTAGGCAGCACAGTCCTGCTAGTGGCTAATTCTGAGCTAGAGATCAGCCCATGCTTGGTGGCATTCCTCAAGCTGCTGCCTCATCAGACTGGATGCTAATCCATATGGGTTTATTTTGACCCTTTTATTCAGCTGTGTCATTTCATTGGGGGTTCTTGGGATATGGTGGTGGGGAGGGGACAGGATAAGGAGTTTATTCATGAGCTGGAGCACTCTGCTCCAGTGCCCTTCTGCCACCTCCCCCCAACTTCCTGCTCACTCCAGCATTAAGGCAGAGAGCCATCTGGTGGATGCTGCTGGATGTGCAGCAGAGGAGGAGAGGAAGTTAACACTGGGAGGAGGGGATGGGAAGGGAGGAAGCATGTCCAGTGAGAGTTGAGGGGAGTGACAACAGCTGGCCAGGCTCAGCAAACCCTAAATACTTACTTCCCCTGAGGCAGGTTTTGACAAGTAATGAAGGGCTTAGGGAGAACAGGAAAAATGTAGTCACCTCAGCCATAGCTGGTATCTGGTTCTGGCTCTGCCACCATGAATTTGGGCAGGGCCCGTCCTTTCTTTGACCTCATTTTGTCAAAACGTGAGTGGGGGCCTATACAGATGGATTGTAAAATTATTGTGTTCCCTATTCTCTCTCCTCCTTAACCAAACTTTCTGAGGGTGTTGTTTACACTACCTGCTTAGATTTCCTGAACCGTCCCTTCACCCTTGAACTCAGTCCAATCTAGCTTCGTCCCCAGGCCCTCGTCATTTCATTGAAATAGTCCTCACCAAGGTTACAAGGAGCTTCTGAGTTGCCGAAATTAGTTTTCAGACCTTATCTCCTGAAACTCCCGCTTATAAACTATGGATTCCCCAAGCATCTGTAAAATTATCTTCTCGAGGTTCTCCCTCCGATTATTCATTACTATTTAATAGAGTCCCCTTCCTCCTTGTCCCTTCTCTCTACCCTCACTCGTGTGGAATCTCATCTATTTCTCTAACTTGTACATCTTCTATGCTAATGATTCTCATCTCTTTCCTGAGCATCAGACTTTCATATTCAGCTGCTTACTTGGCTTCTCCACCTTTTTGTGCTACAGGAACCTCAGACACACACCAAGGCCAAGCCTTCCAACCCCAGTTTCTATCTTTCTAATTCCTTATCATTCACACAAACAAGAAACTGGGCACTACCCTTGATTATTCTTCTACTCTTAACATCCAATCAATCATCAAGTCATGCTGATTTTCTGTTCCACTTCATCTCTTGTCTGGATGACTGAAAGAGCCACATCGGTCCTCAGTCCCATCCACTCCCTTTAATCCATACTCCACACTAAAGCTTCAGAATCATCCTTCTGTAGGGCACCTGGGTGGCTCAGTTAAGCGTCCGACTCTTGACTTCGGCTCAGTAAAATCATAGCTCTTACTATCAGGCACCAACTGTGCCTTGTACTGAGTTCTTTTGTGGAAGAGGTAGCTAAACTACAGCACTGATTTTTCATGAACTCAGGCTCAAATTTTAAGAAATAAAATTTCTTATCTAGGATCCCTATCTCACAGTTCATGAGTTCAAGCCCCACATCTGACTGTGCACTGACAATGCAGAGTCTGCTTGGGATTTTCACTCTCTCCCTCCCTCTCTTTAGTAGTATCTCACGTAGTATCTCTCTCTCAAAATAAATAAATTAAAAAAAAAAAAAAAAAAGAATGAGGGGCTCCTGGGTGGCTCAGTTGGTAAAGCATCCAACTTTGGCTCAGGTCATTATCTATGGTTCCTGGGTTCAAGCCCTGCATTGGGCTTCCCACTGACAGTGTGGAGCCTCCTTGGGATTCTCTCTCCCTCTCTCTCTCTCTCTCTCTCTGCCCCTCCCCATTTGCATGTGTTCACTCTCTCTCAAAAATAAATAAACTTAAAAAAAAAAGATCTTCTACATTGAAAGATTTTAATCACCTCATTTGCTTAAACCCTCCACTGGCTTCCCATTGCCCACAGGATAAAGTCCAAAACACTCAGCCTGGCATTCAAAGCTCCTTGTCTTTTTCCTCCTTGCCCACCTTGTGCAGCACATGCCCATATATACACACTGTTCCACACCTCATGCCTCTTCTCCTGTCATGCTGTTCTCACCCTTTCCACCCTTTACTTGGTTAATGTCTCCTGATCCACTGAGTTCCATCGCAGGTTTCAACTTCCCTAAGTTCCCAGACTATGTTAGGAGCCCCACTTCATAGTTCTGTTGCTGTTACATTGCCAGTCTGTTTTCATCTTGCTGGTATGAGCTCCTCCAAGGCACAAACAACTGCTTCATCCCTGCCCTGTTACTCATACAGAGTTTGGCATAGACCATCTCTCATTTTGTTTACTGCTATATATCCAGTATCTGGCACATACACAGTTGCTCAATATTAACGCGCGAGAGAGGACATCAGAATGTGTTGTACTTTAGTGAATGCTATGGGCTCCACCAGCGGATAAGTCTAGATTTTGTGCTATCATCTCAGTTCAAGCCTGACAACTCTGGGTTCTTAACTTCCATAAAATTAAGAGTGATTTTGCCTCCCTCAACCCCTCAAACAGGGGTGGTACACAAAGGACCCAATGATACGATAGACATGAGGGGACCATGTGACCCAAACCAAGAGTTTGGGATGGGAAGTCTTTGACCCTCAGTCCAAGCTTATTTGGATTCCTGGGGCCTATGGGACAGGGTCCTGGACTGACCATTGGTAGAGTCATACTAGACTCAAGCATGGAGCTATGGTCCTGCCAGCCCCTCCAGCTATAGCTTAGGCTATAAATCCACCCAGCTCTGTCCCTTCCCAATGCTAAGACAGAAAAGCAAAAATGATAACCCAGGTCTTACTTTGTCCCCACAGATCTGGCAAGCGAGGAACCAAGAACAGGGCTACGACCACTAAGGCACTCAAAGTCAGGGAAGTCACTGACCCAGTCCCTGTGGCTGAACAACAATGTCCTCAATGACCTGAAAGATTTCAGCCATGTGGTTTCACTGCTTCTGGAGCATCCAGAGAACTTGGCCTGGATCGATCTATCCTTCAACGACCTGACTTCAATTGACCCTGTGAGTACCCAGCCCTGAGAGTCCAGTCAGGATGGGCCTGATCCCACCTTTTCCAGCTCCCAGCCTCTCTACTTCCCACATATTATCAAAGAAGTAATGAGGCAGTGTGGTACGGTACAAAGTACATGGCTGTGGGCTCAGAGAGATGTAGGTTCAAATCCTAGATCTTACTGTGTGACTTTGAGCAAGACACCCAACCTTTCAAAATGTCAGCATCCCTGTCTGAAAAAATGGAGAGCATATGCCAGCATCATAAAGGTTTTGTAAGGATTAAAATGAGAATTATGAAAAACAACTGGAACATAGCAGGCTGCACTAAAACCACAGCTCTTGTTATCTGGCACCCCCTGTGCCTTGTGCTGAGTTCTTTTGTGGAAGAGATAGCTAGACTGCAGCACTGATCTTCCATGAACTCACACTCAAATTTTAAGAAATAAACAGAACTGGCCCTTTCTTGTCCAGGATCCCTATCAGAGGGAAAGCAGCTAGAGAGTGACTTGGTAACTATTCCCCAGGTGTAGAAATCCCAATTTAACTACTATTTGAAAGCTTCTCTTTTGTACCTAGCATGATGTTCTGTACCCCGTCCCCTGTTGTGAAAGAATCTTAAATCACTAAAGATGAAAAGGCCTTCAGCGTAGGGCCAGCTCCAGCTAAGGCTTAAGGAGAGGCAGGAGAGCCCAGGCACCTGGCAAGTCAGTGGCTATGCTAGGAACCAGGATCATATCTCCTGCACCTTAGATCATAGCTCTGTGTCAATGTATGTTAGCCCTTCAAAGCTAAATGAAAAGTAGGTTCGAGTCGTCTGCAGTGGCTGGAATGGCATAGACTGGAAATCAAGTTGTTTCTCAAACTCTTCCTTCTTTGCCCACAAGCCAGTCCTGAGCACAGATCCAGGACCCTGTCCATTCTGGCTTTCGGTTTCCTTCCCTCAACAGGTCCTGACAACTTTCTTCAACCTCAGTGTCCTCTATCTCCATGGCAACAGCATCCAGCGCCTGGGAGAAGTGAACAAGCTGGCTGTCCTCCCTCGACTCCGGAGCCTGACACTCCATGGGAACCCCATAGAGGAAGAGAAGGGGTATAGGTGAGCGCCCTGCCCCTGGGCTGGGCTCCCCTGAGGGGGAAAGGAGGTGGGAAGATAAGAAGTCCAACACCATTATTCTGCCATGCCAGGACAGGGAAAGGAGTAGAGACCTTTAGGCATTTCTTGCCTATCAGGAGAAACTCTGTCATCCCCCAAATTATCCTTAAGTTCCTCCATTCCTTGCAATTAGGGGAGATAGTGGCAACTGGTGGAGGGGGAAGGAGGTTCTCGTGCAGGGTTGGCCCCCAGCCTGAGTCTTCCCCACAGGCAATATGTGCTGTGCACCCTGCCCCGTATCACCACATTTGACTTCAGCGGGGTCACCAAGGCAGACCGCACCACAGCTGAAGTGTGGAAGCGCATGAACATCAAGCCCAAGAAGTTCCGGATCAAGCAGAATGCACTCTGAGGTCCTCAGGCCCCAGCAGTCCTGAGAGGATGGTCAGTTTGGTTTAACAATAAACGATTTGAGCAGTTGAGCAGGTGCGAAGTCACCTGTGTCATGTAAAAACATCCAACTCAGGCACTGTCAGTAGCTCCAGTGTTATTTGGCTGAAAGAGGGAGGCAGTGAAGGAAAAGGCCTGTTGCAACACCTGGGACACGGGGGACCTGGGTTTACTGGTATGTCCTTGGGAGACTTACCTCTCTGAGCCCTTTCTTTACTCTTCAATTCAGACATGCTGGGGTTAGAGCTGTTTCACAGAGTGCCAAGTTTCTGTGGAGATCCCTCAGAGAAGACGACAGGCTGTGATCTTTGAACCCCCCACTTCGATCAGACCAGGGTATTTCTGCTCAGTCTTACATGTTGGGATTCTGCTTGAGATTTCATTTGATAAAGGGAATCTTCTGCTTGAAAACATTGGCTTGCTGGCTCCCTATCAAGTATTCTTGGTCTGCCTTTATCCCCCAACCCTGGGCTTGTTGGTAATTCCACTGAATTTGAGGCAGGGCCCCAACAGCAAGAGCTGCCTCAGATTCAAGTCTGTTCAGTTTTGACAGTGTTCCCATCACCAAGAAAGGACAAGCATGGTCTTATCCAATCTGACGTTAGCCCAGGCCAAGTTCTGGCTAAGACCGGGGAACCCTGAACCCTTATCTCCTGGATTCCTCTTAATGCCCCTAGAAGACATCCCCCACCCCTCCACATCCATCTCACTGCTCACAGACCAGAAGTAGTATCAGGGTGGTGGGCAGGACAGACGGGCTGCAGCCAGCACACAGATGAATACACTTCCTTTATCGAGGGTGACAAACCAAAACAAAACCCCAAACATGTAAAAACCCAGGGTGCTAGATATACAAACTCAATTCATTCAGATTCAAGCTCGTCCAGACCCTGGTCACAAACCCTACTGAGGTGCATGTGAGCACCAAGTCAGGGAGAGGGGGGCAGGAGTGAGGCCAAGAGAAAGGATGGGAAGGGGGCCCCCACAGGCCCCCTAAGGATCACTCTCTCACAGTGGTACCTCCACCTTCCCAGTGACAGTGAAGACCTACTACGCCCTAATCTTTTGACCCCCACCCCATCCCTGGCCAGGGCTTTGAACGCCAGTCCCAAATGGTTCTACCCTCCCTTGCTCCATCCTCACTTGCTCAGGCTTCCAGCCTTCCAGCTTCTTCTCCTCCTCCACACTCTTCTCTGTGATTAGTAGCAGGTTAGGGTACTGTATGAGCCGCAGTGAGGCTGGGGGCCAGGAGAGGCAGGGTGGAGACGGGTGAAGAGAGGAGAAGAGCTGTCCCAAGGACCCCTCTCTTCATGGGATCCCAAACTGTACAACCAGCTCCTCTTTT
Organism: Leopardus geoffroyi; assembly: GCF_018350155.1. NCBI lineage: Eukaryota > Metazoa > Chordata > Mammalia > Carnivora > Felidae > Leopardus > Leopardus geoffroyi. The sequence continues at coordinate 59,560,393 of NC_059329.1, read as the reverse complement.
GCATCCACTCGGATCTGAGAAAGTGCACTGTAGGCATAAGCAGCTATCCTGGAGACCTGAGACAGAGGGACCAGGGAGGAGAGGAACAGAGAGAGGCAGTGAGAAGGGAGATCCAAAAAGCCAGGGAGGTGGATTGGGTGGCGAGAGAGGAGGGGATGATGGGGGATAGGAAGCCAAAGAGAAAGGCAGGGATGGGAAAGATGGAAAAGAACAAAGGGGAGAAAGAGAACAAAGGTGGAGAGGGAAGACACAAAGTAAGAGAGGTGAGAGTGAGCAAGGTACTTGAGCTACCAGGCTCTCTAACTCCACTTCCCTACTGCCTCTGAGATGGAGAGGGCAAACCCTCTGCCACAGCCTGGACAGTGCAGGAAGGATGGGCAGGGGCGGGCCAAGGGGTGGCTCACCTGCTGTAAGTCGGAGAAGGGGATGGGCTCGCTGGCCAGCACTTGGTGGGGCTGGCTGGTGAGAGATGGCAGCGGTGGCAGCTTCTTCCAGTGGGTCAGGCTGCTGCTCAGCACAGCCAAGCGGGTGCTGGCCAAGAGGGAGGATGGGGTGGGCAGTCAGGCCAGTCTGCTCTGCCCAGTCCAGCCCGGCTCGGGAAAGTCTCACTCCCTCAGGCCAGAGAAGCAGGGTGACGGTGGCCTCTGCTCACCACAAACTCACTCCAGGCCCACCTCCCTTGGCCTCCGCACCCTTGAAGGCCATGGGGCAAACAGGGCCGACATGCACATCTGCTGAGGTACCAGAGAGATTTGTTGTCAGTCTCCTGGGCCACACCCAAACAAGGAGCCTGGACTGGGGCTCGGACTCCAAAGCTGGATAAGGGATCGAGGGGCAGGGAGGGACCCAAGTAGCCTGAGGGAGGGATGCAAGCTGGCCAGGTCTCACCTGTACTGCCTTGCCCGGTCCATGTACTCATGCTGCTCCATGCCCTGGGAGTCCGCAGCAGACACGTCAATGATGTTGCTTTGGGGAGAGGAGGCAGAGGGAACATGACAGGTGCTTTAAGAGGGATACACAGGACTCACTGCCAAGTCCCAATTCCAGAGCTATCTGACACCATGTCCCTGCCTCCCCACTGGAGCAAGCCCAGGCCTAGAAGCACCTCTCACCACTGACCTTGTCCCATCCCCCATGTCCTGGGCCCAGTCCCCCTATCCCAGCTTTTAACATGGATGGAGAAAGCTCTGCCCAGGCTTGGTCCTGCAGTGCTCACCTGGCTGTCTTAGCAAGAATGGAGGAGAGCAGGGCCTGCTCATCTGTGCGAGTGGAAGGCAGGCTGTGGTAGTTGGGCTCAGCTCCATTGAGGGCTTTGGTAGGGGGGCTGCTAGGGTCCAGCAGCAGTTTCCGCTCCTCTCGGTCCTGGGAAAGGCCATGGAGGAGAAGTCAGGCCCGGAGCCTTTAGTTAGATTTATTTATTTATTTACTTACTTACTTACTTATTTGAGAGAGAGCACACATGCTAGCAAGGGAGAGGGGCAGAGAGAGAGAGAGAGACAGAGGATCTTAAGCAGGCTCAACACTCAGCACGGAGCCCAATTTGGGGCTGGAGCTGATGTGGGGCTGGATTTCACAACCCTAGGATCATGACTGGAACCAAAATCAAGAGTCAGACACTCAACCGACAGAGCCACCCAGGCACCCCAACCCTGGAGCCTTTAGTCCAACCTGCCTTTCTTGGGCTCTCCTTTCAGCCCAGCTATGACTTTTAAGCACCAAAAAATATCCCAAGTGCTGAAGTGTATGGAATGTCAGATAAGGCTCAGTCCTGCCTGCCCTTTGGAGCTCAGCTGAGTTGTGGGTCTAGGATGAATTAAAGTAAATCCAAGCAGCCCTAGAGACCCTGAAAAGATGGACAGAGACACAAAGCATGTACTTAATAACCACTCTGGAGCTTCAGCAAACAGTCTAGCACCTGATGAGAAAGAATACTGGAAGCTGGAAGCCAGAGGAGTAAGGTCTAGAAACTGATGGGAGTCAGGAGCCCAAGAATGGCCCTCCTGATCCCCCAGACCAGGCCCTTCCCAGAAAGGCTGTCTGCTCCTAGGATGGAGGCCCCGTGAGGCCAGACAATTATATTCCTCATGTAATCTCAGGGCAAGAGTCCCAGCCTCTGGGTCACACAGTCCAAGTGTGCCCCCTTCCTAGAGGACAGGTCCCTTCTACTCTCAGGTGTTCACTCTTCTCTAATGCTTTCTTTGTATATGACTCCCAGAACCAAACTTGGTGCACCTGGTGAAACCTGACCCGAACAGTGCAGCTGTTCCCTCCCTTGCCAAGTCACCACACTTCTATTCTTGTGGTTTGTTAATTTTCAGTAGTCCTGTTACTGCTAGCTTAAGCCAATAATCACAACCCCCAGAACTAACATGGGGCCAAACCAAGTCTCCCTGGTCCTATTCCAGCCCCTTATTTTAATCTACTGCAGTCTCTCTGAATATGACCCTGCCTTGAGCCTATCAGCTGCAAATCCCTGCTGGCTTTATGTCAGCCACAAATTGGATAAGCAGGCCTGCTGGGTATCTATCCAAGCCATAAAGAGCAAGGGTGCCCAGGACAAAGCCAAAGACAAGGGGGCCCATCCTGCCTAATGCTGACTCACCAACCCTTAGTACCAGACCACCAGTGCTCCACTCCAGGCAGATCTCAGTTCCTACCATAGACCTTCCCACTGTGGGCTCCCAGTTCCCCTGCCCCCAACTCCACAACTCTCCTTAGAGGGCCACTTCCTCCTGCTCGCCTGCCCCACCCTAGGCAGGCCGAGCCTTTTCACAATACTCTTCCTTCTCAAGTCTAGGTTGCCAAGCGTCTTCAGTTCCCAACAGCATGAGACAAAAGCTGTGGGACTCTGTCCTATCACCTCCCAACTCCTAGACATACCTTCCTCCTCCTCAAAACACAGACTAAGTATTCAAGGGCTAGAAGGACAAAATGCTTGCTAAAGATCAAACTATCTCAAAGGAAAGCTGGCTCCATAATGAACCCTGAATTTGCTTCCTGTGTGCTGTCCTTCTCCCAGCCCTACTTCAGACAGATCTTCCTATAGGACAGGGCAGTCTCCCCTGTCCCCCATGTCTAAGCGGATTCTTCAAGAGCAACAATGTTTTCCTGAGACCTAGACTCCCAGAAGAGGCCAGGCTACCCCCAATCAGAGTGAACAAATAACATCACCCCACCCCCAAGGGCAAGTGAAGCATGGAGGAAGTGTTTCACACCAAGGTTTGTCCCTGAGTCAGTGTCAACCCAGGAGTCAGGCTTTCACTGTCTACTCCAGCACAGACACATATACATGGTCTGTCCATGAGTAGTCACCTGGTGTATGGGCATAGCTGAAAAGAATATCTTGGCCCAATGGATAAAGCACATGGCTTGGTATCAAGATACGTTGACTACAGCATTACTCAGCTTTGTATCTTTGGCTAAATATCTTAGCCTCTCTGAACTTTTCCCTTACCTTTAAGTACATAACCTACACCTATACGACAAACGTTTGGCAAACGTCAAATGAGAGAACTATAAAAAGTCTTTGAAAATGTGTCATTTATTTCTTTTTATTGTAACAAAGGAGCAGAGATTAAAGTGGGGGAGGGGCCTGCCCAAGAGCTGAGAAAGGGATTTTGGGATAGCAAATGGCTTGTAGACCTTTGCCACATGAATCACCCAGCACTGACTGAGCACCTCTCTGGGGGTTAGAAACAGAAGTGAGAGCCTGTCAAGAAGATGAAAGTTCAGGGGATCAACAAACCCAGCTCTCCCAGCTAGAAGCTGGTATCCTTTCTGAGAAGGCCCTAACCCTTCTTAACTCATTCCCTGCAAGAGTTCGTGTTATCCTTTAAGAAACAATTTTCCACTAGGCCACAGTTTTCCCAGTAGGCAGGAATACTGTCTCCTCTAAGAGGCTAGGGTGAAGTGAGGGATAGCGGACATGATGTATGCCTAAGGTGTAAGGCACAGGAAATAGGAATATGTGTTCATTGGGAGTTTGGAGAATTAATGAGGCCCAGGAGACACCCATGCCTCTCAAACAAAGGGCATTTTCCTAACCTTAAGTTCTTAACCCAAAATAGTTTCATGTGAGTCACTGGGGAAAGACCGACTTCCCAAATACCAATAATATAATCCACTTCTGTGACCATCTCTCCACCAGACTGTGAACTACTTGCTGAAATCCTTCTGTCGTCTGTGTGTCTAGAATGTGTTGAAACCCAACACATGTTGGACCCAAGCTTAGAGGCAAGAGCTTGAGACTTCATCCTTGGGAAGGTCTCCCCACTCCTAAAAGGAGATCAGGCAGGCAGGTCAGAGATTAAGATGTAGGGAGAAGTGAGAATGCACCAAGGGGAAGAGGAAGAACTTAAAACTGCACAATCTTCCCAGCCTAATCCTTTCTGCAAAGGGATCAGGTCTACAGTCAAATTCCCAGGGCAAGCACCCCTCTAGCTAAAGGAACCCGCAGGCCCCAAGCAAACACTGCACCGAGGCAGGTCAAACTGAGCTCTCATCCCACCTCTCTAATCCAATACAGCCAAAGTGAAACCCGCTTTGTTGCTTCCCCAAAACGTCTTGATGTCATGGTCTCTATTAAATTCTTTACTAGTCAACTCAAATGCCACCTACTTCCAGAGGCCTTCTCTGACCCCAAACCGCAGTGACCTTCCTTCTCCAACTCGAGGGACTGAGAAGATACATAGATTCCTGATTCATGTTAGGAAAAGCTAACTCTGAGCCTCAGCTTACCCATCTCTAGAATGGATTCACAAAGCCCGCTCATACAAGCACAGAAAAAGCACAGGAACCTTGGAAGACAGTGTTTCCCAAGGACCGAGGCTGAGGATTCTGAAGGCTATAAAGGTTTAAAGATAGGATAACATGAAAGGGGTGGGAGCGAGCGGGACAAGGGGCTGCCTGCACACCCCAAAGCGGAGACTGTGTAGAGAAAGCTGGGGCTTTAACAGGGGTAGGAGCCCGGCCGAGCGTCCCCTCCGTAATCTGTCCCCTCCCGGCCTCCGTACTAAGTGAGGCCCACAGTCCCGTTCTTCTGCAGGCTTTTTTCTGGGCCCCACGCCCTAGCCTCTCAACCCTCATTCCCGAGCCTCGCCCGCCGCGGCCGCACCTGGTCCGAGTCCTCGTTCTCGCTGCTGTAGCAGCACCCCATGGCCGGGGTCGGGCCGGGCGCTCAGGCCGCGCCGAGGAGGGACGGCGTCCGTCGGGAGCCCTTCCGGTCACATGACCTGTGGCTGCATCCAGCGAGCAGCCACCCGCCGCCCTGCCTATCCCTTCCCAGAGCCCCGCAGCTACCGCCGCAATCCTGGCTTCCGGCCCCGCCTCCACTGCATGATCATCGCCAACCAATGGGAGGGCTCACCTCGCTTGACAAGACGCGAGGCACGTGATGCGATGAAAGGGAGGGGCAGGTCACATGACTTCAGCGTCTTCTCAGTCTTGGAGCTGGAGTCTTCCGCCGACTTAAAGAGGCCCTCCTGATGTGTACTGTGTGGTCGCGTGGCTGCCAGGCTACCTTTCAGGGTCAGTGAGCGAACTTATACCAAATGCTCCCGTAAATGCCATGCGAAGGGAGAGTGGGACTCAGGCCCTCCGCTCCTCGAGCACACAGTCTCCGTGTACAAACACTGGACCCAGATGCCCAGCACCAAGTTGGAAGACACATAAAGACTGTAGCCCCCAACGGAGTTCTCAACCTGTACTGGGGATGGGAGACTTACTGGAAGAAGAGCTCTTATTCCTTCACAAGCCAAAGAGGAGCAGAGCTCAATCCTGGAAGAGAGGCCACCTGGCAGTCTTTGCCCTCAGGCATTTCTTTGCAATCTTGCTTGCCTTTTTACATCAACTCTAGTAATCCTAATTCACAAAGCTGACTCTCAGTGCTTTTCTTAGAACCATCCCATATCTTCCCTTGGACCCTGAACACTGGTCATTCAACAAGTCTGTTATTCAACATCTTGCAGCGCCTGATACCTGCCTCCCTTTTCAGCACTGGGGTCGTGGGGGGTAAAGGTAATGGTGGTGGTGGTGCAGGGGTTGTAAATATTTATTTGCAGTTTCCTGATTGACCTCCTGGACTTTCCACATGTTGGCACACCGCCTCCCCACGAGGTCTGCCTTCAGGCCTGAATACAAACAATATCCTCCTGATTGCCATTTCTGACCCCATTCTTTGGGCATCCCCAACTCCCTGTGCTTAATCCCTATTCCACGTAGCTCCATTCATTTATCAAATCAAGTAATTACTGTCTGTGATGTGCCACACACTGCTCTGTCTAGATACACAGAAGTTCACAGAACAGCCTAAAGTCCCCATATCCGTGAAGAATTGCATTATGCTTTATTCTGTTTCTGGATCAGTCTCTTCCGCTAAATTTGGAGTTCCTGGAGGAATGAGACAAGATCTGACTCCTGTGACCCACACCCTGGCAATTGCTTAAACAAAACTTGAATTTTGAATTGAGTAAATTACAGCCTCCCATTTCCTTGGCTGACACCATGCCCCTGTATCCTGATACAAGGAGTTGGAGGAGAGGTCACCAAACCCAGTAGCTGTCATCACCCCTCAAATCAAGACCCTGGGGTTCTGTAAATTTAGGGCTCATGAAGGGTAGGAGTCAGCCCCACCTTGTTCCTGCAGCTAGTAACTTGAACCACATGTCTCAGGTAACAGCAGCAGCTTCTGCATCAATAATTGAGAGCAAGTCCAGCCGGCCTCAGAGTTCTCTGGCCCTGAGGCCTCCCCTTCCTGTTCTAGGCTCTGATCTTCCCCAAGCAGAAGTCTCCAGCACAGGTAAGCAGGGCTCTTGAGTGTGGGTCCCCAAGCACATGAGTTCAAACTCACTATCACTCACCTACTCACATCCATTTATACACTCTTACCTTCAATTTTAGTCCCCACCATCACCAGGAGCTCACGAGGGTCAGATCTGGAGGAAGGGGTGGATGGATGGTTCAAGGTATGGGAGAGGAGAAGGCACTTACCCCCCCATTAGGGATAGGGCTTGGGAGAAGAGGCTCGAGTAGGGGGGAAGCATGTGCTGTGTGTGTACATGCTTTTACAAGGAATTCTGAGAGAGAACAGAAAAGGTGAATGCAGGGGAGGGGAGACAACTAGAGAAGAAATATAGAATCAAGGACTCCTCCCACCCACAGGGAAGAGCAGATGGAGGGGTGGGAAGAAATCTCATCAGGAGATGCAGGCAGTTGGGGGGGGGGGGGTAGGATATTTCCGAAGACTGTGGAAAGTGGTCCTGAAGGGGTGACGACAGAGATGAGGCAAAATGGGTGGGAGAAGTAAGGTGAAGACAGAATCAGGGGGCAGAGGTGGGAAGAGGTGGTTTGAGGTTGAGTGTAGAACGTAGCATGAATTCCTTGAAAGTACATGAGCTTGGAATTGGACCAATTCAGATTCAAATCCTGGTTCTGTTGTGTGACTCTGCACAAAAGACTTAGCCTTTCTGAGCCATGGTTTGTAAAATATAGGGATAATACAAATGACAAGCAATGGTGGGTGTGGGTTTCCCTGTCTGCCTTCCTTCACCCCAGAGCCCTGGTAGGGACTATGTCCCCCGCCATCGCACTGGCCTTCCTGCCACTGGTGGTGACATTGCTGGTGCGGTACCGTCACTACTTCCGACTGCTGGTGCGTATGGTCTTGCTGCGGAGCCTCCGAGACTGCCTGTCAGGGCTGCAGATTGAGGAACGGGCCTTCAGCTATGTGCTCACTCATGCCCTGCCTGGAGACCCCAGTCATATCCTCACCACCCTGGACCATTGGAGCAGCCACTGCGAGTACCTGGGCCACATGGGGCCTGTCAAAGGTCAGTGTTCCCTAGCCTTCTGCTCCAGGAAATACCCCCAAGATGGTAAGGATGGTCTGAGATCTGCCAGTGCCTACTGGGCGCATTGGGCAGGTTCTTCATCCTGAGTCTCTTTTTTCTCCTCTGCAAATGAGGGGGCTGGGCAAAGTTATTCATTCATATAGCAAACACTTACTGCCATCCCATTTGTACTAGGCATGTACTAGGTGCTAGGTTGGAAAAGGAGGTAGAGGCCACACAGATGAATCAGCCATAAATGCTAGCCTCAGAGGGGGCATAATACAAAGGGGATAACATCTCAGCACATAACCCATAACTTTGTAATTATCTGTGCTGATTCATTCTCCCCTCACCGTGGAGGCTCCCACATCCCATTCAGGATAGCTACCTGGCTTTGTCTCAGTCCCAGCTCCTGGCACAAGTGCTTTTAGAGTCTGAAGAAATTTTTCCAATTCCCAGGTTAGAAAGATACCCAGTGAACAAAACAAAGAGGAATGAAACTGGAAGTTCTAGCCAAGGTCTCTCAGGAGCCTGGTGCCTGTTTCTGCCTTAGCCTTCCTGGAGGAAGCAACACTTAAATGGAGCCTATAAGGATTGTTTTCAATTTGGCCAAGCAGATAAGGACAGGGGTAGGAAGGGGCAAAGCCAGTCACATATACTAATGCACCATGAAGGAATGAGCCAGTGATGACTTGGTTGACTCTGGGCACAGTTGTTTGGGAGGACTGTGGTACAGTCTACAGATGGGAAGAGCTGGAAAGGTTGGATAGGATCAGGTCCAAGAAGGTCCTGAATGTCAGGCTGAGTCCCAAGTTCAATCCCAAAGGCCTTTAGGATCATAGGAACCAAGGAGCAACAGGGTCACATTTGTTTGTTGGAAAGATAGCTAGTGGCTGGTACGAAGATGAGACTGAAGGACGAAAGCCTGGAGGGTCAGAGGACGAGCGAGGCAGCTGGAGCTGTAGTCCAAGGAGGAGACCCCAGCTGGTTGAGGGCTACAGTGAGACAGGTGGACATTTGAGATCCCTTTCTATCAGGGGCCCTGAATCCATCTCCCATGTCTGCTGCAATAAGCCATCTTCCCCCCCCCAGGTCAGATCCTGATGCGGCTGGTGGAGGAGAAGGCTCCTGCTTGCATGCTGGAGCTGGGCACCCACTGTGGGTACTCCACGTTGCTTATTGCCCGTGCCCTGCCCCCTGGGGGCCGCCTTCTCACTGTGGAGTGGAACCCACGCACCGCAGCAGTGGCTGAAAAACTCATCCGCCTGGCTGGCTTCGACGAGCGCACGGTCAGCCCCTGCCTCCCTGACCCTAGTATCTTCCCTTCCACCCCCAGCCTTGCCCTAGCCAGGCCTCCCCAGTAAGGGAATCCCACCTAGGAGAAGGCAGCACAGTAGGAGACTGTGCCCCTGGGTGATGTGTGAACTCCTGTCTGTTCCAAGTCATTTGCTCATATTTGCTGCTGGATGACAAAGGAGCAGTTAAAAGGAAGGTCTTTGGAGACCAGCAAATATGGGTCCAAACCTTAAGTCTACCTCTTGTGAGCTGTTATGACCTTGGGCAAAGGACTTATCCTCTGAATCTCAGCTTCATCACTGGCAGAATGGAAATCACAATACTGATCCTGACTTCTTGGGTTCTGAGGACAGAGGAAATGGCATAAAGTAAGCCAGATCCTGGTGAAGTCTGGTATGGGAGAACAGACCCTTCCACCCTCACCTTCAACTCCTCCCCTCCCCACAGGTGGAGCTCATCGTGAGTAGCTCAGAGGAGGTGATCCCACACCTACGAACCCAGTACCAGCTGAGTCAGGTAGACTTGGTGCTCCTGGCACACCGGCCCCGACGTTACCTGCGAGACCTGCAGCTTTTGGAGGCCCATGCCCTGCTGCCAGCTGGTGCCACTGTACTGGCTGACCACGCGCTGTTCCCTGGTGCACCCCGCTTCCTGCAGTATGCCAAGAGCTGTGGCCGCTACCGCTGCCGCCTCCACCACACTGGCCTCCCAGACTTCCCTGCCATCAAGGACGGCATAGCCCAGCTCACCTATGTAGGGCCTGGCTGAGATCCAGGCCCAGGGGCACTTACTGCTGCCTCTCCACCCCCACCGAAGCAAGGACCTCAGAACATCCATTCTTCTCCCTGCTTGTGGCCTGACACATGCTGGACTCAGGGCTGGGGAGGCTGTCCTCCAACCTCTACCCCACTCCAGTTCTACACTGACCTGAGACATCAAGTTCTATCAGGATGCTTGGTTCCATTGCCCCCCTCCTTCCAGAGAGCCATGGATTGACAGGCAAGAGACCTGGGCTCCCAACCCAACTCTATCACTGATTTTCTGGGTGACTCCAAGGGAGTCCCTGTGCTGCCTGAAGATTTAATCTCTCTTAACACCAAGGAAGCTAGCTGGAAAATCTCCAGGGGCCTCCTAGCTCTAGGCCTCAGAAGCCTTCCCTCCTCAGCTCATGCAATTCCAGTTAGGATCAGAGGAAACAGTAAACATTGAGTTAGAGGCTCTGAAGAAATGGGTACAAGCTGAGCCAGAGAAAATGGTAATGGAGCCTGGGCCCAGGGCCAGGGCCACCTCTAGCCCTGGACAACATGATCCAGTAGGCTTGCCTGAAGTCCCTTGTATGCCCTCTCCCTGAAGCTCAAGAGAAGATGCTGGATTCCTCTGGGCCCGACCAACAATTAGGGAATAGACACGGGGAAAAAAATAAAATCATTCCTGTGTCTTTATTAAAGGGAGTTAGAAAGAGACTATACCTGGCAACCAAGGGGTGAGGTAATGGGCGGAAAGGTGGGGTGGGCTCAGGCCCTGGAGACTCAAGGGCAAAGTGATGGCCTAGGAGGAGCCAAGGAGACCAGTTCTTGGCAGCAGCTGAAGAGATACCCAAGGGTGAGCTTTCAGGCACTGGGGCAATCAGCTGGTTCTGCAGGGGGTGCAGGGTAAGTTGGGCTGGCCTGGAATTTGCCTGAGGCCACCCTGCCTTGTCTACCTAGATCATCCACTGGTCCTGATCCTGTTCGTTGCCTTCCATGTCCACCTGGAGAGAAGGCTAGGTGTGGGTGGGGAGGGGCCTCAGCCACCCAGCCGGCCGTAGTCCCAGATCCTGCCCCTGGTTGGATCCAGAGTCTCTGAATCCTTGGCCACCAGTTAGGTCACAGGCAGGGGCCCACCCCCACACCCCTGCCTACCTCATTGACCTCTCCGTCATCAGGTGACTCATTGTAATCATTCATCTCATCCATGTCCTGCATGTCCTCATCATCCTCTGAGTCCTCTTCACTATCCTCGTCGTCATCTTCATCCTCCTCTTCCTCGTCATCATAGTGCTGGCGAGGCAGGGGAGAGCCTATAGGCTCTATAGGCTTGCCTGGACCACTTCAAGGGCTGGTCCACTTGGAGCCTTTCTCAGGGGCAGTGAGTGACCCTCCATTCCCCAGACTTGCCCCCGCCTTGAGTCTAGCAGACTGGTGCATGTTTTGCAGGACCTTGGTGCTAGGTCCAATGGCCACCCACTCTAGATCCCCTTTATGGCCTCTGCCTAGAGCTGAGGACCACAATTGCTCTGGAGTCAGAGGTAGGACCTTCAGAATTAGAGCAAAGCTTTAGTCCACCTGAGCCCCACAAAGCCCTACCTATTGGAACCACTCACCTCTGAGGCCGGCTTGCCAATGGGTACCAGATTGTTGTCTTTCTCTGCGATGCTCTGGAGCTGTGGCCAAAGGGGGAGAGGAGGGTCAGGGCCCAAGCAGGGCATGTCAGGGGCATGGGACTGGCCCACTCTGCCCCTAAGAAGATACCCCCGCCCCCAAGTATGGAGAAGCTTCCTCTCAGTTTCTAGAAAGAGTCAATCCCTTTGTTTCTTGTCATCTGCTACTTACTTATAAACTGGATCCAACTAAATTCTCTGGGCCATGGTTGCCCTATGAGATTACAGTGAGGGTAAAGTGAGAGACTGATAGAGAATATGGCATCTGCTACATCCTCAACACAGTCAAAATTACAAAATTACTATTTCCTATGAGTTAGAGAAAAGAGCCTGGGCTCCAACCTGGCCCAGAAATCCCATGGTCCCACCGTAAATCAGTAGCATAAAGACTGGACCCTAGGCCTCCTACCTCCCAGTTTGATTGTTCCCAGCTCAGGGCAAAAAGCTCCTCCAGGATCATGGTCTGTGAAAGGCAGGGGAGGTCCCTGACTAAGGCTCCACCACTGTGCTAGGTCCTTACTCACCCAGGCCTGATGCTGTTGCTCTTGCTGCTGCAGCTCCGTCTCCTCCACACAGGGTCGATCCAGATTAAACCACAGTGTCTCAGTCACACGGGGGAAGAGTGAGGGAAACAAGGTGGACATGGCTCCTAGACTGAGGTAAAGGGCCAGGTGAATCCAGATCAGAAGTATTTGATTTCAGTTATTTGGTTAGTCTGATTTGGGGATGGGGTGGAGTAGAAGGTAGGGGGAAATAGCTCTTCCTTGTGGGAATCAGACAGACCTGGGTTTGAGTCCTGGCTCCACCACTTACTAGCTGTTTGACCTCGGCCAAGTCACTTAACCTCTCTGAGCCTCAGTTTCCTCATCTGTAAAATGGGGGATAACAGTTATACCCAACCCTCATAATTATTCTGATAATTAATTTACTTTGTGGAGAAGTAAAGCTGTGTGCAAGGTATTCAAGGAGTGGAAAATGGAAGCCAACATGTAGAGCTATGAATCCAGAATGCAGACTGGCGTTACAAAATTAAACAAAATTAGAGGTAGTAGGGCTCCACTGACACTATCTTTACCTCCTCCAAACATGAAGACCTACTTTTTGCCCTTTTATGAGAATCCATTCCATTCTTAATCCAAGTCAGAAATTTAGGGCACTAACCACGTCTCTCATGAACCACAACCAAACTGGGGTGGGGATGGGCTACCACGTGCAATATGGTTCAGAAAGGCATTCTAAAGGCATGAGTAAATGCATAAATTAGTAAATGTTAGGCTGAATGAACTAACGTGAGAGAATACGTAAATTCAGCACAGATTAAGTAGCTGAGGGAGCAGACCAGAAAAGTCCCAGAGAATCTGAATTAAAACCTTTCAGTTCACAGGAAAATCGAGGCCCTGGGACAAGCAACACTGTCTCTAGGTCACACAGTGAGGTGGGGCATAGAATTCCTACGGGGAAGAAATCGAGGCCAGGCACTAGAAGAGATGAGCAGGAGAAAAGGACCTACGTCTAGTTCTACTTTTGCCCTGATTCATTTGACTGATCCTGGGCCAGCCGCTGTCCTTTAGTAAACCTCAGCTTCCCGGCCCGTGTCACTGACACAACACCCATCCTCAACGGCCAGTAAGTACGAGGCGAGAGACCGAGGCTCCGAAAGCCCACCCCTCGCGGCAAAACCACCGCCCATTCTTCGCTTATTATGAAAATGACCGCGGGGTGGCCCAACAAGAAGAATGCAGGGGCGGGATTCGAACAGGCATTTGCCCTTTATAGGGTTGCTAATCGCAAAAGCAGCGGGGCCTGAATAGGGCCAATTAACTGGAAGAACTGCTGGGTGACAGAAAGTGACACCAATGAGTGACGGATCTTGTGCGACGGGGTGGAGCTTAGCCTCGAGGAAGCGGCCAATGAGCTGGAGCTCTTTACTGTTAAGAGTGTGGGCACGGAACTCCTGAAGAGCCGGGTCAGGGCGACGGGGTTTCTCCGAGGGAGGAAGAAGAGAAGGGGCAGAGAGACAGCAGCCTCAGCCTGGCTTCCGTACTTACCGCGCCGGGAGGCGGCAGCCGGCAGCGACCCGGAAGCACTTCTCTCTGCCTCAGCGGAAGGGCCCACCAGAACCGGGGAAGCACCAACGCATGCGCCTTCGCTCTCCTTTTGTTTCTCGTTCCCGCCCTCCACACCGGATGTGACGCTCTACACCTTAGTCACGTCGTTATGGTTGGAAATTTGCCTACTCTTTGGCCCCTCCTCGAACCTCCGCCGAGGGGCCTCTCCAGTCTGGCCCCGCCCCTCCGTGTTTAGCCTGGCTGTGCTTGCGAACGCCTACTGAAAACTAGCAGCAATCTGTTTTATTACTAGGACTGTTCGTCCTGTGTCGTCCTAGGAAAATGTGTCCACTTTTACCCCAGAATTGCTGAGTGATATTACACCTCATCTGCCTTCCCATTCTCACCCTAAGTTTCTTGTTGGGGCGCATGCTTTATTTATGTACGACTTCAACAGAAATAGTTGAGTCCTGGGGCACCTGGGTGGCTCAGTTGGTTGAACATCCAACTTTGGCTCGGGTCATGATCTCACTTGGAGGGTTGGAGCTGCGGGACCGGCTCTGTGCTGGCAGTGCTGAGCCTGCTTAGGAGTCCCTCTCTTACCCTCTTTCTCTGCCCCTCCCCCACTCGTGTGTGGGGGGTGGGGGTGTGGGCGTGAGTGTGTGGGCGTGTATGTGTTTGCGTGCACTCTCTCAAAATACATAAACTTAAAAAAATAGTTGAGTCCATACTATATTCCAGACTCTGCTAGAAGCTGGGGAAAATCTAGGAACATGGTCCCTGCCCCCAGTAGACCTCACACTCCAGTGGAGAAGCCAGACTCTGCAGACCCGCAGGGGACTCACAGGTTTCTTAAGATTGCCCGTCCAGTTCCAGTTCTGCATTTGAAATCATGTATGGGTTTGAGTGACTAGTCAGCTTCAGGCACTGCTTTTGGGGAATTCAGCTGCCCTCTCCAGGCCTGGGCTAAATACATTAGTGGTCAGCCTCGTCATCTCTCCCACTCCTTCCCTGATGCTTCTGTTCCAGTAACCTCTGACTCAGCCTCCGCTTCAGAGGTCATGCCTTCTGACAACGGCAGTCCTTCAAACCCAACCCCCATTAAGCTCCATCACCCACCAGCCTCTTCTAGAGCTAGCATTCATCCACAGTTCTACCCCTGACCACACCAGATGTGTGAAGTTTAACAAGTCGTTTTTCCCACCTGGATTTAGTTTTGTCTTCAACCAGCTTCGGAAACTATGCAGCCTTCCTCCTATCCTGGACTGATGTGAGGATTTGACGAGACTACATGTTTAAGTCGTAGTGTACTGTGTACGTTAACATGATTATGTTTCCAAGCAGCTCTAGTTGTTACAAAGTTTTCATTAAAGAGTAAATTTTGCCTCTTGGAACTGTCCACCTTTTTCATCCATTCACTCAAATACCTACTGAGTGCCTTACTGTATTCCTGTCACTAGTCTAAATAGTGGGTATATAATAGTGAACAAAACAGACCCCCCCCCCCACATCTCTTCATGCAGCTTCCATTCTAATGGGAGAGATAAACAACAAAGAAGTTAAATAAAATATATAGTTTTAAGATAGCAGTGAATGCCTAGGAGAAAAATCAGAGAAGCGGGGAGGGAAGTTTATTTTAGGTAGGGAGGCCAAGGAAGACCTTATTAGGAAGATGACTTTTGAATAAAGGTCTGAAGAAAAAGAAGGGGGGGGGGCATTGATATGATGTTTAGGAAAGAACATTTCAGAGAGATCAAGTACAAAGGGTGGAGAATTGCTGGAGCATAGTGTACTATGGTGAGAGCAGGAGATGAGGCCAGAGAAGTAGCAGGAGCCAGATAGTACAGCCTTGCAAGTCACAGTAACGATTTTAGCTTTTACTCCATCTTGAGAATCCTGTGAAGGGTTTTGAGCAGAAGATCCACATGATCTGATTTACATTTTAACAGAGTTACTCTGGCTGTTCTATGAAGAATAGATTTAGGAGGGAGAGTGGTAGATGCAGGGAGACCAATTGGGAGCCAATTATAATAATCC
This sequence comes from Leopardus geoffroyi, assembly GCF_018350155.1. Lineage (NCBI taxonomy): Eukaryota > Metazoa > Chordata > Mammalia > Carnivora > Felidae > Leopardus > Leopardus geoffroyi. The sequence goes on along the minus strand of NC_059329.1, from coordinate 59,544,767 downwards.
AGAGGTGGGGGATGAGAAGTGGCTGAAATATGAATATATTTAGAGGGTAGGGACAAGAGAGCTTGCTGAGAGATTGGATGTAGAATATCAGAGGCAGAAAGGAGCCAAGATGTTTGGACTAAACAACTGGAAGACCAGTGTTGCCATTTCTTGAGATGCGAAAGACAAAGGAGGTGCTGTTTTGGGGAGGCAACTATCTGGAGTTCATTTTTGGGTGTGTGGAGTTTGAAATGCCCATTAGTGTACAGATGGTGAGAGGGCAGGAGGAGGAAGGGACAGGAGGTCTGAGGGTCAGGGGAGACATCTAGACTGGATATATCAATTTGGGAGTTAACAGCACACAGATGGCATTTAAAGCCATGAGACTAAATAAGATCATCAAAGGAGTGACTGTAGATGGAAAATACTTTCCTTCAACATTCAGGATTTGAGGAAACTAGGAGAAGCCGCAAACCAGACTGAGAAGGAGGGCCAAAATAAGAAGAAGAAGAAGAAGAAGAAGAAGAAGAAGAAGAAGAAGAAGAAGAAGAAAGGCAGGCAAGCTGGGAGATATCCTGGAAGTCATGTAAAGAAGGGGTATCAGGAAGGAGGTCGTGCTCCACCTTTAGAAATAAGCCCATCAACCCAACCAAAGGAGGGATGCAGAGACTCAGAGCACAGTGAAACGAGGTTTGTTTGTTTTTTTTTTTAATATATGAAATTTATTGTCAAATTGGTTTCCATACAACACCCAGTGCTCATCCCAAAAGGTGCCCTCCTCAATACCCATCACCCACCTTCCCCTCCCTCCCACCCCCCATCAACCCTCAGTTTGTTCTCAGTTTTTAACAGTCTCTTATGCTTTGGCTCTCTCCCACTCTAACCTTTTCTTTTTTTTTCCTTCCCCTCCCCCATGGGTTTCTGTTAAGTTTCTCAAGATCCACATAAGAGTGAAACCATATGGTATCTGTCTTTCTCTGTATGGCTTATTTCACTTAGCATCACACTCTCCAGTTCCATCCATGTTGCTACAAAAGGCCATATTTCATTCTTTCTCATTGCCACGTAGTATTCCATTGTGTATATAAACCACAATTTCTTTATCCATTCATCAGTTGATGGACATTTAGGCTCTTTCCACAACTTGGCTATTGTTGAGAGTGCTGCTATAAATATTGGGGTACAAGTGCCCCTCTGCATCAGTACTCCTGTATCCCTTGGGTAAATTCCTAGCAGTGCTATTGCTGGGTCATAGGGTAGGTCTATTTTTAATTTTCTGAGGAACCTCCACACTGCTTTCCAGAGTGGCTGCACCAATTTGCATTCCCACCAACAGTGCAAGAGGGTTCCTGGTGAAACGAGGTTTTAATCAATGTTCTTGCAAGTGGGTGTCTGACAAACAGGCACGCTCTGGGCATTTACCGCAGACAATTTGTTTCCTAGCACACAAGTCCCTCCCCTGGTTCCTCACTGGCTAAGTACTACAGAGGTTACAGTCTTACCCGGGCATTACCTATGCCCATGTAAGGCAAAAGGTAATCTGATTGGAACAAATGTACATTCCCTAAGGTGATGCAGAAGACTTTCAGTCTCTCCTCCCTTTGTTCTTTGGCGCATGCTCATTGCAAAGCCCAGGAAAATAAGCCTGCAAAACAGAGAGGGGAAGAAGAACGAGGAAATGAAGTATCTAAGGCTTTGGGACTCCATTGTGTGTGTTTGGGGTGAGGCGGGGGCAGGAGGCAGTTTGTACATATTTCCAATAGGTTGTAAACCTATTGCTAGACAGCACAGTTTTTGTTTGGTATTTCTGAAAATAATAATCATCTCCCTTCTCACATCTACTACAACCTAGTTCTGTACAAATTGTGTTTCTAGTTGTTTCCCAAGCAGACCAGGAACTCCTGAGGGCACAGACTTAAGTGGTTTCTATGTCCCCAGGACAAAGCCTGACATCTCCCATCTCCTCGATCCTTTCTCTGCTTTTCCTGTGGCCTATGTCCCCATGAGTCTCTCCTCCTGCTTCTTTTCCTTACAGGATCCCTACTGCCAGCACCTGTTGCCTCTCATGCTTCCTGACAGCTCTGGCCTAGTGGAAATTCCCCTGTAAGCTAGAGTTTCTTACCAAGGTCTTTAGCCAGGTTCAACAAGCCATGGTGACTGGTTAGTTCCAGGTAGAGGAAGAGGGAGTGGGAGAAATGGAAAATTTGTGTGATTCCCTATTTTTGGCTTGGGTAACTCAGTCAATGATGGTGACATTTGTTTTACATTCATTATCCATCATTTAACCTTGCCAGGTGCTTAACTTGCTTTCATTTCAAAGATGATAAAACTAAGACTCTGAGAGGTTAAGAAATTTGCTTCATATTCCTTCCTTTGTTCCACTGTTTGGTCAACATTTATTGAGTACCATGCAAAAGCCAGACACCATGCTAGGCCCTATGGATAGAGCAATGAAGCAGAAATAATCCCTCTCGTAGAGAAAAATATAGTGCAGTGAGGACTAAGTCAACTATAGACAATTATAGGAGAGCATAGTAAATGTTAAAATCAATGTATGCAGGAGTGTTATGAGAGTACAGAGAAAGGAGAGATGAATGGGTTCTGGAGAAACTGAGTTTAGACTTTTGTTCCAGGGAAGGAAACATTTGAGAGGGCCTTGAGGGATGAATAGGAGTTTACCTGGTAGACAAGTGAGAGAAGGAGCTGTACAAAGAGGCATTATTACCTTTAAGGGTATGGAGTTGAAAGGAGATGATGATGTGTTTAAAGAACAGTGAAAATCCTTTTGGGCAGAACCAGGTATCTGAGGATAGAGAAAGAGAGATGAGAAAGAATGTTAGGGGAACTCAGATGGGAAAGGCTTTGGTGGCCCTGAGATTGAGTGGACAGAATGGGAGCCAGGAATCCTGGGCCTTACCTTGACCCTATTGTGACTTGCTGGGGACCCAGGCAGATTCCACTTCATATCCCAGCTTCTGTTTCTGTTTTCTCTAACATAATATCCCAAACATGTCTCCAGATCTATGTGAGTCCCTAGAAGATACTTCCTGGCCCTGGCCCTTCTGTCCTGAGATACTACTTGCTCCTTCATTGTGTTTTATTCAAGCCAGCCCTGGGCTGAAAGTAGGAGGTAGGATAGGGATTTCTCAAGAGTCAGAAATAAGTCCAAAGCCCATAGGCTAGAGTGGAAAATCCATGGCTTTGTGCAGAGAATTCTCCAGGATCCAGGAAGGGCAAGAGCTGAGTGATGTGAATACAATATCTCCCTCCTATTTGTTCCTGAAATGTTTAGAGTGCATTTTTGCTTCAGGGCCTTTGGGCTTACTGTTCCCTCTGTCTGGAACACATCCCTCTTGCAGTGTAACCTCTGACAGTTGGTTTCTTTTGTTTTTTGTAATGCAAGTGCCTGACTTAAGCTTTGGTCCAACTGACAGCCATTTCTAATAAACAGGCCACCTCTCCTCCACCAAGGCTCCTTTGTTTTAGGGATTTTGCTGACTTTAATAACTGACCACTTTGGGCCACTTGTTTGTTCTCTTCCCCCACTTTAAATTCTCACTCTTAAGTTTTAAATTCCCCAAAAAGACTGGGCCCTCAGGGGCAATTAAGTGGCTCAGTAAGTTAAGCATCTGACTTCAGCTCAGGTCATGATCTCGCGGTTCATGAGTGCAAGCCCCGAGTCAGGCTCTGTGATGACAGCTCAGAGCCTGGAACCTGCTTCAGATTCTGTGTCTCCTTTTCTTTCTACCCCTTCCCCACTCGGGCTCTGTCTCTCTCCCTCAAAAAAAACCAAAAAACAAAAAAACTGAGCCCTCAAAACCAAAGGCCCCAACCATCGACCCCAATAAAAGCAAAACCCCAGAACCCCAGGCCCATATGCTCTTTCTATGGTGACCTTGCTGTGTGGCCACAAGTATGCTGTGTAATTTCCAGGTTCTGTAAGTAATAAACCTTTCCTCCAAAGTTTCCTGATGATTACTGCTCAAGAGCATCTTAAAAAAAGAATCACAAGGGCCAGTCCAACCACAGCACTGCTTACCAGTAGGCTGAGACCAGCACAGAACAATTGGTGTTGATGTGGTTTTAGAGTTGGGGTGGGGGGGGGGCAGGGGTGCATCCAGAACCATTGGCCAAGAAAGAATTCTTGAGACATCTTTGGTGCAAAAAGGTGATTTTATGAAAGCATGGGGCAGGACCCATGGGCAGAAAGAGCTGCCCTGGGGTTGTGACAGGTGATTGATTATACACCCTCAGGTTGGGAGGTGGTTAGGGATAGCATAGGTCTTCTAAGGAATTTTGGAAGCAAGGTTCCCAGGACCTTGAAGGGGCCAGCTGTTGTTAGGAAAAGGCATTTATTACTGCCTAGTAAAACCTTTATCATGAGACTCTTCAGATGTATTTCAGTGGGCCCTATGCTTGGAGGATGATTGCCAACATATATCTTTGGGGGGGGGGGGGGGGGGAGGCGGTAAAGGAAGTTTCCAAAGCAATTTTTATATGTTCAGGTAGACTTACAGGATCCTAGAGGTTGGGATAATGTTAAGCTAAGGTTGCCTTTTGCCCTTAGCAAAGTGTCATCATCGAAGCAGCTGAGCTCCTAGAGGAATGTCACTCTGCTTGTCCCAAGGATTTGTCAATGAGCTGTAGGCAGTAAGGAAATTTAATTTTTCATTTGCCTTTGTTTCCACATCAGTGTGGCTGGCAGGACTGCATGATGGTCCTTGCAGTTACCTTAGGGGGGGAGGGAATGCTTTTTTTTACCTGTAACTTGCTTATTAACCACCTAACTCAGATGGGTAACATCATCTCAGAAAGAAGCACCACTTGCTGGGGGTCTGTCACACTGCTATGTGCTTTCGCATACTGGCCCTGTGGTATGTTGTCTGTGGCGTGTAACCCAAAGAGTCACAGCTATCATAACAATCCAATGGTCTCCCCAGAGCATCGTGATCAAGCCCACAGGGTCTAATGAGATAATCAGACTCCTAATTATAAAGGCCTTAATTGACTATTACTGTGTGAGAGGGTCCTCCATGCCTCATGGCCAAGAAGAGCTAAGGAAGGTAGACTGGATCACAAGGGTATTGTCACTGCCCAAGGAGAGGCTCTGGGCTAAAGACACAAGGAAAAGAGGACAGGAGACTTCCACCTGCAACCACTGAGTCAGTGAGTTATGCTTGGACTACATGTCCTAATCCAGAAGACTGAAATAGCTTTGCAAGCGGAAACCAATGGCACCACCAGAGGGAAAATACAACAGAGGCCTACAGTCTCTGTGACACCACTTCACTCACTACTTCCACTCTTCATCCCCTGACCCAATGGGATATTACCAATCCCTGGTCAGATGTTACTAAAAAAAATGATGGACAGATATACATGTCCTGAACATCTGGTGCCAGAGCCTCTTGAGAACCCTGAGGAGGTACACCATCTCCTTGATATATGCAAAACCCACGGACACTTCCTGGGTGTTAGTCAATGCCATGTAAACCAAAATGCAAGACTCTGGTATTACACTCAGAGGCCTAGGAGCTTTTCCCAAAGATCCTATGTATATTGCGCTAGTGGAGGCAGACCCCAATCCAGAGAGGTCTTTTGGTACACTCTGGAAAGGAAAGCAGCCACCTAGCAAGAGGGCTTACAGTGATGTCATCCAAAATTTTTGGTAACAACACCTAAGATTAAGGTAACAGGATAAAAACAAAAAGTAGAAACTGAGACCACAACCATACCTTAACTGAAATTCAAACATTTCTTAGAGATTTTATGCAGCAGGAAGGAAAGAGAGGAACAAACAGGCTATTGCAAGTTTTCTTGTTGGTTTGGAATGGGCTCTGAATTGTTACTCATGGCTGCCAAAATGCACCAACTGGCCAGTATCTCTGAAGACCGTAAAATCCATAACTTTTTAAAAGATCCATCCAGGCTATGTGCTTGTTTCCTCTAAGATATCACAGATCCTGAACCCCTCAGCTTTCCCCTGAATGGGGCAGAACTAGAAGCACACTTCTGGAGGCATCCCCGCCACCAAAGGGAAAGCTGATATGGTTATCAAGGCCTCCAAGGAAGAGGAAGAGGGAAATGGGGCAAAGGCCCCTAGAGTCCCCTCATACTCATACTTCTCTCCTCCCTTGGATATTTACTGCCTAGCTCCATGCCATCTTTCCATCACAGTGATCACTGCTAAGGCTCACAGTGAATGGAAAGACTAAGGTGAAGCCCATCTCCTGCTGCACAAAATGAGCATGGTCCAATGGGTTTATCCTTTTCATGACTACAATGACCCAAATGACTCCCTCTTCATTTCATTTCTGAATAGGCCCGATTTGACCTCGAGTCCACAGAATTATTTTTACGAGGTGCTCCTCTAATTAAAGGTCAGTGCCACTATATTTTCCAGGTACCAGCAAAACCATCAAAAAGGCACTAAAACCCCAAGGAGAAAACTTACATTCTTTCTTGGTCCCTTGAAAATGTAAATCTCACTGTGTCTTTGAAGTGTAAACACCCCAGGATGTAACTTAAGTCTACTTGTCAAGGACAAGTACAAATCTTAAAAGCCTTCACAACTATTAGTAAAAAGCTTTAGCCATTGGAGCAAGACACCTTAACTTGTTCCATCTGCCAACTGGGATTCAACTTTTTTATAAACTAGTGACTTTTATATTATGTGCTTGATTCATGGCTAAAATTTTGCAATAGTGTCTCTGTGTATCTCTGTATGTTTATGTATGTCTGTGGATATATGTTCTGTACATGTGGGTTTTTTTTTTTTTCTCTCTCTCTACCTCCAGATGGTATTGCCAAAATTAATTGATAGGAGTTCCATTTAATTGGCTTAAAAATGAGCACTTAAAGGGGCGCCTGGGTGGCTCAGTGGGTTGAGCGTCCAACTTCAGCTCAGGTCATGATCTCGCAGTTGGTGAGTTCGAACCCCACATCAGGCTTTGTGCTGACAGCTCAGAGCCAGAGGCCTGCTTTGGATTCTGTGTCTCCCTCCCTCTGCCCCTTCCCCACTCATGCTTTCTCTCTGTCTCTCAAAAATGAGTAAATGTTAAAATTTTTTTTAAAAATGAGCACTTATGAATTAAATATTCCTAAAACTCAGAAATACAGAAACTAACCCAAATGTTTTTTAAGTTCACATGATCTGGGATAATCTTTGGTAAATAAATCTAGTTTAAATTTGATTTAATTAAAATTGGTATGTCTTCAGAGTTATCAACATTAACTATAATGCAGACATACAACTTTTATTCTACCTGAGTTTATTAGTCAAATTCATGTTATCTCTAATATAAATTTTGTCAGGAAGAACAGTAGCTTGGGATGCTGGCTGACTTTGTCTAGTGTCTAATGAAGTGTTTTTGGGTATCCTAAACATAATTGTTAGGAGCAGTGATTTAGATAGATGTAAGTGGGACAAGAGTTTTTAGGTGAAACTTTCATCAGTAATTATATCTTATAGCATGTCCAGTTTCATGGGGCACCTGGCTGGTTCAGTCAATGGAGCATGCAACTCTTCATTTTTTTTTAATGTTTTTTTTGAGAGAGAGAGAGAGAGAGAGAAAGTAAGCTGGGGAAGGGCACAGAGAGAGGGAGACACAGAATCCAAAGCAGGCTCCAGGCTCTGAGCTGTCAGCACAGAGCCTGACATGGGGCTCCAACTCACGAACCGCGAGATCATGACCTGAGCTGAAGTCAGATGCTTAACTGACTGAGCCACCCAGGCGCCCCAAGCATGCAACTCTTGATCTCAGGGTTGTGGGTTTGAGCCCCATGTTGGGTGTGGAGATTAGTTTAAAAAAATAAAATCTTAAAAAAAAAAAAACAGTTTCCCAAATCTTTGGTAACTTTCATTGTTATAATTTTGCTAAGTTAAAAAAAAAAAAAAAGAGGGGTGCCTGACTGGCTCGGTTAAGTATCCAACTCTTGATTTTGGTTCAGGTCATGATCTCAAGGTTTGTGAGTTCAAGTCCCACATTGAGCCCTGCGCAGACAGCTAGGAGCCTGCTTGGGATTCTCTCTCTCTGCCCCTCCCCAGCTCGTGTGCATGTGTGCTTTCGCTCTTTCTCTCTCAAAATAAGTAAATAAACTAAAAAAAAAAAAAAAAAGAATTTTGCTAAGTTAAATTAAATGATGGGAATTCATTGAATGTCTATATTATTTCTAAACAAGATGAAATACTGAAACATTAATTATTTTTTTAAGTTTTATTTGTTTATTTGTTTGTTTATTATTTATTTATTTATTTAGATTTATTTATTTAGAGAGCATAAGCAGGGGAGGGGCAGAGAAAGGGAGAGATAGAATCCCAAGCAGGCTCTGCACTGTCAGCACAGAACATGATATGGGGCTTGAACTCATGAACCATGAGATCATGACCTGAACTGAAATCGAGTCCAGCGCTTAACCAACTGAGCCACCCAGAAACATTAATTGTTAAACAAGTCTAAATTTACCTGCTTTTGATCTCTCATTATAGAAGAACTTAAAGACATCTGGGTCTGTTAGTAAACAGTCTTGGGTCACATGGAAAAATTGTGTTATGGGGAAATGTGTGTTACTAGAAATTGTTAAATATATTCATAAATTTGCCAATCTAATGAATGCTGATGTAAAAGTTCACAACTCCTTGCCTTTTAGTTGTTACTAGAAATTAAGGTTTTTAAGGGTTAAGAATTCTAATTAATATATGTAATTAAAGCTACTAGAACTAATAAAGGAAACAATTCTGTATGCAAGGAAAGTAGGATATGTTTTTGGCTAAGAGAAGGTATGAAGTATGAAGATGCATTTTTGTTAAGGAAAAAGAAAAATTGCCCTAAGAAAAAAAAACTGGTTATTTCATAATGGGAAAGAGGAAAATAAATGACAAAAATCAAACTTTCCCAAATCATTTTTTTTAAGTTTTATTTATTTATTTTCAGAGAGAGAGAGCATAAGCAGGGGAGGGACAGAGAAAGAGAGAGAGAGGGGGGGAGAGAGAGAATCTCAAGCAGACTCCACATTGTCAGCACAGAGCTGTATACAGGGCTCAGTCTCACGATCTGTGAGATCATGACCTAAGCCAAGATCCAGAGTTGGACGCTTAACCAACTGAGCCACCCAGGTGCCTCCCAAATCAAATTCTAAATGAAGTTCTGTTTTGTTTTTTTTTTTTTTTAATTTGGAAATACATTTGGGATTTTCTAAAGGGCACCTGGAACATCTCAAAAGATTTGTTCTCTCTCTGTATAAAAAAAGACATTAAGGGACACGAGGGTAGCTCAGTTGTTTAAGCGTCTGACTCTTGATCTTGGCTCAGATCATAGTGTCATGGTTCATGGGTTTGAGCCCTGCATTGGGCTCTGCCCTACAGTGTGAAGGCTGCTTGAGATTCTCTGCCCTTTTCCCCACTCATGTGAGTGTGCATGTGCACGTGTGTGTGTTCTCTCTCTCAAAATAAATAAATAAACATTAAAAAAACAAACATAAAAAAAAAAGAGGGGTGACTGGATGGCTCAGTAGATTGTCTCACTCTTGATTTTGGCTCAGGTCATTATCTCAGGGTTGTGAGGTAGAGCCAAGCCCTGCTTTGGGCTCTGTGCTGAGCATAGAGTCTGCTTAAGATTCTCTCTCTCCCTCTGCCCCTTTCCTCTGCTTGTGCGCTCTCTCTCTCAAAAAAACAAAAAAAAAAAGGAAATAAAAAATAAAAAAACAAATAAAAAAAAAATAGGGGAGTCTGGGTAGCTCAGTTGGTTAAGTGTCTGACTCTTGATCTCAGCTCAGGTCATGATCTCATGGTTCATGAGTTTGAGCCCCATCTCGGGCTCTGCACTGATGGTGAGGAGTCTGCTTGGGATTCTGTCTCTCCCTCTCCCTGCCCCTCCCCCACTTATGTTTGTTTTCTCTCTCTCTCTCTCTCTGTCTCAAAATAAATAAACTTTAAAAAAAATAGAAAAAGACATTAAACAAATTGGGCTTATTTGATGTGTTAAATTACATGGAAACATGTCAAGTAAGAAATAATGCTAAACTTTCTTCATGGATATCCTTGTATGGATATATGTTACTAATATAAGTGTTCCAGAAATTATATGAAATTCCTAAAAGTCCAATATGTAACATTATCAGTCATAATTCCAGTTACCATCTTAACATGTTTGCATATCACAGAAATAACCAAATTTCCTCATCAATTTCACTAAACAGAACTCTCATCAGACTTTTAACTATGGGCATTTTTTAATGTTTATTTTTAGAAGAGAGAGAGAGGGAGAGAAAGTGTGAGTGGGAAAGGGGCAGAGAGAGAGGGGGCAGAGGATCTGAAGTGGTCTCTGAGCTGACAGCAGAGCCTGATGCAGGGCTCAAACTCACAAACTGAGAGATCATGACCTGAGCTGAAGTTGAACACGCAACCTACTGAGCCACCCAGACACCCCTTAACTATGGACATTTTAAGTCTTTTTTCATTTACAGGCAGTTATTGTTTTACTCTGAGTCTCTTGCAAAGGTGCTTCATCTTCAAGGAGATTCATGGAAAGGACTCTGACAAGTACAGCTTTCTGATAACTTTCAGATCATACCATTGAACTCAGTAAGAATTTACAGAACTCTTATGAAAAGCTGGATTCATAAGACTGTAACGAAACATCAAGATCAAGAATTAATTACATATGGGCGCTCCTGGGTGGCTCAGTTGGTTAAGCATCCAACTCGATTTTGGCTCAGGTCATGATCTCACAGTCATAAGATGGAGTCCTGAGTTGGGCTCTGTGCCTACAGCATGGAGCCTGCTTGGGATCTCTCTTTCCCTCTCTCTCTCTGTCCCTCCCCTGCTTGTGCTCTCTCTCTCTCTCAAAATAAATATTAATAAAAAAAATATTCTACAACATCACCCAAATCTTCAAACAGATGGCTAAACTCTTGCGATCACTAACCTGTTTTCATGGATGGACCTTTCAAGTTTGAGACGACGGCTGTGGACTGAATTTCAGAATATTGTCTGTATAATTATTATAGCATTTACTATTATAATCCTATTTATGTGCAATTTCTGGGTTACAAGGTGCCCTACCCCGACTTTTAGCATGTGGGCTACCCCGCCACCATTAATCTCCTCACCACTGCCTCTGATACCTCAGCATCACAGGGAAGATTATAATGTAAACCTTGACAGTGGGTTGTTCTTTTTTGCAGCCCAAATGCCTGACTTAAGCTTTGACTACTGAGACGTCCATATCAAGGACAGTCTTCTTCAATAAACACATTGCCAGCCACATGGGCTAAAGAGCCAGGTCACCTCCCCGCCAACGGATGCTCTTTTGTTTTGGAGATCTTGTTTTTTCTCTTCTCACACTTTAAATTCTCACTCTTATTTATTTATTTCAAGTAGGCTCCATGCCCAACATGGGGCTTGAACCCATAAGCCTGAGATTAAGAGTCACATGCTCTACTGACCGAGCCAGCAGGTGCCCCCTGCTTTCATGTTTTAAGTTCACCAATAAAGAGTGAAACTGTGAAACCCTAGGCCCCCACCCATGACTCCAATAAAAGTGGAACCCCAGGCCCGTGTGCTGTCTCTACCCACGACCTCGTTGTGTGGCCCCAGGTATGCTGTGTAATTTCCAGGTTCTGTGAGTAATAAATCCTCATTTTTTTCAAAGTTTCCTGATGGTTATTGCTGAAAGGCATCTTACATTCATAACAGGAAGCACAAGGGTCAAGACCAGTCCAACCACAACATTGCTTCTTGATAAGCTGGGACTGGTACAAGATACTCCTCCATATCCATACAGAAACTTTCCTTACTTCACTATGGCCTCTGCCCAGATATCACCTTGTAGATCTTTCTATATAAAATATAGAAAATATCTTTCTATATAAAATAACCCCTGCTGGGCACCTGGGTGGCTCAGTCAGTTAAGCAGCCGACTTTTGACTTCAGCTCAGGTCATGATCTAACGGTTCAAAATAAATAAACTTTAATAAAATAAAACAGCCCCCTCTATCATTCTCTATTCCCTTACCCTGCTTTATTTCTCCAGAGCACCATCATCATGTATCTTCATTTGTTTTCTCTCATCTCCCCTCCCTCACTGGAATGTTAGCTCCATGACAGCAAGGACTTTGTCTTGTTCACTGTTGTAGCCCTAGCACCTAGAGCAGCCTAGCACATAGTAGACACTCAGTGAATCTTGAACTGATTAACTTTTTTAATGTTTATTTATTTTGAGAGAAAGAGAGAGAGAGAGAGCAGGGGAGGGGCAGAGAGAGGGAGAGAGAGAATCCCAAGCAGGCTCTGTACTGTCAGCACACAGCCCAATGCAGGGCTTGAACTCACGACCTGTGAGATCATGACCTGAGCCAAAATCAAGAGCCGGACACTTAGCCAACTGAGCCACCCAGGTGCCATACTGCCACTTTGCTGGTCCAAGGCACCATCATCCCAGGCCTGGACTCCTGAGGTCTATCTGATCCACCCACCTGCCCACACCCAATCCCTTCTGCCCACCTCAGCCAGGAGATCTTTCAAAACTGCCGACTGAATCATGTCACTCCTCGGATTAAAACTCTTCAATAATTAAATAATCTGATCATCCCTTGCAGTGATGAGGAAGTCTGTGGAAATAGTTTGCTAATTCTGTAGAATTAACTGTTATTTGGCTGTATTAAGATGATAAGCCAGGGGTGCCTGGGTGGCTCAGTCGGTTAAGCCTCCGACCGTGGCCTAGATCATGATCTCACCATTCCAGAGTTCGAGCCCCATGTCAGGCTCTGTGCTGACAGCTCAGAGCCTGGAGTCTGTTTCAGATTCTGTGTGTCTCTCTCTGCCCCTCCCCCACTCATGCTCTGTCTGTCTCTCTCTCAAAAAATAAATAAACATAGAAAAAAAGATGATAACCCAAATTATTTCTCAGAGCCTGGAAAAGGCAACACTAACTGTCACAGTATTATCAGTTTTCTATTGCTGCACCCATCTCCTAGCTTTGTGGCTTATTGTTGCAGGCAAGATGGGATGGGAGGACAGTGCAATGAGGATATAAGCATAGTGTCAAAGTATTTTCCCACAAAATACTGATTACTCACAAAGGGAAAACTAATAACTATATGGAGAGAAACCACCTTAACCAAACTATTGCTAGCAATAGGACATATTGCACATCACATACCCCTTGATATGATACACTCAGAAAGGGCCAATGCTCCTCTGATTTTCTGGCCAAAATGTGTTTGGTTATGTAAGAGGCCAACATTCAGGGAACATGGATGAAAAGTATATGGGAACTCTCTTTACTACTTTTGCAATTTTTTTGTAAGTCAAAGATTATTCCAAAATGCGAAGTTAAAAAATCAAATGGATGTAGTGACTTAATAGCTATCTTATTAAATTTCAAGATTTTTATGAGTCAGGAATTTGGGCAAGACTCAGATGGATAACCCTTCTGCTCCACGTGGCAGTGGCTAGGGTCACTTGGTAGTGTTCAGCTTATGTCTGAGCTGGTCTTGAACATCCAAGATGGTTTTACTCATGTGCTTGGCCCTTGGGCAGGGGTTGCTGGAAGGCCATCCTTCCTAGACCCCTCTTTTCCACGTAGTCCAGGGGCTTCTCAGTGTGGCCCCTCCAGTAGGTAGTCAGTCTCCTCACATGGTGGCTCAGGGATCTAAGAGATAGGAAATAGAAGCTGCTAGTCCCTGCCTCGATCGGTTTGGGCTGCTGTAACAGAATACCACAAACATGATAGAGAGCAGAAAGAAAAAGCAAGCTCTCTAAATAACTCTTATAAGGGCACTAATCCCATCTAAGCCTAATCATTTCCCAGAGGTCCTGCCTCCCAATATCATCACATAGTGGGGGCAGGTAAGGGATCAACATACGACTGTGGGAGAGACACAAACATTCAGTCCTTAATAATCCCTAAGGCCTGGAGCTAGAAACTGGCAAAACATCAGCTTTATCACATTTTAGTGGTCAGAGCGGTCACAGAGCCTGTCCACGTTCGAGGGGAAGGGTTACAGACCTCACTTGTCAACAGTCAAAGAATTTGTACTCTTCTCTAACCCTTCCTCATGGGAAAGGGCTTTTTCCCCTCCATTGCACAGGATTAGATTAATCATAACCTTTGTTTCTTGGCACACTCTCAGCACTGGTCCAGGCGTGACTGCCTTTATATATTTATTTATGTCTTTGCTTAGCTTTTTTCAAAAAAGCAACGGAAATCTTACGTTTTCTCTTTCTGCATCGTTTGTGATTTGTATACCTGCTTGATAACATGGCTAGGAAGAACTTCTAATGAAAAATCTAAACTTACCTCTAGTTGGAATGGGGTAACATGATACTCTTCTTTCTAAAATATTATATTTCTTTTATTTACATTGACAAAACTTAGTAGAACTGGAAAAAATATTGTACAGTCTAAGAGGTTTCTAGGGAGAGAAGCTCTGAAGGCTGTTCTCAAAAGTAAACATAGAATGTGGTTTCTCAGCTAAATTTCCTAGAGACAAAGCAACATAAATGAGACCATGTATCTGGAGATAGCATTACAGTGAAAAAAGCATGGGCTTTGTAGCTAAATCAGCTTGGGTTGAATCCTGACTCTTCTACTCTTTAGCTGTCTGGGAAGTCACCTAACTCCCAAGGCCTGAGTTTCCTCATCTGTATGTTGGGAGTAATAGAGTTAACATTGCAGTGGGTTGTGGGAGTTACAGACACAAGGTAAGTAAAGCATCCATTATTCTAACTGGGGTAGAGTAGTTCTCAATGTATGATGACTGATGTGATTATGTAACACATGTTTAGTTTCATTTACACCTTCAAACCTCTCCTAAGAGAAGGAAAACAGATACATGTCCCAGTTTAGGGAATGAAGGTACCAAGACCAGCAGCACAGTGAAGATCTCAGGCTGGTTTGCAGGCTGGTTCAGTAGTGCTGCTGACCATGGTCTGGTACTCAGCAGTGATGGCGCCCGGAGTGGGCACATGGGGCAAGGTGAGCATCTCATAACCAGACTCTGACCTTGTCATCCCAGACGTACCCGCGGCAGGACCATGTGCTGAGAACAGACTGAAACCACAGACCTTGCCCCAGGAGAGGTATTCCACTAGTTGGGTATGTGAGGACAAGATTTGGAGGTTTTCCCAAAATCATAATGGGAAAACATCAATATACGTTATTAAAAAAAAAAGAAAAAAACAGGGGCAATACCATCTATCCTCTTGCTAGCAGCAATTTTACTATCTGAAATAATGTTTGAGAAATAGACTAAGGGACAAGCATCTCTGACTTGGAAAAAATGAACTTTTCTTCCTTTACTTTTTGTTTTTTAAAGATTTTATTTTTTGGGGCGCCTGGGTGGCGCAGTCGGTTAAGCGTCCGACTTCAGCCAGGTCACGATCTCGCGGTCCGTGAGTTCGAGCCCCGCGTCGGGCTCTGGGCTGATGGCTCGGAGCCTGGAGCCTGTTTCCGATTCTGTGTCTCCCTCTCTCTCTGCCCCTCCCCCGTTCATGCTCTGTCTCTCTCTGTCCCAAAAATAAATAAACGTTGAAAAAAAAAATTTTTTTTAAAAAGATTTTATTTTTGAGTAATCTCTACACCCAGCGTGGGGCTTGAACTTACAATACCGGGATCAAGAGTCACGTGCTCCGGGGGCGCCTGGGTGGCTCTCAGTCCGTTGAGCTTCCGACTTCGGCTCAGGTCATGATCTCAGGGTCCGTGAGTTCGAGCCCCACATCGGGCTCTGTGCTGACAGCTCGGAGCCTGGAGCCTGCTTCAGATTCTGTGTCTCCCCCTCTCTCTGCCCCTCCCCTGCTCATGCTCTGTCTCCCTCTGTCTCAAAAATAAAATAAACATTTAAAAAAAAAATTTTTTAAAGAATCACGTGCTCCACTGACTGAGCCAGCCAGGTGCCTCCTTTCTTAACTTTTTTATAATGGTTAAAGAAAGGGTTTTTGCCATAGAGAGCATTTTAATTAATTTCAGACCATACAAGGCATAAAGAAGTACTTGAAGGTTATGGTATCAGCTGTGACAATAATACTCAAGTGTGTAAGTGTGGATAACTTGGCTTCATGAGGTTTTTGTTTGTTTTGTCAAAAGCATAAATGTATAGTGAGGAGTGCCTGGGTGGCTCAGTCGGTTAAGTGTCCGACTCTTGATTTCAGCTCAAATCATGATCTCACAGTTGGTGAGATCCAGCCTCATGTTGGGCTCTGCGCAGACAACATAGAACCTGCTTGGGATTCTTTCCTTCTCTCTCTGTCCCTCCCCCACTCACATGCACATGCTCTCTCTCTCTCTCTCTCTCTCAAAATACATAGACTTTAAAAAAAAAAAAAGCACAAATGTACAGTGAAACTACCCCCAAAAGGCAAAGTGTAGAACAGTATGCTATCATTTGTGCACAAAAAGGGAACATATGGTTGGCCTTGAACAATGCAGAGGTTAGGAGTGCTGATACTCCCTACCTCACTGTGCAGTTGAAAATTTGCATGTTAGGGGTGCCTGGGTGGCTCAGTTGGTTCGGCATCCGACTTCAGCTCAGGTCATGATCTCACGGTCCGTGAGTTCGAGCCCCGCATCGGGCTCTGTGCTGACAGCTCAGAGTCTGGAGCCTGCTTCAGATTCTGTGTCTCCCTCTCTTTCTGTCCCTTCCCCGCTCATGCTCTCTTTCAAAAATAAACATTAAAATTTAAAAAAAGAAAGAAGAAAGAAAGAAAGAAAGAAAGAAAGAAAAAAGAAATCTGCATGTGACTTTTGACTCCCCCAGAACCTAACTAGTAATAGCCTACTGTTGACTGGAAGCCTTACCAGTAACATAAACAACACATACTGGGGCGCCTGGGTGGCGCAGTCGGTTAAGCGTCCGACTTCAGCCAGGTCACGATCTCGCGATCCGTGAGTTCGAGCCCCGCGTCAGGCTCTGGGCTGATGGCTCAGAGCCTGGAGCCTGTTTCCGATTCTGTGTCTCCCTCTCTCTCTGCCCCTCCCCCGTTCATGCTCTGTCTCTCTCTGTCCCAAAAATAAATAAACGTTGAAAAAAAAAAATTAAAAAAATAAAAAAAAAACAACACATACTTTGTATGTGTATTTTATGCCATATTCATACAATAAAGTAAGCTAGAGAAAAAATGTTATTAAGAAAATGCATTTATAGTACTGTACTGTTTATCCAAAGAATATCTGTGTATAAGTAGACCTGTGCAGTTCAAATCCATGTTGTTCAAGGGGTCAACTGCATATGGCATAAACGCATAGAATTTCTATGGTAGTATGCCCAAGGACCTAGGACTAATGGTAGCCTCATGTTCACATTTCTGCAAACATATCTATAGTATCCATAACTAATACATAGCATTATTTTATAAATATTCTTCTTACTGAAATGTACATAATGGTATCAAATCAGATGCATCATTCTGTATTTTATCTTTCCATTCAACATTCTATATATTTATATTCATATACATACAAACATATATGTTATATTTAAATAAGGTATACACTCAGACGGTTCAAAGAATCAAAACAGCATAGAAAGATTTATAGAAGAAAGTCTCAGTGCACCTGGCTGGCTGGGTCAGAAGAGCATGCGACTCTTGATCTTGGGGTTGGGAGTTTGACCCCCTGTTGGGTAGAGATTACTAAAAAATTAATAAACTCACAAAAATTTTAAAAAAATAGAAGAAAGTCTCATTCCTAATCCTGTGTCATCCCACCAAGCAACTACTTAAAAAATTTTCTTCCACATTTCCAGAATTTTCTTACGCAAGCACATACATTCTCCCTCTTCCTTGTTTACACAAAAGATTGCATTCTACCAACACCTTTCTGCACCCTCCTTCTTTCACTCAACAATATACTTGGAGGGTTTCCCATATTTGTACACCAAGAGCTTTCTCAGTCTTTTATACCAGGTTAGATCCCATTGGGTAGACCATAATTTATTTACCTGGCCTCTCACTGAAAAACAGTTGAGCTGTTTCCTAGACAGAGCCTGACCACCCCGCCTGACTGAGACACTGGAGAAGCAGTCCAGGTAGGTTTATAAGAGGGAGTGGAGAGGAGGAGGGAGACACTGTACCTGCCAGGTGGGCTGAGGGCAGAGGCGAGTTCAGGCTTTGAGGGAAGGTGGGGAGGGAGAGGGGAGGAAAGGTGAAGTCTTTCCCAGTTCTCCTGGGGTCTCGTGTGTCTGCTGAATTTTCCTCTGGTAACTCCCACCACCCACTGCTCTGGCTCCGTTCCCTCCTTCAAGTGCCTTACTCTTGGCCTTCCCCTGGTTCTACGCCTGGCTCCACCAGAGTAACTTCCCAAGACCCTTGTGTGGTGGGGAGGGGTTGTTGAGGTGTGAGAAACCGGGCTCTGACTCTCCGGGCCTGCACCCTCATTGGCTCTCCACATTGCACCCCTAGCATCCCCCAACTCCCGTGTCACTGGGTCCAGGACCATAAGCGGTAACTGAATGGCTCAGTGGCCTTCAGCTGGCCCTAGGTCAGCATCCCTGTCTGCCCACTGGCAGTCTCTGGGGGCCTGAAACTAGGCTACCTTGGACTGGTGGGGGATGGGCTGAGGCTGACAGGTACTTCTTCCTCTCACTCCCCACTCTCATCAGCAGACCACTTCCTGTGGTTCCTGTTGTACACATCTGAGAAGACTTGCCGAGCTGGCAGGACTCTCAGACTGTGGATGAAACACCACCAGTGAAATACAGAAGGATATATCCAGAGAAGGGTGGTGGCTCCCACCAAGGTAGAGAGCAAGCTAGCATTGGAGGGCCCTTGGAAGAAGGCCCTTGGGTCTTGCCTTCTGGCCTAGACCTCTACATCTGCCTTGTTGTTTGACTCAGGTGCCCTAGGGGATAAGCTGGGTGAGGAGGGCAGAGATCTGGGCTTGGCAGGCAGACAAGAAACTCGGTGGAGAGTCTCATGGCTGCTGCCTCTCTCTCAGGCTGTGTCCACCTCTGACTGTGGCTTTCTGGCAGGAACGGATGAACATGGCCTGGCAGATGACACAGTTGCTGCTTCTGGTTTCGGTGGCTACTGCGTGGGGTGCCCAGTCCAGGACTCCAGGGGCCAGGAGAGACCTGCTCAATGTCTGCATGGATGCCAAGCACCACAAGACAAAGCCGGGCCCTGAGGACAAGCTGCATGACCAGGTGAGGATGGAGTGGGGTCAAGGGTTGGGGAGAATGGAAGAAGTTGGGAAATGGGAAGATCAGTTTTGGGGAGCAATGGAGTCAAGAGGGTGGCTGAGGCAATCTCCAGGAGTCCACCAGATTTACTGTAGTGAGGGGACCATTTTCTGGCACCTACTATGGGCCAAGTGCTTTCCTCACGCCTTGTCAGTGAATATGCCCAAAGGGCCTAATTGGTAGGTGGATGGTCTCTACTCATTCAGATAAGGAAATGGGAAATGAGGCCCAGAGAGGGCACAGGTACACGTGGGAATTGAGAGGCTAGTCTTTAGCAGGGCTTAGGACAGAGTCGGGCAGTGCCCTTCCCAGCATTAACTATGTGCCAGCCTACGCAGCTCAAAGACGAGGTACAGGGGAGACAGGTCCCTCAAGGTCACAATGCGGCAAACACATATGAACAGTCCAGGTCCTCCACCCCTATTAAGTCCTGAAGAGACAGTGACAAATCAGATAATGCTGGGAACACTTCCCAGGAAAGGTGCCATCAGCCTTGGCCTTGGAGGATGAGTAAGAGATTTCCAGGAAGACAAAGCAGGAAAGGGCAGCCTAGCAGAGAACAGCATGTACACGGGTGGCAGGGTTACAGCACAAGCCGTGGCAAGCGTAGTGAGGCAAGAGCCAAGAATGCTGCTGCCCACAGAGAAGGGGAGGTGAGGGCCCTCCTTTTATAGGTAAAGCCCCTGAAGCCACTCAGGGAACCCGAGCCTGAGGTTGAACTCCAGGATCATGAGAGATGTCAGTATTTCACTCTTCCTGGTCTCCTCCTCTGTTCCCCACAAAATCTCACGTTGCTAGAGGGCCGGGGATGTTTCCAGGGAAAGAAGGCATAGACTGACCCAGGGGCTGGAAGTGAAGGGCGGGAAGCCCAGAGCCCCATGACTTCTGAGTCATTTCCGATGTATCATTTGCTTTGTGCATGTGTGCATGCGCTAAAATATGAGTAACATAAAATATGCCATTTTAAGCACGTCTAAGTATCCAGTTCAGGGGTATTAAATCCATGCACATTGTCTTGGGACCATCACCACCACCCATCTCCAGAGCTTTTTATCTTCCAAAACCGGAAGTCTGTATCCACCACTTCATTTTCAGAACCTTTTAAGTTCTAGAGGGTGCTTTGAAGAACCCTCTGGAGCACTTCTTCTTCTCCAAGAAATGGCACACAGACTTTTGTGGGAGACAGATGATTCTGTACTTGTGAGAGACAGGGGCTGCACTGAGAGTGCTTATCTATGTTGAGCCCCTGCTATAGGCCAGCAAGTGATTTTCATTATATAATTAATCTTGTGGAGGCAGAAACCACTGACTGTGGTGGGCAGGTCAGGGATGAGGTGCATGGGTTCTTGCAGGGCAACCGAGAGTTGGGGCATCAGAGGAGGAGTGTGCATAAAGTTAGGGAGGCCTGGAAGCATGTTCTGTGTCAGCCGTGCTGGGGGCGGGCTGGGTTGCTGGAGAAGGGTAGGTTTGGTTCTACCCTCATGGGTTTTCCTGAGTTTCTCCTGAGTGCCCAGACCTGTCACATCTCCCCTGTCCCTTGGCCCTGGGTGCTAGAGGTCATCTCAGAGATTTTAAGCAATCGGCTCATAATCACTCAGCTCTGGAGGACCAGCTTAGAACGATTTCTTCAGACACCTTCACCACTTCCTCTGTCTTAGCTGTCTTGAATTTACCTCTCTGGAATTGCCTCCCGCGTTGAGTCAGGTCCACACCGGGGTTCATGTGCAAGACATTGCCCCTCTGTTCCCCACTGCTTTCTGGACCTATCTGAAGTCCACTAGCCTGGGATTCCAGACCAGATGACAGCAGATCAGCCCCCCTCATCTCCACCCTTACCACAGCTTGGAGCCAGGCTTTTCAACCCCACCCCTCTCCTGAGTTAAAATCTTGATCCTACCATTTCCCAGGGTAAACTCTGTCAAAGTTGAAGTAATGATGTTTTCACTAGGCCGTTGAAGGCATAAAGTGCCAAAGCCTCAGGGACTTTGCACTTGTTGTTTTCTGTGCCTACAATGATCTGTATCTTCCCTCTGCCCGGGACTAAAACTATAAGCTCCATAAAGGTAGAGATTTGATCTGTTTTGTTCACTGCTATATTCTCAGCACCTAGCACAACGCCTGATTGAAGGTAAGCATTCAGTTAATATGGGCTGGATGTGGAATGAGTAATATAAATAACCCGAATCATGTGAAATAACTTTGTAAACTGTTTAGAGCTGTAAAAATAATTGCTCCCCCAGACAGTGGTTCCCACGCCTCCCACATCCTCTGTTTTACTCTCTGTTAAAAGTTCTGTTATAACTACCCCAAGGGCCAGGCATAGAGGCACCCTCCCCAGCAAGTATTCCTCTGGATGCCCTACCTGGGGCCAAGGAGCCAGAATATGGAGGAGACAGCTGTGGTGGGGGAGGCATGTGTTCCAGTGTCTTCTCCACCCAGTGCACTCCCTGGAGGAAGAACGCCTGCTGCTCACACAACACCAGCCAGGAGCTGCACAAGGACCCCTCCCTCTTGTATAACTTTAACCTGGACCACTGTGGCAAGATAGAGCCTGCCTGCAAGCGCCACTTCATTCAGGACAACTCTGTACGAGTGCTCACCCAATCTGGGGCCCTGGATCCAGGAGGTACGGGCCTCTCCCTCACCCCAGCCCAGCGGGCTGCCATCCTGCTCGGTCAAGGTGGTCAAGGCGGTGGCTGCCAGCACCCCTGGCTGAGAGGAGCCCTCCCTCCCCCCCTCCCCCCCCCAGGTGAACCAGAGCTGGCGCAAGGAACGCTTCCTGGACGTGCCCCTGTGCAAGGAGGACTGTCAGCAATGGTGGGAGGACTGCCGCACCTCCTACACCTGCAAGAGCAACTGGCACAAGGGCTGGGACTGGAGCTCAGGTGAGGGCCTGGGGTGCGGAGATGGAGGCGGGGTCCGAGGATCTGGGGTTGGGTGCGGATCTCCAGGGGGGTGGCCAGAAATGGGCTTTGGGCCCAGGGGCTGAATGTCTGTGTCCACCCTCTCTCCCCATGCAGGATCGAACAAGTGTCCGGCCGGAGCCACCTGTCGCACATTTGAGACCTACTTTCCCACGCCCGCAGCCCTGTGTGAGGGCATCTGGAGCCACTCCTACAAACTCAGCAACTACAGCCGAGGGAGCGGCCGCTGCATCCAGATGTGGTTCAACCCGGCCCAGGGCAACCCCAACGAGGAGGTGGCCAGGTTCTATGCCTTGGCCATGAGTGCTGGGGCCATGTCCCATGGGATTGGGCTTCTCCTGCTCAGCCTGGTCCCCATGCTGCACCTCTGGCTCCTTAGCTGAGTCCCTCCCACTGCTGACATCTGGACATCTTCTTTGACTGCACCCAGCCTAGGTGACCCAGCCTCAGCCCAGCTCAGCAATCTCAGATAAAGGGGCCTCCCAATGCCCTAGTAATTATGCTTCTTGATCCAAGATGGGTCATATGGGATTCCTCTGACAGCCTATTTTAATAGACAGATCCAGGTGTATCTTGTGTCTCGTAAATAATTTGGAGATGAGTCGTTTGGGGGGCAACATGCCTCATTGCTTTATCATTCCTATTGAGAGGCCCAAAGAGGGACTGGGACTGGCTTGAAGTTTACCGGTAAGTAGGGGTGGAAGCTGACCCCTAAGTCTGAGGTTCTTACGTCTACACCAGGCTTCCCCCTCAAGTTCCCTCCCCCAAGTTCATCACTCCTACATCACAGGGCATGATGAGGGCATTGGTGGAAGAGGTGGGCAGAGACTGGCAGATGAGTCATCAGGCTCCTGGTAGGAAATAAAAGTTTCTTGCCCCTTCCTTCCCTTTCTAGATGTGGACTAGGGTGGAGCTATTGGTGGTGGTAGTGGGTAGGGAATGCCAATGAATAGCAATGGCATTGCTTCCCTTTCTTAAAAGGACAAATAATGCTACACTGAATCATCTTATGCATGGTAGAATGCTATACTTGAATTTCAGAAAAGGGATTGCTGGGTCAAGAAGCATATGCATTCGGGTGCTTGGGTGGCTCAGGCAGTTAAGCATCCGACTTGGCTCAGGTCTTGATCTCACAGTTCATGGGTTCAAGTCACACTGTCAGGGTCTGTGCTGACAGCTCAGAGCCTAGAGCTTGCTTCTCCTTCTCTCTCTGCCCCTCCCCAGGTTGCAATCTGTCTCTCTCTCTCCCATAAATAAAGATTAAAAAAAAAAAAAGGAAAAAAAGTAAAACAAACACAAAAAATGTCTTACTACATGACAGCCCCTTACCAGAGCTTTAAGGCTTTTCCATGGTAACTGTTGGAAAAACTAAGCTTCAATGGCATAGAAAGCCCTGCCATCCGCCCCAACTTAGAGCTCACTCTGTCAAACTGTTCCCCTTCCATACCATCACACTTTTCACTTTGGGCCTTTCTCAGGCAATTCTCTTTCTGTGTTCCTGGAACGTTCCTTTGTCCTCTGTGGGCTGGCTCCTCATAGCCTCTCAGATTTCAACCTACAATTCCCCACTAACAGGACTTCTGACCACTCAACCAAAAGAAGTCATCCAGGCACTTTCTTATCACATCGCTCCAGTCCCTTTGTACAAACACCTACCTACTGTGTTTATCATGTGCTGTCCCTGACAACACAAGCCCTCACAAGTAGCCTATGGAAGCCCAGGGAGGTTAGAGGAGGCTTCCAGAGGAGTAACGTTTGCCAAGCAGAAAACGGAGGGCGGACCGGTATTCCATGGTTATGGTTCAGCATGTACAAAAACTTGGTGGGACCAAAGCACAAGCAAAAATTTCTAGATGGCTGAAATAGAAGTTAAGATGGCAAGGGCAGGAATTGAGGCCAGAGGAGAAACATTGGATTTGCAAGCCTTAGGCTGATGCCCTGAGTGCCTCTCACAAAGCTTCTCTTTCATTCTTTGTGAAAGGATCTGGTTTGGAATGGGACTCAGATCTGAATCCTAGCCCCACCTTGCTGCCTGGGAACCACAGTTTCCACAGCTGATGGGCTGGCATTCAGGTAAAGCTCCAGTTTCTCCCACCCCCACTCCCTGAAGCCCAGGGCCTCTCCCTTTGTAGGCCAAACACCTTCCTGTTATCTTTGTCTGGTCACAGGGCAGCCTACAGATTGGGTTCTACAAGGATGCAGATAGCTCACCTTGCTGATATTAAGCTTCCGGTCCAGGCAGATAACTCTCTCGGGATCTGCTCTGAGGTGGCTGCTTCACCCCCCACCCCAGCACCCAGATCTCAGATTCAGAACCAGGCTTGAGGCTCAACAAGGGCAGGGACTCCCCACAGGTCATAACCCCACCCCCAAATCACCTCCCAGTGGCTGGTTACTTCTGAAGCCATCAGGGCCCAGGGCCTTACTCTCCTGGTGGAGGGGCCACAAAGCCCAGTTAATGATCAGCCCCCAGGGCAGGGGTGGAGGGTGCGGGCAGGGACAAGTCCAATCTGAAAGAGCTCCCACCTTAAGACATTCCTAGATCTCTGGTCATTCTTCCCCAATCAGGAGAAGGCTGTCTGGTCCTATAAAGCCAGAAGAGAGGTCTGAAGGGTCCAATGGTGCCTTATCTGCCAAAGTCTTCAGAGGGCTGAACCCTCCCTGCTTGTCACAGGATTCAAGTAAGGATCACTCTGAGGGAGAGGGAAAGCAGGGCATGAGCTGGGGGTCTCCTGGGAGTCCATTTCTTTGCAGACCCTTTAGGGCTTGGCTTCTCCCCCAGCAATCCCACTCCCTCCCTGTTCCATGGGCCCAGACCTATGGCCTTCCCCAGGGTATTGAGGCTCCATCTTCCTTAAACTTCTATTGCCATCCATAGGTTGATGGCTCCCACATCTGCATCCAACCTAGACCCTTCCTCTAGGCTTTCATCTCTGTAACCACTTCTTCCTGGGTCGCACACAGGCGCTGTGACAAAACAAAGCTTGGTATTTTCTCGTGCCCAAATTTGCTCCTCTACTCTTCCCTTTCCCCAAAAGTGGTACCACCATGATAAAAGGAAGGCTTGTGTCCTTGGCTAGGGTGAAAGAGGTGGGAGGGGTCTACATGAGACCAGACTCTGATGATGCCATAGATGGGGCACCTGTATGGGTAGATGTGGGGGGCAGGGGAGTGGAGGGAGGAGGGCTGGGGCCTGGGGTTCTGGGCATCTGAACATCTGATTGTGCAGCTGGAGGTGAGCAATGCCTGGGGCTGATGAGTTTGGAGGAGTTGCTGGATCTATAAGTTGGGGGCTGGAGAGTTCTGTGCTCTCTACAGCTGGCTGGGAGCTTGGAAGCTTGCACTCCAGCCCTTGCCCTGCAATTGGTTCTATCCTGATTCTCTGGGTCTCATTCTCTTCTGTATAACAAGGACAGGGGGTTGGAAGTGGATCAGATTGTTTTAAAGGACTCGGCAACTCAGGCTGCAAGGTTTTATCAGACCTGAGTCTGGGGGAGAAAATGGGGTAAGTGGGGCTGGGGACTGGCCCTAGGCCGGCACTATTCCCACCCACCTCCTATGGAAGCTGGCTAGTGTCCACAATAATTGACGTGCAAGAATTAACTGCTGAGTAGGCCGAAGGACCTGCGGTGGGCCCACGTCGGCCACCTCTCTGGCTTGATCTTCCTCTGTGCCTGACTGTGTGCTTAGTCCCGCACCATGGGGCAGCAGGAAAATCGAGTGGCCTCTATGAACCCAATAGCAATGGCCAGATCCAGGGGTCCAATCCAGTCTTCAGGGCCAATGATCCAAAATTATCTGAATCGACCAAGGCCTACCTGGGAAGAAGTGAAAGAACAACTAGAGAAGAAAAAGAAAGGCTCCAAGGCATTGGCTGAATTTGAAGAGAAAATGAGAATTGGAAGAAAGAACTGGAAAAACACAGGGAGAAATTAGTAAGTGGAAGTGAGAGCTCATCCAAAAAAAACAGAGAAAGGAAAAAAAAAAAAAAGAAGAAATCTGGTAGGTATTCATCTTCTTCATCAAGCTCTGCTTCTCCCAGCAGTTCTTTGGATTCTGAAGATGAGGATAAAAAACAAGGAAAAAGAAAAAAGAGAAAGAAGAAT
Organism: Leopardus geoffroyi; assembly: GCF_018350155.1. Taxonomy (NCBI): domain Eukaryota; kingdom Metazoa; phylum Chordata; class Mammalia; order Carnivora; family Felidae; genus Leopardus; species Leopardus geoffroyi. The sequence continues at coordinate 59,518,585 of NC_059329.1, read as the reverse complement.
CGTTCGCATAAATCTTCTGAAAGCTCCATGTCAGCAACTGAATGGGACGGTAAGGATAGTTTAAAAAAAGAAAAAGAAGTCAAAGGATGCAACTGAGAAAGACAAGGACATTAAAGGACTCAGCAAAAAAGAAAGATGCGTCCTGAAGATAAACCTTTATCGTCTGAGTCCTTATCAGAATCAGATTATGTTGAAGAAGTATGAGCAAAAAAGAAGAAAAGCAGTGAAGAACGAGGAAAAGAAAAAACAAAAAAGAAAAAGAAGCATGAGAAACACAGTAAGAAGAAGAAAAAGAAGGCTGCTTGTTCAAGTCCCGACTTGTCATAATATTAAGAAAAATCAGGATTCCTTTATAAAGAAAGTGCAATGTCTAAGGAAATTTCAACGGTGAAAATTATGACATAATTACTAAAATGCGTGAATTTTCTTGTTTTTAGAATTATTACTGGACTATTCAGTAGCCACTCGGATGCCTCCGTGTGAAAGGGCCATAACTGTTGCCTGCTGCTTGAACATCAGTTTTTTCTCTTCCAGTGCTTAACAACTCTGGGAGATAATACATTGCAGTTGTGCTAGTGGTTAAGATTTGGGGATAAAATTACTATTTTTGACTCAAAGTATCTAATGATACATCAACAGAAATCGAATCTGGATATATCATTTAAGATCTAATTAGAAATGACCAGATGACTCTAGTTAACATTTTGGAAATAGGGATTACACTGATATTTCAAAATTCTTATTCAGTAGATAAGTGTATTTTAATTTTTCCCCTTATGTACTTTTATTTACCTGGGGAAGGAGCTTTTTAGGTTTGGGGGGGGTGGTTTGCTATCTCTTTAGCTAGAAGAATAGCGTGCCTTTTATCCTCACACATCCTGTTTTTGTGGACACAGTAGCCATGCTTCATGGGGAGGTCAGAGCTGGTACAGCAGTCTTGCCCTTAGACATCCTTAGACTCTTGTCATTTGCTGCTTTAAGTGAACCAGAGTAACAGCCTTTTGCAGCACGACAAAGCCCCAAAAGTTCTGGGATTTACCTCCACTTCAATAATACTGAATGTTTTTTAGCATTAGAATGTGTTATAACATTTGAATTAACTTTGACTACACTTTGGCTCTGGAGAGGAATCATTTCAAATAGCCACGGGTACTTTTTGAACTTGATAGCTAAAGATTCTAAAACGCAAGTTTTACACTGTTAGTTTTAACCGGTCAGGAAAATTTTATGTAACCCGTGATAGTTATTTTATTTTTGTATGAATTTTGTTTAGGCTGCCGTGCTTAGCTTTTATTAACCCCTTATTCCTGCTCTTAAATTCCATACTGTAGTTAATGGCATACTTGCCAAGATACTTAGCATGTAAAACAAAACAGCAGACTTCTAATTTTTTCTTTTTTTTAACAGCTTCATACTGAAGCTGAGTCTTACCATAAACAAGTTGAGTGGCAGGCCTGGTATGCTGTGTCTTGTTACATAAAGCTATTGCCAGAATCTTAGTAAATATAACACTTTAGAAACTTGTCTTTGTATATTCATAACAAATTGTGACAAGTTAAGTGAGAATTACATTATTGCTCTTCCTGTGTCATATTTTACTAAGAGTTTGTGCCTCATATCTACTGCTGAATTGTTTACTAGTAACGTTAAAAGGAATTGAAAAATCATTTTTCACTTTACATTTGTATATAATCAGGTAACATGACATATAATTTGATGTACAATTTTGCCTGTTACAGAGGGTGTGCTAATTAGAGTGGTATATGCACAAAACATTTTGGCATGACAAGAGGCTGAATAAATAGCTATTTTACTTAAAAAAAAAAAAAAAAAATTAACTGCTGAGTGGCCTTCGCCCGATCCCGGGCTCCACTCCTGGGCCACATTCCCTGCTGCCTGACCTACTGCCCGTCTCCTAGGCCACTAAACCGCGGCTGTGCCCCGGAGTAAGGCAAGGGGAACTGTAGAGCGGAGCAGAGGCCTGAGCCAGACCAGGAGCCACTTCCTCTCCCAGGTATGCCACTCCCCACCCCTTTAGTAGAGGCAACACACCCCGCTGTGCTCCCAGCATGTGCTAAAGAATTTGCTGCACCCAGAGGATCCACTTTGCCTAAATCCTAGAGAATCCAGAAGTGGAAGCTAAGGGCCCAGAGCAGAGCAGGGTCTGCCCAAGGTTAAAACCACAAGCTGGTGTCCACCACCGAACTAGAACCAGCGGACTTTTACCTTTCAGCACAGTGCTGGGTTCTTAGCGCTTCACGTCTGGGGCCCTGGGTTGTGTGTGTTCAGGGTGATGGTGGTTGGTGGGGGCATAGCTGCACCAGTATCTGAAGCTGAGACTAGGAATGTGGAGAGCAACTTGCAGAGTGCATAGGTTGCAGGCAGAAGAGAGCTCTGACTCTAGAGAGCAACCACCACAGCAAGAAAAACTACTGACCGACCAGGTGGGGCCCACCAAGCCTGGGGAAGGGCCTTCTCAGCCTCTACCCAGGCCTCCCTAGTACTCTCCATCAGCGGCCCCCATGAAAGCCTCAGCACAGCGAAGGTGCAAGGGACAAAGCTGAAGGAGCTCTGGAATTGAGGGGCCTGTATCAATCTTGGGGGGGTCTCTATTATGGTAGGTGGGGCACATCCCTCAGCCTGAGCCAACTGATGACACAATCCGTGCCCAGCTGACTCTCATTTGTTAGGGTTTTCTCCCCTACATTTAGTGCTCAGATGAGGACGCTAAAGCTCAAGATAATTTGAGTTATTTTCCCCCAAGGTCAAGCCAGAGGTGGTGTGTTAGGGCTGAGAACTATGCTCTAAACTGCTAGACCGTGTTTCCCCAAAGAGCCTGATCCAAAGAGTCACCTGGTGCTCCCGAGAGTACTGATTTGTCTTGTGACCCAATCAGTGAGTGATTGGGTCATTAGAAGGATGATTGGGTCCTGGAATGAATGAATTACCAAGTGAGAGAATGAATAAACACTGGAGTAAATAGAGCAGCAGAATATTGGATTGTGGAAAGGTGAGGGGTGAGGAGGAGAGGGGAGGTGGGAATTCAATTCCAGGTTTCCCAAGCCCTGCCAGGCAGTCAGCCTGGAGGCCACCCAGCTCAGGTCCCGTCCAGGAGGCCAAGGAAGCTGCCTGAGCTCCACAGGACAGGGCGGGGAGGGCAAGGCAGCGTGGAGACAAGGCAACTTTGAGCAGAGGGGCGTGTGCGCTTTGGGAGCCGTGGGAAACGAATGCCAAACTTTAGGAGAGCCCAGGCGCCTGGTGACCGGTGGGGTGAAGGAACGGTCAGTTCCCTCCCAAGGTTCAGTGTCTGAATTCAGAGGATTCAGGTGCTACGAAAGCCAAAGGGAGGCCAGCTCTGTGGTCGGGGGCAGGAACCTCCCCAAGGCCCCGGAGGCTGTCCAGCTGGCTGCCCACAGCCCTCTCTGCCCTGGGACATTCCCCGAGGCGCAGGATCTCCGGGAGAGGCCAAATGATGAGGCTGGGAAGGGCTGGAACCGGGGCTGGGTTTTGTTGTCTTGTTTTAAACTTAGGTCTGCGGCTTATCTGGAGCTCCAAAACTGAGGTTATTGTCAAAGTTTGCACGAAGTCGTTTGGTGTCAAAAGCTGACCTGAAAATTAACGTGAGGTTATTACAGTTTTTATTTCTCCCACCAGTGTAGCTATTTCAGCACAGAATGTATGCTTGACTGTTGCGTGCAGGTGAATTGTATTACCTTTTACAAAATCCTAAATACTTGAAATTCTGAAATACTTGCCTCCAAGGATTTCAAACAAGACTGTGGACCTATGGCAATCTCCCGGCTATTTCTTCATTTTGCCCAAACCCCATCCCTTAGTTTCATCATTTGATCCTCCTGTCCACCTGGAGAAGTCACTAATGACGCTAGCAAGGACTGTCCCAGAGGGCGGTGTCTGATCCCACCCCTCCCTGAGGCTATGAAGATAGGGGTAGGGGTGGGGCATGACGGGGCCCAGGCTTCTTGGAGGCTCCACCCACCTGGGGCTATTCCCACACACCTGGAGGCCCCACCTCTGCTTTCCTTGGTGCCACTGACCACAGGTCTTCCTTCAGACACTGACATGGCCCAGCTGGTGACAACAGAGTTGCTGCTCCTTCTGGCGGGGGTGGCCGCAGTGTGGGCAGCCCAGCCCAGGACTGAGCTTCTCAATGTCTGTATGGATGCCAAACACCACAAGGAAAAGCCAAGCCCAGAAGACGAGCTGCATGAGCAGGTGGGCGGAGGGGTGATCCGAGGTGGGGAGGTGCTGACTCAGGAAGAGGGCAGCGAGAGATAGAAGCATCAAACCCTTTCCGTGGTGGAGGCAGGAAGGCCACCTGAGAGACTTTGAGTTTGCACTAATGCGGGCAACTACTGGCTTACCACACACCGTGTGCCCAGTGTCGCCAGTACAATGCCAGCACCTCAGCTTCTTGGTTGTTGGGTTTCCGTGTTACACGGATCAGGAAGCACGTCCAGAGAGGAGCCTGGGAAATGACACAGGAGAGACCCGTCAGACACAACAGACCCATGGGGCTGATTTTGATTTCAGAGTTTAGACGGGAACTGACCCAAGAATCTGAGAGCAGCAAGTGCACACGACACATTGTGGCTTCTTTCCCTCCAGCCCCAAACAGCTCGAGAAAAGTAGATTTCTCACAGTCTTGAGGCTGGGTGTGAGGCACATTGATTCATGCATCTAGCAATCATTTCCACTGGGGCTCTTGACCTTTTTGTTGGACCTGAGGTCTCTTTTCTATGAAAATTATTTTGTCACAACCCCTTTAATATCCTGGACCTATCTAAGCATTAAAAAAGCAATATGATGCATAACTGTAAAGAAAACACAAAAGGGAAGTCACTTGTAAAATGCATTTCAATATGTAAATGTTATTTTGACCTCGGTAGCAGATAATGATCACAGTCCCCAGTTAGTGCTTGCTCAGAATCACTGAGCCTGCAGCTAAGTGACGGTGTAACTTGCATACTTTGAGCAGCCTTGATTTTAACTTCTTTTAAAGTGCACGTTTTTTTGTTTTTATTGTGGTTTTTTGAGCTTTTTAAAACAATGTTTATCTTATTTATTTTTGAGAGAGACAGAGATAGAGCATGAGCAGAGGAGGGGCAGAGAGAGGGGGAGACACAGAATCCAAAGCAGGTTCTGTGCTGCCAGCACAGAGCCCCATGCAGGGCTCGAACTCACAAACCGTGAGATCCTGACCTGAGCCAAAGTCAGTCACTTAAGCAACTAAACCACCCAGGCGCCCCTAAAGAGCACATTTTAATATTTTGCTTTTAAACTGACTTCTGAACTATGGGTTTTCATTCACTGTTTTGAGTATTTATGTAATTAGATCTATTCTGAGGTTCCAATTTATTTAGCTTGCCTCCTCACCTCTGGGTCTTTGTCACCTTCTAAATGAGGCTTGTCTGACAAGTCTAGAAAACTGCCCTTCCCCATCCCTCTCCCCTGCTTAATCTCTGTCGAAAGCAGTCGATGACTTTTCATTGTTATGTCTCTACCTTCTGGGTTAGAGTAAGTAGGAGCTCAATAGAGATTTGGATTATTGAATTTTATAATGGCTGCACTTCCCCCAAAGAGGGTCCCCCAGTGGCAAGTATTTCTCTGAAAGACTGACTGTGTTAGGGGATAAAAGAGGGAGGAGTCTTGGTAGCTCAGTGAGTCAAGTGTGGGACTCTTGATTTCAGCTCAGGTTATGATCTCATAGTTCATGGGATCGAGCCCAATGTCAGTCTCTGTACTGACAGCGCAGAGCCTGCTTGGGATTTTCTCTCTCTCCCTCTCACTCTCTCTCTCTCCCACCCCCAAGTAAACAACTAAACATTAAAAAAATAAATAAATAATTTAAAAAAGACTAAAGGGGGAGAGGCTGCACATGGGAATACTGTGGCTGTGCCAGGCATGGGAGTTAGTGCCTGTGTCTCCCCCACCCAGTGCAGCCCCTGGAAGAAGAATTCCTGCTGCTTTGCCAACACCAGCCGGGAAGCCCATAAGGACATTTCCTACCTGTACAGATTCAACTGGGACCACTGTGGACAGATGGCACCCGCCTGCAAACAGCACTTCATCCAGGACACCTGCCTCTATGAGTGCTCCCCCAACCTGGGGCCCTGGATCCAGCAGGTATGAGTGTCCTCCCCTGGACCCCCAACTTTGCAGAGGAGCTAAGCCTCCCAGACAACTCCTCGGGCTGCCTCTCCAGCTCTCTCTTCAGGGCAGAGCTGCCGAGAATCTTGAACCTGAGCCCTTTTCCTCCACTCACCTCTCCCAGGTGAACCAGAGCTGGCGCAAAGAACGCATCCTGAACGTGCCCCTGTGCAAGGAGGACTGTCAGCAATGGTGGGAGGACTGTCGCACGTCCTACACCTGCAAGAGCAACTGGCACAAGGGCTGGAACTGGAGCTCAGGTGAAGGGCTGGGCAGGTCAGGGAGGGAGAGATTTGGAGGCAGAGGTGTGGGGTGTGGAGCTGGCATATTGGGGCTGTGAGATTGGTGGAAACAAAGTTAGTTCTGGGCCCAGTGGCTGAAGGTCTTCCATCTTCCCTACAGGGCATAACCGGTGCCCAGTGGGAGCTGCCTGCCACCACTTCCATTTCTATTTCCCCACACCTGCTGCTCTGTGCAGTGAAATCTGGAGCCACTCCTACAAACTCAGCAACTACAGCCGAGGGAGCGGCCGCTGCATCCAGATGTGGTTCGACCCGGCCCAGGGCAACCCCAACGAGGAGGTGGCCAGGTTCTATGCCTTGGCCATGAGTGCTGGGGCCATGTCCCATGGGATTGGGCTTCTCCTGCTCAGCCTGGTCCCCATGCTGCAACTCTGGTTGCTCAGCTGAGCTCCTTTTACCTTGTGATACCTGCACAGCCCTGCCCTGTTCAGCCCCATAGCTCCCAGCTATTCACTTCCTGTTCCTTGGATGGGGGCGGGGCTCTGACCCACGTTTGAATAAACCAGACACCAAACATGTATTAAGTGAATTCTTTGGGTGTGAAATGGGAATGTGACTTTTGCTTTCAGGTTCCCGCTGATTGAAGCCAGTTAGACTTGGTCAGTTCCAAGTTCTGAAACTTACTATGAACTTTCTAGATGTTTAACTGCGCTTATAACCTAGGACATATTCATAGCTCTCAATTTCATTTTTTGTTACAGCTCTAATCTAGAGCCAGGCCCAGAATTTTATTTTATTTTATTTTATTTTATTTTATTTTATTATTATTTTTTTTTAAAGTTTATTTATTTTTCAGAGAGAGAGAGAGAGAGAGAGCGCGCGAGCGAGCATGGGTGGGGGAGGGGCAGAGATAGGGAGACACAGAATCTGAAGCAGGCTCCAGGCTCCGAGCTGTCAGCACAGAGCCCAACGCGGGGCTCGAACTCATGCACCTCGAGATCATGACCTGAGCCAAAGTAGGACGCTCAGCCGACTGAGCCACCCAGGTGCCCCAGGGCTCAGAATTTTAGAATTTGAATTGGACCTATGTCCCACCCCCCACCCCCACCCCCCAGGTTGACTATTCTGCTCTGTGCTCAGCTCTCCAATAGAAGAGAGAGGAATGGGTGTGCCTGGCATGTTCTGGATGTATGGCTGGGTAGAGGTGAAGAGGTTCAGCAAGAGCCATTCCTCACCAACAGCTAACACCCACAAAGCACTATCTACCAGGCACTATCCTAAATGCTTTACATTTATTCCTATAGGGTATATAGACTGTTGTGTGCCTTGTACATATGTGAAAATGGCCACATAAATTAAGAAATATGGCTAAAACTGTCCCCTGCATAAAAGCTGAGATTCCAACTCAGGCAATCTGACTCTTGAGAATAAATTCTTTCCCCTGCAGACTGGGTAAATATGTGTATCTTGAAGGGATAATGGACCTCATGCTTAACCAGACTTGTGCACTTGAGCTGGTCTAGCAGAGCCAGGAATGGAACCCAAACCTAGCTCCTAGATCAGGTTCCAAACCAACAATTTGACAGACTTTTAGGCAGTGTTTTCACATTAAGCATAGCTTGTAGCAGTTATAATAAGCTAGGTTAAAAAAAATAATAAGCTAGGCTATGTTACAGTAACATCTCAAATATCTCCCTGGCACAACTAACATTTCTTATTCAAGCCACAGAGTTTAATGTGGGTTAAGCAGGGTTGGGGTGGGGGGGATTTCTGCATGGCACTCAGGGATTCCCAAGGTTGAGGGAGGCTCCATCTCATCGTACACTTCCATGAGACAGGAATAGGAAGCTTGGTGAATTCTCTACAGGCTTACAAAACTTCCACCCATCACTAATTTTGATGGCCACATCAAGTCATTGCCATGACTAACTTCCAAGAGGCGAGGAAAATACAATGCTAACAAGTTCTTGGAAGGAGAGGGGGAGCAGAATGTTTGTCAAAAGACCTACCAACTTGTAATGTTATGGTCAGTTTATGTTTCTGGCATGGTCGTGGTTACAAATTTAATTTTTCAGCTTGATTCAGGTAAGAAAGAGAACCAGCCCTTTGAACCCTATGCAAAGAACTACATCAACATGAAAAATGGAGTGTTCCACTGGCCACCATCCTAGGTAGTCTTGCAAACAAGGCCAACTGATGTATTACATTTAATATGGAATCAATGATACTATTTACAAATGCAACTTATTTATAGATGTGTTAGAATGAGTGAAATTTGGGGCACCTGGGTGGCTCAGTTGGTTGAGCATCTGACTTAGGCTCAGGTTGTGATCTCAGCACTCATGAGTTCAAGCCTTGCATTGGGCTCACTGGTGTTAGTGTGGAGACTGTTTCAGCTCTTTTGTCCCCCTCTCTCTCTGTCCCTTTCCTGCTTGAGCTCTCTCTTAAAAATAAATCAATCTTAAAAAAAAAAAAAGAATAAGTGAAATTTAAGATCGGTATCACGTCAAGCCAACATGCCTTATTAAAAGCTTATTGTGCTGTTTCTGAACCATGTATAAGAATACTTGTCTGAGTCCCACTTTCTGGAGTTGCCATTCTCAAGTTATGAGGAGTCATTAGCTTGCAGAATGTATTAATAATTTTCCATATTAAGATCTCCTCAGCAGTGGTACTGGCATAAGGATTGACATAGAGATTAATGGATCAGAACTAAGAGTCCAGAAATAAATCCTTATATTTATATTTAATTGATATTTGACAAAGGTGCTAAGGCAATTCATTGGGGGGAAAGGATAGTCTGTTCAACAAATGTGTTGGGACAACTGATTATCCACACACAAAAAGGTGAACTTATGGTATGACCTTCAAGTCATACCATATACAGAAAATTAACTCAAAAAGATCATAGACTTAAATGTGACAGCCAAGGGGCACCTGGGTGGCTTAGTGGTTAAGTGTACAACTTCAGCTCAGGTCATGATCTTGTCCTTCATGAGTCAGAGCTCCATGTTGGGCTCTGGGCTGACAGTTCAGAGCCAGGAGCCTGCTTCAGATTCTGTCTCCCTCTCTGTCTGCCCCTCCCTCACTTGCACTCTCTCTCTGTCTCTCAAAAATAAATAAATGTTAAAAAAAAAAAATCTTTTTAAGTGTGACAGCTAAAACAAAATTTCTAGAAGAAAACAAGAGAATAGTTAACAGACGTTGCGTTAGGCAAAGATTTCTTAGATTAAAACTTCTAGGGGTGCCTGGGTGGCTCAGTCGGTTGAGTGTCCGACTTCAGCTCAGGTCATGATCTCACACTCCGTGAGTTCGAGCCCCACGTCGGGCTCTGTGCTGACAGCTCGGAGCCTGGACCCTGCTTCGGATTCTGTGTCTCCCTCTCTCTCTGCCCCTCCCCTGCTCATGCTCTGTCTCTCTCTGTCTCAAAAATAAAACATTGAAAAAAAAAAACAAACTTCTACTGGGCCGCCTGGCTGGCTCAGTCAGTGGAGCATGCAACTCTTGATCTCAGGGTCATCAGTTCTGGCCCTACGTTGGGTGTAGAGACTACTTAAAGAAAAAAAATCTTAAAAAAAAAAAGCTTCTACCTATTCTAAGATGGACAGTATATTTTTTCTTTCTTTCTTTCTTTTTATTTTAACTTGTTTTATTTTTTATTTTTTTAAATTTACATCCAAATTAGTTAGCATATAGTGCAACAATGATTTCAGGAGTAGATTCCGTAATGCCCTTTACCCATTTAGCCCACCCCCTCTCCCACAACCCCTCCAGTAACCCTCAGTTTGTTCTCCATGTTTCAGAGTCTCTTATGTTTTGTCCCCCTCTCTGTTTTTATATTATTTGTGTTTCCCTTCCCTTATGTTCATCTGTTTTGTCTCTTAAAGTCCTCTTAGGAGTGAAGTCACATGATTTGTGTCTTTCTCTGACTGACTAATTTCACTTAGCATAATACCCTCCAGTTCCATCCACGTAGTTGCAAATGGCAAGATTTCATTCTTTTGGATTGCCGAGTAATACTCCATTGTGTGTGTGTGTGTATACATATACATACACACACACACACACACCACATCTTCTTTATCCATTCATCCATCGATGGACATTTGGGCTCTTTCCATACTTTGTCTATTGTTGATAGTGCTGCTGTAAACATTGGGGTGCATGTGCCCCTTCAAAACAGCACTCCTGTACCCCTTGGATAAATACCTAGTAGTGCAATTGCTGGGTTGTAGGGTAGTTCTATTTTTAGTTTTTTGAGGAACCTCCATATTGTTTTCCAGAGTGGCTGCACCAGCTTGCATTCCCACCTTTCTTTCTTTTTAAGATGGACTGTGTTCTGTTGGACCAAAAGCAGTCTATGACTGAAAAAAACTGTATGACTGAAAAAACTGATAAACTGGATATCATCAAAATTCTAAGACCTCTGCACTTCAAAATATATCATTCAGAAAACTGGGGCTCCTGGGTGGCTCAGTCGGTTGAGAGTCCGACCTTGGCTCAGGTCATGATCTCACGGCTTGTGAGTTTGAGCCCCACATTGGGCTCTGTGCTGACAGCTCCGAGCCTGGAACCTGCTTCAGATTCTGTGTCTTCGTCTCTCTGCCCCTCCCCCACTCACGCTCTGTCTCTCTCTGTCTCTCAAAAATAAATAAACATTAACAATTTTCAAGAAAATTAAAAGACAAGTTACAGACTGGAGGAAATATCTGGAAAACACATATCTGATAAAGGATTTGTATCCATAATATATAAATAATGCTTACCACTCAATAGTTAGAAAACAACTCAATCAAATAATGGGCAATAGAATGAACAGACATTTCATCAAAGAAGTTACACAAATGGCTAATAAGAATGTGAAAAGATGCTTGATACCATTCATTAGTCATTAGAAAAATGCAAATTAAAACCACAATAAGATACCATTTCATACCCACTAGAATGTTTGTAGTAAAAAAAGGCAATAACAAATGTTGGCAAGGATGCGGAGAAATTGGAACTCTGATACATTGTTGAAAGAGAGGTAAAATGGTGCTGTCTTTTGGAGAACTGTGTGGCAGTTTCAAAAACAGTTACATGTAAGACTGCCTTACAACTCAGCAATTCCACTTCTAAGCATCTACCCAAGAGACATGAAAATATACATCCACATAAACACTTGTATGTGAATGTTCATAGAAGCATTATTCAGAGGAGTGCCTGGGTGGCTCAGTCAGTCGAGCGTCCGACTCTTGATCTGGGCAGGGTCATGATCTCACAGTTCATGTGTTTGGGCCCTGCATTACGCTCTGTGCTGATAGTGTGGAGCCTGCTTGGGATTCTCTGTGTCCCTTTCTCTCTGCCCCTCCCTTGCTCATGCTCTATCTCTCTCAAAATAAATAAATAAGCATTAAAAAAAGAAGCATTATTCAGAATAGGTCAAGCTTAAAATAACCTAAATTTCTATCAACCAGACAATGTATAGACAAAATGTATTTTACCCATACAATGGAATATTATGCAGCAATAAAAAGTAACAAACTACTGACACATGCTAATGTCATGGATGAACCTTAAAAACACTATGTTAAGTGAAACTCCATTTGTATGAAAATTCCAGAAAAGGCAAATTTATAGAGACAAAGTAGATTAGTGGTTGCCTAGGGCTGGGATTTGGGAACCAAGATTAATTCTAAATGGACATGAGGGGGCATGAAAATTTTCTAAAACTCATTTATGGTGAGGTTGTACCACTTGGCAAAATATTTGTAAACTTTAAATAAGTAAATTGTATGATCTGTAAAAGAGTGAATGATTACCTATATGATACTCTCCCCTGCAATGGTAGCATATAGAGAATCTTAAATGATTCTAAATTTCTGTGGGGTGTGTTCATGAGGTGACAGATTCTGAGGAATTCAGAATCTGGCTCCATAAAAATCTATCATCTGAGCCAAACTCGATCCCATCATAAACTTTGAGAGATGAGGTGCTTCGGTGGCTCAGTTGGTTGTGTGTCTGATTCTTGATTTGGGCTCAGGTCATGATCACAGGGTTGTGGGATGGAGCCCACATTAGATTCTCTCTCTCTCCCCCTGCCCCTCTCCCCCATTCATGTGCTCTTTATTTTTATTTAAAATTTTTTAATGTTTATTTATTTTTGAGAGAGAGAGAGAGAGAGAGCACGAGCAGGTGAGGGGCAGAGAGAGAGGGAGACACAGAATACGAAGCAGGCTCTAGGCTCTGAGCTGTCAGCACAGAGCCCAATGCAGGGCTGGAATTCATGAGCTGTGAGATCATGACCTGAGCCGAAGTCAGACGCTTAACCGACTGAGCCACCCAGAAGCCCCGCCTGCTCTTTAAAATCAAAAACAACAAAACTTTGAGACTGGTTGGGAAAATGCAGCAATCAAGGAGGGACTCTGTGCTTGGTGTGGTATGGGCAGTACCAGTAGAGATATTTAGGAGTGTGGCCCATTGACCAAGGGTTTTTTTTAGAGAAAGGGTTTATTCCAGTTGGCACAAGTATGGTCTATTAAATTGAGGGTTAGAAACCAGAGCCAGGAGAGAAAAAGGGCTACATCATATGACTAATGAAAAAAAGATCATGAAGCACATTACCAAAAATACCAACACAATAACCACAACCATCTTGCCTTCTCAATTTCACTAATTCCTTTAAAAATATTCCTGCTTCTTGTCTGTGGGTTAGCTTCTCCCTCCATAGAAGTCTTCTGTTTTAGGACTGAAATTTTTCTGGAAACCTCAAGCCTCACAGCTCCAATGGGTTGCACTGTCCAAGGGTCAGCTATGGTGATGATGTCAGACCCATGAGTCTGTTCTCCTGTCAAGTATGGCAGAATCTTTGGGAAAACAAAAGGAGAGAATAGAACCTCCTTGTTGGCAGGACCGAATGATCTAGAGACCTACTGATGTCCAATATCAGAGTGAAAGAGAGAAGCTTCGTCGAGGAGAAAGACAACAGAGCATGAAGCTACTGGTGACTGCTGCATTTCATGAAGTCTCAGTTGATGGCTACTCTGAAGAGGAAATATTATTAGGATCTGGGGAAGGAGAGTTACCTTTGCAACCAACTTATTTTTGATGATTCTATTTGTCCTTCCTTACTTGCCTTGAGCTCTGGGTGATATGGACAGTGGATATATTTAGAAATCTTGAGGGCCTTACAGTCTATTGTGTAAGATGTACACCAAACTTACTATCGATAATAAAAAGTTATTTTAAACGAAGGCATAAAATGATCTTGGAAATAAATTTGTTGATAGGCATCATGCAAGCCCTTGCATGTGAACATGAGTATGTTTTTACCAACTTGGGAAAGTTCGCAGTCACTGACCATTCACAGCCACAAACTTCACCCTGTAGAAAAGTCATCTGGAAAGGATGAGCTCCTCTCTTGGCTTTGACATCTTTCTCTACATTATGGACATGATGAACAAGGCAGATTTTGTTTGTTTGTTTGTTTGTTTGTTTGTTTTGAGAGGGAGAGAGCGAGTGAGCATGTGAGCAGAGAGGGGCAGAGAGAAAGAGGGAGAGAGAAAATCCCAAGCAGGCTCCACGCTGTCAGCACAGAGCCCGAAGTGGGGGCTCAATCGTACAAACCGTGAGATCATGACCGGAGTGGAAAGTAAGAGGTGGTGCTCAACTGACTGAGTCACCCAGGTGCCCCAAGGCAGCTCTTTAGAATACTGATAGCTAATTTTAAAAACATGGAGCATACCGACCATACCGAATTATTTTTAGCATCCCTCCTTGTAGCCTTTCCTTCTGAGTGCCAGGCAGTGAGAAAGCAAATTTTTTGTGTATTCTAACAGCTTCCAGGGAAGCATCAAGATGATTTTGGTGTAAAAGATGCCTTGATAATTTTGTTATTCTGAATTTAGGGGCTGATCGTGCATAAGGTCAACAGAAAAAAAAAGTGTTGCCAGGAAATAACCTCAGCCTCGGTCGTGTTATTAATAAGAAAATTATATTTTATAATTTTATATTTTAGAACATTAAAAATGTTAACTTCTCCAGAAGCGAGGAATCCTAATGTTTTCTGTTCTATCTTGACCCAAGGGGATGGATAATGTGAGTCGTGAAAACTTAACATGCTTTCTAAGAAGTGAAAGTTCACTTTCACATTATGCAAGGACTTAAGCTGTGCTGTAAGGAGAAAACACACCAAAATAACTTTTATTTCTTCATGTTAAGTATAGACTGTATACTCAAAGACCATTTTGCTTTTTCTTTTTTTTAAGTAGGCTCCACTCCCAGTGTGGAGCCCAACATGGGGCTTGAACTTACTATCCAGAGATCAAAACCTGAGCTGAGATCAAGAGTCAGACATTTAACCCGACTGAGCCACACAGGTGCCCCTCAAAGACCATTTTTCTTATGAGTGACCATAGCATCTAAACATTGATACTTCTTAAAGTACAAGTGGTCTGAAGAAGCACTTCTGGAACGGCAGAGTAAAGACATCTGAAAATCTGCTTCTCCATAAAAGCAATAATACTGGTAAAAATTGTCAAAATCAAGTTTTTAGGAGTCTGGAAACCAAGGCTTTCAAAAATCAAAGGAGAATTTGTTTAAGAAAAATGGTCGAATGTCAGTAGGAACAGTGAATTTTGACTGGCTTCTTCCCCATCTTCCTCTCCCCAACTCCACAGGAGCTCCACAAATCCGCAGCCTCACAACTACACTAGCTTTGAAAAACAGTGGCCTAGCAGCCACTAGAGGGGGCAGCATGGGTGTGGAACTCCCCAAACAGCCCCATCCCTAGAGAACTGTCACCGTTTGATCTATCTGTAAGCTCCCTTGAAGAGTCCCATTCATAGCACTAGTCTTTATTTGACCTGATTCAGAACTCTCACAGCAAGAAACTCTATTTTGTTTGTCTAAACAATTAGCAGCAAATTGTCTGACGTCCCAGCTGCCGGAGGCAGAAACACCAGCTGAAGCAAACAAGAGGCTGGCTAAAAAACTTAAGAGGAATATTGGGGAATGAAATGTCAATGGAGGGCTATGAAATCTCTGATTACCTCGGGATCTAGAAATCTGCAAATGTTTACAGAACTGTGAGCACATCCAGGAAATACCTGAGGAAGTTCCAATCTCTCCATCAACTCGGGTGAGCTTGAGGTCCTGCTCATGCAGGAAGTGAGGAATAAGGCAGAGTAAACTGCCAGAGTGTTGAAGGCTTGCCTGAACCCTTGGTAAAAAGTAGGAAACTTACTGCTTCAAGGAATTTAATGAAATTTCTGTCCAATCATTAACTGACCACTAAGCAAACCAGGCAGAAACTTCAGCGACCGCATATGACAAAGAAAATAAGACTCTACAGAATTAGCCCATGAAAGTTGATAAACAAATAAGCAGCAACAACTCAAGCCATGGTTGGGGAGATCTGATTTCCAGAGTTGCCATCTTACATTAATTAAAACACCCAATTTTTGAGGACTTGGTTGGCTCAGTTGGTGGAGTGTGCAATTCTTGATCTTGGGGTTGTGAGTTCAAGCCCCACATGGAATGTAGAGATTAAAAATAAAATCTTTTTTAAAAATTACCCAATTTTCAACAAAAAATATGAGACATGCAAAGAAACAGGAAAGTGTGAGTCATACACAGGGGGGAAAAAAGCACTCAGAAGAAACGGTCCCTGAGGAAGCCCAGACACTGGACTTATTAGACAAAGACTTTAAACCAGCTATTATAAGCAAGAAGAAGGGTGACTGGCTGGCTCAGTAGGCAAAGCGTGACACTCTTAACCTCAGGATCATGAGTTCAAGCCTCGTGTTGAGTGTAGAGCCTACTTTTTTTTTTTAAAAAAAAGAGGAAACTATGTCTAAAGAATTCAAGGAAATATGAAAATGATGTCTCACTAAATAGAGAATGTCAATAAAGAAATAAAAATTATTGGGATGGCTGGCTGACTCCAGTCAGTAAAGCATGTGACTCCTGATCTCAGGATCATGTGTTCAAGCCCCACATTGGGCATGGAGCCTACCTAAAAAATAAAAATAAATTAAAAAAAAGAAATAAAAATTATTTGAAAACTGAAATAGAAATTAGGGTAGAACAGTACAATAACTGAAATGAAATATTTACTAGAAACTGCTCAACTTGATAAGGAATATCTACCAAAAAACCTAGAGCTAACATACTTTTTTTTTGAGAGAGAGTGCGAGCACAAGTGGGGGAGATAGGCAAGGGGGAGAGACAGAGAGAGAGAGGGAGAGAGAGAATCTTAAACAGGCTCCGTGCTCAGCACAGAGCCCAATACAGGATTTGATCCCACGATGCTAGGAACCCTTGGTTCCCCAACCCAACCCAATCAAGAGTTGGAGGTTGAGCTAACATACTCAATGGTGAGAAACTTGAAGCTTTCCTATTAAGATCAGGTACAAGGTAAGGAGGTCCCTTTCACTTCTCAGCATTGTACTGAAAGTTCTAGCTAATGCATCAGGATGATCAGGATAAGAAAAGGAAATAAAAGGTACAGATTGGAAAGGAAGAAATAAAGTGTCCTTGTTCATAGATGACATATTCATCTATAAAGAAAATCTGGGGCACTTGGGTGACTCAGCTGGTTAAACATCTGACTTCTGCTCGGGCCATGATCTCGCGGTTTGTGAGTTGAAGCCCCACATCAGGCTCTGTGCTGACAGCTCAGAGCCTGGAGCCTGCTTTGGATTCTGTGTCTCCCTCTCTCTCTGTTCCTTCCCCACTCACCCTCTGTCTCTCTCTGTCTCTCAAAAATAAATAGACATTTAAAAAAATTAAAATCTGAAGAAATGACAAAAAAATTTCTGGCACTAATAAGTGATTATAGCAAGATTGAAGGATATAAAGTTAATATGTGGAGGTCAACTGCCTTCCCACATACTAGCAATGAACAAGTGGAATTTGAAATTAAAAAATATATATTATTAGGGGCGCCTGGGTGGCGCAGTCGGTTAAGCGTCCGACTTCAGCCAGGTCGCGATCTCGCAGTCCGTGAGTTCGAGCCCCGCGTCAGGCTCTGGGCTGATGGCTCAGAGCCTGGAGCCTGTTTCCGATTCTGTGTCTCCCTCTCTCTGCCCCTCCCCCGTTCATGCTCTGTCTCTCTCTGTCCCAAAAATGAATAAACGTTGAAAAAAAAATAAAAATAAAAAAATATATATCATTCATAATAGCATCTGGAAAAAAATGAAATACATAGGTATAAATCTAACAAACTATGTATAAAATCTATGTGAGGAAACTATGAAATTGATGAATGAAATCAAGGAATTAAATAAAGGAGAGATATTTCATGTAAGGAAGACTCAATATCGTCAAGATGTCAGTTGTTCCCAACTTGATCTATAGATCCAATGTCATCCCAATCAAAATCCCAGCAAGTTACTTGGTAGATATTGACAAACTGAGCCTACAGATGATGTGGAGATGCAAAAGACCCAGAACAGCCAGCACAATATTGAGAAGAACAAAGTTGGATAAATGACAATACCTGACTTCAAAACTTACTGCAAAGCTACAGTCATCGAGACAATGTGGGCGGCACCTGGGTGGCTCAGTCGGTTAAGCGGCAAGCATCCCACTTCAGTTCGGGTCGTGATCTCAGGGCTCATGAGTTGAGCCCCGCATTGGGCTCTCTGCTATCATTGAGGAGGATGCTTTGGATCCACTGTCTCCCTCTCTCTCTGACCCTCCCTCACTAGCTTTCTCTCTCTCTCTCAGAAAATAAACACACACAAAAAAGACAATGTGGTATTGGCAAAAGAATAAACAAACGGATTAATGACACAGAGAGTCCACAGATACACTCACATAAGTATAATCAACTGCTCTTTGACAAAGGGACAATGGCAATAAAATGGAGCAAAGAGAATCTTTTCAACAAATGTTGCCAGGACAACTGGACATCACATACAAAATGGTAAATCTGGATACACGTCACACTTTTTGTGAAGGCACAAAAAGTAATTGAAAATGGATCACAGACTTGAATAGATCACAGATGCAAAACTATAAAACTCCTAGGAGATGATGTATAAGAAAATCTAGGTGACCTGGGTTTTGTGATGACTTTTTTTTTTTAATGTTTATCTTATTTTCTTTTTTGAGAGAGAGTCAGAGCACAAGCGGGGGAGGGGCAGAGAGAGGGGGAGACACAGAATCCGAAGCAGGCTCCAGGTTCTGAGCTGTCAGCATAGAGCCTGACGCGGGGCTCGAACTCACGACCCTGAGATCAAGACCGGAGCTGAGATCAAGAGGTGGATGCTAAACCAGCTGAGCCACCCAGGTGCCCCTGGTGATGACTTGTAAGATACAAAATCAGGAGAGTCTGGGTAGCTCCATCAGTTGAACATAGGACTTCGGCTCAGGTCATGACCTCATAGTTTGTGAGCTCCAGCTGAGGGGGAGCTCATTGCTGTCAGCACAGAGTTCACTTTGGATCCTCTGTCCCTCTCTCTTTGCCCCTCCCCCGCTCACTCTTTCTCTCTCTCAAAAATAAATAAACATTAAAAAAAAAAAGATACACAACCAAAGGCATGATCCATGAAAGAAAGAACTGACAAGCTAATCTTAATTAAAATTAAAATGTTCTGGGGTGCCGGGGTGTCTCAGTCCCTTATGCCTCCAACTTCAGTTCAGGTCATGATCTTGTGGTTTGAGCCCTGCATCAGGCTCTGTGCTGACAGCTGACAGCCTGCTTCAGATTCTGCGTCTCCCTCTCTTTCTGCCCCTCCCCTGCTTGCTCATGTGTGTGTGTGTGTGTGTGTGTGCATACTCTCTCTCTTTCTCTCTCAAAAATAAATAAGCATCAAAATTTTTAAATTTTTCTGATACGTAAAAGATACTAAGAGAATGAGAAGACAAGCCACAGACTGGGACAAAATATTTGCAAAACACATACCTAATAAAGGACTGTTTTCTAAAATAGAAAGAACTCTTAAAGCTCAACAATAAGAAAATAAACAACCTGATTAAAAATAAGCCAAATACCTTAATTAGCCAACACCTCAGCAAAGAAGATACACAGATGGCAAATAAATATATGCAAAGATGCTCCACATGTATATCTTCAGGGAAATGCAAATTAAAACAATAGTGAGGGACGCCTGGGTGGCTCAATTGGTTAAGCCTCTGACTTCGGTTCAGGTCATGATCTCGCCCCTCGTGAGTTCGAGCCGTGCATCGGGCTCTGTGCTGACAGTTCAGAGCCTGGAGCCTGGAGCCTGCTTCGGATTCTGTGTCTCCCTCTCTCTGTCCTTCCTCTACTCTCTCTCTGTCTCTCTCAAAAATAACTCAACATTAAAAAAAAATTAAAGCAAGAACAACAGTGAAATACCACTATACACCTAACAGAATGGCCATAATCTGAAACACTGACAACACCAAATGCTGGTGAGGATGTGGAGCAATAGGAACTCTCATTCGTTGCTGGTGAAAATGCAAAATGATACAGCCACCTTGAAAGACTGTTTGGTGGTTTCTTAACAAAATTAAACATATTCTTACCATATAATCCAGCATTTCCCCAAAGGAGTTGAAAACTTATGTCCACATAGAAATCTGTACATAGATGTTTATAGCAGCTTTATTCATAATTGCCAAATGTTGAAGCAACCAAGATGTCCTTCAGTAGGTGAGTGGATAAATGAACTGTGGTACATCCAGACAATGGAATATTATTCAGCACTAAAAAGAAATGAATAATCAAGCCATGAAAAGACATGGAGGAACCTTGAATGCATATTACTAAGTGAAAGAAGCCAACATGAAAAGGCTACAGACTATATAATTCCAACTATATGACATTCTGGAAAAGGTGCAAACTAGGAGACATAAAGATCAGTGGTTGTTGGGGGCTGGGGAGAAGGAGGGATAAATAGGCAGAGCATAGAGGTGTTTTTTTTTTTTTTAAGACTTTATTTATTTTTTTTTTTATTAAAAAAAATTTTTTTTTTCAACGTTTATTTATTTTTGGGACAGAGAGAGACAGAGCATGAACAGGGGAGGGGCAGAGAGAGAGAGACACACAGAATCGGAAACAGGCTCCAGGCTCTGAGCCATCAGCCCAGAGCCCGACGCGGGGCTCGAACTCACGGACCGCGAGATCGTGACCTGGCTGAAGTCGGACACTTAACCGACTGTGCCACCCAGGCGCCCCAAGACTTTATTTTTTGAAGTAATCTGTACATCTGACGTGGGGCTCAAATTTACAATCCCAAAAGTCACATGCTCTACTGAGTCAGCCAGGTGCCCCAGAGAAGAGGGTATTTTTAGGGCAATGAAAATAATCTGTATAATAATGACACGTGCTATGATATATTTGTCCAAACCCAAAGAATGTACAACACCAAAAGGGTACTGTAATCTAAACTATGCACTTCAGGTAATTAAGACGCGTTAATGTAGGTTTATCAGTTGTAACGAACATACTACTCTGGTTGGGGATGTTATAATGGAGGAAGATATGCATGTCTGGAGGCAGGGGGTATCTGGGAAATCCCTATACCTTCTCCTTGATTTTGTTGTGAACCCTAAGCTCCTTTTTTAAGGAAAAGTAAAGTCTGAATTTAAAACAGTTTCTTACTGTAGGTACTCAGCAGTAGATTTGAAGGGGTAGAAGAAAGAATCTACAGACTTGGAAATAGAAATTGTCCATTTTTTTTTAAGTTTACTTATTTATTTTGAGACACAGAGAGAGAGAGAGAGCGTGTATGAGCACATGAGTGGGGGAAGGACAGAGAGAGAGGGAGGGAGAGAATCCTAAGCAGGTTCCATACTGTCAGCGCAGAGTCTGATGTGGGGCTTGAACCCATGAACAGTGAGATCATGACCTGAACCAAAATCAAGAGTCAGACACTTAATGGACTGAGGTACCCAGGCGCCCCAGAAATTGCCCATTCTTTTTTTTTTTTTTTTTTTTTTAATTTTTTTTTTTTAACGTTTATTTATTTTTGGGACAGAGAGAGACAGAGCATGAACGGGGGAGGGGCAGAAAGAGAGGGAGACACAGAATCGGAAACAGGCTCTAGGCTCTGAGCCATCAGTCCAGAGCCCGACGCGGGGCTCGAACTCACAGACCGCGAGATCGTGACCTGGCTGAAGTCGGACGCTTAACCGACTGCGCCACCCAGGCGCCCCAAAATTGCCCATTCTTAAAAACAAACAGGATGAAGAAAAATGAACAGAATACAGGGACATGTGGGAATACCATCAAGCATACCAGAATATGCACAATGGGAGTCCTAGAAGGAGTAGAAAGAGAATAAGAGCATAAATAATTGGAGAAATCAAGACCAAAACCACTCAGATTTTAAATAAAAAAATTAATCTACACGTCTAAGTTCAGTGACCTCCAAGTAAGAGAAACTCAAAGAAATTCACACTTGAACACATCAGAGTCAAATTATTGGACTATAAAGAGAGAATCTTGAAAGCAACAATAGAAAAACGACTCATCATTTATAAAGGATCCTCAATAAGATCAACTGTTAATGTCTCATTTAGAAACTATGAAGTCCAGGAGGCAATGGGATGAAATATTCAAAGTAATGAAAGAAAAAGACTGTCGGCCCAGAATTTTATAACCAAAAAAATTATTCTTCAAAGGAGAAATGAAGACATACACAAATAAACCAAAGTTGAGAGAATTTGTCACTAGCAAACTTTCCCTACAAGAAATACTAATGATTGCCCTTTAGGCTGAAATGAAAGAACACCAGACAGTGAGTTGAATCCACATGAAGAAATAAAGAGCACCACTAAAAGTTACTACATAAAGAAAGAGAAAATACGGTATAAATGTTTTTATGTTGTAACTCTTTTCTTATCCTATCTAATGGGAAAAGATAGCTTCATGAAGCAATAACTATAAAATGGTATTTTTTTTTTTTTTTATTGAGAGAGAGAGCGAGAGAGCGCACAAGTAGGGGAGAGGCAGAGAAAGACGGGGACAGAGGATCTGAAGTGGGCTCTGCGCAGACAGCCAGATGCGGGACTCAAACTCACAAACCATGAGATCATGACTTGAGCTGAAATCTGATGCTCAACCAACTGAGTCATCCAGGTGCCCCTAAAATGGTACTGATATGCTCATAGTGTATAAAAATGTAATTTATATAATAATACAGCACAGGAGTACGAGAAGGAATGAAACTATATTGGAGTAAAATTTTGAACATTATTGAAACTCAGTATTAATCTGAACTAGATTGTTATAAATTATGATGTTAATTGCAACCCCAGAGCAACTATTAAGAAAAAATTATAAAAATATAATAAAAGAAACAACAAAGTAATTAAAAGGGTACATTTTAAAATATCTATCAAACACAAAAGAAGGGAGTAAAGGAGAAATAGAGGAACCAAAAAACCAAAATACATATATAAAACAAAATTGCAGGTGTAAAACCTGTTATTAGTAATTACATTATATATAAATAGATTGAATTCTCCAATAAAAATGCAAAGATTGGCAGATAAAAAAATCATTGTCCAACTGTACACTCTTTTTTTTAATGTTTATTTATTTTTGAGAGAGAAAGAGAGAGCTCAGGAGAGGGGCAGAGAGAGACAGAGAGACAGAGAATCCAAAGCAGGCTCTGTGCTGACAGCAGACAGCTTGAACTCACAAACTGTGAGATCATGACCTGAGCTAAAGTCGGACGCTTAATGGACTGAGCCACCCAGGCACCCCAACTATCCACTCTTTGCATGACTCACGCTTCAGATGCATAGACACAAAAAAGGCTGAACCTAAAAGGATGGAAAAAGATACATTATGCAAAAAATAACTAAAGGCTATCTAGAGTGGCTATAATAGTATCAGACAAATAGAATTTAACAAAAATTGTTAAGAGGCAAAGAAAGGCATTTTTTTTTTAATTTTTTTTTTCAACGTTTATTTATTTTTGGGACAGAGAGAGACAGAGCATGAACGGGGGAGGGGCAGAGAGAGAGGGAGACACAGAATCGGAAACAGGCTCCAGGCTCTGAGCCATCAGCCCAGAGCCCGACGCGGGGCTCGAACTCACGGACCGCGAGATCGTGACCTGGCTGAAGTCGGACGCTTAACCGACTGCGCCACCCAGGCGCCCCAAGAAAGGCATTTTATATTATCTTTTTAAAGTTTATTCATTTTGAGAGAGAAATAGACACACGTGTGTGCACACACGAGAGGGGGCAGAGAGAGAGGGAGACAGAATCCCAAGCAGGCTCCATGGTATCAATATGCAGCCTGACATGGGACTCAATCCCATGAACCGTGAGATCATGACATGAGCCAAAACCAAGAATCAGACACTCCACCGACTGAGCCACAAAGGCACACCAAAAAGAAAGATTTTAAATCAAAACCTAACCTTCTACCTTAAAAAATAGAAAAAGAGCAAAATAAACTCAAAGTGAGAAGGAAAAAAATTAAGAGTAAAGCAAAAATAAATGGAATAGAGCATAGAAAAACAATAGAGAAAAACCATGAAAATGAAAGTTGGTCCTTTGTTTTGTTTTTTTTAATTAATTAATTAATTAATTAATTAATTTTTAAGTAAGCTCTACACTTAACATGGGGCTCAAACTCATGACCCCAAGATTAAGAGTCACATGCTCTACTGACTGAGCGAGTCAGGTGCCCCCAAAAGTTGTTTCTTTGAGAATGTCAACAAAAACCTTTATTTAGACTGATCAAGAAAAAAAGGAAAGAAGAGTCAAATTACTAATATCAGGAATAAAAGAGGAGATGACACTAATACAGAAATAAAAAGCATTGTAAAAGAATACTATGAACAATTGTATGCCAATAAATTAGATACCATAAATGAAATGGCCAAATTCCTAGAAAGATACAAACTACCAAAGATGACATAAGAAGAAGTAAAACATCTAAATATACCTGTAACAAGGAAAGGGATCAAATCCATAATTTTAAAACTTCCCACAACTAAAAGTTCAGGCTCACACAGCCTCAGTGGTGCACTCTACCAAATGTTTAAAGAATAATTACCACCAATCCTTCAGAAACTCTTTGGAGGCACCGACTGGCTTAGTTGGAATAGAATGTGACTCTTGATCTTGGGGTTCAAGCCCTACGTTGGGTGTAGACATTACTAAAATAAATAAACTTTAACAAAAAAAGAAATTCTTTCAAAAAAGAAGAGGTAATACATCTCAACTCATTCTGTGAGATCAATATTACTCTGATACAAAATCACACAAAGACATTGCAAGAAAACTACAGACCAATATCCACTATGGATAAAGACATAAATATTCTCAATGAAATACTAGCAAACTGAATCCAGCCAGGGGCGCCTGAATGGCTCAGTCAGTTAAGAATCTGACTTAAAAAAAATTTTTTTTTCGTCTAATGTTTATTTTATTTTTGAGAGAGTGAGAGAGTGAGCATTAGTGGGGGAGGGGCAGAGAGACTGGGGGCCGGGGGACAGGATAGAGGATCCGAAGGGGGCTCTGTGCTGACAGCAGAGAGCCCCATGTGGGGCTCAAACTCTTGAACCCAAGATCATGACCTGAGTCAAAGTCAACACTTAACCAACTGAGCCATCCAGGCGCCCCAAGCATCTGATCCTTGATTTTGGCTCAGGTCATGATCCCAGGGTATGAGATTGAGCTCCATGCTCAGCATGGAGCCTGCTTAAGATTCTCTCTCTCTTCTGCCCCTCTCCCCTGTTTGCGTGGTCTCTCAAAAAAAAAAAAAAAAAAAAAAAAAAAATATATATATATATATATATATATATATATATATACATATATATACAAAAACAAAAAAACAAAAACAACCCACAACTGAATCCTGCCACATATAAAAAGGATTACACATCATGACCAAATAGGATTAATCCCAGAATGCAAGTTGGTTTAACATCCAAAAATTAATTGATTCAAAATATCATATTACTAGAATAGAAGACAAAACCCACATGATCATCTCAGTCGAAACATAATTTGGCAGAATCCAAAATACTTTCATGATTTAAAACAAAACAAAACCCAACACTGAACAAACTAGGAGTAGAAGAGAATTCACGCAACCTGACAAAGGTCATCTATGAAAAAGGCACAGATAACATCACAGTCAACATCAAAAGGCTTTCCCACTAATATCAGGAATAAGGAAGTATATCCATGCTCATCATGTCTATTCAACTTGTACAAAAGTTGTAGCTATGGGTACTTGGCTGGCTTAGTCAGTGGAGCACACGACTCTTGATCTTGGGGTGGTGAGTTTGAACCCCACTTTGGTGTAGAGATTAATAAAAAAAAAAAAAAGTTGTAGCTAAGCCTGTTAGTCAATAAAAAGGAATAAAGGCATACAGATTTGAAAGCAAGAAGCAAAACTATTTCTCCTTCCTTCCTTCCTTCCTTCCTTCCTTCCTTCCTTCCTTCCTTCCTTCCTTTTTTTGCTGCAAAAAGCTTTATCATTTCCATTTGGTCCACAGCTTAAAAAGCTGCCTAGAGGCTGCAGGGAGAAACTCAAGTACAAGCCTAGGCATAAAAGGGATGCCATCTAGGAAATGTTTCTCTAGGAAGAAGTAAAACTTTCTATTCACAGATGTCATTGTACATAGAAAATCCTAAGGAAGGGGCGCCTGGGTGGCGCAGTCGGTTAAGCGTCCGACTTCAGCCAGGTCATGATCTCGCGGTCCGTGAGTTCGAGCCCCGCGTCCGGCTCTGGGCTGATGGCTCAGAGCCTGGAGCCTGTTTCCGATTCTGTGTCTCCCTCTCTCTCTGCCCCTCCCCCGTTCATGCTCTGTCTCTCTCTGTCCCAAAAATAAATAAACGTTGAAAAAAAAAAAAAGAAAATCCTAAGGAATCCACAAAATATTATTACTAATAAGCGAGTCTAGAAAGTTTGTAGGATAGTAGATAAAAACACAAAAATCAATTGTATTTCTATATACCTGCAATGAAAATATAAAAATGAACTTAAGGAGCACCTGGGTGGCTCAGCCAGGTAAGTGTCCAACTTCAACTTAGGTCATGATCTCACAGTTTGTGGATTCGAGCCCCACATCAGTCTCTATACCAGTCAGTCTCTATATTGGTATAGAGACCATCAGTCTCTATACCAATCAGCTTGGGATTCTCTCTCTCTCCCCTTCTCTCTCTGCCCCTCCCCTGCTTGCTCTCTCTTTCAAAATAAATAAACAAACTTAAAAGAAAAAAAAGAGTGTAATTCCAGGGGCATCTGGCTGGCTCAGCTGGAAAAGCATAGGACTCTTTTCTTTTTTTAAATGTTTATTTACTTATTTGGGGGGGGGGGGGCAGAGAGAGAATCCCAAGCAGGCTTGCGCTGTCTCTCTCAAAAATAAATCTAAACATTTTTTTAAAAATAAAGAATTTATTAAAAAGAAATAAATTTAAGAAAATAATTCCAGGGGGGAGAGGGGGCCTGGGTGGTTCAGTCAGTTAAGCATCTGACTCTTAATCTTAGCTCAGGTCATATCTCACAGTTCCTGAGTTTGAGCCCCAAGTCCAGCTCTGTGCTGACAGCACAGAGCCTGCTTGGGATTCTGTCTCTCCCTCTCTCTACCCCTCCCCTGCTCCTGCTTGCTCTCTCTTTCAAAATAAATAAACATTAAAAACAAAACAAAACAAAACAAAAAAGGGCGCCTAAATGGCTCAGTCAGTTGAGCGTCTGACCCTTGGTTTTAGCTGAGGTCATGGTCTCATGGTTTGTCAGTTTGAGTCGCATGTTGGGCTTCACTCTGACAGCGAGGAGCCTGCTTGGGATTCTCTCTCTTCCTCTCTCCGCCCCTCTCCCGCTTGCTCTCTCTCAAAATAAATAAATAAACTTAAAAAAAAAAAAGACTATAATTCCAGGGGCACCTGGCTGGCTCAGTCGGAAAAGCATGTGACTCTTTTTCTTTTTTTAAATGTTTATTTATATTGAGAGAAGGGGGGGGGGGGCAGAGCGTGAGCGAGTGGGGGAGGGGCAGAGAGAGAACCCCAAGCTGGCTATGCACTTCCAGCACAGAGCCCAGTGCAGGGTTCCATCTCACCAACCATGAGATCATGACCTGAGCTGAAATCAAGAGTAGGATGCTTAACCAACTGAGTCACGCAGGCACCCTGGAAAAGCATGTGACTCTTAATCTTGGGGTCATGAGTTCTTAGCCCCACAATGGGTGAAGAGGTTGTTTAACTAAATAAAACTTAAAAAAAAAAAAAAAAAAGAATATCATTCCATTCACAATAGCATAAAAAAGAATAAAATACATAAAAGTAAACTTAACAAAGTAAAAGGCTTATATACTGAAAACTATAAAACATTGTTGAAAGAAATTTAAAACCTAAATAAATGGAAAGAAAGCCCACGTTCATCAATCAGGAGACTTACTATTGTTAAGAGGGCATTACTCCCCAAACTGATCTACAGATTCAATTCAATCCTTCTCTAAATGCCAGCTGGCTTTTTTGGAGAAATTGACAATCTAATCCTAAAATCCATATGGACATAGAAGAAACCCATAACAGCCAAAACACTCTTGAAAATGAACAAAATTAGAGGACTCACACTTTTTGAGTACAAAACTTCCTACAAAGCTATAATAATAAAGACAGTGTGATAGTAGCATAAATATAAATATGTAGGTCAATGAAATAGAACTGAGAGTCCACATTTTTGACAAATTGAATTGTGCCAAGACAATTCAATGGGGGAAAGAACAGCCTTTTCAATACGTGGTGCTGGGATACAACTGGATATTCACATGCAAAATAATAAAGTTGGACACTCTCATTTTATACCTTATATAAAAATTAAACTCACAATGGATCATAAACCTAAATGTAAAAGCTAAAACTATAGAACTTGTTTATTTTTTTAAAATTTTTTAGAGTTTATTTCTTTATTTTGAGAGAGAGAGAGAGAGAGAGCACAATTGGGGAAGGGGCAGAGAAAGAGAGGAAGAGACAGAATCCCAAGCAGGCTCCACATCACCAGTGCAGAGCCCGATGTGGGGCTCAAAGTCACAAACCACGAGATCATGACTTGAGCCAAAGTCGGACACTTAACAGACTAAGCCACCCAGGTGTCCTTTAAAAATTATAGAACTCCTTTAAAAAAACAAAACAAAACAGGGGAAGAGCTTCATGGCATTGCATTAGGCAATGATTTCTTGGATATGACAGCAAAAGCACAGGCAATAAAAGAAAAAACAGATAAATTAGACTGCATCAAAATGGGAAACCAGGCATCCAAGGAGAGTTAACAGAATGAAAAGGCAACCTACAGAATGGGAGAAAAGATTTGCAAATCATATATCTGACAAAGGGTTAGTCCAGAATATATAGAGAACTCCTACAACAATAAAAAGACATGTAATACAAATGGGGTATCTGGGTGGCTCAGTCGATTAAATGTCTGACTTCAGCTCAGGTCATGATCTCACGGCTTGTGAGTTCAAGCCCTGCATCCAGGCACTGTGCTGACGGCTTAGAGTCTGGAGCCTGCTTCAGATTCTGTTCTCCCTCTCTCTCTGCCCCTCCCCCGCTCATGCTAGGTCTCTCTCTCTGTCAAAAATAAACATTAAAAAAATTTTTTTTAATAAAAAAATTTTTTTTAATTTTTTAATGTTTATTTTTGAGAGAGAGACAGACAGGGCATGAGCAGGGGAGGGGCAGAGAGAGGGAGACACAGAATCTGAAACAGGCTCCAGGCTCTGAGCCGTCAGCACAGGGCCCAATGAGGGGCTCCATCTCATGAACCTTGAGATAATAACCTGAGCTGAAGTCAAATGCTTAACCGACTGAGCCACCCAGATGCCCCACGTTAAAAAAAAATTTTTGAAGACATAGAATACAATTTAAAAGTGGGCAAACAACTTGGACAGACATTTGTATATCTTCCAAAGGAGATATACAAATGATCAATAAGCCTGTGAAAAGATGCTCAACATCACTCATCACCAGGGAAATGCAAATCCAAACCACAATGAGATACCACCTCACATGCCCACTAGGATGGCTTTTATTAAAAAAACAAAAAGCCAACAGGAAATAACAAATGTTGGTGAGGATGTGGTGGAATTAGAACCCTGTACACTGTTGGTAGGAATGGAAAATTGTGCAACTATTACATCAAATATTATGGCAGTTCCTTAAAAATTAAAGGTAGAATTACCATATGATCCAGCTCGTCCATATCTGGATATATGAAAGAATTGAAAGCAAGGGCCTCAAAAGATATTTGTGCATCCATGTTCGTAATAGCATTCTTCATAGTACCAAGAGGTGGATGCATCCCAGGATCTATAAAGGGATGAATGGAGAAACAAAATGTAGTATATACATATAATGAATTACTATTCAGTTATTAAAAAGAAATGAGGGGCGCCTGGGTGGCTCAGTCGGTTAAGCGGCCGACTTTGGCTCAGGTCATGATCTCGCGGTCCGTGAGTTCGAGCCCCGCGTCGGCTGTGTGCTGACGGCTCGGAGCCTGGAGCCTGTTTCGGATTCTGTGTCTCCCTCTCGCTGACCCTCCCCTGTTCATGCTCTGTCTCTCTCTGTCTCAAAAATAAATAAAACGTTAAAAAAAAAAAGAAAGAAAGAAAAAAAGAAATGAAATTTTGACATACGGATTAACCTTGAGGACATTATGCTATAATAAGCCAGTGACAAAAAGACAAATACTATATGATTCCCATTTATATGAAATATCTAAAGTAGTCAATTCATAAAAACAGAAAGTTGAATGATGGCTACCAGGGACTGGGGAGAGGAGGAAATAGGATATTGTTGCTTAATGAGAACAGGGTTTCAGTTTTACAAGACGCAAAGTTTCTGGAGATTGATTGCACAACATAAATACACTTAAAATTACTGAACTCTACACTTAAAAATAATTAAGATGTTAAGTTTTACATAATGTTTACCACATTTAAAAAAAATTTTTTTTTCAACGTTTATTTATTTTTGGGACAGAGAGAGACAGAGCATGAACGGGGGAGGGGCAGAGAGAGAGGAAGACACAGAATCGGAAACAGGCTCCAGGCTCCGAGCCGTCAGCACACAGCCCGATGCGGGGCTCGAACTCACGGACTGCGAGATCGTGACCTGGCTGAAGTCGGACGCTTAACCGACTGCGCCACCCAGGCGCCCCTACCACATTTTTTAAAAAAGTTTATTTATTTACTTTGAAAGAGAGCAAGCGCAGGCTAGAGAGGGGCACAGAAAGGGAGAGAGAGAATTCCGAGCAGGCTCCACACTGCCAGTGCAGAGCCCGATGTGGAGCTCGAACTATGAACCATGATATCATGACCTGAGCTGAATCTAGAGTTGGACACTTAACCTACTGAGCCACCCAGGTGCCCCTACCACATTTTTTTAAGGCTATCAAAAAATGTTCAATTATTTTTTTAAAAATTTTGTTTAATGTTTATTTATTTTTGAGACAGAGAGACAGCATGAATGGGGGGAGGGTCGGAGAGAGAAGGAGACATCGACTCCGAAGCAGGCTCCAGGCTCTGAGCTGTCAGCACAGAGCCCGACGCAGGGCTCAAACTCATGGACCATGAGATCGTGACCTGAGCTGAAGTCAGACGCTTAACTGACTGAGCCACCCAGGCACCCCATGTTCAATTATGTTCATAGAAATGCTAGGTGGTGAGATATGATCATTTACCAGATTTGAGACCATTTTTCTTTGTGACCCTTGACTTCTATACTTCAACGTCTACCTATGTCTACCTGGCTACTCAAAAAGTAACCTGAGAGCTATCATTTAAGCCCACTCATTTTGTGCCAGGCTTTTCCATATATAATTCTCAACAATTTCCTGGAGAGTAAACGAAAGCTCAGAAAGGCTCAGTGACATTTTCCAGGGTTGTGTGAGGGACGGTGCTACCATTGGGACCCATGGCCTGACCCTAAAGCCTGGGTTTTTCCCTACTGCACCTCACGCCCAACAAACCAGCTTCATCCTAACAACCACGTGGGGTACCTCAAAAGTTCAGATCCCCCTTAGAGATGAGCTTCTCTAGGTTTTGATGAATCTTGGATGTGTGAATCCTGTGATGAATAAATTAACAAAGAGTTGAATGGAAACGGGAATGAATACATTGAGAGACTAATGGAGCCTTGAATGGGTGGGGCCTGGAAGAGAGGGAAGACCAGAAGAGCCGAATGAGGAAATTACACTGTGCTAATCAGAGTTCTTACAGTCTGTCTTGCACTGAGGTCAGAGACCACTGGTGAAAGTCAAAGGGCCTGGAGCCATTGCCAGCCTGAGAAGAGGCCAATTCAGACACAGCTGTGTGTGCTCCCAGCCGCAAAGGAGGCTCAGGCAAGATGCCCTAAGAGGGAAGGGTGACAGGGACACTGGGGAGACTTGGCGGGTTTCTGTATAGGGGAGGGGCAGATCTTTCTTTAGAAAGATCACTCGGGCTCCTGCAGGGAAGGTGACTTTAAGGGGAAGAAATTGGAGGAGGGAAGACCTGACCCCAAACGTAGAGCCAAGGGAAGTGAATTCCAGAAAGATCTTTGGAAGGACCCTTGACCAGGGCTTTGTGATGATCAGCTGCATGTAGGGATGGTGAGAGAGAGGAAGGAGTCTCCATTATCCCTTCCGGTACTTCAGTGACAGAGCCCAAAGAACAGATCTTTTTTTCCCCCTTAAGTTTATTTATTTATTTTGAGAGTGAGAAAGACATGGGAGGGTGGTGCAGAGAGAGAGAGAGAAGAAAGAGAATTGCAAGCAGGCTGTCAGTACAGAGCCTGATGCAGGACTTGAACCTTCCAACCGTGAGACCATGACCCGAGCCAAAACCAAGAGTCGGAGGTTTAACCGACTGAGCCACCCAGGCGCCTCAGGAATAGATCTTTAATAGATGGGAGTGGGGGGTGAGGGTCAGTCAGGAACAGAGAAGTGGGCCGTCACTTTTGCTGGGTGACTCCCATGACTCTAAGTGCTCGTCTATTTGGCTGTTCCAACATGAGGTACTTTTATGTTGTCCCTCGGGCCCAGGGGTCTCTGCACTTGTTTTCTGAAGGGTAAGGAAGGGGGATCTGCAGGGGTAAGTGCGTTAGCCTAGCGAGAGCTGAGGAGGCCAAAGTCATGATGGGGTGGAGGGAGGAAATGGTTTTCAGAAAACAAGGAAGGAAAAAGTCTGAGGAAGCAAAAGTTAGAAACCACCGCTCTTTCTATCTCTGTATTATGTAACCAAACACCACCCCATGTGCTACATCCCTTGACCCTCATGGTGATCGGGAGAACTCAGCAGAGCTGGGCCACTGCCTTCCCCAGGCTAACAGGGTCTCTAAGCTGGCACGGGAACCCAGGTGATTCGGTGCCTCGTGGAGCATTTGCTGGACACAGCATAAGGGCAATGGGTGTCCCTGGCCCCTTTCAGGGCAGGAGGGCATGGACCTGAACTATTTCATTACTTTTCTTGGGTAAAGTTGAGAGAAGATGAGGGCACAAAAACATCTCCTCCAATTTAGGAAGACTCCCCCAGAGCCAGTCCACTAACCCCAGATCTCCTCTGAGCCCGCCAAGCCTGGAATGGGGAGCCCCCCCTTTGCCAACCTTCTCTACTTCAGCTTCAGGGAGCCTCAGGACCCCAGCACTAAAGGAACAGGGTCTGACCCCATCCTCCACTGTGGAGATGGGGAGACTGATGCAGGGGGTCAAGGGGGACGCCGCATGAGGCTCTCTCCCTTCAGGCCTTGGCCTCCCTAACCACAGCTCCATCTGCAGGGACACAAAGACATGGCCTGGAGACTGACATCACTTCTGCTGCTGCTGCTGGCCTGGACAGCCTCCATGTGCAGTGCCCGGAACAGGGTAGACCTGCTCAACGTCTGCATGGACGCCAAGCACCACAAGACAAAGCCAGGCCCCGAGGACAAGTTGCATGACCAGGTATGGCTGCAGTGTGGCTCGAGTTGGGGAGGGGGTTGGTTCTAATGGGGAAGAGGAAGTCAGGGTGGTGGGGGAAGGGCGGACTGATCAGATACCCCCACTTCCTGAGTTACTGCTGTGGGAGAAGATGAAGGTAGGGTGGGGGGTATTGGTTGAGGTGATTTAGGGGTGGCCTCCTCAGAGGATAATGTCAGCAGTGATATGATATGATCACTTGTTGAGCACTTACTACGCGTTGAGTTTTCTGCACGTGATTTCACATTCCCAGTAGTCATTCAATGTAGGAGATCATGTTCTCCCCCATAGAACCCAAATGAGGAAATGGGCCCGGAGAAGCAGAGGACACACAGAAGATCTGGGCATAAGCAGCCCCTGTGGTGTGGGGGTAGGACTGGGGTGGGCACTCCCAGCATGTTAGAGGGTAAGAGACTGTCAGGGAGGGTGGTTCTCACTACCTTCATCACGTGCCAGTCCATGAAGCGTCAGAGTAGAGGACAAGGGCTCTTACGGCTGTGACCCAGGGGCACGATTGCTGCACATTCACTCACTCTGTACAAGCGGATGCCAGTTGGTTTCAACTCTATTGAGACTCCATGTCTCCTTTTTTTCTGAAATAAAATTCAAAGCCAATAGGACCTATTTGTACATTTAACTTAAAAAATATCAACATGACTCTATCTATCTGTAATACAAAAGAGAAGCACAAAGAAAGCGATTTATAATAAAATATATTTCCATATGTCAATTCTCTGATATGACTACATTAGAAATCACTATCAAATGGCATGTTTGCTTTTTAAGTTACTGCTTTATTTTCTTTAATCTTTATTTTTTAGAAAGAGAGAGAGAGAGAGAGAGAGAGAGAGAGAGAGAATGCAAGAGGGGAAGGCGCAGAGAGAGAGAGGGAGACACGGAATCTGAAGTAGGCTCCAGGCTTTGAGCTGTCAGCACAGAGCCTGACGTGGGCTCAAACTCATGAACTGTGAGATCATGACCTGAACCCAAGTTGGGAGCTTAACCAACTGAACCACCCAGGTGCCCCAATGTTTGCTTTTATTCACCAAATCACTAGGAATGGGGCAGCTACAAATGAAGATGGATACAGGTATATTCTGTCGACAACTCAAATGCTATAAGATACTCTATGCAGTGTTGCCATTGATGACATAATTTTCTAAAATAGTGAATAATTCCAGTAAAACAAAACACATAGCACGGCCTTCCTTTTCATAGTGTTTACAGTCCTGAAAAAGCCAGTCTCTATTAAAGCTTACTAAAATATGATGCATCTATATGTAAGATGGAGTTTAGATTTAGGAAATCATAAATAGGTCTTTCACTTATTTTTTTCAGCAAATATTTTTACGGGCCTGCCACATGTCTGGCACTGGCCTCGCCGCTGGGGACACAGAACTTAATACAGACCAAGAAGAAAGTTACTCAACATACATTACTGCATAGGTCATTCCCTTCCTCCTTTGCTCAAAATGCCACTTTCCAGTGAGGCTTTTCACAACCACCTTCTTTAAAATTTCAACAATCACCCCGTACTCCTCATCCCTATTCCCTGCTGTAATTTTCTCCACGTAATTGATCATATCCTGACACTATATTTTTTCTCTTTTAGTTTCTTACTGTCTGTCTCCATTGATCAGGATGTAAGTTCCATGAACACATATTTCTGTTTTGCTTTCTACCGTATTCTCAGCATCTAGAACAGTAACTGGCATAGAAATAGGTACTCAGTAATTATTTTTTAATGAATAAATAAATCAAAGAACTCCCTATAAAATATGAAGGGCTGCTTAAACGATAGCTATTGTCCTCCCAAGACAGGGTTTCTCTCCGGCTCCCACAACCCCTGATTACACTGTTGTAACTAAGTCTCCCTCAAGATGGGAGCTCCTGGAGGCCAAGGACAGAGGGGTCTTCACAGTAAACTTTCCTAGGACAACCCACCTGAGGCAGGAGACCAAGCACCAAATAGGGAGAGGGCTGAAGGTTTTGGTGGGGGAGGCATGTGTTCCAGTGTCTTCTCCACCCAGTGCACTCCCTGGAGGAAGAACGCCTGCTGCTCACACAACACCAGCCAGGAGCTGCACAAGGACCCCTCCCTCTTGTATAACTTTAACCTGGACCACTGCGGCAAGATAGAGCCTGCCTGCAAGCGCCACTTCATTCAGGACAACTGTCTGTACGAGTGCTCACCCAATCTGGGGCCCTGGATCCAGGAGGTACGGGCCTCTCCCTCACCCCAGCCCAGCGGGCTGCCATCTGCTCAGTCAAGGTGGTCAAGGCGGTGGCTGCCAGCACCCCTGGCTGAGAGGAGCCCTCCCTCCCCCCCTCCCCCCCCCCAGGTGAACCAGAGCTGGCGCAAGGAACGCTTCCTGGACGTGCCCCTGTGCAAGGAGGACTGTCAGCAATGGTGGGAGGACTGCCGCACCTCCTACACCTGCAAGAGCAACTGGCACAAGGGCTGGGACTGGAGCTCAGGTGAGGGCCTGGGGGTGCGGAGATGGAGGCGGGGTCCGAGGATCTGGGGTTGGGTGCGGATCTCCAGGGGGGTGGCCAGAAATGGGCTTTGGGCCCAGGGGCTGAATGTCTGTGTCCACCCTCTCTCCCCATGCAGGATCGAACAAGTGTCCGGCCGGAGCCACCTGTCGCACATTTGAGACCTACTTTCCCACGCCCACAGCCCTGTGTGAGGGCATCTGGAGCCACTCCTACAAACTCAGCAACTACAGCCGAGGGAGCGGCCGCTGCATCCAGATGTGGTTCGACCCGGCCCAGGGCAACCCCAACGAGGAGGTGGCCAGGTTCTATGCCTTGGCCATGAGTGCGGGGGCCATGTCCCATGGGATTGGGCTTCTCCTGCTCAGCCTGGTCCCCATGCTGCACCGCTGGCTCCTCAGCTGAGTCCAGCCCTCCTCAGGCATGTTCCCTGCATGTCCCCAGTTTTGATGACCAAGCTTGGCTCAGCATAGCTCTCACAAATGAGGGAGTGCTAAGCATGCCTCCACTCATTATCCATCCTTCTACCATCCGGTTCCTGCTTCCATGGTGGGCCTTGGGCTTTCTCTGACAGTCAGTTCAAACAAAGAGACAGACCTATCCGTGTCTGATGAATGGTTTTGGTTTCAGTAAGTAGAGGACAGCTTCCATAGCTTTTGTATTCCTTCAGATGAGAGAAATGAGACTTGGGTTTGAATCCTAGCTCTGCCACTGACTATGGAAAGTGAAGCAGTTGCTTGTCTACATTAAAGCTTAGTTTTTTCCTCAGTAAAATGGGCATAATAATCCTTCTTTCCCTCAGAGTTGTGAAGTACAAAGGAGATATTGCCAGAAAGCATGTGAGCCCAGTGTCTGCGCCCTTAATAGTCCTCGGGGATCCTGTTCTCTTGTAGCCAAAAATGAGAGACAGGTCCAGGACTGTGTTACTTGTATTGGTCCCCAAATATCCCCGCTTTCTCTCAGGTCCTGTCTGCCTGGCTTTGTGGTCAGCTCTGCTGGGGATGGAAGTCCAGGGAAGGCTCTGGATTCCCAGTGGGGGTGAAAAAAATTCTCACATGATGTGGATTGAAGGGACAGAGTTGAGACTAGGAACCCTCAGAGGAGGAAGACAGAAGAATGGGGAGGGCAGTGTGGGAGGTTCCTGGAAGATGAAATGTTCAAGAGTCTAGAATTGGTTTAGCCCTGCTGCAGCCAGGAGGATAGGAAAAGGTTGGAAAGTCTTGGGGGCTTCCCAGGGGCAGAAGCCTGGCCTCTCCCCTGGCGATTGCTAGATACGCCTGTTCTGTCTCTACACATCCCCCAGGAACTAGGCCTGAGTAGATCTCTGGGTCTCCCTGTTGCCTTTTTCCCCTGGGAAAGTCTTTGTCTCTACATCCCCCTCACAGTCATCTCCAAAAAGGCACAGGTACCTCTCTGAGACACCAGGCAGGTGGGTGATCAAGGTAGGACTAGAACCCAGGTATGAAGTTTCCTAGTCCAGGTCTCTTCCCTCCCCACCGCACCAGGGTGTCCCCTTCATGGCAGACTCACCTTCCCTCATTTCTAGAGCTGAGTGACGGGAAAAGTCGGGCAGTTTGGAGGATGACTTATGGGGTTCCTGGAGGGGTCTAGAGACACTGTTGGGTGTGTGGGGGGGGTGTCTCTTAGTCACTATATTTACCTAGTCGGGAAAGCCCCCACAGAGCCCATTCCGTATCCCAAGCTTTGGTCCAGCTGGGTTAAACCAATGCTTATTGGAAATAGAGGAAGGAGCTTGTAGGGACTGACCCAGGCACAGGTTCAATTGAGCAAAGAGAAAGTTCTCTCCCAGGTTAAAGGGGATCGGCCGACGGTGGCTCAGGAGTTGGCAGCAGTGGGAGCCAGGATGGAGGCCTGCGCCTTTAAGGAGCCAAGGGGCGGAGGGGCGGGGCAGGAAGCGGACTCCCGGGAGACGCAGCCACCGGCTAGGTCTTTTTTGGGGGGAAGGGGCGGGCCAGACCCTCCATGGGCCCCGCCCCCTTTCCGGCGACCGTGTTCCCCCCACCCTCCCGCCAAGGGCGGGCGTCTGAGCGGGGGTGTCTGAACGTACCCGATAAGGGGAGCTCCCGGTTCGGCGTCCCGCCCACAAAGGCTCAAGTTTGTTGTCTTGGAGGGAGTAGCTGGGGCGGGGGCGGGTGCTAATAATACCCGTTCGTTCAGGCGCAGCGCTTTACAGTTTACACAGCTGTCACCTTCGTTACTCCTTAATTAATTATAAAAATAGCCGCTGTTCTGGAGCGCCTACTGGATGCCAGGCCCCGTGCCGAGAGCTTTACAAGCAGTCCCATTGAGTCGGCCAAATAACATTGCCCCCACTTTGCAGAGCGGGAAGGCGAGGCGCGGAGAGGTGCCGTGACTGGCCCGAGGTCACTCGGCGGGTCAGCGGCTCCAGGATCGGGGGGCCGGGGTAGGCGGGGCGCGGGTGCTACCCCCGGCTCCGCGGAGAGCCGCGGGGGCGGAGCGGCGGGCGGGGCGGAAGGCGAGGGGGGGTGCGGCGGCAGAGGATGGCCATCTTAAGTGGCCGTTGAGAGTCAAGGGCCGCTTCCCCCGGGAAGGGGGCATCGGAGCGGCCCAGGAGGTGGGGGTCTGCGCGCGGCGGCTGCGGTTCTGGGGAGAAGTCGGGAGCCCAGGGGTTTGAGGGAACTTTCTTCCAGAGGGCAGTTGGGGGTGCTGATCTCGGACTGCTGAACCCCTCAAGGCCCCGGCCTGCGTGTATGGGGGATGGTGCCAAGGAACTTGGCAGGGAGGGGGGAAGGGCTCTGTCCCGGCTGCGAGGGGCTGCCAGGGACTGTGCCCGGGGATTCGAGGACACTGGACCTTGTCTGAGGGTGTATGGGAGACCAGGTCTCAATGGGGGGAGGGGGATTTACCCCCGCGGGATTTGTCGGGGGCTGGCCCCAGTGGAGTTTGAGGGTTCAGGTCTAAGAGGGGCCTAGATTTCATGGGAGTTGAAGGTCCAGGCCGCTCGGATAACGAGGATAAGGATGGGAAGAGGTTCATCTTGGATCCCTCGCGGGTTTTGGGAACTCGACCCTTTGAGGCTGCAAGGGGAGCTGAATGGAAAGGATTTGGGGTGGAACTAGACGATTATGGGAATTGGGGGTCATATCATTGCGATTACTAGAGACGGCTTATTTTCCGGAGAGGGGGCCGGGATCCAAAGTGTCCAGAAGCTGGATGGGGGAACTTGACCTTCGTTGGGGGGAGGGTTGGGGGCTGGATCTCTAAGGGGTGGTGATGGCAGGGCAGGATCATTGTGGGTTTGGGGGATCCTGCGGGAATGTGGGGGCCATCATCCCCGCGGGGAAGATGGTGGGGGTAGGGGCGGGCCGGGCCGTGGGCCGAGCGGAGGGGGAGGGGGCCGGCCGCCGGCTCAGCGCTGCGCTCCTGCCCCTCCCCCGCCGCCTCTGAACAAACTTTTCTTTCTCTTCAAGTTGAGGCCGGCGCTGCAGGCGGCGGCGGCGGCGGCGGCGGCGGCGCGGCGAACAAGGCGGCCTGCGCGGCAGAGCGCGGAGCCCCAGACATCCAGCCCGGTCCGGTCCGCGGATCCTCAGGGCCCGGGCCCGGGCCCGCCCCCAGCCTCAGCCCCGAGCGTCCCGGGGCGGATGGCGCGGGGCGGTGGGCTCGGGAGGCGCTGAGCCCTGCACGCGCCATGGCTTCGGCTTGCGGGGCGCCGGGCCCGGGGGGTGCGGGGCCCGGGGGCGCGCTGGGCAGCCCGGCCCCCGCCTGGTACCACCGCGACCTGAGCCGAGCTGCCGCCGAGGAGCTGCTGGCCCGGGCAGGCCGCGATGGCAGCTTCCTGGTCCGAGACAGCGAGAGCGTGGCGGGAGCTTTCGCGCTCTGTGTCCTGTGAGTGGGCTGGGGCTCCTGGCGGGCGGGGGCACGGCCCAGGTTCCTTGCCTGTGCGCTGAGGGCCTGGGACAGTGGGACGTCTGCGCCCTCCACAGTGGGAGCTTTGGCTTTAAGCCGGGACTGAGGAAGGATGCAGGGGGCACTTCCTTCCTGCTGTGTCTGGGGACACTTTCTGGGGCAGGGAGGGCAGAGTATGTGGGGTCCTGTTAAACAGGGTGGCTGTAATAGGGAAAAATGCAGGGAGTCTCTGGCAGACCCCCTCAGGCACGCTCCAGGCAGGAGGGGCGGGAGGGAGTGAGGATGTGTGGATGTGTGTTCCGGGGTTATATGCAGTTCTGTTTATACAGGGATTGGGTGTTAAGAGCTGTAGGCATAGAGAGAGTTGGGGCCAGAGAGACTGATGGATATGTGAGGATGCCCAGCAGCTTCCTGTGCCGCCAGGACTGAAATTGGGACCTGCCTGGCAGTAGATGTCTGGGGCTGGTGGAGCAGAGTGGTGTTGAGAAAAGGGGATGTGAGGCTATATGTGGCCCTGTCATTATTTCATGAATCAATGGGCGCGTTCATGTGCCCTGGCTCTGGGCCCCAGTCCTGGGCATCCTGGCTGCCCTAGCCCTGAGCTGTGGGTGCTGAATGTGGAGCCAGACTCGGCAGCTCCCCGAACGGATCTCATCCTGTGCCTGTACCCATCAGCTGTATGTGGCAGTGGTGCCGGGTGCCTTTGGTATGTTTGGAGCCTTCTCCCTGAGCTATCTCCTGCGCCCCGTGGTCTGATACTAGGTGGGCTCCTGTGGGCCTTGTTAGGATCTGGTAATATTCTTCAGCCTCGTGAACCCTCCCAAACCCCTGTCGTTCTGTCCCTTACCTCTCTGTTCTCCTCACTTCTTTGGGGGTACATGGGCATAGGCCAGTGGTTCTCAGTTGGGGTTGATTTTACCCCTCAGGGACACTTGGCGATGTTTGGAGACATTTTTGGTCGTCACAAGTGGGATATAGTGCTACTGGCATCTAGTGGGTAAAAGCCAGTGATGCCACCACACATCCTAAAATGCACAGGATAGTCCCTCACAACAAAGAACTATGCAGTCCAAAATTTTAGTAGTGTTGGCGTTGAGAAACCCCGGCCTGGGCAGTGGACTGGAAGACGAAGAGGAAGGGGTCCCCTAAATCTCAGCTTATGCACCAAGTCTGATGTCCAGTAGGAGAGACTAACAAAGGACAGCTTCCGCAGATAAATATCATGGAGTCCTGCCTCCCAGCCCCCTCTGAGGCATATCCCCTAATTAGAGAGGGGAGGGAGGCAGGTGCTGGGTCAGCTGTTGAGTGGGAGGGGGACAGCTGGGCCTGTGTCTAGGGGAGGAACATTATTGTCCCAGGAGGGGAGAGCCCAGACTCCACTGCCAGGGGAGGAGATGGGTGGAGTGAGGGTCTGTCTGTGTCAGGGGTTTTGGCTTTGCCAGCTGACTCTGGCTCCTCCTTGCATCTCTACAGCCCGGGGATGGGGGGAGGGGTCAGAAATGGGATAGAAGCCTGGGGGTAGGTGAT
Source organism: Leopardus geoffroyi (assembly GCF_018350155.1). Lineage (NCBI taxonomy): Eukaryota > Metazoa > Chordata > Mammalia > Carnivora > Felidae > Leopardus > Leopardus geoffroyi. The sequence continues at coordinate 59,477,386 of NC_059329.1, read as the reverse complement.
ACTTGCTTACCTGTAGGTGGGTAACATTTCCGGACACACCCCTGCTCCAACAGGCACAGGCAATCTGACCGGCAGGTCGGGATACAGGCACTGGGCTCTGCCCTGGCTTTAAGTCTCAGCTCTGCCTTTTACTTAAAAGCGAGGCAAATCACTTTTCCTCTTTGAGCCTATTTCCTCTTCTGGAGAATGGGGTTGGTGCTCATATCTGTACCAAAATGTGAGGATTAAATGAGATCACATCTGTGGGGTGTTGAGTACCCAGCCTGTCATGCAGACAGGGCTCAGTTCATGGGATGCTAATGTTATAAATACAGACCCACAGTCCACAAACCAGTGCACAAAGACACCCGCACAGAATGTTGCCCCGTCAGCATCCAGGAGAGTGCCCAAAGGGGGCTTGCTTGAGGTGGGGGATGGACTGTGGCCAAGGTGTAGGGTCTCCTCAAACAGGCATTCGGTCCTGTGGTGCCAGTACCCCCCTCCTGCCCAGCACACACATGGACCCAGGTGGCACCGTTGAGCAAGCCTACCTGAGGTATGGCTGCAAGAGAGAGTCTTTGCCCCCATTGAGTGTGGCCTGTGCTGCCCAGGCCTGGCTCAGCTGTCACCTGCTCAGCTGTTGCTGCCACCTGTCAGTACCCCTCTTGCCCCTCCTCAGTTTGGGGCTCTTACAAGCCTGGGTCTGCCACAGGGGACCCCTTGGGTCATCCCAATTTCCTGGTATCTGGGGAAGGGGGACCAGAAGCTGGGATACCCGCATACTCCCTAGCAAAAATGGCCCCTGACACAGCCAGTTCCAGTAGAGACAGACACCAACGTAAACACAGACAGCAGGGACACACGTGTGTTAGCACATCGCCTATGCATGCAAACAGAGGTTACCAAGCTTCTGAGGACTCTTACTCTGGCGGGGGGCCAGAGCTGGTACCACAGCCCGAGGGGCTGTTTAGACAGCTGCGGAGGCCACAAAAGAGCTGCCTGTTGCTTCCCGGGCCCTGTGGTGGGTGTGGAGCCTATGTAGGTCTGGCTGGGGTGGGCGGGGGGGATGCTGCTGGTCATTCCTGCTCTTGTGGGCAACACTAGCAGGCTAGAAGTAGACTGGCCTCATCATTAACCCTGTGTGGATTGAGTAAAGGATTTTAGGAAAACTAACCTGAGTGGGCTGGGGGCTGAGCCTGGTGGCAGGAGGAGAGGGTACCTTGGGGCTTAGACCCCAGCTTGGGGGCGACAGATTCTGACCCCTGCTTTGTCATCAGGTATCAGAAGCATGTGCATACATACAGAATTCTACCTGATGGAGAAGACTTCCTGGCCGTGCAGGTAGGAGCTTGGACCCCGACCCCTGACCTTGATTCCAGCCTGTGACTGGCTGATTTTTCTCCCACCCTTGCTTGCTCACAGACCTCGCAGGGCGTGCCCGTGCGCCGCTTCCAGACCCTGGGCGAGCTCATCGGCCTGTATGCCCAGCCCAACCAGGGCCTTGTGTGCGCCTTGCTGCTCCCTGTGGAGCGGGAGCGAGAGCCAGACCCACCAGACGACCGTGATGCCTCAGGTGCTGCCTGCTGTGCCATGTGCATATGTCTTCTCTGTCCCTTCCCCAGACACCACCTGCTTCTTCCCATCGCATCTTCTCAACCTGCCTGCCCTAAAGCCCCCTGCCCCTAACCATGATGCCAGAGCCCTTTACCCCACCTCCGTGGAAGTCTCTGATAGCCACAGCATCCCCCCATACTTCAGTGAGAATGGGGAGGCCCAAACAGTTGCCCCACTGACTCCTGTCCACAGATGGGGAGGATGAGAAGCCCCCGCTGCCCCCACGCTCTGGCTCCACCAGTATTTCTGCCCCCATGGGGCCCGGCAGCCCCCCAGCAGCCCCTGAGACTCCCACAACTCCAGCTGCTGAGAGGTAAGACTGCAAACCCCTACGCCGAACAGGAATTCCCTTTCTCCTCTGAGAACTTGTCCTCATCAAAGGTAGAGAGACCTTCCCAGCCCCCACTCCTCCCCCAGGGACCTTCACCCCATCTCAGCCCCAGAGGTAGACTCCCTGATCCATGATGCTCCAATTGCTACCAGTACTATCTCCTCTAGGGATAGAGTGGCGGTGCTGGGACAGGGTCAGCAGATTCTTCACTGACTTTTTAACCCCTCCCTGAAGTGCTCCCAACGGGCTGAGTACTGTCTCGCACGAGTACCTGAAGGGTAGCTACGGACTGGACCTGGAGGCTGTGCGAGGTGGAGCCAGCAACCTGCCCCATCTTACCCGCACCCTGGCCACCTCCTGCCGGAGGCTGCACAGGTACCTGGGGTACCCAACACCATGCATGCGGCCTCTCCTCTGACCTGTCCTCGCCTGCCCCCTTGCTGCACAAATGCTCTGACCTCTGATCTCTGGCCCTGAACAGGGAGCCAGCTGTTGCCTCCTGACTTGTCCTCACCTGAACCCTCGTATCCTCATCGTAGAGGCTGAAGCTGCACACTCAGCCCCCCTTCCCCATACTTGGGTCGGGGTAGGGAGTTCTGACCCACTGTCTCCCCTAGTGAGGTGGACAAGGTCCTGTCGGGCCTGGAGATCCTGTCCAAGGTGTTTGACCAGCAGAGCTCTCCCATGGTGACCCGCCTTTTGCAGCAGCAGGTGGGATTGTGAGGAGACCTGTGGGGAAGGGGTTCATGTTCCGGGTTGGGTGGGGGACCTCCTACGCGGTGGCCGCATGTTACAAACCTTATTCTTTCTCTGTGCAGAATCCACCACAGACTGGGGAGCAGGAACTAGAGAGCCTGGTGCTGAAGCTGTCCGTGTTAAAGGATTTCCTGTCAGGCATCCAGAAAAAGGTAGCCTTAACCCTGACCTCTGACCTGACCTAGCAGTCTCTGAGTATTTGCGTTGGCCTAACTGATCTCAACCCTGAATCTACAGTTTAGCATTGACCCCACATCAACTGTGTCCCCACTGGCCCCAGCTTTCAGCATGTCCCCTGACCTTGCCCGCCCTTCCCTGCCCTTCCCCACTCTAGGCCCTGAAGGCCCTGCAGGACATGAGCTCCACAGCCCCGCCGGCGCCGCTGCAGCCATCCATACGTAAGGCCAAGACCATCCCCGTGCAGGCCTTTGAGGTACACGGAGGGGTGAAAGGTGGGGCCTCATGGGCCAAAGAGCAGCTGGAGATGAAGGGGGTGTCACCTGCCCCGAGGTCTTTTCAGCAGCCTACACACCTCCTGACCTGCAGGTGAAGCTGGATGTGACCCTGGGTGACCTGACCAAGATTGGGAAGTCACAGAAGTTCACGCTGAGCGTGGATGTGGAGGGTGGGCGGCTGGTGCTGCTGCGGAGACAGCGGGACTCACAGGAGGACTGGACGACCTTCACACACGACCGCAGTGAGCCAGGGCGCAACCTGGGGTGGTGGGCAGGGTGGCCTCCAGGCCTTGGTGCACAGGCCAGTGTAACCATCCTCCATCCCCTAGTCCGCCAGCTCATTAAGTCCCAGCGTGTCCAGAACAAGCTGGGAGTTGTGTTTGAGAAGGAGAAGGATCGGACGCAGCGCAAGGACTTCATCTTTGTCAGTGCCCGGGTGAGTGGCATGTTGGGCTAGGCCCTGGGGGCTGCAGGGGTCCCCTGTGGGATGGGAAGAGAGGGAACACGTGATGTAGGCCGGTCATCCCTCTTGGCAGGAGTGGGTCTGACAGGGTAGAGAGTATGTGTACTGAAAATGGGTGGCCTGAGGGCAGAGTCAAATGGTCATTCAGTGAGCGTTTATTGAGCACCTGTTGTCTGCTTGAGTAGTGGATATGCAGTGAACTCACAGGCATGACCTCATGGGACCTACCACCTACCAGGGACCTCCCCTAACTAGTTGCTGTCCCCCCAGAAGCGGGAGGCCTTCTGCCAGCTGCTGCAGCTCATGAAGAACAAGCACTCGAAGCAAGATGAGCCGGACATGATCTCTGTCTTCATAGGCACCTGGAATATGGGTCAGGCCCAGGTTGGGGCTGGGATGGGAGAGAGGAATAGCCCCAGGTCAAGGGCCTGACCGCCCCCATCCCCTTCGCCTCCAGGAAGCGTACCACCTCCGAAAAACGTGACATCTTGGTTCACATCGAAGGGTCTAGGGAAAACCCTGGATGAAGTCACAGTGACCATACCCCATGACATCTATGTCTTTGGGACCCAGGAGAACTCGGTGGGCGACCGCGAGTGGCTGGACCTACTACGCGGGGGCCTCAAGGAGCTCACAGATCTGGATTACCGCCCGGTGAGGGGGTCATCTTGTCTAGTCCCCCTCCTCACACACCACCCCAAACTATCCTGCTTCACCTCATGGGTGACCCTGGGGAGTACAACTTGACTGGCTTTTCCCTTGGTCCCTGGGCATATCCTTTAGGAGGTCTAACCCGAGTCCTTCATGCTATGGGAACGTGCTGTGTTTCTCTCTGGCACCTCAGGAAAAAGGGGTAGTGGAGACCTTCCTATCCTATGACTGACGGAACAGTCTGTAGTGTAGGTGGGGGTGGCAGGGGAATGCGGACAGTGGCCCCGGTCCAGGGCCGGAGTGACCCCAAACCCTCTACCCAGATTGCCATGCAGTCACTGTGGAACATCAAGGTGGCTGTGCTGGTCAAGCCAGAGCACGAGAACCGAATCAGCCACGTCAGTACATCCAGCGTGAAGACTGGCATCGCCAACACCCTGGGTGAGCAGGGTGGGCAGGGTCCCTCTGTCCATGCCTCCTGCTTCCTCTCCAGCTCACAGTCTCCTCCTTTTGGTTGCTCCCAGCTTTCTTATATAGAGAGCCCTCCCCCCATTTTTTTTAAAGTGTGTTTATTTTGAGAGAGACAGCAGGAGGGAAGGGGGCAGGGCAGAGAGAGAACCCCAAGCAGGCTCTGTGCTGTCAGCATGGAGCCTGATGTGGGGCTCAAACTCATGAAATGTGAGATCATGACCTGAGCTGAAATCAAGAGTCAGAGGCTCAACCCACTGAGCCACCCGGCACCCCTATAGAGAGCCCTTTGTAAAGCATATTCATATTCTAAATCTCTTCCAGCATCACTAGGAAGGCAGGGCCAGGATAATTACCTCTATTTCATAGATGATAAAACTCAAAAAGACCCAAAAAACACTCAGGCCCAGAGTCGCTGAGTGACCTGTCCAAGGTCACACGACTAGTACATGGAGGAGCTGGCAGAGTGCCCAGGTCTTTTGGTTTGTGGTCCAGTGCTCCCTCAGCATAGATTCTGCTCAGAATCTGCAAGTCCTTTCAGCGTCACCTTTGGGATCCCCTGTGATCTCCAGGGGCCTTGTTCACACATGCAGAGAAACTCGGGCCATCCAGATGGACCGCGTGTGATCTGTGTGGCACCTCCAGGGAAGGAGGGGATGTGTTCAGGGGCCTGCCTGCCTCATAAGCCTCTGCGGGGGGGAGTTGGGAGAACCTTCCCACTGCTGCTTCGAGGGGCAGAGGGGAGACTTGGGAGCCCTCTAGATGTGACACAGGCCTTCTTTTCTTGCTTGCCCTGACAGGAAACAAGGGGGCTGTGGGTGTCTCCTTCATGTTTAATGGCACCTCATTTGGCTTTGTGAATTGCCACCTTACCTCGGGAAATGAGAAAACTGCCCGGTGAGGGGGGCACCTCCCCAAGTCTTTACCCTCATTCCCTATTCACCTGAGACCTATTCCCTTTCCCATATCCCAGTCCATGACCCATCTACCTTCCTGTCCCCAGAGAGCCCCTTCTCCCTTGTCCAAACCCGAGACTGCTGTCTGTTCCTGACCTTGATCTTGTTCCCAGCTATTTCCTCTGTCCCCAGGCACCCTGAGCCCTACCCTGTACCTGACCCCAGAGACTTACCTTTCTGCCAGTCCCTGGCTCGTGACCCTGGAGGCCTCCCCCCACCCCCACCATAGGCGGAACCAGAACTACCTGGACATCCTGCGGCTGCTCTCACTAGGTGACCGACAGCTCAGTGCCTTTGACATCTCTCTGCGTTTCACTCACCTCTTCTGGTTTGGGGACCTCAACTACCGCCTGGACATGGATATCCAGGTGCAAACAGGGCCAGTGGTGACTGCTAGGGGAGCTGGGCTGGGGGGCCAGTTGGGATCCTACCTCTGACTCTGGCTGTGGCTCAAGAGGGAGTTTTCAGTCTTTGTGTCCTCACCACAGGAGATCCTGAACTACATCAGCAGGAAGGAGTTTGAGCCCCTGCTCAGAGTGGACCAGCTCAACTTGGAGCGTGAGAAACACAAGGTCTTTCTTCGATTCAGTGAGTGTGGGCCTGTCAGGAGGTCTCTAAGGGATGGGGCCTTTACGATACTTCTGGGTCTTCAGGGCCCTGATCCATACTTGTTCCCTGCCTTTCCTAGGTGAGGAGGAGATCTCCTTCCCACCCACCTACCGCTATGAGCGGGGTTCCCGGGACACATATGCCTGGCACAAGCAGAAGCCAACTGGGGTGAGTGAAGGGAACGAGGCAGGTTTGAGGGCGGAGTGCTTGGGAGACTCCCCTGGCCTGCAGTGAATCAAGGGTACATGTCTGGTCAAGGGTCTGGGCAGTTACTATTCCAGCTTCTGTGGTTCCTCTGAGGCCTTAGGGGTGATCCTGAGTGTTACAAGGACCCAAGAAGGGAGGTAGGCACGGGGGCCTGGTGTGGTGGGAGTATAGGGCCTCATCAGCTCTGCAGCTCTGGGTGGGGCTCATGCTGAGCAACCCCAGCTATTGAACCTGACCATGCTGCCATCTCCTGCCCCAGGTCCGGACCAATGTGCCTTCATGGTGTGACCGGATTCTCTGGAAATCCTACCCTGAGACCCACATCATCTGCAATTCCTATGGTCAGAGTTTCCTAGACAGGGTGATGGGTAGTCCTGGGTGATCATTGTCCTGACACTGCCCTAGCTTTGGGAAGTGGGAACGGAGAATAAAGAGCTTGCCCCTGAGCTCCCATTCCTATCCCAGGTTGCACTGATGACATCGTCACCAGCGACCACTCCCCTGTGTTTGGGACATTTGAGGTTGGAGTTACCTCTCAGTTCATCTCTAAGAAAGGTGACTATTCTGGATGTGCTTGTGGGTGGATAGGCACCGGTGGTGGCCTGGGGATGTGCATAGGTTTGAATATATCTGTGCGTGTGTTTGGGTGTATACACGGACATGCGGTAATGTTTCTGAACGTGTGCTGTGTGAGGGTGTCTGTGCCTGGGGCATCATGAGAAGTACATGTCCATGAGTGTGTGTATGTGTGTGAATGTAAACGTGCATGTGTATCTGTATTTGCCTGGAACCACATGTGTACCGCTGAGTGTGCCTGGTAGTGTGGGGGATTGTTGGCAGGCCATCCCTGCAGCCATTCTCATCCTCCAGCCCTTTCTTAGATGGTCTCTCATCCTTGGGTTGTCTGTTTGCCCTGGTCCATGGTCTGGGCTTTGGGGTTTCCCTATTGGTTGCTGGGGACTGGGGAGGCCCCTCCTGACCTTCCTTCCGGGGGCCTCCCTTACTGCTCTGCCATGACACCTGATTTCTTTCCAGGGCTCAGTCTCTGTCCTGTTCCTCCTGTCACCCTCTCAGCCCTCCTGACTGCCTTCTTCCCTTTATCCCTCAGGTCTCTCAAAGACTTCGGACCAGGCCTACATTGAGTTTGAGAGCATTGAGGCCATTGTGAAGACAGCCAGCCGCACCAAGTTCTTCATTGAATTCTATTCCACCTGCCTGGAGGGTCAGAGGGGGGCCCTGGGCTGGGTGTGGCCTGAGAGGGATGGGGAGCCAGAGGTGCCCAGACAGTCAGCCCCCTTGGATAGGGGGAAGGGAAGCCGGGAGGTGGCACTCAGTCGGGTATTCCCCACCCTCACCCCAGAGTACAAGAAGAGCTTTGAGAATGATGCCCAGAGCAGTGACAACATCAACTTCCTCAAGGTGCAGTGGTCTTCACGCCAACTGCCCACGGTGAGGCTTTTGTCAGGGCCTGGGCTTGTAGGTGAGGGCACAGGGAGAGGTGCAGTGGAACATGTCCATGTATGTGCGTGCACATGGGTGTGCGTGCACATGTGTGTGCGTGCATGCGTGTGTATGCATGTGTGTGGTGGGGGCTGGGCATGAATGAGGATGAGGGCATTTGCTTTATTTGAGGGGTGTGGGACCAAGTTATAGGTTCATTTATTTGTTCACAAAAACTTTTCGAGTTTCTGCTAAATGTCAGGTCCTGTGTTAGCCATTGAGGATGCAGAAAATTAATTACAATGCTGTTAAATGTTATGAAGGGCCCATGTGGGGCTGTGTCCTCTGTGTTAAGGATTTGGGATTTTTCCCTAGTAGATGAGTGGGAGTGAGCATGGACGAGCCTAAGGGTAGGGATGAGTGGTGTCGGGTAGGAGGGGATGGTTGGGGCTTTGTTCCTCACTGGGTCTCTCTGCTCCTTAGCTCAAGCCAATTCTGGCTGACATCGAGTACCTGCAGGACCAGCACCTCCTGCTCACGGTCAAATCCATGGATGGCTACGAATCCTATGGTGAGGGGTGAGGGGTGAGGGGTGCCAAGGGGCACAGAAAGCCAAACAGAGACCTAGAAAGGTTTGGCAATCTGCTGGTCTACCCCATCTGCCCTTCAGGGGAGTGTGTGGTTGCACTCAAGTCCATGATTGGCAGCACAGCACAGCAGTTCCTGACCTTCCTGTCCCACCGTGGCGAGGAGACAGGCAACATCCGTGGCTCCATGAAGGTGCGGGTGCCCACAGAGCGCCTGGGCACCCGTGAGCGACTCTACGGTGGGGGCTCCACTGGGAGGGATATGGGGCATGAGATGGGGTGGTGTGGGCAGGTCTAGGAAAGGAGAACCGGGGGTGTGGGGAGAGCATGTTAGAATCCCTGGAATATTTGGAAGTTCTGCAGCCATGGTTGGGAGTGGGCCTGCCCTGAGGAGTAGCTGGAAAGAGGCTGGTAGGCCCAGTGGGTATCTAGAGTCCAGGACCCCAGGTCCTCTCTGAGTCTCTTTTCTCTTCCTCCCCCAGAGTGGATCAGCATTGATAAGGACGAGGCAGGAGCAAAGAGCAAAGCCCCCTCTGTGTCTCGAGGCAGCCAGGATCCCAGGTGAGCTGGGGTTGTGCTGGGTGTCCCGTGAAGAGGTACCCGGGGGCTTTGGGTACCCTCTACCGCATCTCCTCCCTATACACCCCCGGCAGGTCAGGGAACCGCAAGCCAGCCCCTGCAGAGGCCTCCTGCCCACTGTCCAGGTTATTCGAAGAACCAGAGAAACCACCACCAACTGGGAGGCCCCCAGCCCCACCTCGAGCCGCTCCCCGGGAGGAGCCCTTGACCTCCAGGTGAGAGAAGGAACCTGTTATCCCCCCACTTTAACTATTGCTATGTTTGGTTCTCACGGCCAGCCTGGGGATCATTTGCTGCTTGAGTGTTCTGATGCCCCATGGCTGGGAGTGCCGGGGCTCTACACCTGTGGCCACTCTGGCCAGCCAGTCCCCTCTTCGGCGTGGCTCTCTGAATCCAAAGGAGCACAGTGAGCCTTTCCTCCCCATTCTGCCTTAAAAAATAGAATTAGAAGTTGTTTTTGCAATAGTTCCTTCCATGTAAACAGATTTAGCTTGAGCTTTCTGTTTGGCTTCAGTCTGGGATTTCCCTTGGTGCATACTATGGGACCACAGTCCTACAAGGTGCCCTATTGGAAATGGGTTTGGGAAACGGTTCTTGCTAGATTCTTTTCTTAGATAGTCCAGTGCACACTAGTGTTCGCAAAAGCTCTGAGCATGTGGACAGGAAGGAAACTGTTTTTCAACTCTGTTGAATATAGTTTCCCAAACTTAATGTGCTAGGAAACTTCTTTTCCTCACAGTAACTATTAATACCCTGGGGAACTAGTATTCTGTGGCTCATACTCTTGGAAAGCGAGGCTTACTTTCTAATTATATCCAACTGTCGATTGAACTTCAATAAAAGCTGTTAGGTACGTTTTGGTGCTTTTTCACTCATCTTCACCTGTTATCAGTTGCCTTGGTTTTATCCTCAGGCTTGAGTAAAACTAACCTGAATCCCTGGGTAAGATTCCTCAGTAGATTGGCCTCAGATGCCTCCAGAGGCTTTCAAACTCTGGCTGATCATTCCCATTAAAGGCCTTCATTGCCCTGACTTCTGGCACCTGTTTTCACTGATTTACGCTCTGAGAATTTTAGCAAGTAAGGCTAGGAAGTTTAGGGATTATCTGTTCAACTGCCATGTCTACTCGATTTTAGAGATGAAGACCAGAGGGCCAGAGAGGGAAAGCAATGTGCTCAAGGTCTCATGCAATTCTAGGACCAGGGACCCTTATCTCCTGACTCCCAGTCCAGTTCTCCTTCCACTGCACCCTTTGCCTTCACTTTGGTCTCTGGGTCCTGACTTAATTATCCTGCTCCCAAATGCAGGTTGAAGGCAGAGGGGGCTCCAGAGCCGGAAGGGGTGGCGGCCCCCCCACCCAAGAACAGCTTCAATAACCCTGCCTACTACGTCCTTGAAGGGGTCCCACACCAGCTGCTGCCCCCGGAGCCACCCTCGCCTGCCAGGACCCCTGTCCCACCTGCCACCAAGAACAAAGTGGCCATCACAGTGCCTGCTCCACAGCTTGGGCGCCACCGGCCCCCCCGTGTGGGAGAGGGGAGCTCATCAGATGAGGAGTCTGGGGGCACACTGCCCCCTCCAGACTTTCCACCACCACCACTGCCAGACTCGGCCATCTTCCTGCCCCCCAGCCTGGACCCTTTGACAGGGCCAGTGGTCAGGGGCCGCAGTGGGGGTGAGGCCCGTGGCCCACCACCTCCCAAGGCCCATCCAAGACCCCCACTACCCCCAGGCCCCTCACCTACCAGCACTTTCCTGGGGGAGGTAGCCAGTGGGGACGATCGTTCCTGCTCAGTGCTGCAGATGGCCAAGACGCTGAGTGAGGTGGACTATGCTCCTGCTGGGCCTGGCCGCTCAGTGCTTCTGCCAGGCCCCCTGGAGCTGCAGCCACCCCGAGGACTGCCCTCAGACTATGGTCGGCCTCTCAGCTTCCCTCCACCTCGCATCAGAGAGAGCATCCAGGAGGACCTGGCAGAGGAGGTGTGTGGACGAGGGGTGGCTGTCTGTGTGTACCTGAGGTGGTATCTTCTTCACCATTCAGCACTCAGTAGTGTCCCCTCTGCCCTGAGCTGGGCACTGGAGAGTTTGGGGGAGGGGAGGGGAATACTTGAATCAGCCCTAGTTCTTGCCTCCTTCCCGAGAGCACGTGGTAGAAAGTGGCTGTCTGCAGGTGCTTCTCTGTGTGGGTACCCTCAGTGCTCCCCCTGACGTGCCCTATTCCCTCAGGCTCCGTGCCCGCAGGGCGGGCGGGCCAGCGGGCTGGGCGAGGCGGGCATGGGCGCCTGGCTGCGGGCCATCGGTTTGGAGCGCTATGAGGAGGGCCTGGTGCACAATGGCTGGGACGACCTGGAGTTTCTCAGGTGGGGGCGGGGCTGGAGGCGGATGGGTGGGTCTAACCCCTGGGGCGGAGCTACGGGCCCTCAAGACCACTTCGCGGGTCTCCCAGCCTATCTTACCCCTACAGCGACATCACCGAGGAGGACCTGGAGGAGGCCGGGGTGCAGGACCCGGCTCACAAGCGCCTCCTTCTGGACACCCTGCAGCTCAGCAAGTGATAGCGGTGGCACTGCGAATCTGCGAACTCAGCGCCCCTCCCCGCCCCTACTAAGGCCCAGCCTTAGCCCCAAAGTTGAAAATTATGAGGGGTGGGGCAGTACCTCTCTGCCTATTTATTGGGGATCTGCGTTCCCCACTGCCCAATCATGTTGGAATGCCCTAATTAGGACATCCTGCCCTTCACCTTTTACAGCAGAGTCAGTTGCCATAATTACCAAGGACTTTGGTTATTCTGGTGCTGACCTCCCTTTCTGGACCCCTACTCCCAGTCCCGGGGGTGCCTGTAGGGTCCATTTGGGTACGTCTGGGCCCCCACTTCACCGCGGTTTCTGTTGCCCTCTATCTGGCCTTGAACCACAGTGGGGGGTTCTCAGCTAGGACCTCTCCCAACCCCAACTCTGGGGGTGTCCGTCCGGAAATGAAGGAATAGCCCAAGGACCGGGCTGGGGTTTATTTAAGCTTTTCTGCGTGGGTTTAGGGAGGGCAGGCACTTTAATATTATTGGGGCCGGTTGGGGGTGGGGAGAAGAATCTTGGGCCATAAAGTGCTAGTTTGCTTAGTTCTCACTGTCTCCTGGTCTATACCACCATGGGGTGCGGATGCGTGGCAGCAGTGGGTTCCTCGCTGGTTGCAAGGGGGACCGTCTCTTGCAGGCAGCCACGCCCCATCCTGAGTACTCAGAAGGGTTGCCAGCGTGATGTCTTCAATAAATTAAGTTTTATTTGGATTGAGCAAAACTCACCTCAATAAATTACAAGTTTTTCAAAGGAAAAGAACAACAACAACCAAAAAAAAAAAAAAAAAATCAGGAAAGAGGTAACCCCTCTGTCCCGATGCCCTGGCAGCCAGCCCCTCTGCTCTGAACCGGCCTAACCTCTGCGCCAGACCGGCTGGGAATGGGAGGGGACAAATTGGCAGTGGGACCCTTCAGGCGGCTCATTATCCCAACCATGACCAGAACGGGTGGGGTCAGTGTGGGTTGGCCCAGGGGCTAGGGCAGCAGGCTGGTGGCTAAGTGACCCAGCCAGCTGCAGAGCTAGGCTGTTACTGAACTTGAGGACCCTCACATTCCAGCGCTGTTATTTCATCCCGGTTCCAAGGAAAACCAAGCTGGAAGTGGGGAGGGGAGGGGGGGCGGCCCCAATGAAAAGTACCCCGCTCTGCTGGATAGGGTAGGTGAGGAGGAGAGTGTCTCTGACTTGATCTCTCTCCAAAGCTGGGGAGGGCACACCTACGGGTCAGACATGGTAGGGGTAGGGACGGATGGGCACTTCAGGCGGGTGCCCGAATGGAGAGGGACTCTGTCAGGTCCTGGAGGGGCAAGGACGTCTCTGGGGGGCAGGCCCGGAGCCTCCAGAGTCCGGCGGCTAGAAGAGATTGGTCTTCAGGGCCGGCCCAGGCTTCCGGTGGAAGGAGGACAGAACCCCCGAGAAGGGCCCCGGCCCGGGTTCCGCCGGCTGCCAGGCCTTAAGCAGCTCCGCAGCGCCAGCGCCCGGCCCGCCGCCCCCGCCGCCCGCCACGCCGGCCCACAAGGGGCCCTTGAGCGGCTGTGGCCCGGGGCCAGGGCCGGGCCCGGAGCCCAGGGCGGCAGGCAGCGGGCTGGGGCTCAGACGCGGGCTGGCCAGGCCGGGGGCGGGCGGCGGCGGCAGCGACGCGGTGCTGTCGGGCGTAGGGCTGCACGTGGACTCCTTGGAGTCGTCGTCCTCGGACGAGCAGCGCGCCTCGCCCTTTTTGGCGCCCGCCGCGCCCGCCGCACCCTTGGCGCTGGCGGCACGCTCCTGTTTGCGGAACTTGGCCCGGCGGTTCTGGAACCAGACCTGCGGGCACAGGGGCCGGTCAGGCCGAGGCCGCAAGGCGCGGGTGAGCCCTCAGTCCAGAAGGGACCGGATCAGGATTATTGCCAGCTTTCTGAGCGTTGGCCCCTCGGCCCTCCACTTGACCCTCCTCACCTCTCTGTTCACCTCTTCTCCTCCACTTGCCCTTTCCTTCCAGGTCTTCCCCCTTGGGATCTGCTCACCCGCGGACCCAGTGTTCTTGGTCTCGGGGACTCCGCCTTCGCTCCCCTCATCACCCAAAGCCCTGCCCCGAAGTCCTTCCTACACGAAGCTCCAGGAATTTCCACCTGGGGTGTCCAACGGCGGTTGAGAACGGGTTGGGGCACAGGGGAAACCTTTTGTTCAGGGTCTCCAGTAAGGGCGGACCAGCTCAACCTCTGTACTGGATTTCTGAGACAGACAACAGAATCTACCCTGGCCTGGCTCTCCTGGGCCCTGTGCCTGCCCAGAGCCCGGGATTTCCCGGCTCGGGGATTTCACAGCTGCAGACCTGGGGAGGGGACGTGGAGGCGCTCACTGGCTTTCCCGTATTCGTCTGCCTCACTTGGCACTGAAGCCTCCCCGGGCTCCCGCTCTACCCACTCGGCCTTCTTCCAGGATTCCGCACGCCTGTCCCTGCTAGGGAGACTGAGGGGGAAATCTGGGGGGCTGAACACGTCAGATCTCCCTAGGGCCTCAGGTCTGCTGAGTCCTGGCCCCCTCGCCTACCGCAGCTGCCCATCCTCTCCTTCCCAACCACCCCCAGACCGCGCCCTAGCTCCTGGTCCCAGCTCTCCGCCCCCAGGCTGCACCTGCCTGCCACTCTGTCCCGTGGCCCCCAGGTGTCGGGCACTGACTTCCCACCCCCTGACACGCGCACACTCCCGTTTACACACGCAAAGCACGCACCTGCACGCGAGCCTCCGTGAGGTCGATCTTGAGCGCCAGCTCCTCGCGCGTGTAAATGTCGGGGTAGTGAGTTTCTGCGAAGACGCGCTCCAGCTCTTTGAGCTGCGCGCTCGTGAACGTGGTGCGGATGCGCCGCTGCTTGCGCTTCTCATGCAGGCCCGACGGCTCCGGGAAGAACTTGTAGGGCACTAGGGGTGTGTGCAGGAAGGGGGAGCAAAGAGAGTGAAGGTGTGAGGGGCTGAGCTCAGCCGGCTGTGTCCTGCCCCTGAGATCGCTCGCGGTCCCTGCCCCTTCCCTGGCCCCTCGGCTTCCTCCTTTCAGTCTCCAATTGAGCGTCTTCCCTACCGTTCAGTGGAGCTGGCAGGAGTGAAGGCGGACAGGGCGCAGGTAGACATGGGGCCCAAGAGCAGAGGAGAAGGAACCGGGATCTGATCCTCAGGTCAAGACCGCTGACCTGTCCTCACCCACCGCCTTGTTCCCTAACCTCCCTCCAGTCCACTTGCCCCTCCGACCTCCGCTTGGGTGTTTCTGCCTTGGTCAATCTGCCCGTTTGGTTTCACGCTGTGCCATGTCCACCTTAACCTTGGCTGTCACGTCTTATCAGTATGGTGAGTCTTCCCAGTACCAGTTCTGGACCTGGCTGGGCGACTGAGACTCCCTGGCCTGGGTCTACTTTCAGCCCTGCCTGTGTACTTTCTGCCATGTAGGGACTTGGCCCCCTCTACCCTGCCATTTCTCTTCTCCTAGGCTTCATTTTCTCAGCCCCCTCTCATGCCTCATTTTCCTCCAGATGTTGGTCCCCCTCTCCTCTTCCTCATCTCTCTCCATCCGCATCTCTCTTCAGCTTTCCCCTTCTGAACCATTCTTCTCTTTGTGGCCATTGAGAAGAGTCCGTATTTCTCCCCACCCAGGTTCCTTCACCTTCTTGCCCTTCTCATTCCTCCCAGGCACCTCTGTGTCCCAACTCCCCCACAGCCAGCCCTACCCCCCTCCCTCATTCTCTTCCCATCCTTGTCTCCCATTTACCCCATCCCAATCCCCATTGCCCCACAGCCAGTGTTGCTGACACTGTCTCCTCATCCCTGTCTCCAAGCCCTGCTTAGGTGTCCATATCCTTTAGGGGTCCCTAATATCCTTCATCTTTGTCCTATGTCCCTAGTTCTCTATCTCCCCCCTAATCCTTGTCTGTAACACCCCATTCCTATCCCATCTTCCTCATCTCTGTTGCCAGTCTTCCTTGGTTCCCATCTCCCATAATTCCTGTCCCCATCACCTAGTTCTTATCTCTATCTCCCCAGCCCTGGGTCCCCATTTCTCCCATGGTCCCCAATCTTCCCATCTTTGCTCACACTTCTCTGTATCTATCCTCATCTCCCCATCTCAGAACTCCATCTCTCTGGGGCCCATATCCCCATTTCCTGACTGTATCTCCCCAATCCCCATCCTCATCTGGCCCAGACTACCCCATCTCCCTATCCTTGTTCCAGTGTTTGCCTCCATCTTGCTGGTTTTCATTTCTCCAAATCTAGGTTCCTATCGGACCATCCCTCCCCACCCTTCAGGCCCCAATCTTCTACTTGGGTCCCAGTGGTGTTCCCAGGAAGGAAGGAGATAAGGACATTGGGTGGGGCAGCTTGGACTCTAACCGTGAGATGGGGATGGCTGAGAGGCTCCATGAGGTTGAGGGTTCAGATGGGGACTTGAATCAAGAGGCTTGGAAGTGGTGGGGGCTGCCTCTGGGTTCTGCAGGACTCTAGCTGGGAGAGGCCCCAGGGGGAACGAAAGTGGCTTAACTCTTTTCTTCCGGCAACAGAACGGGATTCAGTGGTGCAAGAGGGTCAGGGCACAGGCAGGATGGGTTCAAAACCAAGCAGGAGGGGCTTGATGATGCTGGAGCTCTAGGAAGGTTTCCATGTGGGCAGCTCAGCTGCTGCAGGAGCCCTTGCTGGGGGTCAGACATGAAGTGGGGTGGGGATAAGGATGGGATCTGATTGGATTGAGCCGGGAGCATCTTCTAAGGATATGGGGATGGAGAGGTTTGGTGGTAAGTCTTTGCAGGTGGGGACAAGTGGACCTGGTGAGGGGTCTGGGGCTGCACCAGGGATCTATTTCCCTGACCTAAAGAGCACAGGATAGGGATCTGGCAGTGAGAAAGAGGAAGGGGAAGGATGAGAGGGTGGGGCTCAACTCTGTCTAGGGGAACCCCATCTTACAGGGAGGCTGGGGTTCCCGCGGGGTGTTGGAGGACAAGGATGGTGGCAGCTGTGGGGGACAGTCGCAGTCACCTGCCACATAGACCAGGGGCTGGGGTTTCTGCAGGATTTGGAGGGAGGGTTGGGCCGGGGCTGGGCTCACCTGCCGAGTAGGGCGCGGGCTGGTGGTCGCGTAGAGCGCCAAGCGCGCAGTTGGAAGAGCCGAGCGCGGGGCAGGGCGGACCAGCAGCAGGGAAGGCGGGTCGCAGGGGGCTGTACTGGAAGCCGCCGGGCTGGCTGCAGGCGCCGAAATCGCCGTAGGCGGACGCCTCCATGGCCGCCACGCACGAGTCGTACGAATTGAGGTAGGAGTAGTCCATCGGCCCGGGGGTCGGGGTCGGGGGCCGGACCGGGCCGGGTCGGGTTGGGGTTGGGGTCCGGGTCCCGGGCTGGGTAGGGGTCGGGATAAGGGTTCGAGCGCCTGGCGCCGAGGACCCGAGGCCGGCTCTGAGCGCCCGCGAGTCCGCCCGCCCCGTCGCGGCCACCCTCCGCCCGGGTGCAATGCAAGTGCAGCCAGACCCGGCCCGCGCGCCTTTTAACGCTCAGGACCCCGCGGAGGGGGCGGGGCGGGGCGAGCTCCGTGGGGCGGGGCCTGGGCCTCCCAGGCCCCACCCCCAGCCACACCAGACCCCCACCCCAAAGGGTCCCCGCCGCCCTCCTTGGGCTCCCGAGGTGCAGGGAGGGGTGGCGCGGGGACCGATCCCTAGAGTCCCCATCGGGCCCCAATCTGGACCAGACCTTCGGTCGCTACGCATAGTGCCAGGCTGGAGGGTCCCAACCCCTTTCCTCGGCCTCCCCACCTGCGGCCCAGCAGAAGGGAGGGGAAATAGGCCTGGCGGCGCTCATGTGAAGAAGTTAATTTAATTCGTCCCGATAACCGAGTTATTCTGATCCAGCCCCTCGGCCCCGCCCCCAGCGAGGTCCCCATCCCGGCGGGGACCACGGAGGCAGCCCAGGAGGGGGATGGAGACACGGACAAGGAAGAGACGGAGCCTGGAATAGGGACGTGGATGAAGAGAGGACACAGGGAGAGAAAGGGACAGAAACGTGATGGAGAAAGGGACAAGAGCGATACAAGTACACAGATGGAGACAAGGATGAGACATGGACCAGAGAGAGATTGGAGATGGGGCCAAGGAGGTGCACAGGGGCAGAGATGGAGACAGAGCTGAAGTGCATACAAGAGAAAAGCAGGGATGGAGATGTGGATGAGGCAGAAACAGAACAGACAAAGATAAGAAACAGACAGAGAGGGAATGGAGAAAGAGAATGAGGAGACAGAGAAGGCACCCGCATGAGATGTGGACGGAATCAGGGATTGAGATGGAGATCAGGAGAGAGAGGAGACAAAACAGGGCAGGGACAGTGAAACACACACACGGAGGGATAGTCTCAGAGAGACAAGGCCAGAGACAGGCAGAGGAGGAACAGAGGCTGAGAGAAAGAGCCTTTGGAGAGCTGAGACCCACAGCGGGATCACCCAGGGGGTGGTAGGATTCCGGTGGAGGGGCCACGGGAGTCTGCTGAGGGGGAGGGTTGCTGCAGCCGATAGCCCTCTATCCTGATTTGGCCACAAAACCGTGCCCTGTACCTTCAGGCCAGCCTGCCTCTCCCCTCCTCTAGTTTCCCAGCTCAGTCTTCCCTGTGTGCCTCCACACAGTATGACTCACTGGTCCTCAGCACCTTCCGCACAGACTGTGTTTGCGATGAATGTCAGGATCAGGAGTAACTGAGTGACCCCCACACTTTCCCTAAGCCCCTTAACCACACCCCCCCCCCTTTTCTTCACCAGGAAAACCACTTAGACTCTTTCTGGAGCTGGTCACAGACCTAGCCCTCAGCAGATTCAGACACAGACCTTCACACTGTGGGAAAACCAACACAGACTCCCTTCTAGAACAGAAGAGAAAAGCTTTTTGCCTTGGCAGCTTACCTGAGGTGGATTGGACAGCCTCCTCACCCAGCCCTCAGCCTCCTCCACCCAAATCTTGGTAGGTCCTACAGATGGGGGACTGAAGACCCAGAAGAAGGCCAGGGGAGGGTGACACCTTATTACCAAAGTCCTTGCAGGATGAGAGAAGGACTCTGGGAATATCTTCTCCCAATTTACCAACTTAGTGGGGAACGTGACTACCCTCAGGTCACCCACTTCCCTGGCCACCAGTTCTTTGCTTCACACAAGGACCACCTATCTCCAATTTTTGTAACTGCTCCATGCCACAGGGTTTTT
The DNA here is from genome assembly GCF_018350155.1 of Leopardus geoffroyi. Classification (NCBI taxonomy): domain Eukaryota; kingdom Metazoa; phylum Chordata; class Mammalia; order Carnivora; family Felidae; genus Leopardus; species Leopardus geoffroyi. Next base: position 59,458,530 of record NC_059329.1, on the reverse strand, counting down.
TTTTTTTTTTTGAAGTGTTTTCTCTAGTTACTTTTTAGATATAAACTTCTAAAACTGGCAGCAAAATTGCTTCAAAAGTCCTCCCCACTGGTGTGTGAAGCGTACTGCTCACCTGTGACACATCCTCCACAGGAAGCCCAAGAGATCTCAGAATTGAGAAATCAGAGGTGCTCTCCTTAGACCTATTATGGCTCTCCATTGCCCTCATGATCAAATCCAAGCCCTCATTCTGGTCACAGTGTCCTCTGTACCAGTGCTCCAGCCTACCTCTACCTCTACCTCACCTTGGATTTCTTTGAAGCCCTCACACATTGATCTTTTAGTTCATACTGTTCTCTCTAGCTGGAATGTTCATTCCACTACCCCCTCCCCCATCCAACTCCCCCTTACCTCCCCAAAACACCCAAACCTGGTGGGTTCTTGTTTATCCATCTGGTCTCAACTTGGACATTATTGTTTCCTGGAAGCCTTCTGTGATACTCCTAGACTATGTTGAGTATCGCATAGTACCTCCCTCTCTTTTGGTTACTCATGTCACCAATATTCACAATAAAGTGCAACGTCTCAGGACAGAACTGTTACCTCCCAGTTCTACCACTGTCAAGCTCATCATTCTGTACATCACAGGTCTTCTCATGTTTGCCTGTTGAGTTAATGAAAGCTAAGCTGGAATCTTTGTGTTGGGGAATCCCGCCCTTATTTCTGGGGAAGGAATCCTCATCCCCTGATTCTTACTCCCCACTCACTGGAAAGGGATCATCCTCCCCTTTTCATACCCTCATTCCGCAGGGACAGGAAACTTCCTTCTGCTGAGCCACCCTTCTGCCTGCAAGAAAGTTCTCCCTCATCTGAGGAATTTGCAGGGGGCCTGATCCCTTCTCCAATGACAAAGCTGAAGCAAAGGAACAATTGAAGCTTGTAGGCAGGGACAAATAGAGATCTGAGGAGAGGCAAAGAGCTTCTGGTTCCAGTTTTCTCAGAGACCATGATCCATCCCTATCATTTCTGCAGCTTGGGTTTGGTCATTGAGCCAATAAAGTCTCCTCTCTGTCTACACCTACTTTAAGTTGGGCTTCTGATACCTGCAGTCAAAAGTTCTGACCAATATAATCTCTGAGTGCTTGACACCTTTATAGGTAATCAAATATCGCAGTGGTGATTAGAAATTTTATTGTAATGTGCATGTTGCACAGTTAGCAGGGCAGAAGCTGACCTTCCCATGACTCAGGGCTGTGGACTTGGAGGTTCTTTTCTCAGCAGGCAGCCATTTGCATCCTGCTGATTGGCAAAGAAACAGACATAGCCTCCCCCCCACCTCCCCCCAAATGCTTTGAATCCTGTCGACTACTGGGTTCAGGTCTTCCAGATGGTGGAAATAAGGGGACTTTGGAGGCTAGGCTGCATGGTGTGGTGGTGGTGGTGGTGGTGGTTGTGGTGGTGGTGGTGTGTAAGTGATATGGGGGCAGGAAAGGGGGCTTCCCGAGAACTCTTCATAAAAGAAGAAAGAAACAGAGTGGGCTGGACTCTGCAAAGACCTCACGCTCAAGAGGCTAGTGGTTGAGAGCTGATGTGGGGAGCTTGTCCTGACTAAAACTCCCTCCCACATATGCATGCATTCCTGGGGGAATAAAAAAAAATGCTCTAGCACAAAATAGTGTTGCAGCAGTCTTGCTGTGATGCCTTCTTGCTGAGCATAATGTCTTCACTTCCATGAGTAATGACAGATTCTGGAGCCTGATAGCTGGTTTTAGCTCTGCCACTTACAAGCTTATGACTTAAGGTAAGTCATTCAACCTCTCTATACCTCAGTTTTCTCACTTGTAAACTGGTTGATTTTTCTTAATATGAAATTTATTGTCAAATTGATTTCCATACAACACCCAGTGCTCATCCCAACAGGTGCCCTCCTCAATGTCCATCAGCCACTTTCCCCTCCCTCCCACCCCCATCAACCCTCAGTTTATTCTGTTTTTAACAGTCTCTTATGGTTTGCCTCCCTCCCTAACTTTTTTTTCCCTTCCCTTCCCCCATGGTCTTCTGTTAAGTTTCTCAGGATCTACATAAGAGTGAAAACATATGGTATCTGTCTTTCTCTGCCTGACTTATTTCACTTAGCATAACACTCTCCAGTTCCATCCACGTTGCTACAAAAGACCATATTTCATTCTCATTGCCACGTAGTATTCCATTGTGTATATAAACCACAATTTCTTCATGCATTCATCAGTTGATGGACATTTAGGCTCTTTCCATAATTTGGCTATTGTTGAAAGTGCTGCTATAAACATTGGGGTACAAGTGCCCCTCTGCATAAGTACTCCTGTATCCCTTGGGTAAATTCCTAGCAGTGCTATTGCTGGGTCATAAGGTAGATCTATTTTTAATTTTTTGAGGAACCTCCACACTGTTTTCCAGAGTGGCTGCATAAACTGGTTGATTTTAATGATTAGGTGAATTAAAATATATAAAATGTTTGAATAGTACCTAGCACATAGTAAACATTAAGTAAGTTAGCTACCAGATGAAGAGACAGAGGTCCAAGGAGTGGTCTTGTAGAGTCACTTCCACACAGTGAAGTGTGTCAGGATGGGAGGAGTCCCCACAGAGGGAGCAGCATGAAAAAGGAATGTAGGGAGAGACTGTTTTTCTTTTGCTCTGACAACTAACTTACTCTGTGACCCTGGATAGTGGAAGAGCCCTGAAAATGGATGAGGAAGGACCCATGTTCTGGAGAACTTTTTTTGCCTGTGGTCACTTGGAGAATGATAGCCTGGGAATTCCCAGGTACCATCACCTTATTCCAACTTCTTTGAGTAGCCTCTGAGGTCAGGCTTGCCTAGGCTCAGAATGTGGCTGCCAAGCTGACTTATTAATCCAGGGTACCCCTCGCCAGTCCTTCTCTCCTATGGAAAGAACATGGAGCAGTGGCTCTTCCCTACCATGGAAATTCATCTTCTTGCCCTCTGAAGCAATGTCCTCAGTGTCATCATTGTCCAATCATGACTGGAAGCAAAGCTTGATCAGACATCCATGTCTAACTTCTAAAAAGGAAGAGAGTTTATCTATCAGTGAAAAGTTAACACACTGTCAGGTCCTGCATGAGGACCCTAGAACTCCTCCCCACCCATTTATCTATGAAGCATCCTTTGGAAGTGACAGAAATCCAACTTGAAGTAGATTAAACATAAAGAAGAATGTATTGGATAACAAAATCCACAAGCATCCTTTTTCCAAATCCCTATTCTCTCCTGCTGTGACTCTCTGCTCCAGGGAGTGTTGGAAGCAAACACACTAACTGTGTATCCTCCCAACATGTCTATTAGAACCTATAGTCTCTTGTTCATCTATTAAGGGGACAACCTTGTTGACCATTCTTTTCTTCCCACTAGTACCTTAGGCTACCCAGTATACTACCAATTTCTACTTTTTTGTTTTATTTTGTCTTTTGATTTTAATGTTTATTTATTTTTGAGAGAGAGAGAGAGAAAGACAAAGCATGAGTGGGGGAGGGACAGAGAGAGAGGGAGACATAGAATCTGAAGCAGGCTCCAGGCTCCGAGCTGTCAGCACAGAGCCCAACACGGGGCTCGAACTCACAGAGTGCAAGATCATGACCTGAGTTGAAGTCAGACACTCAACCGACTGAGCCACCCAGGCACCCCACCTATTTAGCTTTTAGCATTAGTTTTTAGCTTCTAGCATTAGGCCTCTTCTTTCCAGGGCCCCAAATGTTCAACCATCAAGGATCTCTGAAGAATGAGGAAAGATCTTAACCCAATTCTACAAATATTTTTAGGGTCTGATCCATGATAGCATTTCATAGGGTACTAGACACATGGGAATAAATTAACCCTGGATGCTTTCTTTAAGAATCTCCTAGTCTGATGGGGTACACGGGTTCTTATCTATGGGGAAGTTCTCCTTAGAATGTTTTAGTTGTCTGGACAAGAGAATGGTACATAGATGGTGAGGTGAGTGGACTCTTAAAAAAGGAAGAAGGGGCTCCTGGGTGGCTCAGTCAGTTGAGCAACTGACTCTTGGTTTCAGCTCAGGTCATGATCTCATGGTTTGTGGGTTTGAGCCCTACGTTAGTCTCTGTGCTAACAGCATGGAGCCTGCTTGGGATTCTCTCTCTCCCTCTCTGCCAATCTCTCTCTCTCTCTCAAAAATAAACATTTAAAAAGGGAAGAGGAAAAAAAGGTTTGATCCTAACAACTATGCCTTATATTGACAAGCTTACCCAAGTTTTTGTGCATGGGAAGGAAACGGCATAAGGACTGCCATAGTGGACATCTATGGTGTGGTCATCCCAGCACAACTCCTCTCTTGGGAACTGTCTCCTCCATCCACATGGCTACCTAGGGAATCATTGCTCTTATACAATCCTACCCTCAGCCATAATTGGTCCAGGTGTGGATACTTGTCCAAAGATGGGTCAATAAACCCTTTCCCATCATTTCTTCTTTTTGTTTTTTTAAATTTTATTTTATTTTGGAGAGAGACAGAGACAGCACGAGTGGGGGAGGGGCAGAGAGCAAGGAGACAGAGAATCCCAAGCAGGCTCCCTGTTGTTAGTGCAGAGCCTGATGCGGGGTTCAAACTCATGAACTATGAGATCATGACCTGAGCCAAAACAAAGAGTCAGACACTTAACCAACCAAGCCACCCATGTGCTCCTCATCATTTCTTCTTAATTGAATTGAGAAACAAGACCTTCTCTTTTGGATGGCAAAAGCTGTAAATATAAATCTCAGGAAATATTTGCAGCCATTTTCCCTATAACAAAGAGAAAGAATATGGTTTGTAGTGAAGAAAGAATAAATAAGAAGTTGAGGCAAAAGATATAGAGACTTAGAATTTAGGAGCCTCGTTCCAGTTATTCCTGAGACATCTTTACTCTTTTTGCAAATTAGTTGTTCAGCCCTCCACTGAATTTTGTTATCCAGTACATGCTTCTTTTTTTTTTTTTAAGTTTATTTATTTATTTTGAGAGAGAGAGTGAGCACAAGTGGGGAAGGGGAAGAGAGAGAGGGAGAGAGAATCCCAAGCAGGCTCCATACTGTCAGTGCACAGCCTGATACAGGGCTTGATGTCACAACCATGGGCGATCATGACCTGAGCCGAAATCAACAGACAACCAACTGAGCTACCTAGGCGCTCCCCACCCAACACATTCTTCTTTACATTTAATCTAGTTCAAGTTGAATTAAGCACATAGTGATGCAAAGAGCAGACCCTAAAATATGGAACTGGCCCTGTTGATATCAGGTGAAATGTAGTCAGAATCTCTCCATCCTGAGCCTAGAAATGAGATGACCTTGTTAGGTGATAATAAAGTAGCTGGAAAAACTACTGCATGTTGTCTCTCAGAACTTGACCTCAGTTTTCCCCCTTGCCCTGAGGTTTCAATTTCAGAGGATTAAGTAGAAAAATGGTAAAATATTGGTGTATACTGTCTACATTTGCAACCTCAGGAAGGTGGGTCAAGAGGGTACAAGCAGATGAGGAACAGCATGACAATTTGTAACTTTGGTAAGGATATGTCTGTTTGTGGGCAGTCTAAGGCTGCAACAAGAGTATAATCATGTGATTGGCAGATTGTTCATAGTCAAGTTTTCTGCCACATCCTAAAGTGAATGAATGTATTGATTAGGAAATAATAAATGTGTAACAGGTGAAATGGAGATATTTGAGAAAATCCAGAGGAATCAGAAAAGTGTGATTCTCCCAGTCCTTCTTGGCACTCTGGCCTGACAGCAGGAAAGAGTTGACATTCATTATTCTTTTTTTGTTATCTAGCATCTGAAACCACTTTCTAAGTTAGGGGAATTCCCCATCTAACAGATGTCAGATACTTGCTTTCTAAACTTCCCTTACAACCAAGATGCAGACACTTGACCTAGTCTCAGCCAATCATGTACACTCATCACAGACTAAGTTAAGGAATCTGTAGTAGTGAGGACACAGGGACCATAAGAATCCTCTACAGGGGCAAGGGGTTGTGACAAGGTCTAGTTCTAGGTGCAGGAGGGCCCCTACAGAGCTTGTTCTTGGCAGCATTGAGGGTTTGGCACCAACCACATCAGCTGTGCAAGGGACAGTGGTGGCAGGGCTGTCTTCATGGAAAAAACAATGCAGCTTAATTTAGGGCAGTATTTCTAGATCTATGGTTCTGTATTTAGTCCTCCAGGCATTCCAGTAATTCTTTAATATATCTAATATATTTTATAAATGTAATATACTAATATATATATATATATATATATATATATATATATATATATATATATATTTTGCTTAAATAAGATGGAGTTCATTTCTGTTGCTTGTAACTAATGACTCTGACTGATACAGAAATTGGTACTAGACTGGCTGAGGGCATCAGGGTCTCAGAACTATTGGAATCTTGGAATAATTTTGATGCCTGGTTGTGACCAAAGGCAGTGAAAATCCAGAGATAGAGTGTCATTCAACGGCAAAATAGTTCATCAATGTATTACGAGTGGCCACCTGGAATGAAGTGGCCATAAAGAGCATAAAGGGGGGCTGTTAGGGATCAGTATAAAGGGAATGAGGAATTGAAGGATTGCGAGGAAGTTTGCTCCTATGTGAGAGAATGGCTTGAAAGAAGTGATGCAGACAGCATGGTGGTGATGAAAGGATCCGGATGGCTACAAAAGCCATGAGCCCTCTATGAGTTAGGGTTAGGTTGGGTGCACATAAGAAAAAATCCAAAATAACAATACTGTAAAAAAAAAAAAAAAAGATTATTTCTTCCTCACTTAAGGTAAGTCTGTAAGTAAGGAGTCCAGTGCTTGTGTGGCTGCTTCATGGGCATCAAGGACTCCTATTCCTTCCTTCTTTCTGTTTCCTAGAGTGTGGTTTCTAACTTCATGTTTACTTCATGTCCTAGAGTTCCATTCTAGGCATCAAGAATGAGGAAGAAGGAAAAGAAAAAGTGCATCACTCAGTGAGACATCTCCCTATAAGGAACCTTCCAGAAGTTCCATACAACACATCTACTTGTTTCTTTTTTGTCTGAACTTAGTTATATAGTCACATCAAACTTAATGGGGGGCTAGGAAAGGCAAGATTTTAACTGAGCATATTAGTATTCCCCAGCCCAAAATAGAGTCTGCGTTGCTGAGGAATAAGGAGAGAATGGATATTATCCATTGCTGCATAACAAATAACCCCCAAACTTATTAGCTTAAAGCAATACACATTTATTATCTCATAATTTCTGTGGATCAGGAATCTGGATGTGGCTTACCTGGGTCTTCTGCTTCAGGGCCTTTCACAAGATGGCAGTCAATGTGCCAAGTCTGTAGTCTCAAATTAAGCCCTGACTTAGGAAAGATTGCTTCCTAAGTTCACTCACATGGTTGTTACCAGGACTCTATTCACCCAGGGCTGTTGGACTGAGGGCTCAGTCCTTACCAGATGTTAGCCAGAGGTTGCCCTCAGTTCCTTGCCTCTCCATCAGGGCAAGCACATAAGGAGAGCCAGAGAAAATGGGTAGATCTTATCTAATAACAATGAGCCCTTTATATTTGGGTCAGAAGGTCAGAAACAGTGAAGTCAGAGAGATTTGAAGCATCACTCAACAGGAGGAAGATTCTTTATCGTCAAATGGAGGAGCCACATGGTAAAGAATGTGGGTGACTTCTAGGAGCTGAGAGTGACTTCCAGCTGAAAGTCAATAAGAAAAGAGGACCTCAGTCCCACAACTACAAGGAATTGAATTCTGCTAAGAACCTGAATTAACTTGGGAGTGGATTCTTCCTCAGAGCCCCCAGAAAGGAATGCATCCTGGCTGATACTCTGAGATCCTTAGCAGATGAGTACTATGCCCAACTCTGACTTACAGAATTGTGAGCTAATGACTGAATGTTATTTTAAGCTGCTAAGCTTTAGATTATTTGTTACACAGTAACATAAAACTAATCTAATATGCAGTTTGCTTAGCCATTCTCTTTTGATGGACATATGGACTATTTCTAATTTTGTCTTAGTATGAGTAGTGATGCTATGAGCATTTATGTACAAGTTTTTTTGGTGGATATATGTTTTCATTTCTGTTGAAATGGAATTGTTGGGTCATAGAGTAGATGTATGCTTAGTTTTATAAGAAACTACAAGAACTTTTCCTAAAGTAGTTGTTCCATTTTATACTCCCACCAATATGTATGTGAATTCTGGTTGCTCCACAACCTTTTTCATTGTCAAGTAGTCTTTTTTTTTTTTTTAATGTTTATTTATTTTTGAGAGAGAGAGACAGCAAGTGCACATGAGCAGGAAGGGGCAGAGAGAGAAGGGCAAAGGATCTGAAGTGGGCTCCACGCTGACAGCTGAGAACCTGATAAGGGGCTCAAACTCTTGAACTGTGAGATCATGGCCTGAGCCAAAGTTGGATGCTCAACTGACTGAGAGACCCAGTCACCCCACAAATAGTCTTTAAAATTTTACCCATCCTTGTGGGTGTACAGTGGACTTTATTGCTTTTTTTTTTGAGTTGGTTGACTGAAACCTGTATTCATTGATGAAGTTAAATGAAATTGAGATGCCAAGAATCCTTTGTTATAATGTAGAAGAAAGAATCCAAACACTTAGGGAGATGGGAATGTTGGTTTATAAATCTTTCCTTCTAGGAAAGCGTGATTCATCCACAACCAATTCCAACCCCTGAGAGGGTCCAGATGACATTCTCTTCACTAAGGCACTGAGAAACATATTTGTGAGAGAGTAATAACATCTTTGGAAAATGCGTAGTAACTTTTCTGTAGGCCAGGGATGTTGGGGGAAGACACTGCAGATGGGACTAAAGAATATGGGCATTTCACTAAGGTGTTAACTGATTCATAAAACCAAGAATCCTTTGGAACTTGTGAACAGAAGGCCAACTTAAGATAAAAAGTTATGGTCTCCCACCCAATTTTCAGGCCTGGATTAGTTCCTTGAATGAAGTGAAGACAAGTACACTTAAGGAAGTTGTATAAAGATCTGTCTATATATTCCTTATAGGCTTCCCCAGTGGGACTTCTAGTCATTTCTCAGGATAACTTATGAGTTGAATTGCATCCTCCAAAAAGATATGTCGAAGTCCTTGCCCTGTGTAAATACCTGTGGAATAGGTGGCCTTATTTGGAAATGTGTTCTTTGCAGATGTAATCAAGTTAAGGTGAGGTCATACTAGATAGTGTGGGCCCTAATACAATGACTGATGTCCTTATAAAAAGACATTTGGACATACAGACACACAGAAAGAACACTATGTGAGGATGGAGGCAGAGGCTGGAGAGATGCATCTACAAGCCAAGAATTGCTGGAAACCAGGAGAAGTTAGGAGAGAGGCATGTAATGGATTCTCCCTCAGAGTCTCCAGAGGGAACCAACTCTGCCAACACCTTTGAACTTCTGTCCTCCAGAACTGTGAGAGAATAAATCTCTGTTGTTTTAAGTCACCCAGTCTGTAGTACTTTGTTATGGCATCCCTAGGAAACTAAGAGTAACTGTGCCCTTAGGTATTGTTGACACCGGCTCTAATGCAAATTGGAGCTGTAGTTGGCACAGTGATCCACCACTCAAGAGTGGAGGCTTATGGAGTCAAGTGATAGATTGACTTTTGATTGTCATCTACCTCACTGTCAGTCTAGTCCTTAAACCCATTTTTAAACCCATGATTTTTCCAACTCCAGAGTGTATAGTTGGACTAGGCATATTCAGCAAGTGGCAGAATGTGTCTCTAATCCATGGAATATGGCTATTATGGTTGAAAGGGTGAAGTGGAAGCCCTACAATTTCCTTCCTATCAAAATTATAAACCAAAAATAATACTGTATTGCTGGGGGAAACTTAAGACTAGTGCAGCCATCAAAGATCTGAAAATTCAGAGGTAGCGATTGCTGTTACTTACCTTCTTAACTCACCTGTCTGGCTTATGCATAGTCAGAAGATGCTTGGAGAATGGCAGTGAATTATTGAAAGGTTAAGAGAGGTGATGACTCCAGATATGGTTTCTTTACTAGAGCAAAACAACAGAGATTCAGCCACCTGTAATAAAGTTGTTAGCTTGCAAATGTTTTTTCTCTATTTCAGCAGGCAAAGAGAAGGCAAAGGTACTATTTTTGTTTAATCTGGCAAGGGCAGAAGTACACCTTCATCATTTTGATGCAATTTAGTCCCATAGACACTTCGAGCATCTTAACATCACAGGGGATATCACACAAGTCCACTATAATCATGACAAAATGCTGATAAAACCAGATGTCTTAGTGAGTTGGTGTTTTCAGTGTTTTTGGTTTTAGTCACTCTAGGATGTGTGTAGTGGTATCTCATTATTGTTTTAGTTTACAATTCCCCAACTCCCTAATAACATATGATAAGGAGCATATTTTTGTATGCTTATTTGCTATCTTTTTTAGTAAGGCATCTGTTCAAATCTTTTGCTTTTCTTTTCTTTTTTTCTTCATTTTAAAAAATTTTTATTTAATTTTTTTGAACTCATATCCAAGTTAGTTAGCATATAGTGCAACAATGATTTCAGGAGTAGATTCCTTAATTCCTCTTACCCATTTAGCCCCATCCCCCCTCCCACAACCCTTCCAATAACCCTGTTTGTTCTCCATATTTAAGAGCCTCTTATGTTTTTGTCCGCCTCCCTGTTTTTATATTATTTTTGCTTCCCTTCCCTTATGTTAATCTGTTTTGTATCTTAAAGTCCTGATACGAGTGAAGTCATATGATATATGTCTTTCTTTGACTAATTTTGCTTAGCATAACACCCTCTAGTTCCATCCACATAGTTGCGGCAAGATTTCATTCTCTCTGATTACCGAATAATACTCCATTGTATATATGTACCACATTTTCTTTATCCATTCATCAATTGATGGACATCTGGGCTCTTTCCATCCTTTGGTTATTGTCGATAGTGCTGCTATAAACATTGGGGTGCGTGTGCCCCTTCGAAACTGCATACCTGTATCCCTTGGATAAATACCTAGTAGTGCAATTGCTGGGTCACAGGGTAGTTCTATTTTTAATTTTTTTTAGGAACCTCCATACTGTTTTCCAGGAGTGGCTGCACCAGTTTACATTCCCACCAGCAGTGCAAAAGAGATCCTCTTTCTCTGCATCCTTGCCAACATCTGTTGTTGCTTGAGTTGTTAATGTTAGCCATTCTGACAGGTGTGAGGTGGTATCTCATTGTGGTTTTGATTAGTATTTCCCTGATGATGAGTGATGTTGAGCATTTTTTCATGTGTTGGTTGGCCATCTGGATGTCTTCTTTGGAGAGTGTCTATTTATGTCTTTTGCCAATTTCTTCACTGGATTATTTGTGTTTTTTTTGGAGCTGAGTTTGGTAAGTTCTTTATAGATTTTGGATACTAACCCTTTTCTGATATGTAGCTTGCAAATATCTTTTCCCATTCCATCGGTTGCCTTTCAGTTTTGCTGATTGTTTCCTTCACTTTGCAGAAGTTTTTTATTTTGATGAAGTCCCAATAGTTCATTTTTGCTTTTGTTTCCCTTGCCTCTCGAGATGTGTTGAGTAAGAAGTTGCTGCGGCCAAGGTCAAAGAGGCTTTTGCCTGCTTTCTCCTCGAGGATTTTGATGGCTTCCTGTCTTACATTTAGGTCTTTCATCCATTTTGAGTTTATTTTTGTGTATGGTGTAAGAAAGAGGTCCAGGTTTATTTTTCTGTATGTCGCTGTCCAGTTTTCCCAGCACCACTTGCCGAAGAGACTGTCTTTATTCCATTGGATATTCTTTCCTGCTTTGTCAAAGATTAGTTGGCCATACGTTTGTGGGTCCATTTCTGGGTTCTGTATTCTGTTCCATTGATCTGAGTGTCTGTTCTTGTGCCAGTACCATACTGTCTTGATGATTATAGCTTTGTAATACAGCTTGAAGTCCGGTTTTTTCTTTTCCCTCCTTCCCTCCCTTCCTTCCTGTTTCTTCAAACACATATTGCTTTATTTAGCGTTTCTCTGGATTGCAGAAATGTCAGAGTCTGGCTGAGACATCCCAGGAGGGCAGAGACAGGTGGGTAGCCACCAGGCCCTCTGGGGAGGTGGGGTAAAACAGCAGAAAGAGGTGATGCCTCCACAGCTCCTCCCAAGGCCAGCCAATTCCCCAGGCTTCCAGGACAGGGAGGGGGTCTGGGGCCAGGATCTACTGCCTGTTTTGAAATTAGGTTTTGATCTCTTATTGTTGAGTTTTAAGGATTCTTTGTATATTTTTGATACTAGTCCTTTATCAGATATGTGTTTTGAAAATATTTTCTCCGAGGCTGTGTGTCTTGTCCTTTCTTTCTTTTACTAGTGTCTTTTATAGAACAGAAATTTCTAATTTTAGTAAGGTCCAACTTATCCATTGTTTCTTTATGGACTGTGCTTTGGGTGTTGTGTTTAAACAGTCACTGCCAGGGGCGCCTGGGTGGCGCAGTCGGTTAAGCGTCCGACTTCAGCCAGGTCACGATCTCGCGGTCCGTGAGTTTGAGCCCCGCGTCAGGCTCTGGGTCAGGCTTTGGGCTGATGGCTCAGAGCCTGGAGCCTGCTTCTGATTCTGTGTCTCCCTCTCTCTCTGACCCTCCCCCGTTCATGCTCTGTCTCTCTCTGTCCCCAAAAAAATAAATAAACGTTGAAAAAAAAATTAAAAAAAAATAAATAAAAAATAAACAGTCACTGCCAAACCCAAGGTCACCTAGATTTTCTCCTATGTTATCTTCTAGGAGTTTTATAGTTTTGCATTTTACATTTAGGTTCTTTGGTCAACTAACATGTATATTTTAAACAATTACTTTATCAAATTAAAATGTACATAATTAAAAAAAAATCAAGACTTATAATGAAAAACACCAGTCCTCCTCTCTACCCCTTTGTATCCCCAGAACCCACACCTCACTTTGCAAAGCATTTCAGCTGTTTCTTTTGGTATTGACTTCCATATATTTACATAAATAATTTTAGCTAACATTTATTGTTTACAATGTGTCAGGCTTTATCTTAAGCATTTTTCATGTTTAGTCTTTATAATCATTTTATATTGTAGGTACTATTTCCATTCCCATTTTAGAGATGAGAAAAATTGAGTCGCAGAGGGGTTAGGTACTTACATAAGGTTACATGGTTAGCAAATGGTGGAGTTGGGATTTAATCCTAGGTAGTATGTTTTTTCAGTATAATGTTTACCCTGTGATTTCTTAATTTATTAATATTTTAATTTAATTTAACTTTTTATGTTTTATTTTGTATTTAAGAGAGAGAGAGAGACAGGGGCATGACAGAGAGGGAGGGAGACACAGAATCTGAAGCAGGCTCCAGGTTTTGAGTCATTAGCACAGAGCCCGACGCGGGGTTTGAACACACAAGCAGTGAGACCATGACCTGAGCTGAAGGTGGACACTTAACGGACTGAACCACCCAGACACCCCTTAATTTATTAATTTTAGACTGTTGGATTCTTAGGATGAATATTTACCACTCACACCACCTAAGTCCCCAGTGTGTCTCCCAATATTAACCCGATATGCTTTATTTCACTGAATCTAAGACCTCACTGACTATAAAATACACCTTTATATATCACTAAAAAGAAAAAAAATTACCAAAATAACCATTATACTTTCTTATCACTTAGAACATTTTTAGGGGTGCCTGGGTGGCTCAGTCGGTTGAGTGTCTAACTTCGGCTCAGGTCATGATCTCACCGTTCGTGAGTTCGAACCCTGCATCGGGCTCTGTGCTGACAGCTTGGAGCCTGGAGCCTGCTTCAGATTCTGTCTCTCTCTCTCTCTCTCTGCTCCTCCCCTGCTCACATGCTGTCTCTCTCTCAAAAATAAATAAAGATTAAAAAAATTTTAACAAAAAAAAGAACATTTTTATATTTATTGAAAGAGACCACTTACTTTACATTATACATCTATACTTTAGACGTATAATTTATTATACAATTTTGTGCATGCATGCAAAAAGAAAAAGATAAGCAAATAAATTGGTTAAAGTATTTCTGAAATTTATTTCAGAGTCTCATTCTTTTTTTTTTTTTTTTAATTTTTTTTTTCCAACGTTTATTTATTTTTGGGACAGAGAGAGACAGAGCATGAACGGGGGAGGGGCAGAGAGAGAGAGGGAGACACAGAATCGGAAACAGGCTCCAGACTCTGAGCCATCAGCCCAGAGCCTGACGCGGGGCTCGAACTCACGGACCGCGAGATCGTGACCTGGCTGAAGTCGGACGCTTAACCGACTGCGCCACCCAGGCGCCCCTCAGAGTCTCATTCTTTTTAATTTTTTGCCTCACAATGCCCACATTTTATTTTTTTAATACAGTGTCATACCCCATACTTTCAAGAGTATTGGTGATATAGCATTTTTTAAAGTTTATTTCTTTTGAGTGAGAGAGAGAGAGAGGTGGGGAGGGACAGAGAGAGAGGGAGAGAGACTCTCAAGCAGGCTCCACTGGCAGTGAGGAGCTTGATCCAGGGCTTGATCCCATGATCTGCAAGATCATGACCTGAGTCTAAATCAAAAGTGGGGTGTTTGACTGAGCCACCCCGGCACCCCAATATAGCATTTTTTAAGAGAGGGATCCACTATCATCAGTGGGATTTTCTTCCAAACCCTTGATATTCATTGTGCAAGTTTCGATACTGGTACTTACTTGATTTTTCCAGAAGATATAAAAACTTCTTAGACAAAACCTGGACTTCTCTCCTTTCCTCAAATGGTTCTTAAATGGGTTGTGGACTGAAATGTCCAGGAGTGGCATATTCACTCATGCGATAGGAATTAACCATTACAGTTGCATATGAAATAGCATCTATGTCATGATCATTGCCCATCTGCTAGCACTTGTGACAGACTTTGATTTCAGATTCTCAGATTTCAGTTTGATAACTTGTGTATCTTGGAATCCATGAAGAACAGTAGTTGTATGCAAATTTTAGTTATGTCAACATTTAATTAGACTTTATACCTGAGCCATGTATCATATATGTAACATGATTTATTTCTTCATATGAATTTTTGCTTTCCTAGAATAGCCTGTTTTTCATTTGCTTACTTTTCTATATTCTCCATAGTTATTTCTCTCCTAAGAAATTGTAAAACATTTGTAAATACTCTTTTCCACACAGACATGTCTTCTATTAGTCCCATTATATTTTTCCTGGAGACATTTCTCCTGGAGCTTTATGGGTTAGGCTGGATTATTGTTCCCAATTCTTCACTTCCTTCCTGTTATTGAATTATACACCCATGCTTTTTCCATGTGACTTTGTAGTATCTTCCATTAGAGTAGGGGGGAGTATGTTTTCCCACCTCATTGAGGTTGAGCTTAGCCCTATGACTTGCTTTGGCTCAAGAATGTTAATAGACATGAGAGGAGCAGAATATTTCAATGTACTTGTGTAATTTGGCTTGCTTCTTCCGCTTCTGCAATTTGCCATGAAAATAACATGGCTTGGGTGGCTGCTGGTTCCAAGAGAATGAGAAAACATGGTGAGAAGACTTGAACTCAAACTTCAGTCCAGAGCCAAGCCCAGCTGAGCCCAGTTATATTGATTGAACCGAGCCAATATGTAGACCCATGAACATGAAAAACGTTTGTTTTTGTAAGCCACTGAAATTTTGAGGTTTTCTTTTATTACATAGAAAAAATTGACTAAATGCCTTCTGTCTTCCTGCAAAATCCTGCAAAAATCTTCCTGGACTAATTGTTACTTTGCAGAGCTATTTTCCTGAGATATTCCTTTGCCCATCTATCAGGCCAGATACCCTATTTACTGATTTCTGTGACTTCCTTTTTCTTGGTTTATTTCCTTGTTTGAATGGAGCATATCCTAAAGTAGCTTCCTGAGAAAGGGTGCATAATAGGCACATTTCTTGAGCCCCCTTCATATCTGATTAACATGTTGATTAGGCTATCACATTTCATTAAGAATTTGGCCAGGTATGAATTTCCAGGTTGAAAATAATTTTCTTCCAGAATTTGAAGGCATTTCACCATTGTCTTTCAATTTCCTATGTTGTTTCTGAGGGATGTAATTATAATTTCTTACTCTTAAAAATGGTTTTAAACTTTATTCATTTTGAGGGGTGGGCAGAAAGAGAGAGAGAGAGAGAGAGAGAGAGAGGGAGAGAGAGAGAATCCAAAGCAGTCTCTGCACTGTCAGTGCAGAGCCAGAGGTGAGGCTCCAACTTGTGAACCATGAGATCATGACCTGAGCTGAAGTTGGACACTTAAACGACTGAGCCATGCAGGTGCCCCTAATTTTTTTAAAGTTTGTTTTGAGAGACGGAGAGAGAGGGAGAGAATGAGCTGGGGAGGGGCAGAGAGACAGAGGGAGAGAGAGAATCCCAAGCAGGATCCTTGCTGTCAGTGCAGAGCCTGATGTGAGGCTTGATCCCTATGAGATCATGACCTGAGTTAAAATCAAGAGTTGGATGCTTAACCCAATGAGCCACTCAGCCACCTCTCTCATTTTCCATTTCTTTTTGTTCTACTTTTTGAGAGATTTTCTCAAGTTTATCTTCTAATTATTTTATGGGTTAAAAAAATTAGTTAACATATCTTAAAATTGCAGAAGTTATCTCTGTTCTGTTATTGTTACTTTTTAAAAAAAGAATCTTATTTTTTGTTTCATGGTTATATTATTTTCTTTTTCTTATCTCTCTCTTTTTATTCTTCATCTTTATATTTTTGGGGCAATTTTCTTCTATTGTTTTCTGTATTTTCTGCTTTCTTCTAGTTTTCTTCTTTTTTAAGTTTTATTTATTTATTTTTGAGAAAGAGAGAGGGATAGAGAGCACACAAGTGGGGGACAGAGAGAGAGAGGGAGACAGAGAATCCCAAGCAGGCTCCCCACTCTCAGTGCAAAGCCCATCGCGGGGCTTGATTTCACAAACTGTGAGACCATGACCTGAACTGAAACCAAGAGTCAGACACTTAACCAACTGAGCCACCTGGGTGCCCCTAGTTTTCTTCTTGATTATATTTTTGGCTTTTATGCTCAAGCTTTCCTCACATGTCTGGTGACCCTTGTTTCCTTTCATATTTAGGAGTGAAGTATCAAAGTTTGTTGGGCGCTCTGTGTGTCCAGAGCTTGTGAAATGTGGTTTCTCTGTATGGTCATTGGATAAGGACTCATCCATTTTTTTTTTTAATGCAAAATGTTGCATCTATAGATCTTTTCTCTATGATCTTTTAGTATCTCTAGAGAGAAATCTTTCAAGGTTCTTCCCAAGAAGGAAATGTGCCTGGCTGCCATTGCTTTTGAAGCTATGTGGCAGAAGTAGCCGGGGTATGTTTTGGGAACAGCTTTTATACCTCACTTTTTGTTGTTCTTGGTGGTCCTGAGCCTGAAGGCTCTCTGGTTGGCTTCTTCCACAGGCTAACACTTCAGTTTCCTGTTTCTTCAGGGAGGGGGTAATTAGCTGACCAGGATGTAGGAGGAGACCTGGAAGTCTTACTGCATCAAAAAAAATTTTTATGTTAAAAAAAATTTCTTTTTAATGTTTATTTATTTTTGAGACACAGAGACAGAGACAGAGCAGGTGAGGGGCAGAGAGAGAGAGAGGGAGACACAGAATCCAAAGCAGACTTCAGACTCTGAGCTTTCAGCACAGAGCCCAATGTGGAGCTCAAACTCACAGACTGAGTTCATGACCTGAACTGAAGTCGGATGCTTAACCGACTGAACCACCCAGGCGCCCCATATGTTTACTTATTTTTTTTTTAGAGAGAGGAGAGAGAGAGAGAGAGAGAGCACACAGGGGAGGGGCTGAGAGAGAGGGAGACACAGAATCCGAAGCAGGCTCCAGGCTCTGAGCTGTTAGCACAGAGCCCAAAGCGGGGCTTGAACTCACGGACCTCGAGATCATGACCTGAGCCAAAGTCAGACGCTTAACTGACTGAGCCACCCAGGCACCTCAGTCTTACTGCATTTAAAAAATAAAATATATTTACAGTCCTGGAGTTTCCTGGAGTCCTGTGGTATAAATTTGATTTTTTTTTTTTTTTTTTTACATCCACTCTGTAGCTAGTGGGCGTTTAGTTTTCTTAGTTCTGCTATTCATTTTTCTCAGTTCTGCTTTCCCTATTCAGTTTCCACTTTTAATAGAGTACAGAAATGTACTGAGAGAAAAAGTTTATAATTTCACTAACTCAAAATAAAAATACATATATTAGGCCAGATGATTTAAGAAAGACAGGGGTGCCTGAGTGGCTCAGTGGGTTAAGCACTGACTTTGGCTCAGGTCATGATCTTGTGGTCCATGGGTTCTGTCTCTCAAAAATAAACAAACATTAAAAAAAAAAAAAAGAAATAGAAAGTGATATAGAAAGTGTCTTCCTCCTTTCTTCCCCTAGTCCTTCTCTCAAAAGGTAACCTTTGTGAATACTTTTATTTTTCCTAGAAATAAAAAAAAAAAAAGCCCGTGTATGTGTGTGTGTGTGTGTGTAAGTGTACATACACATACACAAAGGGGATAAAACCATAATGTATATGAACTAGATTTTTCCCCATAATATTCCTGGAGATATTTCATTATTGGCACATACAGATTCATTTTGTTCTTATTAGTTGTGTAGTATTTATAATTTATTGTGAACACAATGGTTTTGAAACAATATTTTTTTTTGAAAACAGTTTTTAATGTTTATTTTTGAGAGAGAGAGAGAGAGAGAGAGAGAGAGAGAATGAGCTGGGGAGGGGCAGAGAGAGAGGTGGACAAGAATCCGAAGCAGGGTCCAGGCTCTGAGCTGTCAGCACAGAGCCTGATGCAGGACTTGACCTCAGGAACTGTGGAATCATGACCTGAGCTAAAGTCAGATGATTAACCAACTGAGCCACCCAGGCACCCCTGAAACAGTATTTCTAGAGCACTATGCAAATTATAAATTATAGAATCCTTTCTAGTAAGTTCTTTTTGTAGAGCAAACAATTATTTCAAGCTAATTAATACTTACCCAGTATTTTTTCAGGCATGTACACTTGCACTTTATTTTTTAGTTTGTTAGTTTAAGTAATCTGTACACTTGACGTGGGGCTCAAACTCATTACCCCAAGATCAAGTGTCACATATTCCCCTGACTGAGCCAGCCAGGTGTCTCTGTACACTTGTATTTTAATACATCAAACTTGCTTATTTTAAAATTTAAATAAACTTTCTATTTTGAGAGAGAGAGAGAGAGAAAGAGAGAGAGAGAGAGAGAGAACACAAGTGAGGGAGGGGCAGAGACAAGGAGAGACAGAATCCTGGGCAGACTTCACACCATCAGCGCAGAGCCCTATGTGGGGCTTGAATTCAGGACTGTGAGATCATGACCTGAGCTGAGATGAAGAGTTGGATGCTTAACCCACTGCACCACCCAGGCGCCCCAATACATCAACCTTTCTTAAAATGATCCCACCTGCAAATAACAGATGGCCACATATATAGTCACAAGGGTTTCAGGTGAAATGCTCAGCGAGGCAGTGAGCAAGATTTTTGGGAATCTTTTGGTTGCAAGAAACAGAAATTTCACCTGAAAGTAAACTCCAGCTAAATGAAAAAAGAAAGTTGGTTTTAGGGATACTCTGTTGTCTTATAGGACCTGACAGCAGGTGGGCTTCAGGGAAAACTGGGACCAGAGACCCAGACACCATTGTAACTCTCTCTGACCTTTAGCTCTGCTCCTCTCTGCAGTCTGTTCTTTACTCTCAGCTCATCAGTTTCTTCCACTACTCTGGCCCCCAGAGCAGATAACTTGGCCATGGCCAGCTCCAGAGCTGTACATCTTAGATACTCTAAAGAGAGCCTTGGGGTTCTCTCTCAAGCTCTGGTTTTAAAATTTCTTGGTGGGGAGAGAAAGGGGAGTCTGGTTGGTCCAGCTTGGGTCATATTAGGTTATCACATTAGGACCAGTAAAATATATCCAGATGTATATCCAGAGAGCAATGGATGGCCATGAATGGACCAACATGACAGCAACCTTGAAAAGCATTTGGATGGTGTTAGTGGGTGGGGGACAGCGTTGCTATCAGAAGGAGAATCCTGAGCAGACTGTTGCCTAGGAGTCTTCCATTACTAAGTCTTCTAATTTCTTGATGGACACTTCCTAGAAGGGGTAAGATTTCAGTGGTGCCATAATTCGAAGAAAATCGAAGCCCTCAGCGAAGGTTCCAAAGGTTCCCTAGGTCACAGAAAGACCCTAGCCAAAGATGCCTTTACCAGTTTGGAGGCCACCAACACACCCTTTTCTGGGCCTCCAATGTTGTGTGATCCTTCCAATCAAAAGTGGAAAGCAGCAGGCATTATTGTTAAATAATGGCTCAGAGGGAGATCTACATCTCTTAATATAGATCAAAGTTTCTCTTTGATCCCATATTCCATCTTTCTGAAGAACCCCCTTTAACATTTCTTGTAATGCCTGTCTGATGGTAATGAATTCTCTCAGTTTGTATTTGTATGAAAAAGTGTTTCACTTTCATTTTTGAAATACTTTCACTGGGTATGGAATGCTGAGTTGACAGTTTCTTCCTTCAGCACTTTAAAGATGTTATTCTCTTGTCTTCTGGCCTGCAGAGGTTTTGGTGAGAAGTATGCTTTGTTCCCTGTATAATGTGCCTTTTTTCTTTGGCTGCTTTCAAGATTTTCTCTTTATTCTTGGTTTTTGGAATTTTAAATATATGATGTGTCCAGGCATGTGTAGTAGTTTAAAAATATATATATGAATTCTTTGATGCTTTAAAAGGTGGAGCTTTTTTCTTCTTTTAAGTTTGAGATGGACTTAGAAGCTTACTTCCTGTTCCCTCAGGTATTTTAATTTGTAGTAATTTTTTTGTATTGAGGTATAATTAACATATAACATATTAGTTTCAGGTATATGACATGATTTGACATTTATATGTTATCACAAAATAACCACAACAATATCTAGTTAACATCTATCATTATACAAATTTTTTATTTACATATCGCCATGACTCATTTATTATATAACTGGAAGTTTGTATATTTTGATTGCTTTTACCCATTTTCCCCAGCCCCCACTGAACTGTTCTCTGTGTAAGTTTTTTTTTTTTTTCAATATTCCACATATGAGTGAGATCATATGGTATTTGTCGTTCTCTGACTTGTTTAACTTAGTATAATGCCCTCAAGGTCCATCCATGTTTTCACAAATGGCAAGATTTCATTGTTTTTATGGCTGAATATTCTGTATCTTGGATATTGTAAATAATGTTGCAGTGAACATGGGGTGCATATATCTTTCTGAGTTAGTGTTTTTGTTTTCTCCAGGTAAATACCCAGAAGTGGAATTGATGGATCACAGGATCCAAACTAAAAATAAAAAAAATTTTAATTTTTTGAGGAACCTCCCTATTGTTCCCCATAGGAGACTTACTTCTAATGAAGAGAATATGGTGGGAATAATGGTGTGCTACTTCTGAGACCTATATCATACTAGATAAGGTTGCTTCTGCTTCACTCTTAGATTGCTCTAGGGATACTAACTGACACACTGTGAGGATTTTAAGCTGGTATGCTTTAGTGGCCAGGAAATTATAACTGTTTTATATATTTGTTAAAATAAGCCAGCTGACTGAAGAGATACTGTAATGGGAAGAAACTATCAAAGATAAAAACCCAAGTTGTGACATTAGGCCACAGAAAGCTTGAGTGATTTGCTCTTCCAGAAAGCACCTGGTAAGCATCTATACTGTGTCTGAGTATGTCCAGATAAACCACAGAAATTAAGCAGAGTTAGACCATAAAACAGTTTTGTAATTTTAACCTGCTGGGATATGAACCTTGACTTCTTTGATAAGCTGTATTAAAATGAAGTTCATTTAACTTTTTAAAATTAATAGACTTTATTTTTTAGAGCAGCTTTAGGTTCACAGCAAAACTGAGTGGAAACTATAGAGTTCCCATATACTCCCCCATCTCTAGAAAGCTTCCTCACTATTGACATCACCATCGGAGTGGTACATTTGTTACAACTGATGACCTATCATTATAAACCAGAGTCCATAGTTTACAGCAGGGTCCATTCCATGGGTTTTGACAAATGTATGGCATGCACTCAACAATATCTAATATACAGAAGAGCTTCATTGCCTTAAAAATCCCCTATGCTCCACTTCCTCTCTGCCCCACTCAAGCTTCCAGCAACTGCTGATGTTTTTTACTGTCGCTATGGCTTTATCTTTTCCAGAATGTCATATAGTTGGGATCATACAGTATGTAGCCTTTTCACATTGGCTTCTTTCACTAGTAATATGAATTTGTGGTTTCTCCGTGTCCTTTTGAGGCTTGATAGCTCATTTCTTTTTAGCACTGAATAGATGTACCACAGTTTGCTTATCCACTTGCCTATTAAGGAATATCTTGGTTATTTCCAAGTTTTGGCAATTATGAATAAAGCTACTATAAATTTTGTGTGTAGCTTTTGTGTGGATTTTTCAACACATTTGGGTAAATACCAAGCAGCATGACCTGCAGGATTCTATGGTAAAAGTATTTTTAGTTTTGTAAGAACTAAAATAGTCAAACTGTGTTTCAAAGTGGCTGGACTGTTTTGCATTCCCACCGGCAATGAATGAGAGTCCCTGTTGCTCCACATCCTCACCAGCACTGGTGCTTCAGATTCTTTTCTAATGTGTGTGTAGTGGTATTTCATTGTTTTAATTTGCAATTCATTAGTGATGTAGGATATTGAGCATCTTTTCACGTGCTTATTTGCTCTCTGTATGTCTTTTTTTGGAGAGGTGTCTGCTCAGATCTTTTGCCCATTTTGTAATCTGGTTGTTCATTTTTTTTCTGTTGAATTTTAAGAGTTCTTTGTACATTGTGGGTACCAGTCTTTAATCAGATTATGTAGTTTGCAAATATTTTCTCCCAGTCTATGATTTGTCTTCTCATTCTCTTGACATTTAGCTTTGATGCATTTTTTAAAAAGCTTATTTTCTAAATGATTTTTTCTTTAAATTGAGGTATAGTTTTCTTGATACAAAAAACCTAAGATAATTCACATGTCATAAAAGTCACCCTTTAAAGTGTACAATTAATTCACTGGTTTGCACAAAGTTGTTCAACCATCACCACTATGTACAGAAAATTTTCCTCACTCCAAAAAGAAACCTATTATCATTCCCATTTCCCTCCCCTCTTGGCAACCACTAATCTACTTTGTCTCTATGGATTTGCCTATCTGGACATTTTCATATAAATGGAATCAGAATACGTAATCTTTTGTAACTGGATCCCATTACATTTAATATGTTTTCAAGGCTCATCTTCATGTTGTTGCATACATCAGTACTTCATTCTTTTTATGGCTGAGTATTCCATTGTATGGATACATCATATTTTATCTATTCATCAGTTTGATGGACATTTGGATGGTTTCCACTTTTTTGCTTTTAACATTCATGTAACAAGTTTTTGTGTGTGTTTTATGACACAGGTATATACTTGGGATTGTAATTGCTGGGACCTATAGAAACTTTTTTTTTTTTTTTTTTTTTTTTTTTTAATGTTGAGAGAGAGAGTGCATGCACATGAGTGGGGAAGGGGCAGAGAGAGGAGAGAGAATCCCAAGCATGCTCTGCACTGCCAGTGCAAAGCCCGGCATGGGGCTTGAACTCATGAACCATGAGTTCATGGCTTGAGCTGAAACTAAGAGTCACTTAACCGACTGAGTCACCCAGGGATCCCTGAAAGTTGTTTAATCTTCCCAGGGATTGCTAGGCTCTTCCAAAGTGATTGCATCATTTTACATTCCCAAATCTCTACTTCATCACTTGTTATTGTCTATATTTTTGATTATAGCCATTCTAGTGGGTGTATAGTGGTATCTCATTGCAGTCTTGATTTGCATTTCTCTGATGGCTAATGATGTTTTGCTTATTGCCCATTTGTACATTTTTGGAGAAATATCTCTTCAGACCTTTTTCCCATTTTACAATTAGGTTATTCATCTTTTTATTGTTGAGTTGTAAAAGTTCTTGAAGTGTAGTTACTGTTGATAAGATGTAGGATATGACAGTGACATAGGTGAGTGAAGTGGGCAGGGGCAGAAAAAGATCATTAAATATAAGTAAAGCAGAGAGTTGGAACAGTCATTCATGGTAAGTTAAAGCCACCAAGAATAATGGCATGTGTGGGAAAAAGAGAAAGTGATACTACAGGAGCTAAAACCTTCCCTGTATGAGGGACATTGAGAGTTCAGTAGAAAGAACAATGACAGAAGGGTTGGGATAGTAGTCAGACTGCTTAATTTTAAAAGCTGGAAGAAAGAATGAGAAATAATCACAGAGCAGCAGTGGGGGGCTCACTTCCTGGGTATGACAATAAAAGCAGCCTCCACTTAGGAAGGCTACAGGGGAAGCAACAGTTTATGGGACAGCCAAAGTAAGCAGTCCCTTTAGGGGACAATTAAGGTGAAGAGTGATGCAAACATTCCAACAAGAAGGTGCTTACATAGAATTTGATTATAGGGGCACCTGGGTGGCTCAGTCGGTTAAGCATCCAACTTCAGCTCAGGTTATGATCTCTCGGACTGTGGGTTCGAGCCTGTGTCAGGCTCTGTGCTGACCGCTCAGAGCCTGGAGCCTGTTTCGGATTCTGTGTCTCCCTCTCTCTCACCCTCCCCCATTCATGCTCTGTCTCTCTCTGTCTCAAAAATAAACGTTAAAAACATTTTTAATAAAAAAAAAAAAGAATTTGATTATAGAAGGCAAGTGCTGGAAGGCACAGGCAAAGGGCTGGGAAGGGGAGCAGTATGTGTGATGTGGTGGTAGATGACCAATGACGTTCAGACGCTTGGGATTACTGTGACAAACCTGTGAGGCATCGTGGGATTAGAGTTGACTCTTAGGCGATGGTGAGCAAATAGTTCCAGGACTGTGGTCGAGGCTACATTCCTTATTTCCGCAACTGGTCATGGCCCAGAGGTGGGGGTGGGTGGGGTGGCACTCCAGTGACTTCCCTCCTCTTCTACTCATTCCATATTCTCCTTGCCCTATGTCATCTCCTTAGATCATTAGTGTTCTTTGCCTCGTAGGTGATCCAAATCTTTGTTCTTTAAAAATCCGAGTGGTCCTAGTATCTAATACCTAATACATAGTATCAATTAGGACCACAACAAAATAGAAAATTGCTTAGATGTAAAAAACATGGAAATAAATCTGAGGAAAGTTCTGGAGTGTTCTTTTCAGATTCACCTATTTTTTATACTGTCCTTTCTTGCATTATGGTTTCCAGTCTTCCCTTTATCTCTCTGAACATTTTAAACATATATAAATTCAGATTCTTTTAACAATTTTGAGTAATCTCTACATGTAAGTGGTGGCCAAACGCACAACCCTGAGATCAAGAGTTGCAGGTTCCACCAACTAAGCCAGTGAGGCACCCTTCAGACTCTTTTAAAAACAATTCTTGGAGTGTAATCTCTCCCATTTGTTCTTTCCTTGGTTTGTTGTTTCTTCTCCTTCTTCTTTTGTAACTTTTTCAATTTCTCCCTGTAAGCTCATTTTTAATAGGACTTGTTTTCCCATGGGTTCCTTTGTGAAAAGCTGATTATGGGAATATCCTTAAAGAACAGCAACTCCTTGACTTCCACTCTCACAAATCCTTTGACTTTTGGGTTCCCGTTCATTTCTGGCACCTTGGGATCTCCCATTTTTAGTTTCAAGCCCAGTTATGTGTTAAACTTTTTGTTGTTACATATTATTTCCACGTTTGAGGGTGGGAAGGGATTTTGCCTGTAACTACTCCATCTGTTGCAAACTGGTCCGAAGTCAGTCCAAAGGGTCTTTTGAAAACATAAATATGGTAATTTCATTCCCTTAGATGGCATTCAAGGCACTATGAAATTAGGAAACTTGCTTCTCTAGCTTCATTTTCCACTGCTTTCTCCTCTTTTCCACATCCAGATACAGTCTCCACATTCTAGTCATAGATGACTCTTCTCTTTCCTTTCTCATTGTACCTAGGGTGTGTGTTGGTGGGAGTTAAATGGACTCATTCTCTAGTTTGCACACTATTAAGTAGTTACTGCCAGTAGTAGTAGCTTGTATGTTCTAAGAGCTAGATCCAGAAAACAGTATCTCCAGGTGCCTTCACATCTAGACACTGCAGTGTAACATGAGTTTAGTTAACTTAAAAATTTTTTTTAATGTTTATTTTTGAGAGAGAGTGAAAGAGAGAGAGAGAGAGAGCGAGAGAGCACACGCGCATGGACAGGGGAGGGGCAGACAGAGAGGTAGACACAGAACTCGAAGCAGCGTCCAGGCTCCGAGCTGTCCGCACAGAGCCCAATGAGGGGCTAGAACTAACAAGCTGCAACATCATGACCTGAGCTGAAGTTGGACACTCAACTGACTGAGCCACCCAGGCACCCCTAGTTAACTTTAAATTAAAAATGCTGTTGAGTCTAGTTAGGTTTACACTGAATTATATATTGAGTCATACTTTTCAAGAACTTGGTATATCTTCTCATTTTATGCCCTTCAGTAGGATTTTCTTAAGTTTATTCTTAAATATTTTATAATTTTGAATAGGTAACACATTAATATGGTTCAAAATTAAAAGTATAAAAATGAATATCATGAATTTTCCACTTCCATTGCTATCCCCCTCTCTCTACCCAATTCCCCTTTCACAGGTATTTTTTTTGTATATATGAACAAATATATATATGTATTTGTTGCAACTGAATGAAATACCTTTCCTTTGTTACTGTTTTCTAGTTGACTACTGCTAGAATAGAAAAAAAGCTATTGATTTTTATACATTTACCTTTTATTCATACACTTACCAAATTTCCTTATTATGCTACTAGGTTTTAGTATAGTCTCTTGGATTTCCTAAATACACAGTCGTATTTCACCAAAACAAGATAAGTTATTATTTTCCAGTATTTTCATCAATTATTTAGTTTTCTTGCCTAATTGTTTTCAGTTGAATTTTCAAAGCAATGTTGAATCCTGTCTTATTTCAGACTTCAATAAAAACAGCTTTAGTATTCACTATTAGAAATGTTTGTGATTGTTTTTTGATGAACTATCTTTTCCTTTTACTTAGAGCTTTATTTTACATTAAAAAAAATTTTTTTTAAGGAATCTCTATGTCCAATATGGGGCTCAAAATCAGGACCCCAAGATCAAGTTACATGCTCTACTGGCTGAGATAGCCAGGCACCCTTAGAGCTTTATTTTTATATCATAAATCATTAAAACTGAAAAATTTTATTCAATGCTTTTTCAGCATATACTGATAAAATATTTTATCTCCTTTAATTTAGCAAACTTTATTTGAAATAATTTTAGAGTTAGAGAGAAGTTCCAAAAACAATATAAAGAATTCCTATATATCCTTACTCAGATTTCCCACCTGTTAATACTTTACTCTTTTGTTTTATCATTGTGGGTGTGTATGTGTACATGT
This sequence comes from Leopardus geoffroyi, assembly GCF_018350155.1. Lineage (NCBI taxonomy): Eukaryota > Metazoa > Chordata > Mammalia > Carnivora > Felidae > Leopardus > Leopardus geoffroyi. Next base: position 59,431,087 of record NC_059329.1, on the reverse strand, counting down.
GTATACATATATGAGTCCATGCATCTCTATGTATGTATGTATGTATGTATGTATGTATGTATATGTATATATAGTTATATATATATATATATATATATATATATATATATATATATAAAGTTTCCAGATACATTTGCAAATTTTTACCTTTAACCTCTAAATACTTCAATGTATATTTTATAAAAACAAGGACATTCTCTTAATCATATATTATCAAAATAAGAAAATTGATATTGATCTGACATTTAAATAATCCAGTTTTTTGTTTTTTTTTTTGTTTTTTTTTTTTTTTCAACGTTTATTTATTTTTGGGACAGAGAGAGACAAAGCATGAACGGGGGAGGGACAGAGAGAGAGGGAGACACAGAATCGGAAACAGGCTCCAGACTCTGAGCCATCAGCCCAGAGCCTGACGCGGGGCTCGAACTCCCGGACCGCGAGATCGTGACCTGGCTGAAGTCGGACGCTTAACCGACTGCGCCACCCAGGCGCCCCTGTTTTTGTTTTTTTTTAAGTAAGCTCTACACCCAACACAGGGCTTGAATCTGAGATCAAGAGTCGCATGCTCTACCAACTGAGCCAGCCAGGTGCCCCTCTTCGTTCTTGATGTAGTGACTTATATTAATAAATTTCTAATACTGAGGTTTGTACCACTGAAATAAACCTAATATGATCACAGCATACAATTCAACTTTGTTTTATTTGGAATTTTTAATCTATAGGCATAGGTGAGATTAGGCTAGGACATTCTTTTAGGCACTATCAGGTTGGAGTATTAATCTTATGCTGGCCTTTAAAAATCAACCAAGCATCTTTCCATCTTATCCCACAGTCTGAAGCAACTTATAATTAAAAAATTGTAACTCATCTATTTGTTGGGCTGGATGACAGCTTCAAGTGGTGTTCCCCTTGTGACAATTCAATGAACTGTATACTTGTGATTTGTGCATTTTTCCACATATATTTCAATAAAATAAGTTTAAGTAGGGGTGCGTGTGTGGCTCAGTTGGTTAAGTGTCCAACTCTTGATCTCAGCTCAGGTCTTGAGATCGAGCCTGTGTTGGGCTCTGTGCTGGGCATGGAGCTTGCTTAAGAGTTTCTCTCTCTCCCTCTAGCACTCATGTGTGCTCTCTCTCTAAAAACAAAACAAAACAAAAAAGTTTAAAAGAACATGATTTTTTAAAAGGATAAATGTTTAATAACCTTTCCAATTTTTTCTTCGGTAATTAATTGGTCTATTCAAAGTATGTTTTGGGTCAGTGTTTGCTAGGAAATTATCTATTGTTTCCAAATTTGTTGCCATAGAATTCTCCTAAAATTTAAAAAGTTTCCATATTTACATGGTTTCTCATTCCTAATTCTGCAGGGTTTTTTTTTTTTTTTTTTTTTTTTTTTTTTGCTGTTTTTCTATTTATCAAGCTGAGGTTTTATCTATTTTATTGGTGTTTTCAGAGTCATTTTTCTACTTGTCCTTTTTTTTTTGGTTTCCTACTTTTTTAAAAAGTTTATTCATTTTGAGAGAGAGAGAGAAAGAAAGAGAGAGAGAGAGAGAGGAAGAATCCCAAGCAGGTTCCTCGATGTCAGTGTAGAGCGTGACATGGTGCTCATTCTCACAAACCATGAGATCATGACCTGAGCTGAAACCAAGAGTAGGACGCTTAACCAATCGAGCCACCCAGGTGTCCCAGTTTTCCTACTTTTTAACTTCAGGTTTTATCTTTATTGGTCCATTTTCTATTTTTGTATGGTTTAAATGTGTTTCTTTCCTAAATCTTGAAAACAATCACTACACATCTTTGAATTTTTCTTTCTGAATAATAAAAGTGTTACATTTTAATTTTCGAGCCCAGTCTCACGCATTCCAGGATACTCAGTATGGGATCAGGGTCTTACTTTACCCCATTTACTGAGGGTCCAATCCTGGCAGGTCCTTCTGGCTGGGCACAAAATCATGACAAATAAATGTGTGCTTGTTGAATAAATGATACTGTTCTGTTCTGGGACCCACTGTGAAGATCTGTGCTTGCTGCAAGGCCCACCCACCCATCCAAATACCTGGAGCATCTGTCATATGCTGGCACTGTGTCAGGTCATGTGAATAGGGCAGTGAACTAAACAAGTATCTGTCCTCTGGGTGTTTATATTCTAGTGACAAATACAGACACAGAACAAGTAATACAAGTGAACTAAGTATTGCCTAGGATGCTCTGGAAGTGATGATAGAGACCCAACATCACTTAGGAGGTCTACCTAAGAATCTGTAGAAGTAGTAATACTTAAGTTCCTCAAAATCTGAGGATCTACTCTGTCTCCTACTTTCCTCTCAGGAAGGTGGCCATTGGGTTTTCTAATATGAAAGTTGTCTGGTCTTGAGTTATATGCCTATTGCTCCTAGTCACAGCGGATTGAACCAAAGACTGACAGCCAGGCATAAGAACTTAATCCAATAGGAATGTTCCACATAGGATGGTCACTAACTGACTGAATTAGAGCCCCTAAGGGAAGTCTGAACACCAAACAGAGTGAAAGGAGAAGAAACAGAGATAGCAGAAGAAGAGAAAAAGTAAAGTATAATAGTGTCACAAATTCTATGGTATTGGATTGGAACTGTAGGTATCACCTGAACTCATGATTTTTAATAATATACATACAGACACAATAATAAATTCAGATGTGCGTGATGTGTGTGTTAACATAAATACACATATTTCTTTAGCTCTGTATGCTGAAAGGGCCTAGAAATAATGACACCCCAGTAGCAATGAATACATCTGATGCCCATTCTCGAGTGAAAGGAACCAGGAGCTACCTGGGGAAATAACTGATGCCAGGGCTAGAACAAGAAAAATATGAGTGAGCTTGGAACATCCTGTGGTGCTAGAGAGTAAGGAAGTACTTAAAAAAAAAAATGACGGGGACAATGCTGAAACAACACAGAAGCCAACTTGAGAGAGTTCCTGATGGCCAAATCTGGGCCAGTATGAGCAACAAATGAACTATTTTAGTATTAGATTATAACCCATAGAATAAAACAAATATCCATTAGTTTATACTGATATAAATTATTGGATAAATATATGGGGAAAAAAAGATAGCTCTTCCCCACAGTAGAATACCAACTAATACAGAGAAAATAAGTAAACAGAAAGTCATCATTAGGTCAACACAGCATTAATACTTGTAAACAAAAGCCACTTGGTTTTTGGATGCTAAAATTAGTGGGCAAAAAGTCTAAGAATAAATAAGACATTGACACAGCTTCAAAGTATCTCCCCACAAGATTCTTACTAATTTCAAAGGGGAAATTAGTAATTTTACAGTGGAGAAACCTGGTACACACCACCTCAGCCACGTGATCAAAAGTGCCTGCTATGAGGCACTAGAGGGGCACATCATCAGTTCTGGGGTAGTTTTGTCAAAAATGCAAACCGTCAATCTAATCACATGAAAACAGAAGACAAATCCAAATTGAGGAACATTCTACAAAACAGCTGGCCTGGACATTTCAAAAGTGTCAAGGTCATGAAAGGCAAAGAAAAATGGAGGCATTGTCACAGGGTGAAGGAGATGAAGGAAACAGGACAACAGAATATAACATGGACAAAAAAGGGGGGCGGCACCTGGGTGGCTCAGTTGGTTAAGCATCTGACTCTTGATTTCAGCTCAGGTCATATCTCACAGTTCGTGAAGCTGAGCTCTGCATTGGCTCTACGCTGACAGTGCGGAGCCTGCTTGGGTTGTCGCTCTCCCCCTCCCCCGTATGCGCATTTGTGCACGCAGCACTCTCGCTCTCAAAATAAACCAACTTTGAAAACAAAACAAACAGGGGCACCTGGGTGGCTCAGTTGGTCAAGCATCTGACTTCGGCTCAGGTCATGATCTCACTGTTCCTGGGTTCGAGCCCTGCGTCGGGCTCTGTGCTGGCAGCTCAGAGCCTGGAGCCTGCTTCCGATTCTGTGTCTCCCTCTCTCTCTGCCCCTCCCACGCTTGTGCTCTCTCTCTCTCTCTCTCTCTCTCAAAAATAAACAAACATTAAAACAATTAAAAACAGAAAAACAAAACAAGACAAAACCCCCCACAAAATGTAACATGGGATCCTGGATTGGACTTTGGGTCAGAAAAAGGGCATCAGCGGGAAACCTTGCAAAATCTGAATGTCTACAGAGTAGTTAGTACTGCATCAATGTTAATTTCCTGCTTTTAATAACTATACTACAGTTTTTAAGATGTTACTATTACGAGAAGTGAGGCGAAGGGTATATGGGAACTCTACCATTTTTGCAACATAAGTCTAAACTTATTTCAAAACAAGAAGCTGTAGTAGTAGCAGTAGTAATAATAATAAAAAGAACAGCAGTCACTGAGGTAGGGAACAGCAGGCAGCTCCTTGAGGGGCTGGACAGTGATTACTGGAGCATCTGCTGGAGCCCATGTCTTAGCTTCTGTCTGCTTCATACCCACCATACTGTCATGGCATTCCTCCATCACTTGCCCCCATTTTCTGCTTCCTGAAAGAGATCAGCTAACACAAAAGGAGAGTTCTAAAATGGCCCTGCAGGGTGATGGAGTGGTCATCAATGGTGGCTACTGTCGATGGAGCCCAAGGATGCACCAGGCCTTGCTGTGCCCTGCTAAGCTGGGGTTGAAACGTGGCTGGTTTGTGGAATGCCCTTGGGGGATGGTGTGCAGCCCCTCTGCTTAGTGACAAAGAAGGAGAATGCATGGGGAAGCTATTCATTCCAGACTAACTTAGTTGGGAAAGCAGGATAGACAGAGCTGCTACAGACGTCATGGCCACTTTGGGCACAGGACTGACTTCATTCTCTCTCTCCCTCCAGCTCCCCAATGTCTGTGTTAGTCTCCTGAAGGAGGTCCCATAGAGCTGAGCTTGCTTGGTCATTTGGTACTGTTGTCCGGTTCCAGAGCAGAGCAGGGTAGTGACCCAGTCAGCCTTCCTCCTAGAGGTGCCTTATCTTGGCTTAGTTCCAAAGCTGGAGAAACATGGTCTGGCCTGACACCAGAATGTGTGGTGAGGGGGAGTAGCTACCACATGGCAGTGGAGTGGGGAAGGATTCTATGGGTCCCTTCTCCTTGGAATTTTAGGCCATGGGAAAGAGGTAGCCTCAGCCTACACTGTACAACCTCTGTGCCTGGGCCTCTGCATTCTTTCTCCACAATCTGTGCAGACATTATGGGGACTCAGTTGCATGAGGGCCAGCAGAGGGTGGCAGACAGGTAACAGCCTGGTCCCTGTCTTTCCTGAGCCAGATGTTCTTAGCTGTCAAACTTCTGAGCTTCCTCGGACCGTGATAAAGTTCCAGAGAGTATACAGGCCATGGGGATCATGCTGAAGGATAGAGAAAAGGGACCTCCTTCTCCTCCCTGCCCTGAAGAGGGTAGGAAGACAGCCCCTCTCCTGGGGACCTGTTAGCAAATTTTGGGCCCATAACAAATGGTCCACCAAGGGAGGGCAAAACCCCTATTTTTGATTTTGAGGCTAAGGAGGGGTCTTCCTGTGGCTGTGGAGGTAAACAGGCCTTAGGCTGGGTGGAGACGAGGTAAAGGGCATGAGGGGAAGATAGGGCGGTTGCCATGCCACAGCCGAGGGGCCTTTATTGGATGTTGAGGGCATGTATAGGTAGGTAGGTAGAAGCTAGAGGCTGTGGCACATCTTCTCAGGGTGTAGCGGTGCCCGGATGTCCAGTTTGTGGGTCTTGCTGTCCTTGTCGATGATCTCCAGCCGCAGCTTGGGTGGACGCTTCTCAGCCTGAGGTGAGGGCAGTTCAGGGCTCTTGAGCAGCTGCTTGTCTGAGTCCTCCACAGTGATACGCAGAGTACAGCCCCCTGGCAGCAGATCCTGTTCATAGGCGGCTGCCAGCTGGTTCACCACACGGCGTTCTACCTGCAGGTGACAGGTGAAGTGGTCGTCACCGCTGTGGCCTGGGCTAGCATGTGGCCTGAGCCTGGAGCCCAGCCTCCATCACTTACTGCTAGGGCAAGTCAGAAACCTCTGAGCTTCAGTTTCCCTCTGCAGAGTGGGGCTAAAAACACACAGTTTAAAGGACTATGCTAAAGACTCAGGGGTGTCAGTTTCTGAGGTTCCCAGCTCAGTTCCTCACTCCTGGCAGGGATTCATACTCGGTTATCCTTCAGGACAGGGGTTTTACTTGATCATCTTCTGGTTTTGGTTCTGAAGGGGCATCTGCTCTGGGTACGAACTATTCCAGGTTGGGAGCCCAGGGGCTGGGGCTGGGGGCCCTGGGGTGGGAAGTATGGAGGTGCCTTACTTCTCTAAGGATCCTGTGCTCACCTCATGCTTGATGGAGCGGGCGCCATAGTGCACATTGTAGCCGTCGACCAACACGTCTGCCACCTCGCGGTCCCAGAGCAGCGTGATATTGTGCCTCTGCTTGGCCTGAGACAGGTCAGATAGGAGCGTGCCTGCATGTGGCCCAGTGCTTTCCATCTCTCACCACTCTGGCCTGAGGCCTGGGCCTGTGAATGACTGTGTGCCCCTGGGGCCACTGACCCACACCACTGTTCTCCAAGCCTCTAGGAAGGGGGTGCTCCCAACCCAGTGTTCCCCAATTTCCAACAGGCAGATGACCCATCCCCACCCATAGGCAGTTCCTATTCTTACTCTCTTGGCCCAGAAGTTCAGTTCCTTGTTGACAAGTTGGATGAGCTCCGAGTGGCAGAAGGGGAGGAAATAGACAATCTCATTGATTCGTCCCAGAAACTCATCCCTCCGGAAGTGAGCCTGTAGGGCCAGGTTAGGGGTGGGGTGAGCTCTGTGACCCAGAAGGGGTACAGGGAATTACTGGGCCCCAAAGGGGAAGACAGAGAGATGGCAAAGGGGGATCTTCCCACCCAAGACTCCAATAGGAAGGACAAAGACCTCTTACTTTCAGGATGGGGCGAATCACATTCTCCTTGAAGTTCTTTGAGATGGTAATCTTGTCATTAATCTGGACATCCCCTGTGGAAAAAGAATCATAAATTGCCTACTCCCCATACCTAGGGAGCTTTGGGAACTGTGCCTGCCTCGTGGCCCCATTTATGAAAAGAGATCTGGTCCTGCCCCTGATGGTCTGTGTGATCCTGGTCAGGGTCTCAGGCTCTCTACGCCTTGGCCTGCTCTCCACCTGAATATTGAGAGGGTTAGAACTGGGCACTTCCTGAGGCCCTTCCATCTCTATGTGCTACAAATCCAAAGCTCAGGATTCCTTAGGGTAGGAGTTGTGTGAAGGAGGAACAGAGGGGGAGAAGAGTCAGGACAAGACTTGAGTTCTGACTTGGAAGAGGGGTTGGAGGGTTCACTTCCAAATAGAAAGATGACAGATGTGGCCTCCTGCTTGATGTCATCCTCCACATCCTGGGGAAGAGATGTGCTGGCGGTCTGGGCACCTGCTCAACTGCCCAGACAGCTCAGGCTGTGTGCCATACCAAGGTTTTCAGCAAGACGGTTATGGCTCATCTCCAAAGCCTCCTGCCGCAGCTGCAAGGCATGCTGTGCGATCTCATCACTGGCCACATTGGAGGTCATGATGAAGATGGCATCCTTGCAGTCGATGGTCTTCCCTTTTCCATCCGTCAGCCGGCCCTGGGAAAGAACAGTGACTCCATGTTCATGGAGGGTTAAGCCTGACTACCTCTTCCAGAAGTTCTCTCTAGAACCCTCAGCTGCTCCCTCCTCCCAGTTCTCTGAGCACTATTCTCACACCTAGGCTGCAGTGCTCATTGCCCTGGGCTGCAACCAGTCCACCTGTTGAGAGTGACTTCAGGCAATATTGCACCTCTGTTTGTCATCAATAAGGGCCCTTGATTCATCTCTGGCACCCTGGAAGTCAGCCTGATTAAACATGCATTTATCCAACACACTTCCTTGGCGGCCCAGTCCGGGCCAGGCTCGAGGCTCACCGCACCTTTGACATTCTCCTCCTTAAGAGAAGAAATGCCACTCAAGAAACCAGCAATGACAATTCAGTGAGTTAAGTGGTATAAGGTCACTGTAGGAGTTCAGAGGAAGGTATTTTATAGGGCCACTGTGAAGACTAATATGGTCATGTTGGTTAAAAACCCTTAGTTAACCAAACTATGCAAATGTCCTGAACTGTTATTATGACAGCAGACAATATACATTTGCTGTATCAAAATGAATGACATGAACTGAAACCAGTATAATCTCTGCATCTTTATTTAATTTTTTAATGTTTATTGGTTTTTGAGAGAGAGAGAGAGAGACAGACAGACAGACAGACAGACAGTGCAAGCAGGGGAGGGGCAGAGAGAGAGGGAGACACAGAAACCAAAGCAGTCTTCAGGCTCTGAGCTATCAGCACAGAGCCTGATGTGGGGCTCAAACTCACAAACAGTAAGATCACGACCTGAGCCAAAGTCAGATGCTTAACTGACTGAGCCACCCAGGTGTCCCCAAATCTCTCCATCTTTAAAGCCATCCTTTTGCCTGACAGAGAGGAAGAGAAAACAAGGCTCCTCTTTAGCCAATGTGGGAAGTTTCCTTGGAATCTTTAGCTCTTTCTGAAGTGACACAGATGAAACCATCTATACAGGAGACAGATGCACCGAGAAAAGATACAAGGAGCTACAGTAGAAGGGACAGAACAACGAAGAAAGTATAGTTGTCTGGGGCCACTCAGTTCAAGGGCAAGAAGCTCCACCTACTCAGCAAACATCAAGGCTATGACTGTACAACAACAGCACTTTACAGTCATTTATGACAAAAGCAATGGTCAGGGCCTCGCTGAGCAGAACTGATGGGAATAACAACAGTGGACACCGATGGGGCACTTCTACATCCACCTCAGGTCTCCTGTTTAGTGCTTTCCATGTGCTCTCACACTCTTCCCACAAAGCACAAGCTCATGCCAGGCCAGAGACCATGGCTCTGGGGACAGGTCACTGACCTCAACCTGTCAGCTCCTGCCTGCCCCAGGCTCAGATGGTAACTAGTCCTCCATTAACAATTCCCATTCCCTGGTGGTATGGACCTGACTCAGGGTCAGCCCTTGCTTCTAAAGCCAAAGCAACGGCAGACTAGCCCTGGCCCTCAGGGGCTAAAGGGGAAGAAATGTGCATTAACCTAGCCCCTACTCCATGCTGGGCATGGTATCTGGTGCTTGTTAGCCTTGCTTTATATGGGTCTTTGACACAGGCCTCTCAGAAAGTGTTGGTTCCAAGGGGGTCTATTTAGAATAGATGTGCAGCTCAAGTCCTAATCACTTTCTTGTCCCTGCCTTGGGTGGGAAGAAGGGAAAGCAAGAGTGGAAGCAGATAATCTTTAGTTTTTGCCATTAGCTTCCCTATCTATGAGTTATAGATCAACAGAATCTACCTGGGGGCAATTCTTTTTTTCCTTTTTTAACGTTTACTTACTTTTGAGAGAGACAGAGACGGAGTGCAAGCAGGGGAGGGGCAGAGAGAGAGAGGGAGACATAGAATCTGAAGTGGGCTCCAGGTTCTGAGCTGTCAGCGCAGAGCCTGACGCGGGGCTTGAATTCACGAACCATGAGATCATAACCTGAGCCGAAGTCAGATGCTCAGCCAACTGAGCCCCCCAGGTACCCGGGGGCAATTGTAGTTTTGAAGACCTGTTCTGTGCGTGTGTGCGCGTGTGTGTGTGTGAGATGTGTACAAATGTGCGCATAGGACACTGTTCACAGAGCTCAACCCCAAGGACTGAGTACACATGCTGCTATACTGGCTAGAGCAATAACCAACAGCAATTTCATTCCAAGATCAAAGTGCTGCTTCTAACTGGGCCTGTGGATGGGTCCTAGAGGGGTGACGGGAACAGGTGCAGGGTAAGACTGACCCAAAGGATGACTTTCAGTGTTCATGTCTTCTCTTCTTCAGAGTCTTTGGCAATAGGATGTGTCCCAAAGAGGGAGTTGTCACTGGCACACCTCCCAGCAGTGACTGGGTGGGTGTGAATGCTACCCTGGGTTATAGGGGTTGCTTTCCCACTGCTTCCATCCTTGAAGGGAAGAGCAGGTTGGGCTCCTCAGGGGCCAGTTTCTTCTTGGGACTTCTTCCCTGTGCTACAGGCTCTGGGGTCATAGTCCTGCTTGGTGTTTTGGTGAGAACATTAGGGCTCCTGCTTCTCTGGATCCAGGTTTGTGAGAACTGGGCTAGGTGGGAATGAGGGTGCTTCCTTCATGCCCCCAGACTGGATCATATGCCCCCACAACTCCCGACAATTGTAACTTATTCTAGCTCAGCATGCACCACAGTGGGCTAAAATGCTTTTTGCTGCCAGTCTGCCCCACTCATTCATGAACACCAAGGCAGAAACTGTGCATCCTGTGTCCCCTCTGCCCCACCTGAACCATATTCCCTCTGACTTTCCTGATAGGTCACAAGGCTCTGGGTTAGCCTTTTCTTCTCTGCATACTACATACTCCCTAGTTGAGAGATCTCATCCCTTCCTGTGGCTTCCATTACCCTGTCCGTGCTGATGCATTCCTGAATCTCTGCTTCCAGTCCAGAATTGTACTATGCTCTAGATCTCTCCAACTGATGACTGGCCTCTCAGACACCTCCATCTGGTCGTCGTCCCTCAGGCATCTCATTTTCACTGATTTCAAACCTCAGCAACTCACCTTCCTCGCCAATCTGCTGCTCATCCTCCTGTGTTCCCTGCCTCAGTCAATGGCAGTAGCGGCCGTCTTGTCACCCAGGCCAGAAACCCTGCAGCTGGCCACCCCTGGCCCCTCTATCTCCCCTCAAATTCAATCAAATCACTGAGCCCTGCATAGTCAGCCTTCTGGGAGTTCTGGCTAGCCTGTGGCTCTGCTTTAGAGAAGGCATCCTCAGCTCTAGCCCGGAGGCTTCAACAGCCTCCTTGCTGCTCCCCCTCTGCCTTCCAGTCCATTCTCTCACCAATGCCTTCTCTCAGGCTAGGAAGACAGATCTTTATAAAGTAAGAACCTGGCCATGTTTCTTTCTTGCTTAAAGTCTTTAAAAGCTCCTTACAATCTAACAAGTAAACCCATACTTCATCTCCTGGGATTGTAACTGGTCCCTGACAACTTACCCACTCACCTCCACTGTTCTGTTCTCACTTCCCTTCTGTAGCCGAGCAGTGCTGAGCAGCTGCAGTTCCCTGGACAGGCCAGACGGCCTCGAGCCTCCGTGCTTCGGCACAGTAGGTGTCTGCTGCCAGCCCTTCTCCGCTCGTTCGCCTAGAACCTCCTGATTTATCCTTGAAAGGTATACTATATTCCTGTTGAATTAAGTTACTTAACAGAGCATTTCCCCTGACTTCGTGGGCTCTGGGAATGGTTGGACTAAGATAAAGTCCTTGTCCACAAGGAGCCTATAAGCATAACTCTGGCTAAATAATCTTGGATGACAGCTTTGGTCAATGGAATCAAGGATATAAATTTCAGGAATGACAGCAGGTTGGTGGGGACTGTAGGAAGGATTATCAACTCCCAAAAGGTAGTCAATGGAGTGACAGTAGCAGGGAATGGGTGGCCAGGGCTTACATATGGAAGTGGTAACAAGTTCTAGGTGGTGCTGGTTGTATTTCAGTCAGCAGCTGCCTTCCCTCTTTCTGGGCCAAGGTGGTCATCAGAGGTACCTCTCCAGGGATGTCAGAAACTGTTGTGCTCACGCTCCCTGAGCTGGGCCCTCCCTTCCTGTGAATGCTTCGCTGCAGATCTAACTCTCTCTTCTGGTCCTACCTGCATGGTAGTTCTTAGTGAAGCTGTAGGCTCTGAACTGGAATGCCTGGGTTCCAACCTTGGATTCTCTCTTCCCAGCTGTATGACCATGGGGAAATTACTTATCTCACTTTACTTCAGTTTCCATATCTTACACAGAGGCAGTAATAAGAACTATCTTCATAGGGATGTTGGGAGGATCACATGAATTGATACAAGTAAATGTTTTAGACCAGTGCCTGGTACATAAAGTCAAAAATTTCAACTATTATCATGTCTCCTTTCCACTTATCTACCTAGGCAGGGAGCTCCCAGAGAGAAGGTCTGGGTCTAGTCCATAGCTGTGTACTTGAATCCCATCAAGAGACTAGAATAAAGTGGGAGGTCTTACTGCACAGATGTGGGTAACTAATATATGACTTTTGAAGGACCGGCCTTTATTCCTCAGTGGGTGGTCTGCAGACAGGGAAGAGCTGGGGGGCTAGGAAGACAGCAATGAAACTAGGGCAGGGACAAGGATACTGAGCCATGTGGGGAAGGTGATGGGAAGCTATGGGGATATCTGGATCTGGGTCTTCTTGGTTTGGCACCTGGTGTGCTATTTGGTCCATGAGGAGTCCATTCCCACACCTCATCAAGTACACCTGTGACATGGGAAGCAAAACCCCTCCTTGCTGTCCCAGAGCTGGAAGGGGCTAAGTGGAAAAGTGGGCTGGACTCCATCTGGACATATATTGGTTAATATAGCCCCAGCTTGGGAGCAGAGGAGAAGCCTCATGCTCAGTTCTGCCCGGCCTCTAAAGGAAGAGATCCAATCCTCCTATGATAAGCTCTCCCTCCCCTGCTTGAGGTAAGGAATGGCACAGAGTAGGAAAACTGGGGCTCTGGAATCAAATGTATCTGTGGCCCAAACCTGGATCCTCTGTATAATAGCTCCATGGCCTCCGGCAAGTCATTTATAACCTCTCTGAACTTCAGTTTCTTCTGTAAAAAATGAGACAGCTGGGGTGCCTGGGTGGCTCAGTTGGTTGGGCGTCTGACTTCGGTTCAGGTCATGATCTCATGGTCCATGAGTTTAAGCCCCACGTTGGGCTCTGTGCTGAAAGCTTAGAACCTGGAGCCTACTTCAGATTCTACGCCTTCCCTTCTCTCTGCCCCTCTCACGCTCATGCTCTGTCTCTCTGTATCTCAATAATAAATGTTAAAAAAAATGTTTTTTAATTAAAAAAATAAATAAATAAACAAAAAATGAGACAGCTTTCACTGCCTGGCTATTGTGATGATTAGCGGTGACGTTGTTAGCACAAGTCTAGTACACAGAATGTACTGAAAAGCAGAGTTCTTATTTAGAGCTTACCCTACCAGAAGGAGGTTATCTAATTTGTGGTGAGCCTGGAACTCCTTGGAAGAAAAGGGCTTCACAAGCCAGAAAGGTTCTTGGAGCTTATCTTGGATACAGCCTCCTTCTTTGTCACATGAGGTCCCTGATGCCTAGAGATGGAGCAGAGCTGGAACTAAAAATTCATGTCTCTCTGTCTTGGTACCTCTGCTCCATGTCTCTCTAGAAGGCAGTCTGGGCAGCCAGAAAATGTCAATCCTTGGGTAGTACTGGTCTGTCCTCAAGTGCCCAGCCCAGGCCCTGGTCCAGAAAGGGGGCAAAGCATCATTTGCTAAGTGACTGAATACACATGGGGGCAAAGTGGCAAGTGAAGGGATCAGACAAGCCTCTGGGCCCTTGATTCTTGATTCACAGCACCCCATACTTTTGGGGTCCCCTCCTCCATCCCAGCCCAAAGTCACTTTCACCTCATCAAACAGCTGCAGCATGATAGTAAGCACATCTGGATGGGCCTTGTCCACTTCATCGAAGAGCACCACAGCATTTGGACACTGTTTCAGCTTTTTGGTCAGCTGGCCACCTTCTTCGTGGCCAATGTAGCCTGGTGGGGACCCGATAAACTTGGCCACCTGGAGGAAGGAAGGAAACATATTGAAAAAGCCTTTCTATGCTTTTAGTTTCCAATATGGGCACACACAGGAAAATGGCTTTATTCATTAAGACTGCCTGTGTCAAGGGGCACCTGGGTGACTCAGCTGGTTAAGCATCTGACTCTTGATTTTCGGCTCAGGTCATGATTTCACAATTTGTAAGTCTGAGCCCCACGTTGGGATCCATGCTGACAGCATGGAGCCCGCTTGGGATTCTCTCTCCCCCTCTCTCTGACTCTCCTCTGTGTGCGTGTGCACATGTACTCTTGTACACTCTCTCTCAAAATAAATACATAAGCTTAAAAAAAAAAGACTTCATGTGTCAACAGGGACAGTCAGGCTTTCTCCTGGGGTGGCAGGAATCCTGCTGTAATGAGAGAGCAGACAGATTTTCTTTATGCTTGTTTTTCAGAGCAAGTCCGATACAAAACAGATCAGTGATCCTGCTGCACACATATGCCCCCAAAGGACAAATCCCAAGGCAGAATCATGTTGATTGACAGATCCACCAAACCACGTTTTACCAAGGACTCTCACTCACCTCATGCCGCTCCTGGAACTCAGACATGTCCAGCCTGATGAAGCCCTGTGTGGAAACAAGCAGGAGTCCATTTGGAGGCAGGAAGGTAGAGGCAAGGGTTAAGGAGGAGAGCTGCTCAAATAGGCCCTAGGGTTTCAGACCACACCAACCAAGATCTTCTACCCCATTCTCACCATAGTGGGTTTCTGTTCACTCCTCCCCCACATGATCCCCCCCATTCGCTACCTTAATAAACCTAAGTCATGTCCCTGCCCTTCTAAATCTGGCTCAGAATGTCTCTTTTTTCAGGCTTCTACTGGTCTGATTACCGTATCACCCACCTTCCCACCCATCCCACATTTCCTGAGGGCATCTTGTGTGTGCTGGGCACTGGAGCTACAGCTGTGAACAAGTCTTGGTCTCCGTCCTCAAGGAGAACACCTCAAGTGGGGGCAGACATACATGGACAAATTAGGTCACCATCAGTGTGGACCATGATGAGAAGGAAGGGTACAATAAATACCCAGACAGCTCCATGGTGCCCTCAGCTGTGCAGGTCTTTATAGGGACATGCCCCTTTGTTTTAGTTTTCTTTTATGCTAAGAAATCTTTTAATTTATTTAACAGCTATCCATATGGCAGCTTACAGCCCCTCTCTCTCCACCACTGGGCCTAGGAGTGATCTGCAGGGAACCTCTGGGGTGAGGTTCAACTATGATTAGCCTCAGAGGGAGCGGATGTGTGTGTGTGTGTGTGTGTGTGTGTGTGTGTAGTATGGGATCTGTGAGTTAACACAGGCAGAGTATCCACTCCTTTTCACAATGAATTTAGGGATTTAGGGAGTGAAAAGGGCATTCACAGGTAGCCTGTCTCTCTACTCACAGCCTGGGTTTCCCAGGTTCCTCTCCTAGTGGCACATGCTTCCACTTTAGAAAGTGCACTCACTGAATATGTTTCTTCTGAGGGCTGGGGATGACAGGGTGCCAGGAGCCTAGAGGGAGGTAGCTATTTATGTCTGAAATCCAGGCCACATTCTAGCTCAGCTGCCGGTCAGAAATTCACTCGGTGACGTAGTTTTTCTCTGTTCTGTTCACTCTGTACCAGAGGTAGAGGGCGGCAGAAGAGCCTTGGCAGGGCCTTGGTTTCCAGTCCCAGTTTGGCCACTGTCTGTGTGGCACTGGGCATGCTGCCCCCCTCCCCCTTTTTGAACTGCAGCTTCTTCCTATGTAACACAGGCCCTGTTTCCTCTCCCTGGCTCACCAAGGACCTGAGGAGAGACCTAACCCAAGAGGTAGAGGAGGACTGGAGAAGTAGTAAGGCAATGTGGAGGTGACCACTGCTATCCGAGAACATGGGACATTAGCCAGAAAACATTTTCAGAGGGTCCCAGGCAGCTCAGCCAAGAGAAACACACACTTGAGGAAGAATGGGAGGACAGACATGAAGAAGCCGGGAGTGTTTCCCAGATGGAGCAAAGCATTAGAACCCATGAGATGGGTATCTAATGATAATAGCTGACAGTCACTGTGTGCTAAGTACCTGGCAATGTTCTAAGCCAGCTGCTCTACAGGGCTCAGAACATGTACAAGTCTGTAAGGTAAGTATTCTTATCATCCCCACTTTTCAGAAGAGAAGACTGAATCACAGATTAATGTAACTTGACCAAGGTCACTCAGGTTTGACAATTTAGCTCCAAGTCTGTGCTCTTAGCCACTAAACTCTACTGCTTCCTATTTCCTGCTCTGTCAATCAGCAGGGCTCTTGGCAGTCTTCATCTGAAGAATCCTGAGCTTTGTGCCGATGTCAATTGTCCCAGGATCCAGAAGTATAGGCTCTACTGCTCACTTATGTCAAATAATGTGGGTTCTCATCCTAGTTCTCCTACTGATTTGCGAAGTAACTTTGAACAAGTTTCAGGGCTTGAGTTTCTTGGCTTGAATACTTTTGGTTTCACATGATCTCAGTTTAGGATGAAGTGAGGCAACAATTATGACAGTAATATCCAACATGTACTGATTGATTACTACATGATAATGATGGTGTCTAGCGTTTTACATTATTGTCTCAATTAACTTTCACAATAATCTAATGAGATAGGCACCATTATTGGACCCATTTTATAGATGAGAAAACTGATGTAAACAGAGATCCCAGCAAACTCCAGAGTAGCTTAGAATTGGGGTTTGAACCCAGGCAGGTGGACTACCCTTGATTCCAATAAAGAAATTATAAAATTGTACAAATGAGACCTTGTGAGGCAACCAGGTCCAGAGGTACCACTGACCCTTTTCCAATGAGGAAACTAAGGATCACAAAGCCAGAATTTAAATTCAAGCCATCAACTCCCAGGCCAGCATGCATTTCATTTAGTCAGCCCTACTCTACCCTTTTTATGACATGACACTTCCTATAAATCATTCCTTGGGTCCTGTTGGTGTTGGGTACAGTTTAAGATTCTCGGATTTTGAAGGTAGGTCTCAAACTTGCCTGTTACATGGCCAGAAAATGTCTCTACTAAACACAGATTCTGAGGTGAGCTGGCCCACGGGCTGGTACAAGTAGGAGTTTTATGGAAGCACCGCCTAGGATTTTAAAATTAGGGGCACCTGGCTGGCTCAGTCAGTACAGCATATGACTCTTGACCTCAGGATCTTGAGCTCAAGCCCCATACTGGGTGTGGGGCCTACTTAAAAAACAACAAAATAAATAAAATGAAAATTAAATACAGAGACAGTTGTTCTGGGCTTCTCATGCCTCTCATCTCCCTATGTGACGTGGGGACAAACTGACAAGTTTACAATCTAGTCTCCTACTGTAGCTGAGAACAATTGTATTGAAAGAAGAGATGAGAGACTGGATTCTGATTTTACCTCCTCCCCTCAAAATGAACTTGGACAAACCTTTACATGTTGTAGGATATCAGTCTTCTCATCTGAAAAGTGGATCTAATTTAGCATCGCAGGATCAAATAAGACAGCTGATGGGGTAGTGCTGCAGAAAGTACCAGATGATGGATAAACATGAGACAAGGGATCAGGCACTTACTTAAATGTGCCAGAGCCTGAGCTCACTGTGATTCATATTACCTCACTGCATGCTCACAACCATCTTAGACACAGGACTGGACAGCTTCACTTTGAGGCAAGAGAGCTCAAACTTGGAGGGGTTAAGTAACCCACCTAAGGTCAGGAGAAAGGAGAACTGGAGCCTGTACTGAGGAATGGCTGGCTCCAGGGCCCTGACTGCCCAGCCCACTGCCTCCAAGGGGTGACGGTGTACTGCAGAATGCCATAACCATGCTTCTAGGAGCCCCCGCACTGGTGTCAGTCTGCCCCTCATTCAGATGCTCCAACTGAAAAATGACTTGAATCATCAGTCTCTTAGCAAGCCCCGCCTGCCTCCTACACCAGCAAATCAGACCATGCTTTCCCTTCTTCCACTGTGTATGAAGACATATTAAGACAGCTTGGATAAGGAGATTATAATTTGTAATTAAATATTAACCTTTCTGACAGTATTAAAATTAAACCACTCAGAATTCTTCATCCCTAATCAGGTGGTTCCTGCCCGTAACTGTATCTTCCCTAATAGTCCTGCTAGTTTATGGCTCTTTCCAGAGTGCTAATTGTTTCAATCGCTGCCAACCTGATGAATTGTCTTAAAAATGCTATTTTGGTTGCAGTATGTTAGCATGTTGTGTGCTGCTTCTTGCCTACTGCCTGTCAAGTGGGTCTGCTTTGGGTTTGGTTGAGGCAGAGCACAGCTACTGGCAGAGCCAAGAAGGCTTAGGAGCCTTTAGCCAGTTATTAGGCAGACAGGGGCCAGGGATGTGGCTCCAGAGGACACAGCCTGAGCTACCTTGTTTCTGTGGTGCCAGGCCCTCAGGGAGGTGGCAAAGGGGTGGTGAGGCCAGAAGCAGGAGGAAAGGTGGCCAGGACTCTGCTGCTGCGGCAGTTTGGCTGGCAGAGGCCTGAGCAATTCCTCATTGCCTCAGCTGCAGAGGTCTTCCATAGAAATTAGGTGAGGGCATCTGGGGTCATGGGCAATCTCAGGTGGTGAGCAGGGGGACTTTAGCTTCCACAATGGAAAGACTGGTGGAAAGAAGAATGTCCGGCTTTAGTTGAAATGTTTCTACAATCTCCAAGGATGGATCTCTTGGACGTTTCTCTCTGCGTGAAAACATTTACAGTCTGCCTAGAGGGTGCCTGGGTGGCTCAGTTGGTTAAGCCTGCCTAGAAAGTCAAATTAAGCAGGTCTTGGAAAGCCAGAGTCTGAATAGATATGGGACAGGGACAGCCTTCTCCTATGAAGAGTCCGTGGGCTTTGAGTCATGGGGCAAAGGGGACTATGACCACACCACAGGTTAGGGCATAAGAAATCATGTTTAAAAGCTCATATACAATGGAGAGAAGCAATAAGGCATCTTCTCATTCTTGTTTTCTTCTATAGGCCCCAAGACTCTAGCATGGTCTTGATGCACTAGACAGTAATAGTATGTTTCTAAAGCTGTTTCCTTGTTCAGCCTGAGTTCCTCAGGTAAGGGAAAGTGTCCTAAATGTTGAGTTTAGAATCTATTACAGTACCTGGCCAAAGTAGATGCCTGAAAATGTATGGATGAATCTCAGGGGGTTCTCCCAAATGCCCCAGGAAGCAGGCAGGGCAAGGATTATTTTTCCCATGTCATAGATTAATAAATGGAGGCACAAGGAGATTGGATAACTTGCCCAAACTCCTGGAACATTTGGTAGCCAAGTTGGGGGCCAGAGCTGAGGCCTGCTTCCTGGGTCAGGGCCCATCTTTTTGATTCACTATTGACAGATTCAGAGAGCCTAGAATTTTGGAGGCTAGCAGTAATGGCGAGGTTTCTATGGCCTGCACCTCAGGCCCAGATCCTGGCCCTTACCTTTTTGGCATCTTTGTGCATATATTTGGCTGTTTGCTTGGCCAGCTCTGTCTTTCCTAGTAAGACGGAAGGAAGAGGTGTTGGGTTAGGACCAGATGACTATCTCCTGGAATGAAAGAATATTAGAAATGCATGGACACTGGAAATAATGTATTTTATGGGTGGGAACACTGAGGCTCAGAGAAGGTCGGTGACTCTCCCAATGTCACTGGGAGAACTAGAGGTGGTGCTGAGACCAGAATCAAAGTGTGTTGCATCTTGATTTTTCTGTGGATGGAGACTGAGACTTTTTCTCTATAGCAGCATCCTAACAGTGGGAGGTTGACACTTATAATCCAGAGCCAACTTATCCTTTGAAGCCCAGTGCAAACCTTGCCTCTGACAGGAGCACCCTGACTTCCTGGTCACTGCACTGCATCTCTTTGGACACTCATGGTCTTGCCATCCAGCCAGGCTCTGGAGCCATAGGCCAAACAGAGGCTGGGAGAGGATAAAGAATACCTCTCCTTGGCTTCACAGCCTTTCTTTGTAATATAAAGAAGCAATGACAATACCAAAGCGGTGGCTCTAAGGGCCATTTGGTATGATGGCCAAACCTTTGGAAGTCACTGTCTAGTATAGGAAATCAAGTTCTACAGTATCATGGTGAGGTGGCAGTAATCTACATCTGGGGGAGAGCTAGGCCCATGAAGATGCTGAGAGGGGAAGAAGAGACAACAAATGCATGAAACTCCCCAAAAAGACAATGGTGGGAGGTGGTGGTGCAGGTCAGGGGTCTGTGAGGGTGGAGAGTGAGGGAGTGAGAATGCCTCAGATAATCCAGCCCAACTGGCTAGAAAAATACCAAACCCATTTGACTGAAACCAATTTTGCTATGCACCCCACACTGTGTTGGCCAGCAGGGGCTTTCTTTAGCTTGCTAGAAGGTTATGTCCCAAGCTGTACTAATAAATAAGGTTGGTGTGCTGGCAGTGGAGGTGGTTCAACTGTTCCCAAAGGGCAGCTTCTGGGGATGCAGAGTGGCTGGACCAGGGCTAACAGACCCCAAAGGGCCTGGTTGTCCAGGTACATCAGGCCCTATACCACAGCTTCCGGAGGGAGGGGCATCATTCCAGCTGTTCCTAATGTGACAGACGACCCTCTTTCTGGCTCTGTAATTTGGAGGCAGTTGTTTTGAGAGTTGGAGTTCAGAAGTGGGCTGTGTGACCCTGGCCCATAGCAGCTGGGGCTCCCTCAGCACTCCTTCCCTACTTGCCGTTCTGCTCCCAGTTACCTATTCCAGATGATCCCAAAAAGAGGAAGACCAGAGGGTGTTCTTCATCGTACCAGCCATTCTCCTTCCTCCGGATCGCTAGGGCCAAACACACAAGACGGGGGGGACAGTGAGGGAGGCAGATAAATCAATGACACAAAAGGCAGGATAATTATCACTAAGTATACAATATGTTTTACTGCTCTGCGCCCACTCAAAGTCCTCACTACCATTAGTGCTGCCTAATCTGATTAGCTGGCAAGGCCCCTAGAGACACCTAATCAGGTTAGCATGGATTTGGAAAGCTGCCCAGAGCAGATTTCGGATAAAGTTTTCCAGGATGAGCACTCAGCGTTGCCAGGGAAACTGAAAGGCGGGTGGATGGTGAATGGAGGTGAAGGGGGCAGGGGGCTGGTGAAGGAGAACTGGAGAGGAACTTTAGCTCTCAGAGGGCTGGTTCCACTTCTACTCACGACTGGTGGGAGACTGAGCCTGCCTCCTATGCAAATGCAAGAGACAGAAGCCCATGGCAGGCCCTGAGGGATCTGGGGTATGAGCTCTGGACTCTTTCCCACTTGGGGAAACCAAGACCTAGTCTGCTGTCTGGAAGTATAGCCAAATGTACTTTCTGGAATCCAATCAAGGGTAGTGTGGAGCTCAGGGCACAGAGGGGTGGACCACATGGTTGGCACTGTCACTAACCATGACCTCCATCAGGGAGAAATGGTGTGGGAGTGGGACAGATATGTCCCAAGTTCCCTGGGAGTTCAGCTTTGCCAGAGTGAGACCTGACCTCCCCTCTTTATTTTTTATTAAAAAAATTTTTTTTTCCAATGTTTATTTTTGACAGAGAGAGAGACAGAGCATGAGCAGGGGAGGGGCAGAGAGAGAGGGAGACACAGAATCCAAAACAGGCTCCAGGCTCTGAGTTGTCAGCACAGAGCCCGACGCGGGACTGGAACTCACAGACCGCGAGATCATGACATGAGCCAAAGTCGGACGCTCAACCGACTGAGCCACCCAGGCACCCCATGACCTCCCCTCTTTAGGAGGAGGTATATAATCAAAGGCTGTGCATTCAAGGTGAGGAAATTAAGTGTCCAACTACAGAGTGGGAGACTCAGGCTCGAGAAGCATCACTCAAGTATAAGAGCAGGGGACAGAATGAGGCAGAGCCATCAGAAAAAGAACCATTTATTGGACAAGCTATCTGCCGGGCACAACTAGAAAAACTGCCAACATTTTTTTTATTACTCAAGACCCACACAAACACCCTGAGAAGTAAAGTATTATTCTTAACTCCATTATACTGAGCAGGAAACTGAGGCCAGAGATAAAGAGATTTGACCGTCACGTCACATAACTGGTAGATTACTACTAGTTGGTATAGATGGTAGAGTTACTTCTCTCTCTAAACAGGTTTTCTTTTTTTTGCTCACATATGGCTGCTTTTAAAAAGTATCCATTCGGACTGCATTAATGGGAACGTGGCAGTCAGAAGATAGAAGGGGACAGAAGACTGTGCAGGGTTGGTCTACAGATGGAACAACATGTATGCTCTGGTGCTCAGAGTGTCAGGGGGAGATTAACAAAGGGATATATGTCAGAAGACAAGGCCTGGAAAACAAGTCAACTGAGAAAGAGTTGATGGCCTTAGGGAAGTGTCTGCTGGTCCTGAGGTACAAAGATCCTGTGTGGTACAATCTGTGGCTGGGTTTCAAAGAAGTAGCTACACAGATCAGGGAAGGCTTTCTAGAAGAAGTAGGACTAATAAGGGATCATGAAGGCCAGGAAGGATCCGAAGGGGCAAAGGTGGCCAGCATGACACAGATGGAGAAACAGGAATGAACATGAGTAGTTGTGGGTGGGATCAGCTTACCGTCTCAAATACCTGCCATAGGACTTCAGGTCTTTGCTGTGGTCTTTCTCAACTCAATCTCTAATGCTGCTACCTAAAGAACTTTCTAGTTCTGGCCTCAGCAGGAACAGATGAAAGTGCAACTTCTTGGGAGATGCTCTCTGTGAATCATGAGGGGGGCCTGAGAAAACACTCAAGTCTAGCTTCTCTAAACTAGCTGACCCAGCCCTATGGAAGGCTTGGTTCTCAGGGGAATCCACTGGCCTCACAGATACCTGAAGGCTGGGAATGACAAGGGGCAGCCCAAGCCTGGCTGAGAGGGAGCCCCCAGTGTCCTGACAGAAATAAGAACCTGTGGGTGGGGGCTTTGGGGAACGTAGAGATACAAGATGGCAAAGGTTAGACTGCAAACATGATGTGTGGATGTGTTTTGGGGCAGGGGTGAGGCAGGGGTCATCTGAAAGGAGTCACATTCTTTAAAAAGTTGGGTGAATTGAGAGTGTAGGCTGAAAAGAAGCTGAGCATGAACTGGGTTCAGGCTTCTTGGGGTTTTGGGGGGAGAGAGAAGTGCCCAGGCATCACTTAGATAGGTGGCCTAGGGGAATTTGGGATCCTCCAGGTGTCATGAATCTGAGGTTCCGATCTTGATTTCTCTTTCAGGAAAGCTTCCCGATCACTGAGAGTTGCACATTGCTGGGCTATGCAGTTCAAAAGCGCCATGGAGAAGGTGGAATTGGATTATGCCTGGGGCCATCTTTTCCCCTTCTTTTCTAATAATGCACCTGGGAGAGAGCTCTTTATAATGCCAGGCAGACTCCACTGCACAGCTGTCCCTAGCCAATTCTGCCAGACCCAGGGCATGGATCTGGGGTGGGCTTGATCTGGTCCCCCTGTGAAACAGGCGAAATGCCAACCATTAAACAATTACAACTCTGGATATTTCTAATAATATCTGAAGAGAAAAACGACCAAGCAGATGGAGTCCGACAGAATGAAAAATGGAAGCAGCTAGGAAAGACTGAGGAAGGCAGGCCTCAGGGTGTGTGGTTGGCAGGGTGGCTGATGACCATGGCTGGTCCTGTTGGGCTGGGGCAGAGGCTGGGACAGAGACCCTGATGGGCCACTTGAGATGTGCCATAGGTATCGATGTTCTCACTGTGGACCAGCAACAGCAACTTACTCTGCTAGCACTTTCCAGTGTATCAACAACTTGCATAGACATAACTTCATTTGAGCCTCATTATGACAAAGCAGGCAGGGCAGGGAACTTGATTCCCTTCTTATAGATGAGGAAATATGTGCAAAGAAGTTAGGTAACCTATTCAAGTCACACAGGTAAATAAATGAAGACCCTGGGCTTTACCCCAAGTTCTGGCTGACTCTGGAGCCTGAACTGGTGCTTCAAGAGTTTAAAGAAAGAAGTTGGTTCTCCCTGGCCACAGCACCTTCTCATACCCTAGCCTCGCCCAGAAAACTGTCTTTTCTGTCGTCTTCCAGTCTGGCTCATTCAGCCTTTGATACATGGCTTCAGGAGCTCCTGTCCTCCAACAGTCTCCTGACAACTGCTCTCTGGGCTAAGATGGTGTCAGGGTCCCCGAGTGGGCAGCTGAGCCCCTTCCCTGGCCGGTCCCATCTCTGTGAGCTCCAACAGGCCCGGCTGCCTCTTCACAGGCTGGGCGAGCAGCAGTGCCTCCTTGCTGTGTTCTTCCCCTTAGCAGAATGCCTGCCTTCTCCTGGCCATGCCCACCAACACTGGACCATCTTAAAACTCACATGCAACAACCTTTCTGATTAACTCTACCACCCCACATCTACTCTATTAACTCTCGGGGTCTGTATTCCCTGGTCGACTTTCACCTATGGGGTGGTATAATAGACATGGTAGGAGTTATAGGACCTAGTTTGGAGTCCTGGCTCTGCCACTTACTAGCTGACTGAATCTGAATAAAACACTTATTCCTGTAGAGCCTTATTTCTTCATCTGTAAAATGGGAATAGTCAGACACATGCTAAACCAGCCCCACATGTAGATGAAATGAGTCTAGGGTTATGAAGGCACTCCGTAAGAGAGGATAATCAGAAAAGTACAAATAACAGTAGTCAAAGCAGCTGCCGCCAGCTTTGGTCTTTTATAGATATCTTTTTCATCCTTATGCTAGTCCTGAGAAGTAGGTATTGTCTCCATTTAAGAGGAGACTAGGGCTCAGTAAGGGGCAGCGTAAGGGGTTTCATCCACCTGTGCCCTTGCTTCCTGGAGGAGGGTGTTCCCTGCTCAGACTGTGTAATCTGTGGGAGCAGATGCTAGGAGTTCCATTTCCTGAGGGACCCTTGGGACTAGTCCAAAGGTGGTATAACATTGCTGACTACATGAATTAATTCTTGGTCATTCTGAAATCACAAGGAGGAAAAAAGAGATGCTTCAACTTCCATTTTACAAAAGAGAAGAGTAAGGCCTGACCCAAGAGTTTGTTAGTGCTCCAAATGGTTACTATTACCCTTGGGGGAATAAGGCTTCCTCTCTCTTCATAACCCCTCTCCAGGGAGCCTTTTCCATTTGTGCAGCAAACAAGCTCTGAGCCAGGTGCTGGGATACCTAAAAAGACACCTAAAGTAAGGTCTGTTCCTTTCAGGTGAATGCTGCTCTGCCAACTGTGGGCTCCAAATGGAATGGGAACACTGGGAGAAGTGCGGGAAGAGCCATTTGCATCTGGGCGAGAATGACGAGAGGGGACTGCCAGGCAGTAGGGGTATGATGGAACATTCCAGACAGAAAGAACCATCGTATGCCAAACTAAAACAACAGGAAACAGCTGCCTCTGTCCGGCTCAAGGTTCTGGGGCAGTCTGGGTGGGCTGACTCCTCCTTCCAGATCAGTTCTAGTGATCTAGTGTGGGAGGTTTTTTTAGTCTAACCTGGAACACGTTTGTCCCATGCTTGTGGCATCTCCTATGGGAACGAGTCCTTAAGAGGGACTCCTGTGGTTGAGTCACCTGCACATCTATTAGCAATCTCCTGTCTATACCTTATAGGTTCAAGGAGCACAGCAAGGGCTCAAGAAGTACTTGCTGGATGAGTGGATACTGATTGGAGCCTCAGGCTGAGAGGGTGATGAGAGTACAGTTCTCTCCTTTTTTTTTTTTTTTCAAATTTTTAATGCTTATTTTTATTTTTGAGAGAGAGAGAACAAGAGAGAAACACAGTGCGAGCAGGGGAGGGGCAGAGAGAGAGGGAGACACAGAATCTGAAGCAGGCTCCGGGCTCCAAGCTGTCAGCACAGACCTCGACACAGGGCTTGAACTCACAAACTGCAAGATCATGACCTGAGACAAAGTTGGACACCTGACCGACTGAGCCAACCAGGTGCCTGAGAACAGTTCTTTTCTTAGTCTCTAAGGATTAGTGTTTCTGAAGGCAAACAATTGCTACTGAGTGGTTAACACATAAAAAATGCAAAGACTGGCTTTTGTGAAACCCCCCAACCCCCGCTCGTGGGTGTACTGGGGTAGGAATCACTAGAAGGATCACCCTTCCAGAAAGAGGACGGGTTGAGAATCTGTGTTGAGGAGAGGCTAAGTGTGAAGATGGGCTCAGGCTTAATTCACTTGAGTTCAGCAATCTTTTATACACCTGTGTGCCCAACCTTGGGGAAAAAGCTGAAGGAGAGGTAGTTCCTGATCTCTGGAGGGAGACATCAAATAGATGCCCTTTGTTAAGTTCAGTGATAAAAGATGTCCATGGGAAGCCCCAAGAATGGGTCCTCTGTCCAGGTGGAGGGCGAAGGAAGGCTTCCTGGAGATAGCCTGGGTCTTGAGTATCTCAGCAGACCAGGGTGGTCCAGAAATGAGAACATGTGAAGTGGTATGACGTGAAGGTGGGACTGCAAGCAGTTTTCTAAATTAATCATTGCCACACCATGACTCAGGGATGGCCTGATTATATTTTTCAGCTCAGAAACAGGACCCCAAGAGGGGTCCAGAAAGGTATAGGGTGGGCTTGGGTGATTACATTTTTGGATTGTCAAAAAGAGAAGTGAAGCACGAGATAGTCCACCGTGTGCCACGTAGCCAATGGTGAGATTCTGAATTCGGGCCAGATCCCAGCATGGTAGAGCATTTAAGCTGGCAGAGGTCTCCTGAGGGAGAGTCAAGTGGGAACAGAGCAGTGGGTGTTGAGGATGAGCCCCTGGTCAGAGGGAGCTGCAGGGAAGCTTCCAGGTGTGCAGGCTGACCCAGAGCAGAGCTGGGGAATGGCCTATCCACCCAAGGGGCCAAAGGTCAAGTCGTATGTGTGTTGTTATTAACTATCAATATACTCATGTTCCTAGTATGCTTGTGAGCTACTAGAGGGTAGGCTTACAGCTTCTCTTCTCTCCTCAGAGCATGAGACAGACATGGTGCCCAACCAAACTAATTCAACAAACTGCACTACACATCTACTTCAAAGCTGTGCCAGGAACTGCGAAAACAAAAATGACTGAGGCATGATCTCTGCTCTCAGGAGTCTACAGTCTATTACTTTTGAACTGAGTTAGGCTAAGTAAAAACCAGCCAGAATGTGGGAGATAGGCAGGGCTGGGCTAGGTTGGGGAAAGGGCCAGAAGAAAAGGAATTCCAAGCAGAGAGGGCAGCATCAACAAATGCAGAAAGCAGAAGCAGCTGGTGTATGTGATGCAGAGCTGGGTTGGGGGAGCCATGGTAGAGGAAGGTGGGGCAGCTGCAGGGGTGGGCCTTGTATACTGGTCAGGGCAGCAAGAGCCACTCAAAGATTTTAAACAGGGAAGTTTTTACATTTTACAAAGCTCACTCCAGCTGGGTAGGAGAAGTGGTTATAGGGGAAGGAAAGGAGGCAGGGCGACCAGGGAGGAGGTCACTATATGGTTCAAATGGGAGATCCTGAGGTCCTGAGCAAGGACAGTGGTATTGGGAATGGAGGGGAGAGGGTAAGTTTTGAGACCCGTTTAAGAGGCAAATGCTAGAACCTGATATTTGATGGGCTGTTAGGGGTGAGGGAGAGGGAGGAGGGGTAAGGAATAATCTAAATTTTTATTTTAGGAGATAAGTGAATAGTGGTGCCTTTACTGAGACAGGAGCACAGGATGTGGACAAGTTGGAGGAAGCAGTGGAGTCTAGTCCTAAATTTGCTGAATAGACAGCTCGTTGCTTTTCTGAGAACGGTGGGATGTAGAGTCTCTGAGATCCCAGGAGGTCTGCTCAACAGGGTAGGCATCCTCCCCCTCCCATGACCAACAGTAGCTCTGGGTTCTGTAAGGAGAGCCTCACTTTCAATGCCAAGGCTCTGGCTTGTGGTATGTAGGCTGGCCTTGCTTTGGCTCCAGTGACCCTAGAAGATCAGAGAGGCCATGGGGGCCTAAGCTATGGGGTTGGTGCTTTATCTCCTCCATTTGTAAGGCGGTAACTGTGCGCCAGCCTTGCTAGAAGCCCTGCAGCTGGGGATCACACTGATAAATTCACTGTATTACTTTGCACAAATCAATATCCCAGCACTTACCAGGGGTTGATGTGACCGAAATTGGTTTCAGCCAATTCGTGTGGGTAATAAATGGCCATTTATCAAATCAATTCATTCTGCGGCACTTCTCTGGCTGCCCATCCTCATGGTACCCCTGGGGTGCCAGGCTCCACCCAGCCAGTCCCTAGCATATATCTGACGCTAGCCTAGAGGATCCAGAGAGGCCTGGCCTACCCCTCTGGATGTGCGTCTGTCTCCTATACTTGCTTCAGTCTGGAGATCTTGAAGCACTGGCTGCTGCTTGCCTGCCACAAATTCTGGCCCAGAGAGTACCTCATGCTTCACCTGGGTTGGTAGGTGAACATTATCAGATCTTTATCAGTGTGATGACCAGCCACAGGCTTCTCAGCTAGGCGGGCATACAGTTATCACCATACAAATGGAGGAGATACACAAGCCCACAGCTCAGGCCCCAATACCTGTCTGTCTTTTCAAGGGTCACTGAAGCCACAGCAGGGTCAACCTACATAACACAGGACAAGGTGTAGGACCCTCCCAAACCGAGGCAAAGTCTGGGTAACAGAATGGAGTTTTGGGTAGAGGGAAGCTCTCAGGGCAGGCATTCTGACAGCCCTTCGGAAGTGGGCAACTGAATCATTTACTCCGGCTATGGGCCAACAACAAGGAGAGACAAAGTGGGTGGTGCATCAGAGGTTGGTGTAGGATCAGAGGAAGAGGCCAGCCTGGGGCTGAGACTAAGGATCAGTCTCGGCTTGAAGGAAACAACTGTGGGCCTAATTTAAAGAACATAGTGCCCCACTCTAGCTGGTAAACACCTTGACGACAGGGACTGGAAAGAGCATTTATAGTCAGTCAGTCCTAGATTTGGCTCCTCAGTTCACAGATGAGAAAGCTGATGCTCAAACAAGCCATGTGTTTAGCTGGAGTTGCACAGCTAAAGAGTGCAGACCTGCTATTTTAGCCCACGTTGGTCTAAATCTTTCCTTCCCATGTCCCTCCTCTCCCCTCCCTCCAACTTCTTGGAGCATCACATCTTATGGGGCTTGAGAAGCTGGGGAGAAGCAAGAGGTCAGAGAGGAGGAGACAGCCTGCTGGGAAAGGGCTGTGTAAGGAGCAGAGGGAAAACACTATGATGGCAGCTGCAGTGCCGGCCCAGGTGGACAGGAGACTGCTTTCTTAGCTCTCTGTGCATGTAATGCCTTTTCCATGGGCAACTCCTTTCTTCAGCCCTCAGGAACTTCCAGGGCTTCCCCTCCCTCCACCGCAGCCACAGCCTTGGCAAAGAAGTAAGGTGTCGCCACCTGTAAGGTGGTGGCTGAGAGT
Source organism: Leopardus geoffroyi (assembly GCF_018350155.1). NCBI lineage: Eukaryota > Metazoa > Chordata > Mammalia > Carnivora > Felidae > Leopardus > Leopardus geoffroyi. The sequence goes on along the minus strand of NC_059329.1, from coordinate 59,402,065 downwards.
GGATGTCTGTATCCAGATTCTAAAGGGCAGCCTGGTGTGGCTTGGGCCTGAGTAGTGGGGCCTGTGTGTTCAAAAAGCTTTCCTTGGCTCCTGTGTATGCCTCTAGGCAGCCTCCTGACTTCTAGCTGGTGAGGCAGTTCTGGTCCGTGGGCTCCTTTTATCCGCTGATCAGGGACTCATGACTGCCACATGAGTCCCACTGGTGTGTGAGGATGATGGAGACCAGGCTGGGCTGTGTTGCAGGGGTGGCTGCCTTCATTTTTCAATTACTTCTCTAATTGGTATCCTAGGGCTGATATGCTGCTCCAGAATGTCCCAGAGGGGCACCACAATACAGCCTGATGTCTTCTTTTATCACTAAGCCTTTATCAGGTGCTGTCTTTGGTAGTTGCTGGGATCACATCTGGTGGGGCCAGATGCTTGGAGAGAAGGGGTAAGCAACATGAATAGAATGTCCTGACACCATAGCGCAGAGGTTTTTAAACACGAGCTGAGCATCAGAATTGCCTACACAGCTTGTTAAAAGTTTGCTGGGCCCCACCCCAGAGTTTCTGATTCCATAGGTTTGGGGTGAGGTCTGAGATCTGCAATTCTAACAAGGTCCTAGAGGATATTGATGCTGCTGGTCCAGAGACCATGCTTTGAGAACCACTGCCTGCTTGTTTAAGCCAGGCGTGGGTTACTCTGCCCTTGCCTCATCTGTCTGAGGACAGCTTCAGAGAGTCATGCACCTGAGTCAGAGAAGAGAAGTGAGACCACTATCTTGAGCAGAACCCTAGTTTTACAATTCTCTCTAGTGGGGTCTGCGTGGGCAGAAGGGCCATCAGAGTAGGGGTTATACCAGAGAGCATTCCGGCTCCCAGTATGGGACCTAAGAGCTTCTAGGGTCAAGAAGAAAGCGCTTAAGGCTTGTTCAGGGTATTTCTCCTAAAACTGAACCAGATGCTGACAAAAAACACTGAAAAGTGGCAGAGTCCCAGGCTGGGAGACAAAAGACAGAAGTTCTAGTTCTGACTCAGCTGCCACATTACAAGTGATGGACAAGCTCCTACTCCTCTCTGGGTCTTAGTCTGCCTACCTGAAAAGTTAGGGGTGGGGACAGTGGACCAGGTCAAGGTTTGAGTCAGAGTATAGCAAAGCAGCCTTGAGCAATTATTATGAGTGCTCTGTATCTCCGCTTCCTCATCTGTAAAATGGGGATTTACCCTAACCGGGTTGCTGTAAGGACTAAATGACAACATACATGAAGAGCTTATCACAATGCCTGGCACACAGAAAGTACACAACAAATGTTAAGTTGTAATGTTAGTCACTTCTGCCTGGTATGGTGACAGCAGGATGCACACCTCACTGCAGCAGACCATGAGCTCCCCAGCCCTTTTCTGGCACCGGCTGGCATCTTGATACTCACCAGCACCCACTGTGGCGATGGCATTCTCCTGGCCAATGATGTGCTCTTTCAGCCGTTGCTCCAGGGGAAAGCGGCGCCGCTCCTCGGCCTCACGCTTCCGCTGCTTCTCCTGGTACTGTGGGGAGAGAGGGCAGGTGGCTTAGGAGCACAGGGCCCAACAGGATCCCAGTTTCATTCTACCCTGTAACTCAGGAGTAAAAAACACAGTTCTGGGTCTCCAGGGGTCCTAATGCACACTCTGGCTCCTGGTCATTGTAGGCTGGCCCAGTCCTTCCCACTGTCCCCTTGTCCTAGTCCTCACCTCATTCTCCTTACTTCAGTTGGCCACTGCTCAGGAGTCCTGGCTCATCTTGCTAGTAAAGTAAGTACTGCTAGTAAAGTAACCCTTGACTCTGGAGTCTGACAGAAGACCTGAGTTTGAATCCTAGCTTTATCACTTACAAGATGTGCTTATCATCTGGAGCAAGTTACTCCTCCTCAGTTTTCTCATCTGTAAATTGGGGATTAAATATGATGATATACATAATGTGCCTAACATCATGGCTGGCATTCAGTTTTAAGTGCTTAATAAAAATAGGTTATTTCCCTTTCCACTTACCCTCTTGAAAACTTTTCTGGTTTTACTTTTTTTTTAATGTTTGTTTTTGAGTGAGAGTGTGAGTGGGGGAGGGGCAGAGAGAGAGAGGGAGACCAAGAATCCCAAGCAGGCTCCGTGCTGTCAGCACAGAGCCCGAAGCAGGGCTCAAAGCCATGAACTATGAGATCATGACCTGAATCGAAATCAAGAGTCAGACGCTTAACTGACTGAGCCACCCAGGTGCCCTGTTTTTCATTTTTTTTAAAAGTAAGCTCTACATCCAATGTGGGGCTTGAACTCATGACCCGGAGATCAATGGTCACATGCTCCACTGACTGAGGCAGCCAGGTACCCCAAAAACCTTTTGGTTTTTATTTAAAAAAAAATTTTTTTTTAATGTTTATTTATTTTTGAGACAGAGAGAGACAGAGCATGAATGGGGGAGGGTCAGAGAGAGAGGGAGACACAGAATCCGAAGCAGGCTCCAGGCTCTGAGCCGTCAGCCCAGAGCCCGACACGGGGCTCGAACTCACGGACTGTGAGATCGTGACCTGAGCTGAAGTCGGACGTTTAACCGACTGAGCCACCCAGGCGCCCCCCTTTTGGTTTTTAAACCAGAGCTATGAACACCCTCCACTTCCATGATACTGCATTTCAATTAAACACGATTATTCACTAATTGCTGTCTGTTTTGTCCTGTGCATGCCATGATGGAAAAGGCAGGGTGGAGAGGAGGACCAGAACCCAGAGGGTTCTAGTCACTGCTGAGTGCCTGGTATGTGTCTGGCCCTGGGCTTGGTCCACTTCAGGGAAGGCAGAAGGAGGAAGCCTGAATATGATCACACTGCAGGGAAGAGAGGAGAGCCAGGCCTTGTCCTCAGGGAGCTCTAAGTTGGGAGGAAGGTGAGGCAGGGCCTGTGCACAAATATTTCTCAGGCAGTACTGATCATTTCCCTCCAAAGCATGTGTGCCTATTTCTAGCCTATACCCATCTCTAAAAAACAAACAAACAAAAACCTCCCACTATTGAAAACAAATTTGTTGCATGTTTGTGACTCTGTCCTCTAAATCTATTTATGAGCCGCCTGAGGGCAAGCGCTGTCTTTTACTCCCTGCATGAGTCCTGACACAGTGGAGGCAGCTGGTGAATGTTTGCAAAAGTGAATTTGATGATAGATAAGAGGAAAGAATTGACAGCCAAACAGGGTGGCACAGGAGTCCAGAGAAGGAAGGATATACAAAGCCCAGAACATTCTGGGGAGGCTTCTGGGTGACTGGAGGCTTGAAGCTGGAGTACTGGGCCAGGCAGCAAATGGAGGGCTATCTGGGGGCCAGGCAGGGAGGGTGAGTGTGCAGGTGGGATGATAAAGTGCGCATGGAGCAGGGTGGATGGTGGAAGGGAGCAGGTCTTGGACTGGGACAGAAAGACATGGATCTTCAGGAGGCTCCTTTCCCCTAAGACCCTGTAACACTGACAGCTTTCTAGAAAGAAAGCTGCCAAGGAAAGGCCCTGTCACAAAAGTTGTGGCTACAGATTGCTCTTGCAGGCAGAGTGGATGAAAAATACCTGCTGCTTGGGCAGTGTTTTCCTGTTACAGTAGTGACCTTGACAGAAGTTAAAAAAAATAAATAGCAAACAATCCAATTTTGGCTGTTGCTATCAGTCTGTAACTGAAAGCTCCCATCAGTCCTGGGTTTCATATGGAGCAATAATTCGGCGCCAATCCCAGTGGAGCGACGCTTGCCGGTTGGAATCCAGAGTGTCACTGTGCAGCTCCCTCAGGCGCCACATACATCACCTGGCTCTGACGACTCCACCATATATCTGCCTCCTCCTCCTCCCTGCCCACCCAGCCCCTCTCAGCACTTAGGTCCACTGGGCTGGAAGGCTCTGATGGTGACATGTACACATACTGCCTGGTGCTGCATTGGCTAGTGGCCTTGCTGTCTTGTAGTCAGGCAGGCCACAAAAGCAGCTTGAGGCAATGGAAGCTGACTGCCAGGGTTTGTTGAGTCTGCTTCCCTTCCTTCTCCTAGTGATGGGTCTCAGAGTATTCCTGCCTCTGAGCCCTTGCTCACACTGCTCCCTCACCACAAAAGTCTTCTGCATTCCCACCTACAAGTGCCCTGGTGATCTCAACCTAAATACCACATTGTCTAAGGACCCTATCGTAAGGCTTCATGCCTGCCCCTGGGACCTCCAGAGCACTTATTTAACTGCCTGTTTGTCTCTCCTTACTCAACCATGAGGTCCTTGGTGACAAAAACCATGTCTTATTCATCTCAACAGCTCCATCACATAGCAAGGGCCTGGCTCACAGAAGGAGTCAATACATGTTGCCAACTGAATGAGGTTACTACTGGTTGTGGAGCAGGGGCTGAGTGCCGGGAACCATACAAAGGCACTGCCCTCTAAAAACAGTGTCTTTAATTGTTACAGTTGTCCCCACCTGAAGTTTGTCTCCTCTTCTGGCTCATAGTGGGGCAAGCTGTGTGGTAGAAATAAGCAGCTCTGTTCCATGAAGACCTGAATTCAAACTTCACCTCATCCACTTACTAGCTAGCTGACCTTGGGGAAGTTCATTCAACTCCCGGAATTTTCATTTCCTCATCTCTAATACGGAGACGGTGACTCACACCCACCTTCCAGGGTCCTGGTGGGATGCTGGTGAGAATCAGGTGAGATAACATACACAAAGAACTCGGCAGAGTCTCTGGCACATAGCAAATGTATAGCAGAAGTGGTAGTGTGAGAGACTTAAGCAGAGAACACAGTAGCTGGCCCTTGGAAGGCCTTTGATAAACGTTATTTCTCTCCTTCACTGCATTTTGATAACTATTTAACCCAGTGCTTTCTTGGAGGTGGGATGGGGACATAGGAACCCTTTTAACTAATTTAACCTGTATGGGCTCCACAGATGAAGAGTTGCTCTGGCTCAAGCAGAAGCTAGGAGCCCAGTCCACTTAGATGCCCCACTACCCCAGAAATGGCTCTTGAGGCTCCCTCCTTAGGAAGCCTAGGTCTGTAGGGTACAGTCTCAACACCAGCGAGGTTCTGGGGATACCTCCAACTGCACAAGGCAGCTCATCTCTGCCTGCCAGTTTTCCTTATGTGTTAGAAATTCAGCCTCTAGGTGCTTTCCATGCATTGATGTGTGGGGCCTCACAGAACATATCTTTTTCATTTGTCACAGGCAACATAACTTTTCTTGCCACTCTGTTGGTTTGGGTAGGACCCTGTGGTCTTCCTAAGTCTTCTCCAGGGAAACATTTCTACTCCTATAACTCTTCTCTGATGTCATGAGTTTAGTATTCCTGTTATTTTCTTGGGCAAGGGTAAAGGGTCCCTGGCTTTTATGGGGGTGAGTATAGGGAAAAGGTTATACTGTGATCTGGCCGGTTTCTCAGGAGCTTTCTAGATGGTCCCGGGAAAGATCCAACCTGTGGCCTAAATCAGGACACATCCTGATTCTCCCCCAGCCTGGAGTTCTCAATATCTATCCAGAAAAACTTCTGAAAATGGATCGGACTTTTTGATAAAAATATATAGGATGCTGGGATTAAACCAGGTTAAAGTTTACTGCTTCATGCTCTTTTCCTAATGCTTAGCACAGAGTTTGTATTTTTTAAAAAATGTGTTGAATGAAAGAGTGGCCTTTTGTTTTGAAGATTTTATTTTATTTTTTAAGTAATCTCTACATCCAACATGGGGCTTAAACTCACAACCCTGAGATCAAGTATCATACTCACCAACTGAGCTTGCCAGGCACCCCTGAATGAATGGCTTTTTGAGGCATCAGCTATGAGCCCAGGCTTGTGAAAGAACATAGGAAAGGAAAATATTTGGTCTCGATATATTCTCTTTGGGGAAGGAGAGAAAGATAGGAGAAGGCACTTGGTAAGGGCTCCATAAATGTAGGCTACTACTGTTTCCGGCTTTTTGAGGAGATGGAGAGGAAGCCTATAGGGACTGAGGTCGAGGCCCTGCTTTGACAACAGTTCCACACTAGAGGAGAAGATAGGGCAGGTGACCCAGCCTGCAGAAGGAGAGGACACTGGGCTGAGAGCACTAGGAAGAAACCACCCACAAGAGCAGAAGTGGGGGAGTGATCATCTTAATAAAAGCCACATGCAATTAGCTTCAGAAGTCCTCACCTGGAGCCGGCAGCAACCAGCTCCCCATGCTGCATCTTGGCGGATAATCGTGGCCACTGGTTTCTATCATTCTTGATTTAATATGGCACCCCTCCTGGCTGTGAGTGCATTTACAGGAAAGGGCTGGGAGGCTGGGGTGAAGCCTAGCTGCACGCACTCAGCGGTGGGTAGCTGGGATGAGTGGTTCTTTGGGGGAGGGTTACAGGGAGAAGGGGTATGTCAGGCAACCCTATTATTGGGTATCCCTCAAGGAACAGGTCTGACAATGAAAGTGGCAATGTGTTCACTGAAAGGGCAGCTGAGGTGAAGGTGGGAGTGGTGAGTAGACAGAATGAGACCCTGGGCAAGCATGCAATAGGTATGGAGGGAACAGAAGAAAGGCCAAGCTACCATTTACCTCTCATGGGAGGTCAGGGTCACAGAGCCCACTTAGGCTGCTCTCAGATATACTCAGATATGCCCCATGTTCCTGACACTGACCCCAATTCGCATCTCAGGGCTTCTCCCATGCTCTGAAGCTGCAATGACAGAAAGGACTTGGTAAGAAAGTCACCAAAAGGACAGGGGGCAACAGATGAGACTAGGGTCAGGGGATGATGGAAAGAACGCTGAGTGGGGAAATGATGGTAAGAGGAGCCCAGGAGGTCCAACAAAGAGGCCTGGAGGATGAGAGAGGCACCCAAGGGATTTGAAAATCTCTTGAACTAGCTCATAAAGTATACATCCCTGTAGAGAAAGTTAGGGCACATAGCAGGTGTCACTTCCATTACACTCAGTGGCCATTATGTCAACATCCTGGATTCCATTGTCTTCTCTTCCAGCCCATCCTCCTTGCTGCCAGAGTGATGTTTCAATATGTAAATCAGATCATGTCACTGTGCAAATAGCTGGGTTGATTCAAAGACTGGTGAGAGAAGGTTAAGAGGACTGGCTCAAGTGAGAAGATGAGTTGTGTTCTTAGTGCATCATATCAGGAGGCACAGGATGTTGATTATTTTATAACTGGTGATGTTGACTTTGATCACTGGGTTAAGGTGGTCTGTGCCATGTTTTTCCACTACCATTTTCCCGTTTGTAATTAGTAAGTATCCTGTGGGGTGAGGATCTGAGCCTATGTAAATAATCCTGTTACTCCTCAAACTCTCACTCACTAGTGTTAGCATCAATTGCTGAGTCTCATCTGACTGGAAACCAGCTGTTCTAATCCTCCCAGCCATAAGAAGTTCAGTGTATCTCTTCCTCCTCTGCACAGAGATGAAGTACATTAAAGCATGGGTCCACCGGTAGCAAGTAATAGAGATAGAATGCTAACCTTTGCAGTCTGGCTCTAGAGCTTGCATTTTACACCCTGGAGATAACAAAAGACCTGTTTCCTGCCCCAGTCTATTTAGGGAGATGAGACTTAAAACACTAATCTTCTATTCCTACTTTTAGCATGGGGCTACCTAATGATTTTACTGAAATAAACACCAGAAGGTGTTCTTGCCAGAAATGTGTAATCTAAATGTAATCATAAGGAAACATCAGACAAACCCAAACTGAAGGACATTTTACAAAATACCCAGCTTGAACCCATTAAATGTCAAGGTCATGAAAGACAAGGAAAGAATGAGGAACCATTCTAGATTAACGGAGACTACTAAAGAGATACGAAACTAAATCCAATTTGGGATCCAGAATTTTCTTTTCTTGTAAAGATAGTCATTGGGACAAACTAGTGAAGTGTGAATAACATTGACAGATTAGTTAATATCAATATTAATGCCTTGCTTTTGAGGACCGTACTGAGGTAAGAAAATGTCCTTTTAGGAAATACAAGTATTTAGGGATAAAGGGGCATCACGTGTGTAACTTACCCTTAAACAGTTCAGAAAGGATTACCTCTCTCTCTCTCTCTCTCTCTCTCTCTCTATATATATATATATAATAAAGCAAATGTGATAAAATGTTAACAATTGGTAATGTGGGTGAAGAATTTACAGAATTCATCGCACTATTTTTGAAATTATGTAAAAATAAAATTAAAATAAATCAGGGTAATGCTTACCCCTGGGGGATGGGCAGTGACTGGAAGTATAAGGTAGGTTTCTGAGTGTCTATAACGGTCTGTTTCTTGATCAGCTGTGTTTAGCTTGTGAAAATACAGAGAGCTATATAATTAAGATATATGCACCTTATACAAGTATATTTCAATAAAAACTTATTTAAAAGTTAAAAACAAAGAAAAGAGAAAGCAAAAGCTTGTCCTCATAAAGCACATAGCTCTGTGTCTGGCCCACTGTAAAGCTGCAATGAAGGTCAGATGGTGCTGTCATCTCCGTAAGGCCAAGCACAGGGCCAGGCATGAGGCACGTTGGCACTTGAAATGAGATGCAGCAGGGAGCAGGCTGGGCAAAGTGGGGAAAGGGTATCACTTCACCCTATGACAGGAGCAAGATAACCCTCTTACTCTCCTGTGTACCTCACCCCTTGTCTCCAAGAGGGCTTTCCTCAGCACCCAGGTTTACAGCCCAGAATGCAGGCCCAGGGGAGCACTGCATCCCCAGCTATCCCTGAAGCAAATGAAAAAATATGGATACAGGAAATGTGCTTGTGATTCTGTCACTGGGATATGCAAATAAAATATATATGATAGGCCTATCTGCCTAATATTCCTGCCAATTCATTCTCTGGGTGTGATTAAAATGAGCAATAAATTCCTCGTGAGTCTCGGCGGAACGAGGATCCGGGAGTGGAGATGCGGGCTGGCACCAGCACATCCCCCTCAGCTGAATATTCATCATGGACTAGCTCCCCATATTTTTGTTTTATCTGCCATCGTGTGCACAGAGATATATTTCTACCTCTCTCCTTCGTCTCTTAGTTAAAACATGAAAATGGTCTAAGCTTTAAGTATTAAACTCTCCATGTAACGAAATCCTTCAAAGTGAGATCACAACTATCTTCTCTACGAAGCCTGCCCTGCTCATTCTGCCTGAAGGTGATCCATGCTTTCTTGGAGCCCCCACAAACTCTCTGTGGACCCCTCCTAACATACAAATCAGTCTGTAGGTATCAGAACCAAGGGTGCCTGCCTCTCTCCCATCCTCCATTTCCAGATGGCCAGCTCAGAGGACAGGGGCTGGGGTTCATCCACCTCTGAATCTTCTTAGGGGGCCCAAGGAAGCTTCTGCACAGAGAAAGCAGAGAAACTGAGCAAACCGGCAGCAAGGAGAAAATCATGTAGGCTACTAAAGGTGACAGAGATTCTTTGGGGTGCATGGGTGGCTTAGTTGGTTAAGCATCTGACTCTTGATTTTGGCTCAGGTCATGATCTCACGGTCCAAGCCCATGCTGTCAGCACAGAGCCTGCTTGGGATTCTCTCCTCTCTCTCTGCTCCTCCTCTGCTCACACTCTCTCTCTCTCTCAAAATAAAGAAATAAACTTAAAAAAAAAAAAAGTGACAGAGATTCTTAGATAAGTGACACATTTTAAAAGGCAGAATGAAATTAAAAATTAGGCTTATGGATAACTTGAAAATGGGAAAATTTTCAAGAAATCATATTAAGCAGGGCACCTGGCTGGCACAGTCAGAGGAGCATGTGACTCCTGATCTCAGGGTTGTGAGTTCAAGCCCTATGCTGGGGTATGGAGATTACTAAAAAGAAATAATAATAATAATTAAACTTAAAAAAAAGAAATAATATTAAGTGAAAAAAAAAAGCAAATTCCAAATATGGGACTAGGATCATAACTCAAACACCTTCAGGGCCAGGTAGGAAATATAAATGTCTGTTAGGCTAGCACAAAATATAATAGTGAGCTGGGAGGAATCCACACCCCCAACCCTTATGGGGTCACATTTTTAATAAATTCTTGGATTGTTAAAATAAAACATGGCTGCAAGTTTAAGACCCCTGTATGTACCGTAGGCTATCAACCAGGTTAAAAAAAAAAGGCCATCTATATACATATATATAGGTAAGGTTCAGAAAAGGCAAATATAATATCATGAAAGTAAATCCTCTGATTCATACCCCAATAGTTACTTTTAACAACTTGATTTTCTGTTAAGTATCTGCTTTCTTTCTTTCAGCTTCAGTTTTCCCATCTATAAAACAGGGGTAATAAGAGCTGCTTCAAGGATTTGTTAGAGGGTTATAAAAAATGCAGAGAAAGCACCTGGCATAGTACCTAGATGCACTTGATAAAAGATGCACTTAATAATACCTACTATTATTATAAATAATTAAAAATATTAATAGTGATCACATATCGATAGTAGGGCTAAAATGTTCATTGAAATTCAGCTCAGTTGCCCTGTTCTCCAGTGAGACTGCCTTGATCTCCCCAGGTAGGATTCGAAGCCACCTCTGGATTCCCACAGTCCCTGGGCTTCCCTGGTTCACTTGCCTGTCTCTTCATCAGACGGTAAGCTCTTTGAGTGTTTCACCCACCTGTCTTCTTCTTACCTAGCCCAGAGCTTGGCACACAGACATTCATAAACATGTACTAAATTATTTAATTCTCTTCAATTTACTTTCCAAATATTCTATAATGACACATATGACTTTTATACTTACACATTTTCCATAACGAACACATATTTGACTACAGAGTGGAGAAGGCTGGGCTGGGAAGCAGGAGGATGCTGGGTGCATAGAAGGAGAGTAAGATAAGATTGGAGTGGCAGTCACCCATGTCTAGACAAACAGCCAGGAGATGAGGTCTCAGGCTGGAGCCTCAGCACCCTCCAGGCCTGAGTCATTAGGTTATAGACGTAAGGCCTGAACTCAGAGAGGATCAGCTACTGCTTACTTACTGGCAAAGTGGGACAGAACCAGGTCTATAGCAGTGTTCTTCCCATGAAGCTCTGCCTCATGATTTTGAAGAGGTAGTGTTTTTTTGCAGCTTAGAGGAAAAAGAAAAAATCAGAGAAGAATGGGTGACAAAGTAGATGCTGAGCAACTGAAAGACAATGCTAATACCCAAGGAGAACTGAGGGGTGACAGGACTGTACAGCAATCAAGGAGAGATGCTCAGTGGACAGTTGGGACATTTCAGACCAGATGAAAACATAAAGTACAGAGAGGTGACAACAGAGAAATAGTCTTCCATGGAGAGGTTACAGAACCCCAAGCAGTCTCTACGTGGTTTTCCAGCCTCTAAAGGCAGCCCCGTGCACTGTGTGACAGATCTATTAGGGAGCTCCTCCCGACAGCTGCCACCGAGCCTGGCTCTGTCCCAGCTCTGCCACTGAATGAATATCCCCACCCCCCGCCCTTTCACTCACAGCTATTCCTGTGTCTATATGTGGTCTCTCCTTTCTGGGCCTGACGTCCCCACTGCCTTTGGCTTTTTCTCTGGCATAGTTCCTCTTTCCCCTTAGCTGCCCTACTCTGCACAGATTCTAAGAGCTCCATGTCTACTCAGAAGGTAGTGTCTGCGATTGCCCTCTGTGGTCCAGAAGGGTCTGACTGGAACAGAGGAACACAACCACCATTTATTTACTCGGGACACTAGCCTTGTACTAACATGGCCAACATCAAGCCACTTCTTAAGCAGCCGAATTTTGTTAAGGATCCCACAGCAGCTCTAACCCCTCCACCTATGCTGGCACTAAGAGACTTGCCCTATGTCAGACCACCTGACACACCATGGGTTCTCTTGGCCAAGTCTAGGGCATGGTCTCATGGGACAGCTATTGCGCCTGAGGGATGACGGGAGTGCAGTCCAAGGTTATGTGAAACACGTTTAGGGATATCTTTAAGGCACCTGGGCAAACTGACTCTACCTCTAGGGATATTCCTAGGGATGGAAAATCTGAACAGAGAGGAGGGAATTACTTGCTCTCTAGGAATTTTCACTCTTGCTGGTCCCAAGCACCCCTCAGGATGTGCTGTGAAAGCCCATCTCCCTTCCTACCTCCTCTCCTCTGGAGGAAACTACTGCAGGGTAGTTACTAAGGCTCCCAGGGAAACAAACTATATGGTTGATTCTGGCTGCCAGACATTTCCAGTCTCCCCCTTGTAGGCACATGGTAGGATTACTCTCCTTGGTCCCTTGTGATTGGGTGGGAACAGGGATTAGTTCTGTCCAGTGAGCTGTGAGTGGAAGGGTCTACTTCCAGACTGGGCATTTAACTGCATATGCAAGACCCTCCAGAGCATTCTTCTCCCTCTGGCAAGCAACCTGCCAACATCCCAGAGGGTGGCTGCAATGCCAGTCTGGTCTCTGCAGGCCTTTGATGAACAGAGCCCCCACTGTTGACCCATGATGGATAGGCTGCATGAGGCCAAAAATAAATGTTTACTGCTTTACACCACTGAAATTCTGGGTTATTACAACATAATCTGGTTTATCCTGACATGTAGACAATTGTATACAGAATAGAACCTTAGAAACCATTCTGTCCAATGTCTTCATTTCACAGAGGTAAATTGAGCTTCAGTGAAAGCAAGTGCTAGCCCAACATCACCCAGTTAGTGAGTGGTAGAGTTGGGATCACAACCCGTATCTTGTCTGTTTCAGTCCAATGACCTAAGTGCTCTTACTCAAGACACAGAGAATATCTGCCACTAGGTGGGACCTGTCACACTGAATCATCTCAAGGTACATCAGCCAATATGCCAATAGAGACTCCATGATCCTGGACAGAACACAAGAATGAGAGTCAGCAACCAAGTCTTCCAGTTCCAGTCCTACCACGGAACCTATCACCTGACCTTGTATTCAAGTCTATTAGCTTAGGTTTGACACTAACTCACTCTGGGACCAAAGTCATGTCACATCCCTCAGCTCTAGTTTCCCCAGGAGTAAAACGAGTCCATTGATTTAGGCTTCAGAGATTTAAAACGTGTGTTCACAGCAGAGCCTCCCCTGAGGCTGCTCAGGAGAGAAGGGCTAGGCCAGTTGGGTGCAACTCTGGTCCACTTCTCCTCAACCACAACATCTTAATTTCCTCTGACTTAACTGTTTAGGCTTTGGTGAAATTTCTTACCACCGGACTTGACAATTTCTGAGGTCCCTGGCAGCTCTGAGATTTGTGATTCTAATGCCTGGACTCTGCCAAGTAGTTCCTGAGTGATAGCTCAGTGGCTGGGAAGAGCAGAAAGCTGCCTGTATTTAGGGAGCTCAAAAGTTTGGTTGAGAAGATCAAATTAAGATGGAGATTTTTTTGGCTCAGACTACACCAGGCTCTCTGGACTGTGTGTGGAGGGGAAGGGTCAGGGAATGGTTCTGAAAGGAGGGATGATGGGAAAGGATTACTTGCTGAGGTTATAGAATACATAATGACTGAAGAAACAGTACTTGGGCTAAAGATTTTGTCTAACTATCCCGGTCCTATGAAAAGGAGCTAGAAGGTCTATTAGCTCAAAAACTGAATTTGAAGATTAGTCCTCAGAACCCAGAAGTGGCCCAGGCCTCTGCCTGGTCATGATAAGGGTAGCTTCCTATTCTTATTAAGACTGGGGACTAGATTTATGTATGTGTTTATATACACGTTATGTGTATGTATATATAGATACATACGTGTGTGTGTGTGTGTGTGTGTGTGTGTATTTTTTTTTAGAGAGAGAGTGCAAGTGAGCGAGAGGCAAGAGAGAGAGAATCACAGGAGGAACAGAGGGAGAGAAGGTGAGAGAGAGAGAGAAGGGGGGCTCGCCCAAAGAGAGAGAGAGATGTGGGGCTCACCCAAAGCGGGGCTTGTGTTTTACCCAAAGCAGGGCTCGTGCTCACCTGGAGTAGAGCTCAAGCTCACCCGAAGCAGGGCACGAGCTCACCCGAAGCGGGGCTCAAGCTAACCCTATGTGGGACTCGAGCTCATGAACTATGAGATCATGATCTGAGTCAAAGTCAGATGCTTAACAACTGAGCCACCCAGGCTCCCCCTGGATTTGTATTAAAACAAACAATAATCACCTAAGGAGAAGTGGCCTTTGGTGTGGAGCCAGACATCATTTAATGAGCAAAAGATTAAATGCAGCATGGAGTACCCATAGGCCTTCTCCTTTCTCCGAAATTTACCTTTGCCTCCGAAGTCCTTAGAAGCTTCATCACCTCCCCTTCTCGGGCATAATCCAAAGGTGTGTGTCCCATTTCATTCCTCTGAAGGGGGTTGGCTCCTGGCAGGAAGAAGAAAAGTAGTTAAAGACTCTATGAGTGATCATTGGGGCCTCAGCCTTCCCTCAAAGGTGACTTGGGCCCTGATTTCAAAGTAAGGAATTCCCATGGAAATAGAGAGCAACAAAACCCTAAGAGATTGTAGAATGGTGTGACAAACATCAAGCTGCTCTGACAGGAGAGTTCTTAATTCTGACACAGAGGTCAGGGTACTGGCGTTCCTACATGCACATGCACATATGTGCAGAAACATACTACCCACACTACTACCACTACGCATACATACATGTGTTATGTACGCACAGGTGTGCTCTATACACACACACAGAAAACAAACACACACAGCTGAATATGCTAAAAAATATACCAAAAACATAAATATATCCTAATGCCAATGCATTAGTCATTAACAAACTCATCTGCATACAGATGAATATTCATTAATAAAACCATATAATAGGGTTCCTTTCTAAAGCACAGACTTTCTGAAAAAAGATGAAACAGCCCCCTTCTTTCTGTTCTCCACTCCTCTCTCTTCTTTAATGTCTTTTACCTCTGGTATTTCTTGCTTACTAGAGTTAGCTGAGTCCTCTGGAAGGGAGTGGGCATTACCAGGAAACTGGCTATGCTAGCCCCAAGGTTTGATGCCCTTACCAATTCCAACTGTTGGTGACTATGTGCATGTGGGCAGGCATTTCTTTCTGTATCAGTTCCTGTGCTTGGAGGACAAAGAACCTGAAGTATGATAAAAAGAAGGGGCTTGCTGGGGTCCATGCATCAACCTTGTTTCTCTTTTAAGTTCTGGCAGCTCACAAGCCTGTATAAAGTGTCTACTTGGTGCAAAGCCTTGGCAGATATGGAAGAAAGGCTCCTCTGACCCCCACATTATTAGAATCTCCTTCTCAAAGCCCAGGTCTGAACCCTCACTCTCCTCTTCAAAAACTGTCCATTCCATTCAATTTGTCAAACTTTGAATGTGTGGGGCTTGAGACACAAAAGAATCAGATCTGGCCTGGCCCCAAAGGCACTTCTCTCGAAGCAGGGAGACCGAAACCTAAGAAAGCTGTGCCTTGGACACAGCAGATACTCAAGAACTATGTGTTAAATGGAATATTCCTCGATCTTCTTTCTTGCTAAGGAAGTGTTGTCGGGAAGTAAAGAAGGGTTAAGACACAGTCCCTGC
Source organism: Leopardus geoffroyi (assembly GCF_018350155.1). NCBI lineage: Eukaryota > Metazoa > Chordata > Mammalia > Carnivora > Felidae > Leopardus > Leopardus geoffroyi. The sequence goes on along the minus strand of NC_059329.1, from coordinate 59,386,635 downwards.
CAGAAGGATCTAATGGGTTGGTTGGAAACACTAAATATGCAGGCCAATGCACATCAGCATGGGGCCTGGCTCAAGGAGTGTGTCCCGCTGCTGTTTACTGATCGACTATAAAAACTCAGCATTTCTTCTTTTTTCTTTTTAAATTTTTTAACATTTATTTATTTTTGAGAGAGAGTGAGAGTCGGGGAGGGGCAGGGAGAGGGGGAGACACAGAATCTGAAGCAGGCTCCAGGCTCTGAGCTGTCAGCACAGAGCCCAACGCGGGGCTTGAACCCATGAACAGTGAGATCATGACCTGAGCTGAAGTGGAACATTTAACCAACTGAGCCACCCAGGTGCCCCAAAACTCAGCATTTCTTAATCCTAGGCTGTGGAACATTTGCTCCATGATCTAAAACTATTCCTACTGAAGGTCTCTGCTTCTTAAAGGTCTATAAATTTATCAACCAACAACTGTAAGCTTTATTAAGCATTTACATGTGGCTGTCTGCCTGGGCTGCAGGGGAAGAGGTGTGGGAGGAGAAGGGAGTGGAGGAGAGAGCAAGTAGTATGATCTAGGGCAGGGACACTTATTATCAATGAGAAAAATTAATACTCTTATACAGGATTCCTATTTTCTTTTTTTTTTTTTTTCAACGTTTATTTATTTTTGGGACAGAGAGAGACAGAGCATGAACGGGGGAGGGGCAGAGAGAGAGGGAGACACAGAATCGGAAACAGGCTCCAGGCTCTGAGCCATCAGCCCAGAGCCTGACACGGGGCTGGAACTCCCGGACCGCGAGATCGTGACCTGGCTGAAGTCGGACGCTTAACTGACTGCGCCACCCAGGCGCCCCATGATTCCTATTTTCAAATAGGAATTTGATATAAAATATTAATATATATAATTTTTACTGAGATAGAATTCACATACCATAAAATTCAACCTTTTAAAGTGTATAATTCAGTGGTTTCTAATATACTTACAGGGTAATACAACCATCACCACTAATTTCAGATCATTTTCGTAATCTCAAAAAGAAAGCCCATAGCCATTATCACAGACACCCTAACCTATACTTTCTGTTCCTATAGATTTGCCTATACTTGACATTTCATATAAATTGAAACATACAGTATATGGCCTTTTCTGTCTGGCTTCTTTCATTTGGCATGTTCTCAAGGTTCATCCATGTTGTAGTGTCATTCATGCTACAACATGAAAGCAGAAATGCAGCATTCCTTTTCATGGATGAATAAAACTCCATTCTGTGGATAGGCCACATTTTGTTTAGCCATTCATCAGTTGATAGACATTTGGGCTGTTTCCCCCTTGGCTATTATGAATAATGCTGCTATGAAAGTATGTGCACAAGTCTTCGCGTGGATGTGTTTTCATGTCTCTTGGTTATATATCTAGGAGTGGTGGTAATAATAGGCATTTACTGAGCACTTACTATGTACCAGACACTGTGCTCTGTACTTCATGTACATTACATCACTTAATCCTTACAACCACTATTGAGAGGTAGGAATTAAAATCCCCATGCTATAGACATGAAAACTAGAGCTCAGAAAAGTGAAATCATAGCCCAAGGTTACAAAGCTAATTATTTGCTTGGACCAGGAGTCCAACCCATGGCCAGGTTTTCTCAACTCCAATTCTCCACACTCCCAAAAGGGCAGCCAAAACATACTCCTGCTGAAATATCCTTCCCTGGCTTTTCACTACTTATAGGATAAAGTGCCAGCTCCCTGGTAAGGAGGGTGTCTGTGTTCTTCGTAACTAGTAGGTGGGTCTTTAGGGGCTCAGCTGGAACCTCACTCTTTCAATTCTATTGGCAGTGACTGGGTGCTTTGTATTAGCAGGGCTCTGTATGTAGGATGAGGGGGATTGACAAAGCCAGTGAATAGTCTTCTTTTTTGTATTTTTTGACCACTCTATAGCAACTGATACCTTGGCCACTCTTTTGAGTTCTATAAAACCACTTTTTCAGGTTTTCCTCACACCTCTGTGACCATTTCTTCTGCAGGCTCCTCTTCCTGTCTTCAAGACTAGCTGTTATCTAGAGTTTGTGTCAAGGAACAATTTCAGCTTTCCAGAAGCTAATGGGGATGGAAGACGACCATACAACTACAACTTGGGCTGAAGGAGGGACAGACAGTACTGTGGGGGCCCAGGAAGGAATGGAGTGCCAAGGGGCCTGCTCACATGGTCTGGCTTTCCCAGCCCACTCCTGTTCTCTCTGGTGCTCAACACTGAGGGGCTCCACAAGGGCCGAGGGCCAGTGGCAGATGGCAACTGCCCGCTCCACCACCCCTATTTCTAGGACCATAGCTAGAGCTGAAAGGGAGCTACAATTTAGCAGAGTGGAAAGGTCTCCTTTCTTAGGCAGCCTCAAGGGGAGCTCTGTCACTAGATATGGACTGGAGTAAAAGGGGAATCAGGGACCTACAGAAGGGAAAGAAAAGAATAAAGGGGGAATCAGAGACCTATAGAAGGGAAAGAAAAGAGGACCAAGAGTAGAAGAGAAGAGAAACAGGAAGAAAAGGGGAGGGTGGGAGAGCAAGAGAAGGTAAGAGAGGAAGACAATGGGAGAAAGAACATAGGGTGAGATTAGTTGCATCAAACAAGTGCTGTCAGTGATCTATATTTGCTTACAGAATGAAAAATGTGTGCCATAAACATTGGCCACTGAGTAATTTCTAGTAGGAGTCGTGTCACTTCTCATAAAGGATGGGATGGGGACAGGTAGGACGTCTCTGCACCTGGGCCAGCCAGCACAGGACGCCTTTTAAAACAGTGCTGAGCCTATCTCTAGCCCAGAAGGCCCCACCCCAGCTACTCCTGAGGGGGGAAGCCAGCCAGGTTCCCCAAGGTTCTGGAGCCTCAGGGCAGCACTTCTGCTCCCACTTTAGGAAGGCTGAGGTGGGGGCATCATGGAAAATGTCCATCTAATATTAGTCCCCCAGCCCCCGCACCCTTGCACTGATGCTCTGACTTGACTAATTGCTGTAATAATTGATAGAACCTGACTTCTACAACTGATCGATTTCACCTCCACGACCAACGGCCACAAGCCATTATACTCCAATAAATAACCACATTGGGTCTCACCCGCCTGCCCTCTCCAGGGGCATCAGGATGGCCCGTGCCCTGGCCTGACCTCCCCTTGTCTCCCACCCAGGGCCCCTCCGGGCCGAGCAGCTGGTCTAGAGGGTCAGGCCTCTGGGAGCAAGTGAGAGGGCCGAATGGAGGTGGGGAGTGCTAATCGCAGGCCATCCGTCACCTCCCACTGGCTGTCTGGGGCTGGGGCCAACACCTGGAGCACCCCAGGCAGTATAGTGCAGGACCCCTCCCCTCCTCTCCCTGCTCCAGATTAGTGTGTCCCAGCTTATAATATTTGATAAATAGCAGACTGGCTTCCTGGCAGCACTGCTGCGGCTGCGCCTGCCCGCTACAGCTGTGGAAGGTCACTCATTGGGGAAATATGTTTCTGTCAGTGGTATTGAAAAAAGTTTAGTGGAGTGACAGGCCTCAATTTTTCAAATTTTATTAACTCCATCCCCTTAACCATTTGTCTTGAATTCCTTCAGATTCTGGAGGATCTGTCAATAGGCCACGAGAGAAGGGGGGTGGGGTGGGGTACGGGCTGGTCCTGGTTGGTACCAGTGGCTGGCTTGGGCCTCACCATGTAAAGCAGTGGAAATGGTGCCGGCAGAAGAGAAGGCTGGCCCACCAAGACCCAGGGAGCCCACTGGCACAGTTCCTTTGGTTTGACAAAATCATAGATTTTGAGTGGAAAAACACCTTAGTAGTGAGCTCTTCTAATTCCCTACAAAGAGACACCCCTCCTACTACATCAGAAACAGGTGGTCACCCTGACTCCCCTGAATGTGTTCAGAACCTACCCTCATGCTCATGGCCCTCCACAGGGTTCCCCCCACTAAACTGAGGGCAGATCCTTTTCCTACAAACCCAACCTGTCCCTCCATCCCCACTCCCACCTTGGTCTTCCTGCAAATACTTGTTCATCTTTAAAGACCAGTTCAGGCTTCTCTAAGAAACCTTCCTGGTTTCCTTCCCACCCCAGGTTTGGTATCATCATTTGTGCTCCCACAGGCCCTCTGCTCTGTCTTACCGATCACTCTGCAGTTAAACATTCTGTCTGCATCCAAGACTGAGGGCTCCTAGAAGTCAGGGACTATGTCTGACCCACTGTGAGCCAGCACAGGGCCTGGCACAGAATAGCTTTCACTAAAATTTACCAAATAAATGGACTTCTTCCCAAGGACTATCTTCTGAGGCCACACAAAACATGGCTGTTCTTCTTGCCTCAGAAGAGCCCTCTGACAGCAAGTGCATGCCCCATGTTGCTGACACCTGTAGGCCAAAGCTCCTAGTCTCTTTTCTGGTCCCAAACACCTCTCTAGAAAATTATATCATGTCAAGTCCCAACACCTTCTGGGCTCTGTGGGCAGGAAGTGGGGACAAAGTGGTTGGAGAGAGGCTCACATGCCCTTCCCTGGGAGAGGACTAAAATTAGGGTGGGGGAGGAGGCCTCCTCCCTTGTCACTACCAGTCTTGGCCCTCTGCCTACCTCTGTGAATATCAAAGAAGATAATGCTAGGATAAGAGGGCTTAAACACACACACACACACACACACACACACACACACACACACACACACACACAGAGTAACTGCCCTATACAAATGTGTTAGGCTATATTATCGATAATATCAGCATGCTCACACACTCCCCACCGCCCCCTACAGTTCTCTCAGCCAGACTGGCCTTCTAGTGATCCAGGTCTACCACCACTGCAGTTTCCATGACTCACCCCTTCCCCTACAGGCAGCTGGTTCCCAGTCCTTTAAAAGAGCACTGGGTGGGGGAGCTTGCAGGAGTAGGGGTTACCTCTCCCTGGCTGTGTGATTGAGGGCACCTGCTTCACTTCTCTGGTGGTAATGACTGCTGCCTTGCCCACCTCTAGGGGTTTTGTTTGGACTGGGTAAAATAAAAAGCTCGAAAATGATTGGGAAAAAAAGACTGTACGTTGTTCTTTGTAATAACGTTTATATTCACTCTCCCATTTTTACTGCGAGCTCCTTTACCACCTTCATCCTGATTTTCACTATTTCAACAGTGTGTTCACTATCTCCAATTGGAAGTTTTTTTGCTGAACTGGGGTGCCTGGGTGGCTCAGTCGGTTGAACGTCTGACTTCAGCTCAGGTCATGATCTCATGGCTCATGAGTTTGAGTCCCATATCGGGCTCTGTGCTGACAGCTCAGAGCCTGGAGCCTGCTTCTGATTCTGTTTCCCTCTCTCTCTGCTCTTCCCCCATTCATACTCTGTCTCTCTCTGTCTCTGTCTCTCAAAACTAAACAAATATTTAAAAAAATTAAAAAAAATTTTTTTTGCTAAATATAAGGGAAATCATTCCCACAATTAGAGGTATCTGTCAGGGTGCAGCGAAATCTTTTTGGTTGTGTGCTCCCCATCAAGGAAGCATTCCCAGAGAGACAGAATAACGACCTCAAAGAAGCCGCACACCTTCCCTGTCTCCACAGTGTTGCTTGCACCATTCTTCTTGCCTGGAACTCCACTCCTTGCCTCCCTGACCATCTAGATCTTACCCCTTCTTCAAGGTTCCTTCTCTGGGAAGCCTCCACCACCCTCTAGCTATCCATGCTCTCCCCATCTGTCTGCTGGCTCTTGTTGTCCTCTCAACTCCCTCCCTTTCCTGGCAGCCCATCCCTGTTTCATCCTCACAGCTAGTATGTATGTAGCTCCTCAGGTCAGAGACAAACCAATTCTTCTCCATTCACTGAGGCTGAAGGTGAGAGAGAAGAGACCTGTCCAAAATGCTGCAGGAAGCTGAGTGGAACCAGAAAGAGCCCCAGTTCCTGACATCTAATCTTGAGCTGTTTCCATAAGCCATACCACTGAGCATTCTCAAGATACGTACACACACATACATGTGCACCTATAGATATGCCTCCCCTCTAACCAACAATCTTTACTGAGCACTCACTACATGCCATACCCTGTGCTGACTCCTTCCATGTATTTCATTCTTAACAACAATTTGAAGAAAGTAGAAGAGGTATTATTTTTCCCATTTTCCAGATGATTTAACTGAGTCTGGCAGAAGAGGAGGATGAAAAGAGACAAGCTAACATTTGTGTGTAAGGCCTTTGTATACAGTGTCTGAATTATTCATCATACAAATATTCAGAGAATACGGGCTCAGAGAGCTGAAATAATTTGCCCATGGTCACCCAGCAGACAAATAGTAAAGATGGAATTTAAAGCAGAGATTTATTACTGTATTTTTGTATGTGTTTGCAATTTTCCATAATAAGTTTTTTTGTTGTTGTGTTTGAAGAAGCCAGGTCTGGTTTTCCACCACATGGTGCTACCTTCTAAAGACCTGATGACTCAAAAAGAGGGAAAAAAATCATCGCTCTTCTTCCCTTCCAGTGTGCTCAGAGGCTCCAAAACCAAGATATAGGGGGGTTTCTAGAAGTAGGCTTGGGATAGACAGCTTTATAGAAAGGGTACAAAATGGGGTTCCTTTTCCTCTCATTCAGGGCTGCCCCATCTGGGGACCAGGTGAACAGTGATTCACATTAATTGACCCCCCAGAAGGTCATCTACCAGTCCTAACTCCCCAGTGGACCTAGACAGGTGGGATCCCTTACCTTCAAAGAGGGGGATTTCTAAAGTTCATGGAACAGAGAGCTACTGCTTCATGGCTGAATCCAGCCATTCCATTAAAACCCACTGAGTACTGATGCTGGGCGAGGTGCTGGGCACACAGAATCAGAGCAGTTCTTGCCTTTGGGCAGAACCAAGACTGATGGGACACAAACAGAGACAGAAACAGTGACAACGCAGTGTGGTAAAGGCAGACAAGGGGATGAGGATGACGACTCCCTTCCCCTCAGTACAAGGGAGCCACATACTGTGTAACCGGGGAGATAGGAAACCATGGCACCAGGTGGAGAAGAGCAGAGGTGTTGCACTGAGTAAGCACAAAGGAAAAAAAGACTGGAGAAGCCTGGGTAACAGAAGGTTGGAGCCCAAGGTGGTCATGGAGACTGTGAGTGGGAGAGTGGGAGCTGGCCTTCCAGTCCAGGGCTCTTTCCACCTGCCCAGTCTTGGGTCCCACACCCCAGGATTTCAATTCCAACTGACCAGAGGACTGGACTACACAGAGCTGTCACTGCTTTCTTCAGTGGTGAGCCCAGATCCATTTCCCCTACCCCAAAGCTTTCCCAGACCACTCTAGCCTATGTAGACCACCTCCTCCTTTGAACGCCTAGAGCACTTATCTGATCATACACTTTTCACATAAAAGTGAAAAGAATCTCTAGAATCAGATGTATTACAAAAGGGATGCTCTGTGAATGCCTAGAAAAGGAAATGGTGATGATCGCCAGGCATCACGATGGGTTCACGGAAACCAAGTCATGCCAGACTAACCTCATTTCCTTTCTTCATCAGGGTTATCTATTTGCTCAATCAGGTGCAGCCAGGGAAAATGTGGACTTCATCAGACATTTGCTGGGGTATCTGAGGACAACCTGAGAACATGATGGAGAATTGTGGGCTGGGTGCCAGTACAGTGTGGAGAGTTAATAGTGACTGGTGGACTAACCAGACCCAAGGGGAATGGAGCGACTAATAGATCATAAGTAACCTGGAAGGAAGTTTCGAGAGGCAGCAAAGAGGCTTGGTCCTGTTTAGTACGTTTATCCTTGACACAAATATCAAGGCATGGTCTGCTCGTTGAATCTGCAGACAACAGATTAGGGTTGGGAAGAGCACGAGATGCACCTGGTGGATGGCTGACATTAAGAGCTGAAACAAACGAGATGAAAAGTAATGGAGATAAATGGGAAGTCATGGGTTTCAGAAGAGAAACAAAGTAGAGATGGTTCTGGGAAGAGGGATCAAAATAGGAAAGGGCTGGGCACCTGGCTGGTTCAGTTAGAAGAACATGTGACTCTTGATCTCAGAGTTTGAGTTCAAGCCTCGCGTTGGGTATAGAGATTACTAAAAAAACAAACCTAATAAAAGATCACAAGCAGAGATATGCCACAATTGTTGTGCTACTTACTAGGAAAGGGTTGGGAAGCCACATGAGAATAATGGGTTAAGGAACTGGAGGTTCAGGCTGGAGAAAGATAGCTCAGAAGAATATGACTGCAACTTCAGGTATTTGAAAGGCTGGCAGTGGAATAGGGATTAGATTCATTCTACATAAGCCAGATGGTAAAATTAAAGACCCTTGGATTTTGGTTGAATATACGAAATTTCTAACCATAATCCAAAGATAGATTCTGAGCAGGCTGAGGAACAAATGAGTTCCCCAGCACTGGAAGTATTCAAGCACCGAGTGAATGACCATTTGGTAGGTCTAACACTTACACATCAGCTTACAGAGGTTTTTTTCCAAGACTTATTGCTTAACTTGTGCTTATTCATTCAGAGATACTTTTTAAGAATGTTCTGGGTGTCTGGCATCAAGCTAGGCGCCAGGAATACAAAGGTGAATCAGAAAACACTGGCCCAGCTCTTAAACAGCTCCCAATCATGCGAGGAGAAGATGGGTAAGTTTATTTAAATAGTATCTTGTGCCTTGATTACAGGCCTCAGCACAGGGAAGCTGTGCTTCAGCTTAGATTAAACCAAAGAGATCCTGTGGAAATTCAAACACTTATTTGGTTACTGAAGGCCAGAGCATAATCAAGCCAAAGCACATGCTTAAACCAACTACTGGCTGTGGGCACAAAAGTGTACAGTGAAACACAATTTGTGAATTTTTGTGCATGATATTTTGCTCTTATAAATCTGAGATTTGGTCTTTGGCTGGGACTTGTTTATGTACCTACAGATTGTCTTACAAGTGGCTGTGATGTCAGGGTGAAGTGATTTAGCCAGCAGGGCTACCCAACTCTCCATTTCTTACCCACCCTATGGGGACTGCTTCAGCACGGACATAAACATGCTCCTGCCGTTACCTTATTGCACTCGTCACATGGGGAGGCTAGAAGGCTTGATTCAGGGATATGATTGGATTTTAAATCCCAGTCTCACAGGATTTTAATTACTGGTCTGGGGCAGCAGGGATAGGCGCTGGCTGCCTTTGGATGGAGGAGGTCGATACACCACTCCACAACATATTGAGCCACAATGCCTGCAGACTCTATTGCTCTATTTAATCATCTTTTGCAAAATTTACAGTGGAACAGGAGGGATCAATACAGAATTTATCACATTCTCTTGTAAATATGAGCCAGGAAAGAGTTCCAGGCAGTTTGTTACTGAGTGGGAGGGAACATGTCTGTGTACAGCTGGGCATTAGGAGAGGAGACAAAATCCATACTTCTTGGCATAAGCTACAGATGCTCAGCCAGTCCCTCTTAAGCCTGGAAGCAAGTTCAATGGGAAGAACACTGATTCATTCATTCATTCATTCATTCATTCGCTCAACCAACCAACATTGCAGAACACCTATTTTATGCCAGATTCTATAGAGGCTCTGGGGATACAGACTGGTAATTCTGCTCACGAGATCATAAGCGAGATATGCCACAACGGCTGTGCTACTTACTAGTGAGTGGTGGAACTTGGGGAAGTTACTTAAGAGTGCCTTTGTTCATACATAGGGAAAATGTAGGTAATAAGAGTATCGAATTCACAGAGTTATTTTAAGTATTAAAAGAGATAAAAGCCTTAGTACAGAGCTTGCTACACAGTAAGAACTCAATAAATGATAGCTATTGTTATGGTTACTACAATTACCATGATTAGGCATTCCTTCCTACAATGCCATCTCACCAATGGTCTATTACAGAGATGGCGTATTGAGCAGGGAGCCAGCCACCTCATCTCTTTAGCAGACAGAAGGAGACTGGGACGGCCTTCCACAGGTTAGACACCTGACCAGGGCTACTGGCAGCAGAATCAGTGGAGCAGAGGACAGAGGGTGTACGAGGTGGAGATATATGTTGAAACTCTGTATTTTGAAGCTTCCACTATAATCTCTGAAACAACAAAATAACCTCCTGAAATTGCTGTGGTGGAATAGAGTGAGAAGTGATACACTTCATGTGGGCAAATCAGGGAAAGTTACAGAGAAGAGACATAAATGAGTTGGCTCCTGAAGACCAGGAGTTTGATAGGTGGAGAAGCAGGGAAGGGGCATCCCAGGCAGAGAAAAGTGAATGAGCAAAGGTTTAGAGGCAGGAAAGACTCTATCCTACGCACCTGAGTGGGCCTATGGCAACAATAGTTCCTGTCTCTCTGGGCCCACCTGGCTGCAAGGATCCCCCTGGTAGGCCCACCAACCTCTGGTCCCAGTCCTGAAGCAAACCATCATCCCCAGCCCCTCTTGGAGACAGGGCAGCAGAAGATTCATGGTGCACTGCAGGAAGACGTGCATGGGGTTAAACATCTAGGCTTATCTTACAGGCACTGGGAATTGCTGAAGGTCTTCAAACAGGGGAGCGCCTGCAGGGTAGAGGTTGAAGGGGAATCTGGAGGAAGGGAGATGAACAAGAAGACTGTTACAACAGGCCGAGTGACAGTGATGAAATCTGAACTAGGGTAGTGAAGACTGAAGAGAGAAGATGGACTTGAGAGAAAATTCTAAGACAGGCTTGATGGAAAGTGAGAGTGAAATCATCAGACTTACTTATAATGCTCTGTTTGTGACCAGTAGATGATGCTGCCAGTCACCAAATAGGAGAATATGGGAAGAGTCTGAGGAGGGCTGGGTTTGGATACACTGAATATGTGATGTCTACAGAATATTAAGCATCAGCAGAGCTACTGGAGACATGAAAGTGCCTGGCTTGTTCCAAGGCAAATATGTAGGCTAGTTGGGTTAGAAAAGAGGTGGTACAGGGGCGCCTGGGTGGCTCAGTCAGTTAAGTTCTTGATTTTGGCTTAGGTCATAATCTCGAATGGTGCAGAGCCTGCTTGGGATTCTCTCTCCCTCTTCCTCCGTCTCCCTCTCTCTCCCCCTCCCCCCCCCCAATAAATAAATCAACTTAAAAAAAGTAAAGTGGTGGTACAAAAGCATGGAAATAAATGCTCAAACATAATTCATACACAGAGTTAAGTGGGAAAAAGGGCAAAAGCAAAAACTCCTGCCAAGGACTTCTGCTCAATGCAACCTAAGGTAGAGGTTTTCTAGATGAGAGATAATGTTCTGAATAGCATGTGACATAGGCAATGGAAGTGTGGGGAGCCTCAGCTCATTTTCATTTTGGGCAAGTTTCCTGGAAGTTGTGGGCTTTCAGGAGGCCTGCTCTACTTCCATCTCTCCCCATAATCCAGCACGGACTAACCCCCAGAGATGGCAGCAAGCTCTGTGCCCAGAAAGCAGCTGGGAGCAACTGTCATGGGACGGAATGATTCTGGATAAAGCAGAGTTCAAAGTGGACATAATAAGAGCCTGGGTCCCTGGGATTGTGCATTCTCCCCGCCCCCTCCCACAAATGACAGCTGAGACCAAGGCAACCGAGCCTGGGGTCTGAGCTGAATTTAGCAGTCATAATTATACTGCTGACGTCTGGGGCACAGCCACAGTCTCTGCAGAAGGCAAAGCTTTTGTTCATGCACTAAAAACACATCATCTTCAAACATGCTAATCTCATGTCTGCTTCCATCTAACAACATTGAAGGGAGGCTGAGGAGAGGGCACACAATGCCCACACATCTGGCTAATTCAGTTATGAGGCCAATCAATCTTGATGGGTTGTCTATAAAACATCAACCACCCCAAAGGACTGACCTGACCAGATGTTTAAGCTTCTGTTGACCAATCCCAGCCTAATGTCCACAGCAGACAAGAGGGGTTATCAAGAGATGGCTTATGCTTCCACTCACATGTCTACTCTCAAAGCTAAGCAAAGCCTTCTGCTTGGATGAGACGTATCAGTCCATTAAGTGGTGGTTAATCCAGGCTTACTGAAATGATGTACAGCGGACCCTTGAACAACACAGGTTTGAACTGTGTGGGTCCATTTACATGTGGATTTATTTTTGACAAAAACAGTATTATAAACATATTTTCTCTTCCTTATAATTAAAAAAATTTTACTTTTATTTTAGAGATAATGTGAGCGGGGGAGAGGGGCAGATGGGGAGAGAGAATCTTTTTTTTTTTTATGTTTATTTATTTATTTTGAGAGAGAGAGGGAGGGGCAGAGAGAGGGAGAGAGAGAATCTCAAGCAGGTTCCTTACCATCAGCACACAGCCCGATGTAGGGCTCAAACTTACAAACTGTGAGATCAAGACCTGAACCAAGATAAAGAGTCAGATGCTGGGGCGCCTGGGTGGCTCAGTCAGTTAAGCATCCGACTTCAGCTCAGGTCATGATCTCATGGTTTGTGGGTTCAAGCCCCGTGTCGGGCTCTGTGCTGACAGCTCAGAGCCTGAAGCCTGCTTCAGATTCTGTGTGTGTGTCTGTCTCTGCCCCTCCCCAGCTTGCACTCTGTCTCTCTCCCTCTCAAAAATAAATAAAACATTAAAAAAAAAAAAAAATTAAAAAAAAAAAAAAGAGTCAGATGCTTAACCAACTGCGCCACCCAGGCACCCTAAGAGAGAGAGAATCTTAAGCAGGCTCCATGTTCAGTGCAGAGCCCATCATGGGGCTCAATTTCACAATCCTGGGATCGTGACCTGAGCCAAACTCAAGAGTTGTATGCTCAACCCAGCCACACAGGCGCCCTACTTTTTTCAGATTTTTTAAATAACATCTTTTCCCTAGTTTACATTATTGCAAGAATATGTTATATAACACAACATGTATGTTAATGAACTTTATGTTATTGGTAAGACTTTTCTGATCAAGAGCGGGCTATTAGTAATTAAGCTTTGGGGGAGTCAAAAGTTATATGCAGATTTTTGCCTGCATTAGCATTCCTAATCACCACGGTGTTCAAGGGTCAACTGTATATTCAAATATACAGACTTTCACTTTGACTTTCAAGAAGGCAGGAGGCCTTCTTTACAGGTGGTTTCGAGAACACTTGCAAAAACAGAAACCAATGAAATAATTTTGCTAATTGTACTTCCTAGTCGGGAGAGAATTTAAGAGTGCAGAGGTGAGTATCTTTACAATATTAAATGCTACAGGCTCCAGTCCTGGGTGCAGGAGCCATTCATCTGCTGATGTCTGCTTTTCAACCCCACATCGAGGCTGAATTACTCATCTCCCTCATAAAACTGTTGTGGTTTTCTTTTTTGTTTTTTTTTTTTTTAAACCAGAAGCCACTGCTAACAAGGACTCTCTCAGTTTATGCTCCTTCCTTTATGGCCAAAGCCAGTCACCAGGCAACAGTCACCAAAAATAAAAGTGGAATGGCAGTGGGGAGATTAGGAGGAAGAGGGCAGGGACTTGCTGCCTACACCAAAAGGCCCATTTCTGACCTGGAGTTTCTTGCTGGTGCTAATTATTCCACTTCCCTCAAAAGGGCTTTTCTCTACCTAATTCTGAGGATTTCACCAAGTTTGTCTCAGTTGAGGCTGCACAACAAACCAGATAGATGGACTTGGGAAAAAGAAAGCTCCAACTTTTCAGAAAGTGGTGAGAGAGAAGCACAAATTTAAAATGAGGTCAGGCAACAACAGATGTTGGCGAGGATGCGGAGAAAGGGGATCTCTTTTGCACTGCTGGCGGGAATGCAAACTGGTGCAGCCACTCTGGAAAACAGTATGGAGGTTCCTCAAAAAATTATAAATAGACCTACCCTACGACCCAGCAATTGCACTAGTAGGTATTTATTCAAGGGATACAGGTGTGCTGTTTCGAAGGGACACATGCACCCCCATGTTTATAGCAACACTATAGACAATAACCTAAGTATGGAAAGAGCTCAAATGTCCATTGACTGATGAATGGATAAAGAAGATGTAGTATACATATACAATGGAATGTTACTTGGCAATTCCATTCAAAAAGAATTAAATCTTTCCATTTGCAACAACATGGATGGAACTAGACTGTATTATGCTAAGCAAAATAAGTCAGAGAAAGACAAATATCATATGACTTCACTCATATGTAGAATTTAAGATATAAAACAGATGAACATAAGGGAAGGGAAGCAAAAATAACATAACAACAGTGAGGGAGATAAACCACAAGAGATTCTCAAATACAGAGAACAAACTGAGAGTTGCTGGAGGGGTGTTGGGTGGGGGGATGGACTAAATGGGCGTGGGGCATTAAGGAGGGCACTTCTTGGGATGAGCTCTTGGTGTTATATGTAAGTGATGAGTCACTAAATTCTATTCCCAAAATAATTAACACTGTATGTTAACTAACTTGGATTTAAATTCAAAATAAAATAAAATATGGGGCAGCTGGGTGGCTCAGTTGGTTAAGTGTCTGACTTCAACTCAGGTCATGATCTCATGGTTCGTGAGATTCCACTTCTTCCTCATGGCTACAGTAATCAATGTTGCTGGCCAATCCTGCCTCCTTTCGATTATTTTCCACCTTGATTTCCATGATATATATACATATGACTTTATCTCCTTTGAAGGTTCCTGTTCATTCTTCTGTCCCAAGTTACAGGTGACACCCAAGACTAAGTCCTCAGCTCATGATCCTTTCTTACCGTATGCGCTCTCCTTTAAGAAACAGTTCCAACTGGCACAGTTTAAACTACCCCAGTGGTTTGCAATCCTGGCTGTATAGCAGAATTATATGGGAAGTGTTAAAATCTTATCAAACCAAGGCTGGAGAAAATATTTGTGATATATATCACACATAAAGGGTCAATATCCCTTTGAACAAAGAAAGGGATCCCTTTCAACAACCCCATTCAACAAAGAAATTTTAAAAATCAAGAGAAAAATAAAGACCAAAAGTCCTATAGAAAAATGGGCAAAAGACATGAATAGACAATTCACAAAAAAGAGATACAAAAAGTCTCTTAAACACATGAAATGGTGTATGGTTTCACTCATGACAAGAAAATCAAACTAAAACTATGCTGAAATACTATATCTCACCTATCAGATTGGCAAAAATCTAAAAGCTTGACAACACACTCTGCTGGAGATGTTGTGAGAAAAACAAGCACTTTCTTTTTTGTCTTTTTTTAAAGTTTATTTTTGAGAGCACATGTGCAAGCAGGAGATGGGCAGAGAGAGAGACTCCCAAACAAGTCCATGCTGTCGGTGCGGAGCCTAACATGAGGCTGGATCCCACAAACTGTGAGATCATGGCCTGAGCTGAAATCAAGTCAAGTCAGATGCTCAACTGACTGAGCCACCCAAGCACTTTCATACATTGCTAGTGGGAACGTAAAATGGTACAACTTCTGTGGAGGAGAAATTCACAATATTTAACTAAAGGACATATGTATTTACCCTTTGGCCCAGCAATACCACTTCTAGGACTTTGCATCTCAAATATACATGCGAGAGGTTATTCACTGCAGCATTATGTGTAACTAAAAAATACTGGACACTTCAATGTCTGAGCATAGGGGATATAGTGCAAACACACAACAGAATACCATGTAGGTGTTAAAAAAAAGAAAAGAATGAGGAAGATCTCTGTGAACTGATAGTAGTTTCCAGGAAATACAGTTAGATAAAAAGAAAAAAAAAATCAAACTGCAGAAGAGCATATATAGTGTGCTACCTTTTATGTAGGAAAAAACTAAATTAAAAAATACATATACTGTATTTGCTTATACTAAGAAACATGGGGTTAGGGCTCACTGAGGGGAGTGGAAAAAGGTTGAAAGGGATACAGGAAAGTCTTACTTCTCTGAGTGTATCTTTCTGGATAGTTTTTAGACAAAAGTGAATCTTCTACATATTCAAACACCAAAATTAAAAACAGGTAGGGGAGAAAACCCTAAAACTGAAAATAAACTGAAAAATTAACCCAACTATATTTCAAATGAATAACATACACACTGAAGGGGAAAAAATACCATCCAAGTAACTTAATGAACCTAGTATTTGACTATATAATCTTAGCCACGGATGGAGTACGCATGAGAACTGCAAACAAATCCTAACTGGAATTCTGTTTAGCAGGTTTTTTTTTTTAATGCTTATTTTTGAGAGAGAGAGAGAGAGATGGAGAGACAGAGTGTGAGCAGGGGAGGGGCAGAGAGAGAGACACACACAGAAACCAAAGTAGGCTCCAGGCTCTGAGCTGTTAGCACAAAGCCTGACACAGGGCTCAAACCCACAAACCGTGATATCATGACCTGAGCCGCAGTCCGGCCCTTAACTGATTGAGACACCCAGGTGCCCCAATAGTATGCTTGTTTTCTATAGTGGTATAGGTGAGGCAAGGCCCAAGCCTTCTTAGATGTCTTATAGGAGTAAACAAATGAGTAAATGTATCATTGCTATTTGGAGCCAGCATTCTCACTACAGAAGAAGGGGCATACAAATAAGAAATGTATGAAGACAAGGAAGAACCCTGTAAGGATGAACTGGAATGGGAGGTAGTGGTGTTCAGGATTTCAAAAATACGTATGTGCATATGCCCATGTGTGTATATACGCATATGCATGTATGTGTATCTTGTGAGGGATCTATATGCACATGTGTATATAACCATATGTATCTCATGGTCCTATAAACAGAAGGGGTGATGAGCAAGCCTGGTACTCAGGCTTCAGTCTCTAATACAATTGCTCACTAAAAAGTCTTAGGGCTCCTCAGAGAAATGGCTGATTCCAGAGGCACCAAGATGGAGACAAGACTAAAACACCTTGTTATGCCAGGAAATATGGAAATGCTAAAAAAAAAAAAAAAAAAATTGCCACACTGGCCAAATCTGAGATAATTTTAGCACCAACATAACTAAAGATAGTAATGAGCTGCAGAACAATTAAAGCAATAGTATCTGTGAGCACATGTTGACAACACATAGATAAATGAGGGAGAAAGCGTTCTTGCTTTTGCTTACCACAGGATGCCAGGTCCTAAGTGGTCAATGTGGAGTGATGCTGGAGTTGGGAAAGATGCAAAATATTCATTTTGCAACCACTTATAAAGATTGGTTCAGGAAAGAACCATCAATGGAAGCTAAGTCCAGGGGGGAAATTTTGATGAGGAGCAGGATTACCTGCATGGTCTTAAAACTGTCTCCCCACAGAGTGCTTATTAATTTCAAAGGAAGAAGTAATAAAGGTACAGTGGAGAAACAGGGCAATACTTGGGTTGGTGATGGGACGGGAGTAAGATTTTTTACTGAAAACTCTTTTGAATTCTGTACTGTGTACAAGTATCAACTATTCAAAAACAGGAAGAAAAATAAATATAAAATATCCGAGATTGCCGTAGGCAGAATAACAGCCCCCCAGTGATGTTCACATTCTAATCCTTAGAATTTGTGAATATGCTAAATCACTGGGCAAAGGGGAATTAAGGTCGTAGATAGAATTAAGTCTGCTAATCAGCTGACTCTGAGAAGGGAAGATTACCCTGGATTATCCAGGTGGGCCCAATGTAATGACAAGGGTCCTTATAAGTGAAAGGAGGGAGAAGACTCAATGTCAGAGTGAAAAAAGAGAAAGACCAACTGACCACTGCTGACTCGATGACAGAAGGGGGCTATGAGACAAGGAATGTGGGCAGCCGTTAGAAGCTGGAAAAGGCAAGAAAACAGATTCTGAGTCTCCAAAAAGGAATGTATTACTGACACCTTGCTTTTAGTCCAGTGAGACCCATTCCAGACTCATCTCCAGAACTTTAAGACAGTAAACTTGCATTGTCTTAAGTCATTAAGTTTTTGATAATCTGTTTACAGCAGCAATAGGAAGGATACATAAGAAAAGTTACAGTGGTTGTCTCTGAGGAGGAGGACCAGGGACACAGAAGGGAGACTTCCATTCCCCTATATATCTTCTAGTACTGCTTGAAGTTTTTATCATGTACAACTTTTAAAGTTAAGAATCACTGTAGTCACTAAATAAACAACAGTCAGTCACTTTAGGAACTCTCTATGGATTTCAAAGTGGAGTACAAGTCCTCTGGCTCATCCCCAAGGCCCTCCACACTCAAGCCTCCCTATCCATAATCTAGCAGGTGGCCAGTTTCTTCCAGGTCTCTAACATGCAAGCCTCATTTCTGTTACTGACTCACCTGAAAAACTTTCCTCCTTCCCTCTGCTTGTTTGAATTCTACCTGTCCTTCAGGGACTGCCTCCAGTCCCCCTCCTCCAGGAAGCTTCTACAATGCCAACAGTGATCTTCCCCTCCTCATTCATTACACTAATTCATTCTGCCCTTTGCTTAGGTTTAATTCAGAGTCCTGCCACTGTCCTGAGTGTGCTTTGTGTATGAACCTTTTTACCAAACTAGCACTCTACAGGGTGCAGTCTGAAGGAAGAGCCCATATTTTTTTCTTTTTTATTTCCTGTAATGCCTAGTGCCCCTTTATAAATACACTTATTCAAAAAATGTTTACCAAGCACCTATCATGCGCTAACAATGTTGCAAGGTGCGGGGAATATAAGCACTGCAGATCCAGACCCTACCTTCAGGGAATGCATTATATAACAAAGGACAGATCTATTGATCAAACAGCTATATGTCTACATGTTGTGGTAAGTGTAAGAAAGAAATTATACAGGACACTTTAAGAGCACATATCGGAGGAACCTAGAAAAGGGATACTGGTGGTCAGCTGCAGGAAAATAATTAATAGTTGCTGAATAACTATGAGCACGTAGATTTGCAATTAGACAAATCAGAGGGCAATTATTTATTAAGAATCACAAAATATGAAAGTAGAAGGGAGCTTTGAGATTGCAGTCCAATTATCTAGTTTTACAGATGGGGAAAATGAGGCTCAGTGAGGGGGAGGGACTCCTCAAGGTTGCACAGCAAGGTCGAGTTGGTGCCAGGTCACCTGACCCCCAGCCACCACTCCCAACAACACAGCATTCATTACTTCAAAGGGAGTTTCTGAAGCATTCCTGAAGGGACAAACACCTTCTTCCACTATATTTAAAAGAATTCATTTCCAAAATGATGTTCAGGAAGTGGTTATAGACCTACAGAGAGCATGTCTGCTGTGCCCTTTCTAGGACACTGCCAGGCCTCTGTGTAGAGGAAGAGAGGGCATGAATGCTAGAAGCAAAACTCCTTTGGGGAAAGGAAACTTGGTTCTGAGCAAACTCCCAGTCTGACTCTAGGACAGGAACTTTGCTGCTATTCTGCAGACCCTGACCTTCAGACTGACATCCCTTCTTAAAGCTGCAGTGTTGTTCTTACTCTGTGCATTCAGTCCATGACATATTCACTGAAGGGGCAAGAACGGGCCAGCAAGGGGCAGATGGCCTTGCCTTGGGAAATCTGAATTCTACTCGGCTCTATTTCCAGGCCCAGTGCAGGTGGAGGAGCACACTGGACACAGAACAGACCTGGCCTAGCTGATGCTGACCTTTCCCTCACCCAGGGGAGCCTTGGCCTCCAGCTGCCACTGTTGGCGGTGATGAGGTCATGCCGGATACCAGCCAGGCTCATCTGATGACTGCTTGGAGCCGATTACAGCCTTGATGAAATGCGCCTGCCTGGATGGCAGGTGGCTCTGGAGAGCTTGGGCTCTGGTGACCAGGCGCTCATCTCTAACTCAACCATGCAGTGACTCCTCCAAACCCACAGGATCTGGGATAGAGAAATATCTTTCCTTGGGGGGTGAGCAAGGACAATTCTTCATTCTGTCCTGGGTAAGGGTCTGAGTACGCCAAGGGAAGAGGATAGGACTCAGGGTCACTGAAGGCCCCCTTTAGCCCTGACCTACCACATGGACTCCAATTACAACACCACAGAACTCCTCCATTCCCCACAATGCCCCTGCCTGGACTGCTGAGTCCCTTTGGATGACCAATGCCCGTTGCTCTCCACGGGACTTTCTCAAGTTAAGTAACAAGCTAACATCTATACTTCAGGTCTCAATACATTTGCTCAGGGAAGACTTCAGATCAGATTAGGTCCCCGTTACACCCTCACAGTACCCTGTACTCTTCCCAAATACTTATCTCAGTGGCAATTAGCTAATAATTTTGTAATTATTTGCCTAATTTCTATATTCTGCCAGAGCTTAAGCTTCACAAGGATGGGGAGTGCCATAAACAGTTGTTAAGGTAATAAGAGGAAATCAACAAAAAGACCAGTTTTATAGCAAAAAGAGATAGTTTTACAGGAAAGTTTTGACTAGTATTCTTTAAAAGGAAACTTTTATATACAACAGAGGGGCTCCTCTAGACCACCACCTTAGCTTTGGGGCCAATCAGGTCCTCTTGGCTTTCTGACCTGCAACCAGTTATTCACACAAGCCCATTTTTCCTAGTTTTGAGTGGCATCGAGGTCTTTCTTTTTCTTTCTTTCTTTGTTTCTTCCTTTCTTTCACGTATAACAGCTCTACTGAGATATAATTTACATATCATAGAGCTCACCCATTTAAATATACAATTTAATGTTTTTAAAGTATATTTACAGAGTTGCACAACCATCCCCATAATCTAATTTTAGAATATTTCATCATCCCCAAAAGAAACCTCGAACCCATTAGCAATTACTCCCCATCCTTCTCACAGACAACTACTGGCATGGAGGGATTTTAGCTCTGTATCCAAACAATATGAGGAAACCTTCAGTGTCCAATTATCTGACATGATCTCTTCATCATGCAGATGGAAAAAGTGATGCCAGAGATGGACTGTGATCTGCCAAAAGTCCTACAGGGGTGAGATGGTGGCAGAGCTGGGTGCCCACATCCTAATGGCAGTGCTGTGAGCTCTCTGTTACACAGTATGACTGTGTCTCCCAAATGGTCTATCACACTGGACTTCAAGCCACGTGAAGGCAGAGGCTATATTCTGCCCATCTGTCTTCCCTTCTTGCCCAGGAGTACCATCAGAACAGTTATGCCTCAGGTGTGGTCCATACACTGGTGCCAGTCTGTGAGCCTTGATACCAGTCCTCAACGAGGTAAGTATGGTGAGAGTAAGTGTCTAGAAACTTTTACAGGGACCCAGAGTTATTCTATATCTGTCAAACCTAATGGCACATTTGAGCTCTATTTTGTATGCCTTTAAAAATATAATTTTGCCAGTAATTTATTTTTATTGTATTTTACAAAAGTATTGGTTATTGGTTCATGACAGATTGCAAAATCAAACAACAACAAAAAGAGACAGGTCTTTCATAGATTGTTTGAGAAGTACTGCCTTAAAGCAACCCATTCTCCACTCTCTTCTGCTTCCCCTTTTCCCTCTCTGTTTCCTTGAATGTCTTGCACTGGCTCTCCCTCTCACGCTCACATCAAAAATGCAGGTTCTGTCAGTTGTGTCCTTGGGTCTCCTTAGCTGTGTAACTTCCCATGGGCAACTCACAGACTCAGCCAGCCCCCAAGAGACTGCCAACTCTGAAATTTTCATGGCCAACTTAGAGTCTTTTCTCTCTTCAGCTTCAGACTCATTTATCCTACTGCCTGCTGCACATCTCTATAACACTGTCCCACTGGTTCCCTGGTTGGTCAACAGCTATTTATTAATCACCTACCATATGCCAGCTGTGAGGTTTTTTTTTCCCTAGGAGCTACGACTATAGCAGTAAAATAGAGGGACAAGGTCTCTTATGATTGTAAGACTTACATTTTAGTGGGGGAGAAAAAGATAACCAATAAATGTGATCATTTGGGAACTGATAAAGAAGATAAGGTGGAGTAATATGATAGAAAGTGATCAGGGAGCTATTTTCCTAGGGTGCTCAGGGAAGGGTTCTCTGAGGAGGCAGCACTTGAGTTGAGACCTGAATTCCCAAGGTGGAAATGATCCCATCTCTGGGGCAGAAGCCCTGCCATGAGAAGTTCTGTGTGCCTGCAGGACAAGAGAAGACCAGTGTCACTAGGGAAGAGTGAAAACGGGGGAGAATGGCTAGGGATGAGGTCACACAGCCAAGAGTCTGGGCTCTGGGCCTTATAGGCTCTGGTAAGGAGTCTGGATTTCATTTTGGTGTCAGTGGCATACCAATGTTAGGTTTTAGGTAGGACAATGATAGCATTTATGTTCGAAAAAAGATCGCCTAGCTGTTTTTTGGAGGATGGATTCGGGGAGACAAGAGTGGAAATGGCGGAACTTAGCCAACCTGTGGTGCTCGTCACCCTGCACGGGGACTACAGGTGAGGCAGTGGAACAGGGGAAACAGGAATGGGTTCAAAATGTGCTTGACTGGCACAGCTGACAGTACTTATTGAAGGACCTGACAGGGAATGTAAGGGAAAAAGAGAATTCAAGGATGACACCAGGATTTGGGGCCTAAAAACTACACAGATGATGGTATCATTTATTGAGATGGGGAAGCCCTGACATGCCAATTTTGGGAGAAAAATAGATGAATATTTTGGCCAGGGTGACACTGAGACAGAGGAAAAAACAGGACTTGGGGGAGTGGATTATGTGGGTAGGGACGTAATCAGGACTTTTACCATGAAGGGATGTAGAGAAATGAGGTGGCAGCTGGAGGGAGATCCCAGGAAACTTTTAGTTTGCTTTATTTAAGATGGGTGATAACGAGGGCATGTTTTTGTGCTGACTGGAATCAGCCAGCAGAGAGGGGAACATGGCTAATACAGGAGAGATAAGGGATACCCAGAGGAGCAAAGTCCTTGAAAATAGGAGCCTGAGCCCAAATGCAGGGCTGGTCTTAGGAACTGCAGAGGAAGGAAGGCAGCATTCAAGGACAGATGTGGTAGGCTAGTGGAAGCGGTGGGAAGATGAGGTAGTTCCCTTCGAACTATAATGTATTTTCTATAGGAAGCAGGAGGTGGGATCATTTGCTTGGGAGCTAAAGGAGAGGACTGGAGGTCTGAGGAGAAAGAAGGCATAAAAAAGGTGTCCTGGTCCAGAATAAGATGGTGATTTTAATCACAAGTACAGTGGGGCAGCTGGCAGTGCTGAGCGTCTGGGATTTATGGTCATAAATGTGAAGTGAGTCCAGTTAGCATGATTGTATGATTTTTTCTTTCCCCCAGCAATATTCAGCTCTTCAGATTCAGACATGAAGAGAAATTGGGTTTAACTACGGTTAGTGTTGGGGCGCCTGGGTGGCTCTGTCAGTTGAACGTCTGACTTCAGCTCAGGTCATGATCTCACGGTTTGTGAGTTTGAGCCCCGCGTCGGACTCTCTGCTGACACAGCTCAGAGCCTGGAGCCTGCTTCCGATTCTGTGTCTCCCTCTCTCTCTGTCCTTCCCCCACTCATGCTCTGTCTCTCTCTCTCAAAAATAAATAAAGATTTAAAAAAAACAAACAAACAACAAACTACAGTTAGTGTTTCATCAGATGAGTGCAAAGAAGGGAGAAAGCAGCAATGGAATCATTAGAACACTGGACCTCAGAACCTAAAAGTGAGAGGGAAAAAGGAGGGAAGAAGTAAACATTCAAAATAGCACTGGTCATTCCCCTGTACCTCCAGTCCTGTATTTTTTTTCTTTCTTTTTCTTTTTTTAATGTTTATTTATTTTTGAGAGAGAGAGTGAGAGAACTCAAGTGGGGGAAGGGCAGAGAGAGAGAGGGAGACACAGAATCTCAAACAGGCTCCAGGCTCTGAGCTGTCAGCACAGCTCGAATGTGGGGCTCGAGCTTGGGAACGACGAGATCATGACCTTGGCCAAAGTCAGATGCTTAACCAACTGAGCCACCCAGGAGCCACTCCAGTCCTATATTTTTTATCTCAGTGCAGGTACATGCCATCTATTCAGACAACCAACCTAGAACTCGGACCTCATCTTGACTCCTCCTCCCCTCTCACTGTCTGATCCTACTCCTCACTCTTTCTGGGATCAGTCTTCTCTCTCTTCAACTGTCTTGGGTTAGGCCTCACCTAGAAAATTTCAGTAGCTTTTAAACGAAGTATTTTCCCTTTTTCCAATCATGCCCTCTTCTCATCCATGTTTCTCCATTTTCTTTAACCTTTCTCTCAAGTATAACATATACACAGAAAAGTTAAAAAAATACATAAAGGTATAGCTCAAAGAAATCTCATCAAGGTGGATACACCTGCACAACCAGCATGTAGATAAAGAAATAGAACATTACATATCCCAGAAGCCCCTGGTGCCCAGTAACTATCTGCCCGCTTGAGGGTAACTACTACCTTCACTTCTTACACCATTGGCTACTTTTGTCTATTTTGAACTCTGTATATAATTGCAGTCACATAGTAAGTACTCTTTCATGTCTGGCTTGTGTCCAGAATGTTAGGTTTGTGAGACTCATTTGTGTTGTTGTACAGAGAAAGAAACCGTTCGTTCATTCATTTGTTTGTTCATTCACTCATTCCATCCATCCATCCATTCATTCATTCATTCATTCATTCATTTGATTATTCCATTGTGTGAACATTTCATAATTTATTTAATTTGAATTTATCCATTTGGTTACTGATAAACATTTCTGAAACTCCTGAATGATTTTTCACATTAACATAAATCCAATCCTTCCCTCTCCTAAATTTTAATGCTTTCCCACTGAAGGATAAAGTCCAATTTCTTTAGCAGATCTTGGTATAGGCCTCCCTTATCGGCTCCTGCTTTTCATTCTTGACTTCTGAGCCTTCTATCCATACCCTATAAATTCAGCTCTTCTGAACTACCTGAAATGTCCTAAATACAGCATACTGCTTCAAACTCCATGCCTCTGGACATGCTGTTCCCTCTGCCTTTCTCCCTCATCTACCTGGTAAACTTGTATTCATCCTGTAAGACTTAGTGCAGACACCATTCCCTACACCATGCTTTCCCTGCCCTCCCCAGAGACAGAAAAGGTCTTTTCTTGGTGATCCCTCAGTACCTCCTATATATCTCCATTAATATACCCGATGGCAAGTCTTTGTTAAAATGTCTGATTTCCTCTCTGAACTATGAGTTCCTTAAGGGCAAAGACCACGTCTGGATCATCTTTATTTCCCAGGTGCCTAGGGTAGGGCCTATGACAGGAGAGGTACTCAGTAAGTGTTTACAAAATGAATAAAAAGACTTGCCTAGGGGTTATATAGGATGCTGAGGCTCGCTCGAAGGGGTCCGTGGGATCAGCTACTCCAACTTCTCTGTTTTACTGAGGAGAAGAAAGGATTTGCCTAAAGGAGAAAGGATTGGCTAGTGGCAGAGCCTGAATATCTGATCTTCAGCCCAGTACTCACTCCCCTTCTCTGCACTGCTGGCAAGAATCAGAAGGCGAAGTTTCCAGAGGACAGCCTGAGGCAAAGCCGACTCCCTCAGCATCTGGCAGTACAGCCAGATGGACAGAGAGTGAAGTGGAACAAGAAATGGAACTCTAAGTTTCCAGCCCCCAAAACAAACTAACAGGCTGTTAAAGGGAAGATGTCAGCACTGGAAAGGCTCTTTGCCTTAGGCAGAGATGGTGGGGAATTTGACTCATTTGATGATGGCTGGTTAACACTGACGACTGAGCTGCACGCTTGGAGAGAAGGACGGGAAGAGCCATGAAAGTAGGTAGAAGAAGCTAAGGGAAGCCCTGGGGAAAGTGCTATTAGGTTTCATAAAGGCCAAGTGTTTCTGAGGGGATGAGCACTGAAAAGGTAGTGGTACTGTGACTACAAACATAGCTGCAAAGGGGCTGCTCATATGTGAAACTCCAAAAAACCAGATACATGCTGACACTAAGAACGAGTGGGCCAGGAAGCAAGAGTACCACATCTCCAAACAGAAAGTCTACAGTGGCTTTAGAGATGATCAGTGCATCTAGACATGTGCTAAACTATGTGCAGAGAGCACTGTGGCAAAGGAGGGAGGGGCAAATAAGACACAGTCC
This sequence comes from Leopardus geoffroyi, assembly GCF_018350155.1. Classification (NCBI taxonomy): domain Eukaryota; kingdom Metazoa; phylum Chordata; class Mammalia; order Carnivora; family Felidae; genus Leopardus; species Leopardus geoffroyi. The sequence goes on along the minus strand of NC_059329.1, from coordinate 59,360,810 downwards.
TTGTCCTCAATCTACCTCAATCTAGTAATGGGGACTGGACCCAAATCCCAGGGAGCAGGGAAGAGTTCAGAAGGGAGGTGGCATTCAAGATGGGGACCAACTGGCAGAAGACCTGCATGAGTAAAGGCACCAAGGTGGGAACGCTGAAGCGACATTATTGTATAGCTGGATATTAAAGTAGCAGTGGGGAAAAAAGTTAGGTGAGGTTCATGACTAGAACAACCAGGTTAAAAAGTTAGGATGAGTAGGGGCGCCTGGGTGGCTCAGTCGGTTGGGTGGCTGACTATGGCTCAAGTCATGATCTCGCAGTCTGTGGGCTCGAGCCCCGCGTCGGGCTCTGTGCTGACAGCTCGTAGCCTGGAGCCTGCTTCGGATTCTGTGCCTCCCTTTCTCTCTGCTCCTTCCCTGCTTGGTCTCTGTCTCTCTCTCTCTCTCAAAAATAATAAGCATTAAAAAAAAAAAAAGTTAGGATGGGTAGGATTCTTTTTTTATTTTGTATTTATTTTTTAACAAGTAAGCACTGAGTATTTTTGAAGTAAGTAATACAAGACCATCTATAAAGTGCCTACTTTGTAGAACCTACACATGCCCTAAGTCTGACAAAACCACAGACAGCAGGTGGCATACTCCCATTTCCAGAAGAGGAAAGACAACCTCAGAGCAGTCAGGAGCTTGCCCAGGACCACACACTATTTGGTGGCAGGGCTGGCATTGACATCCTGACTTCACAGTTCGTGTTCTTTCCTTGCAGCTTTCTTCAACTGGGTTTCTCCTCTGAACCACACATAGGAAATTATCTCAGTAATGATTTTCTCAATTCTCCCATGAATGGTGGTGGATAACTCGTACCATTTCAGCTGCCTGGGAGAGGAGTTATTCCCTGTGTACTGTGGATGCCTTAGAGCATTAGGGCTCAATTCTCTGGAGGAATCCTAGTTGAGAAACGCTGCCATGACTGGAGGTATGTCTTAGGAAGATGGATTTGGCCATGGGATCACATCCCTCGGAGGAAACAGCTGCAAAAACCCTTAACTGCCCTAGAAATACTGGGATGAGTCAGCTCCAGGGGCTTGAGGGAGGCGGCTCCCTACCTTCCCCAATTATTCCTCATCCCAGTCATCCTGTCTCTCCCTCCCTGTGTCCCTCCAACCTTTTCTTGTACTTGGCAGTCAAGAGCAGAGGCAGAGCTTTCCTGTTCATAAGCCAACAATACAGGCAGAAGCAGCATGTTTACAGAATGAAAACCACAAAGATTTCCACTTTTGTATGGAGCTCAAGAATAGAGAATTGCTACCTGTGAATTCAGAACTCAGTACTGTCCCCGCAAAGCTGTCTGGCAAACTCTCATTATCCTTCCTGATAGGACTTAAGCACAACCCCTTGCCCCCTCCTCCCAAGCTTTCTGTAACTGACTCCACCTCCCTGCTCACTAAGCAGAGGTAGGTATTTCCTCCTTTTGTTCCTAGAGCCCCTGTCCTCCAGCTCCCAGCCAGACACCCACCCAGCTGTCACTGCCTGTTTCCATATCTATCTCCTCTACCAGTCTGAGAGTCTCTCAGGGTCAGGGTCAATCTGCCTGATCCATCTTAGGATGCCCTGAAGTCCATGGCCTCAGACTTGACAACTAGCTAGCCCGCACTGAAAATGCAGAGCTGAGATTTAAAACCAGGTCTGTCAGGGGCGCCTGGGTGGCTTGGTCCGTTAAGCGTCCAACTTCAGCTCAGGTCATGATCTCACGGTCCGTGAGTTCGAGCCCTGTGTCGGGCTCTGTGCTGACAGCTCGGAGCCTGGATCCTGTTTCAGATTCTGTGTCTCCCTCTCTCTCTGTCCCTCCCCTGTTCATGCTCTGTCTCTCTCTGTCTCAAAAATAAATAAACGTTAAAAAAAAAAAACAAAAAAAGAAAAAAAAATAAAACCAAGTCTGTCAGACTCCCAAGTTTGTGTTCTTTTCACTATGTTTCAGGACCTCCTAAAGATGAAGACATAGCCCGTGCTAAGCACCCAGCCCAACCCTGCAAGAGTTCAGAGGTGGTGCAATCAGAATGGACCAGAACATCAGAAGAAGCTTCCTGAGAAAGGGAGACCTTGAAGAGCCCAAGGGTCTAAATGAGAAGAGAGGGAACACAAGGGGGTTTTAAATAAGTTGTGGCAGACAGAATTAAGAAGGCTTTAAGCAGGAGCAGAGGTTTAGCATGGGGAGGAAATAAGAAGGATTAGAACTGTCAGAGGAAGAGCCTGACTTCTCTATACAATCATGGTGCACCTTCCACATATCGTGGATTTTACAGACATTATCACTGGTCCTCACCTAAGCCCTGTGATACTTCCCAGGTATTATTTGACAGACAAGAAAGCGGGCCTAGAGAGTTAAGTTGACATGTCCAAGGCAATACAGCTAGTAGGTGAGGGAAGTGGGATTCAAACCCAGGTTGGCCTGACTCTGAAATCTGAGGTGTCCTTCCTCAGACACTTTCCTGAAGTGACCATGCCTCTAAAGGGGTCAGAGAACTTCCCACATTAACAGACTGATGCTGCTGCCTAGACCACCTCCCAGTTCTCATATGGGGACCGCTGGCCAGAGGGCAAGAGTGGCTGCTTACTCTAGCTCTAACCCTCTACAATCTGGGGGCCCCAAATCCCTATGGATGAAGTAATTTCAAAGACAAGGGTTCTGTGTGGATCTCGTGAGCATAGGCTGCCCTGTGCCTATGCCTGCCTTGGATCTCACAGAGAACCTCCCTCTAAGTTGCTGCAGCAAAGCCGGTGGCAAATACAGGCCCTGCTGCCTTCCCTGAAACCCTTTGGAAGAGGTCACCTAAGGTCAGAAGACTTTGGAAATGTGACTGGCAATAGCCTCTAGGACAAGGGAGCAGGATCTTGCCTCTCGGTTGGCTGGTCACACATACAGGCAGACCAAGAGAGGTCAAAGGGGGAGGGAGGTTAGAAGTTGGCAGGCCTGCAGGCCTTGAGTGACGGCCACTTGTTCAGGTTGGGAAAGGAGAAATAAGTGGGTTAATGGTTTTGGCCCTTGAGGCTGGGAGACTAGGGCAGGGGGTGTAACTAGATGCTGGGTAAAAAGGCAGGTGGGCCAACTGTAAAGTTGGGGGCTAAGGGCATCTGTTCCAAGTCAACAGGCAGGAACCATGCCCCTGGAACGGCTCAAAGGACCAGCCTTGGCCTGGAGGGGTAGGGTGGGGAGTGCTTCATAAAAGGCCCGTGCATCTTCATTTCAAAGGTGTTCGATCTGGAAGACTGGGGAGAGGGTGTCTCTTTAGAGTGAATTCCCTGTCTGTTTGGGGGCTGAGGGGAAGCAGGGAATGTAAACCACTGGACAATGGCTGGGAGTATTGATTGATTTTTAAGGCACGGCAGAGAGAAGCCCCATGGTGAATGCTCCAATTCTTAGCTACAAATGTCTTGCCTGAGATCTTTCCAAAGGACAAAGTGAGTAGCATCTTGCTTGAGACGTTTTCTAAGTCTCTGCTTCTGAGAGCAGTGAATTCTTGCTCTGAAAGCATCAGTCATCCCTTCCGCAGACACCCCTGCACCACATCCATGAGCAGTCCTATGCTTCATAGTGTTCATGTCCCAGGCCCAGGCACACTCTGCTGCCTAGGCTGGGGGGATGGGCCAGGCCTGGGTTCTAAGCCAGCATGGCTGTGGCTGACAGGAGGTGGCAGGGTTTGGGGATTACTGGAAATCCCTCCAGCCCAGCACATGACAAGGACTAGAATATGATCTGGGAATATGAGGTTGGGGAGGCAAAGGCTCTAGGACTGAAAGAATTTCTTTGAATACTGGATTTTGAAAAAGTGATTAGGTTGCAGAGGACAGTTGGCAGCAATTATAGATAAGAAAATAACAGTGTATTTTAAAAAAGATATTTTGGGGCGCCTGGGTGGCGCAGTCGGTTAAGCGTCCGACTTCAGCCAGGTCACGATCTCGTGGTCTGTGAGTTCGAGCCTCGCGTCAGGCTCTGGGCTGATGGCTCAGAGCCTGGAGCCTGTTTCCGATTCTGTGTCTCCCTCTCTCTCTGCCCCTCTCCCGTTCATGCTCTGTCTCTCTCTGTCCGCCCCCCAAAAAAAAATAATTAAAAAAGATACTTCAACCAGTCAGAGAAGAACTAAAATGGAATGGACTCCTGGGGAAGAAGTAGGGTTCCCTCAGTCTCTGCCAGGATCCAAGAAAATGCCACCCTGTGAGCTCTTGGAGATTCCTGCCAGGAGGAGAGGGAGCAGGCAATCAGGGTGACCTAGAGGACTTCTGAGGCCCCTTCCTGAGCCCAGGCTCTATGAAGAATGACCACTGAGAAGGATCTTGGCCCAAGAGAGGGTCCCTAGGCTCTCAAGAAGTGGCAACAAGGGCATACACAGGCAGTCATGTGCCACATTCACTCAGAGGCCTGGGCATGTCACATCCTGGCAAGATGCTTCTTTCCCTACCCCAAGAAGAGGCCAGAGTGGGATAGGGGGAAGTGGGAGGGAAAGTGACAGCTTGGGAAGTATTTGGCAGGGTGGCAGGTAACTCTGTACCAGACCTAGACAGAATGAGTCCAGCCTGTCTGGGGATGGCATATACTGCCTTTCCAATTAAACCAATGCTCTCCAAAGGAAGGGTATTCAGTCCCGAACAAAGATTTATTGAGTTCTTACTTTACGCTAGGTACTGTACTAGGTGCTAGGGACTAATTAGTCATGGTTCCTGCCTTTAGGAAGTTCAGAGTCAAGTTAGGGAGAAGGCTACTGAACACATTAAACTAATTCCAGATTGTGACAAGAGTAATTACAGGAAAGAACAGGATGCCATGACCCAGAAGAATGGAAAGGGCCTAATTTAGACTGAGGTGGGGGGATGGGATCAAGAAGGATATCTTTGAGACCTGCACTGGTAGGGATTTGAAGGCCTCCTGTCTTGTTCCACTAGCCCTGCTCTGGAGGTCACAGAGGAGAAGAGAGGACACTTATGGGGAGAGTCACAATCAAAACTCAGAGTGTGTGCAGACAAGGAGATGCTGTGGGATACGACACACACATAGGAAAAGAACATGTTCCAGGCACAGAAGGGCAAATCACACATGCCCAGAGCCACTCTCATGAAGTGCAGCCATCCTTGAGGCATTTCCAGCTCTGGAAGAGTAACAGAGCTCTGGGGAAGCATTTCCAGAGCAGAGAGGTTGCCAGGTACTCTTTCCCTGCTAACCCCCACCCCCATCACCCACACGCTCACCTCCATCAAGCAGCTCCTTGACTGTGCGGTAGTCATCCGCAAGGACGGCGTAGTGCAGGGCTGTGCAGCCCTTGAAGCTGGCGCGGTTGTTCAGCCGGTTGTTGAAGTCATCCTCTCGGGTGACCAGGACTGGAGGGACAGCAACACAAACCCTTCCATTAGCAACAAATGCCATGAGCCACCTATCTCACCTTTTTCTTGGTTCTTTATTTTCCTCCCTCACTCATGTACCTGCTTACTAAACACATGATGTACCTACTAAGTGCTGGGCCATCTGTGCAGGGCAAGAGGTGGTAAAGCAAAACCAGTTAATTCCACAAATGTTTACTGACATTTATTATGTGTTAGGATTCATTTGGGTGCACAGAAAAGAGTCAGATATGATCCCTGACTCAATCCAATGAAGGAGGCAGACAACAAACAGATATTTACAGTGCTATTGGAGATAAATGCTATGTTAGAGGTACACCAGGATGATATAGAAAGCAGAGGGGAGCTTAGCTCACTTTGCGCATGAAGAGAGTATCCCAAAAAATGAGAGTCTTGAAGGGTGAAGAGAAACTATCCAGGTGAATAAAGAAGGTTGGGGTAAGCTAACGGAGGAGTCAGGTGGGAGAAAGAGACTGTTCTGCTAATAACAGCCATACATCTCTCTAATCTGAAGATTTTTACAATCTAGTGAGTATTTAACAGTATTTTGGAAAGAACTTTTTAAAAAAGCCATTAAAAATTTGAAACCACAGAAAAATACAAAGTAGAAAAGGCATCAACAGTTCAGCAACTCAAGAAACTACATTTAATATTTTGGTGTATATAAATATATATATATATATATGTGTGTGTGTGTGTGTGTCTGTGTCTTACATATAAATCATACAAAGCACATATATATGTATCTCTCTATATATGTACATGCATATAGATCCTATAATATTAGAGCTTACTATATTGCAGTTTTGTTATCTTTTTTTTTTCACTTTTAATGATGTACTATGAACATTTTTTTTAAGGTAAGAAGGATAAGTATTTCGTGTGGTCAAAGAGCCAAAAACATTTGGTTTGGTCCAGTGCTAATATTCACGACTCTCTCTAATTTGATACGAAAGAATCTAAAACCAGTTCCATCACTTCTGCAGGACCCTCTGGGCTGGGTGACCACAGATGTCCCAGTGTACCCTGGATGGGTCTGGTTTATGCCTACTGTCCTGGACAGTCCCAGTTTGGACAATAAATTGTAAGGTTATCCCACCTCTGGGGCCCCACCTTGGGAAATGAGACCACCTAGAACAGTAAGTATCCTGCATAGAGGATAGGGTTTCTTTTTTGCCTCATGGAGAAATTATTGGAGCTACTGTCTATGTTCCCAGCTGAGTTGAGTTTGTTGGGGGCAGAATTTGGGTCTACCTACCTGTACACCCTCTTCCCTAGCCCATAGGCTTGCAAAGGTAGGCTCCTCTTAACTCTCATTGGATAAAGGGTATAATTTAGTCAACAGGTAACCTTGCCTAGGTAGTTAAAAGCACCATACCATTTCTAAATCATTCTTTTCCAAGTGGTCATGGAATGGAGTCTATGCAATTCCCCTCTTGTGAAACTAGACTTCCTATTTAAAAGTCCCCCAAACCAGAAGACTGTCACATCTCTTCCTAATACTAGTAGACTTCACTTACTGACCTTCTAATCTTGCCTGGAATGGTCACTTCACACAATCTATTTAATTCTTCTAACTAACTTCTGTAGTAGGTATTATAATTTCCATTTTACAGATAAGGAAACTGAGGTATAGAGGTCACACAGTCAATGAGTGGTTGAGTGAGGATTAAAACCCAGGTCTAATCCAAGTCCTCTTTCTTCTATTTTATTTTTTTAAGAGACAGAGAGAGCGAGCGAGAGTGAGTGCACACAAATGGGGGAGGAGCAGAGAGAGAATCCCAAGTAGGCTCCACGCTGTCAGTGCAGAGCCCGACGTGGGGCTTGAACTCATGAACTGAGAGATCACAATGTAAGCTGAAGTCAGAGGCTTAACTGACTGAGCCACCAGCACCCTCAAGTCCTCTTTCTTTACATCGTATCATGTTGCCACTTAATTTTGCAAATAAGGGAATCAGAGCCCAGAGCCCAGACATTTTGGTCTTAGCCTTGGTTCCCACTCCCTCTTCTTTCTCTGCTCAAATGAAGGTACAAGCACATTCTCCTTGGAACTTGCCTTAATAAAGATCGGTCTGAGGTTTGTAGCTAGCACCAGGATAAGCGAGCTTAGGTGGAAGCATTTCAAGTGTTTGGCTAGAATGAAGTTGGTGGAGTGTATAGTTGAAGAACAGACAGACTTTCTTGTAGTCTAGTCAATTAATGGTAGATCAGTTCTTCTGCACCACACAGAGGCTCTCCAGACTGATGACCTCTCCCAACCCCTGAGTGGTATCTGACCTTTCCTGGAGCAAGAAGAACAGGAAGAAGGCCTCTGAATAGCTAACATACAAGTCCCACGTGCACCTGCATTTTCCCCATAGGTCGCCTTTAGGACCTAACTCAGAAATGACTAACTCTTAGTCACAAACAGTCTTATCAAATCATAGTAAGTGATCTTGTTTCCAGCCCACTGCAGATTAGGAGAAACAAACAAGAAGCCTGGGGAGGAGGCTTCAGAATCCAGCAGACTGATTAAAATCAAGGGCTGCCCAGGCAGGAAGGGAAAAGAACAGCACAATAAAAAGCTGAAAGAGGAAGTCACAGAATACAGCACCTCAAAAGCCCCTAAGGGTATCACTGAACTGCCACATAGGACATTAGCTGTTGAATATAATGATGAACCTGAGGAAAAGGGATAGTTGGCTCAAAAAAGCAGGAAGGATATAATCCATTTTACAAAGAAAACACATCACTTATTCAACAAACAACATTTACTGAGCATCAACGCGTAGTAGTAGCTTCTGGAGACACTAATGAATAAGACATGATTCTTGACTTTAAGAAATTAACAGTCTGATGCAAGAATCAGGAACAGACAAATTATAACACTGTTTTGTGAGGACAATGACAGAGGTATATGCTGGATGTTTGCCATAAAAAGCAGATGAACTCAAGGAACACAGTTGGGGCTATTCGGTTCAGGGACAAATGTCAGCAGAGTACCAGCGTCATAGTCTAGCTAATAAGGAATGTCTGTGAGGAGGACCCCTGCTCATCTCTGAGGTCTCATCTCTCACCATGCCCTTCCTAATGAGCTTTCTTGCCTCTGAACTTTTACAAATACTATTCCACTGCCTGGAACACTTTTCCCTCTCCATGCCTTCAGCTGACTAACTCCAATTCATTTTAGGCCTCTGATTAGAAGTCACTTCCTCCAATATTACTCTTCCTAAATCTGAGGCAGTTATTCCTCCTAAGGGCTTCCTTGGCACCTTAAGCATCTCCCAATTACAGTATTTATCATATTCTGTTGTAACCATCTGTGTACTTGACTATGTTCCCTACTAGACCAAATGCTCACTGAGGACAGGAAGTGTGACTGTCTTCAGAGCTGTATCCCCAGTGTCCAGTTTGGTGTCTGGACATAGATACGCACTTCGCAAATACTTGATGAATTAGTAAATAAATGCGTAATACATAAATGAGGTCTTAGTATTACCTTGTTTTAGAGTGTGGCTGTTAAATAAGTGAGCTCAGGAGCCAGACCCTGGTGTTTGGATCCCAGTTCTGAATTTACTGACTGTGTATCTTGGGTAACTTACCTAACTTCTCTGTGCCAAGTTTATCTGTAAATGGAAATAGCAGTACCCTCTCATGGAATGTTTTAAGGATTAAACAAGACACTATGAGCAAAGGGGCTTGGAACAGTGCCTGGCATACAGTACCTCTCAGTAAATGTCAGCTATTATCCTTCCTGTCTGGTCTTGTGCTTCCAAAGTTCATTCTGTCTGTGAAAAGTGGTCCCATTTGGGGAATCCTGCATACACTCTTCCCTTCTGAAAGGCGCACTGCTGACTAAGAACCAGCTGTTTAATTTGGTGTTAGTCAGCAGTACCCTGTTTGACAGCCTCTTTCTCCCTTGTCCTTGTTAAAATCCTGTAGCACTAGTGTTCCACAGAATACTCTTTGGAAGTGAGTAGTGTACTACAATCTCTAGAGCATTTTCCTTTCCTTATTTATTTCAGAATAAGCCTGTGAGGTGTAAGTTTATTTTCTCATCTCACAGATGAGAACACTGAAGTTGAGAAGGGTGCTACAATCAGTTAGGACCCAGTGCAGGTCAGCTAGGCCCATTCTGTGCTCTTGCAGGAAGCTCTTTTCCTGACATCACCCAATTCGAGAAGCCTCTCCCAGAAGATCTTGCTGAAGCCCCCAGATCATATGATGTCATACTATTCTCTATCCAAAACAAGTAGCTAAAGGTGGAAAGGAGGTGTGGGGAGAGGTGCGGCACGTGCCCTCACATATTTACCCACTCTCATTGAGGAAGAGTAAGTAAATCCACGAAAGCTAAAGTGACTCATTCAAGACTGGCTCACCAGCTGCCCACCAAGGTGGTCTTTCGAGGCCCCTGTCTGAGCCAATCCTCAGCCAGCGAACTGACCCCTTCCTAAAAGAAGACATTTCCCAGCCTCTACCAGCCCAGGGAGAGATGAGCTCAGGCTCCTGCTTCTCCTCTAAGTCAGCCATTCCCATCTGTTCACCCCTCTGACCACGGGGAGAATGATAACGCATCCCACTGTCATCCTTCTGCTCCCACCTCTGTCTTTTGATGTTGCAAAGTCTATACCTGGGTGGTGTGGCCAGTATGTGCCTGATGTGCACTCTGCAGGATTCCCTGGACTCAGCAGTGTCAAGGAGTCAGCAGAGGTGAAAGTAGTACCTGAAGCCCTTCATGTAGCCCTGGCCACTTGCCAGCACTGCTGAAATTACAAAAAAAAGCCACCGTCTCCCACAGTGAGAAAGTGATTTAAGGTAATGGGGTCATACAGTCCTGACTTTAAGCTCTGCCACTACTAAGTTCTTCTATCTGTAAAATGGGTATGATAAGAAATCATTTGAGGAACACTATGTGTTTAAATATTATGACAATCAAATCTGGTAACAGGGTTTTTTTTTTTAAGACATCATCACCACAAATATTTACTAATGTTGCTCTCCCTTGGGTTAAGCACTGGGACACAGGCATGAATCAGACATGGCACTTGTCCTCATTTGCAAAGTCTATGGGGGGAGACTTTGAAAAAAGGTATATGAGGCAAGATGGGTGGTCTCTGGTTAACAAAAGCTTTATTACCACTGCCTTGTACAGGGGAAAGGCAACCCTAGAAACGAGTGCCTCTCCCTCAGGCTCAGCCAGCCTCTACCTGCCACTCCAGAACTTGTGCCATCTAATGTCATGGAGTGTCTAGCGGTGCCTTTGCTTTTAAAGACGTGGGCATGTCTCCACGAGAGTAAATGTCTGTGACTAATCTGACAAATGCGAGAACAACCCCGTACATTTGTGCAGCATTTTATAGTTTCGAGAGTACTTCAATGTGACTGTTTCCTCATTCCATGACAACTTAGGACAGATGCCATCGCTCTACTCAACAGATTAGAAGACAGAGGTAAAGAAGCTGGGTGGCCTGCCCAATGCACACTGCCGATTGGTGGTGGACCAGAACAAGATCTGGAGCCTGCCTGGCCCTATCCTTCATACTTCTCAATGTCCAGCTTCTGTCAGTGCCTGCAGGCTCAAGCCTCACATGAACCAGGGTTGCTCAACCTGGTTTGAAGCTCAGGATGTAGGTTAAATTTTTATCAGAGTCTCGGGAAAGAAGCCTTGGGCTCTTAGCTTCCCCCCGCTCAAGATATTCTATATCAGGGCACCTGGGTGGCTCGGTCGGTTGAGCATCTAACTTTGGCTCAGGTCATGATCTCACGGTCTGTGCATTCGAGGCCCACATCGGGCTCTGTGCTGACAGCTTGGAGCCTGAAGCCTGCTTCAGATTCTGTGTCTCCATCTCCCTGCCCTTCCCCTGTTCAAGTGCTGTCTCTCTCTCAAAAATAAACATTAAAAAAAAAAAAAAGATATTGTGCATCTATTACCTCTTTAAATCCTCGCTATAACCTGAGAGACAGCACCTTGCCAGCATGGACAGGCCGACCTTTCAACCCGTGTGGACACTGTCAGCTCTGCTTCTTGTGTTTGTCTTCAGGCAGGGGATGGGGCAGGAGAGAGACCTCCTGTGCGGGGTCACCACGAGACTATCCCTGGGAAGGGCAAGGCCCTTCATTTTCTTCCACAGCCTGGAAAACCCTCCTTCCTCTCCAAATCCTACTTGTTCTTTAAAGCCCTGTTCAAGCTTCCTCTTCCAGGAAGTCCTTTCTTCCCAGCTCTGCTCTGGATGCCTGTCATGTTGATTAGGCATACCCATCTGACCAGTTAATCATTTATTGCCTAACAATACCCCTTGTAATACTTTCTTGTGTTAAAATTTCCCTCTGACCCCCAGCTAGATCATGGATAACAGTAACTAGTTCATAACATTTTCTGTATATATTTCATATAGCATCACCTCAGTATTTTACACATCTATAGCACTCAACATGAGAACCTTCAACCATCTGCCTGCCCATGAGCACACCAACACTGAGCTCCTCAAAAGAGTAAGTGCTATGAGAGTCATACATGCACAGGGTCTAATGGCAGCAAAGACGGGGCACAGGTCATGTGGCTTGGGGAGGAATCTCCCAGAAGAACGGTCTTGAGGATGAAGAGGATCCTGCCAGATGGAGAGAGGAAGAAGGGCATTCTAGGAAAGAAAGTATGTGCAAAGGCCAGGGCATGAAGTCTGCACTACCTGGCCCCTGGAGAAACTGAAACTGAGTCTTTCAGTAAGCCTAGAATGCTGCGGGCAGAGATGATGTTGCCCAGGAAGGCAGAGACCTGACTCAGAGTATTTGGATTCTACCTTGAAAACTATGGGCATGCAATGCAATGATTTTTCTTAGGGGATTAAGCAGCATGGAGAACAGCAAGAACAAAAAACATCAAGAGACAAGAGAACTGGATTCAAAAATGACTCTTTCACTAACTGAAGATGCATTTCAATCCCTCTGTGCCCCCAGATTCCCTATTTTCATTTTTTTAAAGTTTATTTATTTTTAGAGACAGAGAGTATGAATGTGAGCAGGGGAGGGGCAGAGAGCGAGGGACAGAGAGAATCCCAAGCAGACTCCACACTGTCAGCACAAAGCCCAACATGGGGCTCGATCTCATGAACCACGAAATCATGACCTGAGCCAAAATCAAGTGTCGTATGCTTAACCAACCGAACCACCCAGGCACCCCCAGATTCCCTATTTTTAAAGTTGAAGAGTTTTTCTACACCAGTGGTTCTTAAACTTTAGTGGGAACAAAACCACCAGGGTAACTTGTAAAAAAAATGTTGATTCTTGGGGCACCTGGATGGCTCAGTCGGTTAAGCATGTGACTTTGGTTCAGGTCATGATCTCGCGGTTCATGGGTTCAAGCCTCGAGTCGGGTTCTGTGCTGACAGTTCAGAGCCGGGAGCCTGCTTCAGATTCTGTGTCTCCTCTCTCTGCCCTTCCCCGGCTCATGTTCCTTCTCTGTCTGTCTCTAAAAAATAAATAAACGTTAAAAACAAATTTTTTTTTTAATGTTGATTCTTAGGCTCCCATCTCAGCAATTTTTAGTAGGCAGGGCCTGGGAATGTACAGTTTAAAAAAGCCCTTTGTGTTGCTCCTCAGAGAAAACTCTAAGAAGCATCAAACTAGATGGTCTCTGAGGGTCCCTCTCCCACTCTAATGTTCTCGTGACAAACACAAGAAAGATACAAGGCTAGTCAAACCCATCCCACCTCCACCTGCTTCGTCCTGCTCCAGAGAAGCTAAGGATGTCTGGGCTCAGAGCACTCTTCCCAAGCCCTATGTTTAGAAACTTAGAGCAAAGCCCCCAGGACACCAAGCCTTGGGATGAGACCTCCAATATCTCACTTATACCTCCTTCTGCCTGCCTCCAGAATCCCAGTTGGAATTGGTCCTTTTACACCATATACTCTAGTCTATCTCCTCATTCATCCACCAAACATTTATTAAGTACTTTCCATGGGCTGGGCCATGGCCTGCAGAGCTTGTAAATGCTGCAAATAACACTGAAAGAAATCCATCTTTTATAAAATATCTCTGGCAGGAAAGAGTTCAGAATTTTGAGTTCAAGAGAACCAAATTCTGATCCTACTGACTCTGGAAAATTACTTTGTCCCTCTGGACCTCAAATTCATCATTGGTAAAATGGGAACATAAATATCTATGAACTGGGTTGCTGTGAAAATCAGAGATGATGTGGTATAGTAAGGGGCACAGGAAATGGTTGGCACCTAGGAAATGGCCATCTTCCTAGTCCTGGAGCTGTTAATGTATCCATATTCCTCTGACTTTCAGAGGCTTTTCCCACCTAGTTCTAGTTAATGTCTCAACTCCTCCCTTCCTGCTGTCAAGACTCCCCATAAGAGGACCCTGGTGATCCTACCATGAATCCTTAGCAGGCAGTATTATGCAGAGGTCAATAATGACTGAGGAGACTGGGGAGCAAAACTCACTGTATAACTTTGATCAAAATACTTAACATCTCTCAGAATCTGTCTCCTCATCTGTAAAACAGATATCACCACCTACCTTGCAAGATTCAATGGCAAGCCCAATTAAAACACAGATGAAGGATCTGAGTGGATATATATATACAAATGGCCATGAGGCACATGAAAAGATGATCAACATCATTAGCCATCAAGGAAATGCAAATCAAAACCACAAGATACAACTTCACATCCATCAGGATGGCCAAAGTAAAAAAGACAGGCAGTAACAAGAGCTGCTGAGGATGCAGAAAAACTGGACCCTTCATACCCGGCTGGTGGGAATGTAAGATGGTGCAGCCTCTTTGGAAAACAGTCTAGCAGTTCTGCAAAAGGTTAAACAGAGAGTTATCCTATGACCAAGCAATTCTACTGCTAGGTATAAAGCCAAGAAAACTGAAAACATTATGTTCACATGAAAACGTGTACACAAATATTCACAGTAGTATTATTCATAGTAGCCAAAAGGAGAAACAACCCAAATGTCCCTCAACTGATAAATGGAGAAATGAAATGTGGTCCATTCATTAACGGACCATTCAGCTATGGAAAAGGAATGCAGCACTGACACATGCCACAACACGGATGAACCTTGAAAACATGCCAAGTGAAAGAAGTCAGTCCAAAAGATCACATATTGTATGACTCCATGTATATGAAATGTCCAGAATATGCAAAGCTATAAAAACAAAGTAGATTAGTGGCTGTCTAAAGTTAGGAGGAGTTGAGAGGAAATGGGGAATGGCATTTCTTTTTATGGAGTGATGGAAATGTTCTAAAACTTGACTGTGGTGATGAATGCACAACTCTTGTGCATATATTACAAGCCACTGACTTATACACTGACTTTATATATTTATATATGTATGTATTTTAGAAAGAGAGCATGTGGGGGCACCTGGGTGGCTCAGTCAGTTAAGCATCTGCCTTTGGCTCAGGTCATGATCTCACGGTTTGTGGGTTTGAGCCCTGGGCTCTGTGCTGACAGCTTGGGAGCCTGGAGCCTGCTTTGGATTCTCTGTCTCCTCTCTCTGCCCCTCCCCCACTAGTACTCTGTCTCTCTCTGCCTCTCAAAAATAAATAAATGTAAAACTTAAAAAAAAAAGACAGCATGTGTACAAGTGGGGGGAGTGGGTATGAAGGAGAAGGGGAAAAAAAGATAGAGGGAGAGAGAGGGACAGAGAGAGACAGAGAAAGAGAGAGAGGGGGAATCTCAAGCAGGCTCTACACCCAGCGCAAAGCCTGACATGGGGCTTGATCCCATGACCCTGGGATCATGACCTGAGCCAAAATCAACAGTTCCAACGCTCAATCCAATGAGCCACCCAGGCATCCCTGACTTACACATTTTAAATGACCGAACTGTACAGTATGTGAATTAAATCTCAACAAAGCTGTTATATTTTTAAAAAGTGTATGTAAGGAGGTGAGCACACTGCCTGACATAGTCAATAATGTTAATACATTTATTATTGTGCCCTTTCCTCTTCCTGATGCCACTCCAACTCTGACAAGAATCACCTCTCAGAATAACACTGTACAATGTGTCAGGCTCATTGCAAGAGCCCATTTCATACTCAGTAGAGGGTCACAGGTGAGTCCTGATGCCTAATACGCTAGGACTTAGAGTCTTTCTCCAATACTCAAATAAATATATAATTCTTGGTGAAGTAAGAAAAAAATGGCCTCCATTTATTGAGCACTTACTATATGCCAGGTATTGTGCTAGGAACTTTACAGCTATTTTCCTCCCAAGAATCATTAGGCTGTTATTATTATTATTCCTAGTTAATTAATGAAGAAACCATGACTTACAGGCTTGTATCAATTGTTTCAGGTCACAATGATATCTAATAATTGAGCTGCTCTGTTTAACTCCAAGGCTTGTACTCTTTTCTCTATGTGATTACATGACATCATTATTCCTTTTATCTATATGTTACTCATCCTTTATGATTTAAGCAGCCTGATCTTCACCGATCTCCTTTCCCTCTGTGCATTTGAGTAATGTCTAGTCTGTATCAAATTAGTTACCATTCTCTATTTAGTCTTAAATGTTCTCAGTTACCTCTTATGTATATTCTTGAACATGGCAGGTGCTCAATAAATACTTCCTTAGTGAGTGGATGTTGGAGTTTGTCTCCCCAAGCAGAAACAGGTTTTTGAAGGAACAGATACTGTGTTTTACACATCTTTTTATCCTTCATACAAAGAAGGCACCCGTGGTCTCTAGGTTGGCCTATGGGTGGAATACCAGACCCCACTTGAAAATGGTTCTCACAGACACCATGTTCTCTGCCCGTGGACCGGAAAATTTCTCCTTAAGAACAGGACTCTGCTTATCTCATTATTACCTTCTAGGAGCTCAGAAAAGGTTTGAAGAATTAAAGGTAATACTGGGTCCGCACTTACTCTACTGAAGGCACATCAAGGGCAGCCTTCCCCCCAGGACCCCAAACTCATCTTCTCTCACCCCCATGAAAGGGAAGGGGGAGAACAGGAAGGTTGGCCTAGAACTTCAAGAAGACAGGTTGTTGACCCTGCCTGTGGTGCTAGGCAGTGTGGCATCCTCTCTGGGCCAAGACCCCTTCTTTGAACAAAGACCTAGGTCGAGCTTTCCAGAGCCCACATGTCACCTTCATACCATCATATTCAAAGAGTGGGGCAAACTCTTAAGAATGTGTTACTCTGCTGTCTGTAGACACGTTGGCACTGTGTTTGACCCTCTTCTTCCCATCTCATCTAACTCTCACAGCAGTAACATCTCACAGCCATCTAGAGTCCCTCTGAGGTGGCCAATCATTACTCTGAGCTTAAACCTCCCCCACTGCCCCTGCTTTGCCCCCATCCCAACTAAAGCAGAATTCTTTCAGCTCCAGGGA
Source organism: Leopardus geoffroyi (assembly GCF_018350155.1). Classification (NCBI taxonomy): domain Eukaryota; kingdom Metazoa; phylum Chordata; class Mammalia; order Carnivora; family Felidae; genus Leopardus; species Leopardus geoffroyi. Next base: position 59,344,090 of record NC_059329.1, on the reverse strand, counting down.
TCCTCCGGGTAGGGCTGGCAACAAGAGGAAGAGCCTGCCCTCTCTGCCTTTCAGCCAGTTATGCTACTTGGTTGGCCAAACCTGGTCCCTCTGTGCTCCCCATCTCTATACCTGCTTGCCTCTTCTCTGCCTTTTCTTCAAAATGTTAAAAACTTGCAATAAAAACAAATACAAAATGCTGTAATTAATAGCCAATTCCAAGCCAACCCAGCATCTCTACTAATAAACCTCAACACTTGCAAAAAGAACAATAAATTCTGCCTCTCTCTGGTTCTGAGGTGGTCTCTTTTATATCCAGTCCGTGTGTGTGTATGTATGTGGGTAAGTGTGTCTACATATATATTTATTTTCCTTTATTTCCCATCCAGGGAGGGGCAGAATAATGAACTGCGTGCGTCAGGGAAGATGAATCTGAGATACTAGGGAGCAGTGCAGTAAAAAGATTAAAGTGTTATTATTGTTGTTTTTTTTTCCCCCATGGTCCATTGTGACAGCTCGACCGTCATCTGTAAAAAATGTCTCAGCGAGAGATAATCATCGGAAACTCAATAAAGCGTCAGGGGGAGCCTCAGCCCCCATCAATCACTGGGTGCCTGGAAAATTTCAGCCCTCTGTCTCCCTTCCTGCTATCCATATAAATGTCTCTAATATATTTTGTGTGGTGTGTGGGACCCATCCCTGATTTGGAACTTTTGATGAAAAAATATTTATACACAAAATATGTAAATCAGTTAAAAATCACAAGACTAGTCCTTTGCCACCTCATCCCACTTTTCCTTTATTTTTATAAATGTATCAAATTTATTCTTTTTAACAAAACATGTCAACTCGTCTATCTCCCTCTCCTAGTCAACCATATATAAATATGGCTAAAAGGAGGGGAACAATTAACCTAACTGGCTGATACACTTCATCTTGAAGTTGGCTAACAGGCGTGATGGATTCACAGTGCACTGTCCATCCTGGTGACTCTGTAGTGGCTGGCACTGCTGAGAAATGAGATGTAGAACCGCTGGCCCTGGAGGAGTGACAAGGCTGTGACACTGATGAGGAAGAGGCAGGGACATTATTAAAAATAATAACTTGCCCAAATAGCTTTTGGCCTGGCAGATTCCCAAGCCTTCCAAGACTCTGGACCAGCAGAGGTTCTGGGCTAAGTGTGGGACACCTAGAGGCTGCTCTGGTGGCCGGTTTCTGTGTAAGAGCAGGAGACAGTTCCGCTGGCATTTTGGCTGCATCTCTCTGCCTCAGTTTCCTTTAGTGCCTACATCACAGGGCTGCTACGGGCACACAGCATCAGTGTTACCTGCTACCGCAGCCACCTCATCACCATTATCTTATTATTACCTCCCCTTGCTTCTCCACCCTGCAAGGGATCAGTTCCTGTGGTGCCCTCTCCTCTAGAGCCATCAAGGCTCCTCTCTGTCTAAAGGATAAAGTCCAAGTATCTAGACCTGGCCCCAGTCTACTAATGCCACATCTTTCCCGTTCACTACTCTTCAAAATAAACCTGCTGTATGGCTGCTTCACCTGGACAAGTTCACTTAACAGCCTGAAACACATTTTTCTTTTCCTCACTGTTGTGGATATAATACACCCCCTCACACCCAACTGCACCCACCTTCAGGCCCTCCATAAAACCTTCTTATACTTTGGGGCTCAGATACCATTTTATTTCCTTGACTGCTTCAACCAGAGATTCTCTTCTTTGAGCTCTGATAGTCCTTATTATCTGCACCTCTGACTGGACACTTGTCAAAGACTGTCTTGGTCCAGTCTTCAATCTTTACTATTACGATTTACTTTTCTTACTAATATCTCACACATTTGCACAATGCCTTGTATCTTCTCAAGTGCTTTCATAAGTACTTCAATTTGATCTTTATAATAAACCAATAGTTTATTCTTTTCTATAGATGAAAAAATCAAGGCTCAGAGAAATAAAGAGAAATGCCCAAAGTCACACAGTTAGGTGATGACCAGGCCACTCCTCAGACTCTAAATGTTTGGCTCTTTACAGACAACAGTTTGCTACCACTGAATAGCATTTGGAAGCCCATGTCAAAGATTCTGAATGAGGTTCCATAAAAGTATGGTGAGGGTAATGATGATGATATAAAAACAGCAATTTACATTAGTGGAATTCCTTCTATGTTCTAGGTTTTAGGCTAGGGATAAATATACTATCTCTAACTCTTCTGGTAACCTTTATTTTACAAATAAGGAGACAGAGCCTCAGAGAGGTACAAAAAAATACTGCAGGTGTCATAGCTATTAAGTGTTCTGTACTTATGGCATTAGCCCACAACCTCACTAGGAGTGAAGCTTAAAGTGGCAAAATAGGGTCTCTTCCAGGGAGAAAGTCCAGACGAGTTTTTAAAAGCAGTACAAGCCCAAGGCCAGAACTAACATCTGTAGACTTAAATCATGCTACTCAAAGACTGGGGACCTCTCTTACGCCCTTGGGAGGCTTATTCTTCCATCTAAATTTGTGCTTTCCAAGGGGATAGAGGGGCTGGGCACACAGTGGGTGCTGGGTGATTAACTTATACTGAATAGATGAGCTAAGATGAGACGACTCCCTGGCACGTCCTGGGGAGGGGGAGAAATGTTATAGAGAGCCGTTCCATTACCGCCAGTGGGAACTCCTAGCCATCTCCTGAACTCCAGGGCACTTGTCCACTGGTTTGTGATGCGCCAGCTTGCACCGTCCTGTCCCCCATCTGAAGACACAGAGATGGGGAGGTCAGCTGGAGCAGGCCAGGGCCTACAGCCCCGGGAGCTGTGGGAAGGGGACCAGCCAGGCTATTGGGGTTAGCCTTGGGAGGTACGGCCTACTCCCCAGAAGGGTTCTATGCCAACCCAGCTTCTGCACGACTCATCTTTATTCAGCCACCACTTGGAGCTGAGAAGAGAAGCTGATTTATATCCTATTCTGGTCATGTTTCTGCCGTGTTTTATTGTTTTAATTGTACATATGAGAGGCGTTCAGAGTGCTCGCTTGCATTTCTGACAGCCCCAGACACCCAATGTTTATAACAGTTACTTACAAGCAGCCTGCGGCATCCCTGGCTGGGCGACTTGTTTACTGTTATCGTTAATTTATCGCCTCCTCCACCTGAGGATTGGGACCCACCACCCATCGGCCAGCCACAAGTGGAACTCTCCTGGAGTGAGCATGGGTGGGGAGCAAGGCACTGAATGGAATGTGGTCAAGATCGGGGAATGAGTTGGTAGAGAAGCAGCAGTGATCTCCACGTTCCCCTCCACATCTGTCCCCTCTATGTGCCTTTGTTTAAGCTGTGTCCCTGCTTAGAATATCCTTTCTTTTTTCCTTTCCTTTCCACCCTCCAAAGCCCAGCTCAAATCCTACTTCTAAGTACATTACCTGCTCTGATGGTGAGCCTGGAGTTTCTAGAATCTTAGAAATCACATGGCTGACGGGGGCCTTGGAGGCCATATTGTCCAATGACCCAGGGCAAGAATTCTCTATACAGAATCCCTGATGGTCAGACATCCAAGCCTCTGTCAATGCCCCTTGAGTGATGAGTTGCTCAGTACCTCCAAGGAAGGTTTGCATGGAGTCAAAACCCACTACAATAGAGAAATTCTTCATCAAATGACATTACCCTTTACACTATGCTTTAGTTACCTCTAGTCATCCTAATAGCCCTGTAGATGAGTATTGTTATCCCTATGTTAGAGAGGAGACAACTGATATTCAAGAACCTTAAGTCACTTGCTTAAGACCATACAGCTTGTAAGTTACAGAACTTAGACAAATAGAGCTTAGATAACTGCCTCGCACCAAAGTCTGACCTTTCTCCAGGACACCATTATGCCTCTGAAGATGCCACTCTTGAGGGCTAACAACAATGGACAGAACAGTCAGGCCAGCAGGGTTTCTATGCCACACACTCCTGTATCACTTGCACTGGCAGACCTGCCCTCTGCCAGAAACACCAACTCTGACAAAGGTGGGAAATACTGTAATGTGCCTGACTGAGCAGGCTTCTTGCCAAGGAGCAATGGTCATATGTAAAACAGGAGAAGAGTTTCACTAGGAATGGGGCAACCAATAATAAAGTCTCAGAAAGGAGGTCACAGAAGTTTCTTTCCTTTCTAGACTGTGCCTGTGCTGAGCAGGCAGAACAGAGATAACAAGGGCACTTCTCTGATACCTTTGGTCCCCTTGTTTGGATCCTCTTTCCTCCTCACACCTTGTCCCCTCACCTCTTACCTTAACTCTTTTCGTTGGGCAATTTTAGTCACATCCACTGTAGTCCCTACCAAGTAAACGCAGGGGGCTCCTACATCCCTATCTCCTGACTTCTCCTTTGAGCTCCAGACCCATACATCCAACTGTTCACCCAAATCAGAAATTGGGATGTCACCATGGATACCTCCTTTTCCACCAATTTCCACATTCGGCTAAGAACTCAACCTCATTGTTGTTCGTATCTACTTTCTCCATTCCCAAAGATCACTTTTAAGAATCCCTAGAAATTATAAGTGCATTTTGGGGGAGACAAACATAGCTTCTCATCCAATTCTCAAAGGGGCCTATCATCCCCTAAAGGTCAAGAGCCATTGCTGATCACTCCCCTCCAATTTCATCCTCCACCCCATCAGAATGATCCATCTAAAATGCAAACGTAAACTGAGCATCTCCTTGCTTAAAATCCTTTAATGGCCTCCAGAAAACAGTGTGAGCACCCTAGAACTGTCCTACAATGTTCTTCTCATGTGGAACCCTGCTTCCCTCTCTAGTCTTACTTCTTGCTATTTTCTCAGCACTGTGGCAGATGAGTCCACCTGCTATCACCCACCCACCCCATGTCTCTGCATGTGTTGTTTCTTCTGCCTGGAAGATCCATCCCTCTTAGTCTGCCCGTCAATCTCCCACTCATACTTAAGACCCAATTCAAAGTGACTTCCTAGATAGCAGCCTGCCCTCAAGTAGAACTCATCATTGCCTTTATCAGTGCTATCTATATTCTTTGTACGTCTACCTTTGCATTTATCACCCTGTACTGTGGTGTCTTGTTCATAGGTCTGTCTTCTCACTTGACTGGGAGCACTGTTGACTGGCTAGACCATGTATATTCATTTCTACATTCCCAGCATCTGGCAGAGCGCCTGACACTCAGTAAATGCTACTGAATTATAAAGAAATAAAACTAATAAGCAATTACAACTGTAGAGCACTTTACAATTCACACGTCATATACTTTATCTCTTGATGTTCACGATAAGGCAGAAAAATGATCTATTACTGGGATTTGGGGAGATCCTTCCAAGGTCACAAACTACAACTCACCTTTCAGTACTGAGTACAGTATAAGACCCACAGAAATTCTACTAGAAATTTAGTAAATTTGATGGACTTAGCATGGCCTCTGCTCCAAAGGTGAAGGACCGTCCAACTGAGCCTTTGACTTTCCTCTGGATTTGCTTAGACACACTCTGGGCAAGGGGCTCACATCTCGTATTCTATTCTAGCTTCCTCACACATCCCATAAGTCAGGTAATCTCCTGTGAAAAAGTATGTCCAATCCAAAGGAAAGAGAACCACAAGATTCTTTTGTTTCTGTCTACTTCATCAATGAGAATGACCCAGAATTGGATACAGTAGGCAATAAATAGCGGTTGAATAGATGAAAGAATGAGATATCTTTAAATGAAAAAAAGAAAGAAAATCTGGTTAAGAAGGAGCTAAAGTCTTGGTAAGGAGAGAGGAGAGTCCTGGGATGATTCTAAAGGACTGTCACTTTTTAGGACTTAGCATACATGAAGTTGGAGGGGAGACCACATTCAAACTGATAGGTCAGGGAAAATCAGATAAGCTGCCAGAAAACTGTAGCAGGCAATGATGCAGTCTGGAATTTAACAACAACAACAAAACAAGTGCAAAAATAGGCATATCCTGCAAGCTACAAGATTGAGTTCATCAATGATTCTGACAAAATTCTAGTATTTTTTTTTTTAATGGTTCTTTAACACTTAGGTAATTACTGAGTATCAGTATGGGTTCTCTATGGACAACACAAGGCCATGCCAGAATAATTTAGTATCTTTTGGGGAAAGGGTTACTGGGTGCAAAAAAAAAAAAAAAAAAAAAAAAAAAATGGCAAATGCTAAACACATTTTTATTTTTGCAAGAAATCTAAGAAAATCTCTTAAAATTCTGTGGACAAATGGAGGCTAGAGATAAATGAAGTTTGGTGGATTCAGTTGTGAATGTTGAATAATGCTCCCAAATTGTCCTGATTATGAGGTCCAAGACTCTGTACTGAATGGAATCCTTATGAACATTTAAACCAAAGACTAGCACATAAAGTACATGATAGCAGGGATCTTGTCTGTCTAATTCATCAATGCCTAGAACAGCGCCTGTTAAATAGGAATGTCATATGAATCCATAGAAAGCCTACACACCAAATTTGCAGATCATACAAAATGAGATACTTAACATTTTAATCTTTATTTCATAAGGAATATAATAGCCTTTTCCAATATTTTTGTTGTCTATCTACCTACCTATACAGAATGCAGTATGGCTAGTGTGAGAGTTAAAAATTCAGAGGAGGCAGGCAGGCAGCGGAAAGAAAGAAAGGAAGGAAGGAAGGAAGAAAAAAGAAGAGAAGAGGAGAAGTAAAGAAAAAGGAAGGAAGGAAGAAAGAAAATATCTACAACAGGGTTAGCAAACTACAGTCTATGGGCCAAATCCAGCCTACTGCCTATTTTGTAAATAAAGTTTTACTGGTTCATATCCATGCACATTTATTTGTGTATTGTCTGTAACTGCTTCTGCACTATAGTGGCCAAGCTGAGTAATCAAAACTGAGGCCCACAAAGCTTAAAAGCCACTATACAGCTCTTTCTAGGAAAAGTATACTGACTATGGATCTAGAATAGAATGTTGGATATGAGCATCAATCTGGAGATAACAAAGACATAAAAGAATGCAGGGGTTGGGGACTGGCGTGAAAGTAAAGGTTAGACTACATGGCTTCACAGCTCTGAGATTCTGTGAAATCAAAAATAATGACTGAAGGACAGGTGGATGGCTCAGTTCGTTGAGCGTCGGCTTCAGCTCAGGTCCATGATCTCACAGCTTGGGAGTTTTGAGCCCTGCATCGGGCTCTGTGCTGACAGCTCAGAGCCTGGAGCCTGCTTCTGATTCTGTATCTTCTCTCTCTCTGCCTCTCCTCTGCTTGCACTCTGTCTCTCTCAAAAATAAATAAGCATTAAAAAAATATATATTTTTTTAAATAATGACTGAACCCTGCTGGAATCCTGAGAGCAGGTGAAAGGGTACTTATTCAAACAATCCCTTCCCTTCCACCTGGCTCTGCTCTCTCAGCAAATGTTCCTCCTTGCTTTTTGGTGAGAGCATCTGGACAGAAGACAGAGCTGAGGACAGTAATACTGTGTTTGAGTAAAGAGAGAATAGCCCACAAAGCAAGTCTCCACATAGCAAGCTGCAAATATAGGGCAAGTTTGGTACTTATGAAATTCTCCTCTGAAACATGAAGTGAACATAATTCCTCCAGCTCAGTGGGGAATCCAAAGAGGCATAGGTCATGGACTGCACATGGAACTGTCAGCTGAAGAGGAGAGAACAGACATATGGGCAGATGAGAGTTCAAATAACCATATAAAAGGTCAAGATTTAGAGAACATTCAAAAGAACAGCTGAGGGCAGGTTGCAATTATTCCCAAGGACAGTAAAGGCTTTGTAGAGGGTCTAGCCATAGCAGTGGAGCTTGACACAAGGAGTAGGTTTAGAGAGGTAGAGAGGTAGAGAGGTAGGGGGAGGGCAACTCGACACTTCACCAGGGCAGCAATGCTCTGATGCTCTTAACATTGCTCTCGTGCTGCTGACTTGAGAAACCTCGCTGGGGCAGCAACAACCCCTCTGCTCTGGGCTACCAGAGCTGTGTCAGTCTGGCAGCCTCACTGACAGCTCCGAGGGCTGAGCGCACCACTCCCCTGACTGGACGTCCTTCCAGTCAACGTTCCGACCCTCAGGCAGTCAGTGTGGCTGGCTGTCTTCCTGGCATCACTGCCGACCCTGAAGCAGCACTGCTCGGCTGCCCTGTTGCTGGAAACAGGGGTATCTCAGCCTCTGCAAGCAACACAGGATAACAGACAGGGAGGGAGGAGACTGTCCGAACAAGCAAAAGCCCAAAAGTAAAATATTCATTTCTGCCTGTAGCCAAAGCAACCCATCCTCTTCTAGACCTCACTTTCAAAGAACCACTCACCAGAGGCAACCAAGACTGACTTCACTGACTACCCTCCGACAGACATGTGACAAACCCTAGTACGGGTGCACATTGCCTATTTCTTCTAAAATCCAAACAACCCACATGACACTTTTGGGAGGTGCTTATGACCACTGCATTTTACAAACATAAACGTCAAGGCACAGAGAAGGTCCACATTTGTTCTGGGTCATAATGGTAAATTGAGGGGCCAGTCCCAGAGACAGGATTGCATTTTGCATATAGAAGGCAGGGGAGCAGTATTCGGAGTAGTATTCAGAGGGACTTCTGAGGTGGAGGAAATCAGCGAGGCTACTTTCTAGTTCTAGGGCAGGGATGGAACAGGGTAAGTCTGCAGGAAGTAGAAGAGGAACAAAGCCACATTCCATGCAGTTGCCTTAATTATTTTATGGAAACCTGCTCCATTGTCCACTCCTCTGAGGCTCCACAGGCTGAGGCGCTTTCGGAACACCAGGTAAAAAGTACCCCCACTCCCTGCTGTGGTCATGAAGTCAGGCCTCTATCTTATTCCCCGAGACTTCTGAAGGGACATAAATGAAATTATAGAGCCACAAGGGACTGTGAAAGGCATCTATTCCAAGCCTTTTGGGTTATCCATGAGTTCCCAGAGGATAAAGAACTTATAGACTCTCACTCTGAGTTGCTGGTAGAGCTGGCACAGAGCAAGACTGCCTGGTAGCCAAAGGGAGAAGAGTGCTCAGAACAGCAGGGGAGTCTATGCTTACCTTCCAAAGAATGGATTCCCTGCTCCTTGGCAGTCTTGTAAACACTGCTGAAATCATCCCCGAGGTTTGGGTCAGCACCAGCAGCAAGGAGGACCTGCACCACACTGGAAGAAATCAGAAAGACAGAGTGTCAAAAGCTGGAAACGCCTAGGAAGTAGAGTCTCAGATTCTGATACCTGTTTGGGGATTGGATCTGCGTCTGTTCAAGTGAGTGGTACAGGGGAAACAACATGAACTCTGCCAGTGTGAAAGTCAAGGGTAGGAAACCTCTGAAACTTATTAGCTGAGAGGCTCTGGCCAAGTTATTTAACACCTTTCTAAGGCCCTACAAAATACAAAGTATTTATTCAACAATTAGTTGTCAAATGCTTCCTGTGTTGTAGTCACTGTGCTAGGGTCTGTGCCCTCATGGAGGTTACAGTCTTCTGGGGAGGACGACAATTTAGCATAAAATTGTAGCAATGTGTGATCAAGGCTATGATGGAAGAAGTACCATGTGCAGTAGGAAACCAAGGGAAGGGATCAAGAAAGGCCTCCCAGAGGATGTGGTACTTAAGGTATTTAAGACTTGAAGGCTAGAGTCAGACCTGGGATGGTGAAGTGGGAGGACTCAATGCGTTTACAGATCCTGGAGGCAAATGAGCTTGGGGCTTCCCCTGAAGAAAGTAGGGCTGGAGCAGAGAGTGTAAGGGGGAGAAGCATGGGAGAGGAAGCAGGCCACTGAAGGGCTTAAAAGGGAAGGGACCTGACAACATACGCCTTTCCTCCCCACTTCAAAATACAAAGACTTAAAAAAAAAAAAAAAAAAAAAAAAAAGGGGCGCCTGGGTGGCGCAGTCGGTTGGGCGTCCGACTTCAGCCAGGTCACGATCTCGCGGTCCGTGAGTTCGAGCCCCGCGTCGGGCTCTGGGTTGATGGCTCGGAGCCTGGGGCCTGTTTCCGATTCTGTGTCTCCCTCTCTCTCTGACCCTCCCCTGTTCATGCTCTGTCTCTCTCTGTCCCAAAAATAAATAAACATTGAAAAAAAAAAAATACAAAGACTTAGAAAAATACATACTATATTGAAACACTAAATTAAAACATCCACCTCCTTAAAATTCCAAGAGTAGCCGCTATTCACAGTTTGGTATATCCTTCCAAACCACTGCTATTAGAAAAATCACTCCAGTAGCTGTGTGTGAATGGACTGGAGGGAGGAGGACCAGAGGCAGGGGCCTCTACAGACTCAGTGAGGTTAAATTAGGTAAATTTATAAAGCACCAAGCATAGTATCCTTGACCCAGAAAGTGTTCGTATATACGTTTACTTCACTCCTATTACAGAACATTCCTGCCAATGCTTTATTTTTTCTGTAACAAAAAAAAAATGTGTTCACTATAAAACGTTCAGAAGATATAGATAATTAAAAAGAAGGAAATATTTTAGAATATGTAACAGGGGTGCCTGGCTCAGTCAGTTAAGCAACCAACTTGTGCTTTTGGCTCAGGTCGTGATCTCATGGTTCATGGGACTGAGCCCCACGTCAGGCTCTGTGCTGACAGCATGGAACCTACTTGGATTCTCTCTCTCTCTCTCTCTCTCTCTCTCTCTCTCTTTCTCTCTGCCCCTCTCCCCTGCTCACATGCACGGGCTCTCTCTAAATAAATAAATAACCTTTAAAAATATGTTTTAAAAAAGGGAATATATAACATCCATTTTTTCAATGTATGTACATTTTTATTTACAAAAATAAGATCATACATAAATTTTCTCTGAACACACAAACACACATATTTCCATGTTTTAAGTATTTGTCTATCACACTGGGGTTTTTTTTAATGTTTTATTTTATTTTTGAGAGAGACAGAGCAAGGGCAGGGGAGGTCAGAGAGAGAGGAAGACACAGAATCAGAAGCAAGCTCCAGACACCGAGTGTGTCTGCACAGTGTTCTGACCCCGACGCGGGGCTCGAACCCACAAACCGTGAGATCGTGAACTGAGCTGAAGTCAGATGCCTAACCAACTGAGCCACCCAGGATCCCCTGTCTACCACATCGTTTTTTAACGGCTGCACAGTGTTCTACTATAAGACTATTGTATATTTTATTTAGCCAATCTCCTATTGTAAAACGTTAGATTATTTTTAATATTTCAGTAACACATGTCTGATTATTTCCTTTGGCCAAATTCATTGGAGATGAAGTCCTAGGTCAAAAGCTTAAACCTTTTTAAGGGTTTTGATAAATATCACCAAACTGAATTTCAGAAAGACTGTACCAATTTTTATTTTTACTAGCAAAGGAAAAAGAGAGTAACTGTTGGGCCTTCCTTTCTCCAAAATAGGGTGTTTACCGGGGCGCCTGGGTGGCTCAGTCGGTTAAGCGTCCGACTTCAGCTCAGGTCACGATCTCGCGGTCCGTGAGTTCGAGCCCCGCGTCGGGCTCTGGGCTGATGGCTCAGAGCCTGGAGCCTGCTTCCAATTCTGCCCCTCCCCTGTTCATGCTCTGTCTCTCTCTGTCTCAAAAATAAATAAACACTAAAAAAATTTTTTTTTCAAAATAGGGTGTTTATTTTTCTTCATCACGTGTCAATCTGGTAAAGAGAAATGGAATCACACTGCCGTTTCAACTGAATTTCTTTGATTACTAATGAGGTTGGACTTAAAAGAATATGTTTAGGGGGCACCTGGGTGGTTCAGTTGGTTGAGTGTCTGACTTCAGCTCAGGTCACGATCTTGTGGTTCATGGGATTAAGCCCCATGTCAGGCTCTGTGCTGACAGCTCAGAGCCTGGAGCCTGCTTCAGATCTGTGTCTTCCTCTCTCTCTCTGCCCTTCCCCTGTTCGCCCTCTGTCTCTCTCTCGCAAAAATAAACATTAAAAAAAAAAATGTTTAGTAGTTAGTTATGTTTCTTTTTTAATGAATCACAACAGTTGATTTTATTTTCATAATGTCCTTTGACCATTTTTCTCTTAGTATGTTAATCTTTTGCTTACTGGCCTTCAGAACTGTTAATGCTTTTGAAGGCATAAGTGGTAAACAATTCAAAAACTTACTCTAATTATTATAACTATTAAAAAGTCAAACAGTAGTTTTAGTTTTTCTCTTCTTTGTTAGATTTTCAGTATCTGTAACCATCAGTGTTGAGGGTTTTCCCTGTACTAACTGGCTTGAATTTCATTACCTTCAACAGGCAAACAACCTGGCTCAATTACTTGCTGCATAAATGATCGAATTTTAGTAATTCCCATGTCCACAGACACATACTCCTCACAGATCAAAGAACCAGAAGCCATCTCCCATGTAGCTGAGGTGCTTCTACAACTGATCTAGCATGGTCAGGTTGAATCTCAGGTGTCTATTCACCTTACCTACAAGGATCTTAAGAAGTACCTTTCACAGGTAATCCTTGTAGGATATGGATTATAATTCCAAAGAGAAATGAGAAGGGTCCGTAAGCAGCTAAAATCCACATCTAAAACTCAGATACTGAGTTCATAGCAGAATCTCTCAGGTTCTCACTTGGAGACATATTTGTTCTTAGCTTACACATAAGTGGGATGAGACTGTTTCCCTCCCAGAAGATTAAAAGCCAAAGGGTACAAAAAGGCTGTTATACATAGGCAAATCAATTGACGGCAGTGAGAAAAAATACTTGCTAGAAAGGTAGTATGATATAGAGGTTAAGAACACTGGCTTTAAGAGGTGCCTGGATGGCTCAGTTGGTTAAGCATCCGAGTCCTGATTTCAGCTCAGGTCATGGGCTCACAGTTCATGGGATCAAGCCCCGTGTTGGGCTCTGTATCAACAGCAGGGCATCTGCTTGGGATTCTCTCTCTCCCTTTTTCTCTTTGCCCCTCCCCTGCTCACTTGTGCTCTCAAAATAAATAAACTTAAAAAAAAAAAAAAAAAAAAGAATATGGCTTTAAAATCTGGGACAATCTGGGTTGCCTGGGTGACTCAGTCAGTTAAGCATCCAACTTCGGCTCAGGTCATAATCATGCAGTTCGTGAGTTTGAGGCCCGTGTCGGGCTCTGTGCTAACAGCTCAGAGCCTGGAGCTTGCCTCAGATTCTGTGTCTCCCTCTCTCTCTGCCCCTCCCCTGCTCTCACTCTCTGTCTCTCTCTGTCTCTCTCTCAAAAATAAATAAACATTTAAAAATAAATAAAATAAAAATAAAAAAATAAAATAAAAATAAATAAAATAAAATCTGGGACAATCTGAGCATCAACATGAATAATGACAGTAATGGATTACAACCCATTGAGTAAAATAAGATTCCATAATTCCATACTGAAAACAAGTTAATGGAGAGAAAGGAAAGCTCTTCCTTACTGTAGAATGACAACTAATAAATGTAGAAGGTATGATGAAATTAGAACATCATCATTTTGCAATCTCATAATTATCAAGGATAATAAGAGCATCTGGCTTATATGGCTGTGTTAACGCATGTAAAGTGCTTAGAACACCATCTGACATACAATAAGTGCTCAACAAACATTGGTTATTATTATTACTATGTACCTGACTCTGTGGTTGGGCTGTGGGGAAGTCAAAAGAAATGTGAATTAAGACACTTAAATTAGGAAGACAGAATGATATTTTATAAAAAGCACAGAGAGACCTGGGTTTAAATTAAAGCTCTGTCATTTACTGCCTGTGACCTTGGACAAGTTACTTCACCTCTGAGACTCCATTTCCTTACCAGAATAATGGAGATAATGACGCCTCCTTTTCAGGTTATGAGAAAGTATGTGAAACTTTGTGGCACATGGCACATAGAAGGAGCTCCACAAATACGAGCTCTCTTCCCTTTCTCCATATAATCTTAGTGATAACAACATGAATCTGGGCCACAGTGGGCACATATACCTGACCACCCTTCCCCCAGGACTCATGCCGGCACAGCCCTGTGTTAAGAAGGCAGCTCTTCTATATTCTGCACAAGTCAGCTTGTTATAAAATCCAAGTGAGAAAGGTTTGTCGATCTAAACTCAAAGGGACATAATTTGGTTAATCCTCAGATGCTGTATCCAATCACCATTCAATCACAACCCCTCCCATGGCAGGCTGTCCCTCCAGGCAGCTGGTGTCACTAACTGTGCTAACCTGGGCCTCTCCAGGTTCGTGAGTATTGATTCCGTCTGTCCAATTTGTAGGCTGCAAGACGTGTCCAAGCAACCAAGTATGCCGCCCTTGGCCCTGGAGGGCAGACAGTGGTCTGGTAGGATGGAGAGAAGACAGTGACTAGGCTCGGCCCTCAGGCAGCTAACCCAATCAAAGGGAATGGGCAATTCACTTCACAAACTTGGAGGCCAAAGAGGGTAAGCAACCAAGCTAGTGACTCATTCTGCAACCTCAGAGAAAATTTCCCTCACTTTTAATAAAACTCAAAAGGCAGCAGCCCTACTATGGGGTATTGCTAGGACTAAAGGAACTGTGGCTGCTTAGTGGCCAAGAATGGCACCAAACACCTTGCCAGATGGCTAGGAAGCTTTTTGTCCAAGGGCCATTTACGTACTTAGAAAGCATCTAATCCAGAGCTTCACGGGGATCAAACCCCTCTTGGAGAAGCCAGCCCAGATCAGGCCAGAGGGCTACATGACTATGCTCAGCTTTGGTAATCAAAGCTAGCTCTGATGACCAAAAGAAGTGTCCAGACCTGTGGGCTACAGCAGGACAAAAACAGGCTAGCCAAGTTAGAGAAAGCTATGGCAAAGCTGGTAAGAACAGACTTAGCAGTTGGCCATGCCCAGCAAGTATCAAAACGTTCAGAGTCAAACTAGAACCAAGGGCCAGAGACTAGGCAGCACTGATATGCGGTAGAGAGTCAAAAGCCAGGTCAGATGTTAAGGGCTAGGAGCTAAAGGAGAACAGTAGGCCACAAACCAAGTAAGCAGCCAGAAACTAAGGAATATCCAGGTACCAGAGGTCAAGGCAAGGCAAAAGAAGCAGAAACCAGAAGCAGCAGTAAGACTTTGGAAATGAAGTGATTTCTGTCTCTTTGATGCTTTTTGCTGAAGCAGAAACAAATCCCCAGGTTCAGAACTGTATCGGGGAGAAGGTGACTTACATGGGGAGAAGGTGAGTTGGCCCATCTGGCTGACAAGAGGAGTACAAGGTCAGGAGTAAAATGAGAATCTGATGGCACAAAGGGAAGCAGACACTGCTATCTGAGGTGATCCCTCAAAGGACAACTGCAGCCTCCCTCTGTTCTCGTGCCAGCATACTAGGTGCCATTTTGTACGTCTGGGTTTAGATATTACTGCCTTAAATTTGGATAGCTGGTACCAAACAGACTTTGGTGTATGGGCTAGGCCTTCGTGGTCTTAACATCTGGATTAAAGGGGGCAGAGTAAGTCATTCCATGCACTTAACGTTTTTCTACAACAGGAAACATTTCTACTCAAAGGATCTATGTCAACTACTCTTCAAGTTCTCCATAGGCAAAGACTTAAGAATATCAGCAATTCTCCAAGCCAGCTCAGGATTTGGTCTCTGGTGGTCTGTGGAAAGATATGCCTACCAATGTGAGGATTAGTCTCAAAGGCTAGAGAGAATTTCCAGACTCTCTTTCCCTAATTTCAAGATTCAGAGGATGTGTACAGCCCAAGAGGACAGGAGTTTGTCCTTTAATGACCTGGCTCTAGCAGCAGTACTTCCTTCCTGTGTGCCCATCAGGATCTGTTCTGTTCTTATCTCTGCCCAGTACTCACCAAAAAGGCAGGGTCTTGTGAATACTGAAGGTGAAGGAAGTGAGGGTAAACGCTGATCCTAGGCTGAGAGCTATTTTTTTCTCTGCCTTGTTTCTACTGCCTGCTAGTACAAATATCTATTTTCTTAAGGGTACAGAATGGCTAAGTAGGAGGAAGGTAGTAGTCTAATCGTAAGAGCTAACATTTGTGTATACTTCCCATATGACACACACTGTTTTAAACACTTTATATATAATAACACATTCAATTTTTACAGCAACACAATGAGGCATGTTATGCATTAAGAAAACTGAGGCACTGCATGGTTAAGTAACGTGTCCAAGGTATCATTCAGCTGTAAGGAGTGGAGGTGGAATTCAAACCAGGGCAGTGTGGCTACAAAGTCCATGTCCTTATCCCTCTGCCATGTTGCCCCTCACGCTCCTATACTGACTCCCAAGAGCTAACAATCTGTGGGAACGCTGTGCCTCAAGTCAGGTTTTAGCAGCAAAGCTAGGATCAGAAAGTCCAACAGAAAGATGGGGCAAGGGTATGAACAGTGAATTCCCAGAGGAAGAAACAAACAAAAAAGATTATCATTAAGTATATGAAAAGATCCTCAAACTTATGTTATTAGAGACATGCAAATTAAAACAATGAAATATCACTTTAAATCCAACATATTGGCAAAAGTGAGAAAGCTAAAAAATGCCAAGTGTTGGAGAGGACATGGGGTTCTGGGACTGTTCACGTACTGTCAGGATAGACTGGTGCAGCCACTCTAGAAGCCAAGCTTGTAACACTTTGTCAAATTAAAGTACCTTACTCTATGACCCAGCACTTCTCTTGAATATATATATCCCAGAGCAATTCTTACACAGATCCATAAAAGGCAACATGGAAGATGTTCATCCCAGCATTTTGTGACAGTGGGGAGTTGCAGGCAATCAAGTATCCATCACTGGGGAATGAGTTAAGTTCAGTGTGGTAGAGACACACTATCTGATATAGCAGTTAGAAGCAACAGACTAGATATACATTCAACAACACCAACATGATCTTTTAGAAGGGTTGATTCCCTAGCCCCTTCTATTAATCATTAACTGAACTTAACCACTTGTTCCAAAAGTTTATTCCTTTAGGAAGTCTCTCAACTGCAGAACTTCTAATTCCTATGATGATCTGGTAGATCTTGGGGACTAATGGGTTAAAGACCCAGAGAAAACAATGAATTCTCTGAAGTACACCAAAGACCGTCAAATGTGCCACGACTTCTGCTGGGAGTGCCCCCCCTCTCCTTCAACTGGTTAGTGCTCATCACTTTCAGGGCTCTTCGGTGATAAGGTCACCAATTCACCGAGTCTTGTCTGACCTCCAGCCTGGATCCATGCCCTTCTTATTTGTCTACAGAATGCAACACCCACACCCACGGGTAGGTGACCCTGATCATATTGTACCATGATTGCCTATTTACTCGTATTTACCTTTCCTGCTAGACCATGAGGCATGGAGACCATGTCTCCACCTTCCTTCCCAGCTCCTTGCCCAGTGCCTGGGTCAAAGTGGTCAGTAGATGCTTTCTGAATAAGTGCATGAATAAATGATGAATAAATAAAATTATTATTTTCTCCATAAGTTTATTTATTTTGAGAGAGAGAGAAAACAAGCTGAGGAGGGGCAGAGAGAAAGGGGGACAGAGGATCTGAAGCAGGCTCTGTGCTGACAGCAGAGAGCCTGATACAAGGCTCGAACTCACAAACTAGGAGATCATGACCTGAGCCGAAGTTGGATGCTTAACCTACTGAGCCACCCAGGCACTCCAATCATTATTTTATTTGATGGGAAATGGAGAATGGTAGATGGCAACTGTCTCAGCCCTGCCTACCCATCTCCTATCTGAGGTTCCAAACTAGGCCACAGGTGGTTTAGCCGTGGAAAACCTTCATCTTCCTCTCCTGAGCATGAGGCCTTTCCTGCCTTCCACCAGGCAGTTCCCAGACAAAGGTGAGGAAATGAATAGGAGAGGGGTCCCTAACTGGAAGCTCCTGGGACTCATGAAACTCCCTTTGGAACCACAGCCCCCAAGAGGCACATTTTAATTTGCTGGTCAGATTATAATTAGATTAGAGGTGGGAGCTCATGTAGGAAGGTTGGCTCACACCGACCTTGATGAGCTCCTGCTTTCAGGACAGTGGGGTGTCACAATGCATGGAAGATAGTTACATCGATCGATGTTAAGGCTTTCTGCTCTCAGTGGCCGGAGGGGCTTGGGGTTGCCACATTGTTTAGGAAAAAGCAAGGAAACCTGTGGTGTGGGCCGAGGCCTATGCTGGGCAGGCACGTGTCAAAGACAGCTGGTGAGCAGCTGGAGTTGGTGAAGCAAGAAGGGCAGTGATCCCAGCTCCAGGTCGTCCCCACACAATGTTGAGCTTCAGGAGAAGCTCCTCCAACTCCTCCTCCCCTCTACCCGCCCCCCTACATCCAAAGCATAGGGTCACTGTGATGAGTGTCACGGGTCCCAAGGAGAAGACAAAGAGTTGACCTATTCTCAACCCAGTGCACACCTCGATGAAGGGAGGAAGCAAAGAGGTCAGAGTTCAGGAGGTTTGCTGGAAAGTCAAATGAGCTGTGGCTCATTCAGCCTACTGGCTGGTCTATGAGCTGGTCAGGAAAGCAGGGTGGCCTGACCAAAGGCACCGGCATGTGTTAAATCTAAAGGTCCTTTGGCATGGGGGCATGAAATGGGAGTGGAGAGGGTGAGGAAAGCAGTTTTCTTTTTAAAGCAGGTTCCTTAGGCCAAAGCATAAGAGACTCTTAAAAACTGAGAACAAACTGAGGGTTCATGGCGGGTGGGAGGGAGGGGAGGATAGGTGATGGGTATTGAAGAGGGCATCTTTTGGGATGAGCATTGGGTGTTGTATGGAAACCAATTTGACAATAAATTTCATATATTAAAAAAATAAATTAATTTTAAAAAATGAAAAGTTAAAAAAATAGTAATGATAAAGCAGGTTCCTTAGGAAACAAACTAAGGATCAGGTAGGAGGCAAAGTACCTGTATAGAAAATGTGCCCCAATTTTCTCAAAAGAGGATAATAATCTTTTGTTTACTTCCCTCAAAAGGTAAAAGTCAATAATCATAGTAACAGCAGCCATAGTGTGATAAGCACTTTACATTCACTATTTCAGCTCCATATAACCACTTGCAATGAGGTACTAGTCCCATTTTATAAGTGAATAAACTGAGGCTCAGCAAAATAATGTGAATTGCCAAAGTATACACATTAATTAAGCATAGGAACCAAGATTCAAATCTAGGTCTGTGTAAGGCCAAACCTAGTACATATTCCACTAAACTACACTGGTTCTCACTCATCCAACTATCCATCCATTAGTGTGTCTTACTATCCCATAATTACTGAGCCCCTACTGTGTACCAGGGACAGTGACATTTTCAGATGGTGTAGTAAAGCAGGTCATAGCAGCCAGCTGGGTTAAAAGGGAGTCTCATTCAGATGGACAGGGTCAAAATCAGTGGTGAGATCATTTGGGGCAAGGCTCAAGGAAGACATGGCACATTAAGGAGAGGGGCAAGGAATCAAGACCACCATCACAGGGTTTCCAACACAATCTCGATTTCACATCCTTAGCCTAGTTTCAAATGTAATTCCCTATCGTTCATATCTTTCAATCTGTGCTCTATAATATATGGTTGTCAAACCTATGGGCTAATGTGGTCAAGCTCTGATGGTAGGGATTTCACCACAGTATGGGCCTGATTAGGCTCTCTCTAGGCAAATGATCTATAAGAGCACGCTGGGGCTGGTATTTTTCTTCAACTCTGGATGAAAATAACAACAAGAAAACAAAAAATATTAATAACACAAGCAGATATCTATGCACTAAATAGTCTTATGTGCATCTTATGTGGAGATTAAATCTTCATAATTACCATTGCTGAGGTAGGTGCCATTATTATTCGCATTTTGCCGAAGCGAAAACAGAGCTAGTTAAGAGATACAGCTAGGTTTTAAACTCAGGCAGTCTCCTTCCAGAGCTCTTGTTCCTCACCACTGTCATACATAACTGGACTGTGTACTCCCCAAAGCAGGGACTGTGCTTGACCATCTGTTTCTCACACATAAGACCCAGTACAGACCAGTAAATATTTGTTGAATCAATTCACTTCTGGGGCCTTAACACTGCACTGCTGATACACTGAGTTTTTAGTCAGCTCCTGGGCTTTATTTGCTAGTATTGCTAAGTTGGGACTTCCTCACCCTGCATTTTATGGTTGGTTTTTGGTTTTTTAATTGTAGACTTAAACACTCATCCCTATTAATGTTTATCACCACAGATTTAACCATTGTTCTAACCCACTGAGTTCTTTTTTCATGTCCATGATTCTTTCACCTAACATATTAGCTCTCTCTCTAAGCTTCATTTAATCTGCCAATTGGGTTGGCACTTATCCATGGTCTCAATAGAATCACTGATGTTAACTACTGAAAAGGACGAGGCCCTGTGGCTCACCACTTGAGTCTGCTCTCCAGTCTCCAATCATATATACACAACATATGAAATAGGTCATTCACCATTTATTAGTCTGTCTGAACTATTCTCCACATCATACTTTATTCATGCGAAATGTCACGAGAGACAAATACCTTGCTGAAACCCACACACACCTACTATACTACTTGTATACTCCTGACCCACTAGCCTGCAGCCTTATTTAAATAAGCAGCTCACCTCTTTCCACCATCTTGGACCCCTGGACCCTGTGGAGGCCTGCTGGGAACAGGACTCTTAAAACAACAAATATGTCTGTTAGGCTGTGGTCCAAGGCCATTTTTGTTGGCTATAAGTGAGGTCTTTGGAACCAGAGGGAACACACAGCTCTTCTTAAAACTGAAGATGTTTATGCTCTAGATAAAACTGAATTCTATCTAGGCAAGAGATATGCGTATATGTACAAAGCAAAGAACAACACAGTGACTCCTGGTGGCAAACCGAACAAAACCAGAGCAATCTGGAGAAAAGTAACTTGTGCTTGTGGAACCACTGGCATGGTTCATGCCAAATTTTGAAGTAATCTTCCTGCTAAAGCCTCTGGCCACAGAATCCGTGGGATATTGTACCCCTCAAGGATTTAAACTTAATGAAAAGTAAATAAAGGTATAGTTTGTTCTCTCAGATAGATAGGTAGGCAGATAGGTAGAATGAAAGGAAGGAAGGAAGGAAGGAAGGAAGGAAGGAAGGAAGGAAGGAAGGAAGGAAGAGCGAGCCCATGGCAGAGAGTGGATCTGATGTCTTTAAAGAAAAGATGTGGGAGTGAACCATATCACAGTCCTTAGAAGTTGAACATCCTTCCCAATGTATCCTTCCCCATGACCAGGATGAGCACTGGATGCTCTCCTTGTTGGTCCCAACTGAAACTCTCCAGGAGATCACTGAACACAGAACCCCCGAACAAGATATAGTGTTAGAGAAGGGGGGTTATCCTGAGATTGTTATCTTAGGCAAATGAGCTGGCACTGCTTTCCAGGGACCACTGTCTTGGGTTGCCTGAGGTCAAGGCATGCATCTGCCAAACTAGAATCGGTGCATGCTGGAATTGGAATATCATTACTATGAAACAGGATTATCTTGAGCAATGATTCCAAATGGGATTAGAAATGACTCTGTTACTCAGACATAATCGGCCACAGCAGCAGCAGTGGGAGAAACATCAAACTCGGCACACTTTTCTGGGGACATGATGCTGGCATTCCGGGCACCTGGCCAGCATTCTCACCCACCCTTTCTTGCTGGGAAATACTGAGCACTGTCCAGCATCGGGCAAGTGGCCACCTGGGACAAGAGCCAGTCCCATATCAAAGTGTCCTGCTCTGGGGTCTCATGTTCTAGGTCCAGCTTCTAGGATGAAAAGGAGTGGAAAAAGAATCTCCAAAGCCTACTACTTCTGAGTCACCTAAAGGTATTGGTGAGAGACAAGTAATACCCTACATTCAAAGACAGGCTTACCTGTAGACCATTCACTAATGTCTTCCTGGAGTGACCAATAATCAACAACAAGAATAATAAGGCACCACTACTACCACTAACCAAAGTAACAAACCCTTATCAAGTGCTTACAATATGGTAGGCATTGTTCTAACACTACATATATTTACATATTTAAACCTCAAAACAACGTTTTGTGGTAGATCTACTTATTATCCCCATTTTATAGTAGATGTGAAGAAACAATCACAGATAAGTGAAAGAACTTGCCGAGGTACATAACTAATAAGAGAAAGAATGTGGTTGAACCCAGGTAATCCGGCTCTAGAGCTACAGCTGTACCAATGCTAGACTACCAAAGACTGAGAGAATCATGGCCTGTGTTGGATAAGGCCTTTCCTTCGCATTCTCTGGTCTCTAGCCTCTGCTAGATCCTCCAACAAGATCTGGCACAGTCCTACTTTCTCACCTTTGTGAACCTATGCTCACCACAGTCCTTCTCTCAGAAATGCTGTCTTTCTAGCCCCCACCTCTATCAATCAAAATCCTGTCCAACTTTCAAGGCCCACCTCGTATGAAAGGCTTCCCTTAATGATGTTGCCTCTACATGGCATGATCTACACCTAGCACTATAGGTGATCTTCTCTGAGGCACTGACCACATTCTGCCTCATTCTACAGTTAAAGTGGGACTTGTTTATCCCTTTACTGCCAGATTTTTAAGATATTTTTATTTTTAAGTAATCTCTCTACCCAACATGGGCCTTGAACTTACAACCCCAAGATCAAGAGTTGCATGCTCTACTGATTAAGTCAGTCAGGCACCCCCCCCAATTGTCAGCTTTTTGAGAAATGGAGAATGTTTTGTCTGTTTTTAGACTTCTCATAATCATCGAGCACATCATCAAGAAACCCTAATTGAGCTGACTTCACTCTAGTCCCAGCACCCCTTAGGCCAACCCATAGCCTTGCTCCCCACCATCTCCCTCCACAGGCAGCATACTCCAGTGGAAAAAATGAGAATCTGTGGTTCAAAGACACCTGGCTTCAAATCCTGGTTCCCTCTTTCACTTATTAGACAACCCTGGGTATCCCTGAGCTTCACTTTCCCTGTCTGCAAAATAGGGATAATAATCCTTCCCTATTAGGATTGCAGTGAGGATTAGAGACAACCTGAGAAGTGCCTGACATAGGCTTGGCATACAGAAGGCACTCAATCACAACCATAGCCGTGATCACCACTACAGTCAGAAGATCAGCTAGCACAGCACAGGCAATAAGCAGCCAGGCCAAGAACAGGATGGGGACCCTGCGAAGAGGCTGCAGAACTCTGAGGCAGGATAGACCTCTACATGGTTGGGCCCCCGAAGGACCTGCACTGAAGCACAGGTGCAAGGGTGCTCTACCAGCACTGCCTCTGGCCAGCCAACAAGGAAGGAGAGCCACTCAGGGAAGCTGCCCCTGGTCCAGCTCCAGGAGCAGCATCACTCTAAGAACACCTGTGCAGTGGCTGACCCCATAAAGAAAGGCCTGCACAGCCAGGAATCTCAATTGAGCTACTGGTTTCTTAAAGACAGGTTTTAATGCCCACCCACCATCTCAGTAAGGTGGAGGGAAAATAAGCAAATGCTAAAAATAAATGACTGCTATGAGAGGAAATTAAATGGTCTTCAGCCAAGGATGGCGGCATTTTAAAATTAACAAAGCCCAGGTACCACATCCAGGAAGGCCTTGGCAAATGCGTGTTATCTACTCATTAGATCAGCTCCTCAGGGACCCCGGCCAAGCAGGGAAGGCAGTGCCGGGAAGCAGTCCTTCCGATGCTTATGAAATGCACTCCGGGAGAAAAAGCAGAGGAGGGAGGGAGACTCTTGTGGGGAATTTCAAACAGTTTTGCTGGAGCTCTGCTTCATAACCTCACCTTCTCTGAGGCAGGGGCTTTCAGAGTAACCATCAAGCCCAAGTGGACTTATCTGAATCTCCCCCCCACCATCCCACTCTTGGTTCCTGAGGCACAACAGCCACACTATCTAGGTGGTCTCACTGCCTGGCAGTCCAGGGACAAGGAGTCTGAGGATCACGTGGGATGGAAAACAAGCTCCCAGTCCTGTATCCTGTACTTTTTTCTTACTATAAAGAATCATAGGATACTTTGTGAATTTACATAAGCTCCCTGTGTATCGCTTGTAAATGAATTTGTCGTTGTTCATCAGGAATTACACTTTATGACGTCACAAATCATGTGAAGTCACAAACCTTTATTCTCTAGTAACAATTAGAGTATACACGTGAAATACCATCAACAATAGAAAATCTAAACATTCCAGGTGACCAGGAACTATACGAATTCATTTTGACATGACAAACAAATTCTCAGTGTGCCACCAGTCACAATTAATAATGAAAATTAGACAGGGATGATGGCTTTTTAAAATTTTTTTTTAAATGTTTATTCACCTTTGAGACGGAGAGAGAGAGAAAGAGACAGAGTGTGAGTGGGCGAGGGGCAGAGAGAGAGGGAGACACAGAATCTGAAGCAGGCTCCAGGCTCCGAGCTGTCAGCACAAAGCCCGATGCACAGCTTGAACCCATGAACTGTGAGACCATGACCTAAGCCACAGTCGGACGCTCAGCCAACCGAACCACTCAGGTGCCCCGGGATGATGACTTTTTTAAAAAGTTTTTTTTAAGTCAATTTACTGAAGTATCATTTACTCACAGTAAAATTCACCCTTTTAAGATGTACAATTTGATGAGTTTTGATTGTTCAATCCAGATTTAGAATATTTCCATCACCCAAAAGTTCCTTTGAGCCCTTCCTCCTACTCCTAAACCCTAGCAGCCACTAACCTGATTTCTGTCCCTGCAGTACTGCCTTTTCCAGATCATCCTATAAATGGAATTATATCATAGCTAGTTTTTTGTGTCTGGTTTTAGCTTAGAATAAGGCTTTTAATATTTGTCCCTGTTGTTGCACGTGTAATTTTTTTTTTTTAACTGCAGAATAGTGGTCTGCTGTATGGATGTACCATAATTTGTCCATTCACCAGTTGATAGACATTTGGATGATTTCCAGTTTGGGGCAATTGTGAATAAACTACTATCAATGTCTTTTTGAAGATTTTTGTTTTTGTTTTTAATCTTTTTAAATGTTTATTTAAACATATTTAAAACATATTTACAGAGGAGGGGCAGAGAGAGGGAGACAGAGGATCTGAAGCAGGCTCCACACTGACAGCGCAGAGCTCAATGCGGGGCTCAAACTCACTAACTGCAAGATCATGAACTGAGCCAAAGTCGGATGCTTACCTGACTGAGCCACCCAGACACCCCCAAGATTCATGTTTCTATATCTCACGGACAAAGTTGGTATAAGAGTTGGTTTTGCTGGGCTAGATGGTAATATATGTTTTGCCTTTATGAGAGACTGCCAAAGTGATTTATAGCATAATGCATTCCTATCAGCAATGATGGCAGTTGTTCTGCATCCTTGTCAGCACTTGGTACCGTCAGGTTTTCTAAACTTTAGCTATTCTAGCAGGTATACAGTGGTTTCTCCTTGTGATTTTAACTCACATTTCCCTAAATGATGAATGCTGAGTATCTTTTCATGTGCTTATTTGCCATCCATCTCTTCTTTGGCTAATGTCTGCTCAAATCTTTTGCCCATTTTTTAAAAATTGGGTTGTCTTTTTACTGTTGATTTGTAACACTTCTTTGTATCTTCTGGACACTATTCCTTTTATCAGACATGTGTTTTAAGTCATTAAAAACTATAAGGATCTAAATCATACCGTACTTCCATCACACCGCTATCCCTTGCACGTAAACACTGATGAAGTAAACAGGACAGACTTATACCTTCATTTTACAAATACTTTAGTGACACTGGACAGAGGGCCAAGCAGTAGTTGGTAACTGCTAAAACTCAGGAGACTATTTTTACCTCCACAATAAGCACCTAACCAACACTAGGCTTTAAGGAAAGCTACATCTGGAGAAATGACTGTTCTATAAACAGCTTTTGGCCCCCCAGGCTCTGCACCTCCTAAAGCCCTGTTCTGGTCCACCAGGCTCCTGGAATGGTCAACAGTCGTCACACTCCACTGCTGGCCATTGTCCACTGGGAAAGGTAGGAGGCTCCCAATCCATCCTTCAGTGAAAGAGCAAACAGTGGGGCCTGTGGCTGCTTGGACATCAAAGTTGAGCAAACAGGCCGGGCAGGCCCTGCCTCTCCGCCTACACATCCTGCAAACGCCATGTGAAGGAGCTTCCCTGAGGGGGTCATGACTTTCAGCTTGTCATAGCACACATCAAAGTTCGCACCACACACGAACTGGGTACATGGGTTCGAATCAAGTCGCCCAAGAGCGGATACTCAGCCATTGTATCCAGTTTTAATCCTGTGTTTTCCCAAGTAATTAAGCCTTCTTGCTTATGAACTTGTGACTAAGTAAAGCATCACTGAGAGGTTGTAACATCAAAGTGCCTTCCACCGTCTGTCCATGTTTGGTAAAATTGGATTTCTTTCCCTTCTTAAAGAAAAACTAATTGAATTTAGCTGAAGGCTGGGTATATTTGCACGAGCTGGTGAAGGCTATGCTAAGTCACAGTGATCATCCTGGGACCCTGTGGCTTAGCCTTTAGTTGGGTTGGGTCAAAGTGCAACACAGAATGAGGCACCCAGACTCAGGCTAAACAAGTGCCTGTGGCATGAGGCTTATGAAGGTCTCATTGTGGAAAAGGGGTCAGCCCCCAGGGACTGCTCCTCAAGTCGCTAGTACACCCAAGCTGTTACTAGGGCTGGCAAAAGGATCATCCTAGTAGAATGTTGGTAAATCTTTGGCAGAACGGCTACTGAAAACAAAGGCCATCACATTACTTGCATCCTTGATGTCAGCAGTCCGAGTAAGCTTCTTAAGGCAAAGGCTGTGATGCTTATTATCTGAATCCCCTCACAGCCTAGCACATCAGCACCAGACACAGTATAGTTTTAAAAAATGTTTGCTGGATACATAAAATGATAGTATAAAGGGGTGCCAGAACAAAGTTCCTCCTTCCTGATGAACCAAACTCTCTGTATCCCTTTTTTGCCTTGTTCGTCAGGAAACTTCAATCTAAATTAATACTTAATTCCACTAATTACCTGATTTGCAGTGAGTACAGCATCGTCCCATTTATATAAAATTACACACACACACACACACACACACACACACACACACAGATCAATCTCTAGACAGAGGGAATTTAGTTGACTGCTACTTTCTTCTCCATATTATTTTTACAAAAACAATAAACCTATTTTCAGAAAAGAAAATCTCTCGTTCAATCCTGATACAATTATCTTTCCTTTTACCAATATGATTTCTGATCCAGTTTTAACTCTCCCGTGTACATTTATATTTGTATTTTAATTTGAGTCACTGCAAACCCTTTTGGAAATAAAAGGTGAGAATAAATTATAAATTAAGTTCCCATACATACTTCAAAAATTTTGTTCTACAGTACTGTATTTTCTATTCAAAATTAAATAAGATAGTACTATCTTTACTATTCAAAATTAAGTTAAAAGACAAATACATACATAAATAACAGTTCGCAAGATGTTAATCTCCTTAAGGATAGACACTATTGTGCTCTATCCCGAAGGATGTAAGCCATGAAGCAGGCACTCACTAATGGCAGTTGAGGTGAAACGATCAGATGGTCTTAGGACCTCTCTCCCTTGAGCTTGCAAGCTGCCAACATCTAAAGGAGGTGAAGGTTCTCTGCTCTCAGCTTTGAATCAAAACTTGCAATTCCTCTACCCTCCTTTCATCCAAATCCAATTGAAAGGTGGTGGTATTTCAGGCCTGATTCCAGAAGGGCTTGGTGATTCATGAAATGAGGATCAGCACACTTCTAATCAGGAGAAACTTACTGGCAGACTGTGCTAGCATAAACATGATCATCTCTCAAGACCACCCCCCACAGCACTTTACCAATAAGGCCTACTCACTCTGACCAAGGTACTCCTGGCATTCCTTTTTATCAGGTTCTATTTTTCCTTTCTCTCTCTCTCTCTCTTTTTTTTTTAAGTTTTAATTTTAGAGAGAGGGCAAGTGGGGGAGAGGGGCAGAGGGAGAAAGAGAGAATCCCATACAGGCTCCATACTCAGCATGGAGCCTGATGCAGGGCTAGATCCCAATACCCTGGGATCATGACCTGAACTGAAAACAAGAGTCAGACTCAACCAACTGAGCCACATAGGTGCTCCTATTTTTCCTTTCCTTTTCTTTTCACATTTATTCATTTTTGAGAGAGAGAGAGAGAGAGAGACACAGAGCACAAGTGGGGGAGGGGCAGAGAGAGAGGGAGACACAGAATCCGAAGCAGTCTCCAGGCTCCGAGCTATCAGCACAGAAATGCGGGGCTCGAACCCACAAACCTTGAGATCATGACCTGAGCTGAAGTCAGACGCTCAACTGACTGAGCCACCCAGGCACCCCAATTTTTCCTTTTCTATAGCACTTCTTACCTTCTAATAAGGTATGTAGTTTACTTATGTATTATATTTATTATTTATTGTCTGTTTCTGCCTCTCTCTACGCAGGGACCACTAGTATAGAAATATGCTCTGTGGGGAAAAAAAAAAAGAAAGAAATATGCTCTGTGAGGACAGGAATCTTTGTCAAGAACAGTGACTGGCAAACAGCAGGTGCCAAATATATATATATATATATGTATATATATGTATATGTATATATATGCTATGTATCATATATATGTATATATATGTATATATATGTATATATATGTGTGTGTGTGTGTGTATATATATATATATATATATATATATATATATGATATGAATAAATTAATCTAAGTTTGCTATTTGCAATAAAAATCTGTCCCTGGGCCCTGGAAGGAAGAGGAGGGCACAAAATGGATGTTTAAAACACCAATAATTAGTCCTAGGAACCAAAACAAGTAAATACTAGCCAACACTCTCACTTCGCTCAACAAGCAACGCTGATTTGCTAATGGCCCTGGATAAAGACAGGACAATCAGTTAAGCCAACAACTCATTAGATTTAGAGAGAAATGTCCCCAAAGCACATCTACCAGCTATCTGCTCACTGATTGACAGTACTCTTAAGTATAGTGTTATTTCCTATTCTGTCTCAGCGCTGAAAATACTATGTAAAGAAGGGCACACACTCCCTTCTCTTTTCTCCACCACCTGCTATCTCTTGTGAACGGAGATACTTGCAAGCTGGGAAAGAAAACTGGTGGGTGGGGTGGAGGTGGTGGTGGGTGGAGTATCACTGGTAGAATAAACACATGTGTTTATGTGTAGAGACATCTAATATGGGCAACAGAGAGTAACAACTCACCATTTGTAACAGGTAGCACAAACATTATCTCACTGGGTTCTCACAAAAATATAGCAAGAATCTACCCTGCTCACAGAGTCAGTCCTCTCCTAACCTCTGCTTTGATAATTTCCTGTCCACATGGCTCTGACATCATTGATTACACTACACTCTGTCTCTCTACCTGCCATTCTTTTTCACATTGGACCTTGAGCTCCCAAAGTCTCTGGTTCTCCAATGATGAGCACAGAGTCTGGCTCAGAGTAGACGTTTACCAAATGTTTGTAAAAATAAATGATTTCAGATGAAGAAATAGAGTGCCCACAGAATTCTTAAATTCAACGAAGGGTCAGAACCAGGACTGGATTCCAGGACTCTCAACTGCAAAGCCTATTTACATCAAGTTTTCTTTTTTCTTTTTTTCTTTTTTTAATGTTTATTTTTGAGACAGAGAGACAAAGACAGAGTGCGAGTGGAGGAGGGACAGAGAGAGAGGGAGACAAAGAATCGGAAGCAGGCTCCAGGCTCTGACCTGTCAGCACAGAGCCTGACACGGGGCTCCAACTCACGTGCCATGACATCATGACCTGAGCCAAAGTCGGATGCTCAACTGACTGAGCCACCCAGGCGCCCCACACCAAGTTTTCTTTTAAGGGCTTGGAGCTTCAGTGGCAAATAAGGAAATGGAATTCTGAGAAACAAGTTCAGGACAGAGGAGCAGAGAGGGGAGACCTATCTCACGTATAGCTAAGTCTCTCAGCCAGTCTGAAGCACTGCCATCTTTATATTAGAAAACCCGTTTTGTTGGTTTCCACCACATTTATGATCCTTCCAAAGGAGGCCAGTACTGGCAGACAAAAGCCTTAATGATCTGCTTAAAGGAAAAATTAAAACTGGTAACTCAAACTATCAATTTCAGTGGCTGCTACTTAAGTGCCCAGTCTGCTTTTTTTGAAAGCATTTCTTTTTGTTCCTTTTTAATCAATTCTTTTGCATAACTACAGCTAGAGACTGGGATGGAGAGGCAGTATGCAGCACTAGCCCAGGATCTGGCAGCAATGAGGTAAAGTAAAACACACAAACTTTGTAGGCAGCCAGACCAGGCTCTAAGTCGTCTGTGTGATCTCAGACAAATCACCTTATCTCTTTGGGCTTCAGTTTTCTCAGCTACAAAATGAGAAATCCATCCATCCACCACCTACCTACCTACCTACCTACCTATCTTGTGTCAGTTGTGAGAACTGAAGTAACTCTCTACACACAGGGGACTATTTCAGTCTTTACAAAACAGCTATCCCTTGAGGAAATGGGGGAGCGGGCAGGAAAAGAACACGGCCTCCAATGGGAGGGAGAATGCCCCCGGCCTTCCCTAGTTTCCATCAGAACCTCCAAAGAAATAGCCTAGCGGGGCCCTTACTGTGACTACAGATTCCTCACATGGACAGATGGTGGAGTAAGAAAACATGGAGGTAACTCAAATGTGTACCTTCAACCACTTAACACACTTCCAAACATTTCGTGACTTCAATAATGCAAATGACATGCCTAATGTCACAAAGCCAATGAAAGATGGAGCTAGGATCCAGAGTTATATTCTTCCCTCTCCACATCTTCTATACTTTCCACTGCACAAGGTGTAGACCTGACCTTCTCCTTAGTCCACCACCCTACCTCTGGAGAAAACAGCAGGGAGACAAGCAAGGGTGGGAGAGGGTTCTGGAATATGGTCTGCAGGGATCTGGCTAAGGGAGCCCTGTGTGGAAGGAGATCTCTCACCTGTCGTTTCGGCTGATGGCTGCCACCATGAGTGCTGTCCACCCAAGTCTGTGCCTTGCATTGACATCTGCACCTTCTGACAAGAGCCTAGGAAGAGAGAAATATTTTCAGTGTATGGCATATCATGGA
Source organism: Leopardus geoffroyi (assembly GCF_018350155.1). Lineage (NCBI taxonomy): Eukaryota > Metazoa > Chordata > Mammalia > Carnivora > Felidae > Leopardus > Leopardus geoffroyi. The sequence continues at coordinate 59,313,132 of NC_059329.1, read as the reverse complement.
CGTAAGAGTGGAAGAAATGAGACAGACAGTCAACAAATAGGGAGGCTACATGAATCTGGAAACAGTCAGAGGCCTTTGAGAACTAAGTACCCACTCTAGCTCCTCTGGCCAGTCTCCCCCACTTCCCCAGGCATCCCCTACCCCTCTCCTTCTTCCCTTAATCAGTCTGACCCCTGCTGTTATCTTTCCAGCCTTCTGAGGAAAGAATGTGCCTTCTCTATCTTAATACCCTGACACTCCCACTACCTTGGTCCAGAATGCTCTCTCCCTGATTCTTTGCCTATTCTAATCCTACTTCCATGGTATGGAATACAATCCTGGCTTGAGAGCTCCCCCAAGAAGGCTTCCTTAGCTCATCCAATCCACAGATCTGTTTTCCATCCTTAGAATTTCCCCATGCTTAGCACTGAATGCCCAATGACACTGCTTATCTAGGTAATTCCCAGTTTGCAAAAGGATCACACTCAAGTTTCTCTGTATGGTGGTTATTTGGAAATTCAAAATCTCAAACCCAAGGAAACATGGAAAGAATGCTAGAAATGCTAGATTGGGGTGCCTGAGTAGCTCAGTAGGTTAAGCTTCCAACTTTGACTCAGGTCATGACCTCGCAGCTCATGAGTTTGAGCCCTGCGGCAGCTCTGTGCTAGCTAACAGCTCAGAGTCTGGAGCCTCCTTCAGATTCTGTGTCTCCCTCTCTCTCTCTCTGCCCCTCCCCCAATTGTGCTCTGTCTCTCTGTCTCTCTCTCAAAAATAGATAAATATTACCAAAAAAAAGAAAGAAATGCTACATTAGGTTTCTAGGAGAGTCCACACAAGCCTGACTCTATGCCAGTGCCTAACACATAGTAAGAGCTCAATAGTTGCTGGATAAATTAACGAACACAGTTTTATATGTATCACTAAAATCCTGAATTCTGGGTCCTAGGAACAGGGGGCTCTACAATGTGGGGGTGGATAGAGAGAAGGGGAGTAAACAGAATCAACCTCTTACTGGACACCTACTATAAGCAGGAACTGCCTTCAGAACTTGACACACCTGCTCTCATTTGCTCTTCATAGACGCTTAAGGAACTGATGCTAACCTCCTCTTCTCATGGATGAGGTAACAGGCTCAGTGAGGTAAAATGACTCGCTAAAGGTCACAAAGCTAGCTAAGGAGTGATCAGTGACTGAAGTTCAGGCTGATAAAGGCTCTAGAGCTGGAACCCTTCTCGCCTCACCACCCTTCCTCCAAACTGAACCTGACGCCATGGCACATGGAAGACAAGATACTCAACTGATTTTAGCAATCACCATGCGTGCCTGGTCCTGTGCTAGATTCTGGGATGGGGGGTGAGAAGACACAGGTGTACCCTAGAGAGCAAATGACACTGTTGTGGAGGGAAGACTCAGGACAGCAGGAAATCAAAGCCTGCAGCGTATAGTTTTCCACCAGAAGTGCTACAGGAGACCAGGAGAGAGGGGGACCAAAAGGCAAGAGGAATTCACCAACAAGGCAGGATCTGCTTATGAGGACTGGGTGGGAGGGTGTTTGGAGGACTCTTTAGAGGGGAGCAAATGAAAGGGCACCTGCAGAGAGTCTGGAAGCTTAGAATTGAGTCCTAGTGCCATTCTTGTGCCACAATCTGCAGTCACTGCTCCTCTGGACCAAGCCAAATAAAAGCTCTGTGCTGCTGAAGTAAGCAGGTGATGAAGGCTTGGGAGGAAAAGCCACATCAAGTATGTATTCACTTGGCCCATGCTGACGCAGGGGAGAAGACAGGCCAGCAAGGACATAAGAATGCGTCAGAGGAGCGCTGTGAATGGGGAGCACAGGCTACAGGTGCACACCCAGGAGACCTAACCCAGTCTTAGTGACCTGGAAGCCCTTCCTGAGGATTGTGATGCTAGAGAGCCCGACAAATGAGGTCGAAGGAGAGGAAGGAGTGCATGAGGCAGAGGCTAAAGCCTCTCCCCCAGAAGAGAAGGCAGCATGACTGGGCACAAAATCTGAGGGAAGAGTGTTGAAGAGGAGATTGAGAAGTCACTCATCTCTGATCTCTAATTTGGAGGATTTCTTCCGGTGAAACTCCTGGGCCTCTTTACCACACACAGTTAAGCCTTTTTTATGCAGGAACAATTTTCTATGGCCAAGAATATTAAAGAGAGTAAGAACCCTGTGAGACAAAAATCTCTTTGCACAAAACCTCCTTCCTAACTTACAAAACCTTCCCTGGTTTAGCAGGTGCTGTGGAAAGTGCATGGGTATGAGAGTTTAGAGCCTGGGGTTCTGATCCTAACTGTGATTCTGATAGGATGGCTTCATTTCTCTGGTCCTCAGTACAGAAGGCCAGAAAATCAGGACCAGCCGAAGCAAATCAAAGAGGTTTCTGAAGGAAAAGCCTGAACTGTGCCTTGAAGAATGGAAACAGTTTAGAGACGAGGGAGGAAGTGCGCAACAGTCAAGACAAAAGGAACAAGACACTATCAGGAAACAGGGAAGCAATGGGAAGGTATATTTGGAAATCATCAAGTAGATCCATCCAGGTACAGTTCTTGGCAGAGAAACAGGCAGCTGCCAAGGTATGCAGGGCCTACAACAGAGCCTCTAAAGTCAAGACACAGGGCCAAGGCAGTGGGCGTAAGTCTCTTTTGAGACATAGGCTTCTTTGAGAATATGACCAAAGCTGACGATTCTCTCCAGAAAAGTGCACAAGAGCACAGGTACTCAAAAAAAAGATTTTTTTTTTCAATGTCCAGGAGTTCACAGGTCTTCATGAAATCAAAAACAGATCATAGGTTACAAACCCAACTTGAAGAGTTGACAAATGCCCGGCATGCATGCTACTGTCCTACCTCCTGCATCTAAGTCAGAAATCATGAATCTCTCCCGGAAGTTTTTTCTGTGGAGCCTTTGAACAAGCCTCAGAATCCTTTTCAACCCTCGTTCTAATCAGGCATCATCGATAAGCTAAAGCCGGCAACAGAGAAGAAACCTATTTGGCATTCCTTAAGACTCTTACCACAGGCAAAAGGGTTGTCACTGAAGGTTTCTGTGTAAAAGAAATTATAAAATTAACCTGATAGCTTAAGCAAGCTGACTCTGAAAGGGGAGAGAGTAGAAAGTGGGGACAAGAAGACAGTTTGGGAGCTGTTGTAACATAGACAAGGGAGACAAGTCAGGGCAGGAAAATGAGAAAGCGGGGCATGGCCAGGAAAAACTCAGTGCAGCCAGAATCCCTCCTGTCTCCAGTGGGACAGTGAGCCGTTTTCCCCTGCCTGGGCCCTGAGAATTCTGGAAGCAGCTCTGATCTGGAAGTAGGGCTGAAGAAACAGGACTGAGATGCGTCCTCCTCATGCCCCTTGAGGACCGAGTATGGTGTAATGAAAAGGATGAATAAAAGGACTTTGTAATAAATCAAACCTGGATTCACATTCTAGCCCAGCTAGATAACCCTAGGCCAATCAATTCTCTGAGTCTCAGTTTTCTCACCTATCAATAGGGACACTAACCTCTAATTTGCTGGGATCCTAGCCCAGTACCTGGCACATAGAAGGTGTTCGATACAGGGTGGCTTCCACCTGCCACCTTACCCTACTTCCACCTCTTTGATGGAACGAAGTGTTGTAGTCTGACGTTGGCAGTGGCAGGTTGGCCAATACCCAGGGATTCTAAGACAGGGTCACACAGGATGACTGGGTAATTCATTCAGCTTGGCTCTGGGCACTCCTCTCTTCATTTATTCAACAAACATGTGTACATACCTACTCTTTGCCCAGCTGCATGCTGGCTCCTGGGAAGGAGACAAGACAGAGGTTCTTGCTTTCCAAAGCCTGAGCCAAGCAGTGTTTTCTCTTTATATATGTACACACACACACGTGTTGTATTTATTACTTTTTTTTCACAAATAATACATTTTAAGATTAACTCACACCACCAAGTATACAATAATTCCATTTTTAAAAATTGCTATATAATTCTCAATGGCACATTCACCAGATTTTTTCCTTCTCTGCTCTCCCAGAGATACCTTCTGAGGCAGTCTCCATCTCCCAGCCACCAAAAGTAATGCTCAAAGAACATCCTCTTACGGGGGGCCTGGGTGGCTCAGCTGGCTAAGCATCTGACTCTTGATTTCGCCTCAGGTCACGATCTCACAGTTTCTGAGTTCGAGCCCTGTGTCAAGCTTTGCGCTGACAGTGTGAAGCCTGCTTGGAATTCTCTATCTCCCTCTCTCTCTCTGGCCCTCTCCGGCTCTCTATCAAAAATAAATAAACATTAAACAAAACAAACAAACAAACAAACAAACAAAAAGAACAAGAACATGTGCCCTTTTGGACCAGTATGAGTATTTCTGAGGCATGTACTTGCAGTGAGATCCCTGGGTTTTAGGGTGTTCCTGTGTCCTGCTCTCCCAGCCAACACTCGGCAGTTGCCAGCTTCCTACTGACTGCAAGCCCAATAGGTGTAAAGGGATCCCACGTTATTGTTTTAGTTTGCATGTCTCTGATTAGCAACAATTTTCAGCTACTTGTTACACGGCCATCAGCATTTAGGGGTTATCTTTTTTCTGTACAATGCAGAGTTTTCTTCTAAGAGGAGGACTGCTGGAAAAGAGGGCTTCTCTAAACTTGCTATCCTGTCAATGAACAGAGCCAAAAGAGCAGAGAGCAGTCAGGCAGCCTGGGCTCTAGTTCCAGGGCTGGCGCCTCCTACTCTAACAAGCTACGGAAGGTATCTCATCCCAAGCTTTAGCCTCCTCATAGGCTCTTACGGGTTTCAGGAGGGGACACTGAAATCTGAAGGAAAGGGCTCCACCAACTTGAAGGCTCATTCCTAGGAGGCAAATCTTGGTGTTCTTCAGCAACACTCCAGCTTTTGAGCCCTGCACAGCATCCTGACTGAGCACCATTCTTTGCAGCCTTCTGGGGGCTCAGATGTAACAAAAAAAGCAATGACCCTGGAGTCCAAGGGCTGGAGTTCAGATTCTCACTCTCTCGCTTACTAGCTGTGGCACGGGGGATATTAATCTCTATTATGCAAGGTGGCTGTAAGGATTAAAAGAGATACCACGGGGTAGCACTCCATAAGGAGTGGTGGCACTTGGTGACTCAAGGCAGCACCAGTACCAACATTACAAACCATCACAAGTGAACCCAGCTACAAACAACTTTTCCTCCTTCAAAGCTGGCTGGGGCCCCTCCCCCACTTCCCCTCTGTGCTCAAAGTTAGGATTTCACACACCCAGGTCTCCTCCATTTCATTTTGTTCCTTTGCAAGTGAATGCCCAGTAGGCAGTCATTTCAAAGTTTCGGGCCAGCTGGGCTTGCGGGTGGCTGCCTGCTGAGAGTGGCTGAAAGGGCCTCTGAGGCCTGAGAAAGCCACCCCTGCTCTCCCCTGTGATTTTCACCAACGGACAAAATGCGGCAAGTGAATTAATCTCTTTTAAAAAGAGCAATGCTTGTGACAGAGCACGGTATCTCCGAAAAGGTTAGGATTCCATCATCCCTGAGATGATGAGTGGAATGCTTAATGCAGGTTGCCACTCAGGGCAGAGCAGCCTCTGTCCAGGAGTTGGGCACTGCAGGCCTTTCTGGGCTCCGTCCAGACTTGTGGAAGGCCCTTCCGTAATGAACTAGGTCTCTCCTGCCTGGCAGAGCAGTGGTGGGTGACACTAATTGGGGGTGGCCCAGGGCAGCAGACAGGAAGGAGGCCACACTAGCAGTCAGGAGTTGAACCCCAGATCTCACACAGCTCTCAGGAAGTAGGGTGGAGCAGAGGAATTACCAGGATAGACTTGGTCCACATGCATGCTCCAGCATTACTGGGTGGGTAGCAGTGAATGAATGCATGACCTAGCCTCTCTGAACTTCACTTGGTCCCCTCATCTGAGTGACAGCTACTGCTCTACAAGCCTGTTTCCACATCTGTTAAAAAAATGGAGGACCCCAGCGGCCCTACTCCATAAGTCACACAGGGGTGCCATGAAGAAACAATGAGGCAAAATATGTAAAAATACCTGACATGCAGTAAAAATAAAGCACTGGACAAACAGAACAACGGCCTGTACTATTATCATTTCCCAATTAGTATCTACCCCATTTTAAGGAAGTTAACAAGAGTAAACCAGGATATGTGAAAGGTGTACACAGAACTTGGAACATAAGTACTCAAAATTTTCTGTGAAATGATAAATAAGCAGTCTCAAATCCCCAGGCAAGGGCCAGCAGTAGAAAAGGGCACCCTAGCCCAAGACCTAAAGATCTCCATAGGGGGGCGCCTGGGTGGCTCAGTAGGTTAAGCGTCCTACTTCAGCTCAGGTCATGATCTCCTGGTTTGTGGGTTCGAGCCCCACATCAGGCTCTGTGCTGACAGCTCAGAGCCTGGAGCCTGCTTCGGATTCTGTGTCTCCCTCTCTCTCTGCCCCTCCCCCACTCATGCTCTCTCTCTCTCTCTCTCTCTCTCTCTCTCAATAATACATTAAATAAACGTTAAAAAAATTAAAAAAAAAAAAGATTTCCATAGGAAAGGAGGCAAACCATAAGAGACTCTTAAGGACTGAGAACAAACTAAGAGTAGATGGGGGGTGAGGGAGAGGGGAAAGTGGATGATAAGCAGGGAGGAGGGCACTTGTTGGGATGAGCACTGGGTGTTGTATGGAAACCAATTCAACAATAAATTATATTAAAAATAAATTAAATAAATAAGTAAGTAAATAAAGATTTCCATAGGAGAGTAACAAATCAAGGGGGACAACAAAGCTGCTCTGATATATCAGGAATCCAGGAGAGATCTGAAGGCTATGGACCAAACATGAAACAGTTAAGGGGGAAAGGGGGTGGGGGGTATTAAACTTTCCCTTCCTGCTGTGAGTGCTTCTGTATTCTTTTAAGTTTTATTGTTGTTTTGGCAACAATGAACATACTATTGCTTTTCTTTTTTAAACAAAACTTTCTTAGGGGGAAAAAGCCCCTTACCCTTTTTTTCTCCAAGAAGGCTTCCCTAAGACTGCCTTGATGCTGCCTCATTGGCCTATGCTAGCTAACCTATATCGCACATCAGTTTCCTTTTCTTTTTTTTAATGTTTATTTTTGAGGGAGGCAGAGAGAGAGAGAGAGAGAGCGCGCGCGCGCGCGCGCGCACACGGGTGGGGGAGGGGAAGAGAGAAAGGGAAACAGAATCAGAAGTAGGCTCCAGGCTCTGAGCTGTCAGCACAAAGCCTTGATGCAGGGCTCGAACCCACGTACCATGAGATCATGACCTGAGCTGAAGTCAGACACTCAACCGACTAAGCCACCCAGGCTCCCCAAACACATCAGTTTCCTTGTCCCCCCACCCCCTCCTCCAGTCAGCATGACCCTCCTGTCTCTTCACTCCTTGTGCTGGCACCACAGCCACTCTCTCAAGGCTCAGGGGCTGAATGAATGAGTACATGTATATAGCACTTCCCGACATATATCTCTCACCAATACCTGTCTTATGTTGGAAGTTACCTGTTATATATTGGTTAGGCCTGTCTTCTTCAAAGAACTTAGGCTCCTGTGTATATGTGGGAGTATGTGGGTATGGCTTCTCAGGCTCAGGGCTTGGGATACTTCAGATGCAGGCCTGGGGCTAGAGGCCATGGATTCTAGTCATGGCTCTCTCAGTAACTAGCTGTGTGATCCTGGATAAATCAGTCTCTCTGGGCCTCACTTTTCTGTGTGGTAAAATAGGGGACGTGAATTCAATGATTTCTCAAGTCTCTGCCAGTTCTACAATCTTAGGATTCTAATTACATATAATGTCAAAATTTGAGAAGTGGATTCCTGACAGACACAGGCATCAGCAAGACTTCCAAAGAAAAGACAACTCCTCCAGCTGCTGTCTGTAGGAGGGAGACAGTCCCAGACAGGGATATGGGGGCAGTTTTGAGTTATTCTGGCTAACCAGCTCTTCTACTCAGGGGAGGGAGGTACCACATGATTTTTCTTCCTCTTTCTTTACAACCAATCAATACAAAGCGGCCACTGAACTTCAATCGTGCATTGTTCCAACTGATTTCCGGATCCTTCACATTAACTGGCTCTCAGCTGCAGCTGGGAAGGGGGGCTGAAGGGTAGGGAGCCCTGGCCCACCTGCATCAGAGGCCTGGAAGCAGTGAGCCATGCAGACTCAATCATGATCACTATCTGGGCAACAGGACTCTGGCTGGAGCCTCGCAGAAGGTCCTGTTTACAGTAATAACAGCACCAGGCCAGGCTGTCTGAACAGAGGCAAGGCGCCTGGGGCTAGAATCCACACACACAGCCTCCATCTGCGCCTTATCTACCCAGTAAGCCTGGGCTGAGAGGGGCAGGGCTAGGGAGGAAGAAGGCTGCTCTCAGAACTCAGCCTGGGCCAGTGGACTTTAGGTAGGATCCTGGTGCTCTAACTTCACAGACATGAGGCCTCTTTAGCATCTTCTGCATTTGCTACTTGAACAAAGCATTCTCCTTTAAGGCCCTGCATGGGACCCTTCCTCTAGGAAACTCTCTAGTTGCTCTTTCTGCCAGGAATATGGCTCACCCCAGCACTGCCATACCCAAACTGCTCCAAAGGCAAGCAGGTGGGCAGAGAGGGAGAAGGGCAGGCACTTATGCAGCACTTACAACAAACGTGTAGAATGTGCCTGTAAGCTTCCTGACTAGTTATTTCCTATCATATAAAGTTTTAAAATTTCTAGACATAATAAATGATCGGCAGAGATTAATCAGTCCAATCCTTCCTTGTACAGATACAGATGTGGAGGTCCAGAAAGCATCAGCCTCAGACTAGACTAATTTGGATATGAACCTGCATGTGTCTCTTCCAGGCTGCATGACTATAGTAGGTCACGTTAACCTCTCTGAACCTCAGTCAGTCACCTTAACCTTATCAGCCTGCCAGACCTACTTAACAAGGGTGCTGAGCTTGAGCAAAGGAAATACCATATGCAAAAGCACTTACATTTTGCAAATGTTAGTTGTCATTACCACAAGTTTTCATTTGTTCGAAAGCACACAGCACAGGAGCTGGATCAGACCCTCACTGAATAGTACTAGATGAAATGGAATGAAGTCCAATGCTGGGTGACCATTCTTTGTCCCATCTCCCTGTTTCAAGCAGAAACTTGACACACATTAAAGGGCACAGATTTTTTTAAGTTTATTTATTTATTTTGAGGAGGGGAGGGGCAGAGAGAGAGGAGAGAATCCCAAGTAGGCTCCATGCTGTCAGTGCAGAGCCTGATGCAGGGCTTGATCTCACAAACCATGGGATCATGACCTGAACCAAAATCAAGAGTTGAACACTTAACCAAATGAGCCACCCAGGTGCCCCTCACAGATTTTTTTAAACTTTATTTTGAAATGATTTCAAGCTTACAGAACAGTTACAAAAATAGGACAAAAAAACTAAGATCCATCCTCCACTCAGATTCTCGTTACATTTTGCCTCCTGTGCTTAGCCATTCCTTTTCTCTATTTTTAAAATTTTTAAAAATATTTATTTATTTTTGAGAGAGAGACATACAGCGCAAGTGGGGAAGGGACAGAGAAAGAGGGAGACACAGAATCTGAAGCAGGTTCCAGGCTCTGTGCTGTCAGCACAGAGCCCAATGTGGAGCCCAAACTCACAAACTGCAAGATCACAACCTGTGCCAAAGTTGGCTACTTAACTAACTGAGCCACCCAAGCGCCTCTCCTTTTCTCTATTTTTTTCCTGGACCATATGAGAGTTAGTTTCAGACATTATGTGCCCCTTTACTCCCAAATACTTCAGCACATATTTCTAAGTACAAGGTCATTCTCTTTCATAACCACTAACCAATAATGACCAAATTTGAACACTTAGCATGGATAAAATGTTTTTATCTAATATTCAAATTTCATCAATTATCCCAATAATGTCCTTCATAGAAATTTCCCTCTGTAATCCAGATATAAGCCAGGATCAATATTAGAACCAGGCATTGCAAGTGTCTTCAGTTTCCCTTCACTAGAATAGTTGCTGGGCCTTTCTTTGATTTTCTTAGTTCTGACACTTTTACAGAGGAAGGCTAATTTGTTTGTAGAACATCTTTCAGTTTGGCTAACGATTTTTTGAGGAACCCATTTCCTATTATTCATCCATTCATTCCACAAACTTTCCATGAGACTGGTTATTACAGAACTCTGAGCTGAGTTCCACTGTGTCCTTCAAGGCATTCACTGTTCAGCTCCACACCTGGCAAACAGCTAAAATACAAGCAAGGACCCTGGAGAAGGTGTTGTGTGAGGGTAGGTCAGAGCAACAGAACCACAGGGACAACTTCCTGGAGGCAGAGACATGAGTTGCACCAGAAAGGACAGGCAGAAGCACAGATTCCCCCAATGATCTCCTGGGATCCTCTTTTAAATTTTATTTTTATTATTTTTTTTTAATGTTTATTTATTTTTGACACAGAGAGAGACAGAGCACGAGCGGGGGAGGGGCAGAGAGAGAGGGAGACACAGAATTGGAAGTAGGCTCCAGGCTCTGAGCTGTCAGCACAGAGCCCAACGCGGGGCTCGAACTCACAGACCACGAGATCATGACCTGAGCCGAAGTAGGACGCTCAACCGACTGAACCACCCAGGCGCCCCTTAAATTTTTTTTTTAATGTTTTTATTTATTTTTGAGACAGAGACAGAGACAGAGCATGAGCAGAGGAGGGGCAGAGAGAGGGAGACACAGAATCTGAAGCAGGCTCCAGGATCTGAGCTGTCAGCACAGAGCCTGATGCAGGGCTCAAACTCACAGACTGGGAGATCATGACCTGAGCTGAAGTCGGACACTTAACCGACTGAGCCACCTGGGTGCCACTCCTCGAATCCTCTTCAAGAAACATCCCTGTTTCCCCAAGCAGTGTGTGTTAAGGCTGGGACGCAATAAAACATGAAAAGCAACAATACAAGGCTATAAGGAGGAGAGGGTGGCCCAGAGCACCCTTATCTGGGTACCTCTGCCCAGGGCTATAGGGTATGTCCCAGTCAACAGCTGCCCTGGTAACTTGGTGACAAGATGGAAATGCCGGTCTAGGTAGCTGAAGTGTGGGAAAGGGCCACCGGCGCCACCTACTGGCACTACAGTAGGACTCTAGCTGGGCAGCTGGCTGGTTGCCAGATAGCTTGTCACAATATGGCAGTGAGACACAGAAGTGACTCAGACTTCTCCAACACGGCTGGCACTTGAGCCACCAGTGCCAAGCTCCAGAACCCCATGCTTTTCAGTAAATACTGGACTGTGCAAAGTCAGTCACAATACCTGACTCCCTAGACAGGTGGAGGCAAAGACTGGCCTACATTAATTCAGGTTGATTCCAGTAACAAAACTTAGGTAGCATCTTCTCCAAGTCAGGCTCTGTGCTGGGCACTAAGTGTACAGATATGAATCAGACATGGACCTTGTCCACAAGCAGCTCCCATCTGAATTGGGGTTGTGGAAATGGGACAAGTACACAAATAAATGCTTTAAGTATCGCAGGTGCCCTGAGAGCTCTGCTCACTCAGGGTCAGTGAGCACACAACATACTTGGCTCCTCATGTGGAGAGCTCTTGAATGGTGAAGTCAAAAGAACTCACACTTCTTGAGCAGCCTACTATGTATCAGGCACCTGACGTGATCTCCTCTGATCTTGTGACTAGTTAAGGACTTGCTTAAGATGACTAGCCAGTAAGTGGCAGCTTGGGACTGGGACCTCTCCCTACTGAACCACACTGCCTTCCAGGGCACATATCCCATTTCTTCCCTCCTTTCCCACATTTAGCCTGGGGCCAGCACACCACAGGAATCTGATGGGACTAATCAACTGACAAAAAATGACAAAGAAGGAAAAGACTTAAACGGAAAGGAGGGATCTGAAGGATGGAGATACCCTTTGATTAGTTCTGCTTTCTAGAACCTTCTCCCATTGAAGAGACCCTCTTCTCCCAGACTCAAGATGAGAAAGGCCCAATCCATCCCTTCTTCCTCACGGCAATCTCCACATTAGCAGCACTACTTTCATACTCATGTAGCAATACATGGCAATACGATACTTTAAAAGTGGTCTTGCCTTTAGGTTAAAACAAGTTTGCTAAACAAATCCAATCAAAAGGTTAAAGAAGTACAGAAGCCCTGGTTCTCAGCAGGCTGGGCTGACTGCAAGCTTACAGAATCTAGGAGCACAACACAGCTACCAAAAAAGCTAGTGCAAGCTCAGGCTATATTAATAGAAGCATAAAATCTCTGACAAAAGGGATGACTGCCCTGTTCCTCACAACTGTGGTCATGCCACACTGTAATTCAGAAAGGGCACCAAAACTTTGTGGCCATTTCATTAGGAAATGACTAGGATGGGTAGAAGACTTGAAAACAGTTTAGGGAACCAAGTCTTACTTGGCTTGGAGCTGTGTCTCCTAATATTTAAAGGTCTGGAGGGGCGCCTGGGTGGCTCAGTCAGTTAAACATCTGACTTCGGCCTAGGTTATGATCTCGCCATTCCTGAGTTCGAGCCCTGCATTGGGTTGTCAGCTGTGCTGACAGCTCAGAGCCTGGCGCCTGTTTCAGATTCTGTGTCTCCCTCTCTCTCTCTGCCACTCCCCCACTTGCACTCTCTCTCCCAAAAATAAATAAACGTTACCAAAAAAAAATTTTTTTTTTTAAGTCTGGAACAGGAAAAGAGTTGCGCAGTCCTGGAGGACAGAGCAGGGACTAAAGGGCAGTTGCAGGGGAAGCTAACACATAATGACAGCCCACTGTGTGTCAAGTGCTATGCCAGTGCTTTCACACATACAGCTTCAGAATTCATCACAAGATAAATGTTTTTCTAATTACCGAGTGCCTTTGCTTACATTACTCCAAATGCCCAGAAAACCTTTCCACCAAGCTCCTTGTACCCAAATACTACGAATCTCCAGGCCCAGACTAAATGCCACCTTCTCTATGAAGCCTTAACTTTTCTTACATACTAATTACAAGTCTCTTACCAGACTGCAAGTTCTTGAAAGGCAAAAGTCATCATGATGCATGTTTATTCTCCTCCTCAATGCCAAATGGGGCATAATGCTTATAAGGGGTCTTAAGAATAAATAAATGCCAAAAAATATATAAAAAATAAAAATAGGGGCGCCTGGGTGGCTCAGTCGGTTGAGCGGCCGACTTCGGCTCAGGTCATGATCTCACGGTCCGTAAGTTCGAGCCCCGCGTTGGGCTCTGTGCTGACAGCTCAGAGCCTGGAGCCTGTTTCGGATTCTGTGTCTCCCTCTCTCTGACCCTCCCCTGTTCATGCTCTGTCTCTCCCTGTCTCAAAAATAAATAAAATGTTTAAAAAAAATTTTTTTTAATAAAATAAAATAAAAATAAATGCCAAAGCAGATATACAAATGGCCAATAAGCATGTGAAAAGATGCTCTATGGATGGATCATCAGCCATCAGGGAAATGCAAATCAAAACTACAATAGGATATCACTTCACACATACTAGGATGGCTATAATTAAAGACAGACAATAACAAGTTTTGAAAAGACTAGAGAAGTCAGAACCCTCATACATTGCTGGGGAGAATGTAAAATGGTGCAGCCACTTTGGAAAACAGTCTGGCAAATGGATAATAGAGTTATCCTATTGTGCAGCAGTTCCACTTGTAGGTATCTACCCAAGAGATATGAAAACATACATTCACATAAAAACCTGTACATGAATGTTCACAGCAGCATTATTCACAACAGCCAAAAAGTAAAAACATAAACACCCATCAACTGATGAAAAAAGAATGTGGTATATCTATACATGGAATATTATTTAGCAATAAAAAGAATGAAGTACCAATACATGCTACAACATGGATGAACCCTGAAAACATTACGCTAAGTGAAAGAAGCCTGTCCCCAAAGACCACGTTGTATGATTCCATTCATGGAAAATGTCCAGACAGGCAAATCCACAGGGACAGAAAGTAGATCAGTAGTTGCCAGGTTCTGGGGGGAGTGACAGGGAGTGACTGCCCATGGGACCAGGATCTTTTTTGGGGTGAGGGGGTGATGAAAATGTTCTGGAATGAGGCAGTGGTGATGGTTGCATAATCTTATAAATATACCAAAAACCACTGCACCCTTTAAAAGAGTGAATTCTATGGTATGTGAATTATATCTCAAAAAGAAAAAGAAAAGAATAAAAGAAAGAATGCTTACTCAACCAGAGTTTGTGCATCCTTTGGGAGGTAGAGAGGGCCTCATACCTAGAGGAGCTGTCCAGCAGAAAACCTCCTTGAAGGGGAAAAAAAAAAAGAAAACCCAAAGAAGGACTTGAATACTGAAGAAGTGAGGCCAGAGACAAAAAGTGCCTTGGATCCAGTCTACCCATGCAGGGGCTATAACTAAATGTCACTTGCCCTAGAAACGATCCTGCCCTGCCTGCTGGACTCTGAACCCCTGGGAATTCAGAGGCCTCCCACAATTGTTTGTGCTTTATATCCTGTCCCTGCTCACTGTCCATCTGCAAAAGCTGGTCAAACACACAGACTTCCCGGGAGGCCTGGGTGCTATCCCCCCCCAAACAAAAGGGCATTGAGATGGAAGCCTCAGCTCAGCCTCAGAGAGGATTCTTATGCAACCTTCCTGGGCCTCCCATCGACATGAATGGAGGATCCTGGAGACCAGTCAGCCTGTCCAGCTGCTGTACCCTCCTGCTGGGTAGCCTCTGGAGAATAAACAGGGCTTCATTCAACCAATCAATCAACCAGTAAGGCTCTATCTGTACTGTGTGCCTTCTGAGTGCCCAGCCAGGCTTGTGTGACTAGCTACGGTGGAGGCAGGAGGAGGTGCCATCCACCTTGCTGTGACAGCACAGCCTGGTTGAGAAGACACAGGCATGAGAGGCAAGGAGAAAACTAACTGTGATATTGTGTGGCTCAGACTTTAAGGCTGTGGGAATCTGGTAAGAAAGCTCAATATGGGCTAGAGCAAGTAATGAACTGAAGCAAGGGAAGTGCATACTTTGGACTCCTGTGGGCCTCAGTTTAAATCACCACACTGCTATTTACTAGCTGTGAGGTAGTAAGCACTAAATCTGAGCCTCAAGTTTTGTCATCTGGAAAATGGATGTAACATAATCTGCTTTTGCAATACCATACCAAGAAATGAAAATAATACATATAGAGTATCTAGTACTCTGCCTCACATGGAGTGGGTATTTAATAAATGACAGCTATCATTATTAGTGAGGGTGAGCTTTCTGGAAGACAAAGGGCTTGAGGTGGGCGATAAAGCATCAGTTGGATCCAGACAGGACAGGGGTGGAACTGGAATCACTGCAAAGGCTTCCAGGTAGAATGAGTAAGCTGCATGTTTGGGACAGTGAGAAGCCAAGTCTCAGTGGAATGGGGTTCTTGGGGTGGAGGGAAGGGCCAGGCATGGCTGGCAGGAGCGTGGGGCTGGAGGCAGGGGTGTGGGTGAAGAGCAGAGGGGAGGACAGGTAAGGGATCTGGATTTGACAGTTTCTCTTCAGGAGCCTTGTGGACTCCCAATAAGGCGGACAGAAATGGTTCTTCCTCTAGCTAGAAAACATTTCGCTGAGCCTGGAAGAGTGCTGAGGAAACTGTGACCCCAGCAAGCCTCTCTCTGCTTCAGGCCGCCTCATCTGGAAAATGAAGTGGTGTGCGACTTCCAAGTGGGCCACTGTGGATTACTCTAGCAACCTGCATTTCTGTTTCATTGTCTGTGAAGCAGGGCTATTATTACCTGCACGACTGTGAGGATTTAGTGATTAAAGCCTCATATAACTGCCTTAAAAAAAGCATTTGTTTTTTGGTTTTTTTAATTTTTTTTTTAACGTTTCTTTATTTTAGAGACAGAGAGACAGAGCACAAGCGGGGGAGGGGCAGAGAGAGAGCCAGAGCAGAATCTGAAGCAGGCCCCAGGCTCTGAGCTGTCAGCACAGAGCCCGACCTGGGGCTCAAACCCAGGAGCCGTGAGATCATGACCTGAGCTGAAGTCGGACGCTTAACCGACTGAGCCACACAGGCACCCCAAAAAAGGCATTTTATAAACATCAGCCACTATCAATAATATTCAACAATGTTATTAAAATATTATTTAAGATTCTTGAAAAAGTTTTATTTATTTAACTAATCTCTACACCCAACATGGGGCTCGAATTCACAACCCCAAGATCAAGAGTTGTACACTCTTCTGATTAAGCCAGCCAGGTGCCCCTAAAATATTATTTTATAATATTTTATACTACATGTACCAAAGTATATAAAAATTATAGGTGTAAAAAGTGTCTAAGTAATATCCTATAAGAAGTAAATAAAATTCTGAATATATGTGAGTTCTAAAAAAAAAGAGTAAAACTAAGCATGATAGGCTGTGTTTTTTTGCCCTGCTTAATATTCATTTACCTTGTGTTCATTAGTCTGGGAGGTGTCTGAATACTCACACTAAAAGTTTAAGAAACATGTACAGGGTAACAACTAAATATCCAGAAAATTCTATCCATTACCTTAATTTATTTTTCTAGCTGTGTGGTAAAACCTGGTGTAATTATCAACACTTAGTAACAAAACTTGCTATGCACTGAGCATCTGGTATGCGCTTGGCATAGCACTAAGCAGTTTCTGCCATTTAATGTTCTCATTTAGTACTCACAGCAATGGTGTGAGGTAGGTCAATCATCATCTCACTTTAGGCAAGAAGTGGTTAGGCAACTTCCCAAGGTCACAGAGATGACAAACGGCACAGCTGGAATTCAACCCTTGTTTTCTCAGACTCACAGCTGGGAATGAAACCTTGCTTTCTCCCATCCCAAAGTCCTTACCACTGGGATTTCTGCCAATGAGATGAGAGCCTCCTGGGCAGACGCCCTGACAGAGTGACAGGGGAGAACCACTTGTTGCCTTAAGAAGACTCTGGACCTGGGACTCCTGCTCAGAAGGGAGGGGAGGGAAGGAACTAGGATGTAAAAGAGCCTCAAAATTTAAAAGTGAGATTTTTTTTTCTGAGAAAGCTTTCAAACAGGACAGGGACAGAGCAGGAACTGTGAAGCAAGAAGCTAAAGTGAATACTGTAAGCCCAGAAACACATTTAGCTTGACTATTTTCAGTATTCTTGGATTTCTCTCCCATTGTTTCTAGGAAAATTCCGTGGGAAAAAAATCTAACTGGTTCTAGCCATGCTGACATGTGTTATGGTCATGACTGAGCTGGGATTTACAAGCAGCGGCACACAGGCCACAACGATACTGTTGGGGAGACAGAGCCTGACTGCTGCCCCTGCTGCGGGGCCCTGGAGGACTACAGCTTTGCGACTTACCCTGCTGCAGTGGCTGGATCAGTGCCAAAGACGCTGGCAACACACAGACTGGGAACACTCAGATTGGTTCCTTATGTTTCTCAACAATCAGAATGGTTGTTGATCATGTCAACCTTCCACCCCATGCCCCACCACCACCACCAAATCAGCTACCACTGCTGTTAGAACAAACACAAAGCTCCTTACTACGGCTTCTAATGTTTATTCTGGCACCCGCTCTACACTGCAGGTGCCTGCCCTTTTCAGTCCTTCACACTTGCCATCGTTCCTCCTTCCACGGGTCTCTGTAAATAAAAGTTCCTTCTGCCAGGAAAGCTCTTCTGCCCTTCTTCACCTAGGTTAACTCCTCACCAGAGCTCAAGCTTCCTCTGGGAAGCTTTCCTTGACCAGAGGAAATCCACCAGAGGCTCTAGGATTCTCTTTACCCTCCCTTGCAGCATCTGTCACAGCTGTAATTCCACATCGGCACGATCAACATCTGAGTAGGCTTCCAGCTCCATGAGGTGATGCCTCTACGTATTTCTGGCTTACCACTGATCTATCAGAGCTTAGCACAGTGCCAGCACATAGTAGGTATTACTTGTTGAATACAAGAGCTAATTCTCCATTTTTATATAATTTTTTCAAAGGGAGGTCAGTCCTCTTTTACAGGTTTATTATAACTATCAATAACTATTAACATTTGCCTAACTCTTTATCATTTACAAAGCACTTTTGAAATATTCAGTAAGTATGTGTTAACTATTCACATGAACAGCAATGAAAACCAGCAATGCTCACAGTATTGTGGGAGAGAAAGAAAATAGATGACCTATCCCAACAGGGGGTGATAAATGCTGTCACAGAGGAAGTTCCGGGTGTTATGGGGACCTACAGGTACTGGGAAGGCTAGGGTACTTGAAGCCTTCCAGGAAAACATGACACTGATGACCCAAAGGATGAGTAATTTTCCGGACAAGAGCTCACCTGCCTGGAACTCTCATAAGACCCTAGGAGGGTGGTCTGACAAATATTATCAACAATACTTCACAGGTAAGGCCACTGAGGAAGTTTAGGGACTAAGGCCACACAACCAAGAACCAGGAGGGCCAACACTAGAGGCTCCATCCCAGGGCTGGGCTCCCTTTCAGGGACATCCCTCCTCCCTACAAGCCACCCCAGTAGGCCTTGGCCATTCTGTGCTCTGGGGGTTGGCCAACCACCTGACTCTGCTGGGTTTCTATGCAGATGACTGATTGCTTCCACCTACCCATGAAGTTCCGAAAAAGCTGCTAATCCAGCCTTCCCCAATTACCTGCCATCACCAGGGAGAAAGTAAGCAAAGATCCAGTCACGCACCTCAGAAAAAGGTACAGGCCACTCTGAAGAACTGCTTGCCTGGGAACTGTCCACTTGAATTAGTGTTTCAGTGTGCGATCTGGACCTTTCCAAAGAGACTCCGTTTTCTCTGCAGAGTTGAACACTAGGGACTGTATTCAAAGTTCTCAGTGGGGTCCCCATTAACATGATCTGGAAACAAAGACTCAAAGAGGGACGTTCTATGATTTACTAAGGGTCCCAGAGCCAGTTCATAGCTGTGTCAGAAGTGGAAGCCAGGTCTTCTCATTCTAAAAATCCTTTATTCTTTCCATTACACTGCCTTCTAACATCCCACTATTCAAAAGCCTGTGCACGTTACATCCTAGCATTCAAAAAACAGTGTGATGATCTTAAGGAGCTCTCACAACAAGCATCAAATTAGAAGAGTGATACCAGTGAAGCCTTGACCTTTGGTTTAGAATAAACTTTAGTTTCAACCTACTGTAAACCACAAGGACATTTAAATATTTACTGGTTAAGAGAGCTGGATGTTTTGGTTGCCCTGATGCCACCATTAATATCTTCCCATCCAGCCAAAATGATACAACAATCGATAAACAGACAGCTTCTCTGAGGCTCTGAGACAGTCAAATGTACTTACCAGCCAGGGTTTTTGTTAATTAGATAAAATCCTTGGATCAATGTGCAGAACATTTACCTATGCTGTAGCTGAGCACATTCTGGACACCTTAGCACTGGCACATGGACAGCAAGTGCCTCAAGCCCCAAGCTGGGGCATCCAGGGACAAGAACCAAGCCATCAATGTAAAGCTAGAATAAATGTTTTGTGCCCTCAACAAAACCCAACCCTTTCTTCTTTCTTGAAATGCAAACCAAATCAGATTTTTTCCAAAGGCATCTACTAAACAAGTTTGAGCTGGTAGGAACTCCTTTATTTTCTAAAACCATGAAACCAGAAATCAAAAAAAGATAACAAAACAATCTCTCAAGTAATCACTGATATATTTTTTTGGGGGGGGAGACTGCATGGTATATACAGTGGGAAGAGTCAGATCTCCACTTGAGTATCTCACTAGCATGTTAAATTTAACATGTTTAAAACCAAACTCATAATCTTTTCCCCCCAACTCAGTTCTCCTCTAGCACCTTCACCTCAGTGAATAGCATCTACATAGCTGATTAAGCCAGAAAACTGAAATTCCTTCTTAATAATTTCTTCTCCCTAATCGATGATATCCAATTCTATTCATTCATTCAACATTCATTTATTAGTATGTAGGACATATCAGGCATTGATACTGCTCTAACCACCACCAAGTCCTGTCTAGCTTACTTCCTCCATCTCTGCTATCACCTTAGTCCAAGTCATCACCTGCCATCATCCTCTCTTCTAGACTATTCCAGTCACTTTCATCCAATCTTCCTGCATCCACCATGGATGGCTCTCTATATCATCTATTCTCCATGGAGCAACCAGAGATCTTTTAAAATTACAGATCTAGGGGCGCCTGGGTGGCGCAGTCGGTTAAGCGTCCGACTTCAGCCAGGTCACGATCTCGCGGTCCGTGAGTTCGAGCCCCGCGTCAGGCTCTGGGCTGATGGCTCGGAGCCTGGAGCCTGTTTCCGATTCTGTGTCTCCCTCTCTCTCTGCCCCTCCCCCGTTCATGCTCTATCTCTCTCTGTCCCAAAAATAAATAAACGTTGAAAAAAAAAATTAAAAAAAATAAAATAAAATTACAGATCTAGATCATGTCACCATATCTCTCTCCCTCCCTCTCTGTCTCTCTCTCTCTCTCTGTCTCTCTCTCTCTCTCTCTCTCACACACACACACACACACACACACACACACACACACACGTGTGCTTAAAATTCTACACTGGTTGCCCAGCAATCTTAGTAAAAATAAAAATCATTACCACGGCCTACAGACTCGGTGTAGTATGGTCCTCGCTTAATTCTCCAGCTTCATTTCATGTCCTTCCGTCCTTGCTCTGTAGAGTCTAACCAGATTGGCTTTCTCTCAACTGCTTGATTTCTTCACATCTGTTCTTAATTCAGGGCCTTACGCCTACTATTCCTTCCAACTGAATGTTCTGCTTTTCCCTTCATCCTCCCAAGCTCACTTCAATCTCACATACTCCAATGCTTTTCCTTACCGATACATACCCTCACCTCAACCCCTCCCAGATTCAAGGTTAGATTCCCAAGTGTCTTATACTTCACTTTTTAATCAAGTTTGAAGATATAATTAACATATCATATATAACCCACCCATTAAAAATGTACAACTCAATTGTTTTTATTATATTGAGTTGTGCAATCTTGACTACTAACTCCAGAACAGTTTCATCATTCCCCAAAGAAACTCCAGACCCATTAGCAGTCACTCCCTAGTCCCTCCCAACCCCAACCTCTGCAGTCCTTGCCAATAACTAATCTACTTTCTGTCTCTATGGATTTGTCTACTCTGAAAATTTTATATAAATTGAATCATATGATATGTGGTCTTTTGTCTGACTTCTTTCAGTTAGCATAATGCTTTCGAAGTTCATTCACGTTGTAGCATATAGCAATACTTCATTCTTTTGTACTGATAATATTCTGCTATATGGCTGTATTATATTTTATTTGTCCCTTCAACCATTGTTGGGTTTTGGGCGCTGTCTCCCTCTTTGGGCTATTATGAATAACACTGCTGTGAACATTCACGTTCACGTCTTCATTTCTCTGGCGTATATACCTAGGCATAGACTTGCTGCATCATAAGGTAATTCTATGTTTAACACATTAAGGAAATGCCAACCCTTTTCCAAAATAGTCACACCATTTCACATCCCCACCAGCAATCTACAAGGGTTCCAATTTCTCCACATCCTGACAAACACTTGCTATTATCCTTCTGCTTACAGCCATCCTAATAGGCATGAAGTGATATCTCATTGTGGTTTTGATTAGCATTTCCCTAATGATATTAAGCATCTTTCCGTGTGCATATTGAATATTATGTACTCATATGAGTGTCTTCCTTAAAGAAATGTCTATTCAGATCCTTTACCCATTTTTAAATTCTGTTATCTTTTTATTGTCCAGTTAAACAGTTCTTTATGTATTCTAGATAAAAATCTCTTACCAGATATATGATCTGCAAATATTTTCTCCCATTCTGTGGGAAAGTTTTCACTTCCTTGAAGGTGTCCATTGAACACAAAGTTTTTAATTTTGATGAAGTCCAATTTATCTATTTTTTCCTTTGGTTTCTCGTGATTTTGTTGCCATATCTAAGATGGCTTTGCCTAACCCAAGGTCGCAAAAATTTATCCGTATATTTTCTTTTAAGAGTTTATAATTTTAGCTCTTACATTTAGGCCTATGATCCATTTTGAGTTAATATTTGCTATGGGTAAGGTAAGGCTCCAACTGCATTTTTTTGGCATGTGGATATACAGTTGTCCCACTACCATTTGTTGAAAAGACAAACTGCAATTCATTTTGAAGTACATAATTAGTACTGGCTCCCAGTTAGACTGTAAGTACCAAGAGTGCAGGGATTGTGCCAATCTTGTTCACACTGTATCTCCAAGCACTCAGTCCAATGCCTCGCTCCTAATAAGCACTCACAAACGCTGGTCAAATGAAGCAACATTTTGTCATTAACAAATACTCTACAACTCTACCGGTTAAAGGTGTTATCATCTCTGTGTTACTTAAGCTCATAAAAGTCAGGCAATATGTGCCCAGTTTTGCTGGTTCTCAATTTTGACTCATGTGTTCCCTCCTCCCCCGGGAAGGGAGTTAGTACGCTCCTCCAGGACAGGAACTGCTTCTACTTCCTCATGGTGTTGCCACCAACACAAATTCAGCTCAGGGCTGGGCACAGAAGACAGGCTAGACAGATGAACAACCGAGGGACAAATGCACAGTGCCGTCCATGACCAAGTCCCTTCCTCTCTCCAGTTCCTCCTAGCCGCAAACTGTGATCAAACAACACCAGATATATAAATCCCCCTCCTCACCACACATCCTAGGCTGATTCTTGCCTCAGTGCTACCACTCATGCAACCCCCTTTGCCTTCCCTTTCTATTTGCTAAGGCCTACTGATATTTGAAGCCATTTCCAATAGGATGCTTACTCTGGTCTCCCAGGTTGGTTAGGGCATCTTCTGGGCTACTGTCTCACAGCACTGACCACACTGTGTTGCCCAATCACCTACATTGAGGGCAGGAATCATGTCTGGTCAGGTGTACCCCATGCCAGGCATAGGGCCTAGCATATGAGAGATGCTCAGTAAATTTTGTCAAGTGATCAAATGGATCATGGAAGGTAAAAGCAGTCTGAAGTTGAAGACTGATATCACCAGGGTTCCTTCATTAGAGAACGTTTGGGCTGATGAAAAACTGAGTTAGGCACAAAGCAGAGAGGCCCAGCTTCCTGCTGGGAGAAGGGAAATGGGCTGAGGGTGTTGTCTTTCACCCAAGTTTGTTCTGAAAGAAATGTGATCTCCACTGAGAGAATAGAAGGCCTCATTTCTCTCAGCCTGGATAGCTCCTTACACGGCTCAGCCCACGCCTGGACAGATGTGCCTTCAGTCTGCCCTGTGCCCTATGTTTCGGGTGAGTGGTTCCTACATCCAGAAGCCAGGCTTGGGTGAGCTGAGCTGAGGAGAAGGGCCACCTGCTCATGCTGCTGACAGGTGGGACAGGGGCCCCAGGACAGGGCTTCCACTCCTGAAGAGTCAGAGTTGAACACATTAAGAAGGCTTAAGTGCCTTGGGGGAGGAAGAAGGAAATGGCTGCCACCCAGGGAGAAAGGAGGAGAGGAAGAAGGGAAGAGGGAGGGACCCAGCCTCCCTCTGATATAGCCAATGGGCATATGGAAATAAGACTCTGGACTTTCTGCTTCAAGTTTGCTGAAAAATCAGTAAAAAGCAACTTTCCCCAAATTCTGTTTGGGAAAATTCTGTGCTGGGGAAGAGATGTGGGAAACCAGACCTCTCCCTGACCTGGGGAGGCACACAAACCACTGGTTTAAGCTGACGTCTAGCTCACAACCTTCTTAAACAAAGAACAGAATGGGAGCACCTGGCTGGCTCAGTCAGTAGAGCACAGGACTCTCAATCTTAGGGTCTTGAGTTCAAGCCCCACAGTGGGCATGGAGCCTACTTAAAAAATAAATAGGGACATGTGGATGGCTTAATCAGTTAAGCATCTGACTCCTGATTTTGGCTCAGGGTTGTGAGATCGAGCCCTGCATGGGGATCTGTGCTGGGCATGGAGTCTGTATAAGATTCTCTCTCTCCTTCTGCCCCTCCCTGGCTCATGCTTGCTCACACATGTGGGCACTCTCTCTCAAAAAAGAAAAAAAAAAAAAAGATTGCCATGCTGAAAAGCAGGGTCTGTGCCTAGCTCATCTCTGACTCCCTTACAAGGGGTGAAGGGAGACTCTGAGTCATCATGACCAAAAGAGATGAAACAACAGCAGGCAGGAAAAAAGCAGCTGGAAACTGGGGGAGACACACAAAAGGCCCCAACATATGCTATCCACACAGGCAAGAAGGAATATTCTGCATCACACACACCATGAATGCAACCATTTTCTGCATTCTTTTGGCAGGTGTTTATTGCTATTAGAAAAATGTGTATTTGAAAGAGCTAAAATAATCAACACTTGGGGGCTCACTGGGATAGGGTAAACTCAGCCTCCCCTGGGTGATGGAAAAGTGGATTCACTGCACTGATGCTCTGCAAATACACTACCTACATTGGGTTGCCACAGGAAAACAGCAGCCTGGCAGCCCTCAGCGGTCACCAACCGGTGATGTGAGGGTCAGCAAAGACCTGCCAGGAGGCGGCACGGCCAGTTTTTGCCCCCTCACTCCCTTGTACTGCAGCAGAAGGAAGTGAGGCTCATCGGTTTCTGGGGAAATGAAGACGCCACGCACAGCTGGCAGTTATGAATGGCTCTTATAACAGCAAGCTGACATCTGTGCTTGGTTTTTAAGATGCATCATCGCATGTTTATTAAACTATTGCTCCGTCATATTTATTTGGCTACGAAACAACTCCCAGCCCATGCTTCCAAAAGTGGTTTATTAAAAACTAAGCCTTGAACATTAATACTCAAAAGCACCCTTGAGAATCAATAATAATGCTGCAGATAAAATGAAAGGGAATCAAAGCAGTAAGTCTTGGTGGGGGCTGCAGCTGACTTTCAACACTTTCTTATACATTCAGGCAGCTGGAGTGGGGAGGAGCACCAAGAGTGTGTGGCACTGGGTGTGGGGATAGCCACTGCGAACACTAGATTTCCTGTCCAAAATGGACACATGGTAGCAGGGAAGGTGGGGTATACTGTGGCCACCTCACTTTATACAAAGGGCCAAAAAGGCCAAGATGAGGCCCAGGGTAGGCCACTAGTTTCACCAAGAATAAAACCTCTGCCCCTAACCAACAGCCCCATACTGATGCCTTATGCTGGTCCCTGTCTGTGCACCTATCCTGGACACAGACGGCCCAGTCCCAGCACCAAGCTGAGCCCCAGGCTGTGTCCCATCCCTGCCCAAGAACAAACCTGAAATCCAACCTGCCAGTGGTCCTAAAAGGCACAGCTGAGCCAGGCAGACTGGAAGAATGCACTCAGCTCCTGAGCAGGAGCCCAGTGTGTACACCCCAGCCCTGGAGGCAGACTTTTCTAACACCAAAAGACCTGGCAGAAAGGCCTCTTCCAGCTCCCTCCCAAATCTCCAAACTTTTTCATGGGTGTCCCCCATCTAGGCAACAAACAATAACACCTGGCCACTTCCACAA
Organism: Leopardus geoffroyi; assembly: GCF_018350155.1. Lineage (NCBI taxonomy): Eukaryota > Metazoa > Chordata > Mammalia > Carnivora > Felidae > Leopardus > Leopardus geoffroyi. The sequence continues at coordinate 59,287,717 of NC_059329.1, read as the reverse complement.
AGATATAAGAACAAATTAGAAGATTCAATAAAGGACCCAAAGGATGTGGGGAGGACTCTAAACCATGCCCTGCAAAGAATAAAACAGTGGAAGGATCCAGAGCTGTTTGGGGTTTTAAAAAAAAAAAAAAAGGAGACAAGGACTGACTCCCTACCTTAAAACATTTAAAGGTTGACCTGGGCCAAGGGAGCCCAGGTGACTGTGACCATAGGGAAGTCACAGGGTTCACTTCCCAACTTAGTGTGAGCATTTCCTCCAAAGCAATCATCACTGGAGGAAGGGGTTCACCCAGCTCAGGCCCTCTTGTGGGGGAGAGCAAGTCCTGGGGTTCAACACTTACCTGCTGACTTCTTGGACATTGTTGGTGCGAGCAGCTTCCATCAGGGCTGCATCTGAAAAGAAAGGGGGCACTGGTCAGATCCCTATCCAGGACCTACCCTCAAAGCTGCATGGAGGACCCAGTAAAACAATAGAAATGGAAGAACTTCAGAAACATGGGCTTTAACAAGGGAAATTACGCCAAGGTATATAAAGGGAAAGCTAATCATCCCCTGTCCAGATGGTATCCACTGTTAACTTATCTTCCACATCCATTATGGAACCCAAACTCGTAACTCTTCTCATCATACAGGTGGTTCAGGTAAGGTGCTAGCAACTATGTGCTGCCTATGGCAAATGCATGATGTGTGAATCCCTTCACTCTTCATTAGCTAGAAAGCTCTAATGTTTCACATGGCTGTCACTGTTATTAATCATTCCCCCCTACCTTGTGCCACTTTCACCCCCAACTCCAATTTCTCAGCCTAGTTTTGAATCTCATATTACAAGTCACCAACCCAACACCAGAAACAGAATGGGAACAGGCAAGCGTGTGGGCTCCTCTGAAAGTTAAGAGCCTTGACCAGGAATCAGAAGGCCTGGCTCCAACAGTCTGCCCCCTACTCCCTGTGCTGTAGCAGCGCCTTTCCTTCTCAACCCCCACTTTCAGGACTATAAAGCAGAGGCAATAATCCTTGTCCCGACAGCCTCACAGGGATGCTGAGGAGATGAAATGAGGGTCAAAAAGTCTACAAACTCCTCGGTGCCAAGATCAGCAAAAGGAGATCCAAAGCAGAGGGTTCCAATCCCTTAGGAACCACCTAGCAGAAAAGCAACCCTAGGGGCACCTGGGTGGCTCAACTGGTTAAGCATCTGACTTCAGCTCAGGTAGTGATCTCTTGGTTTGTGAGTTAGAGCCCCACACTGGGCTCTGGGCTGACGGCTTGCTCAGAGCCTGGAGCCTGTTCTGGAACCTGTCTCCCTTTCTCTCTGCTCCTCCCCCACTCACACTCTGTCTCTCTCAAAAATAAATAAACATTTAAAAAAATTTTTTTAAAGAAAAGAAAAGCAACCCTAAACCTAATGTAAGCCTGGTGTGGCCTGGGCAGTTGGCAGGCTACTGGCACCACCTTGTGGCCAAAAGGAAAACTGCCTGACTCAGAAAAAAACAACAGTAGAGGCACCATTTTTTCAAACAGTCAATACTAAATGCCCTTGGAGCCCTATCTGCCCAGCATGGTTTTAAGCTCCATTGTTGAACAATGGAAAGACTCATAGCCAGCCCTGCCTCAAGGAGTTCTCAGTCTAGCCAAGAGACTCACCCAGTGAAACATTGAGGAGGCACTGCAGTAGGGTGGGAAGAGCAGGATCCGGAGCCAGACAAACGTAGGCTCCCATCCCAATTCTGCCACTTACTTGCCATATGACCTGGCCAACTCACCTAACCTCCTGAGCCTCAATTTCCTTACCTGTACAGCAGGGATAAGATGGCCACCTTATCATGCATATGCAAACCGGATGTGTGGTTCAAACATTAGTGTCTCCATCCCACCTGCCGGCCTAGACTCTAGGGTCAGATCTTTCCTGGTTATCTTCCCCAGTGGTTCTCTAAGCACACATCCAGGGATGCTCAGGCAGCCCTCAGCCTGAAGGAGAACAAAATTCCCTCAGAGATCACTGAGGGATCTCACTCTGCAGAAAGAAGTGGCTTCTGCATGGTCACAGGAGGAATGAGGAATGAGCTGAGAACCAGGGCCTCCTGGCTCCTACAGAGAACAGTTCCTGAGCTTGTAACTCCAAATCAGGGTATAGGGTAGGCTAGCAAAGTCTGAAGGGTTGGAAGTGATCATGGTTTTGGTCATTACCTACTTTAGTAAATAGACAAAGTCCAGTCTGCAGCCCCCAGGAAAGTCTAAGGCAAGACCTTGGACACCTCCCCCAATCCATCTAAACATACTGGCCTCAGGACACTGCCTGCTCATGAACTTTCCATGGCTCTCCACTGCCTACAGGAGAAATTCCAAAACCTCCAAACCCTCTTGTCTGACACCCAGGCCCCACTCCATCTGCTCTCACCTCATTCCAAAAACGCCCTGTCCTCCAACCAGGATGGCTACCCTGCTAACCTCTATACACATCATGCTGACCTGTGAATCCCTTATCTGTGAAGCCTTCGCATGAAACAGAATCCAACTCAAGACACATTTACTGCGTACCTACTAAGTTCCAGATGCTATCTATGGTGGACAAACGATGTGAAAGTATTAGGGAAAGGGGCTGGTATCAACCTGAAAAAAAGATAAGCTGCATTCCTTGCTCTCATGGAGCTCACACTATCGCTCTTTTTTATCTCTTGCCTCATCCTACAGAACTCAAGTTCAAATTCCCCATCCTCTAGGGGTGTCCAATCTTCCAGGAATGCTTTCCTGACCCTACTGGGCCCTCCAATCCCCCAACAACACACTGTCAGACCACTCACCACACCCATAGGCCTAACTGCCTGCACTGTCTCCTTAACTGACTTTTTGTTAGGAGTTCAAAACCTCCCAAAATTGGGCTCACAGAAGGTATTCAAAAAAAAAAAAAAATGCTCAAAGTTATAGAATTATAGCATGCCTAATCCTCCTGCCAACTGTCCCACCTGGCAAGATCACCTCACACCTGAGACCAGGCACAGCAAAACCCGTGGGAGTCTGATGGGCAGACTCACGCTGCTGAACTCCAAGAGTCAAAATAACAGCACTGTAAGATTACTGAGAAATCATTCTTTACTGTGTAAGGGGCGGTGGGGGGGGGGGGGGGGGGGCGGTTAAGCCAGAGAGGAGCAAGGGGTGAGCAGTGGCAAAGCTGGCATTGAAACCAAGTCTCTACTTCCTTTCTTAGGCCACCTTACAAGGAAAACTTCTCTAAATTACCCAGTGGTTGCCGTTAGAACACACCGTGGTTTCCTGGAGGCCTCTTAGGAATTGGACCAGGCAGAATATTAGAGCATAAAGGGTCCATTCTCTAATTTTACATGTTTTGTCCATTGCACAGATGGACAAAGTAATGCCCAAAGGAGGGAGTTGACCTACGATGGGAAGTTACACAACTCACAGGCAACTGAACTCTCCAGTTCACCACCCTGCCCCAGTAACCAGATGATGTCTGGGTTCCTCCAAGACTGAAGCTCTGCTGGTGTAAATCTACAAGCAACTCCCACCCTCGAGTCAGGACACTCCTCCCGCCTCTACCTTCCCCGAACCCAGACTGCCCCGATAATCACCCTTGTTGGACGGGCTCTTGCTGTAACAGTGAACCACTAGCGCCGTGGCCAGGGCCCACATGCTCAGTCCAGCCTTGTTGGGGACCCCGTTCCAGCTGTCCTGTCCCGGGAGTGTTTCTTCTGGGCTAGGAAGGCGTCCCCATGTTGTGGCTAGGAAGCACTGGGTCTCGGTGCGTTCTCCCTGACGCCCCCAGGTGGCTGCCCCTCCTCGGGTGAGGAAAGCCGGCGATGTTGCAGGGCGCCCCCCGACGGCCGCCCTCAGCCATTGCGGCTCCCCGCGGCCCGCGGTGGTTACAGTCTGGCCGGAGGCACTTCCATTTCTCCGCAGCGATGGGGACCTAAGCAGCTGGAGGAGGAGCCGGGGCGCCGGCGCTGTTCTCAACACCAGGGACCCCAGCATCGTGACAGCTGCTTCGATAACCCCCTGGTGCCGGCCCCTGTGCTGGCCGCGTCCAACATGGCTGCCGCGGCGCGTTCGAAGACGCCGCGAACGCGGTGGAATTCCGCGCTACTTCACGGGAGTGGTAGTCCACAGCCTTAGATGTTTCTGCAGCTGGAGAACAAATAAACTACACTTCCCAGAAAGCTGTGTTACTCGCGTCACAATGACTGCCGACTTAGAGGCGCCCAGGGCATGTTGGGAAATGGAGTTCGAGTGAGGGGGCGTGGTAAGAAGGGAAATGCCTAGATGGGATGTGTCGATTAAAGTTAAGGTTCGAATATTCAATGGAAAAAAGACAGTCCCTTTAGCAAATGGTGCTGGGAGAACTGGACAGCAACATGCAGAAGAATGAAACTAGACCACTTTCTTACACCATTCACAAAAATTAACTCAAAATGGATAAAGAACTTGAATGTGAGACCGGAAACCATCAAAACACTAAAGGAGAAAACAGGAAAAGACCTCTCTGACCTCAGCCGCAGCAATTTCTTACTTGACACATCCCCAAAGGCAAGGGAATTAAAAGCAAAAATGAACTATAGGGACCTCATGAAGATAAAAAGCTTCTGCACAGCAAAGAAAACAATCAACAAAACTAAAAGGCAACCAACGGAATGGGAAAAGATCTTTGCAAATGACATATCAGACAAAGGGCTAGTATCCAAAATCTATAAAGAGCTCACCAAACTCCACACCCAAAAAACAAATAACCCAGTGAAGAAATGGGCAGAAAACATGAATAGACACTTCTCTAAAGAAGACATCCGGATGGCCAACGGGCACATGAAAAGATGCTCAACATCGCTCCTCATCAGGGAAATACAAATCAAAACCACACTCAGATACCACCTCACGCCAGTCAGAGTGGCCAAAATGAACAAATCAGGAGACTATAGATGCTGGAGAGGATGTGGAGAAACGGGAACCCTCTTGCACTCTTGATGGGAATGCACACTGGTGCAGCCACTCTGGAAAACAGTGTGGAGTTTCCTGAAAAAATTAAAAGTAGAGCTACCCTATGACCGAGAAATAGCACTGCTAGGAATTTACCCAAGGGATACAGGAGTGCTGACGCATAGGGGCACTAGTACCCCAATGTTTATAGCAGCACTTTCAACAATAGCCAAATTATGGAAGGAGACTAAATTTCCATCAACTGATGAATGGATAAAGAAATTGTGGTTTATATACACAATGGAAGACTACTTAGCAATGAGAAAGAATGAAATATGGCCCTTTGTAGCAACGTGGATGGAACTGGAGAGTGTTATGCTAAGTGAAATAAGCCATACAGAGAAAGACGGATACCATATGTTTTCACTCTTATGTGGATCCTGAGAAACTTAACAGAAACCCATGGGGGAGGGGAAGGAAAAAAAAGAAAAAAAAGAGGTTAGAGTGGGAGAGAGAGCCAAAGCATAAGAGACTCTAAAAAAAGTAATAAATAATAAAAAAAATAAAGGTTTGAGTGGCAGAGTTTTCTGCCACGTTCAGTTAAAATACGCGACGCAGTTTCTGACTACTGCAAGTTAAACAGGGAACTTCAGCAGAAGCCTATTATGAAATGTATGCTTATTTCTTTTAGCTTATTTCTCTTTACAGCCTGGAACAGCTTTTCAAAAAAGGTCTAGGGTAACCAGTCTACCTGTAATAGCAATTCTCTTTATTTTCCTACACAGACTTCCTTTCAGTTGAAGAGCTAACAACTCCTAGCCTTGCTTTCTCACTCGAGGTATTTTCAAAGAGTTTGCATCTCATGGCGGCTGCGTGCGGGAAGTTGGGCAAGAAATGTTATTCCTGTCTACAGAAAAGGGAATTTGGGCTCAGAGGTTCAAAAAATTCCTAATAAATCGATAAATAAAGCTCAGGTCTTCTAGCTCGGAAGAATGCCTGCACCCTCATTTCTTCCCCTCTCTTCTAAACTACACACAGGCAGGCAAAGGAGGAAGCTCTTTTTTTATGGCAGTCCCATCCCTTATTCCTGCATTTCCTTTAAGTCTCTGCTCAAACTTCACATTATCAGAGCCTTCTCTGACGATTTAAATTAGCAATCCTCTCCCCCCACTCCCACCATCTTGCCTACTTTTTCTTCACAGTACTTACCACCTGCCATACTGAAAATTCGTTTTGTTTACGGTCTTTCGGTGGCAGAACGTGAGCCCCAGGAAACAGGGACTTTGTTTTTTCTCTTCTACATTACTAGCACCCAGAACGATATCTGGAACAAAAAGAGCTACTCAATAAATATTTGTTCGGTAGAAGGATTACTCCCACCTTATTATCGTGGCAAAATGAATATAAGCTTTAGAGTGCAGCAGACCCGGATTTCAATTTGACTCTTGCATTTACTACATGTGTGACCTTGGACAAACTCCCTTCCCTTTCTCATTGTTAATTTTCTCATTATCAACGGTCGGTCGTATTCTACCTACCTTCAAGAGGATTGCTTGTATTGGGGCACCTGGGTGGCGGTTGAGCATACATCAGCTCAGCCATGATCTCACGGTTTGTGAGTTTCAGCCCCTGCACCCCGCCTTGGGCTCTCTGCTGTCAGTGCGGAGCCCACTTCAGAGCCCCCTTCAGATCCTCTGTCCCCTCCCTGTCTGCACCTCTCCCACTCGCTCTCAAAAAATAAAAACAAAAAACATTAAAAAGGAGAAGTCCTTGTATTAAATGAGATAATATGTAGATCACCACTGTCCCTGGCTCACTTTAGGTCTTGAAGAAACGGCAGCTGGCATTGTTTTCCCCGCTCTAGGGGTGCATTGGATTCCCTACTCTAAACTTATTTCTTTTTGAAGTTTTTAATTTAAATTCCAGTTAGTCAACATACAGTGTAGTATTAGTTGCAGGTGTACAACATAGTAATACAACACTTCTGTACAACACCTGGTGCTCATCTCAGCAAGTGCCCCCCTGAATCCCCATCACCTATTTTACCCATTCCCCCGCCCACCTCCCCTCTGGGAACCATCAGTCTGTTTTCTATAGTTAAGACTCTGTTTCTTGATTTGCCTCCCTCTCTTCCTCCTCCTCCCTTTGTCTGGTTTCTTGCATTCTTCATAAGGTATACTCTCATGTGGTATTTGTCTTTCTCTGACTTATTTCACTTAGCATAACACTGTCTAGTTCCATCCATGTCATTGCAAATGGAAAAATTTCATTCTTAAAAATATGGAACGCTCATAAATCTGCATGTCACCCTTGCACAGAGGCCATGCTAATCCTCTCTGTATCGTTCCAGTTTTAGTATAAGTGCTGCCAAAGCAAGCACTTTACTCTAAACTTCTTGGGAGCGGAGATGGAGTTTCTCATTTCTTCATCCTTTAGTAAGGCACTCAGCAAATAGCTGTTAAACAAAGGAGCCTGCTTGGGATTCTGTCTCCCTCTCTGTCCCTCCCCCGCTTGCTCTCTCCCTCTCTCTCAAAACAAATTAAACTTAAAAAAAAAGAAAAGCATTTTGACCTTCCTATTTTAAGAGATTCCCAGGGCGTCTTGTCTTATTAGCCACTCTACTCACTAGAACAGCTTCACCCTCCCTGTATTCTTTTTTTTTTTTTTTAATGTTTATTTATTTCCGAAGGAGAGAGGGACAGAGCATGAGTGGAGGAGGGGCAGACACACACACACACACACACACACACACACACACACAGAAGCCAAAGCAGACTCCAGGCTCTGAGCTGTCAGCACAGAGCCTGACCTGGGGCTCGAATCCACAAACCTCAAGATCATGACCTGAGCCGGAGTCGGACACTCAACCGACTGAACCACCCAGGCGCCCCTCCCTCTCTCCCTGTATTCTTAGAATGCTTGCGCTTCCCAATTTAGGCTTGGTCTCAGCCAGAGGAGCAATCTCTGAGCTCCCAATACCAGGTGGGTCACAGGATGGTGTGAGTATGCAGAGCTCAGCCCCTCCTTACAACAGGTGCTTTCCAGAGCACTTCAGCTTACTGCGCAACTTACAATCACTGGGTAATTCTCAAGGCATTTCCCCATTGATTCCCTCATTTGATTTTCACAAATAACATCCATGAGGGGAGCAAGGCAAGGTTGAAGAAGACCTAAAGTAATTTAAAAAATAATTAGAGTAGGAAAGCTTTCTGGGTGACACAAAACTCAAAACCCACAATAGAAAGTTTAGATATATTTGACTCTACAAAAAGGTAATTCTGATGAAAAAATAGCAAAAACACTGAAAAATAAATGACAATATGGGGGAAAAAAACACATTTGCACCACAGTGATGAAGAGCTAACTTATACGGAAAACTCCTATAAAATATACAAAAGACCTACCATACAAGACAGAAATGGACAAAGGCAATGCCTATGAGCTTATACCATGGCTTTATGCAAAGTAAAGAACAAGTCTCCCTGAGGATGAATTAGAAAAAGGGACCCCCATGGGGTCCTTGGGTGGCTAGGTTGGTTAAGCATCCAACTCTTGATTTTGGCTCAGGTCATGATATCAGGAAATTGGGCTCCGTGCTGGATGTGGAGCCTGCTTAAGATTCTCTCTCCCTCTTCCTCTGCCCCTCCCATGCTCATGCTCTGCGCATGCACGTGCACTCTTAGGAAAAAGAAAATAAAAGGGGCCCCCATAGCACGCACAACTAGGTGAACAGCGCACTGCCAGATTTCAGCTTCCACATCCATGAACTGCATATCCAAACTTAGTAGCCTTGAGCAAAGGACTTGACCGAAGAGCTCACAAGAAAAAAAAAAAAAAAAATACAAGTTGTATTTAAACATGAAAATATGCTCAACTATACCTGGGATGAGAAATGTACAAATTAAAGTTATATTGATCCATATCTTACACCATAAACAAAAATCATCTCAAAATGGATTACAGACCTAAATGTAAAAACCTAAGCTCTAAAACTTCCAGAAGAAAACATGAAGAAAATCTTTCTAATATTCAGTAAGACAAAGATTTCTTAGATACAATACCGAAAACATGATCCATTTTTAAAAAGATAAAATGTGACTTTGTCAAAATTGAGAACTTTCGCTCCTCAAAAGCTGCGGTTAAGAGAATGAACAGAGAGGCCGTGAAGGGGAGAAAATATTTGTAAATCATATATCCAATTAAAGACTTGTACCAGGATATAAAAAAAGATTTTCAAAACTCAATACAGTAGTAAGACAATGACCCAATTTTTGAAATGGGGAAAATATTTGAACAGATACTTCGCCAAAGTGAAACAAGCACATGAAAAGACCCTTAATACCATTACTCATTAGGAAAATGAAAATTAAAACCACAGTAAGTTACCATTACATTATCTATTAGAATGTCTAAAATTAAAAAGACTGACTATACCAAATATTGGTGAGGATATAGAGCAACTGGAATGCTCATATACTGCTAACAAGAATGTAAAATGGTAGAATCACTATGGAAAACAGGCAGTATCCTTAAAAGTTAAGCATACATTTACCATGTGATCCAGCCATTCTACTTCTAGGTATTTACCCAAGAGAAATAGAAACCCATGTCCATATGAAGACTTGGTCATGAATATTTTATTTGTGGTAGTTAAAAACTGGAAACAACCGGGGCGCCTGGGTGGCGCAGTCGGTGGGGCGTCCAACTTCAGCCAGGTCACGATCTCGCGGTCCAGGAGTTCGAGCCCCGCGTCGGGCTCTGGGCTGACGGCTCAGAGCCTGGAGCCTGTTTCCGATTCTGTGTCTCCCTCTCTCTCTGCCCCTCCCCCGTTCATGCTCTGTCTCTCTCTGTCCCAAAAATAAATAAACGTTGAAAAAAAAATTAAAAAACAAAAAACTGGAAACAACCAGGGCACCTGACTGGCTCAGTTGGTAGAGCATGCAACTCTTGTTCTTGGGGTTGTAAATTCAAATCCCTCATTGGATGTAGAGATTACTTAAAGATAAAATCTTTAAAACAACAACAAAAACTAACAGGTAATTACTTTTTAGAAATCTGCTAGAAGTAAAAAGAAACAAAAAAATGCTTATTGAAACAAGAATGAATAAAGAAATTGTAGGGGCACCTGGGTGGCTCACTCAGTTGAACGTCCAACTCTTGATTTCGTCTCAGGTCATGATCCCAGGGTCATGAGATCGAGCCCTGTGTTGGGCTCTGTGCTGAGCCTGGAGCCTGCTTAAGATTCTCTCTCTCTCTCTCTCTCTCTCTCTCTCTCTTTCTCTCTCTCTCTCTCTCTCTCTCTCTCTTTCTCTCTCTCTCTCTCTCTCTCTCTCTCTCTCTCTCTCTCTCTCCTTCTGTCCCTCTCCCCTATGCATGTGCTTTCTTTCTCTCTAAAATAAATTTCTAAAAAGCTATAAGATAAGGGGTGCTGGTTACTTGGTGGAGTGTGCAACTCTTGATCTGACGATTGTGAGTTCAAGCCCCACACCAGCTGCAGAGATTGCTTAAAAATAAAATTTAAAAAAAAAAAAAACTAGAAAAACCACAAAACTATAAGATATGATTCACCTATCAGATTGGCAAATATACATTTTAATATATGTTTTTTTGTTTTAAAATATATTCTAAGCATAAATATTACTTAAGTGTGTGTGTGTCTGTACATATACATATATATATATATATAGTATATATGTATACTTAAGTATATAACATCTGTTGCAAGTTTGTGAAGTAAATGACACTCATATTATTGACAGGAATGTAAATGGGTACAACCTCAACAAAGGGCTAGCTGACCAACAATATCAAACACTGGAATTTAAAATATAGATATACTTGCACATGTGTAAGATGAGGAATATTTTGAGATACTTGTAATAGCAAGAGGCAAGAGAAATATCTCAAACATTCCTCATTGGAAACAAGCTGAATATCCATCAATAGGAGTTTGATTAAATACATTAAGGTACAGCTAAAGTATGGAATATATATTTGTTAATGGAGTAAGCCTATCTCTTTTAATATGGGACGCTCTGAGGTATTTTAAGTAGGAAAAAAAAGGCACTGAACAGTCGTATACAACCATTGGTGTTATTTGAAAACTAGATATAAATATCTGACTCTTGATCTCAGCTCAGGTCTTGATCTCAGGGTCATGAGTTTAAGCCCCACATTGGGCTCCATGCTGGGGATGAAGCCTACTGAAAGAGAGAGAGAGAGAGAGAGAGAGAGAGAGAGAGAGAGAGAAAGGAAGGAAGAAAGAGAGAGAGAGAGAGAGAGAAAGAGAAAGGAAGGAAGGAAGGAAGGAAGGAAGGAAGGAAGGAAGGAAGGAAGGAAGGAAGGAAAAGAAAGAAAGAAAGAAAGAAAGAAAGAAAGAAAGAAAGAAAGGCAGGAGAAAGAAAACGAGAAAACTAGTTGTATACATTATGTGTTTAAATACTTAGAATATCTCTTGAAGAATAATAAAAATAGTTGCCTTTGGAGTGGACAAAATGGAGCTGGAAGAGAAGTAGTGAGGAAAGGAGAGTTTACATTTTCGGCATTTTGTACCATGTCCATATATCGCGTATTCAGTTAAATCAACCAATCAAATAGCCAACCAATTTCTCTTATTTCTTTTTGTTTTGTTTTGTTTTGTTTTGTTGTTTGCATTTTAATTTCTCTTATTTCTATATCAATATTCACTTTAACTTCCAGCACCAGCTAGGAGTACATTTAATTTCATTCAGACTGCCGCCATTATTTCTCATGTGGAAACACTGCCATCTTGTGGACTTTTAAGATAGTGCTGCTAAAAATACTAAAATCATTCCATTTCACTCCACTCCATTCCTCCCAACAAATATTTGTTGATGCCTACCGTGTGCATTTGTCCAATCGTTTAAAGCTGACAAAGTTTCAGTGATATTCAACCTCATTTACAGAACATCTGTGAAGCGCCAGGCACTGAAACTACAGTCCCAAAAAAGTCTCGGAGATCTGGCGGGGAGTGGGGGGAGGTGTCTCCAGACGTCATTGCATAGCTGTTAAGCGCTACAGCAGAGAAAATTCAGGTTTCCCTGGGAGCCCACAGCAGGCTGAGTGTCCGGGGAAGAGACATCCGAGCTGAGTTCTGCAGGAAGAGCCACAACTGACCCCCCAAAAAGGGAATAAAGTAGCTTGCTTGGGGGGCGCTTGGAGAATGGGTCACTGCAAAGGGAACACTGAAAATTCACAGAAGCAATACATTTTTTTTCAATGCACAGTTGAGGAACTGTGTGTGCAGTGTGGCTAAAGCACGGAACAGGAGAGACTAAGAGGTGAGAAATGAGGCTTCATTTCATAACCAGAGAGGTTAAAGCAACTTAACCAGGTTCTCTCAGCAAGTACATGCTGCACCAAGAAATTTTGTAAGTGTTTTTATAACTTTTTTAAAGTTTATTTATTTTTCAGAGAGATAGAGACACAGTGAGGGGTAGAGGGACAGAAATAGAGGGAGAGAGAGAATCCCAAGCAGGCTCCATGGTGTCAGCAAAGAGCTCAACATGGGGCTCAATCTCACAAAACTGGGAGATCATGACCTGAGCTGAAACCAAGAGTCAGACACTTAACGGACTGAGACACCCAGGTGCCCCTGCACCAAGAATTTAAACCCAGATCTAAATAACTCCACTGCTTCTCTTTCTCACCACTAATGTTTTGCTCTGTGAGCCTTTCCAGGGCCCCATGCCTAATGCTCTGCTCCTTCAGACCCGGACTCAAAGGTGGGGCTCCTCTCTCCCTCCCTCCCTTCCTTTTTTCCTTCCTTCCCTTCCTTCCCTCCTTCCCTTCTTTCCCTTTTCATAATGCTTGTTTATGTAGCCTTGGTACTAGGGAGGAGCAAGGGAAGGCTTTTCAGATCACAAAGTGATAATTCAGTCTCAGAGGAACTCTCCACTCTGTTTTTTGTTGATTCTGGTCATGTTGATAATAAAGGAGAGTGACTGCATCAGAGCCTCTCTCCATCCCCCCAGCTTAGTAGGGCCAGGGTCTTGTCTGGGACAGAGTGGGGTGAACCTCAGCATTGAAGCTGTGTCTCTGGGTAGTGGCCCTACATCTATCCATGTGTAAATGAACGTGTGTGTGTGTGTGTTTACTGAACATTACTGTGAGCAAGACTCTACTTTTGGTGCTTATGATATATTATCTTGCTTAACGCCAACAACAATCCTGTGAGGAACAATATTATCTCCATTTTTACAGATCAGAAAACCACCAAAGTGTGGAAGGGGTAAATAATTTCACCAGTGTCACCCCAGCCTGTAAATGGCAAAACTGGGTCTCAAGTGGTCTGAATCCAAAGCCCAGACTCTTGATCACTACAAAACCCTGGCTCGCAGGAAGTAAGTGACATAGATGTAATAGACACTTCTGAAATGTGCCTTAGGTTTGGAGGAAGAAAAGAACCAAAAGGATCAACAACACTGTGCCGAGTCAATATGATACATTCCGAGCTAGGGTAGGAGGATGTACTCCCGCAGAACGGAACCAAATTGAAGTGAGGGGGAAAAACTCCCAACACAAAGGAGTTCCCAGATGCTCAGCTATATGGCCAGCTCTACCTTGAGAGCTGGTGGAATGATCACCGTTGCTTCTCCAAGCTCAAAGGGGCTCTGGTCTCTCTGACAGGCACAATACAAACCCCTTCTCATTCATCTGACATTCTTTAATACATAACTAGAAAGCTGACAGAACAAAATCTTAAAAGGGGAAAGGAACAGATGAAATTCTAGAGTGCATATTTTCGATAGTAAGGAGGGTGAACTCTGGCCACAGATCTGCTTGGCTGGCCCTTCTCCCTGGGCACCTGAACTCCTGCCCCTTCCCCCAATCTCATCTTTGTCTTGCTTGGATTGTGGAGCAAGCTCCTTTATCTCCTGTCACAAATGGCTTCTGTGGAAGCAGAAGCTGGAGTGTGGGTAACCAGATGGTTATTAGGGAATGTTGAAAATAAGACAACAGGTACAAAACAAAGTTGCTTGTGCTAAGCCCATGTCACCAAACTGAGAATTTAATTACCGTTTTGGCTCCCCCAGAAATGGAATCTTAAACCAGCCAATCAGGAATCGCCTGAAGTAATCTGCCAGACAAACCCCTGCCATCCGCCATTGAATGTAACCTCTCAGTAACCAATCTGGTTTTTTGCCTAGTAAAACTTCCTTGTTCCTGCTCCCTTCTGCCTATGAAAGTCTCCCATTTTGTGCAGTTTCTCAGAGCTCTTTTCTTTTTTTTGTTTTTATTAATAATTTATTTCGTAATTTACATCCAAGTTAGTTAGCATATAGTGCAACAGTGATTTCAGCAGATTCCTTAATGCCCCTTGCCCATTTAGCCCATCCCACCTCCCACAACCCCTCCAGCAACCCTCTGTTTGTTCTCTAAATTTAAGAGTCTCTTATTTGTGCCCCTCCCTGTTCTTATATTTTTGCTTCCCTTATGTTCATCTGTTTTGTATCTTAAAGTCCTCATATGAGTGAAGTCATATGATATTTGTCTTTCTCCAACTGACTAATTTCACTTAGCATAGTACCTTCTAGTTCCATCCACATAGTTGCAAATGGCAAGATTTCATTCTTTTTGACTGCTGAGTAATACTCCATTGTATATATACATACCACACCTTCTTTATCCAGTCATCCATTGATGGGGCATTTGGGCTCTTTCCATACTTCGGCTATTGTTGATAGTGCTGCTGTAAACATTGGGGTGCATGTGTCCCTTCAAAACATCCTACCTGTATCCCTTGGATAAATGCCTAGTAGTGCAATTGCTGGGTTGTAGGGTAGTTCTATTTTCAATTTTTTGAGGAACCTCCATACTGTTTTCCAGAGTGGCTGCACCAGCTTGCATACCCACCAGCAGTGCAAAAGAGATCCTCTCTTTGCCTTCTTTCCAACATCTGTTGTTGCCTGAATTGTTAATGTTAGCCATTCTGACAGGTGTGAGGTGGTATCTCATTGTGGTTTTGATTTGTATTTCCCTGATGATGAGTGATGTTGAGCATTTTTTCATGTGTCAGTAGGCCATCTGGATGTCTTCTTTGGAGAAGTGTCTATTCTTGTTGTTTGCCCATTTCTTCACTGGATTATTTGTTTTTTGGGTGTTGAGTTTGATAAGTTCTCTATAGATTTTGGATATTAACCCTTTATCTGATATGTCATTTGCAAATATCTTCTCCCATTCCGTTGGTTGCCTTTTAGTTTTGCTGATTGTTTCCTTTGCTGTGCAGAAGCTTTTTATTTTGATGAGGTCCCAATAGATCATTTTTGCTTTAGTTTCCCTTGCTTCCAGAGACACGCTGAGTAAAAAGTTGCTGTGGACGAGGTCAAAGAGGTTTTTTCCCGCTTCCTCCTCAAGGATTTTGATGGCTTCCTGTCTTACGTTTAGGTCTTTCATCCATTTTGAGTTTATTTTTGTCTATGGTGTAAGAAAGTGGTCCAGGTTCATTTTTTAATTAAGAAAATTTTTTTAATGTTTATTTATTTTTGAGAGAGAGACAGAGCATGAGCAGGGGAGGGGCAGGTAGAGAGGGAGACACAGGATCCCAAGCGGGCTCCAGGTTCTGAGCTGTCAGCACAGAGCCCAACGCGGGGCTCAAACCCAGGAACAGTGAGATCATGACCTGAGCCAAAGTCAGACGCTTGACTGAGCCACCCAGGTGCCCCCAGGTTCATTTTTCTGCATGCCACTGTCCAGTTTTCCCAACACCATTTGCTGAAAAGACTGTCTTTATTCCATTGGATACTCTTTCCTGCTTTGTCAAAGAATAGTTGGCCATACATTTGTGGGTCCATTTCTGGGTTTTCTATTCTGTTCCATTGATCTGAGTGTCTGTTTTTGTGCCATCAGAGCTCCTTTCTATATGCTAGATTGGATGCTGCCTGATTCATGAGTCATTGAGTGAAGCCAATAAGATCTTAAAAATTTAGTCTGCTGAATTTTGTTTTTCCACAGGATCCACATCTGTAAAGATGGGGTGGGGTGGGAGGAGGGAGCAGGGTCAGGCAGAAGAAGAAACTAAAGTACTAAACAGACATGCCCAAGTCTTGGTCAATCTGGAATTACTCTGGAATATTGCCTATCTGTGTCCTGTGTCCAGCAGGAATGGCTCACTCAATCACTGCTAAGGGCTGCTTAGGCAGATCCTGAAAGAGCTGACGGCTACATCTATCTGCTAACTACATTCTCTGCATTCCCCTTCCTTGAAGGGGGACCTGAGCGTATGTCTCCATGACTACCAACATGCGTAACGTTATTCACTCACGGATTGATCATTCAGTGTGCTGTGTGTTAGCTGCTGTGCTGACTGCTGGAGGGCAGGAGAGGATAAGGGACAGAGTAGAAGTGAATCCTATCCTCAGGTTTAGTCTAGAAGAGGAATCAGATACTTATGGAGCAGGGTGGTATATCCAGAGGGCAGCGAGAGTGTCTAGACAAGAGTCACTGCTCTAGCTGGGGGTGATCTCTGCCAGGGGTCCTTCTCAGTCGAGCTTTTCAAAAGGAATCTACATCTGGGGCACCTGGTGGTTCAGTCAGTTGAGTGTCCAACTCTTGACTTTGGCTCAGGTCATGATCTCACAGTTTCCTGAGTTCCATCCCTGTGTCGGGCTCTGCACTGACAGCACAGAGCCTGCTTCGGATTCTCTCTCTGCCCCTTCCCTGCTTGTGTGTGCTCTCTCAAAATAAATAAACTTAAAAAAAAAAAAAAAAGGATTCCACATCCTATTTGTCCAGTCCTATTCTCTCACCACACCGATGTCATCTGTGTCCTCCCCTCCCTTCCACTGAAACTGCTCTTTGTGAGAATACCTTCCCGTCCAACTCTCTCCCCAGTGAGAGTCTGTGTAGTCTTGGTATCTGAATGTTGCGGTTGTTGTACCAGATTCTATTAGCCCCTTGACTCAGAAGGCACTAAGAGGAGGTAGATAGAGCAAGTGGTTTCTCTCTCTTGAACTAAATGTAAAGAGCCAGAGGTCTAAGAGGGCAGATGGAGAGGGATTTTGGAGCAGGGAAAGAGGAAGTCACCTTTGAGTCCTGGAGAACAAGCTGCATTTGGGAAGCGAGATTTTGAAATAATACTACACTGCTTGTTCTCCAGAGCCCAAAGACGCCTCTAACCTACCTTCCCACTCCCCTGCTCCAAATGCTCTCTCCATTCTGCCCTCTTAGACCTCTGGCTCTTTACTTCTAGTTCCAACTAGTGGGCTATAGCTTATCTCAGTAATCCTTGTACACTAAATCTTTCATAGAGGTTGCAGCTGGCTATCATCTTTCACAGAATGGATTTAATGTGGGATCCAAGGGGATCTCAGTGGTGCAAGGAGTAACCACAACTCCTTATGATGGCCTGTGTCACATCTCCTTAGCTTACCTGATTTCAGCCGTTACTGCGGCTGACACTTCTTTGTGATGGCAAACTCATCTTGTGCTGACAGCATCCCACCTCAAGCAGGAGTCTGCTGGCCTCATCACTTAATGTTTCAGTTTCTGATATTCGATCTCCACCAGAACCCAATGGCAAGTTAAGATTTGCTTTTCAAATGGAAAACAGCCAGCAGAAAGGGTATAGTTTTACTTCAGTCCTCTAAGGGTCTGCACTGTGATTATCTTCTTGGGGTTTTGGCAGAGGCTCGCTCTCTCTTGTTACAGACACTTCCCATACCATTGGGTCTGCTAGGTCTCACGACCAACCTAGGCCTGCTCCAGAGCCTTTTCTGGCCCTGGGCCCCACTCAAAACTGGAAATCTTGTACATTATCTGGTAAATGGGTTGGAGCAACATGCTCCAAAGTAGTATTTATGTTGCCTCCAAAATCCAAACAGGCTTATTACCAAGCTTTATGCCTCTTTAGTCATGGTGGTCAATTTGAGATGAAGCAACCCGTGTCTCATTTTAACAGCTATATTTCAACATGTCCCAGGCACCTCGACCCCTAGAAACTTCATCCATGTGTCAGGTCCCTGAGTTTTCACAGAGTTTTTCTCGTATCTTCTGGAATGTCCATGTCCTACCAAAATATCTAGCATGTTTACTACTTCCTGCTCAGCAGGTCCAATGAGCATAGTGTCATCAATGTAATGGACCAGCATGATGATCTGTGGGTTATCAAGATGATCAAGGCCTCCTCTGGCTATATTATTCCAGAAAGCCAGAGGTTGACATAGCCACGAGAAAAAAATAGTGAAATAATACAGCTGTCATGCCACATCACGGCAGATTGCTTTTGGATTGAAAACAAAACATTTTCCAGATGCCAGGAGCTATATCGATTTGCTCCAATAAAGACATCACATCCAGGTTGCAGCTGTAATTGAATTCACTAGCTGAATATATGTATAATAATCCATAGTCACTCTCCAGAATCCATCAAGCTTTTGCATCTGCCAAAAGGACAAATTAAATGGGATTGTGGTAGGAATAACTAGTCTGTATCTTTCAAGCTCTGTTGGTGGTGCTAATCCTTGCAATTTCCTCAGGAATGCATCACTATAATGATGCCAGGGAGGAAGGTGGTTTTGTCTCTTCATTAGCTAGAATGCATAAGTCTGGGCAACTACAAGGTGATTGAAGTAGGATTGTCCCTGATCACCATTATTCCCAATGACCCACTTACAGAACTCATGTTTTCTGTTCCGTAATCTTAGGGCCTGACAAGTTCCTATTCATGTGTGTGTGTGTGTATGTGTGTGTGCGCGTGCGTGCTTCTACCAGGTAACTAAAGGCTATGACTGTGGTTTGGTCACTCTGAGCTCCTCATGCCAAGGGACCAGCAGACAAAGAAGTTACTACACTGGCAGGGGTCGTCGACCCTGAATCACATTAATAGCAAGGGTTGCCATTTCATAATGGATAAAGAAAGAGTCTGTCTGCAATTCAGGGAATTCACTGGGGCAAGTCTTGCTGCTTCTCTGCCCAGCAATAACTCTGAACGGATCGTTGCAACCATTGTTTGACAAGAGGAAAGCAAGGGTGCTGAATTCTGGATCACCCCACCAGGCAAGTAACCCAGATCAGCCAAAGTTCCAGTTGAGAGTGAGGGAAACCTACAATGGTTGTTAGAGCAGGAAGATGATGAATGTCAATTATGGCCCTGGGATCAGCTGTAATAAAGGCATATAACTTGGTCTGATAGTCCCTTCTAAAGAAATGCAGCTGGTCATCAGCTTGAAGAACTGGCTTTAAGCTTCTCTCCTGGGGAAAAAATGAGAGCATCATTTTTCCTCACACAAGATCCAGATCTAAACAGGTAAGAACAGATCTAAGTGGCACAAGAGATGGATGTACAAGATCCAGTTTATTTCACCCCAGATGTGCTCAGCCTGACTTGCCCACTCCTCTCCCCAGGACCTAAACCACTTGCCATATTTTCTGGCTAGATTGCCCTGGGATATGGTTTCTTTCATTCCAGTGGTGATAGCCCTGACCACCATATCTTCCAGCTCTGGTTGCCTCAGGCACCCCCTTAGGCTTCAGGACCAAGTGTCAGCACAACTTCTATCACACCCACTGCTGTGGGAGCCATAGCAGCTCCCACACCAGGTCTGACCTGACTGGACCTTTGAGTGCTCTGGCTTCCCCCACTGACTTCCCAGAGGGGTCAAATACACAACCTGCAGATCCTAAGGACTTACTGTCCCGTGGGGAGGATTCTGGCCAATGAAAAACAGAACATGACAACGCACCCACAGACAAATGGCTTCCTTTTCCTCCCCTGACAGAATGTTTTTAGATGCGGCGGTTCCATATGGCTTCTCTGGAAGGGTCCTGTAAGCCATCCCATTTAGCATTCTTGTAAAGATGGTGCCAGCTCAGTAAAGCACCACCTTGTAGGTAGGTGTTCTCTTGACTTCTCTACCTGATTATTCCTTTCCCCCCACTCTTGCATCTTTCCCAAAAAAGCATCAGCACATATGTTTTGCCTCAGGTCAGCTCTGAGTTCTAGAAAATCTGGGTTAGGAAAGAGGTGTGGTCAAAGAATGAAATATCTAAAATTGAAATTATGGTAAGACTGAAGTTCTTATAATGACAAGGTCTCGAATACTATCATGGAAGGGAATGGCTTAGATAGAATGGATGACAATTTCATGGAGAAGAGAATATTGAGGAATTTAAGAATCCGGGGCACTGGAATAATCATCAATGTGGATATGGAAATTCCCAAGAATGATGTTGGAGTGTTGGAGAAAGTGATCCAAGGGCTAAAATCATCTACACATGGGGAGGAGGTCAGAGATGCCCACATACAGAGCGGTTGTGGATAGTATAGACTCTTCGTATTATGGAAGAGAAGGCATCTGTGATTAGCAATGAGGAACAAGGAGAACATGTAAATCACCTCCAGGCCTAGAGATACAGAGGCTGTAGGAGAGCAAGCAACTACCTCTTGAGAGGACTTCAAGGAAAGCAGTATCTTTGGACCAAAATTATGTTGCAGAGCAAGAAGATGAAGAGAACGTTCATAAAGAGGGTAAGAATGCAGAATATTCTGCTGATGAATGACCTTGAGCTCTCAGGGCACAGTGGAGAGGTTTTAGGAGATGAGGAGTTAGGGCAGATGGGATCAGAAAAGGTGATGTCCAAGCCAAACAGGAATAGGACCTGGGAATGAGGACGAGTGGGAGGCCGTACCCACAGGGTAAAGGGCCTATTGAGATCCATCCTGATGAGCCCAAGGCAGAGAGTGGTGGAGCGGCTGGGAAGAAGGAAAGAGGAAGGAGAGCCAGCTCTAGTCCAGAGTTTGCTCTTCTGGCCCTGCAGACGGAAACGTTCAGCCCTTGGGTTGGGTCCTGCTCTGAAAGCACTAACTCTCTGGGGACTTCTGTGGGCGGGGAGGCCTCTAGAAGCACAGAAGTGTCCTCCCACCCTAGCTAAGTGGGCACACCCGCCCCCTGCTGGTCACGGTGGTATAAGCACTGGATGTGATGTCTTGTAGGTGCTGACTGTAGGTGGACCAGTCCGTTTTCTCATTGACCTTTGGTTCTGCATTCTGGCAAGGGACTGTTTTCCTTTGCTGGTGTTCAGTGTAGGCCTGCTTATTTCTAAGACACTGTCATATCCTTTTCATTCCTTCACCTAGTTTGCATAATTCTTTAATCTTTATCTTCTTATGAAAAGGAGTCTATTTTTAATGTCTTGACATTTCTCTCATAACCTACCATTCTTTTTTCCTGTAACTCTGATTCCTTCTCTTACCTTAACTGACTTTGTACATTGTGAGTTTGCTCGGCCTGACACGGTTAGCCCAGACTGTTTCTCACTTTCCAAGCAATGTACAAATTTCCTTCCTCCTTTTGACCAACTCTTCAGAAGGACTCGGTGACCCATATGTAATAATCTGAATTTGCAGCGTGTCTGGGTGGCTCAGTCAGTTAAGCCTCCGACTTTGGCTCAGGTCATGATCTCACGGTTCCTGAGTTCAAGTTTCTGACAGCTCAGAGCCTAGAGCCCGCTTCCAGTTCTGTGTCTCCCTCTCTCTCTGTCCCTCTCCTGCTTACACACTCTCTCTCTCTCTCTCTCTCAAAAATAAACATTAAAAAAAAAATCTGAATTTGCTGCCTGTGCATTATATTTCTATTAATTAACCTTGATACTTCCTTTCTTCTAATACAGATTTTCTTCTCTGCTCAACAGTCCTCACCCAGTATTTCCCTTCACCTTTTACTTATATTTTTCCATCTTCCACAGCACTTCCCTCATCTTGTACAAAATTACCCTCACTTTCTACAAGTATGTCCCCACATTATATAAGCACCATGGATAGCTATTTTCCATGTTTCTCCTGTGTCTTTCCAGCGTTTCTTTCCTCCTCAAACCTACTCGTATAGCTTACATTCTGGAGTTTGACCAAAATACCAGTGCATGACTCATATACTTCTGGATGATTGATACAAATTTTTAAATCAATAATATTGCAAACTAGTGTGCACAGTACTACCACCTTTAGTTCCTTTTGTGAAATCTTCCCCTATTTAGGATTTTTGTGAACTCACAGTTCTTTAACAGACATATGAGCTCTGATTCACTGGGGTCGCTGTTTCCCTCTTTGGGGTTCATTCAGATAGGTGACTCCTTGGCCACTCACAGCCCTGTTTTTGTTTCTGTTTTTTTTTTTTTTTAGGTTTCATTAGTTTTTTTTGTTTTTTTTGTTTTTTTAGTAATCTCTCTACCCAACATGATCAAGAGTTCTGTGCTCTTCCAACTGAGCCAGCCAGTCTCTCCTCACAGGTCTGTTTTTAAGCAGGTGTTCAGACCTTGTCAGTTCTGCCCAGGTATCCCTGAGTGCATTCTTGTTGTCTTGAGTAGATGACAGGATGCTACAGGCTCAGTGTGAAATGCTTCCTGCTTCGAGAGATGGAACCAGTGTGTTTCTTCCCTAGAGTCTTAGCCTTTCTTCCAGGGGAAAAGTATTAGAGTCAAAATCTAGCTAGTGCCCCTCCTCAGCCAGAGGAAGGCAGGTCAACGCTAGAGTATTCTCAGGCCACTTTGATGCCATAGAAAGCATGTTCTTTTCCTTCTGGCTTTTTTACCTCCCTATTGTGTAAGGAGTTATGAGTATGTTATATCATGTTTCCAAGTTACCTTTACCAAAGTTCTTGCTAATTTTCTCTAATGTGATCTATTATTAGTCAACTTCTCCTCCATTTTTTCAGCTAATTTTCCCTTTTTCCCACCAATACCAATAGACAAAATTGTCAGAGCAAACCATTCGGTTTAGTTATGGCTTTGTCTCACCATTTTCCAAGTCTCCACTTTGATTTTCTCTCTTAACCCTCAGCTAAGCATCCCTGGGCTCCAAAGTGTGCGTGTCCTGACGACCTGACTCATAAGCATCATTGCAATTGCATCATCCAAAAGGAAGAAGAAATCCCAACCTTCTTAGGATAACTTTCAGCTCAAAGAGAGGAGCAAACACTTCACAAAGGTAGAATAGAGACAAAGACTCAAGGTTTCCCTTCAACTTCTCTAGTTTTCTCCTGAGTCTCACAATTTAAACCTATTTACTTCCCCTGAATAGTTTCCCTTCTCTTTGGTGCTGTCTCAGAGAGAGAGAGAGAGAGAGCGCGTGCACAAGTGGGGGAGGGGCAGAGGGAGAGAGAATCCCAAGCAGGCTCCATGCTGTCAGCACAGAGCCTAACGTGGAGCTCGATCCCACCAACCATGAGATCACGACCTGAGCTGATATTAAGAGTCGGACGCTCAACCGACTGAGCCACACAGGCACCCCTATGACATTTGTAATTTCACATGCTAACTTACACCTTTATTTCTTGTTTCATCACCTATAGACTATGTCTCTTGATCCCAACATTTATAGAAATCAGTGCCCCTGTTCTTCATTTACCTTTGCTTCCATCTTCCATCTGTTTCTATCATCTGTATTTTCATTTTTATATTTTCAAGGTTAAAAGCATTTATATATCCTTTTCTGTTGCCATAATACATTCTGTTCAATCATAAAGCTGAAAATCAATAAGCAAATGTATAAAGTCTATATCAGGTAAGAATATTTCTGTTTTATACAAGAGGAAACTTGACCCAGACTTCCATAGATAGTGAGTTTATGGACTTCATAAAAGTCCCAGAACAGGGTTGGCCATTGGTGTGGCTTAAAGCAGGAGCTTATAAAATATCATCAGGACGTAAGTCCTCTCCATCTTTTGGTTCTGCTCCCCACTGTGTGTCAGTCTCAACCACAGAGAGGCTCTCTCTGCCCTCTTATTGTCGTATGGCAGCCAGTAACTTCTAAGACTACATCATTCCAGGTTTAAGACCAGCAGGAAAGAGTGAAAATCTTTGCCTCAACATTTCCAGCTAATGTCCTAAATTCCTTGTGATCGGACATCTTATGGCACGTACTGCCCCTTAGCCAATGTTGTCACTAGAGAACAGTATGTATTGTTTGACTTAAGCCTGGCGTGTATGTTCCTTCCTTAGACTTGAGGGCAGAGCCCTACCCAGACTAAATGGCTGATTGAAGAGGAACCTTGAGCTAGTTAGGAAACAAGTATCATGTAATTCTTTCTTTGTAGTTTTCCTTTCTCTCCTCTAGGCACCAACTTTCCTCAGCTCCAAAGCCTATCCCCCCTTGTGAATAGCAATTCTTGTCAACAGATGCCTGCGAGGGAGTTTCAGGCCTCACACCCCCAAATTCTGAGTAGGTTCTGCTGGAACAGCCAGCTCCTGAAAATCTCTTAGAAAGGACACTGAGTAGAGAATTATAGAATAGATTCATCAGGGAAGGATTCTGAAGCAATTTTTTTTAGAGATGGAAGAAAATAGTTTTCTAGAAATAAACATGGCTTTTCTCCTGAAGTGTCTCCAAATCCTCAAGGATAGCAAATCCCTGGAATCCATACTTTCTGCAGCCCCCTCCTCCTGTAATCCCCCATCCTCCTGCTCCAGCCTGTCCTAGCTGCAGAGTTCTTGTCCTTTCACTACCCTCCTGGCTTGAATTCCAAGTCTGTTGATTTGTTGATTTACTCACTGGTCTTATTTGAGTACATCCTCAGGAATTTCCTCATCGGGACTATGTTGGAGATAAAAGTCCTTGTTACTTGTTTGTCTGAAAATGTTTTTAGTCTGCCCTTGCACTTCACAGGATATAAAAGTAAAAGACTGATAATACTTCCCATCAGAACTCGAAAGGTTTTATTCTTCTGTGGTCTTCCAGTACCTACGACTACAGATGAGCAATCCCACGTGAGTCTGGTTTTCAGGTCTAATTTGGAAGTCCCCTCTTTCCCTTCCATCTTTGAAATCTTTTAGAATCTTCTCTTTATTCATGGAGTTTTGAAATTTCACACAGATTTATCATTCACGTGTTTGGAACTTGGTGGATTCTTTTCGTCTGGCAACTAGTGTCCTTCAGCTCTGGCCAAGTCTCTTACCACTCTCATAATCATCCACCCTCTGTCTGATCCATTTGGAATTTCTATTACTCGAGTGTTGCAAATCCTCTCATATCTTCCATCTTTATCTTACTATTCTTTTATTGAATTATTTGACCAATTATATATTTAATTCCGGAGCTCATTCTTGCTTCCTGGTGGTTCTTTTTTTTTTTTATTTATTATTTTTTTTTACTTATTTTTGAAGGAGAGGGAGAGCGTGAGCAGGGCAGGGACAGACAGGTGTCAGCACAGAGCCTGACGCGGGGCTCAAACCCACAAACCGTGAGATCGTGACCTGAGCCAAAGTCGGACGCTTAACCGATTGAGCCACTCAGGTGCCCCCTGGTGATTCTTTTCATAACTGCGGCTTCTTGTTTTAGCACTTTCATCTTACAGGCTTTCAAATACCTGGTAATACTTATTTGCTTTTAGGAATGAGCCACAAAGACCTGATTGGGGCTCTGTGAATATGTGCTGGGCTTGTTTATTGGAGAGCTTGACTCCAGGCTGATCCAGAAATCAGCTGCCCAGAGTGCAGATATTGGAAATACATTCTAAACAGTCGCTTGAGAGGCAGATGCCTGCTAGCTGGGGTTTTGGTGTGGGGATGGGGTGGGAGAGCATGTAAGCAGGGTCCAATGTTCTACTTATAGAACTGCCATCTATTTCCCAGTTTTCAAGCCCAAGTCATCTTTCTTCCAATGGCCATTCCTGGTGTTTCCAAGCCTTATGGTTCTCTTGGGTTCTGACTCTACCCAACTCTGTCTCTCAGTCCTCTAGCACATTCCAGGGTGCAACTTCCTGCACCCTGCATCATCAGAACTACTTCTCCATCCACTTCCTTTCTCTCAGAAATGTGTTGATATTCCTGTTACACTGATATCCCCCTCGTTTTCTCGTTTGTATCTTTTTTTTTTCCCTGTCATGTAATGGGTTTTTAGGTGGGAAAAGACAAATTCATGGTTTCTATCTTGAATCAGAAGTTAATAGATTATTGTGTATGAGCACTAAAAGAAAAAAATATGAAAGGACTCCAACTTTCGGTACCATCTATCTTCTTAGAAGGAAACCCTGTGCATGCTCCCCTTCAAGATAGATGTGACTCACCATGGACATGCTGTAATGGCTACTCTGGGCCATGGCTCATCTCAGGTCTCCATCTTCCCTGTTGCAGGGAAAAGCATAGGAAATGGTTGAAATGAAAGGATCTTCCTGATGGGATAGATGCAACATAAATCACATGGGCCCGAGAATGTGACCGGGGCCTGATGTTTTACAGGATCCTCTC
Organism: Leopardus geoffroyi; assembly: GCF_018350155.1. Classification (NCBI taxonomy): domain Eukaryota; kingdom Metazoa; phylum Chordata; class Mammalia; order Carnivora; family Felidae; genus Leopardus; species Leopardus geoffroyi. The sequence goes on along the minus strand of NC_059329.1, from coordinate 59,261,600 downwards.
TCTTCCATTTCATGCCACTCTTCCATCCCACCCCCACCACTCCTGAACAGTCCAGCTGAATCTGCCTCTCACTGGGCTTTTTCCCCCAAAGCTTTCCCATCAGAAGAGGTGAATTTATCATTCATTGGCTTCTTTTTCTTAAGATTTAGTTATGATCTGATACTCATTTACCTCCATGATTTAATTTTGTATAGGGCCCCAAGTTTAATAAACTATAATATACTTCTGACTGTATCATGTCAACCAATATAAAATGGCTTTTCATTTTTTTTTAATTTTTTAATGTTTTTTTTTTTTTCAACGTTTATTTATTTTTGGGACAGAGAGAGAGCATGAACGGGGGAGGGGGCAGAGAGAGAGGGAGACACAGAATCGGAAACAGGCTCCAGGCTCTGAGCCATCGCCCAGAGCCCGACGCGGGGCTCGAACTCACGGACCGCGAGATCGTGACCTGGCTGAAGTCGGACGCTTAACCGACTGCGCCACCCAGGCGCCCCTAATGTTTATTTTTAAGAACAAGAGAGAGAGAGACAAAGCACGAGCAGGGGAGGGGCAGAGAGAGGGGGAGACATGGAATCTGAAGCAGCTCCAGGCTCTGAGCTGTTAGCACAGAGCCAGATACAGGGCTCGAACCCACGAACCGTGAGATCATGACCTGAGCTGAAGTCAGATGCTTAACCAACTGAGCCACCCAGGTGCCCAATGTTTATTTCTTTTTGAGACAGAGACAGAGCACAAGCAGGGGAGGGGCAGAGAGAGAGGGAGACATAGAATTGAAAGCAGGCCTCAGGCTCCGAGCTGACAGCACAGAGCCTGACACGGGGCTCGAACCCACAAACCACAAGATCATGACCTGAGCTGAAGTTGGAAGCTTAACTGACTGAGCCGCCCAGGTGCCCCAAAATGGCTTTTCATTTCGGACGCATTCTGAGCCAAGACATACTATTTATATTCTGGACATTGCCTCTATGTTAAGGAAGAGGAAAACTATCTGAAGAAAAGACTGCTATATATAAGATGAAACTTGGCTTTATCTTTTAAAATGCAAACCCTCAAGTTCAGATGACCACAAACATAACCCTCTAAAATATCCTCACCCTAAGTCAAATGGATATGTGCCGCAGAGAGCTGCTCCTATTTACCACCAGCACCTGCCACACTGTGGGTGCGTGATAGATGTTTGCTGAGTCAATGAGTATTGGGCCAGAACTGTTTAAATATCTTTTGCTTGGGTCAGGATTCATTCTAGAGACTAGAATAGCACTCATTATGCAGGTGGCATTAAGTACTGTAAGCTATGGGGAGACAGGTGTCTAAGAGGCAAACTGTAGTTGAATGTTTGGAGAAGGGGAAGGAGCAATCATTAGAGTTTAACTACTTCTCGGTTCTCTCTGAAGTGGATTCTGATTCTGAATTCATTTAAAAGGTACAGGATGTTTAGAGAACATTATTTTTAACAGTGGAAAGCCAGAAACAGAATGGATGTCTAACACTAAAAAAAGTTACTGGATAGAATAATAATGTAGTCTTTTTAAAAATAGACTCGATTTTTTAGAACAGTTTGAGATTTACAGAAGACTTGTGACAATAGTACAGGGAGTTCCCATATACCTTGCACCCAGTTTCCCATATTATTGATAGCTTACATCGGTATGGTATATTTGTTACAATTAATGAATCGATATTGATACCTTATTATTAGCCAAAGTCCACACTTTAGATTTCCTTTGGTTTTTGCCTGATGAGCTTCCTCCGTTCCGAATCCCATCCAGAATACGTTACATTTAGTTGTCATGTCTCCTCAGGCTTCCTTTGTGCAGGTGGTTATAACATTGTTTTTAAAAATGATAAATTTATTTAAAAATGTTAATGTATTTACATAAGGTAATAAAGACCAAAAAGAAACACAAGGAAATAAAAATACTTGCGTCAAGGCATCAAGGTTATGGTTGAAATGGACATATTTACATTGTTTTCTTTTTAAAATCACATTCTAATTAATGGTTCAGTTATAAATCCTGAAACCTTCACCTCTCCCCATCACATTTGTACACAGTTTTTGACTCCTAGATAAACAGCCTACAGGCAGCGGCTCCAAAATAGCTGATGGGGGCTCACAAGCAGGCCCCGAGAGACCCCGTGAGGTTAGGCTGGACGTCCTGAACTGTGAACAGAATGATATTTCTTCTTAAGTCTTCATCTCGTCCTCCCGCCCACCATTTTAAGACTGAGATAAAGCAGGTATTTGAACCTCACGTTTAGACAGGGAACTTATCAACTTCTGAGCCTAGAAGTCTAATTCTTCAATAGGTTGAGAGGAGAGTTGGGAATAAACACCATGTGGTTATTTCTCTATTTTTCTTTTTTCTCTCCCCCAAGCACCTACCTTTTTCCCTTTCTTCAGCAACAAAGCACTACACCCCACCCCCACCATGTAGAACTAATTCATGCAACTCTTATGTCCAGGCTCTGCTTACAGATACTCTGCCATCCGGATTCATGGCAGAGGGGAGAACAGAGCAGACTTTTGGGAACTTAAAGCGTTTTAAAGCCATTTTGTAGAAGTGGAAGGTGTTGGTGGAAGAGAGTGGTCAGACACTCATGAATTTCTTTCCTCTTCTTCCTGGAAACACATCTGGGGCCCACTTCCCAGCCTCCTGTGCGGGTGGGGGTGGTCATATGACTGAGTTCGAGCCAGTGGAACGTGGGCAGAAGTGATATGTGCCACTTCTCAAGTGAGGAATGTTGGTGAAACAGAATCACGTTCCCCCAGCCTGCCCCTGAGTTGCTCAGCATACATACGCCTGTCTTCTCACACATGCAATCCCAAATGGCCCATGAACATAACCCACATACCACCTCCAACTCACTAGTCACATGTAACTTCTGTTACACCCCTGAATCCAACTCTGAGTCTGGGATCGCCGGGTACAACCCGTATCAGGTCTGGATATCGTTTCTCACAATCCAACATCCAACAGGATGAAGTAATGAAGGCCCCCCACTTCTACCCAGCAGTTCTGAAATTTTTAAGTCTGTCACTAGCAATGCTTCATTTCTGTTTACTCATTTCTGTATTATCAGGCCTCTTGGGGGACAGAAAGCTACAGTGTTTGGCAAAGTGAGATAATCCTGAAGCCAAAAGAGAATTAAGTTGGTCTCTGTGGGATGCGGCATCTGCAGCGTTTAGATCTGGAATCTGTGGGGCAGTGACAGTCGGCCGCACGGTTGGAGGACCGGAGCAAGAAGCACTTAGGAGAGGAATGAACCGAGACGTCTTGCAGAGCTTACTCTGTCGGCTTTCAAATCGCCCCGAGTTCTGCCTACACTTCCCCCTTGGGTTCTGTGAAATACATTTGTGTTTTTATCATAATTAACCCTCCCTTTCTGCCTCCCGATTCTTTTTTGGCTTAATTAATTTGAATTGGTTTTTCAGGACTTATTAAAGAATCCCAACATGATGAAGCAACGTTTAGAAACGCGAAAGGAAGGAGGCACCTGCTAATGATCGGTGGGTTTTATCTGCTTCAACTCGAAAGAGTGGATTCCAAACTCAGACATAGTAAACTCTTTAATGAGTCCCAGTTTTCTTTCTGTGAGGGTGTGATAATCACCTTTTAGAAATTCCCCTGTGGAGATTTATAGGGGTGTAATATCTCTAACTGATTGACATTTCATTAAGTTTAGAGATCCCTGCTAGAAAGGAAACCTTTGTTAACCCCTGACTCAGAGTTTTAGGGTAAAAATCCTCACCATTATTCATTCATAACATCCTCATTCTTGCCTCAAAGGGCCCTGCTTCTGGAATACTTAGTAACAGATATAGAATGTATTGACAGGGTGGAGTCTGGACACTAAGAAACAAAGTAGTGGGACACCTGGGTGGCTCAGTCGGTTAAGCATCGGACTTCGGCTCAGGTCATGATTTCTCGGTTCATGGGTTCAAGCCCCGCATTGGGCTCTGCACTGACAGCTCAGAGCCTGGAGCCTGCTTCGGATTCTGTGTCTCCCTCTCTCTCTGCCCCTCCCCAGCTCGCACTCTCTCTCCCTCTCAAAAATAAATAAACATTAAAAAAAATTTTTTAAGAAACAAATTAGGAAGCAATTGCAATAGTGAAAGGGAAAAATTTCCCCCCAAATCATGGCAAAGTAAAAGAGTAGGAAATGGGCTTGGGAGATGTGCAGATGGGATTTAACAACTGAGTAGGTGTGAGATATGAAGAAGAGGTCTGAGTCAATGAGAACCCAAGGCTCCATCTGCAGCATTTCCGTTGTGTTAATATATAGTTAAAATTGAGTTACATCACTTTTTACCCTTAATATCGGCAAAAATGAGAAAGCTAATTAATGCTAAATATTGTTGGGGATAATGGAATATAGGGACACTCACACACTGCCAGTGTCAGAACAGACTGGTACAGCCATTCTGGACCCCAATCTGGCAATACTAAGTAAAATTAAGATTACATGTGCCTTATCACCCAATGATTTCCCTCCTGAGCCTATATCCAAGGGATATTCTCATACATGTTGAATGGGGAGATGTACAAGGGTGCTCATTGCAAATGTTTTCTTTGAGAGTAAGTTTGAGGCAACCTACTTACCTGTAACTGGTGGATTGAAAAGTAAAATGTAGGGGATGCACTCAACGGAGCACTCAGTATCAATCAGAAGCAATAAACTAGATGTACATCAGCACCGGAGCTAGATCTTAGAACCATAGTATTTAATAAAAAAGGAATAGTAAGCAGGGGCACCTGGCTGGCTCAGTCAATACAGCATATGACTCTTGTAAGACAGGAAGCCATCAAAATCCTCAAGGAGAAAGCAGGCAAAAACCTCTTTGACTTTGGCCACAGCAACCTCTTACTCAACAAGTCTCCGGAGGCAAGGCAAACAAAAGCAAAAATGATCTATTGGGACCTCATCAAAATAAAAAGCTTCTGCACAGCAAAGGAAACAATCAGCAAAACTAAAAGGCAACCAACGGAATGGGAGAAGATATTTGCAAATGACATATCAGATAAAGGGTTAATATCCAAAATCTATAGAGAACTTATGAAACTCAACACCCAAAAAACAAATAATCCAGTGAAGAAATGGGCAAACAACAAGAATAGACACTTCTCCAAAGAAGACATCCAGATGGCCTACTGACACATGAAAAAATGCTCATCACTCATCATCAGGGAAATACAAATCAAAACCACAATGAGATACCACCTCACACCTGTCAGAATGGCTAACATTAACAACGCAGGAAACAACAGATGTTGGCGAGGATGTGGAGAAAGACAATTGCTTTTGCACTGCTTGTGGGAACGCAAAGCTGGTGCAGCCACTCTGGAAAACAGTATGGAGGTTCCTCAAAAAATTGAAAACAGAACTACCCTATGACCCAGCAATTGCACTACTAGGCATTTATCCAAGGGATACAGGTAGGCTGTTTCGAAGGGACACATGCACCCCAATGTTTACAGCAGCACTATCAACAATAGCCAAAGTATGGAAAGAGCCCAAATGTCCATTAATGGATGAATGGATAAAGAAGATGTGGTATATATATACACAATGGAGTATTACTCGGCAAGCAAAAAGAGTGAAATTTTGCCATTTGCAACTACATGGATGGAACTAGAGGGTATTATGCTAAGCGAAATTAGTCAGTCAGGGAAAGACAAACATCATATGACTTCACTCATATGAGTACTTTAAGACACAAAACAAATGATCATAAGGGAAGGGAAGCAAAAATAATATAAAAACATGGAGGGGGACAAAACAGAAGAGACTCTTAAATATGGAGAACAAACAGAGGGTTACTGGATGGGCTAAATGGGTGAGGGGCATTAAGGAATCTACTCCTGAAATCATTGTTGCATTATATGCTAACTAATTTGGATGTAAATTAAAAAAAATAAAATAAAATAAAATATAGCATAAGACTCTTGATCTTGGGGTCATGAACTTGAGCCCCATGTTGGATGTAGTGATTACTTAAAAATAAAATTTTTTTTTTTTTTTTTTGTAAGTAGGCTTCACACCCAGCGTGAAGCGCAACACGGGGCCTGAACTCACAACCCTGAGATCAAGACCAGAACTGAGATCAAGACTCAGATACCAGGGCACCTGGGTGACTCAGTCGGTTAAGCACCCGACTCTTGATTTCAGTTCAGATCATGATCTCAGGGTCGTGAGATCGGGCCCCACGTCAGGCTCCACACTTGGCATGGAGCCTGCTTTAAGATGCTCTCTCTCCCGCTAACCCTCCCTCTCACTCTCTCTCTCAAATAAATAAATAAGTAAATAAAATCCTACAAAAAAGTTGGACACTTCATCAACAGAGCCATCCAGGCACCCCCTTAAAAATGAAACTTAAAAAAAAAATAGTAAGCTACATGTTTTTAAATTGGCCACATATATAAATGAAAAATACACATATCTAACATAATACATTTTATAAAAAACATACAAATAAAAGGATACACATCACATATATTAGAGTGTTGTTCATTTAAAGAGAAGAATGGTTGGGGGGGGGTGCCTGCTGACTCAGTTGGGCGTCTAACTCTGATTTTGGCTCAGGTCATGATCTTATAGTTCATGAGTTCGAGCCCCATGTAGGGCTCTGTGCTGGCAGTGAGGAGCCTGCTTGGGATTCTCTCTGTCCTCTCTCTCTGCCCCTACCCTGCTCTTGTGCTCTCTCTCTCAAAAGAAATAAATAAACTTAAAAAAAATTTTTTTTAATTAGAAGAATGGGACTGAGGAATGAGAATAAAAGACAATAAATCAGTAAATGAAAGAAGAGAGAGTCTTCAAGTGGATCAATGAGGACGGCCTACCATGAATTAAGGAGCATGATAGACTCAACCCTCTGACCTGAGGTGAGAATAGACTTCCATGAAGGAGGTAAATATCCCACAAACATCACTGAGACTTGAGGAACCCCTCAAGTGGTACTCTTCCTTGGAAGATATCCTTTGATTAAAATGTCAAGTACAAAAATGCACTTGACCATGTGAATCTCCATGAAGCTCAGGTGATGAGTACAATAACAGTTACTAGGTCAAGATAGAGGAGAAAGGCAGAAAGCATGGTGGGAACGGGATCCGGATTTCTTGACTGAACGAAGGCAGTGGATAACATGTCCCTGAATATACCAAAATGGGCATACTTGTGAGCAAAACTAATTTACACTGAAAAACACTGGGGGTTAAGGAGAGACAGCAACAAGCAAGATATGAGTAATCAAGTGATCAAAAAAAAAATGGCCATAAAATTCATGTTGAAAGTGAAAGTATATTTTTCCTCAAGATTATAAAGGGTCAGAGTGCAAAAGGAATCAGGTACCTGGCAGTTCTAAATCAGAGAATTTGTGGAGTCTATGAATAAGAAGCTGGAGTTGAGGGAAACTAAATCCTCTTATGAAAATGAGAATTTAGGGGAAGGGGAGAGAAGAACTGAAGACTGAGGGGGGGTGGAGAGTGGTCATATTTGGGAGGGGGTGGTATGGGAGTGAAGAACCAAATTCTATACTTGGCAAGAAGTATTCCAAGTGAGGAATATTCCCTTAGAAACTCTAAAATTCAACGATATCACGTAATTATCCCCTGAATCCTGAAGCAGCTGTGCTGGTTACCTGACCCTCAGACGGTCCCTAGTCAAACTGGTTGGGACCCAGATGCTCAGTGAAGCGAATGAGTAATATTCTATTTTCCCACCTTTCTTTCATCTCCAAATTCAAGTTCCCCCTCTTTTCTCCTTTAGTCAGATTTTTATTGGAAATAAAAGCTGTGCAGTCAAGATGTTAAAATAAATGCTCTTGGTGAGGGGTAATTTATAGAGGAAGGTCAGGGGTTCTCAGACTTCCCATGTCTAGGCTCTGATGGAACATTCTGATGATTAAGTTTTATTGAGTTCAGCATGATGGGTGTGGATCTGAAATAGCACTCGGAGACTTCAAGATGAGAAAATAATTGAGAACAGGAATCTATCTCACTCATCTTTGTAAGTCCCTGAGCCTAGTCGGGCATTTAGCACATACGCAGTACCAAGGTAGTGCCTGAAGTGTCAATGAGTATTGAGCCAGAAGTGCTTAACGACCTTGTGCCTAAGTCCGGATTCACCCTGCCTGGAGTGGACGTTGCCTGGATTAGGGCTAAAAAGGCAAGGGAGGCAAAGCTCTTTGTGAAGAGGGGCTGCCAAAAGTCAAAACCAGAAAGGCTTTTCAGAAGTTTTGGAATGGGGACGATGGCCAACGATTATTAACTTCCTGATTTGTTAAAGGTAAATATAAACAAGATGCTTACAAAAAATTACTTAGGATAGCGAAAAATAAGAAATAAGTTTGAGTAGGCACTGGAACGTCTCAGAGAAACTAAGAAGAAAGCAAGGACATTAAAATAGTTTGTGATAGAGTAAAAAGATTTTAGGTGCCATTTCATTTATTTTTATAACGTTGCAAATTGTAATTTTAAACGTTTAAAAAAGAATTCATTGAACTTTTCACATGGTGCCTAGTCAGTGAACAGATACTAACTTGAGAAAAGCACGTGGGGACCCACATTCAGGACTGCTCCTCATTTAGGTTTCCCCATGTGCCCTGAACAGTGGACAGAATATTCCCTCTCAATTTCTCACCTATCTTTCCTATACCATTTTGAAGATAAAGAAAATGGGTGTTTGGCATATTAAGTTTAGACAGCGATCTTGTTTCATTGCCTTGGAAGTCAGGTGGAGAATTATTTTGTAGGCCTCCAGGGAGAAGTAGCTAGGGAGAGCTGTAGCATAAGCATCATTTTCAGTTTTCTGTTTTCCTCAGTTTCTTCTGCCAGTTGGTTCTGGACCACCTACTTCCTCCTTTCCTTTAGTCACGAAACACATCCATTAATACAAATAGATGCTTGGGGAGCTGCTGCCAAGTTCACACACTCAATATCTGATCAAACTCCGCTAGAAAGCTCTACTACGTGAAATTTCTGGATGGCTCTAGATGAAAGGAGTGATCGAAGTAGGCAGGGCTGCCATGGTACAGTTGTCCAGTTTGCGCACTGCCTAAAGATACCTGGTTGACTATGTAAGCAAAAGCAGTCCCCACTTCACCCCTCCATCAAGCTGTGTGCACTTACTTGTGGGAGTTGCTTTCAAAAGTGCCATTTTGTATGACCCCCAGGAGCCATGTCTGCTCAGAGGAGGGCACTTTTGTCTAACTTGTCCACAGAGCTGGGGCACCTGGGTGGCTCAGTCAGTTAAGCATCCAACTTCCACTCAGGTCAGGATCTCATGGCTCATGAGTTCAAGCTCCGTGTCAGGCTCTGTGCTGACAGCTCAGAGCCTGGAGCCTGCTTCAGGCTCTGTGTCTCCCCCTCTTTCTGCCTGTCTCTAATAAACATTAAAAAATTAAAAAAAAAAAAAAACTTGTCCACATAGGAGTTTTCTTCCATTCGTTGAAGGCATACACTCTTAGCAGATGTCTTGAGACTGGGTTAGGGTTACTCAGAGAAATCTTGGGAGAGAAGGATTTCAAGACAATTCTGAAGGAAGAAAAGATGAATTTTTGGAGAAAAACCAGCAGGGCAGGAAGAGGTATTGCAGACACTCTCAGCATCCTGCCTATATCTCCCTCAGACTGCCATCTCTGCATCTGATGCACTTCTGCACTTGTAGGCTGTTCCAGAACTGTGGAAAGCTGCCTTGTTTAACAAACTCAGGATGCTGGAAGTGCTGGGGAATTAACACTCCCCAGATCAGCCATCAGCCAATGACTGATGAGACGTGGTGTAAAATACCCCAGAGCTCCTATTTCTCTAGTGAGATAATTATGAGGTATGCTTTGAACCCTTTTCCAGAATCTTCTTGTGGAATTAAGCTGTAGTTGGCCTCTGTGGCAACTGGTGCCTTTCCCTGTGTCACTTCCTTAACTCCCCAGCAGGTGGCTCCTGAACCTCCCAAATAAAAGACTTGCACTAGAATCTTCCCGTCAGCACCAGAGGGAACCCACACCGAGGTACTGTTTGCTTGGCTGGAACAGGCACTGGTCTGGGATTGAGAGGAAAGTGGATACATGAGTGGGGTGGATGGGGGGAGGGGAGCATTTGTTTAAGGACTTAGAGACCAGACTGAAACTTTACACTTGATTTAAGAGACCATTCATGTGCGGGTGAAATAGGAATATTTTTCTTACAATTTACTATGTTCACATTTGATGTACTAATTCCTAGGTTTCTACAAATCTTGCATTTTCCACTGAGTTCTGGCTATTAAAATCTTGCCTGAAGTCAAAAACTGCAGACTTCCTATCTATTAATTGTGTGTAAAAAGAAACTCTGGAGAGAGAAGTCTTATTACAGTGTAAGACAGAGATGAGAGTCAGAGCAATGAAACCATTCTCAAGAGCTTGTTAGAAGATGAAGGCTGAGAACAGTCACAAGACTATAGATGAGACTACCCATGTGAGGATTTTTATTTGTAGTCATCCTATTCAATATTTTATAGCCTTTTGAAAAAGCGACTTTGTAAGGTTATCTGAAGTCTCCTTAAAAACATTGAGATTTCAAAAATTTAGTATTATTTCCTGTGGTAGGAAACCTTGAATCCCAAAGGTTTGCATAATAATTGGTTGTCATGGGAAACCACATGATTGTAACTCGTGTCTGTAACTCCTTAAAGGTATATAAATAACCTAAATCCCTTTGTTCTGCAGAAGAGTCTCAAAATTCTACATCTGACTCTTCTCACTTAAGCCAGAAAAAAATTAATAAAGTCAGCAACTCTGGCAGACTCTGTCCTAAGACAACGCATTTGAGAAATTTAAATGAGATAGTTGGCAAATTTATCACATTCTCTCTGCCTTGCAAGCTTAGAAACCTAGATTAATCTTTCTTAGAGGTATTTACCCTTGTCACACAAGTTCAGAAGCCTAGGATCATCTTTTATACGTAGACTCTTATTAACCATTCTCATAGAGAATGCCATATTTAAAAAACAGACTACTGGCTTGTTAATTTACTCTGGAACTCTTTCTGCAGAGGGGACTAGTTACTCACATTCTCTGGTCAGAGCACTTTTGCCCTGTAGGCAAGCTACTCAAGGAGTCAAATTATAATCAGAAGTTTGGTGTGTATTCGATCAAAATAAGGGCATTTGTTCATTTGAGTGGTTAATAGCTTCAGATTAAGTTAGAATGACACTCTCATCTTGCTCTCAGGACCAGAACATTTGATGGATTTTTTGGTCCACAGTCCTCTCTTCCATGGAGGATATTTGGAAGGACACTATAGGGTCTGTCTTTTTGGTTCTCTTTTTTCTATATTCATGCCTAACCATTAATTCCCCTTCTGATGAACACTTTCTTTAGATATTTTAAATACATTGACCTAGTCCCGAAAGGTATGGGTTCTTAACTATGGGTTTATCAATAACTGGATATTCTTGAATACCTGAAAACTGAATGTGTATTTTATGTCTACAAACATTTTCTCTAGAGGGGACTCACAGATTTTACCAGACTCTCAAAGTGATTTGTTATCAAAACAAGGTTAAGAACCAGAGATAGAAACAAAGTGAAGTCCTGCCAACCTGGGTACCCACTTAGAATGATTTTCTAGGTTTCTTTTTTTTTTTTTTTTTAAAGTTTATTCATTTTGAGAGTGAGACCATGGGCATGCATGCGCACGTGTGTGAGCAGGGGAAGAGCAGAGGGAGAGAGAGAATCCCAAGCAGGCTCCACACTCAGCACAGAGCCCAACTTGGGCTCCATCTCGCGACTTTGAGATCATGACCTGAGCCAAAATCAAGAGGCAGATGCTTAACGACTGAGCCACTCAGGCACCCCTGATTTTCTATGTTCTACTCTGATTCATTATGTTCTGTTTTAAAGCATTAACTCTTCTGGGGCACTCTTGTTTCTATATTTAAGGGGAAGAGAGAGTTCCTCAATATAACCGTGAAAGATTTGAGAGTCAGAAAGAAATGGGAGGATTTCTACAAGAAGGGATCAACGTGAGCCAAAAGAGAAGTGTCCTGTCCAATAGCATTTTAGATGGGTTAAAAAAAAAAAATCCCAATTTACCCTCTGTTATTTTGAAAGTTCTAAAATTGATTTCTCTTCTAGTGGTTAGCCTGTATGTAGGTCAGAATGAGTAGGGATGGTTGCTTTAAATCTGGAAAAGCGGGGCGCCTGGGTGGCACGGTCAGTTAAGCGTCCGACTTCAGCCAGGTCACGATCTCGCGGTCCGTGAGTTCGAGCCCCGCGTCAGGCTCTGGGCTGATGGCTCAGAGCCTGGAGCCTGTTTCCGATTCTGTGTCTCCCTCTCTCTCTGCCCCTCCCCCGTTCATGCTCTGTCTCTCTCTGTCCCAAAAATAAATAAACGTTGAAAAAAAAAAATCTGGAAAAGCTGGAAAGCATGTATAGAAGTGGATTCAAAGTTAAGTGCATGCAGACCAAAGAGGTGAAATGTGAGTATGAACAGGCATAAACTTGTGAATTACTAATGTGGATTTAGGCTATACTCTTTAACTTGAGTACCCACAAGTGGTTTTAACAGCATGTTGGCTGGTTTATTGAAGCCTGGACTCAGTGCTGGCCTAGAGTCAATGAGGTTAAGGTATCAAAGGTCCAAGAGCTCAGGGTAACGGGAATCTTGGGAGTGTACCTAGATGTGTAATCTCAGCCACCCTCATCTGTAACCCTGGCAAGGTCCACAGGCTGCTCCATTACCACAGCATCAGCTACGCACAGGTGATGGAAGTACCCTGAAAAGCAAGGCCAAAGATGGTAGTGGGGGAGATACCACCTTAGAACTGGACTTTCTGATTTCAGTGGGACTAGAATTCTGGATTTCCAAAGGCCAGGTGGTGGCTCTTAACTTCAAGGTCAGGTTGGGTGAATTACCACAATAGGCTGCAGGAACAGAAAGGCTCTTAAGAGTGTTTGCACTTTCAGAGATCTGTGGTGGCAGCTAAATGATCACGGGGTTCTTAGGAATGAACAGATGGGCAGTCTACGAAGGTGTAGCTATAGCTATATATTTGGAAAACAGAAGCCTGACTCAAGTTGCCACAGTGGGACTATACTGCCTCATATCCAATTATCAAACAAAGCCAGATCACAAGCCTAGAGCCCCTCAATTAAGGGGAAGGCTGGGTCCCTTGAAGGGACCCCTAGAAAGACTTACATCCAATTTTTAAAATAACAATGCAGTGGGAGGGAGCCAGTAGATACTGTTTCTTAGTTGAGGCTATTCATTTGGGGTACAAAATACCACCCAGGTTAGAATCAGAGTGTATATATATACTAGTGTGTGTATGTGTGTGTATATATATATATATATATATATATATATATATATATATATGAAGTAGACATACTTGGCCATTGGCTGAATCCCTCCACTGGTTGCCTGATCCCTTCTTTTATTGTCTCTTATTTAATCCGCTCTATGGCCTCTATGGCCTTATGAAAAGAATGGTCTGGAGAGGAGATATGTAGATGGACTTCCTGGAATGGGCACAGAGTATGAAGACAATCATGTCTCACAAAAATGCCCAATAGGAGGCACATACTGTAGATAAGTCACTCAATAGGTGGACATAATAGGTGGACAATAATGGGTGGACAAGATGACTGGTCATGTAGATGTCAGTTAGCCTTTTTCCCCATCCACCCCACTGATTGCCCAATGGTCAGGTACAAGAGTGGCATGGTGACAGAGACAGAAGCTATGCATAAGCTTAATAGCATAAATTCCCCTCACCAAAGTTAATTTGGCCATCACCACTCATGAGTAGAAGCCAACAATGAGTCCCCAATATAGCACCATTCCCTGGGGAGACCAGCCAGTCAAACGATGTTAAATTTACTTCATAGAAGCACTTCCTTCATTGAGGACAGAAAAGTGTCCTCCTGGGAATAGATATATTTCCAGATTTTCTTCCCATGCCTCAAATGCTTTCATCAGAATCATCAAAGACCTACAAAGAATATTTCATAAAATACCACCAAGAAATCCCCATATGACATAAATTCTGACCAAGAAACTAATTTTATAGTGAAAAGGATGTGGCAATTGGCTCATACCATGGAATTTATTGGTTTTGGATATACATTATTACCCAGACACAGCTGGCCTTAAAGAACAGTGGAATGAACTTACTGAAGGCTCAGTTATGGTGGCAGTAGGAATATGGCACCCTAACAAGCTGGGAAGCTATCCTCCAGGAGCAGCACATGTTTAAAACCATCAACCAATATTTGATGTTGTTTACTCCATAGCTAAGACACACATGGATAGGAACAGTCCCTCTTACGAGTACATCTACAATCCAGTTAAAGAATATTTGCTCCTTGTTCTCACAATCTTAGTGTTGGCAGGTTTAGAAGTTTTAATTCCTAAGTGAAAAGACACTTCCAACAAGGAATACAGTCATGGTCTCACACTGCTGAGATTGCTCAGTCATCATTTTGGTCTCCTCATGACACTGAGCCAACAGGCAGATACGGGTTTTCTATTGGCTGGGATACCTATTCCTAATGTTAAGGAGTAAGTAGATTATTGCATATTTCAGGACATCATAGTCTAAGGAAGCATCAAGGAGAAATTCTAATTTCAAGTTATCTCTGGTACACCAATCACTTTATTTTAAATTAACTTGACAATCAGGAACATGTGGTCTTGGGGCACCTGGATGGCTCAGTCAGTTGAGTGTCCAACTTCAGCTTAGGTCATGATCTCACAGTTTGTGGGTTCGAGCCCCATGTTGAGCTCTGTGCTGACAGCTTGGAGCCTGGGGCCTGCTTTGGATTCTGTGTCTCTTTCTCTCTCTCTCTTTGCCCGCCCCCCCACCCCCCAGCTCGCACTCTGTCTCTCCCTGTCTCTCAAAAATAAATAAACATTTAAAAAAAAAAAAAAGGAACATGTGGTCTAACATGAAATGTACAGAGGTGGGAATTCATTTTATTAATTAATTGATTTATTTTTTATAATGTCAATTACTATAATTTTATTTTTTAATATGAAATTTATTGTCACATTGGTTTCCATACAACAACCAATGCTCATCCCAACAGGTGTCCTCCTCAATACCCATCTCCCACCCCCCATCAACCTCAGTTTATTCTCAGTCTTTAAGAGTCTCTTATGGTTTAGCTCTCTCCCTCTCTAATTTTTTTTTTCCTTCCCCTCCCCCATGGTCTTCTGTTAAGTTTCTCAGGATCCACATAAGAGTGAAAACATATGGTATCTGTCTTTCTCTGTATGGCTTATTTCACTTAGCATAACCCTCTCCAGTTCCATCCACGTTGCTACAAAAGGCCACTGTCTTTTTCAGAAAGAGACAGAGTGCGAGCAGGGGAGGGGAAGAAAGAGAGGGAGACAGAATCTGAAGCAGGATCCAGGCTCTGAGCTGTCACCACAGTGCCTGATGCAGGGCTCGAGCTCACAAACCACAAGATCATGACCTGAGCTGAAGTTGGATGCTTAACTGTCTGAGTCACCCAGGCACCCTGGGAATTCCTTTTTAAACTTCAGTCTAGGAAGGGGTGCCTGCCTGGCTCAGTCATTGGGAAGTGTCACTCTTGATCTTGGGGTTGTGAATTAGAGCCCTTTGTTGGGTGTAGAGATTACTTAAAAATAAAATCTTTAAAAGAATATAAAATAAACCGGTCTGGGGAAAGCCCATGAAAGGTTAATCTGGCCTATGGATAAAAACAGAAAACTCAAACTTTTGCAAATCACATAGGAAAGATATCAAAAGTGGAAAAGCCCAGTTTATGATCACTGACTGAAAGGACAAAGTCTTCTGACACAAAAGCAGTTCAGAAAGAGAAAGCAGGGAGAATTCAAAGACCACAAAGAGGCTTACCATGAATACTCGGTCCTGGTCTGAGGGCCCCTCCATGCTCCTGGGCTCTGTGGTGCTCTAGATTTGTCCAAGATGGGTCAGATCACAGTAGAAAATTTGACCACAGATTCAAAGATGGTAGTAAGATTTTGTTATTAAATAAAAGCTCTGTACGAGAAGAAATGGAAAACACCAGAATGTGAAGAGTTCCTTGACTTGCTTGCCTTGCTTAGGGATGTGGCTTCTATCTTCCAAAAAGAAAAAAAAAAGGTAAAGGATTTTCTTTAGATGCACTAAATCATGAGGCCAATTGCATAAAGCAAATGATCACACCCTTGAGAAATTTTCCATGGAACCTGAGACTGAAAGTGTCCAGGATGGAGATACAAATGCAAGTCTGGAGTTCCAGATCCTAGGATGGAGGTTGAGAATCATTAGCACAGAAAAGATGTGCCAGCATTCCTGTCTCATGAGCCTTTGTAGTCCTTGTTCAACTTGTAGGTAATATGAGCGTTAGCTGTAACAGTTCACCTTTTGATCCCAACCTTGTGCCAAACAGTATGGATAATGTTTTCTAGTCCTGGGCCCACATCTTCCAAGCAGCTACTCTCCCTTCATATCTCATGGGACAAAATGTTCCTGGAAGGGAGGCATAACAGGGGTCTGTTAGAGACTGTGGATCCTAAGTAGGAAGAATTTTTTTTTTTTTTAAGAGAGAGAGAGCACGTGTGCACAGAGGGGCGGGGGGGGGGAGGGAGGGAGAGAGAAAAAGAGAGAGAGGGAGGGAGAGGGAGAGAACCTGCAGTAGGCTCCATGCCCAGCATGGAACCTGACGTAGGGCTTGATCCCACAACCCTGGGACCATGACCCAAGCTGAAACCAAGAGTTGGACGCTCAACTGACTGAGCCACCCATGCACCCGGGAAGAATTTTTTAATCCTAAAGCTAAATAAAAGCTATACAATTTAATTCTCCATAGGTAAGTTAGTATGTATTTGTTATGCATGTTGCATATATGAGCTGGCGGAATGTATGAAATTTTATGCTAAGCAAGAGGTCCATGTTATGCTCTATGCATGGACATGGTTGACTACACACTTGATGATGTGTGTGGGCTGTACTGAAGAAATGGAGGGAAAGTCATTCCGGCTGTTATAAGAAAAACTGGTAGCAAAATAAAACTTTAAAACCAAACATAAGGGGTGCCTGGCTTGGCTCAGTCAGTGGAGCAGGTGACTCTTGATCTCAGGGGTTGTGAGTTCGAGCCCCACACTGGGGGTAGAGATTACTTAAAAATAAAATCTTCTTGGGGCGCCTGGGTGGCGCAGTCGGTTGGGCGTCCGACTTCAGCCAGGTCACGATCTCGCGGTCCGTGAGTTCGAGCCCCGCGTCGGGCTCTGGGCTGATGGCTCGGAGCCTGGAGCCTGTTTCCGATTCTGTGTCTCCCTCTCTCTCTGCACCTCCCCCATTCATGCTCTGTCTCTCTCTGTCCCAAAAATAAATAAACGTTGAAAAAAAAAAATTTAAAAAAAAAAATAAAATCTTCTTAAAAATAAATGAAATAAAACCAAAAGGAAAAATGGAAGAAGAAGGAAAAAAAAAGCCAGTATAAGCAATGCAGTGATTTCCCCAGAACAGGCCCGGTGACTGACACTGGGCACGTTGCAACAGAATTTAGCAGCACTGTAGAATTCCATCAAAATGCACATAACTTTCAGTTCAACACGTTCCATTATCATTTGACAAGAGCTCTTCAGCTTCTCAATCTAGACAAATGTTACAGTTTACAGGGGCTCTGCACCAAGTTTCATTACAGTGGAAGAGAAAATACACATTTTGGGCAATTTACCTTACGTCTTTCAACAAATAGCTGCTCATGCACTTTATTTTAATGGAAAGGGCTCTTTCTTTGACATCAGAACCTTCTTAGGAATTTCTGTTAAAGAATATGTTTTTCGGGGCACCTGGGTGGCTCAGTCGGTTAAGCGTCCGACTTCAGCTCAGGTCATGATATCACAGTCCATGAGTTCGAGCCCTGCGTCGGGCTCTGTGCTGACAGCTCAGAGCCTGGAGCCTGCTCGGGATTCTGTGTCTCCCTTTCTCTCTGGCCCTCCCCTCTCATGCTCTGTCTCTCTCTGTCTCAAAAACAAATAAACATTAACAAAAAAATTTTTTAAAAAATAAAAAATAAAAAAAATAAAGAATATGTTTTTCATCCATGTGAGGATGAAGCACTGATTCCCAGTTATGAGGTGTCTTAGGATGTCAACATGAAAAAAAGATAAATAAAAATACAATTAAATATTAACCTTAACAATATTAACTTTGAACAATTTTTTTAAATGACCATAATTTCAGCTGTTTCTCTGGTAGCTCAGGTGAGTCTGGGATGGTGTCCCAGGTGGGAGTAGTGGGGCCATCATGAAATAGAAGAGGGGGTGTTCTGATGCCAGAAGCCACAACAGGGCCTCTGACCAACTGTTGAAGAGTATAAAGTTCCTAAAAAGACGGGGCTGACATCCTGGAAGAGAAAGCAGCTCAGGCAGTTTCTAGTCCAGCCAAGCTCCCAGCCTCTCTGCTGTGCAGAAGGCTCACCAGGGAGTATCAGGCATGGAAAATACCAGATTGTGTGGCCATGGAAAAGGTCAGGGGAGTCGGGAGACGTGGTTTCAAGTGGAATGGCGTGGCTGCTGCAGTAATCTTAGCAAATATCCAGGTGCCTGAACTGAGTTGGGTGTCCTGGTAAGTGAGGGAGGTTGGAGAACTGGTGCTCTCTATAAGTGTAAGTTCTAGGGGCTCTAGCAGGAAGGGACTAAAAGCTGGTGGGCTGAGGAGTCAGAAAAGAGGATGGTGGGCCTTGAGATTTCCAGTGCAGAGAGTCTGCAGACGCTGAGTAGGTTGGAGGACATTTCCTAGAAGTGGTCGTCTAGATTGAAGAGTAGCTGAATGGTGTTGGAGCTGAGGGGATAAAAAATCTGAAAGGGGGGGCGCCTGGGTGGCGCAGTCGGTTAAGCGTCCGACTTCGGCCAGGTCACGATCTCGCAGTCCGTGAGTTCGAGCCCCGCGTCAGGCTCTGGGCTGATGGCTCAGAGCCTGGAGCCTGTTTCTGATTCTGTCTCCCTCTCTCTCTGCCCCTCCCCCGTTCATGTTCTGTCTCTCTCTGTCCCAAAAATAAATAAACGTTGAAAAAAAAATATATAAAAAAAAAATCTGAAAGGGTTTGCATGAGTGGGCCTCAGGGTGGACCATATACACAGGATGATGCCTGGCGTGACGAAGGTCAGAGGTGGTAAAACCAGAGGACACAAACCTCAGTGGTGGCATATCAGTAATGGCTGGAAGAGGAATGAGGAGTGTAGAGAAGGGTGTTCTCTCTCCAGCCCTGTGAGAGAAGTGCTACCAGGGACAGGCTCCACTCTACCCAACCCTTTCCGAGGAGTCCTGACTCTCAGGTTTCTGTGCATTTACACCCATCGTTCCTTCTGGCTTGAGGCCTCTTTGTTTTGTTGTTGTTGTCGTTGTGTTTGATGTTTGTACATTTATTTTGTGAGCAAGAACATGCACACAAGTGGGGAGGGGCGGAGAGAGAGGGAGAGAGAGAATCCCAAGCAAGCTCCATCCTGGCAGGGCAAAGCCTGACCCGGGGCTCAATCTCAGTTTGTGAGATCACGACCTGAGCTGAAATCAAGAGTTGGATGCTTAAGCAACTGAGCCACTCAAGTGCCCCTGGCCTGAAGTCTCTTTCATTTCGTATCCTATTTCACCCAATCTAAGACACTATCAATTTAGTACACTAAATATCTTTAAAAGACCTCACTCTAACATCACTTCCAGTGTTAGGCCTTCCTCAACATTTTCAGGCAAAAATTAAACATTGTATCATGCTTCCTGCCTCAGGGTTCGGGTCAACAACCTCGACCTCGATGGTAGTAATTCAGGCTCAACCACCACTAGTTCTGTGATTTCGAGCAAGTTACATGAGTAATCTCGGTCTCAATTACCTCATTTATAAAATGAAAATACAGGGGCGCCTGGGTGGCGCAGTCGGTTAAGCGTCCGACTTCAGCCAGGTCACGATCTCGCGGTCCGTGAGTTCGAGCCCCGCGTCGGGCTCTGGGCTGATGGCTCAGAGCCTGGAGCCTGTTTCCGATTCTGTGTCTCCCTCTCTCTCTGCCCCTCCCCCGTTCATGCTCTGTCTCTCTCTGTCCCAAAAATAAATAAACGTTGAAAAAAAAAAATAAATAAATAAAAAAAATAAAAAAAAAAAAGAAAATACAAACAATAAATACCTCAGTAGTATTTCTGTGAGAATTAGAAGAGAGAAGTTTATAATTTACTGCCTGACACATAGGCATTGCTTAACAAATACCATCTTTTTCTCCATGGAGAACCTTGTAACGTACCTTAGCCATACACCCACCATCTCTTTGATAATCATTTGTTTATAGTCAGGTGATCTCTTTAGTGACAGAGACTTTGTCTCTCCATCCCATCTGTCATTAATGCCTGGCATGAATCAGGGCTCTAGTGAATGCTGTTGAGATGACAGGGTCCAGCCTGAAGTGGATCTGCGCTGCAGAGGAACTGAGTAGCCAGCAAGTTTCAAGCAAATTTTGCTCTGAAAGGGTGCTAGAAACAAGAGAAATGTCTGGGGTTGGAATGGGACCACAAAGAGCGATTACCAGGAAACTTTGAGCTTTTACACAGAGGACTTTTGAATTTGGGTCAAGCCTAATGAAAACAGGACAGCCAGGGAAACAATCCAGCAGAGGGAAGCTGCCACCCACCATCTTGGGTCCAGTGGTTGATATTCATCCAGATTCAGGCAGGCTGAGAACCCCAAGAGAGGAAGCCAGATCCCACTAAGAGTCAGAACTCCAGTTAACAATGGTTAGTGAAGATATGTTACTGCGAAGGATGAATTTCCATGAGGTCGAGACCCAGAAACCTTCCTGGTTGGACAAAGACAAGCATGGAGGAACCCCATGAACTGAGCTCCATGGTGGCCAGGGAGCTGTAGGCCTCAGGTAGGAAAGGCCTCTCTTACGAGGCCCCTGTAGCTTAGAGCACAGAAGCCTGAGTGGTGGTGGGAGGGGCTGAGGAGACCCTCAGGCCTGAAAGCCCAGTCTACTTGAGGTGACCTTAAATTCAGAGAACTAAAGCATCTGTCCTCACAGTCTGAGCTCTCCTGAGACTTCAGCAATCCCTGAAAGGCAAGAGAAGTCTAACTGCCGGCCAAGTACAGCCCTGAGAGCCTATCCTCTTGGTTTTCTGACTCCAGGTTGAAGCTCAAAAAGTTTGAGGGGCCCAAATATTGAGGAATCCCATAGAGAAACCTTTCCTTCTCCTCCCATCTGCAGGAATAAGAGAAAGCTCTTTCCTCTTGCTAATGCCTAGCTCCCTCATCCTGCTGCCCTTCCCTGCTGACCTATGCAACCCTCCCCAGCCTGGCGCCTCGTTAGGCACGGGGTTTGTGAAGGGGGTATGGGAGGGAAGCACAGGGGCAGGGAGTTGACTGGCTGGCTGGCCAGCATCAGTATTGGGAAGGGTGGGAACACAGGATTATTTCTGCGGCCTGCACTAATGCTCACGTCCCCCAAGACATCTAAGGGAGCTACTGGCCCTGACTGCAAAAGTGTGTACTTTGTCTTCCAATTTACTAGTCTCTTGACACTTCATGATGATTAAAAAGCAATATTTTTATGTACTGTCAGCAGGATTTTGATTGTGATGAATGTTATCATCTAATGGAATAAATCATTTATAATCACACCATGCTTTTCCATGACTAGTTATTTCTACAGGTTGTATTATTTGCTCAAGAAATACTCTCCAGGCATTAGATTTGACACCTGCATTTTCACAGTTCAGAAGGTTCATGACTTATACATCTCACAGATATCCTTGCATCCTTGATTGATTGAGCCAGAAATACATGTCTCAGAGAAATCCCTCTCCCTACACTATCCCACCAGAAATCCAAGCTGTTACCCAGCCCTGTCAGTTAACTCTAATAACAGCTCCCGAAACTACTGCTTGCTTCTCACGCTGATTATCTCCAAGGAAATGGACAGGCACGTTCTGGTGTGCAAACAGCCAGGAAGTCGAGGCCCAGAGTGTGGCGCTCTACTCACCAAAGGTGGGTTTGGCTAAGAGGCAGAGGGCTTAATTCACTCTTCATTTCCCACTCTCCATGCCTGAAGACTACCTTGCCCTTTGCCTACCAGCTAGTGAGACATATTACAAAGAAATAAGTAAAACCATATGGTAAAATGGTATAATAATAGCCAAGAAGATCATGGGAGAGAACAGAGTCAAGACCTGTGCAAGTACATGCACTCTGGATGTGACAGGTGGGGCCACAAGTCAGGGGAAAGGACACCTCAATGAGTGGTATTGGGACCGGTGGCTTTCCACATTAAAAAACATTGAATTTGATTCCTACAGAGTGATGTGGGAAACAAAGGCAAAAGGAAAATATCTTAAAACTTATAGTCCACTGACAATTCCTTGAGACCGACAGAGAGACCTTCCTCTAGGAACCCAGCTGCCTCAATGATGACACTTTGCTAAGGACAAAAGGCAATCTTAGCCCACCGCCCCCTCCCCCCCCCCCCCAGGATCCTGTAAGTCTACTTGAACATATAAAAATTCCTTTGGAAACTTCCTTTATCTCTACCTCCAAAATATATGTTGGCAATCATCCTCCAAGCTTATGGCCCCCTGATATACATGTGAAGGGTCTCATGAATGAGGTTTTACTAGACAGGAATAAATGACCTTTTCCTAACACCAGCTAGCCCCCTCAACCTCGCTTCCAAAATTCCTTAGAAGACGTATGCTATCCCTAATGCCCTCCCAACTTGAAGGTATATAATCAATCACCTGTCACAACCCCAGGGCAGTTCTTTCTGCCCACAAGTCCTGTCCCTGTGCTTTGGTAAAACCACCTTTTTGCATGGAAGATCTTTCAAGAATTCTTTCTTGGCCATCAGCTCTGAACTCTGACATTTCCACATCACACGGCACCATACATAAAAATAATCTTGGGGTGCCTGGCAGGCTCCGTCAACGGGGTATGTGACTCTTGGTCTTGCTGTTGTAAGTTCAAACCCCACGTTGGGTGTTAGAGATTGCTTAAAAATAAAATCTTAAAAAAAAATAATAATCTTGGGGCACCTGGGTGGCTCAGTCAGTTAAGTGTCTGACTTCGGCCCAGGTCATGATTTCATAGCATGAGTTTGAGCCCTGCGTCAGGCTCAGTGCTGACAGCTCAGAGCCTGGAGCCTGCTTCGGATTCTGTGTCTCCCTCTCTCTCTGCCCCTCCCCAGCTCGCACTCTGTCTCTCTCTCTCTCTCTCTCTCTCTCTCTCTCTCTCAAAAGTAAATAAACATTAAAAAAAATTTTTTTACTAAATAAAATAATCTCCAAGAAACTAAAGACCTAAATGTGAAACATAAACATCTAAATTACAAAAAAAAAAAAAAAAAAATGAGGAAGGATATTTTTTTTTAACCCCGGAGCAAGAAGTTCTCTCTTACAAAAAAAAATAGAACAGGCAAGGGCTTATTTCTTGTTCATACCTCAACTTATTTCTTGTTCATACTCAGGCCACAATGGGGCTCTGCTCATCGTCACTCAACGAAGCAGGATGCTGAAGGCCCCATCACAGAACATGCTCACGGTGACAGGGCCGGGAATGGGGAGCGCCGAGAGGTGGCTGCATCCCTACACCTCATCACTTCTGCCCCAGTACGCAGATCAAGTGAAGCCACGGGCCACATCTACCTTCAAAAGGGGCCTTACAAGGTGCCTAGAAGAAGATAACACTGGGGCGCCTGGGTGGCGCAGTCGGTTAAGCGTCCGACTTCAGCCAGGTCACGATCTCGCGGTCTGTGAGTTCGAGCCCCGCGTCCGGCTCTGGGCTGATGGCTCAGAGCCTGGAGCCTGTTTCCGATTCTGTGTCTCCCTCTCTCTCTGCCCCTCCCCCGTTCATGCTCTGTCTCTCTCTGTCCCAAAAATAAATAAACGTTGAAAAAAAAAATTAAAAAAAAAAAAAAAAAAAAAGAAGATAACACTAACTGGGGAAACATTTCTTAAGTAAGACCAAAAAACACACAAAACATAAATTGTAGTAATAACAATAAGCTTAAATGTACTGGGTGCTTACTGTGTGTCAGGCATTCATTGTTGTAAGCACTGTAGACGTTTCCTCATTTAGCCCTTCATAATAACCCCATGAGGTGAGCTCTGTCATTTTCCAAATTTACAGTCGAGGCACTAAGGTTATGCAAATGGTTGTCAATAAATAAAACAGAGGCAAGAAACAAGAGAACATATCAGAGAAGGGGTGATGGTGGTGAACTCTTGGGAGGGGTTATGCAATTAAGTTAAAAAAAATTTTTAATGTTTATTTATTTTTGAGAGAAAGAGAGACAGAGCATGAGGTGGGGAGGGGCAGAGAGAGAGAGGGAGACACAGAATCTGAAGCAGGCTCCAGGCTCTGAGCTGTCAGCACAGAGACACGGGGCTTGAACTCACAAATGGTGAGATCACGACCTGAGCAGAAGTCGGATGCTTAACCAACTGAGCCACCCAGGCGCCCCAATTCATTAATTCTTTATACATTCCTGAAGCAAACCCTTTGTTGACTATACATGCTGCAAACATTACCTGTGGCTTACTTTTCCACTCTGAATGGTATTTTTTTTTTAATGGAAAAAAATCATTCATTTAATGTAGTCCAACTTATTCAGTTTTTTTAATTTTTTTTAATGTTTATTTACTTTGACAGAGAGGTAGACACAGTCGAGGGGGGAAGGGCAGAGGGAATCTGAAGCAGGCTCCAGGCTTTGGGCTGTCAGCAGAGCCCAATGCAGGGCTCGAACCCACGAACTGTGAGATCATGACCTGAGCCAAAGTGTCAGATGCTTAACTGACTGAGCCACCCAGGTGCCCCTATTCAGTATTTTATGATTGGGGTTTATTATGCCCAGTTTAAGAAAATTTTCTCTACCCCGAGACCAAGAATTTTGCCAATGTTATCATAGGGGCCAAGGGCAGGCTGCCCCAAAATATGCCAGTTTGGCATAGTGATTATTTTAAAATTATACATTTTTAATGTTTATTTATTTATTTTGAGGTAGGGAGGGGCAGAAAGAGAGAAAAAAAGTTCCAAGCAGGCTCCACGCCATCAGCACAGAGCCTGACACTCAGCTCAATCCCACAAACTGTGAGATCATGACCTGAGCCAAAATTAAGAGTCACATGCTTAACCAACTCAGCCACCCAGGCGCCCCATGACATAGTGATTATTTTAAATAAAAGTCACTTAAGAAACAGCTGGGGTGAGTGATGAGGTTCTTGAACGGTTAAGAAAGAATTCTGGAGACATCTTTGGTACAAAAATGTGATTTTATTAAAGCACAGGGACAGGACCCATGGGCAGAAAGCGCTGCACTGGGGTTGTGAAAAGTGACTGATTACATATTTTAAGCTAGTGGGGGTTAGGGATAGCATAAGTCTCTAACGAATTTGGAAGCAAGGCTTTCGGGACCTTGAGGGGCTAGTTATTGTTAAGATAAGGTTACTTTTAGTCTTTACTAAAAAACATTAAGGAAATAAGGCAGCCATGAGTTGCTTGAGGAAGGTCACACTCTGCATGTTTCAGGTATCTATCAGTGGGCTGCAAACTGGAAGGAGATTTAATTTCAGCTACGTTTCTCTTGCCTTTGTTTCCCTGCATCATAAGGACACTCAGACCCTCCTCTGTGCCCCTGAAAGCAGGAAATAAACCTCCCAAAGAAAAGGTATCTTCTCTGTACAAAATATAAAGACATCCTTATCACCAGAGATGGGAACTTTGATTTTTTTTAATGTTTATTTATATTTGAGAGAGAGAGAGTGAGAATGTGCGCATGTGCACACGCACGAGCAGGGGAAGGGCAGAGAAACTCAGAGACAGAATCCGAAGCAGGCTCCAGATTCTGAGCTGTGAGAGCTCAACTCGGGGCTCAAACCCATGAGCTGTGAGATCATGAGCTGAGCCAAGACCAGGAGTCAGACACTTAACCGACTGAGCCACCCAGGTGCCCCCAGCGACAGAAAGCTGTCAAAGCAAATTGTGTTATTTTTTTTTCTAATCTACTACTTCAGCCTAAATTCCACTTAGAATTCTTTACAAACTAAAAATCCCAAACATCTGTTTTTTTTATCCTGTCAATTCCTCACAAATGTACCGTCTTTTTGTCTAAAAAGTATAAAAACTGCCGGCCTCTGTCATTCCTTTAGGTCTCAATGCTATCATTGGGCCTCTGTGTGCACATAATAAAACTGGGTTGTTTGTTTGCTTTTTCTGTTAATCTGTCTCAGGTAAATTTAATTCTCAGTCCAGCTGGAAGACCCTGAAGGCTCGAGGAAGAATTTTTCCTTCCCCACATTATCTTCTAGGATGCTTGTTATTTGTCACATACACATCAACAACCTACCTAGAACGGATTCTGAACTATGGTTGAAGGAGGAGTCAAATTTTATTGTTTTCTATATAAATATCCATTTAGCCACAGGTCAGGGGTTAGAGCAGAGGATCAGCCTGCTGCTACGTGTTAACCTTAAAAGTAAAACTGCCAATTATTTTACTAGAAAAAATGGGTTTACTCAGGAATAGCAGAGAACCGTAATCTGGGACAAGCAAGCTGTAGCAAAACCATGGCCTAGTCTGCAGAACAAAGGAGAGGAACACTGTGTGAACCAGACTAACACCATCTTGGACAAGTCCGCCATGATGACTTCACAGTGACCTGAAGCCTTAAGTATAGCCCCCACCCCACACACAAATTCTTTCTTTTCATCCAACCACACCCTTAAGTACGCCCTTGGGGCATAACGTCCTTGATCTGCTCTTGGAGATATAACTATGACACAACTATTCTCAAACATTTCCTCCTGGGTGGTCTACTAGCACGTACTCCCCAAACTCTAGGGCTACAAAAGCAGGTCTTACCGGAGATGGGACTGCAGAGATCTACTAGTTTTGCCCCTCCGCAAGACACACTTCTGTCCGTAAGTCCCTTTAATAAACCATTTCCCGTCAAGCCGCACTTGTGAGCCTTTTTCTTCAGCATCCCACCTTTTACGGTCATTTTGTATATACCGCCTTTCCAGAGAACACTTGGACTTTTATTGAGGAAAGGGGGGAGAGTGCCGAGCAGGCTATTATAAGCAAAAAGTCCATTGGCGTAAACGAGGAGTTCGAAATATAGTGGCTTTTCATTGGCTGAGTTGTGACTGTCTCTCATTGGCTGTGCGGTTGTGGGCGGGGTGGTGTAGGTGGGTGGAACTTTAGTCCTCCTGCGGGAATAGTAAAGAAGTATCCACCTGTTGGGTCTGCAATTGACAAGGAGGGGTGGGGCTTGGAAGTTCCCTCTGCTGTCTCCCAATTTCATTCTAAACTAGGTTTCTTTTCAGAAACAGGAATTTCCTGGAAGCTGTCATACCTCCCTGGATCTCAACTGACAAGCAAGGCATTGGTCCCTGTGTTTAAGAGAAAAAGAAAAATAGAGACCGCAGCAAGAAATTGTCAAATGGGTGGGGTACGTTTTCTTACAGTAAGAACACAGGATCTAAGACTGAAAGCCTCTGCACCTGTCATCCATTTGAACACTTAGCAAGGCTTGATAAGGTTCTTTCCAATGAAGTTCCAGTGACGTCTTCCTTTGATAAACCTTAGGTAATCTTAGTCAACAGCTTTGGCATTACTCTGTCTGTAGAGATCAGTTGGTAGGTTGTACCTGGAATAGAATACTTGGTTATGCATCATTAGTGCTGTAAAATAATCCACACAACATCATCTGGCCCATAAATGCTCTGCCAGGGAGAGGCCTTGGGGGAGTAACCAGAAATTGTACAGGCCTCCCACAGATGATGGATCACCTGCGGAATCACCGTTTTCACTTTCTGGTGCATGTCATGCTCCTAAGAGCTATGGGAAGGGCATCTGGCCACTCTAGTCCAGTTTCTGCTTAAACCCTGGCCAGTTTATCTATTTTAGAATTGCATTTTGAAGTTCCACCACTTTCCCTGATTCCAGATAATGTGAGCCACAAAGGCATTCATGAATCAATAGGCTTTGCATCTATTCATAGGCAAGGACAATCCAAGCTTTAAAAAACACCTTTAGAAAACCTTTAGAACTCTTTTGCCAACAAAGTATCAATCCTGTGCTTGGGCTTGCTTTAAAAGGGCATACATTTACTAAAATCTATTCATTTGGTCAAGGGCTTCACTTGAATAAAAACAACTGGAATAAAATGTATTGTCATCCTCCCAAGGGAACAGGGGGTGGGGGTGGGGGCTTGCGTTGCTCTCCTCGTCTTCACATGTTTTCCCACACTGCAATCTTAAAAAGCATGTCGTTCTTAGAAAACCATTGAAAGGTTCTGAAAACTGGTGCATTCAAAACATGCTAATTGTTCTAGAATTCCCTTGGTGTTTGTGGGTGCCATGCCTGGGGTAACAGGTACACAGTGAGAGAAAACACTTGGTGCTGCCAACAACCATTTAGGGAGCACTGAAGATGGTGTGGGCAAAAAGATGCCCTGGTCAGTCTCCAAAGGTCACGAGTACTGGGGCCTTAGAGTACGGCAACGTCTGAGAGAGATGCCGGAAGATGTCAGTTGATTAAAAATGAGAAAGAGGGGCGCCTGGGTGGCTCAGTCGGTTGAGAGGCTGACTTCGGCTCAGGTCATGAACTCATGGCTTGCGAGTTCGAGCCCCGCGTCGGGCTCTGTGCTGATAGCTCGGAGCCTGGACCTGTTTCGGATTCTGGGTCTCCCTTTCTTTCTGTCCCTAATCCACTCACATTCTGTCTCTGTCTCTCTCAAAACTAATAAACATTATTATTTTTTTTTAATGAGAACAAATGCCCCTGAGAACAGGAAATGGTTACAGCCTATTCAGTTACCCATGGAAGGAACAATATTTTACGATAGACATAGGAGAAGGTAACAAAAGTACTAGAAGAAATATTGGTTCCTTTATCAGTGGGGAAATGTTGGGGTTTTGCCACAATTGGCCTACAATCATGAGGCGTTCAAAAGCATCATGAGAACTGATACAAACGCAAACAAACTTTTGGGAAGTGAGAGCACAGGTGCAGGGGAGGCTACAAGTTTGCTACCCGAGCAGAAAAGACAGAAAAAACTTTTCCACCTCATGTTGAGAAAACACTGTATAACCAAAGACCATTCTTTTCTCTGAGCAATCAGTCACTATTCATGAGGGTTTTTATCACCATTAACTTTAATTTGCCTTGCTGTGCATGCACGTGCATAATGTGGAACACCGTTTCTGCACCTAACATTCTCTCAGCCTCACTTATAGTTTCCAGTCTCATCTGCAGTAAACGGTACCATGCTGGCTCCTGTTGACACACCTCTCCTCAGGTGCGCGCTGCCTCTCCCTTCCTGCCTCTCGGCTTCTCTGAGGCAGAGGGACAGAAAGCCTGGGAGAACCCACTTTGCATTCATACGTATGCAAACCTGAAGTGTGGGGAAGTCAAAATTCCATGGGGCAACTCTCAACCAATGGAGGACATAGGCCAGACAATAAAAATGTCTTCCTTTTGTCCCCTCAGTCAGATGATTCTGAGACTCATTTCATAAAGCTCTCTTTCTATCCTCCAGGGCCTGCCCTTTCTGCTCTCTATAGGTTCACTTCCTTTTTTTTTTTTTTTTAAACATTTATTTACTTTTGAGAGACAGAGGCAGAGCACAAGTGGGGGAGGGGCAGAGAGAGAATGAGACACAGAATTCGAAGCAGGGTCCAGGCTCTAAGCTGTCAGCACAGAGCCCGATGCAGGGTTCAACTCACAAACCGTGAGATCATGACCTGAGCCAAAGTCTGACGCTTAACTGACTGAGCCACCCAGGCGCCCCTAGGATCACTTCCTAAATAGGCCACCTGAATGTGTAGGTAAGGCAGAAAAATCCTTTTCTGCTACCCTCTTATGGTCTGTTCCTAAGGCATATGAATTAAACCAATAAAAGAAAGATTCATAAGAGAGGAAAAAAAAACAGGTTATTTATGTGTGTAACACACACAGGAAGAGTCAACAATGAGTAACTCAAACAGGTCTTCGGAATTTGGGGCTTATATACCTAACTTAGTAGATGAAGAGAAAAAAGAGAAAGGGCGCTTATGGAAAAACACATGACTTTTGGGAAAGATAAATGAGCCTTTGGAGAATAGATAAGAGACATGACAGTCTCATGATAATGTCTGTTTGGGTGTGGTGCCAATTTCTAGTCTCCAAGATTATACAGAGTTGTTCCCAAGACAGGATTTATAACAATTTGAGTTCTTCTGGGAGGCAGATAAGGGATTCCAGGAACTCAAATGCCTTCAGCTCAAAATAATTCCTATGCCCAAGTGATATGTTTGGGGGTGGCATACCCTGATCCCCTCCAAATGTAAGCCTCAGGTTAAACACACAAGCACATATAATCATACCAAACAGTATGCTTAAATGGCAATATCTATTTTTAAAATCATAATGAATAGTAGCAATCATCTTATTTTTTAATTTTTTTTAATATTTATTTTTGAGAGAGAGAGAGACAGAGCGTGAGTGGGGGAGGGGCAGAGAGAGAGAGGGAGACAGAATCTGAAGCAGGCTCCAGGCTGTCAGCACAGAGCCTGACGTGGGGCTCGAACTCACAGACTGTGAGATCATGACCTGAGCTGAAGTCAGAGACTTAACCAACTGAGCCACCTAGGTGCCCCAGTAGCAATCATCTTATAAAGCAATATTTACGATACATGGATTAATTTACCCTCTTCATTTGAATATTTCAAAGACCAAATGTGTTTATACATAGAAAATAATCCATAGGTTAGAAATCTGCCTGGGGATTATATAACCACATGCTTTATTTTCTCTGTCTCTTTGGATTTTAATTTCTTTAAAAATCTCCAGATAAACAATGGTAACTTATTAATTAGCTTAATATTTCATTGCCTCTGACTCAAAGTTATGTACAGGTTTTGGAAAATACACTGTTAACATTAAACAATCAATCAGGCTGATTAAGGATTTATAAGGGAAATATGGTAACAAAACATACACTTTTAGGTGAAAACTGTAGAGTCACATAATTTGTCATATTGTGTATATATTATAAGTTCCAATAGTACAAGAAACAATTTATAAAATACTGGTTTTTTAAAAGAATTAAATCAAAAAATAAAATAAGTAAATTTAGTAGAATACTTGTGTTTATATTCACATACTCTTATTTTTTTATTTTGTTTATTTTAATGTTTATTTATTTTTGAGAGAGAGAGGGCACATGCGCACAAGTGGGGGAGGGGCAGAGAGAGAGGGGGACACAGAATCTCAAGCAGGCTCCAGGCTCCAAGCTGTCAGTATATAGCCTGACGAGGGGCTTGAACTCACAGACCATGGGATCATGACCTGAGCTAAAGCCAGACGCTTAACCAACTGAGCCACCCAGGTGCCCCTCATACTGTTAAATATTAGTGTAAGTAATAATCAGGAAATTTGAAATTTCCACTTAATTTAACTTTTGAGAGGAGATTGAAAAATTAAATTCAAAGTCTTGCAGGAACTAAAATACTACATGTGCATTTTCATTTCCTACTATGGTAAAATCAAGGAGAAGACCTATATCATCTTTTAGCTAAAATTCATAACATAATTTATTTTATCAAAGGGTTTACCTTCACGGAGAATATTAAAAGCAACACATTAGCATTTAATTTCCTTGCATTTATTTATTTTTCCATTTTATATCTGTTTATTTGAGAGCTTTGCCTGTAAAAGTCCTAGCTGATAAAGGCACATTGTTGCAAAATACCTCCTGAAGGAATAAGACAGAACTCCATCTGATAAAGAATGTACACAGGCAAAATTAGATGGCCAGGTTACTTCCTTCTTTCCTCTTTTCCTCCCCCAATTCCAAATCACAAACAGCAGCTGATTTCAAAGCCCCCTCTGCCCCACCCAGCCCCACTCTGGCTGAGAGGGCTTCTGTTACACTTGCTTAAGATTAATTCCAAAACTGAGAAGGATTTTATAAAATGCACATTCAAATCCTGAACACGTTCTTCCTCCTTAACACAAGGATTCTCAGGGACCCACACAGATCAAGAGTCCATGATTTAGGATTCTAGCAAGATTCTTGGTCAAACAAGACCAACATTCAGAAGACACTCCCCAAGGGTGAGGGTAAGAGTTGCTGGAACTGAATCAGTAGTTGGTCCACACCACTGAACTGGGCAGTGAAGGTCCTTCCGTCCTTGGAAGACTTACCCTTGGCCTGTGCTGCAGGGAAAGCGGGACTAAAACACCAGATACTGACTCAGCAGAAAGCAACATTTCTCTCTTAGAATTCAACCTGAATTCTTTCAGATATTTCCTTAGAAAGTCATACAATGAGAAACATTCAGGAGATACACTGGCTAAAAAAGTGTCTCTGTGCAGGAGAAGGTAGAAGACTTCCTATCCGCAGAGCCCTTTTGGGTACAGGTTAAAAAATGCTCAAGTGTTGTTTGAATCAGGGGAGAGAGGGCTCTTAGCCTTCATCCAGACATTTAGGAGCTTCCTCCAGGATGTACAGGCAACTGAGATTTCTCATTAGCATTTAATAGTCTATCACTATTAGCTCAGATGTTGACCACATGCAGCCATGGGGTGGGGTGTGTGTGCGTGTTAACCCTGGTGTTTCTCAGCACCCAAAGTATCACAAGTCTGTGGGGGTGGATCTGGAACTCTCAAGCCAGTAACTTGTTTCCCTTGGGAAACAGGTGGGAAAGAGGTGGGTCATCAACTCAAAATAAGGAGCAAAAAACCCTTGAAGCATCCAAAACTAAGACGCTGAAGAGTAATGTCAGTGATACGTGTACACATTGTCATTTACTGGTAATATTCTCCAGATAATTAAGGGACAAATTACTTTAGAGAAAGGGAACTCTGGAGGCGCCTGGGTGGCTCAGTCAGTTAGGCAGTTAGGCATCCAACTTCGGCTCAGGTCATGATCAAGCACTTGGGAAGTCTGAGCTCCATGTCAGGCTCTGTGCTGACAGCTCAGAGCCTGGAGCCTGCTTCAGATTCTGTGTCTGCCTCTCTTTCTCTCTGCCCCTCCCTCACTTGAACTCTGTCTCTCTCTCTCTGAAAAATAAATAAAATCAAAAAAAAATTTTTTTTAAAGAAAAGGGAACTCTGGAGAGAAAATGAGGGAGCCTGGGGGTTCCCAACAGGAGATTCCAAATGAAGACTATGCTAAAGTGGGGCGCCCTAGGTGGCTCTGTGGGTTAAGCATCCAATTCTTGGTTTGGGCTCAGGTCATGATCTCACAGTTTCGGAGTTCAAGCCCTGCGTCAGGCTCTGCGCTGCCAGTGCGAAGCCTGCTTGGGATTCTCCGTCTTCCTCTCTCTCAGCCCCTCCCCCACTGGCATTGTCTCGCTCTCTCTCAAAATAAATAAACTTAAAAAAAAAAAGACTATGCTAAATCCCTTTGTCTTCAGAAAAATATAAGCTGGGTGGTAGTGTCATGTGCAAGAGCAGCAAAAGGAAGTCCCATAATTCACAGACCTTGGGAGGAAGCACCTGGGCCGTGGTTGCACACAGGCCTCTTGGCAGAGAGGATCAAGGGCTTCCTTATATTTATTTTATAAAGTATTGAAATTCTCTGAAACTTGATTAGAAAGAAGTCTTAGTACTGAAGCGTTTCTTAAAATCTCTGTGACTAGTAATTTTTGGCCTGTTGTGAATTTGCATATCATTGGGCCTGATCTGCATATTTATTTTGTAACTCAGCAGGAACCACGAAGCTATTAAACTAAAGTTAGATTTTCCCGGTTCCCACCCGAAAACATTTTGGAGAAAGGGTTTAGGTCTGAAAACAGGAACAGTGTTTCAACGTGTATCAACACTGCATTTATTTTGTAGGTTATTTACACATATTTTGTTTGATTCTTGTAAGAATGTAAAATTTACCTTTTACCCAAAGGTTTTAATACTCAATTGAGCAGTTTCATTCTTTTCCACTGGAAGTCATTTTTTTTAAGTTACAAAAAAAAAAAAAAAAGTTAAGAGTCATCCTCTTGAAGACTAATTTCTTTACTCTGTTTAAATGTATTAACATAAATTACAAAGTGCAATTTACAGCTTAAGTCTTCTTGTAAACATGGTGTTCTGCGATTTGGAAGGTTTTCTTTTATTTTTCTCTCAGCCTGGAGGGCTTTTCATAAAAGGCTAGCACATTAAAAGTATTGGAGGTATGGCTTGATTTCTTAATTTTTCCCCTTGGGAGACACTGAATCCCTTTATCTTAGATTTATATAAGTGCTCAGTGATCCAACACAAATAAGAAATGCTTTGAGGTTGAGAGACATTATGGAAGTATTTTCTACAGAGTATTTTCTACAGAGCAGGCCTAATTAATTAAAAAGTCTCTTTGATATCAGACTCATTTTGTGTCACCCGTAGTATGCCCAGACCAATCCTCCGGAAACAAATAAATATCTATCGGGGTTCCAATCCCTTGGATTCCCAACTCCTGATCCTTTACTTTATACCAATTAAACATAATTCATCTGGACTTTTACATGGGGAAGAAAATATCTCAAACAACCGAAGAAATTTTCAAATTATTAGGCAATCTAAAGATTAAGCAGTAGCATTTTTCTCGCCTAAGGAGAGGAAACCATGTATGCATTCATAAAACACAGCCGCCCTGAGCTTGCCTGAACCACCACACACATATTTATCCTCTAGGGGGCGGTAGTTCCCTGTTTCTGGGAAAAAACAACGCTCTCTAGTTCAGAGTTTTGCCACTTGGAGCCTCTAGGGAAAATTCACTTAGCTAGGCCTAATTCGAACAGAAAGAAAACACTCCAGCTTCGAATCAGATAAAATTCTAACCTAGAAACTAGAAACATTTATTCCAGGAGACAGAAGCACAAGAGCTCTTCCATCTGCTCTGTCTGCAGGCAGGCTCACAAATAAGACACTACCTGTATTGTCTGGATTCATACCCATGAACATCTGGCAAAAGCCACAAGACAGTAATCCACAATAACAGGAAACAGAAACTGCAGTTGTTCACTTCCCAGTGCTCTATAGATGTTCTTAGTCGGTTGCAACTTGATGTGCTTGTTTCTAATCGGTTACAGATCTAATTGGACACAGATCTCAGAGACAGGCAGATACCCCAACAAGATCCAAATTGATTGTCATTATGAGGGTTCCCTCTGTATACAGAGCCTGAGACGAGGGCTTACCTGGAAGAGTTTATCTGGGAGATGATCCTATGGTGCAGGTGTGAGGAACCAGTAGGGTGACTAGTCCTCCCTGTTTGCTGGGGACTGAGGGGCTCCCCAAAGTGTGAGACTTTCAGTGCTAAAATTGGGGAAGTCCCAAGCAAACTGGAATGAGTAGGTCACTACGGGAACTGGGGAGCTAGCCCCAGAGAAGGAGGGAAATCCAGTGCAAAGCTGAGCTGCTGCATTGGTTTGATCTCACAGGACCTCATGGGGGTGCATCTCAGAACTGGGGAGCATTTATGCACAGGTTCTCATCCCCTAGTAGACAAGCATTGCCTGTTGGGGTGTTTATTTCTTGCACATTCAGGGTGCACGTGCATGAATGAGTGCCTGTGAGTTCCCACAGGCATTTCTCACTGTGGCTTCAGAGAAGCCGTGGGCAGAAAGCCTGAGAAACAAGCAGCTGATGCCCCTTACCATGGGGTCACGCCTACACGGATCTGGTCACAGCAGCAGTGGCTGGAGTCAAAACTGGCCTGATAGGGTGTGAGGTGGGACAAAGAAGGGTCCAAACCAGGAAGGTTAATTTTGCTTCCCTTCAGTTGACTCATATTTGAGCTCCACATGGGTTCAGCAACCTCTGCTGTTAGCTTCACATCAGTTTATTAATTTAAATGAGATGAGGCTCTCAAATTATTTGTTTAAATAGTAATTCTCTGGAGTAGTTTTATCTTTCTCTCATGTATATTGAAGAAGGTGCCATGCCAGTGATCCCCTCCTGGCAAAAAAAGAAAATTCACAGGTATTTGTACCTCCCCCCAAAACCAAGGTAATTTAAATGTCATCACCAGTGTAACATTTTTTTTTAAGTTTTATTTATTTTGAGACAGGGAATGCATGGGTGGGGGTGGGGGGCAGAGAGAGAGAGAGAGAGAGAGAGAGAGGGAGGGAGAGAATCCCAAGCAGGCTCTGCCCTGCGGGGCTCCATGCAGGGCTCAAACTCTTGAACCCGTGAGATCATGACCTGAGCCAAAACCGAGAGTCAGATGCTCAACTGACTGAGCTACCCAGGTGCCCCCAGTGTAAAACATTATTAAGACAACTGTGTTTGGGGCGCCTGGGTGGCTCAGTCGGTTGAGCATTTGACTCTTGATTTCAGCTCAGGTCATAATACAGTTTGTGAGTTCAAGCTCCACATCCAGCTCTGCGCTGACAATGGTCTGTTAAGTTTCTCAAATTCCCCATATGATTGGAAACATATGATATATGAAGAAAAAAATAGTTACAAACAGAGAGGGAGGGAGGCAAACCATAAGAGACTTTTAAATACAGAGAACAAACTGAGGGTTGATGGGGGTGCAGGGACCGGGGGCAGGGAAAATGGGTGATGGGCATTGAGGAGGGCACTTGCTGGGATGAACACTGGGTGTTGTATACAAGTGATGAATCACTGGAATCTACCCCTGAAACCAAGAGGACACTTGGTGTACTATATGGTAGCTAACTTGACAATAAATTATATATAAAAAATTAATTAAATTAAATTAAATTAAATTAAATTAAAATAAAAAGATTCTCTCTCTGTCTCTCTGGCCCTCTCTCCCACTCACTCTATCTGTAAAATAAAAAAATAAAAGTCGGGGCGCCTGGGTGGCGCAGTCGGTTAAGCGACCGACTTCAGCCAGGTCACGATCTCGCGGTCCGGGAGTTGGAGCCCCGCGTCGGGCTCTGGGCTGATGGCTCAGAGCCTGGAGCCTGTTTCCGATTCTGTGTCTCCCTCTCTCTGTGCCCCTCCCCCGTTCATGCTCTGTCTCTCTCTGTTCCAAAAAAATAAATAAACGTTGAAAAAAAAATTAAAATAAATAAATAAATAAATAAAAGTCAACCAATTTGCCAAAAAATTAAAAATAAGAAAAAAACCTTAAAATTGTTATTTTATTTTATTTTATTTTATTTTATTTTTGAGAGAGAGAGAGGGCACAAGTGAGTGAGGGGCAGAAAGAGAGAGAAAGAGGGAGAAGTGGGGCTCACCTGAGGCAAGGCTCATGTTTACCCGACATGGGACTCGAATTCACGAACTGTGAGATCATGACCTGAGCCGAATTCAGATGCTTAATGACTGAATCACCCAGGCACCCCTAAAAAAATTATTAATAGTAAAAAAGACAACAGTGTTGAGAAGCTGGGGCTGGTGTGTTGAATTGAGAATATGCAGATTATGGCACAAGGGCCCTATTCAGTCAGCAGGTAGCTCCCTCAGTATCCAAGCTCCCCACTCTGGGGACGTGAAACCCACAGCTGCGCCATTTTGCTCGAAGGTGCAGTGTCAACCATTCACACAAAGGGCAGTCCTCTGTCCCAGGTCAGGTTCCAGTGGGAGATAGAGAGCAGAGTAGCAAGCACTTATTATCTATAAGGTGGCTGGGGCAGAGGTCACTTTTTGTGGACTTAACTCTACATGGTTATGCTTTTAAATTATTTAGTATTTTTTAAATGTTTATTCATTTTGACAGAGAGAACATGAGCTGGGGAGGGGGGAGAGAGGGAGAGAGAGAGAGAGAGAGAGAGAGAATCCCAAGCAGGCTCCATGATGTCAGCGCAGAGCCCGATGCAGGGCTCTATCCTACGAACTCTGAGGTCATGACCTGAGCCGAAATCAAGAGTTGGATGCTTAACCGACTGAACCATCCAGGTGCTCCTCCACATGCTTATTTTAGAAGGTGTCCTGGAAAAACAAAGCAGGAACTTACGGTGGGAATGCTAAACTTAAGTCCTTATCAAAATATCCAGACTCTAGGTGTGAACAGGGTTATCATGCTGTAAAATGCCTGGGCAGCAACTCAGAAAAACAAAAGTTGCTTTTCTCATCAACAGCCTGTCAAAATCACAGACTCTAGAGGTTAAAGCATACTGTCACAAGACATAGCTACAATCACTGAAACCTAGATGTCTTGCAAAACTTTTCAGAAATTGTATTAGCCATGATGGTTTATCTATTTTTACAAATATTCATAGTTCTTTTAAACTTTTTATTACAGAAAATTCTCAGAATCTCCTTGTACCATCAACAACCATCAGACTTTAGCCATTCTTTTTCCACATCCCTCCGTTAAGAACATATGAAGCAACAGAAAAACTATGTGATCTTAAACAAATAAAAAGCACGATTTGTCTCATATAACATAAAGTCTAGACGTAGGTTCAGTCCAAGCTGTATAATTACACAATGTCTTCAAAAATTGAGCTCTCTATTGTTTTGGTCTTCCATCTTTAGAATGTGATTGCAAGATGGCTGGTAGGCCTCCAGAAATCACATCCTTGTTGCAGGAAAGAAGAATGAAGAAGGGTGAAAGGGACCCAAGATTATGCCAACACCTTGGGTTCCCTTTGGAAACCTTTTCCAGAAGCTCCACTCAGCAACTTTCACTGACATCCCTTTGGCTGAGACAAGTCACATGGTCTCTACTTGCTACAAGGGAGTGTGAGAGGTAAGCAATTTGAGCCGGGGACATAGTCATTCTGAACTAGATCAGGGTCCTATAGTCAGGAAGAAGAGGCCTTGGCCCTTTTGCCAATGATTGTTGATCTGCTTCCAGTGCTTTCCCTCCATTGACCACCCAGGTTATTACCTTTTTCTTTTTTTTTTTTTAACAAATATTTACTTGATAATCCCTTCCTGCTAGTCCCATGGCCATTGTCTTTAGAGAATTAAAAAGTAGTGTTTGATTTTGAAGAGGTCCTAGTCTGATCTGTAGCAAGAGGCCCATACACAATACCTAAGCTTTAATAAAGGCAGAGTCACACAAACACCTTGTTGAAAGACATAGAAGGAACCCCTGAAAGATATAAAACCAGAAATGATTCAAAGGGGTAGGCTGTAGAGACCAGACTGGAACAGAAAGGTACATAGCTGAAGATTGTTGATACCATTATAAGCTCTTGTGTACTGCTTGCTTTTTTTTTTTTTAATTGTGTGCCTACATAGCTTTGATAAAACATAAAAAATAATCCTGAAAAATAATACTGCAGTAAGCATCTTTGTGCATAAAGAATGGTTGCCATTTTTGGTTATGTTTGCATGATGTATTCTTAGAATTTCTGTGTCCAAGATCACAGATACAAATTTGTTTCCAGAAAGTGTGCAGGGTTGCTAAAGAGTTTAATGGGGTGATGTATGTAAACTACCAAACACATAGCGGGCACTCAGTACACATTAGTTAGGAACAAGTAAATCACCCAATGTTTTGTCTGGATTCCAATTCCTTCCCAACAGCTGCTGCAAAGAAGAAGTGTAGCTCTCTTGATGATATTCCTTTGGGTCTTTTGCTAATACAAATACTGCTGCAGTGAGCAGTCTTGTGCTAACGTCAATTCGGGGTTTTGCCAGTCTATATTTGGGATAGTTTCCTAGAAATGGGTAAACGCATATGTCATTTTGCTAGATGTTGCCATGTTCCCTCCATAGGGGTCATACCATTTTGCACCCTCCCTAGTAATGTGTGAGTGAGCCTTTCTCTCAAAGCCTCCTAAGGGAAATTGTTGTCCAACTGTGGGATTTATATTCATCTGCTGGGTGAGAAATGATCTCTCAGTGTAGTTTGAATTTGCATATCTAACTGATACTTGTCATCTCCCCCTGCCACTGCCCATTCTAAATTTCCCTCACCCTCAGCCAGCACCTCAGCTGGCCTAGCTGCTTGCCAAGGGGATGATCTAGACCTTCATCCCTGAGGGGTCTGAGTCCTTGGTGACCTTGCCTTTGGTAGGTTATGGATGCCTCAGTTGCCCATGCAGCGTTACTGCTGAGCACAGAAGCAACAAGATGCATCCTAGGGAATCCCCTGAGGTCTGGACATTCTCCTTTCTGGCCCAATGTCAGCAGTTCTGCCTCTTCATGAAAATCAGAGTTGATTTTACCCTGCCACCAATGTAAATACATTTTTGCCTTCTGAGCCAGGTGGCAGTTATAGCTTCAGGTTCAAGGAACTCTCCTGTGACTCTTGGTGGAAGGGCTCCTCCCTGGAAACCAGGACTTCTTCCCAGCAGAGCCGAAAGTTGTATGATCTTCTACAAGTGGGACCCTGGAAATGATGGGAAGAGGGGCCTCCCCTCTTTCTATCCTTTGGTTCCTGGACCTCTGTATTCCAACCAACAGAAACAGAGTACCACAGGGGCACCTGGGTGGCTCAGTCGGTTGAGTGTCTGACTTTGGCTCAGGTCATGCTCTCACAGTTTGTGAGTTTGAGCCCCGCGTCGGGCTTTGTGCTTTCAGTTCAGAGCCTGGAGACTGCTTCAGATTCTGTGTCTCCCTCTCTCTCTGCTCCTCCCCCACTCACGCTCTGTCTCTCAAAAAAATGAACAAATGCTAAAAAAAAAAAAAAAAAAGAAAAGAAACCGAGTACCACATAACAGCCATTAGTTCCATACATACTGCATATCCTCCAGGACAGCACCCAACCCAGCAAGGTGGCATCCCCAAGCTCACTGTGAAAAGTAAGGGAGACGATTCATTCTCAGAAATACCAAATAAAAGCTGTGCTGTCTAATTAACAGTAGGTTTACAACCTATTGGAAATATATATGAACCTCCACTCCCCACCATAATGGAGTCACAAACCCTTGGACGCTTCAGTTCCTGGTTCCTCTTCCCTCTCCCCGCTTTGCAGGCTTAGTTTCTCCGCTTTGCAACGAGCCTGTGTCAAAGAACAAAGGAGGGACTGAAAGTCTCTGCATCACCTCAGGAAATGAGGCCGATGAGAAATCAGGGTAGGGACTTGCACGCTAGGAGATAAATTGTCTGCTGTAATTGCCCCAAGTTGCCTGCCCATCAGATACCTGCTCTTGTGAGAACATTGATTAAAGCCTCACTTCACTGTGCTCCGAGTCTCTGCGTCTCTCCTTTGATTGGATCAGTGGGCTTATTTCTTACACCAGAGCCCAACACAGGGCTCGAACTCAAGAAACCATGAGACCATGACCTGAGCCGAAACCAAGAGTCTGACCCTCAGCATCTGAGCCACCCAGGCACCCCAGGCTCGGTGGATCTTGTGAGAATGTGTCCGTTGTCACATCTTCATCCAAAAGGAGGCCCTTAGGCTAAGGCAGTGCAAGGCAGAGTGCTTTGTCAGGAAATCAGGTATAGGTCACCTTGCATTGGTGCTGGCAGAGGCCCTATAGGTCTAGAAGGCAAACCTAAACCCAGAGCTCATTTAAGTTCCTCTAAGGAAGAATCACTTCCCCTTCCAGGTTAGAAGAGATCTGATGTAACCAACTTTTTTGATCTCAAGGGGGTGGATTCTCACTGGAGACCCTTGGTGGCAAGTTAGATAACCAGCAGAGGCAGTAGCTAGATAGGACTTGGTGAGTGTGAGCCCATGCTGTTAGGCCTGTGCATAGCCTCCATCCCTGCTGCTGTGACTCCTCCACTCATGGTCCACTGCTCCGGCACTAGAGTGGCTAAGGACAGAGGCTGGCTGACACGTGCCAGAGGGAATGATCCTGTCCACCCGATTGTCGAGTGCTTCTTCTGAGGTGGATGCTTCCTAGCGAACATAGATGTGAGACACAAACATCTTGACATTCCACTCCTTTAGCCCTCCCCTAGGTCGTCCTCCTGCCTCTTTCCTGTCCTCTGCTGATGCTTCTTTTGGGCCCCTGACCAGCAAGCCAGTGATTCACCACTGCTCAGAAGTGCGTATCTTTATCTTTGTCAAATCTTACTCCTTATAATGCTTACAGCTGACAGCACTGCTTGGTGTTCTGCCCACTAAGAGGATCTTCCTTCTATACTAGCTTTTAGGGCCATGACTGCTTGGGGCTACAGTGTGGCAACAGTCCGTTTTTGGCCCA
The DNA here is from genome assembly GCF_018350155.1 of Leopardus geoffroyi. Lineage (NCBI taxonomy): Eukaryota > Metazoa > Chordata > Mammalia > Carnivora > Felidae > Leopardus > Leopardus geoffroyi. The sequence continues at coordinate 59,219,627 of NC_059329.1, read as the reverse complement.
CATCAACTTACAGGTGAGCCTACCCATATGTGAACCAGACGTGGATGTTTTCTTTCTCTATTGTCTGGGCATAGGGAAGCCCCCATGAGGCCATGAGTTTGAGGGCAGGAGAGACATCAGTGTAACAGGTTACTGACACGGGGCTCTGAGCCACCTGCTCGTATGACTCACACTCGTATGTGTCTTATAGACTTCCTTAGGCCTGAATGTACCATTTCCATCATACAGTGGGTTGCTACTGTGCCTGTCTGCTCTGGCTATGATTCGATGGATCTAATTAATACCCAGCTCGTGATAGCTCCTCTCTCCTAATCATTTACTGTCCATCCCGTGGCCAGTCTCTACAAGGGCCCAGTGGTCTGTCAGGATCTGCTTTTCAAATATACAGTTCTCTGATGCAGAAGGCATGGCCTAGGTAGAGGGTCTGTGCCATGCATCTCCTGTGGGGCTTGCCAGGGACTCCATCCAGCATCCAATTTCCATGGACACCTCTAACACTATATCCAAGGGGTAAAGCAGCTCATACTGCAACCCGGTCCTAATGCAGAGTCCTCTCTTCCTCTGGGCCCCACTTGAAATTGTTAGACTTCTGACTACCTGATACATGGATTGGGGCAGTATTCTCAATATGGCATACACTGCCTCCAAATTCCAAAGGACCCATCAAACATGCATATCTTGCTTAGCAATAAGGAATATAAGGTGTAATAATTTGTTCTTTGCCTCAGAAGGGATGGCCCAGCATGTCTCAGACCTAGTCCCCCCTAAAAGCCTCACCTATGTAACAGGCCAATGAAACTTTGTAGGGTTTTTCTCACACCCTCTGGCACGTATGTGTCTTATTCAGACATTCAGAGTGACACCGTATTCCTGTTTACCAGGTGCAATTAGCATGCCCCCCATTAATATGGTGGACCAGAGTGATTTTCTGCAGTAAGTCAAGGTGACCAAGGTCTTTGTGACAGAGAAGGAGAGTTATAGTCTTGGGAGCAAGACTGTAAATGAGTACTACCGCTCATTTATTTGTGAACTGCTTTTGGATCTCTTTACTAATGGGGACTGGAAAGAACACACTGACAGAATTGAAGGCAAGCGCCAGAGATTGTGCTGATCTATTCCAATAAAGATACTACATCCAGCATAAGAGCTGCATTTGAAGTTATCATTTGTGGTTATCACATCATCCAACATGAGCCACATGGTTTCTGCAGACCCTAATACAGGTAGAAAAAATGGGGGATATAATGGGAACTACCACCCTCTATCCCTTTAGTCTTTAAAAAAATTTTTTTAATGTTTATTTATTTTTAAGAGAGAGAGAAGGAGAGCAGGAGAGGAGAAGGGGCAGAGAGAGAGGGAGACACAGAATCCGAAGCAGGCTCCAGGCTCTGAGCTGTCAGCACAGAGCCTGATGCGGGGCTCAAACTCACAAGCTGTGAGATCATGACCTGAGCCGAAGTCGGACGCTTAACGAACTAAGCCACCCAGGCACCCCATATCCTTTTAGTCTTCAAGGGAGACAATTTCTGAGCCCCCCCCCCCCACCAGTTGCCAACCTACATATTCGGAGACTAAATATATGGTTCTTGTTTTAAGCTACTAATTTTGGGCATGGTTGTCATGTAGCTAAAGCTCCATTCGAAATGCAGGCCAGGAATATAGAAAAGAGATCTGAACGAGGCCTATAGGTTTAGCAGTCATAGGATGGTAACTGACGTGGATGAGATTGTCCTGGAAATTCATGTGGAGTAGGAACAGCTTGAGGCCCCCGAAGTCAACATTACCAAACTAAGTTCAGTGATTCCTATCTCACAAAATGGCACCGCCATCTACCCAGGCGCCCAAGCTGGAGACCTGAGCCTCTAGCAGCAGACATCATGCATTTCATGATCTGGCCCCGCCAGCCTCCTCTCTCTCCACTAGGCATCCTACACACCGGCAAAACAGGACTTTGTGATGCTCCTCAACTGCACTGTGCTCTCTTCCCCGCACTGTGCCGCTGCCTGTGCGCTTTCTGCCATCTGGAACGCCCTGCCAGCCCCTTCCTCATATCCTTAACCGCCATTTCAACCCCATGTGTCACTACTTCCGGGCAGCCTTCCCTGACCACCCCCAACCACAGTTAGACTCTCCTCCTCTCCTACCTTTCTATGCACAAGCCATAGCACACATTCCTGAGATGACGGCTCTATCTCTGCCAGCCCTTCACATCCTCACCATCTGACTGTGTGGCTCTGAAAGTCAGGGGCTACGCCTTTTATGTCTGTAAGTATCTGTGTTTATGTATAGCCGAGAACGTAGAGTGTCTCCTGGGGAACAAACCAATCTAAGCAGGGTCCTGCGTGGGATGAAGAGATTTCAGAATAGCTGGTCTGAGTGAATGACAAATCTGATGATTTTTTTTCTCTCTCTTCCTTCTATAGCTTATATAGCAAACACCCTTGGTGGACTAATGCAACACTCATTCTCAAACCACTTTTCCTTTGTCCCCTAACTATAAAGTCTGGAAAACCTAGTTGTTTTCTCAGATTCTTTTATTTAGTGTGACCAATAAAATGAAACAGAAGTCCACTAGAGGTTTCTGGGAAAGCCTTCGCTTTTCTTTTTTTTTTTTTTTAAATGCTTTATTTATTTTAGAAAGAGAGAGAGAGAGAGAGTGCAAGTAGATAAGGGACAGAGAGAAAGGGAGACACAGAATCTGAAGCAGGCTCCAGGCTCTGAGCTGTCAGCACAGAGCCCAACATGGGGTTCAAACCCACGAACTGTGAGATCATGACCTGAGCCAAAGACAGATGCCCAACTGACTGAGCCACCCAGGCGCCCCTTGCTTTTCTTATCAAAAGAACACTTGGGCTAGAAGATGGGCTCTTTCTCCCATCTTCCTGCCTGGAATACAGATGTGAAGCTTAAAACTTCATCTTGTACCATGAAGCAACAATCCAGCATGCTAAAGGTGGCAGGGCCGGAAGCCACGTTAGGTCTGCTGGCATCGTTGAAGCCCTGCCCCAGCCTGCCTCCAGCCCTCTCCTCGTGTGAGATAATTAAGTGACCTGATTGTTTAAGACACTGCTTGTCAGGTGTTCTATTCCAGAGGAGAAAGCATTCCTCAATGAGGCAGAATACACAGAATGGCAGGACTGCCGGAAGAGTGGTCCGAGTCAAGGTCAGGCTGGAACCAGTGTTAAAGATAAACCCATCAAGTAACAAATACACAGAGTTGCTTTTCTTCGTTTTTGTTCTTTTCAGCTCTTGGTGCTGTGGGGGAGACTTGGAAACAGCGATGTAGCCTCTGTTCTTAGAGTGTTTACAGTCAAGTGGGAGGAGGTCTGATGAAATACCACACTGAACAGCATGCAGCTGAGAGCTGGATTTTATAAAGCTTGGAGGAGAGGAAGCTCAGTGAAGGGGAAGTGGCTGAGATGGAGAAGTTTCCCGCAGGATGAGGGGCTTCTACGGGGCCTCGGAAGAGGAATGGGATTTGCTGACTTGTCATTAGCCCCTCTGTGATCTCTGCCACGCAGGTGAGCTAAAGGAGATGCCTGCTGGCAAGCCCCCAGTGCACAGTAGAGGCTCATTAAGTCTTAATGCCCTTCTGGTTTAGAAAGATATTTTCCTCCCTCTCATGCATTTATTCAACACATATTTATTGAGCCTTTGCTATGGATGGGGAACTGCTCCAGGTGCTATGGATACAAGTGTGAGCGGAACACACACAGTACCTGACCTCAAAGAGCATCAGTTCCAATGAGGGACACAGACGACAAACAAAAGAAAAACGTGGGACTGGAGGGGACAGGATTAACAAACTCAGGACTGGGTCACGTCCTTCCCTTCCTTTAGGCCTCTGCCTTCCCAAATGGACTATACATCCGGTTCCCCTTGTCCAAGCCACTCATTAGACAGCCCTGCTTCCTGGAGTAGGTAGCAGTACTGGCCCAAGGGGACACCTGCTGTGGGTGCTGTGCGGCCTCCGGGCCCAGGCCACCCCCATGCCTCTGCAGCCTGCAAGCCTCTGCCATTCCTCTCTGCCCACCCAGGTTAATGGCCCTGTACCCACTCCCATCTCCCTTTCTGAATCACACACACAGCACATGCCACGGCTTAACTCCATACCCCTCAGTCTTTTGGCCATACAGTGCCCTCGCCCCAGCCCCAGCCCCAGCTGGTACACTCTGGCCTTACCTTTCTGCTGGAAGGCTGAGGAGACATGGCTCTTGCATCCTGAAGAGCCCCTTACTTCCTCCTCTCTCAGGAAGCCCTCCTCACCTGGAGCCAGGTGATCACATAGTTGATCATCCTAACTTGGAAGGCTCTCAAGAGGGGAGGGGCCACTATTGGTAATCACATCTGACCACAAGCAAACCGAGGGATGTGGTCTCCTAACCAGAGCCCAAAGCTGAGGTCTCATGCTCCAGTCAGCCTCTTCGTCGGTTACCTCACCATTTCCCAAACTGTGTTCCGTGGAACACCTGAGAGAGTCACAAAACCAAAACAGAAACTAAAAATTCCACATTGAAGTGACTTTAGGAAACTCTGAATTAACCCAAGATAAACAGATTTCTTTTCTGTAGGACTTCCCAAAATTAATATGTGTTGGTGAGAGTATAGCATGTCATGTCCCTCAAGCCCATTTGACCATGGAATCCTTGTGCAGAGAGCATCCCATGGAAGTAACACACTTGATGCAACACTGTCCTAGACAAATGGAGTTGCTCCCAGAACTTATACTTATCTCTGTCCTACAGTTTAGTATTGCGATATGAGCACCAAGACGGAGATGCGTTTAGACCAGCTCTGCCTCTTTGCAGCTGGGTGCCATTTTGCATCAGGATGCTTTTGCGGTTTTGTTTGTCTGTTTGTTTCTTTGTTTGTTTTTGTTTTTTGAGAGAGAGACAGCACAAGTGTGGAATGGGCAGAGAGAAAGAGAGAGAGAGAGAGAGAGAGAGAGAGAGAATCCCAAGCAGGCTCTGAACCACCAGTGGAGAACCCCATGCAGAGCTCGAACTCATGAACTGCAAGATCATGATTGGAGCCAAAGTTGGATGCTTAACCACCTGAGCCACCCAGGCTCCCCAGGATGCTTTTGGCTGCAAGTAACAGATATTAGCAGGTATTGTAGTTTATTACTGTCATAGCAAGAACTCCTGAGCTAAGCACTTCCATTACAGCAATGTCCTCAAGGACCCAGCTATTTTCCATTTCTTCACCCTGCCATCTTCAGCATGCTGCTTGTCTCCTCTGGTGGTCACAGGATGGCCACAGCAGCTCCAACTACAGTACAGTGAAACAAAGACATTCAGCAAAGAAGGCCGTGTTCTCCTGTGTAAATCAGTCATTGGATAGGGGAATGGAATTGCCATGATTAATTTAGACTAATCAGGATCACCCCCTGAGGCAAGAGAGGGGGGCAGCTTTCCTGAATATGGAATGATGAGCACCCAGGCAAATCCTACGAGGAAGAGGGGAAACGCTGTTGGTTGGCTAGGCAATCAGCAGGGCTGCCTTATCTGTAAAATGAGATACAGTGCTAATCTCTGCTTAAGAGGTAGTGGTAGAGATTAGATAAAATGACGTACGACCAGGCCTCCCATAGAGAACCAACAATAGCATCTTTTTTTTTAATAGCATCTTTTTAGTAAGCACTAACTGTATGCAAAGCCCTGTGCTAAAGGCACCACGTGTGTTGTCACTAGAACCACAGAACATTCTAGGAGACAGGGATGTAAATCCCATTTTACAGATGTTCCTGAGACACGCAGAGGTTAGGTGATTTGCCCAAGGTCATACAGTGAGGAAGTTCTAGAGCCAGGTCTCAAAACCAAGTCTGTCGCACATCACGATGCCCATTTTAATCTCTCTAGCCTCTGCTGCCTTACAGAGTTGTGCATCAAATGCTAATTTCCTTCCCTTTCATCTCCAGCTCTTGGCACAGGGCTCAGCATTTAACAAGCATTTATTCAAAAAAAATTTTTAATGAGTAGGTGGTAGCAGCTGATACTCGTTGCAACCATAGAGTTTACAAAGAACTTTGCTTGAATTTAGGGTTTTCTCCTCCAAATCTGGTCCTCTTCCAGGGCGCCTTTTCCCCGCGCATGGCACCAACATCCAACTAGGTGCACAAACCAGAAAACTAAAAGTCATCATCAACCTTCTTTCTCCCTCCCAGTCATCATCTCCAACCCATTGCCAAGGCTGTCTCTCCAACCTGTACACCTCTCTCAGTCCTCTGTGACCTCGGCCCACATTACCATCACGTGCTCACCTGAACTGCTACAAGAGCTTCCTAACTACCCACAGCACCCAGCTTCTCCCCCAGTCTCTTCTCCATGCACAGCCAGGGTGCTTGTCTCAGTTTCTGACCTGCTCACCTGCCTAATGCAAACCCTTGACATTCATTCCTTTGGGGATAAAGCTCAAACTCCGTAACACAGCCTGGCCTCTGCCTGCCTCCCTTGCCTCATCTTCTGCTGTCTCTGCTCCCTCTCATAGTCCATAGTCTCCCAACCACCTCCTCCCCTGACCTTCCTTAAGTCCCTCCTTGTGCTTCCTCCTGCCTTGGAATCTTTGCACATGCTGTTTCCTCCATTCTTACTTACCTCGGACCTTAGCCTGGGTGCTCTCCTTCTGCTGAGACTCCCTGACTACCATGACCAGGTCAAATCCTCTTGTCAGAGGCTCTTACAGCATCTACTTTTCCTTAATGGTCCCTTTGGCACAACTATCATTTTATATTTGCTTGTGAGTCAGTTTTTATTTATTTATTTATTTATTTATTTATTTATTTAGAGGGAGAGAGGAAGAGAGAGAATCCCAACCAGGCTCCACACTGTCAGCACAGAGCCCCACATGGGGCTCAAACCCATGAACCTCAAGCTCACGACCTGAGCTGAACTCAAGAGCAGTCACCCAACTGACTGAGCTACCCAGTCGTCCTTGTTTTTGTTTTTAAAGTAAGCTCTATGCAGGGCTTGAACTCACAACCCTGAGATCGAGTCACAGGCTGTACTGACTGAGCCATCCAGATGTCCCTACTTGTCAGTCTGTTTGATTGATGTCTATCCCTCAATTAGCCTGTAAGTTGGGTGTCTGATTTTGTTGACCTCTCTACAGCCTCTCCGATGCCCAGCCATGGACATCACATAGTATGTTTTCAACAAATGTGTGTTTCACTATTAACTGGTTGATTAATCAATTAGGGTTTCACCCAGAATTCTCCGAGCTCCCTCTGGGCAGGGCCCTGCCTTAAAGCTTTTGTGTCACCACCACCCCCAGAAGCTCACACAAGGCTGGGCCTGGGGAAGTTTGTAATGAACATTCTGAGTGACGATGACCACGTGGTTGACAGGGATGGGGCTGCTTGTCAGAAACAACCTGTAACGGAGTGAAGCATGTGGGACAATAAAGGGGAAAGAGCTGAGGATGGGTGTGGTCTCAGGAAACCCTAGTTTTGGTCTGATGAGGGAAGGAAATAAGGAGCATAAATCAAAGATTGCACGGAGGAGTTGTCCCCTCTCTGGGCAAGGAAGCCAGCAGTTTGTGTGCCCCTTCCAGATGGTGGTCAGTGATTGGGCTGTCCTGCCAACTGGACCCAAGACACCAAAGGTGAAAAATGTCCCCTCCTCCCTCCAATCCCTGTGCCCTGAGGTACCCCCTCCCTTCCTCAAACCCTCGTGTTGGTGTCCTTGGGCTGCTGAAACAAAGTACCATCAACTGGGTGGCTTCAAACATTAGAAACGTGTTGTCTCACGGTTCCGGAGTCTAGAAGGATGAAGTGAGTGCTGGCAGGGTCACGCTCTCCCTGAGGGGTCTAGGGGAGGATCTTGCCCTGACTCGCTCCCAGCTTCTGGTGCTGGTGGCAGTCCTTGGTATGGATTGACTTGTGACATCATCCCATCTCTGCCTCCATCGTCACATGACCTTCTATCTGTGTGTCTCCATGTCTAAATTTCCTCCTTCTTATAAGGACCTCAACTTAATCACATCTGCAAAGATCCTATTTCCAGAGGTCATGTTCTCAGTTATCAGGGATTGGGACTTGAACTTACCTTTGGTTGGGGGCAGGGCGTGGACGCAATTCAATACACTACCCCAGAATGCCACAGTTAACCTCTTCCAAACCTCTTTTGAACCTGCCCTTTCTGTCTCTGAGGCCAAAGTCCTTTCCCTGGGAGCTCTCTTCTGACCCCTCAGCCTTTGTCAAAGACAAAGTTATGCTCCTCATGCCCAGGAATATGCCCTGATGAAACCCTTCAATTCACACAGCTGGCAGTTTTGACTGGAGCCAAAGGCTTTCACGCCTTTTCTCATTTAATCCTCACGGCAGCCTAGAGGAGATTTATTATTATCCCCACTTGACAGATGAGGAAATTGAGACCTGGGGAAGGTAAGTCCTTACACAAAGCCACACAGCAAGGAATGGCAGAACACAGAATTCTTATGCCAGATACCATACCCTTAACCACTGCGCTCTTACTAATGAAACACTTCCTTGGTGAGCTATCCACCAGCCGCCAAGAGGGTTCGAGTAAACCCATCTGGCAACTTAGAAGAGTGTCGTGAAAAAACTAAGGGGATAAGAGAGACTACAAAACTGGGGGCCTGTGTTTGGTCACTAGGAGGACCCAGGAATAAGGAGTCACAGATTGCATTAGGAGATGGAAAACAGATGCATAGGAGAAGTTTGGGGTGACATTTCTTTAGGGAGGAATTTTCCATTGGTGATATTTTAAAATTCATTTGATGATGATCTGGTATAAATTCAGTGATTTTTCTCTGTCCTACTTCTACATGCCCCACTCATGGTTAACATCACTGTGTATCCTGGAGCCTGCCAGTGTTCTGGAAGCCAGTTTGTTTTAAATGATGTTCAGCACTGGTCATGCAAGCATGACTCCACCGTGAACATGGTTTCCTCTGAAGGGAAGCCTGACTGTTCGTCACGCAGGTGTGGTGATACTGAACAAGCTATTTTCTTCAGTTGAATGAGGTAACTCTTGCACGTCTGTGATTACTGAGACACTCCTCAAGACACGCAGGCCAGCCACAGATCCCTCGATGGATGCAGTCACTCGGAGTGGATTTACAACGACTCACTTTTCATTTAAGCATTTTTGCTGAGTGCCTACTCTGTCTTAGGCTCTATGTTGGGTACTAAGGATAGAGAAATAAGCCAGACTTAGTCTCTCCCTTCAAGGGGATCATGTTTTATTGGGGGAGGCAGGCAATTACAACCAATGGGATCAATGCTTTGAGAGAACGCTATCAGTTGAGATTCTTAGTTGTACACACCGTAATCTACGCTTAAGTAGAAGGAGAAGAGAATCGGGCTCAGTGCTACACAGCTGAAGGTCAGGGCCAGCCAAAACACCCAACCCGTTTTCAAGTGGAAACATCACCACCCTGCCACCTGTTGCTTAGCACCTATGTGAATGGCTGCCTATTAGAAACCCCTCCATGGGCACCCCCATCACAGATGCTTTTCAGGTGATGCTGTCTAACTGCATGTAGTCATCAATGTCCATTATGTACTTCTACCTCTGTGTCTTATCAAGGACATCTTATTTTTTTTAAGGACTTTTTCTCTCGTTTTTTAATGTTCATTTATTTATTTTGAGAGAGAGAGAGAGAGAGGGCATGAGAGGGGGAGGGGCAGGGAGAGAGGGAGAGAGAGAGAATCCCAGCCAGGCTCCACATCGTCAGTTCAGAGCCTGATGTGGGGCTTGATCCCACAAACCATGAGATCATGACCTGAGCCAAAATCAAGAGTCGGACGCTTAACTGACTGAGCCACCCAGGTGCCCCACAAGGACATCTTCTTAATGGAATCCGAGCTGTAACGGAATGTGGGAAATGTTTTCCAGCCTCTGCGCCACAGGAAGGCAGTCTAGAAGGGGTCAGGCAATTGGATGTTTGTATCTGGGGTTCAGGAAAGATATGTGGACCAGTGAACTGGGCCATGTCACAGAGGGTTTGCCTGGGTGCAAAGACTGGTGAGGATGGTAACCCAGACCAGGTACAAAGGTGCTTCCACTTCAATTCACCACTGAATTCACCACTGAAACAGCAAATTAGGTGGTAGAGATAGAGACACAGTGTGAAGGTAGCTCCCTGATGCCTGCCTAACTCATACAGGAGTTAGAAAGTGAGAAATCCACCAGGGAAGGGGAATCCTGGCTGCTGCTGGCTACTGTTTAGTTCATTAGGCTAGAACTCTGCACTCAGGGATCTACTGATTGTCATGTAGGCAATTCCAAAATTCTATTCTGATATGGAGCAGTTCTAAACAATGAAATACTGAAGTGTTTTGCATTAAAACATAAGTGTTGATCAGGGGCGAACTTAAACCAGGGAGACAGACAGAAAGTAGTCCTTCCTTCTCACCAGCCACTAGGCAGAAAGTGGAAAGCCTTGATTCTAGGTAGGGATATCTGGTCAGGGATGGATCCTTGCTTATAGATCAGGACCTAAGGAGAGAGACAGCCACTGGTGAGTCTTCTCCTCTCCTGAGGAGGGGTGTGAGTGTGGACCCCAAGGATAAGAACCTAGCGGTTGATATAAAATAATTTTCTCCATATCTGCATCACTATTTCTCTCTTGTTATCACAGGATTTCAGCAAAATTTTGTAGAATACTTCTTTAGCATGCTTTGGGAACTACTTGTCCCAAAGATAAATGCACTTATCTAGATTTGATGAAGACTGAATTGAGGAAAGGGAAAATCACACGGATTCAAGATGCATTAGAAATCTCAAGCAGGATAAATACAGAGAAAGACATACATAATAAGCACATTGTGATAAAACTGCTGAAAATCAAAAACTAAGAGAAAATCTTAACAGCAGCCACAGAGATGCATTCCACTACTTTCAAAGGAGTAATAACAAGACCAATAGCTGACTTCTCATCAGAACCAATGGAAGTCAAAAGAGAATCATCTCCAAGATGCTCAGAGAAAATACTTCCTAACCTAGAATTCAACAGCTTCAAAAACATCCTAAAAGAATGAAGGAGAAACAGATATCCTCAAACTAGTACAAGCCAGAAGAATTCAGCAGCAGCAGACCTGCACAAAAGGAGACACTAAAAGGGTGTTTTCAGGAAGAAAGCAAGGGTTCCAGATCATATACCATATGTCAACAGTAGAAACAGATAAACAAATATATTCATAAGATGGGATATTCACAATATATACATACACAAGAATGTCCAGGGGAACATTGTTCTTAATAGCCACAATATTAATATCCAAATGACTACCAACATTCATACATGCAGTCCTAAACTTCAATAAAAGTTAATAGATTTGTACTCCCATCCAAGATGGAGTCCTAAAGGCTAGATTTACCCACCTCCTTGAAATAACAACAAAATGAACAAAATGTATGATGTAAAGTTTTCAAGAGGTTGGGTACTACTAGGCAAGGAATGGGATCCTAAGAGAAAGGAAAATTGTGGCAAGCTTTACAATTGCCCGGCTGACAGCCTAGAGAGAGTTTCCAGGCCACCGTGCAGGGAGGGGGAATCCCCGGTGAAGCCTGGAAGTCTCCCTGAGTTGAGTGGATGGAGTTGGGAATCTGAAAAGACCCAGTTGGCTAGAGTTTACAGGGCAGAGTGCCAGAGCTGCATAGAGAGAGAATTCTGAAGATTTTCAGAGGGTGTCCCTCAAGTGTTCAATTGAGTTGTGATCAATGCACACACTGGAGCCCCGATTCTGTCACTTTCCATCAATCAACATTCCTGCTTTGAGCACCTACTGTGAACCGAGCCAGAGTCAGGGCAGATCTCTTCCTGCCATTGAGGGGCGCCCAGTCTAAAGGGGGAAAGAAACCACATGCCCCTAAAGGGCACACACTGCCTGCAGAGTCTCAGCTGAGAGCCAGATTGATGTTCAGAAGCAGATGTGGAGATAAAAGAGAGCCCGTTGCTCTGACCTGCCTCTCCCCTCTCTGACCCCAGCACCAGGCAGATGCAGGGGCACTGTGATGTGGGAGAGACAAACCAGCTCACCAGGGCCATGCCTGTAGGGTGGGGCCTATGTGAAGCCTACCCTCCCTGGGATGGGGAGAGAACCTCAGGCCAGGAAATGGGAGCTGGTACCCAACCCATCCCTGTTTGGCCTCTGTATCACATGATCTTAGAGGGCCCTGTCCTTTCTGGGTTTCCTCATCTGACCCCGGGGATGCTCTATGAGCAACTTTTGCTCTGAGGGAAGTTGCTGCCAGCTGAGTTTCTGAGCCTCAGTTTCCCTTGTCTATAAAGGGGACAATAATTCCCACCCATCCTTAGGAGAACCTCCCAATTAAGAGATTGTTCTTTTCCTCCAGCCACTGCCAAAAGGGGATAGAGAAGCACCAGGGGTTTGTGCAGAGGTGAGGGGACAGGCAACGGTTGACCGTCTAAGGCAACATAGGGTGAGGCAAGTGCTTTCCTCCAATCCAGCTTCTTTTATCTCTCCCCAACTTATCCACCCCACTGCATTCCAGGCTATTTTGTTAGTTCCCAGAATTCCCACGTTCCTCACTCAGTTCTGCAGTTTCTCCAGTGATGACTTGGGAATGGATGGAGAGTGGCAGCCATCTTGGCAGGAATGGCAGCACCTCCCATTTTCACACCTGTCTCACCAATCTTCACACCGGATGGTGTACTCCGCTTCCAATACGAACCCATCCTTGTAAGCCCTCAGAGAACAGTCTGGCCACAGCATCTATATGCAGATTTCACTCACACACAGCTCCTTAGAAGTAGAGTGGGCTTCCCTCCCAGCACACCCTCCTGAAGGCCTCCAGAGGGGCCTCATCATCCCAGTTTGTAGACAGGAAAACTGAGACCAGAGAGGAAGAATCCGAGTGCTCATCCTGCCATGAGAGAAGAGGAAGTCCAGGAGGGATGCGGTGTGTGGTGAGAACTCTTGCTTTGTGTTTCAGGAGAGAGAACACAGCAGTGCGAATTTCTGTCAGATAGGAGGCTTCCCCTCACGTTCTTGATCCTCCCCAAACCAACCATGCCGCCTCCTCCCCCTCCCTCCTCTCATTCTCCCGTTGACCCACTCTCCCTTCTCTTCCAGGCACTGTCCAGAGTCTAGCCTTGGACACACGGCTTGCCCCACTGCCCTGGGGCCCAGCTCCTGCTCAGGCCTCTAACCCCTTCACCTCCCTGCTCAGGGCTCCTTCCAGGAGACTGCAGCTGAGGCTAAGAAAACAGCATCTCCCTGAAGTCCGCGCGCAGCATGTCCCTACACTGTTGGGCCACCTCATAGCATCCTTGGCTTGCTTGTGCTCCCCACCTCCAGGCCCCACAGTCTCAAGTGGACTGAGCTCTGGGAAGCTGAGCAGTGAGGGAGGGCTGAGGCCTTGGGCACATCCCCTTCGCCTCCCCACCACCCAGCCTGCTTTCCTGGCCTATCTGCAGTGACCTCACCTCCTGTCCCGGTACCCCCCATCCACGTATCAAGACCCTGGAGCCCAGCCTCCTCCTGAGGCCCCTGCACATTCCAGCTAGCTCCTGCTCTGACTTTCCAGCTTCCACAGCACAGGACCAAGCGTGGCAGTGCTGTCTCCCAGTTATTTTACGCCCAGAGGAGGAGTTCCACCTATTTCTGATCACAAAGCTGGTACTGTCTTCCCAGGGATCCTTCCGCAGAGGGGAGCCACTTAACAGATACCTCCAGGAGACATGGGATCTCACTAAGGTAAGACTGGCAGGCCTCTGTCCTGTTCAGTGAACAGCTAAAGGGGTTTGGAGGCCCCTAAGAAACACTTCCCATTTTCCCTATGAAGTCTGTACAGTGTACCCAGTGTAGACTGTGTACAGTCAGTGTAGACCGTGTAGACTGAAGAGTGTGTCTGCCTATAGGAGAATGAGCGTGTGGGTCTGTGTGTGCATGTCTGTGTGTGAGAAGGTGTCTGTAAGTATGAAAGGGGCGTATATGAGTGGGTGGGAAGGAGAGGAGCCCCCCCCCCCCCCTTCTTAGACCTCTGGGGAGGTGAGGAGAGTAAGGATTGAGCGCCATCTGGTGACCATGAGCTGCTAACTATAGGCCACCAACCACTTCACCTCTTTTCTCTTGCCCCTCCCACTTCCACAACACAACTACATAGAACTGATCTCAGATCCTTCTTTTGGGGCTCCAACCCGCTTGTTCACCACTCCTACCCCCCACCACACTCCTACAGAGACAGAGACTCTGACCCCCTGAATCTCTTGCCTCTCTCCCAGAGAAAGAGCCATTGGAGGGGATTCAGGTAGGCAGGGCTCACATCTCAAGCTTGCGGATTACTTCTGTGAATTGCAAGCTACTTGGCTACAGAATGAAATAATGGTATCTACTCCAAAGAATCATTGGAAGTTTTATGTAAAATGAAATCATTAAGTTGGAAGGGTTGGGCAGCTACAAGAAGCCATGGGCCTAAGTCTAGTGTTTTCAGATCAGGTGGGACCTGCCTTTTGACTCTGTGCAGACCCCCTCCTCCTACCTGTCTTCCCATTCATCCTCCCGCCCCTCCTCCGACCTTCCCCTCCCCTGGCAGCCCCAAACTGCTATTCCTTCCTTCTTCCCAAGGAGCTCACCTCCTGCTAGGGGTTCCACCCCACACCTGGTTGCAGGTTAGAGTAGCAATGAGCAGCCACCTAGGGCTGTTCGTGGGACCGCAGGGACCCACATTCCACCCCCTAGTCCTCCCTCTGTCCTCACCTCCATGAAGTCTTGAATCCCTCCCTCCCTCGGCCAGCCCAGGGCACAGAGCATCAGCTCTAGAATGATCCCTGCCCAACCTCAACCCTGCAGTCCTTTCTCTACTTTCCAGCAGGATCTTTCTAAAATGCATGTCCAAGTCACTCTCCTACTGAAAACGTTCGCTGGCCCCCCCACTGCTCACAGAGTAAAGCCAAACTTCACAGCCTGGCATTCGAGGCTCTCCTTGGTCTGGCTGTATTTCCCTCTGTCTCTTCATTCCCTGCGTGCTGGTCACTCCCCTTTTCTGTGCCTTTAATGAGCAGTTCCTTCCACCAGGAGTGCTTGGCCCCTTCTGCCCACAGGAACACAATACCTGTTCATCTCCCAAACCTCACTACTTTGCTTCTCAGGGTTATAATCCTGCCTGGAGCCCCATGGCCAAGCATCCCATGGGGTTGTCAGGTCCCATGACCAGATCTTCCTGACCAGGCTGTTAGACTCTCCAGACCAGGGACAAGCACAATTAGCTCTGGGCCTTGGCATGGGGTCTTGCATGCATGAGGAAAGACTTGTGAGCTGTCCAATCAGGTGGTGAGAAAGGATGTGTCACACAAGGGCCTCAAGTGGGATTAAATGTCCTCAAGTGTGGGTTGAGCTGGGGACAGACAACAGATGCAGGGAAGGGGAGTGAGGTCCCTGAAGCGTGCACACAGGCTGTCTGTGCTCCTCCTTTGTTCAAGGGCTGGTAGAAGAGAGTCACACATTTGAAGTGGGCGGCGGGGGGGGGGGGGGGGGGGGGGGGGGGGGGGAGGGGGTGGTCACAGACAGAGGAGCACCTATGTCAACCCACACCAATGCTGGTGTTAGATGCACACCATTACAAGAGCTGTCCCCTGTCCATCCCTTGTCAGCCTTGGACCCTGTCAGGAACTGACCTGCCTCTACCTGGGGGTCCACTGGTCAGCCTGGGTCCTGTGCTGTGAGAGGACAGAGACACACGGGGGGAACCCAAAGCAGGGGCTGGGCAAGGGAGGGGACTGGACCCCAAGTTCTTAAGGGAAGGCTAGCTGCCTGGAGACCATAGCCCAGAAAAGCAGATACCAAACAGTGACAAGTTGTGGAGCAGGAGAAACAGATAGGCTCTGTGGTCCCAAAGGCTGGCACCTGGGGCATTGTAGGTGTCACAGGATGGCCCCGATCATCTTCTCCCAGTCCTTCTTTCCTCCATCTCCTAGGAAAGGAAATCCCAGCGTTCAGCCCTTAATATATCAACCGTTACTGATCTGGAAGAGATGAACAGGGAGAGGAAACGGGGGGTGGATGTAGGCGAGAGAGGGGGTGGGTTTAGAGACTTTTGCCTGTCAGAGCCTCCTTATGGTCCAATCTGGGGTCTGCCCCTCTCTGTGTGCAGAGGCAAACACTCTCACAACCAGAAAAGCAGGGAACTAACTCCACAGACACAACCCAGGGTTGCATCTGGTGTAGAGTCAGACTCAGGGAACGATTTATGGGGACACAGATAGGGAAGAAAGGAGGGGGTTCAGAGGCCCAGGCCCTGGCTATATGGGTATTCATGACCAGCAAGCCAGAAGACAGAGGGTTTAGGAGGAGCTCTAGGCTGCCTCCTCCAGGCAGCCTCCTTGATTGCTTCAGCCCCTCAATTCTTTTCTTTCTAGTCCACAATCTCTGCCAGCCAACATGCCCTCTCACTGCTCCATGCCCAGGTCTCCTCATCTGCCACCATATCTCTAAGCCCCTACAGTCTGGCACAGGAGGTCTGTGACTCTCCTATAAGAGGAGCTAGACACAAAGGCTGGAGGCTCCAGTAGCCAAGGAGTTCTAAAGGGCATTTGCCTACCCCAGTTCTGTTCCCCTCATCCCCAAGTACAATATCTGGAAATAGCCCCAAGGGGGAGGGTTGGTAGAAAGAAATAGATTTATTCTCATGTACAAAGCGGTCAGCCCACGGGACCATATACAACAGTTGCACAGAATCCTAGAAAAACGCATCTCTCTAAAGGCAACTCAGAATAGGTAAGGCAGGTGGCCCCCCTCCCCCCACCCCACAACACATACAGAACAAAACAGAGAAGGGAGATGCCAGCAGCCGGGCTGACCCAAGAAGCCCGGCCCTATGGGGGGTCTCCCAAGCCCCAGGGCACGGGTAGATATGGCCTTGAAGAAGATAGGAGCCCTGCCAGTCAGCCCTGTCAGGGCTGAGGCAGCCCTCTCTGGCTGCAGGAATGGGGAAGGGGCTTGGACTAAGTGGGGGGGGGGGGACACTCAGGGGGCCACTGAAGGACTCAGGGTTGGCTCTTTGCCCTAGGGTGGCAGGGACATTCCATGGCTTCTCCTGGGACTCCACAGAGCCATGGGGACTTTGATCTAAAAGGGGTCTTAGAAAACAGATTGTCCCACTCTCCTGTCTCACCCACATAGGGGAAGTCACTTGCCCAGGGTCACACAGCCAGGAGAATTATTGACTCAGTTGGAGCCTGTCTTCCAGCCCTGGGATCCTTCCTGCCCACCATTCCTATCCTGCTTTCTCCCGGACCCCCCTCTGCCCAGAGCACTGAGCTGCCCCTCTGGCAGCTCCCCAGGTCCCAGTGCCCACTATAAGTATGTGGCGATCCTAAAGGGCACCTTCAGTGGCCCCGTGGCTATTTCTAGTCCAGCAGAGCTAATGACTGTTTCTAAGACCTATTCTCTGCTCATTCAGATGTCCCACCTTCTCCTTGCATGAGGACCCTGGAGAGGGAAGAGGGCACAGATCTAATGGGGCAGGAATGGGGCCCAGGAGAGACCATCCAGGCTGCCTCAGAGGAGTGGCTGGGGAGGATTTGCCAAGATGTGGTCAGAAGTGCAGAGCAGGGCTCGCTGCTCATCAGTCACCCCTGTGCTCTCAGAGGACAAATGACAAAATCTTGGTGAGGCTGGAAGTCTTGCTTCCATTACACAGACAGGAAAGCTGAGGCCCAGAAAGGTCGGTACTTGCTCAGGGTCACATGGTAAGTCCTAGTCTAGAACCTAGGACCCGTGGCTCTGGTCCCAGGGCACCCGGCCAGGCCAGTGGGGGGCTGTGAGAGGAGGCCTGGGCAGGGAAGGGTCCTGGGGAGGGGGCGGGGGCTCACTCAGCATCAAGGCTGAAACAGCCATTGACAGGGGCCCCAGTGCCATCCAGCTGAGGCACCTCGTATTCCTCATCCAGGAAGTCCAGAGAGTTGTTGCTCGGGAGGCCGCGGATGGTGAATTTGTGAGACACTTTGGTCCAGTGCTCACGGTTAGAGGCCACACGTTCATATAGCTCTGCCGCCTTGGGGAACAGGTCCTGCAGCAGCCTGAGGGTGCACACGGACATGGACAGGGTCACAAATCAGACTGTGAGTAGCAAGAAGGATTAGGGCTCTACCGCAGGAAGAACTTGCACGAGAGTGTGAGGCATAGGACTAGACGCTCAAGGAGAACATGAAGTGAAGGGCCCGTTTATGGGCCCACAGGAGACAGCACCTGCATCTGCTGTGACCGCCACAGCCAGCCCTGTCCCCCTACCCCCAGCAGACCCCCTGAGCTCTCTCACTTGTAAATAGGCATCGCGATATGCTCCATAAAGCTGATCTGCAGCTCAGGGATGTAGGCCTTCTCCCGGTCCATCATCTCCATCGGTCTGTTGCCCATGGCTTTCTCCTGCGGGCAGTTGAGTCATCAGGCCTGGTCCCCTCCTCCCTCCATCAGGTGCCAGGATGAAGCTAACCCAGCCCCTCCCAGCCCCAGCCCAGGATCCCTCTCCCCACAGCCTGACACCAGTAGTCATTCCCCACTTACCAAGTCTCCCTGGGAGAAGAACTCTTTGTAGATCAGCTCCTGAAAGGCCAACACTCTCATCACAACTTGTGTGTGGAATCCGTCCACCTGAGCTCCTCTATAGCCCATTCCCAAACTGGCAAACTGAGGCATCCCTCAGCCCTCCTTCAGGGTCTGTCCACACCATCACCAGTTTGGCAGGGGGATGGCCCAGATCGGGAGGAGTGGCTGGGTTCTGGCCCACCTTCCGCCAGCCACTGACTTGCTGTGTGACCCCTGGTGAGTCCATGCCCCTTTCTGAATCTCCCCATCTGTCACCCTGAGGTGGTCTAGGTTTCTGTCTCCCCAAAATATAGTGAGGCTGAGCTCAGCACAGAGAGGGTGAACAAGATGCAGGAGCCACACAGAACTTGGCGGGGTGTGCAGCCTGCACCCTCCCAGGGAGGGGCAGCACTTACTGCGATCTTCCTCGTAGTCTTCCAGCCCTTGGTCTGGTCAGAGAGGTCACAGGAGGTCATAAGGAGGCAGAGGAGGAGGCTATGGTGTTGCTTGTTCGTTCGGTCATAACCCACTGTTGGGGAGAGCGTGTGGTCAAGGAGAGGAGGCCCCACCCCCTCTCTCTGAGGGCAAGGTCCCCAGGGCCCACCTATGTGGTCCATGAAATTCAGCACCCTGGGTGGGAGCCGAAGGGTCGGTGCTGCATCTGCCTGGGTTTGGTGGGTTGATGCTGGAGAGAGTAGGTCTCTCTCAGCACATCCCCCTCTTGGTGGTCCTTTCCCAACCCCAGGGTCTGGGGTTTAAAGACAGGCACCTTCGGCCATCTTCTGGAGGTCCTTGAAGATGCGGAGGTGGTGGGCCAGATCGGTGGCCAAGATGATGTCCCGCATCAGGTCCAGCATACGCTGATAGTCCTGGGCCAGGGTGGGCAGGGGAGCGAGGAGATGTCAGGGCCTCCTGTCAGACACCCCCACCCACTCCCTCGGCTCCTTCTCCTGCCTCAGGCCAGCTCTGGGCTCCCACTCCCTCACCCCCAACCCTGGCCCCATCACCTTCCGGGAGAAGTGGTCAAAGATGTTGCAACCATGGGTGTTGAGGATGGCGATGGCCTGAGCGAAGTGGTGCCTCTGTGGGGAGAGGAATGATGGGGGCCCAGGTGGGGCCGGGGGCTCTGCTGACCACTGATGCCAAAAGAGGGAGCAGGACCGGTGCAGCCCCAGCCCCCAAGGTGAGCAGAGCAGGCAGAAACGGGGAGTCGGGGGTCCTAGTTCCCTTTCTGGGTTCTGTTTCAGCCCTCTGTGTGACCCCGGGCAAATCCTCGCAGGCTCTGAGCTTCAGATCCCTCAGCTGTCACATGAAGGGACATGACAAGGCAAGCTCTGAGGACTTCTCAAACCGGAATGATTCTGAAATGATCCATTGGAGTCCTAGACACTAATTCATGCAGCAAACATTTGTTTGCTGACAAAGAAAGGCAGTGATGAGGTGAGGGCAAGGCCCCTGTCTCCAGATGCTGAAGGGCTGTCATTGAGAGAAGGAGCAGGCTGAGCACAGAATGCAGAGGGCAGAAGTGGGGCTGCCACAAGGCCTCGTGGGAGGGAGTGAGCCCCTCATCTCCCAGGGGTATGCAAGCAGGGGCAGTCTCCAGAGGGATGCTGTAGTGGGCAGCAGGGGGCAAGGTGACCTTGTCCCAGGTTTAGCTCCTATTCTGTGCCAGACCCCATGCCAAGTGCAGGGAATTCAGAGAGGTCTCAGATTTTGTCCCTGCCCCAAGAGGCTCCCATCCTGGGGTGGGCAGACACAATTCAAACAACCTAAGGCAAAACTGGGTGTGACAGGAGGTGGAGCCATCCCAGGCCTGGTGGAGTGGGGGTGGAACAGGGTGTTCCCAGATATGCCAAGAGAGACATGCTAAATACAAGTTCTCCCTGTGCAAACCTGGACTCGGGCAGGACCTTCAGGCTGACCCACATCCCCATCCACACCTGCACCCCTCCGAGCCCATCCAGCAAAATGAGCCTGACATGCCCTGGGGTATGGCTACAGCTCTCACAGCCTGTCTGGAGAGCACGGCTTGGGAACAGGAGGAGCTGGGTCATGGTCTAACTATGTAAGTCATCAGCCTTAAGAGGATGATGGGCACAGGGATATTGGGCAGAATGGTGGTACCTCCATGACAGAGCCCTCGGAGCTGTAGAGAGCAGCCAGCACAGATTTCTGGAAAATCCCGGGAAATCTCCATTACTCCTTACATCCAGATGCAAGTGCCTGCCATATTAGGCTAGGCATTGCCCTGTCCTCCCTGCCCTCACCATTCCCCCATCTCAGAGCCCAGGCAAAGCCTTGGAGAGCCTCCTCCCATCTCCAAACTGGCTCCCGGTCCCACCAGCTCCCATCTCTCCTCAGGCTGGAGGAATGAGACTCCCAGATGCCCTGAGGAGGGTGCCCACTCTGAGGAGGGCAGAATCTTACCGAGGCCACCTGGAAGGAATTGTTTGTGCCTCTGTGGTCCAGGTCATGACACATGCAGGAAATAAACAAGGCAAAGATCTCGATGTCCCTGGTTGGGCGGCAGAGGGGAGAGGGAGATCAGGCCCCTTCCACACATCCAGAGGAAGAACGGCTGCATGAGATGTCCAGGAGCCACCAGACAGGAGCCGGGGACACCTGGGTCCTCTTCTGGGAAAGCAGCCCTGGTTTGGAGTTTGACAGGCTCACTGCTCCATGAGTATGGGACATGTGACTGTGAGCAAGTCCCACCTAGAAAATGAGGCAATGTAGCCTTCCTCAGAACCATTAAGAGGATCGTGGGAGGTGGTGTATGTAAAGTGCCTGTCATCCTTAGGTGCCTCCCCTATCCCAAAGCAGGGGACTGTAACAACTGCCAGACTTGGGGGTCAGTGCAGACACTCACTCGAGGTAGTTGGTAAGCTCCAGATTCTTGTAGAGCAGGTAGCAGAAGTGAGAGACAGAAAAGGCATGCATCCAGTTGTGGTAGGGGGGATCCCGGTAGCCCTTCTTCACCATCAAACAGAACCTGGCGGAGGGGAAAGGGCAGCAGAGGGGCCTCAGGCTCTCCTCTTCCAGGAAGCCCTTCAGGCTGTGCCTTGCCCCATTCCTTCCCTTTACTCATGGTCCCAGTGTCTGTGAATTGCCTCTCACTCACGGATCCTCTCCACTCCCACAGACTGGGCCACTCCTAGTCGTCCACAGAGACCCCTTCCCAGAATGCTGGGGCAATGGATGTGAGAGTAGAGAACAGGGGGAGGCAAAGACCAGGGCTGCCTGCACGTGGAGGGGAGGGCTGGGGCACACACCGGGCCAGAGTTGGGCAGTCAATTTTGTAGTTATTGATGAAATTCATGTCCTGCAGCATGCTCAGGATGGCCTGGAGAGAGTAGAAGGGAGGATTCAGAGGGACTGTCTGTTTCAAAATGGGTCCCCTGCCTTGCCCCTTCTTGAAGCTTCCAAACTTTTGGAATCTTAGAACTTTAGATCTGAACTGGAGAACCATAAAACGGTAGAGACAAGCATTCTTGGAGCCATGAACTTTTAGAAACAGGGGACCGAAGAATTCTTGGAACCAAACTCACACAAAATCTTAGAAAGCTAGGGAGGGTTGGGGCGCCTGGGTGGCTCAGTCGGTTGAGCGTCCGACTTCAGCTCAGGTCACAATCTCACGGTTCGTGAGTTCGAGCCCCGCATCGGGCTCTGGGCTGATGGCTCAGAGCCTGGATCCTGCTTCTGATCCTGTGTCTCCCTCTCTCTCTGCCCCTCCCCCATTCATGCTCTGTCTCTCTCTGTCTCAAAAATAAATAAACATTAAAAAAAATTAAAAAAAAAAAAAAAAAAAAGCTAGGGAGGGAGGCACCAACCCTGAGGCCACGTGCCCCAGGCATTGTGGGCTCTGGAGCAGCCCTTGGCGATCACCCAGTCCAGTCACTGAGCCCTGGGCAGGCCCTGTGGCCCACACCGGCAGACCACATGCCCACTCCATCTCTGAGGGAGGCTCTCTAGCCTTTGGTGATGACTCTGTCTTGCCAGGAAGTTCCTATCCACATCTAACTTAAATCTCTGGCTGTACACCCTCCACCTATGCAGTCAAATGGGGGGAGGGCCAGCTCACCATGGAAGTGTCATCCTCGGGCAGAGAGCGAGGGGTATAGGTGAAACTGGCAAAGTTGGAGTCAATGGCAGCCACAGGCTGGATCCCATCATGGAGAAGTTTGGTGTATTCATCATCAGAGACCTAGAGGGGAGCAACCAGAGTATTAGAAGATGGCCTCCACCCCCATCCAGTGTCCTCACCCTCAAAATCCCACAGTGGGAGGGAGCGCCGTGGCCCAGAATGCACCCACGGCAGGGCGTGGATACTCCAATCCATGGGGTATCACTGGCAGGAGACCACTGTGGTACAGCCCACCTACTGTGCCTCCTTGCCTGTGACACCCCTTGTCTGTGACAGCCTGTCCTCAGCAAAGACAGAGAAACACCACTTCGGGACACCACCAAACAATGCCAGCCTTTCATAGACACTAACTTGAGGATTCTTTCTTTCCGGGGTAACATCCCAGAGTCTAACCTTAATCCTTCCTATCACAGCTTTGACCCTATCCACAGAGCCTGGGACCTTTTGGTTTGGACACAGGGAAGAGGAAAATGACCACCACACACTCTGAACTAAAGCCCAGGACAGCTTTTCTGAAACAGGGTCTGGGAATGAGACAGAATATCAGCAGACTACAGAGGCGTGCATGACCACTGAATGTAGGTGAGCTGTGGGAAGGGCCCTGAGTGAGCTTCCTAGCCTTCAGTAATTCTCAAGGTGGGACTCATCACCAGACATGGGGAACACCAAATTTCTCCCCGGGATGGGTCCTGCTGCCAGCCTTGGAGCTGAACCGGAAACTGCTTGGAAGAGGCTGCCCCAGAGGAGAGCAGGAGGCCAGGCATTGCTTTGAATCTATCTTCTTATCTTCAGGAAAGGGTGATCAGAAAACCCAGGCTGGTCCTGGGCCCCCGGGGAACTGGGAGGCAGGGAAGAAATAGGTGGGCTGCAGGGGACCCTGGGATCCTGAGAAGAAGGACAGAAGCTCCGTGCAGGCCTCACCTTCATGTGGTACATCATCATCTCATTGGCTAGGTGGCTGCGATACTGGGCCTCATTCACTTTCTTGTATAGGAGGGACTAGGAGAGAGAGGGAAAGATGGGGCTCAAACTAGGTGGCTATGAAACTCAGAATGCCCAGGACTGGGACAAAAGGATCATATAGGCCCCCCCCCCCCAACGCCGTTCCTGTCCCATGCTGGCTCTAGTTTAAGCTTTCAAGCTCCAGCCAGAGTAGGGACCCCCCTCCAACTTTCACCCATACCTTCCCCCCTTGCCCCTCCTCCCCAGGTCCTCTTAGCATTTGATCTGGCACTTTGCACCCCCTCCTGAGCCTGCCCCAGTCTTCAGTCATGGAGCCTGAGTCCCACAGCAGAGACAGAGACGCAAGGAATGGGTTAGCCTCAGGAACCTAGTGGTTGGATTCCTGGCTCAGAGCCAACTCTGGACAATGAGACCCAACATTTCCCAAAAAGAAGCTGACCAGGGGCTCGGGTTGAGGCTGCTTGGCAAAGAGGGTGGGTATTAATGACAATTGGGGTTTCCCCCTGATCCCAGGAGGCTAACTTGGCAAGATAGGAAACAGTATCCCCAATTTTCAGATGGGAATCTGAGGCTAGAGGTGACCAGCAGGAACTGAAGGCTGCACAGCAACCCAGCAACAGAGCTCAGACTCACAGGGCCCGTCTGGACACAGCCAATGTGAAGGTGAACAGAGGGCCCTGCACCGGCCCTGCCCTTTCCCCACTCACATGGGCTATGCTGATGCCACAGTAGATGGAGAAGGCGGTTGCCAAGTCCTCGTCGAACTTGCTGAACCATGGTCCGTTAATCTTGTTCACCAGCTCGGCCACACCGATGACCTCTGGGGCCGGAGAGGGGCTAGGACCGGCTGCTGGATGTGTCCGGCGGCGTCCGCCCTCCCAGGGTGTCCTCAAGGGACGTCCCAGCCAGGGTAGTCCCGTCCTGTCCTTTCCGCTCCCGGACGCTAAGGCGGTGGGGAAGGGTCGCCGACCCTCCGCTCGGCTCCGCCCCATCCTGCTCAGGCCCCGCCCCCGCCCGAGCCCGCCCCACTTCCCGGAGCTGCCCGGAGCTCGCACCCTGGTTCTCGTTCTTGATGGGGAAGCAGAGGATGTTGCGCGTGCGGAAGCCGGTGCTGTCGTCCACGCCACGGTAGAAAAGCGGATGCGCGTACGCGTCCGGGATGTTCAGGATCTGGCCGGTGGTTGCCACGTGGCCCGCAATGCCCTGGTCAGCCGGGATGCGGATCTCGTAGCTCTGCCAGGGCAGTGATGGAGTAGAGAGGAAGTCAGCGGCCGGCCACAGAACGGACCATGGACTGTCCCGCTTCCTCCTCCTTGGGCGCCTTGTGGACTCCCGGCCCCCAGGACTACGGCCACACACTCCCTCCGCGCGCCCGTGCCTCACCTCGTCATCCACCACGCCCCCGTCGAACACCTTGGCCACCAGCTCATTTTGATCCAGCAGGAACACGGAGCAGCTGTGGGGAGACAGCCACGGTCCACAGGTCCCTGACAGCCCTCTCCGACCACCCCCACTTCTCACGACTTTAGGCAAAGCCTAGATTTCTGAAGCCTGAAAGGTGCTATCCATTATGAGAGACCCTCCTGAGGGCTGGCTGACTCCAGACATTAATTAATCCCAATGATTTTTTTTCTTGTAGTGCCTACTATGTGCCAGGCACTGTGTTAGGAGCTGGGGACCCAGGGCCAACAAAGTGAGCACTGCCCCTGCTATCATTGAACGTTATTAGTGAGGGTCACAGGCATGAAATAAAGGATCACACAAAACATGATAGGGTCCCGCAAGAAGGCAGTGGAGGGGAAAAAAAGAAGCGAAGAAGGAAGGGGATGAGGACCCAGGACTGGGGCCTCTCTCACCTTACCCTGGGGTAGACTGACTTACATCTCAGCATTGCTGAGGTTTCTGGCCTCTGTGATGATCTCCTGGAGCAGGACAGAGACATCATCTGTGGGAGGGAGAAGCATGGAGGGCAGTGGTGAGACCAGGCTAGAATGCCGAGGCCAAGCCCTGCCACCTCTCTTCCCCAAAATGCCAGTCCCCGCTCCCACCCACAGCCAGGCATGGAGGCCAGTTCACTCACCCAGGTGAGTAAAGAGGTTCTTTGCCACTTGGAGAAGAGCCTGGAATGGAGGAAATGAAAATCATAGGGGTTCACATTGCAGAGGTGTCACACCTTCCATCCCCCTGCTTCCAGTAGCTCCAGGGTCTTCTCATGCCCCCTTTAGGGCTCTCTGGACAGGCTGGGGACTGGCACAGTCTAGTTATATCATTTGGCTACCAAGTGAAGGAGTGAAAGTATAGCCCCAGTGAAGGTGCACAGTAATCTTGAATCTCAGATGCTCATTCACCTCTGCTCTAGCTGCCCAGATGTTGCTGTAGTACCCAAGTTGAACACTAGAGGACGGTCACATACAGTGCCTGCAGCCAGCGGCGCTGTCCTGAGGACCCACCGACCTACCTCTTTAAGAAGCCTTCAGGGCACTAGGTAACCTTCCTGCCAAGGGTCCAGAAAGACGTGGGCTTTTCCCTTATGGATGACGCTCTGGGGCTGAGAGCTGGGCGACTTCATCCCCAAGAGTGGCTCCTAGAAGGTCACTCACCTGGCACTCACACTTGAGCTTTTGCTCTTTCTGGAAGGCCAGGGTGCTGGTGAGCACCGTGCTAGTGTAGTGGAAGCAGTGCTGGATCACATGCTCATCCTGGTCCGTGAACCTGGGGCAGAGGGCAGAGGTCACTGGAGAGGCAGTGGACAATGGACTTCTCCCTGTTTCTCCTTACTTCCATTTCTCCAGGAAGCCCACTCAGAGACGCAGTAACCATCACTCCCCTCTACTGGGGCTGTTCCCTGCATAGGCAGCTGGGCCAGCTTTCCCCTCAGACTTGGGGCTCCCTGAGGGGAGGACTCTAATCCTCCTCAGACTATTGTTGATTGAAGCCAGAGCCATGTCTCCATCCTCTGACTTCGGATTTATCCAGACTGAGGCTGGGTCTCTTCTCTCGGACTAGAGACTTGCCCAGGCCTGAGGTGGATATTCTCCTGCTCTTCCCAGGGGCCCTTCTGGCCTCACGAAGTACCCTGTCTTGTCCAGCTCCTGCCACTGTCCTACTCACCCTGAGTCTGCAGGCCCTGATCTGGTGCCTCCATAAATCCTGAGGTGTTTGTGAGGAGGGTAGTGCCCAGCTTACTCAGACAGCTAGCTCTCAGCTGACAAGATAGCCCCAAATCCTTTTTGAGGTTATTCAATCTGGCCACCAAATGACTCATCACTAGGGAGTTTTGTGGGGCCGGATGGACCAACTTGGGGCAGGACCTGCTCTGGGGAGATGGGTTAGCCTCTCCATGTGGGGGTCTTTGGAGTGAGGGGGAGCAGGGAGCACACCTCAAAGATCTTGACCTTCTCTCTGCCCCCAGATTTCCCTGCCTAGGCTTCTTCCCATTTTATGGCTGGTCTCAGTGCTCCTCTGCCAGGATATCCCCCACTCATGCTTGCTGCCCAATGATTTGGGTCTACATCCCCATCCCCACCAGCCTGTGTCTGTCTCCCCACCTTCCCTACCAGCCTGTGTCTGTCTCTCCCTTCCCTACCATGACATTTGAGGCCCCTCAGTCTGGTCCCACTCACCTCTCTCCCCTAATCTATGGGTATCTCTCATACTAAGCCATACTAGATCCTCAGCATTCTGAGAAAACCTCAGTCTCTTTCACACCTTCACGCTTTTCCCCACACTGTTCTCTCTGCCTAGAATACCTTTCCCACCCTCCTCCCTCTTGGCCCTGAAAATAAACTCCAAGTCTTGAAGGCAGGGACCATGACTGTACCACCCAATGCAGAGCCTGGTACCAGAGAGTTATATGGGAGGTGTTTGCTGAATGTTTTAACTATACTCTACCTCTGCCCTGGCCACCAGCCCCATCACACGCCCAGCTCAAGGGACTCTGGAGTCCCTGTTCTCTGGGCTCCAGGCAGCTTGTCTGCAGTCACTGCTCTGAGCTGAACCCTACCTTGGCTCATGCAATCATTCAGCACTCACTCCCTGAAATATGTGGGACCCAGAGATGGCCACAAAGTTGTCACCAAGGCCCCATCTCATTTCCCTTCTGACACCACCTTTCCTCCAGGTTTAGGGCCATCTCAGAACCCAGTCTCACAGACAGCAGCCCCTAATGAGCCCCTTCCCTCTGTACTCCCCTCCCCAAAGGCCTTTCCGGGGCCACCTGACCAATGCAGGGCTGGATACAGTAGGTGCCCAACTTGTGTTTATTGAATGGTGTGAATGCTCCCACCGCTAGGATACCAACCACAGATGACACAGATCCACATCCTCCCTGCCTCAGCGAGTTCTACTTCATCTCTGTCTTCACTTCCCCAGGCCTGTCCAACTGCCTACAGAGCTCTGTGCTGGCGGGTCCTGCTACTCAGGTCTATGACTTTCATATCTCTGCCCCACCTATGCAGACTCTGTCCCTGTGCTTCTGACATCTCTATAGTCCCAACATCCCAGTCTCCACTTTCTGCAGGACCTTCAGGCCCTCAAACCCAGTCTGCTTGCTTGAGCCCCAGGGGCCAAGCTCTTTGTCAGTATCTCTCTGCATCCCAGAATCAGGACCCACCCCTCACCTGCCTGCTTCTCCCTCCCTATATGATCCAGGCACAAACTGCTAGACCATCTGGACCAACTCTGGCAGCATTCACATACTGAACCTGCACCCAGGATAGATAGACATGGCTAATCAATCACAGCATTGTTTCTCACTAAACTAATATTCATTCTCAACCCACTGTTTCAGGCAGCTACCACCAAGTAATGAGTTGGAGTAGAATACCAAATCTATTTGTGATACTACTTTTAGACCCCAATCTGACCTCAGTTCTTGCAAAATGCTTCCTAAGCCTCTTTACCTGACTCTGCCCTGCCCCTCCATTTCAAATGATTCTTATAGCTGCCCTATCAGTGTCTCTAAAGCCCCTTAGCTTAGCCCAGCCCCCCAGCCTATTCCCTTTAGCCCTTGCCCACAGTGTAATCACACTCTGTGGGTCCCAAGGAGTTCACCCATCCCAGAACTTACCACCCCTCCATCAGCCAATTCCCAGCAGAAAAGCCAAAACAGGGTGATGGCAAGTGGGGGAAAGACCAGTACTCTAGCAGTGGATAGCCCAAACTGGAGGCAGTGGGCAGACAGAAGGGGAACTCATTTGGACCTCAACATGATTTTAAATAAGCCAAAATGGGTGATGGAGAGTCAACAATTACCTGCGCCCCAGCCAGCAGCTGCGAGAGTCTGGCACCTTCACAATCCTATAGTCTCTTGCAGCAACAAACCATTTGACCCACCACTGCTGGGGCAGTATCCCCTGCCTGGTGCCCTTCCCTGTGACCCTAGTAGAGAGCCCTGCCCAGTCTTTCAGCTTCTGATCACTTCACCCCACCAAGACTCACAAGTCTCCTCCGAGCTTGTTGAAGGCGCAGGCCAAGGCCACCACCTGGTCAGTGGCCCGGCTGATGACAGGAACGCAGAGCATCGCCTGCAGCTCACAGCCCAACATGCTTTGCAGCTGTTGCACATCCTCCTGCAAAGGGGGAGGTGTGTCAGGGCAGGGAAGGAGGGAGGGACCATGCTTCCCTCCCCTAGCCCTCCACCACACTCTGCAACAGGCAGTTCTAAGGGACCTCTGTGAGATGGGATACCCTAGGACATGGGTATGGGTTGGGAGAAGGTCCCTGGGGCTTGTTTCCCCCATTCCCAGGCTGCCTTGTCCCAGAGACCCTTTGCCTCGTCCCCTGGTCCAGCCAGGCCATGGCTTACCGAGGTGAGATCCTTCAGCTGGATAGACTTCTTATCTTCCACCACCTGGCCCAGGCGTCCTGTCGTCAACTGGAGAGTGAAGAGAGGCTGAGCCAGGGCCTAGTTCTCTCTAAGGTCAGGTGACCTCAGACTCAACCCCCCTCCCAAGTCTGGAAGTTTCCAGACCTTCCAGACACCTTCTTCAGTAAGTCCAAATGGTGGGTAGAGTCAACACTGGGGGGCGGGGGTGGAGGGTGGGGTGGGGTGAGGGTCTGCTCTTGACTAGAATCCCCTTTGGATGACTTTAGGGTCTTCCCTAATTAGGAATGAGAAAAGCAAACCCGAAGGATTCTCATTGATCTCTAAGATCCTGAGAGAGCCAAATCCAGAAATGTTCCAACAGAAGTGAACTGGCCCCAAGTAAGCCTTTCTATAGATTGTAAGAGAGCTCTCCTAATGGATCCTGTTCATGAAAGATCGTGACCTCTCATAAGATTTAATAGATCCCAAGATCCAGATAATTCCATCAGATTCCAAGAGATTCTAGTAGAGACTCCAGTCTCTCTGGGCAGATCCCTGGAGTGCGTAGCTGGCCTTAACTGCTCCCACAGAATCCAATACAGAGGACGGTCGCGAGACTCACCGGAAAGCTGGTTTCTTCCTCCAGCACTTTATCTCCGATGACCTGAGCGGCAGAGCGGGGGTGGGGGTGGGGGCAGTTAAAGGGTGGGCAAGGCTGTTCCCCTCGGAGACCTGAGTCCCCCGCCCAGCCCCATAGTGGACCTGGGCCCTCACCTTGCAGGAAAGCTGGAGATTATCCTCGGACACCAGCAGGAGGCAGCAGCGGGATGCCTGGGTCTCCTGCTGCAGCTGAAATGCAGGGACCGAGAGGGGCTGACGGCGGATCTAGGGCCACCCCCACTCCCCAGCTCTCGCCTCTCTGAGGCTCCTCAGGTAGAAGGAGGAGAGAGGAGGGGCAGGGCGTCGGAATCTGAACTGAGAAGGAGGGCTCACTGGGACCTAGGTCCCTGGAGGATCACAGGGGGAGAAGCACGGGCACTCACGTATTGGAGGACTTTGAGCTGGAGGGACGAGGCATCCAGGTCGTAGAGTTCCCCTGCAGTGGCGACGCGCCGGTCAGAGAGAAGGCTCGCAGACTTCCCTAGAGGTGCTCCACCTGCCCGCCCAGCCCATGGACCTCCCTTCCAATTGCCACCTGGCTCCCCAACCCAGACCGCACCCCCTCCAAGAGGCCCCTCCCTTCCAGGTTAGACCCGCTGGGCGGGGTCCTTACCGCACAGCTGCAGGATCTTTTGGTCCTGGTCGGTGTGAGCCACACCGCGCTTCTGGTCTCCCGCCACCCCCGCCGGGGGGTTCCGGACTGCTGCCGAGGCGGCGCCAGGCCCCCGGGGCTGCAGAGCCTGCACCCTTCGCAGGGCCACCAGAGCCTGGGACGAGCAGGGCGGTCAGCGAGTCATTCGTCCCACCTTCACCGCACACACCGCGTCGGGACCCTCGCCCTTGCTCAAACCGTTCTCCGTCCGGGGAGCCCACCACCCCCATCCCGGTCCCAAACAATGCAGCCCTCAGCGCTCCACCCCGCCTGTGGGTTCCCACTGCCCCAGGAGCGTCCTTCCGCCCTTGAACAGCTAAGTACAGGGTTGTCTCTCCCGCCCGCCCCCAGGCTCTTACAAGACAGGGCAGGGTCAGATTTCCCAGTGTCTCTCGCACTCACAGGAGTAAAATCCCAGGAAAGAGCCTCATTATCGTGAAGGGCATGGTCTTTCCTAAGTATTGACAAGGTGTTTGTGTTGCCTTATCTCACCGGTACCATAAGCAGGTCAATGCTATCCTTATCCTCATTTTCAGATGTGAAACTGAGGTTCAGAGAGGTTAAGTGACTTGCTCAAGGTCATACAGCCCAAAGATGCTGCACTGCTTGTCCAGCTCCCTGGCCAGATCATCTCCCCACTGGCTATGATGAGGGCCTTCAGCAGCCCCCATCCTACCTCAGCCCTACCCTCACTCACATGCTTCTCCACGGCTTGCAGGCTCCACTCTTCACTGTCACTCAGCTGGCCACAATGCACCTGGAGGAATATGAGAGGGGGACCAGCTATGACCTCCCCTAGCCTCCTGTCTCTGCCAGAGTGCCCTCCTCATGCCCAGCACATGCTTGTCCCCACCAACACATACACACTCCAGTCTGCGGGCCTCAATGAGAAGCCCATCCTTCTGACCAAGCAGATAGCTCCTCCTTCCTCCAGGAAGCCTTCTGGGGCTAACCCAAAGAAATAGAACTTTTCTGATCTCTGCCTTTTCAGTCACTGTCCCATCAACAACACAGTCCAGGTGTTTAGTGAGGAAGGGGGTTACCTTGGACCCTCTTCCATCTCTCAGCCCATAGAAACCTTAAGCCCTGATTATGGAATCAGTGGTATTAGTCTCAGCCTCCAGCTCCACCTTTTCTGAGTTGGGGTTTGAGCCACCCCAAAGTCTGGAGTAAGGGAAGAGGTTCAACATTTAGGATGCACCTGCTGTGCCTAAAGAACTTGAGAGGAAGATGGGTGAATGAATGAAAGGAGAAAGAAAGTGCTTGCCTTCCATGTGATTCTCTCACTAGCCCACAAGGCAAGCTTCTACCCTGCATATAAAGCAAGGCCCAGAAAGGTGGAATTGCCTTGGCCAAGGTTACACAGCAGGAAGTGGCAGAGTTGGGACAGCACCACCTACTCCCTCCCCTCCTCTGCCTATACCTTCCCCTCTTTGGATCCACTCTCACCCCTCCCATCACCCAACCTCCACCATCCCGTCCCTCTCCAACTTCCCTGTGTCAGTCACCAGGAATATCCTCAGCCCATCTTATCTCTGTGAAGGCCCTTCCCCCTACCCCTGCTTGGGCAGTTTGTAAGAAAAATGAGAGAGAGACAGAGTGAGAGACAGAGAGAGAGAGAGAGAGAGAGAGAGGTGGTAGTCTGGGGCCCCATTGCAGGCCCTGCCAGCCAGGCTCCCCACCTTGTCACCAGCTTCCTGCGCTGACTCAGGGCAACTCACCACCTGCAGGGCTCCCCACAGTGCCTGCATGGGGTCCCTCCTTCATCCTCAGCTCCCCACTCAGCAGCCCCTGCCCGCCTCTGCTCTAGGTACCCTGCCTGGAGCAGATGGAGAGGAGGAGCCCAGCAGGTTCTCAGAAAGCTCACAGTCTGGCGGGGTGGGGTGGAGTGGGGGATACAATTGGAGGGGTACAGAACCTCATACCTGAGGAAGTAGGAGAGGGCAGACTGTGTGGGTGAGAACTGAAGGCTTGTGGGAACTCAGAGGGGGAGAGCATCTGGGAGGCTTCCAGAACTGGCACTGAAGTATGAGGAGGAAATGTGGGGCCTACAGAGGGGGGGACACTGCAGGCAGGGGCTGTCCTGGCGGTCCTGACTGGTAGGTGGCCTGGGGATATGAGGACCAGGGCCGGGGTGGGGTCCATGGTGCCGCAGGGGGAAGAGTCTTGAATGCAAGGCTAAGGAATTGGACTTTAGCTTAATTGTACTGGGGACCCATGGGGCAGACTTTAGCATCTGTGGACCAAAAATGGTATTGAAGGCTAAGCTCTGGATGAAGTGCCATCTATGACTCCCATAGGACAGGGAGTTGAAAGAGACTGAGGGCATGATTCATTTGTGTATGCTTACATAAACATGTTGGTATTTTACTGTGCTATCCTTTTTGTCCTTCTGCCTTGACCCATTTCTCAGGAAAAGGGAAGACTGGGACCCCCCCCCCCACCCAGGGCTGTGGGCACAACTAGTTCCTGGGTTGGCAATACAGCCTGGTGCCAATACAGAGCTGGTAGACTGAAGGAGAGCTTCAGAAGGGCTGGAGAAAAGGAAGAAATCGCAGAGCCCACCCCCACCCCCTGGACCCCACCCGCCCAGCACACGCTCCTGGGCTGCCTCAGCCCATCCCCACCCAGCATGTGCACAAGCGCACATACACAGTCTCATGAAAACCCTCCGCACTGCCCATACACTCGCTTTGCCATGGAGACACTCAGGCGTGTGTGCACACATGCTCACACAGAGTACAGTCCCAGACTCAAAGACATCCGCACACGCACACTCACAGCATCTACACCATCCATACGTGCACATGCGCACCTGTACCCAGGATACTTGGGTCCACACACCCAAGAGCCACGCACACACTTCTGGCCCCCCACTTGCAAACACACAATCACCAACATCCACGCATGGCTTTTTGCTCACCAACAGGAACACACACTTGCAAGCTACTCTTTCTTGTTAGTTAGGGAATGTGTCTGGGGTCCAGCGGAACACTCAGGAGTGGGCACTGGGGCTGTAGAGAGGGTTGAGAGCCCAGCACAGCCCCTATAACCCTCACCCGCACGAAGTTCAACATGGCTAATTGCACGAACACCTCATCCTCACGTAAGGAGTTGGTGTGACTGGCACAGCTGAAGAGAAGAATGGGCATAAATCACGCATCAAATGCTAGAGACCAAGGGCCGCCCACTCCTGGGACTTATTATCCCAGAACTGAAAAATAGAGCTAAAGACTCTTTCCACACGAAGAATCTGCAATCAAAGCACCTTGAACTACAGGGTGCAGAGGCCCAGCACTCAGCCAGGCAGCCCGGCACCTGGCTGGCATATTCCTCAGAGAGCCCTCCATTGACCGTTTCTCCATCAAGCTCCAATATTGCAGGGCTCCCTGTTTCCTTGCTAGCATTCACCATCATTTCTAATTCTATCCTTATTTCGCTCACTTGTTTGAGGTCTGTCTCCCAACCCCTCCAGACTGTACGGTCTGTGAAAGCAGGGGTCAGTCACTGCTGTTTGCAGCACCTATAGCACACAATGCCTGGCGGTGCTCAAGAAATATGTCTTCCATTGATGGATGGATGGATGGATGGGTGGATGGAAGGACAGCTGGAAGGACGGGTAAATGGATACCAAGAGCAAACAAAGACTCCGAGAGGGGAATGGGGCTTGTGGAGGAAGTAGCTGGTGAGTCAGCCCTCCCAAAATATCTGCCTTGTGGCACTCCTTTCACCCTTTGTACCCTCTGCCCTGAGGATCTGGTAGCAGTTAGGAGGGCTGTGGCTGCCTGGGCTGCCTCTCGAAGGACGTGAGATCCACGTCAGATGTGTATGTGTCGGGGAGAGGGGTGTCCTGGGGAAGTTCATTTCTACCTGAGTCGGAAGGCACAGGCTTGGAGTAGAGGTGGACTGTGAATAATCTAAACACCTGTCAAGAGCTTCTAAAAAAACCACAAACTCTTCACTGCCCAGGGTATTTGAGGAGGTGGGCAGACAGTTGTCAGGAACTCCTCCTAACAGCCAAAGCCCCAGGTAACATCTTGCTCAACAGCACACATTCCACACCTCAGCCTCACCTGGATCAAGCTCTTTTTCCAACCACCCTGCTCCCCACCCTGCCTCAGCTCATGCTGTTCCCTCCTCTTAGAATACCCTTTCTAGTCTTCTCTGCCTGTCAACCTCCCCCCTACTCCCCAAAGCCCCACTCAAATGCTGCCTCCACCACGAGGCACCCCTTGTTGCCCCAGCCTCTGCCACTGGAGCACCTGCTAGCAGCATTTATTCCATTTGGCCAGTTGTAGCCTGAGGCTGTACCTGCCTTCCCCCAGACTGAGCTTCTAGAAGGCAGAAATGGGTCTCACTCCTCTTTCTGCCACCCTCCCTACACCCAGCTGGGATACCTAGAGCAGGGTTTTTGCTAGGGTGAATTAAATTTAATGTGGCCCCTCTGCCTCCCCAGCACACAACACACACATACACACTGGCCTTCCCCCCTCCCCCCCCCCCCCCAGGAGAAAGCAGAAGCCTGGACTCCCAGCTCAACCTGAGCCAAGGTGAGCAGCGGTCATGGCAGCCATCCTCCTGCCTGCAAGATGAGCAAACTCCAAATGTCCTCCTCTTGCTGGAGTTGCTGCCCTTCTGACCCAGCCCCTCCATAGGAGATCCTTCTCAGGCACCCCCAGACTCTTCTCCCTCCACAGAAGTGGGGAACCGAATTACCACCACCTCCCGCTGCCCACCTCTGCACATTGCCCCTGGCCCTGGTCCTCTTCCAAGCCACCAGCTCTGGCACAGATTGGGACCAAAAGAGGGAGGGAAGCGGTGCTGAGAACTCTGTGCCAACAGCAGATCCATCCCCTGCGGGAACAGAAGCTGGGGGTGGGGGAGCAGCTTGCCGGAGAAACCGAGGGGCCGGCAGCTCCCTCAGTCAGGCAGATGGGGCTTCTAGGAGACCAAGCCAAGCACTCCTTCCTTCCTTTCCTCTCCTGCCCCCCACCGCGGCCGCCCCCCCACTCCCACCACCCTCCCCCGCCAGCAGCTCAGGAAAGGTCAGGCGCCTCAGAAACCTTTAATTCCGTTTTAATGAGCTCTGGAGGAGTCCCACGGGCTCAGGAGGACCCACTCTTCATCTGCCCACGCCCCCTAGTCTGTGCCTTATTGAGGTGGTGCGGTGGAAGCGGACCCCCAATAGTGGCGATTTGGGCGCGCTAACCCTCGGTTTCTAGGACAGGACAATGATTTTGAATGCCCACCTCCCGTATGGGAGAGCAGGAAAGAGGCTGAACCAGCCCCACCAGGCTCAGCCAAACCCTGCCGGTGGAGCAGAAACCCGATGAGCTCCGCCAGGGGGCAGCAGAGAGCAGGGGGCGTCTCGGCCTGGGTTCTCTGCCTGACTGCACCCCCCCAACCCCGCTCCCCTGCCCAGGCCTGGCATCCCCACTTCCCACAAAAGCCCCTTCCCCCTCCATCTCCCTCTCCAGGAAGACCGCCCTGGTCAGCCATGGGGCTGGATGCCTTCCCAGGCAGCCCCTCCGGGTGGGCCTCCCCCTTCCTGCTCCTGAGCTCAGGCCACCGGAATCTGACTGAACTTCTCATACTATCTCTACTTGTCAGGGCCATGTCCATCCATCATTCCTCAGTGTCTTTCAGGCCCTCTGTGGACAAAGCTCTTGGCCCCCAACCCAGCCGGGAGGATGCCAAAGAGGAAGTAAGGTCAGGATTGCACCAACAGCTCCATGGGGCTGAGAAGTGCAAAAGGGACTTGCACATGTATCTGGAAGTTGCTGACTGGGCCAGTGACTGCGTCCTGCCCATTCAAGGTAGGGCAGGGTGCTGGGGTGTGGGAGAAGCCCAGACTCCTCCTAGACCCTATTTCCTCAACTCCAGCCCAGCTTGCTGTAACACACACACACCCACCCACCCACCCACACACACACACACTCACACACACCCTAGACAGGCTCCATCCGCTATCCCTCCCTTGGTCTCCACTCCCCCATCCCACCCCACACTGTTCTTACCAAGATGACGGCTGCCACAGCCCCAGCCTCCTTGTCCACCAGCGGCATGACCAGCACTGAGGGGGAGAGGGCAATGAGGTGGTCCTGTGGGGCCAATGAGGCTCAGAGATATGGAGCCAAGCCCCAGGGTGGGGGAGACAAAGACACAGACAGAGAGGCCGGGACAGAGACACAGAAAGACCCAGAGACCCAGAGACATGGGGGGTCCTGAGGCGGCAACAGAACAACCACAGCAATGTCCCCTGCATGGAAGGAAGCCCCCTCATGTTACAACTCTCCTGTGACCACCCCCAGCAACCCTGAGAGAGCAGGAGGCAGGTAAGGCTGAACACCCCTATTTTACAGATTGGGAAACTGAGGTCCAGAAAGGGGAAGTGACTTGCCCAAGATCACACAGCAAGTCAGGTCTCCTGACTCCCAGTCTTGTGCACTTTCCACATCGAGACAGAGGACACAGACCTAGAGAGACTGAGACACGAGGCAGAGAGACATGGCGGACAGGGGGTGTGGAGAGGAAGAGAAAGAAAAATAGAGACAGTGACAGAGAAAGCATGACAACAACACAGCCCATCTAGCATGAGACACAAGCACGTGACCACTGCGGCCACTGGCCACTGAGCCCTAGTATGTGCCCGGCCTTTAACATGCGTTATCTCATTTGCTCCTCCTCAAAACACCCCCTCAAGGTAGGTTCTCTCATCCCCATTTTATAGATCAGAAAATCGAGGCTCAGAGAAGTTAGTAGCACAATAGAGAGAGGATTAGATGAGGGGATTGCTGAAGACACAGAGCAAGAGGAAGAAGGAGACAGAGAGATGAAGACAGGGATAGAAGACAGATGGGATCTGGGGAGCAGGGGCACGGTCCCTCCCTGCCCCTGCCCAGTTCCCAGTCCTTACCTTGGGTATCAGGAGGCAGTGGGGCCATCAGTCTGGCCAACGGCTTCCCCGGCAGGTCCGAGGGGCCCAGTCCATTGCAGCCCAACCGCTTCCGGGAGATCACAGCCTCTCTGAAAAGAGGATGTATGTGATCCCACCTCTCAGTCCCTGGATCAAAAAGGTGCAGGCCCCAACCTGGGGACACAGCAGGCCGGACTCTGCACATCTGCAAGGATCTAGACAAGCTGACCGGCCATAGGGTGGACATGAGGAGGACACAAATAAAAGAGATAGGAACCCTGACCTGTCATGTGGAAGAGGCAGGCAGCCACAGTCTGGCCTCTGGTGCCTCTTTGCTGGTGGGTATGCGAAAGTACCCTGGGGCCCCATGCAGGTCCCCCAGGGCAAGTAAAGCAAGGGCTCAGAGCTTTACTTTAAAAGGCTGCCTCTTTTAAATCCTGCTGTGGCCACTACTTAACCTTGGGCAAGTGGCCTACCTCTCTGAGCCTCCCAGGGAGAAAGAGTGTGGAGAAGAGGAGAACCCTAACCAGCTCAATCCTCAGGAAAGCCATTCTATACACCTGAAACTAGTGTTACACTGCATGTCAACCATACTTTAATTAAAAGAAGGGGGGGGGGGGAAACATTCTAGAGCAACTTTCAGCGCTAAGCACAGGAGGGAGGACTCCAGAGGTAATCGTCGTAACTAAAGTACCCTCCATTCCCTATGTGCCATGCACCATCCAAGCAACTCATAGAGATTGACTCAGAATTCCCAACAATCCTATGAATTAAATATTATCATCATTTCCATTTTCAGGCAGAGACACTAAGGCACTGGGAGTTAGGAACCTATCCAAGATCCCATGGTTAATAAGTGGTAGAGTCAGGATTTGAACCCAGGCAATTGGCACCAGAGCCCATACTCCTAACTGGCTGGTGTGTTTGAACCTTCCTAAAGACCTGAGGGGATATGAGTTTCCAACGGGATTCAGGATTCGTATGAATGGGTGTAGGTGTCATGGAGGGGCAGCGGGCGGGGGTAGGTGATGTAGGAAGAATGAGTCTCTCTCTGCCCTCACTACACATACCACCCTACCCCCCCCAACCCGCCTCTAGCTCTTCCTGCTGAATTAAGTGCCTGATTTTTCACCAACTGTCACTCCCTGATGATTAATTGTCCTGGGTTCCTCATCCCTCACGCTGCCTCCACTTAATTGTGTTTGTAGGAACTGCCTGGCCTGAAGAGAAGAGAAGCCTTGGGGGGCTGGGACTCCAGTGTGTGCATGTGGGGTCACTAAGGGGAGCCAAGCAAAGGCCAGATGAGGAAAAGAGAGGAGGTGGCCTACAAGCCTCCTGATTAGGAGGTCATGGCCTCTAGAGAAATTGAGGACTAAGAGGTTGAGCTTCTTGGTAAAGTTCACGCCACATTCTGAACTGGATCCATTCACTCCTGGCCTCTTGGTTCAAAATCTACAAGACCCAGTGGGGTGTCCCACCTTCTAGCCCTCACACGCTGGGCTATTAGGCTCCGGGAGTGCTAGGCCCCAGCTCTGCCCTGTCCAACTGTGCCAATCACCCCAGGAAGGAAAAGCAATCTAGGGTGGCAGGAGGGCAATGCAGCCATGGTCCTGGAGACTAAATTGATAAAGGCGGGGTCTTCATGGAGGCAGGGGCCAGGCCACCTGGAAGCAGGTGACCCTCAGCCAAACCCCTCTTGTCGAACTCACCCAGCCACTTGGCCTCGCACCGTCTGGTTACTGGGCAACCACAAGGTGGCGCTGGTCCCTCCGTTGCTGGTCAGTAACGGCTGTAGTTTCATCTCTCTGACCCGACACCCCTCTTCCCCCAACCCTGCCCCAACCAGGGGCTGGCTGCCTTGGCTTTGCCCTCTACCCCACACCCCAGGAACCTGATGAAGCCTTTCTTCTTTTCTGCACAAAACTCCCTCCTCTGTGCTCATGGCTCCATGACTCTCCAGCCCCAACTCTCATGAGCTCCAGACCCCAGATACCCAAAGTCCTCCTGGAAGCCTGCCCTGGATGTCCCGAGGTTGTCAAAGGCACCCAGTCCCAACCTGAATTTATTCTCTCCACCACCAAAAAGTGGCACAACCATCCCCCGGGTCCCTTGTGGCTTGTCCACAAACTGTCCCAGCTACCTCCCTCTTCCTCACTTCCCCCATCCAATGAGTGAATCACCTCCCATGCATCTCTCACAACTGTTCCCCATGGAATTAGTATCAGAGAAGGCTTCCTGGAGGAGGTGATGCTGAGTTGGGTCAAGGCAGACAGGAAGGGATGTGCAAGCAGATGGAACTGCATGTGCAGAGGCTCAGAGGAGAGAAAGAACATGTGTCTGCCGGATGGCCCAACTGCAAGGAGGTTAGTGTGTCTGGACGGCTTGGAGCGAGGCTGGAGAGAGGCTTGAGGAGCTGGGCATGATCCTGAGGGCAGTTGGGAGCACAAGGAGGGACTTGAGTTGGGGAAAGTAAAGGTCAGGTTTGCTTTCAGGTGCATCAGTTTAGCTGCTGGGCAAAACTCTCACTACAGAGGGAGAATCTGAGAGACTGGAAACCTCTTGTAAGGGAGGGCCTCTGGTCTCAGTGGTCCCTGGTCAGCAGAGGAGAGGCGGGGCTTGGGCAGATCAACCTTGACTGAGCCCACATCTCTCACTGAACACTGGGGCCTCCCGGGGGGTTAAACCCTCACAAGTCCTTAACCTTGGCACCTTGCTCTGCAACCTGCCTTCCCTGGCCTGGCCACATCCCGCAGTCCCAGGCAGGTCTGTGCCGGGCCATGCTCACCTCAGCCCACCCCCCACGCAAGCCCTTTTCCTCTGCTGCACCCTTCCCAGAACTGTTGTCC
This sequence comes from Leopardus geoffroyi, assembly GCF_018350155.1. Lineage (NCBI taxonomy): Eukaryota > Metazoa > Chordata > Mammalia > Carnivora > Felidae > Leopardus > Leopardus geoffroyi. Next base: position 59,179,126 of record NC_059329.1, on the reverse strand, counting down.
CCCTGGAAGTTTTAAAGACACCCACGGACTGGAAGGGGAAGGAGGGGGCCCAGGCTGAGTCTCCTCCACCCAGATGAGGGTGGGTGTTTGTCTACCCTCACACCCCAATGGCTCCTCCCTCAATTTAGGACCCTCTGCCCTGCCTCATCTCCCCTCCTGACGACTCCAGCCTCCTACCTCCACCTGCCAAGCTGATGGTGGGGGTGAGGGGACTCCATGCCAGGGGCCAGCTGTACAGGTTGAAGGCTAATGACTCAGCCCTGGTGCCTGGGTGGTCATGGCTGTCCCAGTGACGATAAAGACAGATGGGCACAGAGTGAGGAGAGGAACGGGCGTGTACTTTATGACGGTTCTGTTCCTTTAACAATTATTTGTTTAGTGGCAAGAGTGGAGAAAAAGGCTCTCTGTTGGTAGGGTCAATGGCCTGGAAAGAGCTGAGTACCCAGGCCCCCTTCTACTCCTCTGAGCCCCTTCTTTGGTGAGGCCCCATCCCCTTTACTGAGCAACCCCCCCAACCCACCTCCTAGGGCCTCAATCTCTCTCTGACCCTTCTCTCTCTAGGGGACAAATTATGATTCAGCCCAGAACCTGGACCCTCCCCTCCCCTTCCCTCTCCCAGAATGTGAGACTCCAGAGATGGGAAGAGACTATTTCCTGTGTCCTTTGAGACAAATCAGAGGAACATAGATTCTGTGGTAAAAGAGGACCAGGTCAGCTCTGAGGAAGGAATGTGTCAAGGTTGGGCCCTGGGACCCCCAAATGGTAGCAGAGGGAGACAAGCAGCTGGGGCAGGTGTGGGTGGTGTCCCCGTGGCAGCTGAAAGGCCCCAGACTCTGCTACACTCAGCATTGGGTCACGAGAGGCTTCAAGATGGCAGGAGACACAATAAGAAGGGGAAGGTGGCAGGGCTGGGGACTGAAATAGGCTGGGAGATTGAGGGGGCTCCAACAAGAGAGAGACGAAGACTTCCAGGAGGTTCTCCCCTCCAGTTCTTGGAATTCAGAGCTGGACCAGCCCTCAGACATTGTAGTGTCTTACTGTCTCCCAGGAGTGGACAGGGGCCCAGCGCGATCTCAGGACACCCCCCCGGATCCCAGGTCTCCTGACTCCCAGCCCGTATTTCTTCTTGTGGAAAGACCCATCCCTGAGGGAGGCTGTCATGGCCAGACACCTTTTCTGGAAATTGGATCTTCCTTAGTGTCAGGGAACTATGGAGCGGGCCTCCTAGAGCGCCTCCAGCTGGGCTGTGGGAGACTAGGGAAATGTGGCCGGTCGAGATGGAGCCACACAGGGAAGGGCTTTGCTAGGGACAAGAGGGCATGAGCCAGCACGAGGGGGGCAGGGAACCCAAAACACTTGGTGAGGATGAAACTGGGCACCTGCGAGCCCACAGGGGTAAGGGGGCAGTGGCAGGAGGGGCCTCCCCATTGTCCCTTGGATGTCTCCCCTGCCTCCCTCATACTACCCTGAGCCCGTCCTCTGCCCCTTACCCCCGGGTCCTTATCTGTCTTTATGACCCGACTCTATTCACACCTGCTGCTGTTTGCCAGCCCTGCCAGCCCTCCAGCGTTTCCTGGAGCAGGGCCCCCTCCACTGGGCATCTGCCTCAGCCTCAGCCTGAGGCAGGTGCCCAGTGTGCTGCTGGGGCCAGAACTGCAAAGGTCACCATTGGAAGGACCCTGTACCAAGCCCCATCCATTTTGTAGAAAAAGACTGAATGAAGCAAGAAGGGAAGTAATTTTCTCAAGGTCACCCAGATGGGGAAATTGAGACTTGGGGGTGGAGGGCAGCCAGCAACCACTGAGCTCTGACTGTGTACGGGGCACTGTGTATCCATTACTTCACGACACCAAAAGACAGGTCCTACTGTTATCTCTGTTTTGGGGATAAGAAAACAGGCTTGGAAGTGGACACAGGGAGGCAGCAATGGGGCCAGGGTAGGATCCAGGCCTATCTGACTCCCATTCCAGTGTTCTTCCCTCTTCCACATACCTAGCTAGGTCTTAGCCCTTGTCTAGGGGGTGGGCTCAACACCAGACACGGAGAGGGCAAGCATAGCACAGATTTCAGAAGACGGGACTGACCTCAACCTTCACCCCCCATCCTTACCAGATTGAAGGAGCTTTGATCTCTGTGTCCCCTGGGATGTGTACTGCCTCACCCCTCTTGCCCCTTACCAGCCTCTCCTCCTCTGACTTCTCTGATTTCTGAGCCCTGTCTCCCAGCAGGCACTCACCTCCCCATCTCCACTGAACTCTGGGCCAATTGCATTGGAACATTCACTTTTTTAAGAAAAAAATTTTTAATGTTTATTTATATCTGAGACAGAGAGAGAGAGAGACAGAGCATGAGTGGGGGAGGGGCAGAGAGAGAGGGAGACACAGAATCCAAAGCAGGCTCTAGGCTCTGAGCTGTCAGCACAGAGCCTGACATGGGGCTCAAACCCACAAACTGTGAGATCGTGACCTGAGCTGGAGTCGGTGGCTCAACCGACTGAGCCACCCGGGCGCCCCAAGGAACATTCACTTTTAATTGCCTTTTATTTCTTTTTCTTCTTCCCTTCCCCTTCCCCTCTCCTTTCCCCTTCCCCTCCCCCCATGCTCTTCCCTCCCCTCCCCTCCCCTCCCCTCTCCTCTCCTCTTCTCTCCTCTCCTCTTTCCTCTCCTCTCCTCTCCTCTCCTCTCCATTCCTTTCCTTTCCTTTCCTTTCCTTTCCTTTCCTTTCCTTTCCTTTCCTTTCCTTTCCTTTCCTTTCCTTTCCTTTCCCTCTCCCCCCATCACCTCCCCTCCCATTCCCTTCCTTTTCCTTCTTGTTACTTTTTCCAAAAGCTTTACTGAGTCTGAAGTGGTTGTGGGGGGCAGGGGGTCAGGGGATACTGAAAGAGCTGCTGATGCAAAAGATCTGAGACCCCTCCAAGATGCCTGGACCAAAGACACCCCATCCACCCCACCTCACAGCAGAAAACCTAAGGGGAGCATTTGCAGGCTCAGAAGGGGCGGAGTAAACCCATCATGCTCCCCTCCTGCTTTCTGAGCCCATGATCCTGCAATCCTCTCCCAGGAAGGCCTTCCTGGGCCACTTTGAGGAAATTTCTTGGACGGAGCAAGCTCATATGAAGCAAAGTTCTTAGCAGTAGGTGTGCTGGCTCAGAGGAGAAAGGGGGTTATTACAGCATTCTTTTTCCTTAAGATTCCAAAGACCTTCCAGCCCTATTTCACAGTCTTAAAGAAGGGACAGTAGAAGCCAGAGAAGGCATGGCCGGCTTGGTTCACACAGTCCTTGAAGGGAGGAGTTGTCAGGAGATAACTGAAGGGGAGAGTGTCACTCACCGCCCACGCCATGGGGGAGCCAAATGGGAGAACAGGAGGTGGGAAAGCTCTTGGGTTGTTGGAGAGGCACCAGCCCCTTCCACGGGGAAGGGCTAGAGAGAGGCCAGCATCCAGGAATCCAGGGTCCCAAGTACCAGGAGGAGCCTCAAAACCACCCACATCCCTAGCCTCAGGAACCTCTGGCATCCCTAAACAGCAATTCTTTCCATGGCTTCTGTGAAAGGAGAGCGTCTCGCCAGTCTCAGCTACCACCTGAAAAAGCCACATTGCTGGACTGCTTGGCCTGTTGGAAAAGCCCTCCCCTTCTAGTAACACCCCCACTGGTGCCCACTGGGCCCTCAGCTCCCGGCCTAGTGCTCCCTGGGCCCATGATGGCCCTGCAGTGCTTACGAGGCAGTGACCATGTCCTCCGTGGCCTGCCTTCCTCTGGACCAGCACTCTTGCCTGTCAACACTTTCTCATCTGACAAGCTCCACTTCCCCTCGCTGTCTCCCAAATGGCCAGGAGCCAGGAGACGGTGTCCCAGGCCTGCCTCTGTCTCACACCAGGTATGTGGCCTTGGACACGTCTCACGATGTTTGCCCATCTGGAAGATAAGGAGGCTGAATTCAATAGGCTCAGAGGTATCAGGGGACCACAGAGCACTGAGCCCGATGTTCCCAAAGTCAGCGATTCCAACATTCTATCATAACAAAAGTAAAACCAGACCTTTAGCATTTCTTATGGATTCAGTTTTAAGTGCTGTGTTAAGCTCATGTAATTCACCCCCAACAACCCATGAGATAAGTACTATCATTATTGCCATTTACAAACAAGAAAACGGAGGCACAGAGAGGTTGAGTACCTTGCCCTGGGCTACACAGCTAGTAAAAGGGAACTGGGACTTGAACCCAGGCAGTCAGGCTCAGAACCCACAGCAGGACACCGTCTCTGATCTCCTTCTCTCTGCTCTCACATACCAGGTTGACACCATGTGCTCCCGCAGGTCCAGCATTCTGTGATTCTGTGAGAACTTCCCAGGCAGGTCTCATAGCCTGCTGGGTTCTAACTGATAAACTGCAGCCCTGACCTTCTGAGACTGGGCTCTGAGGAGGCTGCAGCAATTTAGAAGAGCTCTCCAGGTTTCTAGAAGAAAACCTACCAGTTGGCCCTTTCCCTGTGCTGTCCACTGCCCCAACACGAGAAAAGACACTGCTTCTCCCCTCTGGGGGGTGTCAGTGACCCAGCCAAGGAACCCCAGCTGGCAGGGAAGCTGAGGTCAAGGTCGGGTGGGGGAGATCAGACTGGATGACTTTGGAAGGTCCCCAGGCCTGAGATCCTTGACTGTGCTAGAGGCAGTGGGGTGCAAAATGGCTCACCGGACTTTCCCCTCCTGGGGCAGCTCGTGGGGGGGGTCCTCACACACCAGCCGGGACTCCCCATCCAGCAGGTAGGTGTAGACAGTCTCCTAGGAGAGAAGGCACTCATGAGACCCTATACAGAGCCTTCCCAGCTGCCCTGTTCCAGCCCAGACATGGATCTGGGTGACAAGGTCACAGACCTTCTAGGAGTGGGATCAAGCATCTGTTTGTTTTTACTCCCCAGGTGATTCTAACATGTAGCCATGGTGGAAAAAGTCCCTTATGAACTTACACCTCGCCCTCTCCTCTTGGAGGGGGTTCTCTGGGCAGGCAGTGACCCGTGACCCTGCAGGCTTTCCTTGTCTATCACCCCAAATCCAAAGTGCTGGGGAAAGAGTCTGAAGGACTGAAGGTGCAGACAAATCTCACTCACCACCCACCTTAGTTTGCTGGGACTCTAGCCTCAGCAAACAACTGAGTGGTCTACGCAGGGCTAAATGCCAAGAGGGGCTCAGAACACCCTGGAAGAGTCCCTCCTACCTCAGAGACACAAGTAATTCTACAAGAAACCTTCACAAGCTTGTGACTCAAGCCAGAAGGACTTCCCGGAGGAAGTGACCTTACATCTGTAACTACAGTAAAAATGAAACACATTCTGGGAGTCGGTGAGGCACAAAGAGTGGCTTCTGGGCCAAGTAGCAGGCAGGCAGTGTAAAGAGCACAGAGCATTTATGGAGCTGACAGGGGAGGCAGGGGACACAGGAGGTTGTCTTAGGGTCAGCAGGGCCTATAAACATTTGGAGGAGACTGCTGTGAGCCCTGAGAGAGAGGAGCAGGTGCGCATTTTGGAGTGATCACTCCCCAGAGTGAGATCAAAGCTCTCTTCGAAGCTTGTCAAGTCGTCACCTTGTCAGTCTGCCTTCCCCAAGGGCCCAGAGCCATTTTGGCCTCGGTTGCAGGCTATGCCTTGGCAGAAGTGGTTGCCCTCACGGCAACCCCACTGCCCCACGGGTGAAAAATCGACATCCCCTCCAAACAGGACTGGTCACCCCGAGGGATCCGTAACCAGCTCGTTCAGCCCAGCCTCACTGAGCGCCCCACCGTGCACACTCTGGGTGCGGAGGGAGGGAGACCCAGAGGCCGGTGCTGTCCAGAAGACCCCGAGGGGTACCCACACACGCAGGTAAGTATCCCGGGGGGCGCTGTTTTCTTGGTGCGGGCAGGCAGGTCTCTCCTCTCTGCTGCGCTACCAGGGAGGGCTTCTGGAGGAGATGACACTGGAGCCAGGCGCTGAAGGCCCACCCGTAGTAAGTGTGCCAGTAAGTGTGGAATCCCTCTCAGCTGAAGTAGCGGCCCTTCTGCCACTGTGGGTGTCCACAGTCCTGCCAGCCACTCTTGTTGTTTTTGGCTGCCCCCACCCTCCCAGCCCCAGTTCCAGTCCTGCTTCCAGAGAACCTGAGCCAGTTCATTGGTGGTATGGGCTGGGGATGACAGGGCCTGAGAAGAGTGACAGGGGCAAGTCACAGGCCAGAACTGGAGGCCCCTTGTCCTCCAGGGTAAGGGTCCAGGCTGGGAGTTTAGGGATGGAGAAATCAGTGGGAGGGAGGCCTCTCCTCATCTATATCCAGCCTCCTTCTTGTCCTCCAATCCTTGCAGCAGCCTGGGAGGAGCCTGAGGGATTTGGCCCAAAGAGGTTAAGAGACCACCTGGCACACAGGGTCACACAGTGAGTCTTCCCCGGGCAGAGAGAGAGGTGGGTACACAAGGGGTGGGGAGCCTGGGAGGACAGATCTTCATCACTTCCGGATGTCCCTCTATCTCCCACCCCCTCACTCTCAGCCCTCTGGGTTAAAATTAGCTGAGTTTATTGGAGAGAAGGAGGGAACCATTTCAGACACATCAGCACCATCTGCATTCGGGGCTGCCTGCCACAATGGGTGCTGATGAGGGAGCCAGGTGCCAGAGGCTCTCCTCACCAAGGAGGAGTATGGAGACCCCTCCCCCAGCGCCCCACCCCTCCCTGGGGGCTGAGCAGACACCTCCATCTCCCTCCCTCCTCTGAGGACTGAGTAGACCGCCCATCTGCCCTTCCCCCCACCCCCACTCCACTCCCTGGGGGCAGACCAGACCCACCCCCTCCAGTCCCTGCCCCCATTCTCTGGGAGCAGACCAGACCTTCCATCTCACCCCATTTCCTGGGGGCAGAGCAGACCCTCCCATCTTCCCCTACTTCCTGGCCACAGGCCAGATGTCCCCTCCCCATCCCTGCCCCCACTGTCTGGGGGCAGACCGGACCTCTCACCTACCCATCTCTCCCTGGGTGCACATCCTCCCATCTCCCCCCACTTCCTGGGGACAGGTCAGATGCCCCCCCCCATCCCTGCTCCCACTCCTTGGGGACAGACTAGACCTCTTGCCTACCCACCCCTCCCTGGGTGCAGATCACACCTCCCATCTCCCCACCCCTCCTGGGTGTGTGTGTGGGGGGAGGGGAGGGACTGAGACCCTCCATGCAATTAAAGCAGGGCTGCCCAAAGTCAGGGCTTCCCTAGCTCATACAGGTCTCTTGGATGAGTTGAGGTAGACATGTCCCGTTGTCCCAGGAACCTAACTGTCTGAACCACAGCTGTCTTCCAAGCCCCCAGCTTTGGAAATACAATTAATCCAGTACAGGGCATCTACACTGGCACAACCACCAGGCACCCTGCCTATGAAGATGTAGCCAGTCACCTCCTCTTACCCCTCCCAGGACAGTCTCAATGGCCACAGAGGGGCCCAGGGCAGCCTTGCAGATGCTGACCTGCTAACCTCTCCACCCCCTCCTTTCCAGATGTTTCTCCACCCCAGGCCAGATGTTGCCTCAGTCCTACCCTTCTCTGGGAGGATTTATTTTTGGGCTCAAACACACCACCCACTTCCTACCAATTTCACACTCAATAAAGCTCACTCATTAGCCCTCCTCCAGGGCTCTGAACTTCTAGAAGGTTTGAGAAGGCAGAGCAGAGGAGAGAGAATGGGGATGCTTAGGTGCCAATCCCCCTTTGTCCCTGTCATGCTGTGTGACCTTGGGTGAGGTGCCTTCCCTCTCTGGGCCTCTAGTGGTTCATCCATCAAGTAGATTCAGATATGATAGGCTTGCAGGGGTGGAGGTGGGGGTGGAGGATGTCACGTTTTGGCAGAGGCTGACTCTGGCTGGTGTCTAGAGTAGGGGAGAGGGGATTCCAGGCTGTGGGACCCAGTTGAGGCGTCTCTTCCTCCTGGAAGTCTTTAGTGCTCCTTTGGCAGGTTCAGACAGTGCTCCCCTTCCCCCCACTAGGCTGACAGCTGAGACAGTGCTGCTCCAGGTCTTCAGGGCAAGTTTACTTGTCCTGCAGCCTAAGGTGTGAGCAGTAGCCACTGGAGCCAGGTTGGGGAATGACTGGGGGGCAGCTCAGGAGGGGCGCAGTTCCCTTACCAAGGCACTCTGAGCCCAGACAACCAAGGGGACCGGGGCCCAAGCAGCCACCCTCCACCTGCCCCTAATCTGCAATCATCCATGGTATTGGGGCAGGTCAGAGAGAAGCCTAAAGGTTTCTAGAGGTCACCTTGTCCAGCTTCCTATCTCCAGGCAGGACACTTTAACTGCACACGACTCACTCAATAAAGCTGAGCCTCATTCTAGCACCTCTGGAATGGGATCTGGGATCAAGGAAGTTCTTCTGCATGTCTACCCTCAACCCCTCCAGCTATATATTTTAAAGCCCACTTGACTCCACTATGTTCTAGCTATTATCCTGGAGAATCCTTTCCATTATCTGAGACATGATCTTTCCAATGAAGTTCTAAGTCCCTTTCTGTCTCTGATATTCCAGAATTCCTATGTAAGTTCATTCTTTGGGACTTAGCTTCAGCCCTTCTCTTCCAGAATGCCCTCTCAGAACACTTACCCAAACCCTTCCCTTCCCTGCGAGAATCCTCTGGGCAGGGACCCTGCCTCTTCCTTCTCAACTCTGTGTGAGGTACACAGTAAGGAGCTGGGCAAAGATTTGGGAGGTGGGGAAAGTGTGGGGCAAGGCACCTACCACTTTGGGGAGCACAGCTGAAAGGGCCTCCTTGACAGCCCGCTGGAAGCCCGCGATGTGGATGACAGAGCCCAGGCTCAGCAAAGCATCCTAGAAGAGAGAAAAGGGCAGTGAGGGTTTTCTCCAGGCAGGCCAGGGCAGCCCCATCTGCCCAGACAGCTATGAGCACAAAGTCCCAGCTTAAACCAGAGCCCAAGTCTCTGAGACACTTAAATCCCAGGATCTTAAAATCTCAGAATCCAACAAGTCTTATGGCCCTAGAGTATCCAGGTCCACTCATCTTACAGATGGGAAAAGGGGGCTCAGAGAAGGGCCAGGGGCTTAACATGCTCACAGTGAGTCAAGAGGTCAAGTTTAGATTAGCTCCCAGGCCTCTTGTCCTTTAGCCAAGGACAACTCTGGCATAGTAGGGAAAGCACAATCTTCCATATTAAAACAAAGCAAAACAAGCAAACAAATAAAACCTCAATTTGAATCCTGGAAGCTAGCGAGAGCCCATGGGGTGCATGGGCCCACAAGGTGAGAGAAATACAGTTGGGCCAGCCCCTGGCAAGATAGTGGGGGAAGGAGAAGTCAGCCTTGACTGCCTCACAGCTTTCCCATCCCAGGAACAGGCCTTGTCCTTGGAGAGCCGGAACAGAAGAAAGGTCCACGCTTCTCACTCTATTAACTTGGCCAAGCCACGGGGATCAAAAAGAAAGGCAATGGAACAGGGGATCCAGGGCCAAGGCAGGCTCATGACTCATACCGTCCACTCAGCCATGCCCTCCCCACAAGCCCTTGAAGTTCCTTTCTGTGGATGGCTGGGTCTGTGTTCAAAAAGCAAAATGGTTAACTGTAGGAGGAAGGCGACATGGCTTGGCCCCCATTCGTATAAAAATGTTACGAGGTTGAGGGTCTTAGTGAACCACAAACTCAGCCTGAGCCCATAGTGTATGTGTGGCTGGTAATAAATTAAAATGCTGACACTGCAGGCCATATTAATAAAGATCTGTTATCCCAAATAGGGAAGATGACAGTTCTCCCACCTCTATTGGCTGATTAGATCATCCCCAGCGCATTGTGTCCCTCCCAAGTGAGGACAAGATGAGACTCATTCACAGGTGACCCATGTAAGGAGGGAACTAGAAACCAAGTTTTGCATGTGACTGAGACTGGAGAGTCTGGGGGTGCCCAGCCTACAGCAGAGCAGACCCATGGGTCACAATTTTTGACTCCAAATCTGTCAGGCTTTCCTGAGCAGGGGACAGGACTCCGTGGCCCCAGGGACAGCCTGGAGACCCATAGGTTTAAAAGAGGCTGGCCTTGACCCAATGGGATGAAGGACTTTTATCTACGCAGAGCCATGCTACATAGGCATCGGCCACCAGGAGACAAGGAGGAAGTAAGCTGCCTATCCCTAAGGGTGTGAAAGAATGGACGAAGTGCCCATCTTTCAGAGAGGCCACAGATGGGAGTCCTGTACCGGGGTCCAGGCTTCAGCTACAGGTTTCACCCTTGCATGTTCTTGGCTTCGGTTTTCTCCCTCATTCCCATGGCCACCCAGTCCTGTTTCCACGAATGGGCGGCAGGGGTGGACTCGCTCCCTGAATGCTCACTTGGCATTGCTGTCCCCAAACCCCAGCCTCCCTCTGATCCCTCCCACTGCTCAAGAATGAAGACACATCTTGGTCACAGAGATCCATTTCTGCTGTTGGACATCAGAAGCTGCTGATTCCAAACATTATAATCCCCAAATTGGGTTAATTGTCCTTTAACCCTTAGGCACTCCTCATCCCAGTTCACACACTCTCAGCACCACCTATACCCGGCCACACAGCCACAGATTTCCACATCTCTGCAGGAACACCCAACATGCCTTCAGATACCTCCAGGCACACACACAGGTGCAGCTACTTCCTTATGTGTTCACAGGGCCAGGACTTAGTAACAGCTGCACACACAATATACGTGTAAGCTGGCGTGGCCTTTCGAGGTCAATTCTGCAGACTAAAGAAGGGAGAAAGGGCTCATGTCCCAAATAATCTCCAAATTAAGTCTGCCAACCCAGGCTCCTCAGGCTGAGGCTCCCAGGGCAGGACCCCAGAAGGTGGTGCTGATTTAGGTCTGTTCCTGCCTGGAGGTGGGGGGATTAGGAGGTGGAGGGTAGTCGAGCTGAGCCCTGTGGGGCCTTGACCTCCAGTGCAGTTTGATTAAGTATATGCCAGAGAAGTTAGAGAAGTGGGGCCAAGCTCTGCTGTGGGGGCAGAAACTCTTCAAAGCCATAATCTTGGGACAGCTAAGTCTTCCCATTTGACAGATGAGGAAACCAAGACTCAAAGAGAAGGAATGTCCCACTGGTGGTCAGCCAGCCTATCAGGCAGCACCAGGTCCACAGCACAAGTCTCTGCCTGTCCAGCCCCAGTCTGGCTCCTGCTCTGCACCCGCCCCCCAGCTCCCTTCCCAGGGGGCTTAGAGAGAATAGTCTGTCCTTTGTTCCAATTGGTGGGCACCTCCACCTGCCCTTTACTGGGATTGGGGAATGCCCTGACCTGTCCTTTACTGGAATTGGTGGGTGCCTGTCTGGCCTTTGTTCAGATTGGTCAGCTTTCTATGACTTTTCAGACTAAGGGCAGGATAATGGTGGTGATGGGGGCACAGGAAAGGAAAGTTGGGGCAGCAGCAGAAAGGGGCTTCACATCCTTGGCCATCGTCCTTGGCCAGAGTGGGCAGGAAGCAGACATGGCTGATGAAGCCTGAGGCTCTCTGCCTGGCATCTTTCTGTCCATCTGCCTCCTGGCCCAGCCCTGCCCAGCCTGCCCCAGGAGGGGGGGTGCTGGGAAGACCACTTTCATACCTGACTCTCAAAGGGGCCTTCAAGCTTGCTCAAATGCCACCTCCTCCCTGTATCCTTCCCAGATCTCCAAGCAACTTCACCTCCACTGCATCAACTCAGGGAAGGAAATAGCTCAAATTCCAAAGTCCATGATGCAAAGGACTCAGAGAGCAAAGTGGCTGCCTCCGTGAAGGGAGGACAGAATCAGTGGAGCAGCTGAGAATGCACACGCCTCTGTCCAACACGCACGCACACAGCCTCACACAAACAAGCACGCACATAGATAAAAACACAGCCATATATATAATGCACACACACGCACACACACACAGAGCCCAGGCTCAGAGTGGAGTGAAGGAGGTCACATTTCCTGCCCTCTCAGTTTTTTTTTTTTTTTTTGAACAAACACCAATATAAATATCAGCATAACAACCAGGCAATTTCCCAGACCCCAGGGGAGAATTTGTGGTGTGTAGAAAACAGCAGCAATTTCCAGTCCTGTCCCAGATTGACTACAGAAACTCTGTGGCCTTAGCAGGCCCCTTTCTTCCGAGTCTCAGCTTTCTCATTAGTAAAAATGGGTCCTTCCAGCTCTGCACATATAGTTCTATGGTTTTGTAGTTTAACACGTTGTGGATGGATGGATGGATGGATGGAGCCTCCCTGCTTTCGCTGGCTTCCTACCTGCAACTCTGTGGTTGGAGATAGGGCCAGTCAGCACTGTAGACAAGTGCTGCTCTGGGAGCACTAGTCTTTCAACCCAGGTACCAAGAAAGGGGAGTCTGTTATGAGTCAGGGCTCCTCCGGAGCCAGTAGTGTGGCTAGATCGGCATCTCTATCCTTGTTTGAGCAAGGGAAGGGTCTAGACTAAATTACTTCTGATTCCTTCTTAGTGCCTAGGATTGTAAAAGCCAGAGACTTTGGCCTTAGCCCTTCTGGTGCTACCTGTGCAGAGACTGATACCCATCCTGAGGGTCAGCATCACTGTCACAAGCTGCCCTCCTCTCTCGTCTTCATGAGTCTCTATGTCTTTTCCCACCACTTTAGACGCTTCTGTTGCTCTCCCCACTGACTGGAACCTAGAGCCTACCTCTCCCTCTGTGGAAGGAAGCCTCACAGTGCCCCTCTTGGTGGCCTACAAGGTAATTGCATCAAATCCAATGGCCAAGTCCCTCCTAAGACTCAAGTTGTATTACTGGGACTGGCCATAAGGACTGATTCATCCAACTCTGCTTGTGCTAGGTCTTCTGTGTGGCCTGGGTGGGGGCGGGGTGTCTCTCTGTGGGCCTCGGTATCCCCTTCTCTGAAGCATGGGTGTTCTTCAAGATCCCCAGGGCCTTGGAGCCCCTCTTTGCCTCTATCCTTCTTTCTTTCCCTCTGGGCTGTGTGTCTCTCTCAGGCCCTGTCTCTCCCAATCTCTCTAAGTGGATCTCTCTTCTCTCCATGCCTCCCTTAGTTGATGCCCATTTCTGTCACAGGCTGCTCTCCTGTCATAGCCCCATGAGGGTCAACATCTTTTCCCACCCCAAGTCTTCTCTCCTCTCAGATGGCTTCTCTTCCCATCTCTCCCCTGCACACTCCAGCCCCCACCCACTCCTCCTGCAAAACCTTCAAGCAGTCCCCCTTGAGAACTTCGGGAGAGAGCACCTGACCCATGATGGGTACCCACAGAATGGGAGGGACCCAGGGAGACAGCCCAAGATGGGGTAAATCAGGGGTGCCAGGGCAGATGCCATCTACATTCTCCTGCTTCCTGACCCCTATTTTGGTGATCTATATACACAGTCTCTTATTTTCCTGGACAATGGGGCCCTTCTAGGGCAAAGAAGAATTTGTCCATCTCTGTGCCCAGCACTGACAAGCCGAGCTGCCGTATGAGGGTGACCGACAGAACTCCCCAGAGGAAGCCTCCCAGGGGTTCAGAGCATGGAAGCCCCCTTTGGCTGGGCCTCAGACCCCAGCCTGGGCTCCAGCACCCCAACCTGACTCTGCGGCTCCCCACAGTGTGCCCAGCCCTCACAGCGTGCCCAGCCCTGCAGAGTTAAGAGATGTCAAGGAAGAACAGGAGGCAGGCCCTCCTCCCTTCTTCCGCTTCTACCCATGCCTGCCGCCTGCCCGAGGAACCGCCTCTAACAGACACTCATGCCTCAAATACTCACAGAAGAGCTGCACCTTGGATGCTAGGTCTTGCACCCCCAGACCTCCCTTAACAAGCCTGAGCTGGGTCAGGAGCAAGGGAATAGGGAAAAGAGGCTTGGTGATCATTGGGAGACCTGATCAGAAGGAAGAGGCAGGACAGAGACCCAGGCCACAGTTGGAATAACACAAATGTCAGAGCCTGGCTTGACTGGGGCGTCAGACTTGGGGAAAGGGATGGCATCTTTTCCAAACACCTGCTGCGAGCTGGCCACCAGTGGCTCTCAAACATCTGTGCCCACCAGCATCCCCTGGAGGGCTGGCTATTGTACAGATCGCTGGCCTCGCCCCCAGAGTTTCTGATACAGTACGTCTGGGATGATGCCAAGTATTTCCATTTCCAACACATTTATAGCTGCGGCTGCGGCTGCTGTTGGCCCAGGGACCGCACCTTGAGACTCAGGGACATACATTATCACTAATCCTCCTGCGAGCCCTGGGAGGGGTTTGTTTTGTTTTACTGCTGAATAGTCAACATACACTATTACATTAGTTTCAGGTGCACAACATTGTGATCTGCCAATTACATACATTACAAAACGCTCATCGCGATAAGTGTAGTCACCATCTGTCACCATACTATGTTAGTACATATTATGGAAGGTGCCTGTTTTGATCATCCTTGCTCAGGTGAGACCCGCCCAGCCTCTGAGGACAGCCTCCCAGTGGCTCCTGCCCCTCTGTCGGGGGGAATGGAACCCCCTCATGGAAGGTCCCAAAGAAGGGGAGAAGCGGGTTTGCTGGAAGCAGAGGGTGAGGTGGGACTGAGGGGCGGCTTGAGACAAAGGCCACCTGGCGCTCAGGAGCCCAGCCTAGAGTAAAGGCCTGTCCTCCGCCCCTCTCTTCTCACCTTTCTCCGTGTTTACCCTTTTCCCCTCCCCCTCCCCTCCCCCCCCCCCCCCCCCCCCCCCCCCCCCCCCCCCCCCCCCGCCTTTGCAGACTCCGGCTGCAGTTGTTACTCCAACAGGGCCGCGTCTCCAGCCTCCGAGCCACACTGGAGACACGTGCACTGTAGAATACACCTGAGCCCAGTCCTGGCGCCCGCACCCCGTGGGCGCTCCACCTCCCGGATGAGCTCGGCCCCCTCCTGCTGGCCCTTCCCCTTCAATATGCCCAGCCAGCTCCTTCTAGGCCCCTCACCCTTTCTAAGCCAGTCTCAGCTTCTACTCCAGAGCCTGCCTCCTCCAACACGCCCTCCAATTGTCCCAGGCCCCCCTAGATCCCTCAGGGGCTAGGTTTGAGGATGGATGAAGGACAGGAGGGTGGAAGGAGTTGGGGAGAGAAGGTAGGCTTGTGTGAACAATCAGCTCTCTGCAGTCTGACTCCCTGGAACCTCTCAGTCTCTAGCACAGGGTCTGGGGTCAGGGAAGGAGGGTTGAAGGGAATAACCAGAGCAGGCAGAGGGAGGGAGGCAAAGCTGAATGTGTGGTGGGGAAGATGGCCCTGGGAGGCAGACATCAGACCAAGGGGGGCCAGGACAGGCTCCTGGATTCCCTACCTTTAACTGCCTCATCCACATGGCAGGGTCAAGAGTGATCTCAATCCTCGTGGCCCACATTCTCCTTGACGCCACAGCCTTCCTCCCCAGCATATCACCAGAGTCCCCCTCATCACAGCTGTCCCAGTCATTCTGATTTTTTTTTTAATGTTTATTTATTTTGAGAGAGAGAAAAAGCACAAGTGTGTGAGCTGTGTAGGGTCAGAGAGGGAGAGAGAGTCCCAAGCAGGCCCTGCACTATCAGCGGAGAGCTGGTCACGGGGCTCAAATTCGCCAACCGTGAGGTCATGACCTGAGCTGAAATCAAGAGTCAGAGGCCTAACCTACTGAGCCACCCAGGCACCCTTCTGTCTCGGTCATTATGATTACCTGGTGCCTCTTCATCCTTCTCCACTCCTGGCATAGCGAGGTAATCAAAAGGAAGCAGATGTAAACTCACTGGGAGTCAGTTATGCCATAAGAGAGAAGCCTGGGAAGGAGGAAGGGGTGAGCTCCCTGTCCCCAAGGAAGTACTAACAAGGATGGGGGCCATGGGGAAAGGGCTTGGTGAGCTTGGTCCGTCTCCAGCTCTGGGTTCTTTGGCCCTAGATGTCTTCGAACCTTCCTCAGCCTCACCTCTCACACAGTCTTCTTGATGGGTTGGGAGCTGGACAAAGAAAATCCAGGAGCCTCTGAAAGGCACAGTGTCTAGAGCAGAAGAGGAGGATGGAGAGGAGTGACCCACTGGGCCAGTGTCAGAGAAGTTTCTGTCTCTGAGGAAATAATGACTAAAGGATCAACTGGGTACATGAATGGATGGACAAATGAATGGATGGACAAATGAATGAATGAGTGACCAACATCCCTACTCTGGGCCTCTGTCCAGGAACTTTTCATTGTTGCTGCCTTTCTCAGGCAAATCTGACCCTCCCACCGGCCCTCGTGCAGTCCTGCGCTCTCCCCATCCAGGCATGGCATGTGCTGATGCATTGCCACTATTTCCCATCTGGCTCCCCCAGCAGACTGGGAGCTTTTAGAGGCCAGAGGTTGTGTCCTGTTCCTCCCCAAGTCCCCAGCTTCATCCAGCTCATCACAGGTGTCAGGAGATATTTGCTGAGCTATAAAATGATCAGTTGGGCCCACTCCTGAGTGCCCAGTACCTGTGAGGGGGTACATGCCATCACTGAGTAGATGGTGGACCCCATGCCCTCTGAAGGCTCCCAGGCCGGGAAGATAGCTGAGGGCTCTCAAAGTTTCCCAAGTCTGGCACGGTAACTGTCTTAGAGAAGGAGTCTGAGGAATGAGAGTACCTTGTGTTGACAGCTTTTAGAACTTTTCTAAGGTAACTCCATGGACCAGAAGGTCCTCTATGCTTCAGGATCATCTCCCAGTGCAGATGAGGCTGGGGACAGCATGTCAGGATGGAGGAGCTCTTCCCCCCAAAGGAGCACTATCACTGTCCCCTTCTTTCATGACTGAGGTCACTTCCTCCAGGCAGCCTTCCTGGGTGGGTCATTTTTCCTCCTCCCAGGCCTCCTGAGAATTCTTGCAGGACCAGTGCCTAGAGGGCCCTAGGCCTCAAGGAGCCTAATCGCCAGCTTGATGGGGGTAGCCTAGGGCCAGGGGAAGAAAGAAAGCACCTGCCAGGGCCTCAAAAGGAGTCAAGAGGTCCATGGCCAAGCTCAGGGCACTTCAAGATACACTAGGCTCCCTCCCTTCTGGCACCAGTTGCCTTTGGGGCCCCTCTAACTCCCGGCTTTGGCCAGGGGATGGGCTGAGCCCCTCTCAGATGTGGGGTGGGGCTGGGTGTCTTTCTCTAGGCCAGAGGCAGGGTTTCTCGTCTCCCCTTCTGTGGCAGACACAGTGCCCAGAGTGGGAGGTAAATCCCGGGCAGCACTAGCCTGGCATATAGGGTTAGTGTGGGCCTGCAGAGGGCAGGGTGCTGGTGGGAAGTAGAGGGAGGGTGAGCCTGGCAGACCGTCTCCTCTGGGATAAGTCAGAGAGCAGGACACAGAGCCCCTCCCACCACCATCACCATTGAGGCCTGCCTTGGGGCTTTCCCTGACTCTGTCCAAAGCTCCCTCCCTGCCTCTCGGCCTCCCCAGGCTCTCTGTGTCTGTCCCTCGTACTTTCTGTCTATTCTCTGGTATGCACTTCTCCCACAGCCTCACTGCTGGTCCCATGACTGTATTTGGCTCAATCTTCGGGGCCTGGCCCATCCCAGCTGTTCCCCAGATCCCAAGGGGGTGGGGCGCGGGGGGGGGGGCGTGGTATGAGAAAGACACTGGGACAGAGACAAGTTCAGAGGCAGAGGGACAGACACAAGAGCGAAGAGGGGACCCTGGGGACAGGGCTGGGGAGGTAGGGCTAACAGGGTTATAAAGCCTCCCCAGCCACGTCGGGGAGACCCTGAAGACAAAGTCAGAATTGGAGGGAAGACTGGTGTCAGCCCTTTCCCTCTGCACAGGCTCCTGCCCACCCCCTTCCTTCTCCTGCCCCTGCAGGAATGTGTGAGCACTTTCATTGTCCCTAAAAATAGCTCTTCTTTATTGGGGGTTGGAGTGAGGAATCTTCTGGGCTGGGTTCATCTCAGGCATGCCCCTGCCTCTGGGCTCCCATCTACTGTGTGCGGCCTCTCTGAGTTGCCCTGGCCCTTACCCGTGGTGCTTCATTAAAAGGGAAACCTGACTGTATCCTTCCCTTGCATTAAGACTGCCAGGGCCCAGGATAGGCTCTGAGCTCCCAGGCCTGTTGGGAGCTATTTGTCGAGTGCTCAGTATCTCATAGTGGGGCCACTGCCTGCTCCTACTGGTTCCCAGGCTCTAACTTCTACCCAACTCTCCAACCTCACTCCCCCACCCCTAAGTCCCTCCACCTCCAGGCCTCTCTTCCCCCTCCTGTCCTTTGAGGCCTCCCTCAGGTCTGCTGTGCTCACAACTCATCCCCACCGCCAACCCTGCCCCCCTCAGCAGCTCAACAAGGGCTGGGCCGCAGGGGCCCCCAGCGGATGCAGGCTCTGAGGTGCAGCCCTTCTCCAGGGAAGGGGAGACTGGTGGGGAGACAGTGCAAGCTCTGACACCCCTGAGCCCTCCCTGAACCGTGGGCCCTACTGGCCCTTCCTTCTCCTGTCCCCGGCTTTAGTTTTTTCTTCTGCACCCTGGGCCTGGAATGTCTCTCTCAATATCAGTCTCCAAGGGGAAGCCCATCCAGTCTCACCTCCTCCCTGCCTCCATTTCTCAGATGGGGAAATTGAGCCTCCGACAGGGGAGATGATGGGCCTGCAAGCTCATGGAAAGCTGGCCACAGGCCACGGGCCTCAGTCACTCTGCCTCGTCTCGCAAGGCCCTGGTCAGCGGGGCTCTAGAGGCAGAAGCAGGCACTTCACACAACCCACCCACCCCGCCCCCACCCAGGGAAGGCAGGCAGGCTGGCATCCAAAGCTATTTGCCTTTGGAGGGCCCAGGAAGCTAGAAAACAAACATCCGGAGTCTCTGGAACTTCGACTCTCTCTCCTCACATCCCAAGGATCCGGGAGCCACCGAGAGGGTATGCCAGTACGTGCGCAAACACAGGCACGCACACTCACACACAGCCCCGGACTGGGTAAACACGTGAGCCCAGAAGATCTCTTGGGATTGTGTGCTTGTGAATCTGTGCAGGTCCTTTAGCGACCCAAAACCCTGAAAAGATGATGAGTCCCTACCCCTGACCTTATATTAATTTTATCTTGGGAAAAAAAGATTAAAATCGCTTTTGTGTGACTTTTCTGATGGCAAATTCTGTATACGCTCATCAAAACTATTCTTTTTTTGTGGTGCCTGGGTGGCTCAGTCAGGTGACACCTGACTCTTGGTTTCCGCTCAGGTCATGATCTCATGGTTGGGAGTTCGAGCCCCACATTGGGCTCTGCGCTCAGAGCTGAGCCTGCTTGGGATTCTCTCCCTCTCTCTGCCCCTCCCCACCCCCCAAAATAAATAAACTTAAAAAAAAAAACTATTTTTTTCTTTCACTTTGTGGGCAGTTTCCACTTTGCCAGCGACCTAAGCAGGTGTGTGGCCTGCCTCTTAGTCGTCCGTCACACACGTCCCTGTGGCCCAGTAGGTGACCACAGCAGACTATGCCCCGTGGGTCACTAGGAGAATGTCTGTGTGAAAGCATATGGATCTGTGATTCTGTGAGGGAGTGTGTGTGAGCATGACCGTATGAGCACCCCTGTGTCCACGTCTGTGCCTGAGCCATCTGCGTGCGCAGGTGACCGTCGCGGGCTGTGTCCATGCGTGTGTGATGTGAGCCTGTGTGTGCCCAGGGAGTGTGTGGCTGCTTTTGTCTCTGAATGAGTGTATGACTGAGGGGGTTGGTGGCTGCACAAGTGGGGGCTCTGATTCTCTGCTTCCGTGCACCCCCATCACTGCTTCCACCACTCATGCCAGACCAGGGCTCACATCCCTACCCTGACGCATGTCACCTGTGTGGCACTGGACAAGTCTTTTCCCCTTCCTGGGCTCAGTTTCCCCATCTATAGGATGGCACCTTGTCCCAGAGCTGCTGAGAGGACGGAAATGACACCATAAAAGCCTGCCTCTGCTGGTTTCCAGCATAGGCCACTTCTGTGCAAGTCAGACAGGGGTGACCCCAACTCTCTAGGCAATTGCAGCCCTGAGGGGTGTGGAATGGTGGAGGAGGGCGGGCTGGGTTTCAGCATCACCCCACCTCTGTGCAAGGTACAAGGCATGAGGTGAGAGGCAGTGGCCCTGCAGGTGACTGAAAAATAGCAGCTCCCTTTCCTCAGCCCCTGCTCCAGGCGTGCAGCCTGGGACTAAAGGGTCTCTGACTCTGCGTGAGTGGGGTGGCCATGTTCCAGAGGAGGCTCTGAGGACACCCTCCCCTTCCCCTGGGGCTCTGTCCCCTTGACCAGCCCTCCAGCTCTGCCTCTCCAAAGCCCCAAAGGGAAGCCATGAGGGGACTGACTGGACCTGACCTGCAGAGACCAGCTAGGCCGGCCGGATGCTCAGAGACACCCCCACCCTCAGCCCATCTCCCATTATTGGAGAGGGTGACTGAGACACAGAGACGGTCAGGGACCCTTCCAGGGACACAAGTGAACCCAGTCAGGCCAAGCTCCTGTCTCAAGATCTCTGTAGAACAGACGCAGTTGGGGAGACCCAAGCTTTGGACTCTGTTGGCTACTGAAAGGGGTCCAAGGGAGCAGGTGGGGGTCCTGAGAGACAGGCACAACTACACCTGGGCCCTTAGCTGCTGGCGTGGACCTCCTGCCCATCCCCACCCGGGTCCAGATCCCCTACTGGTGTGATTAAGCAAATTATAGGGTTTTTTCTTGAGAAAATTGCATTGGCCTAATTGAATGAGGCTGCAGGAGCCTGGGCTGGAGGCTGACAGTGGGTGGGGATGGCAGGAGATGGCGGGGGAGGGGGGGTGGCAAGATGCAGGGGGCAAGCTGGCAGCGCTAAGCAGGGGACAGAAGGAGCAAGGAAGGTGGGGGGGAAGGAGGGCCGTGGGCATAGGAGGACAGGATACCACTCATTCAGCACACCCATTCGGCACACCCGCAAGTGTGGGAGCACTAGATGCCTGGGCACAGGACATGAGGAGTGGTGCTCCCCTAGAGACCACCGAGCGACTGCTTAGTGCCAGGTACTGCATTCATTTAGAAGTGCTGTTTCAATTTTTTAAATGTTTTTATTTATTTTTGAGACAGAGAGAGACAGAACATGAGCAGGGGAGGGGCAGAAAGAGAGGGAGACACAGAATCCGAAA
The DNA here is from genome assembly GCF_018350155.1 of Leopardus geoffroyi. NCBI lineage: Eukaryota > Metazoa > Chordata > Mammalia > Carnivora > Felidae > Leopardus > Leopardus geoffroyi. The sequence continues at coordinate 59,158,133 of NC_059329.1, read as the reverse complement.
CAGGCTCCAGGCTCCGAGCTGTCAGCACAGAGCTCCACACGGGGCTCGAACTCACAGACTGTGAGATCATGACCTGCGCTGAAGTCGGACGCTCAACCGACTGAGCCACCCAGGCGCCCCCCCACCCCCACAGCTGTATTTTATATGTGAGGAGATTGAGGCTCAAGACATAAAATGACTTTTGCTAAAAGTCAGAGCCAGACAGGACTGTCTGACACCACAGCCCTTGCTCTTAACTGGTACCTGCTCTTCCTGCTGAACTGCTACCATCCTACCTCTGGGAAGCCTTCGTAGGGAGTTCAGAGAACGGAGGGGGCCTCATACCAACTCACACTTGGCCCAGACAGCATTTCGGTCCATACAGGGCATTTCTCCTCATCTACACTATGATGTCTGTCCTGTTTCCGATGGTCAGCAGCTGAGGCTGGGCTGATCCCACATGGATTCCACACACCCCCATTGCCCACAGCACACTCATGACCCCTTTCACTCCCATGCAGTGACCTGTTCTGTGTCACACTCATCACCCCAGGATGACACACAGAGACAGGATCACTGTCACTTGCACATGGCGTGTCTCACATACTCAGTGATTCAGTCATCCCATGGTTTCTACATTGTCACACATCACTGAGGGTCACAGGGCCACTCACAGTGAAACTATCACTGTACCCTCACTCAGGGTAGCCCATCCTCAGTGTCAGATACCATGTTCCCAATGCTCCACAGTGTCACCCTCATATAGTGTCAAACACACACTTCCAAGCTGGCTCTACGTTGCACTGTCACATTTCAGCATCAACTAGGACCTTCTGACATTTAAAAAAAAATCCACCTTTGGTGAAATGACATCATGTCTGGGATTTGCTTTAAAATACTTCAGTAAAGCAACCTATTGGATGAGAGAAAACATTTGCAAATCGTGTATCTGATTAGGGGGTAATATCCAGAATATATAAAGAAGTCCCACAACTCAACCACAAAATAAACAACCTGATTTAAAAATGGGCAAAGAACTTGAATAGACATTTTCTAAAGAAGACATACAAATGGTGAACAAGCACATGGAAAGATGTTTAACATCACTAATCATTAGGGAAATGCAAATCAAAACCACAGTAAGATACGACCTTTCCCCAGTCTTCCACCTGTTAGGATGGGAAAGAGAAAAGGAAGGAAGGGAGGGAGGGAGGGAGGGAGGGAGGGAGGGAGAGGAGCACCTGGGTGGCTCAGTTGGTTAAGTGTCTGACTCTTGATTGTTTCAGCTCAGGTCATGATCTTGTGGTTCCTGAGTTTGAGCCCCACACGATGGACTCTGCTCTGCACTGACAGTGCAGAACCTGCTTGGGATTCTCTATCTCCCTTCTCTGCCCCTCCCCACTCACACTCTATCTCTCTCTCAAAATAAATAAACATTTTTTAAAAAAGAAGAAAGAAAGAGGGGAAAGGAAAGGAAAGGAAAGAAGTGTTGGGGAGGATGTGGAGAAATTAGAATACTGGTGCACTGTTGGTGGGAATATAAAATGGCATAGCTGTTGTGGAAAACAGTATGGTGGTTCCTCAAAAATTAAAAATAAAGATTACCATATGATCCAACAATTCACTTCTGGGTATATATCTAAAAGAACTGAAAGCAGGATCTTGAAGAGATACTTGTACGCCCATGCTCACAGCAGCATTATTCACAATAGCCAAAAGTTGGAAGCAACGCAAGTGTCCATCAATAGATGAATGGATAAACAAAATGTGGCATATAAAAACAATAGAATATTAGTTAGCCTCAAAAAGGAAGGAAATGTTCATACAGCATGGATGAATCTTGAGGATATTATGTTGAGTGAAATACACCAGCCACAAAAAGATAAACACTGTATGATTCCACATATCGGAGGTACCTAGAGTAGCCAAACTCACAGACAGAAAGCAGAAAGATGGATTTCAAGAGCTGAGGGGATAGGGAGTTGTTTAAAGGGTAAAGGTTTCCGTTTTTCAAAGTGCAAAAGATCTGGAGAATGGTTGCACATCAACGTGAACATACTTAACACTACTGAAGGATACACTTAAAAATGGTTAAGATGGTAAATTTTATGGGGCTCCTGCATGGCTCAGTTGGTTAAGTGGCCGACTTCGGTTCAGGTCATGATCTCACGGTTCATGAGTTCGAGCTCCGTGCTGGACTCTGTGCTGACCGCTCAGAACCTGGAGCCTGCTTTGGATTCTGTGTTTCCCTCTCTCTCTCTGCCCCTTCCCTGCTCATGCTGTCTCTCTCTCTCTCAAACAAAACAAAACAAAACTCCAAAAACTTTATTAAAAGTATAGTAAACTTTGTTATGTATATTTCAGAATAATTAAAAGCAAAAAAAAAATACTTCAGGAAAAAAAAAGAAAAAAAAAGGGGGGGGGAGGGATAGATGTATTAAATGTGCCCAAATCTTGGTAACTGTTAGATTTGGGTGATGGGTATATGGCAAGTTTATTGTATTATTCTCCCCACTATTGTGTGTATTTTAAATATTCCATAATTTAAAAAGTTTACTTTCCCTTGACCTCACACCTTTTCCAGTGGCCACACCCCTTCATATTCCTTAGAGCCAAAGGTCTCCAAAGTATTGACTATGCTCTGTCTTCACCCCAGACTCAGCACCCACCCAGGCCTGCTGGCTTCGGGCCCCACCCGGTCACTGACTTGGTTCTTGTCAGGCTGACTAATGCCTGGACCCAGTCCTGCACTGTCTCCCCTGGCTACCTCACTCCACACTCTCAGTATCCTCCGCCTCCCTGGCCACTCCTCCTCTGTCTCCTTGGTGCTCCTCCTCACCTCCCAGGCCTCTAGCTGATGGAGTCTGCAGGTCTGGGGCCAGGGCTCAGTCCCCACCTCACTCTCCTTGAGCTCTCTCCCTAGGTCATCCTAGCCACACCTACTGCCCCCCAAATATATATCCCCAGCCTGGCCTCTGCTGCCCACTGGACACATTCATCTGGATGTTTGACTTCCGTCCAAAACAGATCTCTTAATTTCTTCTTCCTTGTCCTCTCTCATGCCCCTAACCTTGACCTCCCACTATTCTTCACTCATCTCAGTAGCGACTCTACTATCCATTACTTGGTTCCTCAAACCAGAGACCGGAAGCCACCGTCCACTTCTCCCTCCAGCTCATCCTCTCATTCATCAGCAAGTTCTGTCATCGCAGCCTCCCATGTACCTCCAAAGTTCATCCGTTTCTCTGCAATTCATCCGCATCCCCACAGCCCGGGCACCACTATCTCCTGCCTGGTGGCTGCTGCGGCCTCCAGTTTGTCTGCTCACCTCCTCTCTGCCCCTCCAACTCACACTCCAACTGCCCCACCCCACCCCCCCACCCCCACCCCCCCCGCCAAACACTACAGCTAGAGCAATCTCAAAATCATGCGTTAGACTGTGTCACTTCCCTGGCTGAACCCACCGGAGTCTTCCTGGGACTGTGTCATACACAGTGTCTTGTGGTCACGTTTCACATTATCACACATTCAGCCAACAGTGGACTTAGAGTCACTTAGTAACACTTGATGTCACTCCATGTCACACCCTTGGTTACACACTCAGCCTCACTATAGCATACGCTTGGGGGACACACTTGGTTTCACAATTCAGTGTCAGACACTTGAGCCACAAGGACCACACCTGTTATTGCACAATGTCATTCATCTGTGTTTACATATTTGACCCTTATGGTGTCAGAGCCTCAGCGTCACAGACCTAGTATCACTTAGCGTCATACAATCAATAGTACACAGTATCACAGCGTGGTCGGTGCCACATCCATGGTCTCAGAGTCTTTGATCAGTGGTGTCACACATTTGGTATCCTTTGGTGTTACACACTCAGTGTCACACTCAGTAACTCACTCACTGTCCACACGGTATCCCAAGATTCAGGTCACATACTCGATAACACATAATGTCACAAGATCAGTGTCACATATTCAGTAGAATACCCACTGCCCCACGATCAGCATCTCAGTGTCACCCTGGGTCCCATAAGCTTCCGCCCACTCCACCCCACTGGGCACAGTCGCCTGAGCTGCTGCCCCATGTCAAGGCTGTTTCCTGTTGTTGTGTTCAGAGTCCTTAGCCACTGCTTGTTCCTTCAAGGATTTCCTGTTGTCAGGGCCCCGGTCAGGCCTGGCCCAGCCTGGGACACACAGCCCAAAGCCCAAGGGCCACCCAGTGGGAACCCTGCGCCTCCTGCCGCCCATCATTCTGGTTGGGCCCTGTGGGATATTCCCCCCATTCAATCAACCTGGATTCCCCCACGTGTCTGGGCTCATGCCCTGTCCACTGAAAGGAGGCAGCCTCTGGGCCCTGCCCCACCCACTCCCAGGATGACCAGGAAGGGGACTCGAGGGCTGTCTGGAAGAGGTTGTCTACACTGATCTATGAGGCTCAGTCTGAAGCTGCTGGGAGCCGGAAGAGAAGGACAGAAGGTGGAAGAGGAGGACAAAAGCTTAGGGGGTTAGCGAATCAGGGAAGCCTTCCCAGAGGAAGCCAGCTGAGAGCTGGCAAATATGAAGACAAGAAAGAAAATGCATCTGAGGTGGGGGCACCAGACAGGAGCAAACACTTGGAGGTAGGAACCAGGAAGAGACAGGGCTGCTAGAGATGAAGACAAGAACATGGGAGACAGGCAAATTATGCTGTGGGATTTGGAGAAAAACAGACTTCTCTGCTATCCTTCCCTCCCCCCCACCCCCCCATTCCAGCATTTAGATTCTGGCTCCAAGAGGAGCCTCCGGGCACTCCCTTCCTGGCCCTGCCTTCGGCCCCGCAGACTGCCCCCCATGGCTGCCAGGCCCCCTCAGCTCCCTCCCGCCCCAGGCCAGCCTGCAGGAAGGACACAGGGAGGCCAGCACACGCTCCCCACACGGCCTGAGATAAATATTTCCCAGGAAACGGAACTTGTTCTCTCAGTGTTTACAGCCAAGGACCAGGCAGGGTGGTGGGGGAGGGGCCCGCCTGAGGAACCTCATTCTGGGGCTCACAGCATCTACCCCCAACACCACCTCAGACCTGCTGCGTGCCTCTGAGCCAGTCTCTGCCTCTCTCTGAGCCTCCATTCCAAGCCCTCAAGGGGGCTGACCTCGCTGGGCCTTGGCCTGCCTAATGCCCAGCACAGTCTGAGCTTATGTCTTTTCCGGGTGTAATATCCCTGGTACTTGATGCCTCCTCCTTCAGACTAGGCTTCTCGGATTGCAGGACCCATGCCTGCCCATCTCCACCTGGTCCTTGTTTGGGCGGGGGTGTGGACAAATGGATGGACAGACAGACAGACAGACTGGGTGGCAGCTGAGACCACCTCCCTGGCCTCAAGTCCCTACACAGCCCAAGCCTGTGCGGTCCAACAGGTGGGCACAGGCAGACGGCAGGGCCTCAGGGCCCCTATAGAGGCCGGATGCTATGGCCAACTAGCTGCAGGCAGCTCCCTTGGGGCCATGGGGCATCACTGAGGCCACTTAATCCTGACGTGGAGAACCCAGGAGGAGGCTGGCACACCTGCCAGTTAGGAGCACTCACTCAAGAATTTTAAACAGGCCAGAAAGTGTTGCCTGCTGGAAAGCAGCCCTTCCAGCTGCATCTAGGTGCTCCCTGCCCATTGCCTGGGCTCCACTGACGTGCTGGGCCTTCTCTCACGGAGACCCAGGGCATCCTGCCCACACGGCCTGGCCCCAGCGGCTCCTTCCATGTGTGAAGACTTTCTCAGCCCCCACAGCAATCTTACCTTACAGGATCACCCCAGCTCCTGCCTAGCCCTATGCCTAGTCCTGCCTATCACTAGCCTGCCACACTGGGCCCATTTACTCACCATTGGTGGCCTCAGCCTCACCCCAGACTCTGGGACCAAGCATTCCTCAGTCCAGGACCCAGGGGCAGAGGGGTTTTTGGATCTGGCTTCTCAGCACCAAGCCAGCCTCCCACAGTCCCCTCTGGGGCTGAGTCTTTGTTTCAGGCTCTCTATCTGCTTGTTCCCAGTCCTGGGCTGGACCTTGTTGTCCTCATGTAGTTTTCTCAAAAGCTGGCCACATGGACCTCTCTGACTATCTAGCTGATCTTTGGCTTCATCAGTCCACGGCCTTGACCCTCCCCATCCTTCAAAGTTCCAAGGCCACCTCCTCCAGGAAGTCTCCAAGACTCTCCCCAATCCAGCAATTGCCCTTTCTTGGAACTCCTCCAACACTGCACACAGCCATTCTCCTTTAATCTAGAAACATTAATTGAGCACCTACTATGTACGAGGCCTTGCCAGGTCCCATGCGGGCTCAGGAGAGACAAAGGAGACTCAGCCTTGGTTCCTATCCCCCATGTGTTTACAACTATGTGGGAAAGGATATGCAACCACATGGGCTAACAAGTTACCCAACTAGAGCTCAGGGAAGCTTGGGAGCTGTGAGTGCCCAGGAAAGAGGGGAGACTGACTTGACCTGAGTGGAGGGAGCAATCTGGGAGGACTCTACAGAAGAGGTGACCTCTAACCTGAGGCTTAAAAAGGGAGTAGGCAGAGAAAAAAGGGAAAAGCATTCCAGAGAAAGGGGTCGGTGCAAACAAAGGCAGGGAGGCCAGGAAGAGCTGGTGTCCTGGGGAGTAATAAAGACTGCCAAGTCCGGGAGCAAGGGGTAGCCCTGAGGGGGCCCAGCAGGCAGGGCCGACAATGCCAAGGGGTGTGGCCTCTATTTATCCCATGAGCAGCGACAGAGGAGCCAGTGCTGGGCAGAGCATTAGCGTGCTTAGTGTGGCTACCTGTGCCATTGTCTACGTCTGCCTCTCCCCCAGCCTCTGCCCTAGCTACTGCTCCCAAGATCCATCTGGGCCCCGAGAACCAGCACAGAGAGGGCATGGAACCAACGCGCTCAGTTCACTACTTGAACTGCCTCCACCCCAACATCCAGAGAGCAGTGGCCCTGGCCCTGAAGGAGGATTCCAGGCTGAGCGTGAAGAGCCCTCCCCCAAGCTGGCGGGTTGGCACAGGAGCCAGGGAGCCATCCCAAGAGGGTGTGCTGAACAGATGCCCGCCATAGGGATGGGTGCTGGCAGCCCTGCTCCCCTGGCTGTCAAGCTGCCAGTGCCAGGAGAACGTGCCGTGCCCACAGAACCTCCATTAACCCTGGCCCAGCCCCAAGGTGCACCCTGTCAGCCTAGGCCTGGCTCCAAGGATCTCACCCTTGTGGGAAGCAGGGAGGGAGCCAGCTCCCTCTAAGGACCTGCTGTGGGCCAGGCCCGGGCCAGGCAGCTCACACATACTTTGTAACATGCCCCAGCAGCTCTGCTGTGATTACGTCCAATAATGATGGATCTTTTTATCCCCTTTGACAGGTGAAGAAACTGATGCTCAGGCTGGTTAAGGGACTGGCCCAAGCTCACACTCTTAGAAAGCAGTGAAACTGGGACTTGGACACATGCCCATCTGACCCACAGTCAGTCTGCTAGATGAGGCCTTGTCTCTAGCTTCTACCCTGGCAGAGGGGGGGGGTCCTTCTCAGTCACCCCATCCTCTTCCCTCTTTCCGCCCCGCTGTCCCTGTAGTATGACCATATCCTAGGGTCCCTGCTCTCTCCGGTCCTGTCCTTTTTATGTTGGGGAGTGCCTGGCACTCTCTCCCAGCAGAGCTGAGCATGGGCCTAGGCACTTGGGATGGGGTGCTAACTGAGCCCAGAGATAGAGTAAGGCTCTGCCCAGAGGCCAGGCAGACAGCTGACATCTTCAGGGTGGATGTGAGACTGGGGGACAGGCCAGAGCTGAGAGCTGAGGGGCTCACAGCCTAAGACCCTCCCTCTGAGGGAGGAGGCAGCAGGACCCAGACAAAGGAAACGGGGAGACAGAACAGAAGCAAAGGGATCCAATGGGTATGATCGAGAGAGGCCTCCTGCTGGGGCTCGGTGGAGCTAGACAGGAGGGGCAGGACTTGCACTTGGAGGGAACTGGGCCCAGGCCTAGGCAAAGAGGGTGGTACACAGAGGTATAAATGAGGAGCCTGGGACTGGCTCCTTCCCCTGGGGCCTAGCTCCCAGCACCAAGGCGGGTCTCAGCTTCTCCAAAGCCGTGTCCCCCCATGGCTTCCTGGGAGGATGACAAATCCAGGCTTTCCTGGCAGGTGGTGGTGGCTGCTGAGACACTGCTGGCTCCCAGGAACACCATCTGTCCCAGCTCTGGGGGGGGGGGGGGGGGGGGGAGACCCTGCCCCATGGGGAATGCCATGATCATAAATAAATTAATAATGACTTTCTGGGTGCCCCCTCCTCTCTCCCTTTCCCAACTCCCGGCTGTAGGGACATTCTCAGGGCTTGGCCCCCACGTCCTGACAGTGAGTCCATGCTGAGCCCTGCTGTGCGCCAGGCCCTGTGTGGGCGTCTTCTTTCCCATGTTACCGGAGGGCAGGGAGAGAGCAAGTGGCGGGCAGGAGACGCATCTGGGATCCACACTCAGATCTGCCCCATTTGCTCACTGTGTGACCTCACTGGGCCTCAGCTTCCTCAAAGGAGAATAATAACAGCTGCTGTTTCACTGGGGGGTCATGAGGATTGAACAAGGAAGTGTGTCTAATGCTTCTGACACAGAGGAGGCTCCCCTTTCTCTTAGCCGGGCCTGGGTACAAGAGAAGGCTCATGCTGGTCTTGCTGCTCGGTCTGACGTTACACACAACCTTCCTCTGTGCCACTCCACCCAGTCTGCAGCCCACCCCATTTCTGCTGCTCAAGGCCCCTCCGAGCGCTGAATACTGCGAGGCACCCCAAAGGCATGGCCGGGGTGTGGATGGCATCCCTCACACCAAAGGAAATGCACTCACTGGACCCTCACCAGGCACCCTTTGGAAGGAGGTGGGAGACTCAGGAATGAAAAAGGCACAGTCCCCAGGCTAAGGAGCTCACAGTTCAAGGGGGAAGACCTACAGAGTCACATAATGGAGAAAATAGAGTGCTAATGGCACAGACACCAGAATGCCCCCGTCTGACTAGGCAGGAGAGCTCAGAGGAGGGAGCATGAGGGGCAGGGAGGGCTTCCTGGAGGAGGGGAGGCTAGAGCTGAGCCCAGAAAGATTTGGGAAGCTGAGGGAGAAGAGAGTGGCAGGAGTGGTTCTGGGGAGGCAGGACGGATAAATGGGGGACTGTAGCCTGGTGACGACTGCAGAGGGAGCAGGAGGATGGGAAGCATCGATTTTTGAGCAGAAAAGTGACAAATTCAGGTATGCGTGTTAGAAAGAGCCTCCTGGCAGCCACATGGAGAGTGGGGCAACTGAAAGCAGTGAGCCAGTGAGCCGTGCAGGGGAAAGATGACCAGTGCCGGACTGGGGCAGGCAGCAGGAGTGGAGAGGACGAGGGGAATTCAGAAAACACTTAGGGCAGAAAATCAACAGGGAATCATTGGGTGAGGGTGGGGAGGCCTAGGGAGGAGTCTGAAATGATTCCCCGGTGACTTGGGAGGAGGATGAATCCTCAATGGGAGAGCACCCCAGGCAGGAATAGGGCAAGGAAGGTGATCTTGGTGTGGGGTGACCCTAGGCTGGTGGGGGCAGGGGTGGGATTCGGCTCCAGCCTCCCAGTCCTCCCAGGGGTGGGGACAATGCTCAGACTGACCCCCAGTCTGTGCCCCCACCCCTCCAAGCCCACCCACGCCTCCCTCCACTGAGCTCTCACCTCCAGTCCGGCATCTCTACTCTCTGGGGGGACTGGCTTCTGTGCAAGTAGGTCCCAGCCGGCTGCAGAGACAAGAAGGCCAGGGGCTGAGGCTTGCCAGGCCTTCTCCCCTTCTTCCCAGCCTACCCCCGCCCACCCAGTCCCCAGCAGGCCCAGGGCTTCCTCTTCCCCACAAGTGGCCTCCTTTAGGAAGCCTCGCCTGATTTCACCCTGCTCTCCCCTCACCCTCCCTTCTTACTCCCTACTTCAGGTGGACACCTCTTCTCTGGGAACAGAGTCGAGCTCTTTCGTTCAACCAGGACCTCCTCAGGAGGGGAACAACCCCAGTTTCACCCTTTCTGACGCCTTCTCCACTTCCGCTTCTCTCCAGGAAACTTCACTACCCTTCTCTAATCCTCAGTTTCCCCATCTGCAAAATGGGGTTTGTCCTATCTAGCTCACACAGCCACGGGGTCGGGCTCCCAGCTGGTGCCCCAACCCTGGCCTGGTGCTCAGTCATCTGAGCTCTAGTCGGACCCCACAGCGCCTCATAATGCTGGCAGACACCAGGGGGCTGCTCAGCTCACTCATTCTCCAGGAGCCTACCACCCAGGTGGCCTCCAGAAACCCCAGCCTCTCGAAGGCACTGCCCAGGGGCTGGCTGCCCCTCCCCACCCCCACCCGACAAGCACACCCAAGCATTGGACAGGCACAGGCGGCGGGATATTCTGAGCCTGGCTTCCTTCCAGTCAGCTGCTGGCCGCCATGCCAGCCTGGCGCAGGCGCAGGGGCTGATTTGATTTGGCAGCTTTGGAAGCGTGTGGTGGGGACGGGAGGGGGAGAGGGATGAGACACCCATCTCTGCTAGGAAATAAACAGCTTGGGCGCTCAGCGAGCTGGGGGGAGGGCACAGTCTGGCATTGGTGGGGGGGTTCTGCATCTCCTCCCTGGTGGTCCCCTCTTCTCATCCAGGTTCTGGATGTCTGCCCATGACTGTTGGAATTTATGGCTTTCCTTGGGTCACCATGGGGGTGACAGGAGCTGCACCTGGTATGTGGATACTTGTGGTGTGGCTGTGGCAGGTTGTCTGTTTGTCCCACATGTCCCCGTGTCCTATGGGATCTCCCAGCTCAGCCATGCCTGAGTGTCGCCCAGGAAGACTGGGTCTGCGTGTGGAGCGGTGGTCTAGATGTGGCCATCTCCACGGGTGACTATTGTCCGCACGGACTGACTGCAGCCCAGGGTGTGATGAGGTCACCCATGTGTGCGAGTCTACTATAGGGCATTGGTCCCGGCCTGTTCCTTCCCTCTGTGCGATGACCCTGCTAACCCGGCCATGTCCGGCAGAGGAAATGACAAGGGCTGAGCTAAATACCTAACCCCAAGCCCATCCCTTTTGTCCACAGGCCTCAGCCTTCTTTTCCACCCAGGCCTCCGATGGTCCACCCGCTGTATTACCCTGGGCCAACTCTCTCTCCCTCCCGTGACAGGAGGCAGTGCTAGTTATGATTCTCCAAATACTCTCCCGCCTCTCTACCCCTCCCTGGAGAGGCCCCTGCTCTCTGGCTCCCCAGCACCAGCTGCCAGCATGGGGAAGGGAGGCTGGAAAAGGGGAGTCTCAGCAACGCATTCACAGCTCCTCCATAATCCCACCCAGCCTCAGTGTTTACCACACCCCTGCCTACCCCCCAGGCAGGGAGGTCCAGCTCACCCCTCCTGGGAGTCTGCAGCACCCATTATTATGCTGCTGACACCCTGGGGACCTGGGCTTCACAACCTCCAGTTAGAGAACTGCTGAGTGGGATCGTGGTTATGATTCTCTGACCTCTACGCTGACAGGTCAAGGCTGTGGGGTCAGACAAGGACCCTAGTCCTAAGAGTTGTGCCCCAGACACCAGCCAGGAGGTTAGGGTAGGGTGGAGCCTGCTTTGGGGAAGACACAATGTCTCATCTGTCACGGCCTCCTCATTGTCCCACTGTCCTCTGGGGACCTCAAGGCTCTCCCCACCCAGCCACAGGAAGCTGAGCCCCTCTTGGAGACAGAAGGAAGGGACACTGAAGGAAGGGCTTTAGGACTAGGAGGAGACTCACCCATGACCTTGGGATCACAGTGGAGGAACCTAGGATCGTAGAACCCAGCTGTCATAAAGAGGCTAGTGAGATGGAGACAATATGCAGAGAGGTCCTGGAGGGCTTCCTAGAGGAGGTGTGTGATGCCTCACAAGAAGAGAACACCAGGTTCCAGAACAGCCTCCTAACTATGAGATATAGGTTTTCACCTGGGACTTATATGTTCTCATGTATGCACTTGCACGTGTCTGTGTGTCCGTGTGGGCATGGGTGTCATCCCAGTCACGGAGTCCTGAGCTCCAGTCTATGTCCCGAGGGCAGGTTCTGCCCAAGGTAGGGGTCAGCTAGGCGGCAGGCACAGGGGCAGACAAGACAGTAGTCTGAGTAAAGAAGAGGGATGACAACTCAGGGCTGAAAGAGAAGCCCGATGTGGGTCATGACCTGAGTTCACACCCTAGCCGCCTGACACCGAGGGCAGTGTGCTTCCGTGACGCGGGCCCAGCATAGGACCTTCCCTCTCTGAGCTACTTTCCTCTTCTGAAGAATAAAAGCATGGGACTCGATCTCCTAGGGCCCGTCCAAGTCTAACGATCTTTGGAGGGAGGCTGACACACACATGCAGCCAGCCAGAGATGGAGACTTGCAGGGTGGGGAGAGAGCCCGAGTGAAGGGGCAGGAGTGCCCAGGAGGCTCACTGTGGGTCGGGTGGCTGGGGACCCTATCCTAAGGGCCAAGACAGGATGCGGTAGACAATGGAACCTTGGGGATGACAGGGAGCAGCTGCCGCCACCCTACCTGCCTTCTGGCCTGTGGGAGGAGAAAGATGGAGGAGTGATCGACAAGGGCTCTGCCCCCTAACAGGAGTCCTGCCTCAGCTCCTGTTCCCCAGGTGTTACAGGGGAAAGGGGGAAGCTGCAGACAATGGGGAGCACCCAGGACTGGGAGTCAGGAAGCTGGGTTTCAGGTCCTGCTCTGCTGTGCGACCTGGACCAGCTCCTGGTCTCCCTCACCTGATCTTTGAGCCCACCATGCTGGGACTCCTGCAGCGGCACCAGGCTTCTGAGGAACCCAGTCGGAGCGAGCTCTCTAGAGGCCAAAGATACTTCTCTCCTGCCTAGGGGATCGCCCCCACCCAACTCTGGCACAGGTGCTGAGACAAGTGCAGAAGCCAAGAGGTAGCAAGCCACCCGGCCTGTGCCACAAGGGAGCACCCACCGGTCATCCATCTCCAGGCGACTTGGCCTGGGACCTCCCTTCCTTAAGCTCTTCTCACAGCCACCTCCAGGGCACAAGCGGGGTCCTCCCTCCTTGGCCTGTGCTCAACAGATGCTGATGGGTCACCAGCCAATGCCCACACTGCTCCTCTGGCTGCCCTGGCCTCTGCCCCAGTCGGAGGCCCTTTGTACTTGGGGCCCTCACAAGCAAGTGTTCGTGCATTTCCACGTCTGTGTCCAGGAAGTGTTCATGTCCTGTTTTCCCCCTCAGGCCAGGGTTGGTGGGGACGGGGGGTAGGTGGTAAGCAGGCCTCTCCTTCCTCCTCTGTCTGTCGACATTTCTGCCCAGAGACTTTAGTGGCTGGGAGGAAAGGGCACTCCTCTCTCTGCTATAATCCGAAATAGTTGAAGGATGGAGGCAGGGGGATGAAGGAAATGACCCCTTATCCTGCAAGCTTAGGGAGTGGCAGATCTCACACGTGCGCAGACATCACTTCTGTTGGGGCAGGAGAATCTGCCCATGTGACCCAGGTGGAGAGGGGTCTGGGTCCCCCAACACCGGCTCAGCCCTCCTCCCCTCTCACTGGGGGTGGGGCCACCCTCCATCCTGAGCTGTCTCCATTGCTTCTCCTTATGTTTTTAATAACCTAACATCGACATTAACAAGGAAGGTGGTTGCAGCTCTTCCCAGCAGCCCCATTTAGAATCATTGAATCATCAAATCATCAAATCCTAGAATCCTGGATTCACAGAATGCCTGTCTATTTGGCTCCTGGAGTCTCAGCAACTTCAAGTTGCAGAATGTCGGAATCACACAACCCAGCTTGCACACAGCTCTGTCTGGAAGCTAAGAGTCATGGAAGGCTAGAAGCCCACAAACTGACACTGCCGGATTCTTGGAGTCATGCATCCCTAGAGCTGGTGTTCATACACTCCTTGGAGATACTACCCCTACTTCCTTCTTCCTGCCCACCTCCCCCCCCCCTCCGCACCCCCCCCACCCGCCGTGAGAAAACGCAGCCCAGAAAATGGCCTCCTGCAAGATGACCGGAGAGTCCAAGCCAAGCAATGCCCACTCCTGAGATGGCAAAACGGGACCACAACATTCGGGTGTTCCAGAAATGGTGTCACTTTTACATTAGGAAATAGCTGTGTTTATGCTGGAGTGGGGCCGCTCTGTGAGTTTTGCTCACTTCCCCTCATGCCCCCTCCTGGCCCTCCCCCAGTCCTCCTGTGCCCCCACACCACCCCCACTGAGCACTGTAGCTGAGTATCTCTCAGCCCCCTCACCCTCCTCCAATCTGGGTGCAACTCTCTCGCCCATCCCTCCTCTAGGTCTACACCTGGGCCCCCTAAATAAAGACAACCACAGATGGGGCCAACTCCTTCAGGGTGGAGGACAGGAAAAGCAAAAGGCCTGCCACCTGAAGCTAACAGCCAGAGGGCGGGCTCCCCAGAGGAGGTGCCTTGAACTCAAGACTGGAAGCCTGGGGGGAGGGGGGGGAGGGAAGGGGGGGCTGTTGGCCACCCCTGAGGCAGCAGCAGCTTCAGGGGAGTCTGATCTGAAGTGGAGGGAAGCAAATGAGACCTACGTTTGATATTAGATCCATCAAGTATGTTTAGCATTTTCATAAATTTACATTTTAACTCATTTTGGAATGTGCTCATACAGTTTTGGATTTGAATTTTATTAAATATTACGTTTCACAGATTGTTTTAATTTTTGAATTCTGAACACTCTTTGCCCAGGGCAGTTCCCGAGTCCCCACACTCCTGGAGAGGATGCTGCAGCTCCGAGTGGGGGCCAGGTCTCCTGGTCTCTGCTTAGCCTCCAAGCTCCTGACCTGGGAGACCTTCCTGAGACCTTTCAGTCCTTAGAGGACCCTGACACAGGCCCAGGCATCTGCCCTCACGCCCAGTCTTCCCTCAGGAGCCCAACCAGACATGCAGGGAGGTGCTCCCTCTCTTTCTACCTCCATAGCTGAGCGGCTCCCTCTTCACCCCTCGAAGGTCTGTCTCCTCCCCTCCATCCTGGCCATCTTCCTGCCCATGCCTCCTCGCCCTTCTCTGGACCACACTGCACCAGCCTCCAGCAAGGCCAACCCAGCCTCCTGCCGCACCCCTTCCGTGAGCTCTCCAGCCATGGCCCAGGTTTCCTAATAAGCAGGTCTGAGCAGTCCCTGCCCTGCTTTCAACTCCCCACCTAGTGCCCAGTTCCTTCTGGAAAAAGTCCATAAATCCCTTCACTTGGGAGTCCTGCACAATTTGGCCCCTGCAGACATCACCAGCCTTGTCACCAGCTTCACACACACACACACACACACACACACACACACATACACCAGATCCCACCCTAGGACTCGGCCACCCTGGCAGTCCAGGATCCAGCTACACAGAACTACAGAACCACACTTCCTTCCCTCGGTCTGTCACCAGCAAGGCTTCACGTGTGCCATTCACTCCTTCTCTCTGTCCAGAACTTTCTCCTAGTTCATCTCTTAACTCTCAGATTAGATATGTTTCCTCCTGGAAGCTCCCCAACTTGCCCCTCCCTCCTACTCTGGGCTGAATCAGGGGTTGCTGCTCTGTCCCACCATGGCCTCCTACTTTCTCTCCAGCACTGCCCTCACCACACCACCTACCAGCATCAGTCTTTGTGCCTCCTCCCCGACCCCATCACCTGGCTGCCATCAGCCCTCGTACCTAGGTGTGTTTACCTGCCATGGGGCAGACACATGGTTGCTCAGACATGGGGCAGTGTGTGGCAGAGCTTTAAAGTCCACACTGTGCTCACTTCTACCTCCCCTCTCTGTTGGACACATAGTAGGTACTCACTAAATGTCCCCCTAGGAAGGCCTGGCAGTATATAGTGTGTGGCATGGACAGGCAGGCTGGGGTGCTTAGGATAAGTGAGAGTCCCTGGGTTGGGCTGGGGACTTCTTGGAGGAGGCATCCGGGAGGATCCTCCAAGTGCTCAGCCTTTTTTTTTTTTTTAATTTTTTAACATTTATTCATTTTTTAGATACAGAGAGACAGAGCATAAGCAGGGGAGGGGCAGAGAGAGAGGGAGACAAGGAACCCAAAGCAGGCTCCAGGCTCTGAGTTGTCAGCACAGAGCCCGATATGGGGCTTGAACTGATGGACTGTGAGATCATGACCTGAGCCAAAGTTGGAAGCTTAACTGACTGAGCCACCTAGGCGCCCCTTTAAAGTGTCAGTCTTTTTTTTTTTAAATTTTTTTAATGTTTATTCATTTTTTAGAGACAGAGAGAGACAAAGCATGAGTGGGGAGGGGCAGAGAGAGAGGGAGACACAGAATCTGAAACAGGCTCCAGGCTCTGAGCTGTCAGCACAGAGCCCGACACGGGGCTCGAACTCGGGAACTGTGAGATCATGACCTGAGCTGAAGTCGGACACTCAACCGACTGAGCCACCCAGGTGCCCCGAAAGTGTCAGACTTAAGACAACAATTGAGGACAGGCCACAGGAAGTTCCCAGCCCAGACTTAGGGCCATCAGAGTGAGAGCAAAGTCTGCAGTGAGGGAGATGAAGCAGCCAGGGTCCAGGCCAGGGTTGCTGGAGGCCCTACAGGTGCATTCAGAGAAGGCTTCCAGGAGGAGGGGCTGCTTCTGGCTGGTCTGGGGCAGGGAAGAAGGTGGAGATGAATCAAGTTGGAGAAAGTGGTGAGACAGAGAGGTTGTTCAGAAAGCTCTGTCTCTTCTTGTCCTTTAGCCCTGAGAGGAAAAGGATGCGGGAGGCGGATGGGCAGGAGGAGCGAGGAAGGCTGGGGCAGAATGGAGATAACATCCGTGCTGACACCAGGGCCGGGGTGGGTATGGATGGCTGGGGCTGGCAGGGAGCATGTCCCCAGCTGTGGCTGGGAAACGTTTCCTGTCTCCT
The DNA here is from genome assembly GCF_018350155.1 of Leopardus geoffroyi. Lineage (NCBI taxonomy): Eukaryota > Metazoa > Chordata > Mammalia > Carnivora > Felidae > Leopardus > Leopardus geoffroyi. The sequence goes on along the minus strand of NC_059329.1, from coordinate 59,141,308 downwards.
TTGCAGGGGGGTCATTAATAATCGTTCACCCGCCACAGGCAGCACGGAGGCCAGCCAGGGAGCTGCATGGTGCTGGGGCTGGAGTCCAGCCTGCTGACCAGTAGAGCTGCTTTCTGGGAAATAGAAAATTGCTGTGTTCTGTCACCTTGCTGTGAAACCTGGACAAATCACCCGACCTCTCTGGTCTCTGAGAACACTGGCAATAGGAGGGTCTAAGAAGGAGACTTCCTAAAATCCCCTCCCTGCTCTGGGCTTCGGTTTTTCTGGACGGCACATGGGCTGCCAACCCCACAAGGGTATGTGGACATCTGATGATCGATGTGGCCATCTGCACTGTGCCGAGCCCAGCTCAGGACACGCGGGATGGGCAGACCTGGCCCAGCTTCTGAAGAGCTCGCATTCCGGTGAGCCCAACACCATGGGGTGCACACCTGGAGCCTCACAGAATCAAGTGTACATCAGGCCGGGGTAACACAGGAGGGAGGGTCATGTGCCCAGGGCCTAAGGGGCCGACAGTGTGGCCGAGCTGGGAAGATGGGTTTTCTCAGGCAAAGGACCCGGGAGCCCCAGGAAGTCTGTTTGGTCACTGCTGTGACCCCAGCACTTAAGTGCCTGCCTAGTGTGTAGCAGGTGCACAATAAATGCTTTAGACAAGTGAAATGAGTCAATCTGTTAGATCAGACTTCTGTGAAAGGAGGTTGGAATCTGGAAAGAGCTGCCTAAAAGATGATGATGACGATGACGATCATTCTGGCCAAAGACAAGGGGAAGGGAAGAGGTGATGTGAAAGCTCGAGAAGGCTGGAGGCCCAGGGATGGCCATCCAAGGCTAGACAGTATTGCTTGGGAAGGATCAAATGCCGTCAAGATGTGTTTTTCCAGTTGAATTTTCCAGTTGAGAATCTTCCTCGGCCCCAGGCCACATTTCTCTGCCTACTCAACACCCCCATCAAGGCCCAGCTTATTAAGCCCACTCACCGCAGAGAGCCTTTTGGAGGGTGATGCTGGGGCGCTGCCCCCAGCCACCTCCCCTGACTGACTCTGGTAGCCTCTGTGCTTCCAACTGCCAGGAGCCCTGGCCTTTCATCCTCTCAAATACCTGTCAGCAGGCTGCCCACTAAGGTTTCCCCGTTGCTTTCTCTGGAGGGTGTGACCTGGGTCCTCCTCCTGACTGGCATCTCCCCTATCAGACTAGAGAGTCCCCAAAGTGTCACCAGGCTTCCTTTCTCAGATAAGGGTCTCTGTGAGGGCAGGGACTCTTCCTCCTGTCAGATGGGAGGTCAACAAAAGGAGATACATTGAGGCCTTCCTGGTTGACCCCCAGACCAGTAGGGACACTCCCTGAGGGCCACACAGAGAAGGGAAGAGGAACAGGCTGGCAGGCAGAAGAGGGCCCCTGACTCTTCAGCATCCTGGAGACACGTGAGCCAGAAGGGGTACTGGGCCATCCATGGGACTAATCCCTCATGGTGGCAAACTCACCCAGAAACCATTCCTGGCCCAAGCCCGCTCTTTTTTTATTTTTTTATTATTTTTTTAATGTTTATTTATTCTTGAGAGAGAGAGACAGAGACAGAGTGCAAGCAGGGGAGGGGCAGAGAGAGAGACACACATAGAATCGGAAGCAGGCTCCAGGCTCCGAGCTGTCAGCCCAGAGCCCGACACGGGGCTTTAACCCACGAACTGTGAGATCACGACCTGAGTCAAAGTCAGATTCTTAACCGACGGAGCCACTCAGGCGCCCCTCAAGCCTGCTCTTGAGCCAAGAAGGCACCACTGGGGATGCCACCCGGGCCTCACGGCCTGTGCCTGAACCCCTCCCCGCTGTGGAGCATTGTGAGGTGGTAGTAAACACAGTGACCCTGCAACACGTGCATCCTCTCCCCGCCCTCCTCATATCCCAGCCCAAAACACGACACAGACCAAGAGGAAAAGAACAAAGGTTCCCAGACCACAACATCACCCGCCGCCTGCCTGTCCAGCGCCTGCTCAGCCGGAAACCCAAGACAAAGGCCTTGGTCAAAGTGAGGAGGATGAAGGGCAAAGGGTAGAGGCAGCTTAGCTTGGGGTGGGCCATGAGAGGACGTCACTGGGCATCTCTGGGGACCTAACTGGGAGGGGAGCAAGGACAAGATGGCAGCGAAGCCCTCCCTGCACACACACGCACACCCTTCCACGAACATTTATGGGACACCTGCTGTATCCCCCACGCCCCAAACATTGACTGCCTCGTCCCTCAACCCACACACCGTGTGCACACACTTCCTTACCCCCTGCAGCACATTCCACAGCCCTTAACACTGCCTCACCCCACACACACATCGCTAGCTCACTGGACACCCTTTCCACACTCCTCACCACACACCACACATAAACAGCTCACAGGGAGAAAAGATCACATAATCCACGCGTCACACTGAAAAGTCACACAGCTCACACACCCACACCTCACACCACACTCACACTCAGCCTCCCACCATGCACCTCACACACCCCACACTCACCTCCCCAACCACAGGCACACACACACATCCAATTAAATTCAACACACACACCATCTAGACGAGACACACCCTGCATAGATAATGTGCACGCCTAATGTCACATGTTTGTGGCCACACACAGCCCCTCGGCATACACAATCCTGCCTGCACATTGCCTCCTCCCCCCCATGTGCATGTGGGCGCGCGCACACACGCGCACACACACACACACACACACAGTCAACCAGCCCCTTGCCTGGGACTCCTCGGCCCTGGCTGCTGCACTCTCCCCTACCCAGAGTTGCACAAACAGCCATCACACGGACATATGATGCTCAAACACCAACACACAGGTCCTAATACATTTCCCAAGCAAGCCTAGGATGTACCACAGAGAGTCTAAGCCACCTAGGCTGTGAACACACTCGGGCACACACAACTCCCCCACCCCCACTCCCCTCCACCACGACGTCCAATGAAACCCCTTCATCAGGCCCCCACAGTGGCTCTTCTGGGATACACACAAGAGCCAATAACATACGCAACCACACACACAATCCCCCAGGCAGGCTGCCCCTACAACAACTCCACCCCACGGAGACAGACACACCACATACACACATGTCTCCTACACATACAACACTCATGCACACGGCACCACTCCACACTCACAACGCAACCATCCTAGCCATGCACGGCATGTAATGACACACACTCACAATCTTCACACTCACCATAAGCCCCCACAAATCCCCCCCAAATAATACCCCTGGTGGTGCCACACACAATATTACATGACACATCACACATGACCACACACAAGGCACACCCAACACATGCAACGTGGGCCATCCTACACAAATACATACATCTCAGACTCACCCAGTCCTGGAACCCTCCCACCACAGGTAACTGACACCAGATTGCAGTCTACTCCCCTCTCTCCAATCCCACACCCCCAGCTGCTCCCAGTCAAGACCAGGACAGTGGGGATGGGGGGTTTACAAGTTATGAACCCCAGTGCCACTGCACAATCCCCACCCACCTTAGATCCCTGGGCACCACCCAATGGCTGTACCCTCCATGTTTAGCCCCTTCTACGAGCGCCCACACCATGCCATGCCTGACAACATGGGGCAGGTGGAGGTCCTACAGACACCAGCCCAGCACTCTGAGCCTGCCCCTTCCTCACTGGAAAGCAGAGGCAGATATAGGGGGAGGGCATGATCACAGAGTGAGACCCTAGAACAAAGACAGAGACCTAGAGAAATAGAGGGGACAAACTGAGAAAGATGAACAGGGCAGAGGGGACCAAGAAAGAGACATGGAGGGGCAGAGAGAGAGGAGGCCCAGAAGGACTCGGAGAAGCCAGGGGAGAAACCAGAGAATAAAGTGGGACTACTACACCTGGAGAGAAACAAGAGGAGAGGGTGAGACCCCTAAAAGACTAGGGGACCTCCTACATAGAAGGGAGGGAGGGAAGGAAAGCAGGAGGCAGGTGGGAGGGGGTCCTGCAGAGAAAGAGACAAGCTATGAGGAAAAGCTGCGTTTTGACCCTGGGGTAGGGTCCCAGGTGAGGATCAAAGTCCAGATGCTGGAGTGGGAATCTGGATGGGGGCACAGACGAGGTTGTGGAGTAGAGGTTCAGGGGTTGGGATGAGGGGGAGCACTGAGGGGGAGTCCTGGCTGAAAGCTGAGGGTTCAGGTGTTATGGGTGTACCCGGAGTCTGAAATATGTAGTGGGTGTTTGGGGATTGGGGCAGGGGTCATCCGTTGATCTGGGAGGCAAGGGGTTCCAGCTTTAAAGAGCTCTCGGTGGGGACTGGCGCCCGGCTGGGGTCCTTCTGTGAACTCCCTATTGGGAGTTCAGTGCTTGGAGTGGAGTCCCAGATCCGAAAGGGGATCAGAGTCTGGGGTGAGGTTTCAACTGTGAGCTGGGGATTCAAGGGCTCTGGGTATGGGCTGCAGTCCCAGCACAGGAGTGGAATTCAGAGCTAGGGGAGGGGGCCCCACCTTGAGGAGGGTTCAGGGGCAGAGTGGACCACGGAGCCGGCGCCTGCACTCTCCGTGGAGGACCCAGCCAGGCGCTCGCCCGGCACCCCGTCCTCCTCGTGCCCAGTGCTGGGGGCCCCCCTACCTGCAGGCTGTCGGCGCATGGCTGCGGCGGCGGCGGCGGCTCGTCCGGCTTGAGGAAGACCTGCTGGCCCCGCCTGAGGAATTGGACAACAGCGATGAGGATGTGGTGCAACACCAGGACCATGCTCGCAGCCGCCCGCCCGCCCGCCGGCCCGGCCGCTGCGCTCGGTCAGCGCGTCCGCGACAGCTCCGCCGGGTCCGCGCGAGGGTCCGCCCCGGCCCCGCCCCGGCCCGCCCACTCCCCGCCCCCGACCGCGCAGCCCCGCCTACCCTCCCGCCACCGCGGGCTGCACCTCTCGGCTAGTCGGACGTGCGGACCCCCCTGGGCCCCCCCCCCCCCCAGCTCTCACCTCCCTTCTCTCTCTGCTCTCAAGACTCTTCCAGCTGGTCCGCTATTAGGATCGCCCACCAGGTAGCCGGTTCTCAGCCTCCGCTCCCTCCTCTGGCCCCTCGCCCCTACTGTCGCTACCTCGTCTCTCAGAACCTCTCTCTTCAGATCACATCCTCTTCCCCCACTTAGAAAGTCCTGGGGCCCGGCCAGAGCTCCAAGCCAGAGACCAGCGCAGTGACGGGAGGGGCGGAGAGGCGGGGGATAGGAGGCTAGGGGCCGCTGACCCGATGCCAGGAGCCGCGGGCTGACTCCTCTTCAGGAGAAATGGGGAAGTCGGGGAGAATTTTAGAGGTCGCCCAGCGACGGACAGGCCTGGGGGGCAATAGCCAATCTGTGCGGGGGACACGTGCGCACGGACACACGAGCGCACACACGGGCAGGCGCACCACTCCTGAGTGCGGGGTAGGGGCGCCGGGCCCCCAGCACCGGACGGGCAGGTCTGCGTTGGCGTCCCCGGAAGCCGGAGATGGTGCAGGCCCCTGGGCCACACAGTTCCCAGTTCGGCGGTGGGACCCGCGCGTCCGGAGCGCAGTTCTCCGCAGCGCGGCCTCTGTGCTCAGGCGCCTGCGGCAGCCGTGACGCTTCTACGCCCCCTGCTGTCCTTTCGCGGCAGCGCCGCCTGGGCCTATTTGCCATCTGCGGGGCGAGGGAAATGGGGGCGGGCAGAGGGAGGAAGGATCACCTGGGCCAGCTCCCTGCTTGGACCCACTACTTCCTCGCCTCCATTTAGCATGAGATCCGCTGGGGTGGTAGGACGTGTCTGGACTAGAGGGTGCGCTTTGGATCATGCCAGGCCTTTGCCGGCGACTTGCTGCTTGACCTTGGTCAGATTTCCTCCCGTTTGTGGGCCTCAGTTATCCCATCTCTTTCACAAGACTGCCAGGACAGTCAACCCCGACAATGGTGGGAAGTCAGCCAGTCTCCCGACAGTCCTTGCTGTGGACTGACCTGAATCCTGACCGCTGCACTGCTGGTCCCTTTCTCTGCAACACCCCCCTTCCCCACTTGGAGGGTGACTCAGTGAGCCCCCAGCCTCCCCTCCTCACTGGGCTGATTCATCTGGGCCCTTTCTCTCTGGGGAGTGATTTCCTCAACGTTGAGTCACTGAGCCCAGTCCTGGACACAGTCCAGGCACCTGGCACACAGGCTGGGCGGAGCCCTGGCTGTGCCATCAGCTCAGGAAGAGGCCCTCCAAACCCGGATTTCTCCCACCTCTGTTTCCGAGGCGCAGCTCTGCACGTGCTTCTGCCTCTGCTCAGACACCTTTAAAGACTCCCTACCACAAACACAATAAAGCCCAAATCCTCAGCCTGACATGGCAGACCCTCTATAACTTAGCCCTGATTTATTTACCCAGCTTTGACCTTCTCACCACCATTTCTTAAATTTATACTTCCTCCTCTATGCAGATGAGTGACTGACTCATTCTCACCTCCAGATCTTTACCCATGCCATTCTACCCCAATGCCCACCAGATCCTGTCCACCTGTTTATCATTCAGGTGGACACCTCCTCTAGGAGACCTTCCCTTGATGCTACCTTAGTCCTCTGGGTCCCCTTCTTGAGTTTTTCCTGGGAATCATGTCTGGGGACATGGGGAGGAGTGGGAAGCTTTTCTGTCACTAAGTGATCCAGGCCCAGTTGATGTATTTTACTTCATCTTCAAATTAGGGGCAATGTGGCCTACTTTTTAACACTGTAGAAAACTACATGGGCTAAGATGGTGCAAAGGTTCTGACCCAGAAAAGGGCCTCCCTTCCTTTTTTGGCCTCAGTTTCCTGCTCTATAAAGGGGGGTGACCGATGTAAGGGCTATTCTAAGCACCGAGTCTGAGCCCAGTGCACAAATCTCTTGGCAAATCCTGAGTACCTGTCAATCCCGGGCTATTATAGCCTGGATGGGACACAGGTACCCAGGAGGTGTCTGTTAAGGCCACTGGCCAGACCTATTTGTTCTGAAGACATCTCATACCCTGCAGTCAAGAGACAACCCTGGCCTGGCATAGCCACCATCTCTTGGGCTCTCAGCTCTAAGCAGGACCTCCACAGCACTCATCTCATGACAAGTTATTTCTTAAATCTTACTTGGTTATCTTACACTGCAGCTCAGTGGCTAGAGCCCCAGGGACATGCTCTATGTCTCCCTCAACTCAGAGAGATTCATTCTGCATCCATCCTTCAGATTCAACCATTCCTCCAAGGGTTTCAGTCCTAACTCTGCCACAGACTTGCTGTGTGATTCTGAGCAGGACACTGAACATCTCTGGGCCTCATTTTTCCCATCTGTGAAATGTTAATACACTAGATTCAATAAACAAACATTTTTTTCTTTCGATGTTTGGCAGGATACAGAGATTCTTTCAAAAACATCCCCCCGGTGTGATCCTTGAAATTCTCCATCCAGCCCCCTCCCAGAAGAGGCAGTCAAGGCTCCTTGAGATGCCAAAATGACAGGCCATGCGCAAACGCTCCTTGCCAGGAAGTGACCCTTCCTCCAAAGCTAGGGCTCCTCCGCTCCCCTATAGGTCCCTGTCTTCCTGGTCTACGTTCTGTGATTCTATGTTAGGTTCTCACCCTTGCTCATGCCTGGGACTCCCCTGTCCCAGATATTTTTTTTTTTTTAATTTTTTTTTTTCAACGTTTATTTATTTTTTGGGACAGAGAGAGACAGAGCATGAACGGGGGAGGGTCAGAGAGAGGGAGACACAGAATCGGAAACAGGCTCCAGGCTCTGAGCCATCAGCCCAGAGCCTGACGCGGGGCTCGAACTCACGGACCGTGACATCGTGACCTGGCTGAAGTCGGAGGCTTAACCGACTGCGCCACCCAGGCGCCCCCCGTCCCAGATATTTTTAAATGTTCCCAGGTGATTCTAATTTGCTGCCAGGTTTGAGAACCCTGGATTAGATGTATCTTGTTCCTGGCTGACATCAGTCCCGTGGAATCGACGGTCACAGCTGGCCCCTAAAAGGCTGAGTGTGTATATCTGGAGCTGGGGGCCTCTGTGTCCGAGGGGCTTTAACATTTATTGAGCCCTTACTATGTGCCTCGCATTTCACCTTCTCAACAACAGTATAAAGTTGGATCTATTATTAGCCACATTTTATACGTATGGAAAACTGAGGCACAGAGAGACCAAGTAATTTGTCCACAGTCACACAGCTAGTAAGTAATGGAGCCAAAATTCAAACTCAGACCATCTGGCTCCAATCTGTGTCCTAAATTCATGCTCCTTATCTTGAGGAAAGGCATGTGAGAAGAACAGATTTTCCTACCTCTCCTTTTGTCCCCAACGATGCAGTGACTGAGGGTCCTATGCTCCCAGTCCCTGAACCCTCTGCCCATCTCTGCCACAAGAAAACCCAGCCCCAGGAATGCTTGGCCCAGCCCCTCTAGACACTTCCTTTTGTCTCCCCACCTTACCGGCTGCTATAACTGCCCAGTGGCCCAGCTACTGAGTATTTTAGGAAAAGGTGAGTCAGCTGACAGCCTGTCAACCTGGGTACCAGGCCTACCAGACCTCAGGCCCTGTCCAGAAACCAGCCCTCTGTTGTTCCCAATAATAATGACACTCCTGTGGGCCACGGTGCTCACCAAGCACTTCCTCATCCAGGCTGGGAGAGCAGACTTCCTGTTTGCCATCTCTCCAGGTGACAGAGTGGCACCAGCAGACACCCAGTAGACCCCACATCTGCTCTCATCCCCCATGCCCACCTGTCTTACTTCCATAAGCCTGTCTGGTGCCTGACATGCATTTATCCTGTCACTGTTAACCACGGTCATACTCCTGGAAGCCCAGGTTCGAATCTGCACCCTGCCTTGACATACTGGGTGACCGCAGGCAAACTTCTGGCCCTCTCTGTCCTCAGACTCCTCAGCAACTATAGAAGTTGGCCTGGTTCTCGTCGAGGGCTCAGGCAGATCAGGTGGAAGGAGGCAGGATCCAGGTAGGCCTAGCTGGGTACAAGGCAGCTTTCTTGGGCAGGCAGGCCTGCCTGGGCATGCCAGACCCAAGGACTATGAACAAGGACCAGATTTCAGTATGGGAGGCTCCTCAGGAGAGACTGTGTATGACTCAGTCACAGTATGACTTGGGGTGTGGAGCCTACAGACTGACAGAGGGCCCTACCATCCTAGGGGCCCTGCAAAGGGACAATCCAAGAAGCGTCCTGGAGGAATCTGACATCTCTGTGGGTTCTGTGTCCGTCTACAGCCTGTCCTCAATGCTTCAGCCCTGGAGAGAGCATGGGTATAGACCACCCTTCGGTAGCCGTGTGTGTGTGCACAGGTGGGTAAGGCCTTGCACCCAGGACTGTGAGCATGGTGTGGATAAAGGCAGGAGAGGGTATGACTAGAGGTTTGTAAGTTTATTTCTTTGTGAGGATGTGTGATACTTTCACAGTATAGCTGAATTTGTGTGTGTGTACATCTATGGAATGTGCATATGCATATGTGTGTGCACATAGGTGTGTGTATGCACACTTGCAGGTATGTGTGAACAGTTGTAGGTGTGCACACGGGTCCAGGTATGGCAAATATGTGCATTCGTGTGTGACTGTGTGTGCAAATGCATGAGTATGTATATATTCAAATTCACACCCAAAGGAGGTGCCGCCATGGCCACTAGCCTGGATCAGCTCTGGCTGTGGCCCCAGATGTGGGGGTAGCCCTCACAGAGAAAGGATCTGGCCATAGGCACTTATTGGGGAAATATGGATTTTGGCTTTGGGTGCGCAGGACCCGCTCCCAGAGGCCCAGCAGCAGCTGAGGGGGGAAGAGCACAGGTTGAGTAACTCAAGCCCAGGGGATGTGGGAATAGGGGTGGGTCATCCACAGGTCTCGTCCATTTCCATGTTATTTGTATGCACATTTATCTTGTCGGCAGCAGGTGGCCAGGTCCACGACCCTAGAGGGGTAAGGGAATCCATAGCATTCTGGTCCAGACTAGTCCAGGACCTGTCGGCTCACAGCCAGGCTGAGGTCCACGGGACTCAGGCGTTGGCACATGTTAAGCCTTGGTTATCTGCTCCTTATCATCTGCAAACCCCAAGATCCTTCCACCACACAAGGCTGCCCCAGGCCACCATAATCATACACAGTCGTCGTCCTCCCATAGAGGACGTCCTCCTACACACAAACACATACTCCTATACCTGGAAACGTGTTCACACAACTCTTATACACAGAAGCACAGGTGGGCAAGTCTGCCCTAGGGGGACCACTGTGCCTCCTTCTCCCCGAGCTCCACACCTGCTGGGGTCATCTTTTCTTCAGCCTCACACACATTCACAGAGTTTGCAATTGCCTGCAGGATAAAGCTGGAACTGTTCAAAGCCCTTAACCTATACCACCAACAAACTTCCTTTCAGGCCACACCTACACTGCCTTCTGGCCACTCCTCATGGGATCCATGAGGATTCCACAGATCCATCCACCAACCAGCACTCCCCATCACTCCGCGCTTTGCCAGGTAGGTAGTCGGCCTCTCCACTATGCTGTCAACTCCAGGGGACAGGGCTCTTTGTGTTTTGTTCATCGCTGTGACCCTAGCACCTAGAACAAGGCTCAACCCAGAAGAATTGCTCAAAAAGACATCTATTGACCATACAAATAAATGATAGAATCTTCCTTCCAGCCTGGTCTGCCCCATTATGTAAGATTTACCCAACTGTGTTTATTTTCTTGTGTGCCTCCCCGATCACACCCGCTGCCCCTCCAGGAAGACACTGGTTGTGATTCAGCTTCGTGTGTGTATGTCCAGCTCAGGGCCAGGCACAGAGAGCAGGGGTGGGGGATAAGTCTGGGGGGCAGATCCCAAGGCATCATGACCCCCTCAATAAGGCACAGGGATATCTGGAACGTGGGGCCACCTGGGCCAATCACACAAAGCCTACGTGTCCCAGGGAAGAGGCCTCCCAATCGCCTTCCCTCATCTGAGCCCCTTTCTAAAGCCACCTCGACTGGTGATCCAGCCTCTGCTTGCACACTCCCAGAGACAGGGAGCTCACTTTCTTAGCAGCCAACCCCTTCCCGTGTGGGATGGATGGCTCTGCCTGATGCTGACTCCTCCCACAGCACCATCCTATTAAACCCTGATCATCCCGAGCCACGATTCCCATGGAAACCAGGAAGGAAGATGAGCAAAAGGAGAGGCAGATCCCAGCTTTCTCAGCAGCTCTACCAACCTCCCCAGCTTTGGGTCGAGGTGGGAAAAGGAGCTCTTGGCTCTCAGCCTACCCTAGGGAAAGGGGAGTGGTTTTAAGGTGCTCGGTCTCCCCTACTGCCAACCACCATCCTCGGGAGCCCGGGGTGGTGCAGAGACAATGCATTGCTAAGAAACTCTCTAGCAACCTCCACTGAGCCCCATCCCCCCTCACTGAACTTCCACCCTCCTCACTGAAGCCTTGGCCCTTCATTAAGCTCCATCCCCCATACTGAGCCCCCTCCTCTCATCCCCCATGCCCCTACCCACACCCCATCTGCTCCTCTCACTGGAGCCTCCTGCCTTCCAGTCTGCAGGACCATGAGGGGTGCTCTGACTCCAGCCCTAGGAGTGGCACATAGAGATGCTTCCTCCCGAGCCCTGGCTTGCAGGCTGGGTGGATGAGGGAGGGCAAACTGGTCCTCAGCCAAGGGTGGCTGCCCAGACTCCCACCCAGCCCTGCCTGAACAGCTGCAGCCCAGCTTTCCTCTGTCAGCTATTCCTGGGCTGGCCCTGCTCCAGAGGTGCGTCAGGGTGCAGTCGATCACTGACCCCAGCCCCCAATACACACACACACACACACACACACACACACACACACACACGTACACATACACGTACACACACACACCAGGACAGCTCAGAGCCAAGCCCCTGAGGGATACTGAGGCACAAGAAAGTCTAAGTAACAGGGACCCAAGGCCCCAGGCTCTGAAAACTCCCTGCCAGCTCAGAAACCATCATAGAGGGAGGCCCCTATCTATGGCTTTGAGGTTCCAAGAACTCCCAGAGCTTTGTGTTCTAAGAAAATCAAGCCTCTATTATAATGTCCCTTTATTCCAAGAGTCTATGCTTCTTATGTTCTATGAACGCAAGAGCCTGGAGTCCTGAGAATGTAGGAGTCCAGGATTCTATTATTCTAACTGCCTGACAAGCCAGGACTCCACCAGGGTTTCCACACCCCTCAGAGCCTGATGGTGTGCGGGCTTGAGTCTCTCTGAATACCAGGTAAGAGAGACGGCCCCAGCGAACCCCTGCATCTGTGAGGTGCATTCCAGCCTCCACCTTTTTGCTAACAGCACTGTGCATCACCCTCCTCTCTGCTAATTAAATCTCAGACAACTTTAAAGAGGAAGGGAGGGGACTGCCATCAAGGACTACCTTCTAAAAGCCAGGCCCACCTGGTTGATTCTCTCATTGAATCCTCATGATATTACTAGCCCAACTTTACAGTTGATAAAACTGAGGTCCCGGGGCATGAGGTCATTTGTCTAAAGTCACATAGCTAGAAATAGTAGAACAGTAATCCAAACAGGGCCCTTGGCAAACCCAATGCCTCCCAGTAGCAGGCTGACTCCTGAGAAAAGCCCAGGGGGCCTCCTTCCGGGCTCCCTCCTTGGCCCAGGGCCTCACTGCCCGCCTCAAGCTCCAGAAGGCAGAGACTGTGGCTACTTCTCCTCTCGCCTCCCCAAGCTGGAGGCAGCCTAGAGCCGGCCACATTTCCTGTCCTGATTGATCGAAAAGCGCTCAGATCGGCAAAGACTCCGTAGTGGGACCGGGAGATGTGGCGTTTCGTTTCTAAGCACCCGTCGCTATGGAAGCCAGGTGCTGCCTGCCCAAGGCTTAGCAACGGGCCCAGCAGGGCGGGGCGGAGGGCATTGTCAGGGGCTTCCAAGGCAGCCAGCAAAAGAGGGGGCGTAGGCTACTCCGTTCTCCAGGCAGGAGGGCTGGAACTGTTGCCCTGGCTGGGCACGCAGGGAAGGATGCGCAGGGGCTGGACCATGTGGGCTCTAAAGCACAGAGACCCAGAGGTAAGGGCAGAGAGAAACTTGCAGAGACAAAGGGAGTCCAGAGACAGTGAAAGGCAGAGACACTGTCTCTGAGAAAGGAAGATGTGGGAAGGTGGAAGAAGACAAGAGCTGGTCAGAGTCACAGAGACCACTTACTTAGACAGTTGGCAAGAAAAGACTGACTCCCAGACAGACCTGACTCCTGGGGAAGGGAGCCAGTGTGCCAGAGAGCAGGAGGGAGCCGCAGGGAATGACAGAGATGGATGGATGCGTGACAGGAGGAGATAAGCCTGAGGCAGGAGGCAATATAGAGTCAGATAATAAAGGAAAAGAGGACTACGAATGGAGGGGCAGGAGGGGCAGTACGAGGACAAGGGCACCAAAGTCACAGGAGTCCTGAGCTGGCCCCTCTTCCTGGGTCTGCCCATCCATGGCATGGGCCTCACCAGCTTTGTACCACCACCCCACCACCCAGCCTCTCCTGCGGAACGGAGTCGTCTGGGCCCTCAAGAAGGAGGCTGGTCAGAGTTCCCATGTCTCTCTAACCCTCCAGGGACAGGTCTTGCCCAAGATCAGCCAGTGAGGCACTGTGTGAAACGCTAGGAAGGCAGGCCCTGGGAATCCCAGTCCAGACCTCCTCCCCACCCTCACCTGACCACTCCTTGGTTACCCATGGACGTACAGTCAGTACGGAGAGGCACACGTGTCCCCCCACCAGAGTGAAGAAGATGACAGAACCTAAGATGGGACCCCCTTCATTTCCTTCCTCAACAACCCTGTGTCCCGGCGCTGGGGACCCACGGGTGGAGCAGACAGCATCTGGTGGAGAGACGGCCCATACCTGTCTCTCTCCGGGGTGTGACTAGGGAAGGCAGACTCTGGGGAACCCAAAGTGGCCCGGCTCCTTGGGGAGAGGGAAGTGGCAGGCACTTAACAGGCGACATCTCACTTGATGTTCACTGGAACCTGTTACAGAGAAGACTGAGGCCCCCAAAAGGCGAGTGACTCACCCCGACTAATCACCACCAGCCAGCCAGCGCCCGAACTGCGGCCTGACCCCAGGTCTCGTGGGGCCAGTACAAGTTGGAGGGCCTGGTGGAAACCTCTCTGCCAGGGCGGAGGCAGCTGCTCCAGGAAGGGGGGTGCGATCCAGGCCTGCTCAGCGGCCCCTCCCAGGGGGAGAGGGGGGAAGGTCTCAAGCCCGGCTCTGGCCACCACTCCTCCTGGCACCAGACACCCTCCCCGATGTCAGAATGGGTAACAGTGCCTCCATCAGGTGTCAGGTACTAATCTCTCTCTCTCTCTCCCCCTCTCTCTCCCCGCTAATTGCTCCTGGCATTGTTAACACCGTCAGCTGCACCTGACAGCCTCTGTGGGAGCTCATGTGCCTTCAGAGGTGCCCCATCCGCCCCCCTCAGCACCAGCCTTGCTCTCGCCACACTCCTGAGGGAGGAACAAGACAAAGCCCAATTAAGCACCTACTATGTGCCCCCTGGTGGTGCGAAGCAGTTGACATTCATTATCTCATTAAATTGTCTCCTAGGGCTCTGAGGGCTCGTCCCCACCTCCTGCAGCCCTTGGCCTCTGGCCTTTCTGCTTGCCCTCCCCACACCTCACAGCACTTGCCCTGGAAACAGCCTCTGGGGCAAGGTGACCCCAGAGCAGAAGGTGAACATAGGCGCCTGGGAACTGGTACCTTGATTCTCAGAGGCAGTGCCCATGATGAGGGGCAGAAAGGGGAGTCGGGGTGAGGTGTGGGACGACAGGGGGAAGGGCAAAGAAAGAAGAGAGGGCACACGGAACTGGGGGGCGCAGAGATGGCAGGCTGCGAGCCACACTCCACATACACATGCATGCATGCTGGGCCTGGGCTGCAGCCCAGATGATCGACCCTCGGCGCCACGTTCCCTCGAGCCCCAGTCCCGGGAAGGTGATGCCACAGGCATTATCGATTGCCTCCCAGCCTCCTGTTCCTGATGCCTGGAGGTTGCCTCCTCCATGCAGCCCTCCAGCTGCTCAATGTCACCGCCAGGGTGAGTCTGGGGGCAGCCTGGGGACAATGAGCAGGGACTCCTCACCTCTCCCTCAGCCCAGCACTCTCCCGACTCCTCAGGAGCCTGGTCCAGGTAGATGGGTAGTGCAAGGGCTGACATTGAGGCTCGTGGTCATATGTGCACATGTGTGCACGTGTACATGTATTTGCGTGTGCATGTGTGCATGAATAAGTAAGTCAGTATAGCACAAGAGTTGCAAATACAAGATGTAAGCTATACAACTTGGGTTCAAATCCCCCTCCTCCATTTCCTGGACATGTGACTCTGTGCAAGTCCCTTCACCTCTCTGAGCCTCAGTTCCCTTATCTATAGAGTGTGGTTACCAATAGTACCCAACTAATAGGATAAATGAGAGTATACATGCAGAACTCTGGCACAATGCTTGACATATAGTATTTTTTGATACATGATAGGTTTTTTTCTTTAAAAATTTTTAACGTTTATTTTTGAGAGAGAGACACAATGTGAGCGGGGGAGGGGCAGAGAGAGAGGGAGACACAGAATCTCAAGCAGGCTCCAGGCTCTGAGCTGTCAGCACAGAGCCCGATGCGGGGCTCGAACTCACGAACCGTGAGATCATGACCTGGGCCAAAGTCGGACGCTCAACCGACTGAGCCACCCAGGCACCCCAATATATGAAAGTTTGTTTTTATTGTTACTGTAAGCATGTATGCACGTATGCATGTGTAGATACCCTTGGAAGGAGGGATTTGTGGCACTCCAGCAAGAGGGTGTAGGCTGCTCCCTAACCCTCGACTCAGCCACACTCTCGGCCCAACCACAGAGAAGGGGGAACTGCTGCATTGCTCCTCCCCCCACAAAACCCTACCTGTGCTGGGTGAAGCTGTGGGGGGGAGGGGGGCAGGGGGGAGATGGATGGCTTGGCGGCTACCAGGCAGGACTGGTGATTAGAAGGCTAACAGCCCAGCATCCGGAAAAGAATGGGAGGGAGGCTGAGCTGTGGGGCCATCCATCAAAGCTGGCAGGCCCAGCAACGCTGCAGAGTAGGGTGAAAGCGAGGCAAGGGGACAGCTGTGAGGTAGGGGGAGTGTAGACAGGCTAAGGGCCAGGCAGCCAGGCCCAGCCCAGCACTGACCTGTTCAGCAACCCTGAGTGAGTCACTGTTGCCCTGGGACAATGGGGCTAAAATGGCTCTCTCTGCCCTGATAAGTTCCGGCCACATCAGGCCCAATATCAGGCTGAACGTGAGGGCCCCAGAGATGCCCTTTCCTCCTACTGGTGCCCAACTTGGCCAAAGATTCCTGGGGGTGCAAAGTAAGGGGATGTGGCACAGTGCCTGGGCTGGGAGACCAAACACCCAAGTTTCTGACCCTAATCGCTTGCTGACCCCAGCCAAGTCCCTGGCTTCCCAGGTCCTTCCTTGAATGCCCTCCCCCACTACCCCTACCACACAAGAGGCAGGGGGTGGTGCATAAGCACAGCTCTTGCCTTCTCAAATTTCATTCAAACTAGGGGCGGGTCACCCATGGGCCCTCCTCACCTTTGGGAGGTGGTGGTTACCTGGAAAACTCCTGGCCAGCAAGTCTGGGGCAAGAGGTCCTAGCTGGGGTCTATAGAGTAGGATCCTGACAGAGCCCACAGCCTCAGTCTGTCTTTAATGACCTCAGTGAGCTTGATCAAGTCACTTTCTCTCCCTGGGCCTCAATTTTCCCATCCCGAAAATCAAACAAGCAACAAGAACAAAAATTCTTCAGGGGCTCCTTTTTCCCTATGGGATACCCTGCAAGCTGCTCATTGCAGCCATTCCCTCTCAGTCCTTCCCCAGGCTCTAGTCCTCCTCTGTGCCCTGCTACACTCCTGCATGTAGGCTGCTCTGCATTTTTGTCAACCCCCCACCCCTCTTTATATTTCACCTCTGGACTCATGGTTTACCTGTTCTCCTCTGATCCTCTGCCTCTGCACTGGAAAATATCCTCACTCAACAGGGCCAGAAGTATCACTCCCTCTGCAAAGCTGTTTGCACAGCCTCTGGCTGAGCTAAGTCAGCCCCCCCCCTTGCAGAGCCACCAGTGGCTCCCACACACCTTCTCTGAAGCCAAGACCAGGATTGGTCTATGTCCCCATCTCACTCTGGGCTCCTAAGAGTGAGGGCTGGGCTGGGCCTGATTCCCAGGATAGGGGAAAGAGGTGGGCAGCTCAGGGCCTTGAACAGGGATGAGGCTTAGAGAAAATGGAAGGAAAGAAAGGAGGAGGAAGGGAGAGAGGAATGAAAAGAAAGAGAAAGCAGGGAGGAAGAGAAACAACTGTCCCTAAGGTTCCTTTGGGTCTAACAATCTGAAGGAATGTTCATCTACTCCAGATGGACCCCCCATGCCCTGGTCTCTGCTCCATCCCTTGCTCCCCTCCCCCCTGCTCCCCCTTTGGGCCCCAGCCCCATCACACACAACAGTACAAAGGCTCAGAGCCAAAGGGGTCTCTGGCCTCTGCTGCTGCACCCTGACTGGAGGCTAAGAACACGCCTGGTCGTCATAGTGATGGTGCAAAGCTGTCATCACTAATTCATCGCCAGAGCCCTGAGAGGCCAGCGAGGTGTGAGGAGAGCTAGTCAAAACTGATCAGAGCGGCCACTAGGGGCAGGAGTCTTGGGGCTATGGGCCTAGGGGAGGACCAGGGATTAAACTCCATCACCCCAACCCTGCCATGTCTTTCCCTCAGCCTCCCAATGCCCTGATAGGAAGGAGGATTGCAGACCGTCCCTCAGTCTGTCTTGTGCACCTACTATGTGTCCAGCTCAGTCAGAGCTGGGGGTCAGTGAAGGCTAGAATAGGAATCCCCATACCCCAGCATCTCTGAGCAGTTATCCAGGTCCTGCTGTCCCCAACAGGACAGAGGGATGTCCCTCCTCAAATCACAGGCATTGAGAAGGGGTGGAGGGAAGCAGGAAGAAATGAGCCCCTATGTTGTACCCTCTCCAAGCAGGCAGGTGCCAGGCACTCCTTAAAAGTAATTCATTCAATCCTCTTGGAAAATCTACAGGATCAAAATTATTATTTCATTTTACAGGATATTGTCTCTGCCTAAATCTTCCCAGCCAATCCCATCCCCTCCTCCAGGAAGCTTTCAGGATGCCCCATCTCACACTCATCCTCCTTCCCCTGAACTCCCAATGACGGTGGGTGAGGGTCCTGGTCTCTCCAGTCAGACTGGACTGCAGTTGAGGGTAGCCTGGGTGGACCCTCCCATCCCAGCCCAGCTTCAGGCAACCAGGAGACTAAGCCCATTAGCACAGGCTGGAGCTGTCCATGGTTCCAAACTCTCCCTGGCCAGTCTCTGGAAGTCTGGTCTTTTTATGTTCTAAGTCATCTGTTCCTCAGCTTGGGGGAGAAAAGCCAGTCTCCACCTGAGAGGCACCCCTGCCCTCCACTCATTTAGTTCCTTCATCCACAAACCTTGAAACAAGGACCCATTTGAAGTAGGAGAATGGGAATGAAACTAACAAGCACTCACTCAACAGGCATTTATTGAACACCTACTACGTGTGGCCCTGTGAATACAGCTTGGGATAAAACAGTGAACAAAACAGACCCACTCCCTGTCTTCTTGGAGATTTTTGTCCTGTTAAGTCAGTACTGGAGTCTGTGTTAGTTACACACATTAACCCACTTGATCCTTACAATATGTGTGAAGGTGGATATTATTATGCCCATTTGACAGTGAAGGAAACTGAAGCTTGGGGTGACAAAGGAACCACACAGCTAGTAACCAGTAAAGGCGGGAAGGTGGATCACAGACCTAGTCCCTGCCCTCAAAGAGCTCATAACCTAATTTTTCTGTTCCCAGTTCTCCAATAAGCACCTCTGGAAAGTGTTCCTTGGGTCTGATCTGAATCCCTCTTGCCTCAGCTCTGACTTGGCCTGTCTTTGTTGAGACCTCAGCGGGGTGGAGGATTGGCTTTCATCTCCTTGCAGACACCTGGGGTGCTTCTGTGAGCTCCCAGCCTTTTCTCCACCCCCACCTTGCACAGAGGCCTCCCCCCCCCCCAGGAGGGAGTGAGGTGTGTGCTCTAAAAATACCTTAATCCCTCCCTGCTCTCACTCTAATTAAGCTGAGTGAGTCACTACTTTAAGTAATTTATTGCTAGTTACATAATTGCTTTAATATTTGGTTCTAGAACTGGGGAACAAAAGTGCCCCCTTCTTTTCAGGGAATTGCTAATCCACGGAGGGGTTTACAGCTCTTGGAAGGGGGAGACAGGAAGACATGTGGAGTCATATTGGGTAGGCCCCTGCTCCAGTCTGGACCAACACATAGCCATTCCCATCAGGGCCACAGGGCTCACCTACCTGATCAAGAGGCAGGTTTATGGGAACACCAACTCTCTACTTTGTCACCCACTCTGTGCATTTCTGAGGCCACCGCTTCCAACTGACCTGGCTCCCAGACCCAGAGTCTACCCTCAGGAGATCACAGCCTGAGCATCCCTTCCCCTCTTTGGCCTCATTACCTCTGCCAGTCTACAGGAATCAAGGCCCAGAAAGGGCGGGCAGTTCCTTGGCATCTCCCAGCATGTTAGAAGCATCCCAGTCTATGTGCCCAGGTTGTCAGCTCAGGGAAAACCCAGGACCTCTCACAGCCCTGTAAAAAGTCACCCCCCAAAGAGATTGACTGCAAAGGGCACAGAGAAGTCTGGGGGGGGGGGAATACTGTTCTATTCTTGATTGACATGGTAGTTATATGACTGTATACATTTACTAAAACTCATCGAATCATACCCTTTAAATTGGCGATTTTATTGTATGTAAATTATACTTTAATAAAATGGACGTAAAAAATTAAATTAAAAAAAAGAAGTCGCGCCCCCACCTGCTGAGCCCCCCCCCCATAGCAAAACAGCAGTTCAGGCTCAGCAGTCACACAGAAACTGAGGGGGGAGGGTGCAAAGAACCAGTCATGGAGGGCACATAGTAGGTACTCACAGGGATGTTTGTTTCACTCAGTTCCAATTAGCAAGGACTCACTAGGCACCTCCCGGGTGCACTTGCACATCCTTGATCTCATTAGCTCTCCCTCAGCTCTCACGCAGCCCAAAGGGGAGCCAAACTGCATGCCACGTACATCACACACTTGTCTCATTTAATCCTTGCAGCAGCCCTAATGAGGTGGGTTCTATTAGCGTGCCCCTTTTACAGATGAGGGAACAAAGGTGGCAGAACTCACACACGTCCTGCTGCCAAGAAGTGGAGGAGCTGATACTTGAATGAGGAGACAGTCCCCAAGGCTTGTGCTCATAACCACTCCCCTCTACACCTCCCTTTATCAAGCTAAATGGCATGGGTTAGGAGACCATGTATGGAGGATGTGCCTCCGACCCCAGGCCTTGAATCATGAGGTTCTCCCCAGGCTTAGAAGTACAGGCAGGGTACACCCAAGCAAAGAGGGCGAGTGAGCATGTGTGAGCGCAGAGAGGTGGCAAGAGGCAGGACTGGCTTTGGGAAAGGAGGGAACTGGGTTGGGCAGCAAGCCTAGAAGAAACACAAAAGAAAAAAAAAATGAGGCAGAGGACATCTGGCTATGCCAGCCTGTGGGTTAAATGCCTGCTCACACCCTGAGCAGCCAGGACTCCTCATTGTTATTCCTGACTCAGTGCCCCCCAAATTTGTCTTTGTTTGGCTCCCGATGGCCCAGTCACAACCCCAATCACCACCTCACCAGGCACAGGCAAAAGTTTCGTCCCCAAGCTTGTCAAAGACTGGTTGGAAAACAGGGATGCCATGTAGCAGGGGACAGCTCCAAGGTTGGGGAGTATGGAAGGGAGGCAAAGAACTAAAGAATGATAGGAATTAACCCAGTGAAGGGAGGGAGCATCCAGGAAGAGTATTCTAGACAAAGGAACAGCATATGCCCAGAGGGCAGAGAGGCTGCACAAGTGGGGAACCAAAGGTAGCTTGGTCTGGCTTCCTGATAGGCCGTCTGTATTTACGCCAAGTGTGTGTTTCTGTGTGCTAAATCCACCCCTGTGTCGCTCGTGTGTATACCCAGGTTGGAAGGTCAGTTGTTTTTTGTTTTTTTTTTTTAATTTTTTATGTTTATTTATTTTTGAGACAGAGAGAAACAGAACATGAGTGAGGAAGGGGCAGAGAGAGAGGGAGACACAGAATCCGAAGCAGGCTCCAGGCTCCGGGCTGTCAGCACAGAGCCCGATGCAGGGCTCGAACCCACAAGCCGCAAGATCATGGTCTGAGCTGGAGTCGGACGCTCAACCGACTGAGCCGCCCAGGTGCCCCTTCTCTCTCCTCTCTCTCTGCCTCTACACCCGCTCACGCACGCTCTCTCTGTCTCTTTCAGAATAAACAAACATTAAAAGAAAAAAAAAGATTTGTCCTGTCTCCGTTCCTCAGTATATATTGATGTCTCTGTTCATTGTGGGTCTCTCCACGTCTTTGTACTGTGGTCTGCTTCTCTGTGTGTGGGTTTCTGTGTCTGCTGAGCTTTTCTCTTGTTTGTTTGTTTCTCCACACCTGGAGCTGTATGTTTGTGGCTGGGACGCTTGGTGGCTTGGCTCAGGCAGCTAGAACCAGAAACCTGGGGCAGGAGGGTGCGAGAGGTGGAATCCAGTCGCACACAATAGCACCTCATGACCGTCAAGCGCTTAGTGGGGTGGAAGGCCGCACTGGAGATGCCAATTAACGCTGATAACAAGTCAAGGACCTGAGGCCCAGGGGAGGCTGACGTGGGTCCCCACTGGCACTCAGGCACGCGGATGAGTTGGCTTGGCCAAAGCCCATAGCTGCCCCCAGCACCAGGAGGGAGCCATCTCATTGACTCATTTCCCAGGGAGTCCAAGGCCCAGGCTCTGGACAGCAAGAGGGATTGAGATCAAACTCCAGGACGAAGCTTTTTTTTTTTTTTTTTTTTTTTTTGAGAGAGAGAGAGAGAGAGAGAAGGCACAAGTGAGTGAGGGGCAGAGAGAGAATCCCAAAAGGGGCAGGGAGAGGGGGCCGGGAGAGACAGAGAGAGAGAGAGAAGCGGGGCTCACCCAAAGTGGGCTTGTGTTTTTTTTAATCCAAAGTGCGGCTCAAGCTCACCCGACATGGGACTCAAACTCATGAACCGTGAGACCATGACCTGAGCCGAAGTCAGATGCTTAACGACTGAGCCACCCAGGCACACCATGATGATGGTCTTAAAAGGGAGGATTTTATCAGACTTCGCAGAGGGCAAGTCATACATGTTATGAAGAGATGAGGCGGCAGGGACATGGCTTTGCTCTTGGAGGCTATGGTCTGCAGCGTGGCTAGTGGCTGCCACGGACGGGTGCTCTGGGGTGCGGAAGCCACAGGCAGGATGAAGCAGGGAAGGGTGCTCCTGGAAGAGAGTCTAGAGTTGTCACCCATCCCTGCATTAGTGGGCGGACACTGCAGAACTAGGGCCATAGCTCAGATGGGTGAGCCAGGGGTTGGGGACTGTCACTCCTCCTCTGACCTGTCTACACAGCTCACTTGTCCTCAGACACCTGCATCGCCTCCATCTTGCCTCTCACCTGGGTCTCCACACCAGCCTCCTCGCTGGCCCCTCTAATGCACCCTTCACTTGGGGCTTCCTAAACCCAAAGCTAACTGTGACCTTGCTTACGCCCCCCCCTGGCTTCCCTACGTGAGCTGGGCCTCCACCACAGGACCTTCCTCCAGCCCAGCAGCCCTGGCCCCGCCACCCTGACTTCCTGCTGTCGTTCGTCACACCTTTGCTTGTGCTGGCTGTTTGCCTAGAATCACCTTCCTCTCCTCCCTCACCTGGAAAACTCACATTCATTTTTCAGGGCCAAGACCCATCATCACCTCCTCAGAGAAGTCTCCAAGCAGCAGCCCCAGCATGGGCTTTCCTCCTTCCCTGCACTCACCCCATAAGGTTCACTGCCTGCTTCTAGCAAAGGGGAGGGCAAGGACTGTCTTGTCCATCTCCATGGCCAGGGTGACAAGCACGAGGCGGGGCACGTGAGGGCATCCTTGAGGAGGGGTGGGGTCAATGAGCAGATGATGGCTCAGTGGGAGCCCAGGGCACACCGAATCCTGAGAATGACATTCTTCAGAGCCCCAGTGCAGCTCAGGTAGGGAGCAGGGCAGAAGGAGGTAGGGAGCAGTTGGCACCCTCTCTGAGCTTCAGGTTCCCATCAACCATTTGTCCCTTGTCCCTCCAGACCTCCACTCGTCTCCTCTGACAGCCTCCTCCTCTGCAGAGCAGCCCTTTATTCATGGCGCTGTCTCTCAGATCTGCAGCACTCTCTCTGCCCCGCAGGCCTCATGGATGCTGGTCCAAAGGACCTCACCATGCCCTGTTGCATCCCTTCATCCTACCCCGTCTCCAAGATGCTTGCTTCATCAAACTGCCTTCAATTAAACCACGTAAGTGTGTTGTCTGTTTCCCCTCTACAAAATAGTGAGAGCTCCTTAAAGGATTGTTGAGGTGATTAAGCAAGGTAATTTGAAAAATATAAAGGGTACTCTATAATTGTCAGTTCTCTCCATCTAGCCTGCAGACTACACCCTACTTGGAGTTTTAAGACGACTCTGAATTCTCTGGCATGGGAAGGATGCAGTGCCCGGCTGTCTGCTTCTCTTCTCTTCTCCCCAATCCCTGCCCAGTCCACAGCACCAGAAAGCCTCTGCCCCCACACCACCTGGAATCCAGCTCTGAACCTCTCACAATGGGCCTCCAACCTTAGAGCCCCCCACAACTCGGCTCAACAGAAACTAGCTGGGGGCGCCTGGGTGGCTCAGTCGGTTAAGCGTCCGACTTCAGCTCAGGTCATGATCTTACAGTTCACGAGTTCAAGTCCCGTGTCGGGCTCTGTGCTGACAGCACAGAGCCTGGAACCCACTTCAAGTTCTGTGTCTCTCCCTCTCTCTCTGCCCCTCCCCTGCCCCTGCTCACTCACTCTCCCTCTCAAAAATAAATAAACATGATTTTTTTTTTTAAAAAAAAGGAAGCTAGCTGCCTGTCTGCCCCCTCCCTGCCAGTGTTGCCAGCAAAGCCACCATCTCCTACCCATCACACCCCTGGCTCCACCGGTGTCTTCAAATCCAGCCCCCCGCCTCCAATCCCAAACCTCCGGGAAGATGACGTCTCTCCAGTTTCCCTGGAAAGGGGATCTCCTGTTTGCATCTTCTCACTGCCCAGGCCACTGGGAAAAGCACTGTGGGGCTCAGACTTCCCCATACTGAGTGGGCACCTTCTCTGGCACCTCCATGGCAGCTACACTTTGAAAGGACTTCAGAGAGTTCGCAGCCAGCTTCTCTGCTGGGACAGGAGTCTCTTCCACAGTCTCTCTAACCAGGCTGCCCAGTGCCCCTGCACTATGGGCAGGAAGCCCCTTCCCTGTGGGACTGCCCTGCCCCCCCTCTTTGAGCCAAGCCGGGCTTCCAGGACTCCCCGGCAACCCCAGCACCGTTTCAGCACTAAGAGCCCAAGGAGGGATTATAGGGAACGCCTTAAATGTTAGAATAGTAGAAACCTAGAAAAGCATCTGATGCAAAGATGAGGCCCCTCCCCAGGTCCCACTCCACTGCTGTACCCCTCTCCATGGAATCACCATGCTCCACGGAATGACAGACTTCACAAGTTCCCGGGAGGAACCTCACAGCAGGCAGACACTCTGGTAGAAACTTCAAAGGAATCATCCAAGGCTGAGGAGGAGTGAGAATGCCCAGGTGCAGGAGGGGGCCTCATGCCACAGAACTGGATCTCTACTCTAAGCTCCCCATCTGCTCCAGAGGCTGGAGAGAGGCTGTCTAGGCCAGACCCACCCCTCTTTGTGCTCTGGGACTTGCCATCTCACCCTGGATCCTGCTGTGACGCTGAGTCGACCGTTACCCCTCTCTGGGCTTCAGGAGCTGCATCTATACAAGAGGACTGGGTGGGGAGTCCCTGGAACTCTTAGCGGGGTTCAGGTATGGCCATGTCCAGCATCTCCATGTGATAGCCCTGGATCCTGGTTAGCCCAGCCCCAGCTTGAATACAAGACACCGTGCTCCTCTAGAGCCCTCACTGACTAGTAGGGGGTTCCGGCGTCTCCTGAGGGAAGCCCAGCCCTACACATGACAGCCCCTCCAGCCCAAGTCCATACACATCTTCTCTCTATCTTCAGGCAGGTGGGAGTCAGAAGAGAAAGTATTGAATGTCCAGACCTTGGGCGTGGCTTTGCTGGGTCAGTGCCTTCACACACATTCACTCATCCGTGCCTTTACACCCAAACACGGACAGCCACATACACAGAGTTACGCACCCACACACAGTTTTATTAGAGCACATGTACATAACACCGTACACATAGGTGCACACACACTCACATACACATAAGCATTTACCAATAATCAGGCATAAAAATAGACACTCACATATTCACACATAGGAATGTGTCCACACTTTTATACAAACACTGACCCACACACTCTTACATCTCAGACCCATAAACATACATACGCAACTGGAAGTTCACATTCAGGCACAAGCACGCGCGCGCACACACACACACACACACACACACACAGAAACACAAATAAACCAACTAATCTTACCCCTCATCTCAGCATCAAGTAAATCACAATCCAAAAGAAACCCAGACTCCAACTGCAATGTCATTCCAGATCCATTTCCAAATCTAAGCCTGTCCCAGAACTGTGAGAAGAAAATATCTCGTCCCCTGGCTTAATCCCTTTAAAATGTCTGTCCCTGCTGTGTGGGGTCCAGTCTCTCCTCAGCCCTCCTTCCTCCCTGTGTCATTTCAGTAGGGCCCTCTCCCCCTCGGCCAGAACAATGGGCTACCCTTGCTCCACTCTTCATCTCTGCTCTTTGTCCAGCCTTTTCCTTCCGCTGGCCCTTCAAACACAAGGAAGATCCAGGCTGCAACTGACTGTGTGTGTGGCAGCACCCCTTGCTGGAGACAGGGGGCATTACAGCACAGCTCTAAGGTACACAGTCCTCCCTCCCCAGGCTGGGGTGGAGGGGAGTAGGGTAGAAGGGGGAGGAAGAAGAGGAAGAGGAGGAATAAGTTGGGAAGAGGTTCGAGCAAAGTGCTGGGAGCACCACGGATGGACTTCAGAAGCCTCAGGCTGTCTTGTTTCTCCACTCCTAACCATTCAGCCCAGACTGCAACATCAATCAATCCTCCCAAAGTCCAGCCCTAATCAGGACCTGCCCCTGCTCAAAACTCCTAGGAAGATCCTGGTGGGCTATGGTATTCTCAGCCTGGAATTAGTTGCCTGGGGTTTGCCTAGTCCACCTCTTAGCCTTATATCCCAAGGGGCTCAGCCTTTGCTTTCTGTTCCTTGAGTCAGGTCTTTGTTCCTCGGTCCTCTGCTGAGATGTCTAATTGTCTGTATCTTGCCTGTCCTTCAACGCCTGGCCTTTGCCCTCTGGCACAATAACCCACGGAAAGAGCAGGAACTTTGGGGGCAGACAGACATGTGCTCCAAGCCTGGCTCCATCAGTCACTGGCTGAATACCTCTGGACAAGTTATTTCCCCTCTCAGATCCTCTGTTTCTTGATCCAGAAAACAGGAGTCTCTTGGGTTTGTGGTGAGGATTAAATGAGATCATAGATGTGAAAACAGTGTTCTGGAAGCTGTAAACTTCTGTGTGGATGTGTGAAGAGTCCTAATTATGGCTTAATCCTTTTATCCCTACCCCCACCTGCAGTGCCCAACATGAAGGAGGCTGAGGGGTCCCTGGGGAGGGAGCGAAGCTGCTCCACTTTTGGGCCCTGCATCCCCCAGCACCCTCCAGGGCCTGTCCCCAGCCTGCCTCAGCAGCAGAGTGTGGATTTAGATCCAAGGAGGCCGTACTAAGTCTACTTACTGCAAATTCACGCCAGACTACAACTCCCAGAATGACTCGCAGACTGCCATGGGTGTGGCCACTGGTTTAACCTCTTCCTCATGGAGCCCTTTCCTCCATTGTATTCCCTGGGGATTAGTCCCTGACCAGTCAGGGCAGCTGAGGGAGGTGGTCACATGTCTCTGAGGGCCCCTCCCACAGAGCATCCACACTGCTACTGCTCACCATGCCCACCACCGCGGCTCCATTTCAGACTTCCTCGTGTCTCCCACACGATGACAGCTTCTGGGCTCTTAGCTCTGGTCTCTCCCCCTCCAGGCCCCCACTGAATCTTTCTAAAAGTGTAGGTGAGTGTGGGTGGTTTATAATGGCAACAGCTAACCTTTATGAGCACCTGCTGCATGCCTGCCACGAAGCTCTCCACTTCCAGATTCTTCTTGGTGATCCTGCCAGGAAAGTATTATTGTTCCCACTTCACTATTCACATGGGGTTCAGAGAAGCTAAGTAGCTTGCCCAGGACCACATAGCTCTAGAGTAATGGTGCTGATATTTGAACTTCCAGCTGTCTACCACCTTCTCTGTCCTATTCTCAAAGCCTCCTCTGGCTTTGAACCCAGGTGGCCATCTAAAAAGTGAGAACCCAGAAGCCTCAGGGTCCACCTCTTTCAGCAACTACACTGTTGGGAAGTCCTTCCAGATGTCTGACTTAAATCCCTTCTGCTGCACCAAGCCCCAGTTGCCTCCTGTTTTTCAGGGAGGGCAGTGAAAAGGGACTTCAGGGAATTCAAAAAGTGGGTCATGTCACTGGGGACCTGGCCTTTCCCAGGGAGCGGGCAGCTGAACAATGGGAGATAAATGTGTTGAAAACATCCGTTACTAAATATATCGACTTCCCGAGAAGATGGGGGTGCTGACAGGGAGCCCATGGTCCCTGACCGAGAGGCCACAATCTTGTGGTTCACACAAGCTAGGGCAGTCAAAGCAGCAGAGAAGGCTGTTCTGGCTGTTCTGGGGGTGGGGAGGAGTGGGGGGCTGGGGCAGAGGAGGTGGGAGGCCAGCGTGGAAGGGGGTGATGTCTCATCCTCCCAGACAAAGCTGCCAAGCCTAAGCTGGCTTATTTGCATATTACTTTGCATTCATTTGCATGCCACTTTCTGGAAGGGGCTCACATTCAACTGCTGCCGCTCCCCCATTTTCAGGGTCTCTGTTCACTGAACATCCCATTCTCAAGCAAGGAGGAGCCCCTCCGCAGGCCCTGATGGGGCCACTGGGAGAGACCAAGAAGTTGCAAATTCACAATGACGCCTCCAAGTCAAAGCTGCTGGCGGCACCTTGGCCACAGAAAGTGCTTCCTATAGTCTAACCTCAATTCCCTCACTTGTCTCCTTCTCCTTCTCTGCCCAGACCTTCCCCTACCCTTGCACTTCATGATTAGGCCACTCTGAATTCCTACAGTCCTCACATAAACAAAACCATGCTTGCTTTCCCTTCGAGGCCTTTGCACATGGTATGTGCTCTTCCTGTGGGGCTGTCAATTCTGCCTCATGAAGGAATTCTTCCTTCTAAGGCTAGCTCCAAGAGCCCCTCTTCTTAAATACCTTCCTGCCACTGGCAGAGGTAGGGGAGATCATGGGTGTCCCTCCGTGTGGTCACTGTTCTGTCTATCTCCCCACAGACCTGGTATGTCTGGTCGGGCAGCAACCCAGTAAATGTCAGATAAATGAATGAATGAATCCTGATCCCCCTCCCCTGTCTCTCTCAGCCCCTGCAGTCCCCCTGTCCCTGGAAGACTTCCCTCACCTGCAGGAGGGGCAGAAGTGAGTGCCTCAGTCTCCACCTCTCCCTCCTGTCCCGGAAGACTTCCCCCTCATGCCCACTCTCACAAAGTCAGGAGATTCCACACCTCTCTGGGCTGGTAGGAAGTTCTTCCCGTTGTCTATCCTCATCCCCTTTCTTGGCCATGCCTACTTCCTTATCATTCCTTTTGGAGAGGGGCCAGGGACTGGCCCATCTCAGTTTGACCATCTGTAGTTGGAATAAGGGCTGCTTATCTCTCTCTATTCTCTGCCCACGATGTGTTCATACCACTCCTGAACCATTATGCCCCAGCTTGGCCCTGCTGAGGGGGAAGGACAGTGACCCAGGATGGAGAAAGGGCACAAGGCCAAGTAGCCAGGCCTTGTAAAGGAGCCCAGGACAGATAAAACCACTCCAAGGGAAGGGCTGCCCAAGAGGGAAGGGATGAGCATCCCATCCCGGGGGTATGTAAGCAGGGCTGATCAGATCTGTGGGCAGGTTGCAGGAAGGAGTAAAGCAACTGCTAGAAGGTGGCCCAGATGCTCTTCATGTCCTCTCCCACTGGGAGGCTGCACTAAGCCTAGGTGCCCAGCCCTGTGCTGGGAAGCATGAGGGGGTGGCTCTTGCCTTAGAGTTGCTCCTTAGCTGGCTGGGTAAAGGACCTCACACACGGGGGCATCACAGGGAAAGACCGACTCTGGGCCACATTCTTTTTTCTTTTTTTAAATAGGCTCCATGGCCAACATGGGGCTCAAACTCATGATCCTGAGATCAAGAGTCACATGCTCTCTGCCTGAGCCAACTGTGTGCCCCTGGGCCACATTCTTGATGCTGTACTATCAGGGAGACCTCAGGGTGGATCACGGGGTCAGAGGGAGGGGGAACCAAGGAGGGCTTCCTAGGGGAGGCTTCCTTTTCAAAACTTTTCCTCAGCAGCCCAGTCCTAAGAGGAGAACCCAAGCCCCTTAGTCTGGCATTTGAGACTACAGAATCTGGCTCTTCCTGCCCTTTCTTCCTCTTCTCCACTCCCTTCTTCATCCTGCCAACCCAACCCCTTTCTGTTCCTTGATCACACAGCACTCTCACATCGGATTTCCATGCTGTTCCCTCTGCTCTTCCCATGGGCAATCCCCATCCAACCTTCAAGATGCAGCTCAAGTGACTCATCCTCTGAAGCCCCAGCTTGGTGTGGGTCCCACAGTTCCAGGGGCTTCCCTCTGCACAGCACTGTTCACACTGCAGGGTTATAGGTCTCCACTCCTGCCTCCCTCATCAGACCGGGAGTCCCTGAGAGCAGGGTCTGGGTCTGGGTCCATTCTGTGTCCCCAGTGACCAGCCCCGTGGGCACCAAGCAGGCATTGGAGAGTCGCTGTTGAGTGAATCAATGAATGGATGGACACAGAAATGCAGGAACAGGAGCATGTCAAGTGGGTAGATTGTACAGGCCCAAGCAGCAGGAGCCTGGGGAGCACAGACCTGACCCGACAGCAGCCCGGCTCAGGGTGAGACTCCCAGGCCATTAAGACCGAAGGCGGGTACTGCTGGGAGCTCTGCCTCCCCTATTTGGCTAGATCCCAGCCAAGCCATCAGCAGTCCCCAGGGACAGGAGGCTGGAGTGGGAAGCAGAAAGAGTGGCAGGAGCTGCTTGGTGGGCAGGGGCAACTGGGGGGTGTGGGGAGCATAAAGGCAATTAACCCTCACTGAGCCAACCCAGTTCAGGCAACCAACAGGTCCCCTGCAGGCCCTGAGGAAAGAGGCCTCAGTTTGCCTCTGATAAAGAGCTTCAGCCTCAGCCTCGTAGCCAGAGCAGGTTGACAAAGACATAGCCTCAGTTTCCACGGCTCCATGATCTCCAACCCTCTTCACCCTGGTCAGAAGTCCTACAGGGGATCTCTCCTGCTACCTTGTTGGCCTGAGCTTTCCAACAGCTTTTCCCTCCAACATCCTGACCCTCTGAGGTCCTGCCACTGCATCTCCCACCTGAGTCCAAGCTGAACCACCTCGACGTCCCCCATCCCATCGTTTCCTAAGCCCTCCAACCTCTCCCTTCAGAAAGGCCCTGGTCATCTGCCCCTTGGCCCACCTGGCCCCGGACCTCCCTGATGTCCACAGTGGCCTGGCCCCCCTGTCCCGTCTCTCTTTGCTAGTCCAACCTTGACCATGCCACTGAGGAAGCTTTCTCAAACTCACAGAATTCTGTCCCTCCACCACACAGAACCTTCTTGGACTCCCTAGGGCCCTCCGGATAGAACCCAAGAGGCCTGGAGTTCAAAGTCCTGCAGGACCGGCTGCTACCAACCTGGTCAGCCTCCTCACTGCTCCAGGGATAGGGGGATCCCCACCCAGGGCCTTTGTTATGCTGCTCCCACTCCACCCCCACCTGTTACCTAGATCCTGATCTTTAAGCTTAATTATTCTCAAGCCATTTTATGTCTAGGAAGCTTAGGAGGCCCCAGAGGGCAGGGCCATTGTTGCCTATTTCATTTCTGCATCTCCCCACAGGGTGTAGAATGAATTGTCCTGGGCTCACAGAGGTGGTCGCACATTCAGCCACCCCCGCCCTGCCTCGGTGGGTCACAGTGTCCCAGCTGTGTCCTCAACCAGCAGGGGAAGGAAACAGCCACCCACGCACAGTCAGATGAACACACACATAGAGACACACACACGTACACCAGCCACACAGGCACCAATATACACTCAAGCGCACCAGCACACGATCACACACCCACACCCGAACACTTATGCCACACACACACAGCGCAACACTAATATTCACGCACTAACAAATAAGCACACAAACAGGAAGGTGCGTGGAATCAAACAACGTGCTCAGTTTTGAGTCACTTTATTTTGCAGACGCGGCACACAGATTAACATGCGTGCCAACACATACGTTCAAACTAACACACACACACCTACACCCACACACACGGCAACCTGCACTCACACGTGTGCAGATGACCTCTCACAGTCACACAGGTTTGCTCACACATCCTGCCAGGCCACCGCACATTCAGCCACCAAGGACTCTACAGGCCCTTGTACACCCCACAGGTCCCCTTGCACCTCACACCTGTAACACACATACACACACCTTCACGTGCAGGCATAGAACTGCACCTCCACTGACCTGAAGACACACATCCCTTGCCCCCCACCTCAGCAGCCCTCAGATGGTGGAGGGGAGCCCCCACAGAACCCCCCATTCCACTCACCTGCACGTGCACCCATGCACGTGGATGCACATGAGGCTGGTGCACAGGGGCCTCATTCAACCAGCCTCGTGGCTCTCTGGGACAGATGTTTTGGGGTAAAGTTGCCGAAACTAGTGGCTATGAATCCCAGTCCCACAAAAGGCGGTGGCCCGGGACCCTATTCTGTTCCAGCACCACTTATTCATATTCATGTTTGTTCTCTCTCTCTCTCTCTCTCTCACACACACACACACACACACACACACACACAACACTGGGTCACAGACATCTCACCTTCTCTAGGGTCCTGAACCAGTTTATCTCAGCCCCCCAGATCTCCTTGGAACTCCCTGCAGAGACACCCCCCACCCCTAGCCCCTGAAAGGATAATTCAGGTTCATTACCAACCCCTCCCCCAGCCTCTTCTATGGGACACCACCCTCATCACCCCCTAGGTTGATGTCTGAAACCCCCACCCCTGTGCAGAGCCGCCCCCCCCCCCCCGCCCCAGGCTACAGTCCAGCAACGGGGCGCCCAGGAGCAGGATCGATCCTCCCACGTGGCTCAGCTCCACGCCAACCCCAGCTCCTCAGCGGCACTCCCAGGACCCTAGTCCCTGGTATGCCTTGCAGCCGCTCACCCAAACCCCAGCCCCTGGATAGTACTCACGGCTCAGCCGGTCGCGCTGCCGGGTACTGCTGGCTCCTGCAGAGGATGGAGTGGCCGCATGCCTGCCCCATCGCTCCTCATCGTCTGCCTCCCCAGCCAGACTAAGGTGGCACCTCGTCCTGTCCACCCTGCCCGGGGTTCCAGGCAGGGTGCCTGGCCCAGTGGGCACAAGGACCAAGAGCAGTAGCCTGTCCCCAACTCAGTCTGGACTCAATACCCCAATCCAGCGCTGCTGCTGCTGCCCCAGTTGCTCCCACCTCTCCGGCTGCCACTGCCTCTGCCGCTAGGCTGGCTCCGGGAGGAGGTTGGAGCAGGTCTGATAATGCAGAAGGGGGAGGGAGGAGGGAGGAGGAACAGAGAGGCCCAGACAGAGAGGGAGAGAGGGAGGGAGGGGTAGAGAGAGACTCTGGCTGGGAGAGAGGAAAAGAAAGACTCACACACAGAGGAACAGACAGAGACAGAAACAGAGACAGAGAGAAACAGACAGGAAGGAGAAATACATGAAGGAAAGAAGAAAGGGAGCAGAGCTCCAGAGAGATCAAGATGGAAATATAAAGAGATCAGAGAGGCATAGGGAAAACACACACAGAGGAACAAAGACAGAAAAGAAAAGAAGAAAAAAAAAAGCAGAGATGGAAATGGGGGAGGGGAGAGAGGGAGAGAGACAGACAGACATACAGACAGGCAGACAGACTGAGGAACCCAGAGAGGTAGGAGGATGAAGGATTTGCACTGTGCACTGACTAGAATGGGAGCTGGGGTGAGGGGCAGATGGACGGAACCCAGACCCTGTGCTACCCCATCACAGAGGCTCTCAGGGTCAGGGGACACTTCTCACCCTCCTCAAGAAAGGAAGGGCTGGGCCTCCAGGCAGAATCAGTTCCTCTGGGCTCCCTGAGTCGGTATCATGTATAGGGGGTGCATCCCCAGCATAGAGCTGGGGATGCAGGAGGCTCTGGGTGCTCTTGTTAATGGTCTTTGAACTCAGAGCTTTGTCACTGAGTCGAGCTCTTGGTGGCTCTGCTTAGCTGGGACACTGTGGGAGCTGACGCTGAAGCATGCACTTTTTTAAAAAAATATTTTTTTAAGTTGATTTCTTTATTTTGAGGGTGAGGGAGGGTCAGAGAGAGAGGGAGAGAGACAGAATCCCAAGCAGGCTTCACACTGTCAGCACAGAGCCCGATGTGGGGCTCGAACTCATGAACCGTGAGATCGTGATCTGAGCCGAAATCAAGAGTTGGACGCTCAATCAACTGAGCCACCCAGGCGCCTCAAAGATTTTATTTTTAATCTCTACACCCAACATGGGACTCAAACTCACAACCCTGATGAGTCACATGCTCTACTGAATGAGCCATCCAGGCGCCCAGAAACATGCACTTGTACTAGCAGTTGTGGGCACAACTTGCCCACGTGGTTTTCAGTGTCCACAGGTTATAGGCATAGGAAGAGGACTGTTGTACCTCTGCCCTGTTGCCAGAGAGGACTCCTCAGGAGGAAGCCTTAACCCAATGGAATTGGGGCATTTTAGGCAATGGACATGTAGGGAGTTGTCTCAGCAGAGGGCCTGTTGGACATAAAAGAAAATGCTCCACACCTTGAGGCGGGAAATGGGGGTTCAAATGCTGGCTCCTCCACTAACTTATTCATTTGTTCACAAACCTGTCATTGGCCAACTTCATTATATATGACTCAGACAGCTCCTTGCCTTGGAGAAGCACCCAGTCAAGGTGTGTGTGTGGTGGGGTTGGGGGTGGGGGGGGGGGAGGCAGGAGATGAAATGACTTGTAGTGTGACAGAGGGAAGCACAGAGTATGTAGTGCCCAAACAGGGCCTCTGACCCAGTCTGGGGTTGGTAAGCATTCCTGTAGAAGAGAATATCAGCTGAGTCTTTAAAAGGAGGAGACCAGGAAAAGCAGGTATATTCCAGGCTATGGGGGCCATGTGTAATCCTCACCAATAACCTCACTTCTCTGACCTGTGGGGACAAGGACCCCTGCCACACACAACAGGATCCATGCAGAAGCGCCCATGAGACTGAGTGAAAACCTAATCCCTGTTAACAGGCACAGAGGTGCAGCGGTGGTGGGATGGACAGGAATGATGCAGCTTGTGCAGGAGGCCTGTCCAGGCTGACAGAAAGCAGTTTTCTCATGGCTTACTAAGTGTCAGGAAAGAAACTATGAGGGAGCTTTTGCTTCCCACTGTGGCCCCAGAAGGTCTAGTTTCAGATCTCTGAAAGCTCTGGGCAAACTGTTTTCTCAGCCTGACCCATACCTGGGACCTTACTGCTCCATGCCTGCTGGCTAGGAAGGCATTTCTCGGGCCCAGAAAGCCAAGGCCCTGGATCATGTCCAGTCTTGGCCTCTCACAACTCCCCTTCACGCCCCAAGGAGCCTGGCAGTAAGAAGCTGAGTCAGAGGAGCTCAAAGGAGGGCACCTGCCGGGCACAGGAGAAGCTGGTGCGTTGAAGCCTCACCTGCCCCTCAGCCTCCTTTCTGCCCTCTCACTCTGGAAATGATGGTGGAGGCCTCATCTTCAGAAACCTCCTGGGAATATACCCAAGCAAGACAGGTAGGAGGGAAGGTCTCCTCCCATCCCACTACCACACCAGACTCCACAGTTGCCCCAGAACAAAGAAGTCTGCAGGAATGAGGTGCAAGATCCAGGACTACTGGGTACTCTGGTACTCTAGGACTTACAGCCAGGCAGGTAGAGGGTCAAATCCCAGCTCTGCCATCCATGCACCCTGGGCAAGTTATTTAACTTCTCTGAACTTCAGTTCAGCTTTCTCATCTGAAAGGAGAGGTCACAAATTCCAAGTTCAAAGAGTTGTAAGGCTTTGGAAATGTCTGTAAAGTTCCCAGTAAAAAGCCGTAGTCCTCTCCTCCCTTCCCTTTTCCTAAAGAGGTTGAATTGGTGGGGCTGAGGGAGTAACAGCCTGAAATGCTGGGGTAGGGGCTCTTGTAGGGCACTGCCGGAATGGTGGGGGTGGGGGGTGGGGAGGCTTCTGAAAGGGGAGAGGGGCCGGTGTCCTGGCCTGCTCTTCCCACCTCCACCTCCATCTGGCCTGCTAGGCCGGCGGCAGGAACCGAGGGCCCGGAGCGATTACCGCGAAGCCCCGCCCCGCCGCAGGCCCCGGCCGCTCTCCCGGGTGCTGATCGGGGCGTGCCGCGTTCACGGGCCCTGGCCCGCCGCCCTGCAGCCGGTCAGCAGACACCGGTTTTTGCTAGTTGGGGATCTGGCAGGAGGTGAGAGGAAGCTGGGAGGCGGGTGGGTGCCCGAAGCGACGGGAAGATGCAGCCTCTGAGATCCAGCCTCCGCCCTGCGCCCACTGCCTCGCGAGGACTGCAGGCTCCAGCTACCTCCTCGTTGCCAAAGAAGGCGGCTTCTTCTCAGCGCCCTCTCCCGCCGCCTTCCTGTTTCCCTCCCACCTTCCAGACGGCCCCTCCTCTGTCTCTCTCGCTGGCTCATCCTATTTTTGCCCCCTCAACATGGGTGCTCTTCACAGGGGCACCGCGCCCTGTCTCTCTCCTCTTTCTCCACCCCACCTTCAGGGAGCTTGGAGCCTTCCCCAAACGCACCAACTTCTAGTGCCTCCCCACCCCCACCCCCACCCAGGCCCAGCCCTGTTTCTGGGGCTCCAGACAACCAATACAGGTTGCCTCCTGGACATCTGTGGGAACATCCCAGAGGCCCCCATACACCTGAATATTCACATCCAACGTATCTTTTGTCTATCAAAGGCATCAGCAAACTTCAAATCCCCAGTCTAGAAACTACAAAGTCGCTTTGCCTCTTCCTTCTCCTGCACCTCCTGTATCAAATCTATCACCGCCAATTCTCCCTCTGTAATTCTCTCCCATGTATTCACTCCCTCCATCACCCCCCTGGCCCTGCTTACTTTCTCCTCCTCTGGTCTTTCTCCAGCCCCCTACCCCAATTCAACGCCTCTATTCCACTCCACCCTGCACCGAGCACTATCTATCCGGTCAGGTAACTCCTCAGAATCCTTGCATGGCTCCCCAGTGGCTTCAGGATAAAGGCCAAGCTCCTCAGCCTGATACCTGAAATCTCTCATGATAGGCCCTGAGGTCTCCATCCTCTGCTCCACATACAGCAGGGTCCAGTCCTTAAGCCAGTCCTTTCTTCCCCTTTGACTTGGTACCACCTGTTTCCCAGGCTCACTTCCCTCTCCTCTTTCTTTTCTCTGCCCATTCCAAATCCTGGCCTATCCTTCCTGGACCAGTTCAGCCCACACCCTGCCCTTTCCCACAGGGGACAGGGTGGGCAGGAGGGGTCACTGGGTTCTGGGCTGAGCAGCCTCTGGCTGCCTCGCTCTTCCCTGTCATCTGCCCTATCACCTCACCCCCCCCCCACCCCCGCTCAGGTTCACCTAATTTCTTCTACTGGATCACCCTTTCCTCAAGAACAGGCCAAAATCCTATTCACCTCAGCCCCAGTCCCCAGCCTTTGGGCAGCCTAACCAGGGACAAGTGAGAAATGTTGATGAAGTAAAGTAGGAAGGAGGGAGACACAGGTGAGTGTGGAAACGAAATGGTGTGCTCTGGAGCTCAGTGCAAAATCACATCAGAGCAAGCCTTCAATAAAAGGCTGCAGGTGGATGGGGGGACACAGGAAGATGAGGGGTCCTCACTGACCCGCTCTGTGCAAACCACCCCCCACCCCTGTCCAAGGGCAGACTGAGACCATAGAGTATCCCTCAGCCTTCTCAGGGGAAGGCTGGTAATTGGTGGAACATGGATTTCACGGAGCATTGGCCTGAAAACCCCTGGGTGACTCCCTCTGGCTGGGGACCAGGATGGGCCCACATCTGGCTCTTGGCAACAGACGCCTGGGGGTGGGGAGAGTGGGAAGCTCAGGGAGCCATCTCACAGTGCTTCTCTGCCTCTTCCTCAGCCAGGAAGCTGCCACCTGTGACTCCAAGCATAATGACCGAAGGAGCACCAACTCCATTCCAAGGGCCTGGCATAGTTCCCTGTGTTCCCACACTAAGCACAGACCCGATCACACCATGGGTGACAAGGCCCTTGCTGACAAAGGAGCAAAAAGCCACCCCAGGCCCCAGAACAGTTGTAAGGTGGTATGGCTTCTTCACCTCAGGAAGGTGGTTTTGGGGACCCAGGCCTGAGGGTTGAGGTGTTGTGAGCCTGCTTCAGATCCAGGATCTGTCAGAACTGCCCTATGAAAGAAGGGGTAACCTCACACAGAGGTAGGAAGCTCCCCATTCCTGTTGGGTAGGGGGATGAAGTGGTGGAACAGACGGCCAGTGCAGGAAGGGAAGAGACAGCCAAGGCTTATCCCCTCAGGCCAGAACCCAGTGATCCTTCCTGTCTACACTGCCCTGTGGATGGGGTGGGAGAGCAGGGGGTGCTGAACTGGCCCATGGAGGATGGACAGAGTTGGGGTGGGCAGAGAACAGGAAGAGAGGGAAGTCAGCCTGGGATGGGGCTAGACCAGACACTTGGAAGTGTCTTCTGCCTAAGGTTGAAGTCATCCCCAGAAATATGGACCAGGCAGCACAAGATGCCAGAGCCAGTGGAATCCCATCCCTCATGGTGCAGAGGGGGAAAAGAAGGCAGAAACATGCCTAGGCCACACAGGGAGTAAAGGGCAGGGCTAGACCTAGGACCAGGGATTCCTGGCTACCGCCCCCCTCCACTGCCTCATTTTCTTTGTAATCTTCCGCCTCTCCCTCCTCCTCACCTCTTCCACCTGGGGACAAGGCTAGGAAAAAAGGCCATGACCCTGTGGAAGCATCCCCGTGGATGGGGAGCTTCAGCAGAGATAGGTCAGAACAGAAGTGGGCCCTGTGGCTTCATACTCTGGGGAAAGTTTTACTCTCCCTGGGGTCCTGGCCCCAGCTCCCTCACCTCCACTACCCTCCAGTGCAGCACACCTGGATGCTCCTTGCCATGAGGCCCTGAGCTGCCCACTCAGCCCTAATCTACCTCTTCCCCCTTAACTCCCCGCACCTGACTGGGGGCGGGAGGGGGTGTGACTCAGTGGGATAAAGGTAGCTGCTATATTTGAATGATTACATAAGCCAGGAGGGAGGCAACTGCACTGTGACTCCATCCAGGTTGGTAGACAAGCTGAAGCTGGGCCCGGGAGGCAGGGTCTCCTCCCTCCATCACACAGGTCCAGCCTGGACTTGGACGGACTCTACAAGGACCTGGGATTTGTGAACATGCGTTGCTGGACTGCAAGGCAGGTCTTCCCTAGGGCTAACCACACTAGGAAGGCTCTGGTCCCTCTCCACCTTCTTAGAAAAATAACCCCCTGGCTTCTAGAAACCCTAAGGCCAAACTTAGACTAAGCCCGAGATCCTCCCCATGGACTCTCTCCAGAAGGAAAAACAGAACTGAAAACACAGTTTGTCAGTGATTTTGAAAAAGAGTGCCTGCTGGGGAGGGCACCAGGCATGAAGCTGGGGCTCACCAGCACCATCTGGGAAGGACCTGTGTTTCTTCTTAGCCACACCACTTATTAGTCACCTGACATTGTCAAGTCCATGCCTTGGTTTCTTCACCTATAAAATGAGAACAAGAGGTATCTTCCTCATGGTGTTTGTTGTAGGGATTAAATGAGAAAACACTTGTAAAGCCTCAGCCCAGGAGGCTGTGGGTGCTTCACGGTGGCTCAACATTCTCATTTGCATCATTATCATTGCCGATACTAAGGACGGGCTAGAGACCTCCCGGGGGGAGGGCCGGACCCCAGGTTGGAATGACCCCTTTGCCCCAGTGACCACTGACCTGGGTGGAAGGTGGGAGACCAGAGAACTGATGTCTGAGAGTCAGGAGCCTAGCCAGACTTGCTGGGTTCCCCTAAGCAAGCCCCTGACCTCTGGCCCTCAGTCAGTAAAAGACCCTCAGGTCCCCAGCTCTGGAGCTCATGCTTGCATGAGAATCCTCCCTGCCCCCGCCATGTCCCACCATGGGGATTAGTGACTTGTGGCATTGGAAGCTGGGGTGCAAGTCCGGATGGTCAGGATGGGGGTACCCTGGCCTGGTATGAGCTGGGGATGGGCACTAAAACAAGGCCCATCTCCTCAGGGCCTGTTGGCAGTTCCTAGGGGATCACAGGGGGGCCCTAGGAGGAGGAAGGCTGTGCCCACCCAGGCTGTGTTGCCATGACGCTAGTCTCCATGGTGCCAGGCATGCAGTTCTCCCCTCACCCAGGAGGAGGGGCTGAAAGTGACAGGATACAAGGCAGCTCGGGTCCCTGGGTCCCCTAGGCCTATCCCTGTCTCCGTAAGCTCCCCCCCACACACAAGGTCCCCATCCTGAGCCCCTCAGGAGGGAGGGCAGGGAGGAAGCACAATTTCTACCTCAGAGGGCCAAGAGTGACAAGAGAGGACTCAGAATGACTGAGGTGCAGGAAGACATAGACAGGAGCATAGAGAAGTGGCAGAGGGAAGGACAGAGAAGCTGAGGAGAGACGGAGGGAAAAGCGGGCAGTGGGGAAGAAGGGGTGGGAGGGAGGATGCTGTAGTTACGGAGGCGGATGTGCCTCCCAGGCTGACAAGTGGTGGGAGGGCCGTCCAGCCCATCCCTTTGGTCTCAGTGTTTTGAGGTGGGTGGTGGTGGGAAGAGAGTGGAGGAGGGGGAGCAGGGGAGGGGCAGTTTTCCTAGAGAGCTCTGTGGTGGGGGCGTTTAGACACGTGCCATGCATGTGTCTGTGTGCGCGCACGTGCAGGCGTGTGTGCATCTGGAAGTGCAGGCTGAGGTGTGCAGGCACGTGTGTATAGGGCATGAATGTGTGTGTGGCATGTGTATGCCTGTGCCACTGTGTCTCCAGGGTGATAAATACAGCAGTAGGAGCTGTAACCAGGGCAAAGAAAGTGCGGAAATTTCCACAAGCTGAAAGTGGCATGGGAGAGGGGACACGCTAGGGCTGGACCAGCTTGGGCTGACCAGGGGACCTTGCTCTGATAGCTCTTCCCCGGGCCAGTCCCTAGATGGGTGCAAGTGACCTGGGCATGTGAACACACATTCTAAGTGCACACAGCATAGCAAGATAGAAGAACAGTCCAGAAGAGCTTCCTGAAAGAAGTGTCACATTGGAGGAGAGGCTGGGAGGTTCATGTTAGCTGTACTTATTATGTGTGTGTATGTGAGACAGACAGACGTTTCCCAGGTGCGAGCCTGGGATCACTTAGGCCACAGAGCTAGCTAAAGGACTAGGAGCTATTCCTTTTTCTGGCTGGGGAAGACCCTGAGGACTCCATTTGTCTGGAATGTAGTTGTATTTCAGAGGCAAGAAAGGCAAAATCCCCAATACCAGAGACACTGGGGACAGGCCCTGGGGCACTCAGCTGCAACCACACAGGCTGCTTACTGCAGGCTCACATCACCTTGCCTCTGGTTCATGCCATTCCCTCTTCTGAAGACACCTTTCCCTCTTAACTCCACCCACAGAAATATGCTGGTCTTTTTAGCCTCACCCCCTCTGTGGAGTCTTTCCTGATCAATACACCTACCGGAAGGGCTTCTTCCTTCCCCACAGCATTTACTCATCTGCTCCCCCTCATGGTTCAGTAAAGCACTGCACACAGTAGGTGTTCAAGAAGTGCTTGTTGAAGTAAAATATGTCGGACCTAGGGGTGCCTGGGCGACTCAGTTGGTTGAGCATCAGACTTTGGCTCAGGTCATGGTCTCATGGTTTGTGAGTTGAAGCCCTGTATTGGGCTCTGGGCTGACAGCTTGGAGCCTGGAGCTTGCTTCAGATTCTGTGTCTCCTTCTCTCTCTGCCCCCGTCCCCGCCCCCCACCCCTGCCCTTCTCTCTCAAAAATAAATAAACATTTAAAAAAAATTAAAAAACATATATATATATATATCGGGCCTGAAGACTCTGGATGCTAGGTCTCCCCAGACATGTTTGAGAAGGGGATTATCAGGGGACAGTGTTAGGTACTTCACACTTACTAGCTCATTTAATCCTCCCATTAGTAGGTACTATTAATATCTCCAAAGCAGATGAGAACAGTGAGGATCAGAGACCTCAGGAACTCAGCCAAAGCTCCAGAGCTTATAGATGGGAGTGTCGGCATCTGCCCAGCTGGCATCCACACCCATGCTTTTCCAAAACAGCAAGCTGTGGGCAGGGGGCTCAGGAGCCACCAGAGCTTGAGGCCAGAAGAGAAGGCCTTAGCTCCAGGTCCCCCCGCCCCCAAGATCTGGGGGAAGTGGGGAGGAGGCAGGGCTCCTTCCCAGTCCCATTGATTTCCTGCAGAGCCTGGGGATCTCCTGAGGTCCAGAGGCCCTCGAAGGCTGCTGAACACTTTTCAGGGTGGGCAAGTTGAACAGGAAGGAGATGGCATCCCATATCCCATCCCATCTCCCAGCCCCTCCCCTGTTCTGTCCCTACTCTCCATCCACAAAGCCCTCACCACCCAGGCTGACTTGCCACAGCCTTCTCTCCCAGGGCTCACTGTGGTCCCCTGCAA
Organism: Leopardus geoffroyi; assembly: GCF_018350155.1. NCBI lineage: Eukaryota > Metazoa > Chordata > Mammalia > Carnivora > Felidae > Leopardus > Leopardus geoffroyi. Next base: position 59,099,330 of record NC_059329.1, on the reverse strand, counting down.
TCAGACTCAGACTTGGGTCACCCAGTCCTCTTCTCCCAGCATCTCAACCCACCCTCACGCCAACTTGCACCCCTCCCAACCACGTGTACCTGGCAAGGCTTCCACCTTTCAGGCCCAGCTTTGGGGAACCTCAAAGAAAGCCTCCTCCCTCTCCAAGAGTTGCTCCCTACTTTTCAGCAGGTCCAGCTCTGGGCTCCTCACACATCTACCCTCCACACCCACCCCCACCCCCAGCCCAACCTCAAATAATATGTGAAAAAACCACTCAAGGTCCCAAGAAGCCCCATTTCTAGGAATCCTTGTGGCCACAACCAGCAGAGCCTCCTGGCATAACCCACCCATCACACTGCTGTCATTGCCACAATGCATTAAAGTTCAGGCCTGAAGGCTTCTGTTGGGATGCTATCCCTGATCCCAAGGGTTAGCACTTTAAGCTATCATTAACTCCTGACAGTACAGATCCCCTTCCCCAGGGGACATACCAAGTGGAGAGAGCAGAGTTGGACATGCCAAGTGGAGAGAGCAGAGCTGAAGTCAGGAGGGGTGTGGAAGAGGGAGACACCCCTCTCCCCTACAAAGTGGGATAGTAGAAATGGACCCCAGCCCTGATTCAGGAGAGTTATGGGCCCTCAGGCAAGTTGACTCACTTCTCTGAGCCTTTCTTCCTCTGCCAGGAGGAGACAGTGCATAGAGCACAGGTGCTGACCCACAGTGGGTACTTGGAAAAGAGCTATTCTCTCCTCCTGGCTCCTAGATCTTGGGAGTCCAAAGCACTGTGCTGCCTTCCAGAATATCACTAGTCTTGGGGTTAAAGGAAGGGCCAGGTTCCACCCCACACTCCAAGAGAGCAAGGTCTGGGTGAGCACCGCCACACTGGGGCCCCCAGAACCTGTCCTGGGACCTCCAGAACCTGTCCTGGGACCAGCCACATTGAGCTATCCACGGCTGCCCCCTGGTGGCCCAATTCAGTCACTGCAGCCAGTCCCTGAGCCTGTCAGTGACACTGGCAGCCTAGCATGGGGCACTTCTAAGTCTCACCCACCCTCTCTCTGCACCTCAGAACTAGCTGGTCAGTCTGAAGTCAGATCCTGGGAAGAATTCCAGCCCGTGAGCACTTGGACAACAGTCTTGGCCTAGCTGCAGGCAGGCAGAATGGTCATTCAATCTGTCAGCCTGGCCTGGAGCAGCCCGGTTAGGGCAGGATAAGAGTGGGAGACTCCAGGGGCTTAGCCCCAGCCTGTGAAACTGACCAGAAAACCCATTCCAGTCTGGCATCCACCTCCCCTTCTCAAGAGACAGGAACAAGGAACCTGGAATCCAGGACCCCAAGACCCCATCCATATACACAGGCCTCCCCAGGGCTGGATCACATGAATCAGAGATCATATGACCCATCTCCACCCTGTTTGCCCAGCCCCACTGGCTGAAGCTAAGGCTGGGAGGTCAGCCTGTCTGCCTGCTGGGCCCCTGGAGAGAGGCCGTTAATGAGGCTCCAGGCAGAGGCAGGAATGTGGTGTCTGGCACCTTCCCAGGGAGTCCCAAATAGGTCTCTGAACAGCTCGTTATCTCCCCCACTTGCCAGGGCCTTGTCTTCCTGGAGGAGACAACCAGGCAGTGCCCAGTGAGGACAGCTTCCTGGTGCAAGGCAGGGCCCTCCTCCAGAGGGACATGCATAGGGATAAAGGGACACCCGAGGCTCTTCTTCCTAATTTAATAAAGCTCCTGTGACTTTGTGACCTGGTGTTTCAGAGGGGCTGGTGAGGGGCTGCCCTGGATCACTCACATGCCACACCCAGGCCCCGGCCCAGACTCTAGACTACAGCAGGGAAAGGAGCTTGGTCCAGCTGGGGTCTGTCCTGGCCAGGGTCAGGACCGGTATTCCCCACCCTGACTGCACAGGCATGCACTGGGGTGGCATGGAGCTGGGCCGGGGCTCTGCCTGGGGCAGGAGGGAGTGGCTAAACAGCTCAGAGCCTGGAAAGAACAGGGCCCACGTCCCCCCCCCCCCCCCCCCCCCCCCCCCCCCCCCCCCCCCCCCCCCCACTTCAGGATACTAGGCACTCACCTCTGGGCCTCCTGAACTCCTGTCCCCTCCTACACTGGAACACCTGAAACCCCCAACCAATCACAGGCTTCAGCACCGTAGGATAAAATATACAGATATATTTATATTATCAAAAGGCCCCCAAAGTGGGGAAGGGGCACCAGGCAGCCTGGGCCCTCCCAGTCAGCCTAGACCAGAGGAGGCTCCTCAAGTCCCCCAGCCCCAGTTCTAGGCTATAGAGAAACTTACCCAAGAGCTCCCTCCCTATCCCAGCTGAGTGTTCCTTTAGAGCATCCACTTTTTGCTGTTCTGGAGTTTGTGACAAGAGGGTGGGCTCCCTTCCAGCGGGGGCCCCAGGGCTTCGAGCCTCTGCAAGGATGGTGGTCCTCCAGAGTTTCTGAATGATGCACATCCCATCTCTCCAACCCCTCAAACTCAGGGTGGGTGACCCTGGAGTGGGGAGCAGGCCAGACCAGGCCAGGAGAAGCACCCAGACAACAGATGAGGGGTCCTCCTCAGGCAGACCCTGCTGCCCCCCCACTTCCTGGCCAGGGAACCCCATGTTGCAACCAGGATGTGGGATGTGGGGTGCGGCTTCCTCATGCATCCCCTGCTGGTTCACACCAGGCACGCAGGGCACGAGGGTGTCTGAACAGGAAGGCTTCAGGGCGGCAGAGTCTCAGAGCCAGGGGCTGGCTTCTGCGCTCAGACGTTGCGGAGGAGCTGTGGGAAGGTACAGAAGCCCAGATTCCATAAGCACTTTGTGAAGGTTCACAGGGACCAGCGGCCCTGCTGAAGCTTCTGCAGCTGCTCTGTAGTGCTGGCTTGGGAGTGCTCAGGTCAGCCGGGGTCCCCAGGGCCAGGTAGAGAGGGGGCTCCTGAGAGCTACATGAACCAAAAGAGCCCGTCAGGACTGCTAGGAGGCTGGAGGGAGGGGGCCAGGGGGCAATCGGGTGAGTCAGGTGGGAGGCGGGCAGCAGCCAGGTCCCAGGGCTCTGCCCATAGGAATGGAAAACTACTCACAGAAAGGGGGTCCGCAGCAAAGGCGGCCACACTCCTTCGCATTTCGTTCTCACTGCCGCGCAGAGGGATCAACGAAACACTGCCCAGCCGGACCTCAGGCACTGCCCGGGATACACGGGAGGGCTCCGAGGGCCACACCAGGCCGTCATGCTGGGGAGCAGGGGAAGAGGCGGACACTCAGCTCACCCAGACACTCAGCTCCAGATCCACCCACCCTTCCCAGAAACGCCTCCAGCTATGATCTGAGGTGACCCTCTCAGCTTTGATCCCAGTCGATATGAGAAGCAGCTGTTAGGAGAACATGACTGTATCCCTGGCAGAACCCAGCCAGTTATGTTACTCAACAACCCCCACCTCCAGGTCCACAAACAAACTGCTCCAAGAATGCAGCACCAAGAAAACAGTTCTAGAGGAACATGTGTGTGCTTTCTTTCACCAGGAACCCACAAAACTATAGAATCTGCCTGTTTCCCTTTAGGCTTGACTACCAGGAAGCTCGGGGCTAAAAGAACTCAGCCCACAGCCCTGGCACAGTTCTGTCAGCCTTTTCCCTAAACAATTCTGAGCTCTCATTTAAAATCTGTGGCTTAAGTCCAACCCCTCCCACTCCCAACCCCTCACCCCAGCCCTGCTCTGGCTCCAAGCTCCTCCTAGCCTGTTCCCACCTGGCCCACTGTGGCAGCCGCCTCACTCCTTCAGCCTGTCCTCCCCTGCACGCTACATCTAGAACGAGCCCTCTCAGACGCAAACTTGCACACCACTTTCTTGCTTAAAACTCTCCCTGAAAACTGCTGACTAGGTCAAGTTCAGCTCCCTTGGCATGGCCTTCAAGGCTCTTTCAGATCTGACTCCTGAATCTCTTTCCAGTGTCAGCTTCTGGTACTCCTGGCTTCTCTTTACACCCCACTGGGCAATCTGTGGTTCTGTTGCCATGCCTTTCAATAAACTGTTCCTTCTGCCTAGAAGCCTCCCTGACCTGCCCCCGCCCCCCCCCCCCACCTCCAACCGCCTTTGCTTGATGAAGGCTTCCTCATCCTCAGACTCAGCTCCTATGACACCCCCTCCCTGCTGCCTCCCCTCCACACCCACCACCTCCAGCGGGTAGGGTCCCTGGGCTTTTCTCTATCTCCATACACTGACCACATGGGGCTATTTAACAGGCAACTTCAAGGTCTGTTTTCCTTTCTACATGGGCAGTGCCTGAGGGCAGGGGTCTGCACTCTGTCTCTAGCATGCCTGGCTTGAGGTTGCACCAAAGTGGACTCTAGGGAGGGTTTGCTGAGTGAAGAAAAGAATTAAAAGCAACTCAAAATCTCCTTGATGCAATTGATGCCCTATGTAGTGAAGAAGCAAACATACCCATTCTCCATAATGGAAGCCTCACGGGACCCCACCCTGAGCTGGTACCTGCACAAAGAGGAAGGTGGCAAACCACTCCCGGAGCTCCATCTGTGTCTCACAGCAGAGGTACCTGCGGGGCAGGGCACGGATCTGGACACTGCCAAGGCTGAGCAGCCCGCCTGGCTCTCCAGGCAGGGTGCATATATGGACAATAAAGGGACCCAACCAAAGGGAACATGCAACCATCTCTCCCAACCTGGGGTCTCAGGCCAGGGCCCTTACTCACCACTGCTGCTTCTCATGTTTCTCTGTCTCGTGCACCACTGTGAAGCCCCAGCTGCAGAGGAGGGGCAGATGGAGTCACTTGCCAGCCCACAGAGGCCTCCCAGCCCAGGTGCCCGGGACGGAGCCCAGAAGCCTGGGCCAGAGCCGAGGGGCACAGTTCAGGGCCTTCTTGCAAGCACGGCACATTCTGGCCACAGCCTCTTCCTCTCACAGCTCACACCAGCCTCCCAGGCCCTTGGCTCCCTATACCCATGCCACCCCACCCAGGCCTGCCCTAGTCTCTGAGAGACAGCTAGGCACAGCCAGCAGATGAGAGGAGAAAGTCAGAAAACCAAGTCTGGTGGCTATAATTAACAACAATAATAGTGGCGATGCATCACTTTTCCACTTAAAAGCATACCACAACCACCCTTTGAAACAGGTGCACCATTATTTTCCACATTCTACACATGTGGGAAGTGAGGCACAGGAAGATCCCTGAGGTAGTCAGTGACAGGATTTCAATCAAGGCCAGTGGTTCTCAAACATGAGCAAACATCAGAGTCGCCTAAATGGCTTGTTACCATACAGACTGCGGGCCCCACCCCCTAGGATCTGTGACTCAGCAGGTCTGTGGTGGGACCAAGATGTGGGCTGCTAACATGTTTCCAGGTAATGCTGAGGCTGCTGGTCTGGGAGACCACACCTTCAGAACCATGGTATCAACCCCTGTCAAGTTCAAAGCCCCCACTGTGCCGCAACCCCCCCCCCCCCAATCTGTTCTGAGCTCTCCCAGGCCCCCGGCTAACCAGGTCGGTGGCCGGAGTTTCTTCTTCACTCCCAGGTAGACTTTGAGACTCCTGACGGGCCACTCCTTCTCAGGCCGGTGACTCTGGGGTGGGGGCAGGCAGAGGGATGACACTTCAGTCGGTCAGGGTGGGAATTGGGGTGACTGGGTACCTCCCTCCTCCCTCTTCCCACCCCCCATTTGCATCCCAGCACAGGGAACCTCCTGACAAAGCCCTTCCTGTTCACAATCCAGCCCAACTAACCTCCCCACTCCCCCCAGGTTTCTCTCCCTGCAGCAGCATCAGACAGTCAACCCTCAGTCCCCGAGGCAGCCGTTCCAGCAGGACGACCAGGGAGTGATTCTCAGTCCCTTCCTGCTGCCCTACAAACTGGAGAACTGACTTGTAGCATCAGCTGAATCAGATTGTCTATGGAGGGAGAAGTCTGCACCTCGCCCTCTGGCACCAAACTGAATGAGCGTGTATGATCTGAGAGCCTCGGTTGGCTGCTTGGGTCTGTTTGTCTCCGGTTATAGATTCCTCGCCCCTCTCCACCCCACGGAGGCTCCAGGGTTGACCGTGTGAACAGAAGACCTGTGGGGTCAGCAATTACTAGCTCTTTGGTTACACGAGGGGAAGGCTAATGACTCAAGCTGAAGCAGAACTGCTGTTTGGTAGACCAAAGGAAGAACTTTCCAGTGGTCTAGGTCAGGAAGCAAGAGACCGATGTACTGGGGAGGGGCACCAGATCACTGACATGCTCACCTCTGGCCCCCACCTCTGCATATGGGTCTGGGGTTGGAAGGAACAGGCTGGCTCCGAGGCAGAGGTATGGGAGCAATGACCCCCAAGGTAAAGGCTAATTGGAAGTCAAGCTAATGAGCCTTCCTTCTGTTCTGGGAGCCACCTGCTCGAAGCCCTGCCCCCACCAGGCTCCCGGCACCAGTAGGGCACCAGGATGGATGGTAGGGGAGGGGGACTCACTTACAACCAAAACTGGGGGTCAAAGTTTGAGCCACCTCCACCCTGTTCCCACCATTACTCCTAGCCACTCCCAGGCATGGCTCCTTAGCAGGAACAAAAAGAAGGGACTAAGGGATGGCCAGGGAGATGGAAAGTTTCAGGGATTGGTAGACTCCCTGTGAGGCTGCAAAAGGATGAGCTGCCTAGATAAGTGGAGACTTGGGTGCTGTCACAGGGAATGTGGTTTAAGAGGGCTTACTAGAGGGGCACCTGGGTGGCGCAGTCGGTTAGGCGTCCGACTTCAGCCAGGTCACGATCTCGCGGTCCGTGAGTTCGAGCCCCGCATCAGGCTCTGGGCTGATGGCTCAGAGCCTGGAACCTGTTTCCGATTCTGTGTCTCCCTCTCTCTCTGCCCCTCCCCCGTTCATGCTCTGTCTCTCTCTGTCCCAAAAATGAATAAACGTTGAAAAAAAAAAAAAATTAAAAAAAAAAAAAAAAAAAAAAGAGGGCTTACTAGAGACCTTTCACCTTGCTTTTGCCCTGATCCTCCCTGAGGACCGAGTGCCCAAGGGGGCCTGGAAGAAACTGGGCTGTGGACAGGGAGGAAACCGGGCAGTGGGGTCGGAAACCAGGCTGTAAATAAGGGGTGGGCAAATACAAGAAAGAAACCTCCAAGCCAGCAGGAAAGAAGCAAGGCTGAGAGTGCTGAAGAAGTCAGACTGCAGGGTGGAAGGAACCAGGTAGTGGAGATGGAAAGACTTGAGACAGAGGTTGCAAAAGAAGTTAGGCTGTAGACATGAAAACAGCAGGCTCTGGGCACGACAGAAGAAAGGACGTGGGGAAAACCATGTTGCAAGTATGGAAGGCAGCAGGCTGAGGGAATGGAAAGCAGGCTGAGGGCTCGGAGGAAGTTGAGCTGTGGGTGCCAGGGAGGGAGAACTAGAAGCAAGGAGTAGATGAGTTGACAGTGGAAGGAACAGGCTCGTGGGTGTGACAGAAACAACGGTTCCAGTCAGGGCGTGGAGAGAATTGTGGGAATCAAGGAATTCAAACCAGGCTGTGGCTTCCTGAAAATTCGAAAAAACAATCCTCAGGCCTCCACTCCCTCAGGCTCTGGTGTGTGTGGTGTATGCGCAGCACGTGTGTGACAGGAGTATGGCTGAGACAGGAAGGCTGAGGGGGAGATTTGGGGAGCGAGGGGTACATCAGACAACGCAGGACTTCGTTTCTAATCAAAGAGCTCATGTTTCCAGCATTGCTGAGGTATGAGGTCACTGGAAAGAATAAAATTCACCCCTTGATGCTCAAAGACCTCTGCAGGAGCCAAGACTGTTCTAGAATGTGCCTTTCCCAGGTGCTTCAAGGTCTTTAACAATGGAAGTTGCCCAGGCCTTGGCCTGGGTATTCGCATATCCTGAATTGCTGGGTGTTGTCCCAATTTCAAATATTCTGTTCTGTTCCTCCATAAAATAGCAAATGCCAGAATTATCAACACCTCAGTAGCCAAACCACACCCTCCTGGGGCTTCTGTCAGGGCAGAGGTGTGGCTGCCATTCAGAGAGCAGCACTGATCAGCTCTGCCAAAGAGTCCCTGTTTCCTGTACTTCAAGGAATAAAGAGCTCGAGCTCTGATGGGGCTACCTAGAGATGGCTTTAGGCAAGGCACTCGAAGCCTGTTTTCTCACCTGTGAAATGGGGATAATACCCCTCCTCCGGAGGACGCTAGTGGGAGGACATGTCCTAGTATGTGGAGGGCTGGGCACCAAATCTGGCTCACTTAAACATTAGATCTTTTTCCTTTCTCTAGTTCTCGTGCCATTTTCCCTCCATGCTAAGGGATCAGCAACTGCTTTTTCAGGTGCCTCAGCCACCCTCCTTCCTCTCTGCCCACAATGATGGTCTTGCTCCGCTCCAAGCACCATCATAAGGAGGGCATCAGGGAAATAACATCCCAGAACCAAGGGAGACTGAGTGGAGGGGTGAACAGGCCCAGAAGTAAGTAATCATAGAGGGAGGCAAAAGAGAGAAGAGGAGGCATTGCCTACGAGGATCTGTAGGAGCCCAGGCTGCATTAGTAGAGGTATAATGTGCAAAGAGAGGGAGGTGAGGATCCTGGTCTATCTGCTCTGCTCCCTCCATGACAGCTAGGCCTGCCCAGTGTCCTCAGGAGAGGCAAGGGACAGGAAGGGCTGGAATCACTGGTGGGAATAGCTATGGGAGATCCGGTTAGACCCTTGGATTGGAAATACATTTCTGCTGCCCATTACTACAGCGCATCTATGCTCTGTGGCCCCTAAGGCATCGCTGGAACCCACAGGAGCATCACAGGTGGCAGGTTCTCAGCTGAACTTGAGCAAGGGCCTTCTCCCGGCAAAACTATCCCTCTAGGGATAGGGCAGTCCCAAGGGAGGAGTGGATAAGCTCCCCTCTCCCAGAAGTGTGCATGTAAGGGTTGGCAACCAGCCAGGGAGGCTGAGCGGGAACTCCTACCACAGGTGAACTATACCACAAGCCCATTTAGTCTCACCCCAGCATTTTAGGATCAGGGTAGTAGCATGGGCATTCTGATAGTCTTGAAACTCTCTCCATGGTTGGGACAAGGATGGCTCCAGGGGTGGCAGGAGATGAGGGTCAGAGCTCTAATTCAAACCTAGGGGCCTCTGATACTGGCTCCACAGCCTCCACACCTAGTCTTTTGGAAAACTGTAAAGCATCACACTGATGGGGGCTCAACCTTCTTGGGAAAAGGACTCTGGGGCATGGGTGGGGATGAAGGACAGGAGCCCAGGACACAAGCCCAAAGACGGGAGCCAGTGCTGATAGGCAAGAGGGCAGGGAACCATGCCTGAAGGTAGCGAAGAGCTCTGGCTGTGTCCCCAGGCTCCCGCCAGGCTCACTTGGCCCCCAGGTGGTGTAAGGCAGCTAGCAGTTGGCCCACAGCTACTCACGGTCTCAGGGGCCCCGCTCCATGGCCTCTGGCTCTGTTTGATAGAGGATCAGAGTTATGGAAGAAGGAGGTCCGGGTCCACAGCCAGGACAGTGTGTGTGGTGGTGCATGGCAGGATGTGGCAGGTATGTGCAGAAGATGTTGGGGGCAGGGTGCCAAGACCTGGGAGGCCGCCTGGCATGTGGACAGAGTGGGCATGGAGGAGGTACAGCCTGTGAAGTGACAAGATGTGCATGGGCCACGACGGGGGCTGTCACCACATCGCATGTTCTTGTGGGTGCCGTGACAAGGCACAGGCACAGGTGAGACAGCATGAGCCTGACGTGATGGCACCAGAGACTAGCGCCTAGTGGGGCTACAGGGCACAGAAGAGTGGCCACCAAGGGCCACAGCAGAAGATTCCTGACAGTCTATAGCTCTCCTCCACCACTGTGCCACCCCAAGACCCCGCGATGGGGTTGCTCCCACTGGCAGACACTGGCGAATGTTTGTGAATGGGTGTGTGAGCACACTTGGGTACAGACGCTCATTGCAGGGCACGACCCCCTGGGTCACTTACCCGGACCTCCTTGTAGAGCCGCAGGCAGCTGCTGTTGAGGATGAAGTATCGGTCATGAAAGCCACCTGAGGGCAGGCCCAGGCCCAGGAGGCTACGGTCCTCACGGAACTTCATCATGCCATGCTTGGTGTCGCCTACGTGGCTGGCTGGGGGAAGACGGGAGTGGGCGTGGGCTGCACCAACCCCCTGCCCATGGATACAGACACCCAGGGGAGCATGCCAGGATGAAGGAAACTGCCCCAGCCTGCCCCAGCCACCAAAGAGGCCTGCCCACATGGCACCCTCTGCCCAAGCTGCTCCTGCCTGGGCTTCAGATGGAGGGACCCACCAGCCTGCCCAGCCCTGCAGGCGCCACCCACCCAGGCACACCACCTACCCAGGTACAGCAGCATGGCCTCCATGGACTGGTGCTTCTTCACCACCAGGTAGCTGTCCGTGCCCAGCCCGTGCAGGATGGGCAGCACCTTCTCCGCAAAGTGCAGGGGGCGCTCTGGGGGGAGGTCACACCCGCTGTTACTGAGAGACCGAGGGCTGGCACACCCACATATCACCTACACATAAGTGAGCACCACTCCCGCCACCTACCAGCGCCACAACACATCACCATCAGGACTACCCTTTCCACGCTCGAGCTTCAGGTCTGACACAACTGGCTGGGACCAAAGCTGTTCCAACCGAAGCCAGTGATCTTTCCCGTGTCCTCGTTGGGGAAAACACCACCTGCCGAGCCATTCAAGCCAGAAACACAGCTTCCTCCCCCTCTTCCCTCCATATGTTAAATCTCTTTACTTCTGTCCATCATTGTTGCCACGCTGGCCCCCGTTACCATCTGTCCTTGGACTAATACTGTGGCGTTCCGAGGGGTCTCCTGCATGTGCTCTCATTCCCCTCCTCACCTCTCCCTACCCAGCGGCAAGCAGCAACCTCTCCAAACTCCCAGTCACTAGCCCTTCAGGGGCCTTGCGTTGTTGTCGGGCTGGGTGGCCGCCTCTGCCTCTGTCTTCAGTCCCACCCCGTGACACAGCCCCCTCACTGCCCTTATCTCTAGCTCCTCAAAAGGGTGATGTCCATGGTCACCACAGGGCCTCTGCCTGTGCCGCTCCCACTGCCTGGAGACGCTTTTCTCCCCCTTCACCAAGCAACTCCTACTCTTCACCTCCTAGTGTAGGGACTCTGTAGCCAGAGACCCTGTTACAAGCTTTAGTGGCCACTCAAGGCAGTTATCACAGCCTCGGTTGTATGTTTATTACTGTGGCCACAGGATTAATGTCTATTCCATGTGAGACTTACCCCCATGAAGGGGAGGGGCTGTGTGTCTGGCACTCAACAAATAACAGTAAAACAAATGGACAGATACACCCTCATTGTCCACTGCCATTAAGACCACCCTTCACCCTAAAATGCCTTTATCACTGTCTTCACCACCAAGGTACCCTCACAACACCGCCACAACCACCCTTACAAACACCACCCCACCCCACCCTGCCTTACCCCTCTTGCACGGTCATCACCACCTACTGCCCCCTTCACCGTCAATCCCATTATCAAATTCAGCATCGCCACCCTCGCAAGAACACCATTCTCACTGACTCTGAGAAAGCACCGTCACAGTTGATACCATCAACCTCCTTCCCATCAGCCACATTATAGCCATCACCTCAACTCCCCCCGGCCCCCCACCATGCCACCACCACCATCATGGAGGTGACAGTGTGGAAGCAGCATCTATCGTCCAAGACTCCCTTGACCACCACTGTTGCCACACTGTGGGGTAGGGGAGGACAGACTGGGGCAGCAGCTCAGACAAGTACAGGCCACACCATACCCTGCACAAATCCTGGTGGCCACCTACCTGCCTCCTCCCTCTCATTGACCTCAAAGCAGGTCCAGTAGTCCCTCTCCCTGATGCCCACATTCCTGCGATCCAGGATCTCTAGGGTGAGCTCCTCAGCTGTCATGGCTGCTGGGATCTGCAGTGGCCAAGGAGGAAGAGGTCAGCCTACCCTGTTCCTGCCCCTGCTCTCCCACAACCTTGCTGTGACCCAGGGGCCGAGCCCACCCTTTGGGTCCTGGGATACTAGGAGGGTGTCTCTAAGTGGTCCCGATGACCACCGTCTGGGGAGGAGGCAAAGAGACAGGCCCTGGCACCAGCCAGACACAGGTTCCAAACCAGGGCTCCCCTTGGGATAGAAGCCCTGCTCCCCTGGTCACCTGAGCCTGTGCCTGGCCCAGCCTGACTTCTCTGCTCCTCTGGCTCCTAGGTCCCTAGCTCTCACCTTGATATGCTGCTCGGTTTCCGCCTTCTTCTCCTCCAGGTACACTGTGCAGATGAAGTCACCGGCATGCTGTGAAAAGACAGGGCTCAGCTAGAGGCGGGGAAAGTGGGCGCAGGCAGCTATCCCGAGCACCCTACCCCAGGCCCAGTCTTTCACCTGGGTCCCGCTGGCAGTGCCAGCCACACGCATCTTCACAATGGCAGTGATCTCTTCCCGCTGCTTCCTCAGCTCTTCCTCATCCACCTGGGAGGAGAAAGACACAGGGACAGATGATCACTGCCACCCAAGGGGCCCGTCCCTGCCCTCCACTGCCCACTGGCGGGGGACGCACGCTAAACACCACCACGTAGTGGCCGATGAGGTCTTCTACCACACGGCCAGCCTTGTAGTCCTGCCCATCTGTCTGGAAGAGCGTGGGTCCAAACACAATAGCCAGGTTGTGCGTGTTCATCTGGTTTGTGTCTGAGAAGCACTGGACGCTGGACAGGGGAAGACAGAGCCCTGAGTGAGAAGTCCAGCCCAGAACCTCCCCACTTCACCTTCCCAATTCCAGGCAGGTCCACAACTGGCTCCTGGAGGGAGGCCAGGGAAAGTCCTGGTCAGAGTGAACCACCAGTTAAGGGGAGATGGGACTAGTCTTTCTGGCCATGCCGTAGGTCCTGGGGAGGAACAGAGCTGGGAAGCTGGGAGATTTGGCCAAGGTCCCCTGGGTCCCAGGTGAAACCACCTCTATTCTCCCACCCTGCAGGAAGTAAGTTGGGAGACAAAGGGTCCAAGATCAGGGCACGTCAAAAGTCCACATTCAGGGGCGCCTGGGTGGCGCAGTCGGTTAAGCATCCGACTTCAGCCAGGTCACGATCTCGCGGTCCGTGAGTTCGAGCCCCGCGTCGGGCACTGGGCTGATGGCTCAGAGCCTGGAGCCTGTTTCCAATTCTGTGTCTCCCTCTCTCTCTGTCCCTCCCCCGTTCATGCTCTGTCTCTCTCTGTCCCAAAAATAAATAAACGTTGAAAAAAAAAAAAAAATTAAAAAAAAAAAAAAAGTCCACATTCAGTTCCCAGGCCTACCTGGTTCTGTGGGGAGGGCAGTCAGCCAGGAAGGAGTAGAAGAATCTTTTCCACCCCAACCCCCAGAGCCATACAATAATAATGTTCCTCACCAGTACAGGTGGCTGATAAGGGCCTTCACTGTGGCTCGGTTGACTGGAGGCAGATGTGCCAAGAGCTCTCTGTATCTGGAGACTTTCTCCTCCTCGTCCTCAATCTCTGGGTGGGGGGAAATAGATCAGGTCAGGAGGCCCCCCATAACCACCTCCCCTGTCCCACCCTTCTGGCTGCTCTGCCTTTCCTCCTAGGTGAATAGCACTTCCTGTATAGAGTGACAAGTCCTGTATAGAGTGACAAGGGAAGGAGAAGCAGAGGGAGTAAGGGAGATGGGGGGGGGGGGGGCTTATCCCCTGGGGCATGCCTCATTGGATGGGAAGGGGAGGGGTGGGAATTTAGAGATAGGAGTGGACAAGTCAGCAGCACTAGCCTGGGTTTCAGGCTGGCAAGGACTACAGGGCCCACCTGAGGCCTCTAGCCAGGCTAGGCGCTGGGCGCGAGTGAAGAGACCATCGGGCAGGTCTCGCAGGAAGCGCTTGAGTGCTGAGGAGACATCGTCTACATGCTGCTCGCCCTCCTTGAGGCGCACAGACCGAGCGTCCTGCCGCAGATTCTCCAGCAGCCGCTGAGTCTTTGATGTCTGCCCACACTTGCGGTAGATGCCCTCAGAAGTCAGGCCTGCAGAGGGGGTGGCACTGAGCCGGGGGCGGGGCCTCGCAGCTAAGGTCAGAGGGATCCTGGGAAGGCGGGGTTTGGCCGGTGGTGGGGGAGACGCAAGAGGTCAGCCTCCCTGGGCGGGGTCTGTGTTACAGGGGCGGGGCTCACCACACTGCGTGATGTAGTCTATACAGCGGTAGACGATCACTGGGATATCTGAGTCTCCGAGCTGCTGCTCCGACAGCGTGTCCCCGGAGCTGGCCGCTGCTTTCTGGATGGCCCCCAGCCAGCCTGTGAAGTCCAGCCGCCGCTCCCCCTGGATGTACAGCGTCCTGGGTGTGGGGGGGATAGTCAGTCACTTGGGAGCCTACCCCTGCCCTACCCCTCCCAAGCCTGTCAGACTGCCGCGGGCTTCTCAGAGCCCCCCAGGGAGGCCAGGGCTCACCTCCTTCGCTCCACCAGCACCAGCACCTGGTTCTCGCTGTCCCCTTGGACGGCTGTGGAGGGGCCGGTCGAGGTAAGGCCTTGTTCATGGTCCCCAACCAACTCCCTCCTGAGGTTCTCTGGGCACATACATCCCTGGGACCCACCCACCAATACATGGAGTCGCTGAGATACACCCCAAGGGCAGGAGAGGACATAAGAGGGCAGGCTGGCTCCTTCTGGCCAGGGCAGGGTAGAGTTCAGACTTCCAGGGAAGGGCAGGGGGCCTGGGAGCCCAGGATAGGGTGCCCTGGAAGTTGGGGGCCCAAGTCTAGGTCCACGCACAAAGCTCCTGCAGTTTCCGAAGTTGGAGCGGCTCCTCGCAGGGCCCCTCTGGGAAGACAGCACGGAGCTCGGAGCCAGTGAGGGAGAACCACCCCTCCTGGGCCCGCTGTAGGCTCAGGCCAGCTTTGTAGGGTAGGCGCCCAAGCCGCTCAAAATCCCGGGCCAGCAGATCTTCAGCCAGGGGAGGTATGAACGCCTGATGGGGAGGCCAGAGGAAAAGGGGAGGTGGCCAAAGAGACCGCATCAGCCAACAGCAATGCCGGCCTCCCCCCTCCCCCACCCCCACCCCTTGCCCCAGGCTCTTTGGCTTGTAGGCATATACCCATTTCCCACCTTGCTGCCTCCTCTCTTCCCCTGGGCAGGACCTAGCACAGTAAATAAACTCAGGTATCATGCCCCACTCATACGCACTCTTATGTTCCCTCCTCAGGAAAACGTTCCCAGACACCTTCAGGGATGCCCCTTTTCTGCCCTCTATTGCGGCACTGACCACAGTATTCTTGCTGTCAGGGACCCAGCTGTCTCCCCCATCAGCAAAGGAGCTATTGAAGAGCCAGGACCAAGACTGGTTCATCTGGGTTCCCAGAGCTCAGAGGACTAACCGTCAAGGAGGCTCACAGATGACTGATCAGCGACCGAGTAAATAAGAGTCACAGGCCCTCACAGCACAGGGGGACCCAGAGGGCACCTGGCTCTAATCCCCAGGACAGAGCTCTGCAGCCTCCCTGCCTCTTTGCTCCTGAACAAGATGCTCACTCTTCCTGGAGTCAGCACTATCTATCCTAACAGGGCTGTTACACATTATTGTATCGAGCACCTGTGGAGTGCAAAGCTCACAGCCCTTCTTCCACATGGTTGAGACCGGTCTCTTGACGTCCCCCCTAGGGGGCTGCAGATGCTGACATATCTGGCTCTTGGCCCCAGAAGCCTGCCCTATGTCTGCTCCCTCCATTCATGAGGCAGGAGAGATGGGGTACATGGGATCAGCCGGGAGATCCCACCCCAGCCCCTGTCAGACTTCCCATACCTGTCCACTAACTCAGGCCCACCTTAGCAATGCACTTGACCCACTCACGAGCCAGCTCTGCACTCTCCAGACCAAACAGGTACAGCCGCTCTCCCTCCGTGTACACCTCAAAGGTGTGCTCAAAGCTGTAGATACACAGGTCAGGATTCAGGCCCACTCAACCCAGCCATGACCCACCCTGCCCAGCCTTGCCGCCATCCCCTGCCCCTGCCCTTTCCCTGGCCCCATAAGAAGGGATGGGAAAGTCCTAAACTGGGGCCTCCAGAGACCCACAGGGTTTGCTCTGTGACCCTGGGAAGGTTCTGACCCTCTCTGGGCCTGTTTCCCTATCTCCTGAATGGGGGCTTGGATCTCACAGCAATAAGAGTCTGTGATTCTGCCCCAGGGATACTCACCCGTGGGTGTCAGGAGGGGGCACTGCCAGGCACACAATCTCACTGGCCCGAATCTCGCCGTTGGGGGTCACTGCCCGCTCATTCTCATAGTAGCTCAGGACCCCGTCGCTAAGGACACACCAGCGTCGGCTGAACTCTGGGAAGAAGTTGGGCAGGGGAGCCATGAGGGAGCCCCTGCCCTCCCCTGAAAACCCCCTCTGTATCCTCCCTGGGCCCCGACTCCCACCTGACTCATGTCCTCTTCGTTCTAACTCACAAGCTTCCCCTGATTCCATTCTCCTCCCTGCAGCCTGCCGCCCCAGCCCAGCCCACGCCTCTCCCCTGAACCACTGCAGTGATTTCTTCATTGGTGCCTCGACTTGCTTCTTCCAAGATTCAAAAGTGATCTAAGTAAAACTAGACTCTGTCCTTCCCGTGCTCAAAACTTTGCCATGCTCCCCTTATTCTATACACCTCAGACTGGCATTCCAGGCCCTGCTGGGTCTGCTCCTACCCTCCTCTCCAACCGCTTCTGGGCATACACCTCGCCCTTCCCACTCTTGCTCACCTTGTTTCCTCCACCCACACCCTCCATCCTTTAAGAACAGCCCATATGTCACAGAAAGTTTCCGTGCCCACCCCATGCTCCCACCCTCCCCTGCCAGTGACACACATTGCTCTATGTTTCCTCCTATAATGGCACTGAGAAAACTGACAAGATCCCATAAAGGAACAGCAATGGGGATCTGGACCAGGAAAGGCAGGAGAAAGAACAGAATGTCAAGGCCACGCAGGCTTATACAGTTCGTAGCATTGAGCTTCACATTGGCTCAGAGCTTCCTGGCATCCAGGGCAAAAAGGATGACTCAAGCAGTTACATAAATGACATTACCAGGCAGAAGGAGGCAGACGAGGGGCAGTGCCCCAGGGGCAGTGAGGTGGTGAACAGCACAGAGTTCCAAAGAAATCTCTTTGGGTATTAGAGGGTGTCACAGAGGGGTGCTGAGGGACGCAGGGAGCAATGGTCTCAATAATGTTCCCAAAGCAGACACTGTCTCTTGTCCTATCTGCGAGGATATGCCATCTGCCCTCTGAGGGCAGTGTGTCCCAGAGTCTGCCCCCCAGGCTGGGGCCCTCCAGAAGCAGCAGCCCTGCCTCGGTCACTCTTCATCCTGTGATGTCTGCCAAGTGCCCACTGTGCTAGGAGCTGTTCTAGGTGCTGGGGCTACAGTGGTGGCCGAGAGGAGCTTATATTCCAGTGTGGCACAGAGAATCAATAGATACATCTATACGCAGACAAATTAACGTCAGATAAATGGCATGAAGTTAGGGTAAAAGTAAATAGAGCATGCTAATTTGGGTAAAATGGTTATGGATGAAGTCTCTAAGGAGTAACATTTTTTTTTAAATGTTTGTTTATTTGAGGGAGAGAGAGTGAGAGAGCGCACGTGCATGTGGGTGAACAGGGAAGGGGCAGAACGAGAGGGAAACAGAGGATCCGAAGTGGGCTCCACGCTGACAGCAGAGAGCCCAGTATGGGGCTCAAACTCATGAACTGTGAGACTGTGACCTGAGCCGAAGATGGACACTTAACTGACTGAGTCACCCAGGCCTCCCTCTAAGGAGTAACATTTAAACAGAGACCTGACTCGGGGCACCTGGGTGGCTCAGTCAGTTAAACATCTGACTTCAGCTCAGGTCATGATCTCACGGTTGGCGAGTCCTAGCCCCTCATTGGGCTCACTGCTGTCAGCGTGGAGCCCCTGCTTTGGAATCTGTCTCCCTCTCTCTGCCCCTTCCACTTTGCTCTCTCTCTCTCAAACATAAATAAACATTAAAACATTAAAAATAAAATAAACAGAGATCCGACTGAAGTGAGGGACTGATCGTGCAGATATTTTGGCGAAAATCATTTTGGGCAGGGGGCAGAGCAAATGTAAAGGCCCTGGTGGAAGTAAATATACATGTCTGAGAAACAGCAAGGAGGCCAGTAAAGCTGGAGCAGAGTGAGTGAGGGGAGAGGGGTCAGAAGTCACAGGGTGGGAGGGCTGACTGGCAGGTCCTTGTGGGATATGGGAAGGACTGCGGATTGTACTCAGAGCTGGGGAGCAAATGGAAGGCAGAGAGGACAAAGGGGCGGAGCTCTGAGCTTAGCTCTGTCTGGCTCTAACTATCAGAGGCCCAGCACCCAGCAGGCGCTCTATCAAGGCTTTTATAGCCTAAAGGCACTCTAGCAGTGACTTGCTCCGCAGTGCCAGGCCCCACTCCCACCCCCCTATCGGCCCATTTATTAAGCATCTACTATGTACTAGAGACCACATCCTGGAAGCCCTCTAGGGTGACTCTGCCAGAGTATACTTGGCACCCTCCTTGGTCACCAGTGCAGACAGCCCTGGCTTCTCTGGCCCGGCCACCATGCCAGAACACCATGGCAAGAATGGGGTCTGGCCAAGCACCCACCTTCCCGGGCACGGCGGTCCTGCAGCAGCTTGGCGGCAGAAGCAGTCTTGTAGAGGAAGCCACTGTGGCTTACAGTCGGCAAGACAACTGAGTAGTGCTTTTCCAGAGGCTTCGCTGAATCCAGCCGAGGCACCTCTTTAGGGAAGGTGTTGGGGGGTGGGGTGTATGGTGAGGAACGGCTGCTCATGCTCACCATCCCAGGGTGTCTCCCTTCGCCCCTGCCTGGGTCGAACGTCCGAGCTTACATTCAAGCCACCAGTCCTCTATCACCTTCAGGGTCTCCGTGCCACATCCAGGGCTTTGCCCAAGTCATTCTCCACCTCCTCCCGCTTGTGCAAATTCCACCCTAGTTCCAAGGCCCAGCTCCAGTACCTTCCCTGCCAGGAAGCCCCCCAACTCCCCAGCCCAGCCCACCCCACTCTCTCTGTTGAGGCACAGGGCTAGCACACTAGAATGAGGGGTCTTGGCAAACTCACTAACAATCCCCAGAAGGAGGTCTGTCCCAGACAATGCAAAGCCTAAGGAAGCAGCCCGGCTCCAGTCCCGCTCCCAGCGGTCCCAAAGCTCAAGCCAGCTGGGTGGTCTCCTGTGCCTCCCTGGACACCTGGGCTTGCTCCAGCCCAGCACACCCCACCCACCCGTGGCCACGAGCCGAGCTCTGGCCGCTGAGCTCCACCCTCAGTCCTGGGATATGGCCCCAGAGGCCAGCCCCGGGCCATGACCGGCAGGGCTCACCCCCGCCATCCCCTCCTCACTCACCCGGAGAGTGATAGCCAAATGGGCCCCAACCCCAGTCTGTGACAGAGCCCCACCCAGACAAAGCAGCAGACAGGGCTGCCATTGTGGGCCACTCGCACATAGAGAAATGCAACCCCCACACAGCAACTCAGCTACTCTGTACACACACAAACTCCAAAGCCCTCGACACCCCCAGGTGTGAGGAAACACAGATCTGCAGCAGCTCAGAGATGCCCAGACGGTGGCAGGCAGAAGGCCCTGCTGCAGGTCTGGGCGGGACCCACAAATCCAGAAAGAGATGCAGAGACAGACACAAAGGGACACACGTACGAGGGGGAAGCCAGATGCACAAATGTACACTGACATGCAAACTCAAACAGACCCCAAGTCACACGCTGTTGTAGGGCCCCTCAAGGAGCTGCTATCACAGCCCACGTGGTACGCATATCTAACCCCACAGGGTGATACACCACTTCCGGCGACCCCCACCCAGCACCCCTTTCAAAAGGCCAGACGGTGGCAGCAGGGAGGCCCCATCCCTCGAGGTGGACAGTCCCATCAGCCACTCACCCGTGGTCCGGTTGTTCCGTAGGAATTCCATCTGCAGCGCCTGCCCTGCCTGCTCGGCAAGAGCCAGGGGCGTGGGGGCCTCAGGGTCCCCTGAGAAGCAGTTGACTCCAGCCCCACAGCCCAGGAGAGCTTGGGTCTCAGCCAGGTCTGTGGTAGTGACTGCAGCACACAGAGCCTGGGAGGAGGGAGGAAGAGGGAGGGGAGGGTCAGCCTAAGTCAGAGTGGGGGGACAGTGGGAAAGGGGGCCTGGGGGAAGAGAGGAAGGGAGTGGAAGGAGTCACCCAAGTCTGGGGGCCCATCCTCAGGTTGAAAGAGAAAAGAGGCAGGAAGAAAGCCAGAGAGGAAAGGGGGAGGAAGAGAAAGGCCAAGGGGTTAGGAGGGTAGGTAGGGGCTGCCCTGCAGAGGCTGGGGATCCGAGTGGCCCAGGGCTCACCCCTGCTGGCAGCCCCTGGGATCCAGTTAGCCGCCAAGCCTGTTCTCTAGAGGATCTCAAGCTCCCTCTGCCTTGAGGAAGGGCAGAGCGGGGTGCTTTGTAGCTAATTCCTCCCACATTTGAATTCCTCACTGCCTGCCCAGCCCTCTCAACCAATGGGAGTTGCTGCCCCTCCTAGCTGGCGGGCTAGACTGGGCTGGGCTGGGGGCTGGACGCCTGGGTTCCTGGGAGGTGGAGGTCTGGCTCCCACTGGGCTTCTAGCTAGACTGAGCCTTCCTGGGTGGGGCTGCTTGGGGGGAGGGGCTGAAGGCCAATCAGAGGTCACAGTGGCATCCCCCTGCCTCGGAGCAGGCTACCTCCCACTCAGGCTGAGCCAGACCAGGGCCCGGGGCTTGGCTCCCAGCCTGTCAGGGCCTGGGGCCCATGTGGGGCCTCATCTTGAGTGGGGTGTGGATGGGGGGGGGGGGTCAGAGCAGCCAGCTGTTTTTCATGAGCCTGACAGGAAATAGCATCCCCATCAAGTTCACTCCTTTTGGCAGGATTCACAAGGAGCAGGACGGTTCGGGAGACAGAGGAATCAAGAGGGGAGGGAGGCAGACAGATGCTGGGGATGTGGCCTTGGCCCAAGGGTCAGGCCTGACTCCTCCTTGCTTTGCTCCAACTCTCCCTGTGGCTCAGGCAGGGTCCTTCTGCCCTCTGGGCCTCAGTTTCCCTATATACCAAGCTCATCGCTCTGAGCTGATGCAAAAGATGAGTTGAAACACAGAGAGCAATGAGGGGAGCAGAAAGAAAGTGGGTGGTCTCCCGGAGCCCCAGAGGCCCAGTGCCCTGACCTTGTCCAGTTCCTCCTGGTTGCCAAAGAGCGGGTGATAGCGGCGGTACTTGCCCTCACGGTATTTGGCCTCCAGGTGGCGCCGCCGGGCACTGGGGCTGCTGCTGGGCTGCAGAGCCTCACTGGGGGGTACATTGGCTGCCCAGAAGCGGTTCCCAGGGCCATTGCCCAGCTGTAAGAAGAGCTGTGGGTTTGGGCAAGAGGTTAGAGAGGCAGCCTATGTCCAGAGGCCCGTTCTTATAAAATCTTCGAGGTTGTCAGGCAAGGGGCTGGGAGAGCCAGGCCACCTACCCACTTTCCAATCGGGGAAGCTGAGGGGCAGCCTGGCCTGCTGGTGGCTGTGAGCCCAAGCCTAGTCCCTCAGCTCAACGACAGGACGAGAGGCAGACCGAGAGGCAGACCGTCTGCCAGGTAGACGCCCCAGGCCTGGCGCCTGGTTGGGGGCCTTACTATTTCCCACATCTGGAACTCTGTATTCCTGAGGCTATCACAGCCTGGGCAAGGGTCACAGGTTGGGGGCGGCGGCTGACCTGTTAGCCAATGGAGTGGGTAGGGATTTTGGAAACCTCTCCTGTCCTTGACATTCCTCTCTGGGCTCAGGGGAGGAGGAGCAGGGGCTAATGCTGGGGGGCAGATGCAAGAATCCAGTAACCAGGGGACTAGTCTATTAATCCCTTCATCCTGCTGATCATTCATTCCACAGCCATTTCCTGGGCCCCCACCCTGCCTCCTTGTCAGGCCCTGTGTGGGGTGCTGGGTCACAGAAGAGAATAAAGCAGAAACAGGCTCCACCACCACCGACTTACTCTGTGACTTTGGGCAAGTCATTTTCTCTCCCTGAGCCTCAGTGTCCTCATGTTTAACCTGGGGATTCTAACCCTAACTCACAGGAGATGTGACACCCAAACTGAAGCGTGGCTGGGGCTGTCAGGTAGGCCCGTGTGGTCAGCCTCCCGTTGCACGGTTCTCCTCTGTGACCACCACACGTGTCAGTACCTGGGAACCCCAAGTACACAGGCACATATGCACATGTAAGTATGCCCCCAAACGTGCATACTCACACCCACTGGCATATGTGAGTGAAGATGAAACAACATTTTAGGCTCTGCAGGACAGTTTCTGTGGCATATTCCTTTTTTTTTTTTTTTTTTTTTTTACAACCCTTTAAAACTGTAGAAACATTCTTAGCTCACTGGCCAGTTTGCTGACTTTGCCAAAAATCAACTTTTCCAAAATCCCCACCCACTAGATGATCCCCAAGGTCTCTTCTAGCTCCAGGGTGCCGGGGTCTGTGAGATGGGGGAGATCCAGGCAGTAGCTGAGTAGAGCTGACCCCAAATGTAGGCGGCGGGCAAGGCCTCCCCACCTCAATGAGTGTTTCCGTCCACACCTTCCTGTCCATCTTCAGGCTCCGCACCTTGGAGACCCCAGCGCCTAGGCCACGGTGCTCCCCTATAGACAGAGGGCTAGACTCAGGGTCATGGGTCTTTAGGGCTCTCTCCTTCATATAAGCACTAACCTTCCCCCCATCCTTGCCTCCCCATAGAGCCCATCCAGGGCAGACAGGGAGAGGTCACTCACACACCACTCTGGAAACCAGCCACGCATCCCCCTGCTCTCGGCGCCACAGAACTGAGCCCTGTAAAGTCACCTGGGCTCCTGCAGCAGTGCCCCCGCCCCCCCCCCCCGTCACCCCCCACAGGCCACTCTCTGCACAGCCCAGCCAGAGTGATGTTTTTGATCTTTTTTTTTTTTTTTTTTAAGTAAGCTCTATGCCCAACATGGGGCTTGAACTCATCACTCTCCCACCCCCCTCCTCCTCCTCCCAGATCAAGAGTCACACACAAACTGAGCCAGCCAGGTGCCCCCAGAGTGATCTCTTTAAAAAGCAAATCTCCTTACAACAAATCCCTGCTTTAGACCCTCCAATGGCTCCCCAGAATTAGATACGAATTCCCTACCTGCTTCTTCAACTTCATCTCAGAATTTTCCCCAACCCCAATCCCCCTGGGCCATATACTCTCTTCCCTCTTCCAATCAACCAACCTCATTCCTGCCTCAGGGCCTTTGCACTCACAGTTCTTTCTGCTTGGATTCTCTTCCCCCATCTCCTCAGGGTCTGCTCCCTCCTCCCATCCAGATCTCAGCTGACATGTCATCTCTTCAGAGAGGGCTTCCTGACGGACACATTCTCTGCCTAGCACTTTATTACCTGATGTTTTTATTGGTTCATATATGTATTTTCTGCCTCTCCCCAACAGAATGTAAGCTGCTTGAGAGCAGGAACCTTGACTGTCAGCTTTAGGGTCTAGCCTCCGTGCCTAGAATAAAGTCTAGCATATAGTGAGCACTTAGTAAATCTCTGTGGAATGAGAGGGCAGGGGGAGTTGGGGCTGGAGGGAATGCAGCCTTGCTCAGCTATAGGTCCCACAAAGGACCCCGGGGTAGGGAGGAGGCTGGGGCTCTAGGAGTACCTAGCACTGCCTGGTTCTGGCTTCAGCCTCACGCCCTCTGCAACCTCTCATGGAGCACGTCTTCCACTCCAGTCACCCATATGCCTCCGTGAGCTGACACCTTTCTAAATCGAGTCATTTCTTTCCTGCACCCAGACCTCACAGCCCAAGGCCTCCTGGACCTTTGCCCTAGATGTCCCTCAGGCTTCAGGGCTTCTTACTGAGCTCAGCGCCTTCCCCAGAACTGTCCCCCGCACCCCAGATCCCCATCTCAAGCTGCCCAAAGCTGCCACCTAGGCACCATCAGCTCCCAGGAGAGCCAAATCCCCAATACCTCACAGTGTCTGGCATACCAGAGACCCCCAATAAATGCCGGTTCAGTAGATGAATCAATCTTAGGCTCCAGTCTTTCTTTCTCACCCTCCTCATCTGATCTGTCCCTGAGACCTTTACACTGCAGATCCTGCACATCTCTCAAGTGCTCTCCATCGCTTCCACAGACCAGCCCTTAGCCTGTTCTTCTCTCTAATGGATCCATTAACAGCCTCCCCGCTGGTCTCCAGTCTCACCTTTCCAACTTGGATTCCACCCACCAGCCAGAGTCTGAGGCACAAATCTGACCATTTCCCTCCCACTCCTGCCTCCCATCACCTCCAGATGAAACACTAGCTCCTCCCACTGCCTGCAACGCCCTGCCAGCTCCTCCTGTCTCACTTCTTTCCGCTCCTCTGATGTGACAGGGTGCTGGACCCCAACAGGTCTGGGCTCAAATCCACACTTACTTGACAGGCCACCCTGAACAAGCCATTTCCCCTCTCTGTGCCTCAGTGTCCTTACCCATGGCATGAGCAGTTAACCCCTGCCTTACAATCTCAGGACTGAGGGCTAATCACAGTGGGAAAGGCCTGGCATACAGGTACAACTTCATCAACAACGATCTGATTACCGTCTTGGGTCCAGCCCCTCCAGCCAGACGGGCCACCTACCATCCCAACACACCAGCCCTGTCATGCTTCAGCCTGGTGCCCCAGCCCCACACACCTGCACAGCGCTTGCAGATGACGACACAGAGGTTGATGGAGGCCCAGTCAGGCTGGGCAGCCCCGCAGTCGGCACAGAACCTGTTGGGGGCCACAGCCCAGATGCGCTCGGCCACCTCCAAGGTAGACAGGGCCTCGGCAATGGCTCCCTGCATGGCCTCCAGCCACTGCTCCTTCTCTAGTTCCGATTCGGCCGAGAAGCTAGAGACACAGGAGTGGGGGGTGGGGGCTGGTGGGAAAGGGCTCAGAGAGATTTGCAGGCAGCATGAGGAGGCACAGCCTTGGCGGGGGGGGGGGGGGGGGGCGGTGGCGGGAACAAGGCATTGAGCACTCATAACCAGGAGAGGGAGGCATCCTGGGTCTGTGGGGAAGGTGGGCATGGACAAAAGCAAGGACACTATGAACCTGAGATATACACAGGAGCTGGGGGAGCCCAGAGTTGCCTCTGCCCCACCCAGAGACTAGAAAAGGCTGCCAGGGAAAAAAATAATGCCCGAGCTAAGATGTGACAGATGAAAAGGGCTTAGCCAGAGGAGGCAGAAAGGAGTTCTAGACAAAGGGAACAGCATGTGCAAAGGGGTGGGATGGCACACAGGCATTCCAGGACCTGCAGGCAGGATGGGCAGACGTGCAGACAAGAGGTTGGGAGACATACAGGGACAAGCCTGTGTCAGGCAGAAGAGGGCAAAGTGCACCCAGAGGACAACAGAGATGCAGTGGAGAGTTTCAGTGGGGTGGAGGTTTCACCTTCAGTATGAGAGAATACAGAGGTGTCTTCCTCTGGTTCTTTATTTCCCTGCTGCCACCACACCACATATGTATGCATTCAAGATTCGGCTACCCCCATCACCCACCACCATGGCCAAAAAAGGCATCGCTGTTAGAGGTGTGACAGGCTATGATGCTGCTTTACAAGAGGGGCTGAAGACCATGCTCATCCACAAAGGCCTAAGATGTGGAATCTGCAAGCTGCCAAGGCCTTAGCTAAGCACTAAGCCCGTCTTTGTGTTCTTACGTCCAACTGTCTCAGCCTACATATGTCAGGAGGGTGGAGGCCCTTGGTGCCGGACACCAAATCAACCTAATTAAGGTTGATGACAACAAGAAAGTAGGTGAATAGGCAGGCTTCTTGAAAACGCTGGAAGGTGGCTGGTCACGGTTGCATGGTAGTTAAGGATGACAACAAAGAGTCTCAGGCCAATGATGTCATCAAAGAGAACTTCAAATGCAAGAAATAAATAAAAAATTGGCTTTCAACAAAAAGAAAAGTCCCTGCAGGCAGTTGTAGACAATCAGCTAATGGATGAGGAAGCACCACAGCCACTGCCAGAGGCCCCCCTGGCCTGGGACAAAATGGGAGGGACAGAGGCGAGGCGCCAGACAAAGGTGAGAGAGTGATGGGGGCAAGACAGGGGTTGTGACGGGTGTCCCCAGGGCTGAGCAGGAGAGGCAGACATTCCCATGGGTGGAGATACGGGCCTGGGAGGTACAGGGAGTCGAGGAGAAATCCACAAAACTGTTGGACATACAGGTGGAGCTCAGGAGAAAGTCCCTGGGGGAGAAGAGATCTGAGCTAAGGGTAAAAGAAATGATGACGGAGGCATGATGGCATCAGTGTTGACAGAGCAATTACTGCATACCGCGTCAGGTAAGGGCTTTACAAAGACTGTTGTGGTCTTACAGAGGAAGAAACCAAGGCACAGAGAGGTCAAGCGATTTGCCCAGGTCACACAGTGACCCAGTGGTGGACCCAGAATGTTATGGACCGAACTGTGGTCCCCCAGTGTGACTGCATCTGGAGACAGGGCCTTGAGGGAGGTAATTAAGGTTAAATAATGTCTTAAGAGTGGGGCTCTAACCTGGTAACATTGGTTTCTTTACAGAAAGAGGAAGGGATGCCAGATAGCTCACTCTCTTTCTACATGTGCACAGAGGAAAAGTCGCATGAGGACACAGTGAGGAGGTAGCCATCTACCAGGAAGAGGGGCCTCACCAGAAACTAACACGGACGGCTCCTTGACCTTAGACTTCCAGCCTCCAGAACTGTGAGAAAATAAACTTTTGTTGTTTAAGTCCCCTAGTCTGTGCTATTCTGTCATGCATGTCAGCCAGGCTAATATACACGATTTGAACTCAGGCATGGCACAGTGCCTCAGAGGTGGCAGGTGAAGGCCTGGGAGCGAGTGGGGGGGGGGGGGCGGGGAGGGGAGGTGGAAAGTGATGGTCAGAGAGGGGTGGGGTAAAAGTGAGATTTCTTAGAAGGGAGGGATCAGAAGAGATTAGTGAGTGGAGGTAAAGGACCAGTGTGGATGGTCAGGGCTGGGAAGGGAGGGGAGAAATCCATCCTAGAAGGGGCAGGTTTCCACACAAGCAAGAAGAAAAATGCTGACAGGGAGTGATGATGCAGGTAAGCGAGGGGAGGGAGGCTCACCTGAAGATGCGGTAGGGGGTGGTGAGGTCGAAGCTGCGCCGGTCTGCTTCCTTCACGTTGCCTACGCTCATGTCAATGAAGGTGATGCCAATGCCCAGGTGGTACTCCTGGCAGGTAGGTGGGAAGGGGTGAGGGCAAGGCCTGGGGGGTGGGGCTCAAAGGCCCAGGGAGGGACAGAGAGGAAGGGGAGGTAGAACCCTAGGGACTAGAAAAGTACCTTGGAAGGAGATAAAGGAGGGTACAGGAATCTGGAAATGGGTCAATGGACCCAGGCTCAGAGGCCGTGTAGCAGTAGGGAAGGAGAGCAGGAGGCAGGGAGGTGATGGGAAGGTAATGCTCAGGAACCAGGCAGGGGATAGTGTCAGGACTGGGAGCAGGAAGCGTGGCTGGCACAGGGCTGAGCTCAGTCAGGGGAAGAAAGAAAGGGAAAGTGCAGGCTGAGGGACCAGGGTAGGCATAGGGCAGACTGAGGGATGAGGTGGGCAGGGGGCAGGCTGAGGGATGAGATGGGCAGGGGGCAGGCTGAGGGACCAGGGTGGGCAGGGGGCAGGGTGAGGGACTGGGGTGGGCAGGGGGCAGGGGGCAGGCTGAGGAACCAGGGGGTGGCGGGGGCAGGGGGCAGGCTGAGGGGCCACGGTGGGTGCTGGGCAGGCTGAGGGACCAAGTAGGCAGGGAGCAGGGGAGGAGTTTAGCAATCTGGCTGACTCCTTCGCACCTCCAGATTCTTGTACAGCTGCACTTTGTCCCCAACCACGGCCACATACAGTTTATTCTTGAAACCACGTAGTTCCAGGCTGCCAGCACGGTCAGGTGGCTCTGAGCCTCGAATACCCAACGGATAAGCGCTAGACAGCTGGGCCCGGGCATACTGAGCAGCCACCGCCTGCTGAAGGGCCTGCATCCACTCCTTCCGCTCCACTGCAGGTCAAGGGGAAAGAGTAGGCCTGAGCTCAGCCTGGCAGGGAGCCCCCTAAGGTTCTCTATTCCAGGCTCCTCAAGCAGCACCTCCGCCAGCAAGCCCACCCAGACCACCCTACCCATTTCTGACTATCTGTGAGTTCTTGGACTTGGACAAGCTCAGGCTCCAATCCCAGCTGTGCCACCTACGCTGGACAAGCCACTTCGCCTATCTGAGCCTATTTCCCCTGCAAATGGAAATAAATGGTTCTCAGTGGGTGTCTCAAACACAAAGCCACAGAGTGTCCCCTTCTCTCTCCCACCTCATAGAAGATGGAGTCTTCTCTGGGTTTGATGCAGGGGGAGCAGATGTGCCCTGGTTCTCCTCCCCCCACTTACCAGGCCAAGCTGCCAATCTTCTCCCAGCCCTACCCCTCACCATCACTCTCTGCCCGGAAGGCAAAGGTCCGGTTGTTCGTGATCACTTCAAACTTCTGGTCCCCAATGGCAGCCACGCGGGAGATGCAGGCCACAGAGATAAAGCGCTTAGAGTAGGCGTCCTGGGGAAGAGAGGGAAGCTGTACTGTGGTTCAGAACTCCTTGGTTCCCTTGACTTTAGATGACACAAAAGTTAGCTACAGCCCCGTGCCCCACAGGTGATGAGGGATAGCCCTGACACTGACCCTGACCACGGCCCACAGCAGGCCAATGGGCGAGGAAGACACGGTTCAAGGAGTCAGACTGGAGCTCTAGTAAGGTCTGGTCTGGGGAAGGACTCCATCCAAGCCTAGTGTCAAGGGTCAGCCTAGGGCCAGGCTGGAGCAGGGGTCCTGTCAGGGATCAACATGGGCCTCACCTTGTTACTGTCAAAGTATCTCAGATGATCGGCATCCAGTCTCACCCATCGCTTCTGATAGATATAAGATCTAGAGAAGCAGAGGCAGATGGAAAACAGAGCAAAGGACTGGGGATTAGAGGAGAGGCTCCAAGATTATCCCCGCCCCCTCTTGCAGCCACATACAAAGTTAGAAATAGCCAGGTTCAAGGGAGGAAGGAACCCAAATGGCCACTGAGAAAAGGGACTTTACCTATAGCAAGAATGATAGAAGTCAGACTCAAAGTAAGACTTCCCAACTTAAAAAGAATTTTTTTAACGTTTATTTAGTTTTGAGAGACCGAGATAGAGCACGAGTGGGGGAGGGGCAGAGAGAGAGGGAGACACAGAATCCGAAGCAGGTTCCAGGCTGTAAGCTGCCAGCACAGAGTGCAACGTGGGGCTCAAACTCATGAACTGTGAGATCATGACCTGAGCCAAAGTCGGATGCTTAACCGACTGAGCCACCCAGGCGCCCCAGGACTTCCCGATTTTAACGGTAATAAAACATAGGTCTGGTGGGCATGACTGACTGCTACAGTCAGCTTGGAGAGAGCTGCTCAAATAACCTTGGCCTGTTTTTTGGATCCAGTATAGAATACTCCCCATCCTCATGCAGAGAACCAGCAAGACTAACAGGCATCACTCACCCCTGCGGTGGGTTCTTGTCCAGCCAGCCAGCCTTGATGACCTGTGTGATGGGGGTGGAGCCCCCTGGGAGCCCGTCCATGGGGTGTGGTGGGAGCTCGGGGATCAGGAGGCTGCTGGGCAGGGATGAGTTCAGGCTGCTCTTGTGCCATCCACCACTTGGGAAAGAAGAGAAGGAATGAGGGAGCCCAGGATGGAGGCTTCTATGGGGCAGGGGCTGAGGAGATGGAGTGGCTGGTAACACTTGGGAAAGGAGGGTGGCCAGGTGGGACAGCCACTGGAGAAGAGTGGACACTCACTTGGGGACGCCCTCATAGGCGTGGTCATCCTCATCTTCATCTGCTTGGTCGTCGTCCCCAGACAGTTCTTCCCCCTCGCTCAGCAGACTGGCCACACGCACGGCACGTGGGACTTGGCTCACTGGGAGCTCCTCCTGGCCACCCCGCCACAAACCCACTCAGCATCAGGCTTCCCTTCAAGCCCCAGATCACACCCCCCCGGGGGCTGATGCCCTCCCTCAGTCCAGTCCACCTAACCCACACGACTCAGCACTTTCATCACTGCTGTTTCCACATACTCCCTCCCCTGCCAGCAGGCGGCACAGGGACCCAGGGGGACAGCATTAGTCAGAGACAAAGACAGAAAGATGAAGGGATAGTGAATAACACTCAGAGATGGAGAGTTAAGACACCAGGGGGACACAGGAAAAGAGAAAGTGAAAGAGATGGAGGAAGAAGCTCTCAGGGAGATGTGCTCAAACACTGAGGGAGAGAAGAGGCCACACATAGCCATCCAGATGTAGCTGAAGACTGGAGCTGGGGCTCAAACAAGAGCCCCCAGATCCCTGGCAGGGAGCTCAGGTGCTATGCTCTACCCTCAAGCCCTGCGTGGCAAGACAATGAAGGGGGAAGGAAACATCCTGGGAATTGGCTCCCCTTTCTCTATCAGGTGGTCCCCAGGGTCCGAGAGGCAGCTGGGCAGCCCACCCTCCACTCTGACAGGCAGCTCAAACCCTAACCACCACCTGCCCCACCTTCTTGGTCATCACGCCAGCTGGGGCCGCTGGCCCCTCCTCTGGAGGCTCATCATAGTCAGAGTCATCTGAGGAGAGAGAGGGGTGGGGGTGGGAAGAGACTCAGACTAGCCTCCCCTCCTGGGTACCCTGGCCTGGCTTCACAAAGGCCACCCTTAGCCTAAAAAGACCCCTACCCCTCACCCCAGCCCAGCTTTCAAAAATAGGCACAGGGGACAGGAAATGCTATTTATACACTCACGGCATCATAGGACAGCCTCAAAGGAGAGGCCAGGCCACCACAAGGAGGTCTGAATAGGGGTAAGTTTAGGGGTCAGAGGCAAGGACTGTTTAAAAAGGCTAAAAAAGTAACAAGAATCAAGAATCGAGAAAAATGGACAATCCAAGTTGAAAAACAAACCATCAACAACCATGGAAAATAGCCCTAGACTTTAAACCAAGGGCAATTCAAAAAGTTTGCCACGGGCACTTAACAGTCAGTAGGTCAGATAGGTGGGTGCCGTCTCCATTTTGAGGATGAAGAGAATGGTGCTCACCTGTCCAGGGCCACACTGTGTTGGTGGCAGAGCCCAGTAGAAAGTTTGATCCTTGCATCCTTGCAGACTCCCAAGGGGCTCTGATTCCAGGCTACCCACCAGGAACCTCATGCCTGGCTATTGCACTCACCGAACTCTGGGGGCAGGCGAAGAGGCTTCGGGGGGATCTCCGGGGGGCTGGGAGGTGGAGACGGGGGCTGTGGAGGCACTCGGGGGAAGGTGGCTGGGGGCTCCTCAGGCGCTGGCTGGGGAGGCGATGATGGTGGTGATGACAGTAACTCCTCCTCCCTGGAGGGAAGGCTGGGAACAGACCAAAAGTTGGGCACCAGGGGTTAGCTCCAGGTAGGGGAGTCACTGGGCTGGCATCACTATGTGACAGAGCCAGGCCTGAAACCCACTGAACTCCCAGCTCACCTGGGCTGTAGCAAAGCTCATTCATTCCACAAACTCAGATGAGGCCCTCCTCACCTCACTCCCCTGCCCCCAAACCTCCAAGCTCCCCAAGCCTAAAGGAGGCAGGCACGTTCTTTGGAATGTATAAGTTGCCCCTGCATTGCTGTGATCGGGTCACCTATCCCCAAAGCTCTAGCTTTTAGCCACATGTACCCACAGCGTCTCCAATCTAGCAGTCCAGAGTGGGCTGCATCCTAGCCTGTGGAGTCAGGGAAGACTGGAGGAAGTGATGCTTGACTTGAGCTTTTTTTATTTTATTTTGTTTTTTTTATTAATTTTTTTTAACGTTTATTTATTTTTGAGACAGAGCGAGACAGAGACAGAGCATGAACGGGGGAGGGTCACAGAGAGAGGGAGACACAGAATCCGAAACAGGCTCCAGGCTCCGAGCTGTCAGCACAGAGCCCGACGCGGGGCTCGAACCCACGGACCGTGAGATCATGACCTGAGCCGAAGTCGGACGCTTAACCGACCAAGCCACCCAGGCGCCCCATTGACTTGAGCTTTTAAGGATAAGAAGGCATGTGTTGGTGAGTGGATGGGTTCAGGATCAAAATGGACATCTAAGCCAAGGGCAGAGACCAGAGCCTCAGAAACCAAGTCGTAAGGCCCTGAGTCTTAGGGGTCCCTGGCTCAAGACTACCTTCTCCCTTGCCCCAGACATGGATGCAAACGTGTCCACCTCCTGGGTGCCTCAGACCCCTCAAATTCACCTGATCCCACCAGACTTAATTCCAATATAGTTAACACAAAGTGTCATATTAGTTTCAGGTGTACGATACAGTGATTCAACAATCCTATACAGTACTCAGTGCTCATCACAGGTGATCACTCCTGATCCCCTTCACCCATCTCACCGCCCCCCCCCACCTCCCCTCTGGTAACCATCAGTTTGTTCTCCGTATTTAAGCATCTGGGTTTTTTGTCTCCTTTTTTTGTTATTTGTTTCTTAAATTCCGTATGAGTGAAATCATACGGTATTTGTCTTTCTCTGACTGACTTGTCTCACTTAGCAGTGTAGCCTCTAGGTCCATCCACGTTGTTGTACGTGGCGCACAATCTCACTCTCTTTATGGCAGAGTAATGTTCCATTGTATATATAGACCACCTCTTCTTTACCCATTCACCTATCAATGGACACTGAGGTTGCTTCTGTATCTTGGCTATTGTAAATAATGCTACAATAAACATCGGGCTGCATACACTTTTTGAATTAGTCTTTTCATTTCCTGTGGGTAAACACCCAATAGTGGAATTACTGGATTATATAGTAGTTCTATTTTTCATTTTTTGAGGAAGCTCTTTACTGTTTCCCACAGTGGCTCCACCAATTTGCCTTTCCACCAACAGTGCACGAGGGTTCCTTCTTCTACACATCCCTGCCATCTCTTGTTATGTCCTTACCGCACTCCCCTTGCACACCAGCTCCTCATCTCTGCTATCACTCCCCCTGAAACCCTTCCCCGACTCCAAGGCCGGGTTCAGGGCCCCCTGAGCTCCCACAGCCTCAGTGCTCTGTGTATCCGTCTCAGCACAGATCACACTGTTCCCTACAGGCTAAGTGTCTCCCGAGTGTCTCCTGGCTTTGGCATCAGATGTGAGTTTGAACCTTGACTCAGTCTTAGTTCCTGTGTGTCCAAGGGCAAGCACCTAGCCCCTCTGAGACTCAGTTTCTTCTTCTGTAGAGGGGGGACTATATCACCGACCTGGCAGGGTGTTTGGAGAATTAACCAAGACAAGGCGTGTTTTGTGCCCCCACAGCTGGAACAAGGGACCTAGCCCTAGAGGCCTGGCCCCACCCACTCTCTCTGCCAGTGTCTGGCAGGGGCCAAGGAGGAACATCAGAGTGGGTGGGCAATTGTCTCACTGGTTATTTTCAGCCTGGTTATTGCCCCAACATTCCTGGCAGTGATTGGCAGTGTGCGTTTATCGCAAAAGCAAGCAAGAGCTGGGGCGTGACCATGATGCCAGGCCTTTGTTCCTGCTGTTGCCTCCTCCAGGAATCCCTTCCCCCTGGTCTCTGACCAGAGAACATCCATTCATCCTTTATCTCCAAACTCAAGTTCTGCTTCTCTGAATGCCTTTCCTGACCCCTCTTCCACACTCCCCCAGACCCTGCCCATCTCCCCCTCTGTGACAAGCTTCAGACGAATGATTCCAAATGACATTTTTTAAAGTATCTTCCTCCTTTGTGCCAGGCATTTATACTATGCCAGGACCCGAACCCTGACTCCGCAGTCTATGGGCCTCCTAAGATACATGGCTGTTTCCATATTACCCTGTAGTCTAATGGTCTCCTCCCCACGTGTAGGTAAAGAAGGAGTGAACTCCTTCCCTTTCTTTGAGAGAATCTGACCTTCGGCTCGCTTTCTCACACTGCTCCCCTAGAAACCTGCTGAAGGTGGTATGTCAGCCATGTTCCTTGGCAACGTTGCCTTGGACAAAAGTGGCCTGAGCGAGGCACTGCACCTAGACGGGGAGAAATTGTAAGTGGCTCTCAACCCGGTGGAGGAGCTGGAGCTTTGGGCTTCCCTGAACGTGGTGGCTTGTCACTGGCACAACCCATGTAGGAACCCGAAACCACACCTGTGGGGTCGTTAGATGGAATACTGGACTCTTGAATCAAGAGGTTTCTAAGCCAGGGTGGCTCTCACACCTACCTGTCGTCTCAGTCCCCCACCTCTCCTGGGGGGCCATGGAGAATGGCTCCTGGACAGCTGTGTGAACTGACTGCCACAGGGACCCCACAGCAGAGGAAGGCCCACCACTACCCTGGTGGCCAGCTGTTTCATCTTAAATGCTTCTCAGGGAATCTGATGCCAAGTGGTGCTCATGAGAGCCTGAATGTTTAGCTGGGCCTAAGAAGACCCCCTGGTGAACACTGCACTAGATTGTCTCCCCTACTTGACCCTGAGTGTCTTTAGGCCAGGGGCAGCATCAGACTTGATTCTTTATCTCCACAGCCCAGTGCAGGAACTGGCTGAGTCAACAACAAGAGCATGTTGGGTGGGTGGGTGGGTGAGTGGACACATGAGCAGGTGGATGGATGACAAGACAAGTAAATGGCTGAATGGACAGGTGGGTGGTGACAGATAGGTAAGTGGATAGGTTGCCATTACAGTTGAGAGAAAAGCAAATGAAAGGGTGAATGAAGACCTAGAGACTGAGTAAGTACCCACAGGTCCAAGGGCATGATCCCCAGCTGGTCAGGTGCAATGTCCTCGGAGGCTTCCTGACAGGCAAAGCAATCTATTGCACCCAGCCTGCCAGACTCCAGGAAGAAGGGGCCCTTGGGGGCCTGGCCTGTGATGAGCCGAGAGTAAAACTCCAAGCTGTCAGGACAGTAAAACTCTAAGCACCCCGGGGAAGTGGGGTCAGGCTCTGCCCCTCCAATGCCAAGAAGGGCTGAGTGGTTCCCTGGACTGACCCCCTCCCCAGGACTGAGAGCCAGCACTGAGGGGAAGGTGGCAACAGAGCATCCTCAGAGCTGAAGAAGCAATGGCCCCCCCATCCCTGGACCCCAGGTGCCCCCTATCACCGTCCTGATCGTCTGCGAGGGACCCGCCCATCTGAAGCATGTGAGTTCCCTGAGGCAGGTGCCACACCTACCTTCTTCACTATGGCGTGCCCAGCACTCAGCAGGGATTAATAAATAAATGAAGACCTGGGTTCATTAATTCTTATTAGTTTTCTGTGCGTGCATTATTCCCAGTTGTCTTCATTTACTCATCACAAGCTCTCTATAAAGTATGGCCTACTGTTATCCCAAATTTACAGATGAGGAAACTGAGGCACAGAGACACAAAGTTAATTTGTCCCGGATCCCACAGCTGGGATTTGCACCCAGGCAGTCTGGCACCACAGCCTGCAAACTCAACCACGGTGTCGAATGAGGCCACAGCCAGGATCTGAGAGCTTCTCTGAGGCTCGCCTCCTTACACTGGCCACGCCAACTCAGGATCTTGGGAGCTCTGGAGCTGCCATCCAAGAGGAAATGTGATCACAACTCTGACGGTCATTGTGACCATGGCAAGAAGGGAGAGGGGAACAGTGCAAAGGGCTCCTCTCCTAGCACAGTCTTTGTAGGAAAATGGCTATGTGCCAAGCAAGTGGGAGCAAGGGGACCCCACCCCCCCTTCCATGGACCTCCAGGCCTCATTCTATCATCCTCTTCCAGGAACCTTCCTGGCTGACCTCTGCCTGCCTACCACAGGGGACGGGGCCATGCTGAGTCAGGGCCAGGCCAGGAAAGGAGAAGTGGTATCCGGAAGGCACAGCATGTGGGAAAACCCCAGAGGAAAGGATAGTGCCCACAAAGTGCCCCCACCCTAGTTGGAGTCCTGGACGTCAGTGCCTATAACCCTAAGAGTGGCCTCAGCTCCAATCTACAGCTGAGGTCCAGCTGGGATGTTTCCTATTGACCTCTGATCCAACAGATCAGAAGACTGGCCCCAACCCTGAGCCCCAAACATGAGCACATGCTCAGTGCCCCCCCCCCCCACCGCCTCCAAACCTTTGCTTACACTGCTTGCTTTCTCCACACTACCCTCTATCATCTCAGCCCATGGAAAGCCTGTGTGTACCTAAGAGTACAGCTCAATGGGCCTGTCCTCTAGGGGGCCTCCACCTGCCCCCCAGCCCTGGCTCCCCTGCTCCTTCAGTCCCTTTTTCCTCTATCCAAGTGACATATGGACACATCTGCTCTACTCACTATGCCCATAGCAAGACCAGGCGACTCCTGGACGGGACAGAGGCTGATCCACCCCAGGATGGGATCACAGCCTGAGGTTTGTTTTATTGGATTGGGGCAAATACACACAGCTGACCTTAAACCTGGGGGTTAGGGGACATGTGAGGGTCCCATGTCAGAATGGGTAAGAGTAGGGTAACCACATAATTAATCGTATAAACCAGAACACTTCTGACAGTTAAAAGAGGCACTGTTAGTAACTATGTCACAACAACAGGTATAAACAGGGCCTGTCCCAGGCAAAATGAGATGTGTGGTCTGTCTAGCTAAGAGGCAGAGCTTTGGAGGGCGTCTGGGTGGCTCAGTCGGTTGAGTATCTGACTTCAGCTCGGGTCATGATCTCATGGTCCGTGAGTTCGAGCCCCACGTCGGGCTCTGTGCTGTCAGTTCAGAGCCTAGAGCCTCCTTCAGATTCTGTCTCCCTCTCTCTCTGCCCCTCCCCCTCTCAAAAACGAAAACATTAAAAAAAAAAAAAAAAAAGGAGGCAGAGCTTTGGAGCCAGGCTGAACACACTCAAATCCCAGCTTGACTACACATCAGTTTCTGACTTCACAAAGCAGCTCACTACAGCTCTGATCCTCAGTTTCCTCTCTTATCTGCTTCCAGGCTTACTGACAATTCAGTAAGAAGAGTCATGACCACGGGTCATCAGCACAACTTTTTCACCCTGGCTGTGATGAAAGAGGCTCAGACAGCACAGGCTGGGCCAGGAACCTGCTTCATGGCCTCCTCCCCTAGGGTGGC
This sequence comes from Leopardus geoffroyi, assembly GCF_018350155.1. Lineage (NCBI taxonomy): Eukaryota > Metazoa > Chordata > Mammalia > Carnivora > Felidae > Leopardus > Leopardus geoffroyi. Next base: position 59,062,306 of record NC_059329.1, on the reverse strand, counting down.
CCCTGGCTCTCCCTTCATATCTTTCTGTCTACATCAATCTCTGGCCAAAGGAACCAGGCTTCACCATAAGGGCAGATGGACCAACAGAGTGAGGCACCCTACATATCTCAGGCTGGCCTTGAACTCATCCCCTGCTCACATTTCAGCCATGCTTACCTGAGCTGCATTCCATAAATGCATACTTCCAGGCCTTTGCATATGTTGTTCCTTCCACCTGGAACACCCTTCCCTGTCCGAATTGTACATCCTCCCCCTCCACTTTGTGCCTCCTCTCATGCTCCAGGCTGGGCTGGGGCCTCTTTGGGGCTCCTCCACCCTCCATACTTCCACTCAGTATAGCTGTGTCTATCAATATTCATTTCACTGAACTGACCTCAGAGGACCAAGGACCCAGGCCTACGCCCTGTCTTGGATTCAAGACCTTCCCCCTGAAGTGTCGCACAGGCCTTGGAGGGACCTAGCCCAATCTCAATCCCTGGACTCTCACCAGCAGGACTGAGACGTGGGATGAGGCCCAATGACCCGAACACATCCATCTCTTACGCTGACTCCCCTCCCCATGGGGGCAAAACTTCCCAGCTGCCCACTTCCTCATTTGTGCCCTGGCTATGAGGGCTCAGGCCTCAGTCCTGTGCTTCTTGCTTCCTTGGTGGCTGCCCCTGTCCTTCCTTCTCCATTATGAGACCCAAAGGTCAACCCCTCCAGCATTCCCCTGCTTCTGTTCTCTTACTTCTGCCCAGATCACAGCATGGAGAGCCCTTGCTGGGCTTTCACTTGGTTAGTGTCTGCACAATGCCTCTCAGCCTCTGCACATGCTGTGAGCCCTCTCAGGCAGGCCAATCTCCCTCCACATCATGACACCACTCAACACAGGGGGTTTTCAGAGGGTATGTATTGATGACTGAATGACCACCACCCCACTCACTTCCTGATCACTAGAGAAGGTCAGAAGCTCCCCTACCCCTCCATAGAGCAGCGCCCAATTAACCTGGCATCCACCCTCGCAACCAAGGCTTCATTCAGCTCTTAGCACTTTTTCCTGGAACAACAGCTACCACTTACTAAGTACCCAGTATGTACTAAGCACTCTTCTGGGAGGCTTTTTCATTTAATCCCCACAATGATCCAGATCATCAGCTCCACTGTACCCAGGACATGCCTCCAGGAGGTCTACTCAACTGCTCCCTCCTCTAAGCTCACACAGCCTGTTGGGTCCTTCATGGAATGCCTACCACCAGGCCTACACTGAGCTTTCCCGCAGGCAAGCCGTGCTGTAGTGGGCAGGAGGAGACAGAGGCCCGGCCCTCCTGTGGCAGCTAATCATGCTTCCCAGGTCTGGCCCTGTGCTGTTTACTAAGGGCAGCAGGGTGAGGAGGTTTATCCCTGAGGGAGCTCATGACTGTGTTGAGCTCATCCCCCCATCCTGAATGTCCCGCCCAGGGCTGTCTTAGCAGGAGGAGAAGGTGTAGGTAGGGGTCTGCTGAACACTGTGGAAAGATGAGCCAAGGGCATAGGGCAGGCTGGGTGCACAGACAGGACCTGGTTAGAGGCATCTCTATGTCCCCACTGATCTAAGCACAGGGTTGTTGAGTTCATTAGGGGTCCACAGCAACTGGGGGGAGAGGTCAGCCCAGCCCCCAACAACATAGGCACCCACCACACTGCTTGCCCTGGGGAAGAGGGGTAGGAACCACACCAAGGCTAAGTGCTAGCCTTCAGTTGGTCTCCCTATTATCCTGAACTCAGTGGGAGGGCAAAGGGGTTCAGGTAGGAGCTTCCCAGGGCCACAATACCCTTGAACTTGACACTGAAAGAAGCCAGAACTGAGGAGACCAGCACCAGGTCCCTGAAGGGTAGACACCCACAGACGGGCAGTCTCTCAGGTACCATGGGCTCCCAGTGGGCCCAGGAGACAGGCTTATGGGAAGACGAGACGCCTGAAAAGCCCAGGGCAGAGAGAAGGAAAAGAGAAGGGGAAAAAAAGAGAGGGTAAGAGAAAAACAGAAGATGTGGAGAAAGTGAAAGAAGAGAGAAAATTCTGACAGCAAAAAAGGGAGGGGGGCAGGAGTACCACAGAAAACTCTGTCCAGAGGTGACAGACAGACAGACAGGGATTCCTGCCTTCCCAGACCCTCTGAAGGAGCCTCTCCCCACCACCCCCGCCAACAGCCCAGCCCAAAGCTTCCCCTTTCTCACCCTCAGATGTCCACTGGGTCCTGGGCCAGAGGACTCCCACAGCTCCGGCTCGAGAGAGTGCTGTGTGCCTGACCAGGCAGCTCGTCTGACCAGGGCTGGTCTAGCAGACAGCCAGGCCCCTGTTCCCTGGGTGTGTCTGAGGCCGTGTCTGGGTCCAGGTACGGCTCTGAGTGGCTGTGATCACTTATCTGAGAGTGTTTCTGAGTAAAACTGGATCTGTCTGGGAGTGTGTGTGTGTGTGTGTGTGTGTGTGTGTGTGTGTACATCTAGCTCTAGTCTCCCGTGGCTTCCTGCTCTCCTCCTCCCCCACCCCCTGCAGCCCTGGCCAATACACACTTCCTGAAAACACTGAGAAAGAGAAAAGTCACCCAGAATCCCCTGGGGCAGACACTTCCTCCCCGCCTCCAGCCTGCCCCCCCATCCCAAGTTGGAATGGGACAAACCACCCCAGTGCTGGCAAGCAGGGCCTTACAGAGTAGACACTCAGGAAGCTCTGGACTTGCTGCTCCTTCCCCACCCCCACAAGGAGGCCCAGAGAGGCTGGGAAAGAGGCTCTTTGAAGGGAGCAAGTTCTGCCCCAGCAACAAGTGATCAGCCTTCAGGAAGACCAGGGATTGGCTGGGCTGCAGGGCAGTTAAGGGCACAGGTGGGAGGCCTTGCAGTGTGATTCCAGCTGGCAGCTGCCCCCTCTGGACAAATACTTCCTCTTTGAAGGTATCTCCAGACATCTAGGTATTGGAGGAGGAAACTGAGGCCCAGAGCAATCTGAGAGGGGCTCTGTGGAATGACCCTGGAACACCTGGCCCAGAAATGACCCCTCTGCCACTCAGAAGCAGGCTCAGAGGGTCCACATCTATGATACTTGAAGCTGAGTAGACTGGGCCCAGGCCCAGGAGGCAGGGTCTGACCATTGGCTTCCACTCTGCTGGGCCATGTGACTCTGGGCGTTTCTCATCATCTCCGGACTCATCGGCAAGTTCCCTATTACAAGCTTAAACAATGGTGGGGGTGCGGACCCTGTGAGGGGTGAAATGGGGTCCTCCCAGGCCAGGCAGAATGGTGAGCCTGGTTCTGAGAATCCTGACCCAGTTGGGTCGGCTCATTTTCTGCCTGCCTCCTCGAAGGCCTCTGCCTTTCTAAGATGTCCGGGCATGACATAGGTTGCATAGTAGGAAGGGATTTGGGGTGTGAGCACGGGGCCCTTTAACCCTATGGTCTACTGTCCGGTGTGTGCTGAGGGCACTCTTTGGGTGCTGGGTCAGCATGGGTAGCACACGTGCTCAGCACTGGGCAGTGCAGAAACGCATACAGTCGTCATCGATTCACGCACACAACAAATACTTTTGGAGTGTCTGTTAGGCACCTGGCACTGTCCCAGGTGTTAGGGATTCAGCACTAAACAAAATCAACAAGAATCTTGGCCCTAACAGAGCTGACCCTAGTGGGCTTTGCAGCATGTGTACACACATTGGCTCACCCCTGGCGCTACGCAAAGAACACACAGCACGTGCACTCACAAATGAACTCATGCTGTTGGCGTCCCCACTGTGCCAGCACACACGGGCACAGGTACGTGTGCACACGGGCCTGGATGAACTCACACACACACCACCGCAAATAACCACGGAAATCATATAAATGCCCACTCACGTGTACACCTTAGGATCACAAATGGCCTCCCTTAAAACGTGTGCAGACACGTAAATACACAGACACGTGACTACCTTGACAGCTTGCACAAACATGCACACCTATCGGTGCACGCATACCAACTGGCTAGGCATGCCCTCACGTGGAGTCACTATCTCAAGAGGACACACATGCACACACAGCAGATAGTTCCCAAATTCCACTGGGGAGGCCGGTGATGGCCTGGAGCCAGGCAGAAATGCTCACTCAGTCACCACGTGAATCGGTGTAAAAGGTCTTAAGATTCAGAGAGTGAGAACCCCGTTACTAAAGGGTGTAAGCAAGGACCCAAAGGCCATATCAGGAAGAAGGGACTCCTGCAAAGGGGGCAGGAGCAGGCCAGGTTGAGGAGCCTTCCAATGTGCACCGTGGAGCCCAGGGTCCATAGGGAGGGGCTGTGAGGGATAGCCAATCAGGCTGCATCCTGGTCTCCTCCCTGCCCAGCCTTCACCTGTTACACATACATGAAGTTCCATCTGCAGTGAGTTTTTCTACCACTTGGCTTTAAAGATTTTGTACACCCTGGAAGTCAGAGTGCTAGGACCTGCAGATGTTGACTGACTGTTCCAAATGTCAAAGACCCCAGGACAAGGAAGCCAGGCTTGGCAGCTCACCTCCCATCACACTCTACTTTAAGAAAGAGCCCCCTGTACTGATGGCTCAGAGCCTGGAGCCTGCTTCAGATTCTGTGTCTCCCTCTCTCTCTGCCCCTCCCCTGCTCACACTCTGTCTGTCTCTATAAAAAAAACCAAATAAACATTAAAAGAAAAAAACAAAAACAAAAACAAGGGGCCAGATTCCTGAGCATGGCAGCCTGGCCTCCCCGGTAGGTTGGCTAAGTGACTAAGTTCAGACTAAGGCTCTGAGGGTGGAGGCTGGTACCCTGGGGCATAGACAGGACGCTTGCTCTATCCTGCCAAGTCTCCTGAATGCAGATGTTAGTACCAGGAGGACTATGGAGGCCAAGGAGGGCACCTGATGGAGAAACAGGCCCAGAGGGGCAGCTGCTAATCAGTCACACAGCTAGCTAGGCCTGCCCCTAGGTGTTCTGACTCCGAAACAGGAATCCAGGCCTCCACTCCCTCAATGAGGGGTTTGCCTCCTCAGACCTTGAGAATTCCCAATGGACAGGGCTCTGTCTTCTGTCCTTGTTCACCTTCTCCCACCCCCAGAGACAGATGGACAAACAGAAATAGACACACACACATATTCTCTCTCCCCCCTACCACTCCCCATCCTGTTGATGGAATTAAAAGAAATAGAAACGGCTCACGCATGCATCAGAATGGCCACCAGAGGGCACAATAGTGCCAGGAAACCCCAATCTAAACAGTGAGCCAGGCTCCTAGGGGACCCGAGTATGGTCCCCAGTTGTGTGAATTCAGGAAAGGCACAAACCCTTTTTGTGCTTCCACCAATCAAACCTCAAAACACCACGACCATGGCTGGGCCTTCAAGGCCCCCTTACTTAATTCCCCTCTCTGTGCGGTGAAAACTTTCCAGACTCTCCCCACAGGGGCTCCCTGAGCATGCACTTGGCATGGATCCAGCTAGTGCTTCTCTCCCTTCTCTGAGCCTCAGTTTCTCTGCTTGAAAACAAGACAAAAATCCCCCAGAAGGCTTGAGCAACAAGATCATGGAAATGAGGCAGCTAGCACAGTGCCCAACATAGGGACCAAGAGACCTCTCTCTGCACATCCCTTTCTCCTCCAAGAAGTGTTCCCAGATTAGGCTGACTTGGTCCAAGTACTGCAGTAATCTCCATTACACCCCCCAAAGATATATCCAGCACTAGCTGGGGATCCTCCCTCCCAGCTGGGCACCCCAGCAAATGGCAGGGAGGGCATCTGAGAAGGAGGTTAAAATGGAACATCCATAGAAGTGGGAGGAAACTCAAGGAAACGAGGAGTACCAGGAACCAGGAGACGGGGAAAAATTCTGAGGAGGGAGGGCCAATAGGTTGTGGCCTGAGAAGCATCCCCAGGATGTGGGGGCATGTGGCAGGAGCAGTGTGGAGCGGGAGACAGGAGCACAGCACCAGGCCCTGGCCAGTTCTGCTCCCCCAACAGCAGCTCATCATCCTAGACTGTGTCCTCCACATGCTACCTCCTGACTCGGAAGGTACTCCCACCTCCCAGGGCCTCATACTCCCCAAGCCCTAAACTGAACCTGAGACTTCTTCCCTGGGTACACTTTGTCCCTGGATCCCCAGATCAGGGATGGCACCACTATCCACCCAAGATGGAAACCTGCATGCCATGTGGCTCCCCATGCCTTCTCTGCTAATGTCTAGGCCGTTCCCAAGCCCCGTCCATTCCAGGGCCAATTTCTCATTCCATCTGCCTACTTCTCTCTCCACCCTGTTAGCACAGCCCAAGTGGGGGCCTCTCCTGGGGGCCTGAGCCCTCTCAACGGTCACCCAGCCTCCTCCTCCACCAGTCATCCATCCGATCCAGCTTTCATCCGATCACTCCGCTTGAAACCTTTCTGGCTTCCCGCCGGCCTTCACAGAATCTCCCACCAATGCCATCCACAGCCTCACCCACACTCACCCAACAGTTTAGTCCCAGTCTGCTCAGAGTGCCCCAGGATAGTGCTTCCCCCCTCTGAGCTTTATACATGCTGTTCCCTCCACCGAGGTGCCTTTCTTACCCTACTGCCAAAGGCCACAAACTCCCTCTCCACTTTCCGGGATCCTCCACCCATGTTCCTCCCACCAGGGATGGCATCTACGCACCTCACCAGCTGGCGGGGGGTCCCAGTGCGGGGGGGCACAGGCGGAACGTTGAACTCTGCCAGATGCCGCTTGGCAGGCAGCGGGGGCAGCACAGGGTCTGGGGCTGCTGCGGATGGGGCGGAGAAGCAGGCAGGTGGAAGGCAACTCCTCCGGGGTGGGATGGGTGGGGCGGCGGGTAGCCCCTCGTCCTCTCCGGCCGTGGGCAGTGGCTCCGGTGGAGCGGCAGGCACAGGCGGTGAGCGGAAGACATGACGCTTCATGGGCACGGGCCGGGGGGTAGGGCGGGGTGCAGGGCTTGGGGGCGTGTGGGCACGGAGCAGGCCAGCCAGGATGCGGCGGCGGTGACCAGGGAGTAGCATGCCCATGTCCACCAGGCGGGCGTCACTGAGGCCTTGGCACTCGGTGGCCCACACCAGTCCATGCTGCTCAAAGAGCCCAGTGTACTGCTCCAGGTGGAGTGCCCGCAACCACTCAGCCACGGACAGTGCTGCATCCCCGGCCTCTGCCATGGTTCCTGCCAGCAGAGGCCAGCCAGCAGGGCCCTGTCCGGACCTGGAAGAGACAGATGGGCACAAGTAAGAGACAAGGCTGCCCAGCCACAGCTCCCCGATTAGCAACCCTCTGTGGCTCTCCCACGCCATGGGGTTGGGCACTGTCCTTGAGCTGTCTCCCTCGTGCCCCATGTGCCAGGCAAGGCCAGGTACTGCCAGGTCCCTGAACACATAGGCTTTTCTCTCTGTCTGAAACCTGCCACCCGCACCCCCGTGGCCTCCTAGCGGCCAGCTCACATCTCTTCCAGGAAGCCCTCCAGGAACCAGAGTTGGTAGCACCCCTGAGCCCCATCCACAGCCTGGGCCACTGCCGCAAGGCTAGCCAATGGCTGCGTCTAGCACACACACCCGCCACTGCCCTCTGCAGGACCCAGGCAAGGGCCCAGTTCCTTCTGAGGTACCAGTCCCCAGCTGAAGGCCAGGCCCAGGGGCTTAGCAAGTATGGGTGGGATTGAGTGATACCACCGCTGGTCTAGGGACTGAACTTCACCCCACCTACATGTCCCTGGAAGAAGCAGAACGCTCCAGGGGGTAAGTCACACCAGCACCACATAGCTGGGGTCCTGGCCCTGTGAATGTGTTACCCTTCCCACTACCAAGGGGGTTAATGTATAGGAAAGAACCATCCATTCATTTGTTCATTTGAGATAGCCTCACACAAGGCAATAGGGACTCGGGTCCCATCCCTGCACTCAAGAGCTCCTGGCCTGGCAAGAGTCAAGAGATAGATGATACAGAGAGAAGACTGACAAATCAAAAGAGAAAAGTCATCAGATCATCTCCACAGATACTAAAGAAGCATATGATAAAAGCCAACATCCAGTGTACTTACTAAAACAGAAACAGACTGATACTCCCTTAAACTAAAAAATCAGCCCCTTGCTTAATGGGAAAACAATGGCAAAATTTCCATTAAAGTCAGGAATGAAACAAGGATATCCATTTCATGATGATGAGGAGGAGGAGAAGGAGGAGAAGGATTTATTTTTTTATTTAAAAATTTTTTTTAATGTTTATTTACTTTTGAGCGGGGGGAGGGACAGAGAGAGAGAGGGAGACACAGAATCCAAAGCAGGCTCCAGGCTCTGAGCTGTCAGCACAGAGCCCGATGAGGGGCTTGAACTCACAAACTGCGAGATCATGACCTAAGCTGAAGTCAAACGCTTAACCACTAAGCCACCCAGGCACCCCTATTTTTTAATTTTTTTTTATTTTATTTTAGAGAAAGACAGCACATGAGCCAGGGAGAGGGGTAGAGGGAGAAAGAGAATCTCAGGCAGGCTCCACGCTCAATGTGGAGCCCGATGTGGGGCTCCCTGACCCATGAGATCGTGACCCTGGGATCATGACCTGAGCCAAAATCAAGAGTCAGATGCTCAACTGACTGAGCCACCCAGGTGCTCAATGATTATTCATCATCATCATCATCATTGTTATTATTCACATTGTTGTGAAAGTTCTAGGCAACAAAAATAAACAAGAAGTATAAAAATTGGGCAGGAAGAGACTATCTATTGATTACCAATTATATAAATTTTTAGTTGGAAAATCCATGAAGGTTAACTAAGAAACTATTACAAGCAATAAAAGAATTAGTAAGTGAGCTGGATTCAAAACTAATATAACAGAATTAATATTTATAGGCCATAACCAGCTAGAAACCAGGATGAAAAGCCTCATTTATGATAGCATCACAGAACTTAAGTCACAGGAAGAAACGTAATAAGAAATGTGTGGGATCTGTAGAAAGAGTCAAAAAGAAGAGACCTGGACAAATGGAAAGACACAGTATGCTGCCAAGCAGAAGGCATCATAAAGATATTAATTCTCTCTCAGTTAATTTAGAAATATGCACAATCCTATTAAATATACACACAACCTATGTAGTGGGGCGGGGGGGTGGGGGGTGGGGAGGGAAGGGGAGCCAGACAAGTGGATTTGAAAATTCATGTAGAAAAGCAAACAAGCAGGAAGAGCCAGGAAATTTCCGGAGGCAGGGGGTGGAGGGTAAAAAAGGGTAGAGAGTGAGAACCAGCTTCACCACATATTAAAACATATAAAGACATAGTAACATAGTAATTAAAACAGTACATGTTACCAGCATGTGAACATACAGATGAATTAAACAGAACAAAAAGTTCCGAGGTGCTTGGGTGGCTCAGTTGGTTAAGCGTCTGACTATTGATTTTGGCTCAGGTCATGATCTCATGGTTCATGGGATTGAGCCCCATGTCTGTCTCTGTGCTGACAGTGCAGAGCCTGCTTGGGATTCTCTCTCTCCCTCTCTCCCTCTGCCCTTCTCCTGCACAAGCTCTTTCTCTAAATAAATAAAAGAGAGAGAGAGAGAGAGAGAGAGAGAGAGAGAGAGAGAGAGAGAGAGAGAGAAAGCTTAAAAATAGACCCAAATGCATATAATAACTTAGTGTACAATAAAAGTAACATCTCAAATTAGTACTGAAAAGATGGATTATTAAGTTGTTGGGACAGTTGTGGAACAATCTAGAAACAAAGACCCCTATCTCACACCTTACAACAGGATAAATTTAGATCAAATATTTCGTTGTAAAAAATAAAACTATGAAAGGATTTAAAATATCATCTCAGAGACGCAAAAGCCTTTTAGAAATGATACAAACCCGGAAAGATAAAAGAGTAAAATACTGAAGTATATAAAAATCAAACATTCCCACAAATTAAAACGCACCAGAAACAGGGCCACTGGGGTGGCTCAATCAGTTAAGTGTCTGACTTCAGCTCAGATCATGATCTTGGGGTTCAGAAGTTCAAGCCCTGCATTGGACTCTGTGCTGACAGCTCAGAGTATGGAGCCCACTTCGATTCTCTGTCTCCCTCTCTCTCTGCCTCTCCGCTGCTTGTGCTTGATCTTTCTCTCTCTTGCTCACTCTCTCTCTCAAAACTAAATAAACATTTAAAAAAGTTTTTTTTTTTAATGCACTAGAAACAAAGCCAAAAGATAAATGACAACTCAGGGTACATCTGCCTCTCATATCCCAAACACAGGACTAATTTTCCTAAAAACTGAAAAGCACCTAGAAATAAGAAACAGGTCCAACTTGATTTTCAGCTTAGGTCATGCATGGTCCCATGGTTCATGAGTTCTAGCCTCAAGTCAGGCTCTGTGCTGACAGTATGGATGGAGCCTGACTGGGATTCTCTCTCTCTCTGCCTCTCCTCTCAAAAATAAGTAGATAAACATTTTTTAAAAGCTGGCCAATGACCTAACAGAAAAAAGGGCAAAAAATGTGAAGAGAGAAATTCACAGAAAGGAAAATATAAGTGGTTCCCAAACATATGAAAAGGAACTTAACCTCCCCACACGACGTGGTGACAGGGTGAGGCATTCTCCTGCCTGGCTGGTGGGAGTGCCTCTGAGAAGGGCAATTAATGCCACAATAGCTATGAAAACCCCAAGTCCTTCTGTTCTTTGTTCCAGCCACCCCTAGACACTTATCCTGTAGTCTTCCTAGGTGACTGGCAACAGTGACGTGTATAATAACAAAAGGTTGGAAATAACCAAAATACCCATTAATCAGGGAATGGTTAACTAAATTATAGGATGGTCATATAGCAGAACACTGAGCAACCTCAATTAACAAAATGAGGAAACTCAGTACATACATGTTGATATGGGATGACCTCCCAGGTATGTTGTTAAGCGACTAAAGAAAGGTGCAGAACCCTCTCAAAAATAAATAAACATTAAAAAAAATTTTTTTTAAAAGGAGGGGGCATCTGGGTGGCTCAGTCGGTAAGTGTCCGAGTTCAGTTCAGGTCATGATCTTGCGGTTCATGAGTTTGAGCCCTGCATCGGGCTCTGTGCTGACAGCTCAGAGCCTGGAGCCTGCTTCAGATTCTGTGTCTCCCTCTCTCTCTGCTCCTCCCCCACTCACACTCTGGTCTCTCTCTCAAAAATAAATAAACATTAAAAAAAAAAAAAGGTGCAGAACAGTATATAGAACATTCTGCCTTTATGTAGAAAAAAACAAACCAGAGAGGATAGATTAATACATGGTGTTGGTAAATGCATAAACTATTTCTGAAAAGATACATCAGAGACAAGGTGACGTTGCCTCTAAGGAGGAAAACTGAGGGCTGAGGGGATGGAAGGGAGCAGACACAGAGCCAGACTTCAAGGGGTCGGATGCTGTCACATGTTCAATTCCATCTTTAAGAAAATATCTGAGGGGCGCCTGGGTGGCTCAGTCGGTTAAGCAGCCAACTTTGGCTCAGGTCATGATCTCACGGTCCGTGAGTTCGAGCCCCACGTCGGGCTCTGTGCTGACAGCTCAGAGCCTGGAGCCTGTTTCAGATTCTGTGTCTCCCTCTCTCTGACCCTCCCCCGTTCATGCTCTGTCTCTCTCTGTCTCAAAAATAATAAACGTTAAAAAATTAAAAAAAAAAAGAAATGTTTAAAAAAAAAAAAAGAAAATATCTGAGGGAAACAATCAGCAAAACTAAAAGGCAACCAACGGAATGGGAGAAGATATTTGCAAGTAACATCAGATAAAGGGTTAGTATCCAAAATCTATAAAGAACTTATCAAACACCCAAAAAACAATCCAGTGAAGAAATAGGCAAAAGACATGAATAGACACTTCTCCAAAGAAGACATCCAGATGGCCAACCGACACATAAAAAATGCTCAACATCACTCATCATCAGGGAAATACAAATCAAAATCACAATAAGATACCACCTCACACCTGTCAGAATGGCTAACATTAACAACTCAGGCAACAACAGATGTTGTTGAGGATGCAGAGACAAAGGATCTCTTTTGCACTGTTGGTGGGAATGCAAACTAGTGCAGCCACTCTGGAAAAAAGGATGGAGATTCCTCAAAAAATTGAAAATAGAACTACCCTATGACCCAGCAGTTGCACTAGTAGGTATTTATCCAAGGGATACAGGTGTGCTGTTTCAAAGGGGCATATGCACCCCAATGTTTATAGCAGCACTATCAACAATAGCCAAAGTATGGAAAGAGCCCAAATGTCCATCGATGAACAGATGAACATAAGAGAAGGGGATCAAAACTAATAAAAAACAGGGAAGGGGACAAAACATAAGAGACTCTTAAATATGGAGAACAAACAGAGGGTTGCTGGAGGTGTTGTGGGTGGGGGGATGGGCTAAATGGGTAGGTGGCATTAAGGAATCTACTCCTGAAATCATTGTTGGCAATATATGCAACTAACCTGGATGTAAATTTAAAAATTAACTAATTAATTAATTTAAAAAATAAGAAAGAGTATCAGGTGGGAGCCTGGGTGGCTTAGTCAGTTAAGTCTTCGACTTCAGCTCAGGTCATAATCTCACAGTTCATGAGTTCGAGCCTCACATTGGGCTCTGTGCTGACAGCTCGGAGCCTGGAGCCTGGAGCCTGCTTCAGATTCTGTGTCTCCCTCTCTCTGCCCCGCCCCCACCTCGCAGAAATAAATAAACATTAAAAAAAATTTATTTTTAAAAGAAAAAGAATATCAGGGGCACCCAGGTGGCTCAGTCAGTTAAGGCTCTTGGTTTAGGCTTGGGTCACGATCGCACAATTTGTAAGATCAAGCCCTGCGTTGTCAGGCTCTATGCTGATAGCAAAGAAGCTGCTTGGGATTCTCTCACTCCCTTTCCCTCTGCTGCTCCCCTGATCGTGTGCTCTCTTTCTCTCTCTCAAAATAAATAAACTTAAAAAAAAAAGAGTATCAGAATATCTTACTTATCATTTTACAATATACACAAATATCAAATCATTATGTTGTACATCTGAAAACTAAACAATGTTGTACGTAAATCATATCTCAGTTTTTTAAAAAATTTAATTGGAATATCTTACTTTTGTAAAAATTTCCCAAACCACATGATCACATGCACACACTGCCTGGGCCCCTCCTGGGCCTCAGAAGGAGCCTGAAGCTCAGGCTCCATCAGTTTCCCTGGGAACCCACCCCTGGTGGGAGGAAGTATTTTCATTCTACATCTTTATCTATTACCTATGTTTTGAACTATGTGAGTTCTTTTTTTTTTTTAAGTTTATTTATTTATTTTGAGAGAGAGAGAGAGAGCGAGCGAGCAGGGGAGGGGCAGAGAGAAAGAGGCAGAGAGAGAATCCCACACTGTTAGCACAGAGCCCAATGTGGGGCTTGAACTCACGAACTGTGAGATCACAACCTGAGCCGAAACCAAGAGTCGGACACTTAATTAACTGACTGAGTCACCCAGGTGCCCTTGAACTATGTGAGTTCTTTAAAAAGGCTGCTGAGGGACCCAAAGGAAGACACAAACAAACAAATACATTTGATGTTCTTGGATAAACCAGCTCTCAACATTATGAAGACATTATGAAGACATTGGTTCTTCCTGGGTTAAGCTATAGCCAGTACAAAACACAATCCCCACCCCCCCACCAAATTACCAATAGGCAAATTCTAAAGTTCATATAAAATGATATTAAGGATTTGTTGTCAGGTGGAAAAATTAGATGCAGAACAGTGTTTTATTATGTAAACATCTGGGTTAAATAAAAAAATGTACAAATATGTATGTATGTATATACGTATACATATATGCACACGCGCGCGCGCGCGCACACACACACACACACACACACACACACACACACACACACAGAATACCTCTGGATGGGTATACAAGAAACAACCTGCCTTTGGGGAGGAGAATTGGCAGCTGGGAGGATAAGAGAGGGAAGGTTACCTTTCACTATATTGTTCTGTATCTTAAACTTTTGTACTGCTTTCTAAAAACTAAATACAATTTAAATTTTTTTTTTCAACGTTTTTTTTATTTATTTTTGGGACAGAGAGAGACACAGCATGAACGGGGGAGGGGCAGAGAGAGAGGGAGACACAGAATCAGAAACAGGCTCCAGGCTCTGAGCCATCAGCCCAGAGCCCGACGCGGGGCTCGAACTCACGGACCGCGAGATCGTGACCTGGCTGAAGTCGGACGCTCAACCGACTGCGCCACCCAGGCGCCCCAAAACTAAATACAATTTAAAAGACAATGTGATACACATCCCCCACCCAACCCACTGGTCCCTGTCCTATCCCACCCCTGCAAAGCCCTCCTGGGAAGCTCTTTAGCCTCACCCTCTTTCTGCTCCTCCACCTACTCGCAAAATGAAAACTGGGACCTCAGGTCTGGCCTCCATGAAGCCTCCCCCACCTCAAAGTTGGGGCTTAGCCGGCCACACCCAGCCCAGCTCCCCACTTCCCGCCTCCAGACTCACCCACTGGGCTGCCCAGGACACCAGGGATCCTCCCAGAGGCAGCAGCTACTCTGAATGGCTCCTCATCTTGATCAAAGGGGAACCTGCAAGGACAGGGGTGGAGCCACTTTGAGCAGTGGGATGCCAGGAGGAGGAGGAGGAAGGAAAGGAGGAGGAAAGAAGGAAGAAGGAGAAAGGGGAAGGGGAAAGAGTGAGAAGGAAACACAAGATGGAGAAGAGGATAGAGGAAGAAGGAAGAGTTCAGGAAGCCTAATGGAAACCGGGTGGGGCAGTAGAGGTTAGACCAGAGAAAGGCCTTCCTGTAGGAGTGAGAGGCAGACAGGCTCGCCCAGAGGTAACAGCCACACAGGTGGCTAAGAGGAGTGAGGACTTCCCATTGTCCAGGCTTCCCCAGAACCAGTGGCAGGGATGTGTCAAGGCTGGCTGTGGTGGGAATTGTTGGGCCAGGATTGCCCCCAGGGAGGACTGGAAGGGGGGTAGATGCAGTTCCCACCAGAAGGCAGAGCCTGTCAGTTGAGAGGTGGGGGACACTGAGAAGACCCGGGGAACAGGACCCTTTCCACTAAGTCTGATAGCCATGGGGTGGGGTGCGGGTAGAGGGGGCCAACTGAGGCATGAGACCTCAGAGACCCTGCTCTTAAACACCCCAAATGAGGGTGTTTCCAGGTGGGAGGGGAAAGAACTGGCCATCCCTGAGGGCAGGCTGCCAGCAAGCTCAGACGATTTGGGCTCTGTTGGGGGTTGGGAGAGGGGAGATGGGCTCTTTTGGGGCACAGCTTGTTTCCTGCCACTAGGGCAGGGTCAACCGAAAACTGCTGGGCTCTGCATGATGGCTTTAGGGGGTACTTGTGAACATTTAACTTACTGGTTAGGTATTCTCTACAACAACTTCTTAGGATAGGGCTAAAATAGGTATAGGTTTTAAAAATATTTCATTTTAGTTTTTAAATTTCTTTCTTTTGAGAGGGAGAGAAAAAGCACGAGCAGGGGAGGGGCAGAGACAAGGGGAGAGGGAGAGAGAATATCCCCAGCAGGCTCCTTGCTGTCAGCGCAGGGCCACCCAGCTCGGGGATTAGGGGATTGAGGATCAGTCCCAAGAACAATGAGATCATGACTTGAGCCAAAATCAAGAGCCAGATGCTTAACTGACAGAGCCACGCCGGTGCCCCTAAAAGTATTTTAAAAATAAATCTTAGGCAATTAGTACTTCAAAGGAAGTGGCAAAGAAAGGCAGTGCTACTCAAGTGACAATTTTTTTAAAAACAATAGGAGTGGGGCGCCTGGGTGGCGCAGTCGGTTAAGCGTCTGACTTCAGCCAGGTCACGATCTCGCGGTCCGTGAGTTCGAGCCCCGCGTCGGGCTCTGGGCTGATGGCTCAGAGCCTGGAGCCTGTTTCCGATTCTGTGTCTCCCTCTCTCTCTGCCCCTCCCCCGTTCATGCTCTGTCTCTCTCTGTCCCAAAAATAAATAAACGTTGAAAAAAAATTAAAAAAAACAAACAAACAAACAATAGGAGCGCCTGGGTGGCTCAGTTGGTCAAGCGGGCAGACTTCTACTTCGGCTCAGGTCATGATCTCAGGGTTTGTGAGTTAGAGCCCCATATCAGGCTCTGTGCTGACAGCTCGGAGCCTGGAGCCTGCTGCAGATTCTGTATCTCCCTCCCTCTCTGCCCCTCCCCTGCTTGTGCTCTCTCTTACTCTCAAAAATAAATAAATAAACATTTTAAAACATACTTAAAAAAAAACACAAATAAAATAAAAAATAACAGACAATATGAAAATTTTAAACTGCACTTGTGGCTTCCATTTCACTTCTCCTGGATACTCTAGACTCTTAACTACTCTGCTCACTGCCTCTCAAAAGTGATCATGAATACTAACTGAGCACCTGCTACGGCTTGGGCCCTGTTCTAACGGTTCAACATTGGATTGATGATGGCCCCAACCACCCTACTGAAATGACCAGGGCTGGGAAACAGGAAACCAGTTCCATCCCTGAGAAACGGTCAACCTCCTCCTGGGTCTCCCTCAAGTTCCCATTCTTGCAAGAAAGACTTCAGGCCAAGGTCAGACGCAGGGACCCACATTGATTCCCTTCTAGGATGGCCTCGTTCAAGGCTCTAGAAGCATGAACCTCAGACTTGGACTGGCTCTCCAGGAAGCTCAGGCCAGAGGGGGTCTGACACCAGCCAGCCAGGGAAAACAGCCCACAGGGCCCTCAGCAGGCTAAGGATCAGGGAAGGCTTCCTGAAGGAGACAGCTCTTGAAAAAGAAGCTTGGAGCAGTGCCCTTCTGAGCCATGTTGGAGCCCAAGGCAAAGAAGGAAACAGCAATACTGAACCTCTTTATTTAAAATTTTGGTATTTTGAGCCTGGGTGGCTCAGGCCGTTAAGCGTCCAACTTCAGCTCAGGTCATGATCTCACAGCTCATGGGTTCCAACCCCATGTTGAGCTCTGTGCTGACAGCTCAGAGCCTAGAGCCTGCTTCAAATCCTGTGTCTCCCTCTCTCTCTGCCTCTCCCCCACTCACTCTCTCTCTCTCAAAAATAAACATAATTTTTTTTATTTTGGTATTTTTTTGGGTTTTTTCATTAGTTTTGATTTTTTTTAAAAATATGGCTTAAAAATATTACCTTGATTACTGAACTTTTTCCCACCCCAGCCCCTTATATTTTGTGCCCAAGACAAGTGCTGCATTCACTGAACCCTGATCCTGGCCCTGGTTTGGGGGTATAAGCCCTGCAGCTGCTAGGACACCTCACTGAATCTCCACCCCCAGGAAAGCAGGGACCCGGCAGAGGGGAGTGTCATCCTGTTGTGACAGCATGGCCACAAGCTGGGGGATTCCCCTCCTCCCCCACCCCAAGGGCCCAGCTCAAGCTTCAACACCCCACCCTGCCCCCGCTTCTCCTGTCTCCCTCCAGCTCCCCTCTGCTATGCCAACCTCAGTCCCACCCCTGCTCAGATCTCACCCCTGCTCAAAGCCCCTTGTCATTCGACCTGCTCCAGCCCTGACATTTACAAATGAAGAAACAAACACCCACAGAGAGGAAGTGACTTGACATACCTCAAGCCCCAGCCAGGCTGGGCTGGCTCAGGATTCCCTCCGTGTCACTTTTTGCACCAGGCACCCGCTTAGCATATGGGATCCCCGAAAATGTCTGACAATGATGAGCAAATGACCCACATCCTCCCACCTTCAGGTACTGATTCCAGGTTGCCTTCTCCAGCAAGTCGTCCCTAACCACCCGCCTTGGGCTCCTAAACCTCTGAAGCTGAGCCATGCGGTAGAGCGCTGCTCCTGATCTGTCTCTAGTTGCTCCACTCGTGGGGATCCATCTCCACCCAACCCCCACTTGGCCTGGGGTATCCTGAGAGTCTGCACCGCTTCTTATCCTCCCTGCCCTCCACAGTAGCGCCCAGGGCCTGGCTGGCCCAGGGGCACTCCGTGTAGAGGTAAGAGTCATCTGGACTCTAATCCTTCCTAGCCAGTCCTTCAGGTCTGACCTGAGACCCTCTTTGCTGGAGGCAAAGCTTTCACCTTTCTGTCCTCGAATTACCACTTCACCTCCCACCATAGTTTAAGGCTTCTTGCCTCCTTCTCTGTCCCAGCCCAGCCGTGCCCACCAGGGCAGCAGGAAGGCAGCCCAAAGCCCTAGCCGAGGACAGGCACACTCCCACTTCCTCCATTTCCCAAATGCCTACCGTATGCCCAGCCCTTGGCCAGATTTCCACCCTTATCTCAGTCGTCCTCATCACAATCCCATAGCCTGAGATTTTTACCCCATTTCAGAGAAGCTGTGTGAGGTGGAAATTCGCCCAGGTCACTTGCTGGAACCAACAGAGCCTTCAGAGGATGTGACTGCCTCTGTCTGATAAAGTCAGAGAGGCTTCCCGAGGGCCCTCATGAGCTGGGCTTTGAAGAAGTAGGAGGTTGTGCTTCCAGCCAAAGGGAGTCGAGTGCGCAAGGCTCACAGGGATAAGAAAGGACGAGGCAGATGCAGAGACGGGTGATTTCAGTGGGGTGGGAATGGGGGATGTAGGAGGACAGTAGTAACACCCAGACAGGTTTGGGGACTCCCACAAGGGTGTGAGCCTCCTCTGCATTCTGATTTGCATGAGTGAGTCAGGCCTGAGTCTGGGCAGCCTGGAAGGTCCTAACTGCTTCCGCATTCAGCTCTGAGGTCCCTTCAGCCAAGACCCTTCCCTCCCACCCCCCACTGCATCTTTAGGCCTCCTCCACACAGAGCTGTGCTCTGGTTTCAAGGGAAGGGACAGTGATGGGGGAACAGAAGGAGAGGAGGAAGGCAGGCCCAGGGTCCACACTGAGGCCTGAGGTGGTCCACCACTGATCCTCACCTCCCCTACATGCCCTCCCCTCCCACCCCAGCCACCCCAGCCACCCCAGCCACCCCAGGCAGGCTAGGCAGGGACCTTAGCATATACCCCTCAGGAAACCCCTCCAGTGGCCGGCACAGGAACCAAGAACAGTACACAACCAGCTGTGGCCAGGCCACAACCTACCCATACCACAAACTCACACCTCACACAGCCTCCAGGGACACACACCTCCTGCCCCACTCAGCAGCCACACAGCAGATCTGCCCCCCCCCCCCCCCACCAACCACCACACACAGCCTTCAGTCCCCACACTCCCTACCAACAACTTGACTGTGTACATCTGCCCCAGAGCCCCACAATGCCCAGTACCCTCAACTCCACCCCCCTCCTCAACATAATCACCAGATGATACCTATAGGCAGGGTCACATTTGATCTGCCGCCCTCCTGGGTGTTCTCAGGACTCCGCTAAGCAAGCAAGAAGCCTTGGAGACACTTCCCTTAGATATGAGGAACTAGGTGGGGGCTGGGTTCCTGGCCCAGAGGGTGCAGAAGTGGCCCCTGCCCCGCTGCAGAAGCTAGCTCCTTCCAGCCCAGCTAGGCTAGCAAGGCAGCAGGTGCAGCCCTCAGGCAGGCAGCTGACTGATCCTTGGGCCACGGGCCTACTTTCTGTCTCCCAGAGATGGGTGGCCGCCACATACAGGACCCAAAGAATTACAGCGGATTCTCCTGCCCTGCCGCAGCTCCGAATCTCTGTCCTGTCACCTCCCTGGCAGCAGATTTCTGTCCCATCCCGTCCAGGGTATGACCCTTCCTCTGGGGACCCGGGAGTGGTGGAGGTGGGTGAGGAGCAGCCCTCAGGGGAGGACTGAGTCGAGGCCCCACTGCCTCAGCCACTTGGTAGGAAGCTGGGGGCCACTAGTGAGTCAGAGCCATCTCCCGGCAAGATGCAAGGTAAGTCCGGGTTCCAATCCCGGCTCTATCACTTCTTGCCTGAAGTGCTGGGCAAGTCATGTCACATTCTGAGACTCAGTTTCCCTCTCCATAAAGCAGCGCTGTCACCCAGATGACTGTGACACGTCACTATGTATGTGCCAGAGACCACACTCACTCATCATCTGCTTATTCCTCTGCTGGTAAGACACATACTTCCTGTTCCTTTGCCCCAAGGCCTTGGCCACTCCTGACCAATGGGCCCTTGGTGCTGGTCTTGTAGCCAGTCTCTAGTCTGGACCCCTCCGCACTCTGGATTCTCAGTGACCCCAGACACCAATGACTACCACACCCTGCCTCCAGCCATGTGCCCCTGCAGGGCTCCAGACTGGACACCCCACTGCCCCTGGGCCTCATTCTGGGTGGCCCCAGCCACTGCACATTCCCACCCCACGATGAACTCTCCAGGGAAAAGCAAGGTTACCTCCGACCTAGGTGGGGCCTTTGAGCAAATTAGAAAAAATGCCTCCTCCTTCAGGGGCCCCACAGCGGGACGTGAAGTTCAGCAGGGAGGACAGGCTAGGTTTCGGTACCCCCCTCCCAGCTCTCACCTCACCCCCTTCCGACCAGGTACCCTTGGACAGTGCACAACATGCGCATCACACACAGTGGACCTGGTGAGAGGCAGGACGTCTTAACAACCTTCTTGGGGCAGCCCATTCAGCATCACCCTAATAAAATATAAAACCAGGTTTATTCATGACCAAGGCACAATAAAGACCAAGGGACAGGAGACATCCTTGACCTGAATTTCAGGCCTAGCCCTAACTCCCAATCCAATCTTGAAAGACCATCCCTTTCTACAACCTTCCTGTCTGTACTGTTTAAAGTTTTATAGTTGTGTATCACTTTTATAATTAGAAGACCAAATGACAAAAGTATCTTTTCTATTAGAATTGAGTTTGCCCCAGTTCGTTCCTCAAAACAATAGAAAGTAGCTTTATGTTCTTTTTTTAATGTTCATTTATTTATTTTTGAGAAAGACAGAATGAGCAGGGAAGAGGCACAGAGAGAGGGAGAGAGAGAATCCTAAGCAGGCTCTGCACTGAGTCAGATGAGGGGCTCAATCCCACAAGCCGTGAGACCATGACCCGAACCAAAATCAAGAGTCAGACACCCAACCGATTGAGCCACCCAGGCGCTCCAGCTTTGTTTTAAATTTTTTTTTTTTTTTTAAATTTTTTTTTTCAACGTTTATTTATTTTTTGGACAGAGAGAGACAGAGCATGAACGGGGGAGGGGCAGAGAGAGAGGGAGACACAGAATCGGAAACAGGCTCCAGGCTCTGAGCCATCAGCCCAGAGCCCGATGCGGGGCTCGAACTCACGGACCGCGAGATCGTGACCTGGCTGAAGTCGGACGCTTAACCGACTGCGCCACCCAGGCGCCCCTGTTTTAAATTTTTAAAAAATGTTTATTTATTTTTGAAGGAGAGGGACAGAGCGTGAGTGGGGGAGGGGCAGAGAGAGAGGGAGACACAGAATCTGAAGCAGGCTCCAGGCTCTGGGCTGTCAGCACAGAGCCAGATGCAGGGCTCGAACTCACAAGCTGTGAGATCATGACCTGAGTTGTAGTCGGACGCCCAACCGACTGAGCCACCCAGGTGCCCCACCAGCTTTATGATTTTAAATGTAACACGAACAGACCACTAAGAGAACTATTATAAATGAGACTGATTTCCTGAACCATCTGGACCAGAGAATAGGAAACTGAGAGTCAAAACTTCCTCCCTCCCACCACGGCTTATCCTCCCAAAGGTCTAAGACACAGCTTAGCAGATAAGGTCCCCCTCATTAGGACATGGAGGTCAGTAGCAGAGGGCAGCCCAGGGACTTTGATGGGAAATGCACTGAGGTCCATTAGTACCCATGAGACCCTAGGGTCCCTGTGGTTTGTCCTCTAGACAGCATCTGACCCCACCCTAGCGCCGAGCGTCACCCACGTTCCCCCCAAGCCTCACCCAGGGCCCCCTCATGCCCAAGCCCCACCCTAGAGAGGGTCAGATAGGGAGGAAGGTATGGGATGAAGTGTGAATATCTGCAGCACCTCACTTGCAAATACACAAAGCCGAACAATGACTTGGGGTTTAGGCCTTGTCAAAGTCTATGACATATGACTTGGCCAACCATCTCCAAATGGACCATTCTGGACCACCCCCTCCCATTTCCCCTATGGCTCTTCATTACCTTGTTTTGACATACACCCCCTCTCTATCCCACTGCTCCCATCCACCCCAGGCCTCCCCAGGCCAGTCTGGATCTCTGGGCCCTCTTCCCTTCTTCTGTCCTCAACCCACCTTTAGCCAGCACACCCA
The DNA here is from genome assembly GCF_018350155.1 of Leopardus geoffroyi. NCBI lineage: Eukaryota > Metazoa > Chordata > Mammalia > Carnivora > Felidae > Leopardus > Leopardus geoffroyi. The sequence continues at coordinate 59,040,227 of NC_059329.1, read as the reverse complement.
CCAGCCCACCCTGTAACTGTCCCCAAGGCAGAGCTCCTCACCTAACCCTACCCCAGAGCCCTCACCCACATCCACGTTCCCCGTGCCCCAGCCCATGTCACCATTCAGGTGCAGCTCAGATCAGCCCCATGGCACCGTGGAGACCTGGGACACCCCCAGCAGGAGCACACTGGACTGTGGCCTGGTCCCCTGCCCTCAGTCACAGACAGTCCTCTACTGAGCTGGGGGCTTCCCAGGCAGGTCAGAGAGCACCTCCCTCAACGAAAGTGCTGGGTAAGGGGGAGGCCCAAGGTGCCACAGGGTAACCCCAGGAAGATCCTTCTCTGTGTCCACTGCCCCCTAAGACAGGGGTTGGGGAGAGAAGGGGTTCTTAACACTATAAATGAGTGAGTGTGAAACAGGAAGAAACAGGGCTGACCACATGCTGGGTGGGAGTACACAGGTCTACTGACAGACTCCCAGGCAGCAGGAGCAGACAGAGCAAGAGTCAGGTACCGGGACCCTCAGAAGGGTTGAGGGCTAGCCCTGGCCCTGGGGAGAGGGACAGAAGGCTGCCTGACTCTATCCCGAGTTGCCCCAGAACCTGATGTGCTCACTCACCCAGGAGGAGAGACTTCGTGGGCTCCCTTGCACCCTGGAACTAGCAGCCCTGGAGAACAAGGACCCGAACCTGCCATCCCCCCAGGTGGCCCCTGGAATGGAGAAGCCAGAAGATAAGCAGGCCCCTTGCTTGCTGGCCCCTGAAAGGGGAAGTGGTCTGTGCTGATGGGGTGGAGGTGAGCAGACTGGCAGGGCAGGGGCTAGAAAGGACCAGCCGCAAAGGCTCTGGCCTCCAATTTCATGTGTGATCTCAGCCTCCCCAACTATATAGTCAGACAACATATAGGAAGATTCCCTGACTCAGCCTCTCCTCTCCAACTCACAGAGAACATTCTAACCCACTTATATGACCCAGCCATCCCTGTCTAAAACAACAGAAGGTTGTGATTATGGAGTGCTTACCATCAGGCACTGTGTTAAACACAGTACGCGGATTGTTTCCTCATGACAGTCTAGAAAGTGGATGGTTTTTTAGCCTACTTTACAGAGGAGAAAAAAAAAAAGCCTCAGAAAAGTTAAGTAACCTGCCTAAAATAACACAGGAGGCAGAATCTGAACAAAGGGCTGCCTGGGCCCCTCTTTCTACTCATCTCCTCATAGGGCACACTGCAGAGACAGGCAGAAAGCAGGGCAGATTCAGGGAGGTCAGGTGGGCAAGAGAGAAGGAGCAAGCTAAGAAGGGCCTTGAAGGCTATGCTAAGACACTTGCCCTTGCTGTCCAGACAACAGGAAGCACCCTCCTGGGTGAGCAAGAAGGGTGCTTCGGGGATGCATCGTGGGGCAGGCAGATAGTCAGGCGCACTGGGGTGTCCACCACTGGGAGACTGGGAAATTCACATAACTTCTAAGTCTCTATTTTACCATCTGTATAATGGGGATTATGACAGCTCCACCTTGCAGGCTTCGGAGGAATAAACGTATGCCTTCGAAATACAGCCCAAATCTGACCAGTTCTCACTCCCCAGTGACTTCCCACCTCCCTCAGACTAAAAGCCAAAGCCAGCACATGGCCTACCAGGGTCCATGGTCTGTCCCTACTGCCTCTGTCTCCTTGCTTCTATTCCAACCCACTCTGTGTGCTCTTACCTCAGAGCTGGGCACTGGCGCTCCTTCTCCCTGGAATGCTTTTCCAGACATCTGATGACTCACTCCCATACTTTTTCCAGCATTTTCTCAAATGCAAGACCATCATTCCCTGAACACTCTACCTAAAAATGTGCCCCTATGAGTCCCTGATCCTGTGTGATTTTCAGCATCTCACTTATCACTATTGGATTACATATTTGGATGCCACTTATCACTGTTGGATTACACTACTGTATTACGTATTTATTTGTTAATTGCCAGTATCCTCAACTGGAGGACAAGGGCACTGTCTCATTCACAGCCCTATCCCCAGCGGCTAGACGCGTTCGGCCACTGGAAGAATGGATGAATGGATGTCCACATAGGCCTGGCTCACCTCAGTCAGGTGAGCCTGGGACAGGGGCCTGTGACACGGGTAGGGAGAGGGATGGTTGGACGAGGCAGGTGTCAAGGTTCAGACCGCAGTTCTAGGAGTCAAAGATTCAACTCTGAGGTTCCTTGGCCCCCTCTGTGGCTAGGCTTGCCCTTTCTCTCCACCTGAGGCTGCCCTAGCTACTTCCTGCTGTGCTGGCCTGATACACACTGCTCGGGGGAGCCCTCACCCACAGAGAGGAAATGCTGACTCTCAGACCCCCTCATGCTGCCCACCCCTCAACCATTCTCCAGAGCAGGTGAGAACCTCCCTAGACTTCCAGGAGTCTCAGAGACCAGCCCCCACCCTCTCTGCCATGCCTACCCCTTTCATGCTAACACCCAGAGGGGTTCAAAGGGCCTCCACCCTCTGGCTCCTGCCTCTTACTCCTCACCCATCTCATTCCCTCCACTCCTGCTGCCTGACACTTTACCTTCAGGTCTTTGCTTATACTGTTCCCTCTGCTTGGAACATCATTCTCTACTTTGCCTTTCAAGTCCAAGTGTCACGTGCTCTAAAAAGCAGTCTCTGACTCCCATGGCCACAGTCCTGATCACACTGGGATGTCACTATCTGTGACTGTGTCACATACACACACACACACACACACACACACATTCTCACGCCAGACCTGGCTGGGTGTTCCTCGAAAGCAGGACCAGGATCTGATTACCTTGCACCCCCTACTACCAGCCTGAGGTTGGCACACAGTGAATTTCTGTTGACTGAATGAGCATCTCCCAATTTTATACACAGAAAGCAAGTAGCCCAGGCAAGTGATGACTTGCCCAAGGTCACACTGCCATCAGTGGCCAGAGTGTGGCTGGAACCTGGCTTCTGGCCTCCTAAATCAGGCACTTCTCATTCCCCTTGTGCTCACCCAGTTATAGCTCTAACCTCCTGTCTACTACACACCCAGCCCTGCCTTCCCCCAGCTTTCCACACCCCCCAACCACCTGCCCCTTAGGCACTTAGGAACCACCTTATCCAACCCTCCCCTCTTCCAGAAGAGGAAAGTGAGCCCTAGAGAGGTGCAAGAAACTAAACTAACCAGTCAGGACCAGGACCTAGGCCCCCCCAGACTGAACCCCTCCGTCCTTCCACTAGCCTGTTTCTTGGAAGAACTGGGAGGGACAGTCCCCTCAGGTAACCTCGAAGTTACTGGAGCAACCCCCCTACTCCACATCGGCTAGGCCAGCCCAGCACTGAAAGATGTGGGTTTTCAGGCCACTGGCAGTAGAGGCAGATGAGTGTCCTGGTTCACGTCCTGAAACAGAAACTGGAACAGAACCACTAGAACAACCAGGTACTCCCTGAGTCTTTGGTCTCCCTAGACTTAGCACATCCATCTTTAGAGCTGAGGAGACAGGAGGAGGAGGAAGAGCCCCAGTCTGAGGGGAGAGGCAGGCCTTCAGCTGAGGCTCTGGCACCCCTTCAGCAAGCAAGACGGACCCCACCCCAAAGCCGTCCTGTTGTCATCTGGCAAAGCCCAGTCCCCACCCCTGCCCTCCGGGAGGCCCCTTTCTCCCCACCAGGCTGCTGGGGTGGCTTTGGGGAACAAACTATGGTATTTCAGCTGCAGACTCACAGCGGCCTGCCTGGATGAAGGTCCCCACTCAAACAGATAAAAGCCTTACCCAGGGGGCACCTGGGTGGCTCAGTTGGTTGAGCGTCTGGCTCTTCATTTCGGCTCAGGTCATGATCTCATGGTTCACGGGATAGAGCTCCGTGTTGAGCTTTGCACTCATAGCACAGAGCCTGCTTGGGATTCCCTCTCTCCCTCTCTCTCTGTCCCTCCTCTGATGGCTCTCTCTCTCAAAATAAATAAGTAAACTTAAAGGAAAAAAAAAGCCTCACCCAGTTCGCATATCAAGGAGTGCAAAGCCTGGCACTTCCTACTCCAATCCACCGGGACATGGAATGCTAACACCTGCACGCAGGCAAAATCGCAGGTCCTCCAAGGATGCGTCTGGGCCCAGGAGCACACACGTTCACACACGGACACACGCACAGTGCCTGCCCAGAAGGACGTGGAGCAGAAAGGAGATGGGAAGCACAACCGAGGAAGGAGCTTACCCAGTCAGGAAGTCTTCCAGGAGGAAGGCACTTCCCTCATGGGGAGGGAACAGGTCTCCTCCCCACGAGGCAGCTCCCACTCTCATGCCCAAGGCCCTTTGAGGGCAGCTGATGTGCCCATAGGCTCAGATGGGCACCGGAAGGAGTGGGTGGGGGTGGCAACATTGTGAAATATTCTAAGGCCCTGAGCCAAGGCCCGGCGTCCCTGCCCCAAGGAGGGGCAGAGTGCCTCCCTTCTGGCTCCCAGGCTCAGGTCTCTGTCCACCACTCTGTCAGGGCCCTTGAGCCTGGCTCTGCCCTCCAAGACTGGACCTGGGCCTGCTGAGCCACATTCCACGTTGGCCCCGGGAGGACCTGGCTCCCCCAGCAGTGTGACCCAGACCTTGCTCTGTGACCCAACCAGCCATCAGCCCTCCCTGAGCCTCCCCTTAACCCCATCCTGGTATCCAGCACGACAGCCCCACTGCCAGCAAGTGAAGAGGAGTCGTGGCCCCTGTCCGTTCCCTCCCCATTCTCCACCAAGATGGCTATCTCTTCCGCTACCACCTAGTCCCTTCCAGGATCCGGTTCTCAGATTTCTTGAAAGGCGACAGCTGGGTGCACATGCTGGGGGTGGTGGGTATAGACAGCACACAGAACCTGGGGGCCAGCTGTGCCACAGGCCTCCAGAAGCAATGCTGAGAAACTCCGGGCCTTGTCTGTCTGGTACCACCCGGCCAAGGTGTGGCACAGGACTCAGCCTCAACTTAGAGTCTACCCAGCCCAATTCGAGGCTTTGCAGGCTCTTGGAACCCAGATTTTTGGAAATTCAGAGGCTGGGAATCGCCAGCACACAAAGCTCTAGAATCCTTGAATCCCCAAAGCCTAGAATCTCAGACTCAGAATCCTAAAATCCCAGCTGCTCAATGTGAGGACAGGGTGGGTGGGAGTGAAGCGGAACGAAGAAGGCCCTCTACCCCACCTCACCTGCTCTGTTTGACTGGTTCCTGTCCTGATCTGTCCACACCTAAAGACTGCTGTGGAAGCTGCTGCTTCTTGCTCCCTCTCTGAAGATCGAGGGACGCTGAGTTCATTGAAGTGATCAGTCCAAAGCCTCTCACTGAACCAGAGGTCAGGGACAGGACTCCAGAGCCCTGGCCCTGGCATTTTGTGGAAAGGAGGTAAAGGGTGAAGAGGATGTCCAGGAGCAGGGCAGTGCCCTCTCGGGCAGTAAGGAAGGAAGCAAAGGAGACCCAGGCACACGGAGTAGCAAGATGCAGTGATAGCTCCCCCTTCCTGGGGGCTGACCCGCCCCAGGACTGGCCTGGCCAGGCCAGGCTCCCCAAGGAGCCCCAAGCAGCTGAGATCCCAGGTTGTGACCTCGAGTTCCTTGCCCTGGGAATGGGGACAGAGGAGTAGCAGTGACAGGGCCCAACTCTCCTCTTTCTCCCCCTTCCACACACATTTTTTGCCCTCACAATGAAGATAATAAGGAAGAAGAAGATTTTGCCACATTTCTCCCTCCTGTCGTCTGAGTAGGGTGGCCTCTTGACCCCTGAATCGTCCTCTGGACCCCGCTGGTACTGAGCACCACACTGTTGACCACAGCTGGTGCCTGCTTCTTGGCTCTCAGCTCTGGAACCAAGTTTCCCAGGTTTGTTCATCCAGTCACTGACATCCAGTTGTTCCATATCCCAGGTACCTTAAGAGGACTCAGGTTCTCGGTTCAGTCAGGGAGAAAGATCTGGACCCTGTGACAAGGCAGGTGGGCAGTGTCCGAGGGAAGCTCAGGGCTTCAGAGGCCCAGGAGGCCCTGACCAGGCCCCAGGTAGGGAGGTGGACTGCAGGCCTCAGAGCCTCTGCCTGGGTGCCGGCTCTAGCTCTCCCTTTCCTCGGCTGAGAGACCACACGGGCAAGTCACTTAACTTCTACTGACCTCAGTTTCTTCATCGGCAAAATGGGGGCTGGGGGAACCACTGTATTCAACAAAGCCCAGGGCTGCCGGGACAGGATGAGAGCAGTGAGCAGGTCTCCAAGAGATGCTCATCATCCTAGAGGCGGGCCCGTGGGGGGGCTCAGGGCTTGCTAGCGGTCAGTCCCGTCTACAAGCAGGATGCCCTTGCAGGCATGCCATCCTCACAGCTGGGTGCCAGCAATGTCACGTGACCAAGTGGCCCTCTACTGCCTGCGACCCAGACTAGGAGCTCCCAGGGTAGAACAGGGTTGGGATCTCCTCTGTCTGCAGTGTCTCCCGGTGCTCACAGTTCTCATTGTGGAGAGGGAGGAATTCAGGCTCCCAGCTCTTCCATGTAATGGATGGTCTCGGGCAAATCACTTTACCTTTCTGGGCCTGTTTCCTCATCTGTAAAATGGGAATTGGCACATACTCCAAGAGAACTGTTGAGGATTAAATCGATACCAAAAAATGCTTCCACAGTACTCGGCACGTACTAAGCCTCCAAGAAACAGCAGCTACTGCCACTATTATCACTACCATTAAACAATAATTCTGTTATCGAACTGGTCACTTAATTCCACATCCCGTCCCACCCACTCTGATTTTCCCGATGGCTGGGACAGATGTCCTCATTACAGGACAGACCTTCTATGTTCCAAAGGCTGAGACAGGGAAAAATTCCACAGGAAGGTCATGTGGAAGACCAACCATGCACTGCCCCCCTCCCCCAGCCCCAGCCATCCCTGTCACCCGGGGTCATCAGCCTCTTTGGGCCGTCCTCCCCGGAGCCCTCATTGGAACGTACAGGTCTGGGGGCCTGATGGCAGCAAGGGTAAGTGGCCAAGATAGCCTCTCTGATCAGGGCTGGGCGTTCTGGTGTCGAGTCAGCAGAAGGCCCTGAGCTTTGTGGGCATTGTACTCGTAGGGGATCTCTAAGGGCCCTCATATCCTCGTGCTTAGCACAGAACCCCTTCCTGAAATATGAAACACCCCTCTGTGCGGGGCTGTGAAAGGGGATGAGTCCAGGCAGACTGAGACTGGAGCAGGGGGTGAGAGGGGCCACCCAAGGGACTGGACTCTACTCCGAAGCGAGGGCTGCGTCTGCTTGGCTGGGGTCACACTCTGCTCAAGGCTGCCTTGGCCACCATCCAGGGGAAAGCCCCTCACTGAGTGGGACCCTGGACTGAGCTCAAGGAGTAAGGTCAGGCTAGGGGAGAGGAAATCAGGCCGAAGGAGGCAAACAAACTCCTGGGTCCTGATCCTGCCTCTACCACTTATTTGCTATGATTTAGGCAAATTACTTAACCTCTCTATGCCTCAGTCTTTTTATCTGCAGAATGGTACTTAACTTCTGGGGTTTCGGGAGGAGAAAGTGGTTAATATACATGAAAGTGCCTACACCAGTGCTATGTGCCTATTTACTGACATCTTTCTCGCAGATGTGATTACTCAGCTCTTTCTCAGTCTCTTCCCCTATGTTACAGGAAGGTGATCCCTGTCTCATGGAACGATGTGAGGTTAAAGAAAAAGCACAAATGTGCAGCGTCAGGCACATGATAGGTACTCACATCAAGGAGAGCTCCCTCCCTTTCCCTCTTCTTTCCCCATGAGGGCTCAGACCAGGAGTCGGATCAGTCCTGACCCCCACCAAGGCTCAATGTGTGATCCTGGTCTGATCTCTGACCCTTGGCTTCAGTCTCTCCATCTGTGAAAAAAGCTTCTGGGCCAAGTGGTCTCTGAGTGTCCGTGACTATATTATCTGCTCCCACCTCCGCTCCCTCCTTCCTTTTTCATTTCCAGCTCATGTCCTACAGCATCCCCTCTTGCTTCAACAGAACCCTTGAGAGCCTAAATTTGGGTGGAGGGACAGCTGGTGGGCAAGGGGTATGAGCCCTCAAGCAACCCAGGGCCCATCCCAGACGCCCAAGGGTTAAGATCCAGAGTGAAGGGCGGGGGATGGGGGGTGAGCGGCAGGGTCAGTGCTGGACAGGCGGGCCTGGAGCCCAGGGCCTGCCTCCCCTCCCCCCACCCTGGGAACAGAGGCTACTTGTTTGGGCATCAGCCGGCTGGCTTTGAGCTTGGCTAAAGGAAGAGAGGGGTGGGGAGGGGAGGGCCCCAGAGAACAGAAGGGACTCCCTGGTCTTCAGCTGATGCCCTACTCTGACACTAGGCTAGTTTACCACTAGCCCCTAGGACTCTCAGAGGCCCCTTACCCCTCTGAACTGACCCCTTCCCTCGAGGTTCTCTCTTTTCTTCGTTCAAACACTCACTGCCACAGACAGGATTTAGACTCAGGCCCAATTCTTACCCCAGCAGTCTCTCTCTGGAGCATGAGACGAAGACTTATCACCCCATCCTGCAGATGGAGAAATGGAGGCTCTGAGAAGTTTGGGGACTTGCAGGGTCATGTAGTGTTTGGTGGCTGTATAGGGACTACCCCACATCCCAGTCATCCCCGTTGCTCTGCAGGCCCCTTCCCCACAGAGCTCCAAGGAGATCTTTCCTAAGCTGTGCCCCTAAGCAGGACTGAAAGGCTAGGCAGGAGGAGGAAATAAGCAGCCCACCTGTGAAGTCCCGAAGGACCTAGGAGATTTGGATGGGAGAACATTTCTAGGGAAAGAGGGTGGGGAAGACAAGCAACCTGCACAAAGGGCTGAGGTTTCAGGTGCACAAAAGTATGGCTGGAGCCTGAGAGGTGGTGGGGGTGCGGCTGGGGCTGAATGGGAGGGCCTGAATGCCCCCAATGAAGCGTGGGGGCAATCTGGGTCCCTGGTGGCCTCTGCCCACTTCCACCTCACCTTTTGCCCTACTCCTGTGAGCAAGTGGCGAATAGGGAGGCAGGGTCTGGACAATCCCTAACCAGCCATGGAACACAGGGATGAGTTCTCTCTACACCCAGCTCCAGCTACCCCTTCCAGTCACACCCATCTCCTTGCCATTTCTCATATATACCATGAACGTCCCTGCTTTTGCACAAGCTGTGCTGTCCTCTGGAAGGTCCTTATCCTTGTTAATTGCCAGTTAACTGCCAAGGCCCATTCCAGTCATCTCTTCTTCCCTGGGCCTCCAAGAGTCCCAGTCCCTGATTCTACCTCAGTACCTGTCTGCACTTGTCTCTGTGACTCTGTAATGAGCTTGCTGGGAGGTCTCCCCTAACCTGGACACTCTCTGCTCTCCAAGGACAGACATCCTGGATGCCTCTGTCTGGACTTTGGTGCTCACTCAGCACACAGTCAAGTCCTTTCTGAGCACCTCCACAAATCTGTACCACCTTGTAGCACCTCCCCACCCCCAACCAAGCCTGGAGATCAGGGAAGCCTCCGCAGGACCGGAACTTTGGAGGAGGGGAATGCATATGCCAAAAGCCGCACTGTAATGGCTCCTGACCAGAGTTCCCCAAACACCAAAAAACCACCCTTGGAGATCTGGGACCAAACACCCACCCGATGCCCCCCAGGCTGCACTCCAAGCCAGCTCTCTCCAGTGCCAATAACCCTCTCCCGGCTTGACCCCATTCAGTGAACACACACCTCCTCTTTTTCCAGCAATTGGGCCAGGTAGGGGCTCTTGGGACGTCACGCCTCCATTTACTGGTGGGGAATTGAGGCGCAGGGACCGGAAGTAGTCTGCCCAAGGTCACTGGAACCCCAGGTACAGGGCACAGGATCATACGAATGCTCAGAGCTGTAAGGGTCTCCGCGCTCAACGGGACGAGAGCCACTGGAGCCTTCATTTCACACAGATGAGAAAAGCAAGGCGTCGGAGGGCTGGCTGGCTCCGGCTCCTGGGAGCCTTCATACCAAAGGACTAAGAGCTGGAAGTCCCCTCTCCCGCCGGTTCGCGCTCCTCCCCTGCCACCTCTGGCCCGACCACGCATCCTCAGGAGGCGACCCTCATCCCTATCACTAGACAGAGACGACAACTGACAGAAGAAACACCCGCGGAAGTGGACGCCGAGGGCACGGTCGGCGTGCGGCCTCGGCTTTCCCTTCTGCGAAATGGGGAAACGCCGGACAACACCTGCCGAAACGGCGGCGGACGGAAGAGGCCCCGGCAGCCGCACTTACCTGTTCTGGGCGAAGATTCCACGTGCGGACTCGGGGACCGGGGTCCCGGCGCCGCCACGGACTCAAGCCGCCGTAAACTCGCGACCGCAAGCGGGGCGCGCCCACCCCGCCGGGCGCTTCCGCCCGCCCCCACGTGATGCCCCGGGGAGCGGAGGGCGGGGAAGGCACAGGGACCCGCCCCCTCTTCGGCCCCGCCTAGTAGCGATCTTTGAGTCCGCTGGCCTGGCCCGCCTAGCGGACAGGTCAGACTGTGCGTCTCCCCAGCCCCTCTCGCTGCTTGCATGTCCGTCTGTCTCTTGAGGCTCAGGTCTACCTCCACCACCCCAACCGCTGTGTCTCCATCTCTTCCTGAGGCTCCCTGCCTCTTGCCACCCTTCTCCTGGAGACTCTACACCCTCACTCCCACCCCTCACTCCCACCCCACTCCCGTCCCAGGGTTCCAGACCCCCAGGGTGGAAAGGGGCTTTAGGAGGCAGGACGACCTAGGGTCCTGACCTCCTCCTCCTGGAAGTCCTTTCGCACCTCATTCTCTGAGGATATCCCACTTCCCTCCCTAGGCACACGCCCCCATGGGGCAGGCTGGTGGGGAAGAGTCCTACCCAGAGAGCTCAAGGATCCCTTGGCAGAAGGCTACCTACAGCCTGAGGTCCTGGAACCAAGGCATCTTCATTGGCCAAGACTGGGAGATTTCTGCCTATCCTGCCAGCACATACACAGATGAGGGCCCTGGGTTTAGCAGGAATTCCTGGGTCCTGGGTCCCTGTCACCTCTGGAGCCAGCCAAGCCAAAGACCTTAACTTCTTAACTTCTCTATGCTTCTATTTCTCCAAATGCCTGATGGAGATACTTGGAAAAACAGCTCTCACCAAGATGGGACGTGGGGATTGACTCTGAAATTAGAAGTCATTAATTTGAGCACCTACTACATGCCAAGCCCAGTGCTGGGCATCTTATTCCTTTTACCTAAATCCTCATACCTCTCTCCTTGAAGGCAAAAAATCATCACCCAGGTTAGGGATTAGAATATGAAGCTCCAAGTAGTTCCAGGACTTGTTCAAAGTTACAAAGCCAGTATTGGACAAGCCTGGGATTGGAACCCAAGTCTTGGTGAGTTATAGAATCTCTTGCCAACCCTTCACTGGACATTCACCCTGCCCCTCTAGCAAAGAGTTGATGCCACGCAGGCTGTGTCTTCCTGACAAGGCTAAGGCAAGTCATTTCCCAGGAGGGGAGGACAGGACCAAACCTTGGAGAGAACTTCCCAGCCCCAAATTCATATAGGATGTAGAAACATCAGAAAAGGGCAGAGCGCAGAGCCTTCCTCCCCACCTGATAGCAGGGATGGCCCTCAGGCAGCAGAGGTACCTGGAGGCCACAGAGAACAGGTGAGGTCCAGGCATCCCTCTAGGTCTCAAAGCCTAGAGCTCCAAGCAGCCAGATGGAACACAGTACCAGGGACTGGTATCTGACCACTGGCAAAGGACCGGGAGCCCCACCTTTTCTGTTAACACAGGTGTGAGGTCTTCAAAGTGACCTAGGGAAGGCTCAAATCACAGGACCTAGTCCCTCCACTGCACTTGAGTCTGATGACCGTCACCCTCAACCCCCAACCTTCCATCCTCCACTCTGAGGCCCACAGCCCTGTGGTCTGAGACCCAGGAACCTCTCCCCCTTCCTTATGTGATGACTGGAGAGTGTCAGATCCTCTACCAATGCAGGTGGTACCAAAGGGGCCTCAGGCTGAAGGTCACACAGTAGAACCTCACCCTCGGAACCCTGAACCAGGGCTTCCGGCCAGACCTACTTCTATTAGAGCAGTGAATGGTAGCCAAATAGCCTGGAGCAATGAACATGTAACAAGGACAGGTGAACGGATGAGTGAACTAAGGAACAGACACAGGAAAACAGAACACACCATGGACAGGAGGAAGGGGTGACAACCTCACACATACTCCAGCTACACATGGGGAAATGAGGGGATGTCTAAAGGGGCAAAGGCCAGGGGATCAATAATAAAATTAACAAAATGAACCCTAGAACAAGGGGATTAAAGGCGACGGTGGTCAGTGGTCATGCCCGGGCAGGTGGGAAACAGGCACAGCGACGAGCCAGCTGAGGCTGTGGGATCGTTTATTGGGGCTGTGTCCAGTGGGGCCGCAGCGCCAGCCTGGGCCCCAGCCCACCGTCTCTAGGAGGCGCAGACGGTGGGGGAGGGGAGAAAGCGCGGGAGGATCCGCCACCCCTGACCCCACTCCATCTTGTCTAGGTCCCTGCGGTGGTGCCACAATCAGGTGAGCGAGGTGTCGTCGTCGCTGCCCTCGCCGCCCGCGCCGCCCGTGCGCTCCTCCCGGCTCTCCGTCACCGCGCTCTCATCGATGTTCTCCAGCGAGTCCGCGTGCTGCACGGAGAGCTCCGACAGCGCCAGGCTCGGCAACGGGCTCTGCTCCGGGTGTAGCCACGGCTTGAAGTGCGGCTGATGTTTCTGCTTCCACTCTGGGTACTTGACGCACGCCTTGTACATCTTCTTCATGGCCTGGGGGGGCCGCCACACATCCGAGTCAGGGGTGGACACGGCGTGGGACTGAGTCTTCGCCACTTCCCGGCCTGCGCCCTCCAGTGGCTCAGTCCCCCGCTCCCGGGACCCTGACTCTAGCCCATTTCATAACTCCGCCCCTCAGCCCTGACTCCGCCACCCCTGACTCCCAGTCTCCATCCCTGACCCACCCCCTCAGCCGGAACCCTCTCTCGCTGCTTACATACCCCAAAGTCCCAAGGCCACTCACCTTGGGAGCCAGGAACTGAGAAGATTTATTCACTACCCACTTGGGTAAGGAGCCTATGAGAGCAGGGAAGAGTAATGAGGAGAGAAGGGAAGAAGCAGCCTCAGGGACCCAGCTCCCTCCAAACATACATATCAACCTACTCCTTCCAGCCTGGGGCTTCCAAGGAGGCTACCCTCTTCTCCATGGGAGGGGAGGAGGCTGTGAGGCAAGTCCTGTAAGACTTCACCATCCTCACTCTCTCTTTCTGTCTCAGACCAAGGTCCCCAGGCTCAATTCTGTCGTATCCCCTCCCCCAAACCCACCTGCTATACCCCTCCTGTCCCTCTGCTAAGCCCCAAAGCATGGAAGAAAACCACAGGGTCCTAAGTGACCACAGGCTACAAGTGGGTTGAAATCCTGACCCACCAAACTCCTGCCTGTCACCTCCCCTCCACTGACATTCTTTCTCATACCCAACCTGTGAATGGCCCTGATGCTCTACCCCGCCTTCTACCTGTCCTCCCAAGCCCCCTACCCCAGGCAGCCTAGCTGCTACATAGGCCTCTTGGCTAAGCTCCCCATCCTGGGCTCACCTGGAATCCATAGTTGGTAGCCCAACCATCCACCCTGTCTCATTCCCAAATGTCTGCTCTTGCCTCTGACACCCAGCACACTCAGTCAGTGAGGTGCTAGGGAGCCCTGGGCCTACATCACTGGGTGCTTGGTGGGGTTGGGGCACACCCGGGCAAAGATGTTCAGGGATTACCCGTCCTCCAGACATTCACCCATTCACTCACACTCCACATCCACTCCATGACACTTACTCTGGGCCAGCCCCAGGGACCCAAAGAGCAACTCACTGTCTGAGACGCGACAGTGTACCAAATGCTCTGCTAGAGGGGAATGGGCCTGCGAGCATGGAGCCAGTGGTAACTCTGGGCATCAGGGACAGAGGAGGTGACATGTGAGGCAGTCCTGGGGGCATGCGTAAGGGAGGAGAGATGTTTCTAGGATGAGGGAAAAAGCTGCCTAGACAGGGAGGTGGGACGGTGTAAGGTGTGAGGAAGGACTGGGAAATGTGGGGAGGGGGCTTAGACTTTACTCTGAGGGCAACAGAAAGTCACAGAAGAATTTGAATCAGAAGAGAATCATGAGGAAATGCATGTTTGGGAAAAATCCCTCTGTAGCTGTATGGACAGAGAAGGTCGTTGACTATGGAGAGAAATGACAGATTCAGGAGCTGTTTAGAAGGTACAATCAATAAGAATTGGTGGCCAGACCTGGGAGCTGAGCAGAGGGCATCCCAGTCAACCGCCAGGTTCTTGGTATGGGTGACTAGGGGGAGGTTTAGGAGAAGGGGAAAACTAGGAGGGGAGATAGTTCATAGTTCAGCTTTGGACACAGTGAGTCTCAGGTCCCAGAAGACATCTTAAGGGATGAGTCCAGGAGGCCAATGGCCACAGGGATCTGGTTCCCAGCAGAGAGAGACATGTCAGCTGGCCACAGAAGCCTTGGGAGTAGCTGAACATTCCCAAGGGGAGGAGAACTGAAGCCTGGAAAACTCAGGGCCTCTGGGATGGGCAGAGGATGGGAGCTAGCAAGACAGATGGAGTGAAAGCAGACAGTAAGCAGGAAGCCAGTCAGAGCATGGAGGTGTGGGAGCCCAGGAAAAGAGCTCCAAGCTTTGTCATGGAGCAATGGCTACCACTTTGGCCTTTGCTTTTCAAACCAGTATAAAGTCTCAAATCTTGGTTCAAATGATATTTCGGATGGAGATGCCCCAAAATACAAAACAACTCCTAATACAGGCTCTTTTTGATCCCTAGTAGATCAGGCCACATCTCCTGTGGTATAGGAAAGGATCCCATGATAAGCTGCCAGGGCCAAGCCCTCACCTTTGGGGTCCACCTGGGCCAGGTAGGTGATGACGCAGCTCTTGGGCCCCGTGCTCTGGATGAGGTAGCCCGTCTGGATGGACACAGCTCGGACCAAGTCTTTCCGAGGTGGGTATTTCTGGGGATGGAAGGCAAAGGGAGGTGAGACTGAGGGTTGGGACAAAAGAAGTGTCTTTATGAGTACACACACACACACACACACACACACACACACACACACAGAGTCAGTTAGTTCACATCCCCTGGCATCCACTCCAGAACAGGCCTGATGTTGGGATAGGGAGAAAGGGAGGACTCAGTCTAGGTCACTGTTGCCTCTCAAGGTTTCCCTGTTCCCCTCAGGAAAGCCCTCAGTCTGGAGTCAGGGGTCATGAGCACATACATGGGCATTCACACATGCACTCATCTTTGCCCAGGCCAGCTGTACCTGCCTGTCTTGCCTGCTGTGGAGATCAAGGTGGCCCAGCCTCAGGGAAGTAAGAGGCCCTGCCTCTTACTACTTGCACCCCCTTTCCGAGCCAGCCCATCCCACTTGCCCACAGTGATGGCTCACATCACCCTCTTCTCATCTGCCTGAGAGCTGAACAGGGAGACAAGAGCCATTATTCTCACTATATAGTAAGGAAACTGAGGGCCAGAGAGCTTCGTGCCCAGACTGAAGTCACATGAAAGTCATGGTAGTAGCCAGAAGCCTCTTCCTGGGCCAGGCTTGCTGGCCCAGCCGTACCTGGGACCTTCCCCTGCCCACCCAGCAGGGAAGGCAGGTAGACTCACAGGATGTTTGACTGAGTAATTCATAATGATGTAATCAGTGCCCATGGGGAGCCAGGAGCGGAGGGTGATGACATCACGGTTCTTCAGGGGCTTTGGACACCTCCCTGTGGAGGGCAAGGGACAGTTCAGCAAGACCTCTGGCTGCCTGCCTGCAAGGGAGGGCATAGCAGAAGCCAGGGACACAGGGATGCCTAGTTAATCGCCAGTCCCCCCTGATCCAAACAGATACACCCCCCACCCACCCACCAGACCACAATCCCAGAGCTGACACTAGGAAAGAGACAGAACCCTCTCCCTTCTTGTCACCAGCCATTCCTGCTCACAACCTCACACGGCCCTTACCTTGCTGGCCTGGCCTGTTTGTATATGTGAATGTGAATATATTATTGTGAGTGTGTGTATCAGAAAATGTGTGACTGCGAATATGTGGCATGTGGCCATGGAGTGTGTACATGACTCTGTGTGCATGTGTGTGGAGTGTGTATACATGAACATGGGAGTGCATATGTGTTTGTGAGTGTACGTGTGTGTGCCCAAGGGTCTAGGAGTGGACAGAAATGTCAGGGAGGGCAGCCCTACATCTTAGCACTCAGGTCTCTGAGCAGCCTGGCCATGGGAGTGATCACAAGGAGGAAAGGTGGGAGAAGGAAGCTGGGCTGGAGGCCTGGATGGAAGCAGGGAGGCTAGGATCAGTGTTCTTGCGCCTGCTCACAAGAGTAATAGCCCACGTCAGCATTGACTGTTAAGCGGGCAATGTCGAAAGTCTCAATGACGTTGCTGTCCCACTTCTTTCGGTATTCAATGTCGTGTAGGACGTCATAGAGTGTCTCAGCTGGCACATCGCGGCACTCCATCCGGCACTGCAGACAGACACATGGGTTGTTAGGGTCACACAGGGCTAAAAGCCCCAGCCAGGAGACCAAAGGGCAGACAGGCAAGAAGGGGAGAAAGAACATGAAGAAGAGCTTACCTGTCCAGCCCTCCCAGAAGCCACCCGTGCGAGGAGAGAGACAGCCCCTGTATCCAGAGACCATCTCCCCCATCTCAGCTCCCACCAAACCTCCCGTTCCATCCCAGTCTCCTTTTCCAGGAAGCCTTCTTGAATGACCAGGCCAGACCTTCTGGACTCCCGTACACTAAATCTCTATATCTATGCCCTCCCAGACCACTGATCTTCATGGGTGGAGGCTCATGGCTGACTCAGCGGAAAATCTGGTATGGTTACATGCTAAATGAAATGAAGGCATAAACAAACAAATACCTAAATGGATGCTTTCTTTCATCCATGGTACTCACCACCTGACCATACAATTTACCTTTTTTTAATTCCTTTATCCAACAAATATCTTTGGATTTCTTACAGTTTTTAGCTCTGTCCTCAAAGAACTTTCCGTCTAGGGGAGAGAAGAGCCAAGGATCCCCTTTTTTATTTAACCCTCAAAACAACTCTGCCAGACAAGAAATGCAAAGAGGAACTTGAGGCTGAGAGAGGTTGAGTAACTTGACTAGGGTCACCCAGCTAGTAAGCAGCAGAGCTGGGATTTAACCCAGATCATATGTCTGGGAAGCGAGTAAAAACAGAACTAGGTTTTGCTAGGTTTGCACTCAGCAAGGTGAAACTTAGTTCACGTCCTTATTCGGTGATTGTTTTCACCCAAAAGCTCAAAGCCTAGGCACAAGGTCCCCTCAGCAACTGGACAAGTTTTCTTATGTAGTTTAAAAAGGTCTCCCAGACCTGGGCATTCAGACAGTGCCACGGGAAACACATAGAAAGCAAACTTTGGTTTTCTTAATTCTAAAATTGGGCTGATACCTCCGAGTATTTCTGTGAGAGCAAAATGTGGTCATGTGTATAAAGCACTTAGGATAGTACCTGGCAGAAATAAAGGTAACACCTCCACTGGTGGCTGGAGAAAGAAGGGCGGGGATGGGGGGTGCGTGTAGAGAAGGAAAAAAAAAAAAAAAAAAAAAGGATAGTACCTGGCATGTGGTGAGTGTACCTCTCAGTATCTCTGGGAGATCTTTCTACTTAAATAATTTCCTTATTGTAGAAACAGTACTATATGTTTCAGAAAGTTTGGGGCGCCTGGGTGGCTCAGTCGGTTAAGCGTCCGACTTCGGCTCAGGTCACGATCTTGCGGTATGTGAGTTCGAGCCCCGAGTCGGGCTCTGTGCTGATGGCTCAGAGCCTGGAGCCTGTTTCAGATTCTGTGTCTCCCTCTCTCTCTGACCCTCCCCCGTTCATGCTCTGTCTCTCTCTGTCTCAAAAATAAATAAACGTTAAAAAAAAATTTTAAAAAGAAAGTTAGACATACAGACAGCAAAAAGAAAACCATCATATTCTCATCATTTAGAGATTGCCACTGTTAACACTTTAATGATTGTTCTTCCCAAGCCTTTTCTGTGCATATTTCCCCCGAATGAGATTATTCTGTGCATTCCATTTTGTAACCTTCAGGCAACAATCTCCACCATTTTGTTGCAGTAAATTTTCAGCACATCTAACACTCAGAGCATATTCACATTTTTCCAGTCGTCTCAACCAGGGCCGAGCAGAATGGCTCCTGTAAAGAAGCATGATGAGAGGAAGGGCCGTTTACCATCAGTGAGGTAGTGACCAGGGAACACACACCATCAACATTCACAGGTGCATCTAAGGAGTGGGTCTCAAGAAGTGTGCCCTTTGGGCCCCCAAAGAGATACAGAAATTTGCCATGGAGATGGGAACTCCAGAAGCTCACTGACACCAGGCTCAACAAAGCTGTTTGGGCCAAAGGAATAAGGAATGTTCCATACTATATCTGTGTGCAGTTGTCCAGGAAACTAACAAGGATGAAGATTCAAACAAGCTCTATGCCTTAGTTACCTGCGTACCCACATCACTTTCAAAAATCTACAGACAATTAATGTGGATGAGAACTAATTGCTGATTTTCAAATAAAGATACAAAACTGCAAAAAGAAAAGACAAGACAGACAAAATCAAAGTTCGAGGACAGATTCTAGCCTGCAAAAACTCACTGTGTGAGTCTGAACAAATCACCTTCCCTCTCTGCTTTTCTGATCCATGAGGAAGGTTATGACTCTAAATCCAGTCATTAAACTAACAGCCCCAATTCTAGCCCTGTGCAGAGCACAGAACAATCAGAGGTGAATCTGAGACCTGTCCTTGAGAGGCTTCTAGTTGAGGGAGGAGACCAACTTGAAAATGGAGAGGTACCCTAAACTGCCCAGTGAGGGCACAAAGGAGGAGGTCAGTTCTGCAGAATGGAGGCAGGCACCTCTTCTCCACTAATACTCAAAAGGTCCTGGTTCCAGGTTTTCCTAGAGAAATGCAGAATTCTGGGGCTGGGTGAGATAAGATGAGCCTGGAACATCTTATTGTGCCAGAAAGTAAGGACATACTCACAGAATGATAGGGACCTTGCCAAGCAGATACAGGAGCCAGATGAAGGGCTCCCACTGACTGGGTGAGTGACTTGTCAGGGTCTGCCCAAGGCTTTGCCAGTTTTAGCACTGAAAATCCCACATCCTAGGAAAACCCTCCATTCCAGACAAACTAGGAGAACTGGCCACCTACCACAGGCTAAAGCTAGGACAACCCGAGTATCAAAATAGTGATAATCAGGGCACCTGAGTGGCTTAGTCAGTTGAGTGTCCCACTCAGATTTTGGCTCACATCATGATCCTGGAGTTGTGGGATCAAGCCCTGCATCGGGCTCTGTGCTAAACATGGAGACTGATTAAGATTCTCTGTCTCCTGCCCCTCTCCCCTGCTTGCACATGCACGCTCTCTCTCTAACATACAAAATAGAATGAAAAAATAAAATAGTATAGTAACAGATTATTCGAGGCTCCTGGGTGGCTCAGTTGGTTAAGCGTCCAACTTCAGCTCAGGTCACGATCTTGCTGTTCATGAGTTCAAGCCCCACGTTGGGCTCTGTGCTGACAAGTTACAACTGGGTGTTGCCTGATAGAATGCAACGAAGAGAATACAGGCACCACTTAGGTGACATTTCTGCCAAAGATGCATAACCGAAATCCAGTCATTAGAAAAATCAGACAAACCCCAAATAAGGGACTTTTACAAAAGTCTCCCCTGCTGAGTGTCAGGGTTGTGAAAGTCAAGGAAGTAGCCAGGAACTCCCATCACACCTAAGGAGACTAATGACACGTGTGAAGGAACGAGTGAGTGAGCGAGTGAGTGAGTGAGTGAACGGAGTGAGGGAAGGGCTGGGATGGTGAGAAAGGCGTGGGGGAAGATGGCAGAGGTCAAACTGGCAGCAGCAGCAGCAGCAGCCGGACGACCTGTACTGAGCAGCTGTGTGGAGGTCTGGACGCTGCAGCAGACATTCAATGCTAGCTCACTCTTCACCCCAAATTATGAGCTGGCATTACTCCTGTGCTGTGCATAGAAGACTAGGGCTCAGGAGATTAAGCAACCTGTCTGAATCAGACAGCAAGAAAGCAGCAGAGCAGGGATTCAAAACCGGATTTTCCTGTACTCTCAACCATCAAAGACCACTCACGTGTGGCTTCTGAGGAAATGAGAACTTCTCTATAGCGAAGCTGACTTGGCTTTACAAGTCCTCAGAGGTGTTATCCTGGGCAGTGAGTGTGTGGAGGGGCAGTGACGACAGAATTATGCTCTTGGGCTAGAACCCTACCTGGGACTGCCTCTTCCCTCTGGTCAGGCTCAGCGTGCACAAGGACCCAGGTGCACTCACGGCTGGGGGTTGGGTGCACCCTGAGGAGAGGCCCACACTGCCCAGACACCGCTCAGGGCTGTTGTGGCTTCAGGACCAAAGGCCTCCCTCTGAGACAGCGGGAAGTAGGCGGGGCTTGCATGGCCACGAGACAGACCCAAGACAGACCTGGCAGTTGAGTGTAAACTTTGCATAACATTTCATCTTTACACTCGATCTTAGCCAAAAGGCTGAGAAGCGATAACATTTCATCTTCAAAATAGGGGAACTTTAAAGGTTTCCCAGGCTGGTGGCAGGCTCTTGGGCAGGAAGGCCGGCAGTGGCGCTCTGCTGGCAGGGCAGGAAACCCTGGCTGGGGCGGTGGTACCGCAGGTGACAAAACAGGCAGGCTGGGTGGCTGGTCCAGAGAGCAGAGTGGAGAGTGACCGTGGGCGTCTTCATCCCGCCTGGCTCCCAGCCATGCTCTTTCCACAGCCCCCAGGAGCTAGGGGCCTGTGCCAAGAGGGGTAGATTACATAGGGCATTGTTCCTGCCCACTGTGGCAGCTGCCACATCTGCGAGGTGTAATTCTAAGAGGCTTCAGAGGGATGGTGGGGGTAGTGGTGAGTCACTGGAGAGCACCTGGGGGGCAGGCCTGTGACTGGATCCCACAGCCATTGGGCCCTGGGCAAGTCAGTCACTTCATCTGGACATCTGGGAGCTGCCCCTGCAAGCCAGAACTGAAGGGGGTTTGCTCTGGGTTGCTCAGTCAAGGAGCCATGCTGAGCTGCAAAACCCTCAAAGCCTGGTTACAGCGGGGAAGCTGACTTGCAGCTGAGAAAACTGTGGCCCAGAGGGAGCAAGTGACACCAGAGAAACTACAGACCGTATTTCCCACATTCCACTCTCTCTAGCCCCGGGAGGTAGAAAACTGGAATTGCTCAGAAGCCCTGGGACCTGCACACCCTCAACCCTCAACACACTTAGTCCTACGGAGCCATGGTCAGAAGGGACTGGACAAGTGAAGAGGGCCACCAGGGAAGACTCTTGCAGGTTTTGAGCCTGGCAATCCCAGGTTCCCATTCCAGTTCCTTCCCCTTGGGCACAAGCTCCTGAGTCTTAGTTTCTTCACATGAAAAACAAGGATAATAAGAGTACTTATCTCATGGGGATGTTGTGATTCAATTAAACGAGATCATGTATGCAATATACCTGGCACATAGTAAATACTCAAAAAATAGTAGCTGTTAGGACTTCAGCCGGCTTCCATGAGCAGCCATTCACACTTCCACAGGATAGGACCAGGTCACATTTGCATTTTGTGCCCTTTATGCTTCTCTGGCCTCATCCTGGGGCCTGCCTATTGGTCCATCCATTTATCTATCCACCACTTTCTTTCTAGAGTCTGCTATATACCAGGACACTGCAACTGGGCAGGAGGAACTTGGAGATGAGCCAGAGGCCCCAACAAGTGGGTAGCATGAGAGACAAGGACACAGAATCCCAGCAGAGAATGAGTAGGGGTGGGGGAGAGGGGCACAGTAACTGTGGGAGCAGAAGGCAACAGAGCCTAAAAGGAAAAGGGGCAGAAGTGCCGCAAGGGGAGAGAGGGCATTTCAGCAGAGGGACCTGGAGACTTAAAAAAATAAGTACAGGGGCGCCTGGGTGGTTCAGCTGGTTAGGCTTCCAACCAGCTCAGGTCATGATCTCGTGGTTCGTAGGTTCGAGCCCTGAGTCGTGCTCTGGGCTGACAGCTCAGAGCCTAGAGCCTGCTTCAGATTCTGTGTCTCCCTCTCTCTCTGCCCCTCCCCCACTTGTGCACGCTCTCTCTCTCTCTCTCTATTTCTCAAAAATAAATAAATAAACATTTTAAATAAATAAATAAATAATTAAGCACCAAGCAGGATCCAGTGCCCAAGCTGTGTCTCATTGTGCCCCTCTCTTCTCTCCCACCCTTGCCCTGTGCTTCTCTGGAGGCCTTCCCAGTGCTCAGCTTTAGAGAAGGAGGGATCTCCACAGAGGGAGGGAAATGGTGGGGAGAAGGGCTCCAGTATCTCCCAGGACCCAGGGAGATAGCTGAGCCGAGACAGGGGACAAGAAGTAAGGTCACCTCCACAGGGCTGTGGTATGGCCTTGAGGGCCAAAGGCCACGTCAGTAACCTGCAGACTGACAGACAGGTGGATCCAAGTTTGGCCCTCACCCCAGGTCTCCAGTATCCTTGCCCGTGGGATACATGCAACACACGGATTATCCCACAGTCCTGGGACCCAGGAGATTATCTCTTCCTCCACACTCTTCAGTTACCACTGGGGAGAGTGAGGCCCAGAGAAGGTAAGGGGTTCGTGTGGGCTCTGAAACATCCCACAGGCTGTGCTGACTACTCACAATGCTGCATTTTAATAGACAGTGTTGTAAAAGGAATAACTGTTATGCAAATCATCTTTTCCATATTCAAACAGAACCATATTCAAATCAAAGGAAGCATTCCTGACTAGGGGTGGGGTACTCACTATCAAATCAATCACAGCCTTGAATGATAACCACAACCTCAATAACCATTACCATGTACCAATGGCTCCAAATCACTGCCTAAGTCATCATCACAGAGGAGACAACAACACTTGGCCCATGGACCCCATAGGAGCTGACATGTAGGTCAAACCGCCTCTGCCAGTTGTCTGCAACGCCAAGCTGTATCCTGTACAAATACTGTCTCTTATCCTCCCAACACCCCAATGGGTATCATCATCCCCATTTTACAGATGCAAAAACTGAGGCCCAGAGCATTACGAGGATTGACCAAGGCCTGAAGGCTAAGAGTGGTAAAGCAGAGAACTATCGCCTGGGTGTGTCTGACCCCAGATTGTTAAGGCTTTCTGCTACCTTCATCAAGGGGCAGGACTGGCCCAGCTCAAACAACACGCTGGCAACTGAAGACTGTCTTAGTTAATTGACGGTTATTATGCAGAGCTCATCGGATTCGGAGTGCTTGCTCACCAGGAAAGCGAAGCTCAGACATTCTTCCTCAGAGCAGAGGTCCTGACTCCACCCTCAGACTGCACTGGGCTCAAAGACAGAGCTGTACTTTCCCAAAACTCCACCCAGGTGCTCTGCACCTGGAAGACCCCCGAGAATCTTTCAGCCACTACATTGCCCCACCAGACCCAGCCAGGCCACACGCAGGCTCGTGTTTACATAGCAGTTCCAGGCTGCCTAGGGCAGACAGGCCTCTGCCCAGCTACATCCTGCTTTCCTGGCCTTGGCCTGGGCAAAGGACTTCAGCTCTGAGTCCCAGTATCTTCATCTGTAAAACAAAGATAATCCTCCCCTCAGAACGGAGCTGTGAGGATTAAGTGAGGCTTGTACAGAAAGCTCCAACAGCAGCTGCTCTTCCTCCAGCCCCAAGCCCCAGTGCCACCCCCCCCCCCCCCAGGACTTCTCAGGCCCTGCCTACAGGAGCACCTTCTTGCTAATCCCCAAAGGGCAGGATATACAGGGCCAGGGAACAAAGTTTAAAAAAACAAAAATGCCCCGATCCCTCCACAGTGTGGATGGACAGGGAGCAAATGGGCAACCCTCTTCCACCAGGGCCCTACAAAAATGTATCTGCTCCCCCATCACAGCCCACACAACCGGGCACTGCCAGCTCCATGTCAACCCTGGTGCTGAGAGATGCAGCCTGGCCAGGGGCATATAGCAGGTGAGAGGCTCAGCTTCAGCAGAGCCTCTGCCTCCTGTTCTGAAGGGACCCCTCCCAGGGGCCCCCACTGTCTCTCCCAAAGGCCTCAAGAAGCCAGCATTAAGCCAAGTTGATAAAGCACCTGCCCTTGCCTCTGGGTTTCTGGAGCTCCCAGAATGCAGACCTCTAAGACCTTCCTCCATGTCCCCCCCAAATCTCAAGAATAGCTCAAGGGCACTGACACAAGGGGTTGGAGAGAAAGTGGGGAATGGGATGCAGGAGGAGAGAGGTCTCATCAGTTCTGCTTTCTGAGAACTTTCCTTCTCTGGCTCCTTCCCTATTTTGTTTTTGAACAAACTTCAGTCTGGCTGTTCCCTGTCCAGGCAGCCCTTCCTGTTCTTAAATCTTTTAGGATGACCTGGGGCCTACTTCTTGTCTCCTCCACCCCCAGGGCCTCCCTCTATCAGCATGCATTGCAATGCACTGATTGGCCCACAGTGCTGTGGCCCCCTTATTCATCTTGGCATCCCCTGTATCTGGCACGGTTTAGTAAAGAAGTATTTCTGAAGGGAAGGATGGACAGGTGAGACAGAAAAGAGGTTGTGCCTGTGTAGGCTTCTCTGACTTTTAGAGTGCAGGGGCCATGGCCAGCAGTCCTTAGAGCTTCTGTGGACTTCAGAAGGAAGAATCTTGGTGAAAACCTCCTAGACTTGTAAAAATCTCCATGGCACTTGAGCCTTACTCCTTCTGCCATCATCCTTACATAAAATGCAGTGTAGGGGTAGGAGGTGTCAGAGACAAGTTCAGGGAAGATTCTGGGACTTGCTGAAAGATCCTTAATAGTTCTGATAGTTAAAGAAAAGTAAATTTAAATGGTACTGAGGTGCGAATTTATATTTTAGTAAATTAGCTAAATTATACAAAATATTTACTGCTTGTGAGGACATGCTAAAACTGTTACACAGTTAGTGACACCAAATATTGGTTCCACTATTCTGAAAAACTGTTTGGCAAATTTTTTTAAGTTTATTTATTTATTTTGAGAGGGAAAGAGAGAGAGAGCACATGAGCATGAGCAGGGGAGAGGCAGAGAGAGAGAGAGAGAGAGAGAGGGAGAACCCCAAGCAGGCTCTGCGCTGTCAGCACAGAGCCTAATGCGGGGGTTAATGTCGTGAACTATGAGATCATGACCTGAGCCAAAATCAAGAGTCAGACACTTAGCTGACTTGGGCCACCCAGGCTCCCCCATTGGCAAATATTTTTTAGGTCATAAAAATGTCTCTCAACTCGATTCCTGGAACTCCAGGACCAGAAATTTATACTCAGAAAAAAACACCAAAAAAACTTGCTACAATATTTATGACTATATTATTGCATTTATAATTAGCAAAATATATTGAGAACCTGGAACATCACCAACAGCTGGGTCTGGTTGGGTTAAGACACATCACCTGGATGATTGCTGCCCAGCTACTGAGAACTGCGCATGGCTCCCCACCACCCACCCAGGGAAGGGCAGGCTCTGAACCTTCGGAACCCAGAACAGGCCTGCATGGAGCAGCTGCCGGAAATGTAGAATTAATAATTGGGTAGCAATACAAGAAACTTTTACAGATGCAATGTTAAATGAAAAAAGAAGATACAAACTTGTACCTGTGCCAAGGTCTAAAGTATGTATAAATTATGTACACTCTTGTGTGAGAGTTGAAAGGAACCAAGGAAAAAGTTTTACTCAGGAATTGAGGCTCTGGTGATTTATTTTTCCTTTTTGGATTCTTGGTACAACACAGTTTATACAAGACATAGAAACTATACTTTTTTCCCCGAGTTGAGAGTGTTGTCCAGAACCTGGAGGTCCTTGTTCCCTGGATCTGGAAGTCTAGGCTGAGCTGAGATGGGGCCTGAGGCTGCCCATGTTAATGCTGAGTTACCTTAGAAAGGCTCCGCATCATCTGACCATGCTAGAAGTGGAACCAGAGGGGGACCCCCCCCCCAAAGCTGCACAGGCAATGACAACCGTGGATGGGCAGGGCAGGGAAGAGGATGCAGGAGGCCAAGATGCAGCTACAAGGAGGAGCACCTAAGTGGAGTCCTAAAGGATAAACGGAAGAGCAGACGGCACTCAGATGAAAAGGAGGCGAAAGAGCTCTGGGCAGAGGTGCTGGCATGAGCCTGGGGGCTGGAGGAAGAGGAGGGCTCAGGTAGTTCCACTGGGTAACCTGAGTGAACATGGAAGGAGGCGGGAGGAAATGGAGCTGTCCCTAGAGAACCTCAGGCTGTTCATTCATTCATCCATTCAGCAAAAGTTACTGGTGTGCTAAGAGCTTCACAAATTCATTTAATTCCATCCTCTCAATTACCTGGGAGGAGGGAAGATTATGCCCATTTGTAAATGGTAGCTCAAAAAAGTGAAGAGAGGAACCAACACAGAACCCAGTGTGACCCACAGTTCACCAAGGCTATTCCCTGAGAACCAGGTTCTGCTCTGTGGAGGACCCAAGGAATTCCAGGTGAGCGAGCACCTGGCCAGGTGAGACCTGTCCCTGAGGATCCATGCTAGGGGCTGGGTCCGTTGGGGCTGGCTCTGTCCGGAGTGAGGGGAGCTGGAAGGACACAGAGAGCATGTGTGGTGTGAGCCCAGAGCAGGGGCTCTATCCCCCATCTTCTAGCTCAGTATCCGCACCTGTACTATGACCACAAAAGCTCTATGGCCCTCTATTCTGAAAGGAAAGGGATCTGGCACCAAATACCTCCAAACCATCTTCTCCCCAAAATTGGGGTCCCCTTGAGACTATGGAGAGTGCAGGTGCTGCCATCCCTCCCCTAGACAGGGCTCCTAAGTCTGCTCAGGCAGACTAACCCAGGCTCTTTGCTATGCTCTCCATCCAGTGCTGAGTGACTCATACCTACTCTGCCTCCTTCCTCTGTCCTTCCCCCAAGTCTCCAACAGCTTCCCTGGACCCATACTGCACCCCTCAGACTCTAGACCAGCAGGCCCCAGCTGCGCAGCAGTAAGAACCATCCTGCTCTGACATCTCAGAAGCTGACCTCCTGGTCTGGAGCTCCTGCCACTCCAGCCCTGGAGGAGGTGGGAGAGCCAGACAGAAGAGGGAGGAGAGGAGAGAGGCAGAGAGTGGGTGGGCCTGGAAGAAAAGGAAGGGATGGGGGAGACTAGTGACACAAGACACGAGACAATGGCCAGGGCTGGCACACAGACATCAAGACAAACACAAACTGGATAAACATCTCCCAGGGCTCCAGAGACAGCCCGATGCCCCCCAAAGCACTCTCTCTAGTAAGCTCCAGACAGCATCTTTAACAGCCTCCTGGGCATCACCCCCTGGACGGCCCACAGGCTCTCACTCACCATGTCCAGTACTGTCGTGTTATCCACCCCAATGCCCACTGCCCTGTGCCCCCCTCCAGTGCCTAGAACCTAGGCATGGCTCTGGACTCATCCCTCCCTCTCATTCCTGGGATTGCACTCAGCCATGACCTTCCAACAGCTCCTCTTCACCAACCCGAGGCAGGCTTCCTCATTCTTGCTTGGACCACTGAAGCAGCATCCTTGTCTCTGGTCTCCTGGCTCCCAGGCCAGTGCTTTCCCAGCAGCTAGGGAGCTTTCTAAAACCCAGAGCTGATGATGGCACTGCCCAGCTTGAAAGTCCCTGCTATCTTTCTCTCTCTGCCTTCAGGCCAGATCCCAACTCCAAGATGTCCTCCTCACTCTGGTTCCGCCTCCACTCCTTCTCACTCTCAGTCTGCACTCCTGCCTCTGGGAGCCTACCCCACTGAGGGATTCAGTGAGAATTGCTCAGCTTGCCACCTGGCTCCTGCTGGGCTCCCAAGGCCCCACCCAGACACCCCCCACGCTGCCAGCCACTGGCCTCCCTCTGCCTGAGTTCTCTTGGAAGGTTGTCCCCATCTTTGTCAGTCTCCCCACTAGGCTTCAGGAGCAGGGCCCAGTGTCTCCAGCACTGGCATGGCGGCTGGCAGAGTGGGTGGGAGGTATGAGAAGAGGTTTGTTGAATGAATAAAAAACTGATACAGAAAAAAAATGGAGGAAAGGGGACGAGTAGAGACATAAGGGCAGAAGCAGTAACCATCAGAGATGGGGACAGAGAACACACCCTAAGAGGAGACCCTGAGACCCAGAGGTAGGCCCAGAGGCTGGGTCAGGAGGCTGAATGGAGGTAGGGAGGGGAAAACTGTGGCAGAACCAGCACTGAGCCTGGGGCTAGAGCTGCCAGGAGACAGCTGAGGAGACATAATTGGATCAGAGACAACTCTGCTGCAGTGAGGGGGCGTGACTCACACACACAGTAACACCAGACACAGAAACACACAGTCCCACACTCAGAGGCACATACACACCACCTCAGACACATGCACACACATACACACACATACATACATTCAATACGATTTACTGACCCCAGTCAGGTTTCTGCCCCAGGGATGTCACCTGGGCAGATGTGAAGAGGCTCACAGTCCACCCAACCGAGGACCCTATCACACACGCAGTCACCCACAATCCAGCTCCACAAACAGAAGATCCGCACATAGAAGGCCAGACAACCCCTATCATACCATCCTGTCTTCATAACACCACCATAACCACCATCTGGTATCTTATTTAATGATCTGTTTGCTTCTATTCTTCTTGTCTCTTCCTTAGGATGTAAGCCTCATAACAGCTGAGTCTGATCTGAGTTGCCACTAAATTCCTGGATATAACACAATACTTGGCATATAGTATGTGCTCAATAAAAATGTGTTGAATGAATGAATGTCACAGACACACAAGGGAACTCCATCCTCT
Organism: Leopardus geoffroyi; assembly: GCF_018350155.1. Lineage (NCBI taxonomy): Eukaryota > Metazoa > Chordata > Mammalia > Carnivora > Felidae > Leopardus > Leopardus geoffroyi. Next base: position 59,011,433 of record NC_059329.1, on the reverse strand, counting down.
CTGCCAAGCCTCTGCCTTAGACTTTTATCATTTTTTTGGTCCAGAATCAGGTCCTAGGCAACCTGGAAGGAACCAGAGATGGGGAGGGGGGCCCAGGGGGTGGGTGCCAGGAGATGGTAGAGGGGATCTCAGCAACTAGGAGCAGATGCAAGTTGTGGCATGAAACCCAAGGATGAGATTAAATGGCCCAGGACCACAGTACTCATCCCCCTACTTCCCATGTGTGTGTGCTGCGGGGGACAGTGTACATGTGCAGGCATTTCTCACCTGCCCCAGTACATAAAGATTCTAGAGATATCAGAAGTAGCTAGTATCTGTCTTCAGGGAGCCTCGGATGAGAGGCAGGGAGGCAAATGTTAGGTTAAAGCCCTAGAGAATAGCTCCAGTGGCCCTGTGTCACCTGCCCCAGGCTCTCTAATGACAGGTGAGAGGAACCTATATTTGGCATGGGATCCACCACTAAGTCCTGGGCCTGCCACTTTCTTTCACTGTCTGTGTTTCTGAAGGTTCAAGGGCCCCAAAGCACAGAGCCCAGCGCAAGCATGCCAGAGGGGATAAAGTGAGGCGCCAAGAAGAACAGGGACACCTCAAGCCTAATACCTGCTCTGAACAGCTTTCCTCCCACCTGTTGTTGGCACATGCTCATCTGCCTAGGTCAGAGGCCAAGGTAAAGGATCAGGGCTGGAATAAGGTTTCTATCCTATCTATCATGGTGGCAACCTGGTTGCCAGGCCTGTGGCCCCTAGCCCCTCAGGAACCAGCTGGAGTGGCCCAGCCAAGGTCCCAGATTCTGGAGTCATAGCACCCACAGCCCTGGTTCCAGGTGGCCCAGCCAGGCGTGGAGATGCAGAGGAAGAAAGAAAACCCATCCGTCTCCAGGACTCCCTCCTTCCTCTCATCTCCTGAAACTTTAAAGACTCTGGGCTGGAAACTGAGCTGGGGCTCGTTAAAGTTTAAAAGCCAGAGCCTGGGGAGCCGGGTGTGGAGGCACAGAGCCAGCCTGGGGACTAAGGGCTCTTCTGGCCCCAGGGAGACACTGACTGGAGGCACCTACCCCCACTCTGCTCAAACTCACAAGGTTCCTCACCCACCAAGGCAGGCATCAAAGGGGCTGCATATCCACAGTCTTACACCCCAGACTGCACAATGCAGTTTGCACATTGCAAAGGGTTATGCTATAACTACCATGTCCCATCCATTATCCCTCCTAAATCTCTCTGGATGCAATCCCTTGCTCCATTCCCCACAGCCCCTGCTTTCACACAGGACTCAGCACCTCTATCCAGACAAATACAGTATCCTCCCCTTCCTCTTCCTCCTCCTCCACTTCCTACCTGTTTTATCGAATCCTCCCCCACCCCCCCGCCCCAGCCCAGCATCCCAGGACCTCCAGGACCCATGTTCTGGGGCCTTGGTCCAGCTCTCTAATCATCTCCAACTCCATACTAAACCACCTGCCAGTCTCCTAATGTACTACTCTATTTCCCACCTCTGGGCTTTGCACAGCTTGCTCCTCTATATGGAAGGCTCCCAATGCAATCAAACTTGTCCATCTCATTCGCCACCCAATTCCAAAGGGATCACCTGAGCATTCCAGGAAGCCCTTCCTGGCCCCCAAGCTGGTTCAGAGGCCCCCTCTGGGTCTCCATAGCTTCTGTGACAAGTGTCTGTCCATGCACAAAGGAGCTCCTTGAGAGCAGTGCTTGGGCTTGATCCTCCTCTCTGTCCCTAACCTTCAGCATAGGGCCAGGCAGAGAGGCTATCAGTGAATGTTCACTCAATGAGTAAATGAATGAATGAAGTGCCCAAAGACAGGCAGGGCAGCACTACTCAACAGATGAAGAAGCTAAAGCCTAGGTGGTGGCAGCAACCTGCCCAAGGCCATGTGGCCGTGACTCTGGACAACATGCTCTCTCCTCCAGAGACTCAGCCTAGCCCAGAAAGACTTCCCCTAAAGTTTCCAGCCACCTCTGACCTGAGGCACTTAGAGGGAACAGACTTGAGAGTATGTAGGGGGTGGGGTGAGGGTGCCTTATGGGAGCAGGTGGACAGTGAGATAGGGAAGGGAGGGGCCGAGGAGCTTTCTCCAAAGCAGAAGGGGAGGAGCCATAGGAAAGGAAGTCAGAGAAGACAGGTCCCTACTGCTCAGCTTCCTGTAGCAAGAGGAACCTCAGGTTCTCAGCCACAGTCCCTCAAGAGACCTCCCACCAAGCCCCTCAAGGACCCTGCTCACTAGGCCCACTCCTGCCTCTGTGGTCTGCCTGTGAACATCTGCCCCGTGTAGTAGGCAGAAGTCACCTGGAACTGTCCTTCCTCTCTTTACCAGGGTCTGGAAACTTCTGAAGACAGGACCAGATCTCCTCTGCCTCTCACATGGCTAGCCAAGCACAAGGTTAGGCAGGCTGCAACAGTGGAGAGTCTGAGCACATGAGCATCAAGGGCAGGGCTTGGCAGGCCATGTCACCTCCTGCTTTCTTCCCCTCATTCCTCATTTCTCTCCCATGGGCCCTTGAGTCCCATTAGTTCAGAGGCCCTTAGAGCCAGGAAAGTCCCAAGGCAGAAATGGAGAAATAGCCCAGAAAAGGGCAGGGACATACCAATGGTAATCCACAGAAGAGGATACCACAGCCAGGAATGGACTTAAGCTGGCCCTGCTTAAATGACTGGCAGACCCCTTAGTTTTGCATTTCTCATACACTCAGACATTGGCCTGGGCATTGAGAGACCTAGGTTTGGTTCCAATCTGCCCTCTGCCTTGGACCCAGGATCTGTGTTCAACATCTGCCTCTGGAACAAGGCCGGACCTCTCAAAAGGCAGTGTCTTCCTCCTCTCCAGTGCCCAAAGCACATTGTAGACCTGAGGTCAGGCCAGGCCATGTTGGAGGCCAGGAGGGAGGAAAAGGGTAGAGATGACCTCCAACAACCTCTCCCCTTTGTCTTTGCTCCAAATGTTGGGACCAGAGCTACAGTGGCTTTCGGGGACCTCTGGACACAGGGACAGGGAGAGGATAAGTCTAGGGGAAGGGAGATTGAGGAGATAATCAATAAGGTAGACCAATAGATGGAACCCTACCCCCACCCCCACCTGAGGATCACGAGAACAGGGCATGTCCAGAGTGCAGGCTGGCTTTCCCAGCTCAAGGGGCAGGCCCACAGACAGGCTGGGGCAGGATGGGGTCAGGGGTCAAAAGCTAAACAAACACCTGTGGTTGAGTCCCAGCCCCCTGGAGTGACCCAATCATCCTTGGGGACTCTGGCTTCAGACCTGCTGTGTGACCTTGGCAAGTCACTTCACCTTTCTGGGCCTCAGCTGTCTCATTTATCAAACAGGAATGGGATTATGAGAACACCGTGTACTTCAAAGAGTTACTGATGGGGTCAAATGCCATAACGTTGACTAACAATGTGAGCCCAAGCAGAGGGGGGCAGGTGCTCTGGAGTCAGGCTGGCTTGAGTCCTATGCCTGCCTCAGCTGCTCTGTGATCTTAAGCAAGTGACTCTTGGCCTCAGTTTCTTTGTAGCATGAAGACAAGCCTACTACTGCCCAGGACTGGCCTGAGGGTAAATTTGAAGATGGAAAGATGCTTGACTCCTATCAGAAATGAGATTTCCTGCATGGAACCTGGGAATCCTGGAATCTTGGGGATGGGATGCTCAGAGACTCCTGCGCATCTCCCAGAGCTCCACTTGGCTGGGCTGAGGGGATGGGGAGTCAGGGGGCTGGCCGCTCAGGATGCCCATAGCCAAGGTCCCAACCTCCATCCTAGGCTCCAGCTCTGTTTGCCTCCTGTCCCCAACTCTATCTCCATTGTGGGGAGAACAGAGAGAGATAGGCCGGGAGACTGGAAATCTGGGTTCCAAGCCTGGCCCTTCTAGGACTTGGCTATGTGACCCTAGACTGGCCTCTGCCCTTCTCTGAGCTTCAGTGTCCTCACTTACACCCCAGTGAGGAGGGAGTATGAAACAGGGATTGCAAAAGGTCTTCTGGCACCTCCAAACTCTGCTCAGTCTGAGAGGGAAGGAGGATCCAGGTCCCAGCTAGGGACCACAACACCCAGTTTTTCCAAGTCCCCTCCTCTCCCAAGGAAGTCCACTTGACAAGACTGATCTGGCCACAAGAGGTCTATTGTGGCAGTCTGGCCCCAAGACCCGTCAACTCCAGTCCTGGACTGGGCTGGGTTTATTCATTAACCAAGCCAGTTGGAGGAGGCAGCTCCGCCCTATTGACACAGAGGGTGGGAGTACTGGACTTAGTTCAGACCTTCCCCTTCTGGAGAGCCTTAAGCCTTTCTCAGATCACAGGAAAACAACCTTGTTCTCACAACAACCTTGCTCACCTTTCATTCAGTCTGTTCCTTCCTTCTTTCCATCCTTCATTCAAACAACATCCTTGCTCTATCTGTGTTGGATGTTAGGGATGCAAAGAGGGATAGGATCTGTCCCTGCCCTCAGAGAGCACCAAGCTGGGACACACCAGCTGCCCTGTGCTTCCCTGCTCCTCAGCCTCAGACACAGTTCAGGCCCCCAGAAAGCCTCTGGCCCAGGGCCCTCAGGCCTGGGCAGAGTCCCAGATGGGGAGACACACATGGAAACCCAGAGAGAAAGAGATAATCAGATAGCTGGGATGCAGACAGAGCGTCACGGGGGTGATGGGGAAGAGAAAGCAGAAAGCATGAGCCAGAAGGCCACATGGGACAGATGGACAAAGCTGTAAACGACTAAGATTTAGTAAAGCAGAAAGGCATAGGGTCAGAGAGGGAAGGTCAGCTTTCTTAGACCGTGGTATGAAGTCAAGATGCCAGAGCTAGGTCTGAGAGCAGGTTCTGGGTAGGAGTGCCCTCAGAGTCCAGTGCCTTTCCCCTCTACCCCCCCAACAGGAATATACTCCCCTACATCCGGGAGGAGGGCAGCAGAAAGAGGAGGGCAAGGGAAAGGCAAGGGAAATGAAGGACACAACCTACTGCCAAGAACCCATTTAAGGGAGAATTTCCCCCCTCGAAATGAGGCACCGACAGCAATACCAGATGTGTTGAGGGGAGCTACCGAGGCCTCTGGACCAGAGTCTTCACCAGCCTCTGCCCCATCTAGGCCCCAAGGGGTGGTGGGCTGATTGGGTCCCAAACCTCAAGCCTGTCCGGTTCAGGCAAAGAGGAAAGTCATGGGACTTTGAGGAGTGGGGCTTAGGCTCTGAGGGAGCTGATGTGCCTGTGTCTGCCCTGCATCTGCTGGCCTCCCTTGGCCCCCTTCTCCCATAGCCTGGCCCTGTGTAAAGCAGGGACATCCAAGTCCCTGCCTTCAGGATCTGCCAACCACAACCCTAAGTCCCTGCAGGAGACTCTGGGAGCAGCCAGGGAAGGAAGAGGGAAGAGCAGCACATCAGGCAAGAAGGAATCAGGTCCCTGGCACCCAGGGCTGCGGAGAGTGAGGACAGACCAGGAATTAGGGAGAGAAGGGCTCAGTCTCCCCACCTGGGATGACTCAAGTCAGGGACCCAGTGAAGACTTGCACGGCCAGCGCAGTCCCAGAAGGAGACCACTCTCTCAGGCCTGGCAGCAGCCCACTTCCCAGGAGCAGGCAAGGGCATGCAGAAGCCTGGGTTCTGGCTGAGTGAGCCAGAGTGAGTCACACCCCCTCTCCAGGCCTCAGTTGGCCCATCTGTGTGAGGAGCCCTTGCCCAACAAACTGTGCCTCCTCCTGGTTCCCTGGCAGGAAACTCCTTCTGAGTCCAGGTGCCCGACCAGGTGTCTGTGGCCCTGCAGAGGAGCAGGGGACTCCCTGTCGGAGGCAGCAAGGGCGCAGTGGAGGCTGCACGTGGGGCAGGGCAATCCTACCTTGATCTTGTGCAGGGTCCGATCCATCTCCACAGCCTGCACCCACACAGACACGCCGGCCTTGCTGTAGGTCAGATTCCAGCCCTCCTCAGCCTCACACTCTGACCGGAAACTGCGGAAGTCCTGGTCGTCGGGCACCTGGACACTATCGCGGCCCAGGACTGGCCGAGGCCCTTGGGGCTCTGTTGAGGCAGCGGACTTCTCCATGGGGAGGCCCAGCGCCCTGGTCCTAGTCCCGCTCTCCTGGGTCCTCCGCGGAGGCTCCGACAACGTCGACGCGGCTGCAGATGCTGACGCCACCTTCCTGGGACCTGCAGGACCGGTTTGAGGACGGGAGTCAGTGCGCTGGGGGCGCGGGTGGGGCTGTCCGGGGTCCTGGGCCGATGGAGAGTTCGAGACAGGCAGAGGCTGACCCCCTAGAGAGCGCGGAATCGCACAGGGCAGTCACGGGGGCCACCCCCAGGAGCGACCCCAGACCTCCCTAGGGCCGGAGTGGGGGCCGCGTATCGGGTGCGGGGGCTCCTCAAGAGCTCTTCGGGAACCCAGGGGAGGCCAGGACCCGAGGTGACGGACGGTCCGGCGGGGCTCCGCGCAGTGCCCGCCGGACCGGCTCAACTAACTCGGCAGCGGCGCCGGCGCGGGCTGCGCGCCGGGCGGGTGGTGGGGGCGGGGTGGGGCGCCCGCCCAGCCGGACGCTCACCTGTGCCCGCTGCTCCGCGGGGGCCCGCCAGGGCCCGGGGTGCGAGCGCCTCAGCCGCCGCCGCTGCCGCCGCTGCCCGGGCGACCGGGGCCGCGCGGGGGCTCCGGGGGGAGGAGCAGTGGGTCCCGCCGCCCGGCCCCGCCCCGTGCCCCCCCCCGCCCCGCGCGCCCCCTCCCTTTCTCCCTCCCTCCGGGCTAGGCTCAGAGGCTCGGGGGCTCCGCTCCCCGGGGCTCGGTATTTTCCAGGCTGCGGAGGTACAGCTGACGGAGCTCGGAGCCCCGCCCCGCCCCGCCCCGCAGGGTCCTAGCGCCCGCCCCCGCCCGCCCCGGAGGGGGACGGGGCCGGGAGAGCGCTAGTCCTCAAGCTAGGGTTGGGGACGGGGCTGGAAGGGGCCGAGTTAGAGTGGACTCTGAGAGGAGGGGCTCTGAGGTGCTTGAAGAGGGATTCTGGAAGTTAACTGTGAGCCCCTTCTCTCCATCCCCCTCCCATACTCACAGCTATACACCCCTGCAACAACCTACTTACACACAGGCATGCTGTCCCCAGACATCCCAGAGACGCCCCCACACGACACTCCAGAGACCCAGACATGGGCACACACCCCCGCCACAATCAAGAGCAACTTAGAGATGCCAAAGCTTGCATCCCCCACCAACCACGAGGCACGCCAAGCCTACACACTTCTAACCCAGTTCACAGTGAGGTTCACAAACCCAGGAGGAAGTTGATCCAGGCCACTAGCCTCAAGGTTCATAGACTGACCAGACTTGGGTAAAATCTCCACTCCAGTCTTACTCCCAGCTGGGGGATTTAACCAGGCCCCCCTCCAGCTTTGGACTCTGGCAGTTGTCCACCACCATCTGCCCTGAGCATCCCAGCACCTGTCCACATACCTCCCATGGACTAGACTAGGCTCTCAACAGCACCTGGCCCCAGAGTTCTGGGGCTCCCCTCACCCTCCCCAGGCAGAGCTGGCCAGGGCTCCAAAGCCACGGGGGAGATAGGTCCACCAGCACTGCAGCCACCCTTTCCAGCCTGGGAGGCTGCCATCTGCCCCCTGGGTCCTAGTGCCAGCTTTGCCTCCAGTCACTTCCAGTGAACTGAAGCCAATAAATAGTTCAACTTCTCTGAGGCCAGGCCAGCATGAGTGTGGCAGATGGCCCAAGGCTGAGCATTCACTCATTCCAGTGACTGGCCTTTGACCACAGAGGGGCAGGGAGGGCCCTTGGTGAGCTCACCTGGATGAACAGCTAACTTGCCCAGTGTTACACAGTGAGTACATAGCCATCCTGAATAGTATCCAGGTCACAGCTTCCTCTCACCCCAGGTTCCTTTCTCTGCTCTGGCTGCCCCATGCTCTCTGGGCCTTAGTTTCCCATCTATGGAATGAAGGAATAAGAATGTATAACCTCCTAGCCTCACCATCCTAGATCTCTGGGATGGAAGAGCTTTTCTTAAAGGTGCTAGAGAAAAAATGAGGAGTTGTCACAGTGTGTTCACAAATAGAGGTGTTTTTTCCTACAGTGCTTAGGGCTCCAATATGTTTGTGAATCAGGCCCAATTTTATAAGTGAGTGGGGGTGAGCAGGGAGCCATGATGGCAGATGACCTCAAAGGGCATTCTGCAAACTAAATCCTGTAAAATGAGCTGCAGGTCCCCATGAAGTGTGATCACCTTAGATCTCCAGTATGTGGGTGGCATAGTCAGATACTCACCCCCACCCCTTCTAACCCACATTCTTTAAATGTGTAGGAGTGGTGGCAGGGGAGTTGGCTCTGGGCTCAAGATGAAGCCAGGGCTATGGCTTTCTGCTATGTACCTCCTCTGTCTCCATCCTAACTCTAGGCAGGTCACTGCCCCTCCCCTGGCCTCAGTGGTTTTAGCTGACGGCCACAACCAGATTGTGTTTTATCTCCCACAACACAGTTCAGTGGGAGACCCAAAAAGGAGTCTACAGGGCCTACTCTGTGAACTGTAGCCTCTGGGATCTACGATAAGGAAAAGAGATGGGAGCACTGGCCTGGTGGATCCTGCCTCCTTAGGGCTCCAATAACATCTCAGCAGACAGCAGGCACAAGGGCAGTAAACCTTTCATGCCCATCACCCAGTCCAGGGTAAAAGAGATAAGGCTAGGTTGACAGTAGTAACGGCAGATTGACAGAGAGGTACAGATGGCAGAAACCAAACCATTACTCAAATCCAAACAGAGATTAACCAAGAATGAATCTTTTGAAGGTCTTGGGTCAGAAGTAAGTGACCTGGTACCCCTGCTTGGATAGCCATGCCTTGGGCTCAACCTTGGGTCCTGGGTTCAGGCCAGGCTAGCTAGCCAAGTGGATGGGCAGAATGACTCCCCATCCTATTTATCATTAATTTGTCCTTGCAAGTCCCCCTCCCTCACCCCCCCCCCCAAATTTAGGTGTCTCTGGCTCAGGGGTTTATGACAGTCTCCCAAACGTGACCTTTAAACACCCCTGAGCAAGAGAGAAGGACCCTGTCTGCTCAAGGGTGGAACAGTGAGCCCAGGAGGGCTGGGAAAGGGGACCTAGGGGAGGAGTCTGGGGAGGAATTCTAGGACTTGGCCGCCCCTGCACAACCTGGCAGCACAAATGGACCTGGGTTCAAATCCCAGCTACACCTATCTCTTAGCTGTGTGACCAAGGGCAGGTGACACATCCTCTCTGAGCCTGTTTCTTCATCTAAAATAAAAATACCTACTGAGAATTATTGCAATGAAAAGAGTTGTACATGTGTCAGTTTCACCCCCAAATAACCAAAAATATAACTGGGAGGGGAGGTAGAGAGAATACACTGTCCAAAAATGGCATGTTTCCAACAAAAAGTGCTAAGGTAACATCTTGATATGATGGTGGTTAAGATTCTCATGAAAGATTAAACAGTGTTAAAGGTTGGCAAGGCATGACCCCACTCTGCCCCTTGCAGACCCCTGCCCAGCCATAGGGCCCCTCCACCAGAGGTGGATCAAGGTATCTCTTTGGGCCCCCAGGACAGGGCCCAGGTCTGGCTCCTGTCTGGGTCCCGAGCCCCAGAATGGTGCATCACAGAGCAGGAATCAGAGTGGGTGTGGAAGGGAGCAGCTTGTATGAGAAGAAGGTGCTTAGCAAACTGAGAGGTGTCATGGGAATGTGAGGAATCATTACCTAGGGCACTGAGCAAGTGCTAGGTCTTACACGTGCCCCTCACAGAGAGAGTAGCTGAAGCCATGAGAGGCACAGGGATACCCCTGAATCACAAAGCAAGTCAGAGCCCATGTGGGAATCTCTAGTACCTCAGGACTGTGATTCCCGGAATGGGGGCAGGTGGTCTTTTGGAGATTTACACCAGACTTTGCTCACAGACCCCTGACAGACACTGGAGCAGGGGTCAGGGCACCTGCCTGGAGCCACCCATGACCTGGTCCCTAACACTCTCCCCTACTCCCCCGACTGTGTCCCCATCAGAACTGAAGGTCCTCAGACTAATGTCATCTGTACCCAGCCCCTCACTGTACAGATGGGGAAACAAAGGCCCAGCTAGCAGGGACAAAACAGAAATAAGAACCCAGGTCTCCCAACTCCTAACCCAAGGCTCTAACCCTGCTCTCCATTGTATGCCATCCCTTTCACTAGCCTGGGGGTGATATTAGCACAGTCACCATCCTCTCTCTCTGTCTTAAGATTCAGCCTCTGCCCAGGGTCCCCACCCTGCCCAGTGTCCTGGATGGTGAGGGGCCACCAAGTCTTGACTTGCTCCTGGGTTCTCCCTCCTACTCACCATCTAGTTAGACAGACGGATGGCTGCCCTGATCTCCCTTCTGGGAGATGAGGAGAAGGCCCCCCCCCCCAGCCCCTTCTCTCCCTACCCCCTTATCAGGGGTAACTTGGCCTGCCAGTTTGGGTGGAGAAATTCCCAGGTTGCCTGGGGTAACAAAGCAGTGTCCTGGAGGCACTGTTCTAAAAGATTGGGCGGTGACCTTTGTGAGGTCACCAGGAAGCAGCAGAGTAGAGAGGTGGTTCCAGAGGCCCCCCTTCCAGGATAGAGCACTCTGAGGCCCCCAGGGCTGGCTTGGCCTTGAGAGGGATGTGTCCTTTACAGTCTGAGGGCAGGTGGCAATAAGCTCTGGATCCCAGTCCCATCTGGAGCCGGATCTAAGTGTTTGCCCAGGGCGGTTCTTTACCCCTGCTGGGCCTCACTGAGCAAACAGCCCAAACCCTGCTCTGAGGGAGCAGCTAGAGTCTGAGGGAGTCACGGAGAGCCATACTGGCAGAGTCACCCACAACCTGGCTTCTCTTGGTGACACCGTCATAGCCACATACCATCACACTGATGCCCTGTCAAAGTCACAACACAGCCACACACCACTTCAGTGTCATGCCCGGCCCGCCTGACACAGGTACACACGCTTGGGCACACCAGGTCACCTAGAGTGCCACAGTAGAGTTGCCAGATAAAGCACAGGATGCCTAGTGAAATTTGATTTCCAGATTAGCAAAGAATCATTTTTAGTATAAGTATACCCCAAATATTTGCTAAATCTGGCAACCTTTCACCTGAGGCACTGCCACACCCACATCACAAAGCCTTGAAGCTCCGCACACTCAGTACACACAGCAGTCCTCTGTAGATCGCAGTCCCTGGCCTGCCTGGGACACAGTTGTTACAGGTGCACACGCGTGTGCTTGCGCACACACGTGGCCCCTCACATCCTCTCTGTGAAGAGTAAGAATCTTCCATCCTCATTTTGTCTGACTTTTTCAACTTTAGGTGGAAGATCAGGCAGGGACCATTAGCCCCATTTGACAGATGAGGAAAATAAGGCCCAGCAAGAACCCATCCTTTGTGTCCCTGTGGTGGTTCCCTGGGCAGACGGGTGAGGGGGACGTTATGTTATACCTGGCCAGGCTGTGTCCTTGGGCAGGTCCCTGTTCCCCAAGCAAGCCTTTCAGAGGAGCCTCAGGAAAAGTAATAGCCCCTCCCACCATCTAAAGGGTGATCCAAAGTGCTCCCCAGAGGCCCTCTAGTCCCAGAAGGTGGAAACTGTCCTGAGTCAGGGTGCTGAGGGCCCAGCTTTGAGATTAAAAAATAAGAAGCCAAAAGAATGAAGTTGTGTGTAGGCTGCCATAAAAGGGGTACTCGTTCCAGTGCCGGATTTCTTACTCTGGTAGAAGGGCCAGACAACTTTGTCCTTCCTGAAGACACACAAGGACGCCTCCACCCCCACGGCTACCAGCCTGAGCACAGAGCCTTAGGCAGGGCCTGGGGTCAGGCAGATGGATCTGGAGCCTCTGACAGGAAACTCCAGGGCATTTGGAAGGTTGCATCGACCCAGCAATCGAAATGGATTCCTGCAGGCAGCACTGCCCATTCGACATCAGCAGCAGGGGGACCCAGCATGCCCAGGAGGGCAGGGCCATTTGGGTCTGGGGCCCTCCCACAGAGGGAGTCCCCAGGGTTCTGCTTCAGGCTCTCCCTACCTTGGGTACCTTTCTAGGCCTGTTATCCTGCCAACATGGTGATGCTCAAGATTCCCACCGCCAGGCTGAGGCAGGCTGGGGGCTCTGTAAATTGTGAAGTCCTGCGAAGTGTTGGGGCATTGTTACACTCCTCCCTCCCCCAGGCCTGGGGATATGCTGGGCAGCAAGACCCTGCAGGCCTAGGGGGCAGTTCCCAGAGCTCTAGGGTACAGAGACTGCAGGGTGGGGAGGGAAGGATGGGAGAGGAGGCAGGACAGATGCAGTGAAATACCTGCTCAGCAGTCTGGCAGAATGGCTAAAGGCTTGAGCCAGGGAGCCAGGCTGTCTGGGTTAGAACCTTTTACTGTGTGAAGGAGTGCAAATTACTGAACTTCTCTGTGTCTCAGTTCTCCCATTTCTAAAACGGGTGGATTAGTAGGATCTATGTCGTTGCAATGGGGATAAAGTGAGTTCATGCACGTGGAGTGCTCAGCACAGTGCCTGGCAAGCAATGAGTGTTCAACAAACACCACAGCTCCAGAGCTCCCTTCCCCCCAGGTCTGACATCTGTCCCCAAGGTATGGCCTCTTTCCTGCATCTTTGTTCCCTGACCTGGAGGCAGTACTTCTCTCTTGTGACCTGGAGGAAAAGCAGCAGCCTGGGTTCATTGGAGCCTGGAGGTTGAGAATAAAGCTGAGGTGAGCATTGACATCTTGTCCCCCTTCCTCATTCCATCCCCGAATGCTGCTAAAGGTCGAGATGGGTCCCCTTTGAGAGGCCTTCACTCAATGACGTTAACTCCTTGGATCCATAGATCCCCCTCCTCAGTGTCCAACTACTGTGTGCTAGGACAGCAGCAGGACATGGGGAGCCTGGCCACGACCGGCCAGTGGGCAGGACAGAATGGACATGTGCACGCTCCAGGGACTGGTTCCCAGGACCATAGGAAGGGCTGGCGTGAGTAAGGCCCACTGGGGACTCTGACTGAGAATGGGGCTGATGGTTCTGCCTTGGTTCAGGGTTCGTTCTGGGGTCAAAATCCATACGTTGAGCAGAGCTAGGACAGGCTCAGCTTCCATGGGGCATGTGTTGGAAAACTTGGGAGCTGGTGTGTCAAGAATATGTAGATTATGATCTGCTGAATGAGGAGGCATGAGCCACCCACACGGGGTTGGCAGGGAGCTCCCTCGGGTCGGAGCTCTCCCACTCTGGGAAAGAGAAAACCCCGAGGTCCTTTTGATTGAAGACGCAGTTTCAATATACTCATACAAAGGAAGTCAAGTCGCAAGATTTATTACTTTGGGATCCCAGAACCATGAGCCAGGGAAGGTCAGTCATTTCTGTCCAGGTCTTCAGCCAGCAGGAGATAGAGAGCAGGTAGCAAGCACCTAATACTTATAAGGTGCTTGGGGTGGAGGTCACTAATTTTTCATGGGCTCAACTCTAAGTGGTCGTTTTAAGTGACCAGGAAAAGCAAAGCAAAAATCTGTGGTGGGAATCCTAAGTTCAGGTCCTCACTTAAATGTTCAGACTCTGGGTATGAGCAGCGTTATTGTACTGTAAAATGCCTAAGCAGCAACTCAAACTGTCTGTTTTCTCATTACAGGGCAATGCCTTGCAGGCAGCTTCTGCCAATCACAGCCCCCTGTCCTGAGGCCCTGGTGCCCTGGGTCAGCGGGCATCTCCACAGTGCTCCCCTCCTGGGGGAGGTTGCCTCCTTCAGCACCTTCTAAATTTAGGGCTTGGGCTCTGTGACTCATTCCTGAATCTGCTTTGCTCCCCACCTCCAGGAGTGTGTTCCCACGGTATTTTTATCCTCTGCTGCTTCAGACTGATTAATAAGGTCCTAGAATCCTGCAGCAGCCACCACACCAAGAAGAGCTTCCCCAGTCCACCCACCCTAGACCAGCTCTGGGCCTCTCTCTGACCAGGTCCTATACTCTGCCTCCTCTTGCTTCTCCACACACCCACCTCCACCCTGCCACTTGGCAATCAGAGCCCATGCAGGTGGCTGCACTGGGGCTGGTCCAAGCAGGGCTAAGGAGGCACTGGGAAGGAGAGATGGAGCCAAGCCCTGCCTTGCCCAGATTGGCTGCCAGCCAGGGCCCTGACCTAATGTCAGGAGACCTGAGTTCTGACCCAGACTCATTCCTACCTTACTGTGGGGCTTTTGGTGAGTTCTTGGCCTCTCTGGGTCTTTCTTTCCTCCTCTATAAATAAGGGGTTTGAAGCCAACCTCCGTTAGGGAGGCTTGGACCAGAATTGAAATTATCAGCAACAGGGTGGGCTGGGGACAGGACAGGGTATCTGATGTTAGGCCCACCAGGCCCCTCCCTTCCCTCCAGCTCTTGCTTTAATCAGGGGAAACACAGGTCAAGCCCCTGCTGTTAGTTAGCACTTTTGGACTTCTGCCTTGCAGGGAGGAAGAATTGTGTATGACCCCAAATCCTGACAGGGCTGTAAAGACCCCAGGGTCTGGTTTTGGTCTGACTGTCCAGGGCTGTAATGTGTGGCTTTGAGCAAGAATCACTTTAACTCTGGACCTCAGGTTGTAGGGAAGGGAATCATGTTGCAAGTGGAGGTGTAAACACTCCAGGTGAGACACTTGTTCCCTGCCAGGTTCCCAGTGCCGAAGGAAATGGGGATGTATGTGTCCCCATCACCCCTCACCCCTCCTGACTTCCAGAAACTCAGGCTCCCAGGGCATGGAGGGGAAGTTATCTGCTGGGGCTGCAGCATCTCTGCCTCTGCCTGGCTCTAGTAGAACCCTGTCTGCAGCCAGCTTCAACCCGTGTTCACAAGTAACAACAGTGGCTAATGGTTAGAGTGTGCATCACGTGCCTGTTGCTTTTCTATGTGCTTAGCAGGTCATAAATCATTTAATTCATAGTTACACCTTGGATAAGTCTTACTACTGCCACTTTACAGGTAACTTGAGGGTCAGAGGGGTTGTGACTTACCCAGGGTAACAACGTTAAGTCACGAGGAGGGCTGAGAGGGCTGATTAAAAGCCAGGTCTGACTGCAATCCTGCCTTCTGTTTGCCCCTAAGGTAGCTCTTCTGAGTATACATTAGACACTCAATAAATGTTTGATGAAGATGTTTGATCACTGCCATGTAATGGAAAGATCCCTATCCTAGTTCAGTTCTACCCCAACTCCTTGTGTGTCCCTAACAGAGTCCTTTCCTCTTTCAGCCTGTTTCCCCTGCTGAAAACAGTTAAGTGTTAAGAGAACTAGATACTTGGAAGTGAGACGAATCTTGGTTTTCTATTTCTACGAACATCTGCCTTTCATGACTTGCCTGAGAAGGCTCCATGTGCAACTAGAACTCAGGATCTCCCAGCCCCTCCCCCACCTGTCCCCCAAAACCTCTAAGAGCACTCCAGACAGAAACATCTGGGTACAGCCCTGCTCTCCCACTAGGGACAGAGAGAAGTTCACTTCCCTGGCAGGCAGCTGCCTGATCCTGGGGGGTGGTATGCTGTACCACCTGACTACTCCACCTGGTTAAGGGAGTGGCTCCTACAGCCTCGGCTCAACAAGCATCACTTCCTTCCTGTCCTCGTCATCAGGCCAGTCCAGATACTACCTCCAGCTGCCAGTGGCCCCAACTGGTCACCTAAGTGTCCAATTCCTACGAGGCTCTAAAACAGAGCCCCATGCCCTCCCACTCCTTCCCACTCAGGGTCCCCCCTTAGCACTACCCCCTTATCTGTCATACCTGGCCTCCTTCCCTTGCCTGGACCACCATCCTGAGAAGCAACATCTGTACAGCTCCAGCAACACTGTTCTTTCGCCAGCATTCTCCAGATCCTCCTTTGCTTTCTGCCTCTGGTAGTCATCTCAACAGAGCAGGGCCCTCCTTCATTAGGGCCAAGTGGGATTGGAGAGAAGGATTGGGAATAGGGACTCCCCCAGACCCTCAGCGAACAGTCGATCCAACTGTATCCAAGACACTGATCTTTGAGATGCAGAGAAGGACTCTGGGCCCAAAGGCAGCAGTGCTGGATTTCAGCCCTTGTTCACAGCTGATACCTGCAGCAAACTCCTGCTCCTTTTGGGGCCCTCAGTTTTGTAATTTGTAAGATGAGGAAACAGCTCCTCAATCTGCAAACACCTGACTATAATATTTTGCCTTTAAATACTGCTTGGGAATTTAGTTTCACTCCTAGATCTCATTTGATCCTCCCAACAACTTATTTCCATTTACATACGAGAAGGCTTAGCTCCCCAAGGGAACAGAATTACCCAAGGTCACAAAGCAAGTCAGAGGCACAGCCTAGGGTGGAGCCCGTGAATCCTGAACCATCTCTGGTCCTTCACACTTTATTATGCTAGGACTCTGGCTGTGTGACTTTCTCTAACCCATTGTCCCGTTTGTAAAACAAACAAACAAACCCAAAAAACTGTTGTGAAATGATAAATAGAATATATGATAGAAAACTAAAATAAATGTCACTACGCTAAAAACAAAACAACACAAAAACCTGTTGTGAGGATCAAACTAAGAGGCGATGAAGAGGGCTGTATGTTACAAACCATAAGAAAAAGTACAACACAAAAAGACAAGACCCTTACGCTACTATACATTTTACAGTTATCTTCGTTAAGGCGCCCCCACGTGTTGATCCAGGGACGCTCGGTTAGCGCAGGCGCTCTCCGGTGTTTACAGAGGCCGCGAGGTCTCTCATTTGCGCGTGCGCTTCACGCCAGGGGCCGCCCAATGGGTCTCAGGCTGCTCGCAGTTAGACGCTGCTTCCGAGTCCCTTAGCGGTTGTGGCTGCTCAGTCACCAAGGCTCCCTGATACCCCCATCGGCTCCACTTCGGTTGAGGCATTCTCCACAGCCCCCGAGCGACAGAGATCTGAGGAGTGGCAGGAAGAGACCCGGTGGAGTTGCTATCCTCCTTCATTCCCGGAGATTCCTGCATCTCGGCCCCAGCTCCACTAAACCGCGGGTGCCCCTTCTGGCTTCCCTCACGGTAAACATGGCGGCCGCGGTGAAGTGGACTGCAGTGGCCCATGCACTGCCTTATGGGAGCCTTAGTTCAATGCCTAGATCCTTTCTGGAGTTGGAACGCTTTAAAAACTACACTTCCCGGAAGCCAAAGAGCCAGAGTCGCCGAAGACGACCCGGGGCAGGTTGGGAGATGGAGTTTGGGGACCGTAGTCAGTTTGAGCAGGGAAATGCGCAGGTGAGCAGGGGAGCCCAGTGCTCTGCGCCTGGGCTTGTGGGATGGATATTCCTCAGTTACACAGCAGCTATTATAGGAAACTTGCTCAGTTAGGGTTGAGTTTTGGAAAGAATACTACTCACTACTGTCTGGACCTCGCACAGGGCTTCCACCCCCCACATCACTCTTTGGACACTGCACTCAACACGGGTCACCCTGACCTGGGACTCCCAGGTCTTTTACTGCTGTTCAGTTAGCTTTATGTGATGATGAAAATCTTCTGTATCTGGACTGCCCAATACCTAGCCACTAGTCATGGCTGCCAAACACTCGACATGTGGCTAAGTGCCACATGGAACAAAAATTTTTATTTAACTTAATGTCTAAAATAAGTTTAACGTAATTAATCACTTTAAAAAAATTAATCTCTGCACTTATCATGGGGCTCAAACTCATGATTCTGAGATCAAGAATTGGATGGTCTACCGACTGAGCCAGCTAGGCATCCCTGTAATTAAACACTTTATATTAAAAATTTTTTTTAATTGTTTTTTAAAAAAAAATTTTTTTTTTCAACGTTTATTTATTTTTGGGACAGAGAGAGACAGAGCATGAACGGGGGAGGGGCAGAGAGAGAGGGAGACACAGAATCGGAAACAGGCTCCAGGCTCTGAGCCATCAGCCCAGAGCCCGACTCGGGGCTCGAACTCACTGACCGCGAGATCGTGACCTGGCTGAAGTCGGACGCTTAACCGACTGCGCCACCCAGGCGCCCCTTAAATTGTTTTTTAATGTTTGTTTATTTTTGAGAGAGAGAACACAAGCAGGGAAGGGGCAGAGAGAGAAGACACAGAATCAGAAGCAGTCTCCAGGCTCTGAGCTGTCAACCCAAGTACTAGAATTCACTCATGTTCTGCAAGATCATGACCTGAGCCACCCAGGTGCCCCAAGGCACCCCTACTTTAAATTAAAATTTAAGCTACCTGTGGCTAGTGGCTATTGTATTGGAGAGTAAGTAGCACAGTAAACTACGCCTCTTAGCGGCATTCAACACCAATAATCACCTTCCTGCTATGTGAGACTTACATTTTGGTTTTATTCCTGTCTACTCACTATGTCTTTGCATATTCCTCTTCCATTGTTTGACCCTTGAAAACCTAAAAATTAGTTTGGACTGTAAAAGTCTGCCCTATTTATCAGTCCGGAATAACACACAGATAAAGCCAGCTGCAAAATTAACAGGAGACACTATTTTCCCCAAGGACATACTGCAGCTATAAAATGCCACAACAACCCCCTGCTTTGAGTGACTAGTTCTTTTTTTACTCACTGAGCAACTTCATTTTTTTTTTTTTTTTTTTTTTTAAATCACAGACTATCAAAAACTTTGCTGTTTGAAATCATATAAGAGTGAAACTTTTGCCTGGAGTATATAACTCACTATGTAGACAAGATTCACAAACCAGATGCAGAAATTCAGATAAGGAATTTCTGAACATAATATTTCACATCTTAAAAAATTTTTTTTTTATTTTAGAAAGAGAGAGAGAGAGCGCATTTGAGCTGGGGAGAGAGGCAGAGGGAAAGAGAAAATGTTAAGCTCTTAAGCAGGCTCCACGCTCAGTGCAGCAGATCATGACCTGAGTCAAGAGTCAGATGCTCAACTGACTGAGCCACCCAGGTGCCCCTTCACATCATTGTTTTTTTTTTTTTTTTTTAATGTTTATTTATTTTTGAGAGACAGAATGGAAGCCGGGTAGGGGCAGAAAGAGGAGGACAGAGGATCCAAAGCAGACTCCATGCTGACAGCAGAGAGCCCAGTGCTGGGCATGAACCCACAAACCGTGACGTCATGACTTGAGCCTAGGTTGCATGCTTAACTGACTGAACCCCCCAGGAGTCCCCACATTTTTTTTAACTTAACTGTTTCTAAGGAAACAGGCCCCTGGCTCCACTTACCAGTCCAAACCTGATGTTGGCTCCTTTACACATAGCTCTGTTTTGCTTTGAACCATCAAAATACTGCTTCATTTAAATTTCACCTAATTCTACCTCTCTCTCAAGTCCTATAATGACTCTATCTTTTGTGTTTGGTGGGACACCCCATGGTTCCTTTGACATGTTGTGTTTCTCATAGCATGGGTCAATAACCTGACTTTGTTGGACTGTGAGTCTGTCCCCAGTGGTCTTTGGCTGATTGGGCTAGGACACCCAGATTTACTGGTGTCCTCCAGGTTATGTCACAGGTCCTCTCTTTACATACTCTTTGGATGACCTCATTCACTTCCATCCATATGTTAATGACCCACCAACCTCCAGCTCAGGCCTTTGTCCTACCTCTGGGACCTCTGCTTCTGGTAGACTCACAGGTTCTTTAAACTCAGTGTGTTCAAAACTGAACTTTTTTTTTTTTTTTTTTTTTGAAACCACCCCTCACTGCTGTGTTCAAGTAAGAACTAGGCACTGAATACCTCTGACCATGAGGTGGGACACCTGGGTCAAGTACCTCTTTACCCACTGTCCTCAAAACTGCATCACACTGAATCAGCTGCATTTCACATAGGTCAGCATCCTAAAACCTTAGAAAGTTGGGAAGAATGGAGGGAGATGCAGGTAGAAACCAGGCCTAAATTACTCTGCCCCTTGTCCTTGGCCCTTCCAATAAGAGTGGGGCATCATTTGCAACTACATGGATGAAACTGGAGGGTATTATGCTAAGTGAAATTACAGAAAGACAGAAATCATATGACTTCACTCATATGAGGACTTTAAGAGACAAAACAGATGAACATAAGGGAAGGGAAACAAAAATAATACAAAAACAGGGAAGGGGACAAAACAGAAGAGACTCATAAATACGGAGAACAAACTGAGGGTTACTGGAGGGGTTGTGGGAGGGGGGATGGGCTAAATGGGTAAGGGGCACTAAGGAATCTGCTCCTGAAATCATTGTTGCACTATATGCTAACTAATTTGGATGTAAATTTTATTTTATTTTTTCAACGTTTATTTATTCTTTTTGGGACAGAGAGAGACAGAGCATGAACGGGGGAGGGGCAGAGAGAGAGGGAGACACAGAATCGGAAACAGGCTCCAGGCTCTGAGCCATCAGCCCAGAGCCTGACGCGGGGCTCGAACTCATGGACCGCGAGATCGTGACCTGGCTGAAGTCGGACGCTTAACCGACTGCGCCACCCAGGCGCCCCTGGATGTAAATTTAAAAAAAATAAAAATAAAATTAAACTACAAAATAAAAATGCCCCCCCCAAAAAGAGTGGGCCATCAATGAGGAGGCTGCAGAGGAGATCCCAATTGTCTCTTCCTCCTCCTCCTCCTCCTCCTCCTCCTCCTCCCTTATGGTCCCCTCTCTTGAAGCCTTTCCAGTTGGTTCCTCTCCACCACCCCCTTCCAGTCCCTAGTCCCTTCTAGTGCCTTGGGATTTTCACAGTCACTTGCCTTCATTGAGCCTGATGGCATTCTCCTTGGGCCAGCTCTGCAGAGGGGCGAGAGAGATGTAGGCTGTCTGCTGCTGGGAAAGCTGGCGCTTCTCAGGAGTACTGTGAGAGGAAGTATCCTCTAGGGTGGTGCCTGGTTTGCTTGTGACCACATCTGCAGCCAAACACTTCAATATCTTGAAGATTTAACTTCCTTGTGAAGGACCCTCTTGCCACTTCATCCCACTCCACTTCTGCCATATCTACCAAAGAAATTTGTATTCCTCTCATTCACATAACTTTGACCTGACTTCTTATAAAATAAAAGAGGTCATTTTTCCCTTTGCTGTCCATTTCAAAGCATTGTTCACATTAGCCCATACTGAATGACGCCCAATCACAACCCTGGAAGTATGATCACTTTTGAACCTGGTCCCTTAACCTTGGGTAGAATACCGAAGTGATACCATCATGCCCCAAAGGATCATTGCACAGTCCTACCACAGTATTTTGAAGTAGCCTTCTAAATACTTAACTTTAAGCAAAATCCCTTGGCTGTACTTTTAAGGTTTTTAAAAATATGTGTATAGTCACTAACTTAAAAAACAACAACAAAAATCCAAGCAGCATACTTGAAGAATTAATACTCAAACTCTCAGTGCTTCTTTATGGTTTGTTTCTTTTTTGTTTTTAATGTTTTTATTTATTTTTGAGAGAGAGAGAGAGCTTGAGTGGGGGAGAGGCAGAGAGAGACGGAGACAGGATCTGAAGCTAACTCTGTGCTGTCAGCACAGAGCCCAATATGGGGCTCGAACTCAGGAGCCGTGAGATTGTGACCTGAGCTGAAGTTGGATGCTTAACCAACTGAGTCACCCAGGTGCCCCTCTTTATCATAAAAAAAAAGTTTAATTTTTTATTTTTAAAGTTAATTTATTGATTTTGAGAGGGGTCAGGGGCAGAGAGAAAGAATCCCAAGCAGGCTCTGATCTGTCAGCACAGAGCCCAATGCGGGAGGGAGGGGGGTTGATCTCACAAACCATGAGATCATGACCTGAACAGAGACCAAGAATCTGACACTTAACCAACTGAGCCACCCAAGTACCCTATATCTTTATTTTTATGTGTATAAATCATAATGTAATATAATCAATTTGGAATTTACTTTTTTTGTATATGATGTGAAGTAAGGAATCTAACTACATATTTTTCTCTAACTGGATAACAAATTGTCCTTACATAAATTATTGAATAGATCCCTCTTTCCACTTATTTGAAATGCCACCTTCATCATATATTAAATTCCTACATGGAAGGATCTATTTCTGGTCTCTATTCTATTATTAATCTTGCCTATTTCTGAACCAACACTACACCATTTCCATTATAATAGTCTTACTTTATTCTTAAAATATTTTTTTCTTAGGTATTCTTTTTTGAGATGAGTTTCAGAGGCAACGTGTTAAGTTCTAATAAAAAGGAGGGGCACCTGCGTGGCTCAGTCAGCTCGGTTAAGTGTCCATCTTCAGCTCAGGTCATGATCCCATAGTTCGTGGGTTCGAGCCTCGTGTCGGGCTCTGTGCTGACAGCTCAGAGCCTGGAGCCTGCTTCAGATTCTGTGTCTCCCTCTCTCCCCCTTCCCCCTTGTGCTCTCTCTGTCTCTCAAAAATGAATAAATATTAACAAAATTAAAAAAGATACACTATTGGGATTTTAATTGGAATAAGTAATTCATAATTTGTGTAAATTATATATGTATATTTTAATGTTTATTCATTTTTGAGAGAGAGAGAAAGAGAGCGAGTATTAGTGGGGGAGGTTCAGAGAGAGAGGGAGACACAGAATCCAAAGTGGGCTCCAGGCTCTGAGCTGTTAGCACACAGCCCAATGTGGGGCTTGAACTCACAAACTATGAGATCATGACCTGAGCTGAAGTCAGGTGCTTAACTGGCTTAACCACCCAGGCACCCCTGCAAATTATATTTTTAGTTTTAGTCTTCTCAACACCAAATATTTAATGTATTTTCTTTCAATCAAGTATTCTTTTAGATCCTTCAGTTAATTTCATTGATCACTTAAGATACATTAAATATATAACTGATACAAACATTCAAATTAAATTTGGTGTTCATTTGCAGCTTGTAAATTTTTTCTTGGGTGTATTCCTATGTATATTAGTTTTTGTGGCGGTTGTGAATGACTTCATTTTTAGTACATTTTCTAATTTGATGTTACCGGACTATATAATTACTGAATAGATATATTCTAAATATTATTTATAGAAACTTTCCTACAGGTTCACTAACATAGTTAAAAAGAGATCTAAGGGGCGCCTGGGTGGCGCAGTCGGTTAAGCGTCCGACTTCAGCCAGGTCACGATCTCGCGGTCCGGGAGTTCGAGCCCCGCGTCAGGCTCTGGGCTGATGGCTCAGAGCCTGGAGCCTGTTTCCGATTCTGTGTCTCCCTCTCTCTGCCCCTCCCCCGTTCATGCTCTGTCTCTCTCCGTCCCAAAAATAAATAAACGTTGATAAAAAAAAAAATTAAAAAAAAAAAAAAAAAAGAGATCTATGGGGGCGCCTGGGTGGCGTAGTCGGTTAAGCGTCCGACTTCAGCCAGGTCACGATCTCGTGGTCCATGAGTTCAAGCCCCGCGTCAGGCTCTGGGCTGATGGCTCAGAGCCTGGAGCCTGTTTCCGATTCTGTGTCTCCCTCTCTCTCTGCCCCTCCCCCGTTCATGCTCTGTCTCTCTCTGTCCCAAAAATAAATAAACGTTGAAAAAAAAAAAATTAAAAAAAAAAAAAAAGAGATCTATGTACAAGGCTGTATAGTGTAACACCGTAGAAGCAAATAATGGGAAGTAGCCTAAATGTTTATCTATATGGGACTGATTAAATAAATTATAGCACATTCATATAATGACATGCTTTGTAGTCTTAAAAGGAATGTAGTAGATCTATATGTTTTGATATTTTTGTGTTTTTATATGTTCATATATGCATAAACATTTCTGAAAAATACACACCAAGAAGAATGGTGATTCTTCTAGAGAAGAAGACTGGGAAATTGGTGTGTGTCAACAACAATGATGTATTCACACCCATTTTTCTCTTCCAGGGAACATGGGAGACTACATTTCCTAACCTTACTGGTAGATGTGATCTTACCAATGAGAGTGTAGGCAGAAGAATGTGGCACTTCAGGTCCAAGGCAATTATGTGTCAGTGTGATAACTTTCCACCCCACCCCCACCCCTTCACCTGTGGCCCCCATCTAAGCAGTTGGGATCAAAGAATTTTGAGATGATGGAGATGTTGGATAGAAGCAGCTTGAATCTGAGTCACTGCGTCACTACTAGAGGAGAATAACATATCAATATGGTCTACTCCACACTAGGATGTGAGTGAGAAATAAACCTTTTTGTGCTAAGCCACTGAGATTTGAAGGTTTATTTGGTACCACATGTAATGAATTAAAGATGGCCAGAGATTTTTCGACACTCCTTTCGTTGAAAGCTGGGATCTATGTCTCCTGTCCTTGAATCCAGGCTGGACTGTGACTGCTTTAGAACTCAGAGCAAGTGATGCTGTGCTACTTCCTGGGCTCAAGCCATAGAAGACTAGCAGCTGGCTGAAATGCTTGTTTGGGCATGCTTCCTCTCTGAATCTAGCCCCCATGTTCTGAGGGACCTAATGGAGGGGCCATATGTAGGTACTCTGGTTTTCACCTCTATTCAGCCTTCCAGCCAACAGCCAGCAACTCCTGCTAGCCAAACAAGTGAGCCATAGTTAGCAACTAGTCCTGCTGAGTCTTCAGATGACTCCATTCCTGGTTGTGACTACAACCACATGGGACTCAAAGCAAGAATCACCCAGCCAAGCTCAGCCAACACACAGAATCATGAGAGCTATTAAGAAATAGTTGTATTAAGTAGTGGGGCGCCTGGGTGGCTCAGTTGGTTAAGTGTCTGACTTTGGCTTCGGTCATGATCTCCCAGTTCTTGGGTTCAAGCCCCACGTAGGGCTCTGTGCTGACAATTCAGAGCCTGGAGCCCGCTTCAGATTCTGTGTCTCCCTCTCTCTGCTCCTCCCTGGCTCGTGCTCTCTCTCTGTCTTTCAAAAATAAATAAATGTTAAAAAAGTTTTAAAGAAATAGTTGTATTAAGTAATAGAGAAAAGATCACAGAACAGCCTGTCCTATCCTAACCAATATGATGGTGTGAGGCAAAAAGGCTCATTCGTATAATATTTAAATTTTTGGCTATATGCATGTGATTTATTTTTCAATTAGATAAAACTATAATTTTGAATTCAAAACTTGTAGGCCTTGGGCCATTAAAACTTTTTTTTTTTAATATTTTGATGCAACGGCCATAAATACTTATTGATCACCTCCTGAACTGTTGCCAGGTGCTGTTCTAGGTCTGAAGACAGAGCCAGGATCAAAGCTGACTTGGTCCTGGCTCTCCTGAAGTTTATAGCCTGGCTGGAAATACAGATCAAAACCAACACAAACACAGGAACAAGAACCTCTCTGGAGCCATCAGGGCTCTGAAAGGAAGAACAGTTAGTTGATGTTGTAGATGCTGATGGGAATAGAGGCTATTTCAGATTGGATGAACAGGGAAGATCTTCCGAAAAAAGGGGTTGTGCCAGCTCTTAAAAGTTCTGAAGGAAGAGGCTCCTGGGTGGCTCAGTCAGTTGAGTGTCCGACTCCTGATTTCAGCTTAGGTCATGATCTCACAGTTTGTGGGTTTAAGCCCTACGTCAGGCCCTGTGCTGGCAGCATGGGGCCTGCTTGGGATTCTCTCTCTCCCTTTCTCTCTGCCCCTCCCCCACTCTCTCTAAAAAAAAAAAAAATTAAATAAAGGTTCTGAAGGAAGAGCACCAGGAATAGAGAATATCCAGGGTAAAGGTACCAACATAGGAATGAGTTAGACAGTTATTTCAGTGTTGTGAATAAGGTTTTGTTCACAGGGTAAAAAGAGGTAAGGTCAGAGATGTGAGCAGGAGCCAGAGCAAGCAGGGCATTGAAGGTCATGATAAAGGTTTTGAGATTTGCTTTCAATATGCTGGAATATACTGGAACACCCTTTGAAGGTTTTTTTTTGTTTTTGTTTTTTTGGTTTTTTTGGAGGGTTTTAAGTAAGAGTAACATGAGGTGATTTAGGTTTTTAAGTAATCACTTTGGCTGCTGGGAGACACCTAACCCAGGTGTAAGTTTCAAACTACAGTTGACCCATGAACAACATGGGGGTTAGGTGCACCAATCCAACCCCTGAACAGTAAAAATCCACA
This sequence comes from Leopardus geoffroyi, assembly GCF_018350155.1. Classification (NCBI taxonomy): domain Eukaryota; kingdom Metazoa; phylum Chordata; class Mammalia; order Carnivora; family Felidae; genus Leopardus; species Leopardus geoffroyi. Next base: position 58,985,550 of record NC_059329.1, on the reverse strand, counting down.
TGTAACTTTTGACTCCCCTAAAACCTAACTACTAATAGCCTACTGTTGACCAGAAGCCTTACTAATAACATAAACAGTTGATTAACACATAGTTTATATTTGTATTATATACTGTATTTTATTTTGTAAAATTTATTTATTTATTTATTTTGAGAGAGAGACAGTGCAAGCAGGGAGGAGGCAGAGAGAGAGAGAGAGAGAGAGAGAGGGAGAGAGAGAATCCCAAACAGGGTCCCCGCTGCCAGTGCAGAGTCAGATGCAGGGCTCGAACACACGACACTGTGAGATCATGACCTGAGCCAAAACCAAAAGTTGGACGCCTAACCGACTGAGCCATCCAGGCACCCCTGTATACTGTATTTTAACAATACAGTAAGCTAGAGAAAAAGTGTTATTAAGAAAATCATAAGGAAGAGAAAATACATTTACAGTGATGTGCAGCCACAAGCAGATAGTTAAGGAAGGATTCTTGAAATGTTTTCAGTGCAAAAAGGTGCGTTTATTATAGCACGGGGACAGGACTTATGAGCAGAAAGAGCTGCACTTGTGTTTGTGAGGAGTGACTGATTAAATACTTTTTAGTTAGTGGGGGTTAGGGATAGTGTAAGTCTGTAAGGAATTTGGAAACAAGGCTTCCAGGACTTTGAGGAGCCAGCAGTGGCTAAGATAAGGTTATGTGCCACTGTCTACTAAAACATTAGTCTTGAGACCCTTCAGATGTATACTTGCGGGCCATATGCTTGTTAGGTAATTGCTAACGTATATCTTGGGAGGTATTTATGGCTATAAGAGGAAAAGTAACTCTAACACTAACAAGAGCAAAGCTATATTGGTAAAATATAGGTAAAAGGAAGTCCTTGAGGGAGCTGTAGGAGTGTTACAATCTGTATGCCTCAGGAGTTCTGCCTGGAGACTATGAGTAACAGAGCTACAACAAGGCCTGGCCTTTGTTTCTTTTTCTCCCATCATACGGTACTGTATTTATTGAAAAAAAAATCCGTGTATCAGTGGACCTGTGGAGTTCAAACCCATGTTGCTCAAGGGCCAACTACATATTCTCAAGTGCATTAAGACTGAATATGATATAGTCACTTTTTATATATATTGGTCATCAAATCATATTTTTATTACATAAAGATAAATGAAACAGCATATTAAATGTGAAAAATGTTTTGTCATATACTATGAATGTTCTTTAAGATTTTACGTGAACTTTATAACACAATCTTTCATATTCTAAAGACAGAAGATAGATATTTTTAGCCAAAATCAATCACTTCTTTATCAGACTATTCAAAAATGACAAATTATTTTAAATTTCCTAGGAGTGTTTTGTGAATCAAAAAGGGTTAGGACCCCCTCACCCCAAAATGACTCTTCACCTGAGAGAAATAGCATCTCTGCGCCTTACAGCCAAGCAGAGCCCTGTTAACACATCCTTCAATGCACACAGCCCCAGTTCCTCTGATGGTGTCCCCGGGCACCTGAGAGTCAGACAGGTGAATTCCTAAAAGGAATTCATCACTGTCACCAACTGGCTCTAGCTTTCCATGTTACCATGCCCTTTTCCTGTGTATGCCTTCTGGTGAATGCTACTACCCGCACCCAGCCCTTCAACAGACAGGCTAGGCTTGGACTGGGGCTGAGGTCAGAAAGGCATTAACTCAATGAAGGGGCAGGAAAGTTTTCCTAGAGGAGGTGACCCATGAGTAGGAGCCTAAAGGAAGGTGTTCCAAAGAAACTTGTGCAAAGGAAATGAGGGTCAGAGGCAATGACATGTGGGTGACTGAACTCAGTTCACAGTAATTTCAAAGCATAGCAGGGTACATTGTCCTGGGGTGTCATTGGCATCTACTGCTTTCCAAGTCCTGTGACCCATCCCCATGGGCATCTCAAAAGACCTATCACCTCCAGGGCCTGTGTGGCTCCCCAACATTGCCCAGTTTTTCTCCCTCTCCTGGGGAATGGACAGGTCTGCATTTACTCATTGAGAGCAGGGCCTGCTGGGGCCTTACAGTGTACCCAGGGGTGAGGCTGGGTCCAGTGAATCCCTCCTTTCATTCTTCACACCAGATATGTCTGCAGAGCTCTGGACAGGGATCTTGCTGGAGACAGGTCTGTTGTTGTTGTTGTTGTTGTTGTTGTTTTTAAGTTTGTTTATTTATTTTGAGAGAGAGCATGCCTGTGCAAGCAGGGGAGGGGCAGAGAGAGAGAGAGAGAGAGAATACCAAGCAGGCTCTGCACTGTCAGGCTGTCAGTCCTACGTGGGGTTTGAGCTCAAGAACCATGAGACATGACCTGAGCCAGATCAAGAGTAGGATGCTCAACCGACTGAGCCACCAGGGCGACTGACAGTTTTATCACAGTTCCCTACAACCCATGATTCACTGTCAAGTGTACCTGCAAGAGACGTTGCTACTCTTCCAGAGGTCGCCCCTGGAGCGAACTGTTGAGCCCTGAGGCAGGACATTGGGCTGCTGGCCAGGTTAGCCACCCACTCCTGTGCAACCTCAAGTCAGATGCTTTTCCCTTCTGGGCGAGGGATTTGCCAGATGAAATCAGCTGCATCCTTTCACTCTCAGGGACCTCAATTTTTTCGGGGCGAAGAACTGAGCCCCTAAGCCCTGCTCTCCACAAGGGCTTTTCTGTCTCCTGTCCTTCCACGAGTTTCTGTCCCCTGGGACTTTTTATATCATGGAACCTCTGTACTTGTTCTTCCCTCTGCCTGGAATCCTTTTCGCTCTTCTGGCCAACACCTATTTCAGCCCTCAGTCCTAACTCAAATGCGGTCATTTCCCAGAGAGCATTGCCTCTTCCCTTCGGTCCCTTCCTCCTCTGTGCTGCAACTCGCCGTCACGCTGTGTGCGCCTCACGTCCGTGTCGCCTCTCCTTACAGATCTTGAGCACCTCGAGGGCAGGGTCCGGGTATGAGGGGTCTCTAGCTCAGAGGGCAGCTTGTCCAGGCGGGCCGTGGGCGATCTTCCGTTACTTCTGAACTCGGTCCAGGCGCGGAGGGGTTAATGACCCGGCCCGGGAGTGTGCCCACAGGCCTGGGGGAAGCCGCCCAGAGCCCGCGACTTCCATCACCGCATATTGCCGCGGACAGCAATGGGAGCCCCGACGTAGGTGAGGATTTTTGGTGCGATCCGGGTGGTGTAGACCCTGGCAGGGGGCGGCTTCCCCCCATATTAGCGTTGCTTTCTCCCCCCAGCAGACGCTCTTAGTACAATCCGGGGATTCCCCGCCGCTGCCGCCCCCTGACGTCATGGAGTCCCCCGAGGCCCCGCCCCGGTTTCGCCTCCTTCCGCGGGAGGTGCGCGCGGTGCAGGCGCGGGAGCTGCCATGGAGGGGCCCGGCGCGCCCGGTGTCCCCTGGAAATGCCACATAGTGCGGCAGCTTCGGCAGCGGGACCGCACGCAAAAGGCACTCTTCCTGGAACTGGTGCCTGCCTGTGAGTGCGCCACGGGGGGCTTGGAAGATGGCAGTGGAGGGGATGGGGCTCTGGGCGCGGACGGAGTGTTGTCTGGCTCCTAGGGCTGTCACCCGTGTGCAGCAATGCCTTCTCGCCTCCAAAGCCTTGGCCCTGCGGGACCTTCGGTCCGTTACACCTCTGCCTGGCCAACATTCCCGCGCTTCCCAGTCCGGGTTCTGCTTAGAGCCTCTTCCTGGACGGAGCTCCCTCCTGGTGCTCCTGCCCTCCTCTCTCCTCAGGGGGCGGCCTCTCCCCAGGCTGGGCTTCCAGGGCATGGCTTCGTTAGCGAGTGTGGGTGTTTCAGGGTCTCTATGCTTCTTCCCTTTCCCGTGCGGTCTCCAGGGTACAACCCAAGTTGTAGTCAATTCATTTGGTCCCTGTGGCCCAGTGAAAGAATTCCAGAGTAGCTGGAGATTCTAAACTCTGAATCTCTTAGGGAGGAAGCTCAGAGTCCCAGGCTTTACCACTGACAAGTGATCCTGGCTCAGGTTTTTGGAGCACTTCTGTGCTTGGGCAACTGAAGCCTCTAGAGAGAACTGGCTGCTGGTGAACCCAAGAAGTCATACTCTCACAGGTGTTTCTGGGACGCTGGTCAGGAGTGGGTATGGCAGTTCAAGCCAGGATGAACAGGTGTACACGTGTGTGAGTGCCTCTGGTCATTCAAGATTGTACGTCTGGGGTGGAAAGTCCAACCACTATTCCTCCAGCTCCATCACTGGTCCTAATTTTAGCTGCTGCTTAACTATCCCCATTCCCCCCCCCCCCCCCAACTGAATTTGCTGCTTTTGTCCTGGGTGATTTCCCTGCAGCCTTCTAGGCTGCTGGTCCTCTCCCTCAGGGACATGAGGCCAGCCTCACTTCTCCACTGCTCTGGTGGACAATGGAACCATCCAACTTGAGGGAAGAGCCTCCTCTCCCTCCCCATCCCCCAGCTGCAATTTGTGGGACTCTGGAGGACTGAGATCAGACAGTGAAGCTCTAGTCTTCTCTGTGGTCTTGGGTGGGTTATATCCTTAAACCACCAATTTCTCACCCATAAATTAGGCAAACAGCATCTTTAGAGTTGCTGGGAAGTCAGTACAGTGCCCTGGGGGCTGGGTTGGGGTTTTGTGTGAGAACTAGGCCAGTGACCTAAGTTAAAGGTGACAGGCAGGAGACTGGGTGAAGGAAATTTGCTGAGGAGCTAAACCTGGGATTACCACCCCCACCCTACCCTGAAACTGGTGAGAAAGAGGAAGTGAGTGTGGTGGGGGTAGAGGGAGACATTCCAGGGTCTGTAGCAAAAACTACCAAACTCGAGGAGGTCTGCTACATAATTGTTCAAGGACTTTCTCTTCTGGCCTGGAGGAAACTTACTTACCCCAAATGTGGGAAAGACAGGACTGTTTTTTAGTGTACAAAGTAAGAGGCCCTGGAGGGGAAGTAATTTACCAAAGGCCACTAGCAGGTGGAGCTTGGTGTGTTTCATCATTCTTTGGGGCTAGGCCTTGCTCTGGGGCAAGACTGAATCAATCTCTGGCCCCTTCCTTCCCTCAGGACCCTGAGTGGGCAGTGAGGCCAGCCATATACTTCCCCAGTGGTGGTTGTCTTTCTCTGTCCTCAGGAGAGTAGGTTTCCTGGGAGGGCCTGTGGGCAGATGCTGTAAGGAGGGTCTGCCAGGGCTGAAGGTCTGGTAGAGCTACACAGACACCCCTCAGGCAAAGGGCAGCGCCCAGACTGTCAGCAGCTCCCTCGTTCTGCATCTCTGGGTATGCAGACTCCAGGTATGCCTGGAGTCTGTTGCAAGTGTCTGTCTCTGTCCCAGGTTCACCCTCTTGCACCCCTAGATAACCGTCTCCTAGAGAAGGCTGAATTGTTGGCCCGGATCTCAGAGAAGCTGCAGCCAGAGCCAAATGATGCCACTCCTGCTACCCACCAGGGCCCCTGGTGAGTGTATGTGTATACCTGGTTATGATGAGCTGCCTGTGCCTGGGTCCTGCCCCCACTGCCTGTCCTGGGTTCATTCTCTCTCTGGCACCTCATTGGTCCTTAACTGCTACCCAGGGGAGGGAGGAAGTGGACTCTTGAGGCTTCTTCCAAGTCAGCTGCTTAGAATGGCCTTTCTCCACCACCCTGCTCAATTCAGCTCCGCATTTGTCTCATCTCTTCCCTTTCCACGCCCACACTCCTGCCTTTTCTCCTCTTCTCTTTTTGTCTTCTTACCCTTACCTGATGCAGACAGAAAGGGTCTTTGCTACATATTCCAAAGGGAGAGTAGGGTCTTGCTACATATTCCAAAGGGGGAATGAAGATGAGAACCAGGAATGGGCTGGGCCTCAGAGTTTGGAGGTGCTTTAAAAAAACTTTTTTTTTTTTTTAATATTTATTTACTCTTGAGGGAGAGAGACAGAGTGTGAACAGGGGAGGGGCAGAGAAAGAGGGAGACACAGAATCCAAAGCAGGCTCCAGGCTTCGAGCTGTCAGCACAGAGCCTGATGCAGGGCTCGAACTCACGAATCACAAGATCATGAGCTGAGCTGAAGTTGTATGCTTACCTGACAGAGCCACCCAGGTGCCCCATGGGAGGTGCTTCTTGAGGAGGGTCCTGGCTAGGTAACCCAAGGCCTGGGGAAATCCCAGAGCAGAGGAGTCATGGGTAGTTCCAGTTTTTGGAGACTTGCTCTTTCTTCTGCTGGCTTTCTCGCTTCCACCCTCTGCAGGTGAAAGTTCATGGCTTTGGTTTCAGGCTTTTTGTGTGCATCCTGTGGGTGAATGGAGGGACAATGAATGCCACTCTTACTGGTTGACAGGGAGGAGGAATCAGAGCCCGATTCAGACCAAGTCCCTTCACCAACCACTCTGAGGATGAAGTGGCAAGAGGAGGAGGAGGGGCTCCGGCTGGTCTGTGGTGAGGTAGGCTGGGCAGGGGTCTGAGAGAGAATGGGGTAGAGCCACAATCCAGGACTTTGGGTGGTCCAAGGGGTCCAGCAAACGAGGGACATTCCCCAACTCTGGTGCCAGAGTGCTCTCTAGTTTGGTTCTGGCAGCCCAGTTCGGGTCTTCAACAGCAGCTAGAGGATGTCAGGTAGAGCTCAGAGAGGAGTATGAGGTGTGCAAGGCCAGACGACCTCTGTTCCCCCTTCCAGACCATCCTGCCTGCTCTGTTCACAGCTTGCCTCACCAACCCCAGGGTCTAGCACCTGCTGATGCACAGCACGAGTTTGCAGACCAAATGAGTAAGGTGGTCCACCTCCACATGGCAGGGTGTGCTACCTCCACCTGACACTGCTGCCCCCACCCTATGGTGTCTCTTGTCTTCTGTTTCACCACACCATCCAGGTTTCCTCTCATTTCTGTAGCAGTTACTTCTAAGCTTCCTTCTTTGTCTCCTTCCCTCCTCCCTACAGATGTGGGTGTTCCTTGGAGGTGGGGTGGGTTCACTGACTCCTGTGGCCTCAAAGACTTTCTCTGTTTGCTTATTCCCAGACTTGTCTCTAGCCTGGCCTTCTCTCATGAGCTCCACAGTCTTTGTTCAGCTGGTCTTTGGACATCACATCTAAAATTAGACTCACCATATCCCCCATAATATATGGCCAGCAGCACATTGAGAGGTGACTCCTGCAGGCATTGGGCTAAAACATTATTTCAGCTATTCCTTTACAACTTTAGAGCAGGAAACTGAGGCTTAGGGAAGTGGAGTCAGGATTTGAACATCCTTCCACATGATTCCACCTTCTCTGATCCCCATCCATTCTTTCAACAAAGATTTATTGACAATAGTTATATTGTCACAGGCACAGGATAAGAACAAGACCCGGCCCCATGGAGCTTCCAGTCCATTGGAGGAAACTGATAGGCCATAAACACATGCCCAGTTACAGCATGCCACATTACTTGCCCAACTAGTGTGGGAATGGAGCTAGGAACCCAGTGAGAGCCTCTCCCTCAGAGCCCCTGTTGTAGTTGCAACTTGACATTTGTGGCACTTTCTGGGCTGTGAGATCCCCAAGGCCTGGGATGCCTGTGGTTTGCTTCCACTGATCCCTGGGGTCTGTCTCCACAGTCCATGCTAATGAATATTTGTGAACTAAATGATGGATGAGGTAGCCCCCCTCCCCAACTGGCAGTCACTGGGCTGCAAACTCAGGGGGGACCTCTGGTCTCTCCCAGCCCTCCATCCTCAGCTAGTCACCAGCTCATTGATCCTACCTTCAAATCCACCAAGTCTCTGTTGGCTTGGCCCAAGTACCCTCATCCTTTCCTGGATGATCTCTCCCTTGGCACGCCCATCCATTCTCTGCACAGCACACAGAGTGATATATTTAATAATAAAAAGATCTCCCTTAAAAAAAGACAATACACACAAACATGCTCGTTGTAAACATTTCAAGAAAACAGAAGCCCATAGAGTAAAGAAGTGAAACCCCCTTCACTATCTCTCCCATTGTCAGTTTGGTATATATCCTCTAGAACGCTTTAGCCTGCCTTCCCAGTGGAGTTCTCTAGCCCCCTGTTGCATTTCCTGCCACTCTCCAATCTCTGACCTTATGGTCCCCTTTGTCTGGGACACTTTCACAAATGTCTTGCCCTTAGCACTCTCTCCCTGGCACTTCCTCAGACTCACACCAGTGTGTGTTCCCACTGGATATGCCAGGGGATGGGGAGCAGCTTTTTCTGTAATTCTTAGTACTGTTTCACATATCACAACAAGCATTTATCATTATTTTAACTTTTTGGGGGAAGTAATTATAGATTCATGGGAAGTAGCAAAGACTGGCTACATCTTGTGTAACTATAGTACACACAATGAGGAAACTGATATTGGTTTGAAATGTACATACATTTCTTTGTCATGTTGTTCCCTATGTGGATTTGTGCAAGATACAGCATAATTTAATGACCACAAAGATCTCCGTCTTGCTGTCCTTTTTGGTCACAACTCAACCCTCTCCCCCAACCATCCCTAGCCTGGCAACCACTAATCTGTTTTCCACCTGTATTATTTGGATTTTGAAAAGCATCCCCAAAATACTGAATAACAAAGCATTAATGAAAGTAAAATGACAGGTGAGGAAGCAGAAGTGGAAGTCTGACTGCTCAGTGCTGAAAGGAATTACAAACGTTAGAAATTGGGCCAGCTAGGAAAGTAGGCACATGCAGGACCACTCATTTAGGGAGATGTGTCAGTGCAGGTGAGTAGCACTAACCTTGTTCTTCAATTCATCCCTCACCAGGCCCATGTGAGAAAGAACACAGGAACAGGTTAGCAACCAGGGCCCCAGCCTCAGTTATTTCCTATGTTCCTCGTGTCACCTAGTAGGAACTGCTTCGCCTGAGGTCCGTCTTTCCCACTGACCCCTCAGCTCTAAAAAGTGGAACTTGAGCTGGGCGCCTGGGTGGCTCAGTTGATTGAGCATCTGACTTCTGCTCAGGTCATGATCTCATGATTTGTGAGTTTGAGCCCCACATCAGGCTCACTGCTGTCAGCACAGAGCCTACTTTGGATCCTCTGTCCGCCCCCCTCTCTGCCCCTCCCCCACTCATTCTCTCTCTCTCTCTCTCTCTCAAATAAATATTTAAGGGGCACCTGGGTGGCTCAGTCGGTTAAGCGTCCAACTTTGGCTCAGGTCATGATCTCGCAATTTGTGGGTTTGAGCCCCGCGTTGGGCTCTGTGTTGACAGCTCAGAGCCTGGAGCCTGCTTCAGATTCTGTGTCTCCCTCTCTCTCTGCTTCTGTCTCTCTCTCTCTCAAAAATAAATAAATATTAAAAAAATAAATATTAAAAAAAAAGTGGGACTTGAGCTTTGTCTGTGGCTTTCCAGCTCTTGCTTGAAGGACTGTTTTGAATGAGGCAGGGGTATGGATGAGGTAACCCTCACCCCCACTCTTGGGCTGGGGGCAGCTCCAGCATTCAGTCTGGGCTCCGTGCTCCCAGAGTCTATTCTTGTTCTTGCCTTTGTGCCTCTGCTTAGGGCTCCTTGTTGCTCTCCGGGATCTATGTTGGGTAGGTCAGGGGTTAGAGAAGTGGGAAACAGAGCCCACATTCCTGGAACCTTTTCTGTAGATCCGTCCTGTACTTGGAGCATAATGTTAGGTGGCCTGGGTTCACCCATCAGCTCTGCCGCTTAGCTGTGTAATTTTGTCAAGATCCTAAACCTCTCTGCGCCAATGTCCTCTTCTGTAATATGGGGAAAGTGGCAGGACCTGGTGTGGTTATGGTGATTAAGAGAGTTAATACATACATAGTACTCAGAACAAGGCATAACACACGTTCCATATAAACGTTTACTATTACCTGAAATATTACTCCTAATATTACCCTGTGAGGTAAGCACTATCATTCCCATTTTACAGGTGAGGAAACAGAGTAGGTTCAGAGAGGTTAAATGACTACCCCGGGGTCACACAGAAAATAAGTGGCACTGCCAGGACTGAAACTCAGGTGAAACTCCAGAGCCTAAAGGCCCTTCCATTGTTCCACAAAAGCAGTAGGGCGTTACTGTGCAGGATCCTAAACGTATCTGAGCCTCTGCTTTCTTTTCAGTTAGGGGGCGGGTGGGTGGAGTAGCAGAGTCTGTCCCACCAGCCTCCACTGGGGGAGGGGCTGGGGGCACGTAGGGAGCCCTGCAGAGGCGCCCACGCCCACCCAACTGCGGGCCCCGACCACCCCCAGATGGCCTACCAGGTGGTGGAGAAGAGCGCTGCCCTGGGCGCCCTGGAGTCGACGCTGGAGGAGCGGCAGAGCAGGTGAGGCGCCGCCAGGGCGAGGGGGACCCGCCCATCTCTGGGTGGCTCGGGGCCATCTCTGCCCGGGGACGGGGTGACCCTGCGTGTCTCCAGCACGGCCCGAGGGCTTTCCCCACGTATTGGGCTCTGCGGCCCCGAACGGCAGGCCTGAGTGGAAGACGTGATTGAAGACTTGGCTTTGCTCCCTGCCTGACCGCGTGACATGGGCAAGTCCGTCCGCCTCTGAGACCCGCTCCCACTGGGCGACGACGGAGAGTCTCTCCCTTACCCCTTCCTCCAGGCTGGCGGCTCTGGAGGCCCGCGTGGCGCAGCTGCAGGAGGCGCGGGCGCAGCAGACCCGGCACCTGGACGCGCAGCGGGCGCTGAACGTAGCGCAGAGGGCTGCGTACGAGGCGCTCCGCGCGCAAGCCGGGCTCCAGGAGGCGGCCCTGCGTAGGCACGAGGAGGAGGCACGTGACCTGCTGGAGTGGCTCGTGCAGCGCAAGGCGCGCGCTGCCGCCGAGCGCAACCTGCGCAATGAGCGCCACGAGAGGTGAGCGCGCCGGGCCCCGCCCCTTGGAGACTCAAGCGTCGTGCTTCTTTGGGGGCGGGCATGGTCCGAGCTTCACTGCCCCGCCTCGTGGCGCGTCAGGGCGGGATCCGGCTCTCCGGACACTTTTCTCCCCCCAGGGCCAAGCAGGCGCGGATGTCCCTGGAGCTAAAGAAGGCTGCCAAGCGGACAGTGAGCATCAGCGAGTAAGAGTCGGGGTGCGCCAGGTCCTGCCCACCGAGGGTTTGCAGCCCGTTCTTCCCCGCGTGCTCTAAAGCGCTCTTTTCTCTGACTTCTGCCTGCAATTCTACCCTGTCCCCCACGTGTCCGCAAGAGGCTCCCACCTAGACTGAGCGCACAGGACACGTGCAGACTCGTGTGGTCAGAGGAGCCCAAACGCCTGTCCGAAAACGTGTGCCCGCACAGACTGCTCTTCACAGTGTTGGGCGCCGGGGCGGGGGACAGGTCAGGGAGGGGCTGGTCCCTTGGCCTCACTGAGTTTCACCCCCTCTCCCAGGAGTCCAAACACTGTAGGTGATGGGGTCAGAGAGATGGCTGAGACTGTGACCCTGACTGCTGAGCCCTTATCCCTGGAGACTGAGGCTGGTGAGAAGTGGAAGAGGCCCTTCAGGTGAGGACTGTCCCAGAGCTCTGAGCCGGGCCCCACTCTGGAGTCTCCTCTAGGGCCTTGGGGCCAGCTCTTGGACTGAGAGGGGCTTGGGGAGATGCCGCAGTACAGGTCACACCTCCCAGGACAGGTCTGACCTCCAGTGCTTGGAGTCTCTTAGGATCATTGCGGCCTTAGGGACTCCAGTGCCTCTTTCTCTCCTTCTCAGGACTAGAGCTCTGGGGGGTGGGGTGTCAGGCTGCTGAAAGGGTGTCACCAGGAGGGAGCCTGTGGGGAAGGCCCAGGACTCAGCTGTCACAGGTGTGTGTGTAGGCATAGGTGTACAAGCACATGTACTCACATGGACGTGAGAGCACATGTGTGTGCACACCTGGGGGAGCATATCGGAGTACGTGTGAACATGTGAGCATGTATAGGTGTGAGCTCACATGGACTGCTGAAGCCCACAGACTGGGGCTTCAGTCCGTGAGGGCCCCTCCCCTCAGTCTCCCCATTTGTCTCCATTTATCTGTCATTGAAACTGCCTTCCCCCCATCCTTGCTCCATTCCCCAGCCTGAAGGCTTCTCTTTCAGCCCTTCCTTGCAGATCACTGGTGTCCATGCCTGGGGGCAGTGAAAGAACTTTGGGGAGGAGCTTGAAATCCTGGTCCTGAAAGTTCTTGGCAGCCTTTGTGGGCCAAGTCATCCCAGGACACACCCTCTTCTGGGCATTATTTTTAATATTTGTTTGTTTTTAATTTTTGAGAGCGAGAGGGCACGAGCAGGGGAGGGGCAAAGAGAGAGAAGGAGCCAGAGGATCAAAAGCAGGCTCTGTGTTGATAGCAGTGAGCCCCTGTGGGGCTCGAACTCACAAACTGTGAGATCATGACCTGAGGCGAAGTCAGATGCTCAACGGAGTGAGCCACCCAGGCGCCCCTCTTGTGGACATTTTTGAGGTCACTCAGCAAGCTTAGGTTTTACCACCCCCAGTAACTCCAGCCTTGTGGTATCCCAGCCTCAGGGTACCTTCACCCTTTCCCCCGTAGGCCCCAGCTCAGCCTTCCCAGAACTTTTTGTGGGGGGGGGGGGCATTTGGGTGGTGAGGCAGTTCTTACCATCATGGTGGAAACTTTGGGAGACTTCATTGCCACATCCCTCCCTGCCTCCACCTTCCTGGGACTGCTCCGGGTCATCGTATTCTCCTGGTCTCGGAGGAACCAAGTTCTTGTCCCAGGCTCGAGTGGCTGTGAGCCTCAGGGTCCCCAGCAGAGTGCAGGGATGAATGGCTGCTGTCTGCACACTCACTGGCCAGTCCCTTAGCATATCTCTTTCGATTCTACCCCAGGTCTGCCTCCGCCACCTCCTTGACGCTCTCCCGCTGTGTGGATGTGGTGAAGGGGCTTCTGGAGTAAGTGTGTGTGTGTGTGTGTGTGTGTGTGAGTGAAGGGGTTGGGCCCCTTAGAGGCTTGTGTCAGGCTTCTGGCGTCTAGGCTTGGTCTGTGTATGTGCCTCAATCTGTCTGTCCATATGTTGTCCAGCTGTCTGAGTCTCTGCTGCCTCTCCCTGAGCTCATTCCAGGCCCTGCCTGGCTGTCCTCCCCACTTTGTCCCTCATCCATGGTCCATGGACCAAGATCTGCAGTCTGAGCCTGGATGGGAACTATCACTCAGGAAAAGGCTCAGATGTGTCAGGACTTGTTCTGAGTTCCAGAGCCAAGTAGTAGCAAGGCTAAGACTGAAACCCCAGCCCTGAGGTTCCTCTGCATCCATCAACTCTACTCTCTGCCCTTCTCATCTCCACACTGACCCCTGGGGTCAGAGACTGCGTTGGGAACAAGCTCGCTGCACCTCTGGGCCATGTTTTGCCACCATTCGTGTTTGCTTCCTATTGCTGTTGCCTCAGGAGTATGAGGCTCCCATGTCAGAAGGCCTTGCCAAATGCCTTCCTGACACCTGCCCCCCACCCAGTTTCAAGAAGAGGAGAGGCCACTCTGTTGGAGGAGCTCCTGAACAGCGATACCAGAGCATCCCTGTGTGCGTGGCCGTCCAGCCTCCTACCCAGGTTCAGGATGTGCTGGTAAGGGAGGAGCTGGGCCACATGCACGGGGTGCTGACATGGAGAGTGTAGGTTCCAGGGGTCATCCAGGGAGGCCAGGGAAGCAAGGCTGGGCACCTCACCAGGAGCACAAGCTTTCTTCCCCCAGCCTGTAGTAGAAGTCTCTCAGCATTTTATAATGGGGCATGGACTGGAGAGGGAGAGCAGGAGGCCAGGCAGGGGACTATGAGGATATGTAGCGGGAGGCTGCTGCAGGGCTGATGAGACCCGATGTGTGCGTGTGTGCATGTGAGAGGGACCCTGTGAGCCTGTGCCAAGAGGTACATATGGTGAGGACCAGGGCCACCACTGTCTTTTTTTCCCATAGAATGCCCACCTCTCCGAGGTCAATGCTGTTTGTTTTGGCCCCAATAGCAGCCTCCTGGCCACTGGAGGGGCTGATCGCTTCATCCGTCTCTGGAACGTTGTGGGAGGTGAGGGTTCCTCCCCTGTGGGCCAACCTAGTGCTTTCTCTCCAGACCCCACCCTCAACTTGCTCCTTCGTGGGCAAAGGTCTTGGATCTGTTTGTGTTTCCTCACATGTAACATTCTTAAGAGCAGTGGCCAAATGGCCCCTTGGCAAGAGTTCTGGGCCAAGCCTCCCAGCTCTTGGGGTCCAGGCCTGCAGGATGGGGAGGGCTGAGCTCAGATGGTCCCTATTTGGGGAGGTGGGGGTCCCTTATCCTTAGGTCCTGTAGGGGCCCTTGAGGAGCCAGTCCCTGGGGTCCACCAGTGGCCTCCTCTTCTGGTATCACTTGAGCTCTTAGAACTCAGGAGATGAGTGTTGGCTGTTTACCCTGTGCTTGTAGAGGCGGGTGTGTTGAGGAGTCACAGTTAGCTCCTGGAGACTTCCTAGAGAAAGTCTTGGCCCTGGCTTGCCATGTGACCTAGGGACAGTCCCTTGTCTGTGGTCCTCTGTAGCCCTGCTGTTCCTTGGAGCCCCCTGCTGGTAATTTGGGGGAGGTGCAGTCTCCAGCCCAGGTCCCCAGAGTTTTGTTCTCTAACTTGGGAGAGACTGATCTTCCCAGCTCCTCCTTTTCATGAGGTTAGTGACCCCACTTCACCTGTCCTTTCCCCGGTCCCCCCAGGTCGTCTGGAGGCCAACCAGACCCTTGAAGGAGCTGGTGGCAGCATCACCAGCGTGGACTTTGACCCTTCGGTGAGGGACCTTTGCCTCAGTGGCATGGAATGCCTGTTGTGTGTGCCCCCCTGCCCATCTCCACACTGAGCAGGTGGGGGCTCTGGGACATAAAGGAACATCATGGATGTCCCAGAACCAGTCCTGGCTGCTACACAAATCTTCTCTGGGCCTGGAAGCTACTCTGCCTGCCTGGGTGACCTGGGCTGTGGGAAGCTCTGAGGCTATCTGGCTTGAGGGATTTTGCTTCTGTCAGGGCCCAAGTTCAGGGCCTTTCCCTTCCCCTTCCATCTCTCCAGGGCTCCCAGATATTGGCAGCTACTTACAATCAGGCTGCCCAGCTCTGGAAGGTGGGGGAGCCACAGTCCAAGGTAAGGCGTGACTGAGGAAGCAACCTGGGGTTCAGGGGTCATACCTTGGACCCCGGGGGAGGTGTTATGGAGTCTTGGCCATCCCCTTGATCCATACCTGGGATGTGGGGGCAGGAGACACTGTCTGGACACACAGACAAGGTGACGGCTGCCAAATTCAAGCTA
The DNA here is from genome assembly GCF_018350155.1 of Leopardus geoffroyi. Lineage (NCBI taxonomy): Eukaryota > Metazoa > Chordata > Mammalia > Carnivora > Felidae > Leopardus > Leopardus geoffroyi. Next base: position 58,970,447 of record NC_059329.1, on the reverse strand, counting down.
ACAAGGCACCAGGCGGTGACTGGGAGCCGAGACCGGACAGTGAAGGAGTGGGACCTCGGCCGCGCCTACTGTGAGGTCCAGCCCTTTCCTCTCCCTCCCTACCTGCTGGCACCCCCAGGCCGGGTCAAGAATACTTCAGCCTGTTCTCTGGGAGTGGCTCCAAGATTCACGGGCATTTGGGGTGAAACCTCCCAAGGCCTGTCCTTCTCTATCCCCCATCAGTGCTTTTATTTCTGCCTGGTTTCTTGGTGACTTCAGGCTTTGGGCTGGGAAGCAGAGGATCTGGGTTCTAATTTGGGGAGGATACTACCTCTCTGGGGCTTCTGGGCTTCCAACAACCCTTTTCTGAGGCTAGGGCTCTAATCCTTGGTCCCCAGGCTCCAGGACCATCAATGTCCTTTCGTACTGTAATGATGTGGTGTGTGGGGACCATCTAATCATTAGTGGCCACAATGACCAGAAGATCCGGTTCTGGGACAGCAGGTGATGGGCATGGGCTGTGGGTGGTCGAGGCATGGGACAGGCATCTTGTGTTCTCTTTCCTTTCTTTGGACATGGAGCCATGGAGGCTGTGGTGGCCTGTCTGTGCTGGGTTTGGCCCCTTGAAAGCTCCACTGCCCCTGGGGACCTGTGCCACCGTTTTAGTGGCTCTTGGTCCGACTGCTGGACTCTGCCTGGGCCTTGCCAACCAAGCCCCCTTTCCACTTAGTTACCGCTTTTTAATCAAAGGGAACAAAAGTTTTCGTTGTTTTTTAAATCTGAGAGCTCAACACTGGGCTTGGATGGTTTATAAAAGCCAGTGCTGGAGTCAGTGCCAGGCATGCCTGAAGCTCCTCCTTCCTGGTGTATGGTGATTGCCACGTGAACCCCCTTGCTCTCTTACACACAATTAAAGGCAACTCTCATGGTTTTCCCTCCAGCACTTATTTTAGTGACCCAGGGGTTTCAAGGCCTCCAGCTTTGAGTCAAAGGCTGCCTGAGATTTTGTTGGAGGGGCTGGCTGCAGTGGGAGAAGGGAGATTAGTCAGTGTCAGCCCTGGCCCCAGTGATATGACAATGGGGCACTTCTGGACTCTGTTAACCTGCAAGGAGTGGCCCGGGTGGGCTGCTTCTCATCCATGCTTTTGTCTTTGCTCCTTAGGGGCCCCTGCTGCACCCAGGTCATCCCTGTGCAGGGTCGTGTCACCTCTCTGAACCTCAGCCATGACCAGTTGCATCTGCTTAGCTGTTCCCGAGATAACACACTCAAGGTCATTGACCTTCGTGTCAGCAATATCCGCCAAGTGTTCAGGTACCTGCCTCGTGCCCACTGACACTGTGGCTTTGGCTGGGGCAGCTGGGTCTCTCAGCCCTTGTTAAGGGTCCTTCTGGACCTGTCAGCGGGGGACCCATCCTGGAGGCCCTTCTGGACCAGGGCCCGCTGAGGTGCCCAAGCCCTTGATGGACAGAGGAAGCTCTTGAAGCTCCTGGCCAAGGGCAGGGATTGGCAGCCACATTTGTTCTGACCCCAATCTGGTCTGTCTTCAGGGCTGATGGCTTCAAGTGCGGTTCTGACTGGACCAAAGCCGTGTTCAGGTATGTCTGTGAGAGCACATGCCTGTGCCAGAGTGTGCCCCATCTGATCACGTCTGTCGGTGTCTGCGTCATCACCTCTGATCATCTCTTGCTTGTTCTGCTGTGGCCACTGCAGTCCAGATAGAAGCTACGCACTGGCAGGTTCCTGGGATGGAGCCCTTTACGTCTGGGATGTGGACACTGGGAAGCTGGAGGGCAGTCTACGGGGACCCCACTGGTGAGCATAGCTACCACCTGCCCAGGGCCAGTGCCATCCTGGCCCCACTGCTGCTAAGCCAGTAACAGGTTCTGACATGTTTGGGACCCTGGAGGCCCTAGTCCTTGTCCCACACCTTCCACCCCCTAGAGCTTGTTCTTGTTCACAAGGTGCTTTCCCATGTGCACGTGGGTCCATCTTCACCACAGCCCCGTGAGCCCACTTTATAGGTGAGGCAGCAGGCTCAGAGGGAGCCTCAAGCTGCCGGCATCCCATAATGAGGAGCGGCCCAGCCTGCAGGCCTGGCTCCTGATGCCTCCCTGAAGCCTGCCTCCTCTCTCCTCCCCTCCCCTCTCCTCTCCTCCCCTCCCCTCTCCTCCCCTCCCCTCCCCTCCCCTCTCCTCTCCTCAGCACTGCTGTCAACGCCGTGGCCTGGTGCTACTCTGGGAGCCACGTGGTGAGCGTGGACCAGGCCAGGAAGGTTGTGCTCTGGCACTAGTGCCATGACTCCTGCCTGGGCTGGAGCTCTAGTCTAAAGCCCGAAGCCAGAGGACAGCTTCCCGCTGCTCACAGGGCTCCAGAACGAGTGGGGGTGGGGATAGGGTGGAGGTGGAGGTGGCCTTAGGGCATTTAGTGGTGAATAAGGCCTGGCAGGACCTGGCCTGTCTGTTGAAGAACAAAGTGTGTGGGGGGGGGGTGGGGGGGGGGGAGAGGCGGGTTAGTTTTGTTTGTTTGTTTGAAATCTCTGACTTCTTTCGCTGACAAAAGTGAAAAAAAATTGCATCTAAACTGGTGTCTGCTTGCCTTTTTGCAGCATTCAGGTAGCAGAGAGATCTTTGGGCTGGTGGCTCCAGGACACCTGTGCTTGGCTCCCTTTTCTCCCCCTGCACAGAGCTGGGGCAGAGCCAGTCTGGCCTCAGTGCTGTTCATGTCTGAGGAGAAGGCATGAAGAAAGGCTCAGAGGCAACAAAGGGCAGTGGCTCTTGGAGCCATGGAAATTTCACCCTTGGTCCAGGCTGGTCCAGAGGCCAAGCCAATACCTTGGGTCCTCCTGCTTCAGGAGGGTAGACTGAGCTGTGGAGGGGCCATGGGAGTTTGAGGAAGGGAGCAGGGGAAGCAGCCCAGAGGGGCTCTGGTGGAAAGGGTTCTAATAAACCAGAGAGTGAGGTCAGGTACTTAGTACACCAGGCCTGCCTTTAGACGGGGGTGTGTTCTTGCTCCAGAGGCAGAACCCTGAGTGAATGGGGAATAGCCTGAGTATGTCTGTGTCTTGGGGAGGGCCCCATGGGCTGGGCCTGGGTTGGGGCTTGTTGGCATGACAAGCCTCTGTGGTACTCGGCAGACCCGACAGGGCAGAGCCTGAGCACCCCAGTTCCTTTGTCAACTTCAGGTATGGAGGAGTCATCAGCAGGACAGCCATTGCCAGTCACAAGGCAGTCACAGGAAGAGACCTCCGTCCCTGAGTGATGGAACCTTTTGGGATTCTGCCCATGTAAGATTCAAAGGCTTCCATCCAGAATTATCGGTTTTCTCCTTTATCACCTTAGAAAGTCTCCCTTGGGGGGACTTTGCCATTTCCAGAATTTGGAAACCATTCCCAGGATGAACAGCAGATTGCTGAGAGCCTGAACTCCACAGCCAGGCTGTCTGGGTTTGAATCTCAGCCCACTATTTAGTAGAGTGGTTTTGAGCAGGTTCCTTAATAACTTTGTGCCTTAGTTTCCTCCTCTGTGAAATGGTATGCACCTCAGAGGTTGTTAGACTCAATGTGTTGGTATCTGTGAAGCTCCTGGCACGTGCCAAAGGCTGAGTGTTGAATACCCAGTCTACACTCTGCTGACTCTCAGCTCACTCACTGCTCTTGGCCCAGCTGTCCCCTGAGCTCTGGGTGACATACCCACCTGCCTCCTGGACATCTCTCCCCCTGACATAAGCGTCTCTTCCCCTCACATCCCACATCCTCTGGCACCAAGGCCTGGAGCCTCTAACCTGGCTGCAATGCAGGCCACCTTCTCCTAGTCTTCTCTCTCCTCCCAGAACCCTCTTTGCCAAAGCTGGAGTGACTTTCTAAGATGGCATGCTCACAGGTACAACCCTCTAAAGTTCCCAGGCTGCCTGCAGAGAAGCTTGACATTAAATTCAAAGACCTTAGGAGCCAGCCCGTCGACCTCAGCTGCATCTTCATTTCCTTGCTACTCTGTTTTACACATGGACTTTCCCTCTGCCCAGAATGTTCTTCCCTCCCACCCCAGTTCCAATTTGTCTTTCGGATCTTCTCACTGAGAGCCTTTGCTCATTTACCAGGCTGGCCAGGGGACTCCTCCATTCTTGTGTTCATTGGTGTCTCCTTCCCTCGGGAGCTCTTGGAAGACGCCAGGATGGGAACAGAGTATTCCTTGGGATTAGGCCTGGCACAGAGAGGGTCTGAGAAGTGTCTATTAAATGGCTAAACTCTCTTACTCAAGGACTCAGTAAATTTAACAGTTGACGCTGGGAGTGTAGTATTATTCCAGCCTGACTCCTGAAGGACTGACACTCCCCATCCTGTTCCAGCCCTCTTGTCCTGGCTTCTAGTGGCCACCAGGAGTCACCAGCTGCTTACTGTCTGCCAGGCCATTCTCCAGTCTCCTGGGATTCATGGCTGGAAAGACCAGTGCCTCCAGTAACCACCATTACTTACGTGCTCATGTGTGTCAGGCACAGTGCTCTGCACTTTTCATGCAGTTTATTCCTCCCAACCTCCTGGTGGGGTATCTCTCATAGGTGATAAAATTGACACTCAGGTATTACGTGAGGTCATACAGCTGGCACAGCTGGATTGTGACACTATGTATATGTATGTTTTAACAAAACAACATTTTGAGGATCTGGGCTTCCATTTACGCAAGATCAGGGCATCTTCCTCCTGCTCCCCAGTGCCCGAGGGGTATGTGCTCTGCCCCCACCATTGGTGGGGGATTCTAGCTTTGTGTATCCTAAATCCCTCCCTGCATCCTCTATTCTGTTTTCCATCTGGGCCCTGGCCACCTACGCCTGAGTCTGGAGGGTCAGTGTCCTTTGAAGTGAGGGACATGCAGCCCCCAAAAGTGAAGTGAACTTGAATGCTGGGAGGCCGTTACTGGCTACACCATTTGGGGGCTGGTACCTCACAGGACTGCAGTGAAGGCTACTTAGATAATCCAGAAAAGGTGCTCAGAGATGACAATTCCACTCTAGGGCCAGCAACCCCTCTGCTCCCCGTAAACCTTTCCTTTGTGGGGCCACTCTGATGGCATCCTTGGAGTGCTCACCTCAGGGAGCACATGTGTACCTCAGCTTACTTGGAATGCTTCTGGAGGAGCCAGTCTGGAAGGCCAGCCACAGGCCAAGGAGGTGGGTGTAGCTGGCAAAGATGGAGCAGGGGAAGAGCTCAGAGGAGAGTGGTTGGGAAGGTTGTACCTCCATCTAGTCTTTGAAGTCTCTGGTGGGGATAGAATCCAGGGGCTAAAAACCTCCCTAGGCCTTTAGTATCCTCCAGCTCTCCAGTCTGCATACCTTGCAGGTTTTCAGTACTTGGGCTGCATGCCTGAGTTGGGGTCTCTAATATCAAAACTGGAATACCCTTTCTCTTGCTGTGCACATGGGTTGAGGCCCAGAGAGGGGCCAGGGTCTTGTGCAGGGTCATAGCAGAGCTGGGGTAAGGACTCAGCTGATTCCTCTTTTCTGAAAATTACCCTCAGGTTCTGCAGAGAGGAGCTGGCCTGGTCTTCGGATACCCAGTTCTAGGTTCTGCTCCGAGTGGTCTTTCTGAAAGACCTTGGGCAAATCGCAGTGTCTTCCAGGGGAAGGATTTTCCCCATCTGTGAGACTTCCTGCCCCACAGCTCTGGACCTCACAAAAGATGACACAGCTCATCCCGGGGGTGGTTCTGTAAGCCTGCCCTGTCCAATCTCAGGCCTCCGTGAGCCTGAGACTAGACAGCAGCTCCTGCTGCCTCTCGGTCATCTCCCTGGAAGACACACCTCAGCTGGAGTCTGCTGTTCCTGACTCTCCCCTACCAGATGTGAGCCCCTTGGTGACAGATGAGATCAGAGTCACTTATGTCTCCAGTAGACAGAACAAGACCTGGGGTGGTCAGTTTGCTGACTGGACAAATAGGAATTGAACAGAGGTGGTCTTGGCCCTTAGAAAGTTTTCTGGAAGAATCTTGGTGGCACCAGGTATGGACCCACCTGTGAGAGTTGGCATACCATGACTGGGTACAGGCTTGTTCCCTTTCTCTGGACACACATCTGGTCAAAAATATTTTCATTTTATCTGCTCAGTATTTTTGTTGATCCTCCTGGATCTTAAGCAGTTTGTATTGCCTTCTCATTCCTACTTTACAGATGAGGAAAGCAAGGACTAGAAAGGTGAAGAGATGAGCCTAAAGCCACAGCTAATCGAGGTGGCCAGGGACCTGAATATGAGCATTCTGACCAGGATCTCCCTGTGCCCCTCACAGGACCAAGGGCGTGATGAGAACAAGAAGGCTGCTTAGGTGTTTAGCACACAGTGTGGAAAAGGGTGTGAACCCTATTTGTGGGTCCATCTGTTTTTTCAGGATTACACTCCGGGAAAATATTCCCAGACTAGAGAGCTCTCAGAAACAGACATGAGAGAAGTACTTCATTTGTTGTTTTGGCCAACGGGACCAGGGGAAAATGGTCCAGGAACAGGATGCTCTTTGGCATTCACAGGGTTCTTGGATCAACAGTGACAGAGCAAACAGGGAGAGTCTAGGAGGAAACTTAATTCTGATTGTGTCAGGTTGCAGGATTTCAGGACAAATTACAATTCTCCCCCTTCTAAACTAAAATTTCTAGAACTTGGTTGTGTTTTTGCCATAAAAACCTCTTTGTAATGAGCAAAATAAACGCAAAGATTCCAAGCAGCTAGATTTTGTTGTAAAGCTACTCAGTTTAGTTAATCAGGCAGTAATTGGCTCCATAACTGAGGACTGTGGCTGGACCCCGGGCAGCAAGGGAATAGTGCAGCCCAGGATGTGATTACAGCCCAGAGGAGGGTTTGCTTTCTCTCAGTGGACAGTCCAATGGCTTGAATTTTCTTTTTAGTTTCTGGCCATCCTGAGAAGTCTGTGTGCTCGGTTCTCAAATACTGTGAGCTTTTTGTTTGGTGTTTTCATTGTGTCTAGAAACTGAACTCATCTAGCACGAAGTGTTGGATAAGCCCTTAGAAATCATTCCGCTCCTTTCAAAGCTGGGGATGCAGCGGCCCAGAGGGAAAGGTCACCCATCAAGTGGTAGCAGGGCTAAAGCCAGCTGACATGCTCCCACTTGCATATCTGTCTGGCTTATGGGTGTGGGCTAGGGTCGAAAGTCAGAGAGGAAAGGGTTCCAGGCGATATGCGGTGAATCTATGGCTTCATTGCTTTACAGTTAGCTCCTCTGATGACGGAGGCCAAAATTTAGCTGTGATGCTGGGGTGGGGCAATTAGCTTAACTCTGCCCCCTTATCACAGACTAAGCCCCTGCTGCCAATAGCAATCTCAAATGTGAACACCTTTCATTAGCAGGGGAAGGCAGAAGATGGAAAGGGTATTGAATGTGGTATTTAATACCTACCTACGTGCACCTACCTTCCCTTGACAACCTTGTGACTATGAGGCTGGAAGAAAGGAGCTCAGCTGTAGATCACTAAAGGTGGGGGAGGTGATGGCGAGGAATATTGGTGTTTGGTGGTGACCACCTATGCTACAGACTTGAGGTATCCTTCTTGGATTCACAGTGTTATCCTCAAGTTTCCATGAGGATGTTGAGGCTCAGTTCCCACAGTTGTCAAGTGAGAGCCAGGATTGAACTCAGACCTTCTGACTCCACAGTCGATGCTGTTGTCTCTTATGCTGCTGGTGGGAGTGTTAACAGACACAATCATTTTGGAGGCCAATTTGGCAAAACCTAACAAAACTAAGTGTCCATATAGCTTTTTTACTTTCAAATTCCGTATTTGGGAATTTACCCAATATTTTTACTGGAACAAATGTATAAAGAATCATGTACAAATATGGTAATTTCAACTTTCTAACAGCAAATGGATGGATACAACCTAAACGTCCATCACTATAGGAGGCTTAAAATTGTGATATATCCAAACCATGGAGAATATAGCCTTCAAAAAGAATGAGGTAAACCTACTAAATATATAACCCCACATATGTAAAAAGGTAATGTGTACATGTATGAGTTTTATGTACAGAAAATGTCTGGAAGAATACATATTGCATGTGCCCAGCCCTGGGAAGAGGAGAGCTGTGGGGCCCCTCCCCAAACACACTGAGCCTTGGTCCTCAGTGTGGCTGGCTGGCAGCCAGAGGGACTTAGCCTTTAACTGGGAATTCACTTCCCTCTCTATCTGTTTTATGGTTTAAAAAAGGAGAGCCTAGGGATATCTTTATAAAAAAGCATTGTCTATTTGGAAGGTCTATTTACCTAAATCTTTTTATAAGGAAACTTAGAAAACTTAATTCCATTTTTTTTTATTATTCAACATTTTATACATAATAAATACAAACTTTTTACAGCCACTGTAAAGAAAGCACATCTGCACAGAGGCACTCCCTCCAAGCCTGGCCCTGTGCACTGTGATGCTTGATTACATGTCCTGGAGGGAGGGGTTCTTTTTAAAAAGGAGGCATATTTTTACAACTTTGTTTTTTTAAAATAACATTAGCAGCTCTTCCAAAAAATATTTTAAAATATAACAAAAGATTTCAAATAACTCTGAGAATGTGGAAAATCCAGATTCAAGGACAATTTGGCTAGCTAAAGAGAGAATACAAGACTGGGTAGTGAGAACTGCCTGATTTAAGCACTTGGAAGATTTTGTAAAGTGCTTTGAAGATTTTTAACATGTCAGAGAACTTTAAAATCTTAAAAAACCACCCTTTTAATTTCTTTTTTAAACTTAAGAATAAGTTTGATAAACACAAAAAGACCTCAAATAGATCAACAGGTTAAGAAATGCAAAAAACGAAACAAAAACCCCAAATTACGGAGAAGACTCGTCGCTGGGTACTGTCACTGAAGTGATCAAATGACTAACTGAAGATTTCTTCAGCTATAACCTGACTTTTGGTCAAAAATCCCATGGGGACATTTGGCGAGCATTTCAAGTTTTAAAGATTCTTAGGAGGGATGGAGTTTTCAAAGCATAATACAACTTTTAGATTAAATTCTGCAAATCTGATTTCTTAAACAAAAACAAAAACAAACCAACTGGCAAAATCCCTTCGTCTCTAGGTTCGGCACTCCCTATCTTCCACAGGAGGTGGAGAGCCGACAGAGCCCTACCCTGGGCCACCTGCCACCGTGAGCTTGCTAGCCTGCGGAGAAAGCTACTCTTGGCTCTCCTTGCGACATGGAGAACTTGTCTTTTCCTTATCAGTTTGCACTTGTGCAGGGTGTGCAACCCTTTAGTCCTTTTCCATGAGAAGCTGGTTTCCATGAGCCACAGGTTGTTCCTCCTAAGGAAATATGTCAGGTCAGTGGGACCTGGGAAGCTGCACTTTCATGGGGGGTGGCCACCGGTCTAGAGCAGCCACAGGCTGGCTGTCAGGACTCATGCACTGGTTTGGGAATAAAATGACGCGAGGGGCCTCCCTAGCAGAGAAGCTTAACAAGGCAAGTATGTGTCCCCAATTTACCTAAACACTCAGATTCTAAAGGTACTGGTCAGAAGAATATATGCTGCAAAAATTAAGATGAAAAATACCCAAATACAAAAAGAACATTAAATCGGCTCATTTCAGATCTGGAAGTTCCATTTCTGCTTCAGCCGCAGCCTCCTTTCTATTAAGTCTATGTGATGGACAAGATTTGGCTATTAGTTCAGCCCCTCCATATTAGCTCCACTAATACTAAATGAATGCCATAAATATTAATACAAAGGACACTGTTACTGTTTTAAATCTGTTAGTTGTGGAAGAGATGTGCATTAATGAAATTGGCGATAAACTCAGGGCAGTCCACTTTTTTCCAATAAGGTTTCACTTTTCTCGGTCTGGGGACTAACTGTGGGGAGGAGCCAGCCTCTCCTGAAATCCCTCCTTCTAATTCCTTACGTAGCCAACATGATCTGATTAAACTCAATCAGACGAGCAAAAGCCACTTGAAGAAAGATGAGGATCTTTGCCACATCCTTGTGGCCACAGTAATATACTGTACGAGTGCACATGATCAGTTTCTCTGTGACCGTGCCCTGAGTGAGGCCTGGTCTTGAGTCTCATATAAAAATGGACCACTGTTAGGCATGAGGGCTGTCCTCCTCTGCTTCTAGGGCCCGCTAGGATTTGTGCTATGGTAGGAGAGATGACATAGAAAATGACAACAAAAAAAGGCACAAAATATTCAAAACGTGGGAGGAGTCCACCAGGCCACCCGGTCACATAATCCTCCTTGTTTTTGCTCCGTTCAAGAGTCATCATCATGCAAAGGTGCCTAAAAAACAAAAGTGGCCAAACGCCAAGCCTGGCCTTGATTGTAGCAGTAATGGATGGGCAAACCCATCATCACACCAGTGTGATTTCCACATCCTCAATCTTCTCTGCTGGCCTTCGGTGGTTCTGTGTAGGTGGAGGGGGAGCTGCCCGGACCTGAGCAAGAAACAAATACACGGATTGTTAGCTCCCTGATTCAGTGCTTGAAGCATCCAAACCCCAACCAGTCATTTATCCACAGACATGGGTACCCCAGGGGTCTCACAAATGCTCTTAACGTGAAAGCGTGTGCTTCCAACGTAATTCTATTTCCCACACCAAGGAGTTAACTGTTCTGATGAAATGTGGAACCCACAAATCAGGGTCTTGCCTAGGCTGAAAGCTTCATGGGCACAAAAATCACTGTAGCTCCAAAAGGCTCATCCAAAGCAAAGGCCTGGAGGTGGAACCCAGAGAGAGCAATGCTTGGGGAACTGAAAACCTTTTGGCCTGTCTTGGAAGGAAAGCTGCAAGAGATAAGACTGGAGATGTAGCTTGGGGTGAAGTCATGAAGAGCCTCATTAAGCCACGCTAAGGAAATCTGAGCTTTACTCTGTAGGCAAAGAGGAGTCTTTGGTAGAATTTTAAACAGCAGGAGCAGATATGTGAAAGGATGACTAGGATAATAGTTTGGAGAAAAGAGTGGAGGGCAAGAGTGGGCAATAGTGCAGGTAAGAAGACAATTTAGGAGGCTCTTGTAGTCATGTAAATGAGAGTTGATGTCAACCTGACCTAGGAATTGGTGGTGGGGGGGCATGGGAGGAGTGGGGCAGGGAGGAGAGAAGTGGGAGTATTTGATAGAGGTTTCCAAGGTACATGTGGCAGGAATTGGTGATGACTTTGTGGGAGGCAGGGCTAGAAAGCTATCAAGAGTGAGGTCAGAGCAGTGGTAGAATGGGGGTTCCACTCACCAAGCAAGGCAATATGGAAGGAGTGTGTCTGGCAAGGTGGATAATTAACTCGTTGCTGAGTTTTGGGGCTTTGGTACATATACAGTGAAATGTCCACAAGGCTGAAGCTCAGGGAAGAGACTGGATTGGCAGTTATGAGACTAGGGGTTGTCAGTAAATAAATGGTTATCAAAACCATGGGAGTAGATGAGATTGTACGGGGAGAATGAGAGTGAATTTAATGACTTCAGGAGAAGCAACCCATGGACAGAACCCTGAGAAGCATCAGCAGAGATGGGCTGAAGCAGAGAAGCCCATACAGGTCAATGAAAAGGAAGGGCCAGAAAGTAGAGAGCAAACCAGGAAAGGGCAGTGGAACAAACTGGCTCACTTCTCATTCTCACTCTTATCCACCAGTCTATGTCACCATCTTGCTTGAACCACTGCTCCAGTCTTGCTTGAACCACTGCTCCAGTCTCCTAATGGCTCCCATGTCCCTTCTGCCACCTTCCATTCACTCTCACTTAGAAGCCACAGCAACGTTTCAAAATGGAAAACCAGTCACATCACTGTCCTACTTACAACTTTGCAATGGCTAAGAACCAAGTCCTTAACAAGGCACTCAGTACACATCTGCTGAATTAGCCAAAGGAAGTGAGTGGTTCAAGGAATGGTGTCAAATGCTGATAAGCAAGTCAAGGAAAATAAACGTACTGAATGAGTGTGGGAAAGTTATGACCTTGGAAGGGCTGTTTCACAGTGAGGTGGTGGGGTAGAGTGAGAGATGAGTAGAGGTGATTATTTGCAAGAGATTCTCCTTGAGAATAGAAGCTCTTAAACCTCAAAAGGACATGAAGTATATCTCATTTCATCTCTGTGTTCCTCACAGAGAGAAATATAAGCTTGGAAAATAATTTATCAATAAATGTTTGCTGGAAAAAAACTGCTTGTTTCACACTTAGACCACTTTAATGCTTGCTATAATTTAAATACACCTTTCATAGCTATCTCACCATAGCTCAGTAAAAAAAACTACCAGTCTAGACTAGACCTTCCAAGATGTGTTCAGTTTTTAAAAAATATTTATCTTGAGAGAGAGAAAGAGAGAGCACTCGAGCAGGGGAAGAGGCAGAAAGAGATGGAGAGAGAATGCCAAGTAGGCTCCACGTGATGCTTAACTGACTGAGCCACCCAGGTGCCCCTGCGTGTATTTTTACAGACTTCATTTTCAAGAGCTCTTTTTATCTTCCCAAACTCATATGATCCTTGCGTGGGGGAATCAGCATAACACAGAGGCCACAGGGAAACATTAACTGCTAACTTTCAATTTGGAAGAACTGCATTCTATAACAGGTAAGATAAGAGACTTACGGGTCGCAGTTTGCCATATGAGGTCTCAGGAGTATGCCTTGGTGCCTGTGAGCATCCCGGCGATTCGGTATGGAAGCTGTTTTCTAAGGGAGGGAATCAAGCAGCTCATTTTATTTGTGTTGTTGGGCAGTAAAAATGCTAATAACAAATCTGTTTGCTCTTCAGGTAAACATGTGGATTTCTGAATAAAAATGTATTTAGATCCATGCCCAGGAAAACCCTTACCATTTGCTGAGGGAGAGCGTGGGAAGTACTGGGAGCTCCTCTTATCGGGGCTGGGGTAAGGGCTGCTGGGAGGCTGGTCATACAGCGGCAGTGGAGGCAGGGAGCCTGGTGGCTTGGGGGAAGGAGAGATCTGCCACAAAGGAAAGAGGTTACAAAGTGCTCACCTCAGGAAGCTTGAGAGGCAAGTTGGCTTCCCTAATTCAGACATGTTATTTTTCTCTGCAGCTAAGTTATGACTATCAACAATTTTGGTCAGCCTCATCAGAAGCACATGAACTTAGAATAACCACCACAAATCCCAATTTTGTGATGCATTTAACTTTTTCTCCTCAGAGAGCTCATTATACTACTGATTTTAGTCAAACCATTCTCTAGAGTTCTACTGAAAACACACTAAATCAGTCAATGCAATAAATCTAGTGAAGAAAAAAAAGGGGACAAATTCTATTTTTTTGTGTTAAGAAAATAATTGGCTGTTTTCGACTTCCCCGAATTTTGTAAATGTCAGACTAAGTGTTCACAATACCACACACACAAGATGGGGAGACATGTTCCTTATGGTCCTGGGCCTGCCAGACCTGCTATGACAGATCTGAATTAGGGTTTCCTGTAAAGGCAAGTTTTGCTATGATCAGCTGAGCCTAGAGCCATATGAGTATAATGGGGCTCTGCCATTAGTCCTCTGAAATGGACTGGCAGGCAGGCTCTGACAGTGGTGGATAGAAAGCAGTATTTTTACTATATAAACTAACTGCAGAGACAATAAATTCCCTCTCTGGTTTCTTTCTCTCTACCAAACCACTTTTTTGTATGTCACATACAACTTATCCTTTTGGTTAACTGATTCAGAGAAAAGAAAGTGGGCAAATGGAGGTGTTATATGGCCATTACCCAAGAGCCAGGTTGATGAGTCTCTGCTTTTCCAAACCCAATTTTTTGCGTAAACGTGGCAACCGAGGACTGGAGTGGGGAGGTGGGGCTGAGATTGCAGCCTGTGTTTGCATGGGTCAGCCACCTCTTGGGAGTCATTTTCTTTAACCACCTTTTAATTCAGCTTTCTCCCCTCTCATGTACCTGAATCTCTCTCATCCACGGAGTGTCACCATTTTCTGAGGCTGAAAGTTCTTCCACTAGCACCGATGGGAAGACTCCAATCCGCCCACTGAATTCCCCTTCCCAGAAGCCATCGTCATCCTGGTTTTCTTTGTTCAGGATTCGGATGATTGCCCCCTCAGGAAAGGATAACTCATCATCTGTTTGGCCCTCATAGTCATAAAGTGCTTTCACGAAACAGACTAGGTAGGAAGAGGGAGAAAATGCAGTAAGAACACGGACAGCCAGGTTCCTTTTGCAACCACCCCTATGCTCACGTGGCAACTAAAAGAGGATCATACAGAGTAAGTAATTTTTTTACTCACTGAAGATCAACTTCAGGGCTCTACCCTACAGGATAAATGTGACCAAATTATGGAAAATATATCATAGAATAGGAATAAAGATATGCTTTTTAACCTATGGAAGGCTGACTCCAGGGCAATACTGTTTAGGCCAAAATGTGACCAAATAAAGAGTGCCTTGTTTCAGTCTTTACCACTGGCATCTCCGTTGAGGCTGCCTGAAACGAGCTCGGCCTCCGTGGAATTGCTGGATGTGTGTGACCGACTGTCCAAAGCAGCCAAGGACTGCAGCATGCTCAGTAGACTGTTCGAGGTGGGAAACTGTAGGTACTTTTCTGGCACATAACCCACTTGGCCAACTTTATTTCGAGCCTGAGTAAAAGACATGTGACAAAATAGGTTTGCACACACAATCTGGACAGGGCAAAACAGGAACCAAAACAAACTCCTAAAATGTCACAAGAAGGGGCGATATGAGCAAAGGAATATACCTTTACCCAGTCTTCCATATCTCCATCTTCAATCACTTCTAACACCTCATGTTCCTCAATGGTCAACTCATCTGGTTGAGAAGCCTGCAATGTAGGATGGTCATGGACAAAATTAAAAAGGTTAGATAAAGAGCAGATGTGCGCTGATCATAACAAAAACTGGGGATCAAAATATTGAAATGATTTTGAAAAACATACCAAACATAAAAATTTAAGTGTTGTAAAACTATCGTAATGAGGTGAAGTTTTACTTTAAAAAATTAAACAAAATAAAGCCACAGCAAAAACTGGAGAAACGGAATCCTCAAGAGACAATCAGGTGCCGTGAACATAGCACTCTGCTGGAAGCAGGGGACCAGGGTTCCAGCTCCAGCTTGTTTCTATTGGTTATTCAACTTCTTGATGCCTCCATTTCTTCAAAATGACAATCCTGCCATTCTGGGGAGGATGAGGGAGTCAATGTGGGATGAATAAGCTGAGAACCATGATGATCTGTGAAGCACAGGCACAGGAGCAAGCGCTGAATTAGAACGGCACCCGAGGGCTACCATGGAGGCGCAGGCCGTGAAAATGCAGAGAACTATGTACATGGATTGGATGACAGCTTGAGCAGTGCCTAGAACTGATCTGGAATCACTGTGCGATAAACAACGGCCAGGAGAATTAGAGTTGCAGGAAAGAAAATGGCTGAGATCGTCCACAATTTGGATTTATTATGCTCTAACTTAACTGTGGAGAATGGGCTAATCCACTTAGATGCTTTTGTACAGGCTGCTAACTGTGATGGTTTTATGGTCTCTGACGCAGGAGTTCACTAGCGCTGGCCACCCAGATACTGCTCTCCAGACTGCAGAATCTGAGCACAACCTCTAAGGGGCTCAGCAGAAAGGCTGGAGAGAAACCGTGTGGCTTTGTTTCCTAAAGAGACTTGCCTGTCACATGTAACAGGGTGGGGCCTGCCAGCATCTTCTGGTTCTCTGGTGAGCAGTCTTAAAAGCATTCCCCAAGTCCCAAGATTAGTAACAACTATATAACCAAACTGTAAGACCTTACAGTTTTTCAAATCTCACAATCTCAATGTGTAAAGTATCTCCAGGTTACACAAGCAAAAAGTAAGGCAAGAAAATGGGTCACATTACTAAGCCTCATTTCCCATTTTGTGTACATTATAATACTTTATTAAACCCAGATTCTGGATGTTGCCATAGCTGCTTGAGATGTTAAAATAGTATTGAAAATGGCTGACCAGTCACAGAAATACTCCAGGACCAGAATTTTAAGTAAATTACCTCTGATCTCAAAACATGAGGATAAAAGGCTCATTGATTCATGATAGCTTTTCCAGTGGGATTTCTTCACTAATCCAAAAACACACTATGCTTTGACTATGCCAGGAAAAGGCACCCATATAACAAAAACATTTTCCTTAATTCCATGGTAAGACTTAAAAAGTAACAACACAACCTGACTTCAGTGTGTGTGAGAACCAAAGCAGGAAGGATAAGAACACCTTTAAGTATACTGCTGCCCTTGTAAAAAAGTCAGGGAGGTCCATGCAAGTTGTTCAGTGCTGTTATAGAATATCAGCAGACACCAACCCCAAACAGTAATCAATGCTTCCACTTAACAAGGTCACGTCCTCTGCATGGCAACTCAAGACTCTACAGAGTTTGGTCACCATGGTTTCTCAAAGCTTTGGCCCCATACACTATTGCCTCTTCTCTGAACACACCATGTTATTCCTTGCCTCTATGCTTTTACCAGACTGTTTCTTTTTTCCAGCAGGCCCTGCTCTCTCTTTCCCATCTGGCAGACAGATTTAGATTATTGTGGATTCAAGTCCAGTTTCAGTCTGTTTCTAAGGGCAAGTGTCCATAAGATCTCTCTGAGCGTCAGTTTTCTTTTCTATTCCTATTAGAATGTAAGCTCCATGAAGGCAGAGATTTTTGTCTGTAATTGACCAATGCCATGTCCTCAAGCTTAGAAAAGAACAGGACGGTACACGGAAGGTACTCAATTAATATTTGTTGATTTAATGGGTTTGTTGATAATATCTTCCATATTGAGTTATTAAAGAGATTAGAAAAACATAAATATGGTACCAGGCATACAGTATTTAACAAATGGTAGCTATTAGAATTACTCATGATTTGAGGCCCAGCTCATATGTTTTTCCAGACCACTCCCAAGGAGCTGGTTGCTTCTTCCTTCTTTTGTTGTAAGGCTTTGCACATCTCTCTAATGAGAACTACCATGGCACTCTACTTAGTTGTTTGCCCTTGTAGGGTTCCCACTAGAATGACTTATGCAGGGAATGTAATTCTTCTCATTTATCCCAACTGAAGTCAGCAAGTGGTCAGGAAATGTTTTTTAAATAAACACGTGGTCTCACACTGCCCCCTGAAATCCTAATATCCAGGGATGACCAGAACTGTAGAAGCGGCCAAGTCCTCCATTCCCACCACTACCTCTCTAAATTTCCTATTTTTTTTTGAAAACAGTATACTTTTTCCTGATTATAAAAATAATACATGTTCACTGTAGAAAAGCTGGAAATATGCATAACTGAAATCTTAAGGTACACGAGCATTTTATTCTTCTGGCATAACATATCATTTCTTCTTATATAAAAAAACTTTCATTAACATAATTTTTAATTATCTTCATAATATTTTATGTTTACTGTTACGTTATATGAATGGTTAATTTATTTAACAATCCCTTGTTGGATTGCCAACTTTCAGCTATTATAAAAATAGTACTATGATGAAAGAACATTTTGTGTCCAAAATCATTTTCTATACTGTGATCATTTCCTTAGGATCTATGCTAGTAGGGTCAAAAGTTACGAGCATTTATTTATTTTTGAGAGAGAGAGAGGGAGAGAGAGTGCATAAGCAGGGGAGGGGACGAGAGGGAGAAGGGGAGAGAGGGAGAGGGAGAGGGAGAGGGAGAGGGAGAGAGAGAGAGAGAGAGAGAGAGAGAGAGAGAGAGAGAGAGAGAGAGAGAATCCGAACCAGGCTCCAGACTGAGCTGTCAGCACAGAGCCTGACACGGGGCTCGAATTCACGAACCATGAGATCATGACCTGAGCCGAAGTTAGATGCTTAACTGACTGAGCCACCCAGGTGCCCCAAAAGTTATGAGCATTTTTAATCTAATCCTTAAATATAATGTTTCTTTGTCCTCACTAGATTAATCCAGGCCTGCTTTGCTGGTCTGGACTATGGGAATCACCATTAGGCTTACAGTTCATTTCTCTCTGTTCTAATCTATCCCATATAGCATCTATACCACGACCAGGGTTTACCTTCTTAAAAGCCCAATCTGATTTTAGGACACCCAGAGGTCCCTACCAGCCAGGATAAAAGTCATACTTTAGTCTGGTCTCCAAGGCCCTTTATTCTCTGACAGCAAACATCTTTATTTCCAGCTGCTCTAATCCCCACACTTGATGCTCACCCACCACCGAATGTAACATTTCCTGAACATCCTATACTCTCATCAAACTGTGTCTCTTATCTTTTATTCTTTTTGCTTTGAAGGTTCTTTCCCTTCTCACCGCATCTAGTAAGATCTTACTCATGACCTAACTGAAATGCCACCTCATCTATGGAATTGCTTCCAACTATCACAGGAAAAATTAGCTGTTTTAACCCCTACTATAAATGTTTTCATACGTACTCTACTTTTCAGCTTAATATTTATTCCCCCCAGACTATCCATCTGGGGAGGGAGCAGGAATTGTGTCCACTAATTCTTGCATCCCTGAAACATATCACATACTGGGCACTGAGTGACTGTTCAGTGATTAAATGATTAAACAGATTTTTATAGTCCAGTTTACTATAGAGACATGCCTGGCATATGTCAATAGAGGGGATGTTGGATGGATGCGAGCTATTTATAATCACTCAGACACTCGGGACCCTCTCCATTAAGGGACCTTAAATTTTAATTCTGGAACTTCAAAGTAAATATCATACTGACACGTGAGATGGGAAAACATTCCCAACCCTACTTGTATAATACTCTAGAACACCTTTCTAAGTATCTCAGCGGAAGATTTGAAATTTTCAAAAGATTATCAAAATAGTTTGTTTTGAAAAAGAACTCCAGCCCTTTTAGGAAAGAGGAAGTATTCTTTTTTTTTTTTTTTTTTTTTTTAAGTTTATTTATTTTGAGAGAGAGAGAGACTGAGAGTATGTGTACACAAGTTGGGTAAATGAGAAGTCAGTTATATATTTAGGTGGTTAGGGGAGACCTGAGGAGAGGCTCTATTTGAGCTGAGCCTCAGTGAAGGGCAGTATGCAGCCAACCAAGATTTGGGGAAAGATGTTCTAGGTGGAGGGAGCAGTGAGTGCAAAGTTGTCAAGTCAGGAAGGAGCATGGTGCCACAGTGGCTAATGTGTGGTGACTGGGCTGGGTAGGGAAATGGTCTGACATCAAGTTAAGGAGACTGTCAGGGGCCAGATCAATCTGAACACTATACACTCTAGTGAAAAGTCTGTTTTTCTATGTGTGATGGAAAGCTTGTAAGAGGTTTTTAGACAGGGGAATAAAATAACCTCCTTTATGTGTTAAAGATAATTCTGACTGAAAAGTGGACAATGGACTTTTGGGAGGGAGGCAAGTATGTAGAAGGCTACCAATTATGTTTTTTTTCTTTTACGGTAACTGAAGCAATGGCCTAGACCAAGATGGTGAAAGGCGAATGGGCTCAGGGTATGTTTTGGAGGTAGCATCGAGAGGGTTGGTCAATGGACTGATGAGGGGAGTGAAACTCAATTTATTTTGTGTGAGTAAAAAGTTTATGTGAAAGCAGAGCAGGGGTGAGAGAGACTAAGAACTATTATACCAAATCAAGTTTGGAAATTCTGGCATCTTTTTATCCAGGTCCCTACTTACTATGGAAATAAGAGGTGGTCATATTAAGATTAGGAAAGGTAAAGTTTAACAAAACTGCTTTGTAAAACAATTTTCTTTTAATATCAAGTTTGAGCGTCATCCTAATGGAGGGTCTGTGCCAAAGCAGGCAACTGATAATAAGGGTAAGATTTCTATTTACTGAAAATTTACTAGATGCCAGGCACTATGCTAAATACTTTGCTATAAAGTGTTATTTCTAATCTTCAAACTAGCGCTATATATTACCTCCATAATAGAGATAAGAAAACTGAGGCTCACAGAGACGAAGGGACTAATCAGTATGGTCATAGCTTGTAAGTGGCATTTAATCCAGGCAGTCTGAGGTCAGAGTCTAGACTGTTCACCACTATGTTATATTGTCTCTAATATTAACTGAACACCAATTTTAGGGCTAGGTAGATTCAGTCATGTGTGTCTTCAGCATTGCCACTATTTCAAATGAGCACTAGGTTACAGAAATACACACCTTGTAGGAATAAACAACTTTGCAGGTGAGTGGATAATTTCTTAAGGTGCCAGAAGGGCTGGAACTGCTATCGTCAAAAACATCCATGTTGTCTTCAAACTCTTCTCCTTCTTCTCTTTCGGGGTCTGCATTAAGCTGGGGAAAATTAGAAGCCATTAATTACCTAACTTGCTTACTTCAAGAAAATGAGTGAAGCAGGAAAAAACACTTAAAACCTGACTGTTTCAAACATTAATTACTTATTCAACTGCACAGAGAAAAACTTATCTATTCTCTCTTGCATTTTTCATGTTATGAAAGGGCCAAGTTCTTTTTTTTTAAGATTTTATTTTTAAGTAATCTCTATAGCCAACACGGGGCTTGAACTCACAACCCCAAGATCAAGAGTTATAATGCTCTATCAGGCCCTCTGAAAGGATCAGGTGTTTTTGTTTTGTTTTTAAAAACCAAGAGTAAAATGTCATTCAAATACATAAATGTTTATCCTTATCAGTATCCTTTCTCTTTTCACTGTTAAATACTAACAAAGACCTTTTACCATTTAAAAAAAATGTTTACTTACTTTTGAGAGAGAGTGAGCAAGCAGGGGAGGATCAGAGAGAGGATCCGAAGGAGGCTCTGCACTGTCAGCACAGAGCCTGATGCGGGGCTTGAACTCACGAACTGGGATATCATACCCTGAGCCAAAGTTGGATGTTTAACTGACTAAGCCACCCTGGCGCCCAAAGGCCTTTTACCATTTTAAACTGATCATACTGGGAAACGTTAGAAAGATTTCTAAATGCTATCCAAGGATGTGGAGAAACAGGCTTTCCTCTACCATTGGTAGAAATGTAAACTGATATGGGGTGCCTGCGTGGCTCAGCCGGTTAAGCATCTAACTTCAGCTCAGGTCATGATCTTGTGGTTCGTTGAGTTTAAGCCCTGCATTGGGCTCTGTGCTGACAGCTCAGAGCATGGAGCCTGATCTGGATTCTGTGTCTTCCTCTCTCTGACCCTGCTCTGCTCACAGTCTCCCTCAAAAATAAAAATAATAAAAACACTGAAAAGAGTTTTAGAAAAAAAAAGTAAGCTTATAATCCTTAAAAATATAACAAAAATAAACCCTACTGAAATTAAAAATAAAACATACCACTTGATCTAGCAATTTCACTTTTGTGAATATACTATGGAGAAATAAAGGATCAGGATGTAACACTATAGATCTTACTCGACTTACAATGGCATTATGTCCGAAAAACCTCATCGTATGTTGAAAAATATCCTGAGTTGAAAATGCATTCAATTACCCTACTGAACATTATAGCTTAGCTTAGCCTAGCCCACTTAGGGCTTACATTAGCCCTTACACTTACACTAGCCTCCAGTTGGGCAAAACCACCTAACACAGAGACTATTTTATAATAATAAAGTGCTGAATATCTCATGTAATTTATAGATGGTCCCCAACTTACGATGGTTTGACTTACAATTTTTCGTTTTGTGATAATGCAAAAGTAATACACTTTCAGTAGAAAACATACTTTAAAATTTAAATTTTGATCTTCTTCTGGGCTAGCGACATGGTACAATATTCTCTCGTGGTGCAGCAGCAGCAGCAGCAAGCTACGGATCCCAGTCAGCCACAATGTCACAAGGGTAAGCAAGGTATACTCACAACCAGTCTGTACCCATACGATCATTCTGGGGTTCACTCTCAGTACAGTATTCAATAATTGGGTATAACAAATGTATTTACCTAGAGTACTGTCCATGATACTGAAGTACAAATAGTATTTATATGAACACTAATATCTGACAGGGGGAAGAAGAATAACACAACAAAGACTGGAAATAGAGATGGCTGTTTTTAATATCTCTCTCTCTTTACAATCTGAACTATTAGAATAAGCATGTCTTACTCTTTTTTTTCAAGTAGGCTTCATGCCTGGTGTGGAGCCCAGTGTAGGGCTTGAACCTATGACCCTGATATCAAGACCTGAGTTGAGATCAAGAGTGGATGTTCAACCAACTGAGCCACCCAGATGCCCCAAATATGTCTTACTTTTTAAAGTAAAAATCTACAAAAGAGGAAACAAAACAGGCAAAGTTTCTTTGTTTCTAGCTACATATAAACATCTATTTAGCTACTTTTTCATATGTTCAAACACCCGAAGGCACAAATGTTTACACATTAAAGATATAAGAAATGGATGGTCAGAATCAGTCTCACAATAGACTGATTAACTGAAATATCAAATATCTACAACATGCTGAACACTGTGCTAGGCTCTTAGATATGAAATGGAGGACATGGTTTGCTTTGCAAAAGCTCATACTCATACTTTTGTGTAGGTTTTCTGTGTAGATAATCATGTCACCTGCATATTATTACTACTGTAACTGTTAGCATCTCCAGTAGTTTAGGGCCAATGGATGTTCTTGCCTTCACAACTAAATGCTGAGTGCGCAGGGGGTCCTGTGAATAGGAAGGTCAGAGAAGACTTCCTGGCATTCAGTGAGTTGCAAAGTAGAGGCCTCCTATACAGTCCACTTTTACTTTTTAGTGAATTAAAGTGATTTCTATTGAGCACTAATGTTTAAAACTGACTCTATTCTTAACTGCTATTTCCCTAATAAAATTTTATAGAAATGTGTGTGTGTGGGGGGGGGAGTGTTCTAAAAGAATAAGTAGCACATATTTCCTGTCAAATGTATTGCCTACACTTCATGAGCCCTTGTAATATTCTCATTATTTTATAACTATTATTGGAAATTCTTCCCAGCTGAGTCAGATAATCATGTGCCTCATCTTACAAATAATTTCATCTATGGTCAGTCAGGTCAATGACAAAATAGGCTCAAATCATGACCTTTCAAATCATCTCAGGCTATGATTCCGTTGTTCTCCAAAAAGGCACTGTGTCATATAAAAGGTGAGGATCACATGCTAAAAACTGCCATAAAATGTAAACATATCTACACAGAAGATACTGCTTTCATACTCTAGTAAAGGTTATAGACGTTAAAAAAACCCCACAACTGTGGGCATTGAAACAAAACAACACAAAACACCCGTATATCTATAAAAACTAAAATTAAAGCCAGTGTGGGTAGAACACATTTCCAAAAATATAGAAGGAATGTTAATATGCACTGTGCTTTGGCACTGGGAATCAATCCAAAACATTTTATCTTGGCAACACTGTTTGGTACTAAACATTCCTTTCTTTCCCCTTTATTTTGAGTCCATTGTTTGAGTCTCAGAAGGGAATGAAAGGTTGCAGTGACAGCAAAAGGGGTCAGGGCCATGTGCTTTTGCATGGCTCCAGAAGCTTTCCAAAGTATGTCACTGTGGAACAACTTCTGCCTTTTCCCTCTTCCACCCTCTGTAACCTCGCTGTTACAATATTTTCTTGACCCAGCATTTCTAAAATCACATTCTTCCTCTGTTTCTTAACAACTGCTCTCTTAGCCCTTTTCCTTCCTGTCACCTGACAGAACTTCAATTAAAACTATTCTTCCCAGCTGTGCTAATGTTTTTCCTTTCTTAGATGTTGTAAAATGCTTACTCTCTTTGCAAGGGCAGATAAGAAGCAGATTTCTGGGTTGGTATTATTAGCTATCTCCTTGTACTCAGCAAAACAACCTCTGAAGGGTTTCATCAACTTTATGGGACTGTAATGAACTAGAAAGCAATACTAGGTCCCTGGGTCTGACAGACTTGAGTTTGAATGCTGAGTGTGCCATTTACGGCTGTGTGACCTTGGGCAAATTACTGAACTTCTCAACTTCAATGACCTTATCTTTTAATGAAGACAATTACTTCATATCATAAAGATTAAATTAGGTGACATATTTAAACCCCTAACACACGCTCAATACCTAGAAAGTACTTAAATCATTATTCTATTTTGCTCCTTACAACTCACTAGCAGAACCTCGGAGCTTCATCTGGACAGAGAAGTGACCATATTGAACATCATTCCAAATACAACACAAGTAGATTATAAAAGATAACATTGAAAATATCAGCAAAGTGGATTTCTGTTTCCAGATAAGATGGGAGCGTCAGGGACCAGATTTAAACTCCTTCCAGAAACAACTAAAAAACTGTTCAAAATATATGAACCCTGGACATGATGCACTTAAGGACAGTGATCCCTGTGGAATGGGAAACAATTTCATCAACTTAGGAAAGAGCTATTTAAATCCAAACAAATCAGAGTAAAGGAAATAAAAACCAGAGCAGAAATCAATACAAAAGACAACAGAAAAACAACAGGGGGGAAAATCAGTGAAGTCAAAAGCTGATTCATTCTTTTTTTTAAACTTATTTATTTATTATTTTGAGAGACAGAGAAAGAGAGAGCAAGTGGGAGAGGCAGAGAGGGAGAGAGAATCCCAAGCAGGTTTCACATCGCCAGAACAAGCCCAATGGGGGGCTTGAACTCAGGAACTGTGAGATCAGGACCAGAGCTGAAGACTGACAGTTAACCGACAAAGGTACCCTGCTGAGTGCCTGTGCCCAGTCCCCGTTTGAGAATTCTTAGCAAAGATGGTGCTTCCAAGAGCCACCCAGGCGCCCCCGAATCTAGTTCTTTATCACATGAATAAACCTCTAGCAGAATGATCAGGAATAAAGTGTAGACACAAATAACCAATATCAAGAATGAGAGAAGTGATGCCCCTACAGATTCTCTAGGTAATGAAAGAAGAATAAAGGAATATTATAAACAACTTGTTCCAATAAAGTTGGCAACTTAGATAGAATGGACAAATTCCTTGAAAGACACAAATGATCAAAATCCACTCAAGAAGAATAACCTGAATGACTCTTTATCTATTAAAGACACCGGATTTGTTGTTACAAGAAAACTTCCATGAAGAAAACTTCAGGCTCAGATAACACACTCTGATGAAGTATATCAAACATTTAAGAAAGAAAAATTCTACACAATTCTACATAAGCTTCCAGAAAATTGAAGAGGAAGGGATACTTTTCAAATTATTCTGAGACAACCATTATACCAAAACCAGACAAAAACATTTCAAGAGAAGAAAACTATAGACTAATCTCTGCCATGAACAGAGACAAAAATGCTCATCAAAATTTTAACAAATCCAATTTAACAATTTCAATCAACATATAAAAAGGGTAATGTATCATGATACAAGTAGAGTTTATCAGTAATACAAAAGTTTGTTTAATATTTGAAAAATCATCAATGCAATTTACCATATAAACAAACTAAAAAAGAAAAATCATTTCACAAGATTCAGCATCCATTCCTATTAGTAAATTAAATAGAGGAAACTCCTCAATATGGTAAAGGGCATCCACAAAAACCCGTCTGTTAACATCATACTTAATGGTAAAAGACTGAATGCTTTCTCCCTAAGTGCAGAAACAAGGCAAGAACATCCATTGGCCCTAAACTACTGGAGATGCTAACAGTTACAGTAGTAATAATATGCAGGTGACATGATTATCTACACAGAAAACCTACACAAAAGCTACTACAACTAATAAATGAGTTTAGCAAAGTTACAGGATATAAGATCAATACGCAAAGATCAATTATATTTCTGTATGTTAGCAATGAGCAATTGTAAATTGAAATTTAAAAAACACTTAAAACAGCACCAAAAACTTTAAAATAGAGATAAATCTGAAAAAAGATGCAAGACCTATACACTGAAAGCTATAAAACACTGCTGAGGGAAATTAAAGTTAAATAAATGGGGAGGTATTATGTTAATGGGTTGGAAGACTCAATATTGTTAAAACATCAACTATCTTCAAACTGACTTACAAATAGATTCATCACAATCCTATTTTTAAAAATCCTAGTAGGGTTTTTTTTTTTTGTTTTTTGTTTTTTGTTTTTTTTTGTAGAAAATGGGAGTTTAAACTTATATGGAAATGCAAAGGACCCAGAATACCCAAAACAACCTTGAGAAAGAAGAAAGCTGGACGTTAAATATCCTGGATTTAAAATTTAAAAAAAGAGAGAGAGAGGGAGAAGAAAGTTGGAGAATTTACACTACCTAACTTCAAGGCTAATTATGAAGTTACATTAATCAAAACAATGTAGCATTGGCATCAGGACAGATAAATAGATCAACAGAACGAAACAAAAAGTCCAAAAATAAACCCACACATATATGGTTAATTATTTTTGACAAAGATGTGAAGGTAATTCAGTGGAGAAAGGGCAGTCTTTTCAACAACAACAAAAAGGATATACATATACATATATACAAAGATTAACTCAAACTGGGTCACAGATTTAACTGTATAACCCAAAACTATAAAATTTCTAGAAGAAAATATAGGAGAAAATCTATATGACCTTGGGTTTGGCAAAGATTTATTTGTCAAAGAAATCATAGCTTGTGAAAGCTACCATACCATACCACACCACAGCATGGTCCATAAAAGAAAAAAAAAAAAATTAAGTGGGGACTTCATCAAACTTAAAAATGTCTGGTCTTTAAAAGATACTGTTAAAATGAAAAGACAAGCCATAGACTTGATTTGGGAGAAAATTAATCATCTATCTGATAAAGGGTTTGTATACAGAATACAAAAAGAATTCTCAAAACTCAATAAAAAGAAAACAAGCAATAAAATATAGGCAAAAGATCTGAACAGACACTTCACCAAAGAATATATGCAGATGGCAAATAAGCATATGAAAAGATGCTCAACATTATCAGTGAGATACAAATCAAAAATATAGCGATACACTACTGCACACCCATTAGAATATCTAAAATTAAAGACCAACCATACCAAGAGTTGGTGAGGCTGCGAAACAACTAGAACACTAGTACCCTTTGGATGGGCACGTAAAATGGTACGACCACTTTGGAAGTTTCCTAAAATGTTAAACACATACTCACTCTCTGACCCACTCAAAACATAAGCAGTTTTACTTGTAATAGTCTCTCCAAAACCCAAATGCCCATCATCAGGTGAACTGATAAACAAACTGTGGTGTACTCATACAATGGAATACTACTCAGCAATAAAAAAAAAAAAAACAATCAATTATTGATGAGCAATAACACGGATGATCCTCAAAATAATCATGTTGAGTGAAAGACCAAAAAAAAAAAAAAAAAAGGTACATATTGTATGATTCTGTTCATACAAAATTCTAGGAAATATAAACTAACCCACAATGGGAGCAGATCAGTGGTTGACTGAAGGGCTGGAAGGAGCATGAGGAAATTTTTGAGGGTGGTGGATATGTTCATTATCTTAATTGTCACAAGGGTTTCACTGCTGTATACACATGTCAAAATATATCAAATTGTACACTTTAAATACGTGTAGCCTACTATATTATCAATTATACCTCAGCAAAGCTGTCAAAAAATATCAGTAAAGCTTAAGAATTTTAATGACAACTGGCCACGTAGTACCTGAAGATGTTATAAGATGATTAATTACATCAAAAATAGGATGTTCAATGATGATTCAACAGAATCATCAAAGGAAAAAAAGTATGGTAAAGAGCAGGGCTTTAGAAGCAGACATATGCGGGTTCAAATCTAGCTCTCTCCACTTACTAGCTGTGTGCCACTGGGAGATATTTAATTCTTCCAAGTCTGTCTTCTCATCTGTAAATACATTCAGGACCATTGTGATCATTAATTGAAATAATGTATGAATGTGCCTAACATAGTACCTGGTACAGTAGAGATGCTTTTTTGTGAACTTCCTCTTTTTAATAATATTTTAAGGTCAGTTGGTGGAATTAGACTGCTTTATCTTCAGGTGTGGATTAGTATTTTTGAACATGTACTACGTATATGGATTTGTGTCAGGTACTTTACTTGTTGTTATGGGTATGCAGAAAGTTAAAGAACACAATACAGCTGGAGATACTTCTCTTAGAACTGAAATTCTCCACATCTTTTCAATGCCCATCTTTTGGTCTTGGCTGTTAGTGAGACTGGTTCTCTCAATCTGTGGATACAAACTCAGCAGACATTATACTCAGTTTGTAACTCCCAGCACTTAGCAAAGGGTCTCATGAGGCGTGCAGGCTCCACACATGCTTACTGAATTAAATTAAATTGATCCTACTGAAAATATGAAATGTCAGTTTCAATAATAGTGTGGCCTATTTGGGTATGGAGTTTAATCCAATAACAAGACCACTAACCACTTGGAAAAACTGTAAATACGGAAGTGCCCAAAAATTTTTGCAGGTGTATGCTATTATTTTCTACTGTTTACATTTATTTCATTACAAAAAGCCATGGTTTCTTTCCTTCGGGATTAGGACAAGCCAACAAACAGATTTTCATATTTCAAAAACAAAACCCATTATACTGCAAAGACTATTAGGCATTTAACGAGGCAGATGAGAACTAAACTACCATCCTGATGTTTAAAAATATTTAATTTCCTTGCCTTTCAAACACATTATTCAGCATGGTCTTCATAATGAGGAAAGTCAGAATTTATTTCTATGCAACTCTGCAAAATGCTCACGCTCTTAGGGAGGTTGCACAACAAAGTGGATGCCAGGATGTCTGTTATATAGGGGAAATGATAGGGGAAATGGCTGAAGATAAGGAAGTCATGTAAACACTGTCAGCTATAGTTTGAGAATCTAGGGGGAAAAAAAGAACAAAACCCAACCTTAAACAAAGAACTATAAATCTCCAACCTATGAATTCTACTTCTAAGAATCTGTATTATAGAAATCTATTCCCACTATGGAAAAAAGAAGTATGTACACAAATATCTCTTTCAGAGACACTCTTTCAGAGTATTATTTATTTATAATATCTGGAAGCAATCTAAATATTGAACCTATAAGAGAGCAGTTAAGTGAATTATGGTATGCCTTCCTGAGGGAATACTACACAGACATGAAAAGAAAGATTATGAAGACTGTCCAGCAAAATGTAATGCTAGATGGAAAAATATACAAAATTAACTTTATTATGACAAATATGTTTAAAAAAAGAATAGAGGACAGAATTCCATCAAGTTGCTAACAGTGGTGTCATAAGGATGGAGTTTGGGGTCATTTTTTTTCCTCTACCTAACTTTCTAATTTTTTTCTAATCCAGTTTTATAACTTTTTCTATTCTAAAATTAATATAACTTCAAAATTAAACTGAGTATGGGTTTTTGAGTAAGAGAAGAAAGGAAAATAAGAGAAGGGAGGAATGACTGGCAGAAAGGCTGACTGGGCTACTGGTAGCAATCTAACCATAAGAGGTTATGTATGAACTCTAGTTTACCATCAGCTGAGTAGCTGTATTCTGTGATTCTTTAAAAATATTAAAGAATTTTCTCCATTAAAAAATATTGCTGTATTCTGTGATTCTTTTTCTATGTTTCTTCCCAACCCTCTATCTGTACCACAGCATAATACAGAAGGCAAAAAGTTAATACTCAAGAAAGTATAGTTCCTTCCTTATTCTGTAAGGTAAAAAGACTATATATTTTAAAAACATTTATCTTCTAATAAGGCCCTTTACACTGTTAATGTGTAACATTAAAATTAACCATGTTTTCCCGATGGAAGGGAACTCTAAACTTGATGACTAATGCTTTTGTTGGCATCTATAATGGAAGAAATAATTTGGTCCCCAGATGTGTATTTCTGCTTCATGATCCTAGCCAGCAGCTGCCAGTGTGAAGAGAAGAGATACAACTTCTTCTAAATTACTTCAGTGCAGTCATTTAAAAGCAGGTTAAATAAATACTGGGACTTCATTAAGCTGTTTTGTGCCCACATCTCTCCTTTATTTACACAGTAGCCTCCCTTCCTTATCAGCAGGAGATGTGTTCCAAGACCGCAAGTGGATGTTTGAACCCATAGAAGTACCAGTAGGACCACACCCTACAGACTATGTTTTTTCCTACACATACATACCTGTGCTACAGTTTAATTTATAAATCAGGCCCAGTAAGAGATAAATAACAATAGTAATAACACATAAGTTACAATAATATACTGTAATAAAAGTTTGTGAACGTGGTCTCTCTCTCTCAAAATACCTTATTGTACTGTACTTACCCTTCTTCCTGTGGTGATGTGAGATAAAATGCCTACGTGACAAGATGAAGTGAGGTGAATGACGTAGGCATTGTAACGCAGCGTTAAGCTACCACTGACCTTCTGACAATAGGTCAGGAGGATCATCTGCGTCTAGATAGTTGCTTCCATGGCTGACCATGGTAACTGAAACCAAAAAAAGTGACACCATGGATAAAGGGGGCACTACTGGACTGTTAGTAGAGCTTCCACAAAATATATCCCTCAGCTGAAAGCAGGATGACACAAGCTCCATGATACTGACTAGAGGTAAGGAAGAATGGGTTAGGATTGCAAAATGTTCTCTTCGCAGAAAATGTGATGTTTCTAGATGAGCTCATGTCTTTGGACAGTTCTCAAAAACACCGAATTTATTCAACACTTACTACCAGAATGTACTACTCACTGACAGACTGTACTAGGCATATCTTCTTCATTTCCTTCCTTCACACTCAGAAGCCCTTCTTTATCTCATGTTAAAATTCTTCAAGGACTATCTCAACTGACAGTTCCTTCATGGGGCAAACGTCTTTCCTATTTTTCCACCTGGTATTA
Organism: Leopardus geoffroyi; assembly: GCF_018350155.1. Taxonomy (NCBI): domain Eukaryota; kingdom Metazoa; phylum Chordata; class Mammalia; order Carnivora; family Felidae; genus Leopardus; species Leopardus geoffroyi. The sequence goes on along the minus strand of NC_059329.1, from coordinate 58,939,788 downwards.
AACTTTTTTAATAGCATTTCACAAAATCGTAAGATTTTGGAGTTGGAGGGGATCTTAGATCATTTAACTTAACTTTCTCTCTGAAACACAGAGAGAAGTGTTTTTTCCAAGGTGTGTTGATGAGTTAGAAGTAGGCGTTTCAAGTTTGCCACAGAGGAACCCAGTCATACACTGCCATGGATCACTAAGATCCATAAAGGTCTGAGGTCTGTCTGCTCTACCAGCTTGCAAGCTCTTCAACGAGAGAGACCAATTCTTGTTCATCTCCAATTTGCTCAGAAAGTAGGCACACAGGGAGGGGATAAATGCCTGCCCAGTTGATTTAGTTAGAAAAGATACTAGTCCAAGAGAAATCATGGGTTTATTGGTTGCCAACAGTGCTACTGAAGAGGCCAAAAGAAAGTGTGTGCCTGGGATTTGCCGTCATCCTAAATTCTGTACAACAAAATTACTTGAAGTAGATGGTAACTGTGACATTCAAAAGATGCATTAGAAAGAGATATTCCATGACATGGAACAACTCTATTGTATTAAAAACAGGCCAGGCTCTTCTAACCCTGACGTCAAGTAGGTGATGTGTGCCTATTTTCTCTAGCTGGATTACCATTAATAGTCAAATAAAAATAAACTTTCAATAGATTGCTTTTCCTTAAAATGCACATCCACACGCAATCTTTTTAAAATGCGCAAGTGTATTCCCATTAGAAAATCAGAATGCTATGTGAAAAAATTGACAAAACTTTCAGGAATGTTCTTAAACTTTAGCCAATTTCTCTCGCAAGGATGCCTTTTATCTGAAGGGCACAAGCGCTGAAGAGGCACTTTGGATACAGTAGGAAGTTGTGAGATTAGAGTTTTAGCTTTTAGTTTGCCACTATTCCATCTATTCAGCCATCCATTCTTTCATTTCTTCCTTCAACAGATATTTATTGAGTACTTACTATGTGCCAGGCACTTTGCTGTGCACTGAATCAGACAGACATGGTAATTACATTCCAGAGAGGAAGACAGACAAAGAACACAAAGCAAAGATCGTAATAAATGCCATAAGGAAATAAACAGGATGAGACAGAGTAATGGGTAGGAAGCAGCAGTAGGAATTACTTTAGTCTGACCAGCTATAGACATCATATATCCACTTATGTAATAACAGGCAAGTCAATGAACTTTTCTGGCACTCAGATCTCCAACATGAATAACTAAGGTTGAACTGGATGACATCAAAGTGGAAAATGCCCTGGACTTGAAGCAAGAAAATGCTAGCTTGAGCTCTGACCATACTTGCACTGTCTCCCTGATGAAAAATACAGTGAACAGAGTGTGAAAGCCCTTGTGAATCAAATAATTAAGCCAGAGACTAAAAGTGTTCCTTTCTTTTTTCTTTTAAGTTTATTTACTTATTCAGAGAGAAAGAGAGAGAGAGGCAGAGAGAGAGGGAGAGGGAGAATCCCAGGCACATGGGGCTTGATCTCATGAACTGTGAGATCATGCATGACCTGAGCTGAAACCAAGAGTTGGACGTTCAACCAACTGAGCCATCCAGGCACCCCCTTTTCTCTTTTTAAGATTGTTTCTGACTCTCTGGATGTCAGTTTTCAGAGAAGACCTCTGAGAAATTCAGAAACACTAGATTAAAATTTTTATTCCATGACTTCCAGACAAGAAACATATCTACTTCATGATGGGATAAGGAATTTGGTAAAGTGGCACTAATAAACCAACTAGTGATAATATGTTCTTCACTGCATATTAAAAATAAAAAGCATGACTTTCTCCCTCTTCCTGCACCAAGTTTAACTCAGTGACAGGCCAAAGAAAAGAAACCAAACTGCTAGCAAAACCGTTATTTTTTCTTTTAAATTTTGGCTATTATCAGGTTTGGTGACACAGTCAAAGAATAGCATCCTTCAGTGAAAGTCTGCCCATTACAGCCAAGAAGAGAAATCCTACCGAGTGTAAAGTGCCATTATTGGTCACTGCAGGAAGGCGAGCCCATCGTTCATTTTCCAGTTCTTCCATTACTTGATTCATTGCACTCTTTAGCCACGTGTCCACAGAAACACCGATCTGCTTTAGCAGGTCCAGCCGGGCTTCAGCTTTCAACTTAATTATCTAAGAAAACCAAGAAAATGGTGAGACATCAAGGCACTTTTTCCTCAATGTGTTTTTTAAGTTATTCTTGATTTACTAATTAGAATAATCTTGGTACTCACTAGCAATGCTTCCTTGGCATAGAGGTTAATTTTTCACTTGGAGAGGGGGAGAGGGAGCGGGGAATAGAAGTAGAGAGAGGAGAGGAAACACAAGAACAGAAATGAGGGCAAATGGCACACTCGCATCTTTTTCTTTTTTTAAACTTTATTTATTTATTTTTTCAACGTTTATTTATTTTTGGGACAGAGAGAGACAGAGCATGAACAGGGGAGGGGCAGAGAGAGAGGGAGACACAGAATCGGAAACAGGCTCCAGGCTCTGAGCCATCAGCTCAGAGCCTGACACGGGGCTCGAACTCACGGACCGTGAGATCGTGACCCGGCTGAAGTCGGACGCTTAACCGACTGCGCCACCCAGGCGCCCCGGCACACTCGCATCTTGACAAGACACATCAAACCTAACTTATGAACAGGAAGATATGAATACACCATCAAATCTGCATTCTTCCCCTCTTAGGAAGGCTAGGCCTCAGGATATCCTAAAATCCAGCCTTTTTGACAGCCTTTTAACCTATCTCTTGGACTTTTTCTTCTCTATAATCTACCTCTTACAAGTTTGCAAAGGTCACCATGTCACTCCCTGGTTAAAAATTTCCATGACTCCTGACTGAACTACTGGGTAAAGACTTAAGTTAAATTATGATGTAGCTATCAGAAATAATAAAATACAGCAATAAAATTCTCCAAACTGAATTCTCCAAATTCAAGAAACAGAAAGACTGCTTGTGCTTTGACTCTTGTTCTAAGCCATAAGCACGTAACCGCAGAACCAGTCTAAACCTGTCCCAATCAAACAGTAACTGCTTTGCTCTAATAGCCGGGCCTCTGAAAGTCAGCCAGTGACAGCCCCACACATCTGCAAGGCAGCCAGTAAACCACAGCCTCACTCCAGAAATCACCAGTGTTCAAGCTTCTACTCCTGCTTCTGACAGTCCACCAATCCCTATACACCACAGCCAGAGGTGAGCCAATCTGTAAAACATTTTCGGTTTTGAAAATCTGCCAATCCCTGAAATCCACAATTCTTAAAACCTTGTATAACGGTTCTATTTTGTTTAGAGATTGTGTTTGTAAGTATTACTCTCTTGCTTAGCAAGTAGTAAAGTCAGTTTCACTGTTTCACGTATTAGAGAGGTGGTCTCTTTCTTCGACATTGGAAGGTTCCACTGACAAAATGTTGATTATTTGATAATTCCAACCCTCACTTTATAGCCTTCTGTGGGACTTCTGGACAAACAAGTGTGCTCACTGAACCCTTCTGGCATGCGATTCTGATCACTCTCTAGATTCTCCATCGGGAGAGCTGGTATTAAAACTGATCTGAACTCTGGGGGCACCTGGGTGGCTCTGTTGGTAGAGTAAGTGACTCTTGATCTCAGGGTTATGAGTTCAAGCCCCACACTGGGCATGGAGCCTACTCAGAAAAAAAAAAATTCTCTGACTTCTGACTTGTTTCACTGAGCTCTCATTGCTATATTTATCTTGTATTCCTAAGATTAAGCATACATCTTTTTAAAAATGGAGATAAAATTCACATTACATAAAACTTGCCATCTTAATCATTTTTAAGTGTACAATTCAGTGGTTTTGGATATCATATACATCTTTATAAAGCAATTAGAATTTTTGGTTTGGAGACAGTGTTTGGTAAATAGCCTTGCAAAAACCTGTTTATTCTTCTAACAACTGTTTACCGAGATAAAGCTTGCATATACTATAAGATTCATCCATTTAAAGTGTACAGTTCAGTGATTTACAGTATATTCACAGATATGCAACTATCACCACAATCACTTTTTAGAACATTTTAATCACCTCCAAAAGAAACCTCGTATCCTTTAACTATTGCTCTCTCACCCCTCATTTCAATTATTGTTCTTTCTCTATATACAGATTTGCCTATTCTGAACATTTTTTAGCAGTGAGCTGTCAGCACAGAGCCTGATGTGGGGCTCGAATTCCGAACGGTGAGATCATGACCTAAGCTGAAGTTGGATGCTTACCTGACTGACCCACCCAGGAGCCCATATTCTGAACATTTAACATAAATAGAACCATATGTGGTCTTTTGTGATTGGCTTCTTTGAATTAGCATAATGTTTCAAGGTTCATCCATGTTGTAACATGTATCAGTATTTCATTCCTTTTTATGACTATATAACATTCTATTGGATACACCACATTTTATTTATCCATTTGTCAGTTAACTGACACTTGGGTGATTTCAGTTTTTTGTCTAATATGAATAATGTTCCTTTACACATTAGTGTACAAGTTTTTGTGTAAACATGCTTTCTTTTCTCTTGGGTATATACCTAGGACTGGAATTACTTGGTCATAAAATAATGCTATATTGAACCACTGGGGAAATGCCAGGCTGTTTTCTGCCTCATTTGATAATCCTCCCAGCAGGGTGTGAGGGTTAACATTTCTCCATATCTGGAAAACACTTGTTAACGTCTTTCTTTTTGATTCTAGCCATTCTAGTGGTATGAAGTAGTATCTCATTGTAGTTTTGATCTGTATTTCCTTGATGACTAATGATGTCAAGTATATTTTCATGTGCTTACTAGTCATCTGTGTATCTTCTCTGGAGAAATGTCTGTCTATTCAGACCTTTTGCCCATTTTTAAAATGGACTGTCGCTGTTTTGTCTTTGCCCTTTAAAAAATATTTATTTATTTAGAGAGAGAGTACAAGTGGGGGAGAGGGGCAGAGAGAGGGGGAGAGAGAGAGAGAGAGAGAGAGAGAGAGAGAATCCCAAGCAGGCTCCACACTCATCATGGAACCCAACATAGGGCTCAATCTCACAACAGTGAGATCATGACCTGAACCAAAATCAAGAGTCGGTCACTCAACTGACTGAGCCACCCAGGTACCCCTTGTCTTTGTCTTTATTGTAAGTTTTCATGTATTCTAGATAAAAGTCCCTCATCAGATACATGATTTGCAGATTATTTTTTCCCATCCTGTGTGTTGTCTTTCACTTTACTTCAAAATTTTTTTTAATTATTAATTTTTTGAGAGAAAGCATGCATATGTTGAGTGCAGAAAGGGCAGAAAGAGAGGGAGAGAATCTTAATCTCAAGACGTGAAGCTTGATCTCAAGAACTGTGAGATCATGACCTGAGCTGAAATCAAGAGCCGAAAGCTTAACTGACGAGCCACCCAAACGCCCCAAGAGATAGAGTTTTTTTAAAATGATGCTTTGAGGGGCGCCTGGGTGGCGCAGTCGGTTAAGCGTCCGACTTCAGCCAGGTCACGATCTCGCGGTCCGTGAGTTCGAGCCCCGTGTCGGGCTCTGGGCTGATGGCTCAGAGCCTGGAGCCTGTTTCCGATTCTGTGTCTCCCTCTCTCTCTGCCCCTCCCCCGTTCATGCTCTGTCTCTCTCTGTCCCAAAAATAAATAAACGTTAAAAAATAAATAAATAAATAAATAAAATGATGCTTTGAAAAGCCACATCTTACAGATGTATCTTATAGATACATAATCTTGGTGTATTAACAATGTCAATTAACTGATTTTAATATAAAATTTAACATAAGCACATCCAAATGTTAAGCCACAGTTGAGTTTATAAAACTTTTTGGCTTGACATGTGGATAAAGTTATAAAGTCTGTAAATCTAATATGGGCTTAGTTACTTTACCTTCAAAATATCATTTCTCTAAGGTAAGGACTGTGTCTGTTGCAACTCTACTATTTAGGACAATGCCTGGCATGTGTAGGAAATGAATAATGGTAGATAGTAGTATTTGCCATTCTAAATTACCTTTGGTTTCTTAAAAACACACTAAACAACTTTTGTCACATAGGATTATACCGTTTCATTCAATCCACACAACAATTCTGAGGATGGATATCATAAACTCCATTATAGATGAGAAAAATGATTTAACCAAAGTCCCATCGATTTTGGTAAACTGTTATTCCCAATGAATCATGCCTCTTGCTATCCAAGTAGTCCCCTCTCGCATTGATTCTGGGTTTATCCATGTGATCTGCTTTGATGGAAAATATGCAAATTTGATGCAGAGATTTGATAAGTGCAAGTAAAGTTGATTTCTTGGAATGTATCTCCATCATGTAAGGAAGCCCAGTTTAGCATAATTGAGGATGAAAGACCATTTGGAAAAAAGGCCTAGCCCTCTAGCAGACCCTCTAAGATGTATGCGGCTCCTTGAGTAATCTCAGGAAAAACCTGCAAAAGAAATGCATAGTCAACACCCAGAATGGTGAGAGATAATAAATAGCTTTTGCCATAAAGGTGTGTGTGTGCGTGTGTGTTTTAAGGCAGCCACAGATTGTTGTGTTTAAATAACTTAATTTCCAAATATCTGGGGATTTTTCAGGTATCTGTTAATTGATTTTTAATTTAATTCTGATGGTCAGAGAACATACTCTGAGTGATATCAATACTTTTAAACTAACTTGACACTGGTTTATGCTGAACATTCTGTGTGTACTTTAAGAGAACAAATACTCTATACTCTTGTAGGGTAGAGTCTTCTTTAAATGCCAATTAAGGTAAAATTAGTTGATAGTGTTGTTCAAGTCTCCTGTATCCTTGCTGATTTTCTAGCTCCTTCTTCTAATTACTGAAAGGAATGTTGAAATCTCCAACTACCATGGTAGATTTGTTTATTTCTCCTTTCAGTTAGGCCAGTTTTGCTTCATGTACTTAGTAGCTCTATTATTAGTTATATACACATCCAGAATTGTTACACTGTCTTCTTCTTCTTTTTTTTTTTTTTTTTAATGTTTTTATTTAACTTTGAGAGAGAAAGAGACAGAGCGGGAGCTGGGGAGCAGCAGAGACAGAGGGAGACACAGAATCTGAAGCAGGCTCCAGGCTCTGAGCTCAGCACAGAGCCCGAAGTGGGGCTTGAACTCACAAACTCAGATCCTGACCTGAGCCGAAGTCGGATGCCCAACTGACTGAGCCACCCAGGCGCCCTGAGAATTGTTATGTCTTCTTGATGGAGAAGATGATGAACACCTTATTTTTAATCATTATAAATGATCCCTTTTAATATTTCTTGTCCTGTAGTTTACTTTGATATTACAACCACTCCAATATTTTAATGGTTGATGTTGTTCCCCCGTGGTGAGCAACAGCTGAACTTTCTGTTAATTATTTTTGCCTTCCAGCTACTGTTTCCTGTCAAGCTCCTGGGAGTTTCTGTTCCATACATGTATTTAGGTTTGGCCCAGGATATGGACGGTTATTTACATATATGCAAACTTGAGGGCTTCCTGAAGCCATTCTAAAGCCAGTTAAGACCAAAACTCTATGCTTGAAAACAACCCCTTGCAAAGAGCTGTTTAATGTTAATATCACCAAGTTAATATCACAGTCCCATTCTTTTCAGGGTCTATTCCTTTCCAGTTTTTATATGGCAGTTTTCCACATCTACTAAATAATCACTTTAAATATTTTTACCCCAGGTTAATAACTGTTATCTAAAGGAGGATTAGCCTAATATGAGTTAGTCCTTTATTATCAGAAGCAGAAACCCTTGTAGAGATATATTCTATACCCAAAATGAACTGCAAAGAAATCTTAAATTTTGCTCAATAGATTACCATTAGTATTTCCATTATAATTCTGAGACTTTTTAATATACTGCAGGAGAAAGCAAATAAAATATTATGATAATATTAGGAACCAAGATTTTCAATATAAGAGAAAAAAGATAATATAAAATCAAAGAAGTTCAACAAAATCCTTTTAATTTTAAATTTTAATTGGAAAGATCAACATGAACTCATGATGTGAAAAAAATAATAAATTCCTAGCTCTAATAACAAAGAAAGGGCCAAGAAATAAATGATACTCATAACAATAAGCACCTTCACATTCTAGACTCTGGTGTCTAAATACTATTCTTAGGGCGCCTGGGTGGCTCAGTCGGTTGAGTGTCCGACTTCGGCTCAGGTCATGATCTCGCGGCCTGTGAGTTCAAGCCCCGCATCAGGCTCTGTGCTGACAGCTTGGAGCCTGGAGCCTGCTTCAGATTCTGTGTTTCCCTCTCTCTGTGCCCCTCCCCTGCTCATGCTCTGTCTCTCTCTGTCTCAAAAATAAATAAAAATATTAAAAAAAATTTTTTTTAAATAAAAAAATAAATACTATTCTTTATTAAAAGAAATCAGAGCTCCATGAAGAAATGGCTAATTCTAAGTCTGGTAGGGGAAAAATACACGGTGAGTGTATGATGGCTTGTTGTGTGAGAAAGCAAGAAACTGTTCAAAAATCTAATGGGAATAATGTCAAAAGGACATGGAAGTCAGCCATTAAATAGACTCTCACTGGCCAAATTTAGACAATGTGGCACTTAAAAAAAGGCCAACTATAATTTAAAATACACTAAATTAATAAAAACCCATAATAAATTGAGAATATGTGGGACTCCATGAGGAGAAGCAAAGGATAATGACTCAGGGAAAGGACATCTACTACGGAGCTGTGAACTAAAAACTTCTCAAGAGCTTATATAGGGCTGAAAGATGTTCCATCTATCCAGCCAGAGTTGAGAAACCTTGCTGGATACTCATGGTAAAACAAGAAACTGTAGAAAGGAAATGCATTGGTAATAGGGCTAAATTTGCCCTACTGGAAAGGCTATTCTTTTTTTTTTTTTTAATTTTTTAATTCATTTATTTATTTATTTATTTATAATTTACATCCAAGTTAGCTAGCATATAGTGCAATGATGTTTTCAGGAGTAGATTCCAGTGATTCATCACCTATGTATAACACCCAGTGCGCATCCCAACAAGCATCTTCCTTAATGCTCTTTACCCATTTAGCCCATGCCCCCTCCCACAACCCCTCCAGCAACCCTCAGTTTGTTCTCTGTATTTAAGAGTCTCTTCTGTTTTGTCCCCTTCCCTGTTTTTATATTCTTTTTGCTTCCCTTCCCTTAAGTTCATCTGTTTTGTATCTTAAATTCCTCATATGAGTGAAGTCATTTGATATCAGTCTTTCTCTAATTTCACTTAGTATAATACCCTCTAGTTCCATCCACATAGTTGGAATAACAAGATTTCATTCTTTTTGATTGCTGAGTAATATTCCATTGTATGTATGTATGTATGTATGTGTATATATGTATATATATACACATATATATGTGTATATATGTATATATATACACATATATATACACATACATATATATACACATGTATATACATATACATATACATATACATATGCATATACATATACACACACACACACCATATCTTCTTTATCCATTCATCCGTTGATGGACATTTGGGCTCTTTCCATACTTTGGCTATTGTCAATAGCACTGCTATAAACATTGGGGTGCATATGCCCCTTCGAAACAGCACACCTGTATCCCTTGGATATATACCTAGTAATGTAATTGCTGGGTCGTAGGGTAGTTCTATTTTTAAGTTTTTGAGGAACCTCCACACTGTTGGAAAGGCTATTCTAAACCAGCCCAAACAAAGCTTGAAAATAAGCCTCAAAAGGATCAAATTGATCTGCAACTGAATTGGCTGTCAGAACAAAACTCAATAGTCTTTAAAAGAAGAAAGGAAAATTCAGACACCCCAATAACCAAACACTCACCATTTCTAGTACTCAGTAAAAATTACTAGGTATTTGAAAAGTGGAAAAAGATGAGCCATAACTAAAGGAAAAAATCAGTCAATAAGAAAGAAAGACAGACATCACAGATATGATGGAATGAGCAGACAAGACTTAAAGTCATTATTATAAATACACCTAAGGATTTAAAGGAAAACATGAAGATAAGCAGGCATGAACTGGAAATATAAAGAACCAAACAGAACTCCTAGAGCTGAAGCTGTAACACCTGAAATCAAAATTGACAGGATGGCCTTAACAGTAGATTATGCACCACAGAAGAAACAATCAGTGAACTTGAATACATACTAGCTCATCAAACTGAGATTAAGACAAAAAAAAAAGACTGTATAAAAGCATGAAAGGTGATCTTTGCATGTGATGTGTAGGACAATACCAAGTAATCTAATACTCATATTGTTGGAGTTGAACTAACTTAAGACAGAAAGCATGTCAATTGTTGTCTGGTCACAAGAGAATTTGGGGGGGGATGAATGAAATATTTTGTATCTAGATTGTGGTGGTGAATATTTAGGGAGATGCATTTGTCCAAACTTACCAAACTGTTCCCTTGAAATGGTTACATTTTATTGTATGTATATTATACCTTGATAGAGCTGATTTTTTTTAATGTTTATTTATTTTTGAGAGAGACAGAAATAGAATGTGAGTGGGTCAGGGGCAGAGAGAGAGGGAGACACAGAATCTGAAGCAGGCTCCAGGCTCCGAGCCATCAGCACAGAGCCTGATGCGGGGCTTGAACTCACAGAGCTGTGAGATCATGACCTGGGCCGAAGGCAGACATCTACTGACTGAGCCACCCAGGTGCCCCAGAGCTGACTTTTAAAATACCATGACATCAAAATGATACTTAAGAGAGAAAAATACGTATTTGCCATTACTGGAGGTGACTAGTACCTGGTAGCTGCAAATATAAAAAAAAAAAGAAAAAAAGGAACCTGAACAGTGGAAAGATCTGGGAGCACCACCTAATTAAGTGACTACTGTTCGCATCATTCATAGAGAGGCAACTTGATAAAAACATTGTGATGAAAAACAGCATCATCTATCAAGTATTCTTGCCTAAAATACTGACTCTAATAAGGCCTCGAGATTTAACCTCTATTTTACAGAATAGAAATAAACACATAGGGCCAATATTGCAAAATATTAACTGTTGAATTTAGCATGTTGAGAAATATTTATTTACTCTTCATCTTTTCTGTACAGTTGAAAATATTCACGGGACACCTAGGTGACTCAGTTGGGTAAGAGCTTGACCTTGGCGCAGGTCATGATCTCATGGTTCATGAGTTCGAGCCTTGTACTGGGCTTTCTGCTGTCAGCAGCTGAGCCCACTTCGGAAACTGTCCCCCTCGCTCTCTGCCCCTTCCCCCGCTCATGCTCTCTTCCTCTCTCTCAAAAATAAATAATCACAAAGGAAAAAAAAAAAAGAACATATTCACACATAAAGTTAAAGAAAGTGATTAGTCAAAAGGTGTGCTAACACACTATTATAAGAGTATAGTGAAAACCCACAACAACAGGCCCTGAGGTAATGTAAATTTCGATATAATATGACTGAAAATTCTGTTTTTATAGCAGGCTTATCCTTAGCATTTCATTAATCTTGTGGCAAGGAGGCTTTACATTTTATGCAACTGAAATTTTGGGGCTTCTCCTATAGCATGCTGGCAAGGGTATTAATTACCATTTTTGAGTCACTGAGGTACAAGGATGACATAATAATCTTGAATTTCTGATGTACAACAGAACCTTATAGGATGACAATTTAAGAGAAAATGGTACCTATGAAAACGTTTATATAAATAATAATTGATTTTTTTGGTTTTGTTAATTCACTCTTAATACCAGGTACTCTGGCTTTCAAGTGTACATTCAGATAAAAAAATATGTAATTAGTATCTTAGAGAAGGAATCATATAGTCTATAGTTCCTTCTTGCAGACCTTACACCAAATGTCAATTACTAAAAATTTCCAGTATCTTTAACTTCTTACGTTAACTTTCTCCTATTTGTGTCTCCTCAGTGTGTCTCTTCACTGTCAAAAAAAAAGAGAACTACCCTCAACCCCCCAAAAAGGGAAAAATTTAAACATGCAAAAAGTAATTGTGCTCTGGAACAACATACGTCATGTATAGCTTCCAAAAAGATGGTATTTAAAATTCTCAGTTTCTTGGCAAGCTACTTTTAAAACAGGTATAAGTCAGATGCAGAATGTGTGTGTCTTTGTGACAAAAGGCATTTCAAAAAATTCAAATACCTAAATACCAGGTTAAGAAGACTGTTATTAAAGTTTAATTTAAGCAGCTATTGCTTTGTTTCAACTCCTGGATTTGTCAGGGGCTGCTAACAGTACCACATCTAGTACACACAGTGTGTTCATCATTGTATGTCTAGTATATCCATCAGTGCCTGGGGCACAGCAGATGTTTATTAAGTAATTGTTACACTAATAACTTAGTGAATTTGTGACACATTAACCAGTCAATAATTATTAAGCAATTGCTATATTCTTTAGAAAAGCACAGGCCATTTATATTTTTCAATTTCTATGTCTGGAAAAAGTTTCTTTAATCTATTACTGAGCACCACAGATGTTTTTATTGTAATCAGCAACACTGAATGGAAACATAATACAGAAAAGACTAGATAAAGTAGATTACCCAACAAGGGAGGGTAACACGTTGGTGGGAGTTAAAAATCAAACATGAAGGATATAATGGAATTTTAACCAGCTTTGTCCCTTTTGATTAGTTATTTATAATAAAGTAAGTAACTACTGAATGGAAAATTCAATGCAAATGATATGCAGGCAGAAGAAAGAAAAAGGTAATCTACAAAACCACTATTGTCAATTCCTCTGAAGGCTCTTGTAGTCAAATCTATCCAAAAATGTCATTAGGACAACCTGGTAAGTACTACCCCTGCAGTGAGTAATACACTCATGTATTTGCCATCTAATTTTAGCTGGACTGTTCTTCATATCTGATAGGTGAAAATCAAGTGGAAGATCATTGTAAGACAGCAGTAAGATTAACCGTATTTCACTGATATTCAAAACTGAGATACTGGATCTAGCATCATGGTTTTTAGCATATTCTGTATTTTTGGTAAGAAAATTATCTTTGAGAATGCAGACTTAAATACTGGTATTAGGAGAAACGAGTCATTCTGTTGTGGGAATCTCACTTCATATTTTTAGCTTTGAGCTAACAAACACAGGGCTGTTTAGCACACTCATGGAAATAACAGGTCATTCAGCCTAAATGCAGACTGTGTGACTGATACCTACTACTGCTACTACTGGGGGGTTTGGTGGAGCGATGGTACCAGACAGTGACACTATGGAGGGAGTCTGGAAACGGAAAATACAAGAGAGAACACACCCTTTGGAAAACTTCTGAGACCTGTCCCGTTCCACCAAAGCTCCGAAACTGACTTCACTCAGAGTATAGAGAAACAAATACCAGGAGAAACTCTTCTACACAAGCCAGTGTTTCTCAGACTAGGCAAGGGCCTGCCAATAGTAGTTGGCCAGCACACTGGGGTAGTGGTTTAGCCGTGACCCTGAATTCAGAGCAGAAAATGACTATTTATTGTACACCCTGCCCTCTTCACTATGAAGGCTGTGGATCATGTGCCAGGAACAAAGGCAAGTTAGGTTTACTGGGGCTTTTCTAGACCAGGCAGATGGCAAGCTTTTCTGGTTCAGATCACTTCTGTGGGGTTATGCCAAAAACATGCTCATACTCCCTATGTTTGCCTAAGCTGCCTCTCCCCTCACCTCCCCCTGCCCTCCAACCAACCACTGAAACATTTCCTCAAAACCTCTAGAGTCCTCAGGGGACATGTGAAAATCACTAGTTTAGATTAACCCTCAACCAATGAAAGAATTCCTTGTATAGAGTCCCTGACAGCACTTGCAGTGCTGCACCTCGTCCCAGGGGAATTTATTCTTTCATTGGGCAGATCTGACTGTTAGGATTTCCCAATGTCAGCTTCAAATCTGCCTCCTTCCTACCTTCTTCTTTTGGTTCCAGTTATGCCTCTTAACATTGCATAGCACAAATCTTGTGCTATCTATCCCTTTTTCTCGAATTAAATATTATTCATCTGTCAACACCCATCTCAAATCCTACCTCTTCTGTGTTACTGCCCTAACAACTTCTCCCAGGGGTCTCTGTGTCCTCTGGGTTCCTTAAGTATCATGTATACTTGTGTGGATCATTCCTTGGCATTTATGCTTTAAGGCCTTAGTTATCTTTGGCTCTCTTGAGGCCTTCCTAACAAGAACATATTCTCCTTGAGGCCTGGATAGTCTCAGTCTTTTTAAAATGTCTATGTCTACACCCCTTCAACATGTTGCATTGGGTAGATAACTATATACAAGTGTGCACAGGTCCTCCATGGACTGGTCCTAACCACAATTATTTTGCTTTCTTCCTACCACATTTCCTCACAAAAAAACCTCCACTCTTATCTAATCCAACTGTCAAATTATATCCTAGGTCTTCCTCCTTTGCAAATAACTTCTTTCTATCTCAACCTCTCTGCCTCTAGGTCAGAGAATATTACTCTAGGGTACATGAACTTCTGGAAACTGTGCACAAAAATGTGAATCTTTTTTTTTTTTTTGTGGGAGAGAGGGTTTCACACTTTCATATACAATCCTCAAAGGGTCCCAAGACCCCTTACCAAAAGATTAAAATCCACGGTTGTAATGTTTTTTGTTTTGTCTGCTCAACCAAGTCTCTTTTTTAGAAGATCAGCTTGTGCTCCTGGACCAGTGAACCTTCTATATGGGGCAGGACTTTTCAAGGCTCTGAACATATATGTATCAATTTCTATGCTATTAATTTGACTGATTTATTTTGTACCTTGTGAAAACTATAAAATTAGTACCTTCACTGTGATATAATTCTTCTGTTATTTAATGTTTCATGATTGCAAACTCTTCAGATAGGTTCAGTGCCTTTTGTTACATGTATTACCTTGTATGAAGCAGGTACTCAAAAATAATACTCTGGACACACATAAAGATGTTGAATCATCTTCAAATTAATCAGTGTATAGAAACTGAATCCTAAAGGTATATATCATAGTCGTGACATTGTTGGAGCTGGGCAAAATGCCACAGTTAGCTGCCACCTCACCTCTGCTTTACGAATATTTTCTCTAGCTTCATCTATTTTCTGTTCCAACTCTGCTCGGCTTTGTTCTGATACTGCAACTCCATGACATTCCAGATCATCTAGTACCTATTAAAGAAAATAGGGAAATGATGACTATTTTTTTTTCTCTATTTTTTCTTAAGTGACTAGTGTATTTAGGTAATTTACTATGTTTCAGTGACAAGTGGCCACGATTCCTTTTTTAACCTTTAATTTTTTCACTTATTTGTTAATTATAAAAAAACAAACCCTTGATATAATTACAAAATTGCAAAAGTAGCAGAAAGTCCCTTCGTCCCTTTCCCCTATGGCAACAGCTTATATAACTATACTACAATATAAAAACCAGGATATTGACATTGGTACAAGCTACAAACCTTATTTGGATTGCATGTTTTGATATACATACTTTTGATTTTTAAAAATTACATGAATATATTGTTATAAAACAACAACTAATATAAAATGGCACATCCCATCAATTTACATGTATTTTTCCAGACTATTGCTCGTGTATTTCTACATACTTGAAGTTTTGTTTAAAATGATCTGAAAAATAGATCTAAAATGAGATCTATCATCCCTTCAATGTGTCTAAGCAAACTGTTCATGATTGTACAAATAGACTGACTTCATTCTCTAATCCATAGATTCAACACTTTAGCTGTACCATTTTTATTTACTCTTTTTCTACTGCTATTTGAGTTTTCGAATTTCCCAATATTATAAATAGTACTGTACAAACAACCTTGTTAATGACTCTTTGAACACATATAGGAATATTTATTTAAGATAAAAATACAGAAGTGAAAACTGTGTATTTTAATTTAAATAGACATTGCTGAGTTGTCCCCCAAAAATCATACCTCGTCTTTTACTAGTACTGTGTGAGAGAATATTTTTCTGTATCTTACCAACATTAAATACTGTCAATCTTTAAACTTTTTGCCAAGATGCTATATACATGAAGATCATCTCATTTCAATTTTAATTTCTCTAATAGACAGCATCATTTCATATGTTGGTCATCTGTATTTATTTCTATTTTTATAAATGGACAGTTCATAGCTTCTATCCATTCTTCTGTTTTTTTTTTTTTTGTCTTTTTGTTACTTATTAAACATCTTTCTAGATATTAGTCCTTTATCTGTTATGTCAGACGTGCCAGAGGTGTCAGAGGTGCCTGGGTGGCTCAGTTGGTTAAGCATCTGACTCTTGGTTTCAGTTCACGTCATGATCTCACGGTTCATGGGTTCAAGTCCCGCATCAGGCTCCATGCTGCAGTGCGGAGATTCTCTGTACCGCCCCCCTCTCCTGCTTGAGCTCTCTCTCTCAAAATGAATAAATATTAAAAAACAAACACAAATGTCTCATTCTATTCCTTTTCTCATAACTTTTTAAAGTTCTTTAGTTTTATAGAAATGTTTATTTTTTATGTGGTCACATTTATTGGTTTCTTCTTTTATGGGTTCTGGGTTTTGTGCCTTGCTTAAGAAGTCATCTGTAGGGGCACCCGGGTGGCTCAGTCAGTTAAGTAATTGACTCTTGATTTTGGCTCAGGTCATGATCTTGTGATTTGTGAGATCAAGCCCTTGTATTGGGCTCCACACTGGCAGCATGGAGCTTGCTTTGGGATTCTCTCTCTCCTTCTCTCTTTGCTCCTCCCCCATTCGTTCTCTCTCTCAAAATAAACACTAAAAAAAAGTCATCTGTAATATACCAAAAATATTCCATATTTTCCAGGTTTTAATCATTTGTGTTTAGCACATGTCTCTTTAATTACTCTAAATTTATTCTGTATTACAGTGGAAGGGAGGAATCTAACTTTATATTTTTTCCCCAGATGCACAGACAATTGCTCTAATACTATTTACTGAATAAATCCTTCTCTCAAAGATTTGAAATGCCATGAACAATTTTATTATGAAAAATTTCAAATATACTCAAAAGTAAAGAGCCTAGTATGCTGAACTTCCAATATACTGATCATCAAGATTCAACAGTCAGCAAGATTTTTCTACATCTACATTGCTTAGTCTTTTTTTTCTTGGCTAGATTTTTTAATTTTTTTTTCAACGTTTATTTATTTTTGGGACAGAGAGAGACAGAGCATGAACGGGGGAGGGGCAGAGAGAGAGGGAGACACAGAATCGGAAACAGGCTCCAGGCTCTGAGCCATCAGCCCAGAGCCCGATGCGGGGCTCGAACTCACAGACTGCGAGATCGTGACCTGGCTGAAGTCAGACGCTTAACCGACTGCGCCACCCAGGCGCCCCATGGCTAGATTTTTTTAAAGCAAATTTCAAACATCATGTCATTTCACTCCTACATGCCGTATTATAAGTCTCTGAAAATATGAACTTTAAGAAAAAATAAAACTATAATACCATCAACAGACCTACTAATGAGTCCTTTGGTAGCCTTACTATACTGTTCATCATGAAATTTCTTTGGCTCTTCAAAATGACTTTTTTATGGTTGGTTGATTTCAATCAGTATCTAATGGTCCATAGGCATACAGATCATTTTTTTAAATATATTTGTTAATTTCTGTATAATACCAGTTTTAATCACTATGGTCATAATTGTATTTCAGTATGTGCTAAGGCACATAAGTCTCTTTATTGTTGTTCTTGGCTATTCCTGCACATTAAAAAAAAATCCAGAAACATTTTTAGAGCCAGATTTTTAAATTCCTTTGAAAATATCTTTTTAGGGGTGCCTGGCTGGCTCAGTCAGTAGAGTGTGTGACTCTTGATCTTGGGGTTGTTAAGTTCAAGCCTCATGTTGGGTGTAGAGATTACTTAAAAATAAAATCGTTAGGGGCACCTGGGTGGCACAGTTGGTTAAGTGAGTCTTGATCTTGGCTCAGGTCAAAATCTCATGGTTCATGGGTTTGAGCCCCACATCGGGCTCTGTGCTAATGGTTTGGAGCCTGCTTGGGATTCTGTCTCTCTTTCTCTCTGCCCCTCCCCCACCTGTGTGTGCTCACTCTCTCTCAAATAAAACTTAAAAAAATTTTTTAAAAAGAATGTAAAATAATTACTAATTTAAAAAATAAAATCTTAAAAAAATCTTTTTTAGTGTTTATTTTTGAGAGAGTGAGTGAGCAAGAGAGAGAGAGAGAAACAGAGAGAGAGAGAGAGAGAGCGCAACAGTGGAGAAGGGGCAGAGAGAGAGAGGGAGACACAGAATCTGAAGCAGACTCCAGACTCTGAGCTGTCAGCACAGCGCCTGAAGTGGGGCTTGAACTCACAAACTGTGAGATCATGACTTGAGCCAAAGTCAGAGGCTTACCTGACTGAGCCACCCAGGTGCCCCAATAAATAAAATCTTTTAAGAATTAAAAATATCTTTTTGGTTTCATTGGGATTGCATTGAAATTACAAATAAATACAAAAATCCACATTTTTTTGGCATCTCTCCACAATTACTCAGGTCATCTTTTATGTTCATTGGTTAAAAAAATGTCTTCTTACAGGTCATGATATTTCCCTGGCTAATTCATCAGTATTTTACTGCTATGGTGAATTTTTTTTTCTAATTGCATTTTGCAATTTATTATTTCTAGTTACTAAGAAATCTAATGATTTCTGTGATAGTGTTAAATCTCTTCACCTTATTGAGCTGTTATTATGTCTGTTTGACAGCTGGGTCACATATTTTGGGGAGTCCACAATCACATCATCTATAAATAATGACAGGTGTACCTTTTCCTAATATTTAAACACTTTATTTTTCTTTCATTAATGTACTGACTAAATCTTATGACACTAAAAACTAGTGGTGATGATGGGTACTGTTTTCTTATTTTACCATTTTAGTAGGCAGAATGGCTTCCAAACATGTCCATACCCTAATTTCCTGAAACTGTTTACATGTAAAATATAATTTACACTTATATTAGCGTTATAGACCTTAAGATAGGGAGATTATCCTGGATTATCAAAGTGGCTCAATCTAATTATTATGACACCTTATAAGCACAGAACTTTCTCCAGCTGGTATGAGAGAAGAGAGGGGCCAAAAACAAGTCAGGGAGATTCCAAGCATGGGAAGGTTCAATGCATCATTGCTGACTCTGAGATGTACAAGCCCATGTAGAAGAACCAGAGAGAGTAGCCTCTAGGAGCTAAGGGTGGCCCCTAACTGACAGCAAAGAAGCAGGGACCTCAGTCCTACAGTTATTAGGAACTAGATTGTGACAACAATCTGAATGAGCTTGGAAGTGGGTCCTACTCCAGAGGATTTCGGCCTTGCTAGAGCCTGAGCAGTAAAATCAGCCAAGTCCACCCAGACTTCTGATCTACAGAACTGTGAGATGAGAAATTTGTACTGTTATTTTAAACTACTAAGTTTGTGGTAATTTGTTATGGCAGATATAGAAAACTAATACAACCATCAAGTATAATGTTTGCAGTAAGTCTCAGGAAGATATTCTTGTTAGGATGAAAAGTTCTTTATCTTGCTGGCTGTGAATTTTGTTTTACTTTTTTTAATGTTTATTTATTTTTGAGAGAAAGAGACACAGAGCAAGTGGGGTAGGGAGAGAGAGAGAGGGAGACACAGAATCAACTTAACCAACTGTGCCACCCAGGCACCCCTTGAGGCACAGAATCCAAAGCAGCTTCCAGGCTCTGAGCTCTCAGCTGTCAGCTGGAAGCCACGGACCATGAGATCACGACCTGAGCTTAAGTCGGACGCTTAACTGACTGAGCCACCCAGATACCCCTGTTTTATTTTTGAATCATTAAGAGATAACAAGTTTTATAATATGCTTTTTTGGTAACTATAAAATAATCATAGAAATTTTCATCTTTACTTGATACATGCAGTTTATTATACTGATAAATTTTCTAATGTTGAGTCATCCTTGCACCCTAGTCATGAGCTTAAAACATGGCTAGATTCATTTTTATTAATATTTATTTAACATTTTTACAAGTTTGTTACATCTTTGTTAAAAATCACTGGACTATATATGTGTGTGCCTATTTCTAGACTCTCTATTTTGTTCTATTCATCTGTAAGTCCTTTCTTTTTTTTTTTAAAAAAAACATTTATTTATTTTTATTATTTATTTACTTTTAAAAGAGAGAGGGCACAAGTGTACGAGGGGCTGAGAGAAACCCATGAGGGGCTGAAAGAGAGAGACAGGGGGAGAGAGAGACAATCTCACGCTGACAGTGCGGAGCCCGAAGCGGGGATTGAGCTCACAAATTGGAACATCATGACCTAAGCCGAAGTCAGGGGCTTAACTCACTGAGTCACCCAGGCGCCTCCTGTAAGTCTATTCTTACACCAATACTACAATATCTTGATTTTTGTAGTTTTATATCTTGAAATGAGGTAGAGTAAGCCCTCCAATTTTATTCTTTTTTCTTTTCTTTTTTTTTTAATATATGAAATTTATTGTCAAATTGGTTTCCATACAACATCCAGTGCTCATCCCAAAAGATGCCCTCCTCAATACCCATCACCCACCCTCCCCTCCCTCCCAAACCCCATCAACCCTCAGTTTGTTCTTAAAGAGTCTCTTATGCTTTGGCTCTCTCCCACTCTCACCTCTTTTTTTTTTTTTTTCCCTTCCCCTCCCCCACGGGTTTCTGTTAAGTTTCTCAGGATCCACATAAGAGTGAAAACATATGGTATCTGTCTTTCTCTGTATGGCTTATTTCACTTAGCATCACACTCTCCAGTTCCACCCACGTTGCTACAAAGGGCCATATTTCATTCTTTCTCATTGCCACGTAGTACTCCATTGTGTATATAAACCACAATTTCTTTATCCATTCATCAGTTGATGGACATTTAGGCTCTTTCCACAATTTGGCTATTGTTGAGAGTGCTGCTATGAACATTGGGGTACAAGTGCCCCTATGCATCAGTACTCCTGTATCCCTTGGGTAAATTCCTAGCAGTGCTGCTGCTGGGTCATAGGGTAGGTCTATTTTTAATTTTTTGAGGAACCTCCACACTGTTTACCATAGTGGCTGCACCAGTTTGCATTCCCACCAACAGTGCAAGAGGGTTCCCGTTTCTCCACATCCTCTCCAGCATCTATAGTCTCCTGATTTGTTCATTTTGGCCACTCTGACTGGCGTGAGGTGATATCTGAGTGTGGTTTTGATTTGTATTTCCCTGATGAGGAGCGATGTTGAGCATCTTTTCATGTGCCTGTTGGCCATATGGATGTCTTCTTTACAGAAGTGTCTATTCATGTTTTCTGCCCATTTCTTCACTGGAGTATTTGTTTTTTGGGTGTGGAGTTTGGTGAGCTCTCTATAGATTTTGGATGCTAGCCGTTGGTCCGATATGTAATTTGCAAATATGTTTTCCCACTCCGTTGGCTGCCTTTTAGTTTTGTTGATTGTTTCCTTTGCTGTGCAGAAGCTTTTTATCTTGAGGAGGTCCCAATAGTTCATTTTTGCTTTTAATTCCCTTGCCCTTGGGGATGTGTCAAGGAAGAAATTGCTGCAGCTGAGGTCAGAGAGGTCTTTTCCTGCTTTCTCCTCTAGGGTTTTGATGGTTTCCTGTCTCACATTCAGGTCCTTTATCCATTTTGAGTTTATTTTTGTGAATGGTGTAAGAAAGTGGTGTAGTTTCATTCTTCTGCATGTTGCTGTCCAGTTCTCCCAGCACCATTTGTTAAAGAGACTGCCTTTTTTCCATTGGATATTCTTTCCTGCTTTGTCAAAGATTAGTTGGCCATATTTTGTGGGTCTAGTTCTGGGGTTTCTATTCTATTCCATTGGTCTATGTGTCTGTTTTTGTGCCAATACCATGCTGTCTTGATGATTACAGCTTTGGAGTAGAGGCTAAAGTCTGGGATTGTGATGCCTCCTGCTTTGGTCTTCGTCTTCAAAATTACTTTGGCTATTCGGGGTCTTTTGTGGTTCCATATGAATTTTAGGATTGTTTGTTCTAGCTTCGAGAGGAATGTTGGTGCAATTTTGATTGGGATTGCACTGAATGTGTAGATAGCTTTGGGTAGTATTGACATTTTAACAATATTTATTCTTCCAACCCATGAGCATGGAATGTTTTTCCATTTCTTTATATCTTCTTCAATTTCCTTCATAAGCTTTCTATAGTTTTCAGCACACAGATCTTTTACATCTTTGGTTAGATTTATTCCTAGGTATTTTATGCTTCTTGGTGTAATTGTGAATGGGATCAGTTTCTTTATTTGTCTTTCTGCTGTTTCATTATTAGTGTATAAGAATGCAACTGATTTCTGTACGTTGATTTTGTATCCTGCAACTTTGCTGAATTCATTTATCAGTTCTAGCAGACTTTTGGTGGAGCCTATTGGATTTTCCATGGTATAATATCATGTCATCTGCAAAAAGTGAAAGCTTGACTTCATCTTTGCCAATTTTGATGCCTTTGATTTCCTTTTGTTGTCTGATTGCTGATGCTAGCACTTCCAACAGTAGGTTAAACAACAGCGGTGAGAGTGGACATCCCTGTCGTGTTCCTGATCTCAGGGGGAAGCTCTCAGTTTTCCCCCCACTGAGGATGATATTGGCTGGGGGCTTTTCATAAATGGTTTTTATGATGTTTAAGTATGTTCCTTCTATCCCGACTTTCTCGACGGTTTTTATTAAGAAAGGATGCTGAATTTTGTCAAATGCTTTTTCTGCATCGATTGACAGGATCATATGGTTCTTATCTTTTCTTTTATTAATGTGTTGTATCACGTTGATTGATTTGCAAATGTTGAACCAGCCCTGCGGCCCAGGAATGAATCCCACTTCATCATGGTGAATAATTCTTTATATAAGCTGTTGAATCCGATTTGCTAGTATCTTATTGAGAATTTTTGCATCCATATTCATCAGAGATATTGGCCTGTAGTTCTCTTTTTTACTGGGTCTCTGTCTGGTTTAGGAATCAAAGTAATACTGGCTTCATAGAATGAGTCTGGAAGTTTTTCTTCCCTTTCTATTTTTTGGAATAGCTTGAGAAGGATAGGTATTATCTCTGCTTTAAATGTCTGGTAGAATTCCCCAGGGAAGCCATCTTGTCCTGGACTCTTATTTGTTGGGAGATTTTTGATAACTGATTCAATTTCTTCGCTGGTTATGGGTCTGTTCAAGCTTTCTATTTCCTCCAGTTTGAATTTTGAAGTGTGTGGGTGTTTAGGAATTTTTCCATTTCTTCCAGGTTGTCCAGTTTGTTGGCATATAATTTTTCATAGTATTCCCTGATAATTGCTTGTATTTCTGAGGGATTGGTTGTAATAATTCCATTTTCATTCATGATTTTATCTATTTGGGTCATCTCCTTTTTCTTTTTGAGAAGCCTGGCTAGAGATTTATCAATTTTGTTTATTTTTTCAAAAAACCAACTCTTGGTTTCATTGATCTGCTCTATAGTTTTTTTAGATTCTATATTGTTTATTTCTGCTCTGATCTTTATTATTTCTCTTCTTCTGCTGGGTTTGGGGTGTCTTTGTTGCTCTGCTTCTATTTCCTTTAGGTGTGCTGTTAGATTTTGTATCAGGGATTTTTCTTGTTTCTTGAGATAGGCCTGGATTGCAATGTATTTTCCTCTCAGGACTGCCTTCGCTGCATCCCAAAGCGTTTGGATTGTTGTATTTTCATTTTCGTTTGTTTCCATATATTTTTGAATTTCTTCTCTCATTGCTTGGTTGACCCATTCATTCTTTAGTAGGGTGTTCTTTAACCTCCATGCTTTTGGAGGTTTTCCAGACTTTTTCCTGTGGTTGATTTCAAGCTTCACAGCATTGTGGTCCAAAAGTATGCATGACATGATCTTAATTCTTGTATACTTATGAAGGGCTGTTTTGTGTCCCAGTATGTGATCTATCTTGGAGAATGTTCCATGTGCACCCGAGAAGAAAGTATACTCTGTTGCTTTGGGATGCTGGGTTCTAAGTATATCTGTCAAGTCCATCTGATCCAATGTATCATTCAGGGCCCTTGTTTCTTTACTGACCGTGTGTCTAGATGATCTATCCATTGTTGTAAATGGGGTATTAAAGTCCCCTGCAATTACCACATTCTTGTCAATAAGGTTGCTTATGTTTGTGAGTAACTGTTTTATATATTTGGGGGCTCCCGTATTCGGCGCATAGACATTTATAATTGTTAGTTCTTCTTGATGGATAGATCCTGTAATTATTATATAATGCCCTTCTTCATCTCTTGTTACAGCTTTTAATTTAAAGTCTAGTTTGTCTGATATAAGTATGGCTACTCCAGCTTTCTTTTGACTTCCAGTAGCATGATAAATAGTTCTCCATCCCCTCACTTTCAATCTCAAAGTGTCCTCAGGTCAAATTGAGTCTCTTGTAGACAGCAAATAGATGGGTCTTGTTTTTTTATCCATTCTGATACCCTATGTCTTTTGGTTGGTGCATTTAGTCCATTTACATTCAGTGTTATTATAGAAAGATATGGGTTCAGAGTCATTGTGATGTCTGTAGGTTTCATGCTAGTAGCAATGTCTCTGGTACTTTGTCTCACAGGACCCCCCTTGGGATCTCTTGTAGGGCTGGTTTAGTGGTGATGAATTCCTTCAGTTTTTGTTTGTTTGGGAAGATCTTTATCTCTCCTTCTATTCTAAATGACAGATTTGCTGGATAGAGGACTCTCGGCTGCATATTTTTTCTGTTTATCACATTGAAGATTTCCTGCCAATTCTTTCTGGCCTGCCAAGTTTCAGTAGAGAGATCCGTCACGAGTCTTAACGGTCTCCCTTTATATGTTAGAGCATGTTTATCCTACGCTGCTTTCAGAATTTTCTCTTTATCCTTGTATTTTGCCAGTTTCACTAGGATAGGTCGTGCAGAAGATCGATTCAAGTTACGTCTGAAGGGAGTTCTCTGTGCCTCTTGGATTTCAATGCCTTTTTCCTTCCCCAGATCAGGGAAGTTCTCAGCTATTATTTCTTCAAGTACACCTTCAGCACCTTTCCCTCTCTCTTCCTCCTCTGGAATACCAATTATGCGTAGATTATTTCTCTTTAGTGCATCACTTAGTCTCTAATTTTCCCCTCATACTCCTGGATTTTTTTTATCTTTTTCTCAGCTTCTTCTTTTTCCATAATTTTATCTTCTAGTTCACCTATTCTCTCCTCTGCCTCTTCAATCTGAGCTGTGGTCGTCTCCATTTTATTTTGCAGCTCATTAATAGCATTTTTTAGCTCCTCCTGGCTGTTCCTTAGTCCCTTGATCTCTGTAGCAATAGATTCTCTGCTGTCCTTTATACTGTTTTCAAGCCCAGCTATTAATTTTATGACTATTATTCTAAATTCACTTTCTGTTATATTGTTTAAAGTGTTTTTGATCAGTTTGTTAGCTGTCGTTATTTCCTGGAGGTTTTTTTGAGGGGAATTCTTCCGTTTTGTCATTTTGGATAGTCCCTGGATTGGTGCGGAACTGCAGGGCACTTCTCCTGTGCTGTCTTGAATAACTTGCGCTGGTGGGCAGAGCCACAGTCAGACCTGATGTCTGCCCCAGCCCACTGCTGGGGCCACAGTCAGACTGGTGTGTACCTTCTCTTCCCTCTCCTAGGGGCGGGATTCACTGTGGGGTGGCGTGGCCCGTCTGGGCTACTTGCACAGTGCCAGGCTTGTGGTGCTGGGGATCTGGTGTATTAGCTGGGGTGGATCAGCAAGGTGCACAGAGGCAGGAGGGGCAGGCTCAGCTTGCTTTTTCTTCAGTGATCCACTTCGGGAGGGGCCCTGCGGCACTGGGAGGGAGTCAGACGTGCCGCCAGAGGCATGGATCCGCAGAAGCACAGTGTTGGGTGTTTGCACAGTGCAAGCAAGTTCCCTGGCAGGAACTGGTTCCCTTTGGGATTTTGGCTGGGGGATGGGTGAGGGAGATGGCCCTGGTGAGTGCCTTTGTTCCCCGCCAAGCTGAGCTCTGTCATCCGGGGCTCAACAACTCTCCCTCCCGTTGTCCTCCAGCCCTCCCGTTCTCCGAGCCGAGCTGTTAGCTTATAACCTTCCAGATGTCAAGTCCCGCTCGCTGTCGGAACACACTCCGTCCAGCCCCTCCGCTTTTGCAAACTAGACTCGGGGGCTCTGATTTGCCAGAGGGCTGCCCCTCGCCCCAGCTCCCTCCTGCCAGTCCGTGGAGCGCGCTCCGCCTCGCCGCCCTTCCTACCCTCTTCCGTGGGCCTCTCGTCTATGCTTGGCTCCGGAGACTCTGTTCTGCTAATCTTCTGGTGGTTTTCTGGGTTATTTAAGCAGGTGTAGGTGGAATCTAAGTGATCAGCAGGACGCAGTGAGCCCAGCATCCTCCTACATCGCCATCTTTCACTCTGGAAAGGCTTGTTCTTATTTTTCAAAATTGCTTTGGCTATTCTAGATCATTTGCTTTTCCATGTATGCTTTAGAAGCATTTTGTCAATTTCTATAAAAATCCCTGCTGGATGTTTGACTTGGACTGCACTGAATATATGGATTAATTTGGAGATAGCTGCTATTTTAAAAATATTGAGACCTCTACAAATGAACAAAGAAAAAAAGAGATAAACCAAAAAACAGACTCTTAAATATAGAGAACTGGTGGTTACCAGAAAGGAGGTAGCTGGGAAGATGGGTGAAATAGGTTAGGGGATTAAGAGTACACTTACCATACTGAGCACTGAGTAATGTAGGGAACTGTTGAATCACTATATTGTACACCTGAAACTAACATAACATTGTATGTTACCTATACTGGAATTAAAATAAAAAACAAACTTGAGTTCCCCATGTTAAAAAAATAAAAATAAAATGAAAATACTGATACTTCTTTTCCATTAGTCTGTATGTCTGTCATGCCAATATTACAATGTTCTGACTACTTTATATTTAATACTTTGAATAGCTTTGTAGTAAATTTTTTAATGTTTATTTATTTTGAGAGAACAAGAGAGCGAGCAGGGAAGGGGCAGAGAGAGGGAGTGAGAGAATCCCAAGCAGGCTCCACACTGGCAGCACAGAGCTTGATGTGGGGCTCGAACTCATGAACCAGGAGATCATGACCTGAGCCAAAACCAGGAGTCAGACACTTAACTGACTGAGCCGCCCAGGCACCCTTTTGTAATAAGTTTTAAGGTCAGGGAGTAGGAGACTTTCAACCTTGTTCTTTTTCAAGACTGTTTTGGCTACCTGGGGTTCCTTGAGATTCCATATGAATTTTAGGATGGGTTTTTCTATTCCTGCAAAAAAATACCGTTGGAATTTTGATAGGGATTGCACTGAATCTGTAGATCATTTTGGGTGGTACTGTCATCTTAACATTATCTTCCATTCCATAAACACAGGATGTCTTTCCATTTACTTATATCTTTTTTTTTTTTTTTAATTTTTTTTCAACGTTTATTCATTTTTGGGACAGAGAGAGACAGAGCATGAACGGGGGAGGGGCAGAGAGAGAGGGAGACACAGAATCGGAAACAGGCTCCAGGCTCTGAGCCATCAGCCAAGAGCCCGACGCGGGGCTCGAACTCACGGACCGCGAGATCGTGACCTGGCTGAAGTCGGACGCTCAACCGACTGCGCCACCCAGGCGCCCCACCATTTACTTATATCTTATTTAACTACTTTCATCAATGACTTACAGTTTTAAGTGTACAAGTCATTTGCCTCTGTGGTTTATTCCTAAGTATTTTATTCTTTTTTGATGGTATTGTAAATGGAATTATTTTCTTAATTTCCTTTTTGGATTGTATATTGTTAGTGTATAAAACGTAATTCATTTTTGTGTAATTTTGCACTTTGCTGAATTTGTTTACTAGCTCTAATAGGTGTGTGTGAGTATAAGATCATTTCATTTGTGAACAGAGATCATTTTACTTCTTTCTTCTCAATTTGGATCCCTAAAAGGCTGTGAAGGCTGTGGCTAGGACTTCTAGTTCTATAAAGAATAGAAGTGGCAAAAGGGGCATCCTTGTGTTGTTTCTGATCCTAAAGGGGACATTACCAGTTTTATACCATTTAATATCACTGCTTTTTAACAAATTGATTATGAAACGCTTTGGTGTGATCTTTGTGTTTTACCTTCCTGGGGTTTGTTGGGCTCCTTGCATTTATGGGTTTACAGTTTTTTATTAAACTTGGATAGTTTTAGCTATAATTTTTCAAATATTTTTTCTGACTCTTTCTTCTGTGTCTCCAAATATATCTTTAACTCCCAAAACATAATAGATCACATATTATCCTAGAGAGATTAATGATGCTCTTTGCATTTTTATAAAGTCTTTATTTCACTCTCTGTGCTTCAGATTAGATAGTTTCTGTTGCTATATATACTTTTAAGCTCATTTTTTTGGTGCCATCCAATCTACTGAATTTTTCATTTCAAATATTGTATTTTCAGCTTTAGAAGTTCCATTTGGTTCTTTTTTTTAATGTTATTTATCTTTTTTAACGTTTATTTATTTTTGAGACAGAGAGAGACAAAGCATGAACGGGGGAGGGTCAGAGAGAGGGAGACACAGAATCTGCAACAGGCTCCAGGCTCTGAGCCATCAGCCCAGAGCCTGACGTGGGGCTCGAACTCATGGACCGCGAGATCATGACCTGGGCTGAAGTCGGCCACCCAACCGACTGAGCCACCCAGGCGCCCCAATGTTTGTTTATTTTTGAGAGAGGAGGACAGAGAGACAGGGAGACAGAGAATCCCAAGCAGGCTCCACACTGTCAGTGCAGAGCCTGATGCGGGGCTCAAACTCACAAACTGTGAGATCATGACCTGAGCTGAAATCAAGAGTCAGACACTTAACCAACTGAGCCACAGGTGCCCCCCACCCTCCCATTTGGTTCTTTTGTATATCTTCCTTTTCTTTCTTCAATATGTTCATGTTTGTTTTCTTTTAAATTCTTGAACTTACTGTTCTAAAGTCCTTATTTGCTAATTCCATCATCTCTAGCATTTATCGATCTGCTTTAATTGATTTTTCTTTTGGTCATGGATCATATTCTTCTTGCATTTTTTAATATCTAGTAAATTTGATTCTTTAAAAAATTTTTTTTAAAGTTTATTTATTTTGAGAGTGAGAGACAGAGAGAGCGAGCAGGGGAAGGGCAGACAGGGAGGGAGAGAGAGAGAATCCCAGGCAGGCTCCACACTGTCAGTGAGGAGCCCAATGCAGCACTTCAACTCACAAACTGTGAGATCATGACCTGAGCTGAAACCAAGAGTCTGATACTTAACCGACTGAGCCACCCAGGTGCCCCAAATTCAAATTTTTTGTTTAAATTAATTTTTTTTAATTTTATTTTAGAAAGGGAGAGCAGGTGGGGGGGGGAGAGGGGGGAGAGAGAGAGAGAGAGAGGAGAGAGAGAGAGAGAGAGAGAGAGAGAGAGAGAGAGAGAGAGAGAGAATCTCCAGCAGGCTCCACATTCAGTGCAAAGCCCGATGCAGGGTTCGATCCCATGGCCCTGGGGTCATGACCTGAGCTGTAATCAAGAATTGGATGCTCAACTCAATGAGCCACATAGGTATCCTGCAAATTTTACTCTTGACATAATAAATACTATGTTGTTAAATGTTGGATTTTGTTTCCTTCCTTTGAAGAGATTTTTTTTTTTTCTGGCAGGCAAATAAATTACTTGTGGATTAGCTTGATCTTTCTGAAGCTTGTTTTAAAGCTCTGTTAGGTTAATTCTAAAATAGCCTTATTCTAGGACTAATTTACCCCTGGAACCAATGTATGATCCTTCTGTAGTCTCTTGAATGCCCCAAATGATCCATGAATAGTCAACTAAGAGCAGCCTCAACCTTGGCCAGGAACAACTTGAATGTGTCCTAGCCCTATGTGATCTCTGGGAATCATTCAGTTTATCTCCACTGTCATTCTCTACCCAGTATTGTAGAATTTCACCATATGCTTATGTGGTTTAGTATTCAACAGATTGAAGGGGAGACCCTTCAATTTGGAATTCTTTCTTTGCATCTCCATGTTGTCTGGTACTTTGCCCTGAAATTCATGCCACATCAGCTCTTTGAACTCTGATTTCTGTCATCTCAACTCAGTGAGTCTGTGGTGCCCTGCTTAAGTTCTCCCTCCCTACACTGCAATATAGAAAGGGCCTTTAGGCAGAAAGCTTGAGAAGTCATACGGCCAAGTTCAGTGTTATTTTTTCTCTCAGGTTTCACACTCCTGTTATTACCTGTTGTACAGTGTCTGAAAACATTTGTTTCATATATTTAGACTAGTTTTATAGTTGTTTATGAAGGAGGGTAAGTGTGTGATCCCAGGTAATTTATCATGGCCCAAAACAGAACCCCTTAACTTTATTGCTTAAATTATACCTTACAAGATTAAAGCCTATCATAGGTCATACTACAAAGAAATGGAAAAGTTGTTGAAATCTGCCTGTCTCTATCTCCTAGCAGAAAGACACAACATGCCTTGACATCAGAGAGAGGAAGCAGATTTATTTTTAATATCTAAACATTTACTTTCAAATACAGTAAGGCATTTTAATGCAACAGTCTCTTTCCGTGTTTTACATTTTGATGTACAAAGCTGCAGTAATTAATCACTATTTATTGGATATATGGTAGAGAGATAACTTGTCTCTCTAGTTCACAAATTCTTTGACAGAGATATACTGTGTTACAGGCAAAAAGCCTTATCTGTCTATGGATCTCATTTAGATGACCAGATTCTAAAATTCAAACTGGATTCTGATGCCAGGCTTTGGGGGATTTGGGTAAAAAGGGGAATTTTATTTTGCATGCAAGTGGGATGTGAACTGTTATACCCAGAAAGTAGACTGTGGCTATTTTCAAAAAAAGTTACAATATTTCCCATTCCACATGTTCTTACAGAACCTTGCTGTTTCCCTACCAAGAAGTGGAGTTTATGTTCTCTCTCCTTGAACTTGGACAACAGGCCTTTGTGACTGCCTCAGTTAAAAAAAATATGACACAAGTAGTATCATGTTATTTCTGAGGCTCGGCCAGAAAAGATAACATAGCTCCTACCTGGCTCACTCTTGGGACTCACACCTTTGAGGCCCTGTGCTACCATGTAAGAAATACAGCTAATCTAAAGCCACTGTGCTGGAGAGACTGAGATGCATGAGGAGCTCTACCAGTTCCAGCTCCCAGCTGTTCAAGTCTTCCTGTTCCAAGACCAGATATGTCAGTGGGCAAGTCTGTGAGGTGACTCCTGCAGTGGTCACTATCTGATTGCAACCACGTGGGAGACTCCCAAGTGAGAAGTGGCAAGCTAAGTCCATCCAATCCCCAGAGTGCTAAGAGACAAGTGAAATATGCTCTTTTTGTGGCATTAAGTTTTAGGTCATTTGTTTTACAGCATTAGATGAGTGGAACACTGAATGTGGGATGCCTGTGGGGATGTCCAAGCAGGTGAGAGGATATATGAATACACAGAAGAAAGGCCCAATGTTGAAGATATTAATTTATGATTTGTTGGTAAGCGAAACCATGGCACTGGTTGAGACTGCCAGTTAAGGGACTAAAGAATAAGAAAAGATAGCTTAGTACAGAAACCCAAGGAATTTAAATATTTAAATGTGGGGTGGAGAAAGAAGAACTTAGGAATTGCCACAGAGGCAGAAGGAAAACCAGGACAATGTTAAGACAGGGATAACTAGAGAAGAGAGTGTTTCAACACAAAGGGAGCTGTCAATTGTGATGAAACTGCCAACAGGTTTTAAGAAATAAAAGTGTCCATTTTGGATTTTGCAACATAGACATCATTGGTGATTTGGGCAAGTACAGTCTGTATGGAGTGCAGGGAGAGGAAAGAAGGAAAAGTCCAAATGTTATGGGTGAGAGATTAGGAAATACAGATATTAAATATGGAAAATTCTTTTAATATGTTGGATATGAAGATAAAGACAAAAATTATAAATAAAGGGAAATTAGAAAAAAATTTACTACACCTAAAGTAATTTCTTTGTGCTTAGAATTTAGTCTTGAAGATACATTTTTTTTTGGTGTTTTATTTTAATTTTTTAATTTAATTTAAATTTTTTATTAAGTAAACTCTATGTCCAACATGGGGCTCGAACTCACGACCCTGAGATCAAGAGTCACATGCTTTATTGACTGAGTCAGCTAGGCACCCCTTGAAGACACATTTTCATGGAATCTACAATTAAGACTTCAAAAAACTTGTCTAGGGAATTAAAAGCTTAATTCAACACAGGCATATCTCTTCCACTACCTGAAACACGGTAACACTATCACAAGGCTTTCTTAGGCAATTCTATGGCAAAAAAATAAATTACTATGCTGCTGCTTGAAGGGCTTAAGGAATTTTTTTTTATTATAACTTATTTATGTATGTATGTATGTATGTATGTATGTATGTATGTATGTATGTATATCTATTTATTTATTTTGGGAGAGACAAAGTGAGAGAGGGAAGGGGGAGAGAGGGAGAGAGTGAGAATCCCAAGCAGGCTCTGCACTGTCAGTGCAAGCCTGATGTGGGGCTTGATCTCAGGAACTGTGAAATCATGACCTGTACTGAAATCAAGAATCTGATGCTTAACTGACTGAGGCACCCAGGCGCCCCAGGCTTAAGGAATTTCCAAGCTAAGTAGATAGCTGAGAGCATACAGCTGAATGGTGAGAAATTACAGAAAAAAACATAGGATATTTTTCACATTAATAGAACTCAACTCATTAAATTGGTTTGACATTTGGCTTAAGCTAAATGTAGCCTAAGACTCTCTACTGCACTTACCCGTTGTTGGTGAACAATGTTTTTGTGCTCACGTGCCACACGTGTAGCCCATTTTCGAGCCTCCTTGTTTAGACTGTGCTCCTCTGTGGTTCCAGTTTCTGATTCTAATTGTCGGCTCTACAACGTAAAAGAGAACAGAGACCAAATACTGTTATCCGTACTGAACTCACTACTGTTTGTAAGTGGACCAGAGGGCCTTCACTTAATCAGCACTCTAACCAAGCCATGCTCCACTACTGTGGGAAGCAATGTCTCATGTCAGAACATCAGCAGAAAACTAAGAGGACGGAATGAAACCATAAATGACCACAGGTTTTTCTGTTTTGTTTTGTTTGTCTTATACTGCTTAATATCAAAGCTGCATCTCTAATACTGCGTGTGAAGAAAAGCTAGCTAACCAAAGAAGAAAAAAAAAAGTATTCATGCCAATCTACTATGACACTAAATAGTTGCATAGTTGAAATGGAAACAACCCAATAGTTTCAATGGCATTAAAAAAAAGAATCAATGGGTAGAAGCACAAAGAACAAAATAATACAGTAACAGCAACAGAAGCTTTCTGTCCATGAAAATACTGGGTTTACTTTAGTTTTAGGTCCATAACCAATTCACCAAAACCCCTCAAACCAGTTTTTGCCCTTCCTCTGGACTTCAGTGTCATAGGAAATATAGGGGTGCTAGATTAAATGATCAGTAAGGGTTTCTTCTAGCCCTAAAATACTATTACTCTGTTTCACAAAGAACACACTTCAAAATCTAAATTAACAACAGTAATAGTTTAACTTCTACTGTACAAAGTATTGTGAAAAGTGTTTCATGTAATATTTACAACCTTATGAGATGGGTCATACAGCCACCTGATAGAAAAGAAAACTGAGGCTCAGAGAGGTTAAGTAAACTTTCTGGTGTCTACCAGATATTAATTGTTACGACTTTGATTATACAAGTCTGATTCCAGAATCAGAACTATTAACCAATAAACTATTTCAATTTCCCCTAAATTCTTAAGAACCCATGAAAAAATGTAAAATTGGGAAAGCAAACAATTTCTTAAATATGAATTATCCAAAGAGGATTTTAATAGAAGCAAAATTTACAGTGGAAAGATTTTAGAAAACTGACTTTTCTAAGGCTACAAAGCTCAAAATTGGTAAAGGAGAATTTGTTAAACTGGATTAAAACAGTATTTCTGTTGGGAGGATTGTAGGCAAGGGTGAAAAACTTTTACTCTATGCAGACATTTCAGTTAAAGCTAGATTATACAATGATAAATGCATTGAAATAGAGGAAAAGAATCAAAATCAAAATCTAAGCAACTTCACAATTACATTTTATATTCTTTCTTTTACTTTAATTTTTTTAAATTTATATCCAAATTAGCATATAATGCAACAATGATTTCAGGACTAGATTCCTTAATGCCCCTTACCCATTTAGTCCATCCCCCCTCCCACAACCCCTCCAGTAACCCTCTGTTTGTCCTCCATATTTCAGAGTCTCTTATGTTTTGTCCCCCTCCCTCTTTTTATATTATTTTTGTTTCCCTTCCCTTATGTTCATCTGTTTTGTCTCTTAAAGTCCTCATATGAGTGAAGTCATATATTTGTCTTTCTCTAATTTTGCTTAGCATAATACCCTCCAGTTCCAACCATGTAGTTGTAAATGGCAAGATTTCATTCTTTTTGTTTGCCAAGTAATACTCATTGTGTGTGTGTGTGTGTGTGTGTATACACCTCATCTTCTTTGTCCATTCATCCATCAATGGACATTTGGGCTCTTTCCATACTTTGGCTATTGTTGATAGTGCTGCTATAAACATGGGGATACATATGTCCCTTCAAAACAGCACACCTGTATGCCTTGGATAAATAGCTAGTAGTGCAATTTCTGGGTCATAGGACAGTTCTACTTTTAATTTTCTGAGGAACCTCCATACTATTTTCCAGAGTGGTTGCACCAGCTTGCATTCCCATACATTTTATATTCTGATTCATTCTTTGGGCTATTAGGAACCTGGGAATCACCTTTATTATTATATTTTGCTTTGTAAAAGGATCTAGGCATTTAAATTTTAATCCATCCTCAGAAATCAGGGTTAAAATGTTAATCCCTGCATGCAGACTTCAAGTGCAGCCTACATTAGTCAGAGGAATCTAATGTATAAATGGAATGCCAGAAACGTGTATTTTCAAGAGCCCAGGTTTAGGTTTTTAAGTCAGACAGACTTAGTTTTAATCCTCTCTATGCTATTTGTTAGCTTTATGATCTTGGGCACGTTATTAATCTGAGTCTTACTTACATCTGAATATTGGTAAAAATGCCTATTTCATAAGGGTTATTAAGATAAATGAGTTCATATTATGAATATTCTCTTATAGTACATATACATATTAAGTATCCTATAAATGGTAATTGTTAATGCTAAAGACCCACGTGAAAATTACTTAAAACAAAATCTCATTACTGTTAACAAGAAATTCCAAATAATTTCTAGGTTCTTGTTAGCCCAATAAGTGAATCAGAAATAAGACTGAAGATATGTTGAAAGATCAAGGCAGATCTCAAAGTGAATGAACTTCTAGGGAGTAGATCAGATGAGAAAGGAGACAGTTGATGGAGAAATTGGATTTTCATTACTTAGCAACATTTTAGGAATAGGTAAATGGGTTTAAATGTGCTAGTTGCAGATAAGGCCATAGCCCTACCTGTCCACATATAATTTGTGCCTTTTAATGGAATATTTCCCGTGCTTAAGAGCTGAGGAAGCAAAGATGGGTTTTTCCCCCCTTTCTCTTTGGGTTTACTATTACTCAGACAGGAGTGCCCAATGGTCAGGACAGACAACAAATGCCACTGACTGGGAGATATGAGTTTATAGTTCAAATTCAGATTAATTTTTTTCATGAATTTTACAATCAAGCCATGGAAAGACAAATGGAAGCAACCTACAACTCAGGTCTAGGCAAATGGGAATTTCATACACGGCAAACACGTCCCAGGGTGTTAAACAATACACAGAGAAATGTTCTATTGCCACCGCTATCATCTGAGATTGATATATATCAGGATCCAGTGTCGATCAGATGGTGGTGTTAGCAGTGGTTGATTCTACCAAAGAAACTGCTAGTGACTGCTTCTTTTTGAAATGTTAGCTAATTTAATCTTTAGTTCATTCTTTTAACATTTTTCCTTTACCTCTCAAAAATGTAGTTGAAACATACAAGAATAACATATATAAGCTATTAAACACAAATATTTCAAGAGCATTGTTATCTTCCTGAAGCAGAATATGAGAACTTAAAAATTATGTGCCAAACAATACTGTAGCCTAGCTCTGAAAAAATTCACTTGTTGAACTTGATTATTTTTAAAGAGACATAAATAACAGTATCACAATTCTCAGAAAAATAGTGGCACAAAAATAATTCAAATAAATTACAAACTGAAGAGAAATGCTGTAAAAGGACTTTCCTATCAATTTTTAAGTATAGGGTAGGTAGTTTTTCATTTGTCATTTGTCAGATTGGGTTTTTGATAAGTTAGGTCCAGTAAGTGTGATCCTTGAGATCTTTAGAAACATTAGATTTTAGAAATCATAGAAGTTTTAGTAAAAAAAAAAAAAAAAAAATTACAAAAGCAAATAGGTCTTTTCCTGGGAAATAAATGTAAATCTAAAAACAAGCCTATGCTGTTCCCTCCAGATAATATAGCTTCCTTATTGTTTTTTGTATCAGTCTTCAAATCTCAGTTCAAGTGCTATGTTCTCTGTGAAACATTCCCTGACTTTGCAGACTCAGGGGGTCCTTCATTTTTTAACATATTTCCATTATATTAATTTATTCATTTGTTAGACATTTATTTACCTATTTTTTTTTGAGAGAGAACATGCATGCGTGTGCATACAGAAGGACAGAGGGAGAAGGAGAGAGAAAATCTCTCCATGCTCAGAAAGCACCGAGGCCAACACCGGGCTTAATCTCACAACTGAGAGATCATGACCTGAGATGAAATCAAGAGTTGGATGATTAACCGACTCAGTGATCCAGGTGCCCCTATTCACTTGTCAGACATTTATTGAGTGGCTACTGTCAGGCAAATATCACATTATACTGTGACTGCTGGCATGTATGCTTCCGATTTGTCTTTAGGCAATTTGAGGACTTGAACCCTCAGTTAAATTTGGCTAAACAAATAAAACCTAATGCCTTTATTCTAAAGTGAGGCCACCAGATTATTGGAATGGTGCTTAAAGAGATTACCAGACATAAACATACATTAGAATCAGTTCCTAACTGATAAAAGAAAGATTATTTTGTATATGGAAGAACAGAAGAAGAAAGAGAACTAATTTATTAAGTGTCATGTATTTTAATGTAGGTTCTCAAAGTGGACTTAAGATTGAGATCCTTCTCTCCCTTGTACAATAAAAGGATTGCTTTTTCTTCTTTAAATGCCCACTATAGGGGCGCCTGGGTGGCGCAGTCGGTTAAGCATCGGACTTCAGCCAGGTCACGATCTCGCAGTCCGTGAATTCGAGCCCCGCGTCAGGCTCTGGGCTGACGGCTTAGAGCCTGGAGCCTGTTTCCGATTCTGTGTCTCCCTCTCTCTGCCCCTCCCCTGTTCATGCTCTGTCTCTCTCTGTCCCAAAAATAAATAAACGTTGAAAAAAAAAAAAATTTAAATGCCCACTATAAAATTCATTCAAAATAGAAAACTGAGGAAGGAAATTTTTTTGGATCTCCAAATTAAGGGATTTTTGTAACTTTTATTTTATGAAATTTATTTGTTCCTTAAAAAGTAGCCATTGAAATCTGAAGTACATTTATTCTTCAAATACATTTACATTGTATGTTTATTCCCCAAAGGGACCTGGCTGTGTCATCCTGACTAGCATATTTCACCTCCTCTCTAGGCCTTAGCTTTCTCACCTGAAAATCAAGACATCTAAAGATGAGATGAAATCTCAGATTCTTACTACTGCTGCAATTAAGTTTAATATAACAGACTGACTCATGCCTTATCTGTAAGCAGTGGTAACACTGTGTTTCTCTGGGCAAGAGACTCAGAGAGGGGCACCTGGGTGGCTCAGTAAGTTAAGCATCTGACTTCGGCTCAGGTCATGATCTCTCAGTTGGTGAGTTCAAGCCCCACGTCAGGCTCTGTGCTGACAGCTGGATCCTGGAGGCTGATTCAGATTCTGTGTCTCCCCCTCTCATGCTCTGCCTCTCAATGATAAATAAATGTTAAAAAAAAAAAAAAAAAAGAGACTCAGGGATTTGCTATTCTACTGCTACTGCTCCGAGCACCAAATGTCTTCTGAGCATCATCTGAAAGCCTAGCCTAACCCAAGAGTAGAAGGGCCTCTATAAAATTTTAAAAAATATTTGGGGCACCTGGGTGGCTCAGTCAGTTAAACATCCAACTCTTGATTTTGGCTCAGGTCATACATAATCCCATGGTTTGTGAAATCCAGCCTGGTGCTGGACTGTGCTGGCAGTGCAAAGCCTGCTTGGGATTCTTTCTCTCTCTCCCTCTTTGCCCCTCCCTGCTTGGTGCTCATGCTCTCTCTCTCTCAAAATAAATAAATTTTTAAAGATTTAAAAAACATTCTTAAAACATAATTGTAATTTTAAATTCATGACAGGACATAATTCTTAGGAGGCACTGGGGATGAGCAATATAAAAACTATTTGGGGCACCTTGGTGGCTCAGTCCATTAAACATCCAACTTTGGCTCAGGTCATGATTTCACATTTTGTGGGTTTGGGCCCTGCACTGGGCTCTGTGCTGACAGCTCAGAGCCTGGAGCCTGTTTCAGATTCTGTGTGTCTCTCTCTCTCTCTCTGCCCCTTCCCTGCCTACACTTTGTCTCTCTCTCTCTCTCTCTCTCTCTCTCTCTCTCTCTCTCAAAAATAAACATAAAAAAAAATTTTGTTTTAACTATTTGATGGGAGGTGCAGGATGTCAAATCTCTGAGATGGCCAGGAACTGTAGATACTGCAAATATTAGATAGCCATGACATAATGAGAAAAAAAGTTTAATTCATGTCTGTATAAGTCTATTTACATAGAGCTCTGTGTCCACATTGACATAAGTATGTTCCTGCAGAGAAATGTTTAGAAGGCTACTAACAAAATCCTATCAGTGGTTACCTTTGAATAGTGACAGTTCAGGTGAAAACTTATTTTATGCTTTTTTATAATTAGAAAAACCATAAAGTTATGTTAATTTTTTATTTTTTTTTTTTTAATTTTTTTTTTCAACGTTTATTTATTTTTGGGACAGAGAGAGACAGAGCATGAACGGGGGAGGGGCAGAGAGAGAGGGAGACACAGAATCGGAAACAGGCTCCAGGCTCTGAGCCATCAGCCCAGAGCCTGACGCGGGGCTCGAACTCACGGACCGCGAGATCGTGACCTGGCTGAAGTCGGACGCTTAACCGACTGCGCCACCCAGGCGCCCCAAGTTATGTTAATTTTTTAAAAGGGTACCATTTATTGCATATTTAAGCTCTCTGCTAACTGCTTTACATGTATTATTTCATTAATTCTCAAAATAATCCTAATAGAGATTCTCAATTTATAGGTGTGGAATTCTAGGCTTAGAAATGGTATGTGTCTTTCCTAAAGCCATTAAGTGGCAAATTTAGAGCTTATATTGAGATCTTTTTGACTTCAGATTCCTTGCTATCTTATGACCTAATATGTCTTATGTCCCAATAATTGTTCTATTTAGTTAATGCTAATATTGATAAAATAGACAAAGGCAGTAATATTGAAAAAAGGCATTCCTAAAATACAAATTTCCTTTGAATGAAACTTTGGGTAGGTATTTACTTAGAGGTAAGACATCCATTTTTTTTTTTTTAAAGTTTATTTATTTTGAGATAGAGAGCACTAGCAGGGGAGGGGCAGAGAAAGAGGGAGAGAAAGAGAATCCCAAACAGGCTCTGCACTGTCAGCACAGAGCCTGATGTGGGGCTTGGACTTACGAACTGTGAGATCATGACCTGAGTCAAAACCAAGAGTCTGATACTTAACTGACTGAGTCACCCAGATGCCCCTGATTTCATTTTGTTTTTAGAAAACAAAAGCCAAACTATTTCAAATGAGTTTAAGAAGGCCTTCAGAGACTAGCAATATTAAAATTTTTGAATTTTTTTTTTAAATATGAAATTTATTGTCAATCTGGTTTCCATACAACACCCAGTGCTCATCCCAAAAGGTGCCCTCCTCAATGCCCATCACCCACTTTCCCCTCCCTCCCACCTCCCATCAACCCTCAGTTTATTCTCAGTTTTTAAGAGTCTCTTATGGTTTGGCTCCCTCCCTCTCTAACTTTTTTTTTTCCCTCCCCTCCCCTATGGTCTTCTGTTAAGTTTCTCAGGATCCACATAAGAGTGAAAACATATGGTATCTGTCTTTCTCTGTATGACTTATTTCACTTAGCATAAAACTCTCCAATTCCATCCACGTTGCTACAAAAGGCCATATTTCATTCTTTCTCATTGCCACGTAGTATTCCATTGTGTATATAAACCACAACTTCTTATTTATCATTAAAAGTTTTTTAAAAAATGTTTATTTGGGGCGCCTGGGTGGCGCAGTCGGTTAAGCGTCCGACTTCAGCCAGGTCACGATCTCGCGGTCCGTGAGTTCGAGCCCCGCGTCGGGCTCTGGGCTGATGGCTCAGAGCCTGGAGCCTGTTTCCAATTCTGTGTCTCCCTCTCTCTCTGCCCTTCCCCCGTTCATGCTGTGTCTCTCTCTGTCCCAAAAATAAATAAACGTTGAAAAAAAAATTAAAAAAAAAATAAATAAATAAAAATAAAAAATAAAAAATGTTTATTTATTTTTGAGAGAGACAGAGTGCAAGCCGGGGAGGGGCAGAGAGAGAGGGACACAGAATATAAAGCAGGTTCCAGGCTCTGAGCTGTCAGCACAGAACCCAAGACAGGGCTTGAACCCACAAATCGTGTGATCGTGACCTGAGCCAAAGTTGGATGCTTAACTAACTGAGCCACCCAGGTGCCCCTGGCTTCCTTTTTCAACATTACTGTGGCTACTTGGGGTCTTTTCTGGTTTCACACAAATTTTGAATTGTTTGTTCTAGCTCTGTGAAGAATGTTAGTGTTATTTTGACAGGGATTGCATTGGCTGTATAGATCGCTTTGGGTAGTATTGACATTTTAACAATATTTGTTCTTCTAATCCATGAGCATGGAATGTTTCTCCATTTCTTTGTGTCTTCTTCAATTTCTTTCATCATTAGCTTTCTAGAGGTTTTAGCATACAGATCTTTTACCTCTTCAGTTAGGTTTATTCCTAGGTATTTTATGGTTTTTG
Organism: Leopardus geoffroyi; assembly: GCF_018350155.1. Classification (NCBI taxonomy): domain Eukaryota; kingdom Metazoa; phylum Chordata; class Mammalia; order Carnivora; family Felidae; genus Leopardus; species Leopardus geoffroyi. The sequence continues at coordinate 58,898,723 of NC_059329.1, read as the reverse complement.
GTGGAAGTGTAAATGGGATTGATTCCTTGGTTTCTCTTTCTGCTGCTTCATTATTGTATAGAAATGCAACTGAGTTTTGTATGTTAAGTTACCAATTTTTATATAATATAGTATTAAAATAGTCTTTTCAAATTTATAAAGTTATTAAATAACTTTAATGATATTTCAGTTCACTTTAAGATTAACGTAGGGACACAGCAATGTTCAGAAAGTTATCAGAGCATATGCTCAGAAGGGCAAGTGAGTAGGGACAGATAAGCTGATTTTCACACAAGAAACATTGTCATTATTTTTCAACTCTGTTACCAAAATATAACCATTCAAAAGAGAGATAAAGAGATGGTCATATGTGATGAATGAAAAGAACACAGTAAAATACAAGCATTTCAAACCAATTTCAAAAAAAGATAACGTGGGGTGCCTGGGTGGCTCAGTCGGTTAAGCGTCCCACTTCGGCTCAGGTCATGATCTCGTGGTCTGTGAGTTCGAGCCCCGCATCGGGCTCTGTGCTGACAGCTCAGAGCCTGGAACCTGCTTCGGATTCTGTGTGTGTGTCTCTCTCTCTCTGCCCCTCCCCTGCTCATGCTCTGTCTCTCTCTGTTTCAAAAATAAATAAATGTTAAAAAAAAATTAAAAAAAAAGATAACGTTAGGGTTGATAAGCCAATGTCATGTGCCAGGAACAATCTAGTTATTAACCCTCATTCAAGGGATTTGTACTACTTGTATTTTTTAGTTTATATTTATTGTGCTAAATATTTAATCCATTTTATTTTTTATGAAATTTAATAATATACTGTTATTTCAAGAAAGTTAATTTTCACTTCTTCTGAAAAGGGCTTTTGCAAGTAAAAAGCATCTGGATTTTTATAGGTTATTGTATTTCTAGTACTCGTGTTTATATAGGTTCACAATCCCATAATTTTGAAATTCAAAATACTTGGAAAATCAGGTTTTACTTTTTAGTTAAGTTTGGAGTCACAGCTCATTCAGGGCAAAATCTGACTTGAACTGAAGAGAGGTTATTTATAATTCTTATTTATGTTACTTAGTACGCCTATTCAAATGTTTTACTGCAAAAATACTGTGCTTGATCAGGGAGTTCTTCTCCATACCTTGCTAGGGTATTATACAATATACGATATACAGAAAACTCTTCTAAAACCTAAACTTTTTATTTTATTTTACTTTTATTTTATTTTTTAAAAGATTTTATTTTTGGGGTGCCTGGGTGGCTCAGTCGGGTAAGCATCCAACTTCAGCTCAGATCATGATTTCATGGTTTGTGGGTTCGGGCCCCGTGTCAGGCTCTGTGCTGACAGCTCAGAACCTGGAGCTGCTTCGGATTCTGTGTCTCCTTCTCTCTCCGTCCCTCCCCTGCTCACACATGCGCTCTCTCTCTCTCTCCCTCTCTCTCTCAAAAATAAACAAACATTAAAAAAAAAGATTTTATTTTTAAGTAATCTCTACACTCAACGTAGGCTCAAACTCACAGCCCCCATATCAATAGTCATAATGCTCTACCGACTGCGCCTGCCAGGCACCCCTAAAAATCCTAAAAATGGTACCTATGTTATTGATTGATTGATTCAAAATATTTTGTTTTTAAAAAATATGGAACGCTTCATGAATTTGTGTGTCATCCTTGAGCAGGGACCATGCTAAACTTCTCTGTATTGTCCCAATTTTTGTATATGTACTGCTGAAAGCACCGAAAAATTCTGATTTTTGAAACACACCTGACCTGAAGACTTTTGATGAGAGATTGTGGCCCTCTAAGCCACATATTCTAAATATATAGCACAACTTGGAAAGAAGTGGAGCAGACTACACTTGGATGGCAGCTCTTGTGCTTAGAAGAGATGCAGGAACTCATCTGGATAGCTGGGTTGAGCATGTACAGTCTCTTAGGGAAGCACACTAGAGGTGTTAGAATACCAAAAGTAATTCTAAGAGACAATCATGCCCTTCAGTAATGACATGAAAGCAACATGAAAAACAATAAAAATGCTTGTATCTGACATTCTAAACAGATCTTGAGGCATGACTGGTTGGAAAAGCCACATGAGAATATGTCTATTTTTGTAGCTCTCACAGAGACTTTATTTTAAGAGCTATAATCTCAGGCCAGATAAAAAAATGAATGTTCCAGTCTCCTTAGTGTCGGTACCAAGGCATCTATGGAAAGCTCTGGATACATGTGGATGGTTAGAGAAAGCACCAAACCAGAGAAAGCACCAAGACTCATTATATAGGTGGTAGGTTTTCAACAAAGAGCAAGTAAGTCCTTTTTGAAGAACACAGGACAGCCTCCTCTGAACAGCTGACTGCCAGCACTGCTGTTTCTGGAGAGCAACACTCAGGTCTATAATCGGAGCCTTTCATTTTTGGATATTGTGGTCAGTATATGGGTAGGAGGATGGTACCTATTTACCCACGAGTAGGATTTTCCACAAATTCTCTATCACAGTGCTATCATGTTCAGGTGTCAATGCTATAGCACTGCGTATGCAATGTAAGATTTCCAACAGCAGATAAAGCCACTCATTAACAATGAGAATTTTCAGGTAATTTACCTGTAGGGTATATTGATCCCATATAATCTTGTATAGACAAGGATAATTTTTGGTAAATATTTATTTTTTCTTGGTTTATTGAGAAATAATTGACATACATCACTGTATAAGTTTAAGGTATACAGCATGTTGGTTTGATTTATATATATTGCACATATTTTTAATAGATGCATAAAATGCCACACTTAAGTGAAAATTTAATGTGCAAAAGTCCTAAATTACAGCAAATGGCTATTTTACTTACTATAACTTTTATTTACTTATTTTTTATTTATTTTTGAGAGGGTACAAGTGGGGATGAGTGGGAGGGGGACAGAGGATCTGAAGCAGGCTCTGAGCTGATAGGTTGAAAGCAGCAAGCCCAATACAGGGCTTGAACTCACAAACAATGAGATCCCGACTTGAGTCAAAGTTGGATACTCAGCTGACTGAGCCACCCAGGTGCCCCTTACTATAACTTTTAATTTTTAGACAGTAGAATTAAATATCACAAGTAGTGGCTAAAATAACAGGAAAAGATCATATATCAGGAATTTGTCAGCTTTTTTTTTTTTTGATGTTTGTGACACTGTGATAAAAATGTCAGTTTGTGATATCTGTGAAGATCTTATTATTTGCAGTTCAGGAAAGGGTATTCTCATCCTCACCAGAAAATTTGGGAGAAAAGTTTCCTTAGGTTTTTTCTGTCTTTATATGTAGACACGTGTGTTTCCTGTATTATACCATCCCATCCCAGGCTGAAATAGGATAGGAGGTCCTTTTCAAAGGATGTGAGGAAATGTCCTTAAAGGCACACATCACTAGTTCTGGTAATGGAAGGGACATTGAGATGTATGTAGGGCAGACGTACTGAAAAGTACCAGTTATGTTCTTATGATAAGAGTAAGAATGGACACTAATTGTTTGCTACTGGCTGTTGTTTATTCCACACAGATTGCCTTTTAAGTTCATAAACTGTTAACAGAGAGGTTGATGAGATCTACATTGTGGAATAAAAAGGGAGAGCAGAAGTCCCAAGGGACAATCAATACGGGACTTAAGAGCAGAGGGGCCAGGATTACAAAAGTGTTGTAAGATTTCATTATCTTTATACTGTCTTCCATATTTGATATTTTGGTATTTCCTATAGCAATTAGGGGCAAAACTTAAAAAAGTGAAATATGATTGTCTTGTAGAAAGATAGGGGGGGAAAAGACAGTCAACATTTATTCTGTACCACCTATATGCTAGGCATATAGAGTCAAATGCTTAAAGAAGCTCATTTAATTTTCAAACCAAGTAAAGTTTTTAACATTTTATATCTGACAAAGCTGAATCAGAGAGGTGAAATATATATAAACACATAAATAAAGTAAGCACAGCTAGCAAACGGCATAGCTAGGATTCGACTCCAAAGCCCATGATTTCTCATTGTACGACACCTGTATGAATCTCTAACGCAAGCATGACCCATTTGACAGCTGAATGACTCTCCAAAATTGAGATCTTAATATATGTACTTGTCAATTCTCCCTCATAGAACATCCTATTTTGGGGAAGGAGGAAGGGAAATTTTAGGGTACATCTCATATCCTTCTTGGAATAATCTTGCATTAAAAACTTTCAGCAAAAAAAGGTGAAAATTACTCTTTCTAGAAAGGATTTTTGACTTACTGGTATCATCTGAAAAATGTTATTTGAGGATATAAAGACAGGACACTTTGGAAATCAGTAACTCTATATGGAAATAAAGACAAGGAATTCTTTCAGTGTTAACCATGAGATAGCAATTATGTCACATGAAACAAAACTTGCCACTCATCATTGTTACTCATAACCACTGTGTCTTTATAAAACCATTTTGCTCAGTTTTTTTTTTTTTTTTTGGTATATCATTTTAAGGCATAAGTCAAAATAATCATATATTGGGGCGCCTGGGTGGCTCAGTCGGTTAAGCGTCCGACTTCAGCTCAGGTCATGATCTCGCAGTCTGTGAGTTTGAGCCCCACGTTGGGCTCTGTGCTGACAGCTCGGAGCCTGGAGCCTGTCTCAGATTCTGTGTCTCCCTTTCTCTCTGACCCTCCCCGCTTCATGCTCTCTCTCTCTCTGTCTCAAAAATAAATAAATGTTAACAAAATTAAAAAAAATCATATATTAAAATAAAATGACAAGAAATTTCGATTCAACAGCAAGTAAAAGATAAACCAAAAAAAAAAAAAAAAAGGCGGGGGGGGGGGGCGGGTAACAATCATTTCATGTCTTAATTAATTTTGACAGTAATATGTGACTGTTTTCATTTGGACAGTTTGGACTTTTGCAGGAAAAATACTGCAATTTGAACTGGGTCATATTAAAAAAGGCTTCAGTTTTCTCCTTGATAAAGGCAAGATTAGCTCTACAATCCTTTCCAGCACATCTGTTGAGGAAAACTAAGGTGCTTCAGACAAGATGAAAAATGAGAAGTTCAATCTTTTCACTATAAATAGGAAAGAAAAACCTTAATTTATATTAAGGAAAATGGAAAGCCCCAGTTTATGCATTCAGTGGCCTCTTACACACACACACACACACACACACACACACACACACACACACACATTCTTAATCCCAATACCAGTCCCACCCTTCATTAACATGCAAACCCACACATCCCATCTCCCCCACCCTTGACCCACACCCCCCATATACCTCAGCTATGGTCATTCTCAGAGCACTGACAGGGGACAGCTCAATATCCACCAGCTGGGCAGCTTTTAAACTCTGCCCAGTAAAGATTGCACAAGGACAGAAAACAGCATAGTTAGAATCTTCAGGTTAACAGGGACACACAGCTAAGAACATTTAGCACAGTGTCTAGAAACAAAGGAGGATTTCAGATTGTAGTTGAGCCTTGGACAAGTAAGACGAGAGTCTACAGTTATTCTGAGTTTTTGAGGAAAATGGGCAAAGATAAAATAATTTAGTATTAGTCACAGTTTTAAGTCAAGCTCGGTGAACCTGTCCATACCCCATATCTTCTATTGCCCAGCTTTATTCCTTTCAGCTAAAGAAGTCAAATTATAGGACAACGTCACTGGGTGATTAAGCAAAAGCAGATTGATAAAAAGGGCACTAATATAAAGGGCAAGAGTTACAATCTAGAGAAAAATGCTGATTTCCTACATTTCTTTACATAGCCACTAACAGGGCTCCTTAAAATGCAAGAAAAGTAATGAAGATATCTCCAGCAAAGATTTCTATTAAACTGATAGCATGAAATTCTGAGATCATAAATTCCCCTGGTTCTGATTCTAGGTTTACTAAGAGACCTTATGAATAAAATTTGACTTCCCTCTTGGCCTGCCTACATGGAATGAATGTGCTAGATACGCCAACATGTGCTTTTTCAACTTGTAGAAGTTGATTGCCTTTATGTTATCAAATTAGCATTTTGGTTCTATTTTTTTTTTAATATAAATAATGGCAAACATTTTTCATTAGCTCAAGGATAAAATGTATGTTTAATGTCTGCTTTTTCAAAATTGCCAATTTGGCATTTATGTTAATGCTCTGACATTCTAAGAAATCTGAAAGGAATTATAAAGGGCCTGTAATTTTTTTAAAAGCCAAACAAAATATTTGCAGGCACATATTCACTCCTCTGTTTATTGATTCTATTCTGGTTAAAATTTAACCACTGGTTTCTTTGGAACTATGCACATGTGAAGAATTTCATGGATAGAAAGTATGATTTATATTTAAATTGAAAAAAAAATTTTATTGAGTACTTTTTCTTCTTCCCTCAGTTCAGTTTGCAGGTTTCCAGTACCGTGTCTTATAATTTAACCTTGTTTAAGTTGCTGGCATAAAGATACTGGGTTTTAGTCACATTTTAGAAAGAAGAAATGTCAGTTTCTCTGCATACTCACAGTTTTGTTATAAAATTAAGGAGACACACACTCAGCTTTTTCTGTCTAGTCCGAGGATAACAGTCATTTGAGCACAAACATTGCTTAAACAAATGGAATGAAAATCTGGAATTCCCTTACAGTATCACTGTCGCAGGGTTGGAACTGGAAGGGCTGGGGTTTGTGAAATACAGCATTCTCTTGTAAAAACAGCTGAAGATTATAGTCCCGTACGACCTAAAGAGAAAATAAAGTATCTTTAAGTCTTTAATAAGGTTAAGAAATCCAGTAATTGTATTTTAAAGCTTAAGACTTATTCTGCTGCTTTCCAAAAATGAGAAATCATCCAACACTATGTGACCAAAAGAAAATGATAATTATCCATTTTTTTTTTTCATTTTAGATAAGAGTTGTTACTTGTATGTCCTATTTTCTCAATAGTCTAAATATGGAAAGTACTAGTTTAGAAACTAGCCCAGATTTTGGGGCTAAATAATATGCAATATTTTAAGACAGCAAAAAGATAGTGATTATACAAAAAGCTGTTCTTTTTAATGGGGGCAGCGGAATGAAAATAGGAAACCACATTAGTCTCTTAGGTCTCTCCCAGTTATAAAATTTTGTAGACTTCTTAAAGTCTGCTATATGGAGATTGTCGCCCACTAGGAAACTGCTAGATAACACTCTACATAGCACAAAATCGCATTCAAAAAAAATTTTTTTTGAGTAGGCTCCATGCCCAAAGTGGGGCTTAAATTCACGACCCTGAGATCAAGAGTTGCATGCTCTACTGACTGAGCCAGCCAGAAACCCTACCAAATATTATTTTTATAGTATTTCTTGCCACCTTTTCTAGGTGGTTATTATTATTATTTTTTAAGATTTTAAAAAGTCTTTAAGTAATCTCTATACACCCAAGACGGGGCTTGAACTTACAACCCCCAAATCAAAAGTTATATGCTCCACTGACTGAGTCAGCCAGGTGCCCCTAGGAGGTTACATTCTAACTACCATCTTATTGCATACCAATAAGACAGACTAAAAGGAATTCATATAGAAGGGGAATTCTGATACACAGAATGCAGCAAAGCAGTACAGAAAGCCATCTGAAAAGACTTCATTGCACTATATACCCTGGGAATGAATGGAAATCAGCAACATTTGATTGTGCAGAAACCTATTTTCCATTTTGCCACAGTGCTTACTTACCCTTTACTTATCTTTCATTAGCACTTCTGCCAGAGGATGGGCAGAATATGAAAAATTTAAAGGAGCTCTGTAGCTATACCTTAGTAGTCCTCAGAAAAGGGTTTACTGAGAATATGGAGAAAGTAGGGGGTTATATTTTACATTTTATTTACCAGCACAAATCCAGTTCCCTATCGCTCATTCAGCAATTTATTGAGAGAGCTTACCAAACCCAATGTTTAATGCAGTGATGAGGGGAGAATATAGATGAATAAAGATGAATACACAAGGTTAATATCTTCAAGGAATTTATAATCTGGAAAGTGGGAGACCCAGACAATACACAGTTAAGTACACCGTGGAAGTATGTAGAGGGTACTTAGAGAACACAAAAGAGGATGATATTTAATCCAGACTGACGGGGTGAGATGGGGTGAGCAGAGTTTGGGAAAATTTTGTCAGGCAAGGCTGGCTGAATAAACATCTTCTCAAAGGTTAATGTGTTTTTTTTTTCTTTTCCTGGATTCCAGTTTTAAGCTGTGAAAGCTCTTGACACAGCCCTAAGAGCCTCACTAATCATCACGCAAAAAAAGTTAAGAGGATCATCCTTCTAGTTACAACCTTTTTTATATTTTTAACTTTATTATAACATATATAAAACTAGAGACAACGGTATAATGTATCCCCATGTAACCATCATCCAACTTCCAAAAATGGCCCCTCCTGCCCAATCTTGTTTCATTAATAGATCCAACTATCTCTTCCACCCCCAACTATACTGAAGCAAGTCTCAGACATATGCCTTAATCCATAATATTTCAATATGATATCTAAAATACAAGGACTCTTTTAAAAAACATACCCATCCAGGGGCGCCTGGGTGGCTCAGTTGGTTATGCATCTGACTCCTGATTTTGGCTCAGCTCATGATCTCTCAGTTTGTGAGTTTGAGCCCTTCATCAGGCTCTGAGCTGACAGTGTGGAGCCTGCTTAGGATTCGCTCTCTTTCTCTCTCTTTCTCTGCCTCTCCCCCTCTTGTGCTGTCTCTGTCTCTCTCTAAATAAATAAACTTAAAAAAAAAAAAACATGCTCATAAATTCTTATCTTTCAGTACTCACTCTAAATGTCAATGGACTAAATGCCCCAATCAAAAGACACAGGATAACAGAATGGATAGGAAAACAAGATCTATCTGTATGCTGTTTACAAGAGACCCACTTTAGACCTAAGGACACCTTCAGATTGAAAGTAAGGGAATGGAGAACCATCTATCATGCTAATGGTCAACAAAAGAAAGCCAGCGTAGCCATACTTATATCAGACAATCCAGACTTTAAAATAAAGACTGTAACAAGAGATGAAGAAGGGCATTATATCATAATTAAGGAAGGGGTCTATCCACCAAGAAGATCTAAGAATTGTAAGCATTTAGTCTCCAAATTTGGAGGTACTCAAATATATAAATCAATTAATCACAATATAAAGAAACTCATTGATAAGAATACCATAATAATAGGGGACTTCAACACCCCACTTACAGCAATAGATAGATCATCTAAATAGACAATGAACAAGGAAACAATGGTTCTGAATGACACACTGGACCAGATAGACCTAACAGATATATTCAGAATATTTCATCCTAAAGCAGTAGAATACACATTCTTCTCCAGTGCACATGGAACATTTTCCAGAATAGATCACATACTGGGGTACAAAAAGATGAAGATCATACTGTGCATATTTTCAGACCACAATGCTATGAAACTTGAAATCAACCACAAGAAAAAATGTGGAAAGATAACAAATACTTGGAGACTAAAGACCATCATACTATAGAATGAATGGGCTAACCAAGAAGTTAAAGAGGAGATTAAAAAGGACATGGAAGCCAATGAAAATAATAACACCACAGCTCAAAACCTCCAGGAGACAGCAAAGGCGGTTATAAGAGGAAAGTATATAGCAATCCAGGCCTTCCTAAAGAAGGAAGAAAGATCTCATATATACAACCTAACCTTACACCTTACAGATATGGAAAAAGAACAGCAAATAAAACCCAAAACCAGCAGAAGACAGGAAATAATAAAGACTAGAAATAATAAAGACTAGAGCAGAAATCAGTGCTATCGAAACTAAAAAAACAGTAGAACAGATCAATGAAGCCAGAAGCTGGTTCTTTGAAAGAATTAACAAAATTGATAAGCCCCTAGCCAGTTTGATCAAATAGAAAAAGGAAAGGACCCAAATAAATAAAATCAATAATGAAAGAGGGGAGATCACAACCAACATAGCAGAAATATAAACAATAATAAGGGAATATTATGAGCAATTATGTGCCAATAATATGGGCAATCTGGAAGAAATGGACAAATTCCTAGAAACATATACGCTACCAAAACTGAAGAAGAAATAGAAAATTTGAACAGACCATTAACCAGTAAAGAAATCGAATTATTAATTAAAAATCGCCCAAAAAACGAGAGTCCAGGACCAGATAGATGGCTTTCCAATAGAATTCTACCAAACATTTAAAGAAGAGTTAACAACTATTCTCTTGAAGCTGTTCCAAAAAATAGAAATGGAAGGAAAACTTCCAAACTCTTTCTATGAAGCCAGCGTTACTTTGATTCCAAAACCAGACAAAGACTCCACTAAAAAGGAGAACTATAGACCAATTTTTCTGATGAACATGGATGCAAAAATCCTCAACAAGATACTAGCCAACCGGATCCAACAATACATTATAAAAATTATTCACCATGACCAAGTGGGATTTACACCTGGGATGCAGGGCTGGTTCAAAATCTGCAAAACAATCAACATGATTCATCACATCAATAAAAGAAAGGACAAAAACCACATGATCCTCTCAATAGATGCAGAGAAAGCATCTGACAAAATACAGCATCCTTTCTTGATAAAAACCCTCAAGAAAGTAGAGATAGAAGGAGCATACCTTGAGATCATAAAAGCCATATATGAAAGACCCAATGCTAATATCATCTTCAATGGGGAAAAACTGAGAGCTTTCCCCCTAAGGTCAGGAACAAGCCAGGGATGTCCACTCTTGTCACTGTTACTCAACACAGTATTGGAAATCATAGCCTCAGCAATCAGACAACACAAAGAAATACAAGGCATCCAAATCAGCGAGGAGGAGGTCAAACTTGCACTCTTTGCAGATGACATGATACTCTATATGGAAAACCCAAAAGATCCCACCAAAAAACTGCTAGAACTGATCCATGAATTCAGCAAAGTCGCAGGATATAAAATCAATGCACAGAAATCGGGTGCATTCCTATACACCAATAATCAAGCAACAGAAAGAGAAATCAAGGAATTGATCCCATTTACAACTGCACCAAAACCCATAAAATACATAGGAATAAATCTAAGAGATGAAAAATCTACACACTGATGACTATAGGAAGCTTATGAAAGAAATTGAAGAATATGCCAAAAAACGGAAAAAATATTCCATGTTCCTGGATAGGAAGAACAAATATTGTTAAAATGTCCATACTACTCAAAGCAATCTACACGCTCAATACAATCCCTAATAAAATAATACCAGCATTCTTCACAGAGCTAGAACAAACAATCCGAACATTTGTATGGAATGAGAAAAGACCCCGAATAGCCACAGAAATCTTGAGAAAGAAAACCAAAGATGGAGGCATCACGATCCCGGACTTCAAGCTGTTTTACAAAGCTGTAATCATCAAGACAGTGTGGTACTGGCACAAAAACAGACACTCAGATCAATGGAACAAAGTAGAGAACCCAAAAATGGACCCACAAACATATGGCCAACTAATCTTTGACAAAGCAGGAAAGAATATCCAATGGAATAAAGACATTGTCTTCAGCAAGTGGTGCTGGAAAAACTGGACAGCAACATGCATAAAAATGAACCTGGACCAGTTTCTTACACCATACACAAAAAGAAACTCAAAATGGATGAAGGACCTAAATGTAAGACAGGAAGCCATCAAAATCCTCAAGGAGAAAGCAGGCAAAAACCTCTTTGACCTTGGCCGCAGCAACTTCTTACTCAACACATCTCCAGAGGCAAGGGAAACAAAAGCAAAAATGAATTATTGGGACCTCATCAAAATAAAAAGCTTCTGCACAGTGAAGGAAACAATCAGCAAAACTAAAAGGCAACTGATAGAATGGGAAAAGATATTTGCAAATGACATATCAGATAAAGGGTTAGTATCCAAAATCTATAAAGAACTTCTCAAACTCAACACTCAAAAAACAAATAATCCAGTGAAGAAATGGGCAAAAGACATGAATAGACACTTCTCCAAAAAAGACGTCCAGATGACCAACCAACACATGAAAAAATACTCAACATCACTCATCATCAGGGAAATACAAACCAAAACCACAATGAAATACCACCTCACACCTGTCAGAATGGCTAACATTAACAACTCAGGCAACAACAGATGTTAGCAAGGATGCGGAGAAAGAGGATCTCTTTTGCACTGCTGGTGGGAATGCAAACTGGTGCAGCCACTCTGGAAAACAGTATGGAGGTTCCTCAAAAAATTAAAAATAGAACTACCCTATGACCCAGCAATTGCACTACTAGGTATTTATCCAAGGGATACAGGTGTGCTGTTTTGAAGGGGAACATGCACCCCAATTTTGATAACAGCACTATCAACAATAGCCAAAGTATGGAAAGAACACAAATGTGCATCGATGGACGAACAGATAAAGAAGATGTGGTATACATATACAATGGAGTATTAGCCGGCAATCAAAAAAAATGAAATCTTGCCGTTTGCAACTATGTGGATGGAGCTAGAGGGTATTATACTAAGTGAAATTAGTCAGAGAAAAACAAACATCATATGACTTCACTCATATGAGGACTTTAAGATACAAAACAGATGAACATAAGGGAAGGGAAGCAAAACTAATATAAAAACAGGGAGGGGGACAAAACATAGGAGACTCTTAAATACAGAGAACTGAGATTTGATGGGGGATGGGGGAGAGAAGAAAATGGGTGATGGGCATTGAGGAGGGCACTTGCTGGGATGAGAACTGGGTGTTGTATCTAAGCCAATTTGACAATTATCATAAAAAATAATTTCTCCCATCCAATGGGCTATCTTTTCTATATTCTCCTTTTTTAAATCTTTTTTTTTTTTAATGTTTATTTATTTTTGAGAGAGAGGAAGAACACAAGCAAGGGAAGGTCAGAGAAAGAGGGAGGGAGACACAGAATCTGAAGCAGGATCCAGGCTCTGAGCTGTCAACCCAGAGCCTGATGTGGGGCTTGAACCCATGAACCATGAGATCATGACCTCTGCTGAAGTTGGACACTTAACCGACTGAGGTACCCAGGCACCCCTGTCTTTTCTATATTCTTGAGAATGTTCTTCAATGCACAAAAGCTTTTAATTTGAGTAAGTCAAATTATCTGTTTTTTCTTTGGTTGCTTCTGCTTTAATGGCAAAGCTAAGAACACAGTGCCAAACCCAAGGTCATAAAGATTTACCTCTACGTTTTCTTCTATAGTTTTAGGTCACGGATCCATTTTGAGTTAATTTTTGTATATGGAGTGAGGCAGGGGTTCAACTTCATTCTCTTGCATGTGGTTATCTTGTCTCAGCACAAGTCTTTTGTTGAAAAAAGTAGTCTTTCTTTACTAAATGGCCTTGGCAACCTTGTTGAAAATCAATTGGCCATAGATGTTTGGGCTTATTTCTGGATTCTCAATTCTATTTCATTGGTCTATATATGTCTGTCCTTATACTAGTACCACACTATTTTGATTAATCTTGAATTAACTTTTGAAATTGGGAAGTGTGAGTCCTTCAGCTTTGACTTTTCTTTTCAATGTTGTTTTTGGGTATTCAGGCCCCCTTGGAAGTTCCATATGAATTTGAGGACAGGCTTTCCCATTTCTGCAAAAAAAGGTCATTGGAATTTTGATAGGGATTGATTGAATCTATAGATTGCTTTGGGGAATATGAACTCTTTCAATCCATAAATATGATTTCCATTTATTTAGGTCCTCTTCAATTATTTTCAGCAATGTTTTATAGTTTCTCAATGTACAAGTCTTTGAATCCTTTATTTAAATTTATTCTTGGTATTTTATTCTTTAGATATTATAGCTGGAATTGTTTTAATTTTCTTTTGGTGTATTCATTGATGGAGTACAGAAACAGCTGATTTTTGTGTTTTGATCTCGTACCTGTAATTTCACTGAATTGATTTATTAGCTCTAGTACTTTTTTCATGGTCTCTATAGTATTTTCTTTTTTTTTTTTCTTTTTTTTTTTTTTTATTTAAAAAAAAAATTTTTTTTTTTCAACGTTTATTTATTTTTGGGACAGAGAGAGACAGAGCATGAACGGAGGAGGGGCAGAGAGAGAGGGAGACACAGAATCGGAAACAGGCTCCAGGCTCTGAGCCATCAGCCCAGAGCCCGACGCGGGGCTCGAACTCCCGGACCGCGAGATCGTGACCTGGCTGAAGTCGGACGCTTAACCGACTGCGCCACCCAGGCGCCCCTCTATAGTATTTTCTATATATAATTATGTCATCTGCAAAAACAGATAATTTCATTCTTCCTTTTCAATATGGATGCCTTCTACTTCTTTTTTCCTTGACTAATTGATCTGACTAGGACTTCCAGTACAGTAGGGAAAATGGGCATCTTTGTCTTGTTCCTGATCTCTAGAAGGAAACCTTTCAGATTTTCACCATTAAGCACGATGTTAACTGTAGGTTTTTCATAAATGCCTTTTATCTGTTAAGGAAGTTCCCTTCTATTTCTAATTTGTGTTTTTATCATAAAAGAGTGTTTAATTTTGTCAAATGCTTTTCCTGTGTCTTTTCTTTTCCCTGTTTCTTTTGAGATGATAATAGTTTTTTTTCCCTTTATTTTATTAAGTTTACTTTTTGGTTAGTCTTCAAGGTATTAAGAGTGGCAATAACGGACAAGTCAATTTCCAAAAAAAATACAGAATAACACTTCTTTTCTGAACTGTTAAAAAGCTATGTTACTAATTGGTAGGAGTCTCCTTACGCAGACAGAAAGCAAGCACACGTGAACAAACTATAAAAGCCAGAACTACCTTTGGAGTTACTATCCTAGACAAAATATTTATGACAACATCTGCTTCAGTTACATATACAAAGCATTTCATAAAATATTAAGGAGCAAGCTTCATAAATAATTAAACTTAAACAAAAGCTCCTAGGGCCAGGTGTTTCTCTTCAGAGGATGAAAGATAGAGAGAACACGATAATAGCTACAGTGTGTCAGTATGGATTACCCCCCCCCCAAGTATCCTTGAGAATATGTACAGTTACAATTTAGATGGGGGCGGGAGAATAAACTCCTCCCTAAAAAGACAAAGTAATAATGGTGTAGAATAAAAACCTGAAGATTTTCAAACTTCTCTCTGGGTTATCAGATCACTGTGCTGGGTTCAGCAGTGTAACAAGAATAGCATAACAAGCTCTTTGTAACAGAAAAGCACATGGCATAAAACTTAAAGGTATGAGCTCTTCTAGTTTTTGGAACAAAGGGCTCAACTCCTAGTTATATCATTCTTACTTTCAATATAAACAGAAGAGGATATCATTTATCCTCATCCCTGGGGAGCAAGATATTCATATGAGTGAATGCAGAGAAAAACGAAAGCTTATCTCTTTATGTCCAAACCAGTTTATATATTTTTAATTCATTTTCTGTGGAAATAATACAAGCTAAAGAGATAATATAGTATAGTAGTAGAGCATGGAAAATGCGATGTGTGAGTATGTAACCTCGGGCAGCCATATAAACTTCCTGAGTCTGTTTTCTTCTATATAACGGGCATGGTAATATCAACCTCAGAGGATGTGCTTAAAACTCCTAGAAAATTAAGTGTTGTGTAAAATATTAGTTATTCTTTAAGACTAAATTTACCTGTTTTATAAACTAAAAGTAGTGTATCCAACATAACTTATTTTCAGAAAAAGATATTTTAAACAATTCTGTCAGAGGACAATCTCTCTGATAAAAATAAATGTAATAAAATATAATTTCTAATAAAATTAGAAATGAAAAATATTACCCCACTACAATACTCCCACTGAAAGAAAACTGGAAAAACTCATCTCTAAACAGTTCATGGGTTAACAAGGGGGAGAATGTAGAAACAACAAAAAGCCCCTACATATAAAATGCAGTTAAAGTAGAAAAAGAAATTTTTAGCCTTAAGTGGATTTACTTGCAAGAAAGACTAAAACAAAGGATCTAATAGAAAAAGAAGCCTGAAAAAGAATAAGCACATAAACTGTAATAAAGTAGAAAGAAATAATAAATATAAAGGCAGGTATTGAGGAAATAGCAACAACATGAAGAAGTAGAGTAAAAGCTGGATCTTGGAGATTAAGAAGACAGACTGGGAAGTTTGACCAAAATGAAAGAAAGCACAGCACATACAATATTAGAAATGGAAAGGAAGACGACAATAGAGTACCCAAGTTTATACACATATACCATCAAATTTGATAAATAAAATGGACTATTGTCTAGGAAAGTATAAGTTACCAAAATGTATTAAAAAAAGGAACAGGAAGCCTGAATGGGCCAATAAATATACACAGTTTGATCACTATTCAAAAATCAACCACTCCACAAACAGAACAAAGCCAAGATGTTTTTATAGACTCATTCCCCCAACATTCTCTTTTTTTAAATTTTTTTTTTCAACGTTTATTTATTTTTGGGACAGAGAGAGACAGAGCATGAACGGGGGAGGGGCAGAGAGAGAGGGAGACACAGAATCGGAAACAGGCTCCAGGCTCTGAGCCATCAGCCCAGAGCCCGACGCGGGGCTCGAACTCACGGACCACGAGATCGTGACCTGGCTGAAGTCGGACGCTTAACCGACTGTGCCACCCAGGCGCCCCTCCCCCAACATTCTCTTATAGAAAATTTCAAATACATATACCTTAAAATAAAAATAACTATATGCAAACACCCATATACCCACTACCTAGATTCTTCAATTAACATTTTTCTACATTTGCTTTCATATAACTACCCATCTTTCTACCCATCCTACTTTCTATACATCAATCCTTCTATATCTTGTATTGGATTCTGGAAAATCCAGAAAATCCAGGAAAATAGAAACATGATAGGATTTCAAAGCACCAGACTAGTGATTTTTATATTTCTGTATCAACTTAATATTCTATCTACCTACCTACCTACCCACCTACCTACCTATCTACCTATCTACTTTTTGAAGTAAACTCTAGGCCCTACATGGGGCTAGAACTCATGATCCCAAGATCATACTCCACTGACTGACCCAGCTGTGTGCCCCCCAAATTAATATTTTAAATGTTTTCCTAAAAATAGAAATAGAGTCATGGTACACTGAAAACAAGAATAAATATATAAGGAGGTGCTCAGGAAGAAGAGTCTATGCTTCTTTTCTTAAGAAACCCTGATTCCTTTCCAAACAATTTTTTAAGGTATTAAGCCAGTTCCTGCTTCCCCTGCCAAAAAAGAGGATTGAACGAAATCTTTAAAAATAGCTGTTACAAAATGAATATAGTTTTACAAATGCATGCATTCAGCTGGGAAACATTTACTATGCATTTAATGTATCAGAATAAAAAAAATTACTAATCATAAGAACAATTTATCTTCAAAAGGACAGTTTGTATGCTGCAAAAAAATTTTAATCTGTCAGGATCCTGAAGAAAAGCAATTTTGTTTATTTTCTCTGCACACAGTGTGAACATGCCAGCAAAGTTGCTGGATCCTAACACTTTTGAACAAAGATTTACCATCAATGAATGACAGCATGTAGGAGGTAAGGTTAATTTTTTAAAAACAAGATAAAGCCTTCATTTCTTGATCAGTGATAAAATGCTACCTTCCCTTTTGTGTCTTTTTATTATTTTTTACACTGACACATGACCTTGCTGTCCTTCCATATGAATGAGTTGAGTGCATTCAAAATTTATTTGAGTGGAAGGTAAAATTCCCTTTTTTCTTTTAAAGATTTTATTTAAAAAATTTTTTAATGTTTATATTTGAGAGACAGCGAAAGAGAGAGACAGCGCGTGAGCAGGGGAGACGCAGAGAGAGAGAGACAAGAACAGAATCTGAAGCAGGTTCCAGGCTCTGAGCTGTCAGCACAGAGCCCGATGTGGGGTTCAAACTCACAAGCCATGAGATCATGACCTGAGCCAAAGTCAGAGGTTCAACTGACTGAGCCACCCAGGCGCCCCTAAAGATTTTATTTTTAAGTAATCTCTACACCTAATATGGGACTTGAACTTGCAACTCTGAGATCAAGAGTCACATGCTCTTCTGACTGAGTCAGTCAGGCACCCCGAAGGTAAAACTCTTTCAATCATTTCATCTCAAAAGCAATATGGCAGCAGAGTGATATCCTGCACTAGCTTGTACCATTACCTCCCCTTTTCCCCTTTGTGCCAACTCATCAAGAACACCATGCAACTTCGTTAGAAGGAAAAGTGTTTCCAGGAGATTTGTCCTTTAAAGCATTCTTCTAAAGTACCGGTGACTTCATTTTGTTTGTACGCAAAAACATTTCAGATTCTAAAATGGATAACATCACATATTTCACTAAAGGTAACTTACCTTGCTGGAGGTTTCTAATAAAAACTGGAATGTGTTCTGCACAGCTTGGCATGTCTCTAGCTCAGTCCGGCTGAAGGCTATTAAATAATCCTTCAGGTGATCATACACATTTCCATCAAGAGCCTGTAAAAGAGTAATAAACAAAAGCAAAAAAAATTATGACAAAGCTTTGATACAGAACACCTACTGTTCACGAGGTAAATTCAGTTTAAAATCTATTAATAATAAATGGACAAAAGATAAAGATTGTTACATAAACGTACTTATAACCAGTAAACAATCACTTGGGAAAGTGCTGAATCTTTTTAATAAATAGGAACTAAAAAAGATAAAATCCCATATTGGTAAAGCTGTAGAAACAGGATACACTTGGAGACAAAGTTATTGGGTTCTAATCTTTGTTCATCTGTTTATTAACTGCCATCAACCACTGTAGTCATTTTATAACAGAGTAGGTGTGGGAGTTAAATGGAACTGTGGATGTGAAAGGATCCAGGCACAGTGCCTGAAACAGAGTAGACATGCAATCATGTCAAATCACCTCCTCCATTTTTCCTCATCCACTGTTGGTAGGATTAGAAATTAGTATACTCTTACTACAGAGCAGTCAGAGAAAAAAACACAATAGCAATGGTTAGAAAAAAGTGATTTAGAAATACACTTTTGAAGAAACACCAATGAAATGTCTATAAAGAATTTTAAACATTCTTCTTTGTTTAAGCATTTAGAGTAGGATTCACTGAAATTGAAAGAAAAAAAAAGAAAACCGCGAAACATTTGAAAAATAATTAGGCTATGATATATATAATGACTGAAATATAGGCACCAACAAAAACTATGGTAACTATACTGTTGCAAAAGTAGGTACAAAATAATTTTAGGTTAAAAAAAAAGTAAAACAAATAGCATACATATTAGCAACAATTATGGGGAAAGTATATCTATAATAATAGCAATAATCAAAAAAAGGTTCTGGAGTCCTGCCAATCAATGGAAATTGTCTTAAAAATTGAGGTAAAATTTTCACAACATAAAATTCACCACTTTAGCTATTTTAAAGTATACAATTCAGTGGCTTTTAGTACATTCACAATGTTGTGTAACCATCAGTACTATCTACGTCCAGGATATTTGCACTGTCCCCAAAAGAAATCCCATATCCATTAGGTGGTGACTCCCATTTCTCCCTCGCCGCCCCCACCTCTGACAACCATTAATCTTTCTACCTCTAAGGGTTTGCCTAGACATTTCATATAAATGGAACCATATAACACGTGTCATTTTGTGCCTGCCTTTATCACCAGGCATAACGTTTTCAAGGTTCATCAATGTATTAATATTTCATTTCTTTTTATGACTGAATAATATTCTTTTATATGGATATACCACATTTAGTATCCATTCATTGGTTGATGGGCATTTGGGTTGTTTCCATTTTTTGGCTATTATGGATAATGCTGCTATGAACATTTATGTATAAGTTTTTATTTGAACATCTGTTTCCAATTCTCTGGGTATATGCCTACTAGTGGAACTGCTGAGTCCTATGGTAATTCTATGTCTAACTATTTGAGGAACTGCCAAACTTCTCCACAGTGGCTGCACCATTTTACATCCCCATTAACCATGTATAAAGGTTCCCATTTCTCTACATCCTCATCAATGCTTGTTGTTTTCTGTTTGTTTTTTTTAAATTATTCAAGCCATGCAAGCAGTATCTCCTTGTGGTTTTGACTTGCATTTCTCTAATGACTAATAATGTTGGGTATCTTTTCATGGGCTTATCGGCCATTTGTATGCTGTACTTGGAAAAATGTCTACTCAAGTCCTTCGCTCGTTTTTAAATTGGGTTGTTTTGTCTTTTTGTTGTGGGGTTGTAAGAGTTATTCATATAATCAGATACATGTATTTTATTAGATGTATGACTTCCAAATATATTCTCTTATTTTGTGGGCTGTCTTTTCACTTTCTCAATAGCGTCCTTTGATGCACAAAAAGTTCTTGTTTTGATGAAGTCTAATTTAGCTATTTTTCTTTTGTTGCTTGTGTTCTGGTATCATATCCTCAATGGAGGTTTTACAGTAAATAAACTCTTTGTACATCTTATGTCTGGCTATTCCATTAAACTTTTACTATAACACTGATTTTTAAAAAATGCACACCTATCCCCGAAGCACTGAGTAATAAAGCTGCACATTCTATAGTGCTTACTCCACCAGATGGCACCATCAAGCACTTTAAATATAGGCAGTGCAAATGCCTTAAAATTCCTTTCCACGTAGTCATGTAACATCCCAAGGGAGACTGCTGGTACTGTCTGAATACGAATTCCTAACTTAAGACATGCTTTTCATGAACTTGTTAAAAAAGAAACATATACATTCTTCTGATATGGCTTTGCCTTAGAAATGCTCTTGGTAGATGGTCTTAACCTCATGTTTGCAGGAAACAACTGGAGCATTTTTATTTAAACACAGCAAGTAGCAATATAGGCATCATGAGCTCCCAGCCTCTGAATTTTTGATTCAGTAGGCTGGGGTGGTGGTGGGGAGCTGAGAATTTACATTTTCTAACAACTTGCTGCTTGTCTGGGGACCATACTTTGAGAATCACTGGACTAAATGGTCATTTTAACTGATTAGGTTCAACGTTTACACAGACTTAGATCCTGGTGACCCTGTAGAGGCAGAGTGGCTGGAGGCAGAGAAGTCTACCATCCTGAATAGGGTCAACAGCCCAGTACAGCAGTACAGCAGCTATTTTTAACAGAATAATGTCCTACATCATAATTAGAGGCAGCATTATGCAACATGGGGAAGAACTTGAGTTCTGAAGTTGGGTGTGGGTTAGAATCCCAGCACTGTTACTTAATCATTTTGATGGCTTTCTCATTTGTAATTAGGGAAAGTGGGAATACAACATACTCCACAGGCACATTGTGAAGATTAACTAAAGCAAAGGAAGTGACACAATGTTATTCTCCTTTCTTGCCTTCTTCAAAAATCTTCAATGGATTGGCCACATATTGATAACTGTTAAAGCTGGGTAATGAATACATGGGGGTATTTATCAACGTTTATTTATTTTTGGGACAGAGAGAGACAGAGCATGAACAGGGGAGGGGCAGAGAGAGAGGGAGACACAGAATCGGAAACAGGCTCCAGGCTCTGAGCCATCAGCCCAGAGCCCGACGCGGGGCTCGAACTCACGGACCGCGAGATCGTGACCTGGTTGAAGTCGGACGCTTAACCGACTGCGCCACCCAGGCGCCCCTACATGGGGGTATTTATACTACTCTTTTTTATTACAGTGTATGTTGAGAATTTTCCATAAAAAAATAAAAAGAAAGCCTGGATATCAGATTAGGAAAAAAAGTGATGCCACAATTTTTTTTCAATGGTTCCCACTGTATATTTTGAAAAGTCAAAATTCTTTGGCTGGTATCTACGTTCCTTTACCATCTAGTCCCAAACTACCTCTCATTAGCACCATCTCTAATCATTGTTATCTGCACTGTACTCTACATCCCAACCAGACTGAGCCTTTTTAGAGAATGCCACTCACCTTCATGTTTCCAGTTAAGTTATTCTGTTGGCTTGGAATGTTCTTCCCCCCTTCTCTTCATTCAAATAGTAATAACTATAACTGACACAGGCAGCTAACATATACTAATGACATTTGACCTAGAGCTCTTGCTCTCCCTCTTTCTCTCTCCTCTCTCTCTCTCTCTCTCTCTCTCTCCCCCTCTCTCTCGAGAGTAGGTGATTGCTGGGATGGAAGCTGAGTCAAAAATAGCCAAATGGCTATAACTAAATGGCTAGTCTTCCTACCAAATAGAGAAAGTCTGTCTTCAGTAGAAGAGATTTATACCAATTCACAAGAAAAAGCAGTGATGAGAAATTTGGCAGAGTGAAGATGGGAATGGGGAGGCAAAAGGGAGGGACAAGGAATGTCTTCAGATTGGGTGGTTTCTGAATAAGCACCCCCTTGTCCTTTCTGTGATTGGTTACCTGAGCCAACAAATTCCCACTCTGCTCATGCTACTTTGAATTAGGTCTTGTTGAGTTGAGTTTGTTACTTGCAATTAAGAGACTCCTCACTAAAGGGTTCTGAATGAGGGGCACCTGGGTGGCTCAGTTGGTTAAGTGTCTGACTTCAGCTCAGGTCATGACCTTGCGGTTCATGGGTTTGAACTCCACACTAGGCTCTGTGCTGACAGCTCAGAGCCAGGAGCCTGCTTCGGATTCTGTATCTCCCTCTCTCTCTCTGCCCCTTCCCTGCTCGCACCCTGTCTCTCAAAAATAAATAAACTTTTGGGGCGCCTGGGTGGCGCAGTCGGTTAAGCGTCCGACTTCAGCCAGGTCACGATCTCGCGGTCCGTGAGTTCGAGCCCTGCATCGGGCTCTGGGCTGATGGCTCAGAGCCTGGAGCCTGTTTCCGATTCTGTGTCTTCCTCTCTCTCTGCCCCTTCCCCGTTCATGCTCTGTCTCTCTCTGTCCCAAAAATAAATAAACGTTGGAAAAAAAAATAAATAAATGAACATTTAAAAAAAAAAGGGTTATGAATGATAACTAGCTTGTATTGGCTGTACTATCTAAATTATTTCTTTTGATTGTAGTATAAGAAAAACTTTAATTCATCTAGGTAATTAATTGTAAGTAATAATAATTCAATAACTTGCTTTATATTCCTGGTTCTCTTTAATTAACCAGATCTAAAAGTCTGAGGTAGACAATTTTTTATTGCAAAGCTGAATCACAAATACATTCCAAAAGCTACATGTATTTCTTAGAAAATTTAAAGTAAGGTAAGAACTACTCAAATCTTTCAATAAAAGGTAAATGTGTCACAATTATAATATTTGATAAGGGCATGCACAGCGAAGATGCATCTGAGTCCTGTGTAACATTTATTTTTTTTAAGTTTACTTATTTATGGGGGGGGGAGCAGAGAGAGACGGGGGGGGGGGGGAGACAGAGGTTCCGAAGTAGGCTCTGTGCTGATAGCAGAGAGCCTGATGTGGGGCTTGAACTCACGAACCATGAGATCATGACCTGAGCTGAAGCTGGATGCTTAAATGACTGAATGACCCAGGTGCCTGCCTTGTGTAGCATTCAATGAGCAAGGCACAAGAATGTTCTAAGTATAGTTGTTTGTTCATTTTCAAATGAGCAATTGTGCACAAACTTCAATTAATATAGAGACCTGTGTGAAGAGCCACAAATTTTGTAATCAATGGTAAACTAGAATTCACATACGTGCTCAGAAATGGCAGAAGCATTCTTTCAAGGTTTATACAAATATGAGTTAATCTGGCAGTATGAGCTCCTTGGTGGTCTCCACTATGCAAAAATTTGGTAGGTTAACTCATCCAAATATGTATTTGAAACGTAGTCAAACTTAAAAAATTATTTGATACAAACTGCTAGGGGAAGAATTCTGTAATACCTGAAATGAGAAACCACAGGCCTTTGATCAGCCATACGTTTTAATAGTCTAGCAGTTTTTCAATTTGAAAAATTGAATTTGAATGTGTTTAAGCAGCCATGTTCTTTTCTCTTACCCACAGACCACACACTCCCTTATGTATTATTACCCCTGCCCTCTTTACTCATTGGATCAACCTGATCTCTAAAATCAGTTGAGTTTGAAATCAAAACTTGTAATAGTAAATACTCAAAATAGTAAGAAAGGAAGGAAGGAAGGAAGGAAGGAAGGAAGGAAGGAAGGAAGGAAGGAAGGAAGGAAGGAAGGAGGAGAGAGAGAGAAAGAAAGAAAGAAAGAAAGAAAGAAAGAAAGAAAGAAAGAAAGAAAGAAAGAAAGAAGGAAGGAAGGAAGGAAGGAAGGAAAGAGAAAAAAGAAAATTGGGCTGTCTTAACAAATTCAGAAATTTAAAATACTAGGATGTTCCACTGAACATTTATTTTCAGGAAAGTAGAAATTCTCTGGAACACGTTGGAAGAGGAAAATTATGCTGAATAAGGAGTTAGGAGAAAGAATATGTGACATTTTTCTAAGCATTTGGTGCAATGTCCCCTACAGTGAGAACTTTAAACAGTGGCCTCCTTATTTGGATCCAGGAAGGGCACAGATTCTGTAGTCATATGGTTATGTTGAAATCTCTTTAGTTTCCTTAATACAGCCTAGGAAGGCAAACTCTTCTAAGAGCAATGGGCATTCTAAAATAGTCTTTGGGTAAAAGTCAAGGATATAAATATCAAGATGATGATAAATTTGAGCTCTCTTAAATCATAAAATTCTATAGTCCTCCTATGCTGATGGAAGAGAACAATGATTGCCTGCCTGCATTTGTTTCTTTCTGAGAAGACCCTACCTATACTTAACCAGGATGCAGAGAAAGTAGATTTTCACAAATTAAGAGAGATTAAAGAAGTCATGGGAATGAAAGGTACAGCACAGGGAATATAGTCAATGGTACTGTAATAGTGTTATAATGGTGACATATAGTGGCTACACTTGCAGTGAGCATGGCATAGAGTTGTCCAATTACTATGTCATACACCTGAAAATAATGTAACATTGTGTCAATTATGCTTTAATAAAAAAATTTTTTTAAAGAGATCAAAGCACGTACTGAGTTGCATCTGTATCACTGTAAATATCTTTTTTTTAAAGATTTTTTTTTTTCAACGTTTATTTATTTTTGGGACAGAGAGAGACAGAGCATGAACGGGGGAGGGGCAGAGAGAGAGGGAGACACAGAATCGGAAACAGGCTCCAGGCTCTGAGCCATCAGCCCAGAGCCTGACGCGGGGCTCGAACTCACGGACCGCGAGATCGTGGCCTGGCTGAAGTCGGACGCTTAACCGACTGCGCCACCCAGGCGCCCCTGTATCACTGTAAATATCTTAAGACATGACTGAATATGTCAATTGATATAAAGTAAAATTAGAAACACATCACCCAATTTTATACTTGTGGTTGTTTTGTTTAAAAGCATTAGGTTACTTCAGGTTCTGTGAAAGAGGAAACAAATAAGAAAGCTCCCCTCTGTGAATTACAAAACTCCAGGAAAGGAAAATTCAACACTGCTTCTCTATAAAGTCTGGGTTGTCCTCTCCCTCTCTCTTTTTTTAAGTTTATTTATTTTGAGAGAGAAAGAGAGTGTGCGCGAGCGTGAGAGCGCATACAAGTCAGGAAGGGGCAGAGAGAAAAACAGAAGGAATCCCAAGCAGGCTCTGCACCATCAGTGCAGGGCCGGATGTGGGGCTCGAAATGATGAACGGTGAGATCATAACGTGAGCTGAGATCAAGAATATGCCCCTCTGTGTTGTCCTCTTGAGTTATTTACTAGCATGCATAATTGTTTGTGAGTGTGCTGAAACCATCTCAATATTTAGGTTGCAACCCTAAAGCAGTATGGTCCGATAGAAAGCTTTGAACCATATATGCTTGCATTCAAATCCAGGTCCACAGCTTATGAAAAATATTACTCAAAGCAAGTACTGAGTCTTCCTTCTTTAAACTCCTGATCTGATGGAGTCAAAAGAGTATAGTATTTGTAAAAGATGATTATTAGAATAATAAAGCTTCACCATTTCTATGTTCTATCCAGGATTTTCATCTATTTCCCTTATAGGACCCATAGTGAGGGTTTTTTTTTTTTTGTGACAGACTTGGTTTTGAATCTTGATTCTATTATGTACTTAAGGCCTCAGTTTCCCCATTTATAAAACAAAGAATAATGTATCTTCTCATGAGATCTGTAAAATAGGCATTTTTAAGTGTACCATTCTAATTCGATGTTTCTTTTATTATGTTTTTTTGGGAATTATTTTCACAGTGGTTGCCCGGAGATTACAACTAACATCTTAATTTAAAGCAAACTGGTTTGGATTAATGCAAACTTAATTTCAACGGTATATCAACTTTGGTCCTACAAAGCTCTATTGCTACCCTCCTCTGTGTTATTACTGCCATACAAATGTATCTTTAACACATTATGAGTCCATCAACATTTTATAATTTTGTTTATTTATTTACATTTTAGAAAGAGAGAAAGCATATAAGCGGGGGAGGGGGCAGCGGGAGAGACGGAGAGGATCTCAAGCAGGCTCCATGCTCAGGGCGGAGCCCCACACAGGGCTCAATCTCACTACCCTGAAATCATGACCTGAGTCAAAATCAAGAGTCGGACACTCTACCAACGGAGCCACCCAGGGGCCCCATGTTGTCTTTTAAATCAGACTTTAAATATTCCTTTCTCAGGCTGGATAATCTCAATTGTCTCACCTTAAATTCATGGATTCTTTCTTTTGCCAGCTCAGATTTGCTGCTGAACCCTTCTAGTGCATTCCTATTTTAGTTATTGTACTTTCCTACACCAGGATTTCTATTTGGCTCCTTTTTATAATTTCTCTTTGTTGATATTCTCTCTTTGGTGGGACATTATTCTCATACTTCAGTTCTTTGGCTTTATGGTTTCCTTTAGCTCTTCGTTAAAAATAGGTGATTTAAAATCTTTGTCTAGTAAGTCCAATGTATGTGCTTCTTTAGGGTCAATTTCTATTGACTCCTTTTAGTCCTCTGGAAGGGCTATACACTCCTGTTTCTTTGCATATCTCATAATCTTTTAAGAACTGTCCATCTAAATAATGTAATGTGGGGGCGCCTGAGTAGCTCAGCTGGTTGAGCGTCTGACTTTGGCTCATGGCTTGTGAGTTTGAACGCCACGTTGGGCTCTGTGCTGACAGCTCACAGCCTGGAGCCCACTTCAGATTTTCTCTCTCTCTCTCTCTCTCTCTCTCTCTGCCTCTCCCCTGCTTGTGTTCTGTCTCCCTCTCTCTTTCTCAAAAATAAACATTAAAAAAATGTTTTTAAATAATGTAATGTGGGACTTCAGGAAATCAGATTCCTCTTTCTCTCCCCAAGATTTATTGTTGCTGTTGCTATTTATTTAGTGACCATGTTTTTACCTCAGTGCTCCAGGGAATCCAGATTTTTCCAAGAAGCTTCAGAGACTCCACAAATACTTGATTGAGAAGTTTTAATAACCATGGTTTTGACCATTTTTTAATATATACAAACCGATTTTAGTCTGTCAGCCATCCATTATTTTCCATCTCACTCTACTGCTAACCATAATCTTCGTTTCTAATAAATCCATCAGAATCAGCACTCAAGTAAAATGTGATAAAGGTGAGTGACATGCCCAGATGATCTTAAAGCATATGTATATTGTATATGTCAAAACATTCAAGCCAAAATCTACTGGCTTGAGTGTAGTGCTTTCAGAAATCTCTTGCCTGTGTTCCAATTTCAGTAGCCCCAAATCTCTTTTGTTCCGCACATATACACAGCATAGATAAAACTAATCAGAGTAGTTTTTCTTAAAGTGGAAGCTAAGGATATAATCACATAATCTTTGCAGCTCATAAATTCATTGTAGCAATTTAAATTTTTTTGTTTTCATCTAAATAATTTTTAAATGATATAATTTAATCCAGGACAATATGGAAGATCAACCTTTTACTGGGGAATTGCCGTGGGATTTCTGTGTCCACGCTTATGTTTATGATCAATGTGTCAAGTTGTTTTAATCCAATGGTCCTAGGTTAATGAAAAGAGCTCTTGTACTTGAAATGACCTTGAACTTAAAATGTAAATGACATATTTGCAAGATGTGGAGATAAAATGACATCTGTGAACACTTTACTAACAAAACAAAAAGGGTGATGAGGAAGAGTCATTACAGGCATACAGAAGAACAGGCACGGAGAATTCAAAACAGCTTAGAGACAGCATCATAATTCATATCTCAAGTAGCAATTTATGTTCCACTAATCTTTATCAGCTATCATATTTAATTATTTTGTCAATTTTAATTTGATTGATTTATAGACTTGCTTGCATTTAAATGGTATTTTTTGTTGTTGTTTTATACTTACATAAAAACTATAAACAAAAGTTTTTAAGCTGGAGGCAAGGAGAGCTAGAGGGCCAAAAGGCCTGATGGAGGAAACCGAAAGACTTCTGGAAGAAACTATAATAGACGTTCAGCTCTCTAGGTATATAAACTAGGAAATTGTAGGTATCAGATAGCAAATATGACTGCTGCAAACATAAGAATTTTTGGCATTCCAAATTAAATCTAGAATTTCCCCATATTGATCTTCTGGCTGTGTTATTTCAGTGGCATCTTTTATGTGTACTTTTGACATGAAAGTACTGAAATGCCAGAAAATATTTAGCATGGAGAATATAGAGCTTTAATTTTAGTTCAGGAGGCAATATCCCTAATGCAGGCAATACGAAAGTTCCTTACATTGAAATTTTGGGGAAGAGGTGATGTACATTTTTTTTGGATATATGGGACCATTAATGGAAAGGAAATAGTATGATGGCTTTAGATGTTTCCTTTGGTCTCCTCCTAACTACAACTGATGGTTGTAGTGAACATGGTCTGATCATTACAGCCCATGACAACCTCTGACTGAAACAATCTTAGGTGTATGGTATACTCAAATGTGACAGCTGCATTTCTTTTCTTTTTTTTTTTTTTAATTTTTTAATGTTTATTTACTTGAGAGAGAGAGAAAAAGAGAGAGAGAGAGAGAGAGAGAGAGAGCAGGGGAGGGGCAGAGAGAGAGACACACACAGAATCCGAAGCAGGCTCCAGGCTCTGAGCTGTCAGCACAGAGCCTAATGTGGGGCTTGAACTCACAGACCGTGAGATCATGACCTGAGCTGAAGTCGGACGCTCAACCGACTGAGCCACCCAGGTGCCCCAACAGCTACATTTCTTTGCACCTGAATTTTCTATGCAATATGGAATACTATGACAAAAAGGAACTTGTTATAAACATAATAACAAAGTGATTATTCAACAGTTCAATTCTATAAAAATTTATTGATAACCTACTCTGTGCCAAAAACTATGCCAAGGGTTGAGTCTGTTTAAAGTTTTGGTTTTTTTTAAAGTTTATTTATTTATTTTGAAAGGGGGGGGGCAGAGATAGAGAGGAAGAGAGAGAGAATCCCAAGCAGGCTCCACACTGTCAGTGCAGAGCCTGATGTGGGGGCTTGAACTCATGAACTGTAAGATCATGACCTGAGCCAAAATCAAGAGTCCGACACTCACCTGACTGAGCCACCCAGGTGCCCCAAGGGTTGAGTCTGTTTATATGTGGTGTATTTGAACCATGAAGAATTTGGCCAAGTGTTAGGCATGAATATGTAATAGATAATTTTACTTATACAAGGTGGCAGAAGAGAATGACCTCAACAAATGTGGAAGTTTAAGGAAGATTTTCTGGAGGATGCTCGAATGTAGTGGAAAGTCCTGAAGGATAACATTTGCCACAGTTTTTATTAAGAGAACAGTTCAGTTCTTAACTACTAAAATCAGTATTTATCAAAGCTTGCTTAAGACCAATTAATCATTGGGGCCCCTGGGTGGCTCAGTTGGTTAAGCATCAAACTTTGGCACAGGTCATGATCTTGCGGTCCATGAGTTTGAGCCCCGCATTGGGTTCTCTGCTGACAGCTCAGAGCCTGGAACCTGCTTCGGATTCTGTGTCTCTGTCTCTCTGCCCCTCCCCTGCTCGCATTCTCTCTCTCTCTCTCTCTCTCTCTCTCTCTCTCTCTCTCTCTCTCTCAAAAATAAATAAGTGTTAAAAAACAAACTTTAAAGACTAATTCATCATTTTGATCACTGGGGTGCCTGGGTGGCTCAGTCGGTTAAGTGTCCAACTTTAGCTCAGGTCATGATCTTGCGGTGTGTGAGTTCAAGCCTTATGTCAAGCTCTGTGCTGACAGCTCGGAGCCTGGAGCCTGCTTCAGATTCTGTGTCTCCCTCTCTCTCTGCCCTTTCCCTGTTCATGCTCTGTCTCTCTCTCAAAAATAAACAAAAAATAAAACATTAGAAAAAAAGACTAATTCATCATTTTGATTATTTGTTTTCCTAATTAGTCAATTCGGGTTTTAAAAAGATCTTGAATTGTACTTTTTTGGGGTGCTGCACTTTAAAGCAGATTTAAGATTACAAATACTTTCCTTTTTTTTTTTTTTTTTTTTTTTTTAACATTTATTTATTTTTGAGACAGAGAGAGACAGAGAGCATGAACGGGGGAGGGTCAGAGAGAGGGAGACAGAATCCGAAACAGGCTCCAGGCTCTGAGCTGTCAGCAAAGAGACCAACGGGGGGCTCGAACTCACGGACTGTGAGATCATGACCTGAGCCGAAGTCGGTCGCTCAACCGACTGAGCCATCCAGGCGCCCCACAAATACTTTCTTTTAAAAAAATTTTTTTTAAATGTTTACTTATTTTTGAAGGAGAGAGAGAGAGAGACAGGGTGAAGCGGGGGAGTGCCAGAGAGAGAGGAAGACACAGAGTCTGAAGCAGGCTCCAGGCTCCAAGCTGTCAGCACAGAGCCCGATGCGGGGCTTGAATTCATGAACCATGAGATCACAACCTGAGCTGAAGTTGGACGTTTACCCAACTGAGCCACCCAGGTGCCCCAAGATTATAAATACTTTCTAAAAATATAATAAGGATAAGAGTTACAGAAGTTTGGTCTTTATATGTATGTAATGAAAGTGGCCTTTGAACTAAACATGTAAAGCAGGATATTTTCAAATTTTAATATAGTAGCCAAATTGTACTTTTGGGGGTATGTAGTTATTCAGGACATCAAAGCTTTCAAGTACAGAGTCTATGAAAAAAGAATTTGGCTTTCTTATTATAAACACTCACATGTCCATTCTTAATTCAATTCCAGCAACAACCTCTGCTGTGCTCAGCACTATCTGAATCACAGAAAAAAACATTAACTGAGGACATTCAGGAAGAAAGCAAAGAAGATCAAGAAAGACAGGATCCATTTCTCAGCAGCAGTGACAATAATTCATCTTCTAAAAAAGTTACAACTAAACATATCCCCCCGTGTTTTAGTAAGACTGTACTTGTAACACATTGTGCCTCAAATACCTGACTAATGGATTCAAAATCATAAAAGAAAATATTAACTTTCTACTTTCTTATTCCAAAGTTTAATGTTACCTACAATTATAACTTAGTTTTCTTTAAAGAGTTGTGGAGGTTTACTCAGATTTTAAAAGCTGCCTATTTGGTGCAAACATTCCAGCTTGGTTAGATTTTGATCTCTTACAGAAAACTCCTCACCTTCTAGGCATCTATAACAATGGTGGGAGACTTTCTGTAAACAAGCAGTAAAGTTCCAGGGAGCTTCTTCGTATCTGTGGGTTAGACAGTCTCCAATGGCAAGAGCCCCCTGTGTTTTGTGCACCAGTGCTATACTCTCTATGTAGAAAGCACAAAGACACGCTGAAAAGGCATTTATAGCCTAACACAGATGATTCCTGGCTCTAATTTAAAGAGGGAGGACAAATACATTTTAGCCCTAAGTGGGAATCAGATTATTTATCATCCTTACCCTTTTAAACTTGTCACTACAAACATTTTAGGGACTGAAGGTCTCACAACAATATTTAAATGAAATGAGACTTTGTCGCATGTGTGTGTTCATTCTACGCTGATCACAAATGCACCACATTTTTGATACTAAAAGGCCTTTTATAAAGCATGTTAGTATTTCAGGTGATATGAACAAAACTGACCACACACATGTATGTCTCCAAAAGGCAGTTTCCAAATATCATTTTAAAATTAAAGGAAATAATATATGGAATAATATTAGCACGATGTGTGGCAAGTAATAAATAATGAATGAAGTTACTTTTATATTTTTATTCTCCTTCAAGAGAACAGAGGCCATGTGGATCTTGTTCTCTATTGTGCCTCCAGTAAATGGTACACAGAAAGCACCTAGAAAATATCTGTTAAATTATAAATGAATGAATGGTCTGAAATAAAAATGTCTGCTAACAGTACTGTATCTCCAATGTCTAAAATAGCATTTCATAGGATATAGAACATAATAAATTACATTGGATATCAGTTTGCTTGGTACAAAATATAGGCTGCAACTCTGTTAATGTGTCATTACTATCTTCAGCAGTAATTGTCTTGTTCTTTTAATCATCCACTCTTTGCTTCAATTTGTTTTTTTCTTTTTTTTAATGTTTGTATATTTATTTTGAGGGAGAGAGAGAGAGAGTGCAAGCATGCTATTGGGGGAGAGAGGCAGAGAGACAAGAAGACGGAATCCAAAGCAGGCTCATGCTCAGTGCAGAGCCCTATGTGGGGCTTGATCCCATGACTGTGAGATCTCGACCCAAGCTGAAATCAAGAGCTGGATACTTAACCAACTGAGCCACCCAGCCACCCCAAATTGTTTTTTTATTTTTTTAAATGCTTATTTATTTTGAGAGAAAGAGACAGCAGGAGTGAGGGGGGGCAGAAAGAGAGGAGAGAGAGAATCCTATGTAGGCTCCACACCAGGGCTCAATCTCACCAACTGTGAGATCATGATCTGAGCTGAAATCAAGAGTCAGATGCTTAATCAACTGAGCCATCCAGGCGTCCCTTTTCGTCAATTTGTAACTGGCAAGAAAAGTGGTTTAAATAACACAAATGAAAATGTTCAATTTATTAGCAAGCAAAAAATTAAAATATTTAATTAAGAATATTATATAATTATCCAAATTGTTGCTCATACAGGTATATTTAGTTAGTTATAAAATACAATTTTGGGGTGCCCTGGTGGCTCAGCTGGTTGAGTATCCAACTTTAAAAAAAATTTTTTTTAATGTTTATTTTTGAGACAGAGAGAGACAGAGTGTGAGCGGCGGGAGGAGCAGAGAGAGAGACACACACACACACACACAGAATCTGAAGTAGGACCCAGGCTCTGACCTGTCAGCAAAGAGTCTGATGTGGGGCCCAAACCCACAAACCGTGAGATCACGACCTGAGCCAAACTCGGATGCTTAACCGACTTAGCCACCTGGGCACTCAGCATCCAACTCTTGATTTTGGCTCAGGTCATGATCTCACGGTTCATGGGATCAAGCCCTACTGAATGTCTTACCTGCTCTATTATCTGTTTTTTCAGATGTGAGCTGCTGAGCATGGAGCCTACTTGGGATTCTCTCTCTCCCTCTGCCCATCCCCCACTCACACATGGTCTCCCTCAAAATAAATAAAATTAAAAAAACATTAAAAAATACAGTTTTGATAAGGGTACAAGAAAATAGGTACTTTCATATACTACTTTTAGGAGCATAAAATGATATCATCTTTCTGGAAGGTAATCAGTGTATACAGGAAGTATTAATACATCTTTGGTTTTGACCAGGGAATGGAGCTGTAAGAAGGTATCTTAAGGAAGTTATCAAAGAGGTTTTCTCTTGGTTTCGGTTCAGGTCATGATCTCAAGGTTAGTGAGTTTGAGCCCTACATCAGGCTCTGTGCTGACACTCTCTCCCTTTCTCTCTACCCCTCCCCTGTTTGAGTGTGCTATCTCTCTCAAAATAAATAAACTTTAGGGAAAAAAAAGAGGTGTACAAATATTTGTATAAAAGAATCTTTACTACAGATTTATAAAAGCAGACCAAAGGGGACAAGAAAATTTATGGCATTTTAATTAAATATTATGTGGTCATGAAAATCACATCTTCAAGTAATAAAGATAGGAATAGCTCACAACATATTTTAAGTGAAAAAAAAAAGCACTAACGTGAACAAAATACTACTAAGTCTGATGCATGTATATATAATACATGCATAGAAAAGGTTAGAAAATTATGCGAAAATGACATTAAGAGTAATTTACTGCTGCATAATAGATTTTAATTAATTTTAATTTTAATTTTGTATCTGGGTTTCTTGGTACTGTGAAAATCTTCTTTTGGCAATCTGGTAATCAAACAGAACATTTATCTTTCTTAAAGAAAAAGGGCTCTACTACAACTATGCCATAGAACACTATACTCACATTTCCATTCATAAACAATTATAAAGCAACTATGCTTATGATCTGAAAAATGATTTGAAATGACTTCCAGCTTTTGGTATAACTTTGAACACTCCTGTCAGAAATCCAGATAATACTACAAACTTATTAAAAACTCATGGCAAGGGGCGCCTGGATGGCTCAGTCAGTTGAGCATCTGACTCTTAGGATTCTCTTTCTCCCCCTCTCTCTGCCCTTCCCCCACCCACGCTCACGCACTCCCTCCTTTCTCTCTCTCGAAAATAAACAAACATTATTTAAAAAAAACTCATGGCTAAAAAATATAAAGTTGTAGGGGCACCTGGGTGGCTCAGTCGGTTAAGCGTCCAACTTTGGCTCAGGTCATGATCTCACAGCTTGTGAGTTCAAGCCCTGCATCGGGCTCTGTGCTGACAGCTCAGAGCCTGGAGCCTGCTTTGGATTCTGTGTCTCCCTCTCTCTCAAAAATAAATAAACATTAAATAGATATAGATATATAGATATAGATACAGATATAGATATAGATAGATAAACTTGTAGTTAAAAGTTTATAAAGTTCCTGATACATTATTTGTTATGTTTTTAAAATAAATCAATCATTAAAATATCTGTCACAACATCTCTATTACTCGGATTTCACTGAATTTATTTTTAAAAGAGTATATATTTATAAAGTTAATAGAAAAATTTCACTTACAAAATGATGTTTAATCTTAAGCCATTAAGTTAAAACAGATGAGCTATAAGAATTTAGGTTGGGCTTTAATTTTTAAGTGCATAATAGGAATACCAAGGTAAAGCTATCAGTAGGTTACACAAGAACAAATACATTTTATTTATGATCCATTTAACCAGTTAATACAGTGTTAACATTTTTCATGTCATTAAATCATCTTCTACAATGTAAGTTAAGATGAATTATAGTAGGGGTGCCTGGATGGCTCAGTTGATTAAGCGCCCAGCTTCAGCTCAGGTCATGATCTCAAGGTTTGTGAGTTCGAGCCCCACATAGGGCTCTGTGCTGACAGCTCAGAGCCTTGAGCCTGCTTCAGATTCTGTGTCTCCCTCTCTCTCTCTGTCCCTCCCCTGCTCACGCTCTGTCTCTCTCCAAAAATAAGTAAACGTTAAAAAAATTTTGTTTTAAATGAATTATAGTACATGACATCATTTAGATATATCACAAATTACTATTATCAAATATTTAAATTATTTCAAATTATTGAATGTTTTATTTTATATTTAATTTTTTTAAATGTTTATTTTTGAGAGAGAAAGAGAGAGAGGCAGAGAGAGAGGGAGACACAGAATCTGAAGCAGGCTTCAGGCTCTGAGCTATCAGCACAGATCCCGACATGGGTCTCGAACCCACTGACCACAAGATCATGACCTGAGCTGAAGTCAGATGCTTAACCAACTGAACCACCCAGGTGCCCCTATTTTTATTTTTTAATTTTATTTATTTATTCTGAGAAAGAGAGCAAACGGGGAAGGGACAGAGAGAATCCCAAGCAGGCTCTGCATTGACAATGTATAGCCAATGCGGGGCTCGAACTCACAAACCCATGAAATCATGACCTGAGATGAGATCAAGAGTCGGACACTTAACCAACTGAGCCACCCAGGTGCCCCTGAATGTTTTATTTTTAAATATTTTAGTTGCTTTTAATTTTTTTTTTATCTCTGTACTCATCTCTGTACTCAAATATTTTCATAGATGTCTACTTACAATAAATTCCTAGGATATAAATGCTAAAGCTAAAGAAGGAAAATTCTAAGAGTTTTGTATTTTTAACTCTTACATTTAAGCCTTTAATTCACTTTGAATTAATTTTTACACTCTTTTGTATGTGGATATTCAGTTGTCTCAGCACCATTTGTTGAAAGACTATTCTTTTTCACAGAATGGTCTTGATATCCTTGTCAAAACTCAAATGACTATAGATGAATCGTCACTAGTCTTTTATATTTCTCTTTTTTCCAGCCTTATCGAAAAATAACTGACATATAACACTGTGTAAGTTTAAGGTACAATTTGTTGGTTTGATACATTTATATATTGCAAAATATGTGACGAGATCACATCCAACTTAACCAACTGAGCCATCCAGGTGCCCAACCATCTCCTTTTTTTGTGGTGAGAACATTTAAGATCTATTCTCTTAGCAACTTTCAAGTATATAATATAGTACTATAGCTATCATCACCACGCTGTATGTTAGATCCCCAGAACTTATAACTGGAAGTTTTTACCTTTTGACTAGTACCTCCCTTTTCTCCTATTTCCCCAGCCCACGGTAACCACCACTATACTGTTTCTACGAGTTTGGCTTTTTTAGACTCCACATATAAGTGATATCATACAGTATTTGTCTTTGTGTGACTTATTTCCCTTAGCATAATGCTCTCAAGGTTCATCCAGGTTGTTGCAAATGGTAGGATTTCCTTCTTTTTGATGGCTGAACATTTTATTGTATGTATATAAAGAAGATGTGGTATATATATATATGTGTGTGTGTGTGTGTATATACGTGTATATATATATACACACACACGTATATATATATATATATATATATATATATATATATATATATATATATATATATATACCACATCTTCTTTATTCATTCATCCACTGACAGATACTTACTTAGGTTGTTTCCATATCTTGGCTACTGGGAATAATGCTGTAGTGAACATGGGGGTGCAGATAGCTCTTTGAGACTCTGTTTTCATTTCCTTTGGATAATATGCCCAGAAATTGTATTTCTGGATCAAACATGTCTCTATTTTTAATTTTTGGGGGAGTCTCCATACGGTTTTTCCATAGTGGCTGTACCAAGTTACATTCCTACCAATAGTTCACAAGTGCTCCCTTTCTCCATATCCTCACCAACACTTAT
This sequence comes from Leopardus geoffroyi, assembly GCF_018350155.1. NCBI lineage: Eukaryota > Metazoa > Chordata > Mammalia > Carnivora > Felidae > Leopardus > Leopardus geoffroyi. Next base: position 58,861,658 of record NC_059329.1, on the reverse strand, counting down.
CTCTTGTCTTTTTCATGATAGCCATTGTAATTGGTATGAGGTGATATCTTACTGTGATTTTGATTTGCATTTCCATGATTAGTGATGTCAGCACCTTGTCATGTACCTGTTGGCTATTTGTATGTCTTCTTTGGAAAAAAAGTCTATTTAGTTCATCTGTCCATTTTTAAATTGGGTTGTTTTCTTGTTATTGAATTGTAGGAGTTCTACACATATTTTGGATATTAATCCCTTATCAGATACATGATTTGAAAATATTTTCTGTCATTCATTCTATAGATTGCTGTCTCATTTTGTGTGTTTCTTTTGCTGTGCAGAAGTTCAGTTTGATGTAGTACTACTTATTTGTCATTGCTGTTGTTGCTTGTGCTTTTGGTGTCATATGTAAAAAATCAGTGCCAAGACCAATGTGAAGGAGTTTTTCTCCTGTGTCTTCTTATAGGAGTTTTTGGCTCTCTTGTCAAATATTGAAAATATTGACCATATATGCAAGGGCATATTTCTCTTCTTTAAATTAAATTTTAGCTTTTCCTGGTTTCATTTAGGACATTTCTATTTTTCTTATTGATTTATAATAACATTTTAACTCTCACAGTCATCTGCCTTATCAGATATTTAGAGGCAGCACAGATAGGGGTTATGGTGGAAATTGTTGTCTTCCTAGGCACATGGTGGGACTGCACGTCCTAGCTTCCTCTGCTGTATGGTCTGGTCATGTGGCTAAGTCCTTCCTTCCTTCCTTCCTTCCTTCCTTCCTTTTAAGTTTTATTTATTTATTTTGAGAGAGAAAGAGAGCAAGAGTAGAGGAGAGGCAGAGAGAGGGAGAGAGAGAATCCCAAGCAGGCTCCATGCTGTCAGCACAGAGTCTGATGTGGGGCTCAAACGCACAAACCCTGAGATCATGACCCAAGCTGAAACCAAGAGTTGGATGCTCAAACGACTGAGCCACCCACATGCCCCTCATGTGGATAAGTTCTTTCTAACACAATGCGAACAGAAGTAATATATGCCACTTTCACAACTAGATTTTAAGAAAATGGTATGTCTTCCTCATGTTCTCTTTCCTCTATCCACTGGATATAACTCAAAAGAGTCAATGCCCCAGGTTTGGCCAAGCTGGTGATGACAGAAATTAGTTGAGTTACCTTGTTACACGGGTCCTTAAATAAGTTCATGAGGTAGAACCTACCAATCTATCCTGAACTATTGCATGAGAAATAATTAACATCTCTCTTATTTGAGCTATTACATTTTGGGTCTATTTTAGTGGTTTAACCTTTGTCCTAATTACTATAGAATTAGTATCTTGCATTAGGATGTTGCTGTAACAGAACATTAATAATACAGATGGCATCTGCTAAGCAGCAGAGCAGCAAGCAGTGAGGAAACAGATGCTGCAGACTGGGAAGCTTGCAATACTCATTACACCACGGCAAAACATCAGGTGACATTGTCGTCTGCATAACCTGGAAAGCAGACTAGGGTTATAGATCATATAGTTCTAGGGCAGTGTTTCTCAATCTTAGCACTTTGACTGTAGTAAAGCGCTTACTACAAGGTTTGGTACTTGGCTCAATAAATGTTAGTTACTGTTGTTATTATTGTATTACACGTTGAAAACAACTGGAAGTGTCAAATCACACCATGTAGTGTCTACCTTTGCTGGAATACTTAAAAATCTCCTCCTCACACTCAGATCAGATAAATATTCACCCATGTTTTTGTCTGTTACATTTATCTTTAATGAATCTATAATTTGGCCCAGTATGATGTAGGGATCAAAAGTTTTCTTTTTCTAGAGAACTTCAACTTCATTACCTTTATGATCTGTTATTTTCCCACTGTTTGAAGTGTACCTTTTCAGAGTTTATTTACACATTCTTAATATCTAACTAAAATCAATTGTGCTTGCTAGGAAATGAGTCTGAAGTTCAGTATACTAGATAAAGTTTTTAACCCATAAAGCTTAGGGTACATTCTTGTTGACAAGAATACCACAAAAAACATATTTTCTTTCACTTAAAAGATAACTTTCTGAATTCACATGCTGTTGGCACTCTCAACAGACATTTTTATTTAGAGCATTTTTATTTTTGGTAAGAACCAAAAAAATCCCTACATCTTCATGGTTTGTCTGCACATTGCCTGCATTGAAGATAAAGTTACAAAGGAAGAGCACCCATGAGTTTAATGCTTGGAAACTCCCTTTGTACTTTCATTTAGATTGGTCATGCTTGGTCACTCAGGTGAAGTTAACTCTCTCTTCTCTATTTTTATACCAGAAAGATATATAAGGTCTGTTAGGGAAAATACTAATCTAATATTAGTCTTCAGTATTTTTAGAGTGAGAACAATTCCCTATGCTTTTGTGTTTACTTATATATATCAACTTTAACTATTATGGTAAGAAAATTTAGTTAAGATATATAAGAACTTATTAATACAGATAAAACATTAAGTTATATTGATTAGTGGAAAATCAGGGAAGATGGAAAGAGAAATGAATACTTCAAGAACACCTACTATGTATGAACCATTTACATGATTTTACAACTCTTGAAAGGATATTGTTAGAGATATTTCTGTAGATGAAGAAACAGGATCTTATAGGTTAAGAAATATAAGGCAATGAAAACCTAGTCCTGGAGGAAGGCTTTCTTGATAGAATTATCTGCTTTTTCTTAAGGTGAACAGTTCACATTTTCTAGAGCCCCCGGCCACACTGAAGCAAACAGAACTACTCCAATACTTCTAATATACTTCAACTTTCAAAAATTTTGTTACTAGAAGTGGAAAGAATAAAAGGAACTTATGAAGTTACTGTACTACAATAGAAAATAAAATGTAATACTGGATATTAAGAAAAATAAGATATGCCAGAAAACATGAGATGCCTAACAGTCTTGGAGCAGAAAGGAAGGTTACAGTTAGGGAAGAAGGACATTCTTTGAGAAACAGTCTTGAGAGGGTCTCCTAAGCATCAGAAACTAAGGCAGCAAGGTAAACTCTGGATCTCAGAAATGTATAGGTGGTGATGCACTCTTATCAATTCATTAATAAGTTCTTTTTCAAAATATCTCTAATCTCTAATTCTGCTTTCTGAAACATTTATGTACATTCTGAAAGTGAACTCTCTCTCTTAAAGGCCACGTGATAGCTAAGTTGACACTAATTCTCCTTACAAAATAAGTTAAACATCTAATTTATAGCTGTAAAAAACCAGATATTACTAATATATCACCAAAATCAATTTTACCCAAATGAATGTATTAAACATGAATGTACAAAAAGTTGTTCAACAAACATTTATCAAGAGCCTACTATCTGCCAGGCATTATTCTAGGTAGCAGGGACACTGCATGGAAGAAAAATCGGACCAAAATCTCTGTTCTTAAATATTATGTCTGGTCATAATAAATACAATAAACATATAAATAAAGTAAAGAAACAGAGAATGAGGAAAAGGATGCTAATTGGGTAGCCACATTTGAACAAAGAACTGAATGAAGTAAAGGAGTAATAAGTTATGTGGATATCTGAGAGAATAGCTTGCTGAGGAAATAGGCAAGGGCAAAGGCCCTGAGGTAAGAGTATGATTGTTGTGGAATAAAAGAAGGCCAACACAGCTGAAGTACAGTGAGGGAAAGAGTGGTAGATTACATAGGACCTTGGTAAGAATTTTGACTTTTAAACTGAATGAGAAGAGAAACTACTAGTAGGTTTTGAGCAAAGGAATGACGTAATCTGATGACATAATCTGATTTCAGTTTGCTTATTTATTGAAAATGTATTTATTTTTGAAAGAGACAGAAAGAGAGAGAGAGACAGAGTGCAAATGGGGGCGGGACAGAGAGAGGGGAACGGAAGATCTGAAGCGGGCTCTGCACTGACAGCAGAGAGCCTGGTGTGGGGCTCAGACTCACAAACAGTGAGATCATGACCTGAGCTAAAGTTGGACACTTAACGGACTGAGCCACACAGACACCCCATGATTTTGGTTATAGAAAGCTCACTTTGGCTAGTGAGTGGAGAACAGACATTAAAGGGAAAAGCGGAAGGAAGCAGAGAGTCAATTAGAAGAGTCTTGCTAAAATACATGCAAGAGATAATAATAATGGTGGCTTGATTTAGAATAGTAGCAGTGGAGGTGGGGCAAATTGGTTCTATTTTAAAGGCAGAGCTGAAGGAATTTACTGTTGGGATGGATGTGAGGTTTGGAGGGGCAATAAGAATGGCACTGATGCTTCCGGCATGAGCAACTGCAATGATATAGTTGATGCTACTGAGATTGGGTAGCTTTGAGAGTAGGAAGTTTGGGAGGGGGAAATCAAAGGCTGTGTCCGTGACCAGAGTGAGTGGTTAGGAGATGAGTAATATACAAAGACACTGAGCATAAGTAAATACATGAGGATTACTGGAGCGAAGTTTCTCATTGTCAAAAAGGCATTTATATACAAATACAGAAAAGGGGGAAGCTAGAAAGAATCTTAAGGTACTGGATTGGAAGTGGACATTTCAATGTGAATTTCTGTTTACACAAACATAATACACACACACACACACACACTGATATATAAATAAATATAGCTCTGTGTGTGTGTGTGTGTGTGTGTGTGTGTGTGTGTATACACACACTGAGAGGGGCTAGAAGCAATAGGCACACCAAGTGCCCAGAACTTAGTGTCTAAATATTATCTTCCACCAAAATGAAATAGGAGTGTGTTTGAGGAAACAGTTGACCCCAGAGTTGGGGCAAGGAAAGTAAATGATAAGCCTGGAACATCTTTCACAGAAAGGAAATGTCCAGAGAATGATGAGGACATATGTGAAGGACATGAGCTAGTTCAAAGGTACCCCCTACTGGTTGAGTATGGAGCAATTTGAACATAATTAATATTAATAACAGCAACAAATTTCAATCCACTGAATAAAACAGAAATCCACAACCATGATAATGTAAACAATATCCGTAATATCCAGTCATATGCTCTTCCTATAATCCAACCCTATCTCTTGCCACACCCCTGCCGCACATTATGCTGTAAAGATACTGAACTACTTATCTCTGAAGTACAGAATTATTGTTATCTCTATATTTGAAATGTTCTCACTTTGCCTGTCTGCCAGGAAAACTGAACTTGATTCGATTCTATAAATATTTACTGAGCACTCTTCTATGAAATAAAACACAGTAGTAAACCATACACAGTTCCTCCTTTCAAGACCTTATAATCTATTGAGTGAGGCACAACAAGTCTTAGTTCAAAAGCTATTTCCGTGAAGCCTTTCCTGACTTTCCTCCTGTTTCATCCGGTCTCATTACATTTGTACACACTGCCATTATAGCATTTCTTATTGTAAAATAATTGTTTACTTGCCTGCTTAACTCTGCATGGTAGTTCCATGTGTGGAGCCTGTTTTTCATTTTTGTGTCCCTAGTACTTAGCACCATAAATAGATTTATGCATTAATACATTCAACAACTATATATGCTGGGTACTGTATGAGGCTCCAGGGATACAAGTCAAAAGTAGACCCAACTTTGCTCTCATGAAATTTAAAGTATAGTAGGGTTGGGAGAAGAAGGTAAAGAGTACACTCAAGTATATAATTACAAATTAAAAGGAATATTATAAGGGAAGGAAGGCTGATGCTGTGAGAACTATAACAGGAGAAGCTGGTATGGTTTGGGAAAGGCATCCCTAAAGAGATAGGTTTGAACTAGAATGTGAACCATGATTAACAGTTAAGAAAGTAATGAGGAGTCTGGGTGGCTCAGCTGGTTAGCTTCCGACTCCTGGTTTCAGCTCAGGTCATGATCTCAACAGTTTGTGAGTTCAAGTCCCACATCGGGTTCTGTGCTGACAGAGCGGAGCCTGCTGGAGTTCTCTCTTTGCCCCCTCTCTCTGTCCCTCCCTCCACTCACACTGTCTCTCTCACTCAAAATAAATAAATAAAAACTTTAAAAAAAAGAGTTAAAGTAAGTGGGTGTAATGATGAAAAGGATGGTTTTAGGCCAAGGGACGAACAAGTGCAAATACCCTGGAGGAGAGAGCCTGGTACTGGTGAGGAACTGAAAGACAGTCAATGACTGAAGTGCAGAGCGATGGGGGGAGATATGAAATGAGGATAAAGGACAGGCACATAAGCAAAAAGCAGAAACAACTCAAATGTCCATCAACTGATGAATGGATAAACAAAATGTGGCATGTCCATACAATGGAGTATTATTCAGCTGTAAAAAAGATTAAGTGTTGATACACACTATAACATGGATGAATTTTGAAAACATTATGCTAAGTGAAAGAAGCCACACACAAATGGCTACTACATACTACAAGATCCTGTTTATATGAAATGTCTAAAAGAGGAAAATCCATAGATACAGAAAGTAGATTTAGTGGTTGCCAGGAGGTGGTAGGAAAACAGGGAGTGACTACTAATAGGGTACAGGGGTTCTTTTGTGGGTAATGAAAATTTTCTGGAATTAGATTGTGGTCGTAGTTATAAAACCTTGTGAACATAATAAAAAACACTGAATTGTATACTTTAAAATGGTAAATTTTATGTTACATGAATTATATCTGAGTTTTAAAAGATAAGTTAGCAGAGAACATACACCTTTTAAATTATCTTGAGGCTTTCCAGTTTTATCTTCAGAATAGTAAGTGTACAGAACAGATGCTCCAAAAATTACTTTTTAAAAAAAACTTATTTATTTATTTTGAGAGAGAGAGAGAGAGAGAAAGAGAGTGAGACTGGGGTAGGGGCAGAGAGAGAGACAGAGAATCCCAAGCAGGCTCCACACAGTCAGTGCAGAGCCCAATTAGAACTTGATTTCACCAACTGTGAGATTGTGACCTGAGCCAAAATCAAGAGTTGGACACTTAAATGACTTAGCTACTCAGGCGCCCCCCAAAATTACTTCTTTTTAAAAAATGTTTATTTTTGAGAGAGAGACAGAGCACAAGTGCGGGAGGGGTGGAGAGAGAGGGAGACACAGAATCCAAAGCAGGCTCCAGACCCTAAGCTGTCAGCACAGAGCCCGACACAGAGCTCAAACTCACAGACTGTGAGATCATGACCTGAGCCAAAGTCAGACACTTAACCAACTGAGCCATCCAGGCACCCCCAAAATTACTTTTTGAACAAATAAAAAGACTTTTTGATAGATAAACTCAATAGTCTGTAATAGTGAGAGATGTGTCATTTGATTTAAAACTATTATTTATAATTCTGCTTCCTAGAAAATGTCTTTAGGCAGACCTGAAGCTTTTATTCAGAGTTACTCCTTTCCAGAGAGTCATCTGTTAGATGTGCTATCTTATTTGTAGTTATGCCTCGATGCGTCTATCACAAAAAGATAATATGTGAAGATGAACCAGGGCCCAGATTACAAGTAGGATGAGAATCACTGTGGCACAGATATCTCAGTGGGGAGTCCTGAATGGGAGCTTGTCTTGCCAAATAATATTTTATCTCTAACTATAAATCTTAATTTCCTAAACAAGATTTTATTCTAATTTCCAAAATGATAGTGCTGAAGTAGAATTTCAGAAAGCCCCATAAACATGCTACTGTTTTTTGGCAGCATTAAAGGCCATGAACTACTCCATGAGCATAAGGCCTACGTCAGGATGCTTCTGACTAATCATCTTCACTTCAGAGATCCAGCCTTAATGGTTTTATAATAGCAATGTTAAAAGATATGCCACAAATTGATAAAAATAACAAAACAAAAACCAAGACCAGTTAGTCTTCCCTTTAAAACTTGTTGAGTACTACTAACATTAAGGCCTCATTCAAGGATTCACCTTACGTGACAAACATGGTTTTTATTATACACACGTGTACATATACAGTTCTATATACATTACTACCTTTTCTACAGATTTTTTTCTTCCTGAGAGAGACTGAGAGCATGAGTAGTAGTAGGAGAGAGAGAGAATCTCAAGCAGACTTCACACCCAATGTGGAGCCAATGCGTGTTCTTAGGGTTGTTCTTAGGGTTGTGAGATCATGACCTGAGCCAAAATCAAGAGTCAGATGCTTAACTGACTGAGCCACCCAGACACCCCAGTTTTTTTTTTTAATTAAAGTTTATTTTTGAGAGAGAGGGAGAAAGCACACATGGGGAAGGGGTAAAGAGAGAGGAAGAGAGAGAATCCCAAGCAGGCTGCATGCTGTCAGGGTGTAGCCCGACGTGGGGCTTGATCCCATGAACCATGAGACCATGACCTTAGCGGAGACCATGACCTTAGTGGAGACCATGACCTGAGCTGAAATCAACAGTCAGACACTTAATCAACTGAGCCACCCAGGCACCCCCATAGCATGTTATTTGTGATAAATACAATTCTTGGGTTGACTGAGTGGCTCAGTCAGTTAAGCATCCAACTTTGGCTCAGGTCATGATCTCACGGTTCAAGCCCTGTGCTGATAGCTCAGAGCCTGGAGCCTGCTTCAGATTCTTTGTTTCCCTCTCTCTGCCCCTCCCACATTCATGCTCAGTCCCTCTCAAAAATAAATAAAATGTTAAAATTTTTAATGAAAAAATTAAAAATTAAAAAAAGAGAAATATAATTATTATGTTTAAAGGCTTTACTGAATGAAATTTAAAACCTACACATTGGTCATACCAGAAAAACATCACCAAATGCACACAAGTGAGACCTGACCTTCATCACAGGAATAGGGCACTATATTCAGAAAAACACCTGTCCATAGCTAGGGACTATTTTAAGCCACGACTAAGCACCTCAGTGATAGAATATAATCTCTATTATATTTTGTGACATCATTACATCAATATGAGAATCATAACCAACAGCCACCAAAATTTACCAGCAATAGATGAATATTATTTGCCTTTTCAAAAAGGTCTTAAAAGGAGAAAGAGAGGGAGAAGTCTTGATAAATGATTTATAAACAAAGAAAACTTGCTAAAGCCATAAATGGCTAAGAATGTTGAAGATTCTGTTAGTTCAAATATCACTTCCTTTCTTAACCCCAAAGCTAATGCCATCAATGTCTACTACATCAAATTTTTAACCAACAATAAATATATCACAGAATCAAGGAAGATTACTGGATACCTAGTAGCCTACAATTCCAGTGAGTAAAAACAATTCAATATTTCTATTATATAAAAAAACAAATATAATAATTAAACTTAATGGAAAATATATACTTCATAGAAAACTGCATTAAAAAGCTAACAGTCAGGGGTGCCTGGATGGCTCAGGTGGGTGTCCAACTTTGGCTCAGGTCATGATCTCACAACTGGTGGGTTCGAGTCCCACATCAGGCTCTGTGCTAGCAGCACAGAGCCTGGAACCTGCTTCAGATTCTGTGTCTCTGTCTCTCTGCTCCTCTCCTGCTCACGTTCTCTCTCTCTCTCTCTCTCTCTCTCTCTCTCAATCTCTCAAAAATAAATAAACATTAAAAAAAACTCATAGTCAAATATCTAACCTAATATTTAGTTGAAGAAGAAAAAGGGCTACTTTTTTTAAATTAAAAAAAAATTTTTAACGTTTATTATTTTATTTTATTTATTTTTTTAATATATGAAATTTATTGTCAAATTGGTTTCCATACAATACCCAGTGCTCATCCCAAAAGATGCCCTCCTCAATGTCCATCACCTACCCTACCCTCCCTCCCACCCCCATCAACCCTCAGTTTGTTCTCAGTTTTTAAGAGTCTCTTATGCTTTGGCTCTCTCCCACTCTAACCTCTTTTTTTTTTCCTTCCCCTCCCCATGGGTTTCTGTTAAGTTTCTCAGGATCCACATAAGAGTGAAAACATATGGTATCTGTCTTTCTCAGTATGGCTTATTTTACTTAGCATCACACTCTCCAATTCCATCCACGTTGCTACAAAGGGCCATATTTCATTCTTTCTCATTGCCCTGTAGTACTCCATTGTGTATATACACCACAATTTCTTTATCCATTCATCAGTTGATGGACATTTAGGCTCTTTCCACAATTTGGCTATTGTTGAGAGTGCTGCTATAAACATTGAGGTTCAAGTGAAAAGGGTTACTTTAATGGCATTTTAGAATTCTTTCTTCAATGTCAAACATTTTAAAGCTTCATTAAAAACTCTACTGTTAGTAGTACGCTTAGCAAATATTCTCATGCGTCTCTCCAAGACCAATGGAACCAGTGGTTTTCACTGTAACTCACTTTCATAAGTGCTCATACAACTCCATCCCTGTGAAATCCCATCCTTGTTCACCAGAGCCTACTGACATCCTACTACTCACTATGTAAGGCCTATTCAAGATGCAAATTCTTCCATGGAGAAAGGTCCTCCATGAAGAAAGACCAGTGCAACCTCTCCCTCGTCATTTGGATGCTAGGTATAAAACAGGGGAGAGAACAAAATATTTGCTGTCAGGAATCTTACATTCTACTGAGATCTGATGGCCTACAGCTATCTGTACTGCTTACATTCATAAAACACATGACTAGAAGCTATTAATGCACATATAGGGTTGCCTTAAGGATTAAATGAAATTATATGAATGTAAATCCTATATAGAATAAAAGCTAAATAAATAATAGCTATTACTATTAAATGTTCTTAAATTATAGTTATTTTTTGGATGTCTTAGTTCTACTTCTAATTTCTAAAGTCCCTGACAGCAAGGATTCACAGTGTTCAGCTCATTTTGTTGGTAAAAAGGCACTTAAAATTATTTGCTATGCAGGGTAAAGATAATAAAAGCGCAGCCTTAAAAATGAATGGAATTCTGACACATGCTCTAACACAGATGAATCCTGAAGACATTACACTAAGTGAAATAAAGCAGACACAGAAGGACAAATACTATATGATTCCACTTACATGAGGTACTTTACGGTAGTCAGATTCACATACAGAAAACAGAATAGTGGTTTTCAGGAGGCCAGAGGAGAAAGGAATGGGAGTTATTGTTTAGTGTACACAGAGTTTCAGTTTGGGAAGATGAAAAAGTCCTGAAGATGGATAGTGGTGATGGCTGCACAATACTGCATGAGTACTTAATGCCACTGAACTGTATATACAGAAATGGTTAGGTCCATATTAGACTTCTGGGGAAGATGGCTGAGTAGGAGGATCCTAAGCTCACCTTGTCCCATAGATACAAGTAGATAACACCCACATCAGTGTAAACAACCCAGAAAATGACCTAAAGACTGGCAGAAGAGACTCTCCACAGCTAAATGTAAAGGCTATATCAAAGAGGGTAGGAAGAGAGGCGACACAATCGGGACCAAACAGACCCATGGAACTGGCCATAGGAGGGAATCCGGGGGGCAGAGAGGGGAGAGAAACACTCTTACACCAAGCACCCAAGACATGGGGAAGGGGGACCAGAGTGAGGAAGACAAATCCCCATAACTCTGAAAACCAGGGGCTTGGGGCGCCTGGGTGGCTCAGTCGGTTAAGCGTCCGACTTCAGCTCAGGTCACGATCTCGCGGTCCATGAGTTCGAGCCCCGCGTCGGGCTCTGGGCTGATGGCTCAGAGCCTGGAGCCTGCTTCCGATTCTGTGTCTCCCTCTCTCTCTGCCCCTCCCCTGTTCATGCTCTGTCTCTCTCTGTCTCAAAAATAAATAAACGTTAAAAAAAAAAAAATTAAAAAAAAAAAAAAGAATAAAACCAGGGGCTTAACTTAACACCTGGAACTTTAAAAATTAGCAGGCTCAGCTCTGGAAGAGTCTGGGGGCAAGAAAATACTGAGTTCCCCTCCTCTGAAAAACAAACAAACAAGAAAATACTGAGTCCCCACCTTTTTTTTTTTTTTTCAATATATGAAATTTATTGTCAAATTGGTTTCCATACAACACCCAGTGCTCATCCCAAAAGGTGCCCTCCTCAATACCCATCACCCACCCTCCCCTCCCTCCCACCCCCCATCAACCCTCAGTTTGTTCTCAGTTTTTAAGAGTCTCTTATGCTTTGGCTCTCTCCCACTCTAACCTCTTTTTTTTTTTTTCCTTCCCCTCCCCCATGGGTTTCTGTTAAGTTTCTCAGGATCCACATAAGAGTGAAAACATAAGGTATCTGTCTTTCTCTGTATGGCTTATTTCACTTAGCATTCACTCTCCAATTCCATCCACGTTGCTACAAAGGGCCATATTTCATTCTTTCTCATTGCCACGTAGTACTCCATTGTGTATATAAACCACAATTTCTTTATCCACTCATCAGTTGATTGATATTTAGGCTCTTTCCATAATTTGGCTATTGTTGAGAGTGCAGCTATAAACATTGGGGTACAAGTGCCCCTATGCATCAGTGCTCCTGTATCCCTTGGGTAAATTCCTAGCAGTGCTATTGCTAGGTCATAGGGTAGGTCTATTTCTAATTTTTTGAGGAACCTCCACACTGTCTTCCAGAGTGGCTGCACCAATTTGCATTCCCACCAACAGTGCAAGAGGGTTCCCGTTTCTCCACATCCCCTCCAGCATCTGTAGTCTCCTGATTTGTTCATTTTGGCCCCCCACCTTTTAAGAAATAGCACAACAGCCCTGAGATACAGCACAGAGGCAGTAGTTAGGAAAATGCCTGGGGTATATGGGAAGATTTATTTACTAATCTCAAAGTGTGTGCTGGAGGGGTAGGTCATTGGGAGATTTCTCCAAGAACAAAAGAGCTGCTGGTGGGTGCTATTTCCGTCCCGCAGCCTAGATACACTGACACCAGCAGAACGATTTCAGTGCCAACACTCTCCACCTAGCTCACTAACAGACTGCCCTTCCCACCCATCTGCACTTCGGCAGATCCATACCCTCAAACCAGTTGGCCTTGGCAAGAGTTTCGGGCAGCTGCAGGTTCCCTCCCACAGCAGACTTCCACACACCTTGCTAATACCTCCTGCCTCACTCCAATATTTTCCTATGCCCTGCCCCCTTCCAATATACCCCAGGCCAGAACCCTTTCAAAGTGGTACCACACGCCTGAAAGTGTGCAAGCAGCACCAACAAGGGCCAGCACCACTCTAAAATGACTTCTACCCCAGGAAGGGTGGAAGATAACCACATACACCAGTCGGACTGTGGCCCCAGCAGTGGGCTGGGGGGAGACCTGTGGTCTGACTGCAGACCCCACCCCAAAAGAAGCTTCTTGGGAGACAATACAGGGAAAGTGCCCTGCGCTTTGGTGCTACTGCATCTCTAACAAATGCCTGGTCTGACTCAACTCAAGCCCCAGGTGGCTTCAGACTAGCCCACTAACAACACAGGGACTAAACCCTGCAGAGAGAGACAGGCAGAGAGAGACAGTGCAGATGACTAGACTGAAGGTAAAAGCGACTCAGCCACATGCAACACACACATGAAACACCAGGTGCTGGTGAGCAGGGGATTACACTGCAGGGCACGCCAGGACCTCTTGTTCGTTCATAAGGCCACTACTTTCAAGAGCAAGAGACACAGCTAACTTTCATAACACATAGAAACAGATGTAGAGAGTTAGACAAAAAAGAGGAGATGGAGGAATATGTCCTAAATGAAAGAATTCCACATATGAGTGAAATCATACAGTAGCTGTCTTTTTCTGACTGGACAGCAACATGTACAAAAAGGAAACTGGACCACTTTCTTACACCATACACAAAAATAAACTCAAAATGGATTAAGACCTAAATGTGAGATCTGAAACTATAAAAATCCTAGAGGAGCACAGGCAGTAACTTCTCTGACATTGGCAGTAGTAGCAATCTTTTTCTAGGTAAGTCTCCTGAGGCAAGGGAAATAAAAGCAAAAATGAACCATTGGGAGTACATCAAAATAAAAACCTTTTGCACAGCAAAGGAAACAATCAACAAAACTAAAAGTGAACCTATTGAATAGAAGAAGATATGTGCAAATGACATACCTGATAAAGTGTCGGTCAGTATTTAAAATATATAAACACACACATACAAAAACACAACACAAAAAAACCCACCAAATAACTCAATTTTAAAATGGGCAAAGACACGAACAGATGTTTTTATAAAGAAGACATACTGATGGCCAATAGACACATGAAAAGATGCTCAATATCATTAGTCATCAGGAAAATACAAATTAAAACCACAATGAGATATCATTCGCACCTATCAGAATGACTAATATCAAAAACACAAGAAACAACAAGTGTTGGTGAGGATGTGGAGGAAAAGGAACCCTCATTTACTGTTAGTGGGAATGCAAACTGGTACAGCCTCTGTGGAAAACACTATGGGGATTCCTCAAAAAATTAAAAATAGAATTCCCATATGATCCAGTAATTCCATTACTGGGTGTTTACCCAAAGAATACAAAAACACTAATTCAAAGAGATATATACACCCTTATGTTTATTGCAGCATTATTTACAATAGCTCAATTACGGAAGCAACCCAAGTGTCCACTGATAGATAGATGGGATATATATATATATATCCCATATATATATATATATATGGCCGAGTAATACTTTATTGTATGTATGTATATACATACAATGTAGTATGTATACATACATATAGTATATATACATACATGTATGTATGTATGTATATGTGTATATATATGTATATATATATATACACACACACATATATATATACACATACACACATACACACACACACACACACACACACACACACACACACACACACTAAAGTATTACTCGGCCATAAAAAAGAATGAAACACTGCCATTTGCAACAACATGGATGGATCTAGAACATAATGTGAAGTGAAATAAGTCAGGGAATGACAAATACTATATAATTTCACTCCTATGTGGAATTTAAGAAACAAAACAAACGAACAAAGAAAAAAAGAGACAAAAATATACTCTTAAATATAGAGAAGAAACTTATGGTTACCAGAGGGGAGATGGAGAGGATTAAGAGTACGCATATCATGATGAGCACTGAGTAATGTATAGAATTGTTGAATCATTGTATTACACACCTGAAAGTAATATAACACTGTAAGTTAACAATACTGGAATTAAAAAAGAAAAAAAAAGGAAATGGTTAAAATGGTAAATTTTATGTGTATTCTAACAAAATAATTCTTTTTTATAGCTAATGCTTTAAAATTTTTTTTCATGTTTATTTATTTTTGAGACAGAGAGAGAGAGAGGGAGAGAACCCCAAGCAGGCTCTGTGCCATCCGTGCAGAGCCCGACACAGGACCCGATCCCAAAACTGTGAGTTTATGACCTGAGCCAAAATCAAGAGCCAGACACCTAACCGATTGAACCACCCCAGCGCCCATTTAACAAAATAATTTTTTAATTTTTCTTTTAACTTTATTTCTGAGACAGAGACAGAGCATGAGTGGGGGAGGGGCAGAAAGAGACAGAGAGAGAGAGAGAGAGAGAGAGAGAGAGAGAGAGAGAGAGAGAGAATCAGAAGCAGGCTCCAGGCTCTGAGCTGTCAGCACAGAGCCCAACGCGGGGCTCGAACTCACAACCAATGAGATCATGACGTGAGCCGAAGTCAGTCAGTCAACCAACTGAGCCACCCAGGCACCCCTAACAAAATAATTCTTAAGAAGTTGGTTTTTTGCTTTCCCCAAAAGATCTCAGAACAAGGCAAAGATGTCCACTCTTACCACTTCTATTCACCATTGTACTAAGGATCCTAGCCAATGGAGTAAGGCAAGAAATAAAAAGATTTATGGATTAGAATGACAGAAATAAAGTATGTTTATTTAGTTTGACATGATGATGGTCATTTAAAATGGTAAGGAATCCACAAAAAAGCTACTAGAACCAATAAGTGAATTTAGGAAGACTGTAGGATACAGGTCATATAGCAGACTGCATTTGCAAAAAAAAAAAAACCAGCCACAGCCCTATTTCTGGGGCCACATATTCTTATATAACTTTGCCACACTACACTAAGAAGCAGAATATATCCCATCGATCCATCTTGATTCTGGGTAGAACCTTGTAACTGTTTCAATGAATGGAATGCAGAAAAGAGACTGTATGACCTTTGAGACTATTACATAAAAGGCTATATTGCCTGTGCCTGGCCAGCCTCCCTCCCCTCCTCAGAAAAACTGTCTTTCGCCCAACCACAACACTGTGAAAAAGCCCAGGTGACACAAAGAAGCCAAGTGCAGAAACTCCAGCTGGTAGCTCCAGTAGGTCTCAGCCAATAGGGAGTATCAAGCACTAAATCATATGAGAAAGTATGCTCTCAAAAGAATTCAGCTGCTAGCCTTTGACCTGCTCTAGCTGAGGTGGAGTGCTACAGAAACAAGTTATCCCCACTGAGCCCTATCCTAAGTGTAAATTCAAGAGAAAAATAAATGCTTTTGCTGTTTTAAGCCACTTAGCTTTACAGTAATCTGTTATGCAGAGTAACACAGTAACTGCTATAGGTCAATATATAAAATTTTCTATATATTAATAAAATGATTAAAAGATGAAATGAAAACATAATGGTTACAGTAACATTGACACACTTAGGAATAAATTTAACAAAATATATTTAGGACTGTTGAGGAAGGCAGAATTAGAAGATGATCCCAACAATCCTTGCCCTTATATAATCTGGTTGTGGGGAGAACTTACGAATGATGAGATATTATTCCTGTGACTATGTTCTATGAAAAAAGAGAAGTTGTCTGGTACGCCTAACTGCATCACAAGAGCCCTTTAAAAGCACAGAATTTTCTATTAGTAGCAAAAGAGGAGGAAGTTAGAGATTAAAAACATGAAAAGGAGTGTACATGTTGGTTTGGAGATAAAGGGAGTCATGTGGCATAAACCTGAGAGCAACCTCTAGGAGCTGAGAGTGACTTTCAGCCTGCTGCCAGCAGCAAAACAAGGACTTAAGTCCTATAACCACAAGGAACAGGATTCTATTAGCCATCTAAATGACCCTGGAAGTGGATTCTCTCAGTCTCCAGATAAGAACCCAGCCCAGGAAAAATCAAAATCAAGGTTTTGCCCTTGTCAGAGCCTAAGCAGAGGACCCAGCTGAGCCTACTTGGACTTTCAACCTACAGAACTGTGAAAACAGTAAATGGAGATATTCAAAGTCTCTAAGTTTGTGTTGATTTGCTACATAGTGATAAAAACTAAATATAACTGCAAAGGAACAAGAGAGACATTTTAGGGGACAGAAATATTCTATATACTGATTGTGATTATGACAGTGATTACATAGGTGTATGCATTTGTCAAAACCCAACCAACTGTATATTTAAAATAGATGCATTTTAGTGTATATTAATTATACCTTAATATAGTTGATTTCAGAAGAGCTAGTTTCTGGGGCACCTGGGTGGCTCAGTTGATTAAGCGTCCGACTTCAGCTAAGTCAAGATCTCATGTTTGTGAGTTCAAGACCTGTATGGGTTTTTGCACTGTCAGTGCAGAGCCTGCTTGGGATTCTCTCTCTCTGCTGCTTCCCCACTTGTGCCCTCCCTCTCAAAATAAATAAACTTAAAAAAAAAATAAAAGAGCTGGCTTCTGTCTGGTTTTCTCCTTATACCTCTTGTCATCATATACACTACACTCATAAGTAGTTTTATGTGTTCTCTGCTTCAGTACCCCTCATTTACTGATTCTCTAGCCCAAGAATCCAAATAAGCCCTCAAGCCAGAATATTCAATTGTCACTGGAGGGTGTGAGCAATAGATTATCATGATCTGATTTATATTAAAAAAATTTTTTTTAATGTTTATTTTTGAGAGAGACAGAGGCAGAATGCAAGTGGGTTAGGGACAGAAAGAGAGGGAGACACAGAACCCAAAGCAGACTCCAGGCTCCGAGCTGTCAGCACAGAGCCCAACGTGGGGCTTGAACCCATGAGCCGTGAGATCATGACCTGAGCTGACGTCAGACACTCAACCGACTGAGCCACCCAGGCGCCCCTGATTTACATTTTTAAAAGATTACTAGGAAAAGTCTAGCATGGAGATCATCCATGTAAAACTTAGAATTCCATAAGCAATTTGCTAGTTGGAAAATCATATCTTAGAACAGTTGTTTCCAAATTGTATTTCAAGGAGCCCTAATGGAAAAAAGACAGCCTCTTTAACAAATGGTGCTGGGAGAACTGGACAGCAACAGGCAGAAGGTTGAAACTAGACCACTTTCTCACACCATTCACAAAAATAAACTCAAAATGGATAAAGGACCTGAATGTGAGACAGGAAACCATCAAAACCTTAGAGGAGAAAGCAGGAAAAAACCTCTCTGACCTCAGCCGTAGCAATCTCTTACTCGACACATCCCCAAAGGCAAGGGAATTAAAAGCAAAAGTGAATTACTGGGATCTTATGAAGATAAAAAGCTTCTGCACAGCAAAGGAAACAACCAACAAAACTAAAAGGCAACCAACGGAATGGGAAAAGATATTTGCAAATGACATATCGGACAAAGGGCTAGTATCCAAAATCTATACAGAGCTCACCAAACTCCACACCCGAAAAACAAATAACCCAGTGAAGAAATGGGCAGAAAACATGAATAGACACTTCTCTAAAGAAGACATCCGGATGGCCAACAGGCACATGAAAAGATGTTCAGCGTCGCTCCTTATCAGGGAAATACAAATCAAAACCACACTCAGGTATCACCTCACGCCAGTCAGAGTGGCCAAAACGAACAAATCAGGAGACTCTAGATGCTGGAGAGGATGTGGAGAAACGGGAACCCTCTTGCACTGTTGGTGGGAATGCAAATTGGTGCAGCCGCTCTGGAAAGCAGTGTGGAGGTTCCTCAGAAAATTAAAAATAGACCTACCCTATGACCCAGCAATAGCACTGCTAGGAATTTACCCAAGGGATACAGGAGTACTGATGCATAGGGGCACTTGTACCCCAATGTTCATAGCAGCACTCTCAACAATAGCCAAATTATGGAAAGAGCCTAAATGTCCATCAATTGATGAATGGATAAAGAAATTGTGGTTTATATACACAATGGAATACTACGTGGCAATGAGAAAAAATGAAATATGGCCTTTTGTAGCAACGTGGATGGAACTGGAGAGTGTGATGCTAAGTGAAATAAGCCATACAGAGAAAGACAGATACCATATGGTTTCACTCTTATGTGGATCCTGAGAAACTTAACAGGAACCCATGGGGGAGGGGGAGGAAAAAAGAAAAAAAGAGGTTAGAGTGGGAGAGAGCCAAAGCATAAGAGACTCTTAAAAACTGAGAACAAACTGAGGGTTGATGGGGGGTGGGAGGGAGGAGAGGGTGGGTGAGGAGGGCACCTTTTGGGATGAGCACTGGGTGTTGTATGGAAACCAATTTGACAATAAATTTCATATAATAAAAAAAAAAAAAAAAAAAAAGGAGCCCTAGTATCCAATATAATGCCTCAGGACAAAAGGAAAGAAATAGAAGATGACATATGCCGGTATGGGGAATGGGGAAAACACACAAAGGGGAAACAGCCTCACAAGTTTTAACCCAATAGCTTCCTTTCACCTGCTTTATGTTTAAGGATTCCATGTAGGAGTTAGTAGCAGTTCAAATGTTAAATATTTTTTAAACTACTGCTTTGTAAGTTTGGTAAAAATGGGCAAGAAGCATCCTGATTTTCTGCTTTTGTGTCACAGGGAGCCAACTATAACATAACCAATAGAGCAAGGGAAAGGATTCACCACCTCATATTCCTTAAGACCTTTAGTTGCTGCTCAAGAGAATTATAATCTTCTTATTTCTGGCTCACTGATGGTATGAATCATGTCTAATTCACCTCTGTATCCCCAAGTGCCTATCACCTAGTACACACTGAAATACCTGCTGAGTTTAACATGACATACAAACAATGTTAAAAGGTGTAATAAAAAGTGCTGTAACACTTTAAAATCTAACATTCTTTGGTAAAGTTACTAAAACGTATCACTCTTAGGTATATTTCTTTAAGAACTTCTTGCACAAGTACACTAGGAGACATGTACAAGAATGTTTGATAGCAGTACTGTTTACAACAGTAAAACAAAAACAACAAAAATTTCAGTCAAGAACATCAATAAGTAATTTATGACATATACACAATGAAATACTATATAGCAAAATAACGAATAAACTAAAGTTAAAAATCCGTATTAATCCACAAATATAATATTCAGTGGGGAAAAAAAGCAAGGTGCAAAATATTACAGGGTACGATACCATCTAAGACAACACAATGTATCGTGAGAGTGGTGGTTACGATGTGGAGGACGAGAGAGAAGTATTTTAGGACAAGTCGCAGAAGAGGCTTCCATTTTACTAGTAGTCTTTCCTTTCTGAAGCTCAGTGGTGATTAATGGGTATTCATTTACTATGCTTTGAGTGTATTTATACTTAGAAAATTTCATATTCAGTTTAAAGTTCTACACCAAGGATTGGCAACTAAGGCCTGTAGGCCAAATCAACCTCAACACCTATTTTTGTAAGTAAAGTTTTACTGGAACACAGCCATTCATTTGTTTATGTAGTGTCAGTGACTATACTACAATGTCAGAGTTGAGTGGTCGTGACAGAGAAGTCTGAAGTATTTACTCTTAGGTGCTTCACAGAAAATGCTTGCCAACCCCTGTTCTATTTCCAGGTATAGAGTGCAAATGAAGGAGAATTTAATTCTGAAACAACACAAATAAATCATGGTGATGGTTACTGGGAAAAATGATCAGCAGGTGTGATGATAGCCAGATTATAAAAAAAAGAATAGGAGGAAAACAAGGAAAAACTAAATAAGCTTTAGAGCACTGCTGTCTAATAGAACTTTCTGAGATGATGGAAATATTCTATATCTGCACTGTTCAATATGGAAGCCACTAGCCACATGTGACTTTGGAGCACCTGAAATGTGGCTATTGTGACTGAGGAACAAAACTTAAAATTTTATTTATTTTTAATTATTTTAAACAGTCACGGGGCGCCTGGGTGGCGCAGTCGGTTAAGCGTCCGACTTCAGCCAGGTCACGATCTCGCGGTCCGTGAGTTCGAGCCCCGCGTCAGGCTCTGGGCTGATGGCTCAGAGCCTGGAGCCTGTTTCCGATTCTGTGTCTCCCTCTATCTCTGCCCCTCCCCCGTTCATGGTCTGTCTCTCTCTGTCCCAAAAATAAATAAACATTGAAAAAAAAATTAAAAAATAAAATAAAATAAACAGTCACGTGTACCATACTGTACAGTGCACCGTTAGAGCTCTGGAGGACAGATTGATAGCAGTTGTCACCTGAAAACTAGGCTAGGGTGCTTATTCAAAGGAACGGCGGGGGACAGAGTTGCCTCCAATTTAGAAAATTTCGGCCACTGATGGAAAGGCAAACCATGGATCATCATAAGGGTATGGTTAATATATACTCTTTTCTAAGAAAGAGGGCATAAAGAAAGAGGATACAAAGTAAGAAAAGCAGAGAGCCAACCTTGAGATTTGGGGATTTCCATGCTAATTTGTTAAGTGAACAACCATTATTAGGTGAATGAGAAGTACAATAGCTAGAGAGTTAGTTGGCAGGGAAACCAGAAGAGCTATGATTTAAAATTTCGAAAAACGAGTTCTACAATCTCCCAAGTGAATGAGGAAGGCTTTTGGAGTAATAAGTAATTAGCTAGAAAAGCCATAAAAATAAGGGACCTAGATACCAATAATGACTTTTTCTTCATTTAATCAAAACAAACATCTGCAAAAGATATGCCATGTTATCATATTTTCTAGGTTTCTGTCACATAGAAAGATGTTTAACTTTTATTACTTTGTTCAATTATACAGTACATATTTTATATATGTAAATATATACAAAATGTACATAATATGTATATTTATGTATGTACAATATGTACATCCAATATGTACAAAATATGTACATATTATATATATGTATATATATAAAATAACATATGTAACAAATTACTTTGTTCAATTATATATGATAAATATATCACCCAGATATATTTAGCTTCCACTGAAGACGATAAGCCTTTGTCTAGAAATAAGGTCCTAGTGTTATAAAACTTTTCAAATCCTTCATTAGATTGACATTTCTTCTCTTTTCTACTATGATACACTGTGCTTCATCCTTCCTTATCCAAACCACTAAGAAAATATTCCACAAGCTAATAAAAGTATCAGTTTATACACTGTACGAGAATATGCTACCAAAAAAAAAAAAGAATTCTAAGGAACAAACTTACTTCCCAGCAGCCAATACAACTGCTATCTATAGATGTGATAAAATCAGTTGTCTGGTTTCCATGTTCTAGCAATAGCTTTTTTGTTTTGTTTTAGTGTGGAGTTCAAAAATAACTGCCTGATGATACACAGACACAGAGCAGTATATTTAGTATCTGTTTTAATCAATATTGGCATAAGGAATACAAAATATTCCTTGGGGAACCTGTCTAAATACTTGTATTTAGACACATGATCTTATTATAGCAGGGGAGAATTTGCAATTTTCAATTATTAATTTTATTTTACAGTTCTCTCAGAATTTATGATATTCACAGTAGACTACTACTAATTATACTCCTCTTTACTATCAAGAAGATTGGAATGGTATGTAGAAAAGAACAGTGTGATCTGTAGTAAAGAACACAGGCTCTGAAGTCATAGAGACTCTGAATTAAGGCCTGGCTATTATATACATACCCAATGAACCTCACTGAGCCTCTGCTACCTGATTTGTAAAACAGGGATAATGATATTTAGTTTGAAAGATGTCATGAAAACTAAATGAAATCACGTATTTACAAGTACCTAGACAGAGAGCCTAGCCATGCTTGACACCCAAATAGCTGCTTCACTCTCATTCCCAGGCATTTAAGGTCTCTTCTGTAATTTTTTTCCCTCTTCTACATGTTTAACCTAAGAATACAATGTCCAATAAATGTAAGAAGAAAAGAGAATAATCAGTTGTTTTGATCCTGAAAAGGCAGAAGGGGATAAGATATCCAAAGCTAAGGTGAAAAGATCATCTTTAGACAGGATAAACAACTCAAAGGTTGGGGTTCCTTGGCAGAGTCTTGAACATGCATGAAGGCAGATAATGGGAAAATAATGGAGTTCCCTTTTAATAGCTTGTATTTTCTCTGTAAATTAGGAAGAAAGACCACTTGCTAAGTGTGAAAGAGAAGAGGAAAGTTTGAGGTTTGAGATGGAAAAAGTTGAAAAAAAGTGTTAAAAATAGTAGGGAAAGTTAACCAGGGAAATACAGCAGGATAGCTGAGCAGTGTCGAGGGTCCATTTGAGACTGGGTTCCACATTAATTTATGAACATGAATGTGTTCTGTTCTGTTGAAAGATTTTCTTCAGTAGTACTCGGCTACTTAGATGCAGGTACAAAGAAAGAGGTTATCTGTGTTCAACTTGAGTTAGAATTTCATTTCATTTCATTTCTAGTCTAGTCATAATGAACTATGAACACTAAACTAGGATAAAGGAAAAAAAATGAGAAGGGATAATATGCTAAAGTGTTTAGGAGTAATATTAAGCAATCAAAAAAAAGATAGCTGTTATATCATTAACTACGGTCCTCTAGCAGAAAGTAATTTCATTATTCTAATTTGTAATCATTTCTTTAAAAAATTTTTTGTTAATGTTTATTTGTTTTTGAAAGAGAGAAAGACAAGAGTGAGAGCTGGGGAGGGGCAGAGAGCGGAGGAGACACAGGATCCAAAGCAGGCTCCAGGCTCTGAACTGTCAGCTGACTCGGGCTAGAATTCACCTGAAAGCCAAAGTTGGATGCTTAACTGACTGAGTCACCCCCTAATTTATAATCATTTTTATGTATCTCTCTCTCTTTCACCAGATTGAGCTCTTTGAGGATAAAAAGAGTATATTGCTTATCTTTGATTCTTCCCAAAGTGTGGTCCAGTAGCTACCACACTATGACTACTAAAAGCACATAATTAAATCAATGAATCAAATATCTTGCTTCTAAGCTATTCAGAGGGGTTTTTGGTTTGTTTGTTTATTTGTTTTTAAGATTCTAGCTAGGGCATTAGAACCTTAACAACAATTCAGAAAATAAGACATTTCTAAGAAAGGGCCACTGTCAATTCAATGATAGAATCTTACTTAGTAGCTACAATACAATGGGTAAGAGTTTTCCAAAAATGCAGACTATAGAATTAACATGAGGAAGAAAATGAATTAACACAGACACAACATGAAAACTGAGAATACATTTTTCTATTTTAAGGGAAGAAAGGAGACTCCTGCCTCTATTTTTATCATTTCAGGACCTTACAATGTCTCATGAAATGAGTAATCTGAAGCATAACCTACCCAATGCTGATCAAATATCTGCGTTAGAACTTCAAAGTAACTTCAAAGATATATAATCTGAGAGCTGGCCAGGTCCATTAACTTAATCTTTGTTTTGGGGCAGAGGGCAGACCCCCAAAAGAATACTGTACCTTTCCCAGTTTATCAAAGGCCATAGGGTTTTAAGAAAGAGATCTTTTTTGGCTGTGGATTCAATTTAAAAAACATAAAGATTTTATTTTTGCTGCTGCTTAAACTAATACGTTCATTTTAAAGTATTCAAAGGGAAAATATATAGTCAACAGCTTTGACTGTATATAGGGAATCACAACTTTGAATTGCAAGCTGTATTGAGTATCTTCTTTAATAATGGATTGTTTGAGACTGTGTGTGTGTGTGTGTGTGTGTGTGTGTGTGTGTGTGTGTGTATGTATTTTTTCCCCCCTAGAGAAACTATGTTATAATGAGAGATCAAGTCTCTTGTTGGTTCTTGTAAGTATGAAGCACCGTGTGACACCTACTAAGATATTAAAATGCCTAAGCCTCTAGGTCCAACATTTTATGAGAAAACGTATGCAGACTTTTCATCTGAGATGTGAAAAGAAACCCTTGTTTTTCTTACCACTTGTATTCTAACCAGTAGAAATCAAAACAGGCTAGGAAAAAGGGATTTAAGGCAGTGAACAAAAAGGAAAGAAAAAATTCTGCAACTGGATACTTCTTAGCCCAGTTTGACTCTCTCCATCACTCCTATTTTTTCCTGAAGGAACCAGGAAATGTCCTGTCTCTACTTTCAAGGAAAGAACTTATAGTTCCTACATAGAGTTTATCTCCTTCCCAGAGCCACTGTAGAAAAAAGAGCACCCACTCCTACTGCATCCCCATTCTCAACACTTATCATTTGTAAAGCAAGCAATTCAATGAAAGTAATGTGTTTTGACAGTCAATAAGAACAACACATTTGAGGGGTGCCTGGGTGGCTCAGTCAGTCGAGCATCTGGTTCTTGATTTCGGCTCAGGTCACAATCCAATGGTCGTGGGACTGAGCCCCATGTCGGGCCCCGTGCTGAGCAAGGAGCCTGCTTAGGATTCATTCTCTCTCTCTCTCTGTCTGTCCCTCTCTCTCTCTCCCCCACCCCAATGCCTCTGCCCCTCCCCCACTCTCTCTCTAAAATGAAAAATTAAAAAAACATTAAGAAAATAACAATGTATTTGAAAAGGAAGGTTTGAAAATATAAGAGAAAGACAGAATAATCAAATGTTTGGGTCCTTGAGAAGACAGGAGAAAATGAGATACACTCTATGTAAAATTATATACCAGCAACAAGTGGGGAGCTGGCAGTAAGTTAAAAAGGTTTTCTTCTCCACCTCTTTTCCTTTACTTCAGTGAAAGTTAAAGATACACATAGATGTATAATCAAAGAAAGACCAAGATAGAGTTTGAGTACATAAGAGACATAATACAATCTATCTACATTTCAGGGTGATATCCAGGGTAGAGACATTTTCATAGAACTACTAGGCATTTTCTTGTCTTCTCATGGACACCCAAAATCATAAAACATTAATGTACAAGTTTCCATATCAATTAAGGATAAAATTGTGAAATTTTAAAAATCTAAGCTTTAAAAAAATAATCTTATTTTGTATTTTATATATTAATAGCCATTATATAGTAAACATCTGCCACTTGCTAGAGACTAATACATAATACAGTCTTTTACTGTGATTTGGTTTTGAATGATATTTTACATTAAAAATTAATTCAAAATTACCTGAAAGAGAGGCTACCCAAACAGTATCAAGTATACTTCAATGAATTGCAAAGAAGCCTGGCTGCTACTGTACTTACACTTAATCCTATCTGCCTAATTCAACTCATGAGTTGTTTTGTCTTTAATGAAACAAAATTACCACAGATATTAAGTCTGTATTACCTTCATAATGTTAACTAAGTCTGTTTGATAGTAGCGATCCTGGTGTGCATTTGCTGCTGCTAATGTAAGAAGATAATCATTCCTTGCGTGGGTAGCTTTGGAATTACATTCAGATCGCCGGGCTTTTAACTAAAACATAGTAAAAGAAAAAAATCAATGCAAACTGACAAATGAACTGTAAAATATATAAAGATACCATTCTTAGCTGGCAATTAATGGCTCCTCAACAAGAGTAAAGGTAACCACGTGGAAAAATATTCATACACATAAAAAAATACTCAACACTAGGGGCACCTGGCTGGCTCAGTCAGTGGAGCAGGTGACTCTTGATCACAGGGTTGTGAGTTCGAGCCCTATGTGTGGCACAAAGTTTACTTAAGATAAAATTTAAAAATTAAAAAAAAAAAATTCAACACTGTTAAGAAATTAAATAAACAGTGATTAGAACTGTTATACATGGTAAGAGTGTTCTTACATATTTCTTATTTACATTTAACCTACTTCCAGAGCTTTTCAGGAAACTTCAAAATATTTTGCTCATTTTATTCAGATGGGAAAATAAAGGTTCCAAATTGAGTAAGTGCCTTATCTTCAAAGACATGGGTAAAGCTGTTGGGAGTTAGAAAAGTTTTTTAAAAAAAATCAACACTCCTCATGTGCCAAAAGAACTGGGTGCTAGTTGGGATCATGACAGCCAAAGGCAGGTTATTAAATTTAACTTATCAGGTATCCACAGCTTAAGGGTCCCACAGAAAAATCTCACTTGCATTGGCCCAGAATATATACTCAAGTGTGTAAATATGAATGAAATGGATTTTGCAGAGATTTTCTAGAGCCTGTGGACTAAGCTTCTTGGACTAAGAGTTACAGACAACAGGCTACCTAAGCAGGTAAAGTATAGAAACCAATCTCTGAAACAATCTTGACAAGCAAGTGGTGTCCAAGTGCTGACATCTGGGTGAAAAACTCCCATGAACTGGGAAGGAAACTTCTTCCCTAAGTTAATGACTTTAATATGCTTCTCTACATTAGGTGGAAATAACTGACTTTAACCCTCAAAAAAACCAATTTTTTTAATAAGCTAAGGTTTCTCAATTGTGAAAATTTTCAAAAACTTACCTTTACACTCGCCTTCTGTAAACTGATTCTTGATTGAAAAAGACTAAGTTTAGATCTATAATAAAACAGAAAATAGTATGTTTAATAAAATTATAAAATTACATATAAAACTTATTAAGTATTATAATTCCAAACATTTTTTAAAATGACACTTTCCACAACACTATTAAAGAGTACTAACAAATGGAAAACCGACAGCAATGATTATTTTCCTTTATTTTACTACAGGAAGAATATTGTAGTGCAACAGAAAATATTGGGATATTTAATAAAAATATCCTGAATGACAAAAATACAATGACAAATCCAATATATTGGTATCTCTTAATAAACAAGAGTCATCAAACTACAGTTTATTTCCATTATCATACAATTACACACACTTTAGTTCCTATAAGAAAGTTTAAGGATGCCTAGGGATGACCAATCTATGGAGGCAAAACTTAGGCTTTCAGTGCCGTGGGCAATATGCTGTAACACCTGCAGTGCAATCTACAGCATGATATTACCGGACTCTTGAAAGTCCTTAATTCCATTTTTTTCTCCCATTAAAAGTCCACTGTTAATACAGTATTTGAATACAGTGAGAAAGTCCTTGTTCTCTCTGCCCTATATGATTTTGTTCTATTCGATCTTCTCTCATTCTGGTGTCCTTATTTCTCTCAATCCCTTTTGGTTTGGGAAGGAAACAATAATCTAACAAAATGCTGGTTTTACCCAAACAACGAGAGATAACCAGAAGAAGAAAGTCAACAAACACTAAGGAATAACCAACACCCCCACAACCAGTGACTTTTGAGGCGGCAATGTTTGTCTCGACTGCAGTGTTATGGTGACTGCCGTGGGAGAACTCAGGGCATGTGCTGAATGCTATGCCATAATACGAAGTCAAGTTGCAGACCACCTGGGAATGGAAGGCGCAGCAAGCCAGTCTCTGCACAGCAAATGTGAGGAGGATAGCAAAAGCAGTCTTTCTAACAAAAGAGAAACATTCAGGGACGTACACATATGCATCCTAACTACTTCCCCAGTGTTTAAAAAAAATAAGGTCCACGATTATCCTGTTATTTTCTATCTTGCCATATTCATATTTCCTAGGGTTTTGCCTGTTTTTATTAATCAGATTGTTATTCATTTTGATTTAAGAAAGCAAAGGCCTGGGGCGCCTGGGTGGCTTGGTCGGTTAAGCATCCGACTTCAGCTCAGGTCATGATCTCACGGTCCGTGAGTTCGAGCCCCGCGTCGGGCTCTGTGCTGACCGCTCAGAGCCTGGAGCCTGTTTCAGATTCTGTGTCTCCCTCTCTCTCTGCCCCTCCCCTGTTCATGCTCTGTCTCTCTCTGTCTCAAAAATAAATAAACGTTAAAAAAAAAAAAAAAAAAAGAAAGCAAAGGCCACAAGCTTTAAAATTTGGGACAGCCTGTTCAAGGCTAAAAAAGACTAGGGTATTCTTGATTCTCCTTTTTTATTGTAGTCATTATCCAAATAGTCTGAGTTGCACCTGGATTTTCCAAAATAAGGTTTTAAGTTTCTAGTTTCTGCTTCATTTGCTAATTTTCATATAATTCTTGTGTGGAACTTAAGAAGGTATTAGTAATAGAATAATACAGTTCCTGGGGCGCCTGGGTGGCTCAGTCAGTTAAACATCTGACTTCAGCTCAGGTCATGATCTCACGGTTTGTGGGTTTGAGCCCCACATCAGGCTCTGTGCTGACAGCCTGGAGCATGGAGTCTGCTTTGGATTCTATGTCTCCCTCTCTCTCTGCCCCCCAACCCCTGCTTGTGATCTCTCTCTCTCTCTCTCTCTCTCTCTCAAAAATAAACATTAAAAAAAAAGAAAAAACAGTTCCTGTGCTCAAAGATTATGATCTATAAAAAATAAGATATATATGAACGGTGAATTGTATTGCACACTCCTCTTCATCATCTACTTCCAAATGTTAATTAATGCTCCTTAGGGTCTCAAACTCAATTTCTCATCTAATATAGGATTTCAACCCTATAGCTATCATCTGATAGGCAATCAACCCTGATAGGCAATCATCTGATAGGCCCTATTCTCATCTGAGAGTTAGATACGTGACCCCCTACCAAATTTATTCACCTCAGAGTCCTAGAGGCTCTTCAGAACCTACACATCCAAAACGGAACTCATCCTTCCCTTCCCTCTTCCTTGTGTGCTCTCTCCTAATGTGCACATCTTACTGTCTGTCAAATCACCTACCAAAACTACATATAGTCTAGTTTTCACTTCCCCTTTCTGATATTCCTTCCCATCTTCTTCAAGATTCTGTCCAAATACCACTTCTTCTATAAAGGTTTCCTTTTTCATGAGGCAAAATTAATCTATTTTCTAGGCTTACAAAACAGTGTTTTCATACAATTACAGCAAATATGTTACTGAGTGACATGAGGCACTTAATTTCTTTGAATTTGCTGTGAATAAACAAGTCATAAAGTTACTTTTAAACACAGTTGTCTTTAATTCTAGGCTTTAAATTTCTTAAGGATGCAAAGCTTATCTTACTCATCTTTGTACCCACAGCACCCAATATAATTATTCAATAAACGTTTAGTGAGTGAATGAAGATAAAGAAACATTTCTTACTCTGTAGTTGAATGAATTTTCCAGAGAAGTTACACACTGAGATAAAATGTCTTATATACTACAATCCCTTTGAATTTGGGCCATATTAGAAGGCAGTTTCTTGAGATCAGCATCTGTGAATTAGACCCTGTCAAATCTAGACTTCTTAGGAATAGCCTTGCAATTGTCCTCATTTACACTCTGTGGCCCTTGGCTAAAGTAGGTATTTACATATGCTCTACAAATCTGTCAACTCTCTGTTCTAGAATCCTGAGAGTTTTAAAAAACAAATTCCTAAAAACCACTAGGAGAGGAAATTCCTATTAGAGATTATCTAATCTAAAATCTTCAGGTCTTATTGGGAAGATGGGTTCATTGACTCTATGAAAGTATGGGAAATATTTGTATGCTCACAAAAATAAAATCATAAAGACAATAAACTAAATTAGGGAAATATTAAATATGTTTTCCAGTAACATTAAGTATTTCATGAGTATTCGTCTACCATACTTTGGTACTACATAAACTTTCAAGGATACACTAAATTTTCACAAGAGGGTTATGAGATTGCTTAACTTCCTGCTGATAAAAGCATATTAATGAACCTCACCCACTAGTTGCTAGTCTGTACAAGTGTTCATAACCTTTCTGATTTCATGATTAGGAGTTCAGAGTCCCAGATTTTGCATTAAACGGGAGTCTCAGCTCTCCTCACAGACCTCTTTAGAGTACCATTCTATGACACAGGTTTATTTTTTCTCAAAAACTTTTTATCTTTCCTCAACTTGTCATAGCAAAAATCTTTACTGCTTGTTTTAGATCTCTTTTCTATTACCAACTGCCAGTTCCTTCTGTACCAAATGCCAGTTTCTTTTTTTCCTAATTATTCTCAAAATCAAGGACTTATAAGTCACATATATTAAGAGTAAAATTCACACAGTTGCTAAAGCACACATTAAAAAAGTGTATGTATTAGAACTTCACATAAGAGAGAAACTGTGCTTGAGTCAGGTTTCTATACTGAGGTTAGTGCTCTTATATATTTGACATGTCCAAAGTCCTTCAATGGCATGCTAAGGATCAGGGATTTCCAAATACAACTGATTTAGAGTCTAGCATGAAAAAAATGAAGCTCTTAAATCCTGATACTCAGATACCACAGCAACTTCAACAGGCTTTTGCTAAGCTTTCGATACCATGTTCATTTGTCTTCTTTCCTTTCCATAATTCAATTGAACGTGAAACTGACTGATCAAACATTCTCTTATTGCTATATTAATTGAAATGAGATCAGCCAATATGAAAGAAAAATTTGAAAGTATGTAACATTTATAGGTCAGACGAAACCAAGATAACCTGAGAATGAGTCTATGCCCTATATTAATAGAAAACAAAGTACTGGCAAAAATAACATTTATTTGCATAATTACTTTTTCAGAAATGCTAAAACACATACTTTGCCTCGATGTCAGCTTTCTCCCGTACTGCATGAGCCATCTGTTCAGTCTCAAAGTACTTCTTTTTGCCTTTAGCTAAATCTTTCACCGTCTCTTGTAATTCAGTTTGGATCTTCGTCAACTGGTCCACACACTGTAAAATACAAAGTACAATTATTATGATATTAGTTTTCAGGCTTACCGAAAATGAATTTGTCCTAAGGACTATGCACCATGCCCTCAGGATGGAAACCCAGGAGAAAAATCAGCACTTTAGTCTCCGTCAAATTGTAAATTAAAATCCAGTGAACAGCTGGTACTCCCATCTCAAGTAAGGTATTGAATATTGTCCCAGTTTGCTTAACAACTCTGCTTTGAGAAATAACCACAGTGCCGCTGATGACTGACAGGAAGGTAAAGCAAAAGAAAAGCAACAATGAAAATGCTTTTATTATTGGAGATTTCATGGCGATAAAGGCAAAAGAACAAAGCAATTCTGTATTTCTTCATAATTCTTGCACAGGGGCCATACTAATCTTCTCTGTATCATTCCAATTTTAGTATATGTGCTGCCAAAGCGAGCACTCTTCATATTCTTAATAAAGTCTCTACAAGTTTGGGGAACTGACGGTGCAAAGGTAGTGAAAAATTCTACTCTGGGAAAGAAGGAATGAAATCTGACAAGTCTGACATTAAGTCCGAGATGAAGAAGAGAAGCAAGAAACCTGGGTACCACATAACAGTTACTACTCAAAATTACTGCCAGCTCAATTCTTTGGATACACCTATACACTCTGAGAGAAGGGACAGACATAATTAACTCGAAGAAATGTTTAATCAATAAATTTTTATAACACACTTGGGCCAAAGTAACATTGCTTTGGAACTCTTCTGGATATCCAAAGGGGAAACATTTTTCCCAGTTTGAAACAAACCACTGAAAAGTTTTGCCAGCCTGAGACAAATTTAGGGAAGCTCTCACTGAAAAACTTCTGAGCCTGAAATAGTATTTAGTGGAGACTGACAAACTCAGCAAAGTAGGAGGAGATATTGGTGAGGGACTATTGTGCCAGGCTGAACAGCATGGAGTAGATAGAGCAAGGACACTGGAATAGCATAGATAAAGCAGAAACTTACACATGTGACACATAGGCTAGAGTTTCCCAGAAATTATTAGGTGTCAAGAAAGGGACAACTTTGGGGTGCCTGGGTGGCTCAGTCAGTTGAGTGTCCAACTTCAGCTCAGGTCATGATCTCATGGTTCATAGATTCGAGCCCTGCGTCAGGCTCTGTGTTGACAGCTCAGAGCCTGGAGCCTGCTTTGGATTCTGTGTGTGTCTCTCTTTCTCTGCCGCCCCCCCCCCCCACTTGTGCTCTCTCTTGAAAATAAATAAACAAATATTAAAAAAATAAAAAGGGACTACTTTACAGAAAGTGCAAAACCTGGAAGGTTCTCTATGGGCATATTTACTGAGCACTTATCAAGTGTCAGGCTGTGAATAAAGGGTTAAAAAGCCACCTCTTTCTCCTCTGCATGAAAACTGGACCCTTGCTTAACTTTCTAGGTCTCTGTTTCAACAGAAACCTGATGAAGACACAATGTCAACTGTGTTATTTGGTAACACTGCTTATGAACCCAACAGGCAAACTGCATCAAAGTACAAATGAACTATAAATATCTGGTGGAGAAGCGCTGGCTTTAGGCTTTTTTGAGTATCGTAATTCCTGTGTCTGGATGTGTCCTTCTCATAGACTTTGGAAGCTCTGTCTGTAAAGTTGTCATAAAAGCTTTTAGTCTCCTTTAGGGCCTGTGGCTACCCCTGTACATTCTCTCTCATTCTCTTGCCCTAGATCTCTTACCTGAGGAACTAAACAGAATAACCGTGGTTGGCTATGTAGACTGAGACATACACCAGTGAAAGAACTAAATACTAGCACTAGATGCTGCCCTGCTGGTTAACTGTGTTCCCTGTTCTAATGTCCTTCTAAGTTAACCTCATACCAGGTATGGCCTACAATAATCATGACAGTCTCAATGTTTCGTTAAACTTAAGAAGACTCCCTATGGACACATAGGCAGAATGCACTAAGTTTAGTACTTTATAAATATTATCACATTTACTCTTCCAAATGACTCTGGTAAAAGTGTTCATACTAGTCCTATTTTAGGATAAGGAAATAGACTTAAAGTGGTTAAATAATTTACCCAAAGTCATAAAGTGAGAAAGTGATGCTATCATTTACCATGTTAATCCATTATAGTACCTACCCCAGTTTTGTGACAATTCATGTAGAGATACTTTATCTTAAAATAGTAAGCTTTAAAAAAATTGGTATGTAATCCACATACCACAAAATTCATCCTTTAAAAGTATACAATTTGGTGGGTTTTAGTATATTTATAAGGTTGTACAACCATTTACCACTGTCTAATTCCAGAACATTTCATCACCCAAAAAAGAAACCCCATACCGATTAGCAGTCACTCCTCATTTTCCCCTATCCCTAGTCCCTGGAAACCACTAATCTACTTTCTGTCTCTATGAATTTCCTGCATTTCATTTATCAATGGAATCATGTAACTATGTGGTCTTATATGTCCTAAGTCCTCACATAATGTATTTAGGGTTCATCTATGTTGTATCATGTATTATTTCTCCATTTCTTTTTATGGCTGAATAATATTTCATTTTATAGATACACTAAAATAGTAAGCTTTTTATCTTGTAGAAAAAATCTGTCTTTCCCTTTAATTTTTAGTAGTCCTTATCATAAATAAACCTCTTGTTTATTTATTTACTTTGAGAGAGAGCGTGCATGTGCATGTGCATGGATGGGAAAGGGGCAGAGAGAGAGAGAGACTTCCAAGCAGGTTCTGTGCAACCTGACAGGAGGCTCAAACTCACAAACTGTGAGATCATGACCTGAACTGAAATAAAGAGTTGGATGTTTAACTGACTGGATTACCCAGCACCTCAACAAACCTCTTGTAAGAGCATGCGGCTCTTGATCTTGGGATCATGAGTTTGGGCCCGTGTTGGGCATAGATTTACATACATACATACATACATACATACATACATACATACATACAAATAAAAATAAGAACCAAAAACTGGGGCATGGTCTGAAAACCATGTTTAATGGGAAAATGAGACAGATTATTTAAAAGAGGAGTCAGGTATAAGGCATTTATAACCAAAATGTTCATCCAAAACAATAGAGCTTGACACCTCAGAAAAACTAATCAATGAAGGGAAGCTTAAGAATCCTGTGGTGATTTACATGCACGGAAAGGGTCTGCTAAGTTGAACATTTCGAGAGGAAACTAAACACAGTTGGTCAAAACTTTTCATGTGGATTGCACATCATGTGGCTAGGATATCAGTATATTCACACAAATGAACACCATGGGTACATGAGAACATATGTGCGTACACGTGCAAGGACCCACACACAGCCACTCACTGCTCATATGCCTACCCTTCGAAGGATAAGATGTATCTCTTAGACCTGATTACTTAATTCATTTTCATCTATAAAAGGGTACCAACTAAATTACTTTCTCTATATGTGACAACATCAGGGGGACTTTATGATGTTCATATCTTTGAAAGGATTTCTCAAAAATCTCATCAGAAAACTCAGGGTGATTCTATTCTTGTTTTTTCTTTCCCTTTACATAAGTTTCTAAGATACTGTTCATCAAGTAATATTAGATAGATAGCCCATGTGTACAATGAAGAGATCTTTTATGATCTATTCTTCCCTAGCATTCAGTAAATCCTTAACCAAATGTCTTCCATCACCAAAATGAACTGTTTGAAGTCAGAGTAATTTGAGTTTTTGTCAAATGAAAGTGCTCCGCACACAGCAAAACAAGGACATACCTCATTTCATTGCACTTTGCTTTCCTGTGCTGCAGATATTGCATTTTTTACAAATTGAAGATTCAAGACTTTAGTGGAAGAACTGTAGATGTGGTGGAAATAGCAAGAGAACTAGAATTTGAAGTAGAGCCTGAAGATGTGTCTGAATTGTTGCAATCTCATGATAAAACTTGAATAGATGGGGAAATGCTTCTTATGGATGAGCAAAGACAGTGGTTTCTCGAGAAGGAATCTACTCCTGGTGAAGACTGTTGAAATGACAATTTAGAATACTATATAATTTTAGTTGATAAAGCAGCAGCAGTGTTTGAGAGGATTGCCTCTAATTGTCAAAGAAGTTCTACTATAGGTAAAATGCTATCAAACACCATCACATGCTGCAGAGAAATTGTGTGTGAAAGGAAGAGTCAATGGATGCAGCAAACTTCATTGTCTTATTTTTTTTTAATGTTTATTTATTTTTGAGAGAGAGAGAGAGAGAGAGAGAGAACGAACGAGCATGAGCAGGGGAGGGGCAAAGAGAAAGAGGGAGGCACAGAATCTGAAGCAGGCTCCAGGCTCTGAGCTGTCAGCATAGAGTCTGATGTGGGGCTTGAACTCACGAGCTGTGAGATCATGACCTGAGCCGAAGTCAGATGCTTAACTGACTGAGCCACCCAGGCACCCCTTCGTTGTCTTATTTTAAGAAATTGCCACAGCCACACTAGCCTTCAGCAACCACCACCCTGATCATCAGCAGCCACCAACATCAAGGCAAAGACCCTCTATCAGCAATAAGATTATGACTCACTGAAAGTTCAGATGATAGATAGCATTTTTAGCAATAAAGTATTTTTAAATTAAGGTATGTACATTGTGTGTGTGTGTGTGTGTGTGTGTGTGTGTTTAGACACAGCTACCACACACTTATAGCCTACAGTATAGGGTAAACATAACTTTTATATACACTGGGAAACCAAAAAATTCATTTGGCTCACTTTACTGCAATATTTGCTTTATTGCAGTGGTATGAAATCAACCCACAATGTTTTTGAGATATGCCTGCACCAAAAATATTTGTTAAATACAAGTCATAAAACTTAATTTGCAAAGAAAAAGATTACCTAGGATTTCCTTTCCAAATTTAGATTAAATTTCTTCATAGGAATCCAGTTTTCTGAGGGGACTAAGTTATATACTTAAAAAGAAGCTTACTTAATAATGCCTATATGTTAAGAAAAGACTTGGTATGGTATAAGCCCAGCTCTTTACCAAGAGTTATCAGCACTGAGCAGACACAGAAATGAATGTACAAGTTTACCTTAAGGATAAGGTATTATATAAAATGGTGACAAACTTGGATACTAGAATTCTAGTGAAGAAATTAAAAGTATGATACCTAAGTATGACACAGATCTTAGAATAAGATATACTTGGCAATAACTTGAAGAGAGGAATAAAAATAAAATAGCAACTTGAGCCAATACATTAAAGTCCCACAAATCAGTAGATTCTCTAACCTAGTAGTCATGTCCTAGAAATTCATGTTAAGGAAGTAACTTCAAAGAAAAAGTTAATTTTTATTGCAGACTTAGTGGTAATGTCCAAAAACAAAGGTATGATTAAATAAAGTAGAATAAATAAAAAATTCATTCAGAAATTAAAAATAGTAAACACAAAGACTGCATAGAAACATGAACAATTAATTAGGAAATAGAATGAAGAAAATGGGATATGCTAAAAAATGATCAATGTATTAATCGTAACTATTGCAAAAACTAAGAAGATAAAAGGAGTAAGATAATTAAGTAGTCTACTAAGGTAAAGGAATTGTATGTTTTTCTGTAAACTTATTTAAGTATTAAAGTTCAAGCGTTTTTAGAAGATTGCATAGGATTTGGAATTAGGAAGCAGTATATTCAAGTTTCTGCTGTGTTATTTACCACTAAGTCTCTTTAACATTTTTTAGGCTGGGTTTTATCATTTGTAAAATAGTAAGATTAATATACCTAACAAGTTGATAGGAAAATCAAATGAGACTATAATGGATAAGGTAGCAGTTTACAAACTCTAAAGTGTTATCCAAATGTAAATCCCAACTATTTCAAAGAAACATAAACTCTAGTTTGCATGTGAAAGATATGAACTAAAGTATTACTAATAATTAATACAATGATGGATGTTAACTGGACTTCTGGACTTAGTATGGCGGATCATTTTGCAATATACATATAAATATCAAATCATTACATTATACACCTGAAATTCATGTTATGTGAATTATATCTCAATTTTTAAAAATGGCAAAAGTCTTAGATTATTATGGCTCTTGTTTTGTTTTATAAGCAAATGCCAGCATACAGAAAATCATTTCGAAAAAGTCATAATATTATTCTCGTTATAATCACAATGGACAGACGTTTTATAACTGTAATATGGCTGAATTTACCCCCACGTCTTAGAAAACTGACAAAATAGAGAAAATTTTTAAAAGAACATGACCATTAAAATGTTATTGAGGGAAAACAAAATTGGCTGTGATAATGACAAAGCAAGTTGTTTCAGACTACCTTCTTCTAGTCTGGAAATTGTAAAAGTTGGACAAAAGAGGTTTTTATTTATTTATTTTTTTTTAATTTTTTTTTTCAACGTTTTATTTATTTTTGGGACAGAGAGAGACACAGCATGAACGGGGGAGGGGCAGAGAGAGAGGGAGACACAGAATCGGAAACAGGCTCCAGGCTCTGAGCCATCAGCCCAGAGCCTGATGCGGGGCTCGAACTCACGGACCGCGAGATCGTGACCTGGCTGAAGTCGGACGCTTAACCGACTGCGCCACCCAGGCGCCCCCAAAAGAGGTTTTTAAAAGATACCAGCACTAAAGAACAATAATATACACTGGACTTACAGGACTATGATATATGGAAGAAGGGAAGCCCAGCTAGGTAAGCTCTACATTTAAGGTGATTTTTTTTCTTAGGGCATTTGTCCAATCAGGGTACAGAGAAACAGGCAATCTTATTAGATTAAGGAAATAGAGGTCGGAGTTTAAGGATGCTACAAGAGGAAAAACTTGAGAGGCTAAATTCTGGAAAGAAGGGTGCTACAGAGAAGCAAGCCCAAAGATCTGTATGCAATTTCCCCGAGTCATCAGTTAACTTCTAAGTGGCATGTATGGAGTAAAATCCCAAGAAATCCAGTAAAGAAGAGCAGCTGAAAGGCTAATAAGCTGAGCAAGTACCAGAGGATCAGAACAGCTACATGATGTTGAGAAGACAGAGGTTAGAGTCAAGTCTTGTCAAAGTAGAAGGGTTTTGGTAGGCACCCTATACCAAAATATGGACAATGGTGAAACAGAACAGCCCTAAGAAAGGCTAAAACCAGACCCTAACAGGATCAAGGTGATCTGACAGTATTCTATCTGCCTGCTAGAAAATTTAACTCTCTTTGGAAATAAAAAACATATTCCAGAGCCTCTATAATTTTTATTCACAATGTCCAGCATTATGAGGCATAACCAAAACCCAAGAAAAACAGTAAATGATAAAAAAAGGCCTTGGGTGCCTGGGTGGCTCAGTCAGTTAAGTGTCTGACTCTTGATTTTGGTTCAGGTCATGGTGTCACCGTTCATGACAGTACAGAGCCACTCACACTCTATTTCTCTCAAAATAAATAAATAAACTTAAAAAAAAAAAAAGGAGACCTATAGTGATTTCGACAGTGGAATCATGAACCAGAGATCAGGAGTAACCTATTTAAGAGAATAAAGGAAAAACATGGAGAACAACTTCACCAGAAACACAGAATTGGTTTTTAAAAAATAAAATAAAAATTCTAGAACTGAAAAATACATTAAGACTCCAAAATATGTTTTAAAAGCAGATTGGAAATAGCTTAAAACAGAATATTAATGAACTGTAAGACACTCGTAGAAAATACTCAGACTGAAGTACAGAAAGAAAAAAAAGATGGAAATAGAGAATGCATAAAAAGTACAAATGCCATATGAACAAATTCAAAAGGTCTGACAGCACAAAAGTTATAATGGGGAGGCAAATGGAATTACACTGCTGGAAGATTTTTATATTGTGTATAAGGTAGTAAATACTAATTCCAGGTAAACTTTATTAAATTAATTGAAAGTTTGGAGAATAGTATAAGTACCAATTCCAGATAAACTGGACTAAGTCATGGAGGCATACTGGAGTCTCTAAGGTAACTAGTAAAAGAATAATACAAAATTATAAAATTAAAAAGCTAATAGTAGAGCAAAAATTGATAATAAAAAAAATACAAGTGCAGTGCCTAGCTAGCTCAGACAGTAGAGCACGTGACTCTTGATCTCTAGTTCATGAGTTTAAGCACCATGTTGGGAGTAGAGATTACTTTTAAAAAAAGAAAAGAAAAATGTGAGATTGTTCAATGTCACTAATCATCTGGAAAATGTGAGTCAAAACCACAGTGAGATACTTCATACCTTCTAGGATAGTTATTACATACATATAAAAAAAAACCCAAAAGATAATAACCATTGGTGAAGTTATGGACAAACATGAACCCTTATACACAGCTGGGAATGCAAAATGGTGCAATAAGGAAAACAGTATGGCAGTTTCTCAAAAAATTAAAAATAGAACTACTATATGATCCAGCAATCCCACTTCTGAGTATTTATCCACAACAATTGAAATCAGGATCTCAAAGAGATATTAGCACCCCATGTTCACAGCAGCACTATTCACAAAAGCCAAAGTAAGGAAACAATCAAAGTATTGAGCAATGCATGAATGTATAAAAAATGTAGCATATACTAATAGTGGAGTATTATTCAGCCTTAAAAAGGAATGAAATCCTACAATATGCAACAACATAGATGAACCTGCAAGACATTACCCTAAATGAAATAAGCCAGTCACAAAGGAACAAATATTGCATGATTCCACTTACATGAAGTATCTAAAATAGTAAAACTCATGGAAGCAAAGAATAGAATTCTGGTCAGCAGGGGCTGGAAGAAGAGGAAAGAAAGAACTGCTAACCAACCAAAATTTCAGTTATACTAAATGAGTAAACCCAAGATTAGCTGTATAACATTGTGCCTATAGATAACAATACTGTATTGTAGACTTAAAAATCTGTTAAGAAGGTAGATCTCATGTTAACTGTTATCACACTAAAGTTAAAAAAAAAAAAGAAGAAATGAAAAATACACAATTAATCCAAAAGGCAAAAAAAAAAAAAAAAAAAAATGGGGGAAAGGTTAGAGAAGCAAAGGAAAAAGAATAGATCATCTATTTATCCTATATGGAGTCAATTTGTTGTAAAGCTTGGGAAGTACAATTGGAGAAGCCAACTACAGTGGCTATCTGTTGTTTTGCTTGCTCTGTCTTTATTTCCATGGTTTTTCCTTTGGAAATCCATCTCAATTTTCTTTTGGAAAATTATCTTTCCCCATTTTTAGTACATATAGTTTACATGAGGACTGTAAACCCCAACGTGGGGGTCTTGGTAACCCAAGACAGGCCAATGAGCCTCAATTTGGGAAGTTTCGTTGGAACTTTTGGGAAAATGCAAAGTGAGGGATTGCTAGCTATAAGATTTATAAATCCTTCATTTGGGGGCCACCATGTGGAGAGTTGCTAAAGAATGAAGCCTTTATGGGAATGCAAGCTGGTGCAGCCACTCTGGAAAACAGTATGGAGGTTCCTCAAAAAACTAAAAATAGAACTACCCTACGACCCAGCAATTGCACCACTAGGAATTTATCCACGGGATACAGGTGTGCTGTTTCGAAGGGACACATGCACCCCCATATTTATAGCAGCACTATCAACAATAGCCAAAGTATGGAAACAGCCCAAATATCCATTGATGGATAAATGGATAAAGAAAATGCGGTATATATACACAACGGAGTATTACTCGGCAATCAAAAAGAATGAAATCTTGCCATTTGTAACTATGTGGATGGAACTGGAGGGTATTATGCTAAGTGAAATTAGTCAGTCAGAGAAAGACAAAAATCATATGACTTCACTCATATGAGGACTTTAAGAGACAAAACAGAAGAACATAGGGGAAGGGAAACAAAAATAATATAAAAACAGGGAGGGGGACAAAACAGAAGAGACTCATAAATATGGAAAACAGGGTTACTGGAGGGGTTGTGGGGGGGGGGAGCTAAATGGGTAAGGGGCATTAAGAAATCTACTCCTGAAATCATTGTTGTACTATATGCTAACTAATTTGGATGTAGATTTTAAAAAATAAAAAACAAAATTAAAAAAATAAAAAAAAAGAATGAAGCCTTCAGGGGAAAACAGACCTACTAGATGGAAAGAAGGACTGAATTCTAATACCATCATTTAACCATCTGATCCACCCCTGGAATTTTCAGTTATCCAAGCTAATACATTATTTTCTTGGCTTAAACTAGTTTGAAGTAGGTTTCTGTCGTCTGTAATCTCAGAGTTGTAAAGGGTACACCTAATATGTACCTAACGTCCAACAACTGCTTAGATGGAACATAAACACCATTTTTTTCCAGCTATAATATAATATAATTCACAGATAAGAGGACTTGTCAAATCTCATCAAACATTCTCTGCCCAGGAACGCTGGTTAAATTCGGGACAGAGACTATTCTCCCAATGGAAGAGAAACTCTTTCAAAATATTCTGATATTGAGAAAAGTAGAATTTTCCAGTAATTCAATTAGATTTGGTCAATGCATTGGCTATGTGAAACGCAGTATTTCCTCCCAGTTAGGAAATTACGCTAGTATAAATTCTCTGCCTCTATCTTCTACCCTCTCTCTGCATACATGTATGTGTTTTATACATACATACATATATACATATATATACACACACACAACACATATTTTCACAACTCAAAAGCATTGTTTGGTCAGTGGTTATGTAATTTTGAAAAGGTAATTTTGAGCTAAAAAAAGGCATTCCTATACAGATATGTTAAAACCAACTGATATTACACAAGTGCTTGAAAGAGATGAAAATTTTATAAAATACATTTAACATACTGATTTTATGCTACAAATATCATCTTTGGGAAACAAGGAAAATTAGTTTTTTTAGATTTTGTAAAACAATTTTGAAAATCCAAATGATAATTAGAATTAAAACACTGGATGGTTTTTGAATGACTATTTCCTTAAATGATTACTTTAATATTTTTTAAAGCATTGATACTTCCATAGGAATAATTTAATTACTTATTAGGCATCATAATAATTTGTATTTGTAACTCTATCTCCAAAAAAGGATACAATTCAACTACCTTCAACAGAAAGCACTTCATAAACATATTTAATAGTGATTTTTTTCTATGAATTTTTGATTTCTGTATAATCAAAGAAGTAGATCTATTTGAAAACTTTAATTTTATATAACCTATATAATTAAACTTTAGAGTACACCATTTTTGGTAATAAGTTTTCTTACTAGGTGAAAAATAAGAAAATAAGTTTCACATATTTGGTCAAAATGTGTCAACTTCCTTTAAATTATTATGCAAAATGACTCAAGTTAAAACCAAGATGAATTTTTTCAAGACTTAGTGGGATTAATAACATTTAACTACTTTATTATACACTGAACTATAACAATATTGTACAACTAAGTAAATCTATTTACTTGAATTAGGATGAAAAGTGGTATTTGTAAGAAGTATTCATTGACCTTTTCAGAATATCCAGATTCAAATTATACTCACTTTTGTCAGTTAATAAAACACAGCAGTTAGAAAGAATATGATGAAATAAAAAAATCCTAGTAACATGTTGAAATCAAAAAGTCCATGTTGAAATCAGAAATATTTGTGACCATATAGAAAAGCTCAAGGTGTTAAATGCAATTTAACATAACCTTACAGATTACAAATGGAGCACTTAGATATTAAAATGCATATAAGAAAAGAATAGAAACAATACCCTTTTTAGTTGTTGTTCTTTTAAGCTTCTCACTGTCCTTGCAGGCTCAGAAATGAAGTTTTTATAGTTTTCACATATATTGATCCGAGACTGGGCTACCTGCATTGTTCCCTCAAGAAAAGATTTCCAAACAGGATACATGCTCCTAAATTCAAAGAGGGACAGAAAAGTATTAGGCAGGGAAAAGGAAAAAAGTTGGCTAACCTTATGCTTACTGGCTAGCACTGTGAAACAGAATGGATGTTTTCTTTATAGTTGAAAGTGTATTTATAGTGGTATATATATATAGGTAGTAAAATTCTTATCATATAAAGGGAGAAACACAACATATACTTTATTCCTTTATATCTCTGCAATGACTATCTTGATTCATTAGCTATTCTTGGTAATGGAGTAAAGGATTGCAATTCCAGACAAAGCTAATGCTATAAAAATTAGTGAATTCTGACTGTCCAGACCTTTCACTGTCTCAGGGTCATCATTATGGATATCAAGTTTCATTATTTCATTAAGATATTTTCCTAATTTTAGAGATGGGGTAACTGAGCAAGCCTTAGACAGATTTAGAAAATCACCCTAGATCACAAAAGAGTGTGGTAGTACTGAGATATAGATGAAGGTTGAGTACCTCTAAAGTACATTCTCTTTCAACTACATCATATTGTTCTCTTACATAAATTGATATAGCTGGAAAAAAATTATAAACAATTGCTTACATACTTGAGAAGTCTATTTCTCTGACAAAAGAGTTCTATGGTAGCAATGTTCTACATCTGTTTCTGTGTTGTAACAATGCTTAGCCAGCATCCTATTATGGCTTGGAATCATTCCAAGCAATTCCCATCACCTTTACTTGATAAATGTGCTCAGCAATCTCTTGGGAAATTCAAATAATTATTCATCTTTTGCTTTTTGTAGCTAATGTCCTTTTCAAAGCTTCTCTTCTACTTTGCTAATTCCTTAGTCAGTTCTAGTATGCACCTGCACTAGTTAAACATATTTTATAACTTATCATAACAATGGAGGGTATTTTGTTTTTAAAAAATGAGATGCTTGCACTGATGGATTATAATATTCATCTCCTAAGATTTTTCTTCTTGTGCCACATGGATTTTCTACTATAGCAATGTATGATACCTTGTGCTACATAAATGCTACTACTTAGAACTAAAAAAACCTTGGGGTGCCTGGGTGGCTCAGTTAGTTAAATGTCTGTCCAACTCTTGATTTTGGCTCAGGTCATGATCTCACATTCCTAAGATCGAGCCCCACACTGAGCAGAGA
This sequence comes from Leopardus geoffroyi, assembly GCF_018350155.1. Lineage (NCBI taxonomy): Eukaryota > Metazoa > Chordata > Mammalia > Carnivora > Felidae > Leopardus > Leopardus geoffroyi. The sequence goes on along the minus strand of NC_059329.1, from coordinate 58,817,270 downwards.
GAGAGCCTGCTTAGGATTCTCTCTCTCTCTCTCTCTCTCTCTCTCTCTCTCTCTGCCCCTCCCAGCCCATGTGGGTGCATGCTCTGTCTCATAAATAAGTTAAACAATAAAAGAACTAAAAAACATTGTAACTATATTTTTCAAATAAGGAAATGATTAGTTTATATAGTGGATTAGGTTTTGTAATACATCAAATGAATTAGTTTAGATGGAAATATTCTTTTATTTAACCAGAAGTATATCACATTCCCTTTGGAAAAAAGATTCAGTGTATGGTGCCAGCAAAAGCTGTCAACACAAAAGCAAAATGAATATGAGATGATGGATGTTAACTAAACCTATTGTGGTAATCATTTCACAGTATATGTAAATCAAACCATCAAGCTGTATACCTTAAACTTACAGTGATATATGTCAATTATTTTTCAATAAAGCTGGGGAAAAAAACCCAGCAAAATTAAAGTTGCCCATAGCCTGCATGACAACTGATGGAACCTGAGATGTAAACTCACCACAGCCCCTCCTAAACAGTCCAAACTGTTCAGAGAATGCAGAGAGAAAAATTCAGTACTATGCTTTGTAGTTATTAATTTGCACTTAAAATACATTTTAAAATCATAATTAAAATGAGAAAGAAGCACTATGAAATGTGACAGAAAGGAAGGAAAGAGAAAAGGGAGGGAGGGAGGGAGGGAGGGAGGAGGGAGGAGGAAGGAAGGAAGGAAGGAAGGAAGGAAGGAAGGAAGGAAGGAAAGAAGGAAGGAAGGAAAGGTGGGAGGGAGGAAGAAAGGAAAGGTGGAAGGGAGGAAGGAAGGAAAGGTGGGAGGAAGGAAGGAAGGAAAGGTGGAAGGGAGGAAGGAAGGAAAGGTGGGAGGGAGGAAGGGAGGGAGGATCCCTTCATCCAGGCTCTTCTCATAGGGAGCACTCTCTTCCCTTTCAGTCTTCACCTAGTTGACTGTTGTTCATCCCTCAAATCTCAGCTTAAATATAACTTCCTTAGAGAAGTCTTTCATGATCACCACCAACCCAACCCACAGACTCCATCAAGTTCCTCTCTGTTATTCGTTACATGGCTCCAGCACTTTTCCTTCAATTATACATATTTTTATGTAATTGTTAGTCAATGTCTGTCACTCTCACTATAGTGAATATTTCATGAAGGTAGGGGTACATGTCTGTCTCACTATTGTATTCCTAGGGCCTAAACACATGGCCTAAGATTTAGAAAGGTTATGAAAATACATATTGCATGAAAAAAATGAATGGATATATATATTACGAGGACTATACAATAAAAAGAAAAATCCTTGTAAAGTTTAAAAAGAGGTCTTTGGAGAGTAGCAGATCTATAGCATGCACACATATTCTATATAATGAGACACCATGAAAAGAAAATAATTTAGTTACAAGTTAATCAGAAGACCTGGGTTCAAGTTCTAGTTCAACCAAAATAATCATATGTAGCACACTTCACTATACTTTCATTTCCTCAACTGGCAAATGGAGAAAATAACAAAAATACCAGCACCATGTATCTCACAGGGTTATTTTATAATAGTAAATGCAAATGAAGTAAAAACCCTTGGCAGAGATTCTTTTAACGAATAAATAGTAACAGAAGCAGAACTGTAGTAGAAATGTTAGTGCTTGTTAACATAATAGTGATAGTTGCAATGGTAGTGGTATTTTTCATTAAACTGAGGAAAAATAATAATGGGTGTAGAGGGATTTTAAATGTTTTTATTTCACTAGGCTCCATATATGTAATTTTGTGGCATAAGATACTAAGCATGTGTGGTATTTTGCTATTCTGCACAGGTCATGAAATGAGGCTCAAAATTATGACAGGAAGGAAATTCTTTTAAGAAACTATCACATGCTAGATACTATATGTCATATATTTTTAAATTTACATTATCATTTAATTCTCATGTGAACTTTGCAAAATAAGCATTATTCCCATTTTTCAGAAGAGAAAAGTAAGGCTCAGAAAGACTGCAGAATTTTCCTAAGGCTACTCACCTGGAAACAGGACTCCCACGGTCATAACCTAGACTTTGCCATTACCACTAACCAATCCCAAAGTAATCATCTAATCTCTGACCAACACCTGCTGTTTTCACTCATTCTCTTTAGGATTCTGACTCCAACAATTATTTAAACTCTATTGGAATCCACAATCCATTCTATCTTACCCCCCTTCCCCGTCTCTTCCCTGTCTCGTATTTCCCTTCTCAGCTCCTCATCCAGACGGTTTTATGCTCCACCATTATAACCACTCCCTATGTATATATACTTATTACCCTTGCCCCTTTCTCTTTCTATCATTCTAATCTAATTTCAACCCTGGGGGCACCTGGATGGCTCAGTCATTAAGCATCCGACTTCGGCTCAGGTCATGATTTAGCAGTTTGGAAGTATGAGCCAGGCATTCGGATCTGCACTAACAGATTCTCTCTCTCCCTCTCTCTCTCTCTCTCTCTCTCTCTCTCTCTCTGCCCCTCCCCCACTTGTGTGCACATGCACACACTCTCTCTCTCAAAAATAAATAAACTTTAAAAATAAAATTTCAACCTTGGTTAAATCCAAAGTTCTGTTTACACCATACCAGTCTCTGTGTGGCAGAATGTTACTGGAAAAAACCATAATCATGCTGCCTGGTCTCAGTTTAAATTGATGTCTAATACATTCTAGTAACTCCTTAGTGCTATGCAGCAATTCTACTATATTCCCCTAAATCCTCTTATTCTCTCAATCTTCTACACAATTATTTCCCACTTTTTCCTCTCATCTCACACCTCTACTATGGCCACACTTGCAGCTGATAATGAAGCTACCAGAAGACAATGCCTACATGTCCCACCACATTTACCAATCTCCCTACTTCTGCACCCATACACTGTCATCTTTCTTTTTACTTGGAAGAACTACCTGTGCTCTGAAGGCCAACCCTTTGTATTTACACTACAATCTATAACTTAAGAATAGCAATCCAGTAATTGTGCTTCTTCCTACAACATCAACTTTTCCCTCTCTATTGGATGGATCTCTAAATATGCTATAATGTCTCCCATCTAAACAACAACAACAAAAAACAAACAAACAAACAAACAAACAAACAAACAGGGTCACCTGGGTGGCTCAGTCGGTTAAGCCTCTGACTTCAGCTCAGGTCATGATCGCACAGTTCATGAGTTCAAGCCCGCATCAGGCTCTGTGCTGACAGCTCAGAGCCTGGAGCCTGCTTCGGATTCTGTGTCTCCCTCTCTTTCTGCCTCTCCCCTGCTCACACTCTGTCTCTATCTCTCAGAAATAAATAAACTTAAAAATTGAAAACAAAAATCCTCTACCACCCTCCATTTCTCTCTAGCTACCACCCCAATGCCTGCTTCTTTTAACAACAAAACTCCTTGAGAAAACAGTCAGAAATTATTGTTTCTACTCTCTCTGATCCTGGACTTTCTTGATTTAACTTAAATAAGGCCTTAGCCTCCACCATTCTTCTGAAAGTGCTTTGTGAGGTCATCAAAAATCTCCTTATGGCTAACCCAATGGTCAATTCAAGCTTTGGTCCTATTATTCAATTTATCAGCACAATTTACCTAGTTTATTCTTGAAAAGCGTTCTTTCCTCAGCTTCTAAGACATCATTCTCTCTTGACCTACTCCTACTTCACTAGCCACTTTTTAATCTTCTTTGCTAGTTCCTCTTCATCTCACTGCTCTGTAAATGCTGGAGTGCCCCCAAAGTTAATCCCCAAGCTGCTTCTCTTCTCTAACTACACTTACTCTTCAAATATGAGTATCCAGGCGTTTGGTTTTTAAATACTGTCAATATACTAACTATTCCTGAATTTTTATTTCCAGCCCAGACATCTTTCCTCTCCTCCACTGCCTATTTAACATATCCAACTTGGACATTTAGTAGGTGTTAAAACTGTAATGTCCAAAACCAAATTCTTCATTTTCCTAAAATCTGTTCCGTCAATTGATTCCATCTCATTTATGGCTACTCAAACCAACACATCATGTTTAATTATTCATATGTTTTATTGTCTTGTTTTCTCTCACTAGGATGTAGGCTCCATGCAGCAGAAGCATTGTTTTATTCACTCTTATATTCTCAGCACCTAGAACAGGGTTTGGCATGCTATGTAAGGCACTCAATACATATTTAGTGGAGGAAAGAGAGGAGGGAATGATGAGGCCTAGATGTAATCCCAAATCTGTCTAGCTCCCAAACCTTTCCTCTGCTCCTGACATAAAATTGCTCTGGGTCCCACTAATAACGCTAGCAACAAGAGAAGGGTCTCTTCACTGTAATAAAGGTATCAAGCTTTGTGTATCCTAAGGCTTTTGTGTATGTCTAACATGATTTTGGTCTCATTTCTCATGCACTATTATTTTCTTATCTTTTTTTTTTAATAACTCACCATTTTTTTTTAAACTTATTTTGAGGGAGTGTGCGTGTACATGAGCAGGAGAAGGCCAGAGAGAGGGAGAGAGAATCCCAAATAGGCTCCATGCTGTCAGTGCAGAGCCCAATGCAGGGCTCAATCCCATGAACCTTGAGATGGTGACCTGAGCCGAAATTGAGTCAGATGCTTAACTGACAGAGCCACCCAAGCGCCCCAATGACTCAACTTTTAAATTAAAATGTATGTATTTCACAACTTCATATGCTAACTGAAAAACAAATGACACTTGCCATAATAATTAAGTTATAACTACTAAAATTCAAAAATGGTCATCCACCAAATACCATCTAAAATCATGCTGTGCTGTGAGGGGCGCCTGGGTGGCGCAGTCGGTTAAGCGTCCAACTTCAGCCAGGTCACGATCTCGCGGTCCGTGAGATCGAGCCCCGCGTCGGGCTCTGGGCTGATGGCTCAGAGCCTGGAGCCTGTTTCCGATTCTGTGTCTCCCTCTCTCTCTGCCCCTCCCCCGTTCATGCTCTGTCTCTCTCTGTCCCAAAAATAAATAAACGTTGAAAAAAAAAAATAAATTTAAAAAAAAATAAATAAATAAAATCATGCTGTGCTGTGAACTATCTTCCATATGGGTATTACAATGGAAAACAGAGAAAACTTTACCAGGAAGAATTATCATTAAGAAACAAACTTGGGGCGCCTGGGTGGCTCAGTTGGTTAAGTGTCTGACTGTTGATTTTGGCTCAGGTCATGATCCCAGGGTCGTGGGATGGAGCCCCGTGTTGGGCTCTGTGCTGGGTGTGGATCCTGCTTGGGATTCTCTCTCTCCCTCTGCCCCTCTCACCCCTGCTTGTGCACACTTTCTCTCTAAAATATAAAAAAAAAAAAAAATAAAGAAAGAAAGAAATAAACCAATTTACTCTGACTGTGATGATGGTCACACAAATCTACATATGTGATAAAACCCCACAGAATTTATGAGTGCATATAAGACATGCACAAAGAAGTGCATGTAAAACTGGTGAATTCTGAATTAGATTGGTGGGTTTTATCAATACAAGTTTCCTGGTTCTGATACATACTACAGTTATGTAAGGTATTACCATTGGGAGAACCAGGTGAAAAGTAGAACTCTTGGTGTTAGTTTTTCTAACTGCACATGAATCTATAACATTTCAAAATAAAAAGTAAAAAAATATATATATTAACAAAACTATACATCCTCCCTAGGACTAAAAATATAACAGTGTACATCAAGAAGACTCTAGAAAATGTGATACATAAGCTCAAAGTCTAAGATTCATTTATACAGTAACTGATGACAAGGAGAAAATACAGTGTTTAATAAGTAAGTGTTCATGTAGTACTGTTCTTGCTAGTAAGAAGGGAGAATATCCAAAAGTGTAGGTAACAGAGGTAAAGGCAAGGAGGATGACTGATTTCAGTGTAGTTGAGGTGTGGTAACTACAACACAACTATAGCTTGAGGTGCTCACAGATTAGGGAACTAAGGATAAGAAAAGAAGTGGACAGAGATGAGGAGAGAAAGGTAATCTGGGGCCAGGTTTCTTCATACCTTTGAATATTTTTTTTTTTTAAATTTTAAATTTCATCCTATTGACCAGGAGAAACACATGAGATTTTCAAGCAGGGGAGTGACAGTAGGCCTATTTTACAAAGACATAAAGCGATACAAAGACATAAAAGGTGGTACTGCAACTAATGAAATTATGAAAGGGAGAGATCACAGGCAGAGAAGCAGCTGCTTAATATTCCTAAGAGAAGATGAGATCTAGAAAGAAGTCAAAGTTGGAGGCAGTTGACTTTGGTCCCCAGGCTAAAGAGTTAATAAAAACATGTGATCATTACTAGTTTATAGGCCATATTTACAGACAGGAACAAGATAGATAAGATTACTTAAAACAGTCACTAGTGAGCTGAGGGAACTTTGAGCAACACTTATAAAGAAAGGACTTGCTATGGTCTGAATGTCTGCATCTGCCCAAAATTCCTATGTGGAAATCCTAACCCACAAAGATGATGGTACCAGGAGGTGAGGCTTTTGGGAGGTGATTAGGTCATAGGCAGATTATTGCCCTTTATTTTTTATTTATTAAAAAAAAATTATTTTATGTTTATTTATTTTTGAAAGAGAGACAGAGTGTGAGCGAGGGAAAGGCAGAGAGGGAGGAGGACAAAAGTTCTGAAGTGCTCTCTGTGCTGAGAGCAGACAGTCTGATGTGGGGCTCAAACCCATGAACCATGAGGTCATGACCTGAGCTGAAGTCAGTCACTTAACCGACTGAGCCACCCAGGCATCCCAGATTAGTGCTCTTTTAAAAAAGACCCCACAGAGCTCCCAAACCCCTTCTACCGTGTAAGGACATGCTAGAAGTTGAGAAACCTGCAACTCAGAAGAGGAACATCCCCAGAACCCGTCCTGGTCTCAGACTCCCAGCCTCCAGAAGAGTGAGAAATAAACTTGTCATTTATAAGCCATCCAGGCTGTGGAATTTTGTTGTAACAACCTGAACAGACTAAGACAGGGGTGACAACTTGTCCTCAAAGACTAAAAAACAAAACAAAAACAAAAAAAAACAGGTCCAAGAGAAAGTGTGTTCCAGTTGTCCAGTTTCCAGTCCTTCAAGATGCCTGTGTATCCTCCAGGTCTACCCCTCCTCTCACCCACCAACCCATATACTTCACACCAGCCATGCTGGACGGCACAGTTACCTAACACCCATATTTTCTCATGCCTTAGGGTGCTACTTCTGCTTAGAATTCCTTTTGCCCAACCCTGGCAAACTCCTGTAAGTTCTTTGAGGCTCAGATCTAGAGGCCTAGGTTTTCCTCTACAGTCCCAATGCACTCTCCACTCCTCACCCAATACCACAACTATTTACAGTAGCTATCTCCTGTAAGCTCCACAAGGACAGGCACCACACCTCACAGTCTCTCTGATCCTAAAGTGTAATTTAACAGCTACCATATAGCAGATACTTTACATCTATCTCATGAATAAATAAATCAATGACTGTTTAAATAGCTGTGTGATCTTAAGCAAGGCATATAACCCAAGACTTACTTCCCTAACACATAAAAGGAAGATAACTATATGTAATTCACAGGGTTGTTTTGATAATCATGAGAGATAAGCTGAAGTTCCTAGCACAGTATCTGGTATTTAGCAAATATTTAGTAAAAGTTGGCTTAACCTACTTTTTTTTTTTTTTGGCTTAACATACTTTTAAAAATAAGGTTGTACAAGCTAGCCAGGGAACAGAGCCTTTTTATCCCTACTTCTTTGGTAACCTGAATCCTGAATTTCAAACAAACTTAGCATATAGCCTACCTACATATAAGCTGGAGTCCTTCTTTATCACCAGCAAGCAATCTCTTCCTTGGTCAGGCTTTCTTCATGTTCACAATACTGAACTACATTAACGTTGTATCTCTCATTCAAGGTTTTTGCTCTACTTGTCTCTTTTGCCTAGAATTTCACATCCTCTCTCTTCCCCTCTTAGCTGAATTTTAAAGATACCGGGAAGTCCACAAGAAAATCTCTATTTTTGTTTATTTTCTTGGTTTGCTTTATTATTCTACATTGCAATTATACAAATCTATTACTTACAGCTATAATGCCACCTTCCAAGTTATAAGTCAGTCCTGCAATTGTGAAGAACTATTACATTTCTTGTTTATCTTTCCGTTTTCTAGTCCTGTTAACAATATTTGATGTCGGTTTTCACTGACAATCTAGCAACATGATTTCATATTCAGACTCTAAGCCATACACTTGAATATGGAGTTCTTAATTATCCTGGGTTCTCTGCTATCATTTCATGGGCATTAGTTTTAACTGCAAGGTCTAAAATCTTGACTCTGACTTCTGGTTCCCTTAATAAATACTAAGGACAGTCTTGAGCATAAAAGCCAACAATCACTTCCAAATTAATTTCAAAAAAAAAAAAGAAAAAAGAAAAGAAAAGACATCAAATCCTAAACAAAATTACAAAATATTACAATAACTTTAAACATATCTGTAGGTCACTGAGGACACAATTTATATTCTATTGTCATCTACCTTCTTTAAAATTTGTATGTGGGATACTGACTGGCCAATTTCTGTATACCCTGTTCTGTGTGTGTGTGTGTGTGTGTGTGTGTAAAACCTAGAAACTTTTCCCTAGGCTCACAAAATTTCATTGTTCCAAATTTAGAATTTCAGAATTAAAGAATCCATAAACATGGCAGAACACTATAATCTTCATTATTATTGTAATAACGTGTTTCATTTGTAGGTCATTCAGGAAACAATTTGTGTTCCACTGTCATCTACCTTCTTTAAAATTCCATACATGCATTTTAATCAATTAAACAAAACACAATCTTGGTTTAACACGTAAGAAAACTATTTTATACAGATTATTTGCATATGTTGTGGAACATTAACATTTTCTGATAATTTTGAAATTATGTCTAAAAACATGGCAAAGAAAAGCAATTTTTTAAAACTACTGAAGTCTACATTATCTATATGACATGGCTCTGAGCGAGAAAATAGGCAAGATCTACTTATTAAGTTACCTGTAATCATTCCGATCATCAGTTTTTATTCCAGGCCAATCTCTCTTCAGATATTGACTAGCCAACTTCTGGATACCCTGTTAAAATACACACACATATATATGTATTATAAAATAAGTACTGTGCCATAAAAAAAACTCTTTTCCTTAAAATACGTTACTTGGCAAATTTCATCTTTCCAAATGTAAATTTAACTCAGAAGAACCAATGATAAATGGCAGAACATTATAACTTGTTTCATTATTGTCACAGTCTTCTCCTGTGCATTTTTAGGAAAGGGTAACTATAGGGATGAAAAAATTGAAACTTAGTTGATATGCTTTCCACTTCACCAAATTACTTGACCAGCTAAAAACAAACCGCCTCTGGAATATCACAGGTTGCACATCTGCCCACCTCTGCAGAACTCTGATTACACAGCTTGACATCTCAATTTCCCACCATTCCTCTGCGGTGGCATTGCCCTGCGTTTCTAAATCCAAACTCTCCCAGATCATGAAAGGCACCATTACTTTCAGTTGGGAGCAGACAGATACACATTCACTTGTAAAAGAAATGAACAAACCTTGGTGTTATTCCATATTAGTCATTTTGATTCAAGACAGATTTTAAGGCTTTTCTTTTTAAATAATACCATGGCACAAATTACTTCAAATATAGAAATTAGTTTTACAAAGAAATATACCCACATATTGTTATCCATACAACATAAATGTGGATAAAACAGAATATTTATCTACAATAGATACAGTGGTATCAGGATTTGAACAGAGAAGACTATTTTATTTTTTTAATGTTTGTTTATTTTTGAGAGAGAGAGAGAAGAGCACAGAGTGGCTGGGGGTGGGGGGGTGGGGGGTGGGTGGGACAGAAGATCCAAAGCATGCTCTGCACTGACAGCAGCAAGACTAATGTGGGGCTTGAACTCATGAACCATGAGATCATGACCTGAGACAAAGTCAGATGCTTAACTGACAGAGCCACCCAGGTGCCCCAGAGAACACTTTTACTGGCAAGGTTAAACTACTCACTCTGAATACAGAATATCTTACTTTTAGATGGGATCATATGTGGTCCCCTAATAGTGCTAATGTAATGATTAGAAATCATAAACTTTAGGACACTCTTCTCTCCATGCAACTTCAAATAGAATAAATAAAATGCTGAAATGAAGAACAATCACATTAATTAACAGACTGCCTACATTAAGCAGAGGCTGCCCAAATAAAATCAATGCTGCACTGCATACATGACACCTTTCTACTAAGGTCTACTGCCAAATCAATTTGGCTTGATTAAATCCATTGTTGAATGCTTCTATTTATCATTATTTCAATGAGCCCAAAGGGTAGCAGGAACTGTAAAGAAGTTCCTTGGAATCTCAAGTTCCTCCTGAAATTGGCAATAGTTTGGTTTCACTATTACAAGGTACTGTGTATTCTGAGAACTCACATACAACGGCATAGCCACAATACTTCCATTTACATACCTTGTACTTGGGGATCTCTATCATTAAATGTTCCTTGAATATGTACAGTAATTTTTCACCTCTGCACCTTCTTCATACTCCTATTTCTACGAAATAACTTCCTATCACTCTCATTCCTACCTGCTGAACTCTCACCACCGTGCCTTTAAGCTGATTTTTAAATTTCCTAACAAAATATTCAAAATTATATATAGGAAAATACAAAAAATTTTACTGTCTAGGTATTTAATTTCATTTCATTAAAACTGAATAGTTTATCATTCTTTCTGCATTTATTAGCTGGAATTCTTTTTTTTTTTTTTTTTTAACGTTTGATTTTATTTTGTTAAGAGAGAGGGACAGAGCACGAGCAGGGGAGGGGCAGAGAGAGAGGGAAGACATAGAATTGGAAGCAGGCTCCAGGCTCTGAGCTGTCAGCACAGAGCCCGACACGGGGCTTGAGCTCATCAGCTACAAGACCATGACCTGAGCCGAAGTCAGACTCTCAACCAACTGAGCCACCCAGGCACCCCTAGCTGGAATTCTTTTTTAAAGAGCCACCCTTCTTGAACTATTTGGTTATCCTGAGGTACAGTTCTTAAAAGAGGGGCAAGATAAATATTTGATTTGTCCAGTTTTGCCTAAAGGTGAACAATGGATTTTTAAAGTAACATTATGAACTCATATATTTTGAATAATGGATGTATTTCAATTTATTGCAGTCACTATTCTTTTGATGCTCTAATTGTTACAACTGTAGTCAGTAAGGAGTTCCTCCCAGTTGGGTCCCACATCATGACCCCAACAGACTTTGATAGTTCCTTTGTTTTCTTTTACAGGTTCTATTCTAGATCTGCAGTAAGCTAGTTTTCCAAGGAATTCTGACTCCTTTCTGGGAGAAACCAGATTTAGAGACCACAATCTAGGCATTTCCTTATCTTTCAAGTCTTTGTGTCTTTAAGAGGCTTTTTTCTAATCACTGTATACAAAGTAGCTTACCCTCCACCCAGTTACTCTCTCTCATACCGTATCACTTATTTATAATCCTCATTATGATACTGTCTGGTTTACATAAATTTTACTCTATTTACCAACTATAAACTTCTTCAGGTAGGGATCTTGTCTTTTTTTTTTTTTTTTTTTTTTTTAATCACTATGTCTCCAGGCTATAGCAACAAGGCTAGCATTTAGTTGATGCCAATCACTAATTGCATGAATAAATGCCACCTACATTATTCTATATCAAATGTACAAGAGCCAAACTCCTTTTGTGTTTTTGCCATTCGGACTTAGAAATGTCTGAATCAAAATTTCTCTGGTTCCTCAATTTTTCCTCAGCGGGGGGGGGGTAGGGAGCAGGGCATACCAGATTTCTAAGATTGTTACCAGGTGGTTTTAATATAATAAATAAATTCCTTTGTAAAATTACAGTTAATTTTTGACCATTTCCATTATTGGAAGAAAACATATGTGTGGATATTCTAAAGCAATAAAAAAAAGTAACAAATTTGTTCCATACTTAGAAGGCAGTACACATTAATTTTTGTGAAGGTTCCAATAAATAAAAATCCCTGAATTAAAAGAACTCATGTGCACAGGAATAAGAAGTATGCAATATAAAATGGGAGGCAACACGTGGTCACTACCAAATTAAGTGGCAATATATAAGTTCCAAGGTGAAGAAAAGATTGTCTAATTTCTTTTCTTTATTTTTATTTAAAAATTTTTTTTCTTTTTTTTAGTGTTTAGTTTAGTTTTGTTTTAATTAGAGAGAACGCACATGTCAGAATGGGGGAGGGACAGAGAGAAAGAGAGAGAGAATCCCAAGCAGGCTTTACACTGTCATGCCACAAAACACAAGATCATGACCTGAGCCAAAACCAAGAGTTGGATGCTCAACTGACTGAGCCACCCAGGCGCTCTTCATCTGATATTTTCTTAATGAGTTACATCTAAGTGACATGATAGTTGACTTATCCAGTTTATTGCAAAGTGGTTGCAGAACATTTCATACAGAACATGGGATGTCTGAGCCTCAGATTATGAGTAGGACTAAGGCAGAATGACAGCACTCAAAATTTATATAAAACAAATGAATATGACAAGCATTTCTACACATGTATTTCTCTTAACTCTGTTAGGCAGAGTTATTTTTATTTTATTTGTTATTTTTATTTGGATTATTTATTTATTTATTTATTTATATTTTTTATTTGTATTATTTTTTTAATATGAAATTTATTGTCAAATTGGTTTCCATACAACACCCAATGCTTATCCCAACAGGTGCCCTCCTCAATGCCCATCACAGAGAAATTGGACACCTAAAAGGATATATAATTTACTTATGATCACATAACTAGCTGGTTTGAGTTAGAATCCCTACTTATCATTCTAAATCTTCACCAAAAAAAAAAACCATTGCTTTAGAGTTGATTTTATCTAATTCTTTAAAAATTTCTTTTTTTCTTTTTCAAATTTTTACTTAAATTCTAGTTAGTTAACATATAGAGAAAAAATTTCTGAAATTACTTTTTTTTTTGTGCATTGTAAGTTACATTAGCAATTTCTAGAGCTCTGAACCACAAAGTTGAACTGTATTAAACTGAATGAGCCCTTCAGAGATGAGATGAGGGATTCATGAAATAGATAAACAGTGAGATCTTTAGATGAAAGACTTTATTCAAGTTAGTTCACAGAGGCAGGAATCATGATTTCTGTGTGCTCCATGCAGCTGTTCAAGATCTAATCTGTATGGATGCTCAAGAAATACTCCATGGCCATTATAGGAAAGGTCTTAAATAACATTTGATGCCTGTGAAAGCATGCTATACTTAAATTAACTGGTTTCCCTTTTATATGTTATGCTTAAAGCTACATTGTATGAATGAAAGGTCTGTATATAGACAAAATAAAGTCTATTTTAATTAAGTGGCTAAGAAAAATAAATCTATGGCTGGCAATTTTCTAAAAAGTGTTTTGTTTTTTTTTAAATCACTTCCCTAGGCCACAACGTTATTCTCTAAAACTGGTGCACTAAACACATATTATTTACTTCTATTTTCCTGAGCATCACTGATGGATAATGTTGATTTGATTTCCAATACTGTTTACTCTGTAGCACTGGTTTCCATAAAAATGTGCTATCAATATACTCCTTGGAACATCCAAAAACATCTCATTCCAAATTTTTAAAAGCTATCAGTGTCTGATGTAAGACTCGCTTTGTTTTACCTCTCAATAACACTTGCTATATTGCTCTAACAAGTGAGGCAACACAAAGAAAGCCACTGTTTAGTAGATACTGGGAAATGAACTGATGGCTTAACCTTTTGCCCATTTACCACAGCAAGCTGAGCAAGAATGTGCTCCATGGCACTCACACAGGTTATTCTGTACCCATTTCGGCCCCTTAACATACAGGGAAACTTATATTTAAATTTTACTAAGGGTTTGCCATCAAATGGCTCTTCAAAATTATAGGATACCATGTTGTATATATACTATACCTTTTTATTGTGAAATTCCCAAGATTATGTTAAAAATTAACAAGTCCACTGTATAAGTTGAATGGTTCTAAAACTGATATAAATAATAATTGTCTTTACTATTCTTTTTTAAAATTTTATTTATGGAGGGGGGAGGGGCAAAGATATGGAAGGAAAGAATCCCAAGCAGGCTCCTGCTGAAGCGGGTCTCAATCTCATGACGACAAGATCACGACCTGAGCTGATATCAAGAGTCTGATGCTTAACCAACTGAGCCACCCAGGCCCCCTTCACTATTCTTTAAATTACTTTAATAGTAATGGAGAACTTCACCCCTACCCTTAAGGAAAGTTTTGAAATATTTTTCACTGTTTTCTGTTTTCAATTGTAGTTAGGGTTAAAAAAAATTAATCAGTATAATCTCATGTTATATATTAACATTAAATACATATTTTAGCCTTTTCTTTTTATCAAAAATAAAGACTAATTTTGTTTTAATTGATTACATAAGACAAGATCTAAAGACATTTTTAAATGACCTATCCTATATGATTTGAGAACTAAATAATTAAAAAATAGATGAAATTTAACATTCATTCATGATTAAACACTGTCAAGATGAGAAGCAGAGGGATCTTTCCTTAACCTAATAAGGGTGTATATGACAAACCTATAGCTAAAATACTTCTAATGGAGAGCAAATGTTTTCCCCCTTAAGACTGGGAAGAAAGCAAGGATGCCCTCTCTCACCAGTCCTTTTCAACACTATACTCATAGTGCCACCTACTACAACAAGAAAAAGAAAGAAAAAGAAAAGGCACATAGATTGGAAAGGAAGAAATAAAACTATTTTTATTCACAGATGATGTGACTGTGTATGTAGAAAACTCTAAAGAACCTACAAAACAAAATAAAACACCTCTGGAACCAATAATTGAGTTTATCAAGGCTGCAAGATACAAGGATGACAAAGAAAACTGGACTGTTTTCCTACATACCTGTAATAAACAAATAAAGTTTGAAATTAGAAAAAAATGTATGATAGCATTGAATAAAATATGAAGTACTTAAGTATAAATCTAACAAAATATGTGCAGGAACTTTATGCAGAAAATTCCAAAATACTGATGAAAGAAATCAAAGATCTAAATTAATGGACAGATATCCAATGTTAATAGATTGGAAGACTTCATACTAATAAGATGTCAACTGCTCCCAATATGATCTATACATGTGAAATCCAAATGAAAATTGCAGAAAGCTTTTTTGAGGATATGAACAGCTTGACTTTATTATTTATTTATCTATTTTTATATTTTTAATTTACATCCAAGTTAGCATATAGCGCAACAATGATTTCAGGAGCAGATTCCTTAATGCCCCTTACACATTTAGCCCTTCCCCCTTCCCACAACCCCTCCAGTAACCCTCTGTTCTCCAGGGTTTAAGAGTCTCCTATGTTTTGCACCCCTCCCTGTTTTTATATTATTTTTGCTTTTCTTCCCTTGTGTTCATCTGTTCTGTGTCTTAAAGTTCTCATGAGTGAAGTCATATGATATTTGTCTTTCTCTAATTTTGCTTAGCATAATACCCTCTAGTTCCAACCACGCAGTTGCAAATGGCTAGATTTCACTCTTTTTGATTGCTGAGTAATACTCCATTGTATACATATATACACCACATCTTTTTTATCCATTCAGCCATCGATGGACATTTGGGCTCTTTCCATACTTTGGCTATTGCTGCTAGTGCTGCTTATAAACATTGGGGTGCATGTGCCCCTTCGAAACAGCACTCCTGTATCCCTTGGATAAATACCTAGTAGTGCAATTGCTGGGTTATAGGGTAGTTCTATTTTTAATTTTTTGAGGAACCTCCATACTGTTTTCCAGAGTGGCTGCAGCAGTTTGCATTCCCACCAGCAATGCAAAAGAGATCCTTTGTCTCTGCATCCTTGCCAACATCTGTTGTTGCCTGAGCTGTTAATGTTAGCCATTCTGACAGGTGTGAGGTGGTATCTCATTGTGGTTTTGATTTTCATTTCTCTGATGATGAGTGATGCTGAGCGCTTTTCATGCGTCGGTTGGCCATCTGGATGTCTTCTTTGGAGAAGTGTCTATTCATGTCTTTTGCCATTTCTTCACTGGATTATTTGTTTTTTGGGTGTTGAGTTTGGTAAGTTCTTTGTAGATTTTGGATACTAACCCTTTATCTGATATGTCATTTGCAAATATCCTTTCCCATTCTATCAGTTGCCTTTTAGTTTGGCTGATTGTTTCCTTCACTGTGCGGAAGCTTTTTATTTTGATGAAGTCCAAACAGTTCATTTTTGCTTTTGTTTCCTTTGACTCTGGAGAGGTGTTGAGTGAGAAGTTGCCACGGCCAAGATCAAAGAGGTCCTTGAGGATTTTGATGGCTTCTTGTCTTACATTTGGGTCTTCCATCCATCTTAAGTTTATTTTTGTGTGTGGTGTAAGACAGTGGTCCAGGTTAATTTTTCTGCATGTCACTGTCCAGTTTTCCCAGCACCACTTGCTGAAGACACTGTCTTTTTTCCATTGGATATTCTTTCCTGCTTTGTCAAAGATCAGTTGGCTATACGTTTGTGGGTCCATTTCTGGGTTCTCTATTCTGTTCCATTGACCTGAGTGTCTTGATGATTACAGCTTTGTAATACAGCTTGAAGTCTGGGATTGTGGTGTCTCCAGCTTTGGTTTTCTTTTTCAAGATTTCTTTGGCTATTCAGGGTCTTTTCTGGTTCCATACAAATGTTAGGATTGTTTGTTCTTGCTCTGTGAAGAATGCTGGTGTTATTTTGATAGGTATTGCATTGAATATGTAGATTGCTTTGGGTAGTACTGACATTTTAACAATGTTTGTTCTACCTATTCCGGAGCATGGAATATTTTTCCTTTATTTGTGTGTCTTCTTCAATTTCTTTCATAAGCTTTTTTATATAGTTTTCAGTGTACAGATTTTTCACCTCTTTGGTTAAATTTTTTCTACGTATATTATGGGTTTAGGTGCAACTGTAAATGGGATCAAGTCCTTGATTTCTCTTTCTGTTGCTTTATTGTTGGTGTATAGGAATGCAATCAATTTCTGTGCATTGATTTTCTATCCTGCAGCTTTGCTGAATTCATAAATCAGTTCTAGCAGTTTTTTGGTGGAATCTTTTGGGTTTTCCATATAAAGTATCATGTCATCTGCAAAGAGTGCAAGTTTGACCTCCTCCTGGCCGATTTGGATGCCTTTTATTTGTGTCATCTGATTGCTGAGGCTAAGACTTCAAATACTATGTTGAGTAACAGTGGTGAGAGTGGACATCCTGTCTTGCTCCTGACCTTAAGGGGAAAGCTCTCCGTTTTTCCCCACTGAGGATGATATTAGCGTTGGGTCTTTCATATATGGCTTTTATGATCTTGAGGTATGATCCTTATCCCTACTTTCTTGAGGGTTTTTATCAAGAAGGGATGCTGTATTTTGCCAAATGCTTTCTCTGCATCTATTGAGAAGATCATGTGGTTCTTGTCCTTTCTTTTATTTATGTGATGAATCACACTGATTGTTTTGCAGATATTGAACCAGCCCTGCATCCCAGGTATAAATCCCACTTGGTCGTGGTGAATAATTTTTTTAATGTATTGTTGGATCCAGTTGGCTAGTACCTCTTTGAGGATTTTTGCATCCATGTTCATCAGGGAAGTTGGTCTATAGTTCTCCTTTTTAGTGGGGTCTTTGTCTGGTTTTGGAATCAAGGTAATGCTGGCTTCACAGGAAGAGTCTGGAAGTTTTCCTTCCATTTCTATTTTTTGGAACAGCTTCAAGAGAATAGGTGTTAACTCTTCTTTAAATGTTTGGTAGAACTCTTCTGGAAAGCCACCTGGTCCTGGACTCTTGTTTTTTAGGAGATTTTTGATTAGTAATTTGATTTCTTTACTGGTTATGGGTCTGTTCAAATTTTCTATTTCTTCCTGTTTCAGTTTTGGTAGTGTACATGTTTCTAGGAATTTGTCGATTTCTTCCAGATTGCCCATTTTATTGGCATATAATTGCTCATAATATTCTATTATTGCTTATATTTCTGCCATGTTGGTTGTGATCTCTCCTCTTTCATTCTTGATTTTATTTATTTGGGTCCTTTCCTTTTTTTATTTGATCAAATTGGCTAGGGGGTTATCAATTTTGTTAATTCGTGCAAAGAACCAACTTCTGGTTTCATTGATCTATTCTACTGGGTTTTTTTTTTTTTTTTTTTTTTTTTTGTTTCGATAGCATTGATTTCTGCTCTAGTCTTTATTATTTCCTGTCTTCTGCTGGTTTGGGGTTTTATTTGCTGTTCTTTTTCCAGCTCTTTAAGGTATAGGGTTAGTTTTGTATGTGAGATGTTTCTTCCTTCTTTAAGAAGGCCTGGATTGCTATATACATTCCTCTTATGACCACCTTTGCTGCATCTCAGAGGTTTTGGGCTGTGGTGTTACCATTTTCATTGGCTTCCATGTCCTTTTTTTTTTTTTTGCATGAAACATATGTTTATTATTTTAACAGTTAAAGTATTTAAAGTTCATCAAGGTTGTTAAACAGTATAACCAAATTACTGTCAACAATAATCAGAAGTAGAAAAGTTTTATATATACATATAAATATATATAATGTTACACATATATAGTATATTATATATATTAACATTTTTCTTAGCTATTTTTTCTTCTAAATTTCTTTTTATTTTATTTTTTATTTTTTAAAATTTATATCCAAATTAGTTAGCATATAGTGAAACAATGATTTCAGGAGTAGATTCCTTAATGCCCCTTACCCAGTTAGCCCTTCTCCCCTCCCACAACCCCTCCAGTAACCCTCAGTTTGTTCTCCATATTTATGAGTCTCTTCTGTTTTGTCCCCTTCCCTGTTTTTATATTATTTTTGTTTCTCTTCCCTTATGTTCATCTGTTTTCTCTCTTAAAGTCCTCATATGAGTGAAGTCATATGATTTTTGTCTTTCTCTAATTTCACTTAACATAATACCCTCCAGTTCCATCCACGTAGTTGCAAATAGCAAGATTTCATTCTTTTTGAAAAGAGTAACACTCCATTGTATATATATACCACATCTTCTTTATCCATTCATCCATCGATGGACATTTGGGCTCTTTCCATACTTTGGCTATTGTTGATAGTGCTGCTTATAAACATGGGGGTGCATGTGTCGTTTTGAAACAGCACACCTGTATCCCGTGGATAAATGCCTAGTAGTGCAATTGCTGGGTCATAGGGTAGTTCTATTTTTAGTTTTTTGAGGACCCTCCATACTGTTTTCCAGAGTGGCTGCACCAGCTTGGCATTCCCAGGCTTCTATGTCCTTTTTAATTCTCTCTTTAACTTCCTGGTTATCCCATTCATTCTTTAGTAGGATGTTCTTTAGTCTCCAAGTATGCTACCTTTCCAAATTTCTTCCTGTGGTTGATTTCAAGTTTCATAGCATTGTGGTCTGAAAATATGCATGGTATGATCTTGATCTTTTTGTACTTGTTGAGCACTGATTTGTGTCCCAGTATGTGGTCTATTCTGGAGAACATTCCACGTGCACTGGAGAAGAATGTATATTCCACTGCTTTGGGATGAAATGTTCTGAATACATCTGTTAAGTCCATCTGGTCTAGTGTGTCATTCAAAGCCATTGTTTCCTTGTTGATTTTCTGATTAGATGATCTGTCCACTGTTGTAAGTGGAGTCAGCGTGACATTTTTTTTATCTATTTATTTATCTTCAGAGAGAGAGAGAGAGAGAGAGGAGAGAGAGAGAGAGAGAGAGAGAGAGAGAGAGAGAGAATCCCAAGCATGCTCTGCACAGTTAGCGCAGAGCCCCATGCAGGCCTGAACTCACAAACTCTAAGATCATGACCTGACCTGAAGTCAAGAGTTAGGTGCTTAACCGCCTGAGCCTCCCAGGCACCCTTGAACAGCCTGACTTTAAAATGTATGGAAGGGCGCCTAGGTGGCTCAGTCAGCTAAACATCTGACTTTGGCTCAGGTCATGATCAAGGTTCTTCAGTTAGAGCCCTGCATAGGGCTCGGTGCTGACAACTCAGAGTCTGGAGCCCACTTGGGATTCTGTGTCTCCCTCTCTCTCTGTCCCTCTGCCACTCAAACTCCATGTCTGTCTGTCTGTCTGTCTCTCTCTCTGTCTCTCTTTTTCTCTCTCTCAAAAACAAATACACGTTTAAAAAATTTTTTTCAATGTATATGGAGGGGCACCCAGGGGGCTCAGTTGGTTAAGAATCCAACTCTTGATATCAGCTCAGGTCTTGATCTCAGGGTCATGAGTTCAAGCCCTGTGTTGGGCTCCATGCTGGGCATTAAGCCTACTTAAAAATAAATAAATAAATAAATAAATAAATAAATAAATAAATAAATGTATGTATATATGTATGTATATGGAAAGGTAAAGGTACTAGAGTCATCAAAACAATTCTGAAAAATGAGAACAAAGTCAGAAGACTCATATCACCTGCATTCAAGGCTAGTATAGTATAATCTTACTGTAATAAAGACAGTGTGCTACTGGCAAAAGCATGGATGCACAGATCAATGGAACAGAACAGAGCCCAAAATAGATCCAAAAAAAATAAAATAAACTAATTTTTCCCAAAGGTACAAAGAAAATTAGATGGAGGAAGAATGGTCTGCATCTATAAGTGGTGCTGAACAAATAGATGACCATGTGCAAAGAAATGAACAGTAGCATATACCTCCCAATTAAAAAAAAATTAACTCAAAATGCTCATAGATCTAAATGTAAAGCACAAAACTAGAAAACATGTGGAACACAAAGACAATCTCTTTGACCTTTGGCAAAGAGTTTTAACATACAACACCAAAAGCAAGATACATCAAAGAAAAAATGATAAACTGTAGTTAATCAGAACACTTTTTTTAAATTTTATTTGAGAGAGAGAGAGCACTCATGCCCAAGCAGGGGAGAGGGGGAGAGGGGGAGAGGGGCAGAGAGAAGAGAGAAGAGAGAAGAGAGAGAGGAGAGAGAGAGAGAGAGAGAGAGAGAGAGAGAGAGAGAGAGAGAAACTCAAGCAGGCTCCATGCACAGCATGGCCACAAGCTCAGCATGGAGCCTGATATGGGGCTCAATCCAGTGACCCTGGGATCACAACCCAAGCTGAAATCAACAGTTGGATGCTCAACCAACTGAACCACCTAGGCACCCCTATCAGAACTCTTTAAACTCTTTTCTTTGGGAAAAGACACTGTTAAGAGAATTAAAAAAAAAAATTCTGCAAATCACGTATCTGATAAATGACTTGTATCCAGAATGTATAAAGAACACTAAAAACTCAACAGTAAGAAAAAAACCAACTCAAGTTTTACAATAAGCAAATGCTCTGAACAGACACTTTATCAGGAAGATATAAGGATGGTAAAAAATTATTTGAAAAATGCTGAATATCTCTTATCATTGTGGAAATACAGATTAAAACTACATGATACCACAGGGGCGCCTAGGTGGCTCAGTCAGTTAAGCGTCCAACTTCGGCTCAGGTCATGATCTCGTGGTTTGTGAGTCCAAGCCCTGCATCGGGCTCTGTGCTGACATCTTGGAGCCTGCTTTAGATTCTGTGTCTCCTCCTCTTTCTGCCCCTCCCCTGCTCATGCTCTGTCTCTCTTGGTCTCTCAATAATAAATAGACGTAAAAAAAAATTAAAAAAAAACAAAACATGATACCACTACATAGCTCTAAGAATAGCTAAAAAAAAGAAAGAAAAAAAGAAAGAAAGAAAGAAAGAAAGAAAGAAGATAATAAAGTTTTATTTTGAGAGAGAGAGTGCGCACATATAGGGTGGGGGAACAGAGAGGGAGATAGAGAATCCCAAGCAGGCTCCCTGCTGTCAAATGTGGAGACCAACGTGGGGCTTGATCTCATGAACCATGAGCTCATGACCTGAGCTGAGATCAAGGTGGCAGCTTAACTGAGCCACCCAGGTGCATCAAGAGTGTTGTAACTTTAAAGGGTTAAATGTAACCACAAAAGTAAGTACTTACTCATCAGTAATTATTTAAAATGTAAATGGATTAAACTCTCCAATCAAAAGACAGAAACTAGCAGAACAGAATAAAAACACAATCCAACAAGAGACTCTTTAGATCCAATGCAACACAGACTACTACAGTATTCCAGTAAAGATGATGGGGGAGCATGGGGCAAGCTGAGGGCAAAATACAGGCTGGCACCCAGCCCTCCAACCCCAAAGTGGAATATGTGTGAATATGCGTGATATTCCTCGGATACTCCTGG
The DNA here is from genome assembly GCF_018350155.1 of Leopardus geoffroyi. Taxonomy (NCBI): domain Eukaryota; kingdom Metazoa; phylum Chordata; class Mammalia; order Carnivora; family Felidae; genus Leopardus; species Leopardus geoffroyi. Next base: position 58,794,995 of record NC_059329.1, on the reverse strand, counting down.
CTACCCAAGAACAAAGGAAAGGGGTTTAAGTGCTTGCCATGGTAACATGGGAAACTAAGGCAACTGAAAATTAAATCCCCTTCCTGCCTACAGTACATTGACAAGTCCTTAAAACCTGTAGAATGACCTCCCCCTCTAGGAGTTCAGCTGCCTGGATGAGGACACTTTGCTAGGGGCAAAAGAGAACCTTGGCTTAACATTGTCCCAACCTCAAGGATCCTGTAAGTCTACTTCCTTTGTCTCAACTGCTCCAGGATATATGCTGGCAATCATGTTCCAAGTTTATAGCCCCCTGATATGCATCTGAAGGGTCTCATGACTGAGGTTTTATTAAATGGTGACAAATGGTGTTTCCCTAGCTACAGCTAGCCCCTCAGGGTCCTGGAAACCTTGCTCCCAAAATACCTTAGAGACTTACCCTATCCCCTGCTCCCAACCTCAGGGTATATAATGAGTTACCAGCCATAACCCCAGTGCAGCATTTCCTGCCCATGGGTCCTGTCCCCATGCTTTAATAAAATCACCTTTTTGCACCAAAGATGTCTTCAAGAATTCTTTCTTGGCCATCAGCTCTGGACACCATGAACCCCACCATCACCCCAAAACCTCATCAAAGATGATGATATTATGAACTGTGGTAGAGGCACTAAAGAAAGAACCAGATTAATTACAAAGATATTTAGCAGAGAAAATTGACAGAAATGGTAATGGTCCAGAATGGAAAACAACAAAGAAGACAATAATTAGATGAACCTTTGGATTTTGGCCTTATACAACTGAATGAATAATGTATCTATCTTCCTCAGTGATGAACACACAGGTAGTCTCTTTAATTACAGAAAAGGTTGTTGGAATTATAATACAAACAGTGGTAGGTTTAGCAGAAGTATAAAAAAAGGCGAGGAGCCACGATGTCTCCTAAAGTGAGAGATGACAGGAAAATCTATGCAGATTTAAGTACTTTGGAACTGGATCTGAAAGAGGAAATAGGAATTTGATCAAATGAGAAAGAAAGAAGGACATAACAGGACTTGGTATAATTTAGGTTAAAAAAAATGATGATGTAAAAAATAGGTGGGAAAATGTGGGACATGGATTGGTGGAGTAAATTTTTACTTGTAAGCATCCAACTTGTACTTTGAAGCTTACACCTACACTTACATAGTGAATTCTTCTGTAGTGCCTAGGAGATACCTACTCTCAAAGTGGTTTTCCATGAAGTTATTCTTTAAGAAAGATCTCCAATGTCTTTCTTGTACTATCATCATGCTTAAATAGAGTCATAAAACACATTTAAAAAGATGTTTCCCTGGAAAGTTGTAGTTCTAATAATAACTGGGATTTATCATCTTACGTTAACTTACTGTGCTTACACAAAACTCAAAATGTTGCCTTCAATACACCTAAGAGACATAAAAATCATCTGCCTGAAATACGCTTAGTTCTCCACTTAATGTTGCTATTATGACAATTTCATAAAAAAAAAAAAAAGAACATGCATAAATCCTGTTGCACTTAAACAGAGATGACATACTAAATGTGCAGTTCATAAATGGTGTTGCCAATATGGGCAGATAACTTGGAAGTTTGCTTAACAAAAGGTATCTTCCCTTAAGGGGCACAAGCCCAAATGCATCCAATATGAAATATTAAATGCCAGTTATTTAATCATTTTCACAATCAACCATTTTCTCCCTCCAGATAGTCTTGTTTTCTCCTATAGAGTTTCTCCATTTGTTTCCAAAGCAATTTTATATGTAAGCTTTAATCAAGGGAAAATCCTACTGACTAAAAGGCACTAACTCAGCTTACCTCTAATATTTCAATAGTTTTTACTTCATTTTACATTTTCAGTAGATTGCTTAACTAAGAAATGATGGCTACACTTTTATGAATGTTTTTTCCCCCTATTTTGTAAATTTTTCTTTCCAAATTGCTGGAAGCTATTGGTAAGAAAATTGGTAAGCTATTCGTAAGAAAAGCAGTATTTTTTCACTGTGTATATAGTCGTCTTCAAATAAAGATTAATATTATTTGTTGGTAAAAACCAAACTTGAGGGAATTTATTTTACACTATTTAAAACATTATCAATTGGAAAACATAAATATGGCTTACAGATTTTTAGAGCAAAATGTACACAGAATTTTGGCTTACTAAGAATATATTTTTTTAACATTTTTATTTATTTTTGAGATAGAGAGGCAGAGTGCGAGTGGAGGAGAGGCAGAGAGAGAGGGAGACACAGAATATGAAGCAGGCTCTAGGCTCTGAGCTGTCAGCACAGAGCCGGATGCAGGGCTTGAACTCACCAACTGTGAGATCATGACCTGAGCCAAAGTTGGAAGCTTAACCGACTGAGCCTCCCAGGCGCCCCAAGGCTTATTAAGAATATTAGGGGCGCCTAGGTGGCGCAGTCGGTTAAGCGCCCGACTTCAGCCAGGTCACGATCTCGCGGTCCGTGAGTTCGAGCCCCGCGTCAGGCTCTGGGCTGATGGCTCAGAGCCTGGAGCCTGTTTCCGATTCTGTGTCTCCCTCTCTCTCTGCCCCTCCCCCGTTCATGCTCTGTCTCTCTCTGTCCCAAAAATAAAAATAAAACGTTGAAAAAAAAAAAAATTTAAAAAAAAAAAGAATATTAGAGTCACTAAACATTGTTTAAAGTTTTTTCAATTTTTTATTAAAGTTATATTTCAAGGCTTAGATTAGCAGATACCTCTTTGTAACACTCTCAGACATGAAGGTTCTCACTAAGGGGGGAAAACAAGCTAGTTGCTATTGTTTTTGAACAGTAAGAAAAGTGTTCTATTAAGCATGACTGAACTGCCTGCTTGATCTCAAAGACAGCCATACAAGCAGTTTCTCCTTTAGAACAGAAACTGGAATGTATCAAATCAGCAAGCAAATAATAATTTCAAGTGCTTGACCCTTAGTGATCTCAAATTAGAGGGGGGAAATCTAGAAAAAAATGGCCAAAATGTGATTGAACATAAAGGCCAGTAAGACCCATTCTTCATTTCCCTTGTTAGATAGAAAACATAGAACTAGTCATGAGAACTACTACTATTTACTATGTACTAGGTGTTTCACATTTATTAACTAACATTTAAAACTATAGCCTTATGCAGCAGACACAACAGAAATTTTAAAAGGCTAAGTAATTTTTATAAGATCACCCAGCTAGGTAAGCCTGGGTTCAAATGCAGGTCTTCTTTCAAAGTTTAAAACACTTTTTGACCACTCAATTCATTCTGCTACAACCAAAGACTATCCCAAATCACTGTATATTTTGGCTAAGGGCTGTTTATAGGTTCTTTAAAGAACAGGGCTATAAAAATCTAACATAGTTCAGTCTTTGCTCAGTAAATAACTGCTGAACTGAATCATTCATTAACTCATTTTAGTGAACAATTATACACATATATTTTTAAATTAATGGTTTATTTTTAGAGCAATTTTAGGTTTACAGAGAAATTGAGCAAAAAATACAGGGTTCCCATATATCCACTGACTACACAGATTCCCTCCTATTAACATTTTGCATTTGTGTGATATATTTGTTACAGTGATGAAACAACACTGACACATTATTATTAATTACAAGCCATAGTTTACATTAGGATTCACTATTTGTGTTGTACAGTTCTACAGGTTTTCCCAAATGTACAATGTCATGTATCCACCACTGCATTCTCCTAGTAAACCCTAAAGCTCCACTGTGTTCTACCTGTTCATCCTCCCTTCATCTCCCTCCCTCCCCACCCCTGGCAAACACTAATCATTTTACTGTCTCCATAGTTTTAACTTTTCACAATATCATATATTTGGAATCATACAGTACGGTAGCCTTTTCAGGTTGGCTTTGTTCACCTGACAAAATGCATTTCAGGTTCCTCCATGTCTTTTAGTGGCTTAATTCAATTCCTTTTGTCACTGAATAATATTCTGTTGTCTGGATATTCCACTGTTTCCTAGTCCACTCACCTATTGAAGGACACCTTGATTGCTTCCAAGTTTGGGTAATGTTGCTATTGACATTCACATACAAGTTTTTGTGTGAGCTTGTTGTGAACACATTTGGTCAATTACCAAAGTGTCCAATTGCTTGATTATATGATAAGACTGTGTTTAACTTCCAGAAGTGGTTGTATCATTCTGCATTTCCACTAGCATGAATTTTGAAAAGTTCCCATTGCTCCACATCCTAGTAGACATTTGATGCTGTCAGTGTTTGGATTTTAGCCATTCAAACAAGTGTGTGTAGTGCTATCTCTAATGATATATGATGCTAAGCATCTTTCATATGATTATCTGCCATCTACATATCCTCCTTGCTGAGGTGTTTGTGTAGGTTTTGGCCTACATTTTAGTAACCACATGCGAAGTAACCGCTTGAGCTAAAGCCGACCCTTGGCCTACATTTTAATTGAGTCATTTGTTTACTTATTATTGAGTTTTAAGATTTCTTTGTATAATCTGGATTCCAGTCCTTTATCAGATACATGTTTCGTAAATATTTTCTCCCAGTCCCTGGCTTGTCTTTTCCTTTTCTTAACAGTGTCTTTCACAGAGAAGTTCTTAATTTAACATCTATTATTTTTAACATTGAATTCTCATTAACTAAGGTTAAGTAAGGTTTTTAGGCTTTAGGAATCAGATTAGTGAAAACAATCTAAGCCTTGAAGGTTAGTTCTGATAGCGGATTAAGTATGAAATTATGTATAGGTGTGTTTCACTCTAATGCAGTGAACTGACTGAAAAATTACATATAACCTAAATTTTGTGAATAAAGAACTCAACTAAATTCTTTTTTTTTTTTTAATTTTTTTTTTTTAACATTTATTCATCTTTGAGAGATAGAGACAGAGTGTGAGTGAGGGAGGAGCAGAGACAGAGGGAGACACAGAATCTGAAGCAGGCTCCAGGCTCTGAGCTGTCAACACAGAGCCCGATGCGGGACTCGAACTCACTGACTGCGAGATCGTGACCTGAGCTGAAGTCGGACACTTAACCAACTGAGCCACCCAGGCGCCCCTCAACTAAATTCTTCATAAAATAACAAATTTTTATACAGATCACTGTTTTGTAATTTAGCTATTTTGAATGCTTCAGTCACCACAGTATTCCCTTAAAATACGGATAATGTGCAATGACATGCCATTCTACATAATTTCTTATTCCTAATGCTTCTAATAATATCAGTAAACAATTTTCGTAAATTCAATACAATAAATTTTTGTTACAAAGTAACATGTTATATTATTTTTGAACGGTGCTTTATCAAGAAAAGGGCTTGGGGTGCCTAGGTGGCTCAGTTGTTAAGCCTCTGACTTCATCTCAGGTCACGATCTCATGGTTTGTGGGTTCAAGCTCCACATCCGGCACTGTGCTGACAGCTTGGAGCCTAGGACCTGCTGGGGATTCTGTCTCCATCTCTCTCTGCCCTTCTCCCACTCACATTCTTTCTCTCAAAAATAAATGCACAAACATTAAAAATAAAAGTAAGAAAAAAAGAAAAAGGCTTATTACAGTTACATACAAAGTGCTATGAGGTATCAGCAAACATCGCTGAACAGACTTGAGAGAAAAGACAAGGAGAGCCAGGGTAAGTGTCACAGCAAAAGTCATCATTTGAGCTGGGCCTTGAAGGAAAAAATATAAAGAATTTTTCCAGTGACCAAATAGAGGGGAAAGGATATGCATGAACAAATATGTCAAGCATAAAAGAAGGAAGGATAGCGGAGTCAGATAACACTATGTTTAAATCCTGATTCCATTTACTTTCTAGTAGTCAATGCTAAACAAGCTGTTACCTCTTCCCTAACAGTTATTTGCCTTATCTTTCAAATGGAAGTAAATTCATACCTTATAGGACATGTAAACTTAGGTAAAGCTACTTTGAAAAAGCATTCAATAAATATTAAATAATCCATTGACATTTAAAGGAGAGAGCCATAAATAGATCTTTACTTCAGAATGATGACCATGAGGCTGCTGTGGAAGATTTATTATAAAGAGAAAGCAGAAGCAGGGTGATCCAAGTAGGAAGCTATGATATTTGGTCTCAGCAGGGGAAAGAAAAGAACTAATTAGCAATAGGTGCTCCAAAACAAAAGTGACAACCTGAGAATTAATCAGATATGGGAAAGGGGAATAAATCGTAGTCAAGATTGACTGAGTATATATACTTAAGAATTTATTGCTTACTGTTGATCATACGTTAAAATTTTAAAGTTACCCACTAGACAAAGCATAAGAGACTCTTAAAAACTGAGAACAAACTGAGGGTTGATGGGAGGTGGGAGGGAGGGGGGGGTGGGTGATGAGTATTGAGGAGGGCACCTTTTGGGATGAGCACTGGGTGTTGTATGGAAACCAATTTGACAATAAACTTCATATATTGAAAAAAAATAACAAAAAAAATAGTTACCCACTAGAATGGCTATTATAAAAAAAAATAAGAAAATAACAAGTGTTGGTGAGGATGTAAAGAAATTAGAACCCTCGTGAACCGTTGGTGGGAACGCAAAATGGTACAGCCACTATGGAAAACAATATGGAGGTTCCTTAAGAAATTAAACATAGAATTACCATACAATGTGGCAATTCCAATTCTGGGTATATATACCCAAAAGAATTCAAGGCAGGAGCTCAAAAAGATATTTATACACCCATATTCATAGCAGCACTATTTACAATAGCTAAAAGATGCAAGCAACCCAAATGTCCATCAATGGGCAAACAAAAGATGGTAAATGGATACAATGGAATATTCTTGAGTCTTAAAAAGGAAGGAAACTCTGTCACATGCTACTACATGAATGAATCTTTAGGACATCATGGTAAGTAAAATAAGCCAGTCACCAAATGACAAATACTGTATGATTCCACTTGTATGAGACCAAATTCATACAGAAAGAAAGTATAATGGTGGTTTCCAGGAGCTGCGAGGAGAGGGGAATGGGTACTTGTTTCAATTAACACCAAATTCACAAGATAAAAAACTTCTGGAGATTGACTGTACAAGAATGTAAGTACACTTAACACTACTGAATGGTACATTTAAAAACTGGTGCAACCACTATGGAAAACAGTATGGAGGTTCCTCAAAAAATTAAACATAGAACTACCCTATGACCCAGCAACTGCACTACTAGGTATTTATCCAAAGGATACAAAAATGCTGATTTGAAGGAGCACATGCATCTCAACATTTATAGCAGTGCTATCAACCACAGCCAAATTATGGAAAGAGCCCAAAAGTCCATTGACTAATGAATAAAGAAAATGTGGTATGTATATACAATGGAATATTACTTGGCAATCAAAAAGAATGAAATTTTGCCATTTGCAACAACATGGATGGAACTAGAGTGTATTATGCTAAGTGAAATAAGGCAGTCAGAGAAAGACAAATATATGATTTCACTCATATGTGGAATTTAAGAAACAAGACAGATGATCATAGGGGAAGGGAAGGGAAGGGAAGAGAAAATAAAAACAGAGAGGGAGACAAACAAGAGACTCTTAAATACAGAGAACAAACTGAGGGTTGCATCGGGGAATGGGCTAAATGGGTGATGGGCATTAAGGAGGGCACTTGTTACTACACGTAAGTGATGAACCACTAAATTCTACTCCTGAAAACAATACTATACTATATGTTAACTAACTTGAATTTCAATAAATACAAAATAGGGGCGCCTGGGTGGCTCAGTCAGTAAAGCATCTGACTCTTGATTTCAGCTCAGGTCATGATCTCATGGTTTATGAGACTGAGCTCTGCATTGGGTCTGCGCTGACAGTACAGAGCCCGCTTGGGATTCTCTCTCTCCCTCTCCCTGCCCCTCCTACACTCTCCCTCTCAAAATAAATAAAAAACATTTAAAAAAATCTTTAAATAAATAAAATAAAAATGGTTGAGATGGTAAGTTTTCTGTTATGTGTATTTTAACACAATTAAAAATAATTGTAAATTTTTAAATCTAATAATATTGCAAACAAACTAAGGAGAGAGTCTGAGATTTTCTTTCTATAAAGCATCAGTTCAGTCTTTCTTTTTTTTTTTTTTTTTAATTTTTTTTTTTTTCAACGTTTATTTATTTTTTGGGACAGAGAGAGACAGAGCATGAACGGGGGAGGGGCAGAGAGAGAGGGAGACACAGAATCGGAAACAGGCTCCAGGCTCTGAGCCATCAGCCCAGAGCCCGACGCGGGGCTCGAACTCACGGACCGCGAGGTCGTGACCTGGCTGAAGTCGGACGCTTCACCGACTGCACCACCCAGGCGCCCCAGTTCAGTCTTTCATACAATTTTACAGATGGCATGCACTAAAGTCTCTTACAACATAGTCTCCTCCTCCAATCAAGGATAGCAACACATAATATAACACACACACGTGTGCATGTGCATACACATGCACACACACACCCATGGCACTGTAAGTACTAAAATCAAGCTACCAAAATGACAGCTGTGTGCGTGCGTGCGTGCGTGTGTGTGTGTGTGTGTGTGTGTAACAGAGACAGAGTGATCACAGTGAACATCTTGGCAAAAGACAAGATAGTTGTTGGAAAATTTGCACTTTTCAGAAGTACTAGAACATATTCTAAGAGTAGGTATAAGAAAAAGTCTTGTCCTGTCCTCTAAGAACAGATTCAATACAAATTACTGTCAATGAAAAAAGAATTGTAAACAGAATATACTGAACTCAATTTAGCATACATAATAAATATAGCCAAACAAGTAAGTTTTTACACCAAACAGAAAAAGCAAAAGAGAAGGATTATATATGTCTCCGGAGCCCTACACAAAATGGCTTTTAGGTGAGGCTGGATAAGTGGTGAGCAAGAGCCAAATCCCACAAGGAGTTTTAAGTCTGTCCTATAGGTAATGGGAAGCCACCATTTTAAGCAGAAGTAACACGATCAGATTTAAAACACTGTGTTCAAAGATGACACAGTAAGGAGGTAAAGCCTTGAGAGATGGATATGAGGCAGGTTTTAGTGGAAAGAATTCTAAAATTATGGACCAAACAATGTTACTGTTTAAAAAATTTGTCATGTGACCATTACATATAGAAATAATGGAAATTTGGGGCACCTGGGTGGCTCAGTCGGTTGAACGTCCGACTTCGGCTCAGATCATGATCTCATAGTTCGTGAGTTCAAGCCCCCATTGAGCTCTGTGCTGACAGCGTGGAGCCTGGAGCCTGTTTCAGATTCTGTGTCTCCCTCTCTCTCTGCCCTTCCTCCACTCATGCTCTGTGTCTCTCTCTTTCTCAAAAATAAATAAACATTAGAAAAATATTTAAGAGACAGTTTTAATATTATTAGCAAATATGTGGCCTGTTTTAAAAAGAGTTGTTTTCCATCTAAAGATTTCTTTAACTACATTTACAGATATGTTAAAGCTGATTTTTTAAAAAGGCTTTTAAGACAAGTGCTTGTAACTATTTCAAAACATGAAGCTAGAAAACTATCAATAAGTCGGTCTAATTCAACTTTGGTAGCATGCAAAGATGCATATATTAGTCTTTCCCACAGAAGCAATTTCCAACTGTCTAAAACTACAACATAAATGATTACTCAACAGAAACTGTTACCAATGTTAAAATCAGGTACAAGAGGCTGAGTTTGTATTAATAAAATAAAGATCAAAGTTCTCACTCTCCTGAAAATATCTCAAGTAAGGAATCACATCAATAAAGCATAATATTCCAGTCCTCAGCAAATTTAACCACTCAGTAAAGAAAAAGTCAATCAAAGTGTCAACCCTTTTGATACTACATACCCTACAATGCTCAAATTAAACTTTAAAAGGAAAAAAGCAACTTTTTTTTTAAGATTTTATTTTTAAGTAACCTCTACAACCAATATGGGACTCAAACTCACAACTCTGAGATCAAGAGTCACATGCTCCACTGGCTGAGCCAGCCACCACCCCAAAAAAAGCAAGTCTAAAAAAAAGCCATGTACACGTGCACCCAGTGTTTATAGCAGCATTATCAACAATAGCCAAATTATCTAAAGAGTCCAAATGTCCACTGATTGATGAATGGATAAAGAAGATGTGGTGTGTATATATATATATATATATATATATATATATATACACACACACACATACATACACACATAATGGAATCAAAAAGAACAAAATCTTGCCATTTGCAATGATGTGGATAGAGTTAGAGTGTATCATGCTAAGTGAAAAAGTCAGAAAAAGACAAATATATGATTTCACTCATATGTGGAATTTAAGAAACAAAACAGATGAACACAGGGGAAAGAAAAAAAAAGAGTGAGGGAGACAAACCATAAGAGAGACTCTTAACTATAGAGAACAACCAAAGGTTGCTGAAGGGGAAGTGTGCTGGGGGATGGGCTAAATGGGTGATGGGCATTAAGGAAGGCACTTGTGATGAGCACTGGGTATTACATGTAAGTGATGAATCACAAAATTCTACTCCTGAAATCAATATAACACTGTAATGTTAGCTAAAATAAATATAAATATAAAATGGCCACATGATTTGTTAATAATATTTAAATGGTCTCTTATATTTCCAATATTTCTATGTGTAATGGTTATGTGATAAATAAAATTTCTTGAAATAACTAACATTATTGAATGATTCTGTATCATGAGCATTGTTCATCATCATATTTAATTGGAAGAGGGAAAGCTTGTTAGTTTGGTGACTGAGGATACACACAACTAATGCATGGTAAAGGCAGTACTCAAAAACTCTATATACAGTATTTCTCTTATTAAGTATCAGGTAAATTGTGACATAGAACTCTTAAGTGGCAAAAGAGAATAAATTATAGAAGAACTAAAAATCAAAACAACAAAGACAGTCAATCTGTAAGTCAATAACATAACAAAATCACCTCTGGGTACAAAGTGCCACCAGAATTATTAAAGTAAGTTAAATAGGTCACTCCACTTGAATAGACATTTTTCTAAAGAAGACATACAGTCAATGGACACATACAAAGATGCTCAACATTCCTAATCATCCAGAAAATGCAAATCAAAACCACAATGAGATATCACCTTATATTTGTCAGAATGGCTGAATAGATAAGAAATAACAAGGGTTGGCAAGGATGTAGTAAAAAAAAAAAAAAAAAAAAAAAAAGAACCCTCGTGCACTGTTGGTAAGAATGTAAATTGGTTTAGCCACTGCAGAAAAGTGTGGAAGTTCCTCAAAAAATTAAAAATAGAAATACCATACGATCTAATAATTCCACCACTGAGTACTTACCCAAAGAGAACAAAAACACTAACTTGAAAAGATATATGTGCCCCTATGTTTACTGCAGTATTACTTATAATAACCAAGATACAGAAGCAACCTAAGTGTCCATCAATAGATGAACAAAGATGTGGTGTATATATACAAAGTGGATTATTATGCACCCATAAAAAGGATGAGACTTTTTTTTTTTTTTTTTTTTTGCCATTTGCAACAACATGGATGTACCTAGAAGGTATTCTACTAAGTGAACTAAGTCAGACAGAGAAAGACAAATACCATATGATTTAATTTATATGTGGAATCTAAAAAACAAAACAAATAAATAAATAAACAAAAAGAATCAGGCCTATAAATACAGAGAACTGATGATTCCCAGAGAGGATGTGGGTTGAGGGATGGGCAAAATGGGTGACAGGGAGTGGGGGGATACAAACTTCCAGTTATGAGATGAATTAAGATATAGGAATTAAAGGTATAGCATAGGAAATATAGTCAATGGTATTGTAATAGCATTGTTAAAGTAAGAGATGGTAACCATACTTGTGGTGAGCATAGAATAATGCATAGAATTGCTGAATCACTATGTTGTGTACCTGAAATCAATGTAACACTGTGTGGTGATTATACTAACAACAAAAACAAAAAGACTATATATATTTTAAAACACTGGATTGACATTTTTGGTATTTGGTATATGGATTTCTCTGGATTTTTTTTTTCAGATCCTATAGGCCAAAATAAAAAATTCAGCTACTATGTAATTAGTATATTCCTTTAATACCTAACACTGGCTCATCATCATTTCACTGAGGAAACTGAAAATTAGTCCGTGTATTACACAGCTTTGAGCTATGGAAGTAAATTTTTCATACAGAACTGTTTCTCTCCCCAGTTAAAAAAAAAAATGGACATATGACAAAGAAAAGCGACAGACAGTCAGTCAAGCACTCAGTCACTCCACAGAGCAGCTAAGGTACTATAGAATAAATGTGCCTGTAGAATTAGAGGTGGGGCTAAGATATTGATGATTTAACATAACAAACTTCACAACCAGTGATACACAACCAGTACTGAGAATCAGTATACTGGTTAAGAGCATAGACATACAAGCTTGGGTTTAACTCGTGGACCTTGGCAAGTTACTTAACTTGCCTTTGTTTTGTATTTCCTTATCTCAAAAATAAACGTACAAAGAGTACCTACTTCAAAGTGATATTGATATAATTAAATGAGTCAGTGCTTATAAAGCACTGGACCCGATGCCAGCATACATTAAGTGCTCAATGCCTACATTCATTCAGCAAATACTTACTGAGTATTTACTATGTATATGCCAGATGTTATTCTATATACTGAACACTGTTCAAATGTTCACTGATCTTATTAATGTTGTTAAAATGAAAACAGTAAAATATTTACTTTTTACTTTTAGGTGAAGAAACTAAAGGCTCAGAATAGATCAGCTTGGCCAGGACATAAAGGAAGCCAGTAGCAGAAACTGGATCAAAACAGAGGACTTCTTATTTCCAGGCTTCTTAGTAGAGCTGAATATTGGGCAGGTTTAAGAAGGTAGAAAAACACAATCGAAAGCACTAAAGTATTAGAGCCAAGATAATAATTTTGAAACATGTTCAAGTAAAGAAACAACAGAAGAAATCATAGGAAACTTAAAAAGCCAAAACAAGCAAGCGGGCTTTGTGGTCATTATTCTAGTACAATATTACACAATGTTACACATGGTCTTAGGAGTCAAAACTAAGTTCAAAGCCCCAATCTACCATTTACAAGTTATGACACTTAAAGTAATTTCATTAACCACTATGAACCTTACTTTTCTCCACTGTAAAATGGACATAATAATGGAACACAAACCTAATGATTAGACCAATGCCTAACATATAGTAAGTACCTGATACATGGTATTCATGATTACTGCCACACAAGAAGTCTTCCTTCAGGCATATTGTGTTCATTCACAATTATCTTTTACCTCTACATGTTGGATCCCTGTCTTTCACTGATAAAGAATGTATCCTCTGTATCCACTCAATATTCCTACTTTCTCTAGATACTCCAAGCTCATTTCTCCTGTCTTTCTACAAATTTAGGGCCCTTACTGATTGTCATACATGTGGTAGTTAATCATACAAATAAGATGAAGTCCTGGTAATAATACATATTTTGTAGCTTTTTATGTATGCCTAGCTTACTTTTGTCAATTAGATTTCAGGTTATGAACAGAGAAGGCCTAATTTCCTTGTAACTCTACAAAAGTTAACAAACTTGATATACACAGTGCCTGCCCTCAGACACAGCAGATGACTTTAGGAAAATCTGAGGGCAGTTCTCTAGGATATTCAGAGTACATCCTTTTGTATCCAAATCCCTGACCAATTCTACATTGAAGAGTAGAAAATTTTGTTATTTTTATATGAAACAGCCATGCCAAAAATAGGGATTATTCTAACAAAAAGATTTATCAAGTTGAGCTTTTTCCTTCCACATACAAGTCTTCTGGTAGATGTAAAAATAGTTTTCTAGCTGAAATATTAAATACAATACCATCTTTCACCAAGAAATTTTGGTAACTGATTCCAAAGTGTAACTTAGGTTTATCTAGTTGAATTCAGATGAAAAAAACTGGGAACTTACTCAAGATCTCTAAGTAATAGGGCCAATAATCCAATATAAATAATAGCATGACTCTCACTTCAGTATTCTTTTTCCAGAACTTTTTTTCCCCTACTTGGCTTCTCTAAGGATCCTAGCCTAGCGTTTACAACCTTATATCAAATAGTATTAACTTAGCATATCCCAAACATATCTCCTTACTTCTTTCCAAGATCACCTAAGTCGCCACAGTAATTCCAGAAACTCTGCGTATTTTTATCTACAACCACTTTCAAGTTTTAATATCCCTCTACTATAAACCCTGTATTTTACTCAGTCTAGTTCAAGACTGGCTCAATGAATTTAGCTTAGTACACTAAATAAGACCAAATATTCAATTATTATTCTAACTTCTTTTTCCCATCCAGCTGAACAAATCACTTTCAAAATGAAGCCATTTTTCTGCTTTAGAAACTGTGATAGTAGATGAAGAAATTAATATTTTGTTTTTTAACAATGCACAATGTCACTCTTTTCATGATAAAATGTCATTTTCAGGTAAGATTAAAAAAAAGAAAACTAGCTCACTGGGAGGAAGCAATTCGTTTAACTTGGACTTGATCCCCAGATCCCTTGGGAACAGGTCTTACTTTCCTAACATAGCCTAACTTTCTACAGAGGAAGAGCTATGCCTTTGTGCCAAATACTGTGCTATATCCATAAGATAAATGTTCATCATTCAATAAATATTTATTTAGAAATGATTCACCCAATGCTATACTATATTGGACACTGGAAAGAACAGAGATGATTCTCATATGGTCTCAGCTCTCAAAAAGTCAATGGGTCTAAATCTTCAAATGGAAAAAAATACATAAAATGAATGCAGAAGTTTGATAAGAGGTATGTTAAAGGAAGGATTTTTGTGTTAGTTTAAAAAAGGAATAAGGGCACCTGGCTGGCTCAGTCAATTGAGCCTCCAACTTCAGCTCAGGTCATGATCTCATGGCTTGTGAAACTGAGCCCCTCCTTGGGCTCTATGCTAACAGCACAGAGCTTGCTTGGGATTCTCTCCCCACCCCGCTCTCTACCCCTCTCCCACTTGTACTCTCTCTTTCTCAAAAATAAATAAACTTAAAAAAATTAGAAAATAAAAATGGAAGAAAACTTACAGGCTGAAATAAGACTGTGGTGAAAAAAAGGGATGGAAAACCAGGAAAAAATGGGTAAAACTTATAAAAACAAGGTCAACAGTTACGGAAAGATTTAGGGTTAGGATTACACAAATGAAAGGTTGGTTAAAAAGACGAATACTCTTTCAAAACAAGGAAGAGAAGATAACGAGTATTCAGACAAATTTAAAAGGAGGAAGGGTACAAAATTGAAATAGTTCACTTTTTTAATTAACATGAGACCTCTGAAAATGTACCAATACAATTTAGAATAGGGACCCCCAATTTTTGAATGCACAATCCATGTAAAAAAATATTGAGGACATGCACCTAAAATATGTATATTTAATTATAAATCATACTGAAGATACTTTGTATATTATACAAATTATAAAGCATAACAAAAGCATAACTTTAAAGGGAATGAGATAAATGTGCAATAGTTAATTTTACCAATGTCTTTCCAATTTTATAGGTTAATATATATACACACACATACACATGTATATATGAATATGAATATACATATGTACGTATACATATGAATATATATACATATGTATAGGTATTCATAGATGTATGTATGTATGTATATATATATAACTATTATTTCAAGACAGTTACAAGTTTAGGGTAAAGTTCCTCATTATGAAAGTGGTAGCCAGAGAAACTTCTTACTTGACATGTTGCTGAAGGCAAGGGAAACAAAAGCAAATGTGACATATTGGGACTTCATCAAGATACAAAGCTTCTGCACGACAAAGGAAACAATCAGCAAAACTATAAGGCAGCCTACAGAAGATATCTGCAAATGATGTATCTGATGATAAAGGGTTAGTATCCAAAACTATAAATAATTTATCAAACTCAACACCCAAAAAATAAATAACCCATTTAAGAAATGGGCAGAAGAATAGACACTTTTCCAAAGAAGACATCCAGATGGCTAAGAGACACATGAAAAGATACTCAACATCGCTCATCATCAGGGAAATACAAATCAAAACCACAATGAGACACCAACTCACACCTGCCAGAATGGCTAAAATTAACAATACAAGAAACAACAGGTGTTGGCAAGGATGTGGAGAAAGGGGAATCCTCTTGCACTGTTGGTGGGAATGCAAAATGGAGCAGCCACTCTGGAGAACAGTATGGAGGTTCCTCAAGAAACTAAAAATAGAACTACACTAAGACCCAGCAATTGGACTATTAGGTATTTACCTAAAGTATACAAAAATACATATTTGAAGGTGTACATACACCTCAATGTTTATAGCAGCACTATCAACAGTAGCCAAACTATGAAGAGAGCCCAAATGTCCATAAACTGATGAATGGATAAAGAAGATGTGGTGTACACACACACACACACAGACACACACACACACACACACACACACACACACACACACACACACACACACTGGAATATTACTCAGCCATCAAAAAGAACAAAATCTTGCCATCATTCATGATATGAATGGAGTTAGACTGTATTATGCTAAGCAAAATAAGTCAATCAGAGAAAGACAAATACCTTATGATTTCATTCATGTGTGGACTTTAAGAAACAAAACAGATAAACACATGGGAAGGGGGAGAAGAGGAGAGAAGAGAGGGAAATAAAACACAACAGACTCTTAATGATAGAGAACAAATTATGGGTTGATAGAGGGAGGTGGGTGAGAGATGGGCTAGATGGATTGGATGATGGGTACTAAGGAGGGCACTTGTGATGAGCACTGGGTGTTGTATGTAAGTGGTGAATCACTGAAACCAATATTATACTGTATGTTAACTAAAATTTAACTTAAAAAAAAGGAATGCTGACTGGAAAACAATATATGATCACCTACATTTGGAATTTTGAAATGTTAAGCAACTGAATCTTGTATTATTACAAATGTGGATTTCATGAAATTACTCTTATAATACTTTATTTTTGAATAAATTTTGTCTATTAAAAAAAGAAAGTGGTAATAAACCCATTATTAAATGGTATTTTATGTAATTACAAATTATTTTTGGCCTACTTTCTTCAGGTGTGTTTGAGCTATCATAGTTTTCACCTTATAATTAAGTTGATGAACACCTTTAAGAGAAATGTCATCTCTGGTCTTTTCTTGATGTTTGCTTATGCTTGTGTTATTAAAATTATCCTCAATGAGTTTTCATATTTTTCCCAGTAACATTTTAAAGTTACTTGTCCAGTTTGTGAGATAGCTTAATTTAAATTAGAAAATATTATCTGTAAATCCATTTAATCAGATGAAAACTGCTACTGCAACACACAAAGGCCAACAGTGAGAGTGCTGATAAAAACCCCTCAATGTAAATATAATCATCCTGTATATACCCCCAATAGTATGAACAACCCCCTCTAGATATCACTGATTTAGATCATGGGCTTTGGTCTTAGATGTGACATATATTACATATATGTGGATTTAGGCAAATTAATTGATCTCAACTTCAGTCTCATCACCTATAAAATAAAGGTAATACTTTAGTAGGTGAATGGATAAACCGCAACACATTCAGACAATGGAATCTTATTCAAACACTAAAAGAAATGACTTATCAAACCATGAAAAGACACAGAGAAAACTTGAATGCATATTACTGCTATGTGAAAGAGGCCAATGGGAAAAGCCACATACTGTCTTATTCCAACTATACAACATTCTAGACAAGGCAAAACTATGGTGACAGTAAAAAGGCCAGGGGTTTCCAGGGGTGGGGTGAGGGGAGAAACAAGTAGAGCACAGAAGATTTTGAGGGCAATGAAACTATTCTGTATGATACTACAATGCTGGATACATGTCATTATATGTTTATTAAAACCCCACAGAATATACAACACCAAAAGTTAACACTAATGTAAACTATGGACCTCAGGTGATAATGATGGGTCGATTGTAGGTTTGTGAGCTGTAACAAATGTACTACACTGGTGGTGAGTGTTGACAGTGGGGGAAGCTGTGCATGTGTGGGGCTAGAGGGGATGTTGGAACTCTACATTTTGCTCAAAATTATTATGAATCTAAAACTGCTAAAAATTAAAGTCTATTAAAAAATAATACCATCTATCTCAAAAGATAGATTGTTGAATTAATCAAATGAAATAGCATATATAAAGTACCGGATGTGTATTCTCTAGGTACTCAATGTTTCTTAACAATATTCAATCTTCCATTCAATAAATACTTAATTAGAACTCAGAGAAGTGGTTACTGTCACAACCAGTAGATTTTGCCCCCAAATAACTCTGGCAAATAATTTTTTTAATGTTTACTAATTCACTGACCACTTATTTGGTATTGAGACTTTTCTGGTTTAGTAGGACTACTATAATTACAATTATAACATGAAAATTCACTTCAGTGAGTCATTGTGCACAAGAAATATCAACATTATGTCACATGTAATTTTTAAAAAACTGAGATTTTTCCCATCACAAGCTAAATACAGATGATTAATAAAACTAGTTGACATAGCAATGTGTTCACTATTAGGACAAAAACATCATATATGGGGTTAATTATCAAGGAAAATGAATGAATGAAGAATAGTCAGTATTTCAAGACCTTAGATATTTCTTCTTGCTTTGCAGACCAAAATGTTTAATGAACTATTCCGCATAGATGCAATGGACTCCTGGAAAAAATTAGACAGCACTTAATTTATAATTTATAGAAGGATGAATACAAATCATTTTGAAGTTTCTTTTTAAATTCTCACATCCCTAATTAATATTCATGAGGATAATTTCACAAAAGCAGTTAAAAAAACTATGCCAGAGAGGGCACAGAAATATATAGTTGTGCCAATGGAAGAAGTAGGAAATTTCTCTTTCTCCAAAATGGGAGATTTTAGTTCAACACAAACATTTCCTAAATAGTTTCATAATATTTTAATCAAATTATTCATTACTTAGAAATAACACTGTGGAGGAACACATAATAATGCTGCATAAAGGCCGAGTTCATTTGTTCTGGACAGGTGGCCAGTCTGCAGCTCTGTGTCAGCAGCCCAAACCCACCCACAATAGCCCTAAAGACGATTATGCAAATGCCAGCCAACCCAGCTATTTTCCCAGGAACAGGAGAAGGGCTGCTAGTAGAAGCTATAATTGTTCCGCAGTCATGTGGAAAAACAAGCAGTTTTTTCTTGCTGGAGGCAGTGTTTTCATTAAGGGCACTACTACAATATGTGTGAGATATACAAACACACACATGTCATGAAAGACATAGAGGAAACTTAAATGCATATTGCTAAATGAAAGAAGCTGATCTGTAAAGCCTGCATGCTGTATGTATGATATGAGAGGGTTGTCAGGGTGTGTGTATATGTGATGTGTATGTTTAAGGTACACATATTGTTCAAACACCATACACAGCTTATTCCATCTCTCTCCCTAGCTACCCTTGCTAAGCAGCTCTGCCTTGGTTATCAATACCAAGTCTCTTCTGTTGGTTACACCTTTCCTTGCCAATAAGAAACATTTTTACACTTACAGAAATGTATTAACTTTTGACCACTGCATCTCATAAGCAGGAGATAAATATTCTCTGGCAAAGCTGGGATAAGAATCATTCTTACTCCATATACGTAAAGCATTATTTTCAATCAGGGGAAAATGAAAGAAGCTGAAGATAGAAACCCATCAGATTTGAAATACAACAATGACAAGGGAACACTGTTCTCTAACATCCATTAATTAATGCTGTTATCAAAGTTTTTTAGGTATTTTTTTTATTTTAAGTCATCAGATTCCTTAGTTTCTAAATGGCAGTTTTTTTGTTTTTGTTTTTTTCAACGTTTATTTATCTTTGGGACAGAGAGAGACAGAGCATGAACAGGAGAGGGGCAGAGAGAGAGGGAGACACAGAATCGGAAACAGGCTCCAGGCTCTGAGCCATCAGCCCAGAGCCCGACGCGGGGCTCGAACTCACGGACCGCAAGATCGTGACCTGGCTGAAGTCGGACGCTTAACCGACTGCGCCACCCAGGCGCCCCAAAATGGCAGTTTTTAAGTTACCTACTCTAATACCTGGTTTTACAATTCTCTCTGGAATTAAAGTTATTTCAATATTACTGCTATTGGATTTTTGATTCCACACATTTTAAAAACAGTATATTTTTTCCTTTTTCTCACCTGTCTTGCCCTACTCACCCCTCAAACTCCTTCTTCTGTAAGATAAGAGAGACACTATCTGCTTAATTTAGTAAAAGGCATAAGATGCTACTACTTTCTCTATTTACAAGGAATTCAACAGTTTCTAGAACACGTATTATACCAGAAAATATGACCAAGTCCTTCTGCCCTAAATTCATTTAAGGGAGGATTTTCCTCAAGTGCTTGGAAACAGATATTATGATATTCTTCACAGATATGTCAAATATATTACTTTAAAATAAGACATTACAAATTTTTTAAAGTTTAGTTAAGAATACATGTACTGTTAAGGGGAGCCTGGGTGGCTCAGTTGGTTAAGCATCTGACTCTTGGTTTCGGCTCAGGTCATGATCTTGCGATTCATGGGTTTGCAGCGCGGAGCCTGATTAGGAGTCTTTCTTCTCCCTCTCTCTCTCTGCCCCTCCTCCACTTGCACTGTCTCTGTTTCTCTCAAAATAAATAAATAAACTTACAAAAATACATGTACTGTTAAAATTAAACCAACCATAAGTAAACAACTTCTTTAACCTCAATAATGTTACTGACATAAGATTTACTTAATATAAACTTCACCATCCAGAAACAAATTAACATCCAAAACTCTTTTTTAAATGGTTTAGCTCCAGCTTTGAAATGATTATTTCTTCTAGTAAACCCTCACAAAGTACTCTGCTTATGTCTCTTGAAGTAGTTATTATATCCTTACTTTAATACATTCAATCACTCAATCATTCATTCTTTGGCCCTAATTCAAACAGACAAGTAAGACACAGCCCCTACCCTCAAGTAACTAACACTCTAGTGAGAGAAATAATCTAAAATTCTTTAAAAATGTTCTCAGAGGCTTCTGGGTGGCTCAGTCAGTTGAGTGTCCGACTTCGGCTCAGATAATGATCTCACAGTTCGTGGGTTCAAGCCCCACATTGGGCTCAGTGCTGACAGCTTGGAGTCTGGAGCCTGATTTGGATTCTGTGTCTCCCTCTCTCTCTGCCCCTCCTCGACTAACACTCTGTCTCTCTCTCTCTCTCTCTCTCTCTCTCTTTCTCTCTCTCTCTCAAAAATAAATAAACATTGAAAATAAATAAATTTAGGATAAAGGACCTGAATGTGAGACAGGAAACCATCAAAACCATAGAGGAGAAAGCAGGAAAAAACCTCTCTGACCTCAGCCGCAGCAATTTCTTACTTGACACATCTCCAAAGGCACGGGAATTATTGGGACCTCATGAAGATAAAAACCTTCTGCACTGCAAAGGAAACAATCAACAAAACGAAAAGGCAACCGAAAGAATGGGAAAAGATATTTGCAAATGACATATCGGACAAAGGGCTAGTATCCAAAGTCTATAAAGAACTCACCAAACTCCACACCCGAAAAACAAATAATCCAGTGAAGAAATAGGCAGAAGACATGAATAAATACTTTTCTAAAGAAGACATCCAGATGGCCAACAGGCACATGAAAAGATGCTCAACGTCACTCCTCATCAGGGAAATACAAATCAAAACCACACTGAGATATCACCTCACACCAGTCAGAGTGACCAAAATGAACAAATCAGGAGACTATAGATGCTGGAGAGGATGTAGACAAACGGGAACCCTCTTGCAATGCAAACTGGTGCAGCCACTCTGGAAAACAGTGTGGAGGTTCCTCAAAAAATTAAAAATAGATCTGCCCTATGACCCAGCAACAGCACTGCTAGGAATTCACCCAAGGGATACAGGAGTGCTGATGCATAGGGGCACTTGTACCCCAATGTTTATAGCAGCACTTTCAACAAGAGCCAAACTATGGAAAGTGCCTAAATATCCATCAACTGATGACTGGTAAAGAAACTGTGGTTTATATACACAATGGAATACTACTTGGCAATGAGAAAGAATGAAATATGGCCTTTTGTAGCAACGTGGGTGGAACTGGAGAGTGTGATGCTAAGTGAAATAAGTCATACAGAGAAAGACAGATACCATATGTTTTCACTCTTATGTGGATCCTGAGAAACTTAACAGAAGACCATGGGGGAGGGAAAGGGAAGGACAAAAAAAAAGTTAGGGAGGGAGCCAAACCATAAGAGACTCTTAACAACTGAGAATAAACTGAGGGTTGATGGGGGGTGGGAGGGAGGGGAAAGTCGGTGATGGGTACTGAGGAGGGCACCTGTTGGGATGAGCACTGGGTGTTGTATGGAAACCAATTTGACAATAAATTTCATTTAAAAAAAAGAAAGAAAATAAATAAATTTAAAATTATTTTAAATGTTTTCCATATACTTTGATGAAAGTACAGAGTAGACAAACACACAAGTTGAGCATTGCAGACTATATTTACTGTTCTTAAAACACTCCCTACCACCCCACCAGGATGACTAAATTAAAATAATAATAATAATGATAATAATATTAAGTGTTAGTGAGAATATGGAGAAACTAGAACCCTCATGTGTTGCTGATGGAAACATAAAATGGTACAGCCACTCTGGAAAGTTTGGCAGTTCCTGAAAATGTTGAACATATAGTTACCAAACGGCCCCACAATTCCACTCTTAAGTGTACACTCAAGAAAATGTATGTCCACTTAAAAATTTGTACACGAGTGTTTATAGCAGCATTATTCACAATAGCCCCAAAGTGAAAACAAACCAAATGTCCTCCACTGATGAATGAATAAATGTGGTATATCTATAGGTATATACATTCAATGAAATATTATTTAGTAATAAAAAGGAATGAAGTACTGATACATGCTACAATATGGATGAACCTTAAAAACAGTATGCTATGTAAAGGATGCCAAACGTCCACATATTACATAATTCCACTTAGATGAAATGTCTAGACTAGGCAAATCCATAGAGACAGAAAGTAAACTGGTGGTTGCCCAGGGCTGGGGAGATTGATGGGAAAATAGGAGGTGACTGCTAATGAGCACGGGGTTTCTTTCTTTCTTTTCTTTCTTTTTCTTTCTCTTTCTTTCTTTCTTTCTTTCTTTCTTTTCTTTCTTTTAATTATTATAGTATAGTTGACATACAATGTTATATTAGTTCCAGGTATACAACATAAGTAAAGGTTTCTTTTGGGGGTGATAAAAATGTTGTAAAATTGATTGTAGTGATGGTTGCACAACTCTTGTGAATATACCAAATACCACTGAGGTGTATACTTTAAAGGGGTAAATTATATGGTGTGTGACATATCTCAATAAGACTTTTACTAAATAGAAATACAAATACAGGTATAAATGTATTACTGAGAACTTGTATCTATTCTGTCAGACGCTGGGTTTTTTAATTTTTTAATTTTTATTTTTGAGAGAAAGAGAGACAGACAGACAGAGTGTGAGTGAAGGAGAGGCAGAGAGAGAGGGAGACACAGAATCTGAAGCAGGCTCCGGGCTCTGAGCTGTCAGCACGGAGCCCGACACAGGGCTCAAACTCACGAACTGTGAGATCATGACCTGAGCCAAAGTTGGATGCTCAACTGACTGAGTCACCCAGGTGCCTCTGTCAGGCTCTGGTTTAAACTGTTTCTGACAATGGCACCACAGAGTAAAGTAGGGGTTTAATAAATATGCCTCAAATGAATGAACAGCCTTGCAGATGTCAATAACAATTACTAGGATCAGGTCAGGAACATAAAAATTCAAACTCACAGGCTAGTTAGAGGAATAATATTAAATATACCAAGATGCTAAGCAGCAATTAGGCTTAGGCAGATGTCTACACAAAGAAAAACAATTAATACAGGTCCCTCTACAATTTCTACAAAGATTAATTAATAACAGATAGCTAAAATTAAAAAAGACTAAAAATATCAAGACTTGGCAAAGATATGGAATAACTAGAACTCCCATATGCTGCTGGTAGGAGTGCAAATTGGACAACTTTGAGGAACTATTTGGCCATATCTAATAATGAGACAGAGATGCATACCCAATGACCAGTGACTCCTCTCCTAGGTATATACCCAGTAGAAGTGTATATAAATTTTCATCTATGGAAATGCTCAAAGCAACATTTTCTCACAATTGTCAAAAACTGGAAACAAACCAGGAGTCCATCAACAGAATAAACTGTGATAATTCATATAATGGAATATTTCTCAGCAAAGAGAATAAAATTCACTTACACTGCACAATACATTAAGAATCTCAAAAATACAACATTGACCAAAGAAGCCAGACCAAATAATATTTACTGTATGATTCCATTTAGATTAGTTCAAAATCAGGCAAAACAAACCTAGCTGCTGAAAGTCAAGTTAATCATTACTTTTTTGGGAAGTTGTTAGTGACAGAAATGGGAAAAGGGAGGCTTCTGGGTGCTAAATTGTTCTAGTTCTTCAACTGGGTAGAGGTTGACAAAGGATATGTCAGCCTCATACTAATAATTATGCACATGTCTATATTATATATATATTTCAATAAAGAATAATGAATAAAGGAAAAAAACACAATTCTAAATAAACCATAGGTCCAAGGAGAAATCACAATGGAAGCCAGAAAATATCTTCAACCGAACAAGTAACCACTACATAATAAGACTTATGGAATGTTTTCAATGCAATATTTAGAAAAACACATGTATCTTTTTTAAATTTACATCCAAGTTAGTTAGCATACAGTGCAATAATGATTTCAGGAGTACAATCTAGTGATTCATCTCCTACTTATAATACCCAGTGCTCATCCCAACAAGTGTCCTCCTTAATGCCCCTTGCCCATTTAGCCCATCCCCCACCAGCAACCCTCAGTTTGTTCTCTGTATTTAAGAGTCTCTGATGTTTTGTCCCCCTTCCTGTTTTTATATTATTTTTGCTTCCCTTCCTTTACATTCATCTGTTTTGTATCTTTAATTCCACATGAGTGAAGTCATATATTTGTCTTCCTCTAATTTCCCTTAGCATAATACACTCTAGTTCCATCCACATTGCTACAAATGGCAATATTTCATTCTTTTTGATTGGTGAGTAATATTCTATTGTATATATATACACCACATCTTCTATATCCATTCATCCGTTGATGGACATTTGGGCTCTTTCCATACTTTGGCTATTGTCAGTAGCACTGCTGCTATAAACATTGGAGCGTATGTGCCCCTTTGTAACAGCACTCCTATATCCTTTGGATAAATACCTAGTAGTACAGTTGCTGGGTTGTAGGGTAGTTCTATTTCTAATTTTTTGAGGAACCTCCATACTGTTTTCCAGAATGACTGCACCCATTTGCATTCCCACCAGCAGTGCAAAAGAGTTCCTCTTTTTCCACATTAAAGCTACTTTAGAAGACAGTTTGGGGGTCTCTTACAAAACTAAATATACTCCTACCATACAATCCAGTAGTCACACTACTTATGTCCACATAAAAATCTGCACATGGATGTTTCTAGCAGCTTTATTCATAATTGCCAAAACTCAGAAGCAGATAAGATGTCCTTCAGTAGGCAAATGGATAAAAAGAAATGAGAACTGAGGGTTGCTGGTGGGGATTTGGGTGGGGGGATGGCTAAATGGGCAAGGGGCATTGAGGAAGACACTTGTTGGAATGAGCACTGGGTGTTATGTGTAGAGGATGAATCACTGGATCCTACTCCTGAAATCATTATTGCTAACTACTGGCTAACTAACTTGGATGTGAATTTAAAAATAAAAATAATTAATTAAAAAAAAAGAAAAAGAAAAAGCAGGGCAGGGCACCTGGGTGGTTCAGTTGGTTAAGCATCTGACTTCGGCTCAGGTCATGATCTCACGGTTTGTGGGTTCAAGCCCCACATCGGGCTCTGTGCTGACAGCTCAGAACCTGAAGTCTGCTTCAGATTCTGTGTTTCCCTCTCTCTCTGCTCCTCCCCTGCTTGTGCTCTCCCAAAAATAAATAAATTAAAAGAGAGAGACAGAAAGAAAAGATCCCAGAAACTGATGTACAGATAATATATGGACAATATATAATAAAAGTGACTCTGCAATGACTATCTTGATTCCAAACTATCTCTTCAAAGACATCTGTATATCAAACAGCATTGAAGGACAGAAACAGATGTCTTCCCATGGAGCAAAAGGTAGGTCTGGTTACTGTCCAGTATGATGAAGATAATGGCTCTTTCCAGGACAAAGTTCAGATTTGCTTACAGTCTATTACAAAACATTGAGGTTCCCTAAATAGGGTTCCCCTTGTATAATGCAACCCACTATGGCATTTGGCCTTATCTGCATTGTCTGTGGAAACTGGAGCTTAGGAAACAAGCACCCAAATGCGGACACTCTGGCTATGGCTACTGCCATAAAGTAATAAAGTAAAAAAGTCCTTTGTGTTGGACCTAGGAGTCTTCTTTCTTCCAATATTCAGGAAAATTCTTAGCTTTCAAGTAGGGTAAAATCTCAGATCCTTCACAGTCCTTGACAACTATTTCCAAGAGTAAATTAAAAAGAAAAAAACCACAGTCCACATAGTAACATGGGTTACCAAGTCTTTTATTCCAAATATATACAGAATCCCTATAAATTAAGAAAAAGAAATACAAATTGATGGGAAAAGGTTAACTTCGCAAAAAAGGATGTACCCAAATGCTCAAAAATTTTAAAGTTTTTTAATTTCATTAATAATAAGGGAAATACAAATAAAAGTAAATTACAATTTCATACCCACAGATTGGCAAATATTTAATCTGACAATATTAAGTTTCTGACAATGTATTATATGGGAACTCTCATACATTCCTAGTATAAGGTAAATTGCTACCATCTCTTTGGGAAATTACCTGAGAAAACTGAAGACACATTTAATCCTATGATTTAGCAATCCTACCCCTACTACCTGACATTGAAAAACACATGCTTATGTGCAACAGGAGACACATACACAAATAATCACAGTAACATTTTTCATGAAAACCAATAAATAGAAAGAACTCAAATGTCTATCAATAGCAGAATGGATAAATATATTGTGGTTTGTATACACAACAGAAAACTATACAGGCATGAAAATGAACAAATTATAGCAACATATAATAACATGGCTTAAATCTTACAAACGTGACGATGGCAATGAAAGACTCAAAGAATACACATTCATACTCCGTTTATGTAAGGTTCAAAAACAGGAATAACTACATTACATTCTTTAAGAATGCATATATAGCTTTAATGAAAAGCAATGATTACTATATGTCAGATTAGCAGTTACCTCTAGGGGCAAGTAAATAAGAATACTGATAATTTTAAACTTTTATTAATAATTAATAATTTTAATATTTTTATTTTAATTTTTTAAAGTAGGCTCCACACCCAAAATGGGACTCAAACTCATGACCCCGAGATCAGGAGTTGCATGCTCCACCAACTGAGCCAGCCAGGCAGCCCAAGACACAGTTCCTAGCTCCATCCACATCACTGCAAATGACAAAACTTCCCTCTCTCTCTCTCTTTTGGTTAAGTAATATTCCATTGAATCTATGTATATACACCACATCTTCTTTATCAATTCATCAGTCAATGGACACTGGGCTGTTTCCATAATTTGGTTACTCTAGAAAATGCCGCTATAAACATCTGGGTGAATGTATTCCTTTGCATTAGCACTTTTGTATTCTTTGAGTAAATACCTAGTAGTGCAATAGAGTATTATGCTAAGCAAAATAAGTCAGTCAAAGACAGACAAATACCATATGATTTCACTCATATATGGAATTTAAGAAACACAAATGAGCAAAGGGGAAAAAAAAACAGAAAGAGAGAGAGAAAGAAAGAAAGAGACAAACCAGAGAAACAGACTCTTAACTATAAAGAAGTGATGGTTGGTTACCAAAAGGGAGGTAGACTGGGGATGTGTTAAATAGGTGAAGTGGACTAAGGAGTGCACTTGCAGTGATGAGCACTGGGTGTTGTACGGAAGTGCTGAATCACTATATTGTACACCTGAAATTAATATCATACTGTATTTTAACTAACTGGAATGTAAATAAAAACTTAAAAAAAAAGGACACACAGTTTCCAACAGTGCTAGAAAATTTCTATTTCTCTACTTAGATGGCAGTTACATGGGAATTTGCTTCCTAATTATATATTTAGTGTACATGTCTATTCCTGGCACTTTTATTTACTTCCACTGTTTTTCACAATTTAAAAGTATCTAATTTTAAATGACTAGACCATCAAATCTCTAGAACTTGGGAGTATATAAATTTATACTTC
Source organism: Leopardus geoffroyi (assembly GCF_018350155.1). NCBI lineage: Eukaryota > Metazoa > Chordata > Mammalia > Carnivora > Felidae > Leopardus > Leopardus geoffroyi. The sequence continues at coordinate 58,766,580 of NC_059329.1, read as the reverse complement.
TACATTTATACTAATATGCTAAATGGAAAGAACCCTATTACCTAATTATGCCACTTTCCCAATTTCTTTATCCCATTGGTTTATATATAGCAGGTACTCAGTAAATGCTTAATTAACCAGGAAAGAGAAGAACACAGAAGATAACTAACACGACAGTACCAAATCACAGGATTGCATGATGACTTAAAAGGATCTAATAACACTAGAGAAATTTAAGAATTGGGCATTTACTATAAACCTTTAAAAAGGTACAAGAGATTAAGATTTAACATGTTACTTCTCTGTATCATATATTAAATCACTAACAGGCACTATTCAGTGGTGAATGAAAATATTATTGATTTCCATACACAAGTACTCATCATTCGATCCACTTTTCTGGGCAACCTGCCAAGTAATACATAATTTAAGTTTTCTATTTGTTTAATTTTTCCTTCCTATCTTGGTTAACCAATCCACTAACCATTTGTGTAACTGAAGGAACTAATCAGTTAAATTACATACTACTTTTATTGTTCTCTTAAAACACTGACCCAATATACACAGTATAGATAAATATTTTCAGATTAAAAAACTGATTCCTATATTTTTAAACCAAACACGTCAGACTGCTAGCTTTACTGGTATCCACGTCTTCCTCTTCTTCTGGGCATACACATTGATTAGATTTTCCCAGGCTCCTCTTAGATGTGACCATTTGACTGAGTTCTGCCCAACGGGATATGAGAAGTCGAGTGTGCCACATACAGGTCTGGCCCATCAAGACCTCATATGTACAATCCTATTCTCCTTCCCCTTTCTGCTAGCTAGACGCAGAGGATCCAGCAGAGGACTTGAGACCCTGAAGAATTTTAGAGCCTCAAGATTAATGCACCCTGGATCACTAATCATCACACCAAGGCCATTCACCAAATTCCTGCAATAAACTGTTATACAATTTTTTTTTTTTAAGCTGCAGAGATATTTTCAGGTTGTAGATTAAAGCAATTAGCCATCCTGATGAACAGAGAACACTTACCAGTGAGACTCTATATTTGAAATTCGTTCTGTTTCCAAATATGTTAACTACTGATACATTCAGGGCCTGCCACTATCCTGTATGTCAACTTTGTGTGATTTTGACAAAGGGACCATTTTAGTAGATAAATTAGGAAAAGGCGCCCCCTCTGGGAGGACACAACTCCACAGGAAATAGCTTGGCAAGGCAACTATATCTCTGTGTGAAGGAAAGGGTCTCTTTCTATGACAAGGCATTCAGCTTGAGGAGGAAAACAAGGACTGGATTCCAGTTTCCATTAGAACTTTAGCTTAGCAAAGGCACAAACTGTACAACTATTCTCAAAGACCCTAGGCATACTTCTATACCATTTTTTTTCCTACCACAGGAACATGGTGCTCCTAAAAGTTCTATGATATTTTACATATCAAGTATAATTCAGTAAACAGGCACATATTAATTTTTCTGCAAATAGGCAAGGTAATTTTTTAGGTAAAGAACCATAAAATATAATTCTTAGAAGATTTAAGATAAAACTCCTATTTAAATTTAGGTGGTCAAATTATTCTTTCATTCCAATATATTTAAAAAAAAAAAAGATTTTTTTCAAAATTAAAAAGTTAGTCGGGCTCTGGGCTGATGGCGCAGAGCCTGGAGCCTGCTTCAGATTCTGTGTCTCCCTCTCTTTCTGCCCCTCCCCCGTTCATTCTCTGTCTCTCTCTGTCTCAAAAATAAATAAATGTTAAAAAAAATTTTTTTTAACAAAATTAAAAAGTTAATACTGTATTGATTTTCTTGTCCTATTAAGTTAAATCCATTGCAAGCAAAGCACACACATAATTTTCCCTGTTATTAATTTAAGTTCCAGTTTTTCTGACACTTTCTAAAATTAAGACTAGGGTAAACTACTACTATGGAGGACAGTGGAAGGAATTCCAGCCAGGCCAAGGTATTTGAAGGTATCGCACGGCTTGCTCAAGCAAATCAATTAACAATTAACTTCTTAGAAGCTCAGGTTGCTCATCTGAATAGTAAAAGTGTTGTAAAGGGTATCTCCAATGGACACCATGTTTAAAAATTTCCTCAAAGTCTGATCCATGGAGATTCAACCAAAGGGATACAATTGTTGTGAGAATTAAAATGAGCCTATGGGGGCACATAGGTGGCTCAGTCGGTTGAGTGTCCGACTTCGGCTCAGGTCATGATCTCACGGTTTGTGAGTTTGAGCCCCACATTGGGCTCTGTGCTGACAGCTCGGAGCCTGGAGCCTGCTTCAGATTCTGCGTCTCCTTCTCTTTCTGCCCCTCCCCAACCTGTGCTCTGTCTCTCTATGTCTCTCAATAAATAAACGTTAAAAAAAATTTTTTTTAATGAGCCTATGAAATGGCTAGCACAGTGATGGGGAACAGCAGATACTGGATAAAGATCACTTCCTTCTTAAGCTCAACTATAAATTCTATGACTATTGCTTCTATTCTTACTGTTGAATTCATGAACTAAAACGGAAAAAAAAAAAAGAAAGAAACTTTACAAAAAATATTTCCAAAGTCACTTCCAAATCTTAATTCCAAGATTCTACAAACCTATAATAACAAAATTCAAACTCTGTCTTTTAGAGATTACGCACATATATTAGAATACACATTAAAACTAGGTAAACTGTGAGTAAATACTGCATTTAGAACAATACACATATGCAAAAATAATTCGTTAATTTTCTGTTAAATAAAAATAGTCTGAAACAAAAGACAGGAAGAAAAGTAAAAATGACCTCCTGCCTGAATTCCTATAAGAACTTTCAAAAAGCCCCTATGAATTACTTTTAAAAAGAAAAACCAATACAAAAAAGTATGTGAATACCCAATACAGCAAAAAGGCACTGCAAATGCCTACAAACATAATATCCATAAACACCAGTACTGAAAGAAATGAAACTTATAAAAAACTACATTTTAAATGATCATACATTAAAGGAAAAGAGTCATGCCAAACTTTAAGAGAATGAATTTGTAAAGAAATGACAATTTTACTTAAGGTACTTCTGTATTTATTATTTGAATTATTAAAAACTACAATTACCTTTTTTAATGTTTGTTATTTTTGAGAGAGAGAGAGAGGGAGGGAGGGAGGGAGAGGGAGAGGGCGAGAGCAAGCACAAGCAGGGAAGGAGCAGAGAGAGAGGGAGACACAGAATCAGAAGCAGATTCCAGGCTCTATGCTGTCATCAAAGAGCTCAACACAGGACTCAAACCCATGAATCGCAAGATCATGACTTGAGCTGAAGTCGGACACTTAACCAACTGAGCCACTCAGGTGCCCCTACAATTACCTTAAAAAAAAATTCTTATGAAACAGTCAAGATGTCTCACATGTGCCCAAATAATAGAAAAGTTGTTAGCTTCATTATTTTTATTATATCTTACTGAAGGCTGTAAGAATACTATTATCTGTAATACTAAGTGGCATGATTTACACTTGAATTTATATTCAGAATAAACTGACTAGAAGAAGAAACAGAACACAAGCAATCTTCTTATATTCTGCCTTGGATTCCTATCTTCAGATAGAACAAAAAATATTTTAAAAGACCAGCCACTGATACTTCCAAGGATTATGCAAAAAGAAGTCCTGAAATAATGTATTAAGCTATGATGATTAACACACATTTGTAGAAGTGTTCCACAATTTCTAGTGGCAAATATTTATGTTCCTCCACAAACCGAAATGGAACTCTCTTTTCATCTTATAACAAGGTGATACCAACAAGAACTTCCTAGAACTGTGATTACCAAAATGCCATAAAATATACTGAACTTTTCTATAATATACAAAGAACCACATCCCTCAGAATTCACTCAGTATTTGCTAAAAGACTGTATATACAAATAACTCTGAGCCAAACCTGTCATCTCATTTCAGCTTATCAACAACTGTGAGTTATTTATTAACCCCACTATATAGAGGAGGAAATGATTTACATAACGTATTTACAGTGATTGTGTTAACAAGTAGTAGAGCCACAATTAGAACTCCAACTATCTTATTCAATCTTTACATAGTATATATACAGCCTGTGAAAACAGAAATTATTTCCAAGAGTAGGAAGAGAAAAAACTCATGGAAGATGAAGAGGAACAGAAAAACAATAGAAGTACAAAAACATGAAATGGTAGCAAGTCAAATTGTAAAAGAATTAACCCCAAAGGATAGGAGGTATAGCTAGACCAGCAGGATATATCTGTGTATCTGGCTTAGTTATTATAGTTACTTTCCTCAGAGAGGACCTCTCACTTCATGCCATGTCATTCACCTCAGTACATATTAGACCCAAATTTTACCTCTGATCTCCCTTTACCCAGTGTTCATAATCATCTACTGTTGGCTTAATTTACTTATAGGAAATAGGGCATTTCAGAGATGACTCCCCACAAACAGAATGGCTTGGTTAACTGTGTATGGGTCATCCAGTGCTGAATCAATGCTGCATAACAAACACCTCCAAAAATGCCAATGGCTTACATCATTAAATGCTAATTCCTTACTCATGAATTCATGTTAGCTGGAGCATCTCTGCTCCAGGTTGTGGATCAAGTTCAATCCTTCTTCACTTATCTTTCATTCTGGGACTCAGTCTACAGGAGGAGTAGTTACCTAGGGCGATCACTTGTAGTAAAAGTAAAACCTGAAGTACAGGGAGCTGGAAGAAATGTGCAAGACTTCTTAAAGCCTCATCTCCAAAATGGCCTCCTGTCACTTCTATCTCCATTTTATTGGTCCAAGTAAGCCATACAACCAAGTCAAAAGTTGAAGTCAGGTATATATACTTCACCTCAAGGGAAAGGGTGCAGAATGATTCTTTTTTTGTTTTCATGTTTATGTATTTTGAGAGAGTGTGTAGGCGCGTGCATGCGCAAGTGGAAGAGGAGCAGAGAGAGAGAAGGAGGGGCAGAGGGAGAGGGCGAGAATCCCAAGTCGCTCTGCACTCACAGCGCAGAGCCCAACACAGGGCTCAATCCAATGAACCAGGAGATCATGACCTGAGCTGAAACCAAGAGTCAGACACACAAATCGACTGAGCCACCCAGCTGCCCCAGAAGGATTATTTCTGAGCAATAATTCAATATACTATAAACTCTAAGAGAAAAGTCCCAGAAAAATTTCACTTGTTCAGTAATGAACAAAGAAGTAATCACTACTGATCAAATTAATTTACTATCAAATTCTCACATGACAAAGAGCTAAGAGGAAAAGTAAACATGGGAATAAAAGAATCAAGATGCAAAAACTTCTCAATATACTGGCACAGTGGGCAAAACGCTAAGCAATGTTATCTCACAGGAGTAAAAATCCAACTATGGCTTAGTATAGGATGGAGAAGATCTGATTAATGGCAAGAAATGTAAGACTTAGTGGATTTTAGTTTAAGCTCAATAAGAGCCACTAACATGATAGAGCTCCCTAAAAGGATAATGCATCTTAGTCCATATTAATAGTAATAATTACACAGTTGAGGGACCAGCACATATAAAGTACACAGTAAACCTTAAAAAAATGAAAATAAAAACGTAGAAGAAAAAGTCTGCTCTACTCTGAGACAATTACACCCACAGGATTATTAAATTCAGTTCTGATCTGAGTATCAATGGGGAATAATGACAAAAAAACAAGATAGGTTAAAGGTTTAAAACAGAGTTGCATAGGCCTTTCAAATGTGAATTGAATACAGAATTTTAGGGCTGAAAATGCTAGAAGTGGGATACAGACCTACAGAAAGAAAAAGAAAAAGCATAAAAATTGTCTTCAGAGTCCTAAAAACAAACAAAAACGATCATGTACCCAAAGAGGTTACTTGGAAGGGAATATTTTTGTTCAATACAAATAGGAACTTTCTAACTAGTAGAGGAATGCTCTGAGAGATAGAAAATTACTATCACTAAATTCAGAAAGAGGCTGCAAGGCCTCTGTATCAGTCATTGGCAAGTTTTTTTGTAAAGTCATTGGCCAGAGTAAATACTGTTGGCTTTGCAGCTATACGATCCCTATGTCAACTACTCAACTATGCAAGAAAGCAGCCATAGACAACAAGTAAACAAATGAGCATGACTATGGTCCAATAAAACTTTACCTACAAAAACAGGTGTCAAGCCAGATGGCTGCCGTTTGCCAACCCTTTCTCTATATTAAAAAGAGAGAAAGAATGTAAAGCAGGTTGGAACATACGACCTTTACACCACTTTCAGCTCTGAGGCTCCATTAAAAGTCAGTAAAGCAATTCAATGATACATAGAAATAGGTGGGGGGGGAAAGGGCATTTTTTTTTTACATTTTGCTATATCATATGCATATATATGTGTACATTTATAAATCATACACAGAAAGAAATTTGCTATAAACATATATGGAATAGGTCACACTCATTTAAACAGATTTCAGGTGCAGAAAAAATTGAGAGATAGCCACACATAAGGCTCTTGAACAGGTCCCTGTTGGTGAGCACTGTAACAATCAAAAAATGGATATAGGAACCCAGGCACCACCGTAATGATTTTTCAGTATAGGTGAGTAAGACAACATTAACTGTGACCACTGTCTTCAAACAAGCCTTTCCACATCTACACAGGGAGACAACAGGAACGTTTGCAAACTGCCTACTTAAAGCCTCTTTGTATTTGAGGGGTATTATGTCTCCCTATACAGATATGGGAAGAATTCTAGATCAGAATAAACATCCTCCAACTATATGTTACTGGTTCCACATTAAGAAACGTACAGAAATTAAATGCAGGCATTTTGATACATTTATAGCAATTTGGCATTGGTTAGTTTGTCAAGTATATTGCAAGAAATAAAACAATCTAAGACAATATAAACTTTGGGGAGCCTGGGTGGCTCAGTTGGTTAAGCGTCCGACTTCAGCTCAGGTCATGATCTCACTGCTCCCGGGTTCGAGCCCCACATTGGGCTCTGTGCTGACAGTTCAGAGCCTGGAGCCTGTTTCAGATTCTGTGTCTTCCTCTCTCTCTCTCTGCCCCTTCCCCATTCAGTGTCTCTCTCTCAAAAATAAACATTAAAAAAAATTATTTAAAAAATACAAGCATTTATTTCCATAAATGTCATTTTACAATCATTTAAATTTTTAATCAAGCCTGTAATTTATAATTTAATATTTTTATCTAAATTAAGGAAGTGAACAGATATTTTTGCCTCTGATTTACAGAGCAAAAAGTTTGGCCTTCTTTGGCAAGGAAAGATACACCTTCTCTGAATGAGGCATGAGTAGTAAATAAAATAATAGAATTTCAAAACAAGGAAGACCCAAGAGTTCATGCTAATTTTACTTTTAAGTATAACTGACAGTTAAGTGCTAAACCACAATCAATGTGTTATTTGTAGAGATGTGCTGGCTGTGAAACAATAAAATCATAAAAGCCTAAGTGACATTTATATAGAAAATATAGGGAGCATGAGTGACTCCGTTGGTTGAGCATCTGACTCTTCTGTTTGGCTCAGGTCATGATCTCACAGTTCATGGGTTCAAGCTCCACGCTGGACTCTACACTGAGTGCACAGAACCCGCTTGGGATTCCCTCTCTCTCCCTTTCTCTCTGCCTCTTCCCCATTCATGCTTTCATGTGTGTGTGCATGCGTGCTCTCTCTCAAAATAAATAAGTAAACTTAAAAGAAAATACAAAGAAGTTCAAAATAAAAACAAACTTGAAAATGCACGTTGAATTACAAAGCCAAGAGAAGCAAATGTTTCTTTTTTCACATATAAACTTAGTGCTTTCTAGGCTTTTTATATAGTGGCTCTTCAGGATACTAAAACTACAAGGAAAAAAAAAACATATATTGATATTAAGTTAAAACTCCATCAAAGATGTTTGCTTGGAAATATTCAATAAATTTGCAACAAAGAACCAATTTCTAATGATACCATACATGGTTTGACACATTCAAGAACTGACTAATGATATGTAAAAATAATTCAAAGAAGCAAAAACCTAGCAAAGTGTTTTTTAACAAATGCAAAAATAACATGGCAATTCCTTTAGTAAGATTATGTAATTTGAATATTATGGTGTTGTGAAAGATTTTTTTTTTCAGCTTCACTGTCAAATATAACTCTTAAGTGTATAAATCAATAAAGGATTATATAGTTAACAAATGTGATTTGGAGTTTAAATTTTGTATAACAGTATATTCTGACGGTACAACTATAATGACAGGGAAATATTCTGGACACTTACCCAGAGTGTAAATCAATGTACTGCTTCCTTCATCAAGAAACTCTTGCTATGATTTAAGAAAAAAAAAAAGTCACCTGTCTAAACAGTATGCTTAGTGACACAGAATAATTGTGGATTATTTAAAGGCTAATAATATAATAGAAAGTATTCTCCTTATTGAGTAATAATATGGAAACTGATCATATACTACTGTTACTACATGCTAAGTTTCCATGGTTATTGAAGAGAAAAATATTCTGTCAAAAATGAACACTGATATGAGTTCTCATTGTTTCTGCAATATTAAAAAAAAAAAAGTCTGATCCCAGTGTATTAAAGATACGAATTGGAAGAGCCCCTGGATGGCTCAGTCAGTTAAGCGTCTGACTTCGGCTCAGGTCATGATCTCTCAGTTCATGGGTTCAAGCCCTGCGTCGGGCTCTGGGCTGACAGCTTGGATGGAGCATGGACCCTGCTTCAGATCCTGTGTCTCCTTCTCTCTCTCTGCCCCTCTCCCACTTGTGCTCTGTCTCTCTCTCAAAAATAAACAAACATTTAAACATTATAAATAAATAAAGATGTGAACTGGAGAACCAGACTTATTTGTCCTATATATTTGGTATTTTTAATAAACTTCATACTTCCATGTAAGGCATATGAATGTTTCTCAATGGCAGTAAGATCAAAGCAAAAAGAGCATGGAAGACCAGAGTTTCACGTAGAAAACCTGAAATACTCCACCAAAAATTGCTAGAACTGATACATGAATTCAATAAAGTTTCAGGATGCAAAATCAACAAAAGGGGTGCCTGGGTGGCTCAGTCAGTTAAGCGCCTGACTCTTGATTTCAGCTGAGGTCATGATCCCAGGGTTGTGGGATCCAGTCCTGCATCAGGCTCCACCCTGTGCATGGGGCCTGCTTGGGATTCTCTCTCTCTCTCTCTCTCTCTCTCTCTCTCTCTCTCTGCCTCACCCCCACTCCTTCTCTGTCTCCTCTCTCAAAATAAAATTAAATTAAATTTAAAAAAAGATAAAATGCTTCTACACAGCAAAGGAAGCAACCAACAAAACTAAAATGCAACCTTCATAATGGGAGAAGATATTTGCAAATGACGTACCTGATAAAGGGTTAGTATCCAAAATCTATTAAGAATTTATCAAACTCAACACACGCAAAACAAATAACCCAGTTAAGAAATAGGAAGGGGGCTCCTGTGTAGCTCAGAGAGTTAAATGTATGCCTCTTGATTTCAGTTCAAGTCATGATCTCACGGTTCATGGGACAGAACCCTACATCTGGCTCTGCACTGACAGTGTAGAGCCTGCTTTAAATTCTCTCTCTCTCTCTCTCTCTCTCTCTCTCTCTCTCTGTTCCTTCCCCATTCATTCTGTCTCTCTCTAAATAAATAAATAAATTTGAAAAAAAAAGAATAGACATTTTCCCAAAGAAGACAAACAGATGGCTAACAGACACATGAAAAGAAGCTCAATCTCACTTATCATGAGAAAAATACAAATCAAAACTATAATGAGAGATCACCTCACACCTGTCAGAATAGCTAAATTTAACAACACAGGAAACAACACACATTTGTGAGGATGTGGAGAAAGGGGAACCTTCTTTATACTGTTTGTGGGAATGCAAACTGTTGCAGCCACTCTGGAAAACAGTATGGAGGTTCCTCAAAAAGTTAAAAATTGAACTACCCTATGACCCAGCAATTGCACTACTAGGTATTTATCCAAAGGATACAAAAATACTGATTCAAAGGGATACATGCACCCTGATATTTGTATCAGCATTATCTACCATAGCCAAATTATGGAAAGAGTCCAAATATTCATCAACTGATGAGTGGATAAAGAAGATGTACACACACACACACACACTGGAATATTAGTCATCAAAAAGAAAGAAATCTTGCCATTTGCAACAATGTGGATGGAGCTAGAGGGTATCATGCTAAGCAAAATAAGTCAATCGGTGAGAGACAAATAATATATGATTTCACCCATGTGGAATTTAAGAAATAAAAGAGATGAACACAGTGGGTGGGGCAGGGAAAAAAAAAGAGGCAAACCATAAAACAGACACTTAAGAATAGAGAAGAAAAAAAAAAGAATAGAGAACAAACTGAGGGCTGCTGGAGGGGAAGTGGTGGGGGGATGGGTTAAAGAGGTGATGGGTATTAAGGAGGGCACTTGTGATGAGCATTGGTTATATGTAAGTGATGAATCAGTACATTCTACTCCTGAAACTAATATTACACTATATGTTAACTAACTGAAATTAAATAAAAACTTGAAACTACAAAAAAAAAAAATCAGAGTTTCAACAGATACTTATGACATGTTCCATAATTTAACAATAATTTTCAGTAAAATAGTTATGATCAGATATTGTATGTTTGTTGAAAGATTATCACTACATACATTACACACATACAAATTTTCTATCTTTTTCCAAATCAAAGAAAATCCAAATATAGGAAATCTATGAATCTAGAATCTATTTCTTTGAGAGAAAATTTAAATTTAACTGTAACTCCACAGGATAAATTGTTGGAACAGATTAACAATGAAAAGATTGAAAAATGAATTCTGAAAGTAAAAAAAAATCACTTGCTTCATCTTAGGGAAAAGTAAGAAATGTATATCCTGAGTTTGCTGATATATCTTTTAAGTCTCTTCTCCAGTTCTCATCAATATTCTTCTCTGAGTCTGGTTTCTCTATACTGGATATTTTTAAAACAAAACATAAGAACAGTTGAGATATACATTATCTTTTGTGAGTAGAACTATTGTCAACCCAACCTACATTAGATAAACAGCAAGCAGCAAATTTATTTGTCACATTAAAATTTTTATTGGTGCATACAGTGCTTGTTTAGAGTGTGCATATAGACATTTAATAAATGAAGAGTTGCAATTTCACTCAACTTCTTGTTTAGTTAGTATTGTGGAATGACAAAAAAAGTTATGACTGTATAGTAATTCTTTACATTAATAGGTTGGAAGATACTTTCAAGTAACATCATTTACAGTTTTTCTGATTCTTTTTACTTACATATGACTCTTCTAATTATAAAAATGTAATTTGTTATCTATTTAACTGAAAAAATTTAAGCTTGTATCTTACATCCTTTTCAATTTAATTCTTCCAGTGATTTTTACTGCACTTTACAGAAATGTCCATCCACAAATTATTAGGGAAAAAAAATTCCTCATAACAGATAGTTCAAGAATTACAACTATAATGCACAGGTTGGCAAATTATAGTCTGCAGTCTGTTTCTCTACATAAAGTTTGATTGTAATACAATTACATCTACTTGTTTACCAACTGTCTATGGCTACTTTCACTCTACAACAGCAAAGTTGAGTAATTTTGATAGAGACCATATGATCCTCAAAGGCTACAATATTTACATCTGGTTCTTTGCAAAAATGTTCGTCAACTCTTGTTCTGAAAGGCTGAACAAAACATTGAGAAGGCCTCTCTATTTTCCTCTCTCAATCATTCAATAAGCAAAGACATCATTAGAGCTCAGGACTCTTAAGATGATTAAACATTCCTAACTGCAGAGGGCTAGAAAAATTGAAATTAGACAGTATTCAAGTATCATCACTGAGAAGGAATGAAGGTCATGTAAACCCCTCTACATGGTCTCTGTCTCTTGGTATCCTAAAATTCTAATTTGTGTGCCTAATTTTGATCTAAAAGAATCACACTCTGATCCATATAGGAGAAGAAGCACTAAATCTGGAAGACCCAAAAGAATCTTCAAGCCGGGCACATAATGAGGGTTCCAACTACAGGAGAATGTATGCATGTGTGTGTACGTGTGCACATATGTGGAACAAGAGAAAAAGGACCTTCTCCTGCTGTAATTTTTATCTTACTGTAATTTCAACACTATCAAAAAACAATATCCTATACATATTTCAAGAAGAAACGATGAAAAGAGCAGAAATGGTCATGTTCGTTTGATATGTTTTAGATTTCACTTGGGATTTAATCTTAAAATGACATGTTAAATCTCTAATGGTTACCTAATTCAATGTCCATGGTTCAATTATTTTAAAATAATAAAATTGTTTTTATAAAAACCTATCCCCAGAGTAGGTCATTATATACATATATTTTTTATGGGCTGGAAATGCAAAGTCTATAAAATGGAAGGATATCCTGTTATTCTGAGAACAATGTCTCACTATTACACACCTCAAATAACTTCCTATCATGATTTTTTGAATTCCATCATAACATACATCATATATACAGTGAATACAAAGTCTCTTGAAAGTTACTGAAAATTATACATCAGGATTAGTTTTGAAACTGAACTTTAGCACAATAGTGCCAAGAATATTTTGAGCATAGTATCAAAGAGTCAACACATCAATAAATGTTGAGTTCTTCCTTTCAAGATGATCAAGAGCCACAAGGAATAATAATATACCATTCTTGGCTTTAAACAGTTCATAATCTAGTTGAGGTCCTCTAAATAGTTTAAAAGCAAGAAATGCTTCTAAATGTCTAATGGTATGGAAGAACTTGTCTTTAAAACTCTTACCAGCACTTATATCCTAATGTATTGCAAACTGTAAGAAGAGAATGCTACAATTATGTAAGCCAAAATACTTAGGAAAATTGGCTAAGATGACTTTGAAGTATCTTTTTTTTTTTTTTAAAGTTCAAACCCCTCGAAAAGCAAATCTAATTCTGAGCATTAACAATCAGAGGGCTTAGTAACAAAATCAACCATAGCGGATTCAGTCCAAAATTTAAATAAAGCATATAAATAAAGAAGAAAAAGTATTAAAACATCAACTCTGAATGAAAGAAAAAGGGGAGAAAATGAGCCTTTCAAAAACAAAGCATATCTGAGGTATTTAAATGGAAATGTCCTTATGTCAGCAATTTACTTTGAAGTGTACCAAAAATGAAATGAATTCATGAATGGCGGGATGATCAATCAGTGGATAGATATGTGATAAAGCAATTATATTAAAATGTTAATGGTGGAATGTAAGTGGTATATGTGTTAACTGTCATATTCTTTCAACTTTGCTCTATGTTTGAAAATATTCATAATAAAAGGGAATGAAATAAAGCATATTAACATTTTGACATCCTTTCAGCATGACATCAGTTGAAGAATTTAGTGAGTACAATATACTTGGCTCCAAAAAAAGAATTTGGAATGCTCCCAATTTTATTCACTTGAACAGATTAAATTATCTGAATTGCCAACACAGAAATACAAAGAACTAGTTAACAGCACACAAAGAATAATGGAGGATTAAATAGAAGAATGGGTAGGGGTCTCATCAACTGTTCACTAATCATTTTTAAGGAGTAGGAGAAAATATTTTAAAAAGTAGAGAAGGTACTTAGAGAACTGAACTGGCATCCAGGCTTTTACAATCCTCAGAATTCCAGAATTGTTCCAAACCTAAAAGTCAACGATCTCTAAAACATCTTTGGTAGCAAAGAAGCAGCTGCTCCCTCTCTGAAGCCTGGGACGTAGATTAAAAATCTGTGCTAAAACACTCATTTCCCCTGCTCTTGTTTTCAGGATAGTTCTAATTTCACTGTACAATCGGATTTCTAGTCTACACACACACACACACACACACACACACACAGAGTCTTATTGGTCTTAGAGTATCCATTTATTCTGCTATGAAGGGTTTATCCATGAGAAAGCATACTCTAATAAAAAACAAATACAAATAGCAGCCCTACATTATTACCATTATTATTATTCTATTTTACAGACTGGTAAACTGAAGCACAGAGTGGCTAAATAAACTGCCCAAAGTTATACAGGTAGTATGTGGCAGAGTTGAGATTCAAACCATATTCTTTAAGTATTTTTTCTTAAGTTTATTTATTTTGAGAGAGACAGAAAGAGCACAAGTAGGAGAGAGGCAGAGACAGGTGGGGACAGAGGATCCGAAGCAGGCTCTATGTTGACAACAGATCACGTGAGCTGAAGTCAGACACTTAACCAACCGAGCCACCCAGGCACCCCTTAAACCATATTCTTAGCCATAAGGCTAAAACTCCATTTAGAAAATTCCTATCCTCCAAAGACCCATTTTTAGCAACTACTCAAGATTCCTAACTCACGAAAATCTAAAAATTTTGAAAATGGGCCTTAGTGTTTAAAAACTGAGCCAAGGGCAAGAGGGGCTTCAGTGTTTAAGAATTGGCACATTTCGTGGTGCCTAGGTGGCTCAGTCGGTTGGGCGTCCAACTTCAGCCCAGGTCATGATCTCACGGTTCATGGGTTTGAGCCCCGCATTGGGCTCTGTGCTGACAACTCAGAGCCTGGAGCCTGCTTTGAATTCTGTGTCTCCCTCTCTGCCCCTTCCCTACTCTCTCTCTCGGTCTCTCAAAAATAAATAAACATTGAAAAAATATTAAAAAAAAAAAAAAAAGAATTGGCACATTTCATTCCAACAGTAATTGTTACTGAATTTCTTATCCACAGAAGTCTTCCCTAATCATTCATTACTAGTAAGGATTATTTCCCTACTTATAATCTTGCTGTATGTAATTGTGGTTTGGAATCTACTTCATTCTGTTTTATACTATACTATCTCATTTACATATTTTTTATTCCACTTGACTGTAAGTCCTTTGAGAATAAGAATGAAGTTTTAGTTATCTCTGCATTTACCCTGAAAAACTGATTTAAGAAACCACTTGGCTCATATTATTCAACAATTCGAGTTTCAATTTTAAGTCACTAAAAAAATCACTAGAATAACCATTCATTAAAATAAGTCATAACATTAGTAACAGTTCATTAAAAACAAATATTCCTTAAATCATTGATACTTGGTTTACATTTATTAGTGTATAGAGACTAAGAGTATAATTCTGCTAAATGATACATATATATGTTTTTAAGACTAGAGGAAGGTAAATGTCATGAAATGGATAGAAGGGTTTATACTACTACAAAAAGTATATAAACTTTTTGTAAACTATTTAAGTGTAAACTTTATTAAATAATTCATTTCTGAGAATATAAAGGAGTAATGTATACCACATGACTACATGAGCTGTTTGTGGCTTTCAATTATTGGTGAAAAGACATGCTTTAAGTTCCTTCTAGCAATACCACTATCTTAGCTTAAGAATAACATTTGATTCCTACCCTGAATTGTAATTTCTAACACAGTAGACATGAAAAAAGCATTCTTTGTTCCATGCATCAAATGTTATTTAAGCACTTATGATGTGCTAGATATTGTACTAAGTGCTAGAAATAAATCAAAAGGGAAATATAATCCTGTATTCAAGAACTTTATAGGTAAAGAAGTAAGGTGTGCATGCTATCATGGAATGTTTCCTGGATAGTATTATGGTTCCCTCTTTTCAAATAAAAGCATTAGATCACCTCCTCCTTTCTCAGAAAAGCCACAAAACTAGTCAACTTAAGAGATTTAGAAAGGGCAAGAGATTAAGTTAGAGTAATGTTGGCTTATAAAATTAAATTTCTGTTCATTATTTTCCCCCCATATCACCTTAAAAGGTTAGATGGACTTTCATCCACTTTGGAAGTTCTGTTTAGGACCAGATGATTTAAAATATAGGCTATGTTGCTAATCCAAAATTCACTCTGGCAGGTTGCAGGGAGTATATCAAAGGGATAGGCAGTCCCACTACAGAACAACTGATTCTCAGAATCAACAAGTAAGAGAGCTACGTGATTGCTCATTGTAAACAGCACAACATACATATTAAAGGGAAAGATCAAAAGTGTTTTCAGATATAAATTGCCAATTTAAATTCACCTGAACAGATAATCTAAAATGCAGAAGCTTCTCTCATGTGGATAACATTATGAGGCACTATTTTTTTTTATTTTAACAATTTTTTTAATGTTTATTTATTTTAAGAGAGACAGAGAGAGTGCCAGTGGGTAGGGGCAGAGAGGGAGGGAGAATTCCAAGCAAGCTCCATGCTAGCATTCCAAGCAATTTCAAGCAATTCCAAGCAAGCTCAGCACAGAGCCAGATGGCAGGGCTCGAATTCACAAAACTATGAGATCATGACCTGAGTTGAAATCAAGAGTCTGATGTTTCCAGTTCGAGCTATTATGTATAATGCTGCTACAGATATTCACATAGTAGTCTTTAATTGGACCTATGTTTTCATATTCTTGGGTGTATACCTAGGACTGGAATTGCCAGGTCATTTGGTAAGTTTATCATTTTTAACTATTTTTTTGTAATTTTTTGAATGTTTTATTTTTGAGAGAGAGAGAGAGAGAGAGAGAGAGAGAGCAAGCAGGGGAGGGGCAGAGAAAGAGAGAGAGACAGAATTATTTTTAACTTTTTAAAGAAATGGTCAAACTGTTTTCTATATGGGCTGTATAATTTGCACTCCCACCAGCAGTGTATGAAGGTTCTAATTCTTCCATGTCCTAGCCAATAATTGTCACTATCTTTATTTTTTAAGTTTATTTATTTTGAGGAGAGAGAGAGAGAGAGAGAGAGAGAGAGAGAATGAATGAGAATGAGGCGGGGGCAGAGGCAGAAAGAGGGAGAGACAGAATCCCAAGTAGGCTCCACACCGTGAGCACAGAGCCCATCATGGGGCTTAATCTCACAAACTGTGCAATCATGACCTGAGCTGCAATCAAGAGTCTGATGCATAATCGACTGAGCCACCCAGGCGCCCCAGTATTTTTTTTTTTTTTTTTACAATGAAGCAGTACTGTAATGAGGAACATTAGATACACATTTAGGATAATGATTCTCCTAGGCAAAACCAGGTGGGCTAGCTTTATTTCTTTCTATTTCTCCATGAGACTAAGACTTAATCAAAGACAGTAACCATGTCCTTTTCACTTTTAAGAATAACATAATTTAACACAGCAATTAAATTCCATAACAAAGTATCCAATGTTGTATTTTTCCTTTCAATGAAGTGAAAAAATACTTCATTTTGCAGAGACTGCTTCTCTTCTTTCAGATTATATGATAACCTAGAATGTATGTCCTTCTTTATATAGTTCTAAAGCTTAAACTATGTGTATTATCAAATAATTTATCTACCCATATACACCACTTTATTCATATTTTTTAAAACTCAATTTTTATTACATATTTGCAAATAGTTTTTATTTTATCTTTCACCAGCCCAATTAAATTGTCATCTCCTTCCACTAAAGACAGAAAACAGGTTTGATTTTACCTATGACCAGTCATCATAAAAGAGATAGATGATACCCTACCAATTACACTAGTCTTTATCAGCAATCACTCCATCTTCTGGGCTCTCTTAAATAAAAATTGTCCACTGACCATTTGTTATGAGTGGTCTATTTAAAGCTACTAAAAATACAAAAATGAATATTCTAATCATTCTGATTCTCTAGACATAATGCTAAAGTTCCTGGAACTTACATGAGAAATTTCTGGTACTTCCTGGTTTTAGCTATTCAACAATCCCAGAGGAATAGAATGACACAATTTGGTTTTGGATTCTGGCCTCTGGCTGAAAATAAGAAATGCAAACAAACACTAAAGTCATATAAAACTCAGAGTTTTTGGAAAAGGCTGGCACATTTCAAGGGCCACCATTTTTTATTTTTCTAGATAATACAAAATAAATTGTAAGTTAAAGAAGAAAATCTATAAATACCAGCTAATGCCACCAAGAGAAACTGCCCTCTATAAGTGCAAAGAGAGAAAGTGATAGAGGAAAGAAAACACAGGTTTTTTTATAGTCAGATATCAACATTCATACTTTGTAAGGGTTACCCTTTCTGAGCATTGGTATCTTTGTTTTAATTGTTGAAATAATAGCCAATACCTTGTTGGTGTAAGAATTAAATGAAACAATGATGTGCAGCATATGTGTAGTGTTCCAAAAACTCACTGCTATCATTATAATTTAGGAGAAAAAAACCTCATCTTTTCAGTGACATTTATACATGTAGCCACATCAACAGGCCTAACTGTATATCTGAAAAGAAAATTATACTTGGTTACTAGTTTCTCAAGGCTACTACAATAAAGTACCACAAACTGAGTGGCTTAAAGCAACAAAAATGCATCCTTTCATAGTTCTGGTGGCTAGAACTCCAAAATTAAGGTGTCAGCAGGGTTGGTGCCTTTGAGGAGGAACTGAAGTAGAATCTCTGAGGCTCTGAGGAGACTTCAGTCCATGCCTCTCTACCAGCTTCCAGGGGGTGCCAGCAATCCCTGGCATTTCTTGGTTTGTAGACTCTTCATTTCAATCTCTACATCCATCTTCACATGGTATTCTCCTCTTTGTACAAGTTTCTCTCTTCTTATAAGAACAACAGTCCTGGGGCGCCTGGGTGGCTCAGTCGGTAAGTGTCTGACTTCAACTCAGGTCATGATCTCATGGTTCATGAGTTTGAGCCCTGCATCGGGCTCTGTGCTGACAGCTCGGAGCCTGGAGCCTGCTTCAGATTCTGTGTCTCCCTCTCTCTCTCTGTTCCTCCCCCACTCACACTTTGTCTCTCTCTCAAAAATAAACATTAAAAATTAAAAAAAAAAAAAAAAAACAACAGTCCTTACATATCAGATAAAGGGTTAGTATACAAAATCTATAAAGAACTTGTCAAACTCAACACCAAAAAAACAAATAATCCAGTAAAGAAATGGGCAAAAGACATGAATAGACACTTCTCCAAGGAAGACATCCAGATGGCCAACCAACACATGAAAAAATGCTCAACATCGCTCATCATCTGGGAAATACAAATCAAAACCACAATGAGATACCACCTCACATCTGTCAGAATGGCTAATATTAACAACTCAGGGAACGACAGATGTTGGCGAGGATGAGGAGAAAGAGGAACCCTTTTGCACTGCTAGGAATGCAGTCACTCTGGAAAACAGTATGGAGGTTCCTCAAAACACTAAAAATAGAACTATCCTACGACCCAGCAATTGCACTACTAGGCATTTATCCACGGGATATAGGTGTGCTGTTTCAAAACCACACATGCACCCCCATGTTTATAGCAGCACTATCAACAATAGCCAAAGTATGGAAAGAGCCCAAATGTCCATCAATGGATGAATGGATAAAGAAAATGTGGTATATATATATATATATATATATATATATATATATATACACACACACACACACAATGGAGTATCACCCAGCAATCAAAAAGAATGAAATCTTGTCATTGGCAACTATGTGGATGGAACTGGAGGGTATTACATTAAGTGAAATTAGTCAGTCAGAGAAAGACAAATATACGACTTCACTCATATGAGGACTTTAAGAGACAAAACAGATGAACATAAGGGAAGGGAAACAAAAATAATATAAAAACAGGGAAGGGGACAAAACAGAAGAGACTCATAAATATGGGGAACAAAGTTACTGGAGGGGTTGTGGGAGGGGGGAAGGGCTAAATGGGTAAGGGGCATTAAGGAATCTACTCCTGAAATCATTGTTTCACTATATGCTAATTTGGATGTAAATTTTAAAAAATATAAAATAAAATTAAGAAAATAAATAAATAAAATAAGGTGACATGCTGGTAAGTAAACTAAATAAATACATAAATAATAAAAAAGAACAACAGTCCTTGAATTAGGGCCTACTCTAATCCAGTATAACCACATACTAACTTGATTGCATTTGCAAAGAACCTATTTCAAAATAAGGTCACATTCATAGGTTCTGGTGGATGTGAATTTGGGAGTAAATACTTTTAAATTCAGTACAGTTAAAAAACCTTATTTTAAGAGAATTAAGTGAATAAAAAGTCTCCACCTTAAACTAAAGCTTTTTAAAGGTTTAAGGTTTTTTTTTTTTTGAGAGAGAGAGAGAGAGAGAGAGAGAGAGAGAAAGTGAAAGAGAGAGAGAAGCAAAGGGCAGAGAGAGAGAGAAAGAATCTTAAGCAGGTTCTACACTCAACACATAGCCTGACACAGGGCTTGATCCACTACCCTGGGATCATGACCTAAGATGAAATCAAAAGTCAGATGCTCAACCAACTAAGCCACCCAAGCACCCCTCAATGTACACTTTGTAAACTTATTATCGATAAGACTGGTGCTTACCAAATCCAACAAGATATCTAATAGGAGAAAGAAAAGTAGAATCTACATAAGAATATGATTATTATCGGGGCGCCTGGGTGGCTCATTCAGTTAAATGTCCGACTTCAGCCCAGGTCATGATCTCATGGTTCGTGAGTTCAAGCCCCACATCAGGCTCTGTGCTGTCGGCTTGGAGCCTGGAGCCTGCTTTGGATTCTGTGTTTCCCTCTCTCTCTGCCCCTCCCCCACTCACACTCTGTCTCCCTCTGTCCCTCAGAAATGAATAAACGTTTCAAAAACTTAAAAAAAAAAAAAAAAAGAATATTATTATTATCTGGCCTGATATGTTTCTACTCTTATAATAAAATTGTAAAATAATTAACAATGATTAACCAAGTCACACCAGGAAAAAGGTGTTAAATGACCAGACCACAGCGTTAGAGCAGTGAAACTGAGGTAAATGCATTCCACGTGAGTATATAAATTAAGTCCACATGCATATATAAAGAAAATACTTGTACTATCTGCATTTAATTTTACCAAAAAAGAAGTAAGTTAAATTGTACTAACATTTAAGTATAGGTACTCTTTTGGAGTATCCCACCCCTACTCCTCACTTGGACAGTACAGCACACAAGGTATTGTGGGGAAGAAAGGATGTTGTACAACACGGAGAAGCTATAGTAACATCCTGATTTATGCACTAACTTTTAAAGTATTTGAATATATTGCAGTTTACATGTACCTGGTTGAGTCATTTGTGATTGGTCCTCACAAAATAGATAACTAGTTTTAAAAGATAACACGTAAAACATACTAAATAAATTCTAATGATTCAAATACATGCAAACGGCAGAGCTGACACTTTCTAACAATACAAAGAGTTCTTTATCAACAACAACATAAAGTAGATACAATGACCATCTGATAAAATCTGTTAAGAAATTAGACAATTAGAATTTTATGCCTTGAGGGGCACCTGGGTGGCTCAGGCAGTTGAGCTGGAGTGTCTGACTCTTGATTTCAGCTCAGATTATGATCTACTATTCATGAGATCGAGCCCCATGTTGGGCTGCCTGCTGACAGCATAGGGCCTACTTGAGATTCTTTCTCTCCCTTTGTCTCTGCCCCTCCTCTACTTTCTCTCATGCTCTTTCTCACTCTCAAAATAAACAAATCTTTTTAAAAATTAAAAAGAAAGAATTTTATGCCTTGAGATATAAGCTAATGATAGCAGGATGTGATCAATACTGATTGGCAATATATTTTAAATAATGCGTTAACTTCTTATGCATATTTTATAATGCATATAATAGTACAGAACACATGTATGTAATTTAAAAATAAACACACATATATCACTTAAATTTTTAGAGATGTAATAAAACAATCAAAATATGTTTGAAAACTACTATTTAGACAATCTCCAGAATAAAGAAGTTGAATATCCTTTTGAAACACTTAACTCCAACAGGACAATTATTATATGATTATATGATTCAACTTCTATGAAATATTCAGAATAGGAGAATTCATAGAGACAAAAAGTAGATCAGAAAACATCAGGAATGGCAAATGAGTTATTGCTTAATTGGTACAGAATTCCAATCTAGGGTGATGAAAATGTTCTGGAAATATTGGTGATGGTTTAACACTGCAAATGTACTTAAATGACACTTTTATACTTTTGTTTTTACTTGTACACTTAATTTTTTTAATTTTTAAAAAATGTTTATTTATTTTGAGAGAGAGAGAGAAAGAGAACAAGCAGGGGAGAGGCAGAGAGAGAATCCCAAGCAGGCCCAAATCAATCAGCACAGAGCCCGTCACAGGGCTCTATCTCATGAACCATGAAATCATGACCTGGGCAGAAAATCAAGAGGTGGACGAATGAGCCACCCAGGTGCCCCTTTGGCTAGGACGCTTTAAAATGATAAATTTTATGTTATATATGTTTTACCAAAACAAAAAAATTTTTTTAAATCTTATCACAAGCCACCCCACGAAAGACAACTGAACTCACTCCCTCAGTTCAAATTCAATGTTTATTTAACAATCTTTTGATCTGTGAATTTGTTTCCTGAGTGCCTTAAAGATAATTAATCTAACTAGGTAAATTTCCTATCGTAAGTAGATTGTTAGTTTTTTTTTTTTGTTTTTTTTTGTTTTTTTTTTTTTAGAACATTTATTTATTATTGAGAGACAGAGAGACAAAGAGCGTGAGCAGGGGAGGGGTAGAGAGAGGGGAAGACATAGAATCTGAAGTAGGCTCCAGGCTCAGAGCTGTCAGCACAGAGCCTGATGCGGGGCTCGAACTCACAAACTGTGAGATCATGACCTGAGTCGAAGTCGGTCGCTTAACCAACTGAGCCACCCAGGCACCCCAGTAGATTGTTAGTTTTATTGGAAGATTTCTTCTAGATAAACTAATAAAATCCATTTTCTAAATTTAAGAGCCAAGGTATAAATACCCTGTGAAACTCTGCCTCAAGTAAATAGATGGTCTCCATCTTTAAAATCTCTTAGATTGAAAACAAACTGCTGTTTGGTTTTACCAGTTATTTCTATCTAACTACTAGGGAATATAGGCATTAGTGCAGAACACTGTTTACCTTCAATAAATGTAACCTTTTAAAAAATTGTTTTGTTTCCCTAGATCCTAAAAGTCATCCATGTTCAGAGCAAAAACACTACTGCTTTGGTACATTTGTCTCTTCAACTTTGCAAAAATGAATCAATTTTAACACTTGAAATGGGGCAAATTTCAATTAAAGATTACTTTCATTTTCAAAACCTGAAACTGTATTTCTTCATTCATTCATTCATTCTCTAAATAAACATTCACCAAGTATTTAAACACATACCAGAGACTATGCAAAATGGGTGAAGAGAGGGGTATAACAGGATGAGAAGTGACAGAAGCAAAAAAGATACTAAGGTACACTTAAGGGCTACCAAATCCAGACTGAGCAGGAAAAGATGAGGCAGTAAAATCCTAAAACAGGCTAACACTTGATCTGCACCTTGAAGGACATACTGAATGAAGCTACCCGGAGACAGGCAGAGGGAGCTTAGTAGTATTTTTTTTTTTTTTTTTTTTAAATGAAGGACTGAGTAAAATACTGTCTTTAAGTGACTGGCACAGTACCTAGAATACAATATATGGGTTCCAGGCATAGACACTGAGGCCACAAGGAGCATCAAGGCCAAGTGATTCCTTTCAGAAAGGAAAGCAAAAACATTCCACCAGCATTTCCTCACTGTGGGAACTGTGGAGGTTCCAAGTTACCTCCCTGCTTCCTGGCTTCACAGCCAATAGAGGGAAGTGTGGTGTCAAACAGGTGTCTCTAGATTGGATGGGGGCCCCCAAATGTGGGGCGACGATCAGGTGGAAGCGGGTGGCACAGGAGGTGAATGAATTCACCTGAGGCCAAACAAAGGAGACAAAAGTTTATTGAATACATTGCTAGGGAGCAGTGAGCAGGACAGCAGAGGAGAGGCTCTCTGCAATGAAGCAGTGGAAGGGGGCTGTTTTTAAAGGGGGAAGATGAGGAGGTATGGCGACATATGGAATTCTTCCTTTTTTGATAACTGTGCCTGGTTGTAAGTAGCCCGTTGGTCAGTTAGGGCCTAGGGATATTTTAAGGTAGGTTGCCTTGATGGGACTGTCTGTACTCCATTGCTCAAGCATGTGTGCCTGAAAGCAGCCTCCACAGTAAGGACTCTATACTACAGAGAATATGAAAACTATATAATAGAGAATATGTGGAGAGAGGGAGGGAGGGACAGAAGAAGGGAGGAAGGAAAAACACCTAAATAACTGAATATTTACCTCCTCTACATGGCCATCATGACTATTCCATTTTACCTGATTTCACTTTTTACATTAGTTACTGATATCTAAGACACCCAGTTTATCTGTCATCAACAAAACTTATATTAAAAGGATTCTATCTCCTAATCTAAATCAAGGTCAGCCTTTGACACTTTATATCAAACTTCCCAAATAATGTATTACACATCCACAGCTATACCAGGAATGGGAACCCTTCATTCCTTGAGGAAGCTAAGAGGGGCCTGAGGCACTGGAGCACTCAGGACTGCCAATGCTGCATCCTTTAAAAGTTTTGCAACATTTGGGGTATTCACTTCTGAATGCTCCCTCTCTGTAAAGACAGCTTTCATACTATCCTTAATCTGATTTTATACTTCAATAAACTTTGCCTGTGCTCATAAATAAATTAAATAAATAAATGTCTTACAACTTTTTTCTAATATCATAAAATTAGTCAGGCTTATGCCATAACAATTTGGCATTTATATCCTTGATAATCAGGCATTACCTAGTGTACTATATATAACAATGTTCAGTCAAAAATGGGAAGTCTCAGATGTAACATACTCAGTATAACACTAGTATGACTGGATGTCACCATGATATGCCTGTCAATTACCTAAAAATCAAACTGACTAGATTTCTGATTTTAAAACTACTAGTACAACACACGTTAAAGTTACATACATAAATTACATACATAAGGTTGTCTGCTCTTGGCACTTTTTTTTTAAGTTTTTTTTTTTTAATGTTTATTTTTGAGAAAGAGACAAGAGAGAGAAAGAGAGAGAGACAGAGTGCAAGCAGGGAAGGGACAGAGAGGGAGGGAGACACAGAATCCAAAGCAGGCTCCAGGCTCTGAGCTGTCAGCACAGAGCCCAACATGGGGCATGAACTCACGAACCACGAGATCATGACCTGAGCCAAAGTCAGATGCTTAACTGACTGAGCCACCCAGCTGCCTCCAACTCTTGGCACTTTTATCCAAAATAGTACTGAAAGTACTACCAAGAGCAATCAGACAAACAAAAGAAATAAAAAGCATCCAAATCAAAAGGGAAGAAGTAAAATTATCTGTTTAGAGATGACATGATCCTAATTGTAGAAGACCTTAAAGACCCCCAAGAAAATCTGTCAGAATAAACAAATTCAGTAACATTGCAGGGTAAATAAAAATCAACCTACAAGTTTGTCTCTACACCAACAATGATCTACCTCCAAAGGAAATCACGAAAACAATCCCATTTAGGATAGCATCGAAAATATATATACATATTTAGGAATAAATTTAACCAAGAAGGTGAAAGATATGTAGAGTAAAAACTGTAAAACACTTATGAAAGAAATTGAAGCTGCAAATTAATGGACAGATATTCCACATATACAGATTAGAAGAATTAACACTGTTGAAATGTCCATACTCCTCAAAGTGATGTACAGATTCAATGCAATCCCTATCAAAATTCCAATGGTTTTTTCCACAAAAATAGAAAAAAAAATCTAAAATTTATAATGAAGGGCAGCTGGGTGGTTCAGTCGGTCAAGTGTTCGACTCTTGCTTTAGGCTCAGATCATGGTCTTGTGGTCATGAGATCAAGCCCTGCACTGGGCTCTTCGCTGACAGTGCAGAGCCTGCTTGGGATTCTCTCTCTCCCTCCCTCCCTCTTCCCATTCATGCTTTTTATCTCTCAAAATAAACAAACATTTAAAAATTTAAAAATTAAAATAAATAAAATTTATAAGGAAACACACAAGGTCACAAACAGCCAATGCCATCCTGAGACAAAGTTGGAGGAATCATGTTCCCCAACTCCAAACTATTTTACGAAGCTCCAGTAATCAAAACAGTGCATTAAAAATTTAAAACAACAACAACAAGTGCAGTACTGGCATAAGAAAAAAGATACACAGAGCATGGAAGAGAATAGAGAACCCAGAAATAAACTCACACATACACAATCAAGTAATTATTGACACTGATGCAAAGAACACACAATGGGGAAATGACAGTCTTTTCAATGAATGGTGTTAGGAAAACTGAGTATCTATATGCAGAAGAATGAAAATGGATCCTTATCTTACACCATACACAAAAATCAACTCAAAATAAAGACATAAGTATAAGACCTGAAACTATAAAACTCCTAGAAGGAAAAGCATAAGGGAAAAGCTCCTTGACATTGGACTTGACAATGATTTTTTTTGATATGACACCAAAAGCTCAGGCAACAAATGTAAAAATAAACAAGTGGGACTACATCAAACTAAAAAGCTTCTTCACAGTAAAGAAAACAATCAACAAAATGAAAAGGCAACCTATAGATTGGGAGAAAATATTTTAAAACCATGTATCTGATAAGGGATTAATATCCAAAATATACAAGGAACTTACACAACTCAATAGCAAAATAACAACCTGATTTTTTTAAAAAATGAGTAAAGGACTTTTCTAGACATTTTTCCATAAATAGCCAACAGGTGCATGAAAAGGTGTTTGATGTCACTAATCCTCAGGGAAATGCAAATCAAAACCACAATGAGATATTACCTCATGCCTCTTAAGATGGATATTATCAAAAAGATAAAAGAAAACAAGTGTTGGTAAATATCCAAAGAAAAACAAACACTCATAAAGTATTGGTGGGGGTGTAAAGTGGTATAGTCATTATGGAAGATGATATGCAGTTTCCTCAAAAACTTAAAACTTGGGGCACCTGAATGGCTCAGTTAGAAGAGCATGAGACTCTTGATTTCAGGGTGGTGAGTTCCAGTCCCACACTGGTGGAGAGATTACTAAAGAAATAAATAACTTAAAAAAAAAAAAAAAGACCTAAAACTAAATGACCATATAATCCAGCAATCCAAGGAAATGAAATCAGTACCTTGAAGAGGTATCTACAGAAGCACGTTCACTGCAGCATTACTCACAATCACCAAGACAGGGAAACAACTAAGGATCCACTGACAGATGAATGGATAAAGAAATTGTGTTATATGTATACATCTGACCACTGAACAACATGGGTTTGAACCTCTGTGTGGAATTTTTACTATAAATGGAGTAAACCTATTTTACTTATAATTTTCTTTTTTTAAAACTTTTTTAATGTCTTTATTTGTTTTTGAGGGAGAGAGAGAGAGTGCGAGCCAGGGAGGGGCAGAGAGAAAGGGAGACACAGAATCCAAAGCAGGCTCCAGGCTCTGAGCTGTCAGCACAGAGCCCGACACAGGGCTCGAACTCATGAACCACAAGATCATGATGTGAGCCAAAGTTGGACGCCCAACGGACTGAGCCACCAAGGCGCCCCACTTACGATTTTAATAACATTTTACACATAATAGGTGTTAAACGATTATGTTATCAATAAGGCTACCAGTCAACAGTATTTATTAGTGGTTAAGTTTTGGGAGTGAAAAGTTACATGAAGATTTTTGACCGTGCAGGGGTAGGAGCTTACAATGTTCCAGGGTTAACTGTCTGTAATATATAGCAGGCATCCTTAAAAAAAGATGGAGATCCTGCTATTTGGCAACAACATGGACAAACCTAGAGGACGTTAAGCTAAGGAAAATAAACCAGATGCACAAAGAAAATTATTATATGATCTGACTTTTATGTCATCAAATACATGCGCGGAGAAGAGAACTGTGGTTACAGGGGTAAGGAGGTACAAGAAATGGACAGGTGTTGGTCAAAGGATACAAAGTTGCAGTTGATCAGAATGAGTAAGTATAAAGATCTAACACAGAGCACCAAGACTCTAGTTAATAACACTGTACTGTATACTGGAAGGTTGCTAAAAAGAATGTAGGTATCAGGTGCTCTGCCCACAAAAAAAAGAAAAAGAAAAAAGAGAAAGTAACTATTTGAGGAGACAGCTATGTTAGTTTCACGATAGTAATCATTTCATGATGTATATGTATATCAAAGCATCATGTTTCACACCTTAATATAGTTTCATTT
Source organism: Leopardus geoffroyi (assembly GCF_018350155.1). Lineage (NCBI taxonomy): Eukaryota > Metazoa > Chordata > Mammalia > Carnivora > Felidae > Leopardus > Leopardus geoffroyi. The sequence goes on along the minus strand of NC_059329.1, from coordinate 58,738,493 downwards.
TTTAAAATAAGTAGATAAACCTCATAATAGAAAAGGATAGATTACATTATAATATTTCTTTTCTCTTTTAAATTAATATCTAGGGTCCTCTTCTAAGATTAAAAACTTGTAGGGGAGGCTACAGAAAACATTCTGTCAGTGAACAGCAAGCTATCAACACTGCACTTCATTGGTATATAAACTATAAATATAAATGTCAGATATTACCATCCCTAAAAATGAGGCAGGCTCACCCTTCCCCACTCCAGTTTTATCTTCTACTAGGTTTGGCTTGCTGAAAGTCAACCAGTATTTCTCCTCTTCATTCCAATGTAAGAAGAGAAGCAAAACTAGCTTTTAGTCTATGAAAATTCAAGTTTTATGAATCCCAGTACCAAATGAAGTCCTGAGAAACTAATTACAAATTTTATTAAAATTTTCCTCCGTGGTTTTTTTTTTTTTTTTTTTTTTTTTTTTTTTTTTTTTTTACTGCCAACACTCAAATTTCTGGAAATCTGAGCACTGATTCTCTTTCCAAGACAGTGAAAACCTACAGTTAAAGAAATGATGTCAGGTTTACCATACCCTCAAGTAATCCTTGATTAACGTAAGAAATCTTTTGGGATGCCTGGGTGGCTCAGTCAGTTAAGCATCCAACTTCAGCTCAGGTCATGATCTCACAGTTCATGAGTTCGAGCTCCGTGTCAGGCTCTCTGCTGACAGCTGAGAGCCCGGAGCCTGCTTCAGACTCAGTGTTTCCTCCTCTCTCTGTCCCTCCCATACTTATGCTCTGTCTCTCTCTGTCTCTCAATAATAAATAAACATTAAAAAAAAATTTTTTTTAAGACTATCTAACACTATCTAAGAAAGGGGGCACCTGGGTGGCTCAGTCAGTTTAGCATCCAACTTCGGCTCAGGTCACGATCTCACAGTTTGTGGGTTCAGGCTCCGTATTGGGCTCTCTGCTGTCAGCATGGAGCCCGCTGTGGATCTTCTGTCCCCTTCTCTGTCTGTCCCTCCCCCACGCACCTGTGCATGCTCTCTCAAAAATAAATAAACATTTTAAAAAAGACTAAGAAAGACTTTGAGTTAAGATCATATAATAAATTCATGTTTTCATGTATTATCTACCCATCCCACTCAAAACCTACAAATCAAATAAAAATACATTAATTTAAAAAAGAAAACAAACAAGACAAAAATAGACATTAAATGAAGTAACTATCTCCCTAGATCAAAAACACAAATTTGTAATCACAGTTAAAGTCAGAAACACACTAGACTCTTGGTTAAAAAGAAGGCAACAGGCAGAGGATTCTGGGAAGATGGTGGAGTAGGAAGCCCCAGGAATCTGTCTCCCCACCTAGAGGATAACTATTGCAGCAGAATCTGTCTGCTGTAACTATTTTGGAACTCTGGAGAGGCTGAAGGCTTGTAACTTCCAGGGGAAGATTTGGAAGAGTAAATTCTGGCTAATTTCAGTCAATTTCAGCTCTTAGCAGATTAGCAGCTATTCATCCTCCAGACACATGGCAAACAGCTGTGTACATGTTCCTGGAGAAGCTCGCACAGAGCTTGTGGAAACCAAGGCAGGCAAAAAGGACCCTCGCCTCCAAATATTGGAAATCTGTTAGATTGCTAACTGCTGCTTCTGATCACAGAGGTAGAGACAAAGAGGAAGGCAGCCATTTTGTTGTACCTCTCCCAAGTGTTGCAAACCCCTCTAAATGATTTACAGGAAATTTAAGGAAGTAGCACCCTTTTCCTCACCATTTTTTTTTTTTTTTTTGGCTTTTTTCCCTTTCAGAAGCTAGACTTTAACGACTAGAACATTCAAATAAATGACTAGATCATGACTAGAATATGCATATGCAGGAAAATTAGAAAGTGACCATGTATGGACAGGGAAAGCCTCAGGAAAAAAACTTGGTAAGACCTTGAGTTTACCTCTCAGGTCGATTCTCAGCACAGAGAGAGCCTATGACAATCAAAAAAACAAAAACTAAACCTTGAGTAAGGGGGAGAGGTCCAGAGTTTCATTATTAGACTAAAATGTCTCATGTTCAACAAAAAAATCACAGGGCATACAAAGAAAGTAAGGCTTGTTCATAGAAAAAAATTAAATCAACAGGAGCTATTCCCAAAAAAAGAACTTATAGTGTATAAACTAGACTAAGTCTTTAAAACAAGGGACTTACAAATGCTCAAAGAACTAAAGTATGGAGAAATTAAAACAATGTGTGAACAAAATGGAAATATCAATAAAGAAATAAAAAACCTAAAAAGAAACCAAAAACAAATTCTGGAGCTGAAAAGTATACAACTGAAATGAAAATTTCACTAGAGGGATTCAATAGCAAATTTGGGCAGGCAGAAGAAACATCAGTGAACTCAAAAATAGGACAATAGGGGCGCCTGGGTGGCACAGTCGGTTAAGAGTCCGACTTCAGCCAGGTCACGATCTCGCGGTCTGTGAGTTCGAGCCCCGCGTCAGGCTCTGGGCTGATGGCTCAGAGCCTGGAGCCTGTTTCCGATTCTGTGTCTCCCTCTCTCTCTGCCCCTCCCCCGTTCATGCTCTGTCTCTCTCTCTGTCCCAACAATAAATAAACGTTGAAAAAAAAAAATTAAAAAAAAAAAATAGGACAATAGAAATTATCAAGTCTGAGGAAGAGAAAGATTGGGGAAAAAAGTAAATAAAGCCTATGGAACCTGTGTGACACCATCAAGCAGACTAATATATGCATCATGTGAGTCCCAGAAGGAGAAGAGAGAATGGGACAGAGATTTGAAGAAATAATGCCTGAAAATCTCCCAAATTTGATGAATGACATATAAATATCCAAGAAGTTCAATGAATTCCAAGTAGGATACATCTCAAAGAGACCCACAATGAGACATATTATAATTAAACTGTCAAAAAACAAAGAGAGAAATTCCTGTAGGGGCACTTGGGTGGCTCAGTTGGTTGAGCATCTGACTCTTGATTTCGGCTCAAGTCATGATCCCAGGGTCATGGGATCAAGCTCTGCATCAGGCTCGGGACTGAGTGTGGAGCCTGCTTGAGAATCTCTCTCTCTACCTCTGCCCTTCTCCCTGACTCCTGCTCTCTAAAACAAAAAATAATAATAATAGTTTTTAAATGAATGAATGAATGAATGAAAAAGAAAGAATGCTAAGAGACTTCTCATCAAAAACTTTGAAGGCCAGAAGACAGTGGTTCTATATATTCAAAGTGCTAAAAGAAAAAACCTGTCAACTAAGAATTCTGTATCTGGCAAAACTGTCCCTCAAAATGAGGGAGAAATTAAAGACATTCTCAAGTAAACAAAAGCTCAGACAGTTTGTGAGCACTAGACCTGCCTTGCAGGAAATGCACAGGGGAGTCCTGCAGGGTGGAAGGAAGAGACACCAGATAGTAGCTTGAAGCTGTATGAAGAAATAAAGATCTCACTAAAGGTATATATATGGACAATTACAAAATACAGTACTATTGTAACAATGATTTGTAACTATACTTTGTTTTGTATATGATTTACATGACTGATACATTTAAAGAAAAAAATTATCAGCATAAAAGCAAGTATTAGTGTAACTTTGATTTGTAACTCAAATCCTGTTTTCTACATAATTTAAGAGACTAAATACATTTTGAAAATTACTTGTTTATATTTTGGGGCATTCAATGTATTAAAATGTCATTATGGGATATTAGCAAGTGAAAAGGGTGGGAATGGTGCCTTAAAAGAGCAGCTTTTCGGGGCGCCTGGGTGGCGCAGTCGGTTAAGTGTCCGACTTCAGCCAGGTCACGATCTCGCGGTCCGTGAGTTCGAGCCCCGCGTCGGGCTCTGGGCTGATGGCTCAGAGCCTGGAGCCTGTTTCCGATTCTGTGTCTCCCTCTCTCTCTGCCCCTCCCCCGTTCATGCTCTGTCTCTCTCTGTCCCCAAAATAAATAAACGTTGAAAAAAAAAAAATTTAAAAAAAAAAAAAAAAAAAAAAAAAAAAAAGAGCAGCTTTTCTATTACTGAAGTTAAGCTGGTAAAAATTCAGGTAGGAGTGTCATAACTTTAGGATGCTAAATGTAATTCCCTTGCTAATTACAAACACAATAGCTATAGAATATACATAAAAGGAAATGAGAAAGTAATTTAAACATTTCACTACAAAAAAATGAAATAAACACGAAAGATAGTAATTCAGAAAATAAGGAATGAAAAAGCTATAAGGCACACAGTAAACAAAGAGCACAATGACATAATTAAGTACTTATCAGTAATTACTTTAATAAATGGATTAAACACTCCAATAAAAAAACAGATTGGCATGGGTAAAAATACATGATCCAACTATATGTTGTCTACACAAGACTCACTTGAAATCCAAAGACATAAACAGGTTGAAGTAAAGTAAAAAGAAGATATTGCATGCATATAGCAACCAAAAGAGAGCTACACTAATATCAGACAAAATACATTTTAAGTCAAGAAAGGTCATGAGGCATGCCTGGGTGGCTCGGTTGGCTAAGCGTCCAATTCAATTTCTGCTCTGGTCATGATCTTACAGTTCATGGTTTCCAGCCCTGCACTGAGCTCTGTGCTGACAGTGCGGAGTCTGCTTGGGACTCTCTCTCTGTCTCTCTCTGCCCCCGCCCCTCCTCTATCTCAAAAATAAATAAACTCAAAAAAATAAATAAATAAATAAAGGTCACAAGACAAAGAGAACATCATACATTAATAAAAGTTTCAATACAATGAGAATACTTATTAATTATAAATGTTCATGTACCTAGTGAAAGATCATCAAAATATATGAAGCAATAACTGAGAGAACTAAAAGGAGAATTAGATACTTCAAATTAATAAAGACTTCAAAATCTCACTCACAAAAATAAACAGAACAACCAGATAGAATGTTAGGAAATAGAGAAAACTTAAACAACAACAAAATTAACTAGACCTAACAAATATAAACAGAACACTGTACCCAATAACAACAGAACACGCATTATTCCCAAGCACACATGGGACACTTTCCAAGAAAAACCATACATTAGAGGCCACCACAAATTGAAGTCTCAATAGGTTTTAAAAGATAGATATACAAAGTATCTTCCTTGTCAACAATGGGAAAGGTTAGAAATCAATAAAAAAAAAGAAAACTGAAAAATTCACAAAATTGTGTAAATGAAACATGCACTTTTTGAGAGAGAGAGAGAAAGAGCAAGCAGGGGACAGGGCAAAGAGAGAGGGAGAGAGAATCTTAAACAGGCTCCATGCCCAGGATGGAGCTCCATACAGGGCTCAATCTTACAACTGTGAGATCATCATCTGGGCCGAAATCAAGAGTCAGATGCTTAACCGACTGAGCCACCCTGGCACCCGAAATAACACATTTTTAAACAACCACTAGCTCAAAGAAGAAATCATAAGGCAAACTAGAAACTATCTAGAGAATAATGAAAATGAAAAACACAACATACTAAAAATTACGGGACACAGCAAAAGTGGTGCCAAAGGGAAAATGTTTTTTAGTTTGTTTTTAATGTTTATTTATTTTTAAGAGAGAGAGAGACAGACAGACTGACAGAGCACAAGCAGGGGAGGGGCAGAGAGAGAGGGAGACACAGAATTGAGAGCAGGCTCCAGGCTCTGAGCTGTTAGCTCTGTGCTGTTAGCACAGAGCCTGATGCAGGGCTCGAACCCATGAGCCCTCAAGCCGTGAGATCATGACCTGAACCAAAGTTGGCTGCTTAACCAACTGAGCCACCCAGCCACCCCTATAGCTATAAATGCACATATTAAAATACAAGAAAGATCTCAGATCAACAACCTAACTTTAGAACATAAGGAACAGAGACTCCGCATGCACTTTGGTCGTGGAGCAGCCTTGGGGGGTCTCCTCTGCAAAAGGGCTCCGTGGCCTAGCGTCCCTGTCCCTGCCACCCGTTATTGCACAATGAGCCCTGCAAGGGGTCACCTTGCGACAGGCCCACAAGCGACAGCATGGCAGTCATCTCCTCCAGCGGCTCACTCGTGGCCACCCACGACTATTACTGGCGTCTCCCCAAGGCCAACCGAGGTCACTGGTGGGCAAGCTTCTTTTTCAGAAAGTCCACTCTCCCATTCATGGATACAGTGTTGGAGTCCCCAGAGCGTTGGGAATCTCCCCAGGACTTCAGCAGCTCGATCACCTGAGACCTGGCTCTGGAAGCCATGAGGAAGCAGCCTGGTGGCCAGCCTGGCAAAGCCAACACCAGGCCCCAGTCCTGAGGGGCCCCTGTCAGGCTTCAGGAGGCTCTAGGCTCATCAGAGCCCCTCCCTTCCCTCTTTTCCCTCCCCTCCCCTCCTAGACTAGCTGGGCTGTGGCAGAAGTACTTGGGTTCTTTTACATCAAAATAACAAAACACCAAAAAGGAAGTTGAGAGAATGCCATTTTTTACTACCCAAGCCACAGGCAAGCCTTCCCAACACCCTGTAACCATGTGCCTTGCACCAAGTGGAAAATAAACCAAGCAGCCAGTAGCCCTGGTGGGCGGAGGGGAATATAAGGAACAGAAAAAAAAGAACAAACTAAACCCGAAGCTAGCAGAGGGAAGAAAATAATCAAGATTAGAGCAGACAGGGCACCTGGGTGGCTCAGTCGGTTAACATCCAACTTCAACTCAGGTCATGATCTCACAGCTCAAAGGCTTATAAGTTTGAGCCCCACAGTCAGGCTCTGTGCTGACAGCTCAGAACCTGGAGCCTGCTTTGGATTCTGTGTCTCCCTCTCTCTGCTCCTCCCCCCCGCTCAGGCTCCTATCTCTGTCTGTCTGTCTGTCTCTCTCAAAAATAGACATTAAGAGATTTAAAAATAAATAAATAAAATTAAGAATCAACATAAACACAGAAAATAATCCTCAATCTGCTCTCCAGATAGTTATCCTCATTGTTCTACGGGAAGAGACTGGTAGAACAAAAAGCTCCAAGTATATAGTCCACCATTTCAAACAATTTTGCCAATCTTCTGTAACAGCAATGGCCAGAAAGCTAACTGCACAAGGCTAAATTAAGTTACATTTTAAATTTCTATGCTGATGAAATTTACCAAAAAAGAATCCCACCACATACACATAACACTAACTTCTTGGGTAGTATGCCCAATTCTTCATAAACTTCTTTCTCAAAAGAATAAAAATAGCAAATACTTTAGGCGCAACAGTGTGTCACCACAGGCTATTTGACAGGGTGTCCATATTTGTTCTGTTTGTCCTCAGGCAAGGAACCGCCCTTAAAGTCCACAATCTTTTCCTGCTCCTTCTCTCTAGCCACAGTAACCTTTTGTATCCTTCTTTCACTAGCAGCATTCTGCCAAAGACTACAGGAAATAAATTAATACACAGAACTTGCCTTTAGCATTTTCAGTTTGAATACTGCAAATGATTTTACCAACACCTCAAGTGGTAAGTTAAATGCAGTCAAAAGCCAGACTTGATTTTACCCTAATATTTAAGGTTGTTTAGTGACTCTTACATGGCTTCTGTGTTTTCAGAGATTCATTTCTTCTGTTTGGATAAATAGATATGCAACACATCTGTTATTTCTGGAGAATTACAAAGTGAATTTCACAAACCAGGCTTAAAAATAAAGCATTAATACTCTTGTAGGAAACTGAAAGTACCAAGAAACTTGAAAAAGTTTATTGCTCAAATCCCTTTAGATGTAAGTAAGGTTATGCAATATGATTGTCTTTCCTTCTTCTAACATCCCCCTAAAAATGTATTACAGGTTTACTGTGCATATGTTTAAGGTACGTTTTTCAAATTGCTGTCATATGATCAATCCATCTGAATTATTTTCCTTTATAATATTTCTCTATTGGGGTGGCTTATCTGTAATGCTCTCTATATTTCACAAATTATATTCAACCTTTTGGCCAATCAATCCTTTGCACAGAGGATGACAAAATTATGCAACTAGTAATATAATTCTGTAGAGATCATTCTTTTCCAATTGGTTATAATGCCATATCAGTGCCTTTGAAGGAAAAGAAATTAATATATTTAATTGGAAGACAACACACTGATAGAACGTAAGCTCTCTAAGCTTTAGGACTTTTTTGGGTAGTGTCACAGTACCTAGAAGAGTGTTTGATAAATATTTCTCAACATGTGGAAACTGGTATATCTTTTAAAAACCTTCTAATTTAAAAATAGTACTTTATAAAAAAATTAAATGTGGTGAATCCTTCTAGTACATAGATTCTCTTAATATCTAACTAAAGAAATAACAACATTCACAAGATTGAGCTCCTGACAGAGGCAAACCACCAGACTAAAATATTAAAAAGGAACCAAAACACGACCACCATACTTTTAAAGGCTGTTTTAACATTGAAACTGATAGAGGAGATTGAAAGTGCTCAAATAAGGGTACCTGTGTGGCTCAGTCGATTAAGCTCTTGATTTCAGCTCAGGTCATGATCTCACGCTAAGATGGAGATAGTGGCATGGGGCTCTGTGCTGGTCGAGGAGCCTACTTAAGATTCTCTCTCTCCTTCTACCCCTCCCCTGCTTGCATTCTCTCATATGCACATGTGTGCTCTCTCTCAAAAATAAAAAAAATTAAAGGGGCACCTGGGTGACTCAGTCAGTTAAGAGCCAATTTCAGCTCAGGTCATGCTCTCACAGTTCCTGACTTCAAGCTCCTGTACCGGGCTCTGTGCTGACAGCTGGAAGCCTGGAGCCTGCTTTGGATCCTGTGTCTCCCTCTCTCTCTGTCCCTCCCCTGCTTGCACTCTGTCTCTCTCTCTCTCTCAAAAATAAAATAAACACTAAAAATTTTTTTAAATAAATTAAATTAAAAAATTAAAATACATACATAAATACATAAATAAAATAAAAGTGCCTATATAAATTCCAATTCCATTTCTTTTTGTGGTAGTCTTGACCATTTCTTTTTGTGGTAGGTCATGTACCAACAACAAATAATAGAAAAACTATGGAATTTTCTGAAAAGGAAGGCTGTAACAGTGTCATTACCAAAATTATCATTAGACAATTGGTAACAAAGATGTTTTACATACTTTCAATTTAACAAGTACCAGACTCTCTAAAGGAAATTCCCACAATAAGGGCAAATTATAATTTTCAGTTGATTTTTAAATTTTGTTTTTTAATTTTATTTTAGATGTTTATTTATTTTTGAGAGAGAGAGAGCATGCGCACATGTGATCAAGGGAGAGGGATAGAGGAAAAGGGAGAGAGGGGATCTTAAGCAGGCTCCTCGACCAGCAGAGCCAGATGCAGAGCAGAGCTCAATACCACGACCCTGGGATCATGATCCAAGCCAAATCAAGAGTCGGATTAACTCAACTGACTGAGGCACCCCTCAGTTGATTTTTAAATGCATCTACATGTAATGGTTAAGAACATATATTGGCTTTTACATTAGTGCTTAATCTGAAATGTAAAAGTTAAAATTAAATTCTCAAATGTTTGATTTTCCTCCAATTATGCCTTGCCAAAACTTTAACATAACAAAACTTCATTTCTTAGAGCACCAGAAATATGTAATATAGCAAAAAAAAAAAAAAAAAAAAAAAAAAAAAAACATAGCTTGAGACAATTTTGAAAATAAAAGACAAAAACCTATCATCATTATTATAGATTCAATCAGGCTTGAAAAATGGTAGTATTAGTGATGTTGCATTCTAATCTATCCAAGTCACTAAGAGAAACTATAAAATCTTATCAGGCCCAACATCACCTACATAGTATTTCTGCTCATATTTAATGTAAAGCTAATCATGAAGGAAAGAAACAAAAAATCCCAAATATAAAAAATTCCAAATACAAAAAAGCATTTTATAATACAAATGACCAGACTTATCAAAGAGTTAATGTTATGAAAAACAAAAAAAGTGGAGGAAATATTCTAAATAAAATCAAGAAACATTATCTACCAAATGCAATGTGCAAACCTTAACTGGATCTTGGGAAAACTGCTTTTGACATTTCGAGAATAAATGAGGAAATCTGAATATAAACTACATATTTGATATTACAGAATTATTATTCATTATCTTTGATGTGATGATGACATTATATTTTGAAAAATGGTCTTGTTCTCAGAAGATGCAAAGTGAAATATGTAGAAGAGAAGGATGATGACTGAAACTTACTCTCAATCCAGCTTAGAAAAAAAATGTGTACTGACATTAATACAGCAAAATGTTAGTAACTAGGTTAATACAGAGGCAATTAGAGATGCCTGGGTGGCTCAGTCAGTTAAAGGTCCGGCTCTTAGTTTCAACCCAGGTCATGATCTCATGGTTTTGTGAGTTCAACCCCTGCATCAGGCTCTGTGCTGACAGTGTGGAGCCTGCTTGAGATTCTTGGTCTCCCTCTCCCACTGTTCCTCCCCAACTCATGCTGTCTCTGTCTCTCTCAAAATAAATAAATAAACTTAAAAATATTGAGAGGCAATTAACATTATTCTTCAGTATATAATTCTTTCAACATTTCTGTAGATTTGCAGTTTCTCCAAACAAAAGATTAAAGGAAAATATCTTCATATTTCTATTCAATTCAGTAAAAAAATTCCAAAATCTAAAATCAGTTAACACAATGGAAATTTTTGTAAATCTCTTATGGCTTAAAGTAGTAACTGTTAACTGATTCTTGTTAGAAATACATTTTAGATAACTTGGGTTATAAAGCAAATTTCAATAAAGTCAACCCTACCGCATGGATTTATATTATAAAATCTGAATTATTGTTGTATTTTTAAAGACTTTAAAAAAATTTTTAAGACTTCAAGAGATAGTTGTTTAAAAATTCTGGCATAATAAAATAGTTAAGTAGTTGTTTTAACGAAACAGTAGATGTTCTCATAGTAGGAGAATTTTTACAATGCTTCCCAAAGGCAAGAAGATCCTCCCATTACTTTATCTCATACTATTTCCCAGAGACGTAGGACTTGGGATATCTAATACTACATGTGCAAAGGCCCACAAATTTAATTCATCACCCTCTTTATACTAGGGAAATCCATTATTTAACAAAGCTAGGTTACAACAATTTACAGAGATTAGGAAAACTAAGACAGTAAAACAATAAAGACCATCTTATCCAGGTACACATAGACTGAGAAGCAGTTTCATACTCATTAGCATATCTGTGTAGCCTGAAAAGAATGGAAGGGAGAATGGTCATCATTTTCCTTTCAAAAATGAAGGAAGAAAAAAAAGTCAGGGAAGTAATTTTCCCAGTTCATTAATTTGATTTATTTCAGATAGAAAATTTCTTCCTTTGAATTAGTGTCCCATTTCTTGTCCATAAATTGAAAAATATGTAGCCAGTGGCTATAGCAATACATACAAATAAAGTATTTAGATATCTACTCCCATACAGCGCCCCCCCCAAAATCAAGACAAAAGCCCAATATGAATATTATATATATATAATGTTATGAATATTTTATTTTGCAACATATTCCTCAGGTGACAAAAGAAAAAAGCCAGTAGGAGCATCCTTCCTTAATGTCCCCCCCACCATTTCAACTTTTCTTCAAACAATGAAATCTCTACATAGCCTGAATAAAAAAAGAAGACAACTAATCAATTCTATTAAGATACATATTTTTTAGGGGCACCTGAGTGGTTCAGATGGTTAAGCATCCAACTTCAGCTCAGGTCATGATCTCGCAGTTTGTGGGTTTGAGCCCTGAGTCAAGTTCTATCCTGACAGCTCAGAGCCTGGAGCCCACTTCAGATTCTGTGTCTCCCTCTTTCTCCCCTCCCTTGCTTGTGCTCTGTCTCTCTCTCTCTCTCTCAAAAACGAATTAACATTTAAAAAAAATTTTTTAAGATACGTATTTTTTTAGGGGCGCCTGGGTGGCTCAGTTGGTTAAGCATCCGACTTCAGCTCAGGTCATGATGTCGCGGTTAATGAGTTTCAGCCCCGCATCAGGCTCTGTGTGCTGATAGCTCAGAGCCTGGAGCCTGCTTTGGATTCTGTGTCTCCTCTCTTTGCCCCTCTTCTGCTCACACTCTGTCTCTCTCTCTCAAAAACTAAACAAACATTTAAAAAATTTTTTAAATAAAAAAAGATACATATTTTTTTAAGCATTTTAAGATCTCTGAAATCAGGGCATATCTAACCATTGACAACATGTCACAACTGCAGTCAGCATACATGAGCGAGCACAGGGGAAGAACAGAGAGACAAAGAGAGAAAGAATCCCAAGCACTTGGGGCTTGAACCCAAGAACCCCAAGATCATGACCTGAGCCAAAATCTAGAGTCAGATGCCCCCAAAAGCAAAGTTTTAAATCAACTACAGCTCTCATTCACAACTGGTACAAGTGTAAATAACAATAATCACTTTAGAAAAGCATTTCAAAAAATCTTCCAAAGTTAAATACATATGACACAGCAAATCCACTCATTAGTTATATACCCAATAGACTACATTCAGTCACCAAAAGACACATACAAGAATGTTCACAGTTCACAGTGGCAAAATGATCACAGCCATGATAATGGCTATAATCAGAAAGATGGGTGCTTGGGTGGCTCAGTCATTTAAGCATCGGACACTTGATTTCAGCTCAGGTCATGATCTCACAGTTTGCAAGACTGAGCCCCAAGATAAGCTCTGCACTGATGGTATGGAGCCTGCTTGGGGTTCTCTCTCTCCCTCTTTCTGCCCCTCCCCTTCTCATTATCTCTCTCTCTCTCTCTCTCTCTCTCTCAAAATAAACAAACTTTAAAAAGAAAGACAATGAGAAGTATTGGCAAGAACATGGATGAATTAGAACCTTCATACACTGCTGATGGTAGTGCAAATTATACAGCCAATATAGAACTAACAGTTTGACTATTTCTTTAAAAAGTTAAAAATAAACTTACCAAAATGACCTGGCAATTCCAGTTCTAGGTATACACTCAAGAATATGAAAACATAGGTCCAATTAAAGATTACTATGTGAATGTCTATAGCAGCATTATACATAATAGCCCAAACTAGAAACAATCCGAGTACCTACCAATTAGTGAATGGATAAACAAATGTACTGTGTGTGTGTGTGTGTGTGTGTGTGTGTGTGTGTGCATCCCTACCATGGAATATTATTCACCAGTAAAAGGAATGAGTTACTGATACATGATAAAACATGTATGAACTTCAAAAACATTTGGAAAAAAAAATTTCCTAAGCGAAAGCCAGACAAGACTGTATTTTGTAGGAGTATATTTTTCTGAAATGTCCAGAAAAGGCAAATTTATAGAGCCATAAAGCTGACGGTTGCCTTGGGCAACAGAGATTGACTACAAACAAGTACAGAAAACTTGGATTCGCGGAAATATTCTAAAACTGAACTGTGCTCATGATTGCATAAATCTATAAATTTGCAAAAAAAAAAACACATTTAATTACAAATGGATGATTTTCTTTTTAATGTTTGTTTATTTTCAAGAAAGCACGCGGGCATTTTGGGGGGTGTACAGACAGACAGGGAGACACAGAATCTGAAGCAGGCGCCAGGCTCCAAGCTGTCAGCACAGAGCCCAACACAGGGCTCAAACTCACAAACTGCCAGATCATGACCTGAGCCGGACACCCAACCAACCGAGCCACCCAGGTGCCCCACAAACAGATGATTTTCAATGATACATAAATTATGCCTCTCAGAAGTATTTTTAAAAAGTAACTAGCAAGGGACAGCAAGCAGGAAGCTATAAATGAAATGTTTGGTGATGTAGGTAATAGCTATGGCTGCGTTACAGCTAATAAGAATTCAGTGTTCTAATTCTTACTTTCATATACGCTTGAAAATTTTTCATAATGAAAACTTTTCTTAAATAAGAAAACAAATAACTTTTTTTAAATTAGCAGATTTGAAAACTTCACCAAAAATGTACCAATATGTATTGCAAGTATGTACCAATAGCAAATAAATGCATGAAAATGATGCTTATTAACATTATTAACTGTTATGTAAAAGCAAATTAGAACTACAATAAATATCACTATGAACCTATTACAATATCTGAAATTGAAAAGACTATATGCAGTGTTGGGGACGATGCAGAGCAACTGATAACTCTCATATACTGCTGATGGGAACATAAAATAGTACAATGTCTTTGGAAACAGTTTGGCAGTTATTTAAGAAAGACCCAGCCATTATACTCCAATGTATTTACCAAAGAAAAATGAAACCATTTCATACACAAAAATGTTCATAGTAGCTTTATTTCTAATATCTAAAAATAGAAACAACTCAAATATCCATCAAGAGGTGAATGCATAGGGGCACCCGGGTGGCTCAGTCGCTTAAGGGTCTAACTCTTGACTTTGGCTCAGGTCATGATCTCATGGTTCCTGAGTTCAAGCCCTGTGTGGGGCTCCGTGCTGCTGGTGCAGAGCCTGCTTGGGACTCTCTCTCCCTCTCCCTTTTTCTCTGTACCTCCCACGCACACATACACTTTCTCTCTTTCTCTCTCTCTCTCAAAAGAAATAAACTTAAAAAAAAAAAAGTGATGGATAAACAAATTGTGGAAATCCATACAATACTACTCAGCAAAAAAGAGAAATGAACTACTGATACAACATAACTGAAATAATTATGCAATAATTGTAAATAATTATGCTGATGAAAGAAGCCAAACAAAAAAGAGTACATATAATTCTACTTATATGGAATTAAACTTCTAAAAAATGCAAACTCATCTATAGTGATAGAAAGTAGATTAGAGATTGCCTGAGTAATAATGGGGGAAAGATGACTACTGAAGAGTGAGTGAAAGGGAAGGATTATAATGAGACATTATAATCTTTTGATAGCTATAGACATGTTCTTATCTTGATTGTGATGATAGTTTCACGTGGTATATAATTCAATAAGGCTGTATAAGAAAACAGTATAGTGAATACTTGTGTAAGAGTGAGGGCAGTAAAGGGGGAGCACAAGAGGGATTTTTGGGGTGGTGTTAATATTCTGTTCTTTTTTTTTTTTTTTTTTTTGAGAGAGAGAGCATGCATGAGTGTGGGAAAGGGTCAGGGAGAGAGAGAGAGAAAGAGAGAGAGAGAGAGAATATCCCAAGCAGCCTCCACACCCAACACAGAGCCTGAAGCAGGGCTTGATCCCACGACAGGATCATGACCTGAGCTGAAATCAAGAGTCAGACACTCAAATGACTAAGCCATCCAGGTTCTGTTTCTTGACCAGGGTACTGGCTATAGAGGTGTGTTCACTGAAAATTCATGGAGCTGTGCACTTAGGATCTACACATTTTTCTGTATGCATATTATACATCAATTTTTAAATGGCTTATTAAAAATATGATATTATTATACATTCAACAGAATGTATACTTTTTGGGGCACCTAGGTAGCTCAGTCGGTTAAGCATCCGACTTCAGCTGAGGTCATGACTGTGCGGTTCCTGAATTTGAGCCCCACGTCCGGCTCTGTGGCTCTGTGCTGACATTAAATAAACATTAAAAATTAAAAAGAATGTTACTTTTTAATTTCAGACAATACCAATTCTTGGCAAAGATGTGGAGCAACTGAAACTTTCATACATTGCTGCTAAGCATGTAAACTGGTAAAATCGCTTTCGAAAACTAGCTATAACTACTTAAGTGCTAATATACATATATACCTGGTGACCCAGTATATACCTAGTTCTACACCTAGGTATACCTAACAGATATGAATCTACATATCCAACATACATGAAGCTCAAAACTTAATGCTGAATGAAAGAAATCAGAAGAGTACATAGTACATGATATTATTTAATTTAAATTCAAAAACAGTAAGAAATCCAAAGTAACAATTATTCTGATAAGAATCAGTGTACTGGTTACCACTGGAAGGTAGGAGTAATAACTGCTTCTGGGACCCTGGTAATGTTCTACATCTTAATCTGAATAGTAGTTACAAGACTGTGTTCACTTCATAAAAATTTATCAGACAGTATACTGAATATTTATCCATCTTACTGTATATGTATAATATTTCAATTTCTAAATCTTTAAGCAACATGGGGCTTGAACTCATGACCCCGAGATCAAGGGTTGCATGCTCCACAACTAAGGTAGCCAAGCACCCCATTTCCATTTTTAAGATCTACTCCCCCAAATTTCAACTCTATACTGACCCAGAGAAGGAAAGAAAAAGAAATAATTTAAATAGTCCAGCTGTCCTCTATGACCACACCCTATCACCAATGAGAGTTATGTCCTCAGAGAGCAAATGCAAATAATAAGCCTGACATAATCAGTGTAAACTGGCAAAATCCACAGACAGAATGTCAGTCATTTCAGGGGTTTCTCTTCTATTGACAAGAAGTAAAAACACTGTTGAGGCGACTAAAAAAAGAGTGTAGAGATAGCTTTGTCTATATCCACAAGAAATGAATTGAAAAATTAACTGGAAAAACATTGAAGAGTAAGAACTGAGAAAAATCATCTGAAATGAAAATATGACAAATAACAAGAAGAATCAGCACCCTGACTCTCCATAAATGCTCAAATGTCCCAATCAGAGAGATACTGAAACATTTTAATTTCTGAATATTATTACATGAAATTTTGAACTATATATTATTAGGTGCCATATACCATTTATGCATTATTATATAGAACTGTATAAACAAAACCAGGTAAAATTTACTTAAAAGACATTTAAAGAAAATTTTCAAGAATAAATTAGACTGCTTTCTAAACGCAATTCTACTTTACTATATAAACACATATATACACAAAAAGTACATACATCTACATATAAATATCATAAATATGTTATAAACACATTTACAAACACACATAAAAACACATATATGCCCTTAATTGAACAAAAGATAGAAATCTAAATATATCACTTAGAGTGAGAAAAATAACAAAGCCACTAAAATAGTGCTGTATTACATTGGAAAGGGTAGGCCAAAAAGGAATGGCTTAGGAAGCTAATTTCTCATTTATTATAAGAAGTAATCCAGCAATAATGTCTAGAGTTGACAAATCATGAATCAGTTATAAGCACATTATTTAAAGATATGGAAATGATCACCAGGAGAACCAAAACAGTTGTCTACCTTTAGTCTTTTCTCCGAGGGTGGTGACTGCAATTGGGACAAAGGACTGCTGATTTTCATACAATTTAATGTACTGTCTTATATTTTTAACCATGAACCTATCCTACTTATTTTATTGTTAAATTTTTGCATCAGGTTACAGAAGAATAGATCACACAAAAATTTTCCACTTCATATAAATTTTAAGAACAGATCATATACTTTGATCCCAGGGGAAACATATCTGTAAAGGGCATGATAACTGTCCCTATTTCACAGGTTTATTGAGAGGATTAAACCAGATAACATAATGTAAAATAATCAGCAAAGTGCCTGGCACAAGGATTCAATAAATTTTACCCATCATTACTAATACTTCCTATATAAGCATAGAATAAGGTTCAACACTAATTACTAGAACTGATGCTAATTCATTATGTGAAACACCTGATTAATAACCACTCAATAACTAACAACTGAATTAATGAATCTATCTAGTTTTCAAGAAACGGATAATTATCTAAGACTATCAAATAAAACACAGTTACCTTGTTAACTACAATGAAATCAGAGTAAAAATTAAAATCAAAATCTGACAAAACACAAAAAAAATCATATCCCAATTTCACTATTTATAAGAATAACAACAGCAGCCATAAGTAGTTACCCTGTACAGCATTTCCTTCTAATGCTTTCCTGTATTTTTAAATTTTGTTTCACATACAACTTTTATAATTTTGGGAGTGGGAGGAGATCGATTTTAGAATTCTATTCCACAAAGAAAGCAATTGCTTACAAGGGCCAAAATTTCTAAATCATGTCATACTATTTTTGTACGAGGAAAGGTAATTATTATTTCTTACATATCTATAAAATGATATATCAACATAATTTTTTCTTGGCACATTTAGTTATCTGGAAGCAATTAAGATTCTAATTAAAATAAAAGAATGAAAAGGGGTGCCTGGGTGGCTCAGTTGGTTGAGCGTCTGACTTCAGCTCAGGTCACGATCTCATAGTTCATGAGTTCAAGCCCTACATCGGGCTCTGTGCTGACAGCTCGGGGCCTGGAGCCTGCTTCAGATTCTGTGTCTCCCTCTCTCTCTGCCCTTCCCCCATTCATGTGCTGTCTCTCTCAAAAATAAATAAACATTTTTTTTAATTTAAATAAATAAATAAAAGAATGAAATGCTTAAATTTCCCTAGAAATAGAACTATGTCATCCATTCAAAGTACATGATTCTCTGTCAATAGGGACCTAAATAAATGCCCAACTGAACAAAATAAACCTTCCATAAGACTGCAAAGAATAGGATATGTAAGAGAATGAATATACAGCTGACACTTGAACAATGCAGCAATTAGGGATGCCAACCCCTGATGTAGTCAAAAATTCCCATATAACTTTTGACTCCCTAAAACTTTAACCACTAATTGCTACTATTGACCAGAAGACTTACTGATAACATAAGCAATTAGCATATATTTTATGTTATATTATATACTGTATTTTTTTTCTTCTTTTTTTTTTTTTTTAATTTTTTTTTTTTTTTTTCAACGTTTATTTATTTTTGGGACAGAGAGAGACAGAGCATGAATGGGGGAGGGGCAGAGAGAGAGGGAGACACAGAATCGGAAACAGGCTCCAGGCTCTGAGCCATCAGCCCAGAGCCCGACGCGGGGCTCGAACTCACGGACCACGAGATCGTGACCTGGCTGAAGTCGGACGCTTAACCGACTGCGCCACCCAGGCGCCCCAATATACTGTATTTTTACAATAAAGTAAGCTAGAGAAAAGAAGCTGTTATTAAGAAAACTATGAGGAAGAGAACATACATTTACAGTACTGTACATATATTTATCCAAAAAAACCCCACATATTGGTGGACAATCATAGTTCAAGCCCATGTTGTTCGAGAGTCACCTATATATACTTACAAAGTATATGCATTATTATTTATATTTGTAAATACCTTACAACTGCTATAAATATTATCTTCTCTCCAAAAGTTCATAACCTTCATTGTAGTAAGGAGCAACTTAGCTCCTCATCTAGAGATTCAAATGGAGTAAAGAGAGAATCAAAGTGAGATAGTCAGAAATAAGAAGAAAAACAGGATGCAGGGATAACAAGTTTCTCTCTAATGAGTATATCTGCCTTTAAGCCAAAGAAGAGGTATACCTAGAATGGTCACCTCAATTTCCAAGCTTACCTGTGCATACTCTCTTTCAATAGCAGCCTTCTTCTGACTGAATGTCCTAAAAACACAAATAAAAATTCATTAGCAGAAGTATAACAATAATTTTATGTAAATTTATCAACACATCCTCAGATACTACCCAGTAAAAACTGTGTTCAGGGAAAGGACAATATTTTATTCATCTTATGTCCTAGGAACACTGCTGACAAAAGGCTCTGAACTCAGAAAAACTACATTCAAATTCTGGCTCTACCACTTAGTAGCCCTATGATCTTGGTCAAGTCACTTGACTTCTCTGTGCCTCAAAATGGGGATAGTTGTGGGGCGCCTGGGTGGCGCAGTCGGTTAAGCGTCCGACTTCAGCCAGGTCACGATCTCGCGGTCCGTGAGTTCGAGCCCCGCGTCGGGCTCTGGGCTGATGGCTCAGAGCCTGGAGCCTGTTTCCGATTCTGTGTCTCCCTCTCTCTCTGCCCCTCCCCCGTTCATGCTCTGCCTCTCTCTGTCCCAAAAATAAATAAACGTTGAAAAAAAAAATTTAAAAAAAAAAAAAAAAAATGGGGATAGTTGTAACAGCACCCATGTCAAATGATAGAGTAAAATTTAGTTATTTAAAATATATTAAGTGCTTGGGGCGCCTGGGTGGCTCAGTCGGTTAAGCACCCAATTCTGGTTTTTGGCTCACAGTTCATGAGTTCAAGCCCTACATTAGGCTCTGCGCTCACAGTGCAGAGCCTACTTGGGATTCTCTCTGTCTCTCTCCCCCTCTCCCTGCCCTCTCCCTCCCACTCTCTCTCTCTCAAAAATAAATTAAAAAAAAATATATATATATATACATATATATATGTATGTATATATGTTATCTTCTCACCTATCATAAATACCCAGGCAGAAGAAACTAAAATGAACTAGCTTATACTTTCATCATTAAAAAATCTGAAAACTGGGGCACTTCGGTGGCTTTTAGTCAGTTAAGTGTCTGACTCTTGATTTCAGCTCAGGTCAGTAATCCCAGGGTCGTGGGACTGAGCCTTGCATCAGGCTCTGCCCTGGGATTGAGGCTCTCCCCACCTGTGCTCACTCGCTCTCAAAAAAAAAAAAAAAAAAAAAAAAAAAAAAAAAAAATCTGAAAACTTACTCATATTTTGAAGGAGGTAGTATTTTCTAATATTTCACAAAACATGAAAGCAAACATTTAAGCTATTTATTCAGTAGTAGTATTCATTTAGCATTCAGTGTTTATTTATTTAGCTTGAAAGCCTAGATGTAACTCATCTTAAAATAAGGATATTCAAGTGAAGTCTCCAAGAAAATGGGAACTCTTATTCTGAATGTGCGTATCAATTAATTTTAAAATTCTCGGTGGATTTTTAACTGTTATGAAACAATTACATGTCTGCTAAGTAATTTTCTGTTCTAAAGAAAGAAAACAAATCCAAGTTGACAACTATTCAAAATCAACATCATTAATATTAGAAACCTATTTGTTATAATTCACAGTATCAAGAGAGAACAAAAAAATCTTCTCATAATCTCCATAGAAGATGAAAAGGCATTTGTTAAAATTCAACATCAGTTTCTCATAAACATCTTTAAAAATATTAATGGATGCTATAATTAAACAGATGGACAAGAACAAGCGATGGCAAAGACGTAGAGAAATTAGAACTCTCATACAATGCTGGTAGGAATATAAAATGATGCAGCTGCTTTAGAAAATCATAGTGTAGGAGTTCCTCAAAAGGTTAAACATACAGTTACCATATTGACCCAGCAGTTCTATTCCTAGGTACATACCCAAGAAAACTTGTCTATATAAAAACTTGTAAACAAATGTTTCATAGCAACATTATTCATAATAGCCAGAAAGTGGAATCAACCCAAAAGTCCATTAACTGGTGAACAGATAAATAAGATGTGCTATATCATATGATAGAATATTATTCAAAAAAGGAATGAAATATTGATACATGATACAGTATGGATGAACCTGGAAAACACTATGCTAAGAAGCCACATAAAAGGACACATATTACATGATTTCATTTATACAGAATGTCCCAGAATAAGCAAGCCTACAGAGACATAAAGTAGGTTAGTGGTTGCCAAAGGTTGGAGAGTTGAGATAAGTTTGCCATATTTCAAAAGCATTTTTCTTTTACCTAAATAGGTTGATTATAAAGTTCACATGGAAAAAATGAACACTTAAGAACAGTTATTAAGATTCTGAGGGGCGCCTGGGTGGCACAGTCGGTTAAGCGTCCGACTTCAGCCAGGTCACCATCTCGCGGTCCGTGAGTTCGAGCCCCGCGTCGGGCTCTGGGCTGATGGCTCAGAGCCTGGAGCCTGTTTCCGATTCTGTGTCTCCCTCTCTCTCTGCCCCTCCCCCGTTCATGCTCTGTCTCTCTCTGTCCCAAAAATGAATAAACGTTGAAAAAAAAAATTAAAAAAAAAAAAAAAAAGATTCTGAGAAAGAGTATTTCAAAAGACCTACCTTCACCACATAATAAAAACTAATTTAATAAGGTGGCAATAATTAAGATAGCTTAGTAATGGAACATGAATAAACAGAAAGATAATGAAACAGAAGTCAGAAATGCACCTAAATACACAAAAATTTAGTAACTGAAAAAGAAGACATTTTGATTCAAAGGAGAAAACATGGATTACTTAGTAAATTCTACTGCGTCAACTTTACAAGAAGACGCAATGTTAAGTAAACAGAAAAGTTACAGATTAATGTATATATAGTATACTATCTTTTTACATGAAAATGTTTACCCATATATGCTGTATTATAATTACAATACTACTCCATTACAACACAGATGGTCCCCAACTTGCAATGGTTCGACTTACAATTTTTCGACTTTACAATGGTGCAAAAGTGATATGCATTCAGTAGAAACCGAACTTCAAATTTTAAATTTTGATCTTTTCCTGGGCCAGCACAAAACTCTCCACTGTTGTGCAAGGCAGCATCAGTGCGCCCCAGCTCCCAGTCAGCCACGCAATCACAATGGTAAACACCTTACTTATAACCAACCATTCTATACCCATACAACAATTCTGGTTTTCGCTTTCAATACAGTAGTCAATAAATTACATGAGATTGTCAACACTTTGTTATAAAATAAGCTTTGCGTTAAATTATTCTGCCCAACTGTATGCTAATCTAAGTGTTCTGAGCACGTTTAAGGTAGGCTAAGCTAAGCTATGATGTTTTGTAGGTTAGGTATACAAAATGCATTTTTGACCTAATGTCATTATTTTAAACTTTCAATGAGTTTATCAAAACATAACCCCACTGTAAGTCAAGGAAGATCTGTAGTCCCTTAAATGAAAAACTATTCTGTGGAAAAATGCCTACTGTGGCTCCCTAGGAAATCACTGTGATAGAATTCTCTGAAATATTAACAAGAAACTGACTTGACAATGGCTCCATATGAAGAAAGGAACTGGTGTTAGAAGACCTTTTACTGCATTGTTTGTGTTATTTGAATTCATACCATGTGGATGTGTATATATTTTTGAGGTGAAATTTATATGACATACAACTAATAATTTTAAAAAATGTTTTTAACATTTATTTATTTTTGAGAGACAAAGAGAGACCGAGCATGAGCTGGAAAGGGGCAGAGAGAGAGAGGGAGACACAGAATCAGAAGCAGGCTCCAGGATCCAAGCTGTCAGCACAGAGCCCGATGCAGGGCTCCAACTCACCAACCACGAGATCATAACCGAATGAGCCACCCAGGCACCCCACAATTAACCAGTTTAAAGTGTTCAGTTAAAAAAATAAATAAAAGAAAATAAATAAAAATTAAATACATAAATAAATAATAAAGTGTTCAGTTCAACAGCATTTCATGTGTTCACAGTATGCAACTACCACCTCTACCCACTTTCAAAACCTTTTCATTACTCCAGAACACTCCATATTCATTAAGTAATCACTCTCTCCATTCCCCCTCCTTTTATCCCTGGCAAAAAGTAATATATTTTTCTGCCTCTATTACATATTTGCCTATTCTGGAGATTTCATATAAAAGGAATCATACATGACCCTTTGACTGACTTCTTTCACTTAGTATGTTTCCAAGGTCCAAGTTGTAGAAGGTATCAATACTCTATTACCTTTTGTGACTGAATTATTATTCCACTCCACTGTAAAAATACAATTATTATTATACTCCACTGTATGGATATACTACAATTTGTTTATTCATTTATCTACTGATGAATTTGGGTTGTTTCATATCTTACCTATTATAAATAATATTGCTATAAACAACATATATAAAGTAAGAATAAATCCCTGTAATAGTTATTTCTCTAATAAAATCCAATATTCTACATAATTTTTCTAAAACAAATCTGATCAAGCTACTCTCCTACTAATATTCCTAAAAAAGCTGCTCATCACTCCCAGAGTAAAAATCTAAATTCCCTTAAGGTTGTATGTGACTTTATCTCTGTAAACTCCCCCATTCACATCTCAGACCCCAGCTAAAGTTCTTAAAAGGACCAGTAGGCTCATGCTCATAGTCTAGCAAATGTACTCCTTTTTACTTGGAATTCCCTTCCCCCCATCATTTGGCTTAATTCTTCCTCCTCCTTCAAAACTTAGCTTAAGCATAACCTCTAAAAAGTCTTCCTGAATTCCACTTGTGATTTGGATACCCTTTCTCTAAGGTCCTCCAGCATGTTGTAACAAAGCACCTGCTTCAAGTATTTTAATTGTGAATTGACTAGAGTTCCCTGAGAGCAAGGAGTGTGTTTTGTATTTATATGTGTAGCACAGTGCCTGAAAGCTAAAGAAGTTTATTCAGTAAATGTTTGCTGAATGAATGGATAGAAGCTACATAATCAGGTTTCAGGCTCTTCATGAGTATGAATTAAATAGCTCAGTAGAACCAAGATCACAATCTATATCCATATGGACCAGTTAAGTTTCTCAACCTTGGACAGACTGTATCAGAAAACCTAACTATTTTGTGTACATGAGCTTTAAAAAACAAGGAGGGTATATGAATGTGCAGTAAAGGATTAACCTTACCCCAAGAGAGGTCTGGCCTTTGCCCTTGACTTCTGGGGAATGATCTCTAAACCTATGGAATGTCATGTCTGATAACAGTGTTTTTGTTTACCTGGGGACCTTAGGCCATGCATAGTCTATGATAGCAATGTGATTTATTGAGAGCGGTGTGGAGGAGTGGGGGGGGGAGGGGCGGTTCCTAACACATGGTTATCAGTTCAACCTCTGAAGAAGCTGGAAACTAATAAGGTCAGCCACATGGGCAGTTAATCATATCATGGTGACCAAATATACCTCTTCTCTTGGCTGATTATAAGGTAATATCCTTTCACTATAAAACACACACAAACACACACACACACACACACCATACACACACTTCAGTAAACTTTCAATGAGTTCTGTGAGTCCTTCAATTGAATTATCAAATCTAAGGGTGGTCCTGGGGCTCCCTGATCTTGCAAATCATGTCAGAAGTGAGGGTAAACTTTGAGACCTCCAAACTTGTGGTTGGTGTCAAAAGTGAGAGTTGTCTTGGGGACTCCCTAACTCAATAATTCATCACCAGGATAAGCAGAACACCTAAGAATGTTCAAATTATTAATGGTGGTAGTGGAAATGGGATATTAATAACCATAATGATGAATGTTAAAAATACAGATAAACACACATACCAGATGGCTAAAACTTAAAAGACTGATAACTATAAATATCAATGGGATGATAGAGCTATAAAACTCTAGTATGTTGGTGGTGGGAATGTAAAATAATACAACCACTTTGGGAAAAAATATGGTTTTTATTATATAACTAAGCACACATCTATCTTGACACAGCAATTCTAATAGTGGGCATTTACCAAGAGAGATGAAAATACACATCCCTAAAAACACTCAACAAAAATATCTATAGCACCTTTATTCATAAACAGACAAAACCAGGAAGTAGTCCAGGTGTCTATCACTGGCATAATAGATCAACAGTGATATATACTCAAAATATATAAAGAACTTTTAAAACTGAATACCCAAAAAATGAATAATCCAATCAAAAATAGGCAGACAACATGAATAGACATCTTTCCAAAGAAGACATACAGATGGTCAGCAGACACATGAAACGATGCCCAACACCACTGATCATCAGGAAAATACAAATCAAAACTACAATGAGAGATCACCACCTCACACCTGTCAAAATAGCTAAAATCAACAACAAAAGAAACAACAGATGTTGGTGAGGATGTGGAGACAGAGGAACCCTCTTGCACTGTTGGTGGGAACAGAAACTGGTGCAGCCACTCTGGAAAACAGTATGGAGGTTCCTCAAAAGTTAAAAAAGGAGTGCCTAGCTCAGTTGGTTAAGCGTTGGGACTCTCGATATCGGCTCAGATTGTGATCTCACACTCGTGAGATCGAGCCCTCCGTTGGGCTCTGTGCTGAGCATGGATCCTGCTTGGGATTATCTCTTCCCCTTTCTCTCTCTGCCCCTCCCCTGCTTATGCACACACGCGTGCTCACTCTCTTTCTCTCTCTCAAAATAAATAAATAAACTTTTTTAAAAAGTTAAAAATAGAACTACCCTACAATCCAGCAATCGCACTACTAAGTGTTTTATCCAAAGAATATAAAAATACTAATTCAGAGATACATGCACCCCAATGTTTACAGGAGCATTATCCACAATAGCCAAACTATGGAAGCAGCCCAAGTGCCCATCAACTGATGATAAAGAAGATGTGATACATATATATTCATAATGGAATATAACTCAGCAATAAAAAATGAAATCTTGCCATTTGCAGGGACATGGATGCAGCTAGAGAGTATTACGCTCAATGAAAATAAGTCAGAGAAAGATAAATACTGTATGATCTCACTCATCTGTAGATTTAAGAAACAAGGCAAATAAGCAAAGGCAAAAAAAAAAAAAAAAAAAAAAAGAGGCAAACCAAGAAACAGACTCTACACTATAGAGAACAAACTGATGGTTGCCAGAGGGGATGTGGGTGGGGGAATGGGTAAAATAAGTGAGGGAGATGAAGAAGTACCCTTGTTGTGAGGAGCACAGGGTGTTATATGGAAGTGTTAAATCACTGTATTGAACACTTGAAACTAATATTACATTGTATCTTTAACTGGAATTTAAATAAAAACTTTTTTTAAAGGTTTTTTAAAATGGTGATATATTCTTTTTTTTTTTTTAAGGTTTTCATTCATTTTTTAGAGACAGAGACAAAGACAGAGACGGAGCACGAGTGGGGGAGGGGTAGAGAGCAAGGCAGACAGAATCCGAAGCAGGCTCCAGGCTCTGAGCTGTCAGCATACAGCCCGATGCAGGGCTCGAACCCACAAGCTGTGAGATCACGACCTGAGCCGAAGTCGGATGTTCAACCAACTGAGCCACCCAGGTGCCCCTAAATGGTAATATATGCTTAAAATAGAAAAAAAAAAAAAAATGAGTATTAAATATGCATGGACTAAAAAAACAAAAAACAAAAACAAATGAACTATAACTACCACATTTTACTACTCTGAGTTAGTTCACCTCTGTTATTTTATAAATAATACTTTAAATAGGACTAATATTAGGATATAAAAAATAATTTTTTAACATGGACAGCAAGCTGGGGTAAGGGAATTAGTGCTTACATTATTAGCATATTGATAATTCTTTCATTAAAAAAAACCTTTATAATTTTGTTCTGGAATACAATGGCTGTTTTTAGGGGTATTATTACAGCAAATATGACAATAACATTAAAATGATGACATGAAACACAAAAAACTTTTTTTTAAACAAAGCAAGTAGAATAAAGAACTGAAACTATAAAAGTCTGGCACAGAGCAAATTACTTGGCTCCTAATAAAAATAGTCACCAACATTCATCAAGTATCTTCTGAATTTCAGGTATTCTGCTAAAGAGGCATTGGAAATAAAAAGATGAATAAGACATAGACTCTCTTCTCAAGGGATCCATTAAGACAAGGTATAAATGGATGATGCCAAGATCCACAAATGCTATCGTCATAAAATGAAAAGCAGAAAGTGTTCTTATTTCTTATTAATTAGGCAGGCAACCTTGGGCAAGTTAATTTTCCTGACTGTGTTTCAGTGTCCTATTGGTTAAATGGGAATAAAAAGAACACCTACCTCACAGGATTATTATGAAGATGAAATGTACATATTTGTAAAGCACTTAGAACAGACTTGGCACATACTAAATGTTAGACAAGTCTTTGTTAAATAAGTGCAAATACATTCCACAGCTTAGAATTATCAAATTTAATCCAGTTTAAATATTTTGGCTAAATGAATATGCACAGCACTAACAAAAAATACATTTTAAGCAACTCTGGTCTTCATGACAGAGCAAAGTGAAAATCTTCTTACTCCTCCCAGAAGTTACTCAAAAGCAATAAAGAGAATAAAAAACATACATGCAAACATGATCTCTAATAAAACTAGGAAACATAGGAAATATAAGTGAAAGATAAGCCAAAAGAGAGACAAACTGGAGAAGGAGGGTGAATATAAGGCACAAGGCTCCAAAACTCAAGGGGGGAGGTGTCTACATTTCTTCAAGTATACTTCCTGAGGTATAAAATTTAAACCACATTTGCAACAACGAAAACAGGGGACGTGGGCTGGGGAAAGAGCTTTGTTGTTCACAGTTTGAAGAAGTAGAGGAGACAGTACTAAATTAGGAATCACATAAACAAGCTACACTAACAGAAATTAGGTTGCTGGTGTGGCAAAAAGATAGTGAGACAGCCTGCACTACCAACGGTCCAATCTTCCCTGGTAAAGGAGAAATAAAATAAATTAATACACACAAACCTGGTTGTAAAGAAAATTACTGTAGATTTGGAAGACTGTAGCTACCCTGAGATACCTACAAAAAGTAGTACGGGGAAAACCCCCTTCATTCAAAAAATAAATAACCCAAATGTAAATTTTAAAAAAGGAAAAACAGTAGCCAAAGGACACTCATGAGAAAAATGCTGCCATCAAGCAAATGAAATATGTAACCAATATTTCAAATGAACTTTTAAAACTTAAGTAATAATTTTAAAAACTAATAAAGAAATACCACTTTCAGATCAAATTACAATGTTCAAATGCCAAGAGAAGAGCAGTGGAGAAAGTGGGTATTCCCTCTTGTTCCTGATGTTAGGGGAAAGATGTGTCTTTTGCCACTGAGTACAGCTGACCCTTATATAATACAAGCTGTCAAAAATCCATGTATGGCTTTTGACTCCCCAAAACCTTAACTATGCATAGCCTACTGGTGACTGTAAGCCTTACCAATAACAAACAATTAACACATTTGTATATTATATTATATGCTGTATTCTTACCATAAACTAACCTACATAAAAGAAAATGTTATTAAGAAAATCATAAGGAAGAGAAAATAAATTTATAGTACTGTACTGTATTTATCAAAAAAATTTGGACCCACATGGTTCAAACCCATGTTGTTCAAGGGTCAACTGTATAATGAATGTTACTGTGGGTTTTTCTATGAGCCCTTTATCATATTAAGGAAGTTTCCGGGGCACCTGGTGGCTCAGTCAGTTAAGCATCTGACTCTTGGTTTCAGTTCTAGTCATGGTGTCATGGTTCACTAGATCAAGCCCCATGCTGGGCTCCAAGTTGATAGCTCGGAGCCTGCTTGAGATTCTCCTTCTCCCTTTCTCTCTGCCGCTGCTCCCTCCCTCTCTCTCAAAATAAATAATTTTTTTAAAAGGAAGTTTCCTTTTATTCCTAGTTTACTGAGTGTTTTTTAATATATTTGTCTAAATTTTTTGAGTATAACTGACACAGGATGCTACATGTGTTTATATGTGTTACAATATTTCAGGTATATAACAGTGATCCAACTTCTCTTTAAAAAAAAAATTTTTTTTTATTTATGTTTTTTATTTATTTTTGAGACAGAGACAGAGCATGAACGGGGGAGGGGCAGAGAGAGAGGGAGACACAGAATCGGAAGCAGGCTCCAGGCTCTGAGCCATCAGCCCAGAGCCCAACGCAGGGCTTGAACTCACGGACCGCGAGATGGTGACCTGAGCCAAAGTCGGACGCTTAACCGACTGAGCCACCCAGGTGCCCCCCAACTTCTCTTTAAGCTATGCTATGATCATCACAAGTGTAGCTACCATCTGTTACCACACAGTGCTCTTACAATATCATTGACTATATTTTCTATGCTGTGCCTTTAGTTTACTGAGCAGTTTTAACATGAAAAGGTGCTGAATTTTGTCAAATGCTTTTCCTGTCTCTATTGACATGATTATATGGTTTTGTCCTTTGTTCTATTTGTATGGTGTATTTCATTCATTGATTTTCTTATATTGAACTTTTACATTCCTGGGATGAATCTCACTCTGTCAAAGTGTATAATCCTGTAAATGTGTTGTTGTTTTTTGAGAATTTTTCCATCAATGTTCATAAGGGATATTGATCTGTAGTTTTCTTGTGATATCTTTGTGTGACTTTCATATCAGAATAATGAGGACCTCATAGAATGTGAGTGTTCCCTTCTCTTCTTTTTTTTTGGTGGGGGGGGTTGGGGGGGTAGTGTTTGAGAAGGACTGGTGTTAATTCTTCTTTAACTGTTTAGTAAAGTCCACCTATGAAGATATCTACTCCTAGACTTTTTGTTGGAAGGTTTTTAATTACTGATTCAATTTCATTATTTGTAAAAGGTCTGTTGAGAATTTCTATTCTTTTCTTGAATCAGTTTTGGTAATTTGTGTGTTTCTAGGAATTTGTCCTTTTCATCTAGGTTATCCAATTTGTTGGCATACAACTGCTCATAGTACTCTTATAATACTTTTTATTTTAATGGTAGAATAAAGAGTAATGCCCCCATTTTCATTTCTCATTTTAGCTATTTGCATCTTCTCTCTTTTTTCTTAGACTAGTTAAAGATTTGCCTATTGTTGAGCTCTTCAAAGAATCGACTTTAGTTTCATTCATTCTCTCTACTGTCTTTCTATCCTCTATTTCATTTATCTCTGATCTAATCTTTATTATTTTCTCCTTTTTTCTGGTTTTGGATTTGGTTTGCTATTTACTAGTTTCTTGGGTGTAAAGTTAGGTTGATCTGAGATCTTTATTTTTAATGTAGGTGTTCAGAGCTACTAATTTCCCAGAGTAGCTTCACTGCATACTGTAAGTTTTGGTATATTGTGTTTTTGTTTTCATTCTCGTCAAAGTATTTTCTAATTTTCCCAGTGATTTCTTTTGACCACTAGTTATTTAAGAATATGTAGTTCTGGGACGCCTGAGTAGCTCAGTCAGTTAAGCATCCTACTTCAGCTCAGGTCATGATCTTGTGGTTCACAAGTTCAAGCCCCACGTTGTTGTTCAACAAGGATGCCAACAAGGATGCCACAACCATTAAAAGGAGAAAGAATAGTCTTTTCAACAAATAGTGCTACAAGTGAATTTCCATATACAAAAGAATGAAATTGGACCCCTATCTCATTCCAAATGTAAAATTTAACTCAAAGTGGACCAAAGATTAAATATAATAGCTAAAACTATAAAATTCTTAAAAGAAAGTATAGGAATAAATCCTCAAGATCTCCAATTTGGCAATAGATTCTTAAATGGAACACCAAAAGCATATCAAGAAAAGAAAAAAAAGGGGCGCCTGGGTGGCGCAGTCGGTTGAGCGTCCGACTTCAGCCAGGTCGCAATCTCGCGGTCCGTGAGTTCGAGCCCCGCGTCGGGCTCTGGGCTGATGGCTCAGAGCCTGGAGCCTGTTTCCGATTCTGTGTCTCCCTCTCTCTCTGCCCCTCCCCTGTTCATGCTCTGTCTCTCTCTGTCCCAAAAATAAATAAACGTTGAAAAAAAAAAAAAAGTAAAACAACTTCATCAAAGTTAAAAATATGCATCAAAGGACATTATCAGGGCAACTAGGTGGCTCAGTCGGTTAAGCGTCTGCCTCTGGCTCAGGTCATGATCTCAGTTTGTGGGTTTGAGCCCCGCATTGGGCTCTGTACTGACAGCTCAGAGCCTGGAGCCTGCTTCAGATTCTGTGTCTCTTCTCTCTCCCTTTGCCCCTCCACAGATCATGCTCTGTCTCTCTCTCTCTCTCTCAAAAATGAATAAATGTTAAAAAAGTTAAAAAAAAAAAAAAGACATTATCAAGGATATGAAAAGAAGGGTTGCCTGGCTGGCTCAGTCAGTAGAGCATGTGACTTTTGATCTTGGGATTGTGAGTTCGAGCCCCACATTTGATGTAGAGATTACTTTTAAAAAAACAAAAGGAAAGAATATGAAAGGGAAGGAAGGAAAGAAAATGAAAAGACAATAGAATAGGAAAATTATTTGCAAATCATGTATCTGACATAAGGGCTTAATATCCAGAATACATAAAGAACTCTTAAAAATCTATAGCAAAGAGACCAATGGCCCAATTTTAAAAAGGCAAAAGCAGGGGATTCTGGGTGGCTCAGTCAGGTGGTGTCTTACTCTTGATTTCAGCTCAGGTCATGGTCTTGCGGTTTATGGGATCAAGCCCCACGTCAGGCTCCGAGCTGACAGCACAGAGACTGCCTGGGATTCTCTCTCTCCCTCTCACTCTGCCCCTTCCCCTCCTCATGCTCTCTCTCTCTCAAGTTAAATAAAACTCTTTTAAAAATTTAAGTTAAATTAAAAAGGCAAAAGTATTAAATATACATTTTTCCACAGAAAATATACAAACGGTCAATAAGCACATGAAAGCACATGAAAAGATGTTCAACATCCATTAGTCACTAGGAAAATGCAAATCAAAACCACCGCAAGTTATCACTTCGGACCCACTGGAATGGTTATACACAAAAGCAAAAGAACAAATACTGGCCAGGATGTGGAGAAGTAAGAACCTTCATACATTGCTGATGAGAATGTAAACCAGTACGGCTTCTAGAAAACAACTTGACACATCCTCAAAAAAAGTAAACACAGAATTACTATGTGATGTAACAATTCCACTCCTCAGCATACATACTCACAAGAAGTGAAAAATTAAAACAAAAGCTTATAGACCAAAGTTCATGGCAGTGTTATCCATAATAGCCAAAAAATGGAAATAACCCAAATGCCCATCAACAGATCAATGAATATGCAAAATGTGGTATATCCATAAAATGAAATTTTATTTAGCCATAGAGAGTAATAAATACTGATACATATTACAACATGGATGAACCTCAAAAAATACTTGGTAAGTGAAAGAAGCCAGCCACAAAAGGCCACTGTATTTATAGGTTCTCCAGAGAAATAGAACCAAGATGATGTGTATATGTATAAAAAGATATTTATTTTAAGGTACTGGCTCACATGATTATGGAGGTTGGCAAATCTAAAATCTGCAGGGTAGGATAATAGGCTGGAGACCCAGAGAAAAGCCAATGTTACCATTTAAGTCAAAGGTCATCAGGCTGGAGACCCACAAAGGAGCTGCTTTTAGGTCCAAAGGCCATCTGCTGCAGAATTCTCTTACCTGGGAAGGAAGCCAGTCTTTTGTTCTATTCAGGCCTTCAGCTGATTAGATGAGGCCCACCATATTATGGTGAGCAATCTGCTTTATTCAAAGTCTACTGATTTAGATATTAGTCTCATACAAAAACATCTTCAGAAAAACATTCATATAATATTTGACACATGTCTGGGCACTGTGGCCCAGCCAAGTTGACATATAAATTAAAAATTACAGCCACATACTAAATGATTCCATTTTTATGAAATGTTGAGAGAAAGCAAATCCATAGAAATAAAAAGCAGATTAATCATTGTCATGAGCTTAGGGAAGGGGGTGAAATGGCAAGTGATTGCTTATTTGTATGGGGTTTCTTTCAGGGTAATAAAAATGTTCTGGAATTAGTGATGATACTTGTACAACACTGTGAATATACTGGAAACCACCTAATTGTATACTTTAAAATGTTAAAATAAGCATAACTTTCTGTTATGTTAATTTTACTTAATATTTGTTTTTTAAAGTTTATTTTATTTATTTTGAGAGAGAGAAAGCAGGGGAGGGGCAGAGAGAGACAGACACAGAATCCGTCAGTGCAGAGCCCAATGTGGAGCTCAAACCCACGAACAGTGAGATCATGACCTGAGCCTAAGTTAAGAGTTGGATGCTTAAGAGACTGAGCTACCTAGGTGCCCCAATTTTACTTAACAAAATAACTTATTGATATTTCCTGTGAATAAGATCCTGTCAATAAGAATACATCTGTATTATGGCACATTGACCCACCAATGGCACTTTTCCATGGTACGTGACACTTTATATTGCTAATGTTCAGCATATAAATGAATATTTATAGGGTACTGGCATCAAAAAAAGAAAAAAAAAACCCACATGGGGGCACCTAGGTGGCTCAGTCAGTAAGCATCTGACTTCGGCTCAGGTCATGATCTCACGGTTCATGACTTCGAGTCCCACATCGGGCTCTGTGCTGACAGCTCAGAGACTGGAGCCTGCTTCAGATTCTGTGTCTCCCTCTTTCACTGCCCCTCCCCTACTCACACTCTGTCTCTCTCTGTCTCTCAAAAACAAACATTAAAAAATAATAAAATAAAATAAAATAAAATAAAATAAAATAAAATAAAATAAAATAAAATGACACATAGACCTACAACAGAATAGAGAGCCCAGAAACAAACCCATGTATATACAGTCAACTAATATTTGACAAGGGAGCCAAGAATACTCAATGGGGAAAGGACAGTGTCTTCAATAAATGGTAGTGAGAACACTATCCACATATAAAAGGATGACACTGGACCCGTATTTTATACCACTTACAAAAATTAACTCGAAATAGTTAACTGTAAGACCTGAAACCATAAAACTCCTAGAAGAAAACATAAGGTAAAACAGTTCCTTGACATTGGTCTTGGCAATAATTTCTTGGAAATGACACAAAATCACCAGCAGCAAAAGCAAAAATAAACAAGTTTTACTACATCAAACTAAAAACCTTCTGCGCAGCAAAAGAAACAATCAACAAAATAAAAAGGCAACCTACAGATTGAGAGAAAATATTTACAAGCCAAATATTTGATAAGGTGTCACTATCCAAAATACATAAGAAACTC
The DNA here is from genome assembly GCF_018350155.1 of Leopardus geoffroyi. Lineage (NCBI taxonomy): Eukaryota > Metazoa > Chordata > Mammalia > Carnivora > Felidae > Leopardus > Leopardus geoffroyi. The sequence goes on along the minus strand of NC_059329.1, from coordinate 58,704,105 downwards.
ATAGAACTCAGTAGGAAAAAAAAAAAAATAATAACCCAATTAAAAGGGGGAAGAGGACCTGAAAAGACAGTTTTCTAAAGAAGATATACAAATGGTCAACAGGTACATGAAAAGGTACTCAACATCACCAGTCATCAAGGAAACATAAATTAAAACCAAAATGAGATATTATTTCACACCTGTTCGTATGGCAATTACCAAAAAGAAAAGAAACAAGAAACAAGTGTTGGCCAGCGTGGAGAACACATAATCCTTAGGCACTGTTGGTGGGAATGTAAACTGGCGCAACCACTATGGGATACGATATGGAGGTTTCTCAAAAAATTAAAAATAAAACTACCACATGACTCAGTAATCCCACTTCTGGGTTTGTGTCTAAAGGAAATGAAATCAGTATCTTGAAAAAATATCTATATCCCTGTATTCAATATAGCATTATTCACAATAGCCAAGACATAGGAACAACCTAAGTGTCCACTGACAGAAAAATGGATTAAAAAAGCATGGTCTGTGTGTGCACGCACATGTGTGTATACATACATACACAAATATATACATATACACAATGACACACACAAAAAAGGAAATCTAGCCATTTGCAAGATCAATGGAAATTGAGGGCATTATACTAAGTGAAATAAGTCAGACAGAGAAACATGTTATGCTGTATGATCTCACTTATATGTGGAATCCAAAAAATCACAGATAGAAACAGAATAGTCGTGGCTAGAGGATGGAGGAAATGGGGAGATGGTGGTCAAAGGGTACAAATCAATACAAGATGAATAAGTTCTGGGGTATATCATATAGTTCTAAATGTACATCAGAGTGGCTATAGTTAACAATTGTAGATTATACACTGAAAGTTGTAGGGGCACCTGGGTGGCGCAGTCGGTTAAGGGTCCGACTTCAGCCAGGTCACGATCTCGCGGTCCGTGAGTTCGAGCCCCGCGTCAGGCTCTGGGCTGATGGCTCAGATGGCTCAGAGCCTGGAGCCTGTTTCCAATTCTGTGTCTCCCTCTCTCTCTGCCCCTCCCCCGTTCATGCTCTGTCTCTCTCTGTCCCAAAAAAATAAACGTTGAAAAAAAAAAAAAAAAAAGTTGCTAAAAAAAAAAAAATAGACCTTAAATGTTCTTACCACACACACAAAAAAGTTAATTATGTGATATGATGGATGTGTTAACTAACCTATAGTGGTAATCATTTTGCAATATAGACATGTATTGAATCATCCCACTGTATACCTTAAGCTTATACAATGTTATATGTCAATTACATCTCAATATAGCTGGAAAAAAATGAAATTCAAATGAAATGCCTTAACCAAAAACTGTCAAGAAACTAGAAATAAAAAGAAACTTCCGGGGTTCCTGGGTGGCTGAGTCAGTTAAGGGTCTGAATTTTTATCTCGGCTCAGATCATGATCTCATTGCTCATGAGATCAAGCCCTGCAATGGACTCTGCACTGACAGCACAGAGCCTGCTTGGGATTTTCTCTCTCCCTCTCTCTCTGCTCCTTCCCTGCTCATGCACAAGCATGGCTCACTCACTCTCAAAATACATAAATAAACTTAAAAAAAAAAAAAAAGAACCTTCCTAGACCTGATTAAGGGCATCTATTAAAACTCTACAGATAAAACATGTGCAGTCTCAATGATTTTGACCTAAGATTAGGAAGAAAGCAAAGAGATAGAAAGTAAGGATGTCCACTCTCATCACTTCCATTCACTAACTGGTACAATATGAAAGGGCAAGAAAAGGAATGAGGCATAAGAATTGGAAAGGAAAAAGTCAAACTATCTTTTTTTTAGATGACATGATTTTGTACAGAGAAAAAAAATTTTTTTTTACAGGGAAAATATTAAGAAATCCACAGAAAAGCTAGGTCACAGGATATAACCTAATATTCAATATTCACTTCCATATCAGCAATGAACAATAAGAAAATGAATTTTTTCAATGCTCCATTTACAACAGCATCAAAAAATAAAATAAAATGTTTATGGGTAAATTTAACAAATGATATGGAATACCAAGACACTGAAAAATGCAAAACACTGTGAAGGAACATTAAATATATTAAATAATAAATAAATGGAAAGATATCCTACGTTCATGGACTGAAAGACTTTTATGTTATTAAAATGACAGTTCTACTGGAACTGAAAAACAGAGTCAATACAGTCACAATTAAAATCCTAGCAGGCCTTTTGAAGAAATTGACAAGTTAATAGTTAATAAGCTTTCTATTGAAAACAAAAAATCTAAAATAGCTAAAACACCTCTGAAAAAGAACAAGATGGGAAGATTTACATTACTTAATTTCAAGACTTACAATAAGACTATAGTTATCAAAACAGTGTGGTAGTGGCATGAAGATAAAACAAATAGCTCAATGAATCAAAATAGTATCCATGAAAACACACACACACACCCCAAGTGATTTTCAACAAAGATGCAAAAGCTAATTCAATGCAGCAAAGATAAGTTTTTCAACAAATGGTGATGGAACAATGAACTTGAAATGGATCGTGACACTAAATGTTAAGCAGGGCACAAAAAAGCAAAGAAAAATTTGATGAAGCAGATTTCACCCAAATTTGAACCTTTTATTCTTTGAAAGACACAAGTTAAGAAAATGATAAAGCAAGCCACACACTAGGAACGAGAAAAAATTATCTTATAAAGGGCTCACATAAATAACTCTTACAGTTCAACATTAAGAAGTCAAACAATCCAATTTTTATTTTATTTTTTCAAATTTTTTTTTAACGTTTATTTTTGAGATAGAGAGAGACAGAGCATGAACGGGGGAACGGGGGAAGGTCAGAGAGAGGGAGACACAGAATCTGAAACAGGCTCCAGGCTCTGAGCTGTCAGCACAGAGCCCAACACGGGGCTGGAACTCACAAAGCGCGAGATCATGACCTGAGCCGAAGTCGGCCGCTTAACCGACTGAGCCACCCAGGCGCCCCCAAACAATCCAATTTTTAAATATGGGCAAAAGATGTGAACTGGCATTTCACAAAAGAAACTATCTAAATGGTCAACAATAATGAAGAGATGTTTAACATCACTAGTCATTAACAAAATGCAAATTAAAATGACATACCACCAAACACCCCACTAGAATTACTGAAGTTAAGAACGCTAACAATATCAAGTGTTTATGAGGATATGGTACAACTGGAATGCTCATATACTGCTGACAGGAATACCAAATGGTACAGCTACTCTGAAAACATTTTGGCTGTTTCTTATCAAGTGAATACACATGTATTAAATAAAGGACCCAGCAATCACACTCTTAGGTATTTACTGAAGAGAAATGAAAACAGGTCCATTCAAAGGCTTGTACACAAATATCACAGCAGCCAAAAATGTAAACAGTTTGTAACAGCTAAAATCTGGAAACAATGAAATGCCCATCCACTGGTGAATGGATAAACTGCAATATACCCTTACTATGGAAAACTACTTAGCAATAAAAAATGAATAAAATATTAAGATATGCAACAATATGAATCTCAAAAAACACTGCACTGAACACAAATTACACTGAATAAAATATGTTAAACACAAAAGTACCTACAGTATGATTCCATGTATAAGGAATTCTAGGAAAGACACAGATATAATGACAGAAAGAAGATCACTAGCTGTCTGCAGCTGGGGCATCAAAGGGCACAAGAAAACATTTTAAGCTGATGGAAATGTTCCGTATCTTGAGCGTGGTGGTGATAATTTAATTACATACAATTACTAAAAAAATCAAACTATGTACGCTTGAAAATGATTTTTATTGCAGGCAAACCATACCTCAATAAAGTTGAAAGTAAATAAAACATAAAAGTGGAAAATAAATAAAAATTAAGTAACACCACTTCAGAATCTGCAAAAGACTGACATAAAAAATTTTTGGTTTATCATTTCTGAAAAGTCAAAGTGCTTCCATTGTTACAAGATTTGATTTCGAGTTAGTTTAGGATCATTGCCTGAACCTCTATGCTGGACCAAGTATCTGTCTGCTACATTCCCAAAGCATGTATCTGTCGTACTGCTAACTACATTACAGTGAAAATATCTCTGTATAATGCTAAGTGAAATACAACACTCAGAGAAAGACAAACACCATATGATTTTTACTCACATGTGGAATTTAAGAAACAAAACAAATGAGCAAAGGAAAAAAAGAGAGAGAGACAAACCAAGAAACAGACGCTTAACTAGAGAGAACAAACTGATGGTTACCAGAGGGAAGGTGGGTGGGGGAATAGGTGAAACAGGTGAAGGTGATTAAGAAAGGAGTGTACTTGTACACTGGGTAATGTATGGAAATGTTGAATCTATATTACACTATACTAATAGCATGTTTTATATATTAATATATGATACTGTACTATATACTATCAGACAATTCTGTATACCTAAAACTAATACAACACTGTATGTTAACTTTATTGGAATTAAAATTAAAAAAATAAATAAAATAGGGAATACATACGCAGAAAAAAAATACCTGCATTTGTGTCTATCTCTCTTACATATCTTTGTACCTCCAAGCATTAAGTTTGATGCCTGGTACGCAGATGCTCAATTAAACTGAAATGAATCTATATAGAACTTACACATAAACTACAGATACATATACTTTTCAAGAAAAAAGTTAAGAAATGCCAGAAAAGAAAAAAAGGCTTGTTAACATCAGCTTTCTTTACATTACTTTAGAGTGTACACAAATTTATTTTAGATATTCATAAAATCTAATTATAACAAGCCATATTAATTTGACATGATATTCCTCTAAGAATCCCACAAATCAAGCAAATCCTCCTCCAGAGGTTTGTAAAAGCCTTTAAAAGTTCCCCTCATTAAAGTATCCTTTAGTTTTGTAATATCTGAAACAAGGCGCCAAATGTTCCAGTAAATACTACCAGTGCAAGTGCTAAGGCAAAAAGTATCAACAAATGTTTTCTGTTACACAGCTTCAGAGGACCCAACAGTCACACTTTCCCACTATGCACAGAGCTCATCTTAAATGTAGGCTAGACTATGGGGCATCTGACTGGCTTAGTCCATGGAACGTGAGATTCTTGATCTTGGGGTTGTGAGTTCGAGCCCCATGTTGGGTGTAGAGATTACATAAAAAATGAAAATAAATGCAGGCTGTAATATAAGCACTAGTAGCTGCACTGCAATTCCAGTGCAGGTCAGTTGGCCTGCCATTTGGCATTAGTGAAAAACCCTCTGCATACTTTATACCTAGTACAATTAAATAACACACAACATGACACCATTTCACTCTACGTCTCCTAATCAGAAAAGACTGTACAAACTTACTAATGTAAGGCAAGAGAGTTGCAGTACTAAATGGTGAAATTCTAATATAGTTTAATTACATTTCAACAGAATACATTCATTTAAAAGCAGGCCAGCAATGGACTGAGCCACAGAGACTGACATGCAGCAACAATAATCCCTATTAAGTAAAGCATTTCAAGATCTTCAGAGTCCTTTCCCATCTTATCCCCTCTGCCCTTCACAACAACCCTGTGAAACCAGAAAAGGCTATTTCCACCCCATAAATGAGGCAAGTTACAGACGAGAGCAATTTAAAAATACACACAATTGCTAGTAAGTAGTTCTGGCTAGGTCGGGGGAGAAACTGGGGAAAGAACCTAGAACCAATTTTATTTAAGACATTTTCCATGATAAATAATATGAAACTTGGTGATAAAAATGAAGCCAAGGATAAAGAGAATAAGGACAATGAAACAAATAATCAATTTTACATTATTTCCATATTTTATTGCCTTCCCTTCCACTGTCTACAGTACACCCTCATATAAGACATCACCAGATGCCTCACTAATCTCACTTCCCTAGAGAAGATCTCGGAAACAAAAATACAGTAGGGAAGTGGAAAGAGAATAGGTTAGGAGTCAGAGATCCTAAATTTTTCTAATCCTGGCTTTGGATAAGTACCTTCATCTCTTTGAGCAACAATTTTTACATCTGCAAATCACATATATCTTACTACGTTGTTTTGAAGATTAAGTGAAATAAATGGATATAGAAGCACTTTGGGAAATGTAAAGAACTCAGCTAATGCTTATTATTAGGCTACAAATATGTGGTACAAAAATTCATAATAGGTGTCTTACAGAATTGTGTTAATAAATCCAAATTATTTTAATTATTTATAAGTTTTACACAATCATATATACAATCACTTTAAAAAATATTTGTTGAGGGGCGCCTGGGTGGCTCAGTAGGTTGAGTGTCTGACTTCAGGTCAGGTCATGATCTTGTGGTTTGTGGGTACGAGCCCCGCATCGGGGTCTCTACTATCAGTGCAGAGCCTGTCTCAGATTTTCTGTCTCACTCTCTCTGTCCCTCCTTCTGTCTCTCTCACTCTCAAAATTAAACATAAGATTTTTTTTAATTAAAAATTGTTGTTGACTAAATAGACTATTCCAGAATTAACAATAATTTTTAAATCTGTTAAGTCCAAATGAAGAAAATGCACTGTATTACAGAACTCTAAAATCTGACAAGGTATTTGGTAAAATAAGTACCTGTAAAGTTAGCTGGTAAAAGTAAGGCTTCGATCTTCACAGGATTCTCTGCAAGCTAATATTTGCATCCAAAGATTTCCAGAACTACTTAAGAATCATAAAATCAGAGAAATGAGAAACTTTAGACATCATGTAGAGAACACCTTTGATTCACAGAAAAAGTGACTGAGGCAAGAAAGGATTTTATACAATTTTCAAATTTCCCTTACTGGAGCTGGGAGTGTGTGGAAGAGAAGGACATCAAAAACAAAATGAAGCAAGAATTTCTTCCAGTTAGGGTCTTAAATCTGCATTCCCCTCATCAAAAAATCCTTGAGTACAGTAACAAGAAAACAGCTATAGGAAGTTACTGAATTTCTGCAGAATTAAAAAATTTATGGCTAGAATACTACAATTCCAATCATAACATTGCCTAAGAATTTCACATTTTGACAGAGATAGAATAATATCCTACAGGATTAATAAACACATTTATTTATAAATAAATATTGTGGATCACTTCTCAGGCTTTTGGCTGAAATCAAGTGTAGAATCTGTTCTTATCAGTTTAATAAGTACTGTGGAAAATTTAAAAACTACCACTGGATATCCAGAACTCTGAACTTCTTATAGCCTAGTTCATAGATCGATTACTATTTACTGGAAAATCTGTATTTTTTTTTTTTTTAAGTAGGCTTCACGCCTAGTGTGGATTCCAGTGCTGGGCCTGAACTCATGACCCGGAGATCGAGAACTGAGCTAAGATCAAGAGTTGGACACTTAACTGACTGAACCACCCAGGCACCACTGGAAAATCTGTGTTCTTTTTTTTTTAATTTTTTTATTTATTATTATTATTTTTTTAATTATTTTTTTTTTCAACGTTTATTTATTTTTGGGACAGAGAGAGACAGAGCATGAACGGGGGAGGGGCAGAGAGAGAGGGAGACACAGAATCGGAAACAGGCTCCAGGCTCTGAGCCATCAGCCCAGAGCCCAACGCGGGGCTCAAACTCACGGACCGCGAGATCGTGACCTGGCTGAAGTCGGACGCTTAACCGACTGCGCCACCCAGGCGCCCCTATTTATTATTTTTGAGAGAGTGAGTGGGGAAGGGGCGGAGCGGGGGGGGGAGGTGGCAGTGCAGATAGAAGATCCAAAGCAGGCTCTGTACTGACAGCAGAGAGCCTGATGCAAGGCTTGAATTCATGAATCGTGAGATCACAACCTGGGCCAAAGTTGGACACTTACCCGACTGAGCCACCCAGGAGCCCCTGGAAAAGCTGTATTCTTAAAAGTGCTTTGTAATATTTCCCTAAAATTAAAACTTTATATATTTGAATACACACCTAATTTAAGTCTAAGAAGTTTACTTTGGTCAACATTTGCTTTACACATGTCACATAAAACTGATAGAGCAAAGACGCAAACTGAGAGTGGTGTCTCCAGACACCACTTTTTAAAATAAGTAAGAAAGCAACAGTGATCATCTCTGGATGACAGGACCACGGAGTGATTTTAACTTTCTGTGACATTTTTCAACGTGGAAGTACAACTAAAAATATAAACCCACATCCATGTAGTTACCACAAATGTTAAACTTACATTTTATTTGCTTCAAATGTATTTCGGGGAAATGTAATTGCACAATATACTAAAGTCTACCAGTTCTAGAACTGATCCACCTTCTCTTCTAAGAGACGACCAATACCATGTGCTTCCTACCCAAGTTTTTATACTTTAAATATACAGATTTCTACCAACAGTACATAGTATTTTGTCATTCTGCAACTTGGGTCTTTCCGGTAAATGTTAAGACTATGAGATCTACCCAAGAGATGTATTTCTTTCAATTGTTGCATTATATTTCATCGTACATTTATACCACTATTCATTTATTCAGCCATCTCCCTAAAAAGCACTTTAAACTGTTACCCATTTTTTGCAATTATATAACAATTTGTTCAGTCTTTTTATATAATATGCATATAATAAAATGCATAAATTTTATATATGTATTATGTGAGTTGTGACAAACATATACACCTGTGTAATCCAAATGCCTATCAAGATAGAGAATGACAGCATCATCCCAGAAAGTTCCTTCATGCCCTTCCTGGACAATTCCCTCTCATAACCTGCAGAGGAAACCACTGTATTGATTTCTTTTCCACCATAAATTAGTTTTGCCTATTCTTTTTTTTTTTTTTTTTTTTTTAATATTTATTTTGAGGGGCGCCTGGGTGGTGCAGTCGGTTAAGCGTCCGACTTCAGCCAGGTCACGCTCTCGCGGTCCGTGAGTTCGAGCCCCGCATCAGGCTGTGGGCTGATGGCTCAGAGCCTGGAGCCTGTTTCCGATTCTGTGTCTCCCTCTCTCTCTGCCCCTCCCCCGTTCATGCTTTGTCTCTCTCTGTCCCAAAAATAAATAAACGTTGAAAAAAAAAATTTAAAAAAAAATTTATTTTGACAGTGAGAGACAGCGTGAGCTGGGGAGGGGCAGAGAGAGAGAGAGAGAGAGAGAGAGAGAGAGGCAGGGAGGGAGGGAGGGGGGAGAGAGACACGCAGAATCCAAAGCAGGTCCCAGGCTCCGAGCTGTCAGCACAGAGCCCGACGTGGGTCTCAAACTCACAAACGGTAAGATCATGACCTGAGCTGAAGTCAGACGTTTAACCAACTGAGCCACCCAAGTCCCCCAATTTTGCCTATTCTAATACTTAATGTAAATAAAATCATACAGTTTATCTCTTTATGTGGTTTTACTCAGAATGTTTTCCTTGTCCACATTGTTGTGTATATCCATAATTCACTTTTTCATTACTAAGTAATAAAATGCGTAAAGGTTTATACATAGTATATATAAAGGTTTTGTCTTTTATTTGGGGGGTGGTGTTTATCTCTTCATTACTGATTCCCATTCACTGCATTGTGATCAGAAAACATGATAATACAATAATGATGTTTGCAAACTTCTATTGAGCCCTTACCACATGGCAAGGCACTGTACTGAACTCTAACCCTCACAATAGCTCTGAGGAGCACACTATTATCATTTCCATTTTACAGATGAGAAACCTAAAGCACAGGAGGTTAGGTGACTCATCTAGGTCATACAGGTAAGGTAGAACCAGAATTTGGCTCCTGAGCCCTCTTAACCATGTACTACATAAAATGAATGGTATCATTTCCATGGAATTTGTTGAGACTTCCTTTATAAATAATTACATAATCTAGTTTTGTAACTGAAAAGTATATTCTCTTTATTATTTTTTATTTTAATTTTTTTTTTCAACGTTTATTTATTTTTGGGACAGAGAGAGACAGAGCATGAACGGGGGAGGGGCAGAGAGAGAGGGAGACACAGAATTGGAAACAGGCTCCAGGCTCTGAGCCATCAGCCCAGAGCCCGACGCGGGGCTCGAACTCACGGACCGCGAGATCGTGACCTGGCTGAAGTCGGACGCTTAACCGACTGCGCCACCCAGGCGCCCCTATATTCTCTTTATTAAATACAGAATTCCATATGTATGTAACTAAGCTTATTAATTATGGAATTCAAATCTTGTATATATTTTTATTTGAGATTAAAATCTCCCACTACGACCACAGATTTGTCAATTTCTCCTTATAATTTTATAATTTGTACTCTTTTATGCTTATGTGATCTTCCAGGTGGATTATTCCATTTATCTTTAAGTATCTTTTTCCCTGTTAATAAAAGTTCAATTCTACTTCATCTAATAAGGGAATATCATTTCTCCTTTTAAAAGTATTTTCATTTTTTTAAAGATTTTTTTTAAGGCAATCTCTACAACCCATGTAGAGCTCAAACCTACAACCCTGAGATCAAGAATCGCACGCCCTACTGACTGAGCCAGTCAGGTGCCCCTCTTTTTAGAAGTATTTTCTAACATATTTTACTGCTTTATTTTCAACTTTCAGTATCATTAGGTTTTTTACACATCATTAGGTTTTTTACATACTTGGTACATAAGAATAGATCAACCTAGATATTAAATTTTTACATTAAAAAGAAGCAAAATTAAAAAACAAACAAGCTGGGGAGGAGGAGAATATTTGAAATTAACAAAGCAAACAGCCTAAAATATAAAAAAAAAAAACTCTCAATATTCAAACAGAAAATTCAACTATGGACATGCAATGGGCTGAATGTTTGTGTCCTTCCAAAATTCATACATTGGAATCTTAATGTCCAATTGATAGTATTAGTAGGTGGGGCCTTTGGAAGGCACTTAAGTCATGAGGATGGAACCCTTCACATAAATGCAAACTAGTGCCCATATAAAAGAGGTTCCAGAGAGATCCCTAACCCTTTCAGCCATTTGAGAACACAGCAAGAATGTACCAGCTATGACCAGGAAAAGGACCCTCAAGAGAGAACACAACCATGCCGGCACCTTGATCTTGGGACTTCTCAGCCTCCAGAAGTATGAGCAATAAATTTCTATTGTTTATAGCTACCCGGTCTGTGGAAATTTGTTATAGCAGCTCAAATGGATGAGGATGGGACAAATGATTAACAAAAACATGCAAAATAATGTAAAATAGTCAAACAAGAAAAAAAAATCCAACCTTGCTAATAACCAAAGAAATCCAGATTTAAACAGTAACGCTATTGCCTATTAGAATGCCCAATATTAGAACAATACTAGAATAATGATACCGCATGCTGTGGCCATGTCTGGAAATAAGTCCCTACACGGGGCAGGGGTATGCAATATGGCAGCAAGTATAAACAACAATTTAAACAGTATATAATGTTTGACCCATCAACTCTACTTCTCGAAATGTATCCTAAAAAGATAGTTACACAAATAAGAACATCAACCAGCATGTTACACTAAAAATTAGGCACTATAGTGTAGTATAAACTCTTTAGATAAACAAAGGAAAATAAAACTTGAGCTTAACAACAATGGAGACTTTATTTTAAAATTTACTAAAAATTGATATGGTTAACAACGTCTCAATCGATAACAAATATTCCTTCAGCATCTACGTACCAGTCTATGAAATATACAAAGAGAAAAGACAGTCTCGCTCTCAAAAAACTCACAGTCTGGAAGGGAAAGTGTACACACACACATACACGCACAACATACAATACAATGAATGGTCTAACAGGACATTACAGGAGCACATAGAGTGAAAAACACAGCCTCCCCACAAAAGCTAAACTGGCACCTCCTCAAGCCAGTGTGTTGTTGTTATTCCATGTCTGTTTAGAAAATAGGCAGAATGCTGCCAAAAGGAGGGAGGGCAATGAATAAGCTGCAGAGCTCAGCACACACACATGCACCAAGAAAATTCTCCAATTCTCCTTTTTTTCCTCACATTTTTCCCAGAAGGAAGTTCTGGTAAATGCAATTTTCCCCCCATTTCATACTTCAAATACTGTTCTGTTATGCCCCACTTAAGCTAGGTAGTTTATTATTTCAACTCTGCACAGAGGAAGGATAACAAAAAAGGAATAAGAGAATAAAGGAGGAATAAAGAGGAATAAAGAGGAATAAAGAGAATAAAGAGGAATAAAGAGAATAAAGAGGAATAAAGTATTCTAAACATAAAATTTTAATAAAATATTTAAAAATGTAAAAATGTGATCTTGGACAAGTTAGTGAATCTCTTTGGGCTTAGGTTCCCTCACCTATATGAAGTGAATACCTCCTCTCAAGTGCTGAGATTTTTTTTTTAATTTGTTTATTTTGCGAGAGAGAGATGGGGGGGGGGCGGGCAGAGAGATAGAGGGAGAGAGAGAATCCCAAGCAGGCTCCACACTGTCAGCACAGAGCCCAACGAGGGGCTCAATCTCATGAACCATGAAATCATGACCTGAGTTAAAATCAAGAGTCAGACAGTTAACTGACTAAGCCACCCAGGCGCCCCTCAAGTTGCTCTGATTTAAATGAAATAATAGATGTTTAAGCACTTTATAAACAGAAAACCAACTTGTAAAGCTTAAAACAATAAAGTCTTAACAATTAACAATTAAGGACCAGGAAATGTCTGTATCTTTAGATACCCTGTATGGGTGTGTGGATGGGTGTGATGTACAAAAATATTCACTGCAGCATTAACTAAAGTAAAATTTTGGAAACAAATATTGAACAATGGGTTAGTTAAGTACTGGGTAAGCAAAAAATAAAACAACACTGTAAACAATAGTTATTATAACAGTGGTCCTCAAGCTTTAACATACATGAGAATCACCAAAAAGGACTTGTTAAATCACGGATTTCTAGGTCCCACTCCCAGAATGTATGATTCAGCAGGTTTGTGATAAAGCCCAAGAAACTGCACTTTTAACAAATTCCCAGTTGGTACTACTAATCCAGGCAACACACTTTGAAAATCAAAATATTATAAAACTACTCATCTGTCCTTATCTCACCAAAAACAAAAGAATAATTTATATATTTATATATGTAGTTTTTTAATTATGCACATAAAAAGGGAGAAAAACACCTAATAACCTAATAACAAGCCAAACCACCACTGTCTTATTTGCCCAATACAGATGCATTAAAAGTAAAATAAACTTGAGGGGCGCTTGGGTGGCTCAGTTGGTTAAGCATCTGACTTCAGCTCAGTTCATGATCTCACAGTTCATGAATTCAAGCCACTTGTTGGGCTCTGTGCTGACAGATCAGAGCTTGGAGCCTGCTTCGGATTCTGTGTCTCCCTCTCTCTCTGACCCTCACCTGCTCGCACTCTGTCTCTCTCTCTCTCAGAAATATTTTTTTAAATGAAATAAACTAGAAAAATTATTTCACTGACATTTTCAACCTACAAAGAATCCACTGTTAATTTTTCAAGGTTGATTACCCAATTGATTATTTTATATATCTTGGAAATCCACCTCTCCTGCAGTATCTATTATCCAAGGAAATATTTCCTGGAATGCCTCAGTTAAGGAAGAAAGCCTGAAATGCATATTAAACTGGTAACTCTTAGAACAGCAGTTCTCATCCTTACTTACAAATGAGAATTACCAACTATGCTTTTAAAAATGCATGTGCACAGGCCTCTCTCCAAATCTACCAGCTCTGAATCTCAAGAGAAGGACTAAGCATCTGCCGTGTTGTAAAGTACACAGGTGACTCTTACTTCTACAATGCATTTCTTGGCATCTACCTTTAATTAAAGCTATGTTTAATTCTGAGAATTCAAAATATTTCAAAGAAGACAATGTTATAACATTGTGATGGCAATATTCAGGAATCTGAAAAAGCTCTATCATCTTCCTCATCACATAACCATCCTTTCCTCTCCCACCCACTTTCCAACATCACGAAAGCTGGGGAATATCACCTCTCAGACTGATCAAATGCAGTCTAAATAAAGCTGCTTTTTCTCTAGTAAATGTATGTGCTGACCAACTGAGTTATTTTAATTGGGCATTTTTGAACTTCTTTGCCTTTCGCTCTTGATACACTACAAATAAAGAGAAATAATGTCCTCAAATTGAGTTACCTGGAAAGAGATAATTTTATCACAGAGAAACTGAAGTCAAGTTTGTCATAATAGGCCCTAAGATAAAGAGAGTCACAAGACATCTTCCAAAGCTTTTTATCATAACATCCTTCAAAGAGTATTTAGGTCAAGTTAGTAAACATTTCATGATGATAGAAGATTACTATGTCCTTTCATTTTTCAAAAGTATTGAGATCATGGCGCACACACACACACACACACACACACACACACACACACAAAAGACCTGGGGGAGATAAAAGACCTAAAACTGTATTATCAAGTAAAAAAAATTACAGGGCGCCTGGGTGGCTCAGTTGGTTAAGCGTCCAGCTCAGGTCTGATCTCACTGTTGGTGAGTTTGAGCCCCTCATGAGGCACTGTGCTGATAGCTCTGAGCCTGGAGCCTGCTTCAGATTCTGTGTCTCCCTCTCTCTCTGACCCTCTCCTGCTCACACTCTGTGTCTCTGTCTCTCAAAAACAAATAAACATTAAAAAAATATTTTTAAAAAGATTAGTCGGTATTCATCAAGTTGCCAAAATCATCTTGTCAGGAGATCTGTGTAATCAAGTTCACCTTTGAACACCATGACTTTAAAAGTTTTCATCTATGATATATCAAGTTTAAGACCCAAATAAGGATGCCAAGTTTTCTTTGCCAGGAAAAAAAGTCAGAGACATTTATTAGTCAGATAATCTTTTATTAAAGTGGAACACACATTCCTTCGAGATCCTGGCAGAAAACATATCAAACATTTTAATCAAATGAAAATTTTTGCTATTTCTATAGAATGCACGTAAAAGTTAACACATAATTTTTTACTACATTACTTGTCTTTAAAAATCTTTACTGCAAGAAACATCTTATTCTTTATCCTTGAATTACACTGTACATTTAAAAGATACATCATAAAACTTTCACAGCCTTCTGCCTGGCAGAGTTACATAAAAATAAACTCTGAGGTCTTTTTTCTTGCTTTCTCTTTCTTTACAATGTTACTGATGTATAACATACAGGAGGTTTGAAGAATTTTAATATATGTGTACTAATATATCAAGACTAGACCTAGATCAATGACAAAAGACCCCACACTGACAAAACATGCATTGTCAAATCCATTTTTTAAATTTTAACAAAGTATTATAATTTGTTACTATTATTCTTTATATTGTTATAAACTATGGAACTCTGAAAATCTGGCATTTTCCTGCAAGTAAATTTAGGATTATTATTCTCTTCAGAAAAATATCTGTCCTCATCTATATAGCTATACAAAATGAAGCAATGTAATTCGCTAACAGCAGTTTATTTTTTAGGTAAGAAACATTTCAATAACTTTTGTAACTTACTGATTTCAAACATGTCAAGAATTATTTTTTATTACAGTGAGTTTACTAACTAATATAAAGTATTTTCATTCACCCAAAATAAGCTGATTCTAAGCTATTTCTGGAGTATATTTTATTTTAGGTACACAGCCAAAAAGTTAAAAATAAACATAGTTAGGTGGTCAGAATAGCAAGGTGGTCAGAAACTGTTACATCCTTCATTCAGTTATCACAAAACTGCCTGGTCTTAATTTACATTAAAAAAAGACAGAAAAGGCATTTTTGACTATGGAAGTATCTCAAAATATAACCTAAACCTGATATAATTATCAGAAGAGCTAAGAGATTCCCTAGAAGTTCAGTGTTTCACACAATCCTTCAACAAGCCTGGATCTGAAAAAAACATGAAACTCCAGATCACATATCTTCTTCCACTCCTACACTAATCAGCCAGACTCAAAGATGTGCAAGGCATTGAATCTTACACCCCTCTTTGGTATCTATTCTAAGTAGTAGTTCTTGAAACAAGATACCATACTCCGTCCACAATGCCTGGACATGGTAGGCACTGAAAATAGTGTACCCCCAATTATTTAAAATAATCCCAAGTGAAAGACATCTGTTTTCTAACTTTCAAAAAAACTGAGTCCAGCTATAAAAACCAGGGAAAAGATGGTCCTATGTTCCGTGGATTCCTACCAAGATCTAATAAAGGCTAAGAAAATATACATGGAAATACTGTGAAAATTTCACTCGATTTCAACTGTTATTATCAAATGCCTTTAAAGACAGTTTTCAATGAGAGAAAGAACTTAAATTTTAAAAGTCAGGGATACACCCAGGTTCAAATGTAGTTCTTCCATTTCTTAGTTCTGATCGTGGGCAAGACACTTAACCACTACGAGCCTCAGTTTTCTCATCTATAAAATGGGAATAATAATAATAACAATTGTAATTATAGAATACATTGCTGCTGGGAGGCTCTGAGATATAATTAATGTTCAACAAGTGTGGACAAGGATATGGAGAAATCAAACCCTCACAGATTGCTGGTGAGAATGAAAAATGGCATAGTCCCTTTGGAAAACAGTCTGGCAGTTCCTTGAATAAACACAGACTTAATATATTACTCAGCAATTCCACTCGTAGGCATATACCCAAGAAAAATGAAAACATGTACATTAAAAAATTTGTACATGAATGTTCATAAAAGAGTTATTCATAACAGCCAAAGTGAAACAACCCAAATGTCCATCAACTGATGAATGGATTAATAAAATGTGGTATATCTAAGTACTGGAATATTATTTAGCAATAAAAAGGAATAAAGTACTGATAGATGTTACAACACTGAAGAACCTTGAAAAAATCATGCTAAGTAAAAGAAGCCAACTGCTTCCATTTACATGAAATTTCCAAAACAAGTAAATCTATGGAAAGCAATTAGTGGTTGCCTAAGGCTGGGCAAATGAGGGGAAGGGGAAGGGTAATGGCTAAAGGGTATGGGGTTTCTTTTTGTGGTAATGAAAATGTCCTAAAATTGATTGTGGTAATAGATGCACAATTTTGAATATACTAAAAGCCCCTGGATTATACACTTCAAATGAGTGAATTACATGGTTTAAGAATTATATCTTAATAAAGCTGTTAAAAAATTCCCATGCTACAGAATACATTTATACATGGAATATCCAAACTCCTACATCTAAAAGCACAAGATTAATTAGGATTACACAGATATTAAACATGCATAAATACATAATCTTACGTATTTAAATACAGTTAAGTATCTTCCTCTAACACATCTGAGAAATGGACTTTTCCTAGACATGATGAAGTAACTGGTACCAGACTAGCCCTCCTCGAGTGACAGCTATAAAATTAGACAAAACATATGACTCTACTATTTTCAGGAGTGAAACAACTGGCAGTACAGGAGATGTGTACAACATCTGCCCCAGCTTTCTGCCTGGGAAACTTTCCCAACTGCATCACAGGGAGGTGAAGTCTATGCCGAGCATAACGGTCTCACCAAACTGAGATGCAGAAATCAGAGTCCTGGGCTAGTGGAGTGGCTAGACTTTATAGAGGACAGGATACTGGAGAACAGGCAACAATGCAGAAGGGGTGGTCCCAGAAATCTGCATGGGGGTTCCTTGGGCATCTTTGGCTGAGTACCAAGCTACATATAAGCCTGAGTGAGTCTCCATGAGAATTACTGTTGCAGGCCTGAGAGCTGAACAGATACCAGAAGCTGCACACTGCTGGGAGACAACAGAATTGTAGTTCAGACAGAATGGAGACATTTCTGCACACCTTGGGCACTCAGGCTTTCAGTGGAAACGCCAAATTTCAACACTCTTTAAAGAAAGACAACACAATTGAGGCTTCCTATAATGTACCATCCACAAAATCCAAATCAAAACTTACTAGATATGCAAATAAGCAGGAAAGCGTGACCCATAATGAGGGAGTGGAGGGAAGCAATCAACAGAAACAGACCACAATATGACTCCAGTGTTGCGAACAGCAGGCTAGAGCTTTAAAATGGTGATTATAAATATGTTCAACCACTTAAAGGTACACTATCAAAAATGAAAACTTCACCGGATAGACTTAAAAATAGACTAAAAATTACAGAAGAGGGGCACCTGGCTGGCTCAGTCAGTAGAGCATGTGAGTCTTGACCTTGGGGTTGTGAGTTCAAGCCCCACATTGGGGGGGTAGAGATTACTGAAAAATAAAATCCTAAAAAATAAAAATGAAAAAGGGGTGCCTGGGTGGCTCAGTTGGTTGAACGTTCAACTCGATTTTGGCTCAGGTCATGACCCCAAGGTGCTGGGATTAAGCCCTGCATCAGGCCCGGCACTGAGTGTGGAGCCTGCTTGAGATTCTCTCCTGCCTCCCTCTGCCCCTGTCCCCTGCTTGCTCTCTGTCTCTAAAATAAAAATAAAAAATTTTTTTTTATTAAAAAAAAAATTTGGGGGCCCCTGGGTGGCTCAGTCGGTTAAGCGGCCAACTTCGGCTCAGGTCATGATCTCACGGTCCGTGAGTTCGAGCCCCGCGTCGGGCTCTGTGCTGACAGCTCAGAGCCTGGAGCCTGTTTCAGATTCTGTGTCTCCCTCTCTCTGACCCTCCCCTGTTCATGCTCTGTCTCTCTCTGTCTCAAAAATAAATAAACATTAAAAAAAAATTTTTTTTTAATTTTTTAAGGAAAAAAATTACAGAATAAAGAACCAATGAGCCAGAAAACAGATCAACAGAAACTATTCACTCTGAAGAACACAGATTATTATCAGACAGTTTAATATATGCATATCCTTGGAATCCAAAAACGGAAAAAGAGAAAATGGGGCAGAAAAAAAATTTGAAGAAATAATGGCCCCAAATTTCCCTGATTTGTTGATCCAAAAAGCTCAGTGAACCCCCAGCAAAGTAATAAAAAGATACATTAGTCACATCACATTCAAACTGCAAAAAAACAAAGATAAAGAAGAACGACACTATCAGAGAGGAAAAAAGGTACATTACACAGAGGAAAACAAGTATATAAATATGTGTGTGTGTGTGTGTGTGTGCGTGTGTGTATATATGTATGGTTTCTCATCAGAAACAGTAAAAGCCAGAAGACAATGGGGTGACCCAACTGTCAACACAGAATTCAAGATCCTGCGAAAATTACCTTCCAAAAATGAAGGTGAATAAAGAAAAATAAAATAAAGACATTTTCAGACAAGTGAAAGTTAAGAGAACTGTCACCAGTAGAACTGCACTAGAAATGCTGAAGGAAGTTCTTCAGCCCAAAAGGAAATGATACCAGATGGAAACTCAAACCTATGTGGTCTGAGGAAGGAAAGAAAAGTCAAAATTGGTAAATATAAAAGACTTTTTTCTAGGCTTAATCTCTTCAAAAGATAAGTGTGTTTAAAGAAAAACTAACATATCATGGCATTTATAAAGTATGCAGCATAGGGGTGCCTGGGTGGCTCAGTCAGTTAAGTGTCCTACTTCGGCTCAGGTTATCATCTCATGGTTCGGGAGTTAGAGCCCCACATTGGGCTCTGTAGTGTTAGCACAGAGCCTGCTTCGGATCCTCTGTCCCCCTCTCTGTCCCCCCTGCTCGCTTGCACTCCCTCTCTCTTTCTCTCTCAAAAAATAAATAAACTTAAAAAATAAATAAGGTATGCAGCACAAAGTCTGGAATGAAGTAATCAAAACTGGACCCGTAAGTGTCTTAGGTGGAGTGGTATAATATTAATTCCAAGTATACAGTGATGAATTAAAGATGCATGGTGTAACACCTTGAACAACCACTTGAAAAACAGAAAGACGTCCGGCTAAAAATGCAAGAGAAGAAAAAGCAGTACTAAAAATATTCAATTAACTCAATATAGCTGAGGAAACTTTTAAAACACCTCTATAGTAAAACAGAAAACAATTCCCCCATGGAAAGAGTTGACTAATAATGCAAAATACATATTACCACAGAAATAATATTTTTAATTATGACTACAATGTAAAACCTTTGGATAAAGTTAGCTAAAATAAAATTTGAGGCTGGACAGGAATCTAACCACCTAATATGTGTACTTGTTTTGGAATAAAACAATTCCATAATACAGAAAGAAAGAAACACAGTAGTACACAGAGACTATTTCCCCAACTCCAAACTACAACCAGGTGAAGACAAGTCATTTTATGAAAATAAGTTTATATATCAAGTATTCTTTTTTTTTTTTTTTTCCAACGTTTATTTATTTTTGGGACAGAGAGAGACAGAGCATGAACGGGGGAGGGGCAGAGAGAGAGGGAGACACAGAATCGGAAACAGGCTCCAGGCTCCGAACCATCAGCCCAGGGCCCGACGCGGGGCTCGAACTCACGGACCACGAGATCGTGACCTGGCTGAAGTCGGACGCTTAACCGACTGCGCCACCCAGGCGCCCCTATCAAGTATTCTTAATATTTGTAGTATTCTTAATATTAGAAATAACCTGCAAAGTGTGTTAACGTAAAATATAGAAGTAACTTCACTAAAAACTAAAAGCTAAATGTTTACCAATACTAAATCATTTAATTTTAGTTTTGAGAGTAGGTAGGATTCACATAGTTCAAAATTCAAAACATACAAAAAAAGGTATACAATAAAAAGTCTCTGCCTCTAATCCCTATTCTCCAACCACCATTGGGGAAAAACAAATACCACTAAAATATAATCAAGGAATATATGCTCCCAATTGTTTCCTGTGGAGCCACAGACATGGTGACACTTTTCACAATACCAGAAATAACATTTTCTTTTTGAATTGGGATTATGTCAAAGTTCACAAAACAGAAAACATCTGGATGACAAGACACTCCTATGTGAATGCCAAAAAAAAAAAAAAAAAAAAAAAAGATCAAATGGAATGTTAAAATAAAGCATGACCAAGAAATACTGTGAAGACACAATGAGATGAAATAAAAATACCAGCCAAAGTTTTATTAAGTTAGCCCTGACCAACGCATGACAGGAAATCTGTAGCAATGGAACAAAAGACAGGGTTACAAGTTTCTGTGCCTAATTCCCAAATTAGTCACTGAAGAATAGACAGCACAAACCAGACTCAGAAACTAACTCTTGCTCATGCATCAGATCATTCCTGAAGACTGACACCAATAAAACAGAACGGCATCTGCAGGATTCAAATGAATATTCAAAAAATTTACAAAGAAAAACATCAACTTACCATCACAGGCCTCTTCCAGTACTTTGTATTTCCAAGACTAAATTTCCAATCCTCAATCATTAAGGGGCAAATTATTCAGCTAGGAGTAATTCTAGCTCTTTTTTGTCCTTCCCTGTTTTCATTTTAGCCACTTCACTACTTACTAATGCTTTCACCTTAGAAGTAAAAATAGTTCAGCAAAAAACAAAACAAAAACAAAAACAAAAACCAACTGCCTGGGAGGCCCTTAGACCACCATTTCTCTACGTATCAGAAGACCAAAAGAGGCAAGATATTTAATCACTCCTGTATCGCTGAGAATCCTAAGAGGCCACAGGCCTATCGGACCATTACCTATGGCAAATACAAAAACCTACTCCTGACCTAAGACACTGATTTCAAAAGGAGTTGGTAGGAGGGGATACAAGCGGTTCTAGTCTGTTTGGGACATCTGGAAATCCAGCTACATCTTTCACAATTAAACCCCAACACATTTTTTTATACTTTTATGGGAAACACTAGAAGTAAATTAGAAATGGGTCCCTGTGACAAACAGGGCAAAACAGTAATGTGGCAAAAGCCATATTACTGCCACCAATACCTTACTTCTTGCTGGCAAAGACCACCTCTCCAAGAATATAATCATATTCCCAGCCTCCTTTACAGCTAGGCATGAACAAGCAAATGAGGCAGACTCAGCCAATAAACATAAGAGAAAGTCTATTCAGATAATTTCTGGTAGAAATGACCTTCTCCAGAGGAAATAAAGAGGGGAGGAAGGCAGAGAAAATTTCCATAAACTGTTCTTCCCTCCCCATCCTCCACTAACACTGTTGTCTCGAGATTATTATGCTTGGAGTTGCAGAAGCCATCCAGCAATCATGAGAAGAATCATTACTGACAGAGAAAAATGGAAGGAAACTAGCACTACTGAACTTGGTGAAAGAAATTCTTTAGAATTATTTGAACAATTTATCTTTGAGGCTCACTACATTTTTTAACCCACAAGTTAACTTGTTAGGGATGAGTAAGTCACAGACTATAATTCTGAATTGATGTTCTCAATTACTTAACAAAATTACAATCCACATGCATTTACTTAACATCTATTATGTTCCACATACTATGCAAGAGAGCTTTTATATGCATTACTTTTGTTTTAATTATCAAAATAATCCCATAAGTTACTATAATTATTACTAATTTACAGATAAGATACATGAGGCTCAGAGAAGTTTAAGTGACCTGTGGTGACTTAAGGCCAAAGTCACACAGTTAATAAGAGATTAAGATTAGGATTCACACTCAGGTTGTATGCCTCTAAATTTGTGCTTATTCTAATATATCACAGCTATCCTACCACAAAGATCACCTTCACCATCTCTCATATTTACATATCTGGGTATGCTTAAAAAAAACAAATTAAAAAAAAAGTGCACACAAAAATTCTTCTAACACTTCTATTTTTAACCCAAGTGGTGGGTAACTTTCATTACTAGGCCTTAGTTTAATTCCATCTGGCTCATGAAAGTATCCCCTGTTCAAATCTATAAATGTGAACTCCGGCTGTGGGTTGCAACAGCCATCCCATCCAGAAACAAATCTTCACATTTTAGGAGCATATAAGGATCTATGGACAATGAATGGCTTATGAGTTCATAAACCATTAAATAGCAACAGGAAAAGGTATTGTTAAAACCCTGACTCTTTCAAGTAAGCAGTGGTCTGTGACAAAAAGTTTTAGTAAACAGACTCTCAAATTATATTTTCCTATTTCCTCCTCTGCCTAGTTTGTACCTCCTACTCTTAGTCTCCCCTCCAGAACTGACCATACTGTGGAAGTATATATTAAAAACATAAATTCATTTAGTCAGTTGAAGTTCCATGCTATCCTTTCATTTTAAAATGAGGTACTCTTGGGACACCTGGGTGGCTCAGTCAGTTAAGCATCCAACTTCAGCTCAGGTCATGATCTCACAGCTCATGAGTTCAAGCCCCACATCTGGCTCTGTGCTGACAGCTCAGAGCCTGGAGCCTGCTTTGGATTCTGCGTCTCCCTCTCTCTCTCTGCCGCTCCCTTGCTCCGCACTCTGTCTCTCTCTCTGTCTCAAAAATAAACATTAAAAAGATAATAATAAATAAATAAATAAATAAATAAATAAATAAATAAATAAAATGAGGTACTCTTTTTTCTTCTTTTCATTCAAAAAAATGTTTTAATATATTTTTTTTAATGTTTATTTATTTTTGAGAGAGAGAGAGCATGAGCGGGGGGAGAGGCAGACAGAGATGGAGACACAGAATCCAAAGCAAGCTCCAGACTCTGAGCTGTCAACACAGAGCCTGATGCGGCACCTGAACCCATGAGCTGTGAGATCATGACCTGAGCCAAAGTCAGATGCCCAACCAACTGAACCCACCACAGGCACCCCAAATATTTTTTTAATATTTATTTTTGAGAGGGGGGAGGGGCAGAGAGAGGGGGTGGACAGAGGATTCAAAGCAGGCTCTGTATTGACAGCAGAGAGCCCGATGGGGGGGGGGGGGGGGGGGGGCTCAAACTCACAAACTGAAATCATGACCTGAGCCGAAGTCAGACGCTTAACCAACAGAGCGACTCAGGTGCCTCTCAAAGAAATGTTAAGTATGGTCCCACTTGATCTTTTTCCCTGCAGCCCTACTTTTTTTTAATGTTTATTTATGTTTGAGAGAGAGTGCACAAGCGGGGGAGAGGCAGAGAAGGAGGCACAGATTCCGAAACAGGCTCCAGGCTCTGAGCTGTCCGCACAGAGCCTGACGTGGGGTTCGAACTCGTGAACATCACAGAGCCTGACGTAAGCCGAAGTCAGATGCTTAACTGACTGAGCCACCCTTGCAGTCCTATTTTTTTTTTTTAATTTTTTTTTCAACGTTTATTTATTTTTTGGGACAGAGAGAGACACAGCATGAATGGGGGAGGTGCAGAGAGAGAGGGAGACACAGAATCGGAAACAGGCTCCAGGCTCTGAGCCATCAGCCCAGAGCCCGACGCGGGGCTCGAACTCACGGACCGCGAGATCGTGACCTGGCTGAAGTCGGACGCTTAACCGACTGCGCCACCCAGGCGCCCCTGCAGTCCTATTTTTAAAAATGCTCCCTCTCACGATTTACATCATTTTTAAGTTCTCATTTGAATTGAATTCAAATTCAATTGAATTCAATTCTCTGAATTGAAAAGCAATATGATTTTGAATGAATGAAAAAAAAGACCTGGGTCCAGTATCTGATCTGCTACTTCCAGTTTTCATCATATTAAAAAATACACATTCCAAGACACCTTATGTTTCACTAAGAAAAAATGTTGCCAACTAAATTGATTCAATACCCTAACACTTACAATTTTTATTTATACTTATTAAAAGAGTGCTTTTAAGCTTATTTAGTCAGATTTTTAGGATAATTTGTCAGTAATTTTAAAAAGATAAAATAAATTGGTGCATGAACTGGTCACACTCGGAGTCAAGATCTTCTGAATCACTTTTTTGAATCAGTCACTGAAAACCTATAGTTTTCCACACAATATCATCCTCTGTCCCATCAAAATCCCGGGTGATCCAACATTTGTATTCCCACCATTATCTCTGGGATTTTCTTCCAAGCCTGCCAATACGTATTCTGCAAGTTCCATGCATGAAGAGACAATGACAACTACATCAAAGCCAAAAGCAATTGTAAGATGTATCTGGATTTCAGAAGAATGGAAAAAAATAAAATAAAACCGTGCTTCTTAGAATTAATGAAACACAATAACCTCCATTGTCACCTTGAATAAGACAACATCCTTCCCAGGTTCTAATTTCCACTAACAATGGTAGCTACCAGTGCTAAAGATCTACCATGCTCAGCATTTCACATATCTCATTTAACTTTTGCAGAAAAGCAGGTCGGCATTACCTTTGTTTTACATTTATGAAATCTGAGGCTCAGAGAACCTTAGTAACTTCTCCAAGATCACCCAAATAGTAAGTAGCAGAGCTGGGTTTCAATCTCTGGTCTACCTTCAAAGTCCTTATTCTTTCCACCACGTTAAGTAATTCTCAAAATTTAGTGCACGTATGAATCACTTTAGGTGATTCTTCCAGAGTGGGAAAAATAGTGCAAATATAGTATATACTTGCAAGTCAAATAGCTTATATATATATATATATATACATATATATATATGTGTATATATATATATATGTATATATGTATGTATATACATATACATATATATGTATATATGTATGTATATACATATACATATATATATATATATACACATATATACATATATATATACACACACACACACATATATATATATATGCCCAGTTTAAAAATGGGCAAAGGGTCTGAATAGACATTTCTCCAAAGAAGATATACAAATGGCCAATAAGCATATGAAAAAATGCTCAATATCACAGGCTATTAGAGAAATGCAAATAAAAGCCACAATGACACCACTTCATGCCTGCTAGGATGGCTATAATCAAAAGACAGACAATAACAAGCATTAGCAAGGATATGGAAAAACTGGAAACTTCGTGACATTATTGCTGTGGGAATAAAAAATGGTGCAGCCACTTTGGAAATCAATTTGAAAGTTCCTCAAAAAGTTAAACAGGAAAAAAAAAAAAAAAGTTAAACAGAGTTACCACATGACCCTAGCAATTCTACTACTAGGTATATAAAAATGAAAACATGAAATCCACACAAAATTTGTACATGAGTGTTCAAAAGGAACATTATTCATAATAGCCAAAAAATCCATCAAATGATAAGTGGATTAATAAAATGTGATGGTATATCCATACAACAGAGTATTATTTAGCAATAAAAAGGAATGAAGCACTGATGCTATAACATGGATGAACCCTGGAAACATTAGGCTAAGCAAAAGCTAGTCACAGAAGACCACACAGTGTCTGATTCCATTTTTACAGATTCCATTTCTATAGACAGGGAAGGTAACTGCTTAAGGCTGGAGAAAATTATGGAAAGTGACTGCTAATAAATACGGCACTTCTTTCTGGGGGAGCAAAAATGTTCTAAAGTTAAAGTGTTGATAGTTGTACACCCCATGAATATACTAAAAAACTTTAAATAGGTTAATTGTATGGTATGTGAATTATGTCTCAAGAAAACTGTTCTCAAAAGAGTCCTGGCTGTCTCAATTGACAGAGTGTGCAACTACTGATCTCGGGGTTGTAAGTTTGAGCCCCATGCTGGATATAGAAACTACTTAAAATAAAAATCTTAGTGGTGCCTGGGTAGCTCAGTCAGTTAAGCATCCAACTCTTGATTTCAGTTCATGTATCACAGTTCATGAGATCAAGCCCCATGTCAGGCTCCGTGCTGACAGCCCAGAGCCTGCTTGAGATTCTCTCTCTCCCTCTCTATCTGCTCCTTTCCCTACACGTGCACACACATGTGCATACAAATTCTCACTCTCAAAATAAATAAATGATAGATAGACAGATAGATAGATAAAAATCTTTTTTAAAAAGTCTATACCAGATTACTTCCAAGGTTCCCTTTTAGACCGAACAGTCTCTGAGACAACAAAAAAAAAAGAGCATCCATAAACAGACAAGAATCCAATCCCCAGTGAGTTCCATGAACCTACAGGTTAAAAAAGAGAACCTATAGCACAGTAATTCCTCACTTGAGGTCGCCAGACCTCCAGGTGTCTACAAAGAAAGACAGGTGCTTCTTGAGCCAGTTTCCATTTTTCAGAACATCTGTGAGAAACCATATACTCAACCTTCTCTGAGGTAAAGTTTCAAGTATCTTTGCCTTTGTCTGGATTCATGTAAGTAGTTTTAAAATAGTGATTCAAAGCTGATTTACAGCTTGACGTATGAAAAGTAAAAAATAAGAAAACAAATTATTAGTTAAAATGTACTTTTTGATAGGCAAAATGTTTTTAAGAAATGGGACCTATAATGATTTCCTTGATTAAAACCTTGGGAAATACAAATAGAGGGGATCATGCACTAGACTAGAAAATAGAGAAATAGCATTTTTCCTCAATATGATTTACTTCATCTCACTGCACCTCAGTTTCCATTTTCATCAACAAATGGGACAGTATCAATCAGACTCTATAATTCTGTGATTTTGCCATATTATATAATGACCTCCTAAAAAATGTCTGCTAAGAAGTTAGTTCTTTATATTCAGAATCCCTGCAAAGAACTTTCTTTATTGACTCTACTTAGCAAATCATAAGAATAAACAATACTAAATATATAATATTAATAAACAATATACAGGCTGTAGTACTTAGAAATTTATAAGTCACCTTAGAAAGCAAAGAGAAAAAAAAATAATAAACTAAAAAGAAAGTAAAGTGTGCTTATGTACAGCTGACAGAAAAAGCCAACAGGAAACACTTCAGTATAAAGCCTCCCCAAAACAATGTCCCTGATTAACAACAAATGAGTTTATCTTTCTTTCTCAAATTTTACTCCGAACACACCAGCTTCCAAATACATCCCTGGAACAAATGAACTGAAGAAGGGGAGGAGAGCAAAGGAAAAATACTGTATCATAATTGGTTTCCTCCCTTCAAAATTCCAGAAGATGAAAAGTGGGGGAAGGGAGTGGAAACTAGCCAAAACCCAGCATGAAATTCTCCTATTTAGAGCTTAACACATGATATCTCCTATTACATCTCCTACTTACAGCTTAATAATTATTGTGGTCTCCTTCTTCTTCACTTTTTTTTTTTAAAGTCATAAAAATTTTTCTCTACTATCAATTTTTTTATATTAAGAAAAGTTGGGGTACCTGGCTGGCTCAGTCAGAGGAGCATGTGACTCTGGACCTTGGGCTTGTGAATTCAAGCCCCACATTGGGTATGGAAATTACTTAAATAAATAAAATCTTGAAAGAAAGAAAGAAAGAAAGAAAGAAAGAAAGAAAGAAAGAAAGAAAGAAAGAAAAGAAAGGAAAAAGAAAAGAAAAGAAAAGAAAAGAAAAGAAAAGAAAAGAAAAGAAAAGAAAGAAAAGCAAAACAAAGCTATTTGCTTTTTAGTGATTCACACTAACCTAAATTGAACATAACACTGATGGGGGAGAGGGGGCACTGGTGAGAAGGACTATTATTTGTGGGGTTTTGGGAAAGAGAAAAGCAGGGGTGCCTGGTTAGCTTAGTCGGTAGAGCATGCAACTCTTAATACCCAGGTTGTGAGTTCAAGTCCCAGATTGGAATAGAGATAACTTAAAAAAAAAAGAAAGAAAGAAAAATGGCAGGCAAGATCTTTTACAATATAATACATACTGTATTATACATCTGAACCCAAGTTCAGAGGTTTCTAATGAATTTTTAAAATGCCATTTGACTTGATAGGACAGACCAGAAAGGCAGACTACCCCCTTCCTCAAGCAACTAAAGTTATTATAAATACCAACAATACACAATTTTCAACTTCCAATTCAATATTATCATTGAGAAATATTATCATTAAGTTAGAAACCTAAATTCACGTTTTAGGAGGTAATATAGCATTCTGCTCACAACTATATAGGAGTGAAGGGATTCATTCCAATAATTTAACATAAAAGAAGAACACACTGACTCATTGGAATAAGGACTCTATTAATCCTTGAGAACACCAACCATCTCTGTATTTACATGTATATGTAAATATAGATATACTCAACATCAAATAGCACGGTAGGTTTTAAACTGCCCACATGAGGGGCACCTGGGTGGTTCAGTCGATTGAGCGTCTGACTCTAGGTTTCAGCTCAGGTCATGATCTCATGGTTAGTGACTTCGAGCCCCTGCACTGTTTAGTGCAGAGCCTACTTGGGATCCTCTCTCTCTGCCCCTTCCCTGCTCACTCACTTGCTCGCTCTCTCAAAATAAATAAATTTTTAAATAAATAAATAAATAAATAAATAAACAAATAAATAAGCCCACATGAATCAAAGTGTAACACAAGCTCAACAGACACCACTCTAGCCCCCTACCAAAAGAACAATAAAACATTTCACCTAAAAACAAGTAAGGTGCATTTAAATATAACCAGTTACATTCATTTAACAATTCTGCCAGCCTAAAAGGGTACAAAGATACAAAAATGACTTAGCCTCTCACTTCAAGGAGTTCACATGAGCGGGGAAGCCAGAAGCATGTGCAAAATCAAAATTCTTTGAGATCACA
Organism: Leopardus geoffroyi; assembly: GCF_018350155.1. Classification (NCBI taxonomy): domain Eukaryota; kingdom Metazoa; phylum Chordata; class Mammalia; order Carnivora; family Felidae; genus Leopardus; species Leopardus geoffroyi. The sequence continues at coordinate 58,674,826 of NC_059329.1, read as the reverse complement.
AAGAACAAACTTGCAAATTTAGTGGTAAGCAGAATTTGCCAGGTGAAAAAGTAGGAGGAAGGGTATCAACAGGCAAGGAGACTGGCATATATAAAGGCATGAATGTAAAGAGCACAATTAGATAACCAGAAGTCCTGAGTTGCCAGGGCAAGGAGATTAAGAAGGAAGGATGAATAAGCATGAAATGGTAGTATTACGCCAGGAAAGGAAGCTTGTGGCTAGGTTGCAGAAGGCCATATATGCTACAACGAGGTGTATGATCTTTATCCAAAAGGCCACAGAGAACCCAATATAAAATAAACTGTTTTTATCTTATTTTTTTATTTGAGAGAGAGAGAGAGAGAGAGAATGAGCATGCGCACAGGAGAGCAGGGCAGAGTGAGAGAGAATCTTAACAGACTCCATACTCAGCGCAGAGCCTGACACAGGGCTGGATCCCACGACCCTGGGATCATGACTTGAGCCAAAATCAAGAGTCAGACGCTCAACTGACTGAGCCACCCAGGCATCCCAAACAACATTTTTAGAAAGCCAGCTGGTGACAATGTGGAAGACAGACATAAAAGGAGAGATGGGGGGGTGGGGCTAGAAAATATGAGAACACTACTGCAAGAATTAGGATATTATTGAAATAACGTAAGTGAAATGTGATACGTCAGCAATAATAGAAACAACTAAATAATAGCACACCAAACTATATCAATTTAGCAGTGACTGTGTATCCCTATACTTGACCATAAGCTCCTATACCAAGGTATAGGCAATAGGGGAAAAACAGAAAAGAATGTAAACAAGAAATCTCTAGAAGATATAATTAGCAGGACTTAAGGACCACTGACCATCCAGACCCAACAGAAGATCTTTACTTACACACTAATTTGGCCTTTCTGAATTGCTTCTGAAAATTTATTACTTTCTTCATTTAGAAATTTCTACTAAGATAGCTTATTTCACTTAATAGACGCTAAAAATTTTGAGTTTTTAACCATTTGAAGAGTTTCATGTATCTTACACAGGAATTATTTAAGTGTAAAAATTTCCCTGTGGCCACATGGAAAACAAAAAGAAATAAATGCAGAATACTTTTCAGTCAGAAAACACTGATCTTATCCAAGTTTGGATACAACTAACTTTATATACCTTAGTAAGAAACCCTGAAAATACAGCAGAAATACTCACAAATAGCACCTAAATTAAATATGGGGGAGGAAAAAAGAAGCTCTTTAAACCTTTGGGCTCCAAACAATTCAGGTATCCAAACACATATAATTTTATTACACACAGTTCATATTTTTCATGAAACTAACATGTAATTATGCACCACAGGAAAAATAGGTAACTGATAAAGCTTACGGACCCAACTCCAATTTGATAAGTGTGTTACTAAAGAGAAATAAGAATTGCAGCCACTCTGTTTCAACACACAAATTATCTTCCATTATTTTCTTTTAATTTTTTTTTAATGTTTATTTGAGAAAGTGACAGAGCATGAGCAGGGGAGGAGCAGAGAGAGGGAGACACAGAATCTGAAGCAGGCTCCAGGCTCTGAGCTGTCAGCACAGAGCCCGATGCGGGGCTCAAACTCACAAACTGCAAGACCATGACCTGAGCCGAAGTCACATGCTTAATCGACTGAGCCACCCAGGTGCCCCCCCCCATCATTTTCAAAAATATGTTTGTTGAGCTGTCAATTTGTATTACAGGATTATTAAAAGAGTGGTGTTTCTTTCAGTAAAATGAGTCATGCTTCCCTCAATAAAGATACTGATTTTCACAATGCTGGCAAGATGGTTTATCTACTTGAAGTTATCTTAATTATGAATATAGGTAATGACAAAATATGATAAACACATTTCCCACTAAATTTAATGTTCAAAGACAAAATTATATTTGTCATGTTCTAACAAACAGTGTTAGTGTGCAATCATCTGAGGTTGACTGGCTCACCCTCAGATATTAACCATTAACCAGAGGTGTCAGTTAAAAAATCTATGTGAAATCATTAAAGTCAGTAAATGTTACAATTCAGTAGAAAGACTATTTAAGAATTTCTACTTCAATGATTATAATTTGACTAATAAACTTTTAAGACCCTTGTTTTTTCATGATAGTATGTGTAAGTCATAGGTTCCCCCACTAAAGGAAAAAAAGTTTGCATTGCGTTAGTTCCAGTTATAATTTCTAGCTGAGTCAAAGCTCTAAAAGCCTTAAAGCAGGAAATCCAAAAGGAAATTCCATCATCAGTTCCTGGGGCTTGGTAACTCAATGGTTCTTTGAAACAAAGATATAAAAGTTCTCAAACTATTTACTATAATCTTACCTCATATCTTCAAGCAAATCACATTCTGCTTGATGTTTGGCTTGAAGTTTTGTCATCTGCTCAACTTGAGTGTTTTTCAGTTCTTGTGTAACTTTCACCTAAAATATATCATACATTTATGAAGGCCTTACTGCAACCTTAACAACAAAATAATTAATTAAGCAAAATACTTAATACTTGTCAGAATATAGAACTCTTGCTCACTTCTGTAAAGGCCATAAATCCATTATTAGCCACCTTATTTTGTTCTACTGACGATACTTAATGAGAAAACTAGGCAAATAACCTGAAAAAGGTTAAATAAAAGTAAAAGAGTATAAAAATTATACAATGAATAAGTGCAAAATAAGCTTCCAGTCATTCCATTTCATGCACAAGCTCAGTACACATGTAGTAGATCTTCTGAAGAGTTTTAAAAGGCCCTGTCTTCTATTTCTTCCAAAAAAGACTTAAAGATTTCTACCACCAGGGGAGGTGAGCTGAGTATAGATGGCAGAAGGGAGTATAGGAATGCCTAATATCTAAGGACCGAAATTTACACAATCATGAAATCATATGCATAAATTGACTACATAAATTATTCCATAATGGCTGCGAGAAAGCACACTGTGTCTCAGGATGATGCCCTCCACTCGCTGACAGCCCATCAAATCACAATCTCTTTCTCACAAAGGAGAAAGCAAAAGTGACCTTCCAGCATATGCAGTGCTTTTAAGCCACCCCAGCAAGCCGGTCCCCGTGGCGGCTCCACTTCAAACAGAACAGCAAATGCAAGCTGGCCAGTGCCTCTCGCCAGGGTTCCAGGTTACAGTGGGCCTGGAATCCCCCCCCCCAAACCAGAGCCGTGCTAACCCGGAGGGGTGGGGGGTACATGTGTGAAAGAAAAAAAGACTCACTTAACTGGAGAAACCCGGATTAAGAAAGAGAAAGAAGCAGACACGAGCGAGTTAGGTTTGTCCACGAGGGGAGGACAGAACAGCCTTCTCCACCCAATGCCCAGAGTAGACACTAAGTAACCATCTGCAGGATTAAAAAGACAAGGACACAGCCTCAGCCCCTGGGAACGCTAGGGAAGAGGACAGTGAAACAGTTCTCGAAGGGCGCTGGGGGGAAGCGGCTGACACACCGGGAGCACCCGTCACTCCCACCCCAAGCCCAGATCGCCGTGCACACGCCACGCACTGCCCATTTCACGCTCTCCGGGAGCAGCACCACTGCCTCAAGGCCCCCTAGCTGGAGGGGCGGGGCAGGATTGGGGGCGGGGGGAGAAAGGCATAATTTCTTGTTTTCCCCTGGGGTGGGGGGCGGTAACTAGTCCAACTTCTCGGCCGCCCCGTGGGAAAAGCAGGCCGAACCTTACGGCTAAGACTAGAAACAAATTCCCTGAAAATTTGCAAACGGACGAGGGTGGCGACAAGCAGCTGGAGGGCTCAAATCAGGCACAGACTAAACAATCACACAAGCACAGGCTCTGCAAAGCTGCAGGGGCTCCCCGCCTCCCCTCGGTGCAGCCCCGAGAATGCACTTTGCAGCGAGCAGCACTGCCATGCGCGCGCGCACACAAATGCACACCCGAAACTCTGTGAGATGTCTAGGGGTCTCCAGTGCGGTGGAAGGGACGAGCTCGGGTCGCCCCTCCGTCGGAAAGAACCTCATTCGCGTGGCCCCCTCCTGGAGCCGCCGGCAACTCGGTGACAAGCCCGAGGCGACGGCGGTCACGGCCCCTAGCGAAAAGGGGGAGGGGACGCAGCGGGTCGCCCCAGCCGCGTCCCTTGGACACATCCCACCCAAACCCAAAGCCCCCTGGCTGCACTCTCACCTTCCTCGGCGGCGGCTGCATGATGCTGAAGGGACATCAATCCTCCCCCGACGGCGGCGTCAGCTAGGACGAGGAGGTGGAGGGCCGTGAGGAGGGGAGGCCCCGCAAGCGAGTCTGTGTGTGTAAGGAGAGCCTGAGAACGAGAACTCCCCCGGCAGGGAGCAAGGCCGGCGGGCGGCTGGAGGACCCGGGTCGGAGGGCGAGTGTGAAGAGAAGGAGGAGGAGCGCCGGGAAGGCCTGGGGCTCGGACGGCCCGGGGGGTGTGTGAGGGAAGGGGGCGGAGACCGCAAGGGGGCGGGGGCCCTAGAGCTGGGGCGCAGGGTCTCCTAGCTCGCCGAGCGGCTCTCGAACAGCAGCGTCGTCCGGCTCCCCGCCCGCCGGCGCCGCAGCTCCTAGCAGACGCGGCCCCCCGCCCCCACTCAGGCAGCCCAGCCCTCGCAGGGCCCAGCGCCCCCGCCCGTCCCGGGGAGGTGGAAGGCGGCGCCGCGCTCTCGGCTTCGGCTCCTCCACTCAGGCCGCGGGAATTTCCGGCCCCACCAAGTGGTGCAGCGCCCCGCTCCGGCGGCGGAGGGGACAACTCAGTCCACAGCTGGGTTCGAGGGGCCGGGCCACACTGCAGGGAAGGAGCGTGGCGGCGGCGTGGGGCTCTGGATCTCGGCGGGGGGGAACTAACGGATCGGTCGGGAAATAGAAGGGATAGAAACGCTAGCGGAGCACGAAAATCCCCCCCCTCTATCCGAGAGTGGCACGTTCCAAACGCCTCTTGTCCTCCCTCCCCCACACTGGGAGCCAGACGGGGGCTTCCCGCGCGCTTTCCCGCCAGCCGTCCGGGCACGCGCCTGCAGTCGGAGCCGCGCACGTGGGCGGGAGAGAGCTCCGCGCCGACGCACGCGCACAAGCCGCCCCCACCTCCTACAGGTTTTTGGGCCGCAGCGTTTCTGTGTCCGTGTGTGTGTGTGTTTAGGAGGACGACACTCTGAAGTTTTTACCTTGGGGCGGAGGGTAGCATGCTTGTAGCTTCAGGAGAGTTCTGTTTTTTACTTCTTTCCGGTCCTCAAACACCCCTCTCCGGTGAGCGAATGGGTTAGCCAAATAGGCAAGCATGAAGGGGGCGAGCATCGACAAGTCCTTTCTCAGCGGGCCGCAGGTGTCTGACTGTTGCGGGGGCGGGACAGGGGGGTGTCTAGTTGCCTTGCAAAGGAGAAAGTGCTCTCTGGTACGGGTCATTCAAGTCAAAGAGCACGGACTCTCTGCTGGAAGGGAACCTCGAGGTTGTTAAGACCAGTATCCCCAATTCACAGATAGGGAGGCTAATACCCTTAGAAGAGGGGAGACTTTATGTAGGTCACACAACACGACTACACTCTATGGGTCATAAACTTTTGCCAATGATAACTGTGAGAAAAAGTAAAGGAGGCAGCAGGGGCAACAGAGGGAACTCGTGTCTGGGAGTCAGGACCTCTGGATCTCAGTCCACTCTGCCTGCCTCTATGTAGCTGGGTATGTAGCTCCACCTTCCTCATCTGCCAGTGAGACTGTTCATCCACGCAGCCCCCTCCCCACACATCCAGACCATCTGGGGGCCTTTCAGCCTTTCTTGAGCTGCTTAGAAGAATGAAAATACCTCTTCCGGAGCCACATGGATGTGCGAAGGGTGAACTAGATTGCCCCACAGTTTTATCAGAAGTTGGAGTACCGGACGCCTGTTCTCAGAAGAGTGGTCAGGCAAAAGAGGAAAGTGAGGCCTGGAGAGACCCAAGTATATTGCCCAAGGCCACAATTGGCGAGAAATTGGTTCAAGATGGAACTTGAACCCAGGTTGTTCACACTGAATTACCTGGATTCTTGTACAAGAAGGCTATGGATGAGCTAGATTGTGTATGAACCAGGAAATCAGGCTTGCTTTTTCTGATTTCCTTGAGGCCATTCAAAAGTCACCCCTTCACCAGAGTCCTCAATTACCATCAGGGAACGCCTGGGGCAATGGAATAAGTGGGTGGAGACCCAACTCCCCGACAGCTGTGGGGCAGCAGCTAGAGCCCAGGCAAGAGGTAGCCAGGCTGGCCTCCAATCTCAGCTCCAGCACCAATTAATTGTGAGGCTTTGAGCTAGTCAGTCTCACTGCTTTCAGCCTTTACTTTCTGGCTTGTAAAATGGGGATATAATACCAGCCCCACAGGCTTGTATTAATAGAATTCCTTCTACTACAGGCTCTGGCACATACTCGGTGATCAATAATTGCTTACTGATTTATCATTCATTCAAAAAACATTTGCTGCATCCTGCTTTGTGCCAAGCCTTGTGCCAGACACTGGGAATACAGATTCTTAAGAGCAAGACAGAATCAGCCTCAACCTTCACCAAGGCTGATTTCCAGACCAGCCATTCCATGAAGGTTACTAAGATAGTGGGGGGGGGGGGGGGGGGGGGGGTAACAGTGCTTTCCTAGACACAGTGTTATGCACACAAAGGTGCTTAACAAAGATTTGCTGGATCTTAGTCCTGGGTGCAACTAGTCTGGCCCAGAGATTATCCTCCCTTCACCTCTGTTTTATAGAAGTGAGGACTAGGGGTATAAAATTGCTAGATGTTATGAGATTCGGGATCTAACCTCTACTACTGATATGCTGGGCCTTCTCTGGGCCTTGGTCCCCAACCACAGAATAAGGTAAGTGAATGAGCCTGGAACTTAGTAGGCTCTTCACAGATGAAGTACAACCCTGGGGCTTTATTTTATGGGTTTAGGAGGGCATCCTCCACCTGATTTGCCATTATTCTAAAACCAGGAACGGCATTGACTTTCTGAGATGATTTTCTTTGGAGGTGTAATAAATAACAGGCAACACCAGATGGACTTACCTGCTGGGTGCTTTTTCAAAAATGTGGTTTAAAAAAAGAAATGTGTTTAACATTTACTAAATGCCTTTCCCAAAACCCCAACTTTCATATTACTTTTCTGGGCTAATCTTCACTATAATCCTGTGAAAGAGTGTTATTTTATTCATTTTACAAATGAGTAACTGGAAGCTCAATGAAGGTAAGTGATTTGCCCTGAAGTGATGGATTTGGGACCAGAATCCAGTTCTCCCATTTGCCTCTTGTTCAGGGAATTGAGAGTTCACCCAGGAAAAATGCAGACTCAGGAGGATACAACCATATATTCCAAACTTCACAGGGATGGGAAAGGGATTTCTGTGACTTATACAAGCCTGACTTAAAATGTACCCCTTTGAACCAGGCTGGGAACTTCCAGAGCCTTGCTCCTATAGTGCAAGCAAGCACTGTGTTACCAGATGCAAGATCCCTTGACACTGTTTGGGGGAAATGCCACAGAGCTGTCCTGTGACCACAGAGCAGCATGCGTTATAGCCCCAGAGACCGAACTGGGACTGGTCTCAGCTGTATCTAAGGAAGAAGGTTTTCCAGGCCAACCTGCCCTTAGAAGGGGTGAGCTCCCCCATCCTTGGAGCAGTGCAAGTAGGTGCTAACTCCCTTCCATCAAGGAGGCCACAGGTGGGATTCTTACCCTGGGAAGGAATTAGTAACAGCTATCATTTATTTTGCCTCTTCTATGTTTCAGGGATTGAAGTAGGCATATTATTTACATTGTTTCTAACCTTCACAACTTCTCATGATACATATGACCCCGTTTCACAGATTTCACAGACTAAAGATCAGAAGTGAAATGACCAGCCCAAGGTCACACAGCTAGGACAGGAGAGCCAGGCCTGGCCCCTGGCTTCCTGTGATTCTGAAGCTATGTTCTTCCTCCAGCATGCTGCTGTACAATCTCCCAGAAGGAATGTGATTCTAAATTTAAGTGAGATCCAGGATTAAAAGCTGACTAGAGCAGGCATATGAGTGAGCATTGAAAGATAAGCTATCCCAATATTCCACAGAACTCCCAGGGGAAACTGCAGGGATACGAAGTGTGCAGCAGCCCTTGAGCATGATTAGAATGTGAACGGCACCCCACCACAGTTCAAAGTGGCCATCCAGGACAGATTGGCACTCCACCCAAGGCTCTAGAGATGGTGGCCACCATCCCATATGCCCAGACTGTACCAATGCACTTCCCACCCTCCTCACAGCTAGGGTTCACAGCCCTCACTCCATTTCCTGCTGTCTCATTATCTGCCACTCACATTGGTTCAGGCTGCTGGGGAATACCTATTAGCTGATCCAAATGCTAGCTATTCCCTGTTTGAGCCCCACTGAGGCTAGCTGACGATACTGTTACAAATAATGCAGTCTGTGGACCCTATCCCCATTACCTCCCTTCTACCCTAATCACCTTTCTTTCCCCTGTACTTCCACTCCCCACCCCACCCCCACACACACATATCAACCTTTGCTCCTGCCTAAACTAATTTCTTCAACACAGCCCTCTGGTAAACCTGGTATGGGAGTATGCCCGTCTCCTCCATTAGCTCTCAAGACAGAATCACAGCCTGCTGGAATGACGTCTCAAGATCAGTGGCCAGCAGAAGAGGACAGGGGCTCTTCCTAGGACACAAAGTGAGTTTGTGGCAGAACTAGACCTTGAATTCCATCCAACATCACTCAACCTCAACCAGTCCCTTATTCTGGGTTCAGTCATAAGCAGGTCTCTGGGATGAGACCCAGGCCCTGCACTCCAGGAGCTCCCAATCTCAACACACAGACCAAAGATCTCAGCAGTGTGCCCCGAACACACAGGGCCCAGATTCCACCAGGTGGTGACAGGGATCTAAGGCCAGAGATGGGTTCCTGAGAGGCAGGCACTGCGACAGTGAATTATCTGGTCAGCCTGTGCCAGGGAGTGTTACAACTTGGTGGGGATGGGAGGGGAGGTGAGAGGACAGCCAGTCCCAGGGCTGTAGCAGGAGCGGACAGTCACATGGTTTTGATATCAGGAGGCAAGCAACCAAGGTTCTAGCCCTGTCTTTGCCAGGCACTTTGCGAATGTGACCTTTTGCACATCACAAATTCTGTCCTTCCTCCTAAGGAGGTGGTACAGGTTAAGTGAAATAACAGGTATGTGATCTGTAAAGAACTGAGGAGCTATGTAAGCTAGCGACTGCCTGCCTTGGGATACATCAGGGAAGGTTGAATGACCACTTATTCAGGACACCAACGAGGGCCTTCCCACTGGGAGCTGCACTGTGATTACAACTCTGGGAAACTTGGACCCATGGGTAAAACAGTCAGGTTTGGGAGGAGGGTTGACATCAAAGGGATTGGGGTCAGGCAAACCTGGGCTAGATGTTTGGTTCCTCTTCTGCCTAGCTTTGGGTTCTTGACCGAGTTCTGAAATCTTTCTTCAACCCAGTGCCCTCGTCCTTACAAGGGGAATAATGACTTTTGGCTGGGTTGTGGTGAGAATTAAAAATGGAAATGTTTATATAAAATGCCTGCAACTGTGCTGGCCCACAAATGTGAGTTTCCTTTGTATGCGCATGTGTTTTCCTTCAGTTTCCCTTCATTTTGTTCTGGTTTTGTTTGTAAATTTAAAAAGCAAAACACAAAAAGAGAAATTCCCATGGGAGGGGGTTGAGCCCAACTACAGTCCCAGTTTTGCCCCTGACTCACCCATGAAGACCTGGGAAGTCCCTGGCCCTCCCTCCACCTTCATTTCCTCATCTGTAACACAGGGGCTTCACCAGGGAGTTTCTTCAAAGCCCAGCCTGGCAGCTTGAGATGCTACTCCTTTGTGAGTCCCTTCCCTGGAGAGGACCCCCCCAGGCCGAACCGGGGCGGGGGTCAGGCAGTGACCAGGGGAAGGAGATGGAGTTGTAGGGGAGGGACAGCAGGATTGGGAGGTGGCAGGTCTACAACCACTGTGTGCTGGCCTGTGAAAGGAGGAGGCCCCACTCAGTTTAGGAAGCCTGCCACCTATTTTCCCATAGCCTTCCCAGTTAATGCCAAAACAAAACACACTTGTCTGCTCCCTGCTGGAGGGCAGTGGGCCAAAATGAATGTCCTGGAGGGCTGGCAGATGCCCTGGCATCCTGCCTCTCCTCCCTGGGCACCCGCCCTTCCCCTGTCTGCAGCACATCCACACACCCGTGGCCTGTGGCCTGTGGCCTAGGCGAGCTGAACACCACCCCCAGCCAAAGCTGGCCCAGGCGGGCGGAGAGGAGCTTCCTCAGGACCTGCACTTCCCCCTCTCAGTTTCAGGGCTCTTAAACAGACACTCCCAACACCTAAAGCTGCCTGTCTTTCCAGTCCAGCCTTGGCCCCGAGATGTGATCTAATTCTTGCCGTGCTGCTGTGGGCAGAGCGCATGGCATCAGAATGCTGGGAGCTGCTGTCAGGCACTACAGGAGGGAATTCCCTGGCTCAGGAAAGCTCTTCCTGTGGAAGGGAGCAGGTGGTGAGTCTCCCTGAAGAGACAGACACCGCCAACGCTATAGGCAGAGCCAATCCTGGGATAAGAAGCATCAAATCCACCACCCCCACCTTCTCTCTGATGCTTGTCTATGCTGGACACAGTAATAATAATAGCTTACACTTTATAATAGTTACTGTGTGTCAGCATTCACATAAATAATTTAATTCTCACAACAACTTTGAAGTAGGTACTATTATCAGCCCCATTTTACCCTAAGGTCATTCAGCCAGTAAGTGGCAACCTGAGATTTCTACCCAATTCATTAGGTCCCGGGGCTGTGCTGTTAACTGCTATGCAAATCTGTCACCAGAAATGGTATTCCCTGTAAAACCCAAATCCAAACTTGGAATGCGGCAAGATGTTTGCACTGGTATCCTAGAACCTAAGCATTTACCCAGACTTGCCTGAAGCTGAGAATCACCAAGGGGTGCTTGTTTAAAACACAGGGCCCTCCTTTGAGGATTCAGTAAGTTTGATGTGGGAAGAGGCAGTGCCTGACATGTGGAAATTGCCCAAAAAATAAAAAATAAATAAAAGTATTTGTTAAACGAATGAATGCCCTGCCTTCTCTGAGTCTCTGTTCATCTCTAAAATGGGGTTTCAGTTCCCCACCCTGCTCCATCTCTAAGTGCGGCTGTATGTGGAGCCTGTGTATCTGTACCAGCTTCGCTTGGGCATGAGGAGTTGTTTACAAGCACACCCACTGGCTCCTAATAATAGCTGTAATAACAATAGCTAACATTTCTTGAATGCTTATGGAGTACCAGGCACAGTTCTGAGGGCTTTAACTGTGTTAACCCACTGATTCTCACAACACCCAATTATTTAAACTTTAAGGATAGAGAAACTGAGGCTCAGAGAGGTTAAGCAACTTGCCCATGATCACACAATTAGTAAGAAGCAGGATTTGAACCAAAGTGGTCCTACTCCAGTGTCCAGGGGTTAACTACTCTGTCATAGTTTCTGGACACACCCAGCCCCTCCTCTTGGGAACTGGGCTGCCACAGTTGGGCCAATGGTCATTGTAGTATTCAGGAAGGAGAGAATGGAAAATCAAACTAACAGAATCAAGATTTAGAACCCCCTCACTATTGTTTGAGCCAGAATAAGAAATTCCAAAGCACAGGGGCACCTGGGTGGCCCAGCCGGTTAAGGGTCCAACTTCAGCTCAGGTCATGATCTCACAGTTTGTGAGTTTGAGCCCCATGTCAGGCCCTGTGCTGACGGCTCAGAACCTGGAGCCTGCTTCAGATTCTGTGTCCCTCTCTCTGCCCCTTCCCTGCTTGCGTGCACGCTCTCTCTTTTCTTCAAAAATAAATAAACATTTTAAAAAATTTAAGAAATTCCAAAGCACAGAATCAAAGTGCTATAGTAGTTCCATGTGGGGAAGGCTGCCTCTATCTACAACAGGGGACCCCAAAAGGCTGCCCTGGAAGGGGTCTTAATGTATAGGAGGTAGACACTCCCAGGAGAACAAACAGCACAGGCTGGATGGGCTGAGCCATGTTTGGAAACAGTCTGACTATCCCAAGAAATGAGCCTACAAAGGTGGACTGCAGTCTTGGGTCTCCCACTTGGATATTTGCTCTAAATTTTTTAAAGCAATCTTCCTTTATGATGTTTATCACACTCTGTAATAGGCATGTGTATTGCCCATCTCACCTATCCTGCCAATGCCTCCATCCCCACAGATCTCTGGAGGAGATCTTGTTTGTCACTATATCTCTAGCACCTGGGACAAGGCATGCTGGATGGATGGATTTGAAGGCCTGAAGTCCCAAAGGTTTATCAGCCATGGAACATTAAGTGTGGGAAGCCAGGTCACAGAATAGAAGGCCCAGGACAGCATCTTAAGGAAGGGTGTACCCAAGGGCCTGTACAGGCCTGTCTTCTGTTCATATTCAGCCCTCTGTCCTCACACACTGCACTGGCCCTGTGACCTCACTGTTACTCCTCCCAGATGGTTTGTGAATGTATTGACCATAAAGGAGAGGATGGGCAGGTCTGAAAGACAAGGCATCTTGGGCTGGGTCACACTAACTCCATCACCTTTCTTCCCACTAGGCACTCAGCTTGGGGTCTTGGTTAAAAGCTCAGTCAAGTTTTTTGGGTTTTTTTTTTACTTTTTTTTTTTAATCTTTATTTATTTTTGAGAGAGAGAGACAGCAGGGAGGAACAGAGAGAGAAGGAGACACAGAATCCAAAGCAGGCTCCAGGCTCTGAGCTATCAGCACAGAGCCCGACGCAGGGATCGAACCCATGAACCATAAGATCATGACCTGAGCTGAAGTCGGACGCTCAACTGACTGAGCCACCCAGGTGCCCAAAAGCTCAGTCAAGTTTTAAGTCAGGCTGACCAATTTGAATTTTGGCCCTGCTACCTTCTAGCTATGTGGCCTTAATTGTATCATCTAGTTACTGCATACTCTCCAACATCATCTCACATTGGTCCTGTGACCCTGGGCTCAGCTCTCATTCTCTCTGGGCCTCCGTCACTGTGTAAGTTGGGATGGTTACCCTTGAGGCCCCCATGGCTCTACCGTTTTCTAGTTCTGTAACAATCAAGACTAAACAGTGTTTTCTAAATGATAACAAAATGAATGTAAAGGTGAAGCTTGGGCTTTTCTCTCTGGGGCAACCAGAAAAAGCTTCTCCAACACAGCAGTGATCACAGAGAAATAACTGGGTTAAGGCCATAGGCATCATCCAGATATTGCATCTGTGTGACAATTTTTCACACCTCTCTGGTGTTAATCGAGACAGTTAATCTCTATTTGTGCCACCGCCCTCCCCCTCCCAGACCCTTGGCCTTGCACTGTGTCCAAGGAGGCTGGGACATTTGGGCTTCATCACCAGGACCCCTTGCCAATTGAGTTCCACTTGGGTTTGGACAATACAATAAGAAAACAGGACACCAGGGGCGCCTGGGTGGCTCAGTCGGTTAAGCGTCCGACTTCAGCTCAGGTCACGATATCACGGTCCGTGAGTTCGAGCCCCGCATCGGGCCCTGGGCTGATGGCTCAGAGCCTGGAGCATGCTTCCGATTCTGTGTCTCCCTCTCTCTCTGCCCCTCCCTGTTCATGCTCTGTCTCTCTCTGTCTCAAAAATAAATAAACATTAAAAAAAAAATAAAAATAAAAAGAAAACAGGACACCAGAGGATGAGAGAAGAGGAAGTTTGGGCTATTTCTCCCTCTGCTCCTTTCCTGCTTTGGTGCTTTTTCCACTTCCTTCTTGGTCCTATTCCTGCCAGCCAGCCCTACTTCTCACTGGACTTCAGTAACATGATTCCCACCCCTCCTTCAGCCCTCATCTCTGGGTAGGTGCCTCGCCATCCTTCTGTTTGTTCCTTTCACCTGCCCACACCTCAGTACAGCAGTTCCTTCAGTAAATCTCTTCACTCCAACCTTAGAGGTGAATTGCTTCCTGCCAGCCTCCTGACTAACCTAGGACCCTCCACCCGGATCTGCCCATTTGACTCATAATTCAGTACATTCCTCAGAACAAAGAACCAACCAGCCTAGCCCATGAACAGCCCTCCCATGTGCCTGCTCTAGGAGAAAGCATGTGCAGTGTGGCTCCTTTGGGGCCCCCAGAGTCTGATTCTGACTTACTGTCACTCCTAAAGAACTCCTGTGGGCAGAACCTGATGAGAAAGGGACACCTGCACCAAAGGAACATTGACTGGCATGGAGAACCAAGACCACAGAATGAAACATGACGGAGCCTCAAGACGGAGCGTGGTCACATCCCCACTTAGGCAAGGTGGGTGGCAGCGCTATGGGAATCCAGGAACCTGCACTGCTCAGGGCAGGCTCCCTGGAGGGCTGGGCAGAGCCTGGTCAGGCACCATAGGGTGCTGGAAAGGCAGAGAGAGGAAGGAGAAAGAGTTTAGCTCAGGAGAGAGTTGAGCAAATGCTTGGCAGGAAGAAGTGGGATTCATGAGGGCAGGAGTGAGGGCCAGGGACTTGGTGGGGCACACCACGTTCAGTAGCAGACTGCTCCCCTTGGCGTCCCTTGGGACATAACCCCTTCCTTACCCTGCACTAGCCTGGATCAGGGCTCCCACATTCCCTCAGGAGCTATCCCACCTTCCTCTGGCTTGAGCTGCCTGTCACCCTAATCCTTTCACTTCCTTTGCTAACCACACCTGCCCAGACCACAGCCAGAGCAGGGCCTAGGTTTCAGTTCTCATTTCCTCAACATCTCTGTAGTCTCCTGAAAAGTTTCAATTTCTCAACAGGGGTTGGGTCTGACACTGATCTAGATGCCTCCTTATCATCATTCCTGCCTCTCCCCCAACCTGGGTCTGCTGCCCTCCTAGCAGCAAGAGCAAGCCTTCTAATATGCTATTTTTACCATGCACACCTCTGCTCAAGACCCTTCTATGGCTCCCCCTGTCCTATAAAATAAGCCCCACATTCTAACATGACATTCTAGGCCCTTCACCTCATGACTCCTGCTAGCCTCCCTGACCTCATCAGTTTCACTATGTCAGACACTCTTTGTTCCAAATACAACACGTATATGCATTTTTCCAGAATTCATCAGGTTCTTTCAGCAACTTCACACTTCTGAATGTGTTCTTCCCTCTGCTTTCAGCCTTCTCCCCTTTTCTCTGCCTGATAAACTCAAATTTGCTCTTTAAACCCCAGCTCAAAAACCCACTTCCTCCTGCCATCAGGTCAAACTTAATGCTCCTTCACAGACTTGTTCAGTTATTGATGACAGCACTATGTTCCTGCTGACTAGACTTCTATCTAGTTATGTCTTTCTCAACTCCCCTTTCTTCCAAGTCTGGCCCAGCTGGACTGCTTTTTTACTATGTGACCTTGGGCAAGTCACTTTACCTTCTCTGGAGCTCTCCTGGGCCTCCAGGCTGGGTTAAGTGCTCTCTGTTGAGAGTTTTTCAGCACTTATATGTATGTTGATAATCATGATGTATCCCATGATTCTGTAACTATCTTCTGCCAGACTATGAGTCCCTTTCTGTCAAGGAAACCTGCTAGATTCCTTGTAGCCAAATTGTCTCTGTATTCCCAATGCTCACCATTCCAGAAATCCCTATATGGCACAAGCAAATTTAATCCTAATTCCATTTTTGCAAGTATGGAGACTGGGCCCAAAGAGGCACAGAGATTTGCCCAAGGACATGAACCAGTTTCAGGGCTTTTTCCTCTGCCCTCCCCCAAGTCCTTGGGCCAGCCTACTCTCTGGACCAGAGAGCGGGCCAGCACCAGGCCTCACCTGTTGCTGTCCCATGGGCTTTCAAGGTAGAAGATACCAGATGCTCAGTTTTACTTCCCTCCTGGCTGCAGAGTGCTGAGAGCAACTGTCAGATCTCAGGCACTTCCGTTGTACTCAGAGCCAGGCTTCCTTTTCACTCCTTCCGTGGGTAGCAAACAAACCAAGGGCCACACGCAGCCTCTGTGCCAGCTCCTGGGGAGTTCTGTTTCTCCTTAGGGGCCGAGCCCAGCTTTGTGGTGGACTCTCCCTAAAGATAGTCTCTAGCCTTGGAGTTTGTGGCAAAAAAGCCTCATTACCCAAAACCCTGGAAGATTGGAGTCTGGACCTTGATGAAATGTCATATGACCTGCATGGGTTGGGGAAGTCTCACGTGAGGAAACTTCTACAGAATCATAAACTCTTAGAATCCTTGATGGAAACTATTCGTTTTGCAGATAGGGACACTGAGGTCCAAAAAGGAGTTTTCCCAGAGCGGAAACCCAGTGGTATACCCGAGAGCATTTATTTGTAGGACAGCTTGAACTAAATGGTCCCAATCTGTGTTGCTCTTAAGTGCTTTTGTCAATGTAATACTGCTTTGTTTTTCTATCTCCCTTCTGCTGGCCCATCAGGTGCTTCTCTCTCAGGACCTGCTTGCAAGAGGAACTTCTCACCCCCAAGGTGGCTGACAGCTAACCTGTGAACTGTTTACAACAAGATCACCAAAGGCGCAATACTAATGTGTAAAATATGAGTAAATGGGCTCAGATCGAGTGCCTAAGGGACATCTTTGGGACATCCAGGAGCCTTTTATGCTTATAGTTTGTTTTCTTTTCTTTATTATTATTATTATTATTATTATTATTTAAATGTTTATTTTTGAGAGAGAGAGAGAGAGAGAGAGCAGGGGAGGGGCAGAAGTGGGGTGGGGGGGGGGCACAGAGGATCCGAAGTGGGCTCTGTGCTGACAGCAGAGTCCAATATGGGACTCAAACTTACAAACCATGAGATCATGACCTAAGCCAGAGTTGGACGCTTAACCAACTGAGGCACCCAGGTGCCCCCTTTTCTTTTTTACTAAGAGAGAGAGAGAGAGAACATGCAAGCAGGGAAGAGGAGCAGAGAGAATCTTAAGCAGGCTCCTCGCTGAGAGCAGAGCCCAGCTCAGGGCTCAATCCCATGATCCTGGGATCATGACCTGAGCCAAAATCAAGAGTCAGATGTTCAACTTACTGAGCCACCCAGGTACCCCTTAAAGTTTGGTTTCTGTAGTCTTTCCTCAACAGAGAGAAAAGTCCAGGGACAAAGACAGGGCTTGGGAATATATTTTCACTGCTCTTTATCAGTCTTTCTCCCCAGCTCACATTTAATCCACATGTGCTTGGAGGGTGCTTTTGGAAGAAAGACAATAATTTCATCTCTACTTCTCTCATTTTGGTAACTTATATCATCCCGAAGACAAGGAGGGTTCAACCCGCAGTCAAATTCAGAAATCATTTCCTCCATCTATTTTTTTCTTACAATTTTTATTGGGCTCATGCCAGATTAGTGCTTGGTGTATGAAGATCCAACAGGGTCTTGTCTTCAGAGGACTCACTACCTGAGGCCAGAGACAGACATGTAAAGAAATCCTACATTGGACTGTGTCATGTGCCCAGGTGAGAGAGTGACCAGGTTTCTCGTGGAAGGAGGTGCTTTCCCAGGATCTTGAAGGATGAATTCACCGGAGAAGGGTGGGAAGAGCTTCAAGGAGCTCTCTATATTTCGACCACCAGAGCCTGCCATCAAGCAGACCACTCCTAGATCCGACTCCCTGGCTTCTGCACAACCTTTTGCCTTTTCCCCAGGCTTTATTTACTCACTTTGTTGGTCAACAAATCTATCGTGCTCTTCATCTGTGATGGTGCTATACTGGGCCCTGTGGACTCTTGGCCTCAAGGAGACCCCAGCAGAGACAATGACTACACAGTGTGGACAGGGTGTGTGTTGGGGGGAGGACAGAACTGGAGAGCCAGCAAAGTCACCTGAGCTATTCTGGGAGGTCAGGGAAGACTCTGCAGAAAGAGACTTATGACCTGAAATCTGAGATGTGGAATTTTCTTTGATCCTCCTGACATTCCTCTAAGGTAGGTCTTATTTTCTCCATTGTAGAGGTGATAAAAATGTCAGTGCCTTACCCAAGATCATATGGTTAGTAAGTGGGGTGGGGAGTATCCACCCCTGGGCACCCAGCAGTGGAGTCAGAGGGGGGCACCACTGGAAGGCTGGGCCTAGGGAAATGGAGGGAGGTGGGATGTTCAGAGGCATGGAGGGAGGAACAGAAGCTGAAAGTCCGGAGCTGGGTGAAACCAGCAGGACATGCCATCTTCCCTACACACAGGGGAGCAGAGGAGGGGATAGAAATTCCTAACAGGACATCAGTTCATGGCTTCAGAACAGCAGAGCTGGCTCAGTCCTTGGACCCCATCTCATTCAGCCCTCATGAAACTGAGGATCATCCAGAGCAAATGATGAGGACATACAGCATCACAGCGGCTGGCCCTGGACTGGAACCCGAGCTCTGTCCCCTAGCCCAAGGCTCCATGCACAGCCCTGGCTGATACTACATCATTTAATCTAATCTACATTTACTTATGTGCACTCTGGATCAGACACTCTTCCAGGCACCATGGGGACCGTAGGGATCCTCCCCACCTCTGCTGTCAGGGGCTTACAGGAGCTTAGCTGGAATGGGGAAGTCAGATCCGGTTTACAGATTCCATGCAGCGTATAAGAAGTAGGGTGGCAGCAGACATAAATAGAGTGGTAGGGAGTGTGGTGAGGAGGACATTAGTGTCCAAGTGTCCTGGGCAAGTCCTTAGACCTCAGTTCTCCTATCTGTTCCAAGAAGGGACTGTACTCAACAATGTCTGAGGTCTCTCGGTTTAGGCAGTCAGGCCTCTACCCACGCCTGCCTTGCAGGGGTTGGGGGGTGGGCTGGGTGGTGGGAGCAGAGGAAGTGGCTTGAGCTGCTTGACCCATTACCAGCAGAGAAATCACAGACTCAGCTCTCAGACATCTGGGAGGCGTTGGGCAGCTGGAGTATTTTTAGAAGGCCAGAGGCAGACATGACCGGAATCCTGGGCGTTGCTGAGCCAAAGAAGCTGGGAGGCCAGCAGAGGGTAAATCAAGAAAGGTGGCCCCAAGTGCTGGTTCTTACTTCATCAAGGTCAGCTGGCCTTCCCTGTCCCTGGAGGCCAGTGCTCAGGCCTGTTGTGTTCAAGTTCTGGTGTCCCTGAGGTGCCATTGATCACTGATTGGCTTCCTTCTTGGTAGTCAGGTGCAAAACTGGCCTCAGGGGAAGGATGTTTGTCTGCAGCACTTGCCTCCTTTAATTCCTTCAGCTAGCTGAGTGCTTTCTGTGGTCCAGGTGAGCTGCTGGGCCCTAAGGATATGGAAAGAAAGAAAGCAACCTGGGAGGCTCAGTGCTCAGATTCCTTAAAGAGGTAGGGGTGGGGGAGGGACAGGGGCACAGACTGTAATAACACCCTGAGATCACTCTGGCAGAGGAGGACATGTGGCTCTAGGGGAGCTTGGAGGAGGCCTTTTGGCTTCCCAGGCCTGCTACAAAGACCAGATGATTATCTGTGGACGAAAATGTAAGCTGCAAACTAGGCGGCAAGCTCTGGATTATAACTACAGGGTGATTATCAGTCTTTTCTAGAGCCATACCTTTTCCTTTTGCATTATTTCTGAAAAATGATGTCTCAGAATTAGAGTAAAGGGTAAGATGATCTTTTCAGCTCTGGACCTATTACCATGGCAGCTCTAACAAACAGATGCTCCTGCCCCCTTCCCCTCAACACATTCCCACCAGTCCCTCCTGGCAAGTCCCCTCCATGATATTACAGATGAAGACCCAAGGCCCAGAAAGGGGCTTGTCCAGCTCAGGATCCCTCAGGAAGGACTCTGACCTCTGTCTAGAACCTGCAGATGTCCACATGGTCAAAACCACGGGAAAGACACTCCCAAGCCCCGTCACAGGGCAAGGGCTGAGGTGTGGGGTGAGCAGAGGGCAGGAGTCCAGCCCCACACTGTGCCCATCACAACGGACTCTGCAGTTTAGACCTGGCCTGTTCCCACCCCCTCCCCATCTGTCCTTCCAGCCCAGCATTTCTCAACAAGGCTCTTCAGTTTTTCTTTTTTTTTTTTTCCAGGCTCCTCAGTTTCTTGAGGGTTTCCAGACTTAGTCATGAATGTCTACAAATTTTCTACCTGAATATTTATCTATTTATTTGAGAGAGAGAGAGAGAAAGAAAGAAAGAAAGAAAGAAAGAAAGAGAGAATCTCAAGCAGATTCCATGCTCAGGGTGGAGCCCAATATGGGGCTCGATCCCAAGACCCTGGGATCATGACCTGAACCGAAATCAAGAGTCAGACACTCACTAACTGAGTCACCCAGGCACCCCACTTTCTGAATTTTTAAATGTAGTACCTTCAGTTTAATGATAAGCTAAACAAATTAATAGGGTATTTTGGCTTAGTTGGAACGCAGGGCATCAAATAAAAGAAGCTGCTCTGAGTGTCAGTGCCTGTGTCTGGGTTTATCAGCAAACGAGTGCCAAAGAATCGCCTAAAGTGACCACATTCGATTTCAGTGCAGTATCTGAAGCTGACTTATTAAGTCGGAGATTCACTCCTCTACTAAAATGCTTATTTCTTTCCTGCAAGATTCTGGACTCTGAAGAGAAAGACTTCAGTTGGGGTCAGATGGCCTGGGTTCTAATTTTGTTTCTGTTCCCAGCTCACTGAATAGACTTGAACAACTCCTTACTTGAGTCTAGGTCTGGGTCTAGGTTTCTTCACTTGTAAAATGGTTAGTTTGGGTGAGAGTCCCCAGGGCTCCATCTGGCTCTCATGTGACAGGATTCCAAATTGTGATGAGCTACCTTCTTATCTCCACCCAGTCCCCCAGCCCCTACTCCCCACCCACCACATACCACACCTACCCCCAGCGCAGCCCTAGGCTGCTGGGTGGAGACATAGGCAGAGAAGTGGAGCATCCTAGAAGGCAGGTATCAGGCAAAGATAAAGGACACCGCCCAAGGGGGTTTGGAGGTCATCAGGAAGAAAGATACTAGGCCAAAGAGAGCTCTTAACAACCAGCCAAACTATCAGCTAAGACATAACCTAAAAAGCCTGGAGACTTCTTCCAGGGTGGTGGGATTCCACATCCTGGGCTCCTGTAAGGCCTGGAGCTTAGCTCTCACTTGTGTGGGGTTCTCCTCTGAGGCTCCCCAGCAGGCCATACCCCATCCCACCCTATTCATCCTCCATCAAGGGACCTGAGCCACCCTCTCTTCTCCCTGCCCCCTTCCCTGCTCACACTGGGGCCTCAGGGCACAGGGTCCCCTAGGCAGTGCTGAAGCTACCTTCTCTGACTGGCCCACCTTCCTCCATCTACCCCTTGGACCTGCCCATCTCCCATAGATTGCCTAGATTTCAAATTGGGAGCCCTCTCTGTCAGGAAGCCTTCCCAGATTCTCCATTCAGGCAGGGTCAGGGCCTTCATCCCTCACCCCATAGTCTGTATTAACCTCTGTCTCTGTGGCTGATCCATTGTAAGTGTTTTCTGCCCATCTCTCCCTCTGGACTCTCTGCTGCCTGTGTTAACTCAGACATTGTGGAGATGATATTTTTAAAAATTGCATAAAATGACATAAAAATGACATTAAAAAAGCTAAGAGTTTTTTAATTTAACAAAATTTTTCAGAAATCAGCTCTATACTGGGCACTGCTTTGTGACAAGCTGTGCTCAAGGTTAACTCTGGCCCTCGGGCCTTTTTCATCAGAGTTGTTCTAGCATAAACTTGCTGTTTGCCCCCCCAGGGCTGGGAGTAGGGGGTCTGCCTTGCTTGGTAGAAGGTTCGAAGCTCTGTCTCTAGGCCAGGGAATTTTAAGTCTGGTAGAGCTGCTGGAGTAGGAGGAAGTGTCTGCAGGTCCCCTGACCTTGGGCCCCAGGCCTGCCTGCCCTCCAAGTCCATGTTCACCAGAGCCTTGGCGGGCTCTTGGTAGTTTGAGGACTGGATAAATGAATCTGGGCACCCTATTGTCCTGACCCATCAATTTGTCCTGTCTTGTCATCCTTTACCTGAAAGGGTTTCCTGGGGACACAGGCTAGAGAAGTGGGTGGGAGCACTGTCAGATGGGAGAGAACAGAATAAGGTGGATGAGACCAAGGGCGGGTATATGGGTGGGGAAATGCCTGGGGGTAGGTGAAGCATCCTCACTAGACCTAGGCTGGAAGTGGCTGCCTCTTCACCTGGGTGTGGCACCATCCTAACTTTCAGTAACTTGATCCCCATCCCAGCCCACCTGAAGAGGCTTCAGAGCCCAGACGTCATAGGTCATCACAGCCCAGTCCCAAGGGAGTCTGTTCTTAACACCCCAGCCCAGCGGAAAGAGCACTGGGCAGTGAGTCAGAAAAGTATATGACTTTGGGCAGAAGACTCACGTCTTCTCTGTGAACCTCATTTTCCCCATCTGTACAATGAAAAAATGGACTTTGTAACCCCTAGAAGCGCTCCAGTCAGGACAGTGTACAGGCGGGATGAAGTAGAAGAAACTGTCCTTGTGTGCAGAGTGCTGGCTTGATGCTCCCATATCTCTCATCCCATCTAATCTCACAGCCACAGAGTAAGAAAGAAATATCTCTGCCCAAGTACAGCTAACAGAAGTGAAGGCACAGGGCTGCTTTGACCCCTTCGAAAATCACACCTTTGGGCAAGGAGGGCCTTTGAATTGAAGTGAGGCTACCAAATTTTTGCTCTAGGCAAAGAAGAGTGCCTTGGATATGTTTTGTTTTTGTGGTAAAATATATAACAAAAAATTACCATTTTAACCATGTTCATATGTACAATTCAGTGGCATTAAGTACATTTGTGATGTTGTATAACCATCACTGCTATATATTTCCAGAACTTTTCCATCATTCCAAACAGAAACTCTGTACCCATCAAACAATAGCAATAACTGTCCGCTCCTCCTCCCACCCCGGTGCCTGGTACCCTGTTGCTCTCCTTTCTGCCTGTTCTAGTACCTCATGTAGGTGACATCATCCTATATTTGCCCTTTTTTTGGTCTGGCTAATTTCACTTAGCGTAGTGTTTTCAAGATTCATCCATGTTGCAACACATGTCAGAACTCCCTTCCTTTTGAAGGCTGGATAGTATTCCATTGTGCGGCTAGACCACATTTTGTTTATCCTTTCATCTTGTTTTCATCTTACGGCTCTTGTGAACATTGCGGCTATGAACACGGGTATACAAATATCTGTTTGAGTCTCGGCTTTCAATTCTTTTGGGTATATACCTAGAAGTGAAATTGCTGGATCATATGATAATTCTAAGTTTAACTCTTTGAGGAACCGCCGAACCTTTTTCACAGCAGCTGCACCATTTTACATTCCTGCCAGCAATGAGCAAGTGTTCCAATTTCTCCTGGGGACACAGGCCAGAGACACTTATTTTCCTTTTTATTATTTTATAGTAATAGCCACCCTAATGAGTGTGGTTGGCCTGAAAATTTTTTTTTTTCTTAGCAATTTTAGCTTCCAGAGTCCTTTCGTCACAGGAAAAGTTACCCAAAGGCTACATGAAGTCTGGGTGAGGAGTTGGCAGTGGTTAACTGGGGACAGGAGGGGCTGGTGAAGTATATGCCTGTGGAGGGTGCTCACATGTGAGACTACTTTCTCTTGCTCCTTCCTTCCCTGCCCTGCCCCACCCAGAGGTCCTTAAGGTCTTTATGAGGAACCTGGTGGCACAGTGTGAAATGTCCCTGACTCACGGTCACTGAAGTCACTTCCCTCCTGGGGTTCGAACTGGAGGAAGCCAAGTGTAACAGTGGCAGGAAGCTTCTCATTTTTTGTCCTTGGGGCAAGACTTTGCCAATCACCTTGGAGGAGGCCCTTTCTGCTTTGGCGGTCACTTGAGGCTATCAGATGTAAATAGGCCCTGGCAGAACAAAACAGGACCTTTGTGGTCTGATAAAGTCTGCCTTTCCCGGGATCCAACGGGATGCAGAGCAAGGGAGAAAGGTAATTGTTTTTAGGGGACAGAGGAGCTTCCGGGTACAAATGGAAGAAGTCCCAGCCCCTGCCCTTGAGAGGTTCAGAATTGTTCGACTCTCTCCCGGGATAACCATCCCCAGTAAGCACCACTGGTCAGTGAGAAAGGACCCTTGGATCCCCAAGAGGAATTCAGTGGTGTGGGAAAGGAGGCTTATGCTGGTGACAAAACTCAGCTCTGCTGCTGAAGACCTAGAAGTCCCTTTGAACTTTCCTCCTGGAGAAAATTGCCTGAGCCCAGGAATGTGAATGAGAGCTGGGGCTTCAGAGTAATGCGGTCAAGGCTGTTGGGGCTTTGAGCAGGGAGGTGGAGCACTTGGTTGAAATGAGCTAGCCCCGAGGGTTTTGAGCAGTCCTATGAAGCAAGAGAAAAGGCCTCCAGAGGGGAAGATTGGACTTCCTTTTGATAAGATCTTGAAGGATCTCAGGCAATTAATGGGAGAAAAAAATGTGAGCATAATTTATGCCCTGAGCTGGGGGAGTGACCATACCAGTTACACATAGTTCTCAAGTTCTTGGCTTCTCTAGCTCCCCAGAAGTGAGGCAGGGTGAGGGGCACCAGGACGAGTATTATGCCTTTCTGAACTCAGGCCAGCTCAAGACAACCCGGGGGAATAAGAAGGGAAGTTTCTGGGCCTCTCTTTGCACTTTGGTTCCCTGCAAGTCCTTCTCAGATACACTTCAAGAGCTCCCCAGCTGTTCCTCATCCTCTGTATTCTACCATGGCCCCTGCCTAGGACAGTATCCCAGGACAGCACTCAAGTGCTCGGGTTATTTTCTGTTCACACCTCCTTTCAAAATTTATCCAGCTTGTGCCCAGATCCCTCTGAATCTGACAGGGACACTGAACTCAGCTGACAGACTAAATTGACTTGAGAAGTTGATGGCAATAG
This sequence comes from Leopardus geoffroyi, assembly GCF_018350155.1. NCBI lineage: Eukaryota > Metazoa > Chordata > Mammalia > Carnivora > Felidae > Leopardus > Leopardus geoffroyi. Next base: position 58,650,092 of record NC_059329.1, on the reverse strand, counting down.
TAGTTGCTTAACCCAGCCAATAGAGCTTCACAGATATCTCTTCCCCTATTCCATTCACATTTTACCAGGGATCTTACTCCAAAACACAAGTCTGAAAAACAGACTGTTGGAATGTACTACCTCATTTTGCAGTTGTGCAAAGAAGGTGTGATTCCATTGGTGGGATTTTAGGCACCTTGAAAGGATGTTTGGGAAGATATTTTCTTAATAAATAGGCATCCTCTGCTAATCCATATACAGTATTTTCTGCCTACAGGTGAGGGGCTAAACAGGCTAAGCCCCAGGTGTGACCTTCATTTCCACTTCTCTGGCCAAGATGCTAAATTCACGCTTCCCATGAGTCCTGAAGCAGGTTTTACCAGTCACCATGGCCATGTGCCTGGGCAATCAAATATGCCTAAGATGAAATCTTGATTATGCAAAAGGACTCTTTAGCCTGCAGTATTTTCCAGGTCCAGCACATAAATGAAAACGTTTCTTTTTTTTTTTTTTTTAATGTGTATTTATTTTTGAGAGAGTGCAAGCAGGGGAGGGGCAGAGAGAGGGAGACAGAGGATCCGAAGCTGGCTCCACACTGACAGCAGCAAGCCCAATGTGGGGCTTAAACTCACATACCACAAGATCCTGACCTGAGCCAAAGTTGGACGCTCAACTGACTGAACCACCCAGGTGCCCTGAAAACATTTCTTCTTGACTACACTTAGAAGGAAAAGAAAGACAAGCAGGATAAAGGGCACAATAAGAGGACAAAGCAAGAACCAAGGAACTGAATCTGAAAGGCCATCAAATCTTCATTCCATCAGCTTGTTCATTTACACTTTATATTTGCTAATTCATTGTTTCAACGAACCAATCTTCACTCAAAGAGTGAACAAGTCTTCATTCAATCAAATATCTCTTATTTACTGGAGCATCTAGTCAATTTCATTCATTCATTCATTCAATCACTTTCTTTAACAAGTCAACCATCATCCATCCAACAAAGTACTAAGTTGTCTTTCAGTCTTCATTCATTCAACTATGTGTCCCAAATATCAAAGCTCAGGGCTGGAAGAGACCTCAAAGGCCACCTAGTTCAGCCAATTTAATCTAGTAGGAATCCTTTCCATTGCAGCCTTGTCAGGTAGTCACCTAGACTCTATCAAGCACCTCTAATAATGGAGAGCTCACTATCTTTAAAGGCTGCCTGGACAGTTGTGGGAAGCTTTGACTGGGAGAAAATATTTCCCAAGCTCCCTTGTAACACTCATCTGTTTCTGTGCTGCTTTCCAGGCCACGCAGAACAACTCAGCTCCTGTGCGCATCAGCACAGAGTGCATCAGCAGGTACAGAAGAAGATTGAAGATTGTGTCCCCTGGGCTCCTTCCTTTCCTCACCTGGCTGTAGTGGGAAATGTTCCCTCTTTGTTCCAGTCTCTCTCTTGTGGTCAGACAGGACTCACTTAGTCTAGAGCTCTCTCCTGGTTTGGGGAATGGAATGGGAGGTCACATTCTACGTGTGATGTGATCAGCTCTGTGGTAAGGAGACGATCACTTCCAGTTCTGAACAGACTAAGCCCTGGAGTGTTTCTCATGCCTGCTATTTTGCTGAAGGGGTCTCCCCTCATCCTGTTCCACATCCCCATCCCACTTTCACTACAGCTGAGCACCCTAAGGGCAGCTGGTCCATGGACTTGCTAAGACCTCAGGGTTGGCCTGACCCAAAGCTCTGCCCAAACAGCAGCAACAGGGATTAGGTGGGCCAGCCAGTCCTTCTCTGAGGTCTGAGGACAGAGTTAAGCCACTGGAAGCAGATGAGGCAGGAAGATGGAAAGAAGGGAGTAGGTAGATACTAGAGTCAATATAGGCCACGAGAAAGCAGAGGCCGAGGGAAGGAAATGATCCACTGCACCAGTCAGGTCATGGGAGCAAGGGTCAGAGACAAACTGACCGATTTAAACAGAAAGATCATTTCTTCAAAGGGACTGTCGGTAACTTGCAGAAACTGGTTTCCAGTTACAGAGTGATTTAGTAGGGAGGTATATATTTGATTCTAAGGAATTATAGCACATGACAGGAAAACATATATTTGTTTCAGAAAATTTAAAACTTCCCTCCCCCCCTGGCTTCCAAGGAAGACACATCCAGGTAGTTGGAGGGTTTTGGGTTTGCTGAGAACAAAGTCTTGTTCAGGATCACGATGGCCTTTCTTATACTAGATCACAGCCTCCTTACATCAGGGGTAAGGAAGAGAAGCCCAGAGCAAATGGTGCTACAAAGAAGACAGAGGTAAGAAAGGTGGGCATAGAGAAGACCCTGGAGAGGAGAGAGGCCTAGGGTCACTTGGAGGGACAAAGAACTACTTGATGCAAAACCTTCTCCAGCTCTAGACCAAATCTTCAATACAACATCCATTTCTCACTAGAGCCTTGTGGTGAAGACAAACTCTGGGGTAATTAAGTGCCGAGACTTGCTCCTCCAAGCAAGGCGGTCACACCTGGACTGCATTTTGAGACACTGCCCAGGTTTTTGATGGTAAATTCAATTCTTAGCTGAATTTGGGTTTCAATCTTTACCCTAAATAAAGAGCCAAATGTACTACATTGTACCTAGAGTTAACAATACAGTATCGTGCACTCAAAGTTTTGCTAAGAGGGTAAACCGCATGCTAAATGTTCTTGCCACTATAAAAAATAAAAAGCCAAACATGCCCCTCCCTCCCCGTCTCTGCCAAAGTGTCAGTGTAGGCTGATCCAGCCTGAGCAGAGATGGTCTTGGAATATTACCTCAAGACTAAAGGGAATTTGTGATTGTGAAGTTCACATTTTGGCATGACCCAGGATGGATTTTTCAGAAGGTATATTAATCAGGATCCCTTGTTTGTTTGTAAATCATGGGAATTCATTTATAATACATTAAGCAAATCAAACAAACAAAACCCAAAGACATAAAAGGGAGGGTGGAATTATTGGCTCACAAGAATGTGAAACCCAAGAATACAGCTAGCTTCAGGAATGGTTAGATCCAGGCACACAAGTCAAGTCATCAGGAATTTGTCTCCATCTCACCACTTTGCCTTCCCCTGCTTTGGCTTCTCTCTCAGGATATGTTCCCCATCTAGTGGCAAATGACCCCCAAGAGCTCCATCCTGACATCATCAGCTCTACTGGAAAGAGCTTAATTTCTCCATGGTTCTGAGGAAATTACCAGGACTGAGTCTCGTGGGACTGACTGCTTATTTCCCCAACCCTGGAGTTGGGAGGGTGGGGTCAGCCACACAGGAACTCCTTGAATGGAGAGTGCAGGCAGGAAAGTCTCCCAAAGGAAATGAGGGTGCTGATACCAGAAATGGGAACAGCAAAACAGCAGTCAGTGAAAAATTGAGACATACACCCAATGAAGTGCGCTTAGGAGACTGATAAAAAAAAAAAAAAAAAAAAAAGCAAACCCAAATTTCCTTGTGTGACCCCAGGCTGGAAATTGATGTTTAATCCAGCCATGAAGGATGCATGATTTATTAGGAAGCTAGAGTGTCTCCAGGAAGGGCAGAGGTGGACTAGATACCCTTGGTTGATTTGTCCTCCCCCTCCCTCCCCTTTTAGCCTTAGCTTCAGAGACAGGATTTCCTGGAGCTGGAGCAGCTGAAGCCTCTGGTCAAGGCCACATGCTACCATAAAGGAGAGAGATTTGCAGAGAGTGCAGCCCCAGGGACAAGAGAAGAATATGCTGACTGTGGTTGCAGCTTCCCTCTGAAATGTTGCAGGGTGGTGGTGGGAGTGAGGGAGAGAAATGGCAAAGAATAAGAGGCTTTAGGCTCTAGTAGTAGGAATCAAACAAATTCAAAGCCACAAATCAATGCCTTCATCGCTGCAGGAGTGACCAGTGCCACATAAAGGGGTATGCAGTGAACTGGGAAGGTGTCAAGATTCGTACGACTTACAGACCGTGAAAAGGAGGCAAGTGCTCTCCACATGTGCTAAGAGTGAAGAGATCTGTGCTATGAGCCATGAGCCTTGGGCCAAGAAGTGCTTGATGACAGCTTGGAGAATCTGGCCCTGTTAGAACAGCTGCGACAGAGAGGGAGACCTTATTGAAAAGGGCAGAAATTCCCTGGATTTCCTATGCTGGATATCTTCTTTTTTTTTAATTAAAAAAAATTTTTTTTTTTTATTTTGAGACAGACAGAGTGGAGGAGGAACAGAGAGATGGAGAGAGACTCCCAATCAGGCTCCACACTGAACCCATGAACTGTGAGATCATGACCTGAGCCGAAACCAAAAGTCAGACACTTAACCACCCAGGCGCCCTCGATATCTTCTTTTTTTGTTTAACATTTATTCATTTTTGACAGGCAGAGAGTGAGTGGGGGAGGGGCAGAGAGAGAGGGAGACACAGAATCTGAAGCAGGCTCCAGGCTCTGAGTTGTCTGCACAGAGCCTGACGTGGGACTCAAACCCATGAACCGTGAGATCATGACCTGAGCTGAAGTCAGATGTCTGACCAACTGAGCCATCCAGGTACCTCTGAGGTGTTCTATTCTCTGCCCCTCCCCTGGTCTCTGGTCTGGGGAAGCTGACTCGTGTAGATTTAATTAACAGGAGTCTTGCTTCTGGCTTCACTTGGGTTTGGCCAATGGAGAGTCCCAGCTGCAGATCTGAGGAAGGGAGGAGAGTAAGGTCAAAGTGTTTTCTTCCCTTGGTTCCCTTCTTGTGGTAGAGCCTTGGGCTGTCTCTGCCGTCAACTCAAGGTCATTCCTCTTCTCAAAGAAGCCTGCTCCACAAGACTCTCCTACCTTTGGTAACTACTCCCCACTCCACCTTGGCCATTCAGGCCTAGAGGTGATGACAACTCTAGGTTCTTGCACTTGAGGCTCCCCTGCACTTTGTAAATAGTCCCTTTATAAGTAAAACCTCCTTCTATTTTCATTTGAGTGGGTCATCTGTTTGTTGTTGGAACCCTGAATGAAACTGCCCCCGAAATTCTCCCTTTTAAGTAAGTGGGAGGAGGAAAAGGTGGGGGGAGGGAGCTGAGGGGACAGTCCTCAGAGAATAAGAAAGAGCAGCAGAGCGTTGGCTAAGGAGCCACTGGGGAGGCAGAGGGGATGTGGATATGCTCAGCCTCCTGTTCGGAACGCAGGCTAAAGTCCTGGGCATCCTTTCTTCCACTAGGGAGAGTCTGGTACCCAGGAGGATTGGCACTTGCTGGCACCTACCAGGTCCCCGTATTTGCTAGTAAGATTGAAAGGCAGACTAAGGAATTCCAAGGACTCGTGAGTTTGAAGCACTCCTGTATTTCTTTTCACCGTGACCAAGAAGGCCATCTCGTGGCAGATGTACCTCTGAGGAAGCTTACTTAATGCATCATTTTTCCCCTTTCCAAGAGATGAGACACTCAAACCTGAGGCAAGCAGGGGACTTCCTCATGCTGGGGGAGGGAAGGAGAGTCGAAGATGTGGGGATAGGGCTTGTCTCTGAGGGCAGAGGAAGTGAGAAAGAGGATCAAGGCTGGAAATTCCACCAACTCTCCAGACCCCTTTTAATGCTATTGCTTCCACATTTCAACCAACAATGGCTGAAAAATCTCCCTTGTTTCTCTTCCCCAGCAAAGCACACTGTGTATATATGAGGCATGGGGGAGGGAGAGTAGAGGCTTCTGAGAGGCTCCCTTGAAAAGACTGGGGGTGCCTGCACAGAGGGAGAGGAGCTCCTCCCACTGGATGCTTCCTGAGCTAGAACCCCGCAGGCTCATCCTAGTGCTACTGCTGGAATAAAGTGTGGTGAGAAAGCAGGGCTGAGGGGAAGGAGACTGGCGAATGTTTGTGAACATAGACGGTGAACCAGAGAGTTCTGAAGGTGGGAGGTTCGTGAAAGGGCCAATGTGAGCAAGCTTGTCAGGACCAGGATGTGGTGGGCCTGGGAGGAAAATTAGGCTACCCTGCCCAGTTCCTCATACTTCTCATGGCTCCATGAGACAGAGCATAAACTTTAGAAGAGGGGCAGGAACCAGGGGGCTAGACAACAGCCACTGGGCCAAGCAATGTGACCATGACTTGGAGGAGGGACTGGGGACAGACAGATGATAGGGAAACCAGGTGGCCGCTATCTGTAGAAGTCCTTGGCAATGAGGGGGCCATAGAGCTTAACAGAAGCTAAGAAACCACATATGTCCCCTCTGTGGAGACTACCACATCATAAAGGCTACTAAGGGCATACATAACCACAGTAAAGTCAGGGACCCCTTTCCACTGCACAGCAAGGTCAGGCTGTCAGGAGGTCTCATGAAGCTTCCTCCCCTCTTTTTTGGTGACCAGAAAAGAGAGCAGAGTATGCCACTAGCATATCATCATCCATCCCCATACCAAGCCCCCGAAGTCAGAGTTCTAATTGGGGTGGGGGTAGGAGGATTGCTATGAATTGAATAGCAGATTAAAGTTTTAAACTGGACTGGTCTAGGGCACCTAGGTGGCTCAGTTGGTAGGCATCTGACTTTGGCTCAAATCATGATTTGCAGTGAGTTGGAGCCCTACATTGGGCTCTGTACCGACAGCTCAGAGCCTGGAACCTGCTTTGGATTCTGCGTCTCCGTCTCTCTCTCTGCCCCTCTCCTGCTCACACTCTGTCTCTCCCTCTCTCTGTCTCAAAAGTAAATAAACATTTAAAAACATTAAAGGGGCACCTGGGTGGCTCAGTTGGTTGAGCATCCGACTTCGGCTCAGGTCATGATCTTGCAGTCCGTGAGTTCGAGCCCCGCGTCGGACTCTGTGCTGGCAGCTGGGAGCCTGGAACCTGCTTCCGATTCTGTGTCTCCCTCTCTCTCTGCCCCTCCCCCGCTCATGCTCTGTGTCTCTCTCTGTCAAAAATAAATAAACATTAAAAAAAATTGGGGCGCCTGGGTGGCGCAGTCGGTTAAGCATCCGACTTCAGCCAGGTCACGATCTCGCGGTCCGTGAGTTCGAGCCCCGCGTCGGGCTCTGGGCTGATGGCTCAGAGCCTGGAGCCTGTTTCCGATTCTGTATCTCCCTCTCTCTCTGCACCTCCCCCGTTCATGCTCTGTCTCTCTCTGTCCCAAAAATAAATAAACGTTGAAAAAAAAAAAATTAAACTGGCCTGGTCTAAGTTTTACTAACTGAAAGAGACCAGAAAGTTATAAAAACTCTACCTATGGTATTAAAAAAGAGTCAAGGGAGTGACTAGGGAGAAAAAGACTTAGGACTGCTTCTACCTTAACAGGTTAAAACTCAACAACCAGTTGCAGTAACAAAATGGCCACTGGCCATCCCACCAACCTGAGCAAAAGAGAGCATCTGTGAACCAGAATGCCTGCAAAAGTCCTGAGATTCACTCCATGAGGTCCCTCCTGAACCAATCACTGTGGCCAAGAGATGGAATGTGCTGATTAGTCAAGGTTAGTTCATATTTGTACTTCTGGAGTTGGTTTCCCTGGAACCACAGGGTTCCCCAAAGGGATGTGGGTATTACAGGGAAGAGGGAAGGGCGGATGAATTTGGGGAAGTATTGCATTAGGGATTGTTCCCCATTTACTCCTCCGAGAGCACAGTTTCTGCCTCAGGAAGAGAATGGAGCTAAAACTAAAATCCCAGGTGTTTTATAATTCCCAGAATGAGAGCCCGTGGCACACTTGAAGACAATGTTAACAGGTACTGAGTGGCAAAGCAGAATTAAATATCCCTGCAGTAAGAAAAAGGGAGTGTGAGCACTCTGGAGGGAGTCCAGGGGTCTGCCAGCTGGAGGGGGCACCGTGATGGAGGGAAAACAGGAGTTGGCTGCTGCAGGGAGAAAAATCCTGTCCCAGGGGGATTTTCTAAAGTGAAATTGTGGAAGCAAAAGTGAAAGAAGCCAAAAAAAAAAAAAAAAAAAAAAAAAAAAAAAAGCCCGCTCCTCTGTTTCCCATAGGAAACCAGTTAAAAAGGCAATTCTTCCTATTATAGACCAGAGTGGGGAGACAAGATGACTAAATGTAATGTGGTATCCTGGATTGGATCCTGGAATGAAAGAGGATGTTACTGGAAAAAATGGTGAAATCCAGTAAAAGTCTGGAGTGTAGTTAATAGTAATTACCAATGTCAGTTTCTTAATTGTGTTAAATGTACCATAGGAACTCAAGATACTAACAAAGGAGGAAACTGGGGAAAGGGTATATGGGACCTCTCTGTAGTATCTTTGCAACTTTCCTATAAATCTAAAATTATTCCAAAATAAAGCATTATTTTTTAATTAAAAAGTTTTAATGTTTATTTTTGAGAGAGAGAGAGACAGAGAGAGAGACAGGTGAGTGGGAGAGGGGCAGAGATAGACACACACACACAGAATCCAATGAGGGCTCCAGGCTCTGAGCTGTCAGCACAGAGCCTGATGTGGGGCTCGAACTCATGAACCGCGAGTTCAGGACCTGAGCCAAAGTCAGACGCTTAACCGACTGAGCCACCCAGGAGCCCTATTTTTTAATTTTTTAAAAAATGTTTATTTATTTTTGAGATTGAAAGAGAGAGAGCAGGGGAGGGGCAGAGAGAGGTAGACAGAGGATCTGAAGCAGGCTCTATGCTGACAGCAGACAATGCGATATGGGGTTCGGACGCTTAACCCACTAAGCCACCCAGGTGCCCCTAAAGTTTATGTTTCTTAAAGTTAGTTTCTCGGGGCGCCTGGGTGGTGCAGTCGGTTAAGCGTCCGGCTTCAGCCAGGTCACGATCTCGCGGTCCGTGAGTTCGAGCCCCGCGTCGGGCTCTGGGCTGATGGCTCAGAGCCTGGAGCCTGTTTCCAATTCTGTGTCTCCCTCTCTCTCTGCCCCTCCCCCGTTCATGCTCTGTCTCTCTCTGTCCCAAAAATAAATAAACTTAAAAAAAAAAAAAAAAGTTAGTTTCTCATGCTGTAGATTCACTTTTACTGTGTGGAGAAGTCCCACATCTGGGACTATACATATAAATGAAAACGCATCCGCCTTTAGGTATCATGGCATTACCAGTCCAGTGGGGGCAGTGGAAAGAGCCAAGTGCCAGCCATAACTCCTCCAGGATCCGACTGGGGGCAGTGGAAAGAGCCAAGTGCCAGCCATAACTCCTCCAGGATCCTGTGAACTGGCCGTGCACGGAGGAGATGGAGCCCGTGATGCATTTAGCACAGGGCCAGGCACATAACTAATGCCCAGTGGAGGTTAGCAGTCTTCATTCTGCACGTATCTGGAGATGTTATAATGTGTCTGCCCTCTCCCGTTGGCTTCTCACGTCCCCTGTCCAGGAGGTAGGGTGCGTTGTTCATCTGCTTAATTGAGTCTTTCTACAGGTTCGAGAACCCCAGCCCCGAGGCCCCTGCATCTTTGGTGCAAATTGTCTATGCCTTACCTCCTGTCATGTGCGTGGACAGCTGAGAGGACTCTGTGCTGGGCTCTAACCTGATTAATGTCGTTTAATCCTGACATCAGCCTCGGAGGGTAGGGATCACTGTCCCCATTTTACAGATGGCTGCAAAGGCTGGTATATGCTTTCTCTCAGAGCAGCCTCCTGAGACAGATAAGACAAACAGCACCAATAACTCTGAGTCCAGGTGAGCTGATAAGCCGGAAAACAAACAAACAAACAAACAAACAAACAAACAAACAAACGGGGACTGCTGGAGAACTCAGAGAGGAAAGGTCACCTCCGTGTCCCACAGTCAGTGGACTTTGGGGCCAGGAGGTTTCCAAGGAGAAGGGGATGAAGAGAGAATCCGAGAGCAGGAGATAGTGAGAGCCTTGGCACTGAGATTGAATTCCCAGAAGTCCAGCAGTTCTCAGGCAGTCTGTCTGGGTGGGCTAGAACCCAGGATCCATGCACAGAGTGGGTTGGGACCACAAGCAGAGGGATTGGTGGGACCCCATAGGGCTCTTTACATCCCAGTCCCTGGGATGAATCTTGCCCCGAGGTTAACATTTACATTCCATCATCGGTAGCTAAGGACTGCCCACTCCAGGGCCTCTTTGTTTCTGTTGGAAAGAGACCGTGCTAGGGCCTTTATGGGTCAGTGCTGGGAGGACTCAAAATAGGGCGTAGATGGGAGAAACAATTTAGTATCTATTTTGTGCCAAGCCCTAAAATGGGCTGTGGGGATCAAGACGACTCAAACCCCTTTCCCAAGGAGCACTTGGGCTGGGGAGTATACTGACTGCCATGAGCAACGTGGTGAGCCAGTCTGTGAGAAACAGGGCCCGGGCCTGCAGGTGCTCAGAGAAAGCTCCCAGCCTCTGAGGGTGGAGGGTGTCCCTGGCCAGACCTTGCCAACCTGGCAAGTTGTCCAACGTCATCAGTAGTCCTATTGGGAAGGAGTCCAACGTCATCAGTAGTCCTATTGGGAAGAAGAGCCCTGAGTTCTTTGGCTGCCTCTCCAGGAGAAGAATCAGATCCAGGAAGCAGTGGGGCCCCGCCAGAGGCCCAGCAGGGCAACCCTCTTCCCACGGGAGGGCAGTATCTGGGCAAGGGCCCGTTGAGCAGGGGCTTGGCTCCCGGCAGACGTGATGGCCTCTTACTGTTCCATGTGACCTCTATACCTCATACAATGGGTGTGATGCTCTGAACGTGCTGTTTGCCAGCTGTCTGGAATCAGACCAACCCAGCAGGCCTATTCTGACCTCACATGCTAAGGCTCACAGTGACAAGTAGAGAACTCTCTCAAGTGCTCTGGCTACTTCTCCTAGGACAGGCATAGTGCTAAAATCTTCTGGGCCTGTAGCTCAAGTCCAAGCCTATGCTTCAGCAGAGCCCCAGGGAAAGTGCTGTCTCTGTGATGGTGAGAACGCAGGCAGCGTGCTTGTGCACTCGTAAGTGTTGTCCGTTACTTGGGGACCTTTCTTTGCGCAAGCATTCTTCCTACTCTTGTGAGATGAGTAGGAAGGAGTCGAGATGATTCCCTATTAGAGGAAATCCCATGATTTCAGGGAAGAAGGGCCTAGAGAGCCCTGGAGGCACATGGGACACCGAGTACTAAGAAGGAAGCAGTGTGGTAGGAGTCTCAGTAGCTTTCAGGGTCTTAGATGAGATACGGGAAGAAAGACCATGAGGCTGGGTACAAGGTGGATCATGCCACGGACAACATGGGACCTGAGATTATTGCTATAGGTGGGGAGATGGAGAGGGACATCCATGGACAGGGGACCTGCCTGGGCCTAGCCCTGTCCCTGTCAGGGTCACTGGATCCTGGATCATCAGAGACAAAGGAGCTGTGGAGCCCATGGCATCCAATCCATTATAAGACCAAGGCCTAGAGGTGAAAATGACATGTCCTAAATCATCTGGTGTGTCAGGGCATGGGCCAGCCTCAAACCAGGGTCCTGCCTCCCAGACCAGAGCATTTCATTTCCCTGCTTAGGCAAGTCAAACCCAGCAGGCAATGTTCTATCTGGGGCTGGAGAATGGACCCCTGCAGAGACTGGTGTCTCTGCCTTATTTCTCAGATAATGAAGTGCATGTCAGAGAGGGGCAGGGACTTGCCAGAGGTCAGGCAGCCAGAGAGCAACAAAACCTACCCACTAGACTCAGGTGTCCTGACCCCCGGCCCAAGACATCTCATTGCACAGATGTCTCCCAAGGAGAGGAGAAAGGACCTCACATTTACTGAACACCCGTTATGTGCCAGGTCCTCCACACACATTCTTTCCAATCTCCAAAACCTTGGAGACAGATGTTCTTGTCCATGTTTAACAAATCAGGAACAGAGGTTCAGAGATGCAAAGCAACTTGCTCAAGGCCACTCAGCTGGTAGATGGCAGCCCAGAAACTCAAGCCCAGGTCTGCTACTTCTAAAGCCTGTGCTCTTGTTCTTACCCAGGCTAGGTTGGGTTTGGGACCCAGGGCTGACAATGCAAGGAAGTAGCAGGGGAGGGGAAACCAGGGGCAAACTCCGGGCACTGCCCAGGTTCCCAGACGCTTGGTTGGACCCGTGATAAAGATCAACAGAAATGACCTTGGGACAGCAGGATCCTACCTCCCGCTGACAGGTTTTTTAAAAGGTGTATTGACAGAGAAAGACAGATACCGTATGTTTTCACTTTTATGTGGATCCTGAGAAACTTAACAGAAACCCATGGGGGAGGGGAAGAAAAAAAAAAAAAAGACGTTAGAGTGGGAGAGAGCCAAAGCATAAGAGACTCTTAAAAACTGAGAACAAACTGAGGGTTGATGGGGGGTGGGAGGGAGGGGAGGGTGGGTGATGGGTATTGAGGAGGGCACCTGTTGGGATGAGCACTGGGTGTTGTATGGAAACCAATTTGACAATAAATTTCATATATTGAAAAAAAAATAAAATAAAAAATAAAAAAAATAAAAATTAAAAAAAAAAGTGTATTGATCCACACCCTGCAACAAAACCACACAAAACAAACAGAGGTGATGGCATAGTTTCTGGTGTTGCTGAGATACTCATCATGAAGTGGCAAGAGGCCAAGGCCCCACAGGCCACAGGAGCTCAGATTTCTAGACTGATTTAGGAATTTATACTCTCACAGTTCTAACGTGAGAGAACTTGGGAGGAACCTCCCAAGCTGTCAATCTACCCCAAGAGAGGAATCCTCTCAACAGACTTCCCAACTAGGTTGATCCAACCCTCTCTCACACCCTCACTGACTATCTCTAGAAGCCACCTCTTTCGCTGTGGGGCTGTCTTTCTCACTCTGAGCTGAGACTAGCCTCCTGAGACATCCCCATAGTCTCCTTTGAGGCCCAAAGTTAGCTGCCCTATGGCCCTAGGTGGCCCTATTGAGCTAAGAGGACAGTGACTGTGCATCTTCTCTGCTCTGGGTCTGAAACTACCTGGCCAGAGGCATTAGTACCAAAACTATTCCTGAGAAATGGGCACAAAGCTACAGAGAAAACTGGTTGGTCTCCTCCTACTTTCTAGGCTTTATGCCTCTGCTAATATAGCCAGACATCAAATCCACCTCTGTGCTGACCACATCCCACTGTGTTCTTATCATCTCAGACCCCAGGCTTTTAAAAATTTGTTTCAAGAACAAGATCTTGCATTTCTTTTTTAATTTCCATCTTGTGAATATTAGCAACTCATAGTGATATGATGCTTTACGGTTTATATACAGTCCCTTCACATGCATCATCTCCTTTCATGCTTAGGACAGCTTACTGGACACCACAGAGATGGCTGATGGGAAGTGTCCCCTGGGGAGGCTGGTCCCAGCAGGGGTCCCAGCAACAGCTGCTGAGATGACTATGAGCATTAAGTGGTCAGGATCCTGTGCTCTGAGGAGTGATAGTTACCAAACCACAGGAGCCCAGAGAAGGGAAAACCATGTGCAGTCCATAGGATATCCACAAAAGCTTCCTGAGGGATGCCTCAGAGGCAGTGCAGAGCCTGGGGGTAGGGCTCCAGAAAGAAACAAGTGTGATTAGGAGGCTGCAGGAAGAGGGGAGAATGAGTGGAGTCTGCCTGGTTTGGGTGGAGTCCTTCCCAAGGCAGAGGGTGGGTCAGATGCTTTTGAAGGTTCCCCAACCAGTGTTTGGGTCCCCTCAAATAAGTGTTACCCACCCTCCTTCTCTCTTACTGGCTGGGGAAGAAACAAAATCTCAGCCAGGATTAGAGTCAGGGTGTCCTAGATCACAACTTAGCCAGGGATCTTCACCACCCCTGAACCAGGCTGGTCCAACAGTCTGTCCTGAGCTCCCTTGGTTGGCTCGAGGAGAAGAAAACTTGCCCTTGCCCTCTTGGGCTCCCATCCGATTGGGGAGACAGGCTTTCTCATGTTGTGTGAGGTCATTTAGACAAGTGGATTCTAGGAAGGCTGATGGTGGAAATGTGGTGACATTGGTGACAAGCCTGTAGGCATCACTCTGGAGCTGGACCAGAATCCCATCTCACACTCCTGTCTCTGGGCCTAGGGTGGGTTGTTTGGGAGCTTAGAAAGGACCCACCCTAGTCCAGGGGCCAAGCCCACGGGTGGGTCCAAGCTAAACTTCCATACAAGGGTCCATTGTGGTTGCATGGGCTGGCCCTGGGCTCCGCCAGCCCTTCCGGCTCCCGGAAAATGTTTCCCGTCTGGCAGCTCCTGGAGCGGCCTGTCCTTGGCCAAGGTGCCAGCCCCACACCCAGGTCTCTGTAGCCCAGTGGGGATCTTGGACTCTTGTAGTTTTAGAGCTTTTGGGTCCAGCCCCCACTTCACATCCAGAGTCCCTGAGGCTCAGAGGATGGACATAGGCCAGAGCAGTACACCAGGACCAGAATCAGGATCAGAACCCAGCACTCTGGCCATTTTTTCAGTTCTCACTAACACAGGATGCAGGAGCATTTGGACTCAGAGAAGGGAAGGGGCTGTCTCATCATACAGCCAGTTGTGGCAGAGTCCGGGTGAAATGACTGGTTCCTAGGTGGCTGCTTACCTACCCTAGACCTCTCGGGAGATCTGGGCCTTCTTGGTTCAGCTGTGGCCTCAAGAGGATAGCTGTTCCTCTGTGTCTGAGGGTTAGGGGGATTTCAATCTAGCACTGACATCTCGAGTTTTCAAATCAGATATGGATGTAGTGGACAGGATGGATAAAAGAAGCTCTGGAATTTGGGGGTTTGACAGGTTGTAGCAGCGTTAAGGCTCTGGGGTCTGAGACTCCCCAGCCCTTGCCTGGGCTGACAGCGCCATCTGGGGCCCAATCAGTGGAGTCCCACTGGGGCTACCACTAAGAAACTTCATTCAGTGAAGGCCCTCTGTGCCGCCCAGTGGTAGGCGCTGGGATGAAGAAGGGATTCTGGCCCCAGATGTAAAGGGGAGTAGCCCACGGGGAGTGACCACCGGCATGAAGTGATAACAGAAAGTCCAGGGCAGAGGGAGAGCTCTGAACACCACAGGGCCGTGGAGGAGAGAAATCACCATCATGGCAAATCTCACTAACTGTCCTCTGGGCCAGTCTTGGGCCAGGCCCTAGGGACCTTCATCTAATGGAGAGGGGCAGAGTGGAGGTAGGAGCCCAGGGCCAGACACACAGAGCTGGGTCTTGGAGAATAATAGTAATTTTTCTTCTGTACCGAGGGCATTCCAGGTTCAGGGAATAGCCTGTGAAAAGGCATAGAGGAGTGAGTTTATGTGTGTAAGCTTGAGGGCAACAGCTGAGGAAAGACAGAGTGCCAGAATATGAGGTCAGAAAGGTCATAGCCCTGGGTACCTGTGGCCAACACAGCTTTCCCGCAATTCCCTCCCCTCCTCTGCCTATCTCTTGCTTTGACCCCCTAGTGCTGGCAGGAGTCCATACCACAAACTCTAACTCCATCCCTTCTGAGTCAGGCTACTCAGCTGAGGTCCTGATTTCTGGGGACCTCCTTTCTTCCGTAAGGCCAGGGGCTACGTCAGGCTGTCCACAGATTGATCCTAGGGACATAATCCTGTAATCTCTCTGGGAGCCTGGGCACAGCCCTTGGACCAGGGGAAGGGTCTCCAAGTAGTTACTGAACTCTGGTCACAAGTTCCTTAACTGTAAATGGGCATAATAACAGTGCCTACCTCGTGGAGATGTGGAGAGGATTGAATGAGAACATGCATATAAAGCCACCTTGCTAACGTGGATTGGTGCCAGAAAAAGAGGCTTCTTCCCATTGCCCATCCCTCTGGGCACATCCCTTCCAGAAGGGGGAGCTCCAGATCTTGGCCCCCTGGCTACCCTCCCCCCAGCCTCAGGTCTTTTTTTACTCTCCTGACCCCAGAGAGGCTCTACTATGTGCCCTGTGGGGTGATTTGTTTTTTTATGTTTCTCCCCATTTTTTTTTTTAAAGAAAATGTAAACCACAAGGGAAAAAAGAAAAGTATAAAATAAGCATCCATATGCATCCCTGGATTCAACAGTTAATGATTTGCCTTATTGCTT
Organism: Leopardus geoffroyi; assembly: GCF_018350155.1. Taxonomy (NCBI): domain Eukaryota; kingdom Metazoa; phylum Chordata; class Mammalia; order Carnivora; family Felidae; genus Leopardus; species Leopardus geoffroyi. Next base: position 58,634,270 of record NC_059329.1, on the reverse strand, counting down.
CATTGCTTTCTCTTTTTAAAAAAAAAAACTGAACCATTTGGGGGTGCCTGGCTGACTTAGTCGGTAGAACATGGAACTTTTTTTTTTTTTTAATAAATGTAGTTAACTTTTAAAAAATGTTTGTTTATTTATTTTGTGGGGGGAGGGGCAGAGAGACAGGGAAAGAGAGAATCCCAAGCAGACTCTGCACTGTCAGCATGTAGCCTGATGCAGGGCTCGACTCTACAAACCAGGAGCTCATGATCTGAGCCAAGATCAAGAGTCAGACTCTCCACCAACTGAACCACCCAGGCACCCTGAGCAGGGAACTCTCAGTCTCGGGGTCATGAGTTCAAGCCCCACATTGGGCATGGAGCCTACTTAAAAAACAAACAAACAAAAAACCCCCAAACAAACAAACAAACAAACAAACAAACAAACTGAACCATTTGAGAGTTGTAGATACCATGACACTAAATAACACTTAATACCTGGAGCAAGTAGCTCCTGAGAACAACGTCCTACACAGTCACAATCACAATCCTACAAAAGGATAAATAATTCCATGCTATCATCTAATAGCCAGTCCATATTTACATTTCTCCCAATTTTCCTAAAATGTATTTTATACCTGTTTGGGGGGAGGGGGTCCAGGATCCAATCAATGTTCACTCCTTGCATTTGGTTGTTAGTCCCTTCGTTCTCTGGAAATCTAGAATAGGTGCTTCACGGTTTTTTTTTCTCCTCAAAATAGGAAAAATTACAAAAGAAAATAATCTGTCATCTGACCACCTTGGGCTGCTAGCTGTTGGTTTTGGTATTTTACCTTTCAACTAAAAAGTTCTGAATATATATAGTATTAAAATATCTCCATTGATACATAATTCACATATCATTTAACTCACTCATTTAGAATATATAATTCAATGGTTTTTAGAATATTCACAGATATACACAATATATAATGATGCTATGTATAATACAATATATAGTGATACAATACGTAGATATACAATCACTACATTGCATTTTAGAACATTTCTATCATCTCAAAAAAAACCCTCTTGTACCTTTTAGCTATCACCCACAGCCCTTAAACAGCCACAAATCTTTGTATCTCTACAGATTTACCTATTCTGAGCATTTCATATAAATGGAATCGTATAGTGTGTGGTCTTTTGTGACTTTTCCCATATACCATAAAGTTTTCAAGGTTCATCCATGTTGTAGCAGGTATCAGTATCTCATTCCTTTTTATGGCTGAAGAATACTGCATTGTATGGATGTACCACATTTTGTTTATGCATCCATCAGTTGATGGACATTTGGGTTGTTTCTACCTTTTAGCAATTAGGAATAACGCTGCTATACACATTTGTGTTCAAATTTTTGCACAGACGTACATTTCAATTCCTCCTGGGTAGACACCTAGGAGAGGAATTGCTAAGTCGTGTGGCAACTCTATATTTGACTGTTTGAAGAAGTGCGAAGCTGTTTTTCAAAGTAATCGTACCATTTCACATTCCAACTAGCAATCTGTTAAGATTCTGATTTCTACATATCTTTGCCAGCCTGTTATTTTCTGACTTATTTATTATGGCCATCCTTGTGGTTAAGATGTATCTCATTGTGGTTTTGATTTACATCTCCTTGATGACTAAGGATGCCAAGAATTTTTTCTTGTGTTTATTGTTTATTTATCTATTTGCTTATTTTCCATCTTCTTTAGGAAAATGTGTACTTAGATCCATTGCCCATTTTTAAAATTGGGTTATTTGTTTATTTACTTGCTTGTTTGTTTTTGCAGGCAAGAAAACCTTTTATTTTAAACCACAAATAGTCAGCAGATGGCCACAAACTCTCCATGTTTCATTAAAATCATATAGAATAAAACCTAGATTAAAAAGTACCACCGATTACTGCTCTAGAAAAACTGTGAAAATTCAAATATGTATAGTAAAAATACCACAGTATGCACAGGACTCAATTTTTAAAGCCAGTGCCTGAAATTCTGAATCGATTCTACACACAGTTTCCAATATTAAATTGATATTTATTTTACTTGAGGATGATGGAAATTTCCAAAAAGCAGGACTATGAAAAGATAAAATGTCCATCCTTATACAAAGTAGCGTCCTAAAAATTAGCATTTACAGAATACTTGGTAAAAATGGCTTTAAAAAGTTGTCCCAAGGGCAGGTGGGTGGCTCAGTCGGCTAGGCATCTGACTTGAATTTGGCTCAGGTCATAGTCTCACGGTCCATGGGTTCAAGCCCTGCATAAGGCTCTGTGCTGAGAGTATGGAGCCTGCTTGGGACTCTCTCTCTCCCTCTCTCTCTGCCCCTCCCTCGTTTGCATATTCTCTTTCTCTCTCAAAATAAATAAATAAATAAATAAATAAATAAATAAATAAATAAACATTAAAAAATTATATAAAAAAGGGCCGCCTGGATGGCTCAGTCTTTAAGCATACAACTTCGGCTTCAGGCCACGATCTCACCATCTGTGGGTTTGAGCCCTGTGTTGGGCTCTGTGCCGACAGCTCAGAGCCTAGAGCCTGCTTCTGATCCTGTGTCTCCCTCGCTCTCTGCCCCTCCCCCACGCGTGCTCTGTCTTTCTCACTCTCTCAAAAATAAATAAACATTAGAAAAATTATTTTTCTTATATAAAAAAAAAGTTGTCCCAAGAGGTGTATAAAATCAACTCCCAATTTTTCACGATTCAGCCTACCCTGTGATCTACAGGTTCAGCTTTCCGCACCTTTTCAGCTTTAGTTTCACCATTTGGAAATGGTGCGGTATCTTCCTTTCCAGCTTCTTGCTCTCCCTCTTTCCTTTTAGTGCCTTTGTTAGTCTTTGTGCCAGGTTCTTTGTTCGCAGATGTTTTTCTTGGTTCAGGTTCAGCTTTTGGTGGAGCGGGTTTCGCTGACAATCTGGCAGACTGTCTGGTGGTCTCCTGTTCAGTTGGTTTGGATCCGACCTTGCCCTCTGTATTCTCTGGAGACTTTCTTTTGGACATAATGACTATGTTTGGGCAGCAGCAAAAAAGTAAAGCAACGGGCTGGACCTGCTGGCACCTGCCGCTGCAGCTGCTCACGCAAAGGGTACAGGACAGCTTGGCCTCTCTGACCTGACCTGCACCCCCTGCTTTTTTTTTTTTAATTATTGAATTGTAATCTTTTTATATATACCCTAGATCCAAGTCCCTTATCCCATATAAGACTTGCAAATATCTCCCCCCGTTCTGTGGGTTGTCTTTGCATTTCCTTGATGGTGTTCTCCGAGGCACTAACCTTTTTCACTGTGATGAAATTCTATTTGTATATTCTTGTTGCTGTTGATTGTGCTTTTAGCTCTTCCATTTCATTATTTGATATATTTTGTTATTATTACTATTATTTTGTAAATGTTTATTTTTGAGAGAGAGAGAGACAGAGAGTGCGAGCAGGAGAGGGGTAGAGAGAGGGTGAGACACAGAAGCTGAAGCAGGCTCCAGGCTCTGAGCTGTCAGCACAGAGCCTGATGCTGGGCTTGAACTCAGGAACTGTGATATCATGACCTGAGCCGAGGTCAGATGCTTAATCGGCTGAGCCACCCAGGCGCCACAGTATTTGATCTATTTTGAATTGACTTTAGTATATGGTGGGAAGGAAGCATTCAGACGCATTATTTTGCAGATGGTTCCAATTGTCCAGGTAGCACAGAGCTGAGAGGATGAGAAACGCCTTCAGCCTTCGGGTCCCAGGAAGGTAACAGAAGCTTTGACTGGGAGCTGGGAGGAGAGGGAACCCAGCGTTCTTAGGTTCACCTGTCTACAGGGGAGCTTCCAGCATGTTGAGGTGGTGCGGGCAGGGAGAGAGTGAATCACAGCTCTAATGCTACAAACTCTTACTGTTCTTACCAAGATTTAGTAGATTTTCCTTAGTGAACTTTCCTTCATTTGATGTATGTCTTAGGACAATTTCTAGAAATACACTCACACACACACACACACACACACACACACACACACACGGTTGTTCCACTGGAAAGAGGGTCTGCAGGACTCCTCACACCATCGCCCAGAAGTTGTCCACCAGCTCATTCCTTTTTATTGCTGAGTAGTATTCCATTGTTTGTAGGTACCACACTTTGTTTCTCTATTTACCCATTGATGGACATTGGCTTGCTTCTAGTTTGAGGATATTACAAATAAAGCTGCTTTGAATATTTGCATACAAGTCTTTATTTGGACATATGCTTTCATTTCTCTTGAATAAATGCCTAGAAGTGGAATGGCTGGGTTATGCGGTTATATGGTTACTTTTTAAGAAATTGCTAAACTGGGGGATGCTTGGGTGGCTCAGTCAGTTAAACATCCTACTTCAGCTCAGGTCATGATCTTGAGGTTTGAGGCCCATGTCAGGCTCTGTGCTGACAGCTCAGAGCCTGGAGCCTGCTTCAGGTTCTGTTTCCCTCTCTCCCTGCCCCTCCCCCACTTGTTCTCTCTCTCTCTCTCTCTCTCTCTCTCTCTCTCAAAAATAAATAAACATTAAAAAAATTGCTAAGCTGTTTTCCAAAATGGTTTTACCTTATTACATTCCCACCAACAGTGTCTGAGAGTTCTAGTTCCTCCATATCTTCACCAACACTTGGTGTGATCACTTTTTAAAATTTTAGCCATTCTGGGGTGCCTGGGTGGCACAGTCCAGTAAGCATCGGACTCTTAATCTTGGCTCAGGTCATGATCTCACCGTTCGTGAGTTCAAGCCCAGTATCGGACTCTGTGCGGATGGTGCGGAGCCTGCTTGGGATTTTGTCTCACTTTCTCTCTGACCCTCCCGCACTTGTGCTCTCTCTCTCTCTTGCTCAAAATAAGTAAACTTAAAAAAAAATTTAGCCATTCTAACACACGTATAGTGGCATCTCATTGTGGTTTTAACTTGCATTTCCCTAATAACTAATGATGTGTTTGAGAATCTTGCATCTATATTCCTGAGAAGTATTGGTCTACAATTTTCTTTTCTTGTCTGATTTTGGTATTAGGGTAATGTTGGCCTCACAGAATGAGTTAGGAAGTATTCCCTCTGCTTCTATCCTCTGAAAGACCTTATAGAGAATTGGTATAATTTTTTCCCTAAATGTTTGGTAGAATTCACCAGTGAACCCATCTGGGCCTGGTGTTTTCTGTTTGGAAAGGTTATTAATTGTTGATTCAATTTCTTGAATAGATATAGGCCTATTCAGATTGTCTATTTGTTCTTGTGTGAGTTTCTGCAGATTGTGTCTTTCAAGGAATTGTTCCATTTCAGTTAGGTTATCAAATTTGTGGGCATAGTTGTTTACAGTATTCTCTTATTATTCTTTTAAGTCCTTAGAATCTATAGTGAATTCCTCCCTTTCATTTCTGATATTAGTAATTTTTCTCCTTTTTCTTTTCTTCTTGGTTAGCTTAGCTAAGTTGTACCATTTTATTGATCTTTTCAACAAACCAGGTTTTAGTTTCATTGATTTTTCACTATTGATTTTCTGTTTACCTTTTAATTGATTTTTGCTCTAATTCTTATAATTTCTTTTTTTTGCCACTTCCTTTGGGTGTAATTTGCTCTTCTTTCTCTAGTTTCCTAAACTGAAACTTAGATTACAGATTTTAGATCTCACTTCCTTTCTGGTGTATGCATTCAATGCTATAAATTTCCCTCTAAGCACTGCTTTCGCTGAATCCCACAAATTTTGATAAGTTGTATTTTCATTTTTATTTAATTTAAAATATTTTAAAATTTCTCTTGAGATTTCTTCTTTGGTCTATGTGTTATCTGGAAGTGTGTTATTTAATCTCCACATACTTCAGAATTTTCCAGTTATTTTTCCGTTTCTGATGTCTAGTTTAATTCCATTGTGGACCTTCTATTCTAAATTTGTGAAGGTACATTTTATGGCCCACAATGTGGTGGGACATCTTGGTGAATGTTCCATGTGAGCTTGGAAAGAATGTGTATTCTGCTGTTGCATTCATCCAGTTGATTGATGGTGCTCCTTTTGTTAATTTTAATGTTTTATTTTAGAGAGAGAGTGTGTGTGTGAGCACAAGCTGGGGAGAGGGGCAGATGGAGAGAGAAGAGAATCCCAAGCAGGCTCCATGCTCAGTGTGGAGCTGAGATCATGACTGGAGCCAAAATCAAGAGTTGGATGCTCAACTGACTGAGCCCCCTGGGCGCCCCTATCGATGGTGTTCTTGAGTTCCACTATGTCCTTACTGATTTTCTGCCTGCTGGAACTGTTCATTTCTGTCAGAGGGTGTTGACATCTCCAACTATGGTAGTAGGTTCATATTTGTTTCTTTACTTCTACTCTACTAGTTTTTACCTTTTGAGCATCTTTCTGTGTGCTTCTTTGCCATCCATACACCTTCTCGGTGAAGTATTTGTTCAAATCTTTTGCGCATGAAAAAAATTTTTTTAAAAATATTTATTCATTTTTGAGAGTGAGAGAGACAGAGCGTGAGTGGGGTGGGGGTTGGGGGGAGAGGAGACACAGAATCTGAAGCAGGCTCCAGGCTCCGAGCTGTCAGTACAGAGCCCAACGCGTGGCTAGAACTCACGGACTGCGAGATTATGACCTGAGCTGAAGTTGGACTCTTAACCGACTGAGCCACCCAGGTGCCCCTTTTGCATATTTTTTATTAGGTGGTTTGTTTCCTTATTACTGAGTTATGAGAGTTTTTTTTTTTTAAATAGGCTTTGTGTGTGTGTGTGTGTGTGTGTGTGTGTGTGTTATAGCCATGCTGGATACGACTCCTTTCTTGGGTGTGTGATTTGCAATAGTTGCTAGCAGTTAATGGGTTGTCTTTTCATTTTCCTAACAGTGCCTTTTCAAAGAGCAGATGTTCTTAATTTCAATGAAGTTAAATTTATTTATATGTTTCAATTCTGAATCATGTTTCTGTTATTGTATCTATGAACTATTTGCCTAAATCAAGGTCACAAAGATTTTTGTTTCTTTGTTTGGTGCTCTTTCTTTCCAAGTTTTGGTTCACATTGCATATATGATTTTATATTTTGCATGTTTTCCCCAAACCTTTTCTTAAAAATTTCAAGTATATGGAAAAGTTGAAAAAGGAATATGATGAACACCCACATACCCTTTGCTGACAGTGTATCAATTGTTAGCAGTTTGCCACATTTGCTGGATTTCTATGGATACTTCCCCCCCTCCCCCCCTCCCCCCAGAAACATTTGACAATAAGTTACAGAATTTTGTAACATTGACTTTTCTCAAAGTCTAAGCAAACTGTCCTGGAAATGTTCTTTAAAAAGTAGCAACAGTTGGGGGGCTTGGGCTTGGGTGGCTCAGTCAGTTAAGCTTCCGACTTCATCTCAGGTCATGATCTCAGGTCCGTGAGTTTGAGCCCCACATCGGGCTCTGTGCTGACAGCTCAGAGCCTGTGTCTCCCTCTCTCCCTGCTCTTCCCCTGCTTGCATCTCTCTCTCTCTCTCTCTCAAAATAATAAACATTAAAATAATAATAAATAAAAAGTAGCAACAGTTGGGGCACCTCAGTGGCTCAGTTGGTTCAGTGCCCAGTGTCAGTCTCTATGCTGAGTGTGGAGCCTGAGTGTGGAGCCTGCTTGGGGATTCTTTCTCTCTCTCTCTCTGCTTCTCTCTCTCTTTCTCTCAGAAAAAGAAAAAAAACCCCACTGACTACAGTGACAAAGGTAGCACACAACAGTGTGTGGAGAGCTTGAAGAAATAGAGGAGTAAAAGAAGAAAATAAAAGTGCCCTCTCTCTTTATTCCCACTCCAGGACCACAGGGGGGAAGCCACTTGCAGCCACTTGCCAGAGAGGTGGGTGGGAAGGATGCACAGAGCTCAGATGCAAATCCCTGATTCCTGCTGCAGCCTCTGCTCCCGGGATCACTTCCTGCAGAAGAGCCCTGCCCTCAGCCAGGAGGCCAGGATTTCCCTATGTGACCTTAAGCCCGTTCTGCCCTCTTTGGGCTTAGCTGGTAAAAGTAGACACCATGGCTATTTGGCCTCCCTCCCAGGAGGCTATTTGTGTCTTTACTGGGATAACTCCTCTATTGTGAAAGGGGTTGGTGCCCCTCCCTCCAACACCTCACCCCCAGGCAGGGGACTCAGGATCCCAGAAGCTTTTACCTGGCGTCAGGTCCCTCCCCTCAAGCCTCCCTCCATCACTCATCATCCTCTTGTCCTTAAAATCAGTCTTGCCCCTCCCTCTCTCCTTGCAACAAATCATTCACCTGTTGTTGGCCAGGCCTGTGCTAGAGGCTACCCCACACTCTTATCTCACTCGGTGCTCACAATAACCCTTAAAGGAGGTTATTATGGCCATTTCCGTTTAGGAAACTCATCCTAAGCACACTGGGCAAGGTCAGTCACCCCAAGTTAGGGCAAAGCCAGGCTTGCACAGGCCACTGTCTCTAGAGCCCTTTCTGCCACCTCAGTGCTCTATATGCAGAGAGGTCAGTCTGTGCTGACATAGCTGACATCTGCACCCCATCCCCCCCATCTCTGTGAATCTAGATCTGCTTCTTGCTTCAGAGTCCAGCCAGCCTCAGGGTTGTCTCTTCCATGAAGCTCTCCCTGACTCCTACTGAGAGTGATGTTACTTTTCTGGACACCCTCATACCCTGGAATCAGTAGCCTGACTCTTCCCTCTCTCCATCCCCACTCAGACCCTCCCTCTAGGTACCCAAGATTATGTACACTGGTCACGTAATCAGCTTCATTCAATACATTTTGTTGTTTTTTTTAATTTTTTTTAACGTTTATTTATTTTTGAGACAGAGAGAGACAGAGCATGAGTGGGGGAGGGGAGAGAGAGAAAGGGAGACACAGAATCGGAAGCAGGCTCCAGGCTCTGAGCCATCAACCCAGAGCCCGACGCGGGGCTTGAACTCACGGACCACGAGATCGTGACCTGAGCTGAAGTCGGACGCTTAACCGACTGAGCCACCCAGGTGCCCCGTACATTTTGAATGTTTTATTTTAATTTACTTGCATTATATCTCTAAGATTTATTGATTTTCTTTTGCCTTATTGTATAATAGCATATTTTTTTTTCTTATCAACACATGCTCACATTATCAAAACTTGAAGAATAAAAATCGCCCTAAATGGTCCACAGATAACCATATTAACATTTTGGTAGATTATTTTTGGTCTGATTGCTGTGTACATATATATTTTACGGGGTTGAGATCACACTGCGTAAGCAGTTCCAAAGCCTGCTTTTCAGAAACAAAACCAAACCAAACCAAAACAAAGCTAACATTATACCAAGGACATTTCCCATGTCATTAAAAATTACATGGGTCATACCTATTAGGGTGGTTGGAATATAAAAAGATAATAAGAAATGTCACAAGGATGTGGAGCAACCTGAACCCTCACACAGTGCCCGTGGGAATGTGGAGTGGTGCAGTCCCCTCAGAAAACAGTCTCATAGCTCCTCAAATAGTTAAGCATAGAGTTATCAGATGATCCGGCAATTTCACTCACAGGTATACAGTCAAGAGAAATGAAAACATAAGTCCATGCAAAAATTTGTACATGAATGTTAATAGGATTATTCATAACAGCTCAAAAATGGAAACAACTCAAATGTCTACCAACTGATGAGTGAATAAATAAAATGTGGTATATCCATACAATGGAATAGTATTCAGCCATTAAAAGGAATGAAGTACTGATAAATGCTACAACATGGATAAACCTTTTTTCCCCCCCTCAAATAGCAGCTTGTCGGGGCACCTGGGTGGCTCAGTTGATTAAGCCGCCAACTTCAGCTCAGGTCACGATCTCATGGTTTGTGAGTTTGAGCCCCGTGTCAGGCTCTGTGCTGACAGCTTGGATCCTGGAGCCTGGAGCCTGCTTCGGATTCTGTGTCTCTTTCTCTCTCTGCCCCTCCCTTGCTCTCATTCTGTCTCTCTCTCAAAAATAAACAAACATTAAAACATTTAAATAGCAGCTTGTCTTTAAAAAAAATATTTATCCATCTATTTTGAGAGAGAAAGAGAGACCACAAGCAGGGGAGGGGCAGAGAAAGAGAGAGAGCGAGAATACCAAGCCAGCTTGGCACTGTCCACACAGAGCTCACCTCATGTACCGTGAGATCATGACCTGTGCTGAAATCAAGAGTCTGAAGCTTAACCGACCGAGCCACCCAGGTGCCCCATGGATAAATCTTGAAAACATTATACGATGTGTAAAAAGTCAGACACAGATGACCACATACTATATTATCCCATTTTCATGAACTGTCCAGAAAGGCAAATCTTTAGAGTCAGAAAGTGTATCTGTGGGTTGGGTCGGGGGTTGTCAGCACACGAGCAGTGACTGCTAACGGGTATAGGAATTTACTGTGGGGCGATAAAAATTTTCCAAAACTGATTATGGTGATAGTTGCAAAACCTTTGAATGTACTAAAAACCATTGAATTGTACACTTCAAGTGGGTAAATTGTATGTTACATGACTTATGTATCAATAAATCTGTTACAATTAAAAACAAAATAACTCCATGGCAGCATCTTTAACGTCTTCAGACATTATTCCTTTGCACAGCCGCATCATAATTTATTTAGATTCCTATTGTTGGACCTTTAAGTTTTCTATTAATCCCTTTGTTTCACAACACTTCAAACTTGCACAAAAATGAACTGAATAGTATAATAAACCCCGGGACCCATCACCCACTTCAACAACTGTCAACACAGTGTCGCTTTTACAGACATGGATTTGATGAACATTCTTGAGTATAAATCTTTGTTCACATTCCACAGTTTCCTTCCATTTATACTGAATTCAATTCAGTCCAAACCACTTCCTCACAATGCCCTCCCAGCATACCCTAGGGATTGGATGAATCAGACACCACCCCACTCTTGGAGGGCTCCTAGTCTGGTGGAGGAGGTAGATATTAGTTTGGAGTGACCAGCAGGGGCAGGGGTTGTGTAACTGGAGGCAGCTCTCACCCCATCACCCAGGAAGAGCACCTCCACAAGGGCAGTCACTCCACCCAAGGAGCCTGTTTTTCCAATCTCGGCCAAGCCCTGTCTTTCTTCCCTCACACCACATGGGGGCGCCAGAGTCTTCCACAGCCTCTCTGGAATGTCTGCCCTCAGCATCGTGGGTGGGTGGCTGGGGTGAGCTTTGTGTCCCTTCTCCTGGTGACCCTGGCCTGGTGATGGCCATCTCTTGGCCTTGGGATCCTCACATGGAGGACGAAGGAGGTGAATGCAGTGAGCCATCTGGAGCCACTTTTAGCCAGTTCTCATAAGCAACGTGTCCTTGGGCTCCATTCCCCGGCACCTGCTCCTGGGAGGTCCAGAGGATCCATATGAGTGCCCCTCCACTCTGGGCCCCAGGAGAGACTAATGTCTCCCAACTTCCCACTTTTTACAGTCCTACAGGAGGCAGCTCATTATCCCACAAGTGACTTGAGCCACAAACTTGCTGAGACACCCCAGCTCCAGGAGCAACGTTAGGGTCATGGGTGGAGGAAGGGAAAATGAGTCACCAGGGACTTCCAAAGGCCCTCTGACCCAGCCCAGAGGATGTTTGGCCCCCAGAGGGCATGGTCTGTGTCCGACATAGCTGAGGGCTGAGTCAAGGGACAAGGTGTTTGTTTTCCTGTGAAAGGGCTTCTCCTGAGTTGGGGGCTCTCCGGCCTCACAGCCTCTCCTGTCTCTGCCAACACGGGGGGCAGTTGGCCAGGCTCTGAACTCTGTCTGCATGTTCATATCTCCCTGGGGTGGTCTCTCAGCTGTATGCCCAACACAGCCCTATTGGCCTTGCCCCCCCCCCCCCCCCCCCCCCCCCGCCTGGCCTTGGCCTTCCCCAGGATGCCTCCTCTTAATCCAGTAAGCTGGCTGCAACCAGCCAGTTCAGAAGTCACTCCCCAAATGGCCAAGCATTCCAGCCTCGAGGGGAAGGAAGGGCCAGCTCATGTATCCCAAGCACCTACTGTGTGTCAGCTTTCCCTTGGCTTGCCACTTTGTATTTGTTATCACATTTCTTTCTCAGAGTAGCAGCCTCATAAGGTGATTATTATATACTCATTTCGCAGAGGAAGAAGTCGAAGCTTAACCTGGCGGTGGCAGCGGCAACATAAAGACTCAAGCCCAGGCTGGTCTGACTCACACCTGTGTTTCCTTCCTTCTCCCCACCTGCTTTTTGCACATGGTCCAAATTGTGCACGACTCCTACCTCACCTACTCATCCTTGCTGCCGCTTTACTTCTGCACACACCCCTGCCCACCAATTGCACACATGCTCCCAAACTCAAGGTGAGTGCGCTGATAGGCACGTAAGCGTGTGTAAAGCCCCGTCCTGACTGGCAACCCTGACTGCTGCTTGTCAGCTATGTGACCTTGAGCAAGTCACTTAACCTCTGTGAGCCTCGATGTTCTCATCTCATCAAAATTGTTGTAAGAATTAAATAAGATATTGTATGTAGCGTTGTTAGAACCTTACCTAGGCATAGTGTTCGATAAAGGTCAGCTGTTTTTAAAATTTTAGCTGCTTTTCATTATTATTATATACACGCATCTTTGTACACTCTCTACACATGTAACCAGCCATGTGCAGTATATACCGAGGCACAAGGATTGCCATGCACACCTACACGCTTGTGCAGGAACCCGCAGTGAAAAAAACAGCCACCTGCTGTATGTATCATGTGCCTTTGTGCCTGTGCCAGACTACTGGGGTGAAGGTAAGGAATACCTGGGGAACAGAAGACGGGAAACCTGGCCTTGGGGTCCGGTCAGTCTGGCTGGGAAGTAAGATTCGTGATCAAAGTATGGTCTGCAGACTAGGCTGGGACCTCATTAGAATCTTGAAGAATCTCATACCCCACCCCAGACCTTCTGAATCAGAATCTGCATTTTAATAAGATCCTCAGGGGACCTGGGTGGGGAGGAGGGAAGTGGGCAATTATCCCTGAGCCAGAGGAGGCTGGCATTGGGCCTGTCTCTGGTGCTTCCAACCTATGCCCTATCAGCAGGCTGATATACCTCCTGGCTCCTCCTCTGTGTTTGGGAGCTGGTGCTAATGTGTGAGGTTATTCAACTCAGCCTTGGGAGGATAGGTTGGCACCCCCCCCCCCCAACCCTGTTCTAGAAGAATATAAATAGCAAGGTCCCTCCCTGGTCCTTCCCAGGGCTCTGACAGGCTGGGGGCTGGGAACTGCATCAGGGCCCAAGCGACTGGCAGAGGATGCCTGCTCTTCAGTCCCCCTCCTGAAATGTGTCCACACTTGTTTGTGACTCTCCCCACCCAGCATCATGGTAGGGTCACTGCCAGACCTCTGGCTGACCTCTCCCTCCTTGAGTGAGGTGAGGGCTGGGTCCCTCGGGGCTGTTGGAGCCTGAGGCCTGGGCCAGTGCCCCTCCCTGTCCCTGTTGGGGCTAATTTTAGGGCTGTCTTGACAGCTGCCTCAACTCAACCTGAGTCAGTTCCCTGCTCAGCCTTGGGGTCAGTTGGGGTCCGTCGGGGAGTGGGCCAGCCCAGCCCCAGCTTTGACTATGACAGATAAAATTAGATACCTTACCCCCTGGGCACCGTCCCTACTGCCTGGAGAGCCCTACTCAGTACTGACAGGCAGGATGGGAGAGGAACTGGTCCCGCTCTCAGTTGGACAACCCTGTCCAGACAGACAAACCAAATCCTGTGGCAGCCAGAAGTCACAGAGATCAGGGAACTCGGGACTTGGAGACCCTGTAGCTCAGCCCCTTGCCTGCAGAAGGGAAAGGTCAAGGGATTGAGGCCTGGATCTGAGTCACACAGCAAGTGATGGCAAAGCTGGGGCTGAAGCCCAGGACTCCTGGTGCCCATCTGGGCTCTGTGCCCTGTGCCTCAGGGCTGGGGGGAGGTGTAGATGGGCCCAGCATCTAGAAAAGCCCGTGAAGGTCAGTCCTGGGCCTTGGTACCTCCCTGCCTCGAGAGTGCGAAGAGGGGACCCTTCTCAGGGTCCCTCTCTGGTGCCAACCCAACACATACTTCTTAAGCCCCCTTGCCATGCCCAGCTGTCTAGGATCCAGGAGCAGATGGCAACTGCAGATGGCAGTTGGTAGAGGAAGGGTCTTAGCTTCTGAAAACAAAGGGTTAGAGTCCTTGCTCCGCTACCAACATTCTGGTCCTTGGTTTCCTCCCTGCTGCCATGGATGTGGTGATACATCTTCACAGACTGGTCGGGACAGAGGAGATGAATGGAGGATGGGAAGAGCACAGGGGACTCAGGAGTGTGCTGTGCCCACAGGGCTGTCAGCTGGCTGGGCGCAGGCTCCTTCCCATGTGGAACTGGAGCCTCAGTGGCTCCCACAGTCTTCACCCCCACTGCCTCCATCCCCACTCTGTCCCTCACCCAGTTGTGTTGCAAGAGGAAAGGGAAATAGGTCTTGAAGCTGACCTCAGCAAGAGGGAAAGGAAATGCAAGCAGGGGTCACAGAGGGAAGCTGTGGTTCTCCTCCCTTCCCCTACCTGCAGGCTTTGTTCCTTCTGTTCCCTCTGTTCCTGCCTCCTCTCATGCCCTTCCCACTGTTTGCTCATTCCAACCACTCTCCCACCTCCCTAGCTCTCCATTTCTTCCTGAAATCTCTCCCTCTGGAGCCCCGTGCTCTGGTCCTTGTGGTTCCCTGATCGGGTCTATGAGTGGGAGCATGGATGATTCCCTGTGCATGTGGGACTTTGCTGCATGGGGCTGGCACTCAATAAATATTTAACGGCCCACCTCAAATCCTTTCTGAAACAAGGCTACGTGTACATGAATAAATAGATAAACGTTGACTGACTCTAAACACACACACATGCACCCTGAGAAAAGCCTTGTTTATCTACCCTCCCTGAGTACCAAGTTGATACCCACTGTGGACTCCCCAGATGATTGAAGGTGGAGGAATCTTAGGATTTAGGAAGGAGGGAATCCTTCCAGGTGGAAGGAAAGTCTTGAGCCAAAGCTGGGAGCTGAATGCTCAGTAGTCAGTGGAACAGCAGTGTGAGACGAGCTGGTGAGACGGACAGATCATGAAGAGGCTTGAATGCCAGGCCAAGGAGCAGACTTTATGCTGAGGGCAGTGGGAAGGCATGGGAGGGTTTTGAGCAGGAGACTGATGAGGTTGGATTTGCTGTCAGTAGTATTTCCTCCCTGGCTGCTGCATGGGGTGTGGATTGAAGGCAGAGGGAGTAGAGTTGAGGAGATTTCAAGGCCAGGTGAGAGAAGATGAAGTATGAACATAGATAGATGAGGCTGAAGAAGTCGAGAAGTGGACAGTCCCCAGAGGGACTGGAGAGCTCTGCATCTTTCCCCAGACCTACTTTCCCCAGACCTAGGTCCCCAGACCTAGAGGTGAGATCTAACAGGGGCAACAAATGCTTAATCAGCACCTACAGAGGGATGGCCAGGACTGAGTGATGGCTTGGATGAGGGCAAGGAGGGAGGGAGAGCAGGCTCCGTGATTCTCGGAGTTCTTGGCCCCAGTGACCAGCTGGCTGGAGGTGTCTTTGCTGAGCTTCGGAGGGAAGTAGGTCTGGGGAAAGATGCAGAGCTCTCCTTTGGACACCTCAGAGAGGTGGTCTGACTAGAAATGGCAATATTTAGACTGGTCAGACGGCTTGGGGCAGGGCAAGTCTGGACAGATCCTCTCTGAGCAACAGACTCTGAATGACTTGGGAGTGTCCCAAGTGGCCCCGGGATAGTCCTAGGAGCCCCAACCACCTATGGTCTTTAGGACAGACAGGACTTGGATGTGGATCCCAGGGAAGGACAGATCCTCAGCAAAGGATCTGACCAGGATGGAGGGGAGGGTCTGGGGCCTAAGGATAAGGGACTCCCACAGGGTAGGGTAGGAGTAGGCAAGGATAAGGGACTTGGATAAGGGTAAGGATAAGGAACTCCCCAGGGTAGGCAAGGCTTACAGATCAGCCAGCCTGAAACTGCCATTATAGATACAGGCAGAATGAGACCTAGTGAGCGGTGGGGATGAGCCGGGTATCCCAAGTGAGGCAAACAGGTCAGCAGCTCCTGGCTCAGGGCTGTCCTCTGGGCCACACTGACTGGTAGTGGTCCACTGGTGGGACTCTGGGATTGAGCTTCCTGGCCATGCCCAGGTGTTTTGGGCTTGTCTGCTCTAGAAGGGTGTGCTGGGTGGAGCGCCTGGGTGGCTTAGTTGGTTAAGCATCCGACTTCAGCTCAGGTCATGATCTCACAGCTCATGAGTTCGAGTTTCGCGTCAGGCTCCGTGCTGACAGTTCAGAGCCTGGAGCTTGCTTTGGATTCTGTGTCCCCCCCTTCTCTCTGCCCCTCCCCTGCTGTGTGCTGTTTTTCTCTCTCAAAAAATAAATAAATGCTAAAAAAAGTTTTTTTAAAAAGGAAGGGTATGCGGGGACAGACAGATGAGAGCCCAGCTCCTTACCAAGCAGCACCCCCAAACCAACTGTCAGTGCATCCCAGCCCTGTGCTATTACTTTCTCAGTCCCAGGACCAAGCATGGGCTGCAAGGAGGGGGAGGGAGCCACAGACCCAGACCTGGAGACGCACAGCCCAGCATAGAGCCATGTTCCTGGCAGAACCTGCAATGCATGTCTGAGGATGGGAGAACTATGGCACCATGGAATGAGCCCCACACGAGGTGAGATCTAACAGGGGTAACAAATGCTTAATCAGCACCTACTCAGTGCCAGGCACTGCTCTGGGATCTTGAGACATTAAGGAGGATTTATGTTTTAAGTACAGACTGACAATGAACAAATGAGTACATATTATAATGTCAAGAAGGGCAAAGTGGGATGAAGAAACAAAGAACAGGGTGGGGGAGGGGCAGATTCAGAAGGGAGCATGGAGTATTCATTTGAGAAAAAGAACCTGATTGTCGACCCAGCTGGCTGGGTGATTTTGGTCAAGGCTCTGCCCCCACTTCCCGCCTCCCTGGGAGTTGAGCTGAGTCATCCCCGAGAGCCCCTGTTGGCCTGGCTATTAGAAGGGCCTGAAGAGGTGAGCTTTCTGGAAGACCAGCCTCTCCCACAAAGTCCAGCCCCACCCACCCACTCCTACACAGACTGCACATGAGACCCCCTTTTCCTCCCAGCTTGACTCCTCTGGGCACAGAACCCAGCTGTGCCCCAGGGCCTTGGCACCACTCCAGATCTGTCTTGACAGGTGGAGGTGACTCATGGGGTGTCAGGATCCGGGAAACTGCCTGGGGGTGGGGGTGGGGGACTCCCACCTTGCCTTACCTGGAAAGGGCCTGGCCTCCGGGGTCCTTCTTCTCTCCGGGAGACCCAGGTTCTAGCCAAGGGGGTGTGAGGGGCCCAAGGGTTTGTCAGTGCCTGTCCCCTCTGGGCTTCAGTCTCCTAGTCCACATAAAGGGGAAAGAATGGAGCTAAATCATCTTCCATGTTCTGGGGTGCTTGAGTGGCTCAGTTGGCTACGTATCTGACTCTTAGTTTTGGCTCAGGTCATGATTTCATAGTTCATGGGCTTGAGCCCCACTTCGGGCTCTGTGCTGACAGTGTGGAGCCTGCTTAGGATTCATTCTCTCTCTCTCTCTCTCTCTCAAAATAAATAGGTAAACTTAAAAAAAAAATCTTCCATGTTCCTTACAACTTTAAATTCCTGTTTTGTTGAGTATATTGCAAGAGATCCAAGACCTCTGTGATGGTTTCCTGGAACCTCATTGTAAGGTGAGTGGCAGATTTTGAAATAGGGGGTTGGCAAAAGGTTGCCAGGTTTAGCAAATAAAATTTTGAATTTCAGAAAAGCAATGAATAATTTTTTAGGATAAGCGTGTCTCAAATATTATTTATGTGAAAGAGTTATTCATTGTTTTTCTGATATTCAAATTTAAGTGGGTGTCTTCTATTTTATCTGGCAACTCCAGGTGGAAAAGATCATTTGAACCAGGACTTGAACAGAGGAAGGTCCTAGACGCTCAGATGACCAGAGTTCTGGCCACCTACCTTGCTGTTCCTGGAGTCCCTTATCCATGGACTTCTGGGTGCCTTGTTGGAAGGGAGAGGGGGTGAGGGAGGGAGAACCAGGAGTTGTGGGCATTGAAAACTGTGGAGAGAGGCCCCAAGTCCCCAGGAGGCAGCACCCGAACTCCTTCTGCCCTGCACACCAGTTCACCTCACTCCCCACCCCCAGTAAGGCAGGCAGGTCCCCCCACTGTCTCCTGCACAGCCAGACTCATGCCTGCCTCCACACCCTTGCTCTATTCCTGCCTCCTTTCCTCCTATACAAACTCTACCCACCCCAGGAACCCTCCCTTGGCCATTCTTTAGCATCAGGACTGTCTCCACTGAGTCCAGAGGGACAGAGACAGCCCCTGCCTCCATGCAGCTCACAGTCCTGTGGGGACAGAAACACCAACAATGACAGAACGGAGAGATTATTGCCCTTTTACAGGAACCGATGAGGCTTCATGCAGGTGGGGCCCGCGTTCTGCTTCACTGAGGCCCTACCCGAGAGCAGACTTCAATCAGTATTAGTGGAAGAAATGAGAGGGAGCGCCTCCCAGGAACCTTCGCCATTGCAGTTGGAAGAGATGGAGGGGGGAGCACAGCGAAGGGCTGATGTGAGCAGCGAATGCGCAGGGAGAGGGCTGCGGCTGGCAAGGAGGAAGATGAGTACTAGCGAGGCTGAGAGGTCACCACACAAATAGGTTGAACCGAGAAGCTCCAGCTCGTGCTGTGGACCTGTGACCGGGGAAGGCCTGACACCGTGTGCCGTGGCTCAGAGCATGGCTGGTCCTACGAGATTCTGCATTTCCAGAAGGCAGAAGCAGGGCCTTCCTCTTCTCCCATACCTTCCAGGACTGGGCCGAGAAGCCGCACAGGATATGGATTGCTAGAAAGCTGAGGGCTGGCTGGGAGGACTGTCACACAGCACTATTATCTCCCGTTGGGCCCTGGATGTTGCTGAAGCAATTTCAGTAGGTGAGCACAGTCACTCAACAGTATCAGGAAAGGTGACTGGCTTTCTGACCCTACACGGAGGCCCCTGTGGCTTTTAGCGTCTGTTTGCCCAGGCCCCTTCATTGCCTTGGTCTGGGACAGTGATAGGTGATGTCTACCTGAGCATCACCAAGCTCCAGACTAGGTGAATGAGCCAGGCCCACCACAGACACCATCTCCTGCACCCGGATTAAGGGTACTAAGGATCAGGGAGTTGAGGTGCTAGGAGTTTAGGAGGTTAGGCTAAACTGGGATTTTAACCCAGTTACACTGAGCTGCCCTTATTTTTTAAGTCATCTCCGAGATGTTACTTATTTTGGGCACTTTATCCCATTTTGATCTTCCTACTCTTCTGATGCAAATGCTGACAAAGTTATTGCTTGTCTATGCTTCTGCAGAGGCCTTTGCCCAGAGGCAGTAAACTATGGAAGGACTGAAGTCAGGGATGAGCTCTTCCTGAGGTTCATTTGCCCTTTCCTCGGGTGCCGCACCCTTCCTGCAGCCTGCAGCCCTGCCCTACCCTGAGTCATGTGGCTCCCCAGCACTCCTGGGATAGCGGGGCCCTGTGTAAACACACAGCTTTCCTCCTCTGTGACTTGGGCTCCCATGTCCTTCCACACATCACCCTTGAAGCCTTTCTGTCCCCCTCAAGGTATTCAGTGGCCATAATCCAGGCCTACTATAAGCACCTACTATGTGCCAGGCACAGTGCTGGGCACCAGGGTAAAATTGGGGGCTGATATGCCCTGAGACTTCTGGCTGTCCCATCATTGTGGGTGCCCCTGAGTATACTGCTTGGGTCTCCTCACAGTCCTTCAACTAAAGGGCTAATGTCTCACACACCAGGCATGCTCTGGGAGCTCAGGCCACATCAACCCACGTCTTGGATCTCTTAGACTTCCCTAGCCTCTCTAGGTGTATGCCTGACGCAGGGAAAGCCCTCACTGGGGTGGACATGGGGCAGTTTTAATGATGATTCATCTGATCATGAACCTGGAGAATATAAAATACTATTGGGTATAGACATGCACAAGACCTTGAGAGCCACTCTGGAACAGTCTCCTCAACAGGGACCCTCAGAGTCAAGTTTGGTTGCGGATAAATCCTTTGCTATTCCTTCCTACTGGCTCCAGGGTCCAGCCAGCCCCCTGGCTTCTGTATCACTAATGGACTTGTGGCCTCCTTGGTGTTAGGTGCAAATTCCCTGGAACGTGTGGACTTTTCATCAGCTTTATCCAAGAACTGTGTCAGGAGCCTGAGACCTTATGCTAGGTACTATGTTAAGGACATTACGTGAATTATCTCATCTCATTCTCCAACAATCTTATAAAATAGACATTACTTTTTTAATGTTTATTTATTTATTTTGAGAGAGAGAGAGAGAGGGAGGGGCATGGTGAAGGGCAGAGAGAAAGGGATGGAGAGAATCCCATTCAGGCTCCACGCTGTCGGCACAGAGCCCGACGCAGGGCTGGGACCCATGAATCATGAGATCATGACCTGAGCTGAAATCAAGAGTTGGATGCTTAACCAACTGAGTCAGCCAGGCGCCCCTAAAATAGACATTATTATTATCCTTACTTTACAGTTGTAGAAACTGGGGTCATAGAGTTTAAGTAAATTCATGAGTGATGGAATCAGAATTTGAATCTAGGGTTATGTATTCCAAACCATTCCTCTTCACCTCTATACTTCCCTGTCCTGCATTTATATTTGAGAAAGGCCTTGGTTTAAGTCATCCATGATATCTTCACGTACCAAATGAAGGTTTGTTTGCTCCGTAGAGAAGAAAATGACACCTGGTTAATGGGCAGGAGTATCTGTGAATATTATGTTGGATTAAGATATTGGTCTACTGCTGTTGACTTAGAACATAACCATCAGGCCTCAAGGCTACACCCCATGGAAAGATAGTGAGATGTCTCATCTAAAGTTCTTCCTGGTGTAAGTCCCCTGGAGGAGATGCGTCCAGGGCCTGGAAAGCAGAACTTCTGTAGGGTCCTAGGCTATTGAAGAGAGAGACCGTGGCTCTCTTAGCCTGGAGTTTTAAAGGTGTTGGTGTCTACAAGCATGCTCCCAAGTCAGGAAGAGACAGTCGAGGCCTTGGAAAGCAGGTTCATAATCAGGCAAGAGCTTATTTTTCTCCCTGGGTCAATCAGCACCTGGAGAACACGTGACACCTGCTATAAGTGTTTAGTAGTGATACCCACAAACTGTTAGTAAGTCATGATCCACTCTGTTCCTTTCCCCATTGTCGCCTCCATCTGAACAGCCTTGTTCCGGTCCTTGTAAGGATCTTAATAGCTTCCTGTATTGTAACATACAGATCTTTCTCTGCTTACAATGGGGTTACGTCCCAAGAAATCCATCGTTAAATTGAAAATGTATTTAATATACCTAACCTAACTGAACATCATAGCTTAGTTTAGCCTACCTCAGACCTGCTCAGAACACTTACATTAGCCTACGGTTGGGCAAAATCACCTAACACAAAGACTATTTTGTAACAGTAAAGTGTGAAATGTCTCATGGAATTTACTGAATACTGTACTGGAAATGACAAGCAGAAAGCTTGTGGAGGTACAGAATGGCTGTAAGCATATCAGTTGCTTACTCCCAGGATCACCTGGCTGACTGGGAGCTACAGCTGGCCACCACGCCCATCATCACAAGAGAGCCAGGAGAAGATCAAACCTCAAAATCTGAAGTACGGTTACTACTGAATACATGTCACTTTCTCACCATCCTCAAGTCGAAAAATCTTAAATCGAACCATCATAAGTTGGGGACCATCTCTATTTGTCGCAACTAACGAACCAATATTGATATATTACTATTAACTAACTAAAGTCTGTATTTTATTTGGATTTCCATAGCTTTTACCTAATGTCCTTTAAAAACCTTTTTTTAATGTTTATTTATTTTTGAGAGAGAGAGAGACAGAGTGCAAGTAGGGAAGGGGCAGAGAGAGAGAGGGAGACACAGAATCCGAAGCAGGCTCCAGGCTCTGAGCTGTCAGCACAGAGCCTGAGGCGGGGCTCGAACTCACGGACCACGAGATCATGACCTGAGCCGGAGTCGGACGCCTAACCGACTGAGCCACCCAGGCACCCCTACCCTTAAACCATTTTGAAGTGCACAATTCAGGGGGGCCTGGGTGGCTCAGTCGGTTGGGCTGCTGGCTTTGGCTCAGGTCATGCTCTCACAGCTAGTGAGTTGGAGCCCCAGATCAGGCTCTGTGCTGACAGCTCAGAGCCTGGATCCTGTTTCAGATTCTGTGTATCCCTGTCTCTCTGCCCCTCCCCCGCTCACACTCTGTCTCTTTCTGTCTCTCAAAAATTATATAAACACTAATAAATAAATAAGTAAATAAATAGAGTGCACAGTTCAATGACATTTATACATTCACAGTGTTAGGCAACCACCCTCCCCAGCTAGTTCCAAAATGTTGTCATTACCCCATTCCCCTCTCTCCTCAGCCCCTATATCTGTTCTGGTTATTTCATATAAATGGAATCTATACTATATGACCTTTTGTGCCTGGCTCATTTCATGTAGAATAATGTTTTCAAGGTTCATCTGTGTTGTAGCATGTGTCAGACCTTCACTCCTTTTTACAGCTGAGTAATATTCCATTGTGTGTATATACCACATTCTGTTTATCCATTCATCCCCTGATGGACATTTGAGTTGTTTCCACCTTTTGGCTATTATGAATGGTACTGCTGTGAGCATTCAGTCGTAAATATTTCTTTCTTTTTTAGTACTTATTTTCAATTCTTTTGGGTGTATACCTATGCGTGACTGGATTTGTAGAGAAGGTGATATTTCTTCACAAGTTTTTAGGATACTGATCAAACTCATACAGAGGCTCTGGTTATGGACCAGGGCCTGTGGGAAGGATATTTCCGTCTTGGGCCTGGTTCAGGTTATCATCTTATCAATAAGTTGCATAAACACAGCATACACGTATCAAACTCACCTACAACAAGAGGCCGAGAGACAGCTAAAATTCACAATGCAAATATATAAAGAAGGCAAAATACCAAGTCTTACATTAGTTTTCTTCAAATGATTGCCCAAAGCACAGAATGTAGGAGAACAATGATGCAAAAAGGAGCTCAGAGTTTGAATTGACCACAAGCTGTCCACGAGCCAAGGCAAAGACTACCAAATAAACAAATGTAAACATAGGGTGCACTAACAGAGGCATAGGGGCTGGAATATAGAAGGTGATTGCCCTACTCCACTCCATACTCAGCCAGACCCACCTGGAGCTCTGAGGCCTCTTTGACATGCTGGGGTATGTTCTAGATCAGAAGAAAGTGACTGGACTACAGAGGCCTGGAAACCAGGTCATGCAGCTAGCGGGCAGAGGACTCAAGTGTAGGTGGGATGGCTGGATCAGGGTCTTTGTTGCCCAGGGTCTGCAGGGCTGGATGTCAGGGAAGAAGGCTTTTTTTCCTACCAGGAAGTGAGTTCCCTTCTTTTTAGGGTTGGGTGTGTGGAATAAGCAGAGGGCAGATCCAGAAGGACATCAGGTGAGCGCAGGTGACTCTGGGGGTCAGGGGACGGCCCTGCAGTTTTTCAATACTAAGAAACAGATTTAGCCTGAGAGAGGAGCAGAGAGAATTGTTTTTGTCTCCTCCTTCTCTTTTCTCTCCTCCTTGTCTTCCACCTCTCTTCCTCGCCTCCCCGTCCCTCCCCCTTTCCCTCTAGGCTGGCACCCAATGCCATTGTATCCTGGGGAGAGGCAGCTAAATCTCAACACAAAGTAAAGGGTTTGTTAGAATGATGGGCTGAAATCAACAGGGCAGGATTTAACTGGCTAGGTTGTGGGGCGCCTGGGTGGCTCAGTCGGTTAGTCCGACTTTGGCTCAGGTCATGATCTCACGGTTCGTGGGTTCGAGCCCCACATTGGGCTCTGTGCTGACAGCTCAGAGCCTGGAGCCTGCTTCCTGTTCTGTGTCTCCCCCTCTCTCTGCCCCTCCCCCACTCACGCTCTGTCTCCCTCTGTCTCAAAAAGAAATAAACATTAAAAAAATTAAAAAAAAAATAACTGGCTAGGTTGTAAAAACCTGGGAAAGTGTTTATGTTGTTATGGTGAATGAAAAAAGCAGAGTATACAACTATATATAATTATGACAGGTTAAAATGCATAGAAAACTCTAGTATAAAACACAGCAGAATCTTTTTTTATTATTGAAATATAGTTGACCTACGATGTTATATTAATTTCAGGTGTACAACATAGTGATTTAACAGTTCTATACATTATGCAGTGCTCACGGTAAGTGTAGTTACCATCTGTCACCATACATTATTACAGTGTTATTGAGTATATTCCTATACTATACTTTTTCATCCCCAAAACACACCAGAATCTGTTTTTTTATTATTTTGGGAGAGAGAGTGTGCATGTGCTCGCACACGAGTCTGGGAGGGGCAGAGAGAGAGAGAGAGAGAGAGGGAGAGAGAATTCAAAGCAGGCTCTATGCTGTCAGTGAGGAGCCAGATGAGGGGCTCAATCCCATGAACTGTGAGATCATGACTTGAGCCCAAACCAAGAGTTGGACGCTTACCTGACTGAGCCACCCAGGTGCCTCCACACCAAAATCGTAACATCAGTTATGTGTGGATCAGGACTGTCAGCACTTTTTATTTTGTGTTTTATATTTCTCTGTATTTTCCAACTGTTCTGTAATGATAGTCGGGGAAAAAAACACAAACTTTAATGCTTGAGAATGAATTTAGCTGGGATGCCATGGAAACAGTGCCTGCAATTCTCGTCTGGCCACTTCCTGCTCTGCTCTGGGCCGGCTGTAGGACACCCCACCTCCCTGTCCCCACTCTTGGTGGTTCTTCTGGCCCCCTGGAACTGCCCATACAGGGCCCTGTTCCCAGCAGGCACTTGGGAGACTTTAGTAAACACGTGACGTGTAGCTTGAAGAGCCCTACAAATAAACGTCTCTGGAGCAGGAAGGAGAACCCTAGCTCACTCTCAGGTAGAGAAGACCAGAGAGCGGGTGGGGGATGCCACAAGATGCGTGCAGCCAGAAGTTGTTGGGCATTTGCCAGGTGGGGCAGGGCTCTCCTTTCCCACGGGCACTGCAGTCACCATCTGCTTGGCAAGGAACACAGGCTTCCAGGGTCCTGAGGAGCCAGGCTCAACGTGTGTGGCTCACGTGGTTTCCAGACATGGCTGTGCGGGAACACACATTCACCGAGCACCTCTCTAGTGCTGCACTGGGCTGATCCTTTACATACATTTGTTTAATCCACACAGCAAGCCCACCAGGTCAGTGTGGTTACCCCATCTTACCTACAAGAAAACGGGCTCAGAAAAACTAAGCACCAGGTCACATGACTAGTACATGAGAGAGGTGCTCTTTTATTAAAAAAATTTTTTTTAAGGTTTATTTATTTTTGAAAGAGAGACAGAACGCGAGCAGGGAAGGGGCAGAGAGAGAGGGAGACACAGAATCCGAAGCAGGCTCCAGGCTCTGAGCTGTCAGCACAGAGCCCGATGGGGGCTTGAACTCACGAACTATGAGATCGTGGCCTGAGCTGAAGGCAGACGCTTAACCGACTGTGCCACCCAGGTGCCCCTATTTTTTTAATTTTTGAGAGAGAGAGAGAGAGAGAACACGTGGGAGGGGCAGAGAGAGAGGGAGACAGAGGATCTGAAGCAGGCTCAGCACTGACAGCAGAGAGCTTGAAGTGCGGCTCGAACTCATGAACCCTGAGGTTATGACCTGAGCCAAAATGGGACGCCTGACCGACTGCGTGACCCAGGTGCCCCTCCCAGGGTTATAATCACGGGCTCCACTACCACATGCCAAGAACAGAGCTGGTGTTAGTATGGCTGTTGGTAGGATTTCTCTGAGGGTGAGAAAGACTAGCCCCTGGGGGTCAAGGTACAGCTCTCTCTGAACTAACCTGAGAAATATTTTTATCATGTGCTGGGGAAAACGGTTACCTGAGGGAGGTGCTGGGGACACAGAAGGTGATCACCCAGTTCCTGTCCTTGGAGGGCAGATAGCCGGGGGCTCAATGTTAAGGCAGAAGGGCCACATAGGGGATGCAGGAAGCAGAGGAAGGGCCCCTAACTCTGCGGGCACGTACCCAAGGGCTTTGCAGGGCTGGTTCTTTCTTCCCTCCAGTTCCAGGAAGGCCTCCAACAACCTGTGGGGCCCAGGCTGGTGGCCTCGGAATGGCCAGGTTTATGCTGAGTCTGCCTGCTGCCCAAGCCCCAGATATACTGCATCATGGAAGCCCAGCTCTGGTCACTGGGCATTAGGAGAGTCATGACTGCCTCATGTGGCCCATTGGGTAACTGAGGAGAGGCTAGCGGTTTGTGGGCATTGAGTAACCGCTGGGGCTTCCTGAAACTTCAGGTTTCTTTCCCTCCCCATCTTCCTCTTTCAGGGTCAGACTGGGGGCCGGGGAGGATCCACATGTCCACATTCATGTATTTTTTCATTCAGAAGTCACTTGCTCACCACCTCCCCTTCTCCTCCCTTTGTTGGGCTTGGGAGACACAGAGAGATATCCATGGAGCTCTGCCCTTCTGGATTCCCTGGCTCAGAATGTGGCACCAACATTATCACTGCAGCCAAGGCAGAAATCTAGGTATCAGCATGGACTCCTCCCTCACACCCCTCCATGTTTCCCTTCTATTTTCCTGTGGTGCCCTGTACTTCTCCTGTAACATCATTTATCATCTTTTATTGAAAATCTCCAATTGTCCGTGTTTCCCTTCTAGACTTACTGTTTCCTGCCATATTCCTGGCACCTGGCACAGTGCCTGGCACTTAATAGGTGCTCATTAAACAGTGTTAAGGGGCACCTGGGTGGCTCAGTTGCTTAAGCTTCTGACCTTGGCTCAGGTCATGATCTCGCAGTCTGTAAATTCAAGCCCCGTGTCAGGCTCTGTGCTGACAGTTTGGAGCCTGGAGCCTGCTTCAGATTCTGTGTCTCCTCTCTCTCTGCCCCTCCCGCATTTGCATTTTCCCCCCCCTCTCAAAATAAATAAACACTTAAAAAAAAGTGTTGAATGAATTAGTAGGTCCCTTTAATCCCATACTCTTAGTATTCCTTGGATCCATAACTTCCTCCTCTCCCCCAGTCACAGCCTTTACTCAGATATCATCTCTCACTGAACTATCCAGCAGCCTCCTCATTGCACTGTCTACTTCATATCCCTCATTCAATTTATTTTCCATACTACAGCCAGAATGCTCATTCTAAAGTGCTCACCTGCCCTACTCAGAATGTTTTCTGGCTCCCCATCACTCACAGGCAGGGATAAGGCAACATTTCCGGGATGAAAAAAAGTGATAGCAAATATGACTGATCAGCCCACTCTCTACTCCCTGTGAAAATGATCAGGAAGATAAGGGGTGCCTGGTGGCTCAGTCAGTTAAACACCTGACTCTTGGTTTCGACTCAGGTCATGATCTCACAGTTTATGGGATCTAGCCCCACATTGGGCTCCAGGCTGACAGCACAGAGCCTGGTTGAGCCTGCTTGGTATTCTCTCTCTCTCTCTCTCTCTCTCTCTCGCTCGCTCTCTTTCTCAAAATAAATAAACAAATAAATAAACTTAAAAAAAAAAGAAGATGATCAGGAAAATAAGCAAAAATACAAAACTTGTAATGATTACCACACACATTAAAGATAAGCGATCACAAGGCAAAGTACAGGGAGAAATCACACTAACTAAATGGCAAATGGGGACAAATTGAGAAACACATTCTTGGATGACATACCACCTGCTCCTCCCTCTGAAACAGACCATGTCCCTCTTCTTTAACTGCAAGTTCCTTAAAGACAAGGACCATATCTAATTTGTCTTGGTGTGTCTGGCACCCAGTTCAGAACTTGGCACATAGTAGGCACTCAGTAAATATTTGCTGAATGAATGAGTCAGAGGATTAAATGAATGAACGAATGAAGCACCAATGGCTTCCAAAGTCAATAAGATGAACTAATCCCTACTGTCTACTCTTCTGTCAGGGACCTACTGACTAGATGGATCTCTGGTCAGACAGGACATTTTCCAAGCCAGTCTGGTTGAGGGCATGGATTCTGGGGCAAGAAGACCTGGTTAGGGTCCTGACTCCACCAGTTATTAGCTGTGTGAGCTTAGGCAAGTAATCTAACCCCTCTGTGTCTCACCTTTATCATCTATAAAAGGGGGGTAGTAATAGTACCAATCTTAGAGTGTTGTTGTGACAACTAAATTTACCTGTGTGTGTAAATTTAATGCACACATACATACATATATGTAAATTTACACGTATACTATATAGTGTATATTTTCTGTATGTGAATATCTATAGAAAACTATATATGTATATTTTGCATTGCTGTTTAAGTGCTGGCTAATATTGATGATGACGGCGATGACATTTCCTGAAGCTATCCCATCAGCTTTTCTTTTTCTGTGTCTCCACTGTCTACCTAATGGTGGAATGGAGTCTTCCACCATTATTAAGCAATGCCTCATAAAGCTGAGAGGGTAAAGAGGCGGTGTCTGGCCTGGCTTTATCTCTGCCTGGTCGAGGGAGTGGACAAAAGTAATCAACATGCAGCCTGTGAGAAGATCCTACCCACAAGGGGGATGAAAATTGTCCTGAAGATTCGGATGAAGAGTGTATTATGTCTAAAATGATTTTCCGTAACAGAATAAAATTCCCAAAGTCATCCGTTTGGTATTCGCAAAACAAACACATACTCCAGGAGGCTTTGGTATAGTGGGTATTTGCTGGACGTCTCCCAAGGGGGCAAAGGATATGAATGGGCAGTTCATAGCAATGGCGATGCGAACGGCTCTCAAGCATAGGAAAAGATGTTTCTTTCACTCATAAGAGAAATAAAAACCAAAACTATAACAAGACATGATTCTTCACCTGACAAATTGGGGGAAATTCAAGACTTTAATGTTGAAGGATTGAGAGGCCCTTGTGAAAGCTATTGTGGGTATTTCATTTTATAGTTTATTTTATTTTATTAAAATATTTTATTTTATAGTTTTTTAATTTTAGTTTAGTTTGAGAGAGAAAGAGGGAGAGAGAGACGGAGAAAGAGAGGGAGAGAATCCCAAGCAGGTTCTGCACTGCCAGCCCGGGGCTTGAACTCAAGAACCGTGAGATCATGAACTGAGAGCCGAAATCAAGAGTCAGATGCTTAGCCAACTGAGCCACCCAGGTGCCCATTTTTTTTTATGATGTGTTTTTAAATGTTTATTTATTTTGAGACAGAGAGAGAATGCACATGCATGGAGGGTAGGGAGGGGTAGAGAGGGAGAGGGAGAATCTCTGTGCTGACGGCACAGAGGCTCCATTTGACTAATGATGAGATCACAACTTGAGCCCAAACACTTAACTGACTGAGCCACCCAGGCACCCCCATTATGGGGATTTTAAATCCTTGTGGGGGTTTTACTTTGAAGAATTCACTCCTTCTTCACTGTCAGCAATGTTATTTAACTAAGATTTCCTCCCCTCCAGCTCCAGGGATGGCTCCGATTGGCTGAAGTCTGCTAAATTTCTCATCATCCAGAGGACATGGTCAAAAATTATTGAGTGACCTTGGGCAAGCTACTTAGACATTATGGGCTTTGTTTCCCCATCTGTAAAATATAGACAATAGTACAGACTCGTGGAAAGCAGCCAGCACCAAGGCTAGCACATACTCAATAACAGACATTTTATTGACTTTGGTAATTGGATACATATGAATTTAAATATATGTGCTTGACTGATCTAAAGGTTTATAGATTACAAATTAGAGTTCCACTTTCTACAGCATTATAGAAGATAAAAAAAACAGAAAAACCTAGAATGTATAACAAAGAACAAAAAAGGCAATATGGAAGCATAAAAATCAAGTAAAATGAGACATCAGTTATGAAATATATATATAAATAAATTAAACTACACTACTGAAGGCAAAGTTTTTCACATTCTCTTGTTTAAAACAAAATTTGGGGCGTCTGGGTGGCTCAATCAGTTGGGCGTCCAACTTTGGCCCAAGTCATAATCTCATAGTTCTTGAATTCAAGCCCTACTTTGGGCTCTGTGCTGACAGCTGGGAGACTGGCATTTGCTTCAGATTCTGTGTCTCCCTCTCTCTCTGCCCCTCCCCCGCTCTTGCTCTCCCTCTCTCTCTCTCTCAAAAATAAACATTAAAAAAAATTTTTTTAAACAAAATTCAACTAGACTATATGCTACTTATAAGAAATACAATAACACAGAATGTCCAAATGTATTAAAGATACACATGTTAAAAATGAGATGATTTAAATTATAATTAAATAATTAAAACACTCATTATTTAATGAATTTAATTACTTACTTAATTATAATTTATTTCATAAATTTAATAATTTAAATAATTTAAAAATAAAATCATTTGAAGTAAAGCCCAGAAAGAGTAGGAACAGGCTTTCTAATTACGGCTCGAAATCCAGAAACCGTAAGAGAAGAAACTGGTAAGTTCAACCACAGAAAAACAAAAGCGTCTTACAATTTAAAAAAAGAGAGGGGAGCCTGGGTGGCTCAGTCAGTTAAGTGTCCGACATCAGTTAAGTGTCTGACTTTGGTTAAGTGTCCGGCTTCAGCTCAGGTTATGATCTCACGGTTCATGAGTTCAAGCCCCACATCGAGCCTGAACTGTCAGTGCAGAGCCTGCTTGGAATTCTCTCTCTCCCCACTCGCTCTCTGCCCCCCTCCCAACTCCTGCTTTCTCTCTCCAGACAAAGGGATAGATACTCTTCCCAAAATATAAAAAGCTAATGGGAATCAGTAAGCCCAACGGCTTAACAAAGAATTGCTGAAGGATATGCTAGAAAAAGAAATGCAAATAAATCTTAAATGGTTCTCTTGTTATGAAAAGTTGCTCAAAGTAAGAGAAATGCAAATTTAAACCACACTGAGATGGATTTTTTTCACCTATCACACTGGCAAAATTCCAAAAGTTTGATATCACAGTGTTGGTGAGGCTCTGGGGGGTGGGAAACAGATTCTCTCATATGGTGCTGATGGGAAGCTACATTGGTACAAGTCCAAAGGTGGACAAGTTGGCAGTAATAATCAAATTTATAAACGCACAGTCTTTTTGATCTAGTAATCATATTTCTGTGAAATTTCCTGCATGAAAAAGTATGTACAGGACATGGATATTCTTTACAGCATTGTTTGTACTAGTAAAAAATTGGAAACAACCCAAATGTTCACCAGTAGAGGATTGGTTAAATACATTATGGTACATCTATACAATGGGATATTTTGCAGCCCTTACAAAGAATGAGGAAGCTTCCAATGTGCTAATTTGGAAAAACCCCCAAAATACAATTAAGTGGTAAAATGCAACGTCATGTGTATTGTCTACTACATTTTTATTTAGAAGGAAAATAAGTAGAAATATTTGTATTTGCACAAAGAAAGTCAAGGATAGACAAGAAACTAATCAAACCACCTTCCCAGCTTAGGGGTGAAGTGGGGGTGGGAATTAGGTAGATGGATGGTGGGGGGTGGAGGGAGACTTTTCTCTGCATGTTTTTTTTCCTGTATATACACATATATTTTTTTGTTTATTTATTTATTTTGAGAGAGAGAGAGAAAGAGAGAGAGAGAGAGAGAGAGAGAAACAATGCACAGGGGAGGGGCAGAGAGAGAGGGAGACAGAGAATCCCAAGTAGGCTCCACATTGTCAGTGCAGAGCCCCACGTGGGGCTTGAACCCACAAACTGTGAGATCATGACCTGAGCCAAAATCAAGCATCAGTCAGATGCCTAACAGACTGAGTCACCCAGGCACCCCTCCCATACTTTTAATTTTTGAAGCATGTAAATGTATTACTCATTCAGATTTAAAATTAAGAAGATAAATGACAAAGAAAATTTATATAAAAACCACAGACAAAGGTACATTAGGTAAGTGCAAAGTAGGGGATGGTAATAGCGATATAAGAAATTTAAAAAAATTGTGACTAAAAGCATTAAATGGGAGGAGAGATACTTTTATTTATAAAGCAGGTATATAATCCATAACAAGATAGACCTTTTTTTTTAAGATTTTTTATTTATTATTATTATTTTTTTTAATTTTTTTTAATGTTTATTTATTTTTGAGACAGAGAGAGACAGAGCATGAACGGCGGAGGGTCAGAGAGAGACGGAGACACAGAATCTGAAACAGGTTCCAGGCTCTGAGCAGTCAGCACAGAGCCTGACAGGGGGCTTGAACTCACGGACCGCGAGATCATGACCTGAGCCGAAGTCGGCCGCTTAACTGACTGAGCCACCTAGGCGCCCCAAGATTTTTTATTTTTAAAGTAATCTCTACACCCAATGTGGGACTCGAATGTACAACCCCGAGATCAAGAGTTGTGCACTCTACTTGAGGCGCCTGGGTGGCTCAGTTGGTTATATGTCTGACTTCAGCTCAGGTCATGATCTCGAGGTCCGTGGGTTCAAGCCCTGCATCCGTCGCTGTGCTGACACCTCAGAGCCTGGAGCCTGCTTCGGATTCTGTGTCTCCCTCTCTCTCTGCCTCTCCCCTGCTCATGCTCCGTCTCTGTCTCTCTCAAAAATAAATGAACATTAAAAAAGAAAAAAAAGAGTTGTGCACTCCACCAACTGAGCCAGCCAGGTGCCCCAGGAAGACATATATCTACTTATTTATTTATTTTTCATGATCCTGGGATCATGACCTGAGATGAAATCGAGCTGGTCATTCAACTGACTGAGCCACCAAGGCGCCCCCAGTCCAGGGAGACCTTTATATGGTGTATTGAATAATACAGCATCAAAACAGATAAACTACAAATAGAAGGAAAGAGTAAAACACAGAAAAGAGTAAGAGACACATAACTATCAGTCTAATAGTTTATATAGAATAAAAATAAATGTAGATATACTTTATTTGAAAATATATGTGTGGGGGCTCCTGGGTGGTTCAGTCAGTTAAGTGTCCCAACTCTTGATTTCAGCTCAGGTCATAATCTCACTGTTCATGGGATCAAGACCTGCCTCAGGGTCCCAGCTGAGCGTGGAGCCTGGTTGGGACTCTCTCTCTCTCCCTCTTTATTTGCCTCCTCCTCAAAATAAATAAATAAACTTTAAAATAAATATATAAATAATCCATAGAACACATAAAATGAAATTCTAATAAATAAAATATACACAAGCTAACACACTTTAATTAAGCCAATGTCCCCTATATATCTGCAAATAAAACTAGGAATTCATAACATAAGTTTAAATAATTACAAGAAATATCAACCAAACCTAAATACTCCTCTAAAAAAGACTTTTGACTGGGTCAAAGAGAAATTAAAAATGTAGTCACCAACTATTTAAAAATGGTGATAAAGAAAACTTTACCTATAAAAACATGTAAAGTAGCCAAAGCAGAAGTCAGTGAGAAATCATAGCCATAAATGATTATGTTATTTAAAAAGAATGACAGGGTGCCTGGATGGCTCAGTTGGTTGAGTGAACAACTCTAGATTTTGGCTCAGGTCATGATCCCAGGGTTGTGGGATTGAGACCCTTGTCAGGCTCTATGCTGAGCATGGAGCCTACTTAAGATTCTCCCTCCCTCTCTCTCTCTCTTTCTCTCTCCCTCTTCCCCCTCTCCTGCTATGCTCACTCTCTCTATAAAAGAAAAATGAATAAAATAAAAAGAACAACAATACACAAAATAAGTATTAGCTTTAATAAAACCGTAGAAAAAGAATACAAAAGCTACCCCAAGGGAATTAAGAGAAAGAAAATAATAAAGGTAGAAATGAATTACTTAGTGGCCAACTCATCTTTAACAAAGAAGGAAAGAATATCCAATGGAATAAATACAATCTCTTCAGCAAATGGTGCTGGGAAAACTGGACAGCAACACGTAGAAAAATGAACCTGGACCTCTTTCTTACACCATACACAAAAAGAAACTCAAAATGGATGAAGGACCTAAATGTAAGACAGGAAGCCATCAAAATCCCCAAGGAGAAAGCAGGCAAAAACCTCTTTGACCTTGGCCACAGCAACTTCTTACTCAACATGTCTCCAGAGGCAAGGGAAACAAAAGTAAAAATGAACTATTGAGACCTCATCAAAATAAAAAGCTTCTGCACAGTGAAGGAAACAATCAGCAAAACTAAAAGGCAACCGACAGAATGGGAGAAGATATTTGGAAATGACATATCAGATAAAGGGTTAGTATCCAAAATCTATAAAGAACTTCTCAAACTCAACACCCAAAAAACAAATAATCCAGTGAAGAAATGGGCAAAAGACATGACTAGACACTTCTCCAAAGAAGACATCCAGATGGCTAACAGACACATGAAAAAATGCTACACATCACTCATCACCAGGGAAATACAAATCAAAACCACAATGAGATACCACCTCACACCTGTCAGAATGGCTAACATTAACAACTCAGGCAACAACAGATGTTGGTGAGGATGCAGAGACAGAGGATCTCTTTTGCACTGTTGGTGGGAATGCAAACTGGTGCAGCCACTCTGAAAAACAGTATGGTGGTTCCTCAAAAAATTAAAAATAGAACTACCCTATGACCCAGCAGTTGCACTAGTAGGTATTTATCCAAGGGATATAGGAGTGCTGTTTTGAAGGGGCACATGCACCCCAATGTTTACAGCAGCACTATCAACAATAGCCAAAGTATGGAAAGAGCCCAAATGTCCATTGATGGACGAATAAAGAAGATGTGGTGTATACACACACACACACACACACACACACACACACACATTGGAGTATTATTCGGCAATAAAAAAGAATGAAATCGTACCATTTGCAACTACATGGATGGAACGAGAATGTATTGTGCTAAGTGAAATTAGCCAGTCAGAGAAAGACAAATATCATATGAGTTTACTCATATGAGGAATTTAAGATAAAAAACAGATGTATATAAGGGAAGGGAAACAAAAATAATATAAAAACAGGGAGGAGGACAAAACATATGAGACTCTTAAACGCGGAGAACAAACTGAGGATCGCTGGAGGGGTTTTAGTGGGGGGATGGGATAAATGGGTAAGGGGCATTAGGGAGGACACTTGTTGGGATGAACACTGGGTGTTATATATAGGGATGGGGGTGAATCACTGGAATCTACTCCTGAAATCATTATTGCACCATATGCTAACTAACTTGGATGTAAATTAAAAAATAAATTAAAAAAAAAAGAAATGAATTACTTAGTAAACTACATAAACTGAGAAATAAATTCAGGTGCATTTTTTAAAAGTTTATTGATTTATTTGAGAGACAGAGTGCGGGGTAAGAGCAGAGAGAGAGAGAGAGAGAGAGAGAATCCCAAGCAAGTTCCACCCAGCACAGAGCCAGACACAGGGCTTGATCCCAAGACAGGGAGATCAGATGCTTGCTGACGGAGCCACCCAGGAGCCCCAATTCAAGCTCATTTTAAAAAATTCTAGGGGCGCCTGGGTGG
This sequence comes from Leopardus geoffroyi, assembly GCF_018350155.1. NCBI lineage: Eukaryota > Metazoa > Chordata > Mammalia > Carnivora > Felidae > Leopardus > Leopardus geoffroyi. The sequence continues at coordinate 58,598,852 of NC_059329.1, read as the reverse complement.
CTCCGTTGGGTGAGCGTCCGACCTCAGCCCAGATCATAATCTTGCAATTCATGAGCTCAAGCCCCACTTTGGGCTCTGTGCTGACAGCTCAGAGCCTGGAGCCCACTTCAGATTCTGTGTCTCCCTCTCTCTGCCCCTCCCCAGCTCGTGTTCTGTCTCTCTGTTTCCCTCCCTCTAAATAAATAAATAAATAAATAAATAGCATTAAAAATTTTTTTTAAATAAAAATTTAAAAATTCTGCATCATGACCTGTAAAACCTGTCCTGATTTGGCCCTTGCAGTCTATCTGCTCCTTGTCAACCCCTCCTCCTCAACTCCTGGACACTCAACTCCCACGATTCTGAAGTATGGATCCTTTGTTATCTGAACTCAGGAACCAAATAGATTGATTCAGATAAAATGTATGAGAGAGGGCTGGTTCCTTGCCTATCACAGTCATCTGCTAATGATGTCTACCTGCCTTTAAGGCCCAGCTCAAATGCCTCCTCCTCCAGGTAGGTTTTGTGGATCTAAACTACGGCTAAAGCAAGAGGGGGGATAAGCCCTGCAAGAGAATGGGTAAATCCAAAATTTGTGGCAGAGTGAAGGTTAAGTCCCACTGTGGGGGTTGAGGAAAGCTGCCTGGTGGACAGGGCATTTGAGCTGGTTCATGAGGGGGAAGGTGTTCAGCCAGCAAAGGGCAGGGGAAAAAAACACTTCAGGAAGAAGGAAAAGCATGAAGAAATGCAGGGGTGTGTGTGAAAGGACCGAATGGTTTGGAGAAATTGGGGACTTCCCTCATGACTGGGGTGTGGAGGGCTAATGGGGAGTAGGGATTGGAGAGTATGAAAAGGTCACTGGGACAGGTCACAAGGGGCCTTGAATGATACGAGGGGGTTATGTTTCATTCCCCTGTGGGTGATGAAGATTAGCCAGAAATTACTGAGCAGGGTTGTGAGTGTGGGACTGTCAGATGGTTAGCAGCCCGAGCCCCACTCTCATTGAAATGGGGGGAAATGGGGTGCCGGTGGCATGATGGGGGATTCCTTAATCTAGATTCCTTAAGCTGGGGGATTCCTGAAGTCTGTCCAGGAGGAATCGGGGAAAGGTAGGTTGTGCGGTTCCGGCTCTGGAGGCCTGGGGCTGGGGTAAAGGGCTTGGCCCTGAGTCTGTTTCTCCTCTTTGATACATTTCCTGGCTCCTGCATGCCACCGCCCCCCTCCCCATTCCCATCACAAGCAGGGAGGGGCTGAAAGGCAGCTCCTGGCACCTCCCTCATCACCATGGGGCTTTTCTATCCACCCATTTGGCCCAGCCCACACAGGGGCCTCTGTGGTCAGGCCTTTGTGTCTGCACAGTGGCCCTCTTTGTCCTGAGCAGCCCTCACCCCCCACCTCCCTCCTGCCCTTCTCTCTTTCCCTCTCTTTCTCTCCTGTGTCACAAAAAGCACCAGTTTTGCAGAGAGATAGCCAGGGCTCTAATCTTGGCTCCCCCCACTGAATCTCTGAGCAAGTTGTTTTGCTTCTCTGAGGCTTACTTTTGGGTTCATGAAAAAAGACGCTGTGTGAGGAATCAAACTCCTGGCAAGAATTGGTCTGCTACCCAGTCCTGAGACCTAAGCAACATGGGGACCACTGCCCAACATCCACGCTCTTCTCTGAACCTCCTACTTACATCTCCAACCTCATCCTCTCTACTGCCTGGCCAGGTGGCTGTCATTCTCCCGTTTGGCAAATGAGAAAACCAAGGCCTGAGGCATTATAAGAGGGTGACTCAGGGCCCCATGCTTTGAAGGGCCCTGTACTTGATTCACTGCTTTGCTGTCCCATCTTGAAATTCTCACTAGTTTTCGAACAAGGTGACCATTTTCTTTTTTTTTTTTTAATTTTTTTTTCAACGTTTATTTATTTATTTTTGGGACAGAGAGAGACAGAGCATGAACGGGGGAGGGGCAGAGAGAGAGGGAGACACAGAATCCGAAACAGGCTCCAGGCTCTGAGCCATCAGCCCAGAGCCCGACGCGGGGCTCGAACTCACAGACCGCGAGATCGTGACCTGGCTGAAGTCGGACGCTTAACCGACTGCGCCACCCAGGCGCCCCAAGGTGACCATTTTCATTTTGCCTTGGGTCCCACAAATTATGTAGCTGGTCCTGCTTGTGGGGAGGTGGAGGGGTAGCTTGCCCAGGCCTGGACCAGGCTTCCTGCCTCCTGGGCTGCCTCCCCTGGGTGCCTGCATCCTGGCATGCCAAGAGCCAGAGCTTCTACTTTGCATTTGGCATCAGGGACCGGGCCCCTGCCTGGAAACCTGAGGAGCACAGTTCCCTGCGGCCTTCAGGCAGGCAAGGGAGGGAGCATGGTCCAGGCCCGATGCAGCAGTGCGGAGATCAGGCAAGACCAGGCTGCGGGAGCCAGCCCAGCCCTATGTAACCTGAGCCGCCAGTGTGGGTCCCAATGCTGTGGCTCAGTCATTACTCCAGCCAGCACTCCGGGAAGGGAATTCAGCAGGGCCTTCCTTCCCAGCAGGTCAGGAGTTCTAGGGCTAGGGGATGCACGCTGTGGGCCACTGTGACCTTGGACCTTCACTTCCCCTTTCTGAGCCTCAGTTTCCCTATTTGTAAAATGGTCATGATAACATCTACCTCACAGGGTTCTGGTGAAGACTAAATGAGGTACTTTAACATGATGACTAGCTCAAAGGTGGTCACTACTAAATCGAGTTCTTACTCGCTCACGTAACAAATATTCATGAAGGCTGACCAGGCGACAGGGACGGTGCTAGGTGTTGGACATTTAACTGTGAACAGGACGGACCCTGGCTCTGCCTTCAAAGAGATGCCCACTAGAGGGGGAGATAACAGTGTGGTAAGTGGTGTGACAAGAGGGAGGTACCTGATGGGGCTCCTGGGCTGGGCCTTAGAGAAGCAACGGGGAGAGCCAAGAGAAAGGGTCAAGGGCAGAGAAACGTGAAGGGGCATTGCAGGCAGAGGGAGCAGCAAACAGCACTCAGGAGGCGAGTGAGGGCCCAGCACTGCAGCGTGGCAGATCAGAGGCAGGAGGTGAGGCGGAGAGGTGGGAAGGCCCGGCTTGGCAGGCTGCAGAGGTGGGCTTTCCCTTGAGGCTGGTGGAGCCACAGAAGGTGTGAGGCAGGTGATGGCTGCGAGGGGTGACAGGCTCCCCACCTTAGCCCATGATGGAGGGATACTTGGAAATATCCCAGCTGAGCAAGGAGGCCCGAACCACGGCAGGGGCTTTCACTCCCAGCACAGATTCTCAGAGCAGGAAGTTTTCTCGGGGGAGATGAGAGAAGTCGAGAGAGGGAAGATGAGAAGGCTTGAGAGAGCCAAGTGCCTCCTCAGGGTTGGAGAGACAGGAAGCCTCCTAATGCACGGGGAGGAGTGCTCTTGGGCTTGCCCTTTCCCATCTGACCTGCTGCTGCTAATAGGACGCCGCCACTGTCTCCCTCCTGTGGCTCCATTACCCTCCTCTTGGGGACCATTACACGCCTGAGTCTTCACCACCAGCCTGCCCGGGCTGTTTGGTTCTAGGGCTCCTCTGATGCCTCTCCATACTTCCAGATGTGGGCCCTGTGTGGGGCTTGTTGTGGGACTTGTTGAACCTCAATTTCCTGGCTGAGTCAATGGGTCTAATATCTTTTAGGCATGGAAACATCTACATTTTCTTGACAAACTATTGCCAGGAAATGTAAATAAGTACAATGATAAAAATAAAGGCCCTTAGGTCACAGTGGATGGGGGCTCCTCAGGCCACCTCAAGTAAGGGGGGATTTGGAACTTATGGGACTTGATCTCTCAAGCCCAGTGATGAGAGAGCCAAGGGAAGATGTCAAGAGAACCAGATGTCCAGCCCCTCATTACAGGAAATACTAACCCCTCAAACTCGGGCAGTTTGGGACAACGGGCAAAACCCTAAAAAAAGAACCTTTACCATTTTGCAAAAGAGGAAACTGAAGTTCATAGAAGAGGTGAGGCAAGACCCCAAGGCAATAGGGTTCAAGGACATGTCCTTTTCCTGTTTCTCAGGTCTCACTAAGTCACTCATTGTGTTAGCTCAGACACTGGGTGTCTCAGGAATGCAGTTTCTTCGACTGTACAGTAAGGGAGTTGGACCAGAGCAGCAGCAGGACTCCGGGCTGCCCACTCTCCAGGCAGCTAGAGACTGAGGCAGAGCCGTGAGTCCTCATCTTGCGGTCAAAGGATTTTTTTCCCTTGAACTTAGTAGTAGTTACAGTAGAGGTCTGAAGGCTTGAGAGAGAGAGGAGAAAAGGAGTGCTGGTTGGGGCCTCCAGTGACCAGGGGAACTTCCCAACACAGGGACCCCAAGGCCTGTGCTCCATAAGTAGGAGCCGTAAGATTCCTAGCCGCCTATAAGCTGCATGGACCAGCTTGCATAATAGGTGGAGGAAGCTGGACAAGAGGCCTTTGTGTCTTCCAGGCGGAGGTCCCTGGGGGACTACAGAGGCAGCTCAGTCACACAGGGCTGTGTGTCTGCTCTGCTCCTGCTCCTGGCAAGGCTGTAACCAGTATCATTCCTGGGCCCCTCCTGGGGCCAGCAACCAGGACTCAGGTGGGAAGCCCAGGAGAACCCCAGGCTCCAGGGCCCTGGGCAATCTCCTTGATCACAGAAAGAGGCCTCCTGTGCACTCTCCAGACACCCACCGTCCAAAGCCCCCCATGGATGAACACCAGTTGGTGGGAGAGTAAGTGTGATTGATTGCCTCTATGTCACAAAAAAGGAAGCCAGGAGAGGGACTGGAACTGTGGGTCAAGGTCTCCCAGAGTCAGTGCTGAATCTGAGTCAGAACCTATATTCCTGACACCTAGACCAGAATGAAAGAGAGGGAGGCATTCATTCATTCATCCATTCGGCATTCAACAAGTATTGGGCAACTCCTGGGAACTCTGGCATGGGGTGTAGGAAGAAGGCAGACCTGGTCATCCACCTCCTTGCTGCTCACAGTCTAGAAAAGGTACAGACAGGGTCTCTGACCAGAGAAGGCCATCAGAGTGGGGTTGAAAGCAGAGAAGGGAGTGCTGTGTGTAATCTGAGAAGGCAGCTCAAAGGAAGCAGCTCAAGTTGAGGGATCAAAAACAACCAGGTGTTCAGGAAATTTCTAATGACTATCCTGCCCAGTAACGGGAGCATAGGTGAGGCGAGGCTCTCCCCACCTCCCCCTCCCCAGCCGCCTTCTCCTCAGGAGCAGGAGAGACACAGGACCCTGAATGTCTGTATCTCCTCTCTGGGCGACGGGCACACCCTCCCCAGCCTCCGGGTCGACCCCAAAGCAAAGGGAGGCAAGTTGTCGGCGTGGTGCTCTGAGCAGGTTCCTGGCAGGAGAGGGCGCAGGTTCGCGGACAGGTCCCGTGGTGGGCAGCGACGGAAGCCACACAGGTATCGACAAACTTTGCACATTTAGTGTCTCTGAAACCCTGCTCTCACCACGTGTGAGGAAGGCGGGTTCCGCCAGGCGGTAGGTCAGTCGCCGCAGGCCCCTTCCCGCGCTGCCCGCGTCCCCCCCTAGCCTAGCGCCCCCGCGCGGGTGGCGAGGTGTCCGTTCGGGAGGGAGGGGGCGGTGCCAGGGTCTGTCCAGAGTCCGCCCCGCCCCCGCCTGACCCGGCCTGGGCAGGGTGCTGGGCGCGGCGGGCGGGGCTCGGGGCACGTGGGTGCCGGCGGCGGCGGCGGCGGGACGCGGGCGCGGGCACCGGAGCGGGGGCCTCGGCGCTGCTGGCGGCCGAGCGCCCCGCGGAGGTGAGGGGTGGGCTGCCCGGAGGGATCGGAGGAGGAGACAGGTCGGCAGGCGCGGATGCGGTGGCTGCCCACGCGGCGCTGGGCAGGCAGAGCCGTGGGCGCGTGGCGGTCCGAGTGGGGCACGGCTCCGAGCAGTGGGAGTGTGCCGGTGGGTCCGTGGTCGAACTTTGTCTCCGCCGTAGCGTCGATCTCCTCGAGCGCGATCCGATACCCCGGTGAGTGTGTGTCGGCCTCTTTGGGAAAGTCAGTGTCAGTGGGTGAGTGCGTGCGCCCCAGCGGGTCGAGTAGTTGAACCTGTGGGACTTGTTTGTGTGTGTGCTCTGGTGTGAGTGAGCGCCCCGAGGCGGGGGACCGCGGCCAGAGACCCGCGAGCCCCTGGAGCCCCGCCGAGCCTCCTCAAACCCGGGGCACTCCACCCCGCCCGGACCTGGTAAAACGGGGGGTGGGAGTGGGGGTGGGGGCTGGGACAGTGGCCTGGAAGGACAGTTAAGCCTCTGTCAGGAGGCTTTTAATCTGGCAGGCGGTGCCGTAGGAAGGGTCAGTTTGGAGAAAGGCAGTGCCCTCCCTCAGCTCCCCAACTGGGGGCTGTCGGTGGCAGGTTGCCCTACTTCCCCCCCCCCAGGAGCCAGACCCAAGGGCCAGGCCCAGCTGCGGATTAAAACTGCCAGTTTGGGGTCTGTGGGGCTGGTGGCAGCTGTTTCTTTCAGCCTGGCATCCTCAGCTTCCCTGGGCCTGCAGCCTGAGGTGCGTGGTTTGTTTGGGGAGCTAGACTGTGATAATGGGGAGCTTTTGAGGGCTAGGGTGGGGCCCTGGTAAAGTCTCAGTTATCTGTGTGTGTTGTAGTGGTTGGGAAGGAGATTCTTTAAGCAGACAGGCCCGCAAAAGCTCTCTGGAGACTCAGACCTATATTCCAATCCTGCCCTGGCCACTATGTGACCTTCTCTGAGCCTTAGTGGCTTCATCTGTAAAAGGGGGAAAACAAGAATATGGAACTTGAGGGCTGTCGAGTTCCTAATGTGTGGGTCATGTTCAGCACCAGTGTTCTCCTGGGTAGGCTCACTGCTTGGGGATGAGGGTGGGGTCAATCCCTGGAGGGAACTGCCTGAAACCCAAATCTCAACTATTCTCCTCCCTGGGCTAACAAGACCCAGCCTGAACCCCTTAGCCTGGGACTCAAGGCCTCCAAGAACTGCTTCTTGCCAACCTCTCCAGCCCCTCTCCTGCCTGACCCTTTACCCTCTAGTGATTACATGTAGTTATGCTACATACACGAGACAGTTTCTTGCTTTTGGACCGCGGCATATTCTATATACTCACTGCCTGAAATGCCCTCCTACCCTCATCTTCCTCAGTTGGAGAATTACCTAGCCTTGGGGCCCAGCTCAGATGCTCCCTCTTTGGGGAAGCCTTCCTTGATCCCACAGTTGGATTGGAGCATCTTCTGGCTCTTGAAAGTCCCAGGACTTACAGCCCTGGTTCCACCTTGGATGGTTATGGTCTCTGTCCCCCTCCTTCCCTCACCAGAGGTCTGGGGCCCCCTGGAGGACAGAAACTGGCCATCACTCATTTCTCTTTTGCCAGCACCCTGCACAGGGCTGAGCTGAACTGAGAGAGCACCAGCAGCCTCTATCCCCTGTTCCCTACCCCCAGCTTCCCCAGTGAAGGCATGTCTACAGTGGAGCTCCATGTCATCACAAAGAAGAGGAAACTAGAATCCGGTGATCAAGACAGGTGGCACAGGTTGTCAGAACAGTGTGTCCTGGAGGCATTACAGGACCCAGAGTGTACAAGCCGAAAACTTTGATTTCACTCTGTAGGTGATAGGGAGCCATGGAAGGTTTGTGAACAAGGAGGATTCATGGTCAAAGCAGCATTTCAGAAAGATCTCTCTGGCTGCAGGGTGGAGAATGGATTGAGTAGTGCTATACAAGGAGATCAGATATTGACACTAGAACCATCCAGGCATTACTTATACTCTGAGCTCTTGATCCCTTGGCCAAGGGTCTGGTCCCTCAGACCTTAGATGTTCCTGCTGAGGAATTTGGGGATACCTAGGGCTCTCCCTCCCCCAGTGGGAGCCAGGAGACCTGCAATTGATCTCATCCCAGCTCTTCCCCCAACTTGCCGGGTGACCTTGGGGGGGGGCCGTTCTTGCCCTGCCAGCCTCTAAAAGGAGGCCAGCACCACTAAGGTCCTGTGTTGAGAGTATGTTCCTGGGAGGCCCTGGCATGGAAGAATTCTCAATTTCCTCATTTTTCTGCCTTGGGATGCCCTGGGGTCTAGCCAGAGGAGTTGGAGGATCACAGTGGCTGACCTTCATAAATGGCTGCCAAGCTTGTGTTGCAGACTGAGGCTACGACCCCTCCATTCTTATTTTCTTCTTGCCCAGGATGCACAGGCCCTGAGGCTTCTGGATCTTCCAAGGACCAGCTAAAAGTATGAGAAATCACCAAGGTCTCATGGGTGAGTGCTTTGATTTGGCTTCTTTCCTGGCTATGGCCTTTAGAGAGGCCACTCTCCCCCTCTAGATTGTCAGTTGGCTATCTGTAAATTGGATCTGATGATCCTTGCCTCTTCAAATTCAAGGTTGCTATGACAATTCTTTTTTTTTTTTGTAATGTTTATTTTTGAGAGACAGTGTGCTTGAGTGGGAGAGGGCAGAGAGAGGCAGGGACAGAGGATCCGAAGTAGGCTCTGCACTGACAGCAGCAAGCCTGATGTGGGACTTGAAGCCAGGAACTGTGAGATCATGACCTGAGCCAAAGTCCAATGCTCAACTGACTGAGCCCCCCAGGTGCCCTGCTGTGACGCCTTAATTCTTAAGACAGTGGTCAGGAAAGGGCTTTGTAAACTGTGGAGTGCAATGCACAGGGAGAAGTGTGATACTCAGAGACTTTTAAAGAAATGCATTTTGAAGATATTAGAACAAGGGTGCAGTAACAAGGGATTGTGCTAGATATTGGAATTTTAACCACTGACTGCCTTCCTCTCCCTGTGTCCCCTCTGCAAAGACAGCTTACTAGTAACAATTTATAAAAGTCTCTCATTTTATCCTTTATCAATCCTATGAGGGAGGAATTGTTATCCCCATTTCGCTGATGAGGAAGTAGAGGCTCAGGGAGTTTCCTTCCCAAGATCACAGAGCTGAGGTGAAAGCTAGGGCTACCTGACCCAACTTACCTCTCTCTATTTAAGACAGAAGTTCCATCTGAGATTCAGAGCTCCATTCTCTGGCTTTCAGGGTGAAGGAAGTTTGAATATTGCCCTGAAAACATGACTTTAGGTTTTGCTTGTGGCCTGATTAGCCACATTGCTCACAGGACCAGAGAAGCCACGCATCCCTGGTGAAATCCTCTCTGACCTCTGTGCTCATCCTAGAGGTCAGGTGAAGGACTAGGCCAGCCTGCTTTCTCTCTCTGTCTGTATCATCCAGCACAGGTTGGGCACAGATCAGGTGCCAGCGAGTGTTTGAGAAATGAATGGCCTTGCGGAAATGGGTATATAGTCAAAGAGGAGGGCCTTACTCCCTGGAGAGCTACAGTTGATTCTTGAGCAGAGGAGTTCCTCCACTTCCCTGTTATAGAATCTCCTAGGCCTGAGTATTTCTGGTCCAGGGTGAGTGGCTAGAGTCCCTGATGGGAGTGTGGGTAGCCTGGGCCCTCTTGGGCAGCTGCTTCCTCCTTAGCCCTCCACCCTGGCACCCTGTCTAGGGCTTGGGCCCTAAAGCATGGGAGGAAGGCCTCCTTCAAGCTTCTTGGGGCCCACATGACCCTCTCTTTTCCCACCCCCTCAGGGGAGGCTCCTGGTGTTGCTCTGGCTTCCTGGTGAGTGCCCAGCTTCCTCAGTACCAGATGTGGGAGGAGGAATCTTGCTGTGGTGGAGCTGTGGGCCAGCAAGGATGTTCCCCAACTCACAGAAAATCCAGGGCCAAGGTATCAGTGCCTCTCACTGGACCATTTTATGTGTAGTCTCCTCCTTGGTCTTCTTCCCTTTAGACTCCCCTGTCCTATCTACTTTCTGTGGCATCATCTTTGTCAAGGTCAACTCTGAGTATGTCCTCCCCTGCTTAAGGCCTGCCATGGCACCCCATTGTCCTCAGGTTAGAAGCCAAGCACCTCAGCCTGGCATTCAAGCCTTTTCATGTGAGTGCCTCAGGTCCATACACATTCTGTGCCACCCACCCCTCCATTCCAGCCTCACATGACCCCCTGGCCACACTATCACACCACTGTGTCTTTGCACATGCTCTTTCTTCTGCCTTCAGTGCCCTCCTACCTTTGTTGTCCACCTGACAAACTCCTAATCTTTCATTAAGTCCCAGCTCAAATGACCTCTCCTCTGAGCAGCTTTCCCTGACTATCTCCCCAGGCTGGTTAGGGGTTCCTCTGGGCTCTATGGTTCCCGGGCTTCCCTTGGTCATGGCTTAATCACTCAAGTGGACTTCTTCCACGTCTGTGTCTTTCTCCCCGTCCAGACTGGAGCTCCTGACCAAGTCTGATCTGAGTCTGGGTTTGCAGTGTTCCTCTGAGGTTGAGCACAAGGGGATACTGGCAAGTGTTTGCTGAGACTTTATGGCTCCTGGGACAGTGATCTTTGATTATGTTACTCTGAGAGTGCAGACTCCTGTGGTTCTGAGAAGCTCACAACCAAAGGCTATGAAAAGCAGCAAGTGACAGAATTGAAGAAACACTTATCATTTACTCTCAGAACCAGAGGCTCTTAAATTGGACCATCAGAACCAATGAACTCAGAATTCTGGAAGCACCCAGAGTGAGAAAATCTCAGAATCACAGACCTACTTGTTCTACACTTTTGTCCTATTTTCTACCTTGGCTTCTCCATTCTTCCTTTTTCCTTCCGTGCTGGGCTCTTTCTACTTCTCTCCTGACCTGACCATAGCCCCTTCCAAGAGCCTTCCCTGCCTACTCTGCCCATGACTTCTGCCCCTCTGCCTGAGAAGGGTTTCTGTGTCTCTCAGCCAGGACAGGTAGATGCAGGCCCCCACATCAGAACAGAGCATGATTTGCTAGCCACATGGAGTACTACCTGTCCCCTTGTCTTACTCCTTCCTCAGGAGCTGTCTGGTGTGGTGATTCTCCCCATCTGATCAGTGAAGAACTCGAGGCTCAGAGAGGGAAGTTAACTTGACCAAGGTTGCACAGCATGGGTGGTTTGAAGTTGGAGCCTGAACCCAGGGTTCTTTCTTCTAGGTCTGGCTGGAGACATTTGGATGTGATAGGTCAGGGTGGAGTCCAGGGCACTGTGGTTCTCAACTGGTTCCATTTAGCAGTGTGTCTATAGCACTGTGCTGGGCTGAACCCTGCTGGGTCAGAGGAGGGACAGGTAGTTTGCAGTCCTGCTCTGGGGTGGGGGTGAAGGTGCTCAACCCTACACTGAATGTAATTAGAACACCAGACCTTGAGTAAGGCCCTTCCTTTTAAGGAGTCTCAGTTTCCTGGTCTGTAAGTGGGAGGCCAGCCTGGTTGATCTGAGACTCGTGCATGCATTCAGATGTTCTCTTAGTGCGTGGCCCCCACAGCCAGGATTCTAGGGGCTCCCTACAGGGTGAGAGTCTCCAAGAGGACTGGTGAACCCAAGGGCTTTCTGGAGGAGGCTGCAGAGGCTTCCCACTGCCACAGCACCTACTGATACTATCTGAGGTTACCCCCTCAGCTATTTCCCCAGACCAGCCCCAGTGCTGGTGGTGCAGAAAGCATATCAGGCAAGGCTGGGATCCTACTGGCCTTCAAGCCTGTGGAGGACATTTGGGAGGGGGTGAAAGATAACTTCCAGGATCTTTCCTGTCCTCCTATCCATCCCTGCCCTCTCTACTTCCCTCAAGCCACGGGGATGACTGTCAGTTCCTGAGACATACTATGTGATCGTTTGCCCTGGTTTTTGCTCACTCTACTCCTCTTCTGTTTCCATGCACCTGACTCTTGTCCATCTTCCAAAATGAAGGTCAGGTGTCCTCTCCTCCAGGAAGCCTTCCCTGACCACCCTACCCCCAGTTCCTATTAGGGACCCTCTTGGCTGCTTCAACCCAACCCTGGTGCCTCTGCTTCCTTCAGCCCTGATCACCCTGAATTATCATTGCCTTTTCTGGGTCTTCCCCTATCCTCCCCGACACCCACCACCTTGACAGTGAGCTCCTTGAGATTGCAGAAGGGTCCAACTCACCTTGGAGTCCCCAAGTGCCCTGAATGGGAACAGGCATAGTTATGGCAAACCTTTGGAAAGGGTGAATGAACTAAGGAGTATAGTTGGGTTTAGTTCCTTCGGCGGGGGCAGTCCTCGGACTGCCCTTCCTTCTGAGGATGGCCTTCAGGGTGGGAAACTTGACCTATAGTCAGTCTGGCTGTGACCTTGCTACTTTGCTCATAATTCCTGTGGCTTTCCTGCCCCTCTTGTCTTCCTGAAATACTCCCATCCTCCCTATCTTCACCACCTGCTGAAATCATATCTTTTTAAGTTATTTCATAAAATGAATAAATCATCTCCTTTAACTATCGCAACAACCTTATGCAGTGCATACCCTTCTTAGATTGTAAAGAAATTAAGATTTGGGTTATAGAGCTGAGACTTGTCCAAGTACCACAGATGGAAATGGCAGAACTGGGATTTCCCACCTGCCCAGTGCCCTCCCCTGTCCCTCGATGGCGTTCTGGGTCCAAGTCCTCTGTTTCCCCTCCCAGCACCCCACCCCCAGCAGAGGCAGGCTGCAAGGGTTTCCAGAGTGGTGATGCGTCATACTCCCCTGCTAGGCTGGACAGGGCCAGCCAGGTAGGCAGGTGAATGGGCAGTACATTCATTCTGGAGCTGCCCTAGTGGAGAAGCTGGAATGTTGTCCAACCACCCTGGAAATTCTGCAGTCAGCCTGGGAACTGCCTCACCCCCTCCTCATGGCTTTGAGTTAACCAGCCTGGGGCTACAAGGAGAAAGACCCAGCCCTTGGGGTAGGGGCGGAGCCAGGCAGAGGGGGCAAGTGGTCTGCCCCTAACTCACTGGTGACCGTGGGTGAGATCTGGGGCTACCGTTTCTGGCCTTAGTTTGTTGTTGTTGTTTTAATTGTAAAATGAATACAATAATCATCATGTCTGCTTCACAATGAGGAAATACCAGGAAGAGTAGATTCTAGCCCTGCCACTAGGGTGTTCCCTCTGGCAGAGAACTGACCAGACAGGCAGAGCCATGGGGCTCAAAGAGGGCTGGTCAGGAAGCTTCCCAGAGCAGAGGACCTAGGCTGAGGAGGGTAGGGGGTAGTGACCAGAGGCATGGCTCCTGCAGTCAGACAGATCAAGACTGCTCTGCAAGTTGCTAGCTTTGGGACCCTGGAGAGATTATTTAGCTTCTCTGAGCTTCTCAGGCTTAAATGAGAAGAGGTCTATAAAGCCAACTAATATGGAGCCTGACACAGAGCAGGCACTCAACTTTTGTTATAATATATATGTTGAAGATAAGGGAGGGTGTCCCTGAGTGAAGATATGATCATGGGACTGCTTTTGCTGTGCTTGGGACAGGAAGATGAGGCTGGAGGCAGAGAGGGAGAGTTGTCTAGAGGGGCGTCAGGGGCCAGGTCAGCCAGGGCCTTGAATGCCAGGCTCAAGAGCTTGGATGTTAGCCTGAGGGCAATAGGGAGCCATGGAAGGGTTTTGAGCTTAACAGTGTCTAGCCAGATTTGTGTTGTAGGAAGACCTGTGATTGCAGAATGGAAGATGGATAGGAGGGGAGGGGTGGAGGCAAGGAGATAAGTGAGCAGGCTGTGCAATGGTGTGGAGGAGAAACACAAGACTAAGGCTATGGGGTGGGGAAGAGTGGCATGTCTGAGCCACTGCACTGGTTCAACTGTCAGGTTCATTGGCGAGCATTGGGTTACACATGGGTGGGAAAGAGATATATTCTCAAGGATATATTAGAATTTTAAAGTGTGGAAGGATGGGTGGTAGAGATCCATCTCAGAAATAGGAGAATGGCTTTGAGAAAGTGCTGTGCTCCTCCTTAGTCTCTTGAGTGAAGGCATATCCTAAGGAGAAGACGGGGTGGAGTGGGGTGAAAGGTTAACCTCTTTCGTCACTGGACTCTGGAGCAGGTTGGCAAATGGCTACCAGCCCACTGCCCCACGTGAACCTGAGACTCCTGGGGCAAGGTGTGCTGGGAAAATAGTGGCCTAGGGGCATTCCCCAGTGCCACGCCTCCTTCCCATTCTTGCAGCCATCCTCCTCCTCTCCTCTTCCCACTTCTCTCAATGCTTGTACATTGCTTCCAGCCTGGAGACCTGGCTTCAACTGTCTCAGACACCCCCACCCCCACCCCAGTGCAGGGAAATGAAGCAGATGGAAAGAGGAAGGGAATGTTTTTTTTCCCCTCTGGTAAGTCTGGTTCTGGAGGATGCTGGGACTTGCACATACAGAGGGGTCCCTCCTCCATGTAACCATCCCCTCAGTGAAACCTTGTGCCTGGTGTGTGTGTGAGGGCCTGCCAGACAAGATAAAAACCAGGGCCAGAATTCAGAAGGCCTGCATTCCAATCTTGGCTCTGTCCCTGACTTATGGTGAGGCCTTGTGACAGGGCCTCAGTTTTCTCCTCTGTCAAATGGGAGTTTAGTGCAGGTGATTTCTAAAGGCTGTTCTAGTCCCTGTCTAGAACAGTGTGTGTGTGTGTGTGTGTGTGCACATGCTGTGTATACATCTGAATGTGACTGTGTATGTCTCCATGTATCTGGATATTTGTGTATGTCCATGCCTGTGTGTGTTCATGTGTGTTTACAGCATCTGTGGAGGAATGATTAGAGGTGGGACAGGGGAGGGGGTGTGTTCCAGGTAGAGACATAGCTTGAACAAAAAACCGTATGGGCGGAAGTACTATTGAGTGGATACTGGGCAAGGAGGGTGTTGACTGTTTCCTATTCTAGGGACTGAAGCATAGACCAGGACAGAGGGAGGGGCATTGGAGGCTCAGCTCAGCTCAGCTCTGCAGGATGTGAGGGAGACCTTTCCCAGCAGAGCCACACTCCTGTGAAAGGGGGTGCCTGGGGAAGGAGGCTGGGAACAACCATCCCTGGAACATGTGAGCTGAGGGTAGACAGCCAGGGCGTGTGGGTGGGCAGAGGGCACCCCTCCTGGGACAGGCAAACACACCAGTGCTTGCCTCTTTTGGACCAAGGTTGAAGCATAGGAGGCAGGCCTGGGAGGGCTCTGCCTGGCTGACTTCCTATGACCTGGAACCCAAGAGCCCATGCTGTCTCCACCTCCCACAGAGCCCGCAGCACTGCCTGCCCTGAGAAGTGCTGGAAGCTGGGTTTATCCCCAGGCCGAAGGACCTGTTTTTCCTGTTTCCTGAAGAATTCCCTGCATCCTGGTCCAGGCCTATGCATTCATGAATGAGAAACCTGAGTGGGCTCTGAACATCCTGACTGTGAGAGCAGGGGCTGGTCAGGTATGGACATGGGAGGGCAGGGTCCACTGGCTGGGAGGCTCACTTGTGCATGTGTATATGCTGGATCAGGGTTCGATCCAGGGGATCCCCACCCTGCTCACTCATCCCAGGCTCTGATGAATTCAGGCTTCAGAGCCGGGGAGTCCTGGTGTCAAACCCATTTTTTCCAACTCCTGGCAGTGTGATCTTGAACAAATAGCTTAACCTCTATGGCAGTATCTCCTGAGGAGTGAGGGTGGGGGGGTGCTGCATGGACGCTGTTCAGCCCAGGTTTGGCCCCTACAAAGTGAGGTGTTGGGGGTAGGGGGCACCAGGACCAGAAGCTCCTGACTCAGACTGACCCATGACTTGAGCCAGAGATGAGCAAGATAAAAGAATGTGCTTGATTCAGACAGCTGACCCACCTCCAGAATGCCTAGGTCCAGTTCCCCTCTCCTGGCGTTTCCCTGGCCTGTCCAGAGAAGGGCAGGGCTCTTGAAAGAGAGGAAGTCCAGAGGCCTGTCTAGGGCAGGAGCAGGCCCAGGTGTGCCGGTCCCCAGGAGTGCTCCCCAGGAGGCCACCTGGGGTCAGCAGCTGAGAAATCTTTAAGCGTCAGGACAACTCTGGGAGGCCCTCAGAGGAATAAGGGAAAGGAGAGCAACTGCCATGAGGCTCAGCCTCCTCTGGACTCCCATATCCTCTTGTGCTTGATTGTTTCATTCATTCATTCATTCATTCATTCATTCATTCTTCCACTCATGTCATACCTGCTTTGGAGCAGGCCTCTTGCTGGATGGTAGGGACAGAGAAAAGAATCAGATGGACCAAGACTTCTAGAAGCACCTAGAATGTTTTGGGGTTTCTAGAGGGTGGAAACACAAATTCCCAACAGGGTGTGAGGAGTGTCTGGGGTGGTAGAGTGCGAGAGCTTCAGAGATGAGGTGACCCTTGAGAAGAGCCTTGAGGGATGGCCATGATGGAGTACAGTGTGAATGGGTTTTGGAAGGGCTGTCCAGGCAGAAAGAATAGCATGAGCAAAGGCAGGGAAGGCTGGCAGGGCACTTAAAAGGGGCAGAGCCAGCCAGAACCGGGCACAGAGGGGCTGGCAAGTGGTGTTGGACAAAGATGGGAGCTAGTCTTGGGGCGCCTGGGTGGCGCAGTCGGTTAAGCGTCCGACTTCAGCCAGGTCGCGATCTCGCGGTCCGTGAGTTCGAGCCCCGCGTCGGGCTCTGGGCTGATGGCTCAGAGCCTGGAGCCTGTTTCCGATTCTGTGTCTCCCTCTCTCTCTGCCCCTCCCCCGTTCATACTCTGTCTCTCTCTGTCCCAAAAATAAATAAACGTTGAAAAAAAAAAAAAAAAAAAAGATGGGAGCTAGTCTCTAGGGTGAGAGACCCTGGGGAGAGACCCCAAGGGTATGGGAGGTAAGGAGAGGTAGAGGAGAGGGCTGAGAGAGAGGGTTAAGGAGTCAGCTGTCTTCATAAGCAGGGGCCGGAGGTGGGGGGGCAGGAAAGATGTACTCACAGGTTGATGGGCCAGCCTCTCCTGCCAGGGAGAGGGCAGGCAGGGTCAGTCTGGAAGGGGGCCATGACAATGGAGTCCCCAGCTGGCCTGGGAGGGTGGAGGCCAGGATGTCTTAAAACAGGTGGAAAGGACAGCTTCCTCGCTTCAGGAGAAAGTTAGGGAAGTCTCCCCCACTCTCACCAGCATCAGAGATTCCACCCTTGATGATTAGAAAGAAACTCTGTGTAGAGATGTGGACTATGGCTGGAGGGGTGGAGGGTGGGGGAGGGCCATCATGACCCAGAGGAGAGACCTGCCAGGCCTAGGCACTGGGGCAGGAGCAGAGCAGCAGTGTGGAGGGGGACTGGGTGTCTGTGCTTCCCCTGTCTTCAGTGGGCAGAGCGTCTCATGGGGATTTAGGACTCCAGTTCTCTAAGGCTGGGGGATTCAGTCCACAAGAGGTCTGAGCCTCAGGGGGGCAGGAAATGCTTGATGTCACCTGGGGTTTTGTGGCACAGCGGGACACCCCAACCCAGTGTCCCCACGGGGGAGGGAATGTGGCCTCTCCACAGCTCCTCAGTCTCACTCAGGCCTCCATGCTCCTCCTGTAGCTGCTGGGAGCCAGCAACTCCCAGCCCACCTCCCAAAGTGCTGGATCTGGTGGTCCTGGGCTTTGCCCTTCCCCACGTCCCATGACACCCCTCAGGGCACCCCACATTTACCATGTCTGACAACGAGTGCCCCTCTCCCCATACCTGCTCCTCCCCCAACCCCTGAGCCAGACACCCTGCCCCTCTTCAACCCAAACTCCCTCTGGGCCAGACTCTCTGGCCTTCTTCCCTAACCCCTCCACATCTCTCCCCTCACAAGGTCCCCAGGCCTGGCCCTGGCTTAGGCTTTAGCACCAGTCCCCTGGCCCACCGCACTCACCTGCTGCACAGCCTCCAGTGAAGACCTTCTATCGCTCCTCCACTGGTGGAGAGCTTCCTGCAGATTTCAGGAAAAGGCCACATCTGGGCTGAGCCTTATACCACCACAACGTACCTACTATGTGCCAGGCACTGCTCCAAACATTTCACACAAATTACTCAATCGTCACAGCAGTTGTATGATGTAGGTTCTATTAATCGCCTCATTTTACAGATGAGGAAACAAAGGTGGTCTGGAGTTTGTTGCACTGAAGGATAAAAAGTTGTAATTCCAACAGGTGGAGACAAGGGGTGTGAATGGATTCCAGGTTGAAGAAGCACTATGAACTAGGGCTGGGAGGGAGAGTGTTGGGTGCATTCAGGAAACTGCAGGTCACAGAGGATGGGGCTGGTGAGGCTGACAGAGGCTGGGTTATGAAACCATCCCATACCAGACTGAGGAGGAGTGGGGTTTTCTCCTGAGAATAGGCAGGAGTCACAGAGGGTTTCGAACAAGGGAATGACTTTGTCTTCAAGAAGGCCCCCTGGATTGGGGGAACTGAGGCTAGAGGCAGGGAGGCGGATGCAGTGGCTCTGGCAGCAAGGGTAGAGGCAACGCGGGGCTGCATGGAGAAGGGGTGGGATGCAGGAGACGCTTGAGGGTCGGGTCCTCAGTCCTGGCTCGGGGCAAGAGGGGTCCTACGAGCTTGGCCCTGCCAGAGTTCCCCATGGCAGGGGGAGCTGCCCCTGCTCAACTTGGCACCACACAGCCTCCCTGCCTGCTCACCCTGGACCAGCCCTGGTTCCTTGGGGAGGAACCTGTGTCTGTGAGAGGCAGGTGCATGCTCTTGGTTGCACTTCTGCTGACACCAGGAGACAGGGAAGATTCTGGGGTGCGGGAAAAGGGTTTGGGGAGAGAAGGGAAACTGAGAGACCTATGTGTCTCTCGGCCCCCTAGTGTCAACCTCAGGGGCCCTGAACTACTACTGGGAGGCCAGGCTGGGCAGGAAGCTCATGGTCTAAGGGAGTGGATGTCACTGGCCCTCTAGAATCTCCAAGCCTCAGCCTCTCAGGACCTCAGTTCCAAGATGAAGGGAATTGTACCACCCCAGATACCTAGGATGGGGAGGACTCACATGTCATCTGCCCCCTCTGTCCTCCCAGACACACCCACACACAGGACACAAGCCTTTCTGCAGACTCTGCTGGAAGAGACGCTGGCATGCCCCCAGAACAAGGAGTTCACTACCTCCTTCCTACAGCCCCTTCCACTGTGGGATGCACCCGGATGAGTCGTAGCCATCCCTAACCATATGACCTTAGCCAAATTACTTGAATGATCTCAGCCTCTTTATTGGAAAACTGGGCATGATAACCTGGTTCCCAGAAACATACTATAAAGATGAAATGAAGTAACACTTTAAAGCATCCACGGTAGTGAGGTTTGAAAAAATAGCAGCTCCCCGGCCCCTTCCCACTGTTAGAAAGTTATTCTTCATGTTTGTCCCAAACCTGCCTACCTGCTACGATTTCCAGCCTGACGCTGGGAACTTTGGCCACATCTTTGCCCTCCAGCCTGGTCTCTCTGTCCCCTGCTCCCCGCTGAGAGAGAGCTCTTACTGGTCACATTGGTGGGGACAAAGAGATGACGAAGATGGACAGTCTGTGCTCCAGGTACTTACTCTGTGGGCAGTCAGGCCCCATGGGTACATATGCCCACTAGGAATAAGGCAAGAGACCATCAAGATAGTGGTGGTGTGTGAAGAGAAGCTGGGTAGGTATGAGGGAAGCTGAATTTTCCCCACAAAAGAAGTCCCTCTCTGCTCCCATTCTCACCTCTGGCCCAGACTTCCCTGGCATCTTCAGAAGGGTCACTGTCCCATCTGGTAGCCTCATGGGCCGGGGAGCAGGGCTGCTGTTTACAAGTGCCGAAAGTGCCAGAATATAAGAGTACCTAAAAACTATTTGCTGGGAGGTTAATGAATGACTAGAGGGGGAGACCCTTGGAAATACTCCCTCAAATACCAAAATACCAGGCATGGGGCCAGAAAGCCTCTCAGAGGGCAGAAAGATGAGCTAAGGGAAAGAGCTTTCTAATACTTCCAGCAAGGTAGAGGCTGCCCACTGGCCAGTGAGCGCTGGGTGTGAGGTGGAGCCAGCCAGCCTGATAGCCCCCTTTCTGTGAATCTGAGACGACACTGCTCTGGGACCCCCTGATCCTCAGATGCTAGAGCTCAGGATCCTCGATCTAGAACTCTGTGCTCCTGAGGTTCTACAGCAGGGTTGCCAGTCTTAAACAATCACACAAAAACAAAAAACAGGGGCGCCTGGGTGGCTCAGTCGGTTGAGCGACCGACTTCGGCTCAGGTCATGATCTCACGGTCCATGAATTCAAGCCCCACGTCGGGCTCTGTGCTGACAGCTCGGAGCCTGGAGTCTGCTTCTGATTCTGTGTCTCCCTCTCTCTCTCCCCTCCCCCACTCATGTTCTGTCTCTCTCTGTCTCAGAAATAAACATTTAAAAAAAAAAAACACAAAAAACACAAAAAACAAACCCAGGGGTAACTATTTTAGGCTTTGGGGAATATACGGTCTTTGTTGCAACTCTTCAACTCTTTATAAATAAGACGGGTATGATTGTGTTCCAATCAAGCTTTTTTTTTTTTTTTTTTTACAGAAACAGACTGGTGGACTGCATCTGGCCCTCAGGATGTAGTGTGCCTGCCCCTGTTGTGAAGTTTTAAAGGTGTGTGGCCACGATACTCCTAGACCTCATGCATCCTCGAAGTTCCGGGGTTCCGAGGTTCTGGGCCCTCTGGGTCCAGGGAGGAAGCCAGGTCAGGTGGCCGCAAAGGCCTTGACTGTGGTGGGGCAGACCTTAACCAAGGGAATCTATGGGTGCTTGGGGTCCCTCATGGCCCCGGTCAGGTGGGTGTGTCAGGCCTCCCCACTGAGCCCTGGTTGTGACCCTCGTGGCTGTTCTCCCCACCACCCCTTCCCTTCAGGGCAATGGCCACAGGCCCGGGCCACTGGAACAGCACCGACAATGACACCTGGGGTGGGGACGAGCTGGGCTACAAGTGCCGCTTCAATGAGGACTTCAAGTACGTGCTGCTGCCTGTGTCCTACGGTGTGGTGTGTGTGCTCGGGCTGTGTCTCAACGCCGTGGCGCTCTACATCTTCCTGTGCCGCCTCAAGACCTGGAACGCGTCCACCACGTACATGTTCCACCTGGCCGTGTCCGATGCGCTGTACGCAGCCTCCCTGCCGCTGCTGGTCTATTACTATGCCCACGGGGACCACTGGCCATTCAGCATAGTGCTCTGCAAGCTGGTGCGCTTCCTCTTCTACACCAACCTTTACTGCAGCATCCTCTTCCTCACGTGCATCAGCGTGCACCGATGCCTGGGGGTCTTGCGCCCGCTGCGCTCGCTGCGCTGGGGCCGGGCCCGCTATGCCCGCCGGGTGGCAGCTGCCGTGTGGGTGCTGGTGCTGGCTTGCCAGTCACCCGTGCTCTACTTCGTCACCACCAGCGCGCGTGGCGGCCGCATTACCTGCCACGACACCTCAGCACCCGAGCTCTTCAGCCAGTTCGTGGCCTACAGCTCTGTCATGCTGGGCCTGCTCTTCGCGGTGCCCTTTGCCGTCATCTTGGTCTGTTATGTGCTCATGGCTCGGCGGCTGTTGAAGCCAGCCTACGGGACCTCGGGAGGCCTGCCGCGGGCCAAGCGCAAGTCGGTGCGCACCATTGCCGTGGTGCTGGCTGTCTTCGCCCTCTGCTTCCTGCCTTTCCACGTCACCCGCACCCTCTACTACTCCTTCCGCTCCCTGGACCTCAGCTGCCACACCCTCAATGCCATCAACATGGCTTACAAGATCACCCGGCCGCTGGCCAGTGCCAACAGTTGCCTTGACCCCGTGCTCTACTTCCTGGCTGGGCAGAGGCTTGTGCGCTTTGCCCGAGATGCCAAGCCACCCACAGACCCCACTGCTACTACCCCAGCTCGCCGCAGACGGGGCCTGCACAGGTTGGACAGGACTGACGTCAAGAGGACAAAAGATGTGTCGAGCAGCAGTGAGGACTCTAGGCGGACAGAGTCCATGGCAGCTGGTGGTGAGAACACTAAGGACATCCGGCTGTAGGACCTGAACCCCTGGCGCCTGTGCAAGTTAATATTGGGGGTGGGGGGAGTGGGGAGGCTGTGGGGACTAGGATTTCTTCCATTGGGATAGTCTCCCTAGATATGCCCCATGAGTGACTCATGCCTGATGGTCAAGGGAGCCGTGACCTCAACGCTCTGTCATTTGGCAGAATGTTCTCTGCAGTCCAGAGATCTTAACAGTGCCTACAACCCCAGTCACCATTTGTATGTGTGAGTTGGGGAATAAGGCTTCGTGAAAGGCACGGGTAAGGGGCCGATGCTGCCCCTGGCCTGACTCCCACATAATTAGCTGTCTGTGCCCAGCAAGGTATCTAGGCTGGAGCCCAGCCTGATCCAGTCAAATGGAGAAACAGACGCAGAGAAGAAAGTGACTTACCAAGGTCACATAGTCTGGGCCTGAGCTACCTGGGAGGGGTGGAGTTTCAGGGTGATTGGAGGACCCTGGTAAGGAGCCAGAGCTGAGCCGGAGCTTCCCACGGAGCGGTCAAGCGCAGGTCTAGATGCCACAGTGGACACACCTCTGAGGAGCATCCCCATCCCTAGAGGTGACTGTAACATCTGGGAGCTGATGTCATAAACTCATCTGGAGGCTTCCCGGGCCTGGGAGCCAGTTTGAGGCTGCAACTTCTACCGAAGGTGTTGTTGCCTGCCGTGTTGTGCCCTATTGTGTGGTTTGAGGATGAGGATACAGTCTAAGAAGCTCTTACCATCCACACTGGAGTTCTTTCTCCAACCTCTACTCTTCTGCCACCTGCCTTCCCACTAGCTGCCTCAGTGGTAGTCTCACATCAGGGATCCCCTTTCCAGACCTCTTTCCAGGTCATCCCTCACTTTCGAGCCAAGTGGCTTTGGTGCCTGGCTCTGCTGAGTGCAGATAGGAGTCAGATGGGGTCCTGTCCTTGGGATCCCCCAGTTTAGGGATTAATGGCCATGAACAGTCATGTGCTGGTAAATGTGAAACCATCTAACTGGCTTTCCAGGGGGTGAGGGGAACCCCTTATCTGTAGCATTGCTAATTGCCATGGTGCAGACACTCCTGCCTTGGCCAATTTCAGACCAGTAATGTGATGTCAGCCTCCTCGCAAAATTCCTGAAAATTTAACAATTGGCTCTTGCAAGCAGGTCCAACATGCTCCATCGCACCACTGGATAATGCTGAGTGATTGGAGGTGTGGACCAGCATGTGAGAGAGGCTTCCTGGGACACACTCCTGAACTGTAGCTTCTGAGAAAAGCAGTTTATCGGAGAAGAACATCCAGGTGCAGGGTACATCTGGGCAAAGACATGGGGGCAGGAAAGCAGGGTATGCAGGAAGTGGAAGCAGGCTGGGCAGCCGGTGCTCAGTCTCAAGGCAGGAATGAGGCTGGGAGTGGGTCACCAGGCCAGCAAGTCAGGGCTCCTTCCTTGCCTTTACCCGAGGTCTCCTTTGCACTGGGGCTAAGTATGGGAGAGATTCGCTTCTCTTCCTGTCCCATCCTCTGCCTCCTGGGAAAATCCTGCTATATGGCATAATAGTTGGTGCTCAGACTGGCTCAGGGTGAGGTAGATCTTTCTCACCTGTGACAGATTCTAGATCCAGCCAGGACCACTGTGGAGGTTTGTGGAGCTGAGCTGGACAGGGACCAGCTCAGCCTTGGGGCAAAGCTAACAGGTCTCATTTTTTTTTAATATTTTATTTATTTTTGAGAGAGCACAAGCAGGGGAAGGGCAGAGAGAGAGGGACAGAGGATCCAAAGTAGGCTCCGTGCTGACAACGAGCCCAATGTGGAGCTCGAACGCACGAACCACCAGATCATGGCCTGAGCCCAAGTCAGACACTCAACCGACTGAGCCACCCAGGAGCCCCTGACAGGTCTCATTCTTAATCTCAAACATAAAGACCTACTCCCTCTCCCTCGGGGAGACCCCCTTTCCCTATAGGCCCACTCTGCCTGAGAGAAGATTCTTCCCTTCACTCCACGTCTTCCTGTCTCCTGTGACCTCTTCACCCTTTCCACTCTGTCAGAACGAGGCACTCCCAGGGGTTGCTCTATTTAGAATCTAGTTCCACACAGCTCCTTCATGCAACAGGGACCCATCACAAGCCATGACCCAACCAATTACTCTGCATTGTGCAACGTGGGTGTCCTGTTCAAAGTAATGTGAAATGCTCACCTCCCACATTCTAGGTTCTATATTTCTGTTCATATAACCAGAGTCCCTATGAGTTTTTTTGTGACTGCTTCTTACAGACTGACCTTGAGCCAACCTTTCCTGCAGTCCCAAGCCTATCTCCTTCCTACCAGCTGCTGCTGAGGCTGAACCCCATTCTAGTTTATAGGAAGCCCCTACCCAGGTAAGATTACACCCAAAGGTGTAAATGCTGGGCTCTGATTCCCTCAGCCCTGCTTAGACCAGAGGCAGGAGGTTATACATCACGATTTGGGGGCTCCTGAGTGTGCATCTGTGGTTGGGGGTAGGGCAGTGGCCACCACAGGCCCAAGTTCCCTTAGTCCCCATTCCTTTTGTGTCCTGCCTACCTACCCTACCAGCAGCTTCCCTGGAGACCCTGAGAACCCAGGGCCCTGCAGCACGTGGAACCAACACCACGGCATAGCACCAGGAAGCCTTCCTCGAATCAGCTGCCTGTACATTTCCAAGGACATAGGACCTAGGGGAAAGGAGGGCCATATTCACCTTCTAATCCAGTGGCAGACACTGGTGGGGTGGGGAATGGAGACCCTAAGGGAACCAGGGACAGGCCAGGGTCTTGCCCCTGGACCCCAGTCAGATTGCCTGACCCCTCAACGTGGACGTCTGGCCCTGCTGCTAGGCCTTCACCTAGTGGGTGAGGTTCCTGGCCCTCCCGCCTTGTGCTATTTTCAGCCCACGTAAGAACAGGATTTTCCACTCCCAGCCCCAGACCATTGTCCAGTAGTGACGTGGGGGGACCTGCCCACTCTCAAAATATCTCCTCTTACTCTCTGGGCCTCCCTGCCACCTCCCAACCACCCCACCTCCTCACCCTGACATCACTTCCTGGGGCTGTTGACTCTTGAAGGCCACTGTGAAAGGGCACAGCCACCTGACAGGGACCCCAGGGATTATCCAGCCCAGCTGTAGAGTTGAGAGGGGCGGGGCCTTGCCCAAGGTCACTCAGCAGGTCAGTGTGGCGCCTGGATGTGTGCCAGGGGCTCAGGCTGTCCCTGCTGGTCTGTTCCCTTTAGTATAGGTCGGTGCCTTTGTGGGATTCCTGCCATCACCCACAGTCCCCCAGCCCTTCCCACCCTGGTGGACGGAACTGGTGGATGGAGCTGTGGCACTGAGGCCAGGGACATAGGACAGGAGTGGGGGGCAATAGCAATAGGTGGGGGGAAGAGCAAAGGCCTGCTGTCCTGCCTGCAGCAACTATGCTCAATGAGCTCAGTGCATCTAGGGCAGGGGCCCTGGCACACAGCGGGTCTCTGCCCTGGGTGGCTGGTGTCTCAGGGCCCAGGAGAAGTTAGGCCACCAGAGCTGCCCCTCTGCCACCACTCTTGTCACGGCAGGTTTGGGCTGCTCTGTTCCAGCACATGAGGATGGGAACTCCTGTACTAACCCATGTCCCAGGCACTGTGCCAGACCGTCTCATATCTATTATTTATTCCTTGCCACAACTGTGTGAAATAGACATTATTTATCCCCATTTAGCAGATAAGGGGACAGGCTCCGAGAAGGGAGGCCTTGCTGTGGGTTATATAGGCAGCAAGTGAATGAGTCAAGATTGAGTCCAGGTCCCTCAGATGCCCAGATTCGTTCCTTTTCCAGTATCCCACACCATTTGTAACCCCTGTAGAGTGGGAGGGTCTGTAAGTAACCCTTCATGTGATTCAAGGGAGAGAGACAATACAGCAAGGAAGGGGTTAAGGGCACAGATTCGATGCCCATGCCACCTCTGAGCGTTGTCTCCTCTTCCTCCAACTGTGGCACTTTGCTCAAAGTACTTAATCTTGCAGGGCCTCAGTTTTCTCATTTCCGAAAAGAGATACTACCTGCCACGTGGGGCACTGGGTCAATATACATGAACACTTAGAACAGTACCTGGCACACGGTGAGCATTTACATGCCAGGCACTGTGCCAAGGTGATACAGAGGCAAACCGGCCGGACCCTGCCCTCATGGAGTTGACATAATTTAATATATAACCATACCAGGATAAATTCTTTGAAGGAAAGGAATGTCCAGCCAGTGAGCAACAGTGGGCCTCCTATGGCCAAGGCTTCACCAGGGTGTGGGAACAGGAAAGCAGGTCTATCCTGGGATAAGGTGTGGGACCCCCCTCTGCCCTGCTTGGAGCTCGTTGGCCTTCAGGCCCACGGGCCTGTGTGTGTTTACAGAACCTTATCCCTCTGCCAGGCTGGGAGAGGGCAGCAGGGAAAAGGGGGAGGGGGAGGGACGGGGCAGGATGCCCTTGCTGTAAAGCTTCTAGAGCCAGCTTCTATGGACTAGAGAGCTCCAGCTCACCCATGGCACCAGGCTTAGCCGTTTCTGCCTAACTGGTGGTGACTGTCATGGGGTGCTGCAGCTTCTTGGTTCAACCAAGAGCCTAGAGACCCAAGGTGGCAGGACTGACTGGGAGCTAGGCCAGAACAGGCAATGAATAGGCAACTTTTGCTGTGTGACCGGAGGCCACCTGCCTGCCCTCTCTGGGTCACTCTCTGAAGCCCTTACCTCCCATGTTCCAGTTCTCTCTGTCTCAGGGCATTAGCTACCTAGATCTTCAGCAAAGGCACAATGAACAGCTGCTCCCCCAGGCATTCCCCCAAGGCCCCTGGGCTCTCTGTTCTGAGGACTAGAGTTGGGGCAGCAAGACTCCCCTGGCATCAAGTGACTAGAGAGGTACAGCGCCTCCCTTGGCACCCTGCAGTGGCTTGGAGTGGAGCTGGTCCAATGTCTGATGTCCCTGCCTCCTGTGAGGTGGACGGTGGAGTCTGACCAGGAGTAACTAAGCACTAGGCTGAGAGATGTGTTTGCCTTTCCAAGGGGTGTGTGCTGGTGGGATGTGGACAGGGGGGGAAACGAGCCCCAGAAGCCAACTTCTCATCCTCCTCTGTCCTATGTGCCATGTGACTTGGTATACATCCCTTCTCCTCTCTGGGCCTCAGTTTCCCCATCTGCTGTGGGGCTTGGCTCCACCCAGCCACTCTTCCTCCAGTACAGGCTTCCTGAGCTTGCCTCTGTCTTGGCTCCAGCTCAGCCAGGTGTCCAGACTCAGTCCTGTCCCAGCCAGGAACAATGGGCCAGGCTGGGCCAGTCACTCATGGGCCCCAAACTCAGTCCCCAAGGGCTTACCCTGGACTATTTTCAGACCTTGGAGATGGAATCAGAAAAGGATTTTCCACTCTCAGCACAATGGCTGCCCCGGACCATTGTCTAGCAGTGACCAGGGGATCCGTCTGCCCAAAAATACCTTCCCTGCTCCTACCTTCTGGGCCTCTGCCTCCTGTTCCTCACCTCCCTGCATTGACATGGCTTCCTGGGGCTGTTAACTCCTGAAGGCTGTTGTGAAACAGCATGTTGAGTCCCCTGGTAGACATGACCAGTTGGAATCAGTTTTCCCTCCCAGCAGGGACCCCAGGGGTTATTTATTAGCAGATAAGAGATGAGAGACCGAGAGAGAGAGCTATGCCTTTCACTAGGTCACACAGCAGTCAGCATGGAGACTAGATGTGAGGCCAAGGCTTTCTGTCTGCTTCTGCTGCCTCTGCTGCCCTCATTAGCACTGGTCTGCCCCATCTGAGAGCTCACCTTGGAAGGTCACAGGTGGACATGCTGCAAAGAGGCCTGGGTGACATGGGTGAGAGGGGGTGCACCTTGGAGCTCCCTATTCAGTCCCATTTTTACCAAATGTGGCTTTAGCTTGCCCTGAACTCAGGGTTACCAAGTTGCAGCTCTGGGGAAAGAAGAAGATTGGGGGACACAGGGAAGCTGAGGCCGGAGGAGGGTTCTGGCCCAGCTCGGCCTTCACCAGCTCTGTGACCACAAATTCAATTTCTTCATCTGTAAAATGGAACTGATAATATTTCTTTTTCCAGAGTACTGAACAGTGAGGCACAAACACACAACTATTTTATTTTCCTCCTATCAGTACTGCCTACTCAATGATGTCTAATTTCCCTTTCCCGTCCATAAACTGCATTTTTGGCAAACTCCAAAACTTTGAGTCACTTTTGAGTAACAAAGTTCATTCCAGCTTAAGGTTCTAATCCCTACTTAAATTAATGCTCACTCCTCTTCTTCCCCAGTGCTGGGAGGACCCTCCTCACCCCTCCTTTTGGGTCCCTCTCTCCTCCAGGTGTTGGGCAAGGTAGGGAGGAAAGGGACCAGTATATCCTCCCCAGGACTGCCACAGTTCTTTCTTGCCGTCCTGGCTTCTCTGGCCATCAGTGCCCCTGCGCATGGAGCCCTCCAAACACCAGCCCACACACCTTTGTAAAAGAGTCTCTTCATTCGCCCTCTCTGAGTGTGCCCCATCTTTCCTGCCGAGACTGTAACTCATACACCCTAGTTTCCTTGAGTGACTTTCCTAAGGCACCCCTCACCTGGCTTGGTTGAGAACTCACAACAGCAGAAATGTTTTCAAGTTCACGGGAGCCCAGTGTTCAGCTTATAGAATCAGCATGGAGGGGGGGTGGGTAGAGGGTTGGGTTAATAAACTCTGAGAAGGTGTCTGACCCCAATTGTTTTCAGGTTTCTTTCGAAAGTCAGGCATTTTACCCCTCTGTATCCTTAGATTTATGTCCTAGAGCCAAATTCCAAATCAGCAGCCACATGAAAAGTCCCACCTCATTGTGGGATTAACTGTTGGACCAGCCTTTGTGACCAAAGCAATTGCAAAATGTGGGGGAGGAAAGTCAAAGCCTATTGCATGGGTCACCACACAGCCTGTGCTAATGCGTATGTGTGTGTGTTTATGCCTGTGTTGAGTTGTCGCATCTGTGTTTGAGGTAGGGCTGAGGTGGAAGGGCAGTACCATAGACACCAAGAAGATACCTGGAGACAGAAGGGCTTTGGGTTGGTGGCCACTCCGGAGGAAATAGAGGGAGGAGGAGGGGCTACCAGGAGGTCAAACTAATGGACGTATACAGGCTTGGGGATGGCCCGAAGAGATGGGGAGTGGGGAGAGGATCCAGCTGCTAGCTCTCTGAACCCCTTCACTTCCCTCATTCCCCATTCTTCTTTCTTTCCTCAGCTCCCCTCCCTCCATACTCCCCATTTTCCTCCTCCTTTTGCTCCCTGTTCCCAGAATTCCTGCTAACAGAGAGAAGCAAATGGAGCAGGACAGAGCAACAGACTCATTCCTTCATTCTTGAGCACTGGCTCACCTCCCTTCCCCGCCGCTGTGCTTAGGATTCTGTAGGTCCCCAGTTTGTGGATGCTGCTCTGCTGCCCCCTGGTGGCCAGAGCTGGCTGCAGAGGCAGGAATGGGGGCTGAGGTCGGGACCTTCACCTGTGGAGGAGAAGAAAATGATCCTGCTGGCAGCCAGGATGTTGGAGAGTGCAAGGTGGGGGGTAGGACTGAGAATTTAAACAGGGAACACAGTTTACAAAACACCCTGACCTGCAAAACAGGTAGTAGTGCTTGTTCAATCCATGATGTTTATCTCATCCTATCTAAGCTCACACTTATAAACACCTATGGACTGAGACTCACAAGTTCCAAGAGAAAACCACAGACAAATTGATCTAATAGTAACACTCCTTGAGGACTCCTGTATTCTCAGCACAGGATTGCTGACTGTTCCAGTAACTCCCTGCTCTGCAAATTCAATCTCTGCCACAGAACTATCCTTTGAACTCCAGCCCCCCACAACCCCATGAGCACTCTTCTTTTTTTTTTTTTTTTAGAATTTTTTCAACGTTTATTTATTTTTGGGACAGAGAGAGACAGAGCATGAACGGGGGAGGGGCAGAGAGAGAGGGAGACACAGAATCGGAAACAGGCTCCAGGCTCTGAGCCATCAGCCCAGAGCCTGACGCGGGGCTCGAACTCACGGACGGGGAGATCGTGACCTGGCTGAAGTCGGGCGCTTAACCGACTGCGCCACCCAGGCGCCCCATGAGCACTCTTCTTTAACTGCCCCCTTTGGAGACACCCCAGGGATCCCCCAGTGTGAAGCCTTTGTTGCAGCAAATAATAAGCCCATCCTTGTTGGCTACAGGTGTGTTTCTGGTGGCGCAGGCTGACCAGGACTGACCAGAGGTTCCTGGGTGAAAGAGTGAGAGCAGGTGACATTTCAGCTCTCCATTCCAGCCTATCCACTCCCATAGGCTCTCAGGGACTGTCCCATCTACAGCCCTACAGCCCCTAGCTGACCCATCATGGTGCACCCTGGCACCAGGACAAAGTGCCGGACCGTGGGTGTTTTATTCTCTCTGAGGAAGCTCACTGTGTCCAGCTGTTGGCTTTTGTAAAGGCAAGACTGAGGGGCTGACACAGCTGCTCCTTCTTCAGGGATGCTGACTTGGCCCGCTCTGGTTCTACCAGGATGTGGGGGGGGGGGGGGGGGGCGCACCTGAGGGTAGTGCTATGATGTCCTCTGGGCTTGAGTGTCCCTTTGACTTCCTGCTTACCTTCAAGGCCCCAGGTGGGGTTCCCCACCTTCACTGGCTGTCAGGAAGACCCCCAAGCTCTGGGTCTGAGGATACAACTGAGTGTTTGGGAGAGGGGCTAGAGGCTCTCTTAAGGGGCATGCAGATCTGGGGCTGGACTCCAGGCCCTGAGGACCAGCCTCTCCTTCCAGTCTGGGAGCTCTTGTGAAGGGAAGCCAGAATCTTCTCCCCTCTCTAAGGGTGGAACCTCTGAAAAGATCTGCATCTGCCCCTCCAAGAGTCCCCTCTGCACCTCCCTAACACCCTGACATCATTTGCACTCTCTCTCCCACCTCCAGGGACAGGGAGTTCACTCTTTCCTAGGCATCCCCTTCCCCTTTGGGAGAGTCCTCCTCACAGGAGCCCTGTCTCCCAGCTTGGCCTGAGGGGCACACGGCATATTTGCCCTCCACCCAGGGCAGCCATTGGAAGGGTATGACCAAAACTCTGAGTTGGCCCTTCTCCAAGCTGGTGCCCCCAGCCCCCTGCCCTGCCCCATTGCAATGCTTCCACTCCACCAGAGACTCTGACCTCTGGATGCCCCTAGAAATCCTTGCCTCCTCGCATGGTAGCCTCTAAGACTAGACTCCATCCCCCTGGGAGGTATAACCCAGCTCAGCTGGTCCTCTGGGAGCTTTCATCCTAGTAGGAAAAGACAGAGGTCTTTGTCTATTTTGGTCACTAATTTATCTCCCATGCTGAGAATAGTGCCTGGCACATAGTAGGTACACAACATTTACCTGAAATAATGAATAAAATAAATGAATGACTGAGGTCCACAGTGAGGTATAAGTGAGATGAATTGTGTAGACTGTTTTGCAAAATATCTAGTACTAGTGGGTACTCATTATAGGTAATTCCTTTCCTTTGCAAAACAAGTCAAATTAATTATTTCATGTAAGTTTCACAATGGCTCTTTGAGGCAAGAACATTATTATTGATTCATTCATCCATTTATCCAACAAATATTTACCAAGAGCCTACTATATTCCAGGTACTGTTGTTGTGCGTACTTGGAAACCATCAGTGAATAAAAAGCAAAGACCCTTCCCTTGTTTTACATCTAGGGGGTGATGAGAGACAAAAAGTAACAGACATAATGAAATGTAAATTCCATGGTGTGTTAGAAGGTGATGGGTGCTGTGGGGAAAACAGCAGAGCAGGAAGAGGGATTGAGAGGGCAGGCTGGTAGAGGGGGAAGGGGTGGGAGGGGTGTGATTTTAAATAGAGTGGTCAGGTGAAGACTCAAGAGGGGCCCAAGAGAGGGCATTTGAGCAAGCTTGAAGGAGGGGTGGGAGTTAGCTAAGGGACTCTCTGGGGGGAGAGGTTTCCAGATAGAGGGGACCGTAAACACATGGTCCCACTGCCCGTGTAAGGAGTCCGCGGCTGGGGTGGAGGCAGGAGGAGTTGGGGCCAGAGATGGGGGGAATCTGGTAGGACATGGAATGAGGTGGGAAGCCACAACAGAGACACAATCTGACATATTTTAGAGGGATCTGGCTGCTGTGTTGTGAATAAACCGTAGTGGTGGCAAGGATAGGACAGCAAGAACAGGAAGGAGCTAATTCAGGAAGCCAGGAGAGAGAGCATAGGGATTGGGATCAGGTGGTAGCAATGGAGGTGGCGAGAAATGGACCAATGCCAGGTGTATTTTGAAGGAAGAGCCAATAGGATTCCTGATAGTTTTTTCCTGCCAGGTTTGACAGGCAGTGAAACTGCAATCCAGAGGAGGTCTAGCCAGGTGGCACACACCCACAGGTCACTGAGTAGAGCAGAGGATGGGGGTAGAGGTGGCAGGAAGGTCCCTGGGGCTAGGGTGGTGTCTGGGGGGAGGAGAGGGCAGGATGGGAAGAAGGATTCTGTTGCAGCAAGTCACAAACCAGCCCCAGGCAGCTGGGCGTTAATTTGATCAATGGCTTTTTCCTCTTCCCCTCAATTCCCCTATGATGACCTTTTAATTGGGTCCATTTGTTCCAAGACCATGAACTGAGCAGATGCCAGAGTATTTGCCTATTATTAAATAGATTAGGAAACGGCCCTAGGCTTTCGGCTGCCAGAAAAGTCAGAGCAACTGCGCGGCTTCTCTGAGGAGTAACCACAGGCCCTCCTTTCACTGCAGAGCCCAGGCCAGGCATCTTGTCTTCATCCGTGCTGCCCCTCTGTCTGCAGTATCCTTGCCCCTGCATGGCTCACCTGCTAACTGTCTCCTCCTCCTTCAAGGCTCACTTCAAAATCCCCTCCTCAGGAAGCCTTGCTGATCACCATCTGTGCCCTCAGCCTCCTCTCCCTGGGCAGAAAACTCTCACATGTGTGGTGAAGGATCCCTCAATGGGGGGCCTGCCTCTAACATATGACATGGTCCAAGCTGGGGTTTTTAGGGAAGAGGGATTCAAAGAGCATTTAAATCACAACCTCACTTAAGTAAAAAAAACACTTTTCAATTTCCCCCTAGTTCCTCCCCACAGAGAAACTGGACTCAGAAGGGGTGGGGTGCAGGGAGGGGAGGAGAGAAGTAAGTGTGAAATTCACATCTTGTGTGGAAAGGAACCCTCTTGCACTGTTGGTGTGAATGCACCCTGGTACAACCATTCTGGGAAACAGTAGGGAGGCTCCTCAAAAAGTTAAAAATAGAACTACCCTATAATCCAGCAATCACACTGCTAGGTATTTACCTAAAGAATACAAAAACACTAATTCAGGGGCACCTGGGTGGCTCAGTCAGTTAAGCATTCAACTTCGGCTCAGGTCATGATCTCGAGATTTGTGAGTTTGAGCCCCGCGTGGGGCTCTGTGCTGACAGCTCAGAGCCTGGAGCCTGCTTTGGATTCTGTGTCTCCCCCTGTCTCTTCCCCTCCCATGCTCATGCTCTGTCTCTCAATAATAATAAATAAACATTAAAAATTTAAAAAAAAAACACTAATTCAAAGGGATACATGCACCCTGATGTTTATAGCAGCATTATCTACAGTAGCCAAACTATGGAAACAGCCCAAGTGTCCAGCAATTGGTGAATGGATAAGAAAGATGTGGAATATTACTCAGCCATAAAAAAGAATGAAATCTTGCCTTTTGCAATGACATGGATGGAGCTAAAGAGTATTATGCTAAGTGAAATAAGTCAGTCAGAGAAAGACAAATAGCATATGATTTCACTCATACGTGGAATTTAAGAAACAAAACAAATAAACAGAGGGGAAAAAAGAGAGAGAGAGAGAGACACCAAGGTACAGACTCTTAACTATAGAAAACAAACTGACGATCACCAGAGGGGAGGTTGGGGAGGGGGTAAAATAGGCGATGGGGATTAAGGAGGGCACTTGCTGAGATGAGCACCAGGTGTGCATGGAAGTGTTGACTCACTAAATTCTACACCTGAAACTAATATTGCACTGTGTGTGAACTAACTGGAATTTATATAAAAACTTCAAAAGAATAAAGTGCACAATTCACCATGAAAAATTTATATTATGGAAATGTAAACTCGACTGGAGAGAAAGAAAACTGTTTCCTGGCAGAAACAAATTCAAACTGTTTAAAAAAACACTGGTTACTTCCATTTGAGACATTATTGATTTGCTCTGTGAAAGATGGGGATTTAGTTTTCTTCCCTCACCCTCCTGTTGCAATTTTCTGGATAAAACAATATTCAGTGCTTCCATTTTTACGGCCTTGAAAGTATTGTTTGTAGTAACACAGCATTCTATGATTACATTTTCTTTCCTGCATAACTTTTTGTTTTTCCTAGAATTAATCATTGTCTCACTGTACACCCTTCAGGGGGACATCTGCTAAAGACAAAGAAAATTACAAAGAAATCTTAAACAGTATTTGTAGTTACACCACAAGTGGCTATTGAGCACTTGAAATATGATTTGTCTGAATTGCGTTGAGGCATAAAATACACACTGGATTGCAAAGACTTGAGTACAAAAAAAGAAGGTTGTAAAATATCTCATCAATTTTTTATATTGGTTACATACTGAAATGGTAATATTTTGGATGTAACGAGTTAAATAAAATGTATTACAAAAATTAATTTCATTAATTTCTGATTACTTTTCTAATGTGGTTCCTTGAATATTTTGTTACTTTTTAAAGTTTTATTTATTTTGAGATAGAGTCGGGGAGAGGCAGCGAGAGAGGGAGAGAGAGAGAATCCCAACCAGGCTTCGTACTGTCAGTGCAGAGTCTGATGCGGGGCTCAAACTCATGAACCATGAAATCATAACCTGAGCCATAGTTGGACACTTAACTGACTGAGTCACCCAGGTGCCCCTCCTTGAATATTTTAAATTATACCTGTAGCTTGTATTATATTTCTTTTTTTTTTTTTTAATGTTTTTATTTATTTTTGAGACAGAGAGAGAGCATGAGCAGAGGGAGAGGGAGACACAGAATCTGAAGCAGGCTCCGGGCTCTGAGCTGTCAGCACAGAGCCTGACACGGGGTTCGAACTCACAGACTGTGAGATCATGACCTGAGCTGAAGTCGGACGCTTAACCGACGGAGTCACCCAGGCGCCCGACATTATATTTCTATAGAACTGTTCTAGGCAGTGATTGTCAAAGACTGCTGGTAAATACGACAGTCTCCTGAGACCTGGATGCACTGACCAATATAACATCACAAAAAGAGACAGAACTAGGCGTGATGTCTTGCTGATGTGGTACAAAAGGAAGTATGTACCGCCACCTATGAATTCTTACCAAAAAACAAGCCTGAGTGTGATCAAGCCTCTGGATTTAACTACCACTTTTCAGGAAATAGCATACGTAGGAACATGTTAAATGACAGTACGGACACTTAGCTAGATTCAGAATCTGAGAACTTATACAGGATAAATGACCTGTTTTTTTCATAAATAAATGGGGAAAAAATGGCAGAGGGTGGACGTAGGAAGAGAAGTCAAAGCCAAGGTCCCATCTCTCTTCATTGCTGTAAAAGTATAAGGCCCCAACTCCCGAAACATTCAGAAGCCATTTATCCTGAAGGCAAACGGGGGGGAGGGAATCGGAAACAGAGAAAAGGCTGGACAACTTTTGGGTTTTCTCCACTGTTATAAGTGAATTGTGTGCCCCCCTTAAATTCGTATGTTGAAGTCCCAACACCCAGTGCCTCAGAATGTAATGTTATTTGGGCAAAGGGTCTTTAAAGAGGTAATGGAGTTCAAATGAGGTCACTGGGGTGGGCCCTAATCCAGTGTGATGGGTGTTCTTGTACAAAGAGGAAATTTGGACACAGACACATACAGAGGTAAAAGGACATGAAGACACAGGGAGAAGACAGCCATCTACAAGCCAGGGAAAGCCAAGATCCATCTCTCATGGTCCTCAGAAAGAACCAATCCTGCTGTCACCGTGATTTTTGATTTCTAGCCTCCAAAACTGTGAGAAAATAAATTTCCGTTGTTCAACCTCCCAGTCTGCAGTGTTTGTTATGACAGTCCTAGCACCCTAATTCATCCACCTGTCAGTGGGGTGGGAACTCAAGACAATCATCCCGTCT
Source organism: Leopardus geoffroyi (assembly GCF_018350155.1). Lineage (NCBI taxonomy): Eukaryota > Metazoa > Chordata > Mammalia > Carnivora > Felidae > Leopardus > Leopardus geoffroyi. The sequence goes on along the minus strand of NC_059329.1, from coordinate 58,563,005 downwards.
GTTATAGGGGGAAAGGGAGCTGTGTTTTCTTTGCCTGTGTCTCCCCAGATGGGAATGCCTGGTGGAAGTTACTTCTCAGGGCCCGAGTTTCCCCTTGTTGGGTTAACAAGCTGTCACCATGGTGGGGGGCCTGGCCCTAACCACCCTAATCAGCCTAAATTCTCATCTTCACACCCCCATGCTGTATTTCCTCTTCAACCTCTTCACAGCTTTGTTTTCACCGCCAAAATGTTGATGATCTTTGTATCAAAGAACATCATCTCTTGTATTGGTTGCATGACTCAGCTGATTTTCTTACTCTTTATTGTCATTCCTAAATACGATGTGTCGATATTAACGGGCTATAATTGCTTTGTAGCTGCCTGTAATCCATCATTGTTCCAAGGCCACCACATCTTATCAGGGGTGTTTGGTGTTAAAGTTTGGTGTGTACGTGTGTGTGTGTGTGTGTGTGTGTGTGTGTGTGTGTGAGAGAGAGAGAGAGAGAGAGACAGAGAGACACAGAGAGAGACAGAGAGATATAGTACTTGCTGGAGCCACTGCCCATAGAGGGCACATGCTTAGGCCAGCTGTCTGCAACAGCAATGTCCCAAACCATTAACTATATGAAAATTTCCTGGTCCTCTAAATGTCTTACACCAGCACACCTATGTCCGTGAGGAGGTTGTTTTCACTGTGACAGGCACTAATATCCGGTACCCAGTCCTCCTTTCTGTCCTTTTCATCCAATCTGCTCAAGTAAATCAAAACCCATCAGCACCTGTGGCTCTGACATCAATGCCATTTCTCTTCTCTTTGGGTGAGGAGCATTTATGTGTCTTAAACATTCTTCTCTATGAATCAGGGTCTATGAACTGGTGTATTTCCTATTGCCATGTGGGTCCATGCTGAATCCCTATGTAAAGACCGAGGAAAAAGGAAAATCCCGGTTAAAACCCAGGAAAGCAGGGATCTGGTAAGGAGATCTGAACTTCTGTTTTATTGGTATTTTTTCATGGTGGGATTTTGTTCCTAACTATGTTCATTCTACATATGGAGGAATGGTTAGTCTTTTCTTAAAATAGACTCGTTTCATCATTTCCCTCGTAGGTAATCTTGGTTCGTTGTTTGCTTTCTCATCTCCTGCACACTTTGGAGACAGGTTTGACTAAGTATGGTTGTTTATACACTAGACCCTTTTTCATTACTCTTTGTCATCCCTTTGTCTCCTGCTCTTTTTCCAATCCTGCACCTATACTATAAGCCCACAGTGACCCGGAGAAAAGTTAAACACTGCAGCTTACTTACCTAAGCCCAGGAGTGCCAAATATTTTGGAAGTGCTCTCTTTCTTGTCAGTTACTGGAAGAGGAAGCAGGGTTCCAAAGAAATGCCTCTCTTTCAACCTGTGTAAACAGCTCAAGGTGGACCCAAACCCTCTTGATCTTGGTTTATTATCCTTGTCACTCTTGCTTTGTTATTCTGGCCTTTATTGTCTGCTTCTCAGAGTGGCAACATCTAAGAGCTCCTGCCAGCCTTGTCTGCAAGTGGTGGCAGCTGGAGGTATTAATACACACATCCCAGCTTCCCGGTGAGTAAGGCATTTGTGGGCTCCCCCGCAAAAGAGAAGGAAATCAGGGCTTTTCCCTTTGAGATGTGAATCACATCCCCTTATTTTCAAACTTCGGAGACAAAAAATAAACTGTAAAGAACAATTCTGTTGTTTCTTATCTGATAATTTTCAACGCAGGACAGCATTACTCTGTTAGTATTTTTCTGATCTGCAAATTGCCAGGAGCCAAAGTGGGCGTCATGTATGTCAATACAATAAAACATTAGATAATGACGAGAACATGTGACACCACCATTTTGACGTCACGGATGCCCGAAATAGCACTAATTTAGAATGATTAGAGGACTTGATATGTATCCAAGAACTCAAGGGGGAGGATGGATGATAGTATAAAAGTTGCATGATATTATCTAAAATGGCATCAAATATTCGGAAAAAAAAATTTAGTTCTTGCAGAAAAATTTTGTCATTTGTCATTTAAAACCACTGTGCATAAAAGTGGATAAACAATTCATCTGCCTTTTAATTTTACAGTGAGGTTCAGCACGGAAAAATCAGCTGAATACTGACAATAATAAACTGTTATCCTAGGAAAGGTGTGTGGGTCTACTTAAACTTTGTCTCACTGGTAGGACCATAGGCATCGTTAAGACAAAGGTTGTTTCCTATGCTTCCTTCATTTCTCCAGCGCTTCCCCCCTTCTTAGTTTATATGGCAAGAAATATGAAGTTGAATATCAACTTGAGATATCAAGAAATATCAGTTGAATTGGAACCTCTTGTTCCAACCACTGCAGTGGTTGAAGGAAGGTTTTGATGATTTACTCTGTGCTGGCACAGCGCTAAGAATCTTACATATATTACCTCAAACCATGTAGAACAGAATTATCCCCCTTTTTATGAGTGACTGGCTCTCTGAGAGGTGTAAGCGAGGGCATTGTTCTCCCGTTTCTGTTGTTCCTGTTATCAGGACCCTGGGCCCCAGTTCCAGCTCCTTTCCTTACAGATTGGGTGAACTTGGACAAGACCATGGGTCTCTCTCTCTCACTTTCCTCCTTGAAAAATGGAAGTAGTCATGTGTTCTATATAAGGGTTTTTTTTTTTTATTTTTTTTTAACGTTTATTTATTTTTGAGACAGAGAGAGACAGAGCATAAATGGGGGAGGGGCAGAGAGAGAGGGAGACACAGAATCCGCAACAGGCTCCAGGCTCTGAGCTGTTAGCACAGAGCCTGACACGGGGCTTGAACTCACGGACCAAGGGATCATGACCTGAGCTGAAGTCGGACGCTTAACCGACTGAGCCACCCAGGCGCCCCTATATAAGGTTTGAAAAGATTAATGTGTGTGTTTATGCAAAGTACTCATAAAGTGGTAAATCCCTATATAAATTTTTGTTTATAAAAATTTTCAGGGGTGCTTGGGTGGCTCAGTCAGTTGAGCGTCCAATTCTTGATCTCAGCTCAGGTCATGAATTCAGGGTTGTGAGTTCAAGCCCCACAACGGGCTCCATGCTGGGTGTGGAGCCTACTTAAGAGAAAAAAAAAATGTTTTTATTTTTCTCAAGAATGAGATCAAGTCCCAGAATTTGGGGGCAACTTAATTAAATGTGACATCTTGATTTAAGAAAGTGATACGTTTTGACCAAAAAGAATGAAATCTTGCCATTTGCAACAATGTGGTTGGAACTAGAATGCATTATGCTAAGTGAAATAAGTCAGTCAGAGAAAGAGAAATGTCATATTTCACTCATATGTGGAATTTAAGGAACAAAACAGATGAACATAGGGGAAGGGAAGGAAAAATAAGATAAAAACAGAGAAGGAAGCAAACCATACAAAACTCTTAAATACAGAGAACAAAGTGAGGGTTGCTGGAGGGGAGATGGGTGGGGGATGGGCCAAATGGGCCAGGGGCATGAAGCAGATGCCTGGGATCTTGGGATGAGCACCGGGTGTTATATGTAAGTGATGAGTCACTAAATTCCTTATTTTTTTTTTTAATTTTATTTTTTAAAATTTACATCCAAATTAGTTAGCATATAGTGAAACAACGATTTCAGGAGTAGATTCCTTAGTGCCCCTTACCCATTTAGCCCATCCCCCCCCCCACACCCACTCCAGTAACCCTCAGTTTGTTCTCCATATTTATGAGTCTCTTCTGTTTTGTCCCCCTCCCTGTTTTTATATTATTTTTGTTTCCCTTCCCTTACGTTCATCTGTTTTGTCTCTTAAAGTCCTCATATGAGTGAACTCATATGATTTTTGTCTTTCTCTGACTAATTTCACGTAGCGTTGAGTCACTAAATTCTATTCCTATTCAACTAAATAACATTCGTTAGGCTCAAACAAACGAAAATATTGAAAGGTAAACAGTGAAAAGTCTACCTCTCATTGATTCTAGTAAGTAATCACTATTCATGATTTTTTCTTTATCTTTCCAGATAATTAATTGTATGCATTTACAAGCCCTGAAAATTGTGCTTTCTTATCTTTTTCTGTCATACACAAAAGGATATGTACTTGTACAGATATTTCTAGATTTCTTCTGCAGATTTCTTGAAGGTCTTCACACACTAATACATAAAAAGCTTACTCGTTTGGGAGCATCTGTGTGGCTCAGTCAGTTGAGCATCCAACTGCAGCTTAGGTCATGATCTCATAGTTCGTGGGTTTGAGCCCCGCATTGGGCTGTATGCCGATAGCATGGAGCCTGGAACCTGCTTCGGATTCTGTGTATCCCTCTCTCTCTCTGCCCCTCCCCTGCTCATGCTCTGTCTCCCTCTCTCTCTCTCAAAAATAAATAACATTAAAAAAATTTTTTTGAAAAAGCTTACTTATTTGGCTTATAGCCATAATTTATATGACTAGTTCCCTATGAATAGGATTTTCAGGCCATTTCCAACCTTTGGATATTGATTTGTTGATTTCTTTCTTTTTTTTTTTTTTTTCAACGTTTATTTATTTTTGGGACAGAGAGAGACAGAGCATGAACGGGGGAGGGACAGAGAGAGAGGGAGACACAGAATCGGAAACAGGCTCCAGGCTCTGAGCCATCAGCCCAGAGCCTGACACGGGGCTCGAACTCAGGGGCCGCGAGATCGTGACCTGGCTGAAGTCGGACGCTTAACCGACTGCGCCACCCAGGCGCCCCAGTTGATTTCTTAAAGAACTGAAATGAATGAAAGTGTCAACTCTTTTTTTGCTATGAAGTTTAAATTGTTGAACCAAAAAATAATGTCCGTCTGTACCTCTGATTCACCAAGTCTGATTTAAGAGGGAGAGGCATCTGCTCATACCAAATGAAAGACTTGCCTCCTGATCTCAAGTTTCAACTGTCATGTCATTTGGCTTCTTGGTCCACGTGTTGATTTTGTCACCCCTCAGTCCCCCTGCAGTGGTGGTGTTGAGAGACCAATGAGGTTCCAGAGGCCATGTGAGCAGCAGATCTCTATGAATTGTCACCTCTTTTGTCACGGGCACCATGTTACTTTTATTTATTATTATTTTTTTAAGGTTTTTTTTTTTTTAACGTTTATTTATTTTTGAGACAGAGAGAGACAGAGCATGAACGGGGGAGGGTCAGAGAGAGAGGGAGACACAGAATCGGAAACAGGCTCCAGGCTCTGAGCCATCAGCACAGAGCCCGACGCGGGGCTCGAACTCACAGACCGTGAGATCATGACCTGAGCCCAAGTCGGCCGCTTAACCGACTGAGCCACCCAGGCGCCCCTAAGGTTTTATTAAAAAAAGTAATCTCCACACCCAATGTGGGACTCAAACTCACAACCCCAAGATCAAGAGTCACATGCTCTATGGACTGAGCCAACTAGGAGCCCCTGTTCCTTTTAAAGCATGTTAACTTCTGAATCAGGAGCAACTCTGATAGGCATGAAGCTGGTAGGAAGGAGCTGAGCTGAAAAGAGAAATGTCCAAATCTTGCCTCAGAAATCTTGTGTTCTAGTCCTGAGCAATACTTCCTAGATATGTAACCTAAAGGAAGCCGTGTAGTCTCTATGAGCCTCAGTTGCCTCATCTCTAAGATGGGGATAATTGTATATGTACAAATGAAGCATGATAATGTATGTAAAACACTTAGCACAACGCCGGCTCATAGCACACACAAAATAAATACTAGTATGTTTCGTTAGTGGAATTTGGAAGGATAAACAGGACTCACTGAGAAGATAAGGAAAGGAATAACATTCCAAGAGGGGGAGCAGCATGTATAAATAGCAGAATTTACAAAGTATGAACCCTCAGAGCCAGCTGTGGGAGGGAGGCAGGGCAGGATTGCCAACCCAATTTTGTGTAGTTGAGGAAACGGAGACCCAGAAATGGGCAGTAATTCACATCTATCATCATTGTACACGGGAAGGCAGGAGAGGGATTCAGAACCCTGAGGAAAAGCTGCCATGGCAGAAAGTCCTGGGTCATGAATCTGTGCATTAGCACTTGGACGGCAGCTGGAATATTATGGGGAAGTGAAAGGGGGTACTTCCGTGGTCTGGCCATGGCTTCTAGACTGACAAAGCAAACAGGAGCAACATGTGGCTCCTGGACCTCAGGAAAGGGGCTGGGGAGTCCTGGGGCCACGGCTGCCACTGAAAGAGCAGCATTGGCCTCAAGAGGAGGCTGCAAGCACATAGAGTAGGGGGACTGACAGGGGCAAGAGGAGTCTCAGAAGCCAGGCATAGCTTGTCCAGCTCTGGGTCTCATTGGACACTTGCCAGCTGCTAAGGTTTTTGAGGCCATGGGCCAAGGCTGAGAGGGGAGAAGAAGGAGGAGTTTGCTATCAGACACAGTTTAATGGAGGAGGGTTCTTGGAAGTGGGGGGGACAAATGGAGGAGGACAAATATTGGAGGTGAGGGGAATGGGGGCTGGCTCCTGGGCCAGCTCAGAGCCTGCAGCCCTCTCCCACCTTCTCCCAGGTCTGTCTTCCCTTGGCCTCAGCGACACCACATGGCTTGGTTGTTTATCTTAACTGCTTTCTCTGGCTGTTCCTCCTCAGTCTTATCCCTGGGTATCTCCTCTTCCCTCCTTTAACTGATGGCTCCATCCTATGTGCTCTTCTCAGTCTTTTCTCTCCCCTTAAGCAATCTCACCCACCCTATGGCCTAGAGAACCAAACATTAAGCTGATAAGTACCAAATCTGTGTCTCCAGTCCACTGCCAACCCTGGGTGATGGGCCTTAATTTTATTAAAGAGTCACCACGTTTCTCTGCCTTGATGTATGTGCAGGGATCAAGCTACTTGGGTAAGCTAATCAGAGTAGGCATTTCCAGGGGTTGGAGCACTCAGTTGGAGACTTCCACTGAAATCAGGTGAGGCCCTACATTCTCAGGAGGGCCTAGAGACAGTGGATGGACCAGGCAAGGAGGGCTGAGAGCTGAGGGAAGGATGCTGGGGAATGGGCAGTGCACCAAGGCAAGCCCCCACAACTCCGACAGATTCCCCTCCTGTGCCCACCTTGGAGAACCAGGGCTCAGCCTGTTGGGAGTAAATGGGACTCCTCTCACCCTACCCATGACCCTTACTCAGTACCCACTATTCCTTACACCCTGCAGCTTCTCACTGAAGATACCTGGGACTCTGCCCAGGGGGCTTTCTCTCGTTGTTTGGAGCACGCGTGGCCGGAAGTGCCAGACAGTTTAGGGACCAGCCTTTAACCAATGACAGCTGGAGTTGGTAGGTAAATGCTCCCATTCCCTCCCTCAGGTGGAACATCGCTAAGATGTGTATTGTGCTGCCTCCTAGAGGTGCCCAATGAGACTGACCCCCAGTGAGAATCTGCTCATTGACCACCCTGAATTGGCTTCCTTCTTTTTCCCTGTCACACTTCCCCGACCCCTACTCGTGCTTCCTGGGATCATCTCAGAAATTAACTACTTGCACCTAAATCCTTGACTCAGGGTCAGTTCCAGGGAACCCAAACCAAGATACCCTCTCCGTCTCCCTCACATTCATACCCAGTTTGCCTTAAGTCCTGCTGCTTCTACCTCCTAAAAGCCCCACAACCCATCTTCTCTTCAGCTCCTCACTTATCACTCCTCCTCCATCCCCACCGCCTGGACTACTGGCCTAGCCTTCTCACTGGTCCCCTGCCTCCTCTTCCGCCCCTCTGTACAGCAGCCAAGACAAGCAATGTTTCTAACACAGAACTCTGATTGTGTCCTTCCCCTGCTTAAGCCCTTCCAGGGCTCCCATTGCCCTCAGGATAAACCAAGCTTCCTGGCCTGGCATTCAAGGCCCTATAAGACCTGCCCCCCGCCCCCTCTTCAGCCTGGTCTTGCTCACTCCTCCTTGTCACAGTAGGACTGAGCTTCACAAGCTTCCCAGAACTCACAATATTCTCTCCAGATCTCTACATTATGCTCCCTCTCTCAGGAACACCCTCCCCGATTTTACCCACATAGCTCGAGTTGTTCTTGAACTCTCAGCTTAGGACACACTTGTACTCTGGCCTCCCCTATGTCCCTGCCCCCAGTCTGGGTCAGAGCCTCTCCTATGTCTCAGGGCATGTGTCTGTGTCCCAATGCCCAGCACGTCATCTTGGTTTATCCTCTCTCCACACTGGACACTTCTTGAAGGCACTAGCTACAGATCATTCATCTTTGTATCCCCAGCGGCCTGCACACACTTGGGCACAATAAAGGTCAAAGAATAAATAAATGATCATGGCAACTCCAAATCCTCAAAGAAATGTGTATTCATTCTTTCATTTAGATATTTACAGAACACTGTGCCGAGCGTGGGGGAAATAGGGCTGAACAATAGACACAGTCCTGCCCTGAAAGACCTTCTCTGCTGGTGGGGGAAAGATGTAGAGAGAGACAACCTCAGGCTGAAATAATCGAGTGTATCAGAGGCCAACACTGGGGCCTCGGCAGCCCAGAGGAGCCCTGTTGTGGCGGGGGAGGAGGAGGAGGACAGAGAAGGCTACTGAGGGGAAGTGCCTCCTTTCTGTGCTCACCCTACTCAACCTCTGTCTTTGCAGAGGGTACAGGGGAGTTGGGGGGTGGTCAGGAAAGAAACAGAAGCTATCAGTGTGTCCCTTACAATCTCACCTCCTCCTTCCCCTCCAAGGTGACCTCTAGGCTGTTGGTCATTCTCATTCATATCTTCACGCACTTTCTATACGAGTTTTACATTATTTTGTATGTTTTTAAACTTTATGTTGATAGTATACTGCATGCATCCTCCTATACACTTTTTTCATATTATGCTTGTAAGATTTAGCTTTATTGCTGTGTGGTGTCCTGGTTCACTAATTTTCTCTGCTGTATAGTACTCCATTACATGACTATGCTGTTATCCCTTATTATCAGGACATAGACCATTCCTAATAGCAAATTCATGGACAGTGGAAGGTCATATTACAGAATTTTGGCTGGGAGAAGTCATATGTTCCCAGCTCATCCAAAAACTTCAACTGATTTCCCCCAAATATCATTAAACATTTTTAAAAATATTAATAACCATCAAAGATTTCTGCACAGTACAAAGCTATGCTCTCCAATATGGTATCTACTAGCCACACGAGGCTATTTTGGTTTAAACATGAATTAATTTTGGGGCGCCTGGGTGGCTCAGTCGGTTGGGCGTCCGACTTCAGCTCAGGTCACGATCTCGCGGTCTGTGAGTTCGAGCCCCGCGTCGGGCTCTGGGCTGATGGCTCAGAGCCTGGAGCCTGCTTCCGATTCTGTGTCTCCCTCTCTCTCTTCCCTCCCCCGTTCATGCTCTGTCTCTCTCTGTCTCAAAAATAAACGTTAAAAAAAAAAAGTAAATTAATTAAAAAACAAAACAAAACAAAAAAATAAATGTAAATTAATTAGTAGTTAAAAATTCAGGTCCTCAGTTGCCCTAGAAACATTTCAAGGGCTCAGTAGCCACAGGGGACTAGAGGCCCCCATCGTGGATGGCAGATATAAGATATTTCCATCAGTGACGACAGTTCTAAAGCATTTAAAACACTGATTACTCCATTATCTAACACTGAATGAGCCTTTTTTCCTGTTTTCTCACACACGGAACAGTTCCTGTGTGTGAGGACGTGTGCCTGGCCAGGCGTCTCGCTGAGCTTTAGTACTACCACATCTCCCTCCAGGGGGTGGGTTTCTCTAAGCATCTTGGGCTTACCTACTTTCTTCGCAGGCTTTCCCACTTCCTTAGAGGACATTTTCACTTAATGAGAGGAAGATGGTAACAATTATGTACCAAATAAGTTTAAGTGACATGAGCATGAGGCACGATCCTATCCTCTTGGGAGAACAGCTGCATTAGGACTGCAGCCCACTCCACATCTGCTCACCCTGACCCATACTGGTGAGCGCCTGCAGGTTTATTATGTCAGGTTTTCTGTGGGTAAAAGTTTTGCAAGCTACTGTAACAAACGTGGAGAGAGTGAGAGTTCACGTAGCAAGGGATACCCGAATAAAAATGTATTTTCCAGGGCGCCTGGATGTGTCAGTTGGTTGAGCATCTATCTGACCCTTTTTAAAAAATATTTATTTATTTTTGACAGAGAGAGAAGAGAGAGAGAGAGAGAACTAGTGGGGGAGGGGCAGAAGGAGACAGAGACACAGAATCCGAAGAAGGCTCTAGGCTCTGAGCTGTCAGCACAGAGCCCATGTGGGCCTCGAACCCACAAGCTGTGGGCTCATGACCTGAGCTGAAGTTGGGCTTAACCGACTGAGCCAGCCAGGTGCCCTGAAAGTCCGGCTCTTGGTTCCAGCTCAGGTTATGATCGCTGTCATGGGATCGAATCCCCCATCGGGCTCCGCAGTGCGCGTTGGAGCCTGCTTGATTCTCTCTCTCCCTCTGTCTCTGCCCCTCCCCCACTTGCTCTCTCTCAAAATTAATAAATTAAAAAAAATGAATTTTCCCATTCTTCTATTAATGGATATTTAGATTGTTACCAGTGTTTTGCTTTAGATATAATGCTGTGGTGTACATTTTTATACATCTGCAAGAGTTTCTCCTGGTTATATATATATATATATATATATATATATATATGTTGAGTGGCATACCTCAGTCTTAGACTATGTGCATCTTCAACTACTAGATATTAATAAATTGTCCTTAAACTTGGTTGTGTTCAATTTCTAGTCTTACCAGCAGTGCATAAAATTTCCTGTCTGTATGCTCTCAACAAAGTTGATATTCTAAAACTCTAATTTTTGCTAATCTGATGTGTGTGAAATGGCATTTCACTGTGGTTTTAATTGAAATTCCCTTAGGTGACAGGGGTGCCTGGGTGGTTCAGTCAGTTGAGCATGCCACTTCGGCTCAGGTCACGACGTCATGGTTCATGAGTCTGGGGCCCACCTCGGGCTCCGTGCTGACAGCTTGGAGCCTGAGCCTGCTTTGGATTCTGTGTCTCCCTCTCTCTCTGCCCCTTCCCAGATCGTGCGCTGCCCCTCTCTCTCTCAAAAATAAAAATTTAAATTAAAAAAAAAAAGGAAATTTCCCTGGGTGATAGTGAGGTTTAACATATTTTCCTATGTGTAATGGCCATACTTGCTTTATCTTCTTTAAAATGCCAGTTTGGGGGCGCCTGGGTGGCTCAGTCGGTTAAGTGTCTGACTGTTGATTTTGGCTCAGGTCTTGGTCTCATGGTTCATGGGATCAAGCCTGAGTCCAGTTCCGTGCTCCCAGCACGGAGCCAGCACGGGATTCTCTCTCTCCCTTTCTCTCTGCCCCTTCTCTGCTTGCCCTCTTTCTCTCTCTCAAAAGTAAACAAATAAACATTAAAAAAAAAATACAATGCCTGCTCGTGTATTTTGCTCATTTTTCTATTAGGTTGTTTGGCTTTTTCTTATTGCTACGTAGGAGTTATTTATATATGCTGAATAATAACCCTTTGTCTGTTATATGTATTGCAATTATCTTCTCTCAGTCTATGGTCTGTCTTTTCGTGTGTGTGCATGTGTTTGTATTAATAGAACTTTAAAAATTTTATTAGACTTGGGGCACCTGGGTGGCTCAGTCAGTTAAGCCTCCGACTTCGGCTCAGGTCATGAGCTCACATTTGTGGCTTCGAGCCCCATGTCAGGCTCTGTGCTGACAGCTCAGAGACTGGAGCCTGCTTCAGATTCTGTGTCTCCCTCTCTTTCTGCCCCTCCTCCGCTTGGGCTCTGTCTCTCTCTCTCAAAAATAAATAAACATTAAACATTTTTATTAGACTTGAGTTCACCAATTTTTTCCTACACGATTTGTTTCTTTTTGTTGTTTTTCTTCAAGAAATCCTTCCTCAATCCTGGCACACAGCAGGAATTCAGTAAATGTTGAATATAAGCTGCAATGGGAACTGAAGGGAGGGGCTGCAGGCATTGGGGTCAGGTGACAGGGGCTGTGGCATCACAGACATGAGGATATGGAGGAGATTATTGTAGAGAAGAGGACGCTTCAGTCATCAAAGGACACCAAAGATGTCTAGGGAGCAATGGGTCTGGGATGCAGGAGATAGACTGGGCTGGAGGTGGGGACTGAGTATTCAGCACACAGGGGTAATTTAGGGAGCACTACCCTCCCCCAGGGAGAATGTGCAGCACTAGCAGAGGGTGGGATAGAGGGTGGGAGGAGTCTGGGAAGCAGGAAGAGAATCGGGAAGGGTATTGTGGGAGCCACGTGGGCAGTTCTTGATAGTGTCCATGGAGTGACTTCCTATGCACTCCTTCTGAGACACAGAAATTACTGGGTCCTTGGAGGGGCCATCTTGGGGGTTCTGTGAGGGCAGAGACTAAGTAAATGGGGAAGGACCGCAGAGGTGGTAACTGGTTGGCACTGAAGGGAAGAGAGGGGGCAGCACCTGGAGGGCGTGGCCCCAAGGCAGGGCTGGGAGAAATGGTGGAGAATATTCCTAGGTGGCAGGAGAGGAGACCAGGAGAGGGTGGGGGGACCGGGCTGCAGGAGCAGAAGAGCAGCTCTGGGCACTGGTTGCGGCCTTCACCCCAGATGAAAGAGGAGCTACTTCTTGGGTAGGGGGATGCTGAGCTGAGAAGTTAGGGGCAGAAATTTAATTGAGCCCCCTGCAGAAAGCCCAGTCTCAGTCCTAATGTCTGCCTGACTCAAGAAAGAGCCAGTGAACATTTTTGAGTGAATTTCTTGGTGAGTCAGTTAGAGGGTGGGGTCAGCAGGTAGGATTGGGATATCAGTGGGTTAGGGTTTGTGGAGAGGGGAGATTTGGAAGGGCCACTGTGAAGACAGAGGAGAGAGCTTCCCTAGGTGAGGTTTCTAGGGGCCCAAGTCCCTTAAGTCACAGGCAAACACCTTCTCCCTGCAAAGAGACGAACCGGACAAGGACTTGCCTCAAGGTCCCTTCAGTCAGAGAGAGCCCCTGACACTAAACACCCCTGGGTCTGTCCTCACATCTCCATCCCCCACCCCCTCCCTGGGCCAGCCACCACCATGTCTTTGCAGACTGTGGACAGGCCTCCGGGCTGGGCTCCTGCCGCCACCTTGTCCCTCCCACCCGCTCCTCAGTCTCCATTCAACAGCTGGAGAAATCTATGAAAGCGAAATTTGGTTATGTCACTCTGCTGCTCTAAACACTTTGGTGACTCCCACAGCCCTTCAGATAAAGGCCAAATTCCTGACCGTTGCCACAAGGCCCAGCTGGAATAGCTCCTGCTGCTCTTACAGCCCACCTCCCACCACGCCTCCCAGCTCGTGGGGCACCCCCACTCTGGCGGTGCTTCATTTCCTGGACCATGCCAAGCCCTCTCCTGCTTGAGCCCTCTATGCAGTCTCCTGGACCAGGGATTCTCTTCCCCTCACTGTCACCTGCCTGAAGCCAACTCCTCACCTTGGTCTCAGCTTAAATGGTACTCCCTCCAGGAAGTCTTCCCAAATCTCCTGATTTAAAAACTAGATGCCTCCTCTGATCCCCATTATAATCTCCCGTATTAGCCCTTCACTTTTCCTCCTTAGCACTCATCACAATGTGTAATGATGTATTAATTTGTGTGACTATTTAATGTCTGCGTTCCCCCCCCCCCCCCCCAGAGTATAAACTCTACGAAGCCAGCGCTATCTGGACTGTCTTGTTCATATGCATTGCCAGTGCCTAGCACAGAACCTGACACATAGTAAGAACTCAATAATTGTTGCTGCAGTAGTCACCAAGAGGAGGGGCTGGCTTGTCAGAGGGCTACAGGTCAGGGAGGTTTCAGGGACGAGGGAACTGGAGGCCAAGGTCCAGGAGATCTGAGAAGATAAAAGGAGGAATATTGACAATGATAAGCACCATCCATGTGCCAAGTGCGGTCCGGTTACACTATCCTGACACTCACCATTCCTAGCATCACTCCCATCTCATCTTTAGTACGATGTCCCACTAGCTGGGTGACCTGGGGTCTGTAACACCAGGCTCCTGGGGTTGTTATGAAGATCAGGGATCAGGGATCAGCCTGTGGTGTGGGAAGTGTCACCAAGTGCCAGGCTGTAGGGGCACTTGGGCTCTACATCCGGACTGCTTAGGTTCAAATCTCAGGTCTGCCACTTACTAGCTGTGTGACCTTGGGCAAGTCACTTCATCTCTCTGTGCTTCAGTTTCCCCACCTGTAAAATGGGGTTAAGAATGCCCCTGGAATGGTTACGGTGACGAAATAAGGAAATGGATTAAAACACCTAGCATGGCGCCTGGCACATAGTGGAACTCAAAAAATGACACTTATTATCCCTCCCTCTCCTCGACCAGTTCCGAACTGTAGACTGTCAGAGCCCCGAAGACCTGAGGAATCACCGCTTCCACTGTCCCCAATGCAAAGAGGGAAACCGAGGCCAGGCAAGAGCAGGGATGCCGGAACCGGGACTAGAGTCCAGGGGTCCTGAGTCCCAACCCAGAGCGTCCCTTCCTACGCCTGCGGCCTCTTCCAGACGCTAATCACCACCACCAGGTTGCCCAATTGGCGGGCAAACCAGTCGGGTCCAGCCTCCGCGGGACTCCAACTTGGGTGCGCTCCAGCCCGGCCACGCCCCCGCCCCCGCCCCCGCCCCCGGCGCTCGCGCTCTCGCTCTCGCTCTCGCTTTTCGCTTTTCGCTGTGAGGCACGAGGAAGGCAGGGAGGCGGGAGAACTCGGGGTGGGAGCTTCGGCCGCCCACGCTGCCCCTCGGTTTGTGGGTTCACCTCCCAGCTCCCGAGCGAAAGGTTTACGGGTTCGCCTCCCAGCGCGAGCGCCAGCGAGCGTCGTTCCCGGCTTGTAGCCTGTAGCCGGGCGGTGCTGCGTGGCCCAGGTAAGCGCTGTGCGGGGCGGGGCGGGGCGGGGCATCCAGGGGCCGGAGGTGCTGGGGCACGAGGGTACGGGATATGCCTGCCGGCTCCAGGCTACCCCCGCTGCCCGGGTGGGGTTTCCAGGGGTGAGTGTGTGTGTGTGATGTTAACAGTGTGTAAGACATGAGCGTGGGCCATGCGTGTGTGCTGGGCTGTATGCAGTAGTGTGTGGTGTGTGTATGCGCCGTGACCAGTGGATTAGTAGTGTGTGTCCACATGCAAGAAGTGTGTGTGGTACCTATCTATAGCTGTGGGTGATTGTGCCAGAGTAACCCAGGGGTTCTGTGTGTGCCCGTGGTTTGTGCACGCTGTGTGGTAGGAGCCACCGAGCGATGGTGCATACATGTGCGTTGTGCCTGTTGTGAGACGTGTATTCTGTGTGTGGCACATCTGTGGCCCTATGTGGGGTGCTGAGCCAGGTAATGGAAGGTGAGAAGCGTTTGTGTAGCTGTTACCGCCCACAGACCATTTCCCATGAACCCAGGATGGTTCTTACTTTTCTACCCAGCACCCCTAAGGGCTTGGGAAAATGAAAGCTCACCCCGGATATGGGTGGAGGAAGTATAAACGATCCCTCCCTCACACACACACACACACACACACACACACACACACACACACACAGCTTCTTTGAGGTCTCCTTTTTTAATCTTCAGAATTCATGTGGATGTTGCATTCCTTTCTGTAATATTACTGCATTTGTTTTAATATAAAAGTAGTGTCCCAGTGAGTTGACTCAAGGCTTGGCTGGGTTTATCCTGCAGTGGTAGTCCTCCAGCACCTGTAGAGTAGGAATCTGCTGCCTGTCTTCCAAACTGGGATGGCAGGATTTACGCATCCTGGGGGAGTATGGCAGTGTGGTTGGTATAGGGTTGTGCTGTGTGTGCATGTGTAAAGCACAGTTGCGTTGTGGGAAGCTGGAGTTGTGTGTGGCCGTACGTGCTGATGTGAAGGAGGGGGTCACGGTGGTGTGGGGGGTATATCCTGCATGAGGGGACTGTGGTAGGGTCTGTCGGTTATATTTAGTTCAGCAGCAGGGGAGCAGGGCTTCTGAGGAGGAAACCTGACCATCAGTGAGATTTTCACATTTTCTCCACTGGCTGGGCTGGAAGAGATTGCAGGACCCTGGGGGATCACAGGGAAGGGGTTCTCATAGCAGGCTACCACCTGGGACTGTTGATGTGGTTGTGCTATCCAGGCTTGGTTTGCATCCCAGCTCTGTCACTCTTTACACGTAAGACTTTGGTCAAAACCTCTCTGCACCCCTTAGTTTCTTCCTTTATAAAATGGAGGACTTAATATATTTGCCTCGTAGGGTTATTGTAAGGACTAAGTTCCTGGATATAAAATGCTGGCACATAAAATTCTTTAACTGTTGGTGATAAAACTGCTGGTGATAAAACTCTGATGGATGTGATGGAGCCTCTACATGAGGGGGCCCCTGCCTGCCCCAGGAGCCCCTGATCCCCACAGGACCAATGACTTCTCATGAGCTGGGCAAGTGGGAATCTGAGAGCCCCTCATTTAAGTATGTCTGGGGGATCCATTCCTGACCCCAGGCCCCATCATTGTTGCACTCTGAGTGACTCTGTCTCCTGGACAGATGCAGTCTGAAAGGGATGGATGCTGAGTCTCTGGCAAGGCCTGGGATAGAGCATGGGACAGGGAGCCTGGGGTAAAGTGCAGGGTAGCCATGGGGCTTGGACAGAGGCCTCTCTCTCCTGACTAACACTAGAGGGACAGGAAAATGCTGGCCTCTGTGTGTGTGTGTGTGTGTGTGTGTGTGTGTGTGTGTGTTTGGGGACTGGCAGGGGTAGGGATGCCCTCTGCCTGGAATGAGGAAAGTCAAGAAGGGCAAGATCAAGGATGTTTCATCCCTGGCCCATGGCAGACCCTAGGAGCTGGGGGTGGGGGAGGTGGCAAGGTCAAATTTAGGGCAGGTGGGCCTGAGCTCCAGGCTGAGGTGGACCAGGAGACCCATTAAGCTGGGCTTTGCTTGGCGAGGGTGGGGAGAGGACGTTTGCATTGATGGAGCAAAAGAGCCCTTGTTCCTGATGACTTCATTGGGGCAGTTTAGAGAAGGTTCCTGGAGGACTCAGAGGAGGAGGGGACATAAAAGGCAGTGTTGGGAGCTGTGGAAACATATTTAGGGAGGGCACCTAAATATATCCACTGTGGTGGCGGGCTGCTGTGATGGACTGGCAGTGAGGCTTGAGACAGAGCAGAAGCATACCACTGTCCCCACTGTCCCCATGCAGGGAGTGCTTTGGCGCCAGAGGCTCTGCATGCTGCTTTAGGAAGGCTGGAGAACAGAACCCTGCTAGGTAGCAGGAGACCTGGCCCAGCCCTGACTGGCTGGGTGACAAGGCCAGCTCTCTCTTCTCAGCCATCAGGGAGGTGGGACAAAGTGGTGTCAGCATCACTTCTGTCCCTGATTTCCTTTAATCCACAATTCCAGCTATAATTGTTCCTGATTCTACAGCCCTAGCCCTAAGGCTATAATCTCAACTCAAACATTCTAGACATATGTAATCTAAGGTGTAGCTGTAATATTCCCTGATTCCAGCTTAAGTGTTCAAGAATTCTGACCCTGGCTCTGGCAGTCTGACACTATTTTTTTTTTAAGTTGTATTCATTTATTTTGAAAGAGAGAGTAAGAGAACATGTGCGTGAGCAATCAGGGGAGGGGCAGAGAGAGGGAGAGAGAGAGAATCTCAGGCAGGTTCTGCACTGTCAGCCCCAGTACAGGGCTCGAACTCATGAACTGTGAGATCATGACCTGAGCCGAAGCCAAGAGTCAGACGCTTAACTGACTGAGAGGCCCAGGTGCCCCGGCCGGACATTTTAAAGCTTATAAACTACCAGAGAAAATATGCTAGAGGTCACTTCTGCAGAATTGTTTGAGAAGCCCCAGGAAACGTCCCTCCATAGCCAAGCACAGGCACTGGAACTGCTCCTCTGGGGTAAGGGAAGGCTTCTGGTAAAGGCCATATGCTCCCTGGGATGGGTGACAGCGAATCCAGAAGCCCCTCCTCAGCAGGACAGTGGAGGTACTTGGAGCTCATGGTAATCAGGGGGCGAGGATGGCCCAGGAGAGGGAATGGTGGGGATCCAGGGTTGTCATCATTCCCCTTGGGATCCCCTGTGGGATCACTGGGCTCCTGGAGGGGACACAGAGAGGATGAAGGGAGAGAAAAAGAAATGGGGCTGAGGAGACCCCAGAGGCAAACCTCATTGTGTCTTAGGTTGTAGAAAAGACTCTTGCAGTGTTCGCAAGAACAGTGCCATTAATGCACAGCTGGGTGTGAACTTGGCATGGGGTGGGGGGTGGGGGGCTGACAGCCAGTTCCAGCTTCAGCTGAGTGACTTTAGACAAGTCAGTTTCCCTCTCCAGAACTCACTTCGTCATCTGGCAAACTGGCACACAGGACTAAAATACCCTGACCTCTCTCTCCTAACGCTGAGGACGTCAGCACTGTCATGGACTGACTACCTGGACGAGACTCTAATTAGTCCAATAGGTGAGGAAAGAATGAGTAAATGAATGATCAGATGAAGAGGTATGAAAATACAGCACAAGGCACCATGACTGTGATCTCTTCCCTCCCTCCCTGCTAAGCCTCAGTCTCAGCCCACATGTGAGAAATTGGTCTCAGACCGAAGAGAACTGGGGGTCTTGTCCTCTGGAAGAGCCCAGAATTGGCTGAGAGTTTATGAGACTGCTGGGTGTCACCCCTTGCCCTGCAGTGTTTCCACTGACAGCCCTGCCCTGAGTCCCGGTGCTCTCCATGAATATTTCCCCATGACCATCCCTCAGCTCCCAAGCTGATGATTGAAGGAAGGAAGGAACCGTAGCTTCAGGGGCAGTAGCTCTGGAGGCTGGGATGGAGAGCAGGAGCCTCCCAGAGGTTGTGGGAAGAGCAGAGGCCAGAGAGTCCTGGGCCCCCAGGCTGTGTGAAGCAGGGTGAGGATGGGAGTGGCCCACATCTGAGAGGTAGTAGCATGAATGAAGAGGGGACAGGTCGCATGCATTTACCAGTGTCTACACTGTGAAGTATGGTGCCCAGTCTTTATCTATATGCCCTTTTGTCCTCTAGCCACCCTAGCAGAAGCAGAGGGCTCGGGTACATTCTGGGCTTCTTCCTCCATTTCTCCTCTTGCTCACTCCCCCCATTCAGTTATCAAGTCCCATTGAACTTGTCTCCCAAATATCTCTTCAGTGGTCCCTTTTTCTCCATCCCTGTGACTTTGGCTCAACTCAAGAATCCTCACAGCCTCCCCATCGCCAGCCCCATCCTTCCCTCCCTTTTTATTTTGGCTGCCAGGAAGCTGAGTCGCCATCTTAGTCTAGGTTTCTCTACTGTTTTTTCTGCCTTGCTTCTGATAGAAACATGTGGGATATGTGGCTATTGTCTGTGCTGCCTCCAGCCCTTTAGGGACAGGGAGTAAATTCTAAAGCAAACAATAAGTAAAATCTGGTATTTCCTAGATTCTTATGAAGAGGTCCATTGGCTCCTTGGGTATTTCACTTTTTTTTATTGCCTGTCTCATCACATTGACTCCTACCCAGACATAGAGACACTGGTGCTGAATGGGGCAGTGATTTGGTTCAAAGCATTGTGTTCAGACCTGGCTCTGCCACTACTATCTGTATGAATCCTCGGCAAGTTACTTAACCACTCAGTGCCTCATTTCCCCATCTGTAATGTGGGGATAATAATGGTACGTACCTTATAAGGGTGTGTGAGGATTGAATGAGATGTTGTAAGCACTGTGTGTTCCCATATATAGTTATTACCCGAATGGGTCTGTGACATCCTGAAAAGGCCAGGAGGAAGAGGGACTAGATCAGTATGGAATGTTCTATATCAGTGTTTCTCAAATGTCAATATATGCCTGGACACCCTTGGGGATCTGATTCAGTAGGTCAAGGTAGGGCTTCAGGGTGCATTTCTAACAGTCTCAGATGATGCCAATGCTTCTGAGCAAAGTTCATACTTCAGTCTATACCTGGAGGGCTTAGTTCAGGCTGTGGCTGGAGTCCATGGAGGAGATCCAGGCCACAATGGAGGAGCCTGGGACTGGTGCCCCACCTACCCCATCCTGAAGCTCTGAAGAAGCTGGACTCCAAGCTGAGTCTGAGACAAGGACTGAATGCTCTTCGCCACTAGGTCACCAACATTCAGGAGAGCTCAATAAATACAGAATGAGTGAATGGATTAGAAATTTAGTGAAGTGAGGGCTCCAGGGGGTGGCTGGGCTCTCTCTGCCTAGGAATGGCTCTGTCCCCTCTAGAACCCCTCTTTCCCACATTCTGCCCTCTAGACTCCCAAATCCAGAGTGATTTACTAGTCTGAAGCCTCAGTTCAAGCTGGTGACAAACAGGGCTGGGCAGGCTGAGGGCCACACTCCTGAGAGGACCTTTGCCTGCTTTCTCTGAGCATCCTGGCCAGGGCTTGTGTGGGATGGCTGGAGACAGCAGGCCAGACAAACCATCTTGTGTCCTTGGGAGCTGCTTGGCCTCTCTGGGAGGAAGCCGAGGAAGAGCCTGGACATCTAAGGACTCTGCTCTTCCCCTTCTCTCTTTCTTGGTTCTGAAAGTTCTCTGTGTGAAAATTGCTCTGGAGCTGAGCAGTAGCCCTGCATCTGCTGGGCTGCATGTGGGTGCATGTGTGCAAGCTAGGGGTGGTATGCCCCTGAGTGTGGCAGGTGCCTGGGCATATGCATGTACGTGGACCTGTGTGGGTTGTATGGAGATGTGTCGGGGTCTGGGTGTGCTCGGTGTGCACCAGTGAGGGATTGCACCCACAGGCATGTGCTCCTTCTTCCTCTGCTGGTTCTCTGTGGCCCCTCTGCACATTCCTATGATTGGGAAACAGCAGACCCCAGACTCTGGACAAAGTGAGATGCCCAGGCTACAGAGAAGGAGAGCTGAGGTGCAGCCAGACAGACCAACTTCCTCCTTTCAGAGGAGACCACCAGGCATGCCACCTGCAAGCCTCAAGTAGGGTCAGCTCCTTTGATGATCCCAGAGGGACCAGGGCTCTCTGCTTAGATTGGGCTAGGTGGTCTCCTCTTTCAGACAGTGAGTTGAGGGTTGTGTTTCCCTCCTGGCTCCTGGGAGCAGCAAGGAGCCAATGGGCAGTACCCTTGGTTGCCTAGGATGGACAGGACACTGTTCCTGCTGGCCAGTGGCTCATTACAGGCCTTCCCAATTGTGGACTCACATGGGAGGGAATAGCTTTATCTGACAGCTAGAGAAACCAGGGTTCAGGAAGAGGGGAAGGGGTGCCTGGGGGGCTCAGTCAGTTAAGCATCTGCTCTTGATTTCAGCTCAGGTAATAACCTCATGGTTTATGGGATTGAGCCCCGCATCAGGCTGTATGCTGACAGCTTGGGATTCTCTCTCTCCCCTTCTCTCTCTGTCCCTCCCCTGCTCATGCACACACACTCTCTCTCCCTCTCAAAATAAATAAATAAACTTAAAAAAAAAAAAAAAAGGAAGAGGGGAGACTTACCCAGTGGAGTAGCCAGAGCTGTACTGTGAGCCCAGCACAGGGTGAGGAGGGGGACCCTGAGACCCAGCTGGCAGTGACTGCTTAGGGATGGGAACTCTGGAGGTGGGGCTCTAAGGTCAGCTTGGCCAGTTTGTAGAGGACATATGAGGTTAAAAGGTAAGATACGTGGCTATTGTACATGGACTGAGGGGTTCCTGCTAGTGATTGAGGGCAGGAGGTGACTGTGGAGGGGTCAGTACCCACGCGCAGCAGAGGGTCTGAGGACCACCCCCCCCCCCCCAAGCCCCGGGAGGTGGGCCTTTGGCCTTGAGCACACGCCTACTATGAGGAGCCTACACCCAGGGCTGAGCTGGGAGGGCCTGGACCTGAGTTAATCCTCTAAGCCTTCTTCCTCCTCTTGTGTAACTGCTTTTGTCCATGGGGAAAATCAAGAGCCTGCAGTGACCAGGAACCCCATAAATCTCCTGTGGTATCTGGGCCTGCCTGGGATTGTGGCAAAGATTTACAAGCCTGGGAAAACACGGCCTGTGAACTGGGGGTTTATAGGCACCCCAGGAGTGGACACACATGTGCATGTGCATGCATCACATGCAGAGACACAGGCAACATGCGTGTGAACAAACGTACTCCAGGGCCACATACATATGCCATATACACACAGGTGCAGTTCTGAATATGTGTGCCCATGTGAATACATTGTACATCTTCCAGGTCAGACCCACACATGACTGACACCCCCAGCCCCTTGCAGACATGGGTGTACCTGACATTTATCTAGTTACATCCTCTCCCAGCCGGGAGGCCTGAGGTAGGGGGTGGGTGGTCCTTACAGTTACTTCAAGCCTACACCTTCTCCTTCCAGAATAAGCTTTCCCAGGCCTCCTGGCCTTGTCCCTTTCCATGCCTTCCTCCTCCTCTTATCACAAGGACAGAGGAGAGGCTTTTCCTGGTAGCTGTCAGTCTGCTGGTTGGGAGCAGAGGTGGTTTTGTCTTTTCTGAATTTCCACTTAGTTCCCATCAAGCATCAAGGGCTGCTCTGGGGGCTACCCCAGGGCCCCACAAGCCTGAGGAGGCTGTTTTTCAGACAAGTAGGGATGGGTGTTAGGCATATAACATCCCCTGTCACATGGGTAGCGCCTAAAAGTTTACGGACTGCCTTCTTGCCATGTCTAGCTCGTTCTTTTTTTTTTTTTGTAAATTTTATTTTTTTAATTTACATCCAAATTAGCATATAATGCAACAATGATTTCAGGAGTAGCTTCCTTAGTGCCCCTTACCCATTTAGCCCATCCCCCCCCCACAACCCCTCCAGTAACCCTGTGTTTGTCCTCCATATTTAAGAGTCTCTTATGTTTTGTCCCCCTCCCTGTTTTTATATGATTTTTGCTTCCCTTCCCTTATGTTCATCTGTTCTGTGTCTTAAAGTCCTCATATGAGTGAAGTCATCTGATATTTGTCTTTCTCTGACTAATTTCACTTAACATAATACCCTCTAGTTCCATCCACATAGTTGCAAATGGCAAGATTTCATTCTTTTTGATTGCCAAGTAATACTCCATTGTATATATATATACCACATCTTCTTTATCCATTCATCCATCGATGGACATTTGGGCTCTTTCCATACTTTGGCTATTGTTGATAGCTCTGTTATAAACATGGGGGTGCATGTGCCCCTTCGAAACAGCACACCTGTATCCCTTGGATAAGTACCTAGTAGTGTAATTGCTGGGTCATAGGGTAGTTCTATTTTTAATTTTTTGAGGAACCTCCATACTGTTTTCCAGAGTGGCTGCAGCAGTTTGCATTCCCACCAGCAGTGCAAAAGATCCTCTGTGTCTGCATCCTCGCCAAAATCTGTTGTTGCCTGAGTTGTTAGTGTTAGCCATTCTGACAGGTGTGAGGTGGTATCTCACTGTGGTTTTGATTTGTATTTCCCTGATGATGAGTGATGTGGAGCATTTTTCATGTGTCAGTTGGCCCTCTGGATGTCTTCTCTGGAGAAGTGTTTAGTCATGTCTTTTGCCCATTTCTTCACTGGATTATTTGTTTTTTGGGTGTTGAGTTTGAGAAGTTCTTTATAGATTTTGGATACTAACCCTTTATCTGATATGTCATTTGCAAATGTCTTCTCCCATTCTGTTGGTTGCCTTTTAGTTTTGCTGATTGTTTCCTTCACTGTGCAAAAGCTTTTTATTTTGATGAGGTCGCAATAGTTCATTTTTGCTTTTATTTCCCTTGCCTTCGGAGACGTGTTGAGTAAGAAGTTGCTGCGGCCAAGGTCAAAGAGGTTTTTGCCTGCTTTCTCCTTGGGGATTTTGATGGCTTCCTGTCTTACATTTAGGTCCTTCATCCATTTTGAGTTTATTTTTGTGGATGGTGTAAGAAAGTGGTTCAGGTTCATTCTTCTGCATGTCGCTGTCCAGTTTTCCCAGCACCACTTGGTGAAGAGACTGTCTTTATTCCACTGGATATTCTTTCCTGCTTTGTCAAAGATTAGTTGGCCATACGTTTGTGGGTCCATTTCTGGGTTCTCTATTCTGTTCCATTGGTCTGAGTGTCTGTTTTTGTGCCATCTAGCTCATTCTTTATGACAGCCGGCGATAAAGGTGACTTCATTTCCTCCACTTGATAGATTAAGAAATGGAAACTCACAAAGAGAAAGACACCTCAGGACCTGCCTGAGGTCACACAGCAAGATAAGGCAGAATTTACTAAAACACTGGGAAGGAGTTGTTTCAGCCTCCTGGGGCTTAGAGAACAAGATTTTGGCTGTCCAAGCTGGGAGGATGAGGTGGGCCCAATGGAGGAGCACCTCACGCTCCTTTACCAGGAGTTGGCTGAGGGCATAGACTGCCCCTCACAGACCAGCATTCTGCCGTGAGGCTCAGCCCTGTGTCCACCCTTGTGGACGTGCCAGAGGAGAAGGCAGGAGGGGAAACAAGGACATCTTTGCTTTGCTGTGTAATCCAAGCAAGCCCCTGCCTGTCTCTGGGTCCTAGTGCCCTCTCAACAATGGGATACGAGAGTTGATTAGAGGATTTGGAAGGCTTCCCCACAGCCACAAGTGGAAGACAGGCTCAGGATGCTTCATGCCAAAGCCCTGGTGGTCCTGAGTTGAGGCCTGTACACGGGAGCCCTGGCCTGCTTCTGAGATCCCCTGAGTCAGGGCCTGGCACAGACTGGGGACTCAGGGCTTGAGGTCTCCTCTGGGCTGGGGAGGAGGTGGTGATGTGAGAAGAGCACCCAGCGACTCCAGATGATATCTGCCCAGCTTGGCTGGGGTTGCAGCCCCCTGGCTCTCTGCCCCTACTCTTCCATGTGTTTCTCCACAGGTCACTACCTGACCTGCTGTGTATTTACTAAACTCATTAAGCAAAATAAACTGGTCCCTCTGCTAGAATGTAAATGGTATGAGGGCAAGGACTTTGTTTTGTGCGCTCAAGTGCCTCGGACATTACCTGCACAGAGCAGGTGCCCATAAGTACTTCTTAAAAAAAAAAATCTTTTAATTTTTAAAAAATGTTTATTTTTGAGAGAGAGGCAGAGTGTGAGCAGGGGAGGAGCAGACAGAGAGGGAGACACAGAATCTGAAACAGGCTTCAGGTTCTGAGCTGTCAGCACAGAGCCCAACACGGGGCTCAAACCCACAAACCGTGAGATCATGACCTGAGCCGAAGTCAGACACTCAACCGACTGAGCCACCCAGGTGCCCCATGAGGAGGACCAATCTTATGGAGGGGCAGGAACTGTCCCAGGCCACCATTGGCCCAAAGCACAGTCACCCTTTCTGCCTTCTCATCAAGCCCAAGCTCAAGGGTGGATCAGAGCTGGGGAAAGGATGGTGGCCCAGGCTCAGCCTTTTTTCCCCTCAAATCACACTCAAGCTGAGGAGTCATCCTCAGCCCTGAGGGGGAGTAGGTAGCATCTGGAGTCCGAGCTGCGAGCTGCGGAGAGCAGAGCTGTTAACCTCAGGGTCTCAGCCTCTCTTAATGGATCTTCCAGGGCCTGCTAAGAAAACCAGGTTGATTGTTCCCTCTGGCAGCAAGGAGCAGGGCCAGCTCTCTCCAGACCTTTCAGAGAAAGATCAGGAGAGGGCTGAGGGGTAGGGTGGAGAGGAGGAGGAGATTAATGGTTACTGAGGAGTGCCTCCCTGTGCCAAGCCCTGTCCTTAAATGTTATCTCATGCAATCTTCCCAACAGCCCTCAGGGGTAAATGGGTGGTACCCATTCTGAACGTCAGCACACTCAGAAGGTGAAGTAACTGTTCACAACTAGGTAGTGGCTGAATGAGCTTGCGTGTTCTTGGGATTCGCCCTGCCCTTTGCCAGCTCTGTGCTGCGGCAAGTTACTTCCCCTCCTTGATTTCTTGGTTTCTTGCTACCTCCTGGGGCTTCTGTGAAACATGCACGTGACAGTTTGTGGCACAGGAACTGGCTAGCTATAAGGGTTGCTCTGGAGTTAGAATTTGCTCCAACGCCTCACAGACCACCGTGAAGCTCACTGACTCCTGGGTGAGTGTTCTGGGTCAGGGCCCTGAGGGTGCCCGAGCCCCCACCTTCTCTCAGAGCTTCATACACAGCCCACCTTGCAGGCACTGTGGCTCCTCACAGGCTGGAGTGGGAGCCAGAGAAGCCTTGAGGGTCCTCCTTCTTTCCTTGGCCTGGTTGTGCCTAGAGCCTCCAGGCCGCACAGCGTGCAGGGCAGAGGAGATGGAGACGTGGGGACTGAGAGGGACCTCGGTGGAGGGGTGGAAGAGTGAAGACAGAACTGGGAGCCATGTAGGTCTGGGTTTGAGTCCCGAGTGGCACAGGACACGTTCCCTCTCTGGGCCTAAATTCTTACTCTGTAGAATGGGGATCATGATGATCTCTTCCTGAGTATTTGAAAACTGTTAAGTGTTATATGCTAGTGAGGGCCCTCCAGGGAGAAGGCTGGGCTCTGCCCTCAGAGCCCTCCGGAGCATATGGTGGGGAGAGGCTAAGAAGGATTAGGTGACCAGATCCACATAGAAGGCCCTTGGCAGACTCTTGCCTGTGCCATCCCAGCTAAATCACAAGACAACCTGGAGCTGACCCCATGTGACTGGTGGGGAAAGTGAGTTCTTGAGTCCAAGTGTGCCTTGCTGAAGGAGAGTGAAGCGGGGTGAACGAGTGTATCTGGGGAAGCTGGGTGAAAACTTTCCTGGGGTTTCTGTTGCCATTCAACACCCACTGACACCTCCAGGGGGGAAGACACTGAGGCAGCACAGCCCTCGGAGGGTCCCTGGCCTCCTGAAGATGTCTGGGATTCACGTATCTTGCCTGCTCTGGAAAGAGACCCAAGCCAATTCAGGACACTCTCTCCACCCCTTGGTATAAAATGAGATGGTAAATGAGAAGGCTGTTGGCAAACTACAAAGTGCCGTGCCTCTGAGGACGCATCTGTATGTGTGTGCAAGCCCTTGGGTGTGTATGCACAAGTGAGAATGTGCAGCTTGTGAGTGTGTGTG
The DNA here is from genome assembly GCF_018350155.1 of Leopardus geoffroyi. Taxonomy (NCBI): domain Eukaryota; kingdom Metazoa; phylum Chordata; class Mammalia; order Carnivora; family Felidae; genus Leopardus; species Leopardus geoffroyi. The sequence continues at coordinate 58,536,171 of NC_059329.1, read as the reverse complement.
CACATGTGTGCAACGTGTGTGCCTGTACATGTTCCCTGGCCTGGCTGGGTGGGGCAACTCCATGCTGCCTAAGGCTCCCTGTTTGCCTAGGGCTTTTCTCCTCTAAACTTCTTACGATCTTTTTTTGTGTTTCCTCACTGTTTCTTAGTTTACCAGAAAGGGAGCAGGCCGCGGTCCAGAAACCTAGCAATTGTTTCTGAGCCTGCTGACTCTTCTTCCCTCCTGGCCGCCCTCGCCTCATCCTGTGTCTGTCCCTGGAGGCCTCGCTGTCTGGTGCTCCCAGCATGGCCTGGTCTGCAGGGCTGGCACCTTGCCTGGCTCCTCTGTGTGGCTCACCTGCTACCCACTTTTCCTTCTAAGACTCTGTCCACATCATTGTCCCAATGACCCTTCACGACATTCCCGCACCCTCCAGAGGTGCTCTTATTATTCCCATTTTGCAGGCAAGGAAATGAAGACTTGGTGAGGAAAAATGGCTTTTCCAGAGTTACTCAGCCAATTAGTGGCATTTCTGGGGTTTCAACTCCTACCTAACTCCAGAAGCTTTATTCTTAACTATTGTGACCCACCTAGTGGGGATGGCTGGATGGATAAATGAATGAAAGAACAAATGAATAGATCACTCGGTCAACATTGAGCTGAAAGAGAAAGTTAAGTGATAATAACAATGGCTACCATTTATTGAGCACCTACTATGTGCTAGGTGCTTCGGTCACTTAGATTGAGCTAACAAATGCAGCCAAGATTATTGTTATCCCCATTTTGCGGTCGAGGAGGCTGAGGTTCAGAGAAGTTCAAGTGTGGGACCTGGGATTCTAATTTGTCCTCCCTGGAGGAGGGATGAGTTGGCAGAGGCTGGTGAACGGTGCTCACTGTAGCAGCGACCAGGCAAGACTCTCAGGAAGCTGTGTCTCCTGAGTCCTCCCCAATGACACTCTACCCCACCCCTCTGGTCCTGGGGCCATTTCCGCATTTGTCTCTAAAATGGGTTTCTATTTCAGTTTGGGGTGGGTACAGCTCTGACTCTTCCTCTCTGACTGTTGGCATGTCTAGTAAAGGCCAGAAACCTGGCCTGGGCATACAGAGATATCCTCTTATTCCCCCTTCCCTAGAGCTGGCCCAGTCACTAACGACTCCTGTGGGAGGGCAGGCCAATGCAAGATGCAGCTATGGGTTTGTGAAGATGGCCTAGGCTAGGTCTGCAGCATCTGTGCCCAGCCCCGTGCTGGATGCCAGGGACCCTGGAGCGAGCGGATCCAGCCTTCTGCTTAGCCAGCTTGGGATGAAAGCTGAGGCCTGGGTGGGCTAAGTCTGTGGTAGTAGGGGCAGAGCCTGGCATCCTGACTCCCCACGCAGGACTGGTTTTGGGGGCTCGGGACAGAGTGAGGGCTGTGCTGTGGCCCCAAGAGAGAGCTGACCTGTGGTGTCTAGGAGGTAGATCTCAGCTCAAAGGGATGACATTGTCTCTGTCAAGCCAGTGGGTTGAGAACCAGCCATTCAGGTCAGTGAAGTTTCCTGAGCACCTCCTACTGGGGGGCAGAGGTTGGGGGGAGGAACACTCTGTACAGGGAAAAAGAAACCAGATGTTGAAATCAGAGCTGGGTTTGAATGCCGGCACCAGCATTTGCTGGCTGTGTCATCTCAGATGAGTTATTTAACTTCTTGGAATTTCAGTTTCCCCATTTGTGAAATGGGATGATAGAGCATACCTGACCGACTCATGGAGTGACAAATAAGATAATGCGCATAACATTACTGTACGTCCTCAACAAGTTTCAGTTCACTTCCTTCTTCACACTGGAGAGCCCTTCATCCGAAGGAGGAGATACTCCTTTAGGCTGCAGCTAGTCTGATGGTTGAGTGAGAGACAAAACTTGAAAGATGTTAGGATGAACCCTACAGATTTGCCAGCATTTGACGTGATGGGACACAGCCTCATTTCTCATGTCACAAAGGGGATATAGAGACTCAGAGGGGCCAATGTGTGAGGTAACCTGAAATGCCTCTGTGATAAAAAGTTCCTGGAATAAAGCACATGATAGGTTAAAATCCAGCAGCCCCCATCCTGGGTCTCAGAAACCTCCCTGTCAGACTCCCAGCCTTAGTGAGATTCATTGAGGACTCACTTTGTGCCAGGCCTACACCACAGCTTTATTGTAGATCTATCTTTACAGTAACAACAACTATGAAAGGTGAATACTGTAACTTAAGTTTAGTAAGTGGGGAAACTGAGACTCAGAGTGTTGTCAAACTTGTTCAAGGTCATACAGCTAATAGTCAAATTGGGGCCAGTCTAGCCCTGAAGGCTATGACTCTCCTACTCCATGGGGGTACTTGTCCTACAAAAGATGTCAGGCCTCCAGTCGGAAATACATAAAATAAAATGGTAAAAGGTGAACAACAACATAGAAAAGGAGTAGTTAGGGAAATATAAATCAAAATCACAATATAATACCACCTTACACCCTTTAGGATGGCTATCCTGGAAAAGACAGACGATAGCAAGCGTTGGGGAGGATGTGGGGAGATTGGAACTCTCATACATTGCTGGTGGCAATGTGAAATGGTGCGGCCATTTTGGAAAACAGTTTGGCAATTTCTCAAAAATTTAAGCATAGAGTTACTATAAGACCCAACAATTCCTCTCTTAGGTATATATCCAAGAAAATTGAAAACGTGTATCTATGCAAAAACTTATACAGAAATGTTCATAGCTGTGTTATTCATAATAGCCAAAAAAGCAGAAACAACCCAAATGTTTGTCAATTGATGAATGGATAAACAAAACATGTAGGGTATCCCTACAACGGAATATTACTCGCCTGTAAAAAATGAAATTCTGATCCATGCTACAACATGTATGAACCTTAAAGACATTATGCTAAGTGAAATAAGCCAGAAACAAAATGGTACGTATTCTATGATCCCGTTTACATGAAGTATCTAGAATGGGCAAATCCATAAATACTGAAAATAAGTAAGTAATTTCCACAAGATGGAGGGGGAGGAATGGAAAGCAAGTGCTAATGGGTACAAGATTTCTTTTATGGTAAGGAAAATGCTCTGAAATTAGATAGTAGAGATCGTTGTACAATCTCATGAATATACTAAAAGCCACTGAACTGTACAGTTTAAAAGGGTGAATTTTACGGTAGGTAGATTATATATTAATTTTTTGGAAAACAGAAGCAGGAACCTACAAGTTGCACAGAAGGTTGAGACCAATGTTGATGCTAAGATAGAAGCACAGGGAAATTCAACCCTGAGCTTTCTGGGTGCTGGAACAAGAAAGGAGAAGCAGCCTCCCAGAAGAAGAAAGTGCCAGTTCCTTAGGAAAACCAACTCTTGGGGCGCCTGGGTGGCTCAGTTGGTTAAACCTCTGACTCTTGATTTCAGCTCAGGTTGTGATCTCAGGGTTCATGAGTTCGAGCCCCACGTCAGGGTCTGTGCTGACATTGTGGAACCTGCTTAGGATTCTCTCTCTCTCTCTCTCTCTCTCCCTCTCTCTCTCTCTCTCTCTGCCCCTCCCCTGCTCACTCTCTCTCTCAAAAAATAAATAAAATCCGGAAAAAAAAAGAAAGAAAACCAACTCTTCCAAGGTTTCACTCTATGGCAAGATTCCTACAAGCCTGAGTTGGCTGACTATCATAATAAATTGTCAAGAACACAAATGTCCTATATCTCCCACCTGAGATTCTGATGCAGGTAGTAAGTATCAAGAACCATGAAGGGCTTGTGAGTTTACCACGCATCGAAGCTAACAAGTTAGCCTACTACATTTTAATGGATGTTGGCAGAAGACCTAAGACTCCTGGTTCTAGACAAAGAACTTTGTTCCTCGGAGAATATCAGTATCAGCACCAGTTTGTCAAGCCCCAGTTGCCACAAGGCACTAGAAAGAAGGCCAAATAACACCTGCACACACGGTGAGTTCCATTACAAGAAAGGAGCCTAGACCAGAGGCAACTTGAATCTTTCATAATGGGCAGTCAGCCTGCCTGACCTTTGTCCCAGAGGAAGGCATCACCAAACGTGTAGGTTTTTCCCCTCATGATGCCAACCAATTCTGACACCAACTCTGAGGATTAGCACTTAGGTGAAGGGTTCAGTCCCACAGGACAAGACTGCCCCCCACCCCCCGCCATTCAGATGCCAGTCACAAGTCCTGGACCTCCCATGCTTCTGATTGACTGTCTAGAACTCAGGAGTTCCTATGACTCCCTTCTCAGGTTTGATAATTTGCTAGAACGGCTCACATAACTCAAGAAAACACTTTATTTAACTATTACCAGATTATTATAAAGGATACAACTCAGGAACAGCCAAATGGAAGAGCTGCATAGGGTGAGGTATGACGTAAGTGGCACCATCTTCCCAGACTTTGTTTTTGTTTCTAATTTTTTAAACGTTTTTAATTTATTTTTGAGAGACAGAGTACATGTCGGGGAGGGCCAGAGAGAGAGGGAGACCCAGAATCCAAAGCAGGCTCCAGGCTCTGAGCCATCAGCACAGAGCCTGATGCAGGGCTCAAACTCATGAACTGTAAAATCATGACCTGAGCTGAAGTCAGATGTTTAACTGACTGAGCCACCCAGGCACCCTTCACCAGCACTTTGATGTCTTCACCAAACTTGGAAGCTCTCCAAGTTTTGGAGTTTTTTTTTTTTTAGGGGGGACATCATTACATAGGCATGATTGCTTACATTATTTTGGTCATTGGCAATTGAACCCAACCTCCAGCCCCTCTTCTTTCCCTGGAGGTTAGGGAGCAGGACTGAAAGTTCCAAGCTTCTAATCAAGGTTTGTTCTTTCTGGCAACTAGCCCCCATCCTGAAATCATTCAGGGGCCTGCCAAGAGTCAATCATTAGAACAAAAGATGCTCCTATTACTCAGGAAATTCCAAGGAATGTAGGAGCTTTGTGTCAGGAATCAGGGGCAAAGACAAAAAATATGTTTCTTACACCACACATAAAAGTTACCGTTTTAACCCTTTTTGAATGTATAGTTCAGTGGCATTAAATACATTTACAGCATTGTGTAATCCTCACTACTGTCCATCTCCAGAACTTTTTCTCATTCCAAACTGAAGCCCCCTACCCACTAAATAATAACTCCCCATTTCTCCCTCCCCCAGCCCCAAGTAACCGCTATTCTACTTTCTGTCTCTATGAACGTAACTATTTTAGGTACCTCTCATAGGTGGACTCATACAGTATTTGTCCTTTTGTATCTGGCTTATTTTGCTCAGCATAATGTTTTCAAGGTTCATCCACGTTATAACATGTATCAGAATCTCCTTTTTTAAGGCTGAATAGTATTCTGTGGTATGGATAGACCACTGTCTGTTTATCCATTCTTACATTGACGAACATTTAGGTTGTTTCTACCTTTGACTGTTGTGAATAATGCTGCTATAAACATTGGTGTATAAATAATCTGTTTGAGTCTGTTTAAAAGTACGTTTCAATTTTTACCTAGGGGTAAAATTGTTGGATCTTACGGCAATTCAATGGGCTTTTTTTGTTTTTTAATTGCACCATTTTACATTGCCGCCAGCAATGCACAAGGGCTCCAATATCTCCATATCCACACCAGCACGTGCTATTTCCTGGTTTTGGATAATAGCCATCCTAATGAGTGTGAGGTGAGGCGATTCTCCTTAATGATTAGTGATTTCAGCATCTTTTCATGTACTTGTTGGCCATTTGTATATCTTCTTAGGAGAAATGTCTATTCAAGTCTTTTGCCATTTTTGGAATTAGGTTGTCATGTTGTTGTTATTGCTCTTGAGTTGTGGAAGTTCTTTGTGTATTTTGGATATTAGTCCTTTATCAGATAAATGATTTGCAAATCTTTTCTCCCATTCTATGGGCTGCCTTTTCACTCTGTTGATAGTGTCCTTTGATGCACAGAAGTTTTAAATTTCGATGAAATTCAGTTTATCTATTCTTTTCTTTTGTTGCCTGTTCTTTTGGTGTCATATGGGTCAGAGAGGCTTTGATTGCAAGTGACAAATGTAAGTAGTTTAAGCAAGAAAAGAATTAGTTAATGTAAAGAAAAAGTTGAAGGTAGACCTAGACCAGGCGTGGCTAAATCTACCAGTGCCGTCATGTCATCAGCGCTCTCTTTTTATATCCTTTCTCCTGACTTTCTACTTGCTTCCTACATTCTCACCCACGTTCTTTCTAGAAGCACCAGGCTTCCATGGCCCTTACAACTAATAATCCTAGAGGAAAAGGGAGAAAACCTTTCATGCTGGTTCCACCAAAATTCCTGGAACAAACTTTAATTGGTTTCCTCTAAACCAATCACTGGTAAGGGGTCTGTATGGATGCTCTAGCTGATCGGCTCAGGGCCAGGCACCCACTTTGAATGGACAAGATTACCATGCAGTGAGGGAGGGAGCTCCCCATGGCAAGAGACGCTTGACAGGCAAGCGTTCCTCCCCAGAAGAGTTCTGGGAAGCTGATGGGCAGCTGTGGTTAGGAGGCTGTGCTTAAAAGGGCATCCCTGGCCTCAGACTTCCCATGGGAACCAGTGGGAGAATTAGAAGGAATCCTTTTAGTTGGTCCCTGAAGACTTCCTTCCCCAGAAGGAGACAGCACTTATGGGGCCCTGTGACTAGTGTGAGGGTGAGCCCAGGCAAGTTGGGTCCCAAGAAGGTTGGGCAGAGAGCGGAGGAGCTAAATTCCCCTGCCGCCTGAGAACCTCCCTATCCCAGTCCTTCTGTATTGTAGGAGCTTAGAATGTGTGCTTCTGGAGCCACACTGCCTGGGTTCCTAGCCCAGTAGCTGTTCTTTCTACTTGTGCTACCTTAGGTAAGTTAGCTAACTGACATCTCTGTGCCTTAGTTTTCCCACTTGAGGTATTAAATGGAGATAATACCAGTCCTACCTCCCAGAGCCATTGTGAGGATTGGAGTGTTGTACCTCTGGCCCACAGTAAGTGTTCAGTAATTGTATTATTAGTAGCATTAGTTTGGGCCTCTTTTCCAACCACATTTGCTGGTATATTGGCAGCTCCGGCTGTGTTCTTCAACACGCCTTACCCAGCCTCAGCCCTTACTCTTCCCTCTGCCAGAGATGCCTGTGCCTCCATGTGCACTTGGCCTTTCCATTGCTGCCTCCCCCACTGAGCCTCCCCTCCCTGCAGACCATCCCTCCCCGCCTGGGCTCCTGCAGGACTCTGGTGCACTGATGCCTGCCTCGGATTACGGGTCTTCGGGTCCCTTGTCTACACTGAGCTCCTGAGGGCAGGACATGGATCTCCCCTGTCATTGAGCTAACAGTGGGAGTGTGCCAGCTGCAGAGATGAAGAAAGGGCCATCCAGCGGCAGAAGGAACACCGAGTGGGGACTAAAGGCATGGCTGGTTCCAGGAACTGAATGTAGCTCCTGGCCTTGCAGGTGGTGTACAAGGGACAGGGGTGAGTGCTGAGAACAGAGATGTCAGCAGGGCCCTGGTTTGCCTTTATCCTCAGTCCCCAGGGTGCTGTAAAATGCTCAGGCAAGGGAGTGATGAGGTCAGACTTTTGCCAAACAGAGATCCCTCTGGCTGCAAAAAGAAGATGGACTGGCTGGGGAGATGGAAGACAGAGCTTTGGGTGGATGTGGTCTAGGCTGTGGCAGGGACCACAGGATGAGACAAGGGCACAGTTTGACAGATGTAAGTATGGAACACAAACAGGGCTCGGTGATTGATTTCAAGTGGGGCCTCAGTTTTCCCACTAGGGGAGTGGCAATGGGCGCACGCGGCCCCACTGGTCTCTCTGGGTGAGACTGGAGGATGGCAGGCACCTGACACTGCACACCCGTGCAGCCCCCTATCCTCCCCCCGGTCCACCCCCTTCCCTGGGGAGGGTCTAGGTCAAGCACAAGCCCAGACACTCAGGAGGCTTGGTTACGTCAACAGGCTCCAGGGACTGGAGCCAGGCCTCTTCACCAACCCCACGCTGGGAGAGCTGGTGGGGCTGAGGACAGGGGCCTGGCCTGGCTGAGCTGTGCTGATGAGATCATCTGACTCCCTTGGGCAGGGTGGGGTCTGGCCCAGAGAAGGGACCAGCCGAGGCCCACGGTTCCCTGGAGCAGACGGTACGTGGTTTCTTCCTGTTTTGTCCTCCTCAGCTGTGCCTTGCAGAGACACAGGCTGGTGTGGAAGCGGAGTGTGCCCTGGGAGCAGTGCCGCCCACAAAGGCCAGGCCAGGGCCGGAAGCTTGTGCTGTAGGAGCTCTACCCCTCACCAGCCGAGTCTCCTCAAGAATAATGAATTCACGGGGCGCCTGGGTGGCTCAGTCGGTTAAGTGTCCAACTCTTGATCTCTGCTCAGGTCATGATCTCATGGTTCATGAATTCGAGCCCCACGTCAGGCTGTGCACTGCCAGTGCAGAGCCTCCTTGGGATCCTCTCTTCCCCTCTCTCTGCCCCTCCCCTGCTTGTGCTCTTTCTCGCTCTCGCTCTCAAAATAAATAAATAAACTTAAAGAAAAAAAAAAAAAAAGAATCAGGAATCCAGCTGCCCAGTGACAGGGCCAGGGCTAGGACCCAGCTATTCCATCTCCCACACCTGACACCCGCCTCAAGGTCCAGAGAGCTGTGTTTATCGCAGGAGCCGAATGCCTCTCTTCTCTGGGTCTCAATTTCCTCAGCTGAAAAATAGGTGTGAGGGAGAAGAGAGAACTCAGGAAGCTCTGAGGGCTCCCCTCCTCAGTTGGAGAGGAGAGGGCCTACATGGGCCTGGCAGGTGGAGCCAATTATCCTTCTGGACTCTTCATCTACAAGAGCCACATCCTTGCTTCCCCAGGAGAGGAGTCAGACCGAAGCAGCAGCCTTGGGAAGAGGGTACAGGGGCACAAGGCCCCCGTGGACTCACTCAAGGACTGTAGGCCATCCTCTTGTCTGCTCTAGGGCTCAGATTCCTGGCTGTGACCTGAGGACTGGACCAGGGCATCACTGACAAACTGCCCGCTTTCCAATCTGTCTTTCTAGTACTCTGGCTGTCAGGGCTTGTGGAGGGCTATGTAGAAGAGGGGCAGAAGGCTGCAGTGAGCCTAGCATTCAAGGCCCCTGATTTGGCCCTACCACACTAGCCCTGGAGCCAAGGCCCCACTTTGTGCCCTACTGTCTCTGACTTGGACTCTCACCGCATCCAGTCCATCCTCCATCCAGCAGCACGAGGGACCTCCTAAATCTCAAATTTGATCACACCTCTACCCTGCTTTATAAACCACTGAGGGCTCCTTGGCTGGCACCCACTGTACAAAGGCCAAATTTGTAGCCTCACGTTTGAGAACTGTTGATACCTGCCTCTGATGGCCTCCCAGCCTCACCTCCTGCAAACACAAACGTTTGCAGGTACCCTGTGCCCTCATATCTCCAGCAGGCCTCTCTGCCAGAAACACCCTCCCCTTCCTTGTCCACATTCCAACAAAGAATCACCTCCTCCAGGGATCCTTCCTTGATACCTTAGGCAGGCATAAGGGCCTCCTCTGTCTTCCTGGAGACCCCTTCATCTGTCTTTTCCACCAGCTGGGCCTCCTCAAGGATAGGGACCAGAGCCCAGTGAAGTCCCTGTACATTGTAAGGCTTCCTGAAAACGCATGTCAAAAGAGTGAATGAATGAAAGAATGAATGAATGAATAAGCAAAGGCTGCAAGGGAGGCCGTTTCTCAGCTGGTCTGTGATAACATTATAAGTAATAAAAATAAAGCCCCACTGAGTGAATACCCACTTGCTCCAGATACTGGGCTGGTTGTTCTAGATCCGTTGTTGAGCCCCAACAATGCTGTGAGGTGGGTGCTATTGTCTCTACCTTATAATTAAAGACACTGAAGCTCAGAGAGGTGAAATCACTGCTTGGGAGCTGTAGAGCCAGGACAGAAACCAGGCCTGCAAAGTGCCAAGCTTTGCAGAGGGAGTGGTGATGTGTGGCACAGGGGTGCAGATGCCAGGAACGGGCAGTTGGATTTCACTTACACTGGGGGGTGGATAGGTTGAGGGGGGGGGGCGTGTATGGGACCATATGGGAGAACTGGAATTAACCAGGTTTGAAGAAATCCGGGTTTTCCAGGGACCTCTGAGCAGAGACCTGTTCCAGAGTGGATCCTCGGATATCCTATGACCAGGCGTGTCACTGGGGTAGCTTGGAGAGCTTTTGCCTGCCACCCTCGCCTGCTCCATTATCAACAGCCCCTACTACTCTGTGATGTTTCCGCAAACCCATGTTGTGAGTGCTGCGAAGTGTCAGTTCCCTCATTTACCCCCCACCGGAATCCCCCAGCTGCCACCTAAACAGATGCTCTGGAGGTGCCACTTCCCACCCTGGACCCCACCCCAGATTCCCAGCAGAATCCGGGCCTATTCCTGGAAGCCACAGAAACCGCTCCCTCCCCACCCCCCTGCCCCCAGCCCTGCACCAGGGGTCGGGGAGTGTCAAACTGAAATGACCTCACAGCGACCTGTTTTTTCCCCAGGGCCTGTCATGTCAAGGTCACCTCTGAGATTTCCTTGGGATAGAGATCAAACGGTCACTGGTGCCCGTGGTCCCATCTCACCAGCCTCACCTAGAAAGATAGGGTGCCCACCACCCTTCCCTGAGCTGGCCCCAAGGCTCCCTGCTCTGGTCTGCCCTGCCCTGGGCAGACTATAGGGCTGTGAGAAATGAGGGCAGACTGGGAGGATGGGAGGCAGAGGACTCTTGGACGGGCTGGACTGTGAAGGAGGAAGCACAGCTGGAGGACCAGAGGATGGGGAGTGTTGTGGGCTGAGCGGAAGCTTTGGGCAGAGGGTGGGATCTGCACTGCAGGAGGCCGCCTGGGGTCCAGGGGGAAAGGGGAGACCCAGGAACAGATTCAAGGCTCTTTACGTGGCCAGGAAGTTGAAGGAGGCCCCTCTGAAAGGGTACACTTTGCTTTGAAGGAGGAGTTGAGGGCTGTTGGAGTGGAGGATAGGACTGACAAGAAAGATGGGGCAGAGGCTTGGAGGAGATGGGAGAGGGACCGCTTCAAGACAGGCAGAAGTTTGGGGACTCAGCCAAGTGGGGTGGTGACCCAGTTGGTGGGGGTCTCAGGGCCCTCAGGGCTCTCTGCTGAGTCACGTCCTCAACCCCACAGGGCAGGACTAAGTGGTCTGTTGGTGCCAAGAACAAGGGATACAAATGGACTGGTTGTGTTCACAGGAGCCCCAGGTCTTGCACTAGAGCTCCAGGCTGGCAAGGGAAAGGAGAGGGGCTAGGAAGATGCTAGCCCAGCGTTCTGGAGGCCTTCATATTAGAGGCCCCAGTGCCAAGGGAGAGATGGTTGCAGACTGAGAGGCTCTGGGAGGACAGCAGGATGGAACAGGGCCAGTGTGGGAGTGGTGGGGAAAGTACCAGGGAAGACCTCACACGGGGCAGGAGGAAGAGACAGGCAGCCCAGCACCACCAGGCCATGTCCCGTTCACCCTTCTCAGCTGGGACTATTCGCAGCCTGATTCTCATATACACAGCCAGATAGAGGCGGCCCAATGGGTGGCTTTGAAGTCTCTATCAGCCTCTAATCTCCAGTAAACATACTCTGAGTACAAACTGTAGTTTGCAATACAAGCATAATGTCAAGCCTAGTTCCATATGCCCCCAATCAGATTTCCACCCCAAGTCCTCTCTGTGTAGGTATTCTTGAGTCACCCCTAGAAATCCATCCATCCAACAATTTGTCACTGAGTACCTTCTATGTGTCAGGTACCATCCTAAGCCCTGGAGATGCAGTAGTGAATAAAACATAAAAACACCTGCCCTGGTGGAGTTTATGTTCTGATGGGAGGAGGCAGACAATAGCAAACAAATAAAATAGTGGGTTAGAAGATGGTAAATACCATGGAGAAAAATACAGTGGAGAAGGGCAGTAGGAAGTGTGCGTGTGTAAGGTGGGAGGTTACAATGTTAGCTAGTGTGGTAGGGGAAGGCCTCATCTAGAACGTGTATGTTTGAGTGGCCACCTGAAGGAGGTGAGGTCTGTCCTGTGTTCCTCATACACACGCCACGTACAACAATGCACTCTGCGGCAGGAACTGCCTGTGTCACCGCTGACCTCCCACATTACATTCAGAGCCAGGCAGTTGCCCTGCCTTTGATTTCCTCATCCCAGGTCACCCCTCAGATACCTACAAAGCACAGCTCCTCCCACACTAGGTTGGGCACAAATGAGGCCCCAGTGCTACATGCTTGACATTTGAGGGTGAGGATTTGGGGTTTGGTGGAAGACATTCTAGAGGACTGAAGACCACTTGGCAAGATTCTAAGGCTGCGGGGGAGACCTCAGTTTTATCTTCCCAAAATGGTAAGAAGAGACTGTGCTCCAAGCAGAGGGTTTTGTCTTCAGATTTGGAAATGGTCATGGCTCTCTGGCCTCATGTCTGGTTTATGAGCTCCATCACTAGGTTTCCTGGGCCTGGACATGAGCACTGGATTTGGCCAATGGGAATGAAGACCAGCTCGTGAATAGTCTTGGGACGACTTCTGCAGTGCCCAGGGATTTGGGGGCAGCTGAGCTCTGTGAACCCAGAGGCAGGACAGACTGGGGAAGGAAAGTAGTGACTAGGAGCAGATCTCAGGGCTTGGTGTGATGAAGCACGTCTTCCAGAGAGCTTTCTCATGGTGGAGTGTAGCGGCCTAGGAGAGATGGAGTGAGTTCCCTGTCATGGGAAATATGCAAATGGAGGCCAGACAAGTCCTGTCAAAGAGGCTTCAGAGAGCCTCCTTCTCTGAGGGGCTGGGGAGAGCTCTGGGTCAGATTCCCTTAAGGCCTCTCTGGCCCTGAGAGTCTACAGTTCAGAGCCCTGTCATTGACACACTGGGTTCTGGGGTCCACTTGGGTCTCCTCTCTCTGCCAGGTGGACTTAGGTGCTGGGGATGGTTAGAGCAGGGCTGGGGCAAGGGAGCTGCCTTTCATGGGAGTTGAGAGGTTCTCTGGACTTCCTCCATACCCAGACCCTACCTGTGAGATTTGTGGACAAAGCCACCTACCTTTGGGGCCTCAGTGTCCATCTGTGAAATGGGCAGAACCATAACATACAACAAACACTAAGGCAGTGGAGGTGGTCTGCCCTTCCTGACAACTGAAGGCTGGGGGACACAGGTAGGTGCAGAGGTGCTACTCATGCAGCCATTACCTTCATTCCCCCCGACCAGCCTTCCCTGTCATCAACTGAAACAAAGATTTTTTTTTTTTTTTAATTGAGCCAGACAGCACCAAGGACGGTGCCTTGTGGCTCATCTTTACAGACTAGGCTTCAACATTTCCCAGTGCCTCTTGGGAGCTAGAGCCTGTGTTGGCAAAGGCAAAGCAGACCTTGTCCCCAATTCCTAACAAAGTTAAAGAAGGGAGGGAGTCTGACTGACATTGACAATCAGGCTGGTCTTCTTTTCTGCCCTGACTCTTGGCCCCCGTTTCTGTGTCCTCTCTCAGGCCACTGTGTTCCTGAGAGGCAAGGTGGCATGGTAGATTTACTGTGCACCTTGGGCAAGTTCCTAATCTCTCTGGCCTCAGTTTTTACACAGAGGAACGTTGCCTCTCTTCCTGAGCACAGCCTTTATCATTATTCAGATCTGTGTCCTAGTCCTGGCTCACCACTCCTCGCCACATCACCTTGGGCAAGCCACCAGCCTTCTCGAAGCCTATTTCTTCATCTGTAAATGTGGATAATGCAACCCACCAGGCAGGGCTGTTGTAAAAAGCAAATGAGATTTTGCAGTAAAAGCACATAGCTTGGTGGCCAAGAAACTACACAGCTACAGTGAAGTAGCTCGGCAAGGTGAGACCTGGGGAGGTGTAGTGACCTCCTCAGGGTCACACAGCAAGTGGGTGATGAATCTAGGACTAGAAGCTGGATTTCTAGCTTTCCACACTCCTGCCCAGGAGCTACTGAAATGACACAGTGGTTACTCCAGGAGCTGCTGGAGGAGGGGCTTCCCTCATGGGGAATGAATTGGGGGGCTTCCCTGGCAGCCCCCGTGGGGATCAGGCTTGACGTGACAGCCCCCCAGTCCCTACATGCCCCTCTGCTGGTAGCCTTCAGGTACATGGCCAGTTCCAGCCTCCCCTGAAAGGATGTTAGGGTTCTGGGGCTGACCCTGTGAACACGGGATGTGGAAAGAGGAGGGGAGACGTGGAGGGGGAAGTGCAGGTCTATAGGGAGGACTCCTGATTTTAAGTGACAGAATCCTAGGTCAAATGGACTGAGGCAAAAAGGGAATTTATCAGCTCAAGCTGTCAAAAAGTCCAGTGGAAGGTAAAGCTTCAGGCATAGCGGGAACCAGGTGCCCAGTGTTGTTCTCAGGAACCGTGTGTTCCCAGTTCTCAGCTCTGCCGTCCTTGGCTTTATTTTGCACGGTCTCCTTCCTGCTGGTAGTATCATCCGTGCATAGGACAGTTCCTGGCATACAGTTCACCTGGCCCTAGAAGCTCCAGGCTCACTTCCTACCAGCTTTGCAAACCCAGTGGAAAATCTGCCTCCTTCCCAATGTTCCAGCAAAATCTCCAAAATTGACTCTGAGGCATCCAGGGGAGGTCACTCATCCACCCCTGAGCCAGTTATAGGGCCTGAGAAGCCCACTCTTCTCTCATTGGCAGATCTATGTCACAGGTCCAGCACCCCCAGATTGTCAAGACTTGAAGAGGGGAAAGGGGATCCCCCAAAAGAAAAACAGGAGGTGGGGCCTTCATCGTGAGAGGGTGTGTGGGAATTGGATGAAAGAAATTGCAGAGGAGAATAATGACTGCCTGCAAGATGGGCCAGATAGCTGGATCCGGGCCATCTCTTCCCCAAAAGACTGGAGCCTGGTTATCTGGGAGGACGGGTGGGTCCTAAAGTCACCAATAGAGGCTGTCAGCCAGCTGCACTCCTTGCAGGTAAACAGCAGGTTCTTGCTTGAAAGGGAATCCAAGCGGCGCACCTCTACAGGGAGATAAAAAAAAAAAAAGGTGTGTGGGGGGACAGCCTGGGGGTCCAGGCAAAGAACAGAGACCCTCTCACACTAGCTTCAGGGAAGAGGGCATATTGGAAGGTGCTGGGATCTTCCAGAGCCCCCAGTGGGAGGTGCTGCGGCCCGTGGGCACGGACTTAGAAAGCTGGCACCATGGACTCTCCTTCTGTCAGGGGCTGCCCCGTCCAGTTCCCCAGCCCCGAGGCTGCCCTGTGCCTTCTCAGCCCTGTGCCTGCCTAGGTCACCATGGTTTTTGACCTCTTCATTCACATTCCCGAGAGACAACCTCTTGCTAAGTTTGCCAAGCCTCAGCTTCCTCATCTGTAAAGTGGAGGTGGAAATGTGAAGGGTAAGTGGGCTGTGGCATTTTGCACAGTGATGGTGCGGAGTCAGTGCCCAATGAAAACATCTGTCTGGATTGTGGTGGGGATTACATGAGCTCACTGATGGGTCTGGCTCAGAGATGCAAGTTCCCTCTTTGCTCAGCCGGTAGAGGCCAGAGAGAGACTAAAGGAAGTAGCCTCATCTCCCAAATTCCCCGAAGCTTCCCCTTCCTTGCACTCAAAATGGCTGTTTCAGTTCCAACTTTAATTCTGGTTGAGTAGGAGGTGAAAAGGGGAAGTAGAAAAGAGAAGAGAAATCAAGTTTCCTGCCCTCCCTGTGTCCTTTTCCTACCAGATTTGCCTGCTTTTGCAGCCAGCCTGATACCACGAGTGGGACCAAAACTCCACCTGGAGTGGGGGGCACTGCCCCTGCCCCCCATCCTCTGGATGCCAGGAGGCTCTGCCATCAGGAACCTGGCCTCAGGCTGGCTTGAGGCAGGCTCCAGGGGGCACTCCTGCCCCGGGCTGGATGCTGCTGGGTCAGGGCTGGATTGGTGACTGTGGCAGAGCATGTAATGACCCTCTAAGGCAGGCGCCAGGACTAGCCCTGTTTATCACGTGGAGACTCAGGCTCAGAGAGAGTAGGTGGCTCGCCCCAGGTCACACAGTGAGTTGGTGATGGATCCCAGTCTGTCTGACTCCTCAGGGGAAGGAAGCTGGGTCTTGACCCTTCTCGTCCTGTGCCCTTGCTGCTAAACTCACAAGCCGGAGACCAAGCAAGGGGGTTTCCAGGCCTTGTTTCCCAGCAGGCAGGCAGGCCAAGGTTGGGAGGCCTCTTCCCACATCCAGCCTGGTCTGGGCTGGTTCCTGGCTGGCTGGCAAGTGGTGACTCAGTCTTCCAGCTCCTGCCTCTGGCCTCCTCATCCTTCCAGATTTGAGGTCCTTGGAGCAGGGATGGGGAGGGAACTGCAGAGTCAGCTAAAAGGGTATCCTGAGACCATAGGATCCAAGCAACCCAAGGAGCATCAACCCTTGCCAGTTCTTCCTTCCATCTATCCTGAATCGCTTCTGCTGCAGGCACAAACCGATCCCATGTGTTGCCTGAACTGACAAAAGGAAACTGGCAGAGTGTGTCCCCTCTATGGAGTGAGGGACTTCAATGTTTCTGCCAAGGGTGTACCTGGAACGGAGCTGGGTGGGTGGATGCCTGGTGTCAGGGCAACACTCCCAGGGCCTCTACCTCAGACAAACAGGGCTGAACGCCGGCCCCGGCCCCCTGCCAATTGTCACCACTAGCTCCCGTGAGCCAGATTGATCAGGTGAGGCTCTGAGAACAGGATATGAATGGATATGGGACTAACAAATAGGAGAAAGGCTGGGGAGTGGGTCAGGAGAAACTGAGGCTGGGAACCCAGTCCTGAGGTTGCTCAGTGCCAGCCCCAGAAGGGAGGCCCTGGCTGTGTGCCGAGCTGCCACACAGCCCCCACCCCAGGGCAGAAGGCTTGAGACTGGCCAGCCCAGGCAGTCTGCTGGCACCATCTCATGGCCAGAAGCCCTCAGTGCAGGGGAGACGATCCTCTGGGAATTTCCTGGCTTGGACGTCTAAGCATGGATTTCAGGGGAACCATGGATAAGGGGCTTGTAGAGTCAGAAAGACAGTATTGAAATGTCCCCTGGCTGGGACACCTTGGGAAACTCGTTGACTTATCCTGAGTCTTACTTCTTTCATCTGTATAAGGGAGAGAATAACCACTGCCACCGCCTGCCACCCACCCTGGGCTGCAGCTAAAACATCCGGCAGCGGGCAGACTATTAGGAGATGACACCGGGTGGTGAGGACCCAGGAATTGGTGCACGCTGCCACGGGCTGAGGGAGCCCAAAGTGGGGGCATTTAGGCTGGGCCTGGAATTGATTCATTCAGTTAACAAATGTTGATTGAGTCCATACTGTGTGCCAGAGCACCTCACCTGCATGGTTTCGTTTATTTCTTACAACAGCCTATGTGGCAGGCACCAATCATTCTCATTTTACAGACGTGAAAACTACAGGAAGGATAAGTAGGGCTTATTTGGAAGGCATCCCGGGCAGAGGAAATAGCACAGATGTACGCCTCAGGGCTGGAAAGCCTGGTGGGGAAGGGCTGAGGCTGGACTTAGGAACCCTGGCAGGCTTGGGAGCAGAGCAGGGGCACTTGGGCTCTGTCTTGGAGGTTTTAAACGGGCCAGCCCCCTCAGGCCTCCAACTGGGCCCCTCTTCACACAGCTCATCCCCTGCTACAGTATGCTTCATTTCTCCCCCAGGATAGGCTCATTCCCTGCCTGCGTGCCTCCTGCCTGGGTGCTCTCTTCACTCTTCATGTGGCCAAGTCCTCCTGGCCCTTTAAGTCCCAGCAACAGACATGCCTTCTCCAGGAGCCATTCCAGGTCACTCCTTCCCATGACCCCTGAGACCTGAGCTCTCCCACCTGGGCCCCAACCCGGTAGCAGGAACTCTGACCCAAGCCTTGCGCTGGGTCTGACACCTCCAGGAAGCCCTCAGGGCTGCTCCCATTCTTGGGGCAGACACTGTGGCGGGAGTGACCACTGGAGATTGTCCTAGGAATGCAGCAAAGGACTGGTTTCTGGGCTGAAGGCCAGGCCTCCTTGCCCTCCTGAGCTCTAGCACCACTAAAATCAGATCAGGAGGTCCACACTTTCAGCTGGCAACCTCTTAGCACAGCCCTGAATAGGCAGTAGGTGCTCAGTCCTTGCACAACTGACCAAAGTGTTCCTCAGCAGTTCAAACCTGAATTTCCTCAGCTTGACCCAAAGTTTCGGGACCAACTCAGTTCCTCAATCCCCCTGTCTATAAAATGGGTTTGGGTGTGAGGGCAGTGCTCACACCTGCCAGGGTAAAAAGGGTCCTCCCTGTCCCTGGCAGTTCATCCTCACAACATGCTGGTGGCCACTATGACCACATTCTGCCAAGGAGGCTCAGAAAGGGGAAGGGGCTTGTGGGTAGGGGCCAAAGTAAACAAGAACCTGGGCCTCAAGCACCCAGGGCAGTGTTCTCTCCCTGCGTGAACTTGTCCCCCTCTCGTTGCCCCAGCTTCTCCCAACCAAAGCCCACCTCCTCCAAGTCATCCCTGCAAATGCTGCCTCTGCTACTGGAGCTGTCCTCCTCGGAACAATGAGAAGCCACCTCACCTCCTCTGGTCCATCCTAACAGCTCTGAGTCTTGGTTTGGGAGTAAGGAGGGGCTGGAAGAGGGCTTGGCACCGGCAGGGAGAATCTCACTCAGATGAGTTCTCAGGGGCATCACCTCTATCCCCACAACCCACACCTGTCACTCCCGGTGAGCTCTGGACCTGCCATGCAGGAGACAGTGCCTGAGAAGTGGAGGTATGTGGGAGGATCTGAGGGCATACAGTAGGTGTTCAATAATGGTTTGGGAGAAAAGGAAGAGAGGGAAGGAGAGAGGGAGAAGGTGACCAAATAAGTGAGTGCATAAGTAGATTACCATGTGGAGGGATGGATAGGTCAGTGAATGAGCTATTGAATGGAGAAAGGAGGGATGGATGGGGGAGTGAGTGACTACAAGGTGACTCTGGGTGTTACAGCTAAAGGGGGAGCCAAAAACTCTTTAATTACCCACATGCCCATTTGACAGATGAGAAGACTGAGAGACGGCTGAGGAGAAAGGAAGCTGCTGGGGCTGTGGGACTGGCCTTTGACCAGCAGCCTCTGGTTCTCCCCCACCTTTCTATCCCCTCATCACCCTCTTTCTTCTGCTGGGTGGGAAGGGTTCCAGGAAGGAGACATTTTCTCCGCCTCCTTGCTCCTCGAGGCCCAGTTTCCGCCAGACCTTGGTGTTGGAGGTGGCAGGGAGGGGGTGGCCCCCGCAGGGGCTATTTCAGTCAGAGACAGCCCTGCCAGGAAACAGAGGAAGCCGCCTGCTCCTTTGGAGGTGTTGCAGCCTGAGTTGAGGGCAGGAGAGTGGAGAGCCTCATGTCTGGCCTCCCCTTGCTCCAACGCATTTGAGGCCACCAAGGTGCTTCAGGGACAGGAGGCTGCATGTGAGTGTTGGTGCTATGGGCCAATGTGAGGGGGGCATGGGGGCTGGACACAAGGAACTGTGAGTTTGGGCAGGCAGGCTGGACCCAGCGCTGACCTAAAGGAGGTCCACGGTGTTGAGGGGACCAGAAGAAGGGACTCTACCCAGTTGGAGGGACAGATAGGAAGAAGCAAGATTGGATCTGCAGCTGGATGCCGGCCCGAGAGGAAGTCTAGGTCTCTGACTGTGGATAGTTGTGCGGCGGTCTTATTGTCTCGGGAACGGTGTGGCAGGATAGGAAGGGGCAGAGTGGAGCAACCAGGGGTACCTTGATAAGGTTGGAGGGCTCAGCAGGGAGCCTGAATGTCAGGAGTTTGAGCTTTTCTTCAAAGGGCAGAGGAATACAGGGAAGGATGTAATCTGACCCACTTGCTAGAAAGCCCCCCACCAGAGACAGTGTGGCCGGAGCCCAGGAAGACTGGGCCTGAGCTGGCCCAGGGCTCAGGGCCCAAGAAATGACATCTGTGAGAGCTAGAGGGAGACAGTGTCAGCTGCTGGGAGGCAGGGGCCAAGGGAGCCCTCCGCTGGGACCAGCCCCTGCCTCTCGTAGTCATCAGAGGGTAGAGTGTATGAGGGAGCCAGGGTGACAGGCATGCCTGCCTTTCTTGGAGCAGACCTGAAGCTTCACTCTGGATCTCCTTGTGCTGCCTCTGCCTCCTTCCAAGAGGACCAGTCTTACCAGGGAGTGGAGAGCAGGAAATATCTGGAGCCTCCAGTCACCTGAGGTGAGGGCTTTCCCTCGGGGTGGTGTCTGAGGACAATAGGCCTCCCAAAAGAGACTTCAGAGGCACAGCACTGTTCCTTCTACCCGTTTCTTCCTCCTCACCATGACCCTGCCCTAGAAGGCTGCTCTCCTCTCAAGCTCTGCCTGCTCTATTTTCCTCCCCACCTGGGGACACCCAGAGATCCTCACACCCCTCTCCACCCAGGGAATTCCTCCTCAACCACCTGGGTCATGCTCCATCCTTCGTTCTCTTCTGAAAAGTCTCTTCTATCCTGTGGCTTACACTGGTCTCCCCATGCAGACTAGCATATGTATATGTATGTGTACGTGTATGTGTATGTGTATAAATAATTTCTATATCTCTATCTATCTATGTGCATCGACATCTATGTACTGTGCCCCCATGCATCCAGCGGGCAGTAAGTATGCATTAAATGCCTGGCAGGTGAAAACAGGAGAATGAATGCATAAAGGAAAGAATAGCCTGAACAAATGAATGAAGAGATGGGTAAATGAGCTTTCTCTTGCCTGTACTAATCTTGGCTTCCTGGCTACAATGGGGGTCCTCCCGTGCTTCTTCCTGTGGCTTCCCCCATGCCTAACTGGCTAACTGGGCACCCGGCACTCCTAGCACATGGGCTGAAGCCCCACAAAGAATTTTTCATAATTAAAGATAATATAGCATGTGGGATACAGACTAGAGAATCCAAACCTCATTTTGCATTTGCCCAGACTCTGGGAAAAATATTTTCATCAGAATCAAATTTTAAGTTGGTAGAAATTAGTTTGGGTAGTTACGTTTTGCTCTAGCTTAACTTTTAAAAATCTTATAACTTGGGGGCCTGGATGGCTCAGTCAGTTAAGCGTACGACTCTTGATTTTGGCTCAGGTCATGATCTTGCAGTTCGTAGGATTGAGCCCCACGTCGGGCTCTGTGCTGACAATTCAGAGCCTGCTTGAGATTCTCTCTCTTTCTCCCTCTCTCTGCCCCTCCCCTGCTCTGTCTCTCTCAAAATTAAAAAAAAAAAAAGAATAATAATTAAAAAAAATTAAAATCTCATAACTTGACTTAGCAGGTATATTCACATCAAGAATAGCTTACACTTGCCCTGTGCCAGGCACTGATCTTCATAACAACCCTATGAGGCAGGTACTCTATTACTCCATTTTACAGATGGGGAAACCAAGGCCCAGGAGTTCAGTAATGAGCCTAAGGCCCCACGGCTCACATGTAGCAGAGCTGGGATTTGAACCTTCTGGCCTCAAACCTCTGTCACCCTCTGTGTACATTTACAGGACTTCATATCTTTTCCTTAGCTTCAGTTTTCCCACCTATAAATAGGAAGGGGGATGATCTGACTCACTGTCTCAAAGGCTTTGTCTTTCAGGTCCATTAGATTTAAGTTGCGAGTTCTCTCTGGGCACCAGTAAATGTGGACATGCCAGTTGGGAGGTAAGTATCAAGAAGCCAGACTTACCTCACCAGGGAACCCCGTAAGACACTTGTGCTTCCCCAAAATCTCGCCTGAAGGGATGAATGGAGGCATTACGTGTAGGATACAACAGCATGGCATGGCATTTATTAAGCACCTACTGTATATCAGGCCTATGACATGTTTTACTGATAAGAACATAGACCCAGAAAAGGCCAGTGATATGCTTTGGGTTGAACAGCGTAGAAGTAGGGGAGCCAGGATTTGAATGAGCCCCATGTCGGGCTTGCCTAGCTCTGAAGTTGGGTTTATAACCTCTACATCCCATGACCATGGGCTATGTTTAGTTGTCTCCTCTCAGTCAGGTGGTTGGCTCTGCTTCTAACTCAATGAGGAAGATTGAGCCATCACTGCCTCTTGCTGTGCCTGGATTTTCCTCTCTATAAAAAGCAAGCAGTAGGGGAGCCTGGCTGGCTCAGTCAGTGGAGCGCATGACTCTTGGTCATGGGGTTGTGGGTTTGAGCCTCACTTTGGGTGAAGATATTACTTAAAAATAAAATCAGTTGGGGCGCCTGGGTGGCTCAGTCGGTTAAGCGGCCGACTTCAGCTCAGGTCACGATCTCGCGGTCCGTGAGTTTGAGCCCCGCGTCAGGCTCTGGGCTGATGGCTCAGAGCCTGGAGCTTGCTTCCGATTCTGTGTCTCCCTCTCTCTCTGCCCCTCCCCCGTTCATGCTCTGTCTCTGTCTCAAAAATAAATAAAAAAACGTTAATAAAAAAATAATAAAATCAGTTAAAAAAAAACAACAACAGATTTGGTTGGTCCTCAGTCATTTGCCCGTTTGCCTTTGGGGAAGCTGTTTTCACATTAGCCACCAGAGGGTGCTGTGGTCCAGTGTGTGCTAGACAGACATTTGTAGCCTCAAGTCAAGTAGAAGGAGGCTTAGAGGAACTCCTGAATCACCTCCTTCCCCCATTTTACAGATAAGAAGATTGCAGCCAAAAGAAGAACCATGGCTTTGGAAGGTGGAGTCCAGTCTGAGGAGGTGGGCACTGTCCTTCATCAGTTCACAGTGTGTGGATACTGTTCACGTTGATTAATTAAGAGTTACCAGGGCCTTCACTGCCCTGGACCGCAGGTTGGGCTCCCAGATACAGGCATCAGACCTGGCACTTCTTCAGGAGGTTCCTGGTCTGTGTAGGAGAGAAAGGCACACATGTTCACCATAACCATAATCTCCAAACTCCAAAAAGCCCAGGGGAAGCCCTACCTAGCGTGATTTAGTACCTCAAACTTCATGACATTCTGAGAGGTGGCCTGTCATTCCTGCAATTTTCAGATGGGAAAATTGAGACTCAGAAAAGGTATATCACTAGCCCAAGGTCACGTAGCTAATAAGTAGCACAGGTGGGATTCAAACTAAAGTCTGCCTGGGGTGCCTGGTTGGCTCAGTCAGAAGAGCATGCGATTCTTGATCTCGGGATCGTGAGTCCGAGCCCCTGTTGGGTGTAGAGATTACCTAAATAAATAAAACTTAAAAAAAAAAAAGATTTAGAACAAACAAACAAACAAAAACCAGAAGTCTGTCAGTCTCCCCTTAAAGAGGAGACATTTGACTAGGGTTTTGAAGGCCGAATAGAAGTTCACCAGGAAGGTTGGTGGGAAATGAATATTATAGAAAGTGAGTTGGATTTTTCCCAAGCTTGAGCTTTATTGTATTCCAGGTTTCCTTAAAGTGAGGGCAGCGTGCGGTCTCCGTGGGGTAGAGTATCAGAGATGGTTCAGGTGGAGATCAGGGCCCAGAGAGGGACAGGGGGCCTACCGGACGGTCAGTGAGTGTGGTTACTGACAGGTTTTGTGTTGCTTCCCTAGCCTCTGTGGATGCGGGAGGCATAATCGGGCAGCCATGGAGTGGGACAACGGGACAGGACAGGCCCCGGGCTCACCGCCCACCACCTGTGTCTACCAAGAGAACTTCAAGAGACTGCTACTGCCACCTGTGTACTCAGTGGTGCTGGCGGCCGGCCTGCCACTGAACGCCTGTGTCATCGCCCAGATCGGCACATCCCGCCGGGCCCTGACCCGCACGGCCGTGTACACCCTGAACCTGGCCCTGGCCGACCTGCTCTACGCCTGCTCCCTGCCCCTGCTCATCTACAACTATGCCCAAGGTGACCACTGGCCCTTTGGCGACCTCGCCTGCCGCCTGGTCCGCTTCCTGTTTTACGCCAACCTACACGGCAGCATCCTCTTCCTCACCTGCATCAGTTTCCAGCGCTACCTGGGCATCTGCCACCCACTGGCCCCCTGGCACAAGCGTGGGGGCCGCCGCGCCGCCTGGGTAGTGTGTGGGGCTGTGTGGCTGGCTGTGGCGACCCAGTGTCTGCCCACAGCCCTCTTTGCTGCCACAGGCGTCCAGCGTAACCGCACCGTCTGCTATGACCTGAGCCCGCCTGCCCTGGCCTCCTACTATATGCCCTACGGCATGGCCCTCACGGTCATCGGCTTTCTGCTGCCCTTTGCCGCCCTGCTGGCCTGCTACTGCCGCCTGGCTTACCATCTGTGCCGCCAGGACGGCCCAGCAGGGCCAGTGGCCCGGGAGCGGCGTGGCAAGGCAGCCCGCATGGCGGTGGTGGTGGCAGCCGCCTTTGCCGTCAGCTTCCTGCCCTTCCACGTCACCAAGACAGCCTACCTGGCGGTGCGCTCTACATCTGGGGTCCCCTGCCCTGTGCTGGAGGCCTTTGCAGCTGCCTACAAAGTCACACGGCCCTTTGCCAGTGCCAACAGCGTGCTGGATCCCATTCTCTTCTACTTCACTCAGAAGAAGTTCCGCCGGAGGCCACATGAGCTGCTGCAGAAACTCACGGCCAAGTGGCAGCGACGGGGTCCCTGAGCCCACTGGGGACAAGGACACCTGGGGCCGTGGCGCCGGAAGCCCCACCAACCCCAAACTGTGCAGAGAATTAGAGCTTAGCTCAGCTGAGCATGGAGTGGGGTCGCCCCACAGACTCCAAAATCTCAACCAATGACTATTTATTGAGCTCTTTCTCTGGACCGGGCCGTGTGGGCACAGAGAGACAAGCTCGGACCTGGCTCTCCAGAAGGTCCCAGTCAGTCCTGGAGAGGCAGGGAAGCCATGTTAAGCTGCTCACAAAAATGGCGTGTGACATGCACTGTAATCGAGGAGCATGCCGAATGTTTTGGAGTCACCAATAAAGGGAGTGAGGGAAGATGGGAGGAGGAAGTGAGGGCTTCTGGAAAGGAGCATTTGAGCTGGATTTTGAGGGATGAATATGAGCTCTCTGGAGGTATGTGATGTTCCATTCATTCAGCAAAACTTTACCTACACCTTGTGCTTGGGCCTGGGTTGATTCCGGGGCCCCAGGAGAACAAGTCCCAGCTCTGCCCCATATAGGCTCCCAACTACTGGATATACTGACATTTGACAAAGTGATGTCAAGGCTGTGACAGAGGGAAGCATGGCTGGCGGGGAGGGGTGAACAGAGGATACCCATGATCCAGTCCAAGGAGTCAGGAAAGATTTCTCAGGGCGGGGCTGGGGGGCATCTGAACCAGATGTCGAGGGCTGAGTGGCAGGTCAGCAAATGGAGGTGGGGAGTGTGTTCACCCAGCCTGGGATGGCCCTAATCTAGACTCTGCGCTGGAGGAGATGGGTAGAGAGCTGGAGGGGGGGGCAGGCATATGGTCTGCTGTGTGTGAAAGTTGAGAAAACAAAAGCTGTCCCATGGCCACCCTTCAGGCTGTGGGGGCTGAGCAGAGGGAAGAATCAGGGAGTACTTCTTCAAAGAGTGGAGCTTAAGCCAGGGAGGAATTCAAAAGACAGAGAAAAGGAGGCTGCTCCTGATGGAAGGCAGTGGGTGCATAAAACCCAGAGGCAGAGACCTGTTGAATCTGGCTGCAAATCAATAGTGAGTTTCAGTTAAGTCCAAGAGGGGATGGAGTGGGTGGGACCAGAGCATTGAATGCCAGGAAGAGCCCCAGACCCCACCTCTCCTCCACCTATCTCTTCACATGGGCCTCTTTCAGCCTCGGTATCCTGGGTGCCTAAGGAACCCTCCACCAGGCCCCCCCAAGTGAAGGGAAATAGCCCTTCAATATTGCTTCATTCTAGAAGGAGAAGTCAACTTGAAGAGACTCAGGGCCATACCAGGGCTACCAGGAGGCTGCCACATGGAGGTGCAGAAGTCCTGTGGCCAGTCTCAAGACAGACTGGTCCATGGGTTCTGCTCCTGCCCTCTCATCTTCATCATTCTGGCCTGTGGGTGCCTGGGAGGCTGCTAGAGGCCATCTCACAGGGACATCTCAAACACAGACCTGAACCTTCAAAAGCTTTGGAAAGGCATCTTCACTGAAGGTCTCTGAGAAGACAGCCAAGGGATTCTGCCACATAAGGCCTCTTTACCTGCTCTCCCCACCCACCCCTCCTTTCGGCCCCACCCACACAGCTCCTCACCCTCTCTGCTCCTTTTCCTCATATCTCCACACACACCCCCACTGGACTCCCCCTCACTTC
This sequence comes from Leopardus geoffroyi, assembly GCF_018350155.1. Taxonomy (NCBI): domain Eukaryota; kingdom Metazoa; phylum Chordata; class Mammalia; order Carnivora; family Felidae; genus Leopardus; species Leopardus geoffroyi. The sequence continues at coordinate 58,510,112 of NC_059329.1, read as the reverse complement.
TCCTCCATTCCTTATTCCTTCCTCCCAGGTCCCAGCTTTCCACCTGTAGAACAATTTCACCTGCCCTTGGCTGCTAGTATACCACTCAGACCCTGTACCCGAACCAGCCTTGACAAAGAGTCTACCACCTTAGAGGGTAGAGACGAGAGAGAGCAGGGCATAGGGACAGAGCAGGGAGGGGAAGGACTGCGTAGCTTACTCAGCATTTTCCTTTTAGCCCTGTCTAATCTCCAAGGCTGTTGGGCAATGGGGGCATTCAGAGAAGGGCTCTGCGGGAGTTAAACTCCATAGTAATGTTGGAAGTGTGCTTGCAGCTGTCTGAGGAAGTGGGAAAACTGGGCCCAAACCATCTTGGGAACCCATCAAAAGTGCCCTTGCTGAAGAAGTTGATGATAATTTGAACAGAAGGGACGTTGATTCTTTGGGTCACAGGGAAGAGATGCGAGGAAATGTCAGAAGATGTATATTCCCAACATAATGCAATGTCCTGCCAAGTAGTACAGATGATGCTTGCCTTGCATCTTGTTGAGAGTCTGAGATGAGACTCTTCAGTTGCCTGTCATGGGGGAGTAGGGCAGCAGGAGAGCGGAAGGCAGAGGGCCTCTGCCCACAGTGCCCAGAGCATCCCAGATGACTGTCCTAGCAGACTGCCGAGAATGGTGACCCTTTCTTTGGTTACTTTTCCAAGAGTGAACATTGTGGACCACAGGTAAATTCCATTTCCAGCATCCCTTCGCAAGGCAGAACAGCATAAAGGGTGGAAACTGCAGACCCAGCTCAACCTGAGCGTGTATCTTGGCTCTACCACTTACTAGTTATGTTACTCTGGGCAAGTTATGTAGCCTCTTTGTACCGTAACTTCCCAGGCTATAAAATGGGAATGATGATGCTATCTGTCTTGCAAAGTGGTTGTGAGGATTAATACGTGCAAAGCACTCAGAGTAATGCCGAAACACAGTAAGCGTGCAATGACTGTTGCTATTGTAATGACCTTGCCTTTTGTGCATACAAGTTCCTCCAGTCTCTCTCTCCAGGAATTTGCCTAGGAAGTTTCTAAACAAGGGGCTCTGAGCAAGGGATTTCTCCTTCCTTCACCTGGGGAGGCAGCTGGTCTTTTAAGAAAAAAAACTCCGCACACTTTTTTTTTTCCCTTCAGAACGAGGCTCATAATCCATGAGCCCCATCTATCTACTCCTACAAGAAGGAAAAACCATTTATTAATGCCAGTACGAGAGACTCCCGAGTGCCATTTGGGGAGCTTGAATTTCCCCCCTTCTTTCTCCCTCCTTTTGTCCCCATCCCCTAATCTCTCTCCTCACTTTAACCCAGAGCACACCCGGGAATAGGGGCTTCAGCTGGGGATGTCTGCTCACTGGGGTAAAGACAGAGGAGACATGTCAAGACATGTCAAGACATGTCAAGACATGACAAGGTGTGGAGGTAGAGTGTGGTGAGGGGTGGGGGAGCATGTGGGTTCACAGGGGTCCAAGGTGATGCTCTGGGCTTGAGGAAGATTGCCTGGGGAGCAGCAGTGCAGCTGGGGCTTGAAGGATGGCCATAATTAGACTGAAGAAGACAGGGCAAGTTTGTTCTGGTGCGGGGGAACAGCACAGCCCAAGGCGTAGAGGCTGTTGGAGGAAAGATAGCAAGAGATTAGGCTGGAGAGTAAAAGGATTGGTGCCAGCCCAGGGGAGCACCGGGGAGCCACAATAATGACAGCAGTGGCCATTTGTTGGGCTCTGCAGGTCCTGGGCACATGCAGTGTGCTGTACATACGTTTTCTCATTTAATCCTTACAATACCTCCAATTACAGATGGGGATACTGAGGCCCAGATGTGAGAATTGACCTGTGAAGGTCACACAGTCTTTCTCTAACCCAGATACTAGATGCCCCCCTTGCCTTACTCGACCTGCCTCGCTTCCCTTTCCTTTTATTACGTGCCTTTCAAGTGCCCACCTGCCTCAGCCAGTGCCAGTAACTGGGGATCCCCCTAGGAAGTTGTAACAGAGACGGCTAAGTGCCAACTGCAGTATTAACTCTCCTTTAATTAGGCACAAGTTCTCCTAGGATGAAAACTTCATTTCCCAGCCTTACTTGCAGCTGGGTACGACCAGGTATCTTAATCCTGGGCAGTGGGATATAAGCAAAGTGGCCTACAGCAGTTTAACACAGGAAGGGGATGAAGGTCTTTAAAAGATAGGTGGGGTCTGTCCTTTGCCTCCCCTCCCTTCTTGCTGCTTACAATGGGGGCCTCACAGGTGGGGCACCATCTTGGACCATGAGAAACAGCTTGGGTTTCTGACCATTCCAGTTTGGGGCCACCTGAATTTGGACTTTTGCACAAGAGGGAAATAAATGTCTATCTTTTTTAAGCCACGAGTTTTTCAGGCCTTTGTTACCACAGCCAAAACAAGTCCCTCTACTTCGCTTCTATCCTGAGATGGTGGACCTAGAGGGAGGCCAGGCAGTGTCCTGGACTGGGGTGGGGTCAGGGTCCAGCTTGATAACAAGGCCTCAACCTGGGTGGGAGCTAGGACTCAGCAGGGTCTGGAGATACCCAGGAAGGCTTCTTAGAGAATTGCAAAACTTGGGGAGTGGTCATGGTGCTTTCGGCTTGAGGCCTGAGGCCGAGGGGGTAGATGGGTTTCCTGAGGGACAGAGTAGGAAGGGAGGGCCTGGAGAGAACCCTGGGAACTTCATTAGGGGGCTGGGCAGGAGGAGGAGCCAGAGAGGTGAAAGGTCAAAGCCTAGGGGTTTCTGAATGATGGTGGCAGTGGAGGTGTTTGAATGAGGGAGTAGCAGGCAGGGAGGAAGTGGAGGTGATGGGTGGAGAAGAAAAGAGAGAAGAAGCCTCCCAGGGAGGCCTGGTCCAGGGAAGGCAGTTCCATGACAGGAGGCATATGAGTTGGCTGTTGTAGGTTGAGTACAGGGGCAGGGCCAAAGATGGAAGAGCCAGAGAATCAGGAACCAGGGCTTGTCCTTTCTAATGTGGAAAAGCCCAGGGGCACTGGATCTGTCCTAGGAATAGATGCAGCTTGCTCCTCCCTCCTTCATTCATTCTTCCACACACATTCTCTATACTCCTCCAAGATGGCGATGGGAACACAGAGGCAGCTCTGACCCAGACCCTATCCTCAGAAAGAACCTGGGGGTGAGAGTAGGGGTGCAGACAAGGAAACCGGCAGTTCATCCAGTAAACAACATTTATTGAGCACCTACTATGAGCCAGGCATCATGCTGAGCAGTGGGTCCCTGCCCTGAGCGAGCTTCTCGTCTGATGAAACAGAAAGGCAATAATGAAATAAATATATACCCTGGATCATTACAGCTGGGAGGAGAGCTCAGAAGAACATAACAAGGGCTAAGGCCTCACTGGGGAGACTATAAGCTCATGTAATGGTCAGGAGCTGAGAGATGATGGGGACCAGGGGTTTTGTGACTCAGCTTAAGGGGCAGAGGTTTCTTAGCTGAGGCCCAATGGTCTCAGAAGGTATCAGCTCAGTGCAAAAGGGCTGTTATTGACTCTGTGACTCTAAACAAGCCCATTCACTTCTCTGAGTTTCTGTTTCCTTACATACAAAACAATGATAATACTACCAGCCCTCCCTAAGCCACCCTATTGAGCATGGAAAAGTTAGAGCAGAATTTTCATAAAGTACAAAAAAGTATAATAACCCAATAGAAGAGGCACAAACTGGCATTTCACGTAAAAGGAAACACAGATAATAAAATAAAAACACACAGAGAGATATTCGATCCTAGCTTGACAATGCCTCCTGGATGTTGAGTAGTCACATGGCCTGTTGCCCTGAGCTCTCCTGCGCATGTGCTCCTGGAGTCGTGCACAATGCTCAGAGCAGCACTATTTGCAAGAGCAAACACCTGCAAACACTCAAATATCCGTCCATGGGAGAGTGGATGAATAATACACCATGCTATATTCACACAATGGAATATTACACGCAGCCAGAATGCACTACATGGATGTGTGACGATATGGATAAACCTAAGCAGTATAATATTAAGTACAAAGTAATCTCAAAAAATTACACAGAGCAAGATGCCCTTTTGTAACAACTAAAATGAAAATATGTACTTTGAAGGAATACACAGATGCAACAAAACTACACAAAAAGGAAAGCAAAGGAATGCTGAACACAGAAGGTAATGGTTATTATTCAGTGTGGTACGACAGCAGGAGAATGGGTGGTAGGGAACCTATATGCTGAGATGTAGGACATTATCGAGGTCCTAGTTGTTTTGTGGTGGGAGCCAATTAAAGAAGTGGTGAGAATGTGTCATGAACTAAAGGTTATAAATAATCCAATACTGTCCACTTGAGGTCTAATTATACAGGAAAGGGGACAATCTCAGGTCATTTCTAATTGACTTGGGAATGGAGTCAGGAGTCAGATTCCCCCTAAGACAGTTCCTTCCTGGAGGTTATTGCTTCTTCTTTCTCTCTCTCTCTCTCTCTCTCTCTCTTTATGTTTATTTTTGAAAGAGACACAGAGAGAGAGACGAGCAGGGGAGTGGGGGAAGGGGAAAGGAGAGAGAGGGAGACAGAGGATCAAAAGCAGGCTCCACAGTGACAGCAGAGAGCCCAATATGGGGCTCGAACCCATGAACAGTGAGATCATGGCCTGAGCCTAAGGCAGACGCTTAACCAACTGAGCCACCCAGGTGGCCCCTGGAGGGCATTTCTTCTCGAGGTCCTCTCACTCCTTATCTTTCTCCCTCTTAAGTACCCAAGGGCCATCACTGGCCATGACTGTGACCATCACAACCTTCCTATCTTGATTTCTTCAAGGGTTTTATAGCCCCGATCTTGCTGGGCACCATGACTTATGGGTAGATGGGTTAATGTTTTCATTCTCCTTTCATAGGTGAGAGGCTTGAGGCCCAGAGGAAGGGAGTGACCTGCTGAGGGTCATCTGGCACATTTGTGAGGGTGCCTGCATTGGGCCCAGCTCTAGACTCCCAGAAATGTTCCCCTCTCCACCCTGGTGCCCAGTGTTCCCAGCAACCTCCTAGATGAGTCTTTGAAGGGCTAAAAACACCCAGGCACCCTCTGTACCTGGAAGATGACTTTGTCTCATCATGAATCAGAAGGTACTGGGGCTAGGAGGATTCGTGAGGTGCTGGAAGCAGCCAAGCCACTCTCTGCCTGGGTGAATGTGCCACTGGGTGGTGGCCCAGCCTAGATCCTTAAACACCCTCCTCACCCCTCACCAAGGGGATTCCTGATCCAAAGGCCTCAGTCAGCCTACCTCAAGGCCAAGCTTCAGGATGCTGAGGTGACCTGAGTCTCTGCATCTCTCCATCAGTTTGCCCATCTGTGATATGGGAATATAAACTTCTATTCCAGAAGTGATGTGAAGACAAAATATGACAGGATGTGAAAAAGTTTGGCAAAGTACAAATTTCAGATGGTAGGGACCATTGTTTTTGGAGGAGAGCAGTGTCTGTCAGGATGAGGGTCTCCCCCACCATAACAAAACTTTCCCCAAAGAGTAGAAAAGTATTTCAGAGGAAACAAGAATTTGACTTCAAATAGAGTCAGAGAGGCACTCTTGGGGAACTCTAGACCCACTCCTCACTTTTCAGATGAGGCAGCTGAGGCCCAGAAAAGTGTAAGCATATATCCAAAGTCACACAGCAAGGCAAGGGTAGAGAGGCACTAGGCCAGGCAGGATTCTCTTCCTTGCCATCAATTCCCCAGTGAAGGACAGAGGTCCTTTTGAGGCAGAGCTGAGACAAGGCTGAGGTGAGGAACTTATAGGAGGCTAGTCTCAACTCAAAGAGGAAGAGCATCCTCCCTACAGAGATTTCCCTCAACCGAGTCAATCCCTGACTGCCATCCTGCTCTATGCCCATCCTTGCACCTCTCATCTGGGCCAGGGCCTCCTGCTTCCAGGGCCTGCCAGCCTAGTCAGACCCAGCCCTCTTTTGCTGAGGAGAGCATGAGTCAGACCAGACTATCCTCTGTTCCTGGGGCAGGTGAGCCCAGGCCCAAGAAGGAGGAAGAGACTGCTGGGGGCTCAAGGAGAGAGAACCCTCCTCTTTATCAGGGATCTGGGACCGGTGAAGACTGGAGGAGCATGGCATTTAAAGCTCCTCAAATCTGAATTTGAGTCATACCAGGCACTGCCATTTCCTGACTTTGACGGTGGTCAAAATTACATCTCCTTCATGACCAATAGCGAGGAAATATTTTCTCCCTCCAGGGTGGTTCGAGGATTAAATAAAAAGAATGAAATAATATTACCCATACATCCAACAATAACCCATGTTATTGTTTATGAACAAATAAACTCTCATTTGTTCATTCAAATGTTGAGGAGCTTCCTTGCATTGTAAGCTGGGCCCTGAGGATGAATGGCACATAGCAGAAGCAGGCGGGGGTGGGGAAGACCCCAGTACCCAGTACAGTGAGAGACTTGCCGGACAAGGGCGGAGGTGGAAGGGGAGCTCAACGGTTAGAGGCGACCCACACCCTCTAGTAGGAGGGCGGAGGGCCACAGGTAGTCGTGTTGGTTTGGCAGTGGCAAGTCAAGGGCGTTTCCGTTGAAATTCGTTTTGCGTGTGAAGCAGAAGGGACTTTGCGAAGGGACTAGGTTTGAAACGGCTGAAGGGATTAGGAAAGGACTGAAAAGAAGTAAAGGAAATTAAGTCTTCCAAACTCCCATTTTTGGTGATGGGTACCGCTTTACCTTTACCTGTCCTGTACTCCGGAAGGGGGGGGGGGAAGAATCCGACCGGTAGAGGGCGTAAGAGCCACGTATCACGGAGCTCAAGAGGAGGGGGCGGGGCACAGGGCGGAGCAGCGAGGACAGGGGCCTCTGAGACGGCGGGGGCAGGTGGAGGGCCGTGCCTAGGGGTGGGCAGCTGGAAAAGTGAGGGGGATGGGGGCGTGGCCACAGAGGGTGGGGCACCTGGAGCGGCGTGGGAGGGTCAGAGCTGGACTGGCAGCAGAGGTAAGAGGGGCGGGGCGTTTGGGGGCAAGGGAGGCTGGACGGGCTCTCTGGGAGAGTGGGATTCACAGAGAAGGGCCCGGTGGGGGGCGTGGCCTGGGCGGGGTGAGGGGTGGGGCAGGGAGCGGCTAGCGCCCAGGTCTCCTATGGCGCCTACTGCTCCCCCTGGCGGCGAGTCCCGCCCCCTTCCACCTGGAAGAGTTTCTGGGTGTACCTGAATGTCGGTGTGTACCAGTTTATGGGTCGGAAGTTGCCATGTTGGGGTTTCTTTGAGCAGAAGATGTTGCCACACAAAAGCGTCTGAACCGCGGTGGGGGCGCAGCCCCGGCTGTATGTCAGAGGATCTGACCACACTGAGAGCTTTCGCGTGCCGGAGGGAGTCCTTGGCGGGGCAGTTCGGCCTGCTGGGTTCCAGAGGGGCTCCTCTAGAGGGTTACTTCGGTCTGCAAGTGCTCAAGCAGTCTTGTTTCTCTTTCAGCTCCTCCCCGATTCCCTCCCCCCTAACTCCCGATTCCCAGCCTCGCGCGCGACCGGAGCCCACCCCCTCTTTTGGGCGCGAGGCCCCGCCTCCCGCCCCCTTTCCTCAGCCACAAAGTTTATTTGCAACAAAAGGGAGCGAGGAGCTAGCAGCCAAGAGGGAGGGAGCGGGAGCCGGAGCGGGAGCGCGAGGGGAGGCAGGCAGGCCGGCTGGCGGGCACGGAGCCGAGGAGCAGAGCACTGGGATCCTGCCCGGACCGGGCCGGGCCGCGATGCTCCGAATCGCACCGGCCGAAGAGGGGGCCGGTCCTGGGGGTCGGCGCTGAGGCGGGAGGGACCGCGCTGGATGGAGCAGATGCCGCCCGCGGCCTCAGAAACTTGAGCCGCAGCAGATAAACCTCTGCTTGGGTCTCTGCGCCCTCTCCCCGCAAACCCCCTCACACTGCTGCTGCAGAACCCAGGCCTTCGGACCCCGGCTGCTGCGCTCCTTTCGCGGCGAGGGCGTGGGGGGGGGGGTTGGCCACGGCTCCCCGAGGCCAGCCCCCCCAGAGTGAGTGCTGCCACCATGGCGGACGGGGCGCCCCGGCCCCCGCTCTATCGCAGCGTCTCGTTCAAGCTGCTCGAACGCTGGAGCGGCGGGCCCGGACCGAGGGAGGAGGCCACGGACACCCCCGGGCTGCGGCGCCGCGCCTCGTGCCGGCCGGCCGCGACCGTCCCGGGCCAGCCCTCCCGGCGCGTGTCCAAACTGCCGTCGGGGCCCCCGGCCGCCCCCGCGCAGCCGCGCCCGCTCCGCAGCCTCTCGCCGTCCGTGCGCCAGCTCTCCCGGCGCTTCGACGCGCCGCGCCTGGACGACGACCACTCAGGGGCCCGAGACGGGGGCGTCTCCCCCGGGGCCGCGGAAGAAGCGGCGGAGGGTGCCGCGCGCGGGGCCTGGCCCAGCGTCACCGAGATGCGCAAGCTCTTCGGAGGCCCTGGCTCCAGGCGGCCCAGTGCTGACTCTGAGGCCTCGGGAACGCCCAGCCCCGACGGTGCTGTGTGGGAGCCTCCGGCTCGGGAGCCCCGGCAGCCACCGACGCCACCTCCTCGGACGTGCTTCCCCCTGGCTGGCCTGCGTTCCGCGCGGCCGCTGCCCGGCCCAGGGACCGAGGGGAGGAGGCAGCGGCAGCAGCAGCAGCAGCAGCAGCAACAGGAGCGGGCGCAGCGTCCGGCGGATGGTTTACATTCTTGGCATAGCTTCTCCCAACCGCAGGCCGGGGCCCGGGCCTCCTGCTCCTGCTCCTCCTCCATCGCCTCCTCCTATCCTGTCAGCCGCAGCCGGGCTGCCAGCTCCAGCGAGGAGGAAGAGGAGGTCCCGCCGCCGCCGCCGCCCGGGGCTCAGAGTCCGGCCTACCACGGAGGCCACTCCTCGGGCAGTGAGGAGGACCAAGACGGTGAGGGTGGCCACCGCTGGGAAGGGAGGCCGGGACCCAGGCCTGGAAGCTCCTTCTTGGATAAGGACTGTAGGCCACACAGTTATGGGTTAAATCTTGGCAGCATGGACTCAGCAGGGGGAGCCAGGAGTCCTGAGCCCTCCAAATCTCCAAGAGCCCTTAGTGAAGAAGGACCCCGGGAGTGGGGTACTGGCTCGCCTCCCTGTGTACCAGGTCCTCAGGAGGGACTCCGGCCCATGTCTGACACTGTGGGGGGAGCTTTCCGCGTGGCCAAGGTGAGCTTTCCCGCATACCTAGCCAGCCCAGCAGGCTCCCGTGGTAGCAGCCGTTATTCCAGCACGGAGACTCTCAAAGATGAGGACCCATGGGCTAGTCGGGGTTCTGGGGGCTGGGGCATGTATCGCTCGCCTAGCTTTGGAGCTGGAGAAGGTCTCCTCCTAAGGCCCCAGCCTCGAACCCGCACCAAGGGACCTGTGGGCACCACGAGGGCATTGCGAGATGGAGGATTGGAGTTGGACAAGAGTCGGCAGCGGAAGTCCCTGTCGAATCCAGATATCGCCTCCGAGACCCTGACGCTGCTTAGTTTCCTTCGCTCAGACCTTTCAGAGCTGAGGGTCCGAAAACCCAGTGGGCGCCCCAATGATCTTGGGAGCAGCCCCTTGGATGGCAGAGACTCACCAGCAGCAGGCGGCCCCTGCGAACAACTTGGGCCCATGCCTGGCCCATCTGCAGCGTCACCTGGCACCCGGCCCACACTCAAAGACTTGACGGCCACTCTGCGGAGGGCAAAGTCTTTTACCTGCTCTGAGAAGCCTGTGGCCCGCCGCCTATCCCGCACCAGTGCCCTGAAGCCCAGCTCCTCTGAGCTCCTGCTGGCAGGCCCAAGTGCCGAGGAGGACCCACTGCCCTTGGTTGTCCAAGATCAGTATGTGCAAGAGGCCCGTCAGGTTTTTGAGAAGATCCAGCGAATGGGTGCCCAGCAGGATGATGGAAGTGATATCCCCCCTGGAAGCCCTGACTGGGCAGGAGACATGACCCAAGGGCAGCGGTCCCAGGAGGAGCTCTCTGGCCCTGAGTCTAGCCTGACAGATGAGGGCATTGGGGCAGACCCTGAGCCTCCTGTTTCAGCTTTTTGCAGCCTGGGTACCACAGGGCTGTGGCGACCCCTTTCTTCATCCTCAGCCCAGACCAACCACCATGGCCCTGGGGCTGAAGATAGTCTGGGAGGGTGGGCCCTAGTGTCCCCTGATACCCCTCCCACACCAGGTGCCCTCCGCCGGAGACGGAAAATCCCACCTTCAGGCCCTGGTGGGACTGAACTGAGCAATGGAGAGGCCGGGGAGGCCTACAGGTCTCTGAGTGACCCAATTCCACAGCGCCACCGGGCTGCCACCTCTGAGGAGCCCTCTGGGTTCTCCGTGGATAGCAACCTTTTGGGCTCACTGAGCCCCAAGACAGGACTTCCAGCGACCCCACCTGTGGATGAGGGCTTGACCAGTGGCCACAGTGACTGGTCTGTGGGCAGTGAAGACAGCAAGGGTTACCAGGAAGTTATTCAGAGTATTGTTCAGGGGCCTGGTGCCTTGGGGTGTGTGGCAGATGACAGGGTTGCTGGCAAAGCCCCCAAGAAGAAATCTCTGAGTGACCCCAGCCGCCGTGGGGAGCTGGCTGGGCCCGGATTTGAGGGCCCTGGAGGGGAACCCATCCGAGAAGTTGAACCCATGCTGCCTCCGTCTAGCAGTGAGCCCATTCTTGCAGAGCGGCAGGCAGAACCAGAAGAGCCCAGTCCTGCCAGGGGCCGGGCACAGTCTGAAAGGGCCCTACTCAAGACCCCACCTGCCTCCTCCACTGCCCACCGTGACTTCCACCTTGACCCTAAACTGGCTGATGTTCTGTCCCCACGGCTCATCCGACGTGGTTCCAAGAAACGCCCAGCCCGGAGCAGTCATCAGGAACTACAGAGAGAGGAAGGCAATGAGGACCAGACTAACAGCCTGTCTCGGGCCCGACTGTCCTCCAAACACGTTCGCCATGCGAGTGTGCCCGCCACCTTCACACCTATTGTGGTACCTGAGCCACCGACTTCCGTTGGCCCCCCTGTGGCTGTGCCAGAGCCCATGGGCTTCCCTGCCAGAGCCCACTCCACGTTGCAGGCACCATCACTCGAGGATGTCACTAAGCAGTATATGCTGACCCTCCACCCTGGTGAGGTTCCTGCCCCTGTACCGGTGGATATGCCTTGCTTGACCCCTGTTGTACCGCCCTCTGCTGAGGCCAAGTCCCCTGAGGCAGCCAGGGCTCCAGATGAGCCTGTCCCAGCCAGCAAGTGCTGCAGCAAGCCACAGGTGGTGAGTCCTTTGTGGGGGGCTTTAGGGGTGGGGCCAGAGAAGGGCCATACGCACTGACTTACACAGGAGCCTTTTGAGTGTGCTCATTAGGTAGGTGCCCAGGTCTAAGGGGGCTTCTCTGGTCCTGGAAGTGCCCAGATAGTTTTAAGAATGTTAAAATGTGTAGACACAGGGCTCCTGTCTACTCAGGCCCCAAAGGCTTGTGCGGGTGCTGATGTCAAAAGTTCTTGTCTGCTTCAAGGTATTCTTGGTGATAATTACAAAAGGTTTAATCTAGTCCTTAGCTATTTCTCAGGGATTGGTTTTAGAGATTCCTGTCTGATTCTTTTTTATAAATACCCAAGGAGGTGTGAGGGTCTTTCCTGAGTCTTAATGCCCTATCGGCCGGGCCCTTTCTAGGATGTTAGGGTTTGGGGCCCACAGCTGACATAGGTCTGTACTTCCTCATGTGGTTCTTCTGTGGCAGATCAAAATGTGGGTTTGTTCCTGGGCCTGGGAGAATTGGAGAGGTACAGGCATTACTGATGGAGGAGCAAAGAAGATTCCATAAAGTACACTGGTGGCCCTGGCCTTTCTCTGTGACTCAACCTCTCCATCTGTAAAATCACGGATTGTGGACAAGGTGCTACTTGTCTCCATCTAGCTGGTGCTGCACAAATGTGACAGTTCATAGGTTGGAATTGAGGCCCTCTTGGTGCCTGCGGTCTGCCAGAACCTCTTCTGATTAGAGTGGGGGCTTGTAGGGGAGGGCAGGGACAGAGACAAGGCTGCTGAAGCTCAGCAGACAGGGTCCTTGAGAGAGTTTGGGAGTGGTTTCAGCCCCCACAGGCAGGGCTGCCTCTCTGGGTCAGGGTGGGAGCACTGTTCCGCCATCCTGCCAGCTCTCATCTCTCCCACCCCACCCCCTTTCTGGTGACTGAAATGCTTCCCCCTTCCTCTGCCAGACCCCAAGCCCTGGGGACTCAATCTTTCTGAGGACTCTCCTTCTGCCTTCAGATGTCCCTGGAGTTTTGGCTGTGGGTTTAGATAAGTTCTAGGTGTCATGATGCCCTGGCATCTGACTTAGAAGCTAGATTCTGGGTGTTGGGTTCTGGGCCTAGCGTGGGGATGGCTCGGGGTTATTTCAACCATGGCCTGCATTCCCACTGTGTTGTGGGCCTGTGTGAAGAGCCTGGAAACCCTAAACCCTGGACTAATTTGGTCACTCCCAGTTCCCAGCACTCTCACGGCCCCTCTGAACTCTTTCTTTGTTTCCCTTTCCTTGTCTCTGTTTCCCCCTGGTCCTGGCTCTGGTGTCTCTCACAGAGACCACAGAGAGAGCCAGCAGGCAGGGAGTGGGGAAAAGGGAGCCTGGTAGGACAGCTCTGATGCCCCTAATTTCAGAGCCAGCTGTCTTTGGAACATAGGGGTGGGGGAGGGCATGAGCAAGGGCAGCTCCTGCCCAGGCCCCTTCCCCAGCTGCCTTTCCCATATAATTATCTCCTCTGGGAGCCTTGAAGGCTAAATTAGGGAAGAAGGCAGAAATGAACCAAGGGACTCAGGGAAACTGGTGGGGGTGGGGGTGGGGGTGGGGGAGATGCTCCTGAGAAGAAGCATTAAGACCCAGAGAGGAGGTGGGAGTTTTTGCAGAATAGGTGGCTTTTGGCCTGCCTTCCTTCATATTGTTTGCCTGTCCCACCCAACTTCGGCAAGAAGCTTAGCCCCCTCCACCACCATGTCTGTCCATAACACAGGCTTCTCCCTGTCCAGCATAGAGCCTCTCTCGGGCCTCCAAAGCTTCACCTACTCTAGCCCTCCCACTTTTGTAGACCCAGCTTGATGTCCCCTCTTGCCTTGTAGAGGAGAGAATGAGTGAGTCTGTCTTTGGAAGAGCAGAGTTTGAGCCTAGGCTCCAGATCCCATGTGGGCTAGGATCAGTCACACCCCTGCTCTATACCTCACTTTCCCCTTCTGTAAAATGGGGGTAATGGTTTCTGTCTGGCAGGCTATTATACGGTGAGTGGCTGGTGTGATCACTTTCTCCCTGGGGGCAGGAGAGAGGGAAAAAACAGGCTCCACTCCCCCCTCTGCCATGCCCGCAGCTCTTCTCAGTGACCGGCCTGGCCCTTCCTCCCTGCCCCCTACTGGTTTTTGAGCACAGGGCTGGGTACTCTGAGCCTCAGTATAACCTGGTAGACTTGAATTGGTTCAAAAGAGATTCACCATCCCCTAATTCCCCAACCTCTTCACAAAGCCTGGAGGTTCTCCTATCTGCTAGCCTCAAGCCCTTCTGCTATACCCTTCCTTCTGCCTCCAGGAAGATGGGGAGCAGCTGTTCACCCCCTCCTACTGGCCTCCATGGAGGAGACAATGTTCCCTTGTTTCAGGCCTGGGGCTCCAGTCATGCTCCCAGGGCTGTGGGTGGGGATGGTGTGGTGTGAGCTCCAGAATAAGAAGGGAAGAGAAGAGGCTTTCACACTTTGCTGATGAGGCAGAAACTAGGCTGATCCCAGCCAGGGACTAACAGGAGAGTCCCTGGGGGGCAGAGGTGGCCCCTGACCCAACCCAGGCTTTGAGGAGTCCCTCAAACTCAGGTCTCTCCCAGCCCAGAGTCTCTATTTGCCCTCTGCATGGCGTATCCCTATTGGGAGCAGGTGGCCTGGGTACCAGGCCTGCCTGGCTCAGCCTCTAACTTGCTCTGAGACATGGACAGTCATCTTGGGCCTCGATTTTCCCATCTGTACAGTGGGATGTTAGACTGCGTGGTCTCGAAGCTCTGTAGGGAAGACAGCCTGCAGAGTGGTCAAGGGAAACAGGAAGTGTTGGAGTGTTGCTGGAAGAGAAAGAAAGCTCCGTGCAACAGCTGTGAGAGCCTAGGAGCCCAGGGAATGAGGAATAACTCGTGGTCATTTTGTTCTCTGAATACCTGCTTGCGTATCTGCTGGGAGTAGGCAGAGTTGTTGGAGCCTCCGTGCCCTGCCCTGCCACACCCCTTGTCATTTCCACTTACATCCACAATAGCCTGGATGATCAGACTCTTCACTCCAGTGCTTCCCCTACCCTGGCCTTCAAGTACTGAGTCTTGTAGCCCAACTTTCTGCCCTCAAGTACTGATACCTGAACACATTTGACAAATGTGACAACTATAGCCCAGAAACAGGAAACGACTTGTGTCTCAGAATCCTAGATGGATTGACTCACAGAATTTTAGCATACTGGACTAGCAGTTAACAGTGGCTAACATTTATTAAGTGCTTACTATATGCCAGATACTCAGAATGTTTCATTCTTCAGATGTGGAAACTGTGAGAATCTTCCAGTGCTGGATTCTTTGAATTACAGACTGTTAGATTCCCACCGAGTCCTAGAATGTCAGTGTCTTAGAGGTGAAGGAGCCAAAGGAATCCCTGTTTCTTGGTGGGACTGGCCTGCCATCTGAGTAAGGGGCATACTCAGGGGGTACCTGGGGCGTGTCACCTGCATACCCCTAATAGCCTGAACACCTTCCCGGTGGTTATTTAATTCATTGGGACCTGGAGGTGGAGTGGAACGAACTTTGAGACTCAGTTCTGAGAACACTGGGTCTAAGGTCACATGGCAAGGCAAGCCACAGCTGGGCCCAAGCACCAAACCCCTGCCCCAACAGACATGCCTCCCCCGCCACCCCACCCCGGCTTGTCCGACTTGCCCGGCTGCAGCCCTTCATCACCTTCCTTCTCTCTGTGTCCCCTTGGCAGGGAACCCATGGGGGTGGGAGTTCTCTCTTTTCCCTCCTTGGCTCTTTGCTGTGATTTTTCCATGGAAACTGGTTCTGGGAGGGGAGGCAATTAGGACATTTGGAGTTCTGAGCGATACCAAATATCTATAATTAAATGTCTTGTCACCCAGAGGAGAGTGGGATGGGGAGGGCAGGCAGAGGGCGGTCCCTTTCTTCTGTTTATTCCCCCCTCTCCCACCCCCAACTCCCCCCCCCTTCCCTGGCCGACTCCTTCCTAAGGGCCCTGGACTATTGGAGGGAGTACAGTCCAGGAATGGGTCCCCCACCAAGAATGGAAGAGCTGGGGGATGGACCAGGGTTGAGTCTGACATTTTTCAGCCCCACATTTCCAGGACCAGCTGGGTTTGGGAGGCTCTGTCCCCAGCACCCTCCCAGTGTAGGGACTTGCCCTTCCTGCTTCATTCCTTTCCATCTGTGATCTCAGGCTATACATGCTGCCCCACAGTGGGGTGGAGGCACCCCCAGGCCTGGGGAACCAGACACTCAGACCATTCAGAATCTAAAAGCAGACTTAAGGGACTGAAGGATGTTGAAGAACTGGTCTGGGGGCTGGCAGGGGAGACTTCTTAGAGGTGGCTATGCCTGGAGCCTGGCCTTGAAAACTGGAAGAATCTGTATAGCCAGAGAAGAGAGGGAGGGGTTCTAGGAGGAGAAGGGCACAGTGATGAGCAAAGTCTAGGAGACAGGAAAGACATGACAGGTTGTGTGTGGTAGGAGTTTCTATCAGAGACTTGGGTGACCCATGATAGAGCAATGCATTCATCCCTTTAACAAATACTTACTGAGCTCCTAGACATACCAGGCACCCTCCGGGGCCCTGAGGACACAGTAGCAAACAAAACAAAGTCCTGGCCTCATGGAGCTTCCAGACTAGTGAGGAGACCTCACTAGGGGCTGGGGAGCAAAAGAAAGTAGGTTAAGGGAGCAGAGAATGACAGGGAGAAGGTACTATTTCAATTTTTTAAAAAAATATTTTTATTGATGTTTGAGACAGAGACAGAGCATGAGCAGGGGAGGGGCAGAGAGAGAGGGAGACACAGAAACTGAAGCAGGCTCCAGGCTCTGAGCTGTCAGCACGATGCGGGACTCGAACTCACAGACTGTGAGATTGTGGCCTGAGCTGAAGTCAGATGCTTAACTGACTGAGCCACCCAGGTGCCCCGAGAGGGTACTATTTTAGATCAAGAAGTCTGGGAAAGCCTCTCTCAGGAAGTGAGATTTGAGCAGAGGCCTGGACGAAGTGAGAGAGCAAACCAGCTAGCCGTCTCAGGGAAAGAACATTCTGGGCAGACCAGCTAGCCGTCTCAGGGAAAGTACATTCTGGGCAGAGAAGAACAGCAAGTGCAAAAGCCCCGAGGCAGAAGTGTGTTTGAGAAGTTATCCGGAGGACTGTGTGGATGGAGCAAAGTAGGAGATGAGGTCAGAGAGGTCAGGGAGGGTGGAAGTGGGTCAGGGTTGAGGTAGATCTCATAGGCCAATCAATAGGAGGACTTCAGCATTTACTCGAAGTGAGACAGGGCAGGCACCTTGGGAATGTTGTGAGTAGAGCAGTGACCTGATCCGACTTAGGCTTTCACAGGTCTGCTCTGGCTGCTCTGTCGGGGCCCACGGTGGAAGCAGGGAGGCCAGTAAGGAGGCCACTGGAATATCTGGGTGAGAGCTGATGGTGGCTTAGGCTGGGACAGAGGTGGTGGGGTAGTGGGTTTCTGCTGCAGCCCAAAGGGTTTTGTGAGGGACTGGATCCCAGCGTTCAAAGTGAACACAGAGCTACTGTGGCACCCATTGCTGGGCAGTGTGTGAGGGGTTGATTAGGATGGGGAGGGGGAAGTTGATAAAGTCCCCAGGTGTACTGGGGCTGTAGGCTGCACTGACTGCCCCCTGCAGACCTACATTGGCTTGGTTCAAAACACAGGAGAGGGGAACCACCACAGGGCCGTAGTGAGGACAGCCACAGTGCCATATCCCACTGGTGTCTCCTCTACAGCCACCATGACACCCATCAGCTCCAGCTTGCATTTTCCTGAGACCGGGAGCTCATGCCACCCCATCTCGTCCTCCGGCTAGGTGGGCATTGCCATGGTCCCAATATAGGGATGAAGAAGCAGGCCCAGAGTGGACAGAGGTTGGCCTAAATGCCCTGTGGCTCAAGTATGGGATTTGGCCCCAGGTATCCTGACTCCCAGGCCATACGTTGGCCCCACAGAGTTCCCACTGAGCAGAGTTGGCTGGAATGGCTGTGTTAGGGTGGGGGAAGGGGGAGCCCATGTTTCCCAGAAAGGCTTGAAGCCCTGGCGTACTTATTGGGAAATGTGCCCAGGCAGCCTGGCGCCTTGCTGGCAGGCCCTAAAACAGGGGCTCTGGGTCTCCTGGGAAGCAAGAGCCTATTGGAGCCAATGCCCCCGCCATGGGAGTTGATCCTCTCCCCCCACTTCCACCCTAAGCCTCTGGGGCATTCCAGGGGTGGACTGAGGCAGAGGAAAACTGCCAGGCTGCTGGGCCCTGGGCAGTGAGTGAGCCCCAGCCCATGACATGCAGGGGCCTGGAGCCCCAGCCAGGGTATCTGAGCTCCAAGAGAGGCATCCATGACCTCCCCCTCCAGTAGCTGTGGGAGGTCACCAGGAATGACTTGGTAGCACATACAGGCTGCACTAGGGGTCAGGAGATGGATTCTGGTCTTAGCCTCTCCATTTTCCTGGTGTGTGGCCTTAAATAAGTCCCTTCCCACCGGAGCCACAGATTCCTCCATGCTCTTGGGCACAAGGATAAAACCTCCCCACAGGGCTGTTGGCAGGGGCAATAGCTTTCCTCAGTAGATCCCAGTTTGTAGACTGAAGTGCCATTAGGCTGCTGAGGAGACTGAGGCTAAGTGAGGCTGGGCCTCACCAGGTCCAGCCCCCAAGGCCTTTTCCTTGCCACCAGCTGCTGTTCCAGGCTCCGCCACACACACAGATGAGGCTCTCCCCACACTTGTGGCAAACTGGGGGGCTTAGTCTGGGGTGATGCTGTTGCTGCCGGGATTTTAAAAGTTGGTCCAGGGCATGGGGCTGTCCCTGGGCTCTGAGACTCTCCCTAGGCAGGGAGAAAGTGCGTGCAGAATCTACACAGGCACCTGAGGTCAGAGGGACATGAGCTGATTCCAGTCTAGGCTGGCAGACAGGTGGTATATTGGTTTCCTGTTGCTGCTGTGGCAAATTACTACACATTTAGTGCTCAAAATGATACAAATATTATCTTACAGTCCTGGAGGTCAGAAGAAATGGGTTTCACTGGGCTAAAAATTAAGGTGTTAATAAGGCTGTGTTTCTTCTAGAAGCTTTAGGGGAAAACCCATTTCCTTGCCTTTTGCAGCTTATCGTGTCTGCTGGAATTTCTTGTCTTGTGGCCCCTTCCTCCTTCTTCAAAGCCAGAAGCATCACACCTTCAAATCTTTCTCTCACTCTATACCTCCTGCCTTACTCTCTTAAGGACACTGGTGATTACTTTCGGCCCACTTAGATCATGCAGGAGAATTTCCTCATCTCAAAATCCTTAATCGCATCTGCAAAATCCCTTTTGCCGTGACAGGTAAAATATTCATAGGTTCCAAGGATTAGGACATGGACATCTTTGGGAGTCATTATTCTGCCCACAACAGGTGGACAGAGGGGCCAGGCTGTTGGTTCCTGAGACCAAATCCCCCGTAGGTGCTGGGCATGAGGCAGAGCCTCTGAACACAGGCCCACTACATCTATTGTACATTCATTTATTCCGATGTTCATTTGTCAATTGTCATTCATTCATTTTCAGTCAATTGTTGAGACCCTTAATGGACAGTAGGAACACACAGGGAAAGCTGGGACATCATCCCTGCTTACCGCTTTTCAACAAGGGTGCTAGTCCCCTGAGGTGGATGGGGTCGAGAGGTTGGCTGAGCACTGGCCTGGTGGGAGAGGGACAAAAGTGGGTCACTTATGGATGGGCTTGGTTTTTAGGGGTTGCTGGCCCTGAGCTTGCTGACTAAAAATTGGGATGAAGCAGCTTCCAAGAAGGGCAGTTAGCAGAGGATTTAGAGGCAAGGCAAAGAGGGAAGTTGAGGGTCTAGGGAGGGAGTGGGAATTACATCTCTGTCAGGCTGCTCTAAGTGACCTTGGATGAGGAAGAGCTCCCTCACCTCGTGTGCCAGGAGCTCCATGTTGGGGATTGGTGACCTGGTGCTGTTGGACCAGAGGATCTGTCAGGTTCCTTCATGGTCTGAGAGGCCGAGATGCTTCCCAGAACATGGTATGTGGAGGGTAAGGAGCACTGCCCAGATCCTTTCATCCCCCAGGCTGGCTTTGAGACCCAGGGCAAGCATTTACAGACTCCTCTGCATTGCCCCCTCACTCCCCCAAGGATTATTGTTGAGATTAAATGAAATCATGCCAAGAAGGCTTGACACATAGTAGGTGCTCAAGAAGTGTTAGTTCCTTCCCTCATGACTGAGAGGCTCAGATGTTAGGATTCTAAGATTCTAATAGACATTGACTCTGGAATGCTCAGCATCTCTTTCCAGCCGTGAAGCAGAGGACAGAGCTCTGGACAGGAGAGCAGCTAGGGTCCTGACTGGGTAGGGTCAGTGGCCGAGTAGCCTGGGACTTTGGAGGGGGCAGGTGGGCAGAGAGAGAGGGGCTGGGCATTTGGGTGGAGTCCAGCTCCCCCTCTTCTTTTGTTACCACCAGCCCCAAACTGGGAGGCTTAACAGAGCCAGAGCCCTCTCTGGTCAGAGCCCCAGACCCATTTGAACCTGCCTCTGAAGCAGGGTTCACAGCCCTTCCAAGCCAGGGGGACTGAGGGTCTATGTGCCTGGTGGGCTTTGGGGTTGGACTGATAAGGGTTGACATGTCAGAGTTGACTCTAACTCATTGGGTGAAAACTAACAAGTCATTGTATCTCAGCTCTGAGCCTTAGTTGCCTGCCCTGTCAGTCCAGGACCCTAGATTTAGAAGCTCTCAGAACTGTGGCCACTTTAAGGGCATGTGCTTTTGAGATTGCCAGTTAAGAGTGTAGAATCTTGTGGTTTCAGGATGAAGTATTCTGTTTTTTTCCAGGAGTCCATACCTCTTAGCTTGATTTTGTTTGTACATTTGAGATGGTTACTTCTTGGTTCTGAGATTCTGGGGCCAAGGAGAGGCGGGGCAGGTCCTGGGCCAGTAGGGGAACTGTGTTGGAGGGGGCCAGGCTGAGGGAGCAAGCACCAGGTTGGTGTCTGTTTCCTGTTTATTGGTTCCCAGGGGGTGAGCAGGCCCTGCCGCAGAGCAGCATGGAGCAGGAGGGAGGGAGGCGGGCTTGGAGGAGGGGGGGGGGGGGTGGTCCTGGCTGCCAGCCAGCCTCACAGTCTGGCCTTCTGGGACTGTTGAGACCCCTCCCCCTGAGCCCCCTTGAACAAACATCCAGTCCTTTCCCAGGACAGGGCACTGAAGGTCAAGGAGCAGATGTGGAAGGGAAGGGGTGGTAGGACAGGAAGGGACCCTTCCCCCCCACGCCCCCCCCCCCGGCCCCTCAAAAATCCTACTGACTCCATCTTTCTTGGCTGCCTGTGTTACTGAAGTCTCACTTCCGGTTCCTCACTGTTCCCCTCTGTCTCTCCCCGTCTCCTTGGTGTGGGGCATAGTGGTGAGATGTCCAACTTCTTGGTAGGCTAGGAGGCAAGAAGAAGAAGAATAGGGACAGGGCCCTCAATGCCAGGAGGTCTGCCTGGAAGGATCTTTAGAAACCAGCGATGTCTTCTAACCATACCTTACCCTAGCATTATTCAGAGGCGACGGGAAACTGAGGCCCAGCAAGGGGAGGGGTCTTGTCCAAGGTTGAGCCATAGTAGACCAGGAGCAGCAATCTGCCCTGTGCACCTCACTGCTGTTCCAACCCCAAACTTGGATTGCTGGGTGTAAGGGGGCACTGGGAATTCTTGAGGGGGAGGGTGGCATGGCTCACTTGGCATTTTAGAGAGTTGGACAAATGAGGCAGGAAAAAGAAGCCTCGATACATGTCTGCAGAAAGGTCTCTGACCAGAGCACACAGGGAAAGGCTGTGTGTACAAGAGCCAGGTTGAAGGCCTTTGGTGCCAAGTTAAATGACCTGGGCTTTGTCCTGTGGGCAGTGGGGAACCATGAAAGCTTAGGAGCTAAGGAGGAGCAGTGCCAGATGGACACATTAAAAAACATCCTCTGGTTATGGACTGGAGAAAGCAGGTGATGAGAAGCCCAAGCTAAGGGGTACAGGTGATGTAGGGATGGAGAGAAAAGGATGACTAGGGAGATAATTTGGAGGTAAAATCTGGCAATTTAAATTTAGGCTCAGGGGCCCTATTAGAAACTGGGGTGGTGGGGCGGGTAGTGGGGCCCATCTCCCTTATTTGAGTTAGAGAATGTGGCAGTGGAACAGAATGCAGGGTCATCTGAGCAGAGCAGACCATTCCTCTGCATTTGTAGAAGGGTAAGGGGGCTCTGAGCCAGCTCAGGTCTTTGCCACTGTGCCCCGTATGCGTCCTATCTAACTTCAGTCCCTCCTGCTGCAGCGGAAGTGCCTGCTTCTCAGTGGGGTCACCAGAGAACAGCAGAGCTTCAGGCTACACCCCCAATCCCATTCCTTCTGGGAGTGGCCTGCGTAGGGAGCTTGGGGGGATGGGGAGAAGGGGCAGGCCTGTGCTGCCTTGCTAGCTATGACCCAAGACCAGTCACTCAGCCTCAGTCTCCCCATCTGTCAAGTGGGAATCCTAGATGTGGTGGAGTCCAGGAAAGCTCTGGACTGTGCAGGCTCTCGGGAGCTGGCAGTAGAGCAACTGGTGTGTGGACAGGCAGGCCATCTTGCTAGCAGTGCTTACAGTGGGGCCTACAGTCAGAGACAAAGTATCCTTGTGATATTTGTACCAGACTCCAAGACAAGTGCTGTTCTGTGGCCCTGCAGTCCTAGAGGCCTTCGTGGAGAATAGGGCAGGCTGTAGGGAGAGGAGTAACTCAGATTTGGGGCCTGATCTGAGCCTCAGTTTCTTCACCAGATGCCTAAGTACCCTTCTAGCTTCTTGCTGCGCCTGGGTCTCTTTTCCCCTCCTCCTGGACCAGAGCTTTCAGGCTTCTCCCCAAGGCCAGCGGGGGCGTTGCCTGGGGCGGGTGAGGAATTTCCGAGGGAACAGCTAAATTCAGCCCCGCACTAAAAATAGTCCTGGGCCTGGCCCCAAGGCTAGAGGAGGAGATGGGGGGGGGGGGCAGGGGATGGAGGGAGGAGGGCGGGGCAAGCCCTTATCCTGCCTGCCCCACCTCTTCACCTGGACCCAGGGCCTGGGCTGCGGAGGACCTCCTCCCTTGTCCACTTCTTACATCAGGCCTTTCCCTTACTGGAGCTCTGGGCTTTCTTCTCTCCTCCCTTCTCTGTCCTTCTCCCTGCCTTCCTCCCCCAGCCTCGCCCCTTCTGGCTGTGTCTCTTCTCTATATCTCCCTGCTTCTGACCAAGCCAGACAGAGGCCCCTGGCCAGGACCAGGCCTTCAGAAGAGGGCCTTGAATAGGGAGGTGTCCTCTTGGCATCCCAGCCTAAGTATCAGGAACCACCCCCGGCTCCACTCACAGATATTGCAACCCCTTTCTTCTGGGCGGGGCGGGGGGGGGGGGCGGGGAGGACGAAAGAACTCAAAGGTTCTGGGGTGTAGAGATGTGGGTGGAGCCCCTGGTTCATCCCGTAACCCAGTGCATGGTTCTGGTCAGGTGGCTCCACTCTTGCCAAACCCTCCTATTCCTGGCACACGGGGCATCAAAACACATTTATTAAATAAATGTCATGGAGAGAGTGGGGAAGGCAGGAGGAGAAGAGCTGGGCCCTGCCCTTGGGGAGTTCCCAGGCTACTCTGAGCTCTTCCTACCCCCTAGATCCAGCCCTGTTTTGGCTCTGCCCCAGGGATCACAGGCCTGAGCATCCAGGCAGGTGAGAGCAGGCAGATGGGCAAAGGGTGCTGTCCCAAGCCAGTACTGAGTTGGGGTAGGAGGGGGGAACTGGACACTGAGGCCCAGCAAAGGTGAGGTTCCTAGCTCAGGTCACAGAGCTCAGAAGGAGAGACATGGTGGTATTGGAGGCTAGCCTGGCCTCACTCCAATGCTGCAGGAGTGAATTTTGACTAATTTAGCAGGGAGATCAAGGAGGAAGTGGATGGAAAGTCTTAGGAGGTCTAGCCCACGGTATTTGACTGAATATGGCGCGACTCATGGCTGAGGAGTCACAGGTAGTGGTAGCAAAGCTTGTCAAGCTCTTCCTGTGTGCCAGGCACTGGTCTGAGCACTTTCCATGCATTCACTCATTCAGTCTCACAACTACCTGTGGGGAGGTGCTATCATCCTTGTTTCTAGATGAGCCTGAGGCAAAGCGTGATAAAGTACTTTGCCTGGGTTAGGGAAGCTAAGTGGGGAATTGTTGTTGAAATCCAGGCAATCAGGTTCCAGGATCCATGAACGTCACCCAGGCTCCTGGCTGTCAGGACTGCCTGGGTGGGCAGTGGTGCCATCACCAAGGTGACTATGTGGGAGGAGAGAGTGGATTCTGCTTTGCACATAGGAAACCCACTGACTGGATTTGCAGCACACAGTCCTAGCTCCAGGAACTAGCACATAGTGGTTGCTCGGTAAATACTAGTTGAATGGCTTACTTGCATATGAGGGCCCCTTGGGGTGCAAGAGGAGGTGATGGGCAGGCAGAGGGAATGAGTATTTCCTCCCACCACCTGCCCAGAGACCTTTCTCTTGGTGCTGGAGTGCAGCTGAGGTGGGTGCTGGGCTCCCTGCTTGTAGAGAAAGCTCTGGGTTGGAAGGGCGCTGAGATGAGCAACAGGCAGGGGAAGGAGGGGTGGGTAGGGGCAGGCCAGGCAGTGCTGGCGCGGTCCCGCCTGCAGTATCTGGAAAGCAGATCTCTTGGGCCATGGCCGGCGTGACTCAAATGGAGACAAAAAAACCTTCCATATTTGGACAAAGAGCCCAGAGAGGCCCGGACCCGCAGCCAGCCCAGGCCGCCTCCCCCCACCCCTGTCTCCCTCTGGGCCCCTAGCCCTGAGCCCTGTCCCATGAGTTTAACTCTTGGGCCTCAGGCAGCACTGTGACCTCCTCCCCTGAGTCATAGGGCCACCTTCCATGTGGCCAAGCCTGGGCCATGGGTGCTGGAGAAGAACCACCCAGCGTTGGACCCTGAGCTTGGGGTGGAAATGCAGAGAGGAGTTCTGGCAGATCCTGCAGTTTAGAAGGGGGTTACACACCCAAACAAACAATCCACATGCCATGGGGTGAGTTGACTGTAGACCCCCACCTATCCCAGCATCGGCAAAGCAGAGGTACACAACACGTAGGCATACGTGCGCGTGCGCGCGCACGCGCACACACACACACACACACACACACACACACACACACATTTCTTTTCAATTCCTAGCAGACTTCTGTATTCCCAAAGACATTTATGCAGATATCAGCAGTGAGGACCCAGCCTGAGAACCTCTCATACCTTCCCTGGAGCAAGCTTTGATGACAGCAAAGTTGGAGTAGATACGGGCAGCCAGATGTCAGCTTAACAAGTAATGTAAATAGTCATTATCCCTCTGGGGCGATGCAGACGGAGCAATTCATCTCTGCACCGAAACCCCTGAGTGCCCAACGTGTGAGCTGGGTTGTGCAGTGGATGCCAGAACCAGGTGAATGGGGAGAGGGCCTCAGCCCACTTTCTGCCTGGAGTGGGACCTCATTCCCAGGGGGAGGACCCACATGCTCACTGTCACTGGTGGAGTAACTGAGCTGACTACACAGCTTCCCCGGCTTTTCTAATTAGCCCTGGTAATTAACTCTGGAATCAGCCTGGGTAATGCATGTGGAGAGTCCAGGGTAACCTTTAAAATTCATTTCCATTGTTGCCCACTGGTACCTACATGGGCAGGGTTAGCATGTGGGCTATAGGACAAACAGAAAGACGTTCCTAGCCCAGGAAGAGGTGGGGAGCCTTGTCTGAGAACTGAGGATCAGAAGGAGGCCAAGGTGGGTGAGGGTCAGGGAGGCTAATGTGGCTGGAGCCTTGAAGAACCAGCAGGACTGACTGGCAGAAACGAGGCCAGGCCTTTCAGTCAGAGAGAACCAGGAAGGTAGAGAGGCCTGTGATGGAATGGTGCGTCTAGGGTGCCATGGAAGCTCCTGATTTTTGGAGAAGTCAGGTGGGTCCTGGGGAGTCTAGAAGGCCAGCCTTGAAAGTCTGGGCTTCATCTCCGGGAAGTATTTCCAAGCTCTTAGGAATAGTGGAACCCTTTCTTCTATAGGACAGGTCAGCTTGGAACCTGGTTGATTTAAGTGAAGGTGGGGGCATGTCTGCCCTCTTGATCACGTCTCCCTCCATGTACTTCCATGGAGCCCCCTAGGACTTAGGCAGAGGCTGCCTCTGTTTGGGGCAGATGGGCCTTGGCATAGGGGTTGCAAGCAGGACAAGCCTCTCCCTTCAGGGAGCCTCCTCTGAGGCTCAGAAGTTCAGCCCAGCCAAGTGCCCCAGGGAAGGAACAAACCCTGTTGGGACCATGTTTCCAGAAGTATCCAGGATGATGGAGCACCCCACCTTGGGGCTCCTATGAGCAGGCAATGTCCCCCAGCAGGGGCCTATAGAGCTGGGCTGGGCCCTACCTGATGGGGAAGATGACCTTTTGGATGGTGGGAAGACCCTGATTGTTGACTGCTGCTGCCTGGGAAGGTACAGGCCCTTTGAGGGGGGTAGGAGTTAGCAGCTAGCCATGATCCCAGTATGGGAATGCTGTCTGGCCCAGCTCCATCACTGACTGGGGACAGGGGGAGGCAGAGGGCAGGTAATTTAGGTTAGAATTGGAAAGATTCCCCCAGAGCTCAAAGTAAAAGGAAATGTGAACGGACATTGGCAGGAGAAAGCCTGAGCTCTCAGCCTGGCAGATCCAAGGCCCTTCAGAAACCAGGCTTGGCCCATCTCGCGCACTAGCCTACCTGGCCTGCTACACAGCTTAGGCTCCCACTTCTTTGGCCATCAAAAACATTGGATGAGTCAGAAATTGCCAAGCATAAAGACAGGATGATGCACCTTGCAGAGACCAGCATATGCCAAGGCCTGGTGTGTAAGAGTGTGATGGGTTGGAGGAATTACTATGGCATGAGCATCATGCAACCAGAGTATGATACAGGTGGGTAGAATTTGACTTGATGCTGATGGGTCAGCAAGGGCCAGTTCATCCAGAGTGTTCGGGGTCAACCTGAGTGCTTACACTTGATCCTACATCCAGCTGTGTTGGTATAAATGGTTATATATATAGATTGGAGCCAGATGGCTTAAGTTCAAAGCCTGCTCTTCCTCTTAGCTATATGACTGTGAGCAAGTACTTAATCCCTCTGTGGCTCAGTTTATGCTCCTGTAAAATGGGGATGATGATGATGACGTTCATTATAGGGTTTTTGTGAAAATTAAATGTGATAATGACTGTGGTGGCTGGGCTG
The DNA here is from genome assembly GCF_018350155.1 of Leopardus geoffroyi. NCBI lineage: Eukaryota > Metazoa > Chordata > Mammalia > Carnivora > Felidae > Leopardus > Leopardus geoffroyi. The sequence continues at coordinate 58,483,646 of NC_059329.1, read as the reverse complement.
GACCACTGACCACAGGGGATCAGTGGGAAATCATAAAGTTGGAAGGAGAGAGAAGGTGGCCTGGCCTGGCCTGGCTGAGGAAGGGCCCCAGGGATGGGGAGAAGTGGATCGGGTCACCAAGAATAGCCTAGAGAGTCATCTGTTGGGGAGGGGGGCATGCTGAGTTCCCTGGGAGAGGCTCAAAACATCCCCTCCAGGCAGCTGCCATAGGAAAAGAGCTAAGGGGCTTTGTGGAGGGGGGGTGGGGGTCTGTGGGCTTGGGAATCTGCTGGATTCTCCCTGGCAGAAATTCCCACCCTGCTATAAAGTTGCCTATGGATGATCTCACTTTACAGTCAGTATCTATGGCCCAGAGAGAGACAGGATTTCCAGGGCTGCCCAGCAAGTTCTAGCCCCAAGTCCTTCATCTAGGCTGGGGCCTCATTTCCAAGCTTTGGCTGGGTGGAAGCCTAGCCCTGACGTCACTCAACCTGAGGAGGCGTGGGGGCGCTAAAGGAGCAATTTGCCAGTTCTCTGCAGAAAGGGCTAGGGGCTTCCTCTCTGGCTGCAAGGTGGGCAGGGACCGTGTCCTGTATGAGACCACAGGTGACACGGGAATTGTGCAAGAGGAGACCACCTGGGAAACTGAAGAGAGAAAACAAAGACAAAGGCTTCCAACGCAGCGTCCCAGAGCAAACCACTTCTTCTTTCATCTTGTTTTTAGTCACCCGGAGCCCCCTTGGGACCTGGTCCTGTGCGTAGGCTGGAAACACAGGGCAGTGCCCAGGGGTGATCAGAGGCTGCTGCCCAGAGGCTGGGGGAGCCCAGAAAGTCCACACTCTGGAGGGGGTGTACAGAAGGGACAGTTTCTGAGAAAAAGGCCAAAGCTAAGCCTTTGATGGATGAGAAGGAAGATGAGGGTTGCAAAGGCTGTTCAAAGCTGAGCCTGGAGCAGGCAGCAGGTGCCAGATTGTAAGGTGAAGTTTTTAAAAATTCAATGTAGGTATTTAATATTTTGAATAGATACTATAGTCACATGGTTAAGAAAAACCAAAAAGGGTAAAAAGTCAGGGCGCCTGGGTGGCTCGGTTGATTGAGCGTGTGACTCTTGATTTCGGCTCAGGTTGTGATCTCATGAGCCCTGCGTTGGGCTCCACGCTGCCACGGTTTGGGGTTCTTTCTCTTTCCCTCTCTCTCTGCCCCTCTCCCCTCAAAATAAATACATAAACTTGTTTAAGAAAAGGTAAAAAGTCTGCCTCTCACCAGCTGCCTAGTACCTACCCTGTCCCACCCAGGACACCCCGTTATTAGTTCTTGTGAATCCTTCTATATGCAAATACCAGCAAATGCACTGTCTTTCCTTCTCTTTCCACACAGAAAGAGGCACACTGTTCACACTGTTGTCTACTTAATGAGATCTTTTCCCAGATCTTGCTTTATCAGTGCCTTGAGAGCTTCCACAGTCTCTTCTTGTGCCGCGTGGTGTCCCATCACACAGATTACCACATCTGTATTTAGCCATGAATTAAAGGATGTTTAGGATATTTTCAGTCTTTTCCTGTTACAAATAGTGCTGCAGTGAACAAGCTTCTTCAGAGGTTATTTTGTATATGGACTGGCATATGTTTAAATGTTTTTTTTATTTTTTATTTTTTATTGTTATTATTTTTTGAGAGAGAGAGAGAGAGAGAGAGAGCGCGAGCAGGGAAAGGGCAGAGAGAGAGGGAGACACAGAAGCTGAAGCAGGCTCCAGGCTCTGACCTGTCAGCACAAAGCCCAATGTGGGGCTCGAACTCATGAGCCATGAGATCATGACCTGAGCTAAAGTTGGACGCCCAACCAACTAAGCCACCCAGGCGCCCCTAAATTTTTTTAACATTTATTCATTTTTGACAGACAGTGAGAGCTGTGGAGGGGCAGAGAGAGAGGGAGACACAGAATCCAAAGCAGGCTCTAGGCTCTGAGCTGTCAGCACAGAGCCCAGTGTGAGGTTTGAACCAACAAACCATGAGATCACGACCTGAGCGGAAGTCAGACGCTTAACCGACTGAGCCACCCAAGTGCCCCTGAACTGGCGTATGTTTAGAGCAATTTCTTAGGGGTTGAATTGCTGGGATGAAAGGTATATGATTATGACTTTGATGCTTTACAGAGGGGTCCATTACCAGAGTAAGAAGCCTGTTTCCCCACAGCCTCACCAAGTGGGACCTGCAGTATTTTCCCAGTCTGAGAGGTGAAATGGTATCTCAGGGTAGTTTAATTTGCATTTATCGTACAGTGAGTAAGGCTGAACATCTTTCCAGATGTCCAGGAGACATTTGGATTCTCTTTCAATGAATTGTTCATATCCTTTGCCCATTTTTCTCTTGGGTTGTTGGCCTTTTGTTTACCAATTTCTAGGAATCTTTAAAGTATTAAGGGGTTTATTATTTTCTGGGTTATGAGTTGTAGATATTTTTTCCAGATATGTCACTTGACTTTTGACTTTGTTTATGGTATATTTTTACCATGCAGAAGGTTTTGTTTTTATGTGGTCTACTTTATCAAGCTTTTATTTTAAGACTTCTGTATTTGGAGTCACATTTAGAAAGGCCTTTCCCACTCCAAGGTTATAAAGCAGTTTCCCCATGTTTTCCTCTGGTGTTTTATGTTTTCTTGTTTTGTTTTACATTTAAATCTTTGACCCGTTTGGAATTTATCCTGGTGTGTAGTGTGAGTTATGGCTCCAACTCTATTTCTTCCCAGAACTGGAGTATCTTTTCCAGGTGGGTGTGAAGGCCGGAGGCTGTAGCTACTGAAGGTCAATGGCAGAGTGGTGAGAAGGGCTTGGGGCAACAGGAGTATAATGTGATAGACAGAGATGGGGCATAGGCTGGTGCCATAGCATTCTCAAAGCCTCATCTCTGCTGTATGACATTGGACAAGTCCCATCCCCTCTCTGGGCCTAGAGTATACCTAGAGTATAGCCGAAGGGGCCCTGGATATCACCCTGAACCCAGGGCTGACTGTGAGGGAGGAGATGGACAGCAAGAAGGACTGTCCTGAAGGCAGGGGCACAGAGGGTGGTGGCCATGGATCCAGCACCCACTGAGGCTGGGCTGAAGTGGAGGGGGTTGGGGGGCTGGCAGCAGAATTGACAGTGTTCCTGGAGTGGGCAGGCAGGAAGACAGAGAGGGGCGGGCTCCCATTTAAAAATACCTACTGCAGCCTGGCACTGCAGGCAGGGGTGGGGGGCAGGCCCTCTGCCAGCCTTCCGGATCCAGGAATGCTGAGGGTTGCTGGGGCAGGCACACTGTCAGTTAGTTGTCTGAGGACTGGGGGCCCAGCCCAGCTGTAGCCATATCATGGAGGTCCTCTTCCCTCCACCATGCAGCAGGCATCCTTGTCCTCTCCAGTGGAGAAAGAGGGACAGACCACCCTCTTAGGGACTACTCCTGGTACTGCCCTGGACTTGCTGTGTGACCTGGGGCCAGTCCCTGGCCGCTGGGGTCTCTATCCATCAAAAGGGGCAGTTGGACTTGCCTGGTGTGCTCTGCCATCCCTGGCCCTCACCCAGATTCCAGTTTGGGTTCGAGCTGGGAGGGAAGAGCTTGAGGTCCTTACCTCTTCCGCCTTTACAGATGGGGAAACTGAGGCCATGGAGGGGACCCTGACCCCTGCCCTGCCATTGCTCTTCTTGGCTATCTTGGGCCCCTGGACCCTCCTCCCTGCCCCCACACGGCCTGTACCAGCTCCCCACCCCCACTCCTGGGCCCCAGTGGTCAAATTCCAGGGCTGCCATTGCCATGGCAACAGTGGGCTCACAGGGCCCCTCCTCTCAGGGTTCTCTACCAGGCTGTTGTCCAGGGAGGAGGCAGAGAGGCCCTCCCGCCCCTGGGGGACTAGAGGGGTTGGGGGTGGGGTAGGGAGGAGGTCAGACCCAGCTGGTTTCGCATTTGTTTTCCAAAGGAGAAAATGGAAAAGGCACAAAGTGCTGCCAGTAAATGCTACTCTGTTGTTATCCCAGACACAGTGGGAGGGACAGAGGTGGTCACCTGGGCTGGGGACAAGAGAGCCACCTAGAAAGCCTCTTCCAAACTTGCACTTGGAGAATCGCCCCATGAAGGGTCTGAGACCAAGGTTGTAGAATGGGAGATGGAAGATCCTTCCCCAGGTCACCAGCATCCAGTGCTAATGCTGCCTAGGGACTGAGGGGCCCGGCCCATCTTGGGCTTTCTTCCAAGCAGACCTGCCCCATTGTGGAAGGAGTTACCATGGTACCATTGGAGGGGGTGAGCTCCTCGGCCCTGGGGTTATGCAAGCAAGGACTGCCAGGGGATGCTTACCCCGGGAGGGGGTTGGTCCACTTGACCTCTGAGATGACCTGCCTTCTGAGGTTCTCTGGTTATTCATAACCATCCAATATTTATTGAGAGCTCTGTTCCACACACTGTGCTAAGTAAGCCCTTTATATTCTGTATTCTATAGATGAAACCGTGGCACAGCTGTGGGCCTCCTGGAGGTTGGGGCAGCCACCAGCACAGTGTAGTCTCTGTATATGTACATATACATCCATATGTATGTCTGCGTGTGTATATTTTGTAACGTGGAGATGGTGCAGTATGCATGCTTCTTGCTTCTTCCATTTAATATTACACTGGACATTTCTCCGTGGCATTTTAAAGAACTCCATAAGTGCATGATTCACACAGCTTTGTGGTCACTTCCCGCTGTTGTGAAGAAGGCAGGGTGAGTATCCTTGTCCTCTTCTGCTGCTGCTATCCCCTGGACTAGAAGATGCCTCCTCTCCTGCACCAAGGAGTAGATGTGGATATCCCGACCCCGGGGTGCCCTGTGGGCACAAATCCTGTCTGCTATGAGACCTTGAGCCCAGTCCTTAACTTCTCTGTGCCCATCTCCTCTTATGTACAGCAGGGTAACAATAGGGCCCACCCAGGAGGCCTAGCTGCAGATTAAGATAAATACTTGTAAACAGCATGAAGGAACACCTCCAGATAGATTAACTTCTATTTGTATGCTATTGCTCTCTTTTTGTCCTAGGCATAGCAGGTTAGTGGCAGAGGGGAGGATTTGAGCCCCAGCCTTGCCACCTCAAGAACCTGAGCAAGTTATGACTTCCCACTGAGCCTTGGTTCCCCCCCTGAGTTGCTGTGAGGATCTGATGAGATTAGGCTCTGCAAGCATTTTGTAAACTGTAAAGTGCTGGATGATGGATGCCACTTATTATCTGTATCAGGAGAGCAAGGCTGCAACTCCAAAAGCACAAGGCTGCTCAGAACAGAAGGGGAGTCACCAGATCTGGGATATCAGGACAGCTTCCTGGAGTGTCAGTCCTGGTCCTGGGGGCTTGGGACAGTGGAGCCTACCTAGGTAGACCTGTCTCAGTCTGACTTCCAGCTGTGAATCCTGTTGCGTGTGCATGCACATACACATGCACACATGGGTGACTGTGGCTGCCCAGGCATTAGGACTGGTCACTAGTTGCTGATACAGAGCAGCAAGGCTTGGAAGCCGCTGGTCAGCCCAAGCTAAAGCCCATTTCTACCAGCATGGCCCAGACCCAGTGACAGCCCCTTGGAGGTTGGGGTGGAGGGATTGTTGAACAGACCGTGTTCACCATCCCTGGGCATCTTGACCACCTGGGCTTGTCTAGTATGATGGGAGGAGCTTCCCTGGGCTCTGGGTTGGGTCAGGGTACACAGGGTGTACTTTAGGGCCAGAGTGACTGATGAATGAAACTTGCTCCTCTCCTGGGGTGTCCCCTGGATCTTGGAATAGGGTAGGGGCAGGGGAGGTTGGGGCCTCAATGCCTCCCAGTGGGTTGGGCCCCTTTGGACAAGATTTAGTGAAAGAGCCCCAAGGGCCCAGTTCTAGCCTCAGCTGACTGCCTGCTGCCCTGGGGGATCTCAAGACACTTTCCTCTCTGAGCCACATTTGCCTATATGTAGAATGAGAAGGATGGTCCTGTCTCTGGCTCCTTCCTTCAAGGAAGGCTTGAACATGGGAATTCTAAGGTTGCTGTTCACATTCATTACACAGAAACTTACTTTCATTCATTCACTGATTCACAAATACGTACTGGGCACTTACTGTGGGCCAGACTCTGTTCTAGGCATGGATACTGAAGTCTGCAAGTTCCAGAGGGGAGGAAGCACTTCTGCCTTTGTTCCAGCACCATCCACACCTAGAACAGAGATCAGATTAGTAGGTTGGTAGGAGCTGATAACACCTCAAGCTTCCCAGGCTGAGCCGTTGGTGGTCCGAGTATAGTTTCTAGCACCATTTCTAGCACCGTTCTAAGTGGGGAAGATTACCTCTTTTGTCTGCCGGGCTTTGAGAGCCCCCAGGATTATATCTACAACTCAGGCAGGCCCTGCCCCCTCCTCCTTGCCTCTCAGCTCCCTGGGGCTCTGGCCTGAGGCTGGCCTGGCCTTTCCCAGGGTGCCTGGCCAACAGCCCAGTGAGTCATCTTCCGCTCTAGAGGCAGGACACCCCATCCCACCCTGAAGACACACACAAATGGAGCCCACCTCCCCCCTCAGCTTGTGCCTGGGTTCGAGGGAGGGAGGGAGCCCGCGGGAGGGTCTGGAAACAGACACTGGATAACTTCCGTTCCCACGATCCCTTACCCCAGCCTCCCTGTGTGCTAGAGAACTGGGTGGAGATGAGGGAGGGGAGCCCTCCTTGGCAGAGCACCTACTGTGCAGCAGGTGTTCACTCTTATTTTCCAAGTGGGGAAACTGAGGCTGAAGGGAAGGAATGTTTGCAATAGCTAGAAAGTCACAGCCCTGGACCCAGACCATAGGGGCCCAAATCCCTGTGCGGTGTTCTATGCTGTGCAAGGTTTGGACATTTTGAGTGAAATAATTTATCAAGCTCAGAGGAGAGGGTTCTGGGAGGTAATCTCACACACAGGTTCTGAGCTAGGACTGGGGCCACAGGCCAGACCACTATTTCGGGCAGAAGTGTGCGCAGGGGTGGGTGGGTGCATTTCCTGGGAGCTAGGGTTGCCAGATTTAACAAATCCTGCTCTAAGGCTTCATTAGATTCCCAATGGTATCCCTGCTCCCCACCCCTGGCCGCCAAGAGTGGGCCAACTTGGCCTCTCAGACTCAGATGTAGGTCCCGGAAGATCTGGGTTTCAGTTTCTCTACCTGAAAAGTGGAGATGACAGTCTAGCCTCTCGGGCCCTGGAAATGAGTAAATTCAGAATTTCTTGGCTGGTCAGGAGGTGTTTTTCACATCTGTTGGAGTCTGTCTATCCACCTACCCCCCACCTCCTGCTTCCGGCCATTATCCTTGATGTTAAGAAACTCTTCCTTCCCAAGCTGGAAGGTCCAGCTGTATCTTCTTGAAATTAAGTGGCGATGGGGGAGGGCAGAGAAGAATAAAGGGAAAAAACCCACATGAGAAAAGACCAGTTAAATTCAAACCACATGCCCCACAGCCTCTGCCATGCAGGCCTCTGCTGCCATCTGTGGGTGTCTGGCAAAAGTGCAGTTCTGGAGCCCAAGCTTTCTCATTAAGGCCAGAAGGCTGAATCCTGCCTGGCACAGGAAATCTAGGAGGATGGCCAGGCTGTCCATTGGCGTCTCTGGCATGACCTCACTTACCACCTCCTTCAGGGAGCGTGGTGAGGAATTTGAGTCCACTTGAACCCTCCTTCCTCCCTCATTTGTTTACAGAGGGGGACCTGATCCCAGACTGGGGAGCAACTCTGCTTAGTCACAGAGCAAGTCAGTCATTTGACACATATGTGTTGTGCACCTGGTGTATGTCAGGGACACAGGTATGAACACAGAGAGACCTGGTCTCTGCCTTTTTGGACCTTACAGTGGTGAAGGTGGCGGACACAGAGAGACCTTCCTCCTATTTCCATGTCTCCTATTGTTGCCAATCATCCAGGAAAGAGAATACAGCTTGTCACCACCTAGTTCAAGGGATTCTGGGCTTGGCTTGACTCATTTATGTGCTCTGTGACCCTGGTGAAGTCACTTGACGTGGCATCAAATCCCAGCTTTGCCATGTCCAACTTCTTGACCTCAGGCACGTTGCTTCAGTTCTTGGAGGCTTTGTTTACTCATTTTTAAGATGGAGGTAATATTATACATAACTTAAAGGATTGGTGTCAGGATTAAATGAGATAATGCATGAGGAACAGCACCTCACTAAACAGGAGCTGGTAGTAAAAGTAAGACCCCACCAAGGTTGTGGGGAGTGCATGTCATTCCTGGAGGCCCAGGAGGGGCTCAGGAGTGCAGTGGGTGGAGGTGTCTCTTCTGGGTTGAGAGGTGGCCGGCACAGTTCATCAGCCAGAAATTGGCCCTGAGCCCCAGCACAGGGAGTGAGAGCTGCCACCTTGAACCTCTTGTCAGCTATCAGGGTCAGTTTCTAGAAGGAGTGGTCAGATTTTCTAGTGCTGCTGAGGTTGGAGTCCCAGCTGGACTCCTCTGGGCCAGTAGATGAAATCTAGGTCTGTGCAGATATTATCCTCTTCCTTCCTTCCTCCCTTTAGGAAATTAAGAACCTTGGGTTTTTACCCCAGCTATGCCACCACTTATTGGCTGTATGGCCATCGTTATCTCTCTGAGCCTCAGTTTCCCCAGCTAGGTAACTCTCACTCAGTCTTTCATGCAGTTGCAGCCACATAGTGACTGCGCTGGAATTACCTTGAAGGCATCCTCATTCGTAGGTCTGGCAATCGTGCTGGCATTTGGGTGGGACCTTATCCAGGTGGTCAGCTAGAACACTATACACAGGCCTCTGCATGTGACCTGGGCTTCCACACAACGTGGCAGCCGGGTTTCAGGAATGAGTGACCCAAGAGAGCAAGGTGGAAGTACATGGCATTTTTATGGCCTGGCTTTGGATGTCACATAGTATCTTTTCTGCTATATTCTGTTAATTGAGGCAGTCACAAAGGTCACCCAGTTTCAAGGGGGAGGAGACATAAACCTCATCACTCTATGGAAGAGTGTCAGTACCACACTACAAGAAGAGCATGTGGCATGGAAAATACTGTGATAGCTATCTTTGAAAAATGCAATCTGCCATAGGGTGGCAGAGGTGGTTAAGAAGATAAAATAAGACAGTGATGTAAAGTCTTAGCCTGTGCCTGGCACACATTTAGTGCTCAGGAAACAACAGCTATAGCTTTTTTTTTTTTTAAGTTTATTTATTTAGTTTGAGAGAGAGAGCATGAGCACGTGCATGAGCAATGAAGGAGCAGAGAGAGAGGGAGAGAGAATCCCAAGCAGGCTGTGCACTATTAGCCTGGAACCCGGCATGGGGCTCGATCTCATGAACCGAGAGATCATGACCTGAGCTGAAATGGAGAGTCAGACGCCTAACCAACTGAGCTACCCAGACTCCCCAGCCATAGCTACTTTTGAATATTATTGAAGTGGCCCTCACTTTTCATTTCTGCCATGGAACCAAACGGACTATCACCCACTGATGGGCTGTACAGTCACACGGTCACAGAAGACCACTGACAAGAGTATACACAGACATGTGGGTGAGTCCACACAGATGAGACACACATTGTGTCACTCACAGTCCCACCTCCAGGTGCACACAGTCCCACCTCAGCAGGGCAGTGGCCTTCCTGTGGCAGGAAGGACCTGAGGCTCCTTCAGTCCTTGATCTCTCCTTCCCATTCCCAAACATATTCCCCAGAATTCTTGGACCCACGCTGAGCAGCCAGTCCCGAGGGAGCTCTGTGGCTTGGACACTGCCCTTGAAGTTGCCTATGAGGCTTGGGAACTTGGTGGAGCCTTGAGAGGCTCCTCCTTCCGGAAGAGAGTGTCTATAGGGGATAGGCCATGACCTGGGAAGGCAGGGGGAAGGGACAAATGACAGGAAGAATAGGGAAGGGGTCTCTGACAAGAACAGATGGAGATACTGGTGCCCCAAGAGGAGAAGTGGCTTGTTCAAGGTCACATTACTAGTAAGTGGTAGAGCCAGGGATGTGAGGCCAAGCTGTCTGGCTTCAGAGTCTGCCCTCTTAATTTCTATGCCAAGAAGTCCCTCTTTTGGAACTTTGGTCTCATTGATGAACCTGAGGACCTGAGGAGGGCAGCACCATCAGTGAAATGAATAGCCCACTAGGTTGGGAACGTTCAGTTCCCATAACGGTGGACATTGATGGGGTCAGGAAGGGCAGACAGTCCATCTGGGCAATTAGCCAGGGCTTGGTTCCCAGAGAAGAGCATCCTCCTTGATTCCAGCATTGCCTGTTGACAGCATTTTATTTTCCACCCAAACCATTCTGCGTCAGGAGAACCTGTTTATGTAATCATCTCGGTACAAATGAGGCTGGAGAAAGGTAATGCAGACTAGTGCACCAGGAAGGTGGGGGAGGCCAAGCTGAGTGCATGAGGCTAAGGGGAGGTGGAGAGGGGCTCTCCTCACAGGGGAGGGGGTGGTTTTAAGAGCATGGGCCCTGGAGACAGTCACCTCAGATGCACCCCTTATCAGTCAGGTGACCACTCTGAGCCTCAGTTTCCTTGTTTGTAAAATAGAGGAGAAACAATAACAGCCTTTGATGTAGGGCTCCTGTGGAGATTAAAGGAGCCAGGGCTTGGAAAGCAATAATGGGGTGCTTGACACCTGAAAAGTGTTCAAACAGCATTAGTGATGGTGAGGATTCTAAGATTATGGTGTTCCCAATCTGGTTTGGGAAGCTCTGGGGTCCAGACCCTCTGTGGCAAGTACTCATATAGAGCTGTGCAGATATGAAAGGCTGGAGACCCCTCCCCACCCCACAGGAGCCTGATGAGACCCACTGCCCCAGAACCTGCCTTGCATTTGTCATTCCTTTTTCAATTCCTATCTTCCCACTTAGACTGTGGTACCCAGCAGGGCATAGACCTCTTTTCTTATCTTTAAATCCCCAGCATAGGAGTGCCTGGATGGTTCAATTGGTTAAGCATCTGACTTCGGCTCAGGTCATGATCTCATGGTTCATGAGTTTGAGCCCTGCATTGGACTCTGAGCTGACCGTGCAGAGCCTGCTTAGGATTCTTAGATTCTGTCTCCCTCTGTTTCTGCCCCACCCCCAACTCATGCTTTCTCTCTCTCTCTCTCTCTCTCTCTCTCTCTCTCTCTCAAAATAAATAAATAAACTTGAAAAAATTAAATCCCCAGCGTAGTGCTTGGTACCTGGTAGGTACTCAATAAATACTTGTTGAACTAATCAACAAATGAAGAAAATTAAAACTCAGTTAATTACCCATCTATTGAACCGTGTGTCCGTGTAGCCATTTGTGTGTTCATTTGTTACTGATTCATCATTCTATTCACCCCTCCACTTAGTTATTCACCTATGATCATCCTATTCATTTAGTCAGCCATTACTTATTACCCATCCGTTTGTCCATCCATGTGTCCTTTCTCATGACTGGGCCCCAGTTGGTCCAGCACTAGCTGCAGCAGGACCTGCAAGTGGGCAAGAAGCCTTGTAGGAGGTCTTGGGGGAGCCCACCGTGGGAGATGTGTCTGGAGGCAGGTAAACAAGGTATTGGATTTCTTTTAGAGATGGGGCAATATCAGCTTACTGGGGGGAGGTAGGGAGGGTTAGGTGTTCCCCAGGACTAGCAGAAGGGTGGTCCCACCCAACTGGGGTGCCCAACCTGCTTATCCTAGTGGGGTGGTGGTCTTGTGGAGCAGAGCCCTTTTGTCCCCTCTCACCTTCCCTTGACTAAGGAGGATAGGAGCTGTTTGGTGGGAGGAGGGTGGTATATGTGTTGTGGTGGGGTGTGCGGTATGCAGTATGGAGAGGAGGGCCCTTACCAACCACCTCATATACTTATAAAAACTATTCTGAGCCAGACCCACTCCAAACAACCATAGATACCCAAAAGGAAAAGAGACATCAGTACCTAAAAGGGGAGTTCAGTGGAACAATAACAGAACCAGACCTGCTCAGGGGTGCTCTGGACATACATGGTGCCCCCAGCCCCCTTCCCAGCTGACCTCACTCTGAGGGGCTCCAATGCCCATCCCTTTGTGGGGGTGATGCCTGGAAACTCTGATTCAGCAGCTATATGTTCCTGTTCCTTCTCTCAGCTTCCTTTCCCCACCCCACTAGCTCCCCTGTTGCCATGGCAACAGGCTTGGATGTAATTAGCCATCTTTAATGAAGCTGCAGCACGCAGTGCCTTAGCATCAAGCCCAGCCCCCTTCTCCAGGGCAGCGGCCTCCTGAACTCTGCCATCTGGGCACCCACATGCCTCTGGATTTCTTGACCTCCAAATGTTGTTCAAACCCTGCCTCCTCCAGGAAGCCCTCCTTGAATACCCCCTACTCCCCCCCCCCCCCCCCCCCCCAGGCAGAGGTGACTCCCTCTGCTGAGCCCTATGTATTGTCTGGGAGCTCCTGGATGCTAGCCAGAGTGGATTCATCTGTGCAGGGCCTGGTCCTACTGAAGTAAGGGAATGGATGCACCTTACTAACAAGCTATGCACTGCCTCCCAAAAACTCAGAGGAAATGAGGCCCCAGATCATTTAGCTGGAGAGAGGGTCAGATGGAGGAGGAGGTGCTCTGAGAGAAAGCCAGCTGTGGGTTAACTAGCCAGAGTGATCAAGCAATGGGCCAGAGATGGGCCCTCAAACCACAGTCCTCCTACTAGTGTGGGATTATCTTTGGGACCTGGCTGTTTAGATGTGTCCACGGGTGTGTCCATCCTCTGTGCTCACATCATCACTCAGTCAACTGGTCTGGCTGTTCCAAACCCTCCCCCCATGTGCCCAGCCCTGAGAGGAGGAGAACTGTAAGCCCCACCCCCAGGGAAGTCCATAATCCATCCCATTGGGAGGGTAAGAAGCAGATGGACTCACTGGAATTCTTGGTTCAAACTAGAGGCAGAGGAGGGCTTGGGGCCCTCCTGGAGGACCTTTGTTCCACCTCCCAGGGGCAGAAGGGGCTCAGCCAGGACATGTGCCCTGAGAGGGGATGTGGTGGCCAGGCAGGCTCTAGGCCTTGAAGGCTCTGTGCTGCCAGTGCACAGATTGCTGGGCCCCATACAGAGTTTCAGGTCAGGTCAATAGGGTAGTTTGGGGGGGGGGGGAGGGGGGGAGTTGAGAATATGCATTTCTAACACATTTCCTGGAGGTACACAGGGCCTGCACTTTGAGAGCCATTGCCATAGAGGGACCAGCAAGGGAGTTGGTGCAGAGCACACACTCATGCTTTCATTCATTCTTTCATTCAACAAACTGGCTTAGGGTTACTCTGGGCCAGGCCTTCATGGGACACAGGAGAGACAGATGGGTTCACCAATTGTTTAGGCAGCACAAACTTAGCAAGCACTTCTCACGTGTCAGGCTCTGCCCCCTAACGTAGCCTCACTGCTCTGGGAGCCCTTGCCAGGTGGGGGTCACACCTGTTTTCTCTTTCTACTCTCTTGGAATTCTGTTCTTGTTTTCATTGTTGACTTCTTTGGGATTGTCTGTTGGGGAGTTAAAATTTTAGTTTTGGACATTTTGGACTCCCTGAGGAGGCCAGTGCTGCTGGGTCCATGTCCTGCCCTCTCAGGAGAGGATGAGAAATAATACCCTTGGACGGGGCTGTAGGATGTGGATTCACCTGGTTGAGGGCTAAACAGGGGAAGGTGGCAGGGGGGCCAAGCAGCACAGGAGGCTGCAAGGGCCAGCAAGAGGGGTTGATCCTGTGCCATGGGACTGCCAGGGGAGGTTCGTGAGCAGGGAATTGCAAGGTTTGCCTCCCTGTGATGACTGCTTAGTGTATTAGCCAACATCTATGTGCAGAATGCTGTGGTTCACAAAAGGGACATGGACCCCCGCCCTGAGGGAACCTACAGTCTCCTGGGAGGAGATGGTCATCAATCTAGCAATTGCTCAAATGTGTAATTACAAACTGTGATACCTGGTTAAGAAAAACTGAGAATCTTTGAGAGCACAGAGCAGGTGTACCTGGCCTAATCTGAGGATCAGGGAGGGCTTCCCTGAGGAGGTAACATTTACACTAAGATTAATCTTAAAGGAACAGCAAAAACACTCCTAGAAGAGGGAAAAGGTGTCCGCCAAGGCCCTGAGGCAGGAGAGAGCCTGGTCTGTTTCTAGGAGATAAAACAGAAATGGTTGGGGGCACCTGGGTGGCTCAGTCAGTTGACTGTCCCATTTTGGCTCAGGTCGTGATCTTTCGGTCCATAGGTTCAAGCCCCGCATCAGGCTCTGTGCTGCTAACAGCTAGGAGCCTGTAGCCTGCTTTGGATTCTGTGTCTCCCTCTCTCTCTGCCCCCCCACCCCCACTCATGCGTGCGTGCTCTCTCTCTCTCTTTCTCAAAAATAAATAATAAACATTAAAAAAAAATGGTTGGGGCATATCAAACAAGGCGAGAGAGGGATAGAGGGAACTGCCTTGGGCAATAGGGTCAGAAGATCTCCACTGTGCAGGAAACCCAAGGGAAAGCAGGTTTGGGGGAGGGCATCAGGAGTTTGCTGAGTGTGGGAGACCTCATACACTAAAGGAGTATAAGGTCAGCAGAGCTGAGGCACAGCAGACGGATCCCCAGTCAGCTGCAGGGTGCATGAGAGCCCCTTGGTAGGAGGTGGCAGCTAGTACAAAACAAAGCTCACCCTGCCCCCTCTCCTGATTAAGTGGTTCTGGGATGGGTTCTGACATCACCTTCAATTTGAGGAACAGATCATGGGGATCATGCTTGGAAACATTCTGAAGCATCATCTAGCGATGTGGTGGGGGTTGTAAATGCCCGAACCCCTCCTCATGATGGGGGGTGAGGTGAAGGGGGATAGGACTGGAATTCTCTGAGACTGTCTCAAATACAGAATTCAGGTCAACTGGGTGGGGTGGGAGTAGGCATGACTCAGTGTCGTCTCTTTCCTTTATGAGGCCCTTAATGCTTTGCCCCTGGATGGGAGAACAATGTCAGTTTCCAGAGATGCGCCTCCCTAAATATGTGCGCCTGTTTGTGCTGGTTTATAGTTGTGTGAAGACAGAAGCGTGTGCCACTGTGCAGCACTGGGTCGGGTTCATGTGTGTCAGGGTCTGTATGGGACTACGTTGATGTGTGTGCCCTTGGCCTTCACCCAAACGTGTATACACATCAAGGCGGGAGGGCAAGTTTCTATGTACATGGGCTTCTTCTGTGTAGATCCGTGCATGCCCCTGTGTGTGCCTGCGTGGGTACAGGTGTGGACAAAACGTGCATGTCTCAGTGTACTTGCCTTTGTCGACTGGTGTGCGCCGACTTACGTCCTCAGAGGGGGATGGGTCCGCAAAGGGAGGCCGCTGCGTGGGGGAGCGGCGGGGGCGAGGTCGGGCCGCCCGCTGCGTGCTGGGGGAGACTGGGCGGCTCTGAGAGGGTGGGCGGAGCAGGGTGGGCGAGGGCGGGGACTCCCCTCCGCTCCCCTCCCCCGCGCCAGCGGCGCCAAGCGCGCCTGGCTCGCTGGGCGCACTCGCTGAGCAGAGGAGGCAACAGCGCCGCCGCCCGAGTTTTCGCTATCAGATCTACGCTGGAACTGACACCGCGATAGCCGCTGCGGCGGGGCTGAGCCCCCAGAGGGAGTGACGGTGGGAGAGAGGGGGCCCGTCGTCCCCCGCCGCCCCGGCATCTCCGCCCTGGCGGCGGCCCGGCCGCATGCTTCAGATGGTGAAGACCCTGGCCCAGTTCACCATCGCGCTGGAAGATATGCGCGATCTGGGCCCGGCCACCGCCTCCGGGGAGCCCACCAGGAGCAGCGGTGCTGACGCTGAGGAGCCTGGGGAGGCCCAGGTAGGGGGAGGGGAAGAGACAGCCAGGGACCTGGGTCAAAACCTAGAACTCAGCGGATCTGGGCCTGAGGGAGACATGGGTCCTACTGAGAGCGCAGGACTGGGAACTCGGATCAGGCACACCAGCTGCGTGGCCACGGGCCTGGGGGCTCAGAGACTAGTGATGGGGGCAGGGAGATTGAAGGTATGAGAAGCCATGGCAGGGGTGGTGTGGCTGGCAGGGCGCTGAGGTTTGGTGCCACCAGAATGCAAGCTTGGAATGGCAGAAGGGCTGGCAAACTCAACTGGGGTGAGAGGCCTGTACCCTGAGATCCAGCCTCAGCCAGGCCTAGTGGTACTTAGTGCCTGATATGGATCAGCCTGTAGGCAGAGACTGTCTCCAGAGGTATCCTGGGTTCACGGGCTCAGGAAGGGAAGGTTTTACCAGCCTCTTTCCTGCAGGCCTGTTGCAGTCCCCAGGTGTATATATGTGCTGGGGGGATGGGAAGTTGAGGGTAGCCAATTTTGCTCCCCCCCCCCCTTGCCATTCTCTCCCTGCCACTGGACCCGCTGGGCCTTGGAGGTGTCATGCTGTGGTGTCCCCATTCCTGGCTCAGTGCTTTTCTCCTCCAGGGGACGGGGAGGGAGAGGCTTCCAGGGGCTTTTTCCATGCCTTTGTGTGTTTCTCTGGGCCTGGATTCTGATTATCCTGCTCTTCTGGGCTCCAGTGGGGGCTATGGTTCTGTCCCCCCCCCCCCCCCACACTCCCTGTGCTGTGGTGTGTTTCTCCCCACCACCTCACATCTCTGGGCCGAAGGCCCTGGTTCTCAGCTAGGTGGCTTGGCTGCATTTCTTTTTCGTCTCTTTGCGGAGTGTCTGGCCTTTACAGCTTCTTCTGTGTACGTGTGTCTCTGTCTTCATGCTGTGTATATAGGGTTTTAAGCTTTGGGTCAGCATGTCCCAATCTTACTGGTAGGAGAGGCCCCCCCCCCCTCTGTCTTCCTGCTGTATCCCTTTAGCCCCACCCCCCCCCCCCCCCCCCCCCCCCCCCGTCTTCCTGCTGTATCCCTTTAGCCCCACCCCCCCCATCCTCCCTCCCTCTTCAGTGCTCCATATAGTGAAGGTCTAGGGATGGAGCTATTGAGGGGTGACGGGCTCTGGGGGAGGCTAGGCCTACAGGGCTGTCCCGCCCAGAACAGGTGGGCCCGCTGATCTGGTTGACAGCTGCATTGCCTGTCTCTTGCTTCCCCTGGCTCCCCCACCCCCACATACACTTACACCCGTGTCTGGGCACGTGCAGAAGGGCACTCCATGCAGTGACAGAGAGCTGGCCTTATTTTCTATGCCTCTACCTGACAGCTGAGTGACAAGCCACTGTGCTTTCAAGCAGGGAGGAGGCTGGGAAGGGCGGGTGTTGCAGCGTCAGCCTCCCTGTGTGAGTTACCCCAGCCCTCTGGGCCCATCAGGCCCAGCACCAACCCTGCCTCCCTCAAGAGGCCTCGCTGCCCATGACCCTCACCACTGGGCATAGCAGGGCCAGGGCCAGGGAACCTGAGGGGGGAAGGTGACTGTGCGGCCCAGGGCTGAGCCTGGTCTGGTTCTACTCTAAGGGAACTCCCTGTCCAGCTGGGAATTGAAGACCCAGTGTATGTGGAGAGAGCCATCCTTCTTCCCAGCTCTTTGCTTTCACAGTACTGGGAGGGAGGCTTTATTCCTTCCATTTCGTAGAGGAGAATGTGAAAACCCAAGGCAGTTAGATGGCCCAAGGTCACACAGCTAGTAAAAGTATGGCTGGGACCCTGTGTCCCATGGCTAGCCAGTCAGTCTGGGTGAGAACTCTGGGTGCTTGGGCCCTCAGACTGAGCTTGAGATGGCTAAAGAGACTTGGGTCCTCACTCTGTTGGTCAGTGGCTGTGTGACTTTGGGCAAGTCCAGTCACCTCTCTGACTTGACTTCCTCACTTGTAAAGTAGAGATGATGACACCTGTGATGCAGAGCTGTGAGTGTGAGGTGGAAATGAGGTCATATCTGTGAAATGCTGAGATGGCCCTGAGGGACAATGGGAAGATTGGGCATCTGGGCTTTTTCTTGGGGGGCCCTTCTGGTCCTTGATGCTCTCCCAAACTCTCCATCCTAAGGTGAGCCCAGCTGGTCTTCCCTCCCACTGGAAGCTGCCCAGGTGTTCTAAACGCCTTCAAATCACTGAGGATAGATGATCTGAGGGCTGGAGGCTCTACGGCAGGGCCCAGTGTCTTCTCACCAAACAGAGTCTGCAGCTGGTCGGAATGGAGCAGAGCCAGTCTCCTCCCCTCCCTCAATGGAGAGTCATTCACACCTCCCAACCCTAAGTTCCTAGCACTGGCGTCTGCTTTTCTGAGTGTCTTATTGTGACAGGTTTGGGGAAAGACCTGACCCCAAGTCCCTGGGTCAAAGGGAGAGGGTCAGAGGGAGGAGAGGCATACCATGAGCAGAGGGGTGAGCAGGGGCTGGATCAGGCAAGGTGAATAGGCCTTGGGCTTGGGTCTACTCAGCAAACATAGACCCTGTGCAGAGCAGTGACCAGGGCAGCTCCAGTGGTTGAGTCCCTACCATGAGAGGCTCCAGGGATGGGGAGTGGAGGGATACCACAGACATGGACACCTAACCTTCCATTGCCACATGCAAAGAATATACACTCAAACCCAACAAGCCTTGATGGCTGGAGACTGAGACAGGTTCCAGACAGATGTCCTGGCTAAGTTGAGCTAAGGCTTGGGGGGAGCGTGGGGAGGGGAGAATAAGCCCCAGAGATCTAGGGCCCAGAGGAGGCCTTGCTCAGAACCACTCCACGGACTTAGAGGTGACCTGGAGTGGAATCCCTCACCAGGAAGGGAAGCTGTTGGAGCTGGTACCATCTGGGAAGGCTTCCTGGAGGGGTGGGCCAGAGGTATAGGAACTGGTGGCAAGGGACAATAGGTAAGCTGGGTCTCAGGGAATTGAACACAGAGAAAGCATCCTGTGTCTGGCTTCTAGCAAAGCCTTCCCATTGAATAGGGACCGCCCTGTCAGGGATGCACACCCTATCCCTGGAGGTGTGGGTGCAGATTCTGGGCAACCCCTTAGGGACTCTGTACTGTAGATCATCAGATTCTTGAATGGAGGCATTAGTTTCTGGGGCTCCTTTTCCCCATCCTTAAAATGGGAAGAAGAATAACATCTATCTACCTCACAGGGTGGTCAGAAGGATGAAATAATGTATAATGCTTAGAGCAGTGCTTGGTGTGGAGTAGAGCTCAGTTAACCTTTTTTTACGAAGAGACCTGGGATCTAGCCTTGTCTGAGAGTGGGTGAACCCTACCCCCACCTGGCTGTGTGACCTTTGGCACCGACTTCACCTTTCTGAGCCATCTTTTCTTCATCTGTGGCAGGAGGTCACAGTTTCCATGCTCAGGGGTGGTTTGAAGCCCAACCTAGTAGGGTCTGACCCCACAGCACGGATCCTGAAGGTGGGGTTTTCAGAGTTGGCAGCTGGAGTGGGGGGTAGGCTGGAGGCATCTTCCTTTGCAAATGTGAGAGTTATTGATTGTTTTGGGTCCTTTCCAGGAGCCCAGTGGAAAACCATGAAGTAAACAGTAGATAACCAGGTCTGCCAACAGTCATGGGGGTGGTGGTGAAGGATTGAGGGGCATACTCTGGAAAGGAAGGAGTTTGAGATGCAGGGAGAGGGCCCTCCCTGCACAGGGAGCGTCTGAGCAAAGACCTGACAGAGTGGAGGTCTACGGTGATTTGGGGTAATAGCCAACAGTCCTGGATGGTGGGAAGGCAGGCCTTGAAGGCCAGGGAGAGGATGTGGATAGGTTCTCTGGGTCTACGTGACTGCAGGTGGTGGGGTCTGAGGGGAACAAGGCACTGCTCACCCTCTGTTTTCTGTCCCCCAAGGACATGCGGAAGCACGTGACCATGACCCTGCTGGACACAGAGCAGTCATACGTGGAGTCGCTGCGAACCCTGATGCAGGTGAGGCTTGAGGCTGGTCCAGGCCCCTGAGAGTGGCCATTCTGAGTCTAGGAGGCTGTCAAACATATGGAAACAAACCCACTTTGTGGACAGGGGATGGAGGCTAGAGAAGAGAGGAATGACCCTGGGACACATCACCCTTCCATGGAGAACCCCTCTCATGTGACTGCCCCAGAGGAGGAAGCCCCCCCTCCAGGGCAGGAGAGATCTTAGAGGGGTCTTGATGAGACTAGACCAGGCCGCCCCAGGGCAGGTGCTCCCTCCTTTTACTGTTCTGCCACCTACCTCTGGCAGCCCTGGTGCCTGAGCTTAGATCTGTGACCCACCCCCAGTGTACCTCCTTACATTTTGTTCATTGATTGGGAAAATATTTGTTGAATGGAATAAAATGTTGAGCACCTGTTGTGTGCCAGGTCCTGTTCCAGGTGTAGGCAGCACAGGGGCGAATAAGAGAGACAAGCCACTGCCACAGGAGCTCATAGTCCTGTCAGGGACATAGCTGAGTATATGGTCACTGTGAAAGCATTGAGAGAGCACCTGTGAGGCATGGGGTCAGGGAATTTTCCCTGGAGGAGGTGCTAGCTTCTTCCTGACCTGTCTTCTCAGCAGCAGGAACAGCTTGTGCAGAGTTGAGTAGGAGAGGCCTGCACTTTTGGAGGTCCATGTGGCTGGCACAGAGCACAGAGGGTTGGTCCTATGGTGATGCTGGGGGAGCCAGCAGGGGCCACATGGTAAGGACCTTGCATTCCAGGAAGAAGGTTTGGGCTCTACCAGGGGCCCTGGAGAATCAGTGAAGGGCTTTGAGCAGGGGCGGCATATAGCCTGACTCATACTTTACAACATCTTTCTGACTCCTAGGAAGGTGGGCAGCGGAAGAGGAGGCCAAGGCCACTGAAGGTGGGTGGGGGAGGAGAGGCCAGGACCCAGGCAGAGGCAACAGGGAGGGAGAGTTGGGGACATTCAGGAAGTGGCGTGGTCAGGCCAGGCATGGTAAGTGGTTGGTTGTGAGGGGCAAGGTGGGGAAACCCAGGATGAGACCTGGGCTCCCGGTCTGGGTGACTGAAGCACTATAGGAACTCCACCTGTGAAAGGTGGGGCAAGATGGCAAGTTCAGGTTCAGATGTGGGAAGGGCCTGGAGCCAGGATGCATATGAGGGTCTGAGGCCCAGGACAGAGAACCTGGATCTGAGCTGAAGTAGGGCCTGGTAGGCACTGTTGAGGACAAATTTACTCAAGCCACCTAAGTAGAGTGAGAGCAAAGGGTCGAAGGTAGAGCCCTGGAAACATCCAGAGTGTTCATTCGTTTACTCCACAAATCCGCAACAAGCATCTTCCGGGTGTAGGTAGTGTTCTCTGTGAGGGTTCGGCAGTGAGCATGAGTGATCAGGTCCTGTCTCCTGGACTGACAGACCATATGTGAGGACAAATGAGGGTGCAAAAACGCATGGAAAGTGTGTCTGGAAAAACTGAATATTGTTCATCCAGAAAGAAATTTTGACACACACCACAATCTGGATGAACCTTTGGAACGTTATGCTAAATGAAATAAACCAGTCACAAAAGGGCAAAAACTGTATGATTCCACTTACACGAGGGACCTAGAGTAGTCAAATTCATAGAGAGAGAAACATAGAACAGTGGTTGCCAGGAGCTGGGAGAGAGGAAGTGGGGAGTTCATGTTTAATGGGTATATAGTTGTGGTTGGGGAAGAGTAGAAAGGTCTGGAGATGGATGGTGATGATGCTTCCACAACCACATGAATGTATTTAATGTGAGTATACCAAGCTGTACATTTAAAAATGATTAAAATGGGGGCGCCTGGGTGGCGCAGTCGGTTGGGCGTCCGACTTCAGCCAGGTCACGATCTCGCGGTCCGTGAGTTCGAGCCCCGCGTCAGGCTCTGGGCTGATGGCTCGGAGCCTGGAGCCTGTTTCCGATTCTGTATCTCCCTCTCTCTCTGCCCCTCCCCCATTCATGCTCTGTCTCTCTCTGTCCCAAAAATAAATAAACGTTAAAAAAAAAAAAAAAAAGATTAAAATGGCAAATTTTATGATGTACGTTTTGCCACACAAAAAATACATTGCTTTTATATGTTAAAAAAAAAAAGTGCACAGAAAGATGAGAACACAGAATGGGGGCCTGCCCTGGTGTCAGAGGCCAGGGAGGGCTTCTCTGAGGTTGGGGTATTTAGCTGAGACCTGAAGGTAGTTAAGAGCTAAGTAGGGGGAGAGCCCGGAGGGAATCATTCTGGCAGAGGGTACAGCAGGAACAAAGGCCAGGGGGCTGGAAGAAACCCAGAGCAGTTAGCGGTGGACAGGTGGTCACTGTGGCTGCTGCAGAAGAGCTGGGCTTTATTGTAAGCACATGGAAGTCACAGAAGGGACACAACCAGAATGCTAGCTTTAAGAGGTTGCCCCTGACTGCCAGGCGGCCATAGTCACGCAGGAGTCTGGCAGGGGGTGGGGTCCTTTGTTGTCCTTTAGGTAGGAGCTAAAGGCATTAGGGTCAAGCAGTCCAGAGTTTGAGTCACTTGCTTCCCTGCTGGGTGATGCTAGCCTAATCACTCGCTTCTCTGAGCCTTGGTGTTTTTGTGTACAAAACGTGACTAATCATACCCACGTCCCAGTGCAAAGATTAAAAGGTAATGAGGCTGCTCATGCCTTGTTCACAGACAGGAAGCCGACGGGGCTTGGGTATGCCTCTCTGCCTTCAAATCTCCTGGCTGTGCACGGAGGCTTGCGGAACCTGCAAGTGGAAGAGCCAAGGGAGGGTAGTTCTGAGGAGGCCAAATTGAGAGTGTTCATGGCCAGGGATGGAGATGGTCAGGAGAGTGTCAGCTGAACCCAAGGACTGTCACTCAAGGCAGCCCTGGTGTGTCGGAAGGAAGGACTGAGGTCCAAGCCAGGCCACCAGTGTTCAGACCTGGCACTACCTCTTACCCGGCCATGTGACCTGGAGCAGGTTACATAACCAGTCTCTGCTTCAGCTTCCTTGTCTGCAGAGTGGGAATAATAATAGTACCTACCTTGAGTGCAGATTACAAGAAAGATGCGTTTATAATTTAGCATACTGCCTGGCAAATCTGTGTGTGTACGTGTGAGTGTGTGTGTATAAAATCACATTTAATCCTTGCATTAACGTTGTGAGGTAGATATCATAACTCCCTCTTCATAGGAGGAAATGAAGGCTCAGAGAGGTTAAGAAACCTGCCCAGGGTCATCCATCTCTTAAGTGGTATTCTAGTCCATTTGGGCTGCTAGAACAAAAATTCCGTAGACTGAGTGGCTTAAACAAATACAGATTCAGTTTTCAAAGTTTTGGAGGCTGGGAAGTCCAAGATCAAGGTGCTAGCAGATTTGGTGTCTGGTGAGGACCTGCTTCTTGGTTCATAGTCATAGATGGCCATCTTTTCACTGTGTCCTCCATGGTGAAAGGGCCAAGGGAGCTCTCTGGGGCCTCTTTTATAAGGGCACAAATACCATTCATGAGGGCTCCACCCACATGACCTGCTCACCTCCCAAAGACCCCACCTCCAAATACCAGCTCGTTGGGGATTAGCTTTGAGCCTAAGGATTTCTGTGGGACACCAACAAGTAGTGATATTAAGAGCTGACATGTATTGAGTGCTTAATATGTGCACTTTACATAACTTAAATCATATAAATCTCATTATAACCCTCATTTTACAGAGGATGAACTTGAGACACAGAGAAGTATAGTAATTGTTCAAGGTCAGGGAGCCAGGAAGTGCCATAGCCTGGGTTGAGTCCCTGACACCCTGACTGTAGGGCACTTTCTCTCACCAGCTAGTCTGCACTGCCTGAGAATAGGTGGTATTCAATTCAAACTGAGATTGGACTCCACAGCCCTAGTGTTCTCTCGCAGTGACCACTGCCCCCCAAATTGATTGGTATTGTTCCTGCAGGTCAGGGGCCTCTTTTTTTTTTTTTCTTTTCTTTTCTTTTTTGTAATTGAAGTATAGTTGACACACTATGTGACATAAGTTTCGGGTATAGGCCAAGAGTTTAAAATGAAGGAGTTAAACACCAAGGGTAATAGCCAGAAGGAAATGGGATTTGAACCCAAGTCTTAAGATTAAATCTTTCTTCAGTGTCACCCTCACCCTTTGAGTCTTTCTTTAACCCCCAAATTCCCAGCTAACAAACCCCACTTTCCCTGACCCAGCCCCCTTCTCCCAGCACTCCTGCCCCTGTCTTGTTTCCCTCACAATACTTACTGCCTTCTGACATCCTGTGTAATAATTTTGTTATTTATGGTGCTTATTTTCTGCCTCCCTCCACTGAAGTGTTAGCTCCACAAGCACAGGGACTTTTGTCTGCCCTCAGGGCTGTCTGGTGCTTAGAAGTCCGGACACTCAGTAGTTGCTCAGCAAGTATGTGATGAGTGGGTGCAGGTGTTGGCTCCTAGGAGCATCTGTATCAGTTTAGTCTTTCCTCCCACCGTGTGCCTGCTTCTGTGTGGGGCACTAGGATCCGGACATGAGCGGCTTAGCTCCTCTCCTTGTGGGGCAACAGCCCCTGCCACAGAGAAGGCCCTGGCTTACACTGGCCTAGGAGCTGTAAGAGGGAGGCAGCTCTTACATCACCTCCTGACCTTTTAAGGAGGTCATCACCTCCTGACCTTTTAAGAATGCCCAACCAGGGGGCACCTGGGTGGCTCAGTCAGTTAGGCGGCTGACTTCAGCTCAGGTCATGATCTCGCGGTCTGTGGGTTCGAGCCCCACGTCGGGCTCTGTGCTGACAGCTCGGAGCCTGGAGCCTGCTTCAGATTCTGTGTCTCCCTCTCTCTCTGCCCCTCCCCTGCTCATGCTCTCTCTCTGTCTCTCAATAATAAATAAATGTTAAAAAAAAAAAAAAAAAAAAAAAAAAAAAAAGAATGCCCAACCAGACTAGAGGATTCTGTTGAGCTTTAGTTTTTCAGGGATGTTTTATAAAACAAGCCATTTTTTTTTAATGTTTAATATAAATTTTACTGCTACATTACTTCTTCAAGCATCCTCAGTTCTTTGGTTTGTAGTGATAGTTTGGGCCAGTAGAGGGCGACCTCTCCATGAGCACGCCTGCTGCTAAGCAGGGCTGTGCATTCTCAGGAAATACCGCTGATTTGAGGTGAAAAATAGTTTTAATCAGATTGACTGGTAGATCTGAAAACTGTGAGAACGTGCTCAGATAGTGGCACTAAAGGCTTCCCATGCCCCTCCTTGCTTCATTTTCCCGGCAGCACTTCTCATTTTTGACTTTCTACATGTAATTGATTCTAAGATGCATTCTTTACCTTTAAACATCTCTGAAATCCAAGTTCATCCTATAATAGATGGCATATAATAATTGGCAGAAATTCCTTAAAGAGTTTATGAAATGTGGTTTATTTTTGTTTATTTCTTTTATTTGTGTGTTTGATCTGACTAGATTGTAAGCTCTGTTAGGGCAGGGAATTTGGTCTTCCTTGTTCACTGCTGTCTCCCAGTTCTTAGAACGGTGCCTGGCACATAGTGAGTGCTCAATAAAATATTTGCTGAGTTGGTGTGTGGGGGTCTCCCAGGAGCCCAGTCTTCTTGCTTTCCTCACTCCAAGCTCTGTTTGTTCATGCATCCAGCTAACTTTCCTGAGCCTACTTACCCCCATCTTATGTCAGGCCCTGGGCTGCACAGTGAGGGGCATGGGGATAGGTCTTCCTGTCTCCCTCCTAGAGCTCTGAGTCTAATGAGGAAGATCCAGGAGGCATGGCCACTGAGTTATAGACCCAGGAGATTTCCTTTGCACCTGTACTGGTGGGTTGGGCTATCATCCCTCTGAGGGTACTTGTACTGACCCTGTGGGTCCCCCAGGGCTACATGCAGCCACTAAAGCAGCCAGAGAACTCCTTGCTGTGTGACCCGTCGCTGGTGGATGAGATCTTCGACCAGATCCCTGAGCTCCTGGAGCACCATGAGCAGTTCCTAGAGCAGGTGCGGCACTGTGTGCAGACCTGGCATGCCCAGCAGAAGGTGGGAGACCTGCTTGTCCAGTCGGTGAGTGGCCCTGCTACCCATGCGGCAGTGCTCACAAGCTTGGGCCCCTCCTGGAAGGGGCTGCTGCTGCCATGGACCCCTCACCCACACCCACTCCATCTGAACACTGACCCTGATCCCAAATCCAATACCAGAACTTGAGCAGACACTGGCACTGACTGCAGCCTCCGGGTTGACCTGAATCTAGACACTGCCCAACCCCAGAGCTTGGCTGGACTCTGGCATGGACCCCAACCCCATCCAGATACTGATTCTGATCCTGGACCCAACTCTGGTTACAGCACCTGAATTGGTGCTGACACTGGTTCAGACCTCCAGTGGATGCTGATATTGACCTCAACCCTTACTGTAACTAGCCCTTTTTTCCATCAGGCATTTTAATAGGAATAGCTAACTACTTGGCACCTAGGTGCTAGCCATTATTCTAAATATGTTATAGGGGGCTCCTGGCTGGTTCAGTCGGTAGAGCATGGGACTCTCGATCTCAGGGTCATAAGTTTGAGCCCCACATTGGGCATAGAGCCTACTTAAAAATAAAAGTTTAAATATGTTATGTATATCCATAAGTATAAGAGAAAGGTGCAGTTATTCCCTCGAGTTCAAAGTTGACTCTGTGGCATAGATAAAAGTGACCAATCAAAGTCGCAGTTAGTAAGTGGTGGAAGATTCAACTCCAGGAAATATGGCTCCAGCGTCCACACTCGACCCCACCCTGTGCTCCCTTTCACCACAAGCAGACTTCTGCCTGGGAGCTTTTCAGGATCCTACAATAGTGATTGGGACCTTAGAAAAGGTACTAGCTTCAAAATTCAAAAAGAACTGTAAAAGCAAAGCTGATAGGCACACCCGGGTGGCTCAGTTGGTAAAGCGTCCAGCCCTAAATTTCGGCTCAGGTCATGATGTCACGGTTCTTCAGTTCGAATCCCAATGTAGGATTCTCTCTCTGCCCCCCCCCACCCCCCCCCCCCCCCGGCTTACTCTCTCTCTCTCTCTCTCAAAATAAATAAATAAACTTAGAAAAAAGTAAAACTAATAAACATTTAATTCAATGTCTATAAAACCATAACATGCCATTTTCTTTCATTGTTAAATTTAGTATTCATTTATACGAACTTACATTTGAAAAAACTTAAGTTACATTTTGTTATTTTGCCAGAATTCCCAAGAATGCGTGATGATGACTGATAAATCGTAGCCAAACACAAACTAAATGGTTATTCAGAGCAAAATAATTTCAAAAGCAAAATTGTAAAAATCCTTCCAAGAATTGTACTAACAAAAAAAATATATTACCTATTTTTATAAGATGTGGGTGTTTTTTCATGTGTTTGTGATGATGTGGGTGGGCCTGTGCCTAAGAAGGTCTTAGAAGGTGCCTGCTGACCTGGAACTGATGTGGCAGGAACCTTGGCCCAGCAGTGATGGGACCCCAGTTGAGTGCTGACATCTCTAGGCTATCACTACCCTCAGTGTCACCAGGTTCCTCCGCTGTCTGGACTGTGATGCTGACCAGGGTCTGACTGGAGCAGAAGCCCTGGCCCCAGGCAGCAGAGAATGCTCTGTGCCAGGATGGGGTAGGGGGTAGGGGCTAGGGGCTGTCTTCCTCTCCAGGTTGCTTCAGCCTGTGCCCTGTAGTACACCTGGGGTTGGGGAGGAGGACAGTCAGCACCTCAGAGACACAGGGATTTGTAGGCCCAGAAGGGCCAGAAACAAATACCACCACAGGTCACCTAGTCCATCCATGGTGCATCTGAGACAGGAACTGGGATGTCCCAACTCCTAGCCAGGGCTTCTGACCAAGAACTTTCACATTTAGCCCAGCTGTCATCTGGCCAGTGGATATTAGCCACCAGCTGTGTGCCTGCCCTAAGCAGGGCTTTACTGGATAGAATGGGTGTACCTATCTCTTTGCAGAGAGGAGACTTGTCCTGGGAGATCAAGGGAGGCCAGAGGCCAGGTATAGTTCTAGGAAGAGCCCTAATCAGGGCAGGGAGTGCTTCCTGGAGGAGGCACAGTTGGAGCTTAACGCTGAGGGTGGGTGAGATTTGGGTGCAGGAAGGGCATTCTGGTGAAGGGAATTACATAAGCAAAGGCCAAGCAGCTGGAATGAGTCTGTGTCACTCAGAGGACAGTGAGGAAGGAGACCTGCCTGGCTTGACTTAGTGGGGTTGGAGACCAAGGATGGAAATGCCCAGTTAGAAATGGGAGAACCTGGTGTGGTGTCCTGGCAGGACACATCTAGGCATATGTACATCCATGACACGCAAACCATAGGTAATGCACACATGTGTGTGCAGGTATATGCACACACCTGACCAGTCGCACCTACAACATGTACACACGACGTAGGAGCAAATGCCCAAGCCCTTAGAGACCATATTATGTCCAGTTGGAGGGAAAGGATGTTGGCTTGTGAATCATTGGAAACCAGGACAGGGTGAGGTGGAATAAGAGATACCTTGAAGGTCCACAACCTGCCTCTTCACCCACAGTTCTCCAAAGACGTCCTGGTCAACATCTATTCTGCCTACATTGATAACTTTCTCAATGCAAAGGATGCCGTGCGTGTGGCCAAGGAGGCGAGGCCTGCCTTTCTCAAGTTCCTGGAGGTACTGTGGGCTAGCTCAGGGGGATGGACATGACCCTCCTCGTGGACTAGCTTCGGTGGGGGATTGCTCAAGAGCTCCCAGCCTGGGCACCACAGCCTTAGTATGTGGGTCAGCCTTTGCTCTTGGGCTGGCCTGGAGGGGCTGGCTGGGGACCCATCCCTGGACATTCCCTTGTTTGCATGACATTCCTCACCTGGGTACCCATCCACCTTCTTTCTGGTTTCAGCAAAGCATGCGTGAGAACAAGGAGAAGCAGGCATTATCTGACCTCATGATCAAGCCTGTACAGCGGATCCCACGCTATGAGCTTCTGGTGAAGGTGGGCATGGGGTCCGTGGGCAGGGAGGCAAGGCCTGGAGGATGCAGGGGGCTCTGAGGCCCCCACTTGGTCGAGCCTGGCATCAGAGTCCCCAGGGGTTGGGTAGGAAAATAAGTCCTCTCTGGAATCCACCTATAGTCCCTCCGAGTCCAGCAGTCGGTGTGGGCCCCAGGGCCTGACAGGGGCAGCTAAGCAGGGGTCTGGTCCTCATTCCTACCCCAGGACCTCCTGAAGCACACACCTGAGGACCACCCAGACCACCCGCTCCTGCTGGATGCTCAGCGGAACATCAAACAGGTGGCTGAACGCATCAACAAGGGTGTGCGGAGTGCCGAGGAGGCAGAGCGACATGCCCGTGTGCTGCAGGAGATTGAGGCTCACATCGAGGGCATGGAGGATGTGAGTGCCATCCCACTTCACCCATGCCTTTGTTCCCGTCTGTGGTCACCTGAGGTCATCATGGTCACGTCCACATCCACAGCAGTGTCTGCAGTGTGTTTGCGTCCCTGTCTACCAGCGTCCCCACACATCTTTGTCCAAGTCCATGTCCTCTTCCATGCCAGTCTCTGGCCACATGTCCTGTGGCCTGACAGCACAGCATCAGGAGGAGGGATGGCCTGGCACGTGGAGTGGGACCAAGGGGTCGCCAGGGTCTAGGAAGGAGATGGAATTAAGAATTGGCCTTCAAGATGCGTTGTCTCTCCTGCCCCACAGCTCCAAGCCCCTCTGCGGCGGTTCCTAAGGCAGGAGATGGTCATTGAAGTGGTAAGAAGTGGCCCGTTGTCTACTCACCTGTTCCCATCTCCCCACTTTGTTCGTACTCCTGCTCATACCTGCCGCCCATGGGCCTGCCTGCTCTTCCCCACAACAGGAGTCCCGGGTCGAGTCCCAACTCTGCCTCTGCCTCTGGGAATCAGGGGCAGAGCCCTCACCCCTCTGTGGGCCTGGCTGTCCCCTTGGGCACTGTGGGCAGGAGGGTGGGCCTCTGGGCCTGAGTCCTGCCTCGGGCCCCACAGAAGGCAGTTGGTGGCAAGAAGGACCGGTCCCTCTTCCTGTTCACGGACCTCATTGTCTGCACCACCTTAAAGCGGAAGTCAGGCTCCCTGCGGCGTAGCTCCATGAGCCTGTGAGTGGCTGGGGTGGGGCTGGGCTCTGGCATGGGGGGAGCAGTTGTCCCTCCCTGGGCCCCACTCCATTGCCCAGGCCAGAGCACCCCATTGGCTCCCCACAGGTACACGGCAGCCAGCGTCATTGACACGGCCAGCAAGTACAAGCTGCTGTGGAAGCTGCCACTGGAAGATGCGGACATAATCAAAGGTGGGGCTGGCCCAGGCCTGCCCAGGGCTTCTGGGTGTTGGGGTCCTCCTCTAAGAAGCCCTCCTGGAGGGTTTGAGCTGTGGCCAGGCTGGCTGCCTATCCATCTGCTTTTCTGCTTTGGGGCCTCACTTTCCCATCTAGTACAAGGCGGGTTGCATGTAGGATGGGTTTGTCCCCCATAGAACCACACCAGACCCATCCGTGCAGATCACCTTTGACTGGGCAGGGACCTAACCTAGGCTGGAGCAGTGCAGAGGCCACAGACGTGCCCTCCACCAGCCACTGACCACCGCACGAGCATCCCCTTAGGTGATGACACACTGCTCTGGTCCAGCAGTTTCACTCCCAGGGAGCAGGGCCTCACTCAAGTCAGTCCAAGCACAAGGCTGGTTGGAAAGATCTGTGTTGTTTGGGGCAGAGGCTGTCAGGAGCTGAGGTGGTTTCAAAGAGCTGCTCCTCCTGCTGTGTGTACATGTGTGTCTGTGTCTCCATCTGTCTGTCTCTCTGTGGTTCTTCCTGTTGTCACTGCTCTCAGCTTTTTCTGCTTCCTCCTTCCTTCTAACTCCTGTGTTCCTTCATGGCCTGTTCTGCATCATGGCCTTTCTCCCTAGCTGCTCCAGGATCCGCAAGTCCCCTTGAGGGGGATGGTTGGTCTGGGATGGTGGCATGGGCACCTCTGGGCTGGCAGTCAGTTCAGGTCCAGGCTCTGCCCCTAGGCTCACCCGAGGTGGCCCCCGGGGTGAACCCAGGCCTGCCTCATGTGGGCTCCTGTGTAGGGATACAAGCCGATTATCGGTCCCGTTTGTCTCTTCTCACTGGAACACAGGCCAGTTGATAAAATGACTAGGTTAGGTATCTACTTCTGATTCAATCAAGTATGGCTAGAGAGGGGCAGGGTCATATGGAAGAAAACACGGCTGTCCTGGCAATGAGGGTTATGGGGAGACAGTTTCCTTCAGAAGGAGTAGAAGAGGTGTGCCTGGGCTGCTCAGTTGGTTAAGTATTCGACCCTTAGTTTCGGCTCACTTCATGATCTCGTGGTTTGTGAGACAGCCCCGTGTCAGGCTCTGTGCTGCCGTTATGGAGCCTATTGGGATTCTCTTTCCCTCTGTCTCTCTGCTCCTTGTCTACCCCCCCCCCCGCCCCCACAAATAAACAAACTTAAAAAAAAAAAAAAAGAAGAAGAAGGAGAAAACCCAAGCCTCAGCTTTTCTAAAACACTGCACTGCTGTCTACTCTGCCTGTTTGTGGGTTACTGGTCCAGGGTGTATACCCCCAGCCAGGCAGTGCAGGGTGTGGGGATGCTGAGTTGGCCTGTGGGGCCTGCTACTTGGCCCTGGTCAGGTATGGGATAGGACTAGAGAAATCCAGGGCATCAGCTCATTTTCCCTTCTTTGTGGGGGAATTGAGTCCCTTGGTCAGCAGATTTGAGCGCCTGAGGCTCTGGCTGCCCGGCTGACTCCCCTGTGGAGGCTACACCACACCACCGTGGCTTCCCGTGTCAGCAGGAGCCTGCATAAGCTGCAGAGCCGCCTGCTGTTTATTCTTTGTGCTCTTCCAGGGAGTTCTCCAAGGGACCAGCACCCTGGGCCAAGTGGCTCTGAATCAGGCCCACTTCCCTATTCCTAGGCCTGCGGTTTCCCTGAGAGCTGCCTTTGTTCCTGGGGTCTTGGGGCTTACAAGCGCTCAGCTTGGCAGGCCACTCCCCATGCTGAACTGCAGACTGTGAGGGAGGAGAAGAGTGTCTGTCCACGCCTGACCTTGTCTGCCTCTGTATCTGCCCATGGCCCTCCTCTATTCCCACCAGGGGCATCCCAAGCCACCAATCGGGAGAACATCCAGAAGGCTATCAGCCGCCTAGACGAGGACCTGACCACTCTGGGCCAGATGAGCAAGCTTTCTGAGAACCTTGGTTTCCCCCACCAGGTCTGTGCCCTCTGTCTGAGGCTGGGGGAATGGGGCAGCGGGGGTTCCCAGACCCTACTGAGGGAGAGAGAGCAGCCTTTTCATTTGCCTGAGGAAGAGGTCAGTCATCTTTGTCACTTATTGGAAGGGGGAAATACAGCCTCACCCCAGCTGAGGGAAGTGATGTGTTCTAGGCCTGAGGGTGGAGATACACCTCCGTCCCTAGCTGAGGGAGGAGAGAGGACCCATCATGTCTGTTGGGGGAGAATCCAGGCTACCTCCTCCAGGGGGGGAGACAGAGTCCCATTTTCTGTCTGAGGGGAGAGGCAGGTCCCCACTGGCATTCCCAGGGCAGAAGTAGGCTGTGGGGAGATGTCAGGGCCTGAGGCCTGGGTCCCCTCCCGGCAGAGCCTGGACGAAGCGCTGCGGGACCTTTCAGCTGCCATGCACCGGGACCTGTCAGAGAAGCAGGCGCTGTGCTACGCGCTTTCCTTCCCCCCTACCAAGCTGGAGCTGTGTACCACGAGGCCTGAGGGCACTGACTCCTTCATCTTCGAGTTCCCCCACCCTGACGCCCGCCTCGGCTTTGAGCAGGCGTTTGATGAAGCCAAGAGGAAGCTGGGTAAGCCAGGCCCATGCTGGCGTCCTCCTCCCAGCACCCCCAGGCAGTGGACAGTACCTTGCAGCGGTCTGTGAGA
This sequence comes from Leopardus geoffroyi, assembly GCF_018350155.1. Lineage (NCBI taxonomy): Eukaryota > Metazoa > Chordata > Mammalia > Carnivora > Felidae > Leopardus > Leopardus geoffroyi. Next base: position 58,451,056 of record NC_059329.1, on the reverse strand, counting down.
TCAGGAGCCAGAAGTCCCAAGACTGCTGTGTTCTGTGCTTCAGTGCCTGCTGGTGGGAGGGTGGACTGAGACTCCTACAGAGAAATGTGGGACTTTTCCAGGGCCTCCCCGGCAGGGAGGGAATTCCATGGATAGGGTGAGCTTAGGGTGGGGCGCTACTGTGGGAGTGGATGCCAGGACCCCTCTTCCTGCGCCCTACATACATACACTCTGAGCAGGCCTAGATCAGGGAAAGCTATTCATCAGGGTCCATGGCTTAGAAGATCCTTAGGGACCTCTAGGTCTACCTCCCACATTGTACAGATGGGAAAATTGAGGCCAGGGACAAGCAGGACATATCCTACAGCCCCCTCATTCTCCCTTGAGAGACCCCGAGGAGCAGGGGAGGAAGGGAAATGAGCAAAAGTGAGGTGGATGCTAAGCAGTGTCTTTTTGTCCATCTCCCTACAGCATCCAGCAAAAGCTGTCTAGACCCTGAGTTCCTGAAGGCCATCCCCATCATGAAAACCCGCAGTGGCATGCAGGTACGTGTATGTGCCTGGGTCACGTGGGTGCACGTATTCAAAACCAGCACATGTTCATGTGTTTTTGTTTTGTGTACAACGTTATGTACATGCCTTGAACATTGTGGTTGCCCTCTGTGTCTTGGAGCCTACAATTCTACACATGCATGTGAATACTATATATGTGTCACACGCATATGGGTATGGCCATGCATGTCTATATGTGTGCATGGGGACAAAGGCTATGTGATTAGCATGAAGCTGTCTAATTTATGTGCTTGTATGAGTTTGCCTACCTATGGACAGAGGTTACTATTTTTCACATTTGTTACCCACATAGATATGTGAGCATATTTGGGGTTTATATGTGCATGGATGTATGTGTACATGAATGGATGATACTTCTATCACACAGGCATACGTGCATTTGATGTGTAGAATATCACGTGTGTGTGTGTGTGTGTGTGTGTGTGTGTGTGTGCACACGTGTACTCAGAGGGGTGTACTGGGAATTCACGCACACCCACACAGGGCCACCTCCCTCCATTCTGCTGGTCAGCCTGGAAAGTTGGCAATAATTCCTTCATTCACCCTGTCCATTGGTGTCTTCTGCAGTTCTCGTGTGCAGCTCCGACCCTGAGCAGCTGTCCCGAGCCCATGCCCGAAGTGTGGGTGTGCAACAGCGATGGCTACGTGGGCCAGGTATGCCTGCTGAGCCTGCGTGCTGAGCCCGACGTGGAGGCTTGCATCGCTGTCTGCTCCGCCCGCATCCTCTGCATTGGGGCGGTGCCCGGCCTGCAGCGCCGCAGCCACAGGTGAGGCCTGGGGCTGTGCGCGGGCCAGCAGGCCAGAGTCCCTGTCCTTTACCCCTACGTGGCTGCAGGTGTGGATGGGGTTGGGCCTAGTGGGCTTGTGGACCAGTGGGGCAGGGCCTTGGCTCCTGGAGGTTCTCATCCCTGCTCCTACATCTCACAGGGACCAGCCTGCCTCACTGAGGAGTCCCCCAGAGACGGCACTGGAGACCCCCGGTCCAGAACTGGACGTTGAGGCTGCGGACGAAGAAGCAGCGACGCTGGCAGAGCCAGGGCCCCAGCCCTGCCTGCACATCTCCATTGCAGGTTCGGGGCTGGAGATGGCACCAGGCCCCGCCGAAGGGGACACTCGCCCAGAATTGGTGCCCTTTGACAGCGACTCTGATGATGAGTCTTCGCCCAGCCCCTCGGGAACCCTGCAGAGCCAAGCCAGCCGGTCCACTATCTCCTCTAGCTTTGGCAGTGAGTGCCCAGTTTGGGGCTGTCAGGCAGGGTGGACTGCGCAGAGGAGGGGGCAGCACAGCAGGTACTGATGGGTGAGGAGGGACCAGCATAGGCAAAGGCGTGGATTCAAGTCTCAGGAGGTCAGCATGCAGAGCAGTGGGAGCCAGCGAGGTGGGCGGGGGCTGTGACACCAAAGACCCAAGGGCAGTAGGACAGTCAGGCCAGATCCTACACATCATGAAATGCTCGGTCAAGTAGGGAAGATGGAGTAGGGGGTAGAATGGCCGATCCCCCTGTCCACGATGTGCTGGTGGATTGGAGTGGGACAGCTTAGGACTAACAGCCTGTAGCACTAGACTGTCAGTGAGCAGAATGACAAGGCCTGAGCTATGCAGAGGCTGCTGGGACAGGAGAACAGCTATGGAAGGCCCTCAAGAGGGACATGGCCAGAAGGGATGCACTGAGGAGAGATGGAGATCTAGAAAGATACCAGGTTTGGGCCTGGCAGAGGTGGAATGGAGGCAGAGACCTTTGTCTCCCTCAGATGAGGAGACCCCAAGCTCCAAGGAGGCCACGGCAGAGACGACCAGTTCAGAGGAAGAGCAGGAGCCTGGCTTCCTGCCACTGTCTGGCTCCTTTGGACCTGGCGGTCCCTGCAGTACCAGCCCAATGGATGGGAGAGCCCTTCGCCGCTCCAGCCGTGGCTCCTTTACCCGGGGCAGCCTTGAGGACCTGCTGAGCGTTGACCCTGAGGCCTACCAGAGCTCTGTGTGGCTGGGCACTGAGGATGGCTGGTAAGGTCAGGAGAGGGGCTGGGGACACTGAGCTCTGCTTTGGAAATCATATGGTATCCTGAAGCGGAAGCAGGAGGGCTTTGGGTCAGACCTCAGGAGTACTGGCAGCCAGGGCTGCCAGTGAGTCTGAGATCCATAGGGCTCTTGGATCTCAGTGCTTTGGGCAGGCACCTGGCAGGAAGGAGATGGTGGGGGGAGACAGAGGTGGAGGGATACTTCAGGGCCTGGTGTGTGCAAGCATTTGTCACAGGTGCACACCCCTGATCCACAGTGTCCACGTGTACCAGTCCTCCGACAGCATCCGTGATCGCAGGAACAGCATGAAGCTTCAGCATGCGGCCTCTGTGACCTGCATCCTGTAAGGCCCTTGGGTAGTCCTCCTAGTCCAGACCCTTCTACACATGCAGGTTTCCTGCTGTTCACCCAGGTCTCCCTGCTCTACTGGCCCCTCCTTTCTGTGGAGGCTGGAGGCCAGGGGCTTGGCCCTAGGCTAGCTGTGCCTTTCACATACTCTTTGACTATGAGCCAATCCTACCCCTTCCTGGCCTCAGGCTTCCCTGCCTGGAGGGGTGGTCTCTCGGGAACCATAGCCATTCTGTCTACGATGCTTTGGCCCAAGGTAACCTCCTCTGGCCTCCTGAAATCCCTGACTCCTCCTTCTTTTCCCTGCCTAGGTATCTGAATAACCAGGTGTTTGTGTCTCTGGCCAATGGAGAACTTGTGGTCTACCAAAGAGAAGCAGGTGGGAACCCACCCCTCCCCCACCCCCCACGAGCCCCTTGCTGGTGTTGGCACTGTCTTCTGAGCACAGGTGGGGCCTTGGGGCCATGAGTCTGAAGATGTGGCTTTGGGGAACTCTCAGGCCCTCTCTGGGCCTTGGTGTCCTTGTGTATAAATGAGGGCACCATTTCATTTCATTTCATTTCATTTCATTTCATTTCATTTCATTTCAGGGTGTGGGGGTAATGCAATAGTGGACTGAATTTACTCTGTCTTCTTTATCCCACTCCCACTCCAGGCCATTTCTGGGACCCTCAGAACTTCAAGTCAGTGACCCTGGGTTCTCAGGGGAGCCCCATCACCAAGATGGTGTCTGTGGGTGGGCGTCTGTGGTGTGGCTGCCAGAACCGAATCCTTGTCCTGAGCCCTGACACACTGCAGCTGGAGGTAGCAGTGGGGAGTGGGGCGGGGGGGGGGGTGGAGTGGGGACACGATTGGTGATTTGAGGTGAGTCTCACTCATGAAAGTGAGAGATGAGACCATAAGGGCGATAAGAAAGCCTCCATCTGTCCAGGGAGAGCCCAATGATTGATCTGAAAACCTTTTAAGCTCTAAAATTCTCTGATCATGGAGTCATGGAGTTTCATGGGGAAAGGCACCTCCATTTTAATTTCTGAGGATTGAGTCGGGGCTTCAGTGAAGCCAAGCTTTGATAGGTTGGTCATCTAGATCAAGGAGGAAGGCTGCCTTTGCTGTCAGTCCAGGTGGCTTTCTGGAGAGGTTTAATGGCAGCTGTAAGGGATGAGGGGGGCACTGGTGAAGCACAAGGCAGGAAGGGGCAGAGAAGGCAAGCCTGCCGGTCACCCACCTGCGCTCTACTTGTCTCCCCAACCAGCACACATTCTATGTGGGGCAGGATTCCAGCCGCAGCGTGGCTTGCATGGTGGACTCCAGCCTGGGTGTGTGGGTGACATTGAAGGGTAGTGCCCACGTGTGTCTCTACCATCCAGACACCTTTGAGCAGCTGGCAGAGGTAGACGTCACACCTCCCGTGCACAGGATGCTGGCAGGTACTGACCTCAGTCCACCACTACCCCTTCCCTTGGAGCCTTTCTGCCCCATCATTGAGGAAGCTGAGCCAGGGCGAGAATTCGGCCTCAGCTCTGGTCTCTCTTGCACCCTAGGCTCGGACGCCATCATCCGGCAGCACAAGGCTGCCTGCCTGAGGATCACAGCGCTGTTGGTGTGTGAAGAGCTGCTGTGGGTGGGCACCAGTGCCGGCGTCGTGCTCACCATGCCCACCTCGCCCAGTACCGTCAGCTGCCCGCGAGCGCCCCTTAGCCCCGCTGGCCTAGGCCAGGGACACACCGGCCACGTCCGCTTCTTGGCTGCAGTCCAGCTGCCAGACGGCTTCAACCTGCTCTGCTCAACCCCACCACCTCCCCCAGACACGGGTAGGTTCGTGCATCCTACCAATCCAGGGATCCTGGGATCCTCTTCAGTCTCTTAAGACTCCCCCGTCCTGCCAGAAGAGGTTTAAGAGGGAAGAAGAGTGTAATACAGAGCTGGAAATGGCATATATGATGGGAAATAGGCTCTAGAAACCCCAAAATAAATCCTCCTAGGATAGGGGGTGTGTGTAAAACTCTACCTAGAAGTGTCACGGTAGACAGGGAGTGAACCGTAAGAACTGTAACCCAAGAATTAGACTATGGCACCGCAAGGGATGTATATGGCAGGAGATGAAAGAGGACTAGAGATGATGTCTGGGGCAGAAAGTGGAGTCAGGAAGTGATGTGCAGAGCAGGAAATAGAAATGGCACCAGTAAGTAGAACACAAATGGTAGATAAGACAGAAGTGGCCTATGAGAATTAGAAAGTGAAATGTATTAGGAAACGATGTACCTCAAGGAGGCTACAGTTAGCCAAGTCTTGCTTTGACCGGGCAGGAAACCATATTCCCAAGAGGAAGTGGCAGTGGGAATCGGGAAGCAGGGAAGCCTCGGGCAGGAGTGGTCTGTGTCCAGAGAAGACCTAAGCTCCCTAGCCGAGAAAGGGCTGTTGGAAGCAGGAAGTGGTATGAGGAGGACAGTGCATGTGCAGTAACTGAGAGAAAGTGGTGTGGCCCTGGGAACCTATGCCGCTCTTGACTAGAAAGTACAGATAGAGGTAAGTTGTGTGACTGCCAAGAAGTGGGCATTTCTTTTCAAACAAGGAGTTCTTGGCTAACAGGAAGTAGGATCCCCTCAGGAAGTGTACCTGTCTCTGTTCCTTGTCTTCTGGGGTGCAGGCCTTTAGGGGACAGTACAGCCACCAGTCGCCCCCAGGCTAACGGATCCTCTCCCTCCATTCCCAAGGCCCTGAGAAGCTTCCATCCCTGGAGCACCGGGACTCCCCTCGGCACCGAGGACCTGCCTCAGCCAGGCCTAAAATGCTGGTTATCAGTGGAGGTGACGGCTATGAGGACTTCCGACTCAGCAGTGGGGGTGGTGGCAGCAGCGAGACTGTGGGCCGAGATGATAGCACAAACCACCTCCTCCTATGGAGGGTGTGACCCTGTCCACTGTGGCCCAGGACTTGCCCGCCCACTTGCCCTCAACCTGCTTGCCTCTTCCTAGCCCACGTGCAGACTCTGACTGGGAGTGTCCCACCAGGGGCTCACCTGTGACTGTGTGGGCTCCCTCCTATCCCTGAGGAAGTATTACTGATGGAACACCTGCTGGCCAGTGGGCCAAGGCCTTTCCCAACCCTCTGGCTGCTGTGGTGTTCCCAGTCACGATTGGGGTGGGGTAGGGGGCACGTGGGCTGCCCAGGACCTCTGTCCCTGGAGCTTCTACCAAAGACACAGCCGGGCCTGGACCCCATGGGGCTAGGGAGGGCCATGTGCAATATTTGGAGGGTTTTCTGGGGACAGTGGGAGGGCTGGGGCAGAATCCTTTCCCATGTACAGTATTTATGTTCCTTTTTAGATGTGTACCTTCCCAAGCACTTATTTATGCAATGACCTGGGCAGGGGGTGATTTGAAGAAATAACAGAAGGGAAAAAACCCTATATCTGCTCTGGGGGCCACCTAGGACCCTAAGCAAGCCTTCCTGGAAGGACCAATCCCCCCACCATTACATACTTGCACGCATGTGTGCACACACAGACACACACACACACACACACACACACTGCATGTTCAGGGCACTAAAACATTGCCTCTTCACATATACTTTCCACGGCCTTGTCCTGATTGGGCTGCCCTCCGGTATCCAGAGCCAAGGACCAAGTACCCTCAGTCGTCCAGAACAAGATGATGACTGCTGGGGGCAGTGACTCCCATCTGGGGGCCTCCCCAGGCCTTGGTATTTCCTAACTTCTTGGCAGTGCCTTTAGTCATTTCCAAATTTGGTAACACTGATGGGGACGTGGGCAAGGCTCTCTCCTGGCCTGAGCAGGGAAGAGGAAAGGGCCCCTGCTCTCCATAAAGTTGCCTCCCCAGCCCCTGTGTCTCATGCACTGGCACGTATGGTCACCTTAGGAGTGTGGGCCTAAGAGCCCCGTCACTCTGACCACTGAGTCCCTCTCTTCACACCCTTCCTGCCAGGGCAGCCCCTCCAGGAAGAATGCCCAGAGCTGAGGGGCTGGACATGGCCTCTTCAACTGGGAACCACTTGAGGGCAGCCTCTTCTCTGCCCCCTGGACTGCAGGAGCCAGTCTGACCCCCAGCCCCCTTGCTTCTTCAGCTACAGCTCCAAAGGTCTGGTTTCAGATGGGGTTTGTTTGGTTCTGTTTTTGTTTGGGGTGCGTGGGTCATTGCGGTCTTAGATTATGTTTCTCTTGCTACCAAACAGTCATGTATTAACTTTCCTTGGATGATGAATTTTAAAGAGTCAATAAATAGAAACACCAAATGATTGCTCCCCATCAGTGGCATAGTGGCCTCCAGCCAGCAACCTCGGGGCTCCCCATCTGATGGGCCTCCCAGCACCTGCTCACTTGAGCAGAAGGGAGGGCTTGGAGACCCAGAAGGGTGCTGGGATGCAAAGGCTGCCACTTGCTGTGTTATCCTAGGCAAGTCGCTGCCCCTGTGGGGGCTATAGTTCTTCCATCAGGAAAACAAGGGCTTATGCCAGTTCACTGCTTTGTAACCAGGGCTATGTGTCAGAATCCCTTACAGGCCACATGTGTAAACAGGAAGCGTGATACATAATTGTCCATGTAAGTATACATTCCCAGGCTCCCTACAGCTTCTCAGTCATTGGATCTGGGATGAGGCTTGGGAATCTGAAGCTGACCCAGGCAGTAAGTAAAAAGCTAGGCGACCAGGGAGCCTATACAGCTCCTCCAGGAAACGGTGTTCTCTGCAGCAAAGCCTCATGTGAGGCTGGGGATTGTGACAGAAGCTAAGGTGATTTCAGGTTTTAGAGCAAGGGTAGAATCCAAGTCTGTCTGATTTCTGGTCCAAAACAGTATGTCATTAAAGTAGACATAAAAATGCAGGGGCGCCTGGGTGGCTCAGTCAGTTGAACGTCTGGCTTTGGCTCAGGTCATGATCTCACAGATTGAGAGTTTGAGCCCAGTGTCAGAGTTGCTGCTGTCAGCATGGATCCTGCTTCGGATCCTCTGTCCCCTCTCTCTCTGCCCCTCCTCCACTGGTGCTATCTAGAAAGAAAGAAAGAAAGAAAGAGGGAGAAAGAGAAAGAAAGGAAGAAAGAAAAAGAAAGAAAGAAAGAAAGAAAGAAAGAAAAAGAAAAAGAGAAAAAGAATACAGAGGCCAAACCCATGGGGCCGGCCAGTCCACGCAGGGCAGATCTCTTCCCACCAGGGTACACCCACGGGGCTGAAGATGACGACCACTTGCGAAGGGCAGAGCATGCCCCAGCTCTGCTGAACTCGTTGGAACGTTTTCCAACCTAAGTGATTAACACTTTACACATACCAGTTGCTGAAGGGGGAATGCAGGTTCATGCTTTGCAAACTGGTATACACATATCTCGGGTCTGCTGGGCCCTCAAGGCCACAGGACACGCATGGAACACCTCCCTGCAGCATCACTTCACTTGGAAGATCTGGGAAGGAGGGGATTATATTAAACACACATATTCCAGAGTAAAAGGCAACGTGTGTGTGGAATTCATGGTGCAACAAAGCAGAAAGAACACAGACTTTGAAGCTGGACAGAAATCTTGACTTTACCACTAAGTAGCTATGTGACTTTGAATGACTTGTATCCCCTGTGAGCCTTCATTTCCTCATTTGTGAAATGGGGCCATTAATCCTTTCCCCCACAAAGAAGAGATTTGTTCTGCCCTGAAATAAGAGGGGGGCTAGTTAATGGAAAGGGGAACTGGCAGTAAATAGTTTTCAGCACAGTGGCCCACATTTTGGCACTCCATCTCTGGACACTTGGCCTCTTCACCTTGAGACTCTGGTTCCTCCCTTGCTGCCAGATGGCTGCTGTTCTCACTGCTTCACAGCTTCTGTGGCCTTGGGGCCTCTTCACCTCAACATAGGGGTCCTGGTCAGACTTCAGTTCTGGCATTGGATACCCAAGGCCGGATTCTCAGCATGTTCCCAGCTCAAGTACCTTAGTAGGACTGGGCCAGGCCCAGCCCACTGTTACCGAGGAGGCCACATCCCAGAGCATTGGTCAGCCTGTGGACAGGTGTTTATGCCTGAGCCAGTCAGCTGTGGGGAGGGAGGTCCTGGGATGAATAGTTATCAGGCCCCAGGCCCAGGGGAGGGTCCTAGAAGAATTGGCTCCTCTAAAGCAGTAGTTCTCAACCTTGGCTGCACATTACAATCACCTGAGGGGCCCGGCCCATATCCCAGGCCAATTAAGTCAGAATTCTGAGTGTAGGACCCAGGTATCAGTATTTCCCAAGGGAACTGGATTGAAGTCTAATGTTTGTACAAAGAAGCACACAGTTGTTAGTGTGTGGCTTGATGAATTTTCATAATGTAAATACACCCGGATCAAAAAACCGAGTATTTGTCAGCCTGAAAACTCCCCAAATGCCCCCTCTGAGTCTACCCTCCAAGAGTAACTGTCTTAGGACACCATGTTTTAATTTCACCAGCTGAGGTGGAGAACCAGTACTTTAAAGGGTATGGCCATGGCTGGCTATTGGGGTCGGAAGAAGTGGGGCTTAGGTTTGGTATGAAGAGAGCGCAGCTTGAGGCAAGGCAAGCAGGGGAGGGGGGCCAGCTGGAGTGAGGAGTCCATGGTGTAGGCCCAGCTGGAGCAGAGGAAGAGGTAGGGGAAGCCAGAACGTGAGCTCTATGAAAGGGGACTTCATTTTGTTTTTTTGCTCCATCCCTAGGCTGCCTGCAGTACCTGACATGTAGTAGATGCTCAATAAATATTTGTTGAATTAAATCTGGAGAATTCACTTAGGGTCTCCTTCTAGGTCTTAAATATCACAAAACAATAACCCCAGCTCCCAGTTATTGTTTGCTACAAGTCAGGAGCATGGACCATCTCAATCCTCAGAATGGTCCCGGGAAGTTGGTACCATTATTATTCTCTTTCCTCGGATGAGGAAACTGAGGTTCAGAGAAGTTAAATGCCTTCCTCAAGGTCACCAGTCTGCTAAGTGGTACAGCCTGGATTCACATGCGATCTGTCTGCTCAGGTCTCTGTGGCTCAGGGAAGAGAAGAGGGGAAGTCACATGGAGTGGCTGGAGGACAGGAGAGACAGAGCCTGAGCAGCCAGAGCCACATCCAATCACTCATGAGGTGTCTGGCTCAAGTTCCTTAAACCAGCCCTGGGTGGGGTGTTCTGACCTCAGAGGACAAGAGAGAGCCATCTCTTCTCCAAAGGGATTCTCCAAGTGGTTCCTTGGGCTAGGGACAGAGGGCAGGGTTTAGCTAGACATCTACCTCAGGGAAAGATGAGGCAAGGAGAGGGATAGGGACTTATTTCAGATCACACAGCAAGGCAGCATTGAGGCTGGGGGGTGGGGTGGGGGTGGAAGCTGGGTGGGTGTAGAGGACAGCCCAGGCAGGAAGGTTTCCTGTGATCAGAACAGTCAGAGAATGACCCTTAGAACCCCTGAAGCACAGAACTAAATTAGCTGGTCTTCAGGGGCCCCGTCATATGCCTTGAACTGGGGCTAGCAATAATCTGCAGGTCCAGAAGACTTGGTGAAGGGACAGCAAATTTGGCTAAGGCAAATTAGACATTTTGGGTAGAGACTGGGGAGGAGATAGGGGACTCAGATGTCCGAACTCAAGCCTCAGCCCTCGCCTCCTTTCACTGTGTGACCCCAGGCAAGTGTCTGCCCTCTCCGGACCCAAATGACCTCTATGAGGCCTTCACATATTTTGCATGCCTGCCAAACACCAATTCTCTCTTCTGTCCTCACAGACTTTAAGCCACAGGCCAGGTTGCAGGAAGCAGCAAGGGGAAGTGCTATTTTGGGCCCATTATGGCCAAAGAGGAGTCTTGCCTGGCAAAGGCAAGTGAACAGGCATCCTAAGCTGGATCAGGGATAGATTGCAGGACTGAACTGAGGAGGTGGATATACAGCAGGTATCAGGGACAAGTAGGGGCAGAGCCCAGATGCCAGGGTGTGGGGATGACACAGGGCAAACACTGAGGATGCAGGAGGAGAGGGAGCAGATAGGGGTTCTGAGCCTGGAAGGGGTTCTTCTTTCTAGAAGAAGCTGGTACCCCTGACAATGGGGTTTCAATAGATCCTCACAACACCCTGGGCTGGGGAGCTTGCTCTCAGAGAGGTAAAGTCACTTGCTTAAGTGATACAGTCTGGCAATGGCAGAACTGAGACTTGACCTCTTTCTGTGCGACACCAAAACCTAACCCCAGTGGGATTTCAGACCCATGTCAGGGTCTAGACCTAAATTCGGACTGAACCTAGCTCTCAGGCCCAGCAGCCTCGTTTCTGCCCTGCCCCAGGCTGAGCCCCACCCACCCTGGCCTCCTAGCCTCAGTTCCTCCTTAGACCTCCCCATGGAGCTAAGGCACAGACATAGGGGGCAGCCCGCCCTTAGAGGGGTAGGACTTGGCCAGTTGGGGATTAGCCAAGTGCAGAGCATTGAAATTTTTTAAAAAGATTTTTTTTTTAATTTTTAAGTAATTTCTATAACCAGTGTGGGGCTCCAGTTTACAACCCAGAGATCAAGAGTCGCATGTGCCACTGACTGAGCCAGCCAGGCACCCCTAGAGCACTGAAATTTAAGTCGGAGCCCCCAGCATTCCTCCTCCTTTGTATTTCCATGTTAAAATTCCAGTGCAGCCAGCAGAGGGCGCTACCACTTCTGGTCCGCAACCCAGAGACTGACATCTGCTCAGGTTCCTTGCAAACAACTGCATCCCATGCCTCTGATCCTTTGGGACAGGGTCCCCACTGCAGGCAGGGCCTCAGTGGGACATGGAGCTCATGACTGTGCCTCTGGAGCACCATCGCAGCTCATCCTGGTTTACTGGAGCATGTGCTGTGCCACCTAAGATGAGGTGCTGGCTTTCTCTGGGCTCACTTCCTCAGCTGCACCATAACAGGTTCAAATGAGATGGTCTCTGAGGTCCCTAAGTGCAGGGATTGTAATGCTAAGATTTCGCAGGTTCATGTGAGATGCCAGGAGTTTTAAAAGCCTGTGATTGTGAGAGTCCTTTGTTCTCAAGCCTGTGGCTGTCCAAGCTCTATAAAAAGCCTATCTAAATCTCTCCTGTGGCCTCCATAACTGTTTCTCTGTCTCCTCACTAGATGCTCCCAGATTCTTGAGCAGGGTCCCATCTGTAGCTCATTGTGGTTCAGGAGTCAGAGCTGGTAGTAAATAACAGTTAGGCTCCCTCATAACCTGAGGGTGCGGGGGTGGGATGTGTGTGGTCTGTGGCTCCAGGAGACCCAACTCCACAGAGATGCAACCTGAGAGCCCAAAGTTGCCAACCAGAGTCCCCAAAGCCACAAGAGAGACCACATCAGCCCCACCATTCCTGATCTTTCCTCCTGGCTCAGGTTGCTGCTGCCCACCCTTAGCAATCAGACAGGTGGGGCAGATCACCTCCTCCCACAGAGAACCGGAACGACCTTCAGGTAACAAGTTTGGCACCCAGATTTTCAGATGGGGAAACTGAGTCTGGGGAGGGATTTGACCAAAGCCTCACAGAGAGCTGGCAGTAGGTGTAGACCCTCTGTAAGATGTCTGATTAATAGCCTATGCTCCTTGACCAAAAAGCATATCCTCATGTAATCTATTAAGTGGCACGTGACATGCCACCATTTGAACTCCAGAACTTGGAACTCAGGTGTAGAAGGTCCTCTTACAAAGAAAACATTTGCAGGAACAGAGGGCCTCTTGGGCTACTCTCATCTCCTCACCAGGTGCCAGCATGGATCCTCTCTGGGCTCCCCCCACCCCATGGGCTTGGATTTGAGATATTCGACCCTAGGACCACCCTTGCCCTAGCCCTGAGGGGTGTCCATTGAGATGTGAGGGGGATGGGGCTATGATCTTGATATCAGTCACCTGGAGCTCTTCACCTACAACCTGGGCATGGCCCAGGGAAATGGAAACTCTTCCCCTCCCCCTCTCCCTCTGCAGGTGTCCAGTTCTCCTCTGAGAATCTCCTGGACCCTGGGGACCTGACCTTCCCCACCCCCTCACCCTACAGCTCAGGTTCTAGGACTCAGTTTGTTTAGAATTCTCCACCTCTCCCCACAATCTATCCCCAATAGACTTATTTACCTTCCTTTACCTCTGTCATGGGCTGTGATTATCCCTTTCCCAGCCCGCCTCTGCCCCCAACATGAGGCCCTCCGTGCTGTGTGCATCTTCTCCCAGCCCTGCTGTCCTGGGAGGACCGCCTGGGATCCCCTCAATAGTACTGAGTGGGGGGAAACTCTGCCTGCTGAGCTGCTGCCTCCAGTCCTGGCCCACCATATTGCACAACTCCAGAGGGCACAATTCACAGAGCTGGGAATACAATGTGAATAGTGTCCTGGAGTCCCTAGTCCCTGCCTAACTGGGCACCCAGATAGCTGGCAATGGGAATTGGCAGGGTGGGGCAGCTGGTGGTAGGGAAGGGAGAACACTGTGTCATCTGTCCCGTTGGAAGGAGACACTCACTATCTTGTCAGAGAGGGGTGGGGTGGGGTAGGGTGGGGAATGGGGACAGGAAAGGTCTCTGGAGGAAGGCGCTTTGGGTTGCGCCCTGAGGCATGTGCAGGAGATCACTACGTGTACCTCCATTATAGATTCACTTTCACTTGGACTTTCCTCAACAAGCGAGCACTTCCAGGGGCCGACCTGGGCCTCATCAACAAAGTGAGGTCGTTCTCCCTGGTTGCCAATTTCCAGGAGGAAAACAAGATCCAAGAAGGGGTGGCGGTGGTCCTGCCTGAACCGGCAATTGTGACAGGACCCGGGGTAGCATCCAAGTCTCCAGACTGTGTTGCATCGCGCAACCCCTTCTTTCTTGGTTTGGAGTCCAGGAGAGGCGGATCCAAGAGGCCTCTTCCCTCGCAGCCCCCTGCAGTTCCCGGGGGGCGCGAGAGATGGCGAAACAGAGCGGCGCGGCCCGAAGGGAGAACGCGAGGCCCTACGCGGCCTCAAGGGGGTGGGGACCTGGGGGCTCGAGCCCGGGCTCTGACGTAGGGGGCGGGGCCGGAGACCATGACGCGCGGAGGCGGGGCTGCGCACCTTCCCGGCCCGGCCGGCGATTCATTCAAAAGGCGCGCAGCCTGCGCGGCTGCCGGTGCGCTCGCGGAGCCGGGCCCGGCCTGCCAGTCTGCCGAGGGGTTGAGCGGCTGGAGCTGCTGCTGGGCGGTCAGGTAAGGAGGGCGCGTGGGGCCTCAGCCCGGGGTCTGCCTCCCGCGGTCGGGGCCAGAGTGGTGCGGACCCGAGTGGCGCCCCCCTGCCTCCCCGAGTCTCTGAGGAAGTTGGCCGGGGCGGCGGATGCCGCAGCCCCAGCTCTGCGCACCCCCCTCCCCCGCGTCCTGTCCCGGCGTCTTCCGCGCACAGGTCCCTGCCGCTCTGTGAGCCCCCTGCCCCGGGAGCTGCGCGTCCTCTAGCCGCGACTCCAGGCCCGGCCGTGCGCGGGGGCCAAGCAGCCGCGGGACTTGCAGTTTGAGGAGTCGGCAGGCCCCGGAGACGCCCCCGGCCTGGGAAACTTGGACCGAGACCAGGAACGGGTGCGGGACGGGACGGCTGCGGCGCGGGGCGGCCGGACGGGGGGGAGCTCTGAACGGTGTCAGCCCGTGACTGTGGGTGACACGGCGCGTGAGGCGGCCCAGCCCGGGAGAACGTGTGGCCGGGACACTGGGCAGTGACGCCGGGACCAAGCGGGAGACACAGAGGGGCTCTGTGTATCTCTGACAGGCCGAGTGAGTGCGTGTGATTGTGTGAGAGAGACCCCAGGTCCTTGCGGGTGACCGTGACCCCAGCTTACTGTGAGACCCCGGTCACTGGGGTCACTGAGAGTGTATGTGGCCTGGAATGAGACCAGGGCAGGGCCAGAGTGACTCCCTAATGTGAGTGTGAAACAGAGAGGAACCCTAACTGATTTGGAGAACCAACCTCCAAATCACTGGGGCCGTAGTGTGCTCGTGGGGCCAAGTAGTGTGTGTGTGTGTGTGTGTGTGTGTGTGTGTGTGTGTGTGTGTGTGTGTGTTTCCAAGCCTCAGGAGAATGAGTAAGAGGCAGAAAGAGGAGGGACCTCAACCACCTGCCGTACAAAGAGGGAAGGGGAGGAGGGGAGGCCAGGGGCGGCTCCAGAGCGGTCCCTAAGAGGGTGCCTCTCAACATCTCAATTTAGTCAGCCGGGAGGACCCTGAGTGGACTTACTCGGGCAGGGAGAGAGGAGGCCAAGGCTGGGTGACATCTGCTGAGATGACTGACACTTCTGGCAGCAGCTGAGGGGCCCTGAGGTAGCCTCAGGCTCCACCTCCCAAACACACTCACACACTGAGGTCCCAGATGCCTGGCAAAGCTTTGTCCCCAGTAACCTGTATTCTCACTGGGCCTATCTTCCTCTCAGACCCTGCCCCCATTGGGCCTCAGTCTCCCTTTCTGCACACTGAGGTGTTGGGCTGTGAATGGACTGTGAATCATCACTTTGGGATCCTCTATTGTTTTTGGGTCAACCGCCTCTGTTCTCCCCTCCCTCCCTCCAGGCAGAAAGACTGCAGTGGGGGGTGGGGGCAGGTTGGCTGCTGGGCACACAATGGCCCAGGGGCTGCTGGCGACAGGGATGGAAGTACAGCTTCTCTGACAAAGCCCAGAATTCCGATCCATAGACATTGACCTCTGTGGCCCCGGTCTCCTTCATTTCCCTTTGTTGGGGGAGAGGGGGCATGGAGTTGTTCCCCACGAGTGGTCTCTGATCTGGAGAGCTGAAGCACCATCTGGGCTACCCTCCGAGGCCCCCACCCCCACAAGAGGGTCTGTTGGGTCCATGCAGGGCAGAATGGAAATTGGGCTCTCTAGACCAGGAGGGGTGAGGAGGTATCTGCTAAAGGATCTGGAAGTTCTGTCCTGCTCTGAAAATGTTGGTCGCATTCTGTGTTGGGGCTGAGGGCAGGGGGACAGTACCAGGTGCTATGCTGAACACTTTGTGGTGTACTCTTGTTGAATCCTCGCAGTGGTTCTGAGATAGGACTATTTTTCAGAGAAGGAAACTGAGGCTCAGAGAAGCAAAGTGACTTGGCCAAGGTCATGCTGAGTCCGGACACTGTCAGGACTGGAATTCAGGTCTTCTGCCTCTGAAACCCTGTGAGATGCTTGGAGAAGGCCACCTATCTTTCTAATATCTGTTCATGGCTTATATAGGCTTTCCTCTCTCAAACCCGGACTGGCAAGCATGGCCTTGCCAGAGTGTGCCTTTGTGAGTTCTGAGTGTAGTGTGTATTTGTACACGTGTCTGTGTGGGTGGGTAAGTTATGTGGTCTTCCTGTTCCTCCTCTTCCCTTCCCCCAGCTCTCACCCCTAGCAGGAGGTCACCAGAGAGGCCTGTCTCTTGCCTTTTAGAGTCTGCAACTGGCTTTGGGAGCATCCACACAGCTACAAAAAGTGTCAGGAGTCAGCAGCACAGCCCAGGCTCCAGGGGTGGCAAGGATAACTGAGAGTCCCAGCTGACCTTCACCATACCGGAGAGGCTCTGTTCCACTATTTAGAGTTGCTCTGGGAGTATTTTCCCAAATCTACCCACAAGCTGTGGTGTGGGGGCAGGCTGGGGGTGACCTGGGGTTGCCCCACCCTCTCGGTCCTTCAGTCTCCCCATTCTTCCCAGAGGCCCCGCAAGTTCTGACCACTGCTGCCACTGGGCCGAGGGCTGTTGCTGGGGGGTCAGGGTGTCTTTTGGTCCTCCCTGGAATGACTGGGGCTGTGCTTCTTGGGGCTGATCAGAATAGCTGTCTTGGTCTCCTGGGGCTGAGCCTGAGTTATTTCTATCCCCAGCAAACAGGGAAATAGCTCTGGGCCCAGGGCGGGGGGAGGAAGAGGGGAAGGGATAGCCTCCTCTTCTCATCCTAGCCCTGGTGGAGGCCCTCCCAGTCCTACCCTGTGCCCTGCCCAGGCTAAAGCTTTCTGGGAACTTGGACCTCCCAGAATGACAGTGGGGCCGGGGTGGGTTTCCACATATGGCCCCAGTTGGGACTGATGTGATAGCTGCTGGAGGGAGGCACCTGTGTTTGGCCAAGGAGGGGAGACGTTGAGGGGCAGTCATCACTCCACGCCTGCTCATAGAGTCAGCCTCATTTTACAGAGGGAGAGACTGAGGTTTGAGAAGTGCTGGGACTTACCCAAGGCGTCCAGAAACCTGGTATTCTACCCTCCAAACAGGGTACCTTTCTTCCTTCTGTCCTGCCACATGTTCCCCGGCAGACTGGATGTGGCCCAAGACTGGAAGCAGGCTCCAGACACACCTTCACAAAATCAGGCCTCCCTCTGTTGTTCCACTCTGGCCTTGCTGTCCTGCCCCAGACTCCCGTACTGGCCTCTCTGCCTCCATTTCCAGTTCTTCCACGCACTGTCAGAACATCCTCCCTGCATCAGCACTTTTCCTTCGAAGACCTTCTGAACTTTACGTCTTCACCTTCATCTCTCCCTGCCGTGTGCCTTGGTTCGAGTCTGCCTTTGCTCTTGCTGTCTCCCCTTTCTGGAACCCTCCTGGCCATTCAGGGTACAGCTTCCCCTCACCCAGGAAGCCCTCCCAGCCCAATGTTAGCCCCTCTCCATTGTTGTGGTCCGCCTGTCAGGTGTCCCCCCACCCCCACCCCCTCACCTTTGGGAATGGGCACAGGTGTGGGACACTCATGGGCACTACATACCCGGCTGGGAAGGGCAGGCCTGGTCAGCAGCCTGCCCTGTCTTGCCATATTGGTGCCATATCGGTGCCGGCCAGGCCTCTTCCTGAGGAACGACAGCCACTGTAGGCTGAGGGCCTATTGTGTGCTGGGAGGCTTAGAGGTGAAGACCCATGACTATCCTTTTTGAAGGGGAACATCTGGTGTCTGGGCCCTCCTCAGACAAGGCTCTCATTCAGGGCCAGCACATTCCCTGCTGTTTGCCAGGCCCTGGGCTCAGGTCTCAACCGTACTGACAGAGGATCTTATTCCTTCCCAGGCTGCTTACTGGGGAGCTGAAACTCAAAGGGCAGAAGGGACCAGTGCTAGTTTGAGTCACACAACCGTGGTGCTGGAGTCTGGTGCCCAAGCTCTTACCCAGCCCTGTCTCCCAAGTGGAAGCAAGGGTTGTCTGGCATCCGTTTCCACAGAAAGATCATGCTGGCTACCTGCATTGGGAGGAGGAAGTAGTGGGGCTGTTCAGCACCTGGCCTCGCTGGATAAGGCCAGACCCCCTTTGTTATGGGGCTGGCCCTTCTGCCCAGTGGGTGGGAGGGGTGCACCAGAGAGGGCGGGGTTTTGCCTGAGGTCAGCCAGCGGGGCCCATCTGGCCCCACCCCCACTCAGGATTGAGTGTTGCTGGGACCAGGTCTCTGGCAGAGCTCAGTACCCGTTCTTTGCGGAGGCCCTGGGTGCCTGGGTCTGGCCCTAGTGCCACTGGCTGAGCCTGGGGTTGCAAGGAGGACAGGAGGGACCCAGGGCTGCATCCCTACTGTGTGCTCAGCCCTGGGATTAGGACCCCAAGGCTCTCACATCTTTAGCCTTATGCCCTGAGGGTCAGCAGTCCCTTCTAGGTATAGGTAGGGAAAAGAGGGCCCCGAGAGGGGAAGGGACTTGCAAGACCCTAGTGTAACTGGGATCTTAACCCAGGTCTGTTTGCCTGGAAAGCCATCCTGGGAAAGATGAGAGCTCTATAAATAAACTGCCCATGTGGCTGTGTGTGCCCTGGCTACTTGGCACAGAGAGAGGGATGGAGGGGCCTCTGCAGCCAGTTAGAAGCGGGGTCTGAGTGTGTGGGTGGAGAGAAGGAAGGAGGGATCTAAACTTGGATCTGCATATTGTAGTCACCGTGAGAAGGAGCAATGAGCTCAGGGAGTGGCCTGGTGCCCCTATGTGCCCACCAGCCTGCCTGTTTGCCTGCCTGCCTTCCCTCCCTCCCTCCTTCCCTCCAGGGAGATCACAGGTGGCTGAAGGGGTCAGGAGAGGGGAGGGTCCACCCAGAC